>NC_071519.1:32319791-35236932 GCF_027887155.1 Malaclemys terrapin pileata
AAGAGCTAAGCAGATCAAAGCAAGCATATCTATCACACTGAGGAGATTTAAACTTCAAGGCTCCTTATAAGAAATGGAAAGGGAGGTGGATATTTTTTGCTGTTTTTAAAATTAAATAGGCAGCTAGTATTATTTTTAAAATTATCATGAACAAGTTTAGGCTTTGTTGTAACGTGCATTGTTTGCCTGGACTCCTCAAGACTTGAATGCTTGTGTAGGAGGAACTCTGAGTTGGCTTCTTAAATACCTTCATGCTGTTTCACATCGGATACTCCTTGATGAAACATAGGAGCCTTGTCTTATAACAGGCTTATTCAAAGTGATACAAGCTACGAAAGTGAAATCTTGGAAGTGTTGACGTTTTCATAATGTAATAAAAATACTGCGATGATAAATAATAATAAATAATGTGTAATAATCATGTAATAAAACAAATTTTATATTTCCAAGATCACTGCTTTTATAATTTATACTCAAGTAAAGAAGAAAATCCCTGGAAATATTCGTTTTTAGGAAGGGGTTCATGAGACTTGACATTTTAGTGAAAGGGGTTCACAGGTGGTTATAGTTTGGGACCACTGGTGTAGTAGGTCAGATCAGATTCTTGCTCTCTCTCTCATACACAATGTTGCAAATAAATCCAACTTGTCTTTGTCTGCCTCCCACCCACAGCCTATCACAAATCCTCCATGATGGCTTAAACAGTTTCCTAGTTTCCTTAATAGGGTTCTAGATGGTGTACAAAGAGCAAAGCTTCAGTTCATACACACTCTCCCTCTCCTCCCATACCTCACTTCCGTGTTCCTAGTAGAGAAGTGTTTTTTTTAAACAAATGCATGTAAAAAGGGGTAATACATGGGAGGTGTTGTCAAAATAATCCCAAGGGTCGATGTCAGACTTTGATTACCTCCCTTGCAAGTCACAATGCCTCTTTCAATCCTTTGTTCCAAGGATAGTTACCTGAAATTCATTTGTCCTAGCAGACTCAGATTTTCTCCCAAGGAACACAACATGCATTGATTTACGCTCTGTCATCTGCTCTGCCTTCCACCTAATAATCCCAGCACCAACGTATTTTTCATCCCCTCCAATCCACCTTCTGGTGCTAAGAGATTAACTTGTTACAACCTCAATAATTTTACTGGGGAAGAATGACCACTATTTTACTGGTGGGGAGGTCAGTTTGTGGAATGGGCAGATACTTCAACAATCATCATCCAAATGATATTTTTAGTAGTATGGCCGGCAGATCTTTTCTCAGTGGTTCATCTTCATTTTATCGGTCTCAAAGAGCTCATTTGGCTATCAGTCAATACACCTCAGGAATTTAATTCAGTTTAAATCAGATAGTTAAAACACTTCCCATTCTGAAACCACTATAGGAACTGCATCATCCTATGCTTTTAGCTTTACAAAAGAAGTGATTGCATTATTGTTTTAAAGCAACCATCATCTTTGCACATTCTTGGACAAGTGAAAAATAAAAAGATAAAAGTACAGGGGAAAAAAATCACTGCTTTCCTGATCAGATTTCATTTCTCTCTCTTGTTTCAGCTATAAAAGTTTAACAAAGATTAACAACGGAAACAGACTAAACAAAGAAATACACCTCAATGTTTTAATGTAACAGCAACCCCATGCCCTTGGGCTGTTTCCCTTGAGGTGATAATTAGAGTTGAATTATAGTTTCAAATCCTAATATTTCAGAAAACCAATGAGGCACCTGTTCAGATAGACACATGTTAAGAGCACACCTGCCACAGGAGTAAAGATAAAGGGCATTTGCGATGCTAGCCCTCTCCTCCCCATAAATCTGCTTCTTTTAATATAAAACAAAGTCACTGATAGTAAATGGACTTTTCAATATATCAGCCAAATATAGAATTTAGGTGAACTCAGTCATAAATTACCCAGAAGATAAAGACTGCACATATAAAATAGCACAGCCTTGGTGAAATACTAGAAGAAAAGACGCCCTACTTTCAAAGGATATTTTTCTGCTATCTTTGTCATTTCACGATTCTAAAATAAACCAATTAAGGTAGTTTAAATGTGTGAGCACATCCACATGTTAGTTAAAATTTTAAAGCAACTAGAACACACTTTAGCAATCAAGTTAATGTATCAGTGGAGGAATAACATCAAAATCCTTTGCAAAAAATGTTGTAACACGATTGTACAATGCTACCTTGTAAGCTTACTGTAGGCTGTACTCTAAAAGCAAGATTAAGATCATCCACGTTGCAAAGTGGAACATAATAGAAAAAACAAGTAGACCTATTATTTTAAGTCAAATATATTTGGCTAAGCATGAAACAAGATGCTCCGATTCCTTATAACCTCTGTTTTTAAGTCTGGCTCCAGAGGGAAATCGCTGTTCACTAAAACAGATAGTGAAAAGCAATAACCAAGGTAAATAAAAAAAATGCAGGGTTAAGTTTTAGGCAGGACTTTATTGCAGTGGTACTTTGTTTTATGGTACGAAGAAATCGCCACTTACTCATCTCCTCTAGCATTACCTACTGCAAGAGGAAAACTCTCCATTTAATGTCATCTCATTTATAAAGACCTTAAGGGGGAAAAAATTTATGCTGGCTGAACGCTAGTGTCAGCATATACTATACAAACCAAAGTCAAAAGCCAAGGTTTGATTTCTGCCACTAAAACAGGTGGTAACTAACAGGAAGCTCTCTCCACCACTTTCTCAATGTGGCATTGCTAAAGTGGTCACTACCTATGAGATAGTTCAATTGTTTATTGCATTACCAAAAAGTCTCCAAAGGGCAATGTATGCAGGCAATGATGATATTATGTGGCTGACTGCTTAGAAGAATTTGCAAACTGACGTTTGCAAAGGAGTAACCTCTTAGATGCAGCACTTTCTGTAAATTTAATTTTTTATGTATGTCCTCTCTTTGCTATTTTGGACCTGAGTTTCATTAAACACAAGAGACATTGGATGAGACAACTTTTGCTCGAAGCCTCATCCAAAAAGACGTTAGCCATGCCTAGTGATTTGGTAAATACCACATTCCTACCATCATAGCTTAACTGACAATCCACAGCAAAAGGAGTCATTAAAAACCGTCACGTTTGGCACCAGACTATTTCCATATTATTAACATTTAACAGAGATAATCTCATCAGGAAAGTTGCCAGGGAGGAAGGAATCCAGAACCAGCAGCCGACAAAATTATACCGTGTTGGTTCCAAAATGGCAGCATTTAGGAGAGGTTTTAAAAATATACCTATAAAACGGTCATACGTGATCAGCTACAATGACTACATCTGAATACACTGTTTGCCAGAGACACACTCAGAACCTTGAAGTGCCTTGGACTACAGAAGGCAGCTCAGCTGCCACGTGCGGAGGGAAAGATCAAGATCTGCCTGCAGTTCCCATTCTCTCCCAGGAAGATCTTAACCCACCACCGATCTCATGCCAGTCTCACAAAGGGAGAGCAACCTTCTCACTGGTCTGTGATCCAGAGGAAGGCCAAACAGCCCATCGTCCTGCCCATATGTTGTGGGTGGAAATTCCCTCCTCGCTCAAGACTGGTGATTAGTTTTAGCTTGTGAATAAGCAAAAGCCACCACAGGATAAGCTACCCATTTACACAGATCTATCTGTGGTATCTAATAATCGTTCCTTTCTCCCTACCCCAACAATCCAAGAAATATGGATTTTGCTAGTGCTTTTGGGGCACATACTCAAACATCTCCATTGTCTTCTGGGACTGAAATCCTGCATACATTTCAGTTTGTTTTCTTGTTTTGGTTCAATTAAATTTTTCAGATATTTAAAAAAAATTAATTTTGCTGTATCAGGATTTCACATATCCATCACACATGCTACTCATATAAGAGGATCATGCAATTTTGCTTCACTGATGAGCCTAACGGTTGAATACTTGTGCACTTCACTAAAATGAAATAGATTGTGGGGGTTAATAAAAAAGAATGTTTGACACTTTCTAAAAAGTTAAACATGAGAATTCAACCTCAAGCCATTAAAATCATGGAAGTTGAGGAAACTGTTCTGACATTCCATTTGAACAAACCCTGTTATGCCTCATTATTGTAACACAGGGTATGAAATCACATCAGGGATCCAACAATGTGTCAGACTGACATCACAGTTTTAACTCTGAATTTTGCCATTTTTGTTGATTTGCAAACGCTTTCACAACAGAAAGGGAACAACTAAAAGGAATTTTGTTTATAACATATCGATTTATATAAAATAACCTAAATCTATTTAACTTTTACGTACTTTGCCCTTGCTAAGATTTGGGGGTTTGCTTTGTTTTTTAAGTCTTCTTTACTATTTCCTTTGAACCCATGTTTTTCTCCCTTCTCCACGCTGCCATGAGGTCATGATACATTTGTGGAAAAGTTTCCACGGCAACAGACTGACGACAAACACAAGATTAGGATTTCTCTGCAAAGCAGAAGGAAAAAAATGGATTGTGAGAAAAGGCTGTTTATTCACACAAACCTCTTCAGTAATAGCTGTGGGAATACAGAACATTACTGACAAAGTAAATTGCTTTTTGTATCCTTTTTGTTTTTAAAAAAAGGTTGCCCCTATGTGGAAGTCAGAACCTTAACATTATTTTAATGTACTATTCTGTATTTAATAATCTTTTCCGTCAGACATTAGTCTGTTACCATGGGAATGACAGCAGCACAAATACAGGATTATAGCTATCAAGCAGAAGGAGAAAAGAAATTATGAATAAGCTAGTTGTGTTCAATAATTAGCAGCAATATGAAAACCAAAATCATGAATTTAGATTGATGCATTTATCTCAGTGTTTGAATACAACATTGAGTATGTTATTGCTGGAAAATGGGATTCTAACACATTACACAAGTATTTTTGACTAAATAATCCTACTTGAAACTATCATTTATCTTGTTCCTATTCCCATTTTTTCCTTCTACTCATTAACAGTCCACTCTGTATAATGGCTTCTTGCAAGCACAGCAAGTGCATAACCCCTGGTAAAACAAGCATCTGTATTTCTCTGGATAAGTGCTGAGAAAGGCAGTATGTGCTTCAGCAGGCCACAATTGCACATGGCTGAAGAATGCAGCTACTTCAGGTCACAGAGCTTCGGTCCATAGCCTGGTGCCGATAACCACTCAGCTAAGAACACAGCTTAGTATTAGTCAGATGGTTGTTTCCGTCCTTCACACTCACCTTATAAAATCCTTCATTTGTCCCAGGGGTTTCATTGCCCCCTTAGCGTGAAGGGACGCAGTTTGGACTAGCCTGCCCCAGATCCTTAAGTGGCCCCCTAATCATGAATAGGCACCAATTAAAAAGTAAAGAGCTTTTAACTAATTTCAGGTGATGAACTGAAACAACCAACCAGAGAGGGATGCTAATCACATGATGTGCATTCAGTTGCCATCTCTTCCCTTAACCCTGTTTATTTCTAGTCAGTGTTTGTCAGCCAAATATTTTAGGACAATTGACTCGGACCCCACGTCGACATAATCAGAGTTTCTCCACTGACTTGACTTCAGTGAAAACAGGCGAGGTCACGTCTTCACTGCAAAAAGCAACATTCTCCAGTATGGAAAGAAATCAGCCATCAATGCTTGAAGTTCTCCTGATTCAGTCTGAGATCCCTCCCCTGCATATCTGCTGCCACTAAAATTGCCCAGTTTGTAACTCCATCTACTAGACCTACTTGCTCACTGGATAAAATGGAACAGATGACAAAAAGCATTCAGAGAATTTGACCCGAGAGGGATCGTGTTTATTTTCTCCAAACACTTCTGAATTTAAATTTAAATTAAGCATAAAAGAACATTTCTTCCCCTCACCCCCTCATTCAAAATTAAACAGAAGCACATTCCTGCCATGAGGAATCAATTAAAAAATGTTGACTAAAGGACAAGGATCTCAAACATACCTGGAGAAAAACTAAACCCCTGACTGCAAAGGGCATTTGGACAAAAGAAAGAGAATCAAGTCTGCTTTTCATTTCCCACTCAGCCCAGAGAACCCCACAGAACTCAGAATCTGCTTCCTACTGAGTATTTTTCTGATAGCAACTAGCCAGCTCCCTCCAGAGCCATTCAATGCCATATCTCAGATGGCAGGAAGGGTCATTGCACAGCCAAAGAGGTCACTTAACCCACACAGGTCTGAGAAACAGAGTCAGAGCCTTAGACTAGCGCCAGACAGACCACATCGTAATTGTTTTTACAGGTACATTGCACCTCATGCATTCTATTGCTAGATGTGCTACGGGAGCATCTGTCAGTTGGCAAGTATCTCAGAGCTGGTCAGAACATTTTCGCCCACGTGTTTCATGAAGACATACTGGCCTCCACAAAGCTTACTGGGAAGGTTTCAGGTCTGGGGCAGAGAGATTGACTCAATATCTGGATGGTTAAGGTACGAACCTGGGATGTGGAAAATCCAGGTTAAAGTCCCTGCTCTGCCTGCTTTGGGGTGATATAGTGTCTGTGTCCTGCACACTTTTGTTTTCACGTCACTGCAGAATGAAAACTAATTCGGAAAATCTCAGAAGTTGCTGCTAAACAGAACTATCGTCCTCTGGTCAGCTCTACTTACAATTTCCTTCTGAATTCACAGTTGCTGGATGCAAAAACACGACCATACAATTGGTATATCCAAGCATTACGTTCACTTACCTAAAAAGAGAAAGACAGGGGGAAAAACATTACTACAAGCATAATATGTTAGGTGTAAAAGCTTGTATGGGAGGATTGAAAGTTTATTTTCAACTCTATGTAACCATGCAGTGTTAGAACCCCCAGCGCCAGCCCATGTCACTTGCACCCGCTTCCTTTCCCCGCCCCCAGGTATTCTGTTCCTATTACTTAAGGCACCACAATAGATTTTCTCAAATGTTTGAAGACAAACACTCACGGGCACACAAACTTAACCAGTTCACTACTGTTCCGATTTCTGTGGAACAGCAAGGTGAGCTATGTCCGCAGAAATATATATTATATTTCAACTTATAGGTATAAATAGGACCCAAGATTCATTTCTACGCTAAAGGCCCCAAACAACCCAGTTAAAGAGACACCTTAGCCCCAACTCCAAAATCTGTCAATTTTACGATTAAATTAATCCGATGCACCCAAAGATCTATCCAAGTTAGATTTCTTTTGACACACCACAGACTCCAATACCAAGTCACACATGAGTACTGGAGGAAGAGGTGTGAGGAGAGAGGGAGAGACTAAGTTTATGTATTGAGTACTAACAGTGTTCTTGGCACTGTACAGAGATCCCTGTCCCATAGAACTAGAGCCAACAGAAAACACAGTTCAAAGATACAGAAACACTGAAAGGTGCAATTGTCAAACAGTGCAAGATCTGTACCTAGAGAAAAAAATATACATGCTCATTGAGTCATCTAGGAACGGCCCCATGGAAGAATTGTGTGGCTGGTTGGACGTGGTATGGGGAGCACAAGCACATTTTAGGAACGCAGACTTCAATGTCCTTTTTACCAGATGCTTCTCCATACCATTAAGTTAAGACTGGTGCATGTACTATAACTTCTGTAGTTAGACGCAAACATTTGTTTTCTGCAAAGTTGTAAGCCCTTAAAAAGAAGGGGGAGAGCTTAATAAACACTGAAGCAACTTCAACAGAGGTATGTTGTTTATCCCTACAATAAACACCCCTAAAAATCACTGCTACAAGGTAACAGCCCCCAGTGTTAACTTCACAGTGCCTGAAGAAAGTGGGTCAATTTTAATTTAGATGATTCTACTGGCACAAATTACTCATTTCTTTAAGCTACAGATAACATGCTGTGCTTCTAACATTTGGAATCCCAGCAGACTTTATGTTCTGGGACTCAAACCAAGGAAAGTGAGCGAGTGCCTGCATTTCCTGCACTGAAGCAACAGTCTAGTTCTCAACTGCACCAGCCACTGACCTAAGATGGCAACAAATGAAACACTTCAGAAAATGACACTGAAAAAACAAAATCAAGCAACATGCCTTACCACATCATACTGCCACAGACCATTCCCCCACAGAGCTTTCTAAAGGTAGTGAAGAAAAGTAATTAGGCCGTGCCTCCAAACTGATCCCTTTCTCCCCTCACAAAGAGTCAGGCAAAAAACAGCAACACAAATTTCAAAACCCTCCCAAGTCAAGAAGCAGGCGTTCCCTATATATGAAAACTGAGTCCGTCTCAATACTTCATCTGCTGCTTTGACTTTTTTCAAAAGGAGAATTTTGGCAGGCTCCTCAGAGGTTGGGTGTATTTTTGGTTTGTTTGGAGGGTTTTTTTTTTTTTTTTTTTTGGGGGGGGGGGGGAGGGCTTTACTTTCTGCTCCTATAAACTGGAGAACGTGGCCAATTCTGTGACACAAGAAATAAATTTCCAATGCTAAATATTATGAATCACATGTAAAAAAGGCATTAAAAGAAATTAAAGGAGATATATAGAAAAGTCATTAGAGCAATTTCCGAAGTCCTGATCTATGAGATAAGAGTTTCTTCTTTAAGAATAATATTCCAAAGGTCATATATGCCTGAGCAGGCAGAAGGAATGGAGAAGGAATAATGTATTTAGGAAGTCTTTAAATTAATCCAACTGGATCTCAAACCAAGGCTAACACAGGACATTGTAGCTGCAGCATTTGCAAACAGAAACAATCATTCAAAATTTGTACACCCAACATGAATTATGCTACTGAAAGGTATTTTTACTCTTCCAGTAATAAGGTTAAATACATATTTATACATGGTGTTTTAATAAC
Source organism: Malaclemys terrapin pileata (assembly GCF_027887155.1). Classification (NCBI taxonomy): domain Eukaryota; kingdom Metazoa; phylum Chordata; order Testudines; family Emydidae; genus Malaclemys; species Malaclemys terrapin. The sequence continues at coordinate 32,328,564 of NC_071519.1, forward strand.
TGAAAGTGAAGAGAATATAGAACTATTTAATATTTGGGAGAAAAGATCCACTTTGATGCCTCTGTCAGCTAAATAACATGAAGAAAAACCCTGAAAGCCATTTTAGGCCTTGTGTACATTTCCTCACGAGTGCATGTTGTGTATCTTTGACTAACATGAACACTGCAAAGATAAGGGAGAAGCAACAACTTACTGCATCAAGCTTGCTCAATAAATCAGACAGAGGGACAAGGAGCGAGCAAGGATGAATACCCTTTCTTTGAGGACCAAAGACGACCAACCCCAGAATCCCAACTGAAGTAGTCCTAAATTAAACCTGTTTAATATTTCCCCCCACCCCCCCCCACCCCACTTTCAAGGTCTCCATGTGTGTGAATTATCACTCCCTTTTCGTCTGCTCCTAGACTCTCAGTATGTAAGGATACGTTTCATGCTGGCAGATGGCCCAATCCAACGGTTGCAGCTGTAGTAGCTGCCTTATTTAAAAAGCAATTCAGGAAGCTTTTAGAGGGCAGAGTGCACCAGACAGGAGGAGGGTCTGTATAAGCACAAAATGGATTGATCCCAATACATTCATAGTAGATAACATCTGTTCTGAGATTCCCCCTTGGAAACATGTTGCATTACAATTTAAGTAAACCCTCCACATGTTATTCAAGAAAACATACATACATATGCACTCGTATCAAAATGATATGCTGATCGTTATTAGGCCCTTGGGCTCTCCCCAAAACGTGACAAGAAACACTGACTACACAGCAGTAGGATAGTCTAAGCAGATTTAAATAATCTCCAACCTGGCTTCTCCGTCTTGTATTACAATTACCCACAGCATTATTAGTCTGCATCCCAGGCTCACAATCAGGATTCCAAGTGCATTATAACCTCACGAGAGCGGCATCTTTCCTCAGTCACTTTCAAGTGCAGAGGAGCCAGGAGCTCCTTTAATTCCCTTAACAATGCCTCCTGACATGTGGAAATCCTTCTCCAAGCGTGCTTAAAGAGTGTTCTGACTGGGCATGCTAACACGATGGCCCCCAACAACTGCAATGAAAGTAAGCTACAACAGAACCTCAGAGTTAGCAACAGCAGAGTTACAAACTGACCAGTCAACCACACACCTCATTTGGAACTGGAAGTATGCAACAGAGACCAAACAAAAGCAAATGCAGTACGGTACTGGGTTAAAGGTAAAACTACTAAGAAAAAGGGGGGGAGAGGGCAAGAAGAGTGAAAAAAGTTTGACAAGGTAAGGAAACGGTTTCCATGCTTATTTTGTTTCAATGAAGATGCTTAAGAGGAGCATTTGTGTTCTGCATAGTAAAGTTTCAAAGCTGTATTAAATCAACCTTTAGTTGTAAACCTTTGAAAGAACCACCATAACGTTTGTTCAGAGTGACAAACAACCTCCATTCCCAAGGTGTTTGTAACTCTGAGGTTCTATTGTACTTGAAAGAGAAGTTACCCCTGTAGTGACAGGGTGGAATAGCATTGCGTGAAATGGATCCAGTCTTTACGCATCCACAAGGATGACACATCCCAGTTCTTATAAGTTGGCAAATCAGGTAGTTATGACACATTTTGAGAAAGTGATGAAGGAAGAACAGGCACCATAACAGCTTTCAACTAATAGAACAGTAAGAAAGTTCTAGGTGACCCATCTAGGGATGGAATTTGAAAACTTCTACAATCATGAAACGCCCTGATTAAAACCCAGTATCTACCTATACAAAATGAAGTACATGAAAAACCTTAAAAACCCCTTCTAAATTCCATGTCCTTTGCTCTTATCTATATAAAGTTGTACATAATGAAACCATCTTCAAAGTCTGGTAAAAGAACTCAAACTAAACAAGTCAGGAATGAAAGGTTAAAATAACCTATTCAGGCATTGAGTGTGTCCTCCCACCAGGAAAAGATACAGTCCTCAACAGAGAATGTATCAGACATTTAACTGATGTTACATTGGCCTTTGCCAATGATTTGGCTCTATTAAGTTCACTGACCACAAGTCACAGCTTCAAATGGAACCAAAACAGGGCTGAAACACGAACTGTAGATGCCACCGGAGGCCAAAACAGAGCTGTCAAACGTGGGGCCTCATGAGCCAAAAGAAGGCATATCGTTACAGCTGGTGCCTACATGTCAATTTATGATTACAACGTAACCCAGACCACAAAAATGCTCCAACACTTTGCACATGAGTCCAGATGCAAACAGAGCCAGCTTAAATGGCAAACCAGCTGGGGGCATGAGATCTTAAGTTCGCCCTTTGCAGCTGGCTTTTTGTACAAAAGGATGGATAAGGAACGAAACTCTATTCATAGTCAAATCCCCACTACATGAAGTGGGAGGGACTGAAGAGGAAGAGCGACTAGGATCGCCCATGGACTGAATGCAAAATCTATCCTAAGTGATGCTAAACAAGAATGTTTCTGACTCACTGCAGAATGATTCTGACATCCATCCTACAAGCGCTCTTTCTTTCTGAAAAGCGGAGTTCTAACTCTGTGACTACACATTCGGTGGCCTCCTCAAAACACTAATTGTATTCCTTTCCTCCTCCCCATATCTGCGGCTGCTTATGAAACAAATGCTTAACCAGGAAACACCAAGAGGAGGTATAAATGCAATCCTGCATCTCCCATGGCTATAAAGACTCCCTGTACTTAAATAAAAGAATGTGTTCTCTCCCTACAAGTGGCTGAAGATTTATAGGAAGAAGTGTTAAGCATAAAACTAGAACTCTATCTCCCTGCGTGGGCAATACCTATGCCATAAATCAACACAGTGCACAGGGACTACAATGCACCTTTCAGATCGTAATTACACATATTAATTACACATTTAATTATCACACATTAATATCACCTCGGTATATAATTACAGCTTATTCGTGTAAACCTAATCAAGGAAAGCCAGCATATTTGCATAAAACTCGTAATGAAAAAGTACAATGATTTCACTAACAAGATGTGGATAAGAATGCGTATCTGTGACAAACACTTTGTGCCAAGAAGAATAGAAAGCAATTTTCTTTCCTGAAGATTATTTCAGGCCCATTTAACACAATCTGTACCACTAAGTTGATGTGCACTATCCTACACACATCAAGTCATATCTGGATAATGTTCCTGACTTCAGATAAAATTTCATTACTATATTTAGTTGTAGAATGGTATGAAATGCTTGCATTGTTAAACTTAATAAAAATTGGAATTTGCAAAGTATTAGGCAATCCTCAGTACCAATTTTTCACTTGGTGTTCAACCACCACAACAGTTCTACTATATTCCCCCCACAATACAGCCTACATTACAACCTAATTTTCACCCATAAAACGAGCAATTAAGAATAAGTACAACTGCTTCAGAATTCCTGAGGCCAAAGATAAAACAAATCAGTTTTTATAAATTCACATTTTGCCCTAGTAAAACAAAAGACAATGCTAATTATCAATCATTTGTCACCTCTAATTTAAGTAGACTCATCATAATCTTCTCCTGCTTGGGGTACGAGCAGCACAAATGCTGTTCTTGGAGCTATGTTCCTTGTAAAAGATTGAACACATCCCCTTAATAGTGACATAAAATGAAGAAACCAAAATTAATGCATCAGATTCAAGAGGGAGTAAATACGGTAAATGTTTGCCACAGATGACAGAGCCAGAACACCAACATTCTGTTCCCAGTTCTTCAACTGGACTTGATGACACACTTTGGACCAGTCCCTTCCCCTCACAGTATCTCAATGTACCCATGTGTGAAATGGAGACGGATACCTTACTTCCTGGGGATGTTGTTTGTGAAAAGCATTAAGAACAATGTGTGTAAGAGACATTACAGAAGTGCATGTTAATATAAAATTATAAGCTTTTGCACTTCTCAGGTTACCCAAACATACATGGGAATGCACACACTCTCTTCTGCTACCTCTGTAAAGGATGAGAAAGCTGCCCCATCACAGCAGTGTCCGTTCCTACTAAATTTGTTAGTCTCTAAGGTGCTACAAGTACTCCCGTTCCTACTATGCCACACACAAGTAAGAATCCCACAAGAGTTGGAATTACTACATGGCAATACAGACTGAACTACTCACCTAGGACTGCATCTTCATTTTTTTTTTTTTTTTTTTTAAACTTAGAATGTTATTTGGTTTGTAAATATAACCTCTTTGCACACCCAGTTCCGTACCAATGCAATCACCATCATGTGCATCTACCATCAAACCAGTATTAGCAAGTTCCCATGAAGCATTCCCCATCAGTAAATACAACAAACACCACACGTGAACAATGTATTTTAAATATCCACATGAGAGTACAAAAGTTAATCTATAAAAATAAATTTAATTGCTGCAGCCAACATCTGAAGAACCTAAATGAATCAAATCACTCACTTGTAGAACTACAAGTATGTGCCAGTTCCTTCTAAAGTACAATTTCTATTAGTTCAATAGGCCTCATTTGTCTCCTTGACAACAGATACTACTAAGAAACCTGATAACTGAGCTCTAATTATGAATTTAGTGTTGGGTAAGAGGTCTCAAAAAGGGATATACAATTACTACCAACAGATGGATGGGTCAGTAGCTACTATAAATCTCAGTAATACTGCACTTTAAGAAGAGACCAAATTTCATCCACAGCGTTTGCTTCATAATTAGTTTTGCTGTTTGGTTATTGAGGGAAAGGAACCCACAGCAGGCAATTTAAACCGTCCCCAGTGATATAGTGTAGTACTCACTAAAAATTTCAGTTTAATGTTATCCATTGGTCCACATGCCATTTCTGGCATTTTGTTTAAATGTTATAGCTCAGTCCTCGTCCTTATAAAACCCAAGTCAACAATTAATGCACCACTTTGCCACAGGCTGAGAGAAGACTCAAGGTTTTTTAATAATTGACAACCTGAAGTAATATTCTGAGACAGGAGACGCTCCTGTTCAAAGTTCTGCTTCTTTGGCCAATTCTCTGCTGGTTTCTCATGAATCCTTTGGGAATGTGTAAAGAGAAACAATACATAGCGCTCCTATTTCTGCCTATCAGAATCATTAAACCCTGATATGAAAACTGGTGAGGCTGTAAACATGGAATGAATAAATCTGTAGAGTAACAGTAAACACACAGCACAACTACAGTAACGCCTCACTTCACGTTGTTCCTGAAAAACGCAATGTTAAGCGATACAATGTTAAGCGAACCCAATTTCCCCATAAGAATTAATGTAAATGAGGGGGTTAGGTTCCAGGGAAATTTTTTTCCACCAGACAAAAGACTATACACACACACACACACACACACACACACACAGTATAAGTTTTAAACAAACTGGTACATGGTGATGATTGTGAAGCTTGGTTGAGGTGGAGGAGTCAGAGGGTGGGATATTTCCCTTACTGCTAAATGATGAACTAGCAATTGGCTGAGCCTTCAAGGGTTAACTCTCTCTCTACACAAGGCAGCAGGAATGGAGGGAGAGATGTGCATTTCCCTTAAGTACACTGCCTTGTTAATTAGATCAGCTTGCTGAGAGGCAGCTACTGCAAGCTCCCTCCATCCTGAGTCCTGGTCTGTCCCCCCTGCTCTACGGAAGATGGGGTAAGCGGGGTGCAGGAGCGTGGGAGAACAGACACACCTGACATTAGCCCCCCTCTTCCTTCCATCCCGCCCCGCACAGCAAGCAGGAGTCTTGGGGAGCATCTCCAAGGCAGAGGGCAGGAGCAGCACATGGCAGTGGGGGGAGGGACACAGCTGAACTGCAGGCAGCTGCTGCACAGGGAACTTAGGGGAGTGGGGAGCTAATAGGGGGAGCTGATAGGGGGCTGCCGGTCCACCCTGGTTCCAAGCCCCCACCAGCTCGCTCTTCCTGAAAGCAGTAGACAAAGCAGGCGGCTGCCAAACGACGTTAGAAGGGAGCATTACACAACTTTAAACCAACAAGCATGTTCCCTAATTGATCAGCAACGTAACAACGAAACAATGTTAACCGGGACGACTAAGTGAGGAGTTACTGTACTCTGATATTTTGAATAGGTCAGTCGTCTCAGAGCTTAAGCAAAGATAACTGGGACCAACCTGGAATACTGTGTGCAGTTCTGGTCTCCCCCTCTCAGAAATGACAGAACAGAAATAGAAGGGGTTCAGAGACAAGCAGTGAACATGAAAGGCATGAAGAAGCTCACAGAATAGAGTCTGGCTGTTTAAGTTCAGCGATCAGTCATGATATAGAGGTATATAAAACAACGAACAATACAGAAGGTTAAATGGCCGCCCTATTCATCCTCTAATAATACTAGAGCAAGGGAATGTTCAGTTAATTGAAAACACTTAAAAACTGATAAAATGAGCTATTCTCCACCCAACCCCCAAACACCCACTGTAACATAATTAACCTATGGAACTGATTGCCACAAGACAGTGAGGTTAAAATTTAAAACCGGTTTGCACACAACTGGAAAATGAGTCACCCTAAGATCGACGGGCTGGGAAGAAGAATCCTCTGGGGTGAGCTGGCATCATTGTTCACAGTGGGTTTTCTTGAACATCTGCCTAAAGCATCAGATAACAGCCGCTGTCAGAGTGGATGCTGGACTAAACACACTGCTTATATAATCTGATATGGCAATTATGTCCCAGTCTTCTGAAGATTCAACACTATGTATACTCACCTTACATTTTGTACGTAATATAGTTAGAAATGGTTCAGATAAACCAACCATTCATTTGCCACTTAGGGCAGAAGCTAACACACACACACACACACACACACACGTAATTAAACTATATTAGAACCAGGCTAATTCACACAGATGACCAAGAGACACCGCAGATTGGTGAATTTTAAGAGTAAACAAAAACATGTCCCTTTAATATGAAATGGCGTGTATCAGAATAACTATATACTTCACTATATGTAGAGCCCTACCAAATTCAGTGTCCGCTTTGGTAAATTTCAGTCATAGGACTTTAAAAATTGTGAATGTCATAATTTCAGTTATTTAAATCTGAAATTTCACTGTGTTGTAATGGTAGAGGTCCTGTCCCCCAAAAGAGTCGGGGTTTTCTTGAAGCGGGGGGGGGGGGGGGGTTTGCGGTACTGCTACCCTTACTTCTGTGCTGCTGCTGGCGGCAGCACTGCCTTCAGAGCTGGGCAGCTGGAGAGCGGCGGCTGCTGGCCAAGAGCCCAACTCTGAAGGCAGAGTCGCCACCAGCAGCAGCACAGAAATAAGGATGGCATGGTATGGTATGGTATTGACAACTTTACTTCTGCTGCTGGCAGGGTGCTGACTTCATAGCTGGGCGCCTGGCCAACAACCGCCATTCTCCAGCTACCCAGTTCCTAAGGCAGTGTAGAAGTAAGGGTGACAATACCACAACCCCCCAGCAACTCTGTTGGGTAAGGATCCCCAATTTGAGAAACCCTGGTCTCCTCCCCGAAATCTGTATAGTATAGGGTAAAAGCACACAAAAGACCAGATTTCATGGTCCATGATGAATTTTTCATGTGCAAACATTCTGTACTGTATTCTCTGAATGTGCCAAAGACTTCATGATAGGCCACCTCACTAAGGACCATATCAAAGCACTTAAGCACATGCCTAACTTTAACCGTGTACTTAAGTGCTATGCTGAATCAGATTCTAAAAGGAGTCTAGAATTAAAACTTTGAAGAGTGGGCTGACAACACCATGATTTTTATTTATTTACACAATTAGTGAAGTTACTTTAGTTTGTTTGGTGTAACTACTGCTAACTCCATTGGTTTACATGTCTGTAGCCTGAATAGGAAAACAGTTATATAATGCAGTGAAAATATTTTGCTCTTGCACTAAATGTTACCTTATAATTTCAACAAACAAGTACATTTGCCCAAACTGTAAACAAAGAAACAAGCACATTGCATGCCTATGTAGTGAATCTTCTCCTTCAATATTTTGAGTACAGTTTTCTGGGGGGGAAAAAAAGTATTTATATAAACCGAATCTCAATCAGGTATTGAAAATTATTCCTGTTATCCCCCGGGAAGCCAGGGTTACCCATGGCTCGGTAGTTGTGCATTGTACCGTTTGGCTGGAAATGGAACTTCCCTTTAATACTTAGCCCCAGCACTTAAAGGGAGTGGAGCACTCAAGCAACTCCTATTATACACAACAAGAACACTTCATCTACAGGTCCTTTATTTCACATGATCTACTTACTGTCAGGATGGTTTCTACAGCAGGGTAAGAACCAAGGGCTGAAATATCAAACTCCTATCCATTCAGATTCACAGAAAATTATATTAGACTCCAGGAAAGGAGTCACCAGTTGGGACTGTCTCCAGTTATTTAATGATAAGTCTGCACCAGAAATATTCTCTACATTATACTCTAAAATATCCTGCTGTAAATTGAATTTACTGGGTCAGTTTAAGATGCTCACAGTTTCATTTAACAGTTTACTAAGATTAATGTCAAAGACTGCAAAGACCCAAAGCCAAAGTTTATCAGCTACCAAAAGAAAAATTAATTAGGCACTCTAGAATTAAGCATCCAATTCAACACTACGTCTCTTAAATGCAACCCCAGAGAGAGACTAACAGTATTGGAGATTAGGTTTTAGCAAAAACAAAGCCTGCAATAGAATTATTCCAATGTGATATTTTTCAGTATCCAGTATTTTAAACACAATATTTAGGAGATAGACAGTGTCATAATCTACAAAGATAAGACCCAGGGACTTGTTAAATCAGTTTACAGAAGGAATATATGAAGTAGTAGAGAAAGGAAGATTATGTTCCTAGATGAGCCCTTTAAAAAAGAACTCATGATTAAGAAATAAACTGTGGGTGAGATAAAGTACAATTCCAGGGCAGCAAAAATCCCAAGATTGATTCTTTTAAAGGAAAAAGTAAGTTCAGTACTTGGTTTTCTAGAAGTACGCAATGGTCATCAACAAGGCTATATTTTCTGGTGAGTCAGTAAAATATCATGAAGTCCTAGGGACTTGGCTATTGCTGACAATTTTACATGGAAGGCACTCCATCATTATGGTGATTGGTGTCAGTATAAAACACCAGACTAGGCAATACTGGCATCAAGTGGAAACTCAAGAGAGAAAGTTGACACTTATCTTGCAGAAAGTGCTGAAATGGTTCTTTGCAAGAGAAGAGAGCTCTCTCTCTTTCTACAGCTCGTCTGGCCAAAGTAACCATTAAAAAGTGCCATTTTAGAAGAGGGAGTGTACTCTAGAGGAATACTAGCATCGGCTCAAAATGGCAAGGAGGAACATATTTACACGACAGTGGGACTACAGGATGAAAGCACGGATTTCAGGCTAATAGAGCCCAAATTAAGTGTTTAAGAGGATGGAAGCCCACTATAACACTCCCATTTCCCTTGGATGTCCCAAGAGTAGAAATGTGCCCTGGAAGGGTACTACCAAACCCTGCTTGAAGGAACTGTAAGAGGCAATCTGCCTGGGGTAAGATGTTTGATCATCATTCAAAACACCCTTTTATAGGTTTCGGAAGTATCCATAACCGGGGATAGTAGTGGAAAGTCCATTGGTAAAGACGGTCAAAAGAGTAGGAGCAGAATTCATAGATAAAAAAAATCTATGAGAGTTTCATCCTAACGCTGGTGTAATTCTGATTTAATTCCACAAATTAATTCCTGTTTGAACTAGAGAATATCTTTTAGAAAAAACATTTAATCTTGGTTTTAAAATGGTCAGTGACGGAGAATCCACCACAACCCTTGCTAAGTTGTTCCAATGGCTAAGAACTCAGTTAAAAATGTGCACTTGATTTTTTTGCCTGCATTTGTCTAGCTTCAACTTCCAACCATTGGATCTTGTTAGACCTTGTATCTGTTACACTGAAGAGCACTCTCATATCAAAATTTCTGTTCCCTGCGTAGACTCCCTAATAGACTGATCAAGTCATCCCTTAACCATCACTTGGTTAATGCTCGGATTGAGTCTGCGACTATAAAGCATGTTTTCTAATCGGAGCCCTCTCCAATTTAGCAATATTCTTCTAATTGTAGACACCAGAAATGCTTATACATTTCCCTACTGTACTCAAGGACCCTGTGGCAGTGGCAGCTTCCCCCAAAGCCCTTCAGCATGACAGGACATCTGCCATGTCCTTTTTGCCCACACATCCGAAAGGGTAGCACCTCCCACAATATTGACACGTCGCTCTCGAACAGAATTCATGTATAAAATAAAACAGCTGAACAGCAAATTTAAGACCTTGTCTAGGGGATTTGAACCCAATTCAGGCACCATCCTAACAGCATGGGCGCAAGGTTTAGTGTGAACCCGCAAAGTCACCATTTACCACTTCCAGAGAGGCAGCCCTGTTGCCAAGAGTAGCTTTGCCTGTCACCAGGATGGGTCCGACTTACGCGGATGACCGCGACAAAACTCCCAGACAAGACTTTAGATTGCACAATCATCTGCACTCTGCAACAGGCTTCACTTGGAAAGCATATTTTGTACTTGAGATGCTTACTAATTGTGATGGTTGCTGCAAAAGAAAACGCTAACTGATGTGATCTGTTTTGTTTACAGTTTCTGACTAGAAAGAAGCCTGTATATTTCTACAGAGTAAATCAATTTCAGAACATTTAATTCCTCAGTTGACATATCCCTGCTGTTTTCTCTTTTCTTGTCCATTCGCCTTAGTAGTAAGGTCCAACAATGGACTTAACAGGATCAGAAAATCCTTACAATGTAAGTTACTGTGCCCCTGGGACTAAGTCTCAAACCAAGTCATTTCTATCAAGTAGTCTGAGCCTTTTGATCTGTGCGCTATGCCAGGAGTGTTTTAGGGTTTTTTAATGTTATGTTTGTTTATTCTGAATTATTTATGTTTGAGTTGTAAATCATAATGAACCATGCGGTGTTCTTTTTGGCTCATTGATGCCCAACAACGTCAAGGCAGTTTTCTGCTACCTGCACTTCAACACCATGCTAGGCTCAGAGTCAAAGAAAAAGTGGTCCACAAAGTAATCTCACATATTTGGAAAACACAAGTCCTAGTCTTCAGATCTTCACGCTAGGTCAACTGGAAGGGACAATTTCATTGCTACACTAGCACGATAAGAGTATTCTATCCTTCACACAACAGCAGCTTTGATTAATATATGCTTGATGCTTTCATGTTAACCTTGAGAATGTAAATCCCACTGGCAAAACCTATTGGTGGACCCTTAGGACAGCCTCAGAGACTGATAGCTCTGCCAGCTTAACCATTCATTTTGTGCCAAATGCTTCCAGCTGATCAAGTCTGCTGTGGTTTCATCCGCCAGGAAGATTCTATTCATTCCAAGTGATATCTGAACATGGGACTACTAGCCCAAAACAATTCAAAAAAACCAAACCAACTCTTTCCTAATGCCATTTTGGGAAGAATAGAGTGGAAAAAATATCTTTAAAAGGGAGACTGACTTCTAAGCGTCTGGAAAAAACAAGGCCCCTATTCCTGTATTAGTTTATCATACACTTTAGGAAACATGTGCACAGCTTCATGAAACAAATCTAGCTGACCCAAAATACACTTAAATTTCAAACAATGCTCAAATCATTTGTCTCAAAAGTTTTATGAACATTTCAATATAAAAATACACGCGAATGCAATGTGCTTTCATTTGCACAAATGTTGGCACACTAAACCTTCTCTTAATGTAAACAGGTAGTTTTAAAAAGCCAATTTAGATTCTATTGAAAAAAGTCCAGTTCTATGCTATTGTCTGAACAAATTGTACAGATGTCTATCCAGAACTGTTCACTCAAACTTGCTTGACAGCTTCAGAGATCGTTTAAGAAAATACATTTACGATTCCTGCCAACCACAAAAAGGTCTGGCGATTCAAAAGATCAACTACTTAAACATTTCTATACAAAATATTTGAAGTCAGAAGTTCAAAATTAATGCATTTTTACATGTCTATTCATAGAAACGGGCCCTGGGGTTAGTCTCTCAATCCATTCATCTACTGCGATCTTCTTGTAACGCTTCATCTTATTTGCAATATACATCTGGGCAATTAACTTCAAAATCTTGCTACAGGCATTAGTTACGTTGAAAACAAAGGAACATGGTTTTTGGAGAGAGACACAGCTAGACTGGATAAGGATAACATTTATACAAGTTCACAAACATGTCTGATTGAGGTAAATAAGATACTGTGCTACAAATTATAGAACTGAATTCCTTAGTGGAGCCATCACATCACAAATCCTGGAAAATCATCAGCTCTGAGCAGTAGGTTACCAACTTGCAAAATGTATGGTTTCTCATTCAACCATGTTATTCTCAAGTTACTGAAAACAGGCTAAAGTCACGTTTATGACAACAGTAGGATCATATATTTAACAAAAAATCTGGCAAAATTTCTTCACTGGCAGGTTGCAAAAAAACACAGAACTGCAGGTTCAGGAGATTTGTGTCAAATTTCTTTATCTTATTGGTTTAAAGTTATTCTACTAACAGCACACAGCTGTAACATTCCAATCAAGAACATGGCATTAAGATAAGCCCCGGGATGCATGGACACCACACTGCACCCAGGAGAAAAAACAGCTGTCGAATCCGGCCCCAGAACCACTGAGCACCCAAAGCCTCCAATGACTGCAAGGAGCATTGGGGGTGCTCTGCACTGATGAAAGTCAGGCCCCTGGATTCTATCCCTGCCTGTGCGCAGGGCCTTGGATGAGTCACACTGAGAAGTGCCTCCATAGTATTGTGATGAGCCCCGTAGAAGTACTTTGATAAAACAGGCGATATATAAATGAACAGAAGTTAAAGGACATGAACATGCGCAACAGAGAAGGCTGAATAGAAAGCAGAGCATGCTGTAGTCTGATGCAGCAACACGACACGAGTCTGTACCTGAATTTTTATTTCTGAACCGTAGTCCGCTGCAAGAGCTCATCACCAATCAGATTTCTGAAAGCATCACTCTGGATAGTTCAGCTGCAGTAACTTCAAACTTTAGAAAGGCTGGGCGAGGGGGGAGCATACCGTGAGGAATCTAATATATTTGTCTGTAAAACACCATGCAAACCTACGGTACTCTATAAATAATCATTTGATGTGTTGGTTGATTGTAAGCTCCTTCGGGGAACTAACCTGCCATCTTCATTTTGCATACAAACACTAAGCATGTTGACACTGCTCAGTCATTTCCACAACATACTCCTTCAGATTTTCATCTAACAGACCATTCATCTGCCATTCGAGTTGCCATCTCTCAGGGGACAGCTGGGATGATCCTGCATCCCTAGAACTGGACAGCTGGTAGTGTTTAGTGAGCACCCTTGCAGATTTCTCAAAACAGCTGCCTCAAAAGAAAAAAAAGGGGGAAATCCTGGGAAAAGCTGGACAGGCAACACCACCACTTTGATGAAACTGACTATGCCAGGTTTACTGCAGTGATACATTTTTATTGTATTCAAAGGAAACCTTTAACTTCAGTTGGGGATACATAGCCGTTTAAGGTTAAGCCCTGCTACAAACAAGTGCTTAGAAGAACATTCTTGTTAATGAGTGCTCCATACTTTAAAGTTTTAACAAGGGGGAAAAAAAGACAAGTTTTTCATTTTACAGAATTTTAGTTTATGCTTAGTGTTTGGAACACCCTTCTAAAGTATTTCTGTTTTCCCTGGACATGAAAATAACTCATCCGTGAGTTACCTTGGTACATCAGTTAGCGTATTTTAGTTGATGTGTAAATCAAGAGCTAGGAGGTCAGAAAAAACATAGGGGGAAGCAAGTACAATGAAAGAGAGATACGGGAAATCCTGCATATTCATGAAGAGACTCAACTGCCTAATACTCTTAAATTACTTGGTCATACTTAGGAGCTGTCGCTGGCACCCTTCCAAACCGCAAATCCTAGATTGCCCTATTTTGCACCTCATGTTTATATTATGCATGAAAATTCTAACTTACGATATTCGAACTACTATTGCTACAGAGATTGAGTGAAACTCGCAGTCAACGTTTCTACTTCTGAAAGTCTTACAATTTTGCAACCTGCTAGAGAAAAAAAAAAGTGCAAACCCTAGTCATCAGTGACAAATTAACAGTATCCATAATTGAAAATGCAAGGTATTTTATACTCATGCTCTCTAAGTAGGTGGTTTTGTTTGGTTTTTGGGGGTGGAAGGGGAAGGTAACACTGGCTCTAGTTTTCCTTGCATGATTGTCCACCAAAAATAAAGCATCCAAGAAAAAAAAAAAAATCACCAATATTGATTTTCTTTTTAACTTTTTGAAGTTCCAACTCATTCAAAATATACAAGGCATACATATTTTAAAAAGAGGGTTTACGATGCATATTACTCTTACGTGATTTATCCCCCCAAGCGTGAAAGGAAAGCAGTTGAAGGAAGAGGTTGCCAGGTGTTGGTGGCAGTCATGCCACTGGAATGACAGCCAGGACTTAAAGTTTTGTCTCGCTCCACTCCTCCTATGAATTGCAAATCTTCAGGTTGCCACAGAAACTCTATGCACTAACACACAACCGTCAGGAAGCATCAGGGTCATCTTTTCCATCTTGTTTGCTTTGCATCAGAACACTTTAAACTCCCTGTGGCGTTGGTGCTCTATGGAAAGACTCCCCCTATGCAGTTATTCTAGAGCAGTGTCCAAACCACAGCAATTAATCATCCCTGCTTCCTCAGCTGACACTTCGAGGTGGGGAAACGACATCCTAAATGAGCAGAGCTGATTACCTGGGAAAGCAATTCTTCAAGATAGCACAGCTAACTAATAGCTCCATCTGCTACACAAACACATTCCCAAGCCCCAGAAGTAGTGTCAGGACATAGCTAACAGTTTTGTCGCATCTGCCAAATTTTAAAAATTGTTTGTCACACGTTGCCAAATACGTCTGGAAAGTACTCTATGCTTTCCCTCAATACTGTGTTAGGAATCAAAGGGTTTGGATCAGGTTTATTGATGGGGCAGGAGTTGAAAGAGAGAGTCAGATCTGATCATATATTTTGTCTATCAAAACCGTGTCTTACAGTACAAGTCAGACTGTCCGGACAGCTATTGCTAGGATTTTCATAGTAGCCGAAGGAACTTGTGTTTTGGGCACCTAACTGTACTTTGTGCCTGGTGAAAAAAATATCTACCCATCTCCATCCCTGTAGTACATTTTCAGTCAATAAGCAAAAAGTAGGGAGTGGACAAAAAAGTTAAGAAGCAAAGGGATTGTTTTATTTTGTATGATGAATTTCACTGTTTGAGTGATTTTAGCAGCATCCTCCGTTAATGATTCATGGGCTTATTCCAATCACTTAGCTCAAACCAAGGATTGAACCTGAGCAAGGTACTAGAATAGGAAATTAAACTTCCAAAGGACATTGCAACAAACCAAGCGGTAACCATCCTGAACAACATTTTGCTGCAGGAAATATGGCTGCACCAGGCTATTCTTAGAGCCGCTATAAATGGCACATGCTGCAGAACAAGCCAAAGTAACCACCTGCTCCTGAGAAGCTGGAGTTTCCATATTACATTCCCAGACACCTCAATCTGTAGAGGAAAACGATGCTAAGTCAAAACCTAATGAGTCTGAAGTAGTTCAGGAGCATAGGACTCCACTCTTCGCCTTGTCCAGCCAGAAGCACGACTATTTCACATGGAATTTAATACTAGACATCAACAAAGGCAGAACAGCTCCTCTTCAGTTTACACCATGGTTTTAAGAACAGAGAGAGCAATACAGCTTAGTGAACGTTTTGCATTACACTCACTTCAGCAACAGACAAGCACCTTTCATTCTCATTATGTTTCCACCTGTTGCTAGGTAACAGCTATATCTTAGATTCCTCTGGTCATTACGCAGAATGCAGCTTCTTCCGCTGCGCTTGATGTGCTCTGGGCATTAAAACACCAGATTTTTACAATACCCATAGCTCATAATTTAAGGGCTTTTTCTTGTCTGGTAAAAAAATATTACCGTTAGAAAGTTACACAATTCAATATACTTACAACCAGATGAATTGCCTCTTGTGAGAGGTCTAGTTCTTGAGGAGTATGTGCAGTGTAAGGCTTAGGTGGGTTACATAGATATTACGGTGGTAATTTGGTAAATGTTGCTGAATAGGTGCCTATACAAAGGCTCTGGGCAATTAATAATACAACACAACACAGCCCCAGAAAAATAATCTCTGCCAGCCAGCCACCTACAAAACATGAATTCCACCCCTTCCTTCTAGCAACTTACCAATACCATACTCTCCAAAAACCACTATCCAAAAAGGCTTCACCTGCAGTCTGCCTGGAAGGGTCACCAAATTCAGGTGATTTTAGTGTTGAGGGGGAGGTAGTTCCAGGGTACCCAAATCTTCACAGAACGCCCTGCCTGCAAGCCCCCTCTCGTTTATAATGAGACGGACCTGCAGCTGTTATAGTATGACATGGGAAGAAGGTCCCAGGTAGACAGCTCCCAGGCCATTTAGGGCTTTATAGGACACAACCAACTCCTCCAACTCCATCCAGATGCAGACAGGCAGCCATGGCGGGTTCTGGAGCGCTGGTGTCATGCTCCCAGCACAATATCCCACTTGGGAAGTGAGTCGTTGCATTCTGTACCAGCGTGAACCTCCGAGCATATTGCAACAGTCTGATTTTGACATAGCGACTGCTAGCCCCACATCCAAAAAGAAAGGGATCCCAACCTCCTGGCTAGACACAGTTTAAAAAAAGAAAAAAAAAACCTGACTGGCAGCCAGAAGCACTGTGTTGCAAGAGTTTGGATGCAGTAACGTCTTCTATGCTAGGTGATTGTGTACAAGCAGGAGTCACTGGCAGTTTAGCAGGCATGTCTATGTCCAAAAACAGTACACTCTCCAGACTGGTTTGGGAGTACATGGAAATAACATTACCGCTAAGGGCTTGTCTACACAGGGAAAAAGCCCACAGCAGCTGGTGTGTACTAGCTACTCGTACCAACTCCTTACGCAGTCAAAAAATGTCAGTTCCATTTGGTTTGGTGGGAATTTTAGCTGGCTTGTCTTTTCTCTCTGCTACAATTGCAGGATATTGTAACTGAAAGGTTGGGAAGTATGTTTTGGGTAGCAGAGATGAAAAAAAAAGAAAAATCAAGGCTCGTGGATGAGATTGGCCTTAGCATCTTCAACACAGGGGCTGCATAACATTTTAGAAATACTACAAAGATAAAGTAGGTCACCAGCTCTGAAGTGCAGCTTTAGTCACAGATCATAGCCTCCTGAAAAGCACTTAATTATCCAGGAAGATTCCATTGATAGTTTGAAATGCTTTCAACGTTCAAACATTGTATTTAGTTGCAGAATAAGAAATATGAAGAGATTAACTCCTAAGCAAAATATTGTATGTTTTATGCAAGCATTCTGTTGCACTTAATACTTGAAGAGAAACACAGACTATGGTACTAGTTAAGCAGGAGCTTAAAAAATAATAAAACTAGCAATAATGCTTGTCCATGCTTTCAATGAGGCATCAGCAACCAAGCCAAGTGTTCAGCTGAATATGCCACAAAAACAGTGTTTTGACTGACATCTAGTTTTCAGTCTCAAAAGACGTGTTTGAAAAGCATCCAGTTTAGAGAAGTGGAGGCAGAGTAATATTATTGCTGATTTCAGAGTCGCAGCCGTGTTAGTCTGTATCCGCAAAAAAGAACAGGAGTACTTGTGGCACCTTAGAGACTAACACATTTAGTCATACCTTTGGTATGCATCTGAAGAAGTGGGCTGTAGTCCACGAAAGCTTATGCTCTAATAAATTTGTTAGTCTCTAAGGTGCCACAAGTACTCTTATTATTGCTGATGGAGTACAAACAAATTAGACTTCCAATTTTAAATAATGTAAGTATTGGTCATTTTGTACTCCATTTCTAAGATTTCTACAGGGTTCCGCACCTCCATTAAAAAAATCATAGGGGTCTGGAAATGGAAAAAAAAAAAAAAAAAAAAAAAAAAAAAAAAAGGTTGAAAACCACTGCTCTACTAGATAAACCAAAAAGGCTCCAGAGAACACAGAGGTGAGTAATCAGAGAAATCCACCCTCTCTCCCCCTCCAACACATACAAATTTAGAGGGAGGCTTTGACCTAATCAGAGCATACTTCCATACATCAAAAGAGGAAACCATTCTCTAATATTTATCTAACAGAATTATAGCCTTGCCTCCATGACTACTAATTCTCTTACAAGACAAGGTGGATGAGGTTATATCTTTTACTGGCCCAAACTTCTGTGGGAGAAGGAGACACGCTTCCGCACTTACACAGAGCTTTTCCACCATTACAGCTACAACACCACAGCATAAAATTCTCCTATAAGTCTATCAAGAGCAAGTTCCACCAGCATTGTGGGGAAGAAACCTAACCAACTACACAAGAGACATGAATTAATTGGTCCCAGGAGAGCGGGGTTAGAAAAGTTCCTGCTTGCTTGTGAATTCTTGCAGTTTTTTACAACTAAGAGGTCCCAGGTGGATATTCCTTACCCTGAAGAAACAATTGTAATATTTAAGCAAATTAACCACAAAGAATGGCCACTATCAGTCACTATCCTTGTGAAGACTTCTAAAAGGTAGAAAGTAAAGGATTCAGAGAAGAGTCACAACAATGATTAAGGATTAGAAAACATGCCTTATAGTGATTGAACTCTTTGAGTCCATCTATTTAGCTTAACAAAGAGAGTTTAGAAATAACTTGATTACAGTCTAAGTATCTACATGGGGAACATACTCAATAACGGGCTCTTTGATCTAACAGAGAAAGGTAGAACATGATCCGATGGCTGGAAACTGAAACTAGGAAAATTCAGACTGGAAGTAAGGCATAAATGTTTAACAGTAGAGTAATTAATTAGCCAGTAGAACAATTTATACCAAAGGTCGTAGTGGATTCCTCCATCACTGTCAATTTTTAAATCCAGATTGGATGTTTTTTAAAAGCTTAGGAATTATTCTGGGGAAGTTCTATGGCCTGCGTTATACAGGAGGCCACTCAAGGGACTTATACTCTACACAGGACAAACACCACATTGCAATGACTGACCATGGGTTGGATGGCTCAGTTTCAGAACAGCACAACTTTACCTAACTCTTTTCCTTCCCCCGCTTCTTCCTTTTCAGTGCAACGTTGAAAGGTCACTCTAGAGCAGTGGTTCCCAAAGTGGGGTTCGCAGAACGTTTCAGGGGGTTCGCAAGAAAAATTTCATTAATGGCGGCCAGAGGACTCTGCTGGGACCCAGTTGCAGGGCAGACAGCTCGAGCCCCAGGGATAGCGGGGCCAGGCAGTTTGAGCAGGCAGCCCCAGCCCTCCCCTGTCAGCGAGGGAGCCAGCAGCCCCGAACCCCAGCACTCCATGCAGGGTGCAGGTGGCAGCTCAGATTCCTATCCCACCTTCCTCGGTGGAAGAAAAGCTGTTTGCGAGCCAAGCCAGCCAGAAGCACATTGTAGCCAGTGTAGGAGTGTTAATTGTCCTTCTCTCTGGAGGGCTGATTTGCTTCAGTGAGTGAATCTTCTCAGTTTCTAGTTTGTTGGTTGTTAGCAGTCTCTCTCTGTTATTTTTATTAGAACTTTTGTACACAAGTTCAATGGATAAGTAGCTAAAAAGGAAAGTGTAAAGATGCTGGAATCAGCTAGTGTTTCCTCAAGTCCACACTGTGGAAAATCTAAGTCTAATGATCATGATGGTCCTGGAAAGTCACTTACAAAGAAAATAGGACGATGATTATATAAAATATGGCTTTACACGCATTGGTGATCAAGAACATCCAAAACCACTGTGTGTGATTTGTGGTGATGTTCTAGCAAACAGCAGCCTCAAACCTTCTCTACTTTGGCGCCATTTAGAAACTAGGCATCCTGCACAACTCGACAAGCCTGTTGATTTTTTCAAGTGAAAATTAGCTGAGAAGAAAAGTGACATTACCAGTTTTATATCCAACGCAAGTACTGATCATGAAAATGCACTTGAAGCGTCATACCACTTGAGCTACCGAGTAGCAAAAGCATCAGAAGCCCATACCATAGCAGAGAGCTTGATTGGTCCACGTATAAAAGACGTAGTTCACTGCATGCTCGGAGAAAAGGCTGCAAAAAGGACTGACATGGTACCTTTGTCCAATAATACGTTGTCACGAAGAATTACATGTCAAATAATGGAGAGACCACAACTGTACATAGAGTGAAAAATAGTCCATATTATGCTATACAGTTGGATGAATCAACTGATGTAGCTAATCAAGCTATTTTGCTACTGTTTGTACGTTATGTGAATGAAGGTATGGTTGAAGACTTGTTGTTTTGCCGACCATTGGAAGAACGTACAACTGGAGAAGATTTCTTCAATCTGACTAATGCATATTTTCAAGAAAAGGAAATAGATTGGTCTCATTGCCTAGGCATTTGCACTGATGGGGTCACATCAATGATGGGGAAGTATACTGGATTTGTAGCTCGAACAAAAGGTTGCATCAAAAGTCTCTTGGACTTATTGCAGCATCCATAGACAAGCCCTTGCAACAAAATGCATGCCAGAGGGACTGAAGGAAGTGCTGGACAATGCAGTGAAAATGGTGAATTTCATAAAATCATGGCTAACAAATTCCAGAATATTTCACGTACTTTGTGAAGAAATGGGTAGTATACATGACTGTGTGTTGACCCATACTGAAGTTAGATGGCTCTCAAGGGGTAAAATCCTTGTCTGCTTGTTTGAGGTTAGAATGGAAATCCTAGGTTTTTTTCAACAGCCACCCTTTCCACCTTGCCAGCTGTATGGAAAATAATGTCTGGGTCCAGAGCCTAGCTTATTTAGCAGATATTCTCTCAAGAATTAATGACCTAAATTTATCTCTTCAAGGCCTCAATATAACAGTTTTCAATGTGCAAGAGCGAGTTGAATCCCTGATAAAGAAGTTGCAGTTCTGGGGAAGTTATTTGGAAAACAATCAAGCTGAGTGTTTCAGTAATCTTCATGACTTCCTGGCAGAACATAAACTTCAGTTGGATCAGTGCACTAAAACCAATATAATTGCACACCTAAAAGGACTTTGCACAACTTTCAGGGAATACTTTCCAGCTATGTCAGGCGATAATGATTGAATTTGCAACCCTTTTGATGATACCACTTTTTCAACACAGATATTAAACACCAAGGAAAAAGAGAAATTGATTGAGATCTCCTGTGATTACGAACTGAAAAGGAGTTTCAGAAATCTATCATTGATCAACTTTTGGCTGAGTTTAAGAAACGAGTACCCCTTTCTGGCAGAAAAAGCAGGTGCAGTTTTGTTACCATTTTCAACAATATACTTATGCGAGAAAGCATTTTCCTCGTAGGCACATCTGAAACCAAATACAGAAACAGACTTGATGCCGAACCAGACCTGAGACTATCTTTCTCCAGTGGTTCCAGACTTCCAAGAGCTATGCAGAGCAAGGCAAGCGAATCCATCACACTGAGGAAATTTAAACTTAAATCCCTGGAAATATTCATTTTTAGGAGGGGGTTCACGAGATGTCACAATTTAGTGAAAGGGATTCGCGGGCTGTTAAAGTTTGGGAACCACTGCTCTAGAGAGAGGAACCGAGGGAGGGCAGGGTGGTGATTTGGAGCACAAGAAGTGAGAGACTGAACCATAAGACTGGTTTAAGTGGCAGCCTGGACAAAAGCACGAAGACTAAAGCGGGAGAAAGATGGAAAGTGAATGGTTCAAAGGCAGGCAGTGGCAGAATTCAAATTAAAGGTTTACGAGTTATGCTACTGAAGTCAAATACGTTATGCCATTAATTAGCATCGATACTGACCAGCACTGGGACACTCCTAAACGGAGATTTTTCAGCAATATGTCCACTGTTAATCTAACAGGGCAGCAGCATTGCCAACCTCAGGCACTCCAAAATCACTAGTTAGGCTCAAAAACCTCGTGGATTTAAATTAGTACTGGTTTCTTCATGTTTGCCTTCTGGTTTCTGAGCTAGTACGGGTACACTATTCACATTGGCAGGCTTTCTCCACAATCACAAAAGCTAGAAACCTCTTTTCTAAATGAAAGTGTAGAGTCTCATACAATCAATTGACTCCTGAAGCTTTAAGACAAAGGACCAACTACTGAGACACAATAAAAATCACTACAGGTGACAGCACTGTGGATGCAGACCCAATGATGTTAGCGATGGTAGAAGTGCTCGTGTAAGCCAGGTGCAGGCACTGTGGAAAGATCAATATGTTGGTTACAAAAATCTTGTGTCCTGACTATCTCAGTGCTTCCATAGACGCTACTAGTAGTAGTGAATCACTGGTGCAAGACCAAACAGTGGAAGAACTACTGAAAAGCCTCAGTGTAGACAAGGCCCCAGATTGATGGCATTTATTATGCTATTAGGTTGTGTTGTGGACTGAATGCAGCCATCTATAAACAATGGAAGGGTTTCCGGTTTATACTGCATATTGGAAAAACAGTTATTGCATCTATATTCCAATAGGTTTATTTTGGCCTTACTCACTACTTTGATTTTTCTCTCATTCTCAGGGAAGGTAGGTGTGACGGGTTAGATCACAGAAACCCCCCTGGGAGCTGCCACCTGATGTGCCCAGACTACTTCTGCCCCTGCTTTCCTGCCCTGTCAGCTTAGGACTTCAGTGCCCTGCCTGGTTTGAGCCAGACCCGCTAGCCTGCTGCAAACCCAGACCCAGGTCTGAATCATGTCCCCCAACAGCTGTAGGCTTGATTGAAAGCAGCTAACAGAAGTATTCTTGTCTTCAACACTCAGATGCTCAACTCCCAATGGGTTCTAAACCCAAATAAATCTGTTTTACCCTGTAAAAAGCTTATACAGGGTAAAGTCATAAATTGTTCGCCCTCTAGAACACTGATAGAGAGATATGCACAGCTGTTTGCCCACCCAGGTATTAAACACATACTCTGAGTTAATTAATAAGTAAATAATGATTTTATTAAATACAAAAAGTAGGATTTAAGTGGTTCCAGGTAGTAACAGACAGAACAAAGTAAGTCACCAAGCAAAATAAAATAATATCTAATCAAACTGAATATAGATAATCTCACCCTTAGAGATGCTTCAATAAGTTTTTCCTCAGATTGGACACCTTCCAGGCCTGGACACCATTCTTTCCCCTGGTACAGCTCTTGTTCCAGCTCAGGTGGTAGCTAGGGGATTCTTCATGATGGCTCTTCTCCCACTTTGTTCTGTTCCACCCCTTTATATAAGGTGGGAATCCTTTGTCCCTCTCTGGGTTCCCACCCGCTCCTTCTCAATGGAAAGACGGCAGGTTAAAGATGGATTCCAGTTTAGGTGGCATGGTCACTAAGACCCCAAGCCTTCATTCCGCCCAGCCTGACTCACAGGAAGGCTTGCCTGCAAACAGTCATCCACAGTCAGTTGTCCTGGTTGATGGGGGCCATCAAGATTCCAAACCACCATTAATTGCCCGCACTTTGCATAATTACAATAGGCCCTCAGAGTTATATTTCATATTTCTAGTTTTAGATACAAGAGTAGTACATTTATACAAATAGGATGACCACACTCAGTAGATTATAAGCTTTGTAATGATACCTTACAAGAGACCTTTTGCATGAAGCATATTCCAGTAACATTATATTCACTCATTAGCATATTTTTATAAAATCATATAGATTGCAATGTCACAGTAGGATAATATTGCAGCTAAATAAGATGCTAGTGAAAGTCACAGAAGTAGTATGTTTTGCAACATTTATGCACCCTTATAATTAGACGATTACATCATAGTTCAAATGAAAACCTTGAGGCAACGCCACCACCGCAAAAGAAAATGCTGAAAAGAGTACAGTCACACTGCATGCAACACGTGGAAAAACTCCCTTTGTGCTTGACCCAGATAGCTCATCTTAAAGCTTGCTCTTCATGTCAAATTACATTCAAATTAATAGTTTACCTTAACTTTTTTTTTATTTTTTATGTTTTTTTACACGCAGACCAAGTTTACTACATAAAACTAGTGGCGCAATACAGTAAAGTTTAATAAGTCAAACATCTACACTATGCTTCTACCAGTAGACATTTTGCCACATCACCATTATTCATAGCTCTTGAGAAAAATCCTCAAAGACAGATCAAGCTTACATGTATGTCCAGACTGCACCATCAAGATTTCCATGTACCAACACTCTTGATGTTGCCATCAGATGGAATTGTATCCATGTTAGCAATGGTGGGCAATTTCAGGGGAAAAGGCTAGTACAGGGGGTCTCAAGAAAATTTTTGGTAGCCTCAAAGTATGGCCACCAACTCTTGCTGGTGGCCGCTCTGACAATTTTTTATTAAATACTCAATTATCTTTAGGAAAAAACAAAAATATGCACATATACTTGTAATTTATGTACATAGATTTTTATTGCTGACTCAATAAAAATATACATCTGTCTATTCGTTACTGGACCTAAACAGAACAGAAACAAATCACATGCTTTGTATATTCTTGTCTTTTTTGTTGTTGTTTCTTTTGGTTGTTTTGTTTAAAGACTTGCTAGCTAGTAAGTATGTTTCTGTCAAAAGTGATATTTGTATTTTTCCATCACGGCCCAATCACCGCCCAGGAAGCTGTGGTCACATGAAAAGCCTCTGGTGGCCACATTTGAGAAACACTGGGCTAGTGTATGCAAGGCTTGAGAGAGAGATCATCAGAAGTGATGGTTTAAAGGTCCCAAACTGCAGTTGGGCAACAGTCCAGGCCAGGCCTACAGACTTAACAACTAAGATGATGCATTCTATCATATAACAAACCTCAAATTACAAACCAACATCGCCAAGATATATAAAACCTATTTGATTACATTGTTCCACTTACTTGATGGTGATAGGCCAGACTATTTAAAAGCTGAAACAGAAGGAAGCTAACGAATGACCCATCCATTAGACTGTTATCACTTGAGTAAAGACACACAAGGACCTAGATTTTCAAACAGTAATTCCATGAAGTCTGATTACCATTTGATTGTGCTTTCTTCTGTGAACAAGTTGCACGAAAAGGGCTGCAAATATAGTTCACTGTTAGCATTAATTTCTATACGCAAATTTGAGAATTCAGTTTAAAAAAAAAAAAAAAAAAGGTCAAGCACATTTTCCCACAGTGACTCAAACCCTACTTCTGCAGGAGTTTGCCACAGACCCACTTAAGATAGAACCACAACAAGCATTAGTATAATCGAACAGCACTGAAGGATATATAAACAGCATATGATTATATACCAAGATGACAGGGACTTGCAATGTATCTTATCAACGCCAGTATAACAATCCTAGTTAGTTACTGCCTGTAATATTACAAACAAGCCCATTAAAACATTAAGACGCAAACAACCTGAACTCCGGGTTTTACATATTGTCATTCTGTCCTTAGTTTATTTCACTATGCTTAACTAATAAAACTAATTTAGTAATAACCCTACAAAGATGGCAATATTCAGATAATACAATGAGAAATGAACAGTAAGTCTTAATTCAGAACTCCTTTGCTTTTCTGGATTTATTTCAAAGCCTCAATTTTAAAGTATTGTAATGGTTTTCTTTTACACACTGTTTATAAACTAAATCCAGGTTAGTTAACATGGTATCCAGCTGAATCACTTAAGAAATTAGCCCATTAACCTGCAAACCATAGGACTAGCATCCTGGATATACTTGGAACTACTCTTCCAACCAGATTTAATAGTTCTGCCTGTTGTAGTCAGTCACATTAAGATGAAAACAGAAGGGTTATCACATTATTGTAATTAATATAGGAAAACAATGCTTGCTAAAGCACCTTCTTACAATTATATTACTGTTATCTAGACAAATGATTTATTTTTTTAATCTTGGACAAGAGACTAAAAATGCCTCAGGAACAGTGATTTGTTAATTTCATTGAAAAGTCACCATTCACCTGTGTATTGTGCTGACAGCTAATTTAATATCCCCAAGATCAAATAAATTGCTATTTTTTAAAGGAGTCTGGCATTTCACTTACACATTATGAATGGAGGAAGAACAATGAAATGCAATATTCGCATTTTGTACACAGAATCTTAAAGAAGAGGTAATAGACTACTTTCTTATTTTGTGCTTAGGTCACCAGTAACTTAGGCAAGTGACCATGTTTCTACTTTGATTTCAGTCTTTTTGCTCAATTCCACCTTTTCCTGGCACTTCCAACAATCATTCTGGACTCGACAACTTATTCTACGCACAGCTCCAGGCTATTAGAAAGGAAGCCCTATTCTCCTAAGCGAGGATAAAAGACTAGAAAAGCTGAGTAAACAAGATACAGAAATTTGGAGATGCAACACAGGTTTGCTATTTTGCTATTGGGTTTTTTCAATGATTGCATGTCATTTGCCTAGTAATGAATAATAAACAACTCCTTTCATGTAACAAATAAAAACCAAGCCATACTTTTGAGATTAAGTTTGAGAGAGAGCCACAGGATTTCTACTGTTTTGGACAATAATTACAAAGTCCTCCAGCGAAGTTAGCAAAACACACAAAACTGGATTTTCTAAGATGAAAAAGGCAGCTATTGCATCCTCGGGCTATAAGACAGACACTTAGAGCGGTTTCCAACAGACCACAACGTGTACTGAAACACCATGACAAAATGAAATCTGTTTAGATACATTTATTTGAATGGTAGTCTATCGATTCAAAGGGAATCAGGGAGATTCATTTATTCCTTCATATTCCAATGACTTCTACAGTTGATGTTTAATATACAGCATAGCTACTAAAATAGGTAATGTGCATGACTAGCTAGTTTCTAGTAGACTATCCTCTACACTGAAGTAGTGATTTAAATAACATTTCAGCCCATAATTACCAGCCACCAGAAAGCAGCCCGCCAAGCATTATTTGACAAATTCTGTATCCCGTTTAATGCTTTTAAACATGTGCATAGTAGGGATAAAACATATTGAGCCACATCTCTGTGTGAAAACCCCAAACCCTTACCACAATACTACGTCCACAACACTCATTGCTGCAGAGTGGTTTTCTTTCATCTTCTGAAAAGCTATGTAGATAATATTTCAACAATAACCACACATTTCTCCCTGTGGTATAGACACATACAAAATGCATTAGGAAAAATGCCAATAACTGAAATGCTTTTCTCAGTAGCTCTATTCAAGTGAGTGTCTCGCAGGTGCTGCAGAACTGTACAGCTTTCTGAATTCAGTTCCAAAGGGAGCTCAAAGTCAATAAAGGCTCCTCAGCTATCATCCAGCATGACTAAATCACTCCAAGGGCAAACGTTTCTGAATTATGTGACCATTTCTGTTTACCGTTTTACCAAAAATGGCAAGCCATACGCCAATTTAATTCAAGTTAACCCAAGCTTATGGAAGAAACGGAACAAAAAGCCCCAAAACAAGAGGGCAGACATTTCATATTGCAGACACTATTCTACAAAAGGAGGAGAAACTGAAAAAAAAAAAAAATCACATTGTAATATAGTTACTAGGGTACTGGCACTCACAGAGTACCTACACACCCCACTTTCCTCCTGCCAAATGGAACAGCCCTCAGCTTGTTGGGCCATGGCCAGGCCAAGTAAGGAGAATATGCAGCAATGCTGCAAAGTGAGCAGGATTCATTAGACAGGTAAAAGCATCAATAACCAACTGAGCATGCTCAGAAGTGATCCTCTCCCCTCCCAGCATTTGCTTTACTTCCTCCCCCCAGGCAAGAGACGTCACCCCTCACTAAGCCCTTGTTCTCTGGCAAGTTTACATGTAAGCTGTTTCTGCTACAGCCCTCTGAAAAATGCAATTTGATTTAAAAAAAGGATTTTCTGCATTTTTTGTAACAAAATCTGCTTATGTAAGCAAAACTCACACTTGGTTCCCCCTTAAAGTGGTACGGTAGCTAACACTCCAGGACTGTCCTGGAGTCTCCAGGAATTAAAGATTGTGTCATGTGATTAAACCTCCAGGAATATGTCCAACCAAAATTGGCAACCCTAAGGACCTGCCCCAAAGTAAGTTTGTATTCACACTCTTAAATTAACAGCGTACAAAGACAACCTGATGTAACTGTTTTTGTTGTGGTCATTTCCCCCTTACCCTCTTATTTGTTTTTTTCCCATATTCGAAATTCAGGTCTTCCCTGCACTGAAAGACTACAGTAGCAACTGGAGAAGTAGTGGAATTCTGACATCACTGGAGACTGAAAGCTGGAAAATTGAGTGTTTCAGCCAGATACTGAGCACTGGCTTCTGTTAAAACCTATTAAAAAGCCAATGCCAGATGAACAATTGGAAGAAAGGTTAAAGATTCCATATCCTGCCCCTCCCATTAAAAGAGACCACAATACATCTTTCTGAAACTCCCAGTCCACCAGTAAAAAAAAAAAAAAAAAAAAAAAAAAACAGGTAAGGTTAGTCTTTGCATTCCTCACACTTCTCATGTAAACAAGAAGGTGGAAAAACCTCCATAAACAAGCAAAAACGGGCCCCACCCCAAATTAAAAAAAAAAGTCTTCAAGCAAAGACCAAATATGGAGAATTTCAACCCACTGGCCAAATACTTTGGAAAGTTACCAACATGTGAAACAGGATTATTACGAAAACTTTTCTGCAACTTTAACCAAAGCAGGACTGCCAGGTGACCATTAATATAGTTATTAGTTTTGTGCAGTGTTCAGGGCACAGGGAAGAGGTTCAGGAGACTTTTTAAATCATTACAATTAAAATGAGGTTATCTGTAAACGAGTCGCTCATTACAAGCTTTATGCTTCTTCAAAGGGGTGCAACAGACTGAGTTTGTGCTGAAGCGAGATTATAACTGCGCACAAACATTGATTGGTTCAAGGTTCTTCGAAGGACACTCCTGTCTACCTTTTATGTTCTTTCATGTGTTGTGGATTAGCAGGAGGAGGGGATTCTTTACTCTGAAAATACTCTATTTTAATAGGATTACTTTTTAGATTGGCCATGTTTAAAACAGTCCCTTGAATTTATTACCCTGCCAACACTCCAGATGAAAGATCTTTGCATTAAAATTAC
This sequence comes from Malaclemys terrapin pileata, assembly GCF_027887155.1. Taxonomy (NCBI): domain Eukaryota; kingdom Metazoa; phylum Chordata; order Testudines; family Emydidae; genus Malaclemys; species Malaclemys terrapin. Next base: position 32,357,609 of record NC_071519.1, read on the forward strand.
TTAAGTTTAAGTGAGGGACAGGCAACAAGTCAATTCCCCACCCCCACAGCTTTCTTAGACATAGGGTGACCAGACAGCAAGTGTGAAAAATCGGGACGGGGGGTGGGGGATGGGGTAAATAGAAGCCTTTATAAGAAAAAGCCCCAAATATCAGGCCAGTCCCTATAAAATCGGGAGATCGGGTCACCCTACTTAGACAGGACACTAAGTGTCAAACGAGAGTTTGTGAACTGAATGATAAAGCCCTAACATCTAACCTTTTCTACCTTTTGCATGGAAGGGTTTTCTTAAACTGATTGTTTTGGATCTATGAAAACTAGAGAGCAGCAGAGCCAATGATAAAGACACCTCTTGTTTAAGCATCCAATGTAAATTAAGAGCAAGCTAAGATATGAATTTACATAAGATGTTCATTAATTTTACTAAAATTAATGCAGTAACATAGCTGCTCAAAGACAGTACATTGTGACGGCATGATGAAGCATAATTTTTAAACATAAAATTGACATTAAATCATGAGAATGGATTAATTTTCTTAGCATCACAAAAGAAGCTGGCTTGATGACAACTGTATAACTGGCAGACCTGCCCTGAAGGGTTACGGCCCATTCACTTGAATGTCTGGCTTTCAAGTGGCTACATTACTAGTCCAATTGTTTGCCTGCAGTGAATTCACTTATATGCACAGGTTCTCAAACAAGCAGAAGGGCAAGACAAGTGACAAACAGTGACCTAACTAAATACTCGGTCTAGGGATAAAAAACAAACAGGTAAAAACGAGGCCTATTACAAAAGCAGTTTCAACAAATTAGCATGCGAGTATATTTCCTAAACTTAATTAGAATATTTGTGTAGTGATGGGGGAAACCAAACTATTTATTAAAATCTTGCCTAATTTTGAAGAGTGATCTGTAAAATCAAGGATACAAGGTCGGTGAGGTAATATATTTTATTGGACCAACTTCTGTTGGAGAGAGAGAAACTTTCAAGCTACAGAGTCCAATAAAAGACATTACCTCACCCACCTCGTCTCTCTAATATCCTGGAACAGACATTGCTACAAAAACACTGCATACCTCTCTAAAAATCAGTCCATTTCATTGGAAAACCCAGGGTTTGTATACTGCCGCGTCCAAAACAATTCTACCTACTGCTGTCACTACTTACCTAGAGACTGATGTCCACTGCTCGGGAATGTCAGACGTGCAAAGTGTTATTTACTTGTGTGTTTTTTCTTAGTCAAGTTGTAGCATTTTTATAGTGCTTGCCATAGTCAAAGAAGGGTGTAAACATTAACCCTTAGAACACCCGGAGGGAGGGCAGGGTTATAATCCCTGTTCATGCAGAAAGAGAAACATTTAACAATTACTTTAACAGTGGCTATTTTCAACTCATCGTAAGAGATCCAAGCAGTGATGCTTCCCTAACAAATTATTATTATATTTAGCATTCTTTTGCTCGATTTACCCTGTTAAGATGATGTAACTAGCACTACTCTCTAAAACAAAATCCCATCTGCCCCCCTTAACATAGAGGTCACTACCTGCTTCTCCTATAGTTAAGGATGCCTGTCTTACAGCTGTCAGACCCTTTTTCAGCAGCTTACAAAATTTGCCAAATTAACAGTTCAGGCTGAAAGTCTTTATGTTGGGTGACTGACAGAGCCTTGCATTCCTCTGCAAAAGTCTGTCTCATCCCCCCCACCCTCTAGTGACTGTGCCACATAGTGGTAGTGGCCTATTATCCTCTACTAGTTACTCCATTAGCTCACACGGTACAGGCTGTGCTGTGAATCTCAAGGTCCACACAGTGCCCATAACCCAAGCTGGAGGTCAATATGATTCCATGTGATGGGATTTCCGGGAGCGGGGAGGGGATTTGTAGCTTTTTAAATAAGTTAGAAATTGCATCCCAAAACTACATTAAAAAGTTAAGGTTGCAAAGTCAAACATGCTCAAAAATTAGGAAATGCCATAATTAAGGCTCACGCTCGCTCTCTCTCATACACACAGAATCTTAATTTGTATAGACGGCAATGGAACTTTGAGGTGCCTTTCACGATGGTGGTGTATGTATGTAATCGTTTTTGCATTACTTATGTTTTGCGACTGCAACTACTCCAAAAGGCTATTCCTGTGTCACCTTCAGTGCATCCCTCAGTATACGAAGATTTGAAGACACACCTGGAACCTGCCATAACATGGATACACTTTCCAAATGCCTCATCTCTCCTGGAAAGGACATTTAATGTTTCCTTTGTGTTCAAACAAGGGGACTGAGCGAAGGAAAGAAAAGCAGCACGTACAGGTATCACACTGGCCAGCAACCAAAAAGGTAATTAAAAGCCTCTCCTTGAACAGGTGGACAACAAAACCCGCTGTTAATGCCTCGATTGCAAAGCAACATCTTTCACCATACTAATTGTCATAGCAAGTCAGTGGTATTTGAAAGCATATTTCTGTTCTTTGACATCTGGCCCATTCCCAGAACAAAATTACTATTGATCTATTGTGAGCTGCTAACGAAACAGTATAACCTATCCTCAGCACGACTCATCCATTAAAATAACAGACTGACCAACTACTATATTTAATTGTAGGTTTAACATAGCAAAACATTTGTGTAATTATGCAGCTTGTTCATCCCTGACATGATCTTATAACCTATGACATTGTCTCATGTCGAGGGTGATTTTATGTTTGCTAGAGGTAAAATGGCATAGGAGTATCAGAATGACAGGGATATGCTGCTTGTTAGCTTTGAATATGCATGGGGGCACATAGGTGAACATAAGTAAATGGGTTATTAAGTTTGCTATAGTTAAGGACCTGTCATATTATGTTAAGGCTTTGTGGGAGTAGTTTATTAAAGGCTGAAGTGTAGCTGAAATGAGAGAGATCTAAGGAGATAACCCCAGGTCAGATCTTTTGCACTCTCATTCAGAGATACAATCAAGTACTGACAAATGGGTATACAGACCCTCCCCGACTTACGCAGGCGTTCCATTCCGTAACTTGAATTTTGCATAAGTTGGAAACCTATACCCGACCATTATGTGCAAAAACACACCCCTCCTATTTCTAGCTTACGGAACTTTTTCCGTAAGTGCGGATTTGCCTAAGTCGGGTTTGCATAACCCAGGGGGATGGGGGGGGGGGGTGTAGTACACCACAGAATTCTGCAAGAAGAGAGTTTTGGGGGCTTTTAGCAATTGTTGCTATGCAATAGATAAGCAGTTAGACCACATGTTCATATAGGAATTATAAGAAATAATGATGTAACTCATGGATATTAATGCTTAATATGAACACCGCAAAGCCACAAGCGGATGGGGGTAGGAACTGACACTATAATCAGGACAAAGGGTCAAATGTGGCAAATATTACCATAAAAAGGTATACAATATCATACCCAGTTCCTATTCCTTTGGGTTCATCGGGTCCCCAAGATGGTGTAAACTGAATCAGGACCTCCCTTCTGATGGGCTTCACTTTCCCTTCCATCTCGGTTTTCAACGGTCTCCATACATATGCACAATGCAAGATTGCAAGTATGAACAATGCAGGAAACCACTTCCTTGTGTTTATCTTATTCTAATCATTATGTGTATTGATCCTTTCCTATGATTTCAATTATAGTTGTCTGTATTAAAGTTTCTGTGTGTTTCACCAATTCCACCCTCTCAATTAACTTTAAGTAGCCACCTGGCAAAAAGGAACCGGTTATCTGTGATATGTTGCACCCCAATACATAATCTTATTAATGTAATAGTTGTTCAGGCTACAAGCTTCATTATTATATTTACAGCGGGAAGCTAGGAGAAGGATTTTGAGGAGAAAGGTTTTTAACTGTATTAACATTTAGGGAGTACATGATCAATACAGTTTCACTCACTAGTCTTGAGCTTGAAAGCATACTCCTTTTTATTGGAAACGGACAGTACAACCATTTTTAACAGCTGATGCACTGTATTGCAAGAAAATGATTACACAAATCAGACGGTGAATAGTTGTGAAAATATTCAAGGTAAAAACACCAGCTAAGTGTAAGACTTATTCTCATAATTCCAGGAGAGAGTATCACTTCCAATAAAGCAAATTTCATTAAAACACTTCTTTTTATTAAAAGAAAAAGACAGTCTATTAAAAAACATTTTCCACACAGTCCTGAACATCGCCTTGGTTTGCAGGTAACCACACAGCACTGCTTTACCTGCTCAGTTCAACAGAAGATATTCTTTCTTGCCAAGGATGGCAAACTAGCCACGTAATTTTAGGCCTCTGCAGCAAGCATCCTAAAAATATATCCATTTTCTTTTCAGCGAGTATTAACCAGGAGGATATTTGCCTATTTCTTTTGCCTCTCTCACTCAAGTCAATGAAAGGGAAATAATATAGATCAAGTGCACCTGTGCCCCAGCCCTCAGCAATCTGAGACACACGTGATTAAATCCTGCCCAGCAATTTTATAGCTGAAGTGGTCCATCTACCCACAAGGCGGCTTGTTAGCACACCAGAGATGTAAACTGGCACACACACACACACAAAAAATTTTACCTCCAAGTTTATCAAGTGTAAAAAGGCAGGTCCTGAAAAATGTTAGCCTTTGTCACAAAGCATTCTGAATATTTTAATCATTCTATAAAAACGCCAATTTTAGAGCTTCTTTAAAAGAGAGTCAGATGACAGTTACCCGTTCATAAATATTTTCATTTACATAAGTAGTGACAGGTTTTGTACCCCAGAAAGTCATCTTAAATATTAAATGTAAAGGCATTAATGAGCACTTAGTCAATGTTCTCCTTAAAGAGTAACAAGTAGCACTAAGTAAAATCTGATACATTTAAAGAAGTCCTTGCTATACCTTTATTGGCAAGTGCATATATTTTAGCGAGTCTGTTACAATTTCACAGTCAGCATTCAGTAATACTTGTCATAGTGCAGATGAACATTATTCTGTTATCCTACAGTGGATGAAGGCTACATCTCTATGCCCACACAGTCATACTGACCTCCACAAGACACCACTCTTCTGAGATCTCAAACAGCACCAGAATCTAAATGTGAACGGTTTCACAAGACTGGTACAATTTGACTAAAGATTAACCCGCAGCACCCAGTTGATTTTCAGATCATTATTAGCACTCCTGCCTCCCTCACACCAGAGTCATGCACATGTCCTGGCCCTTTGAATAAAGTATTGGCTGTTTTCTTTCTCCAGAAATTCTGGGGGATGGAAGAGGGAAAAGAGCCTCTGTTACGCAATAATGTTATTCCAACCCAAGAACCGGCAAGCGAGAAATAAGAGAAAGCCATCTAGCTGCCATGAAGCAGAATTATAATTGCAAAGGAAGGTTACTCACAGCAAACAGTTATCGCAGAACTACACTGGAGGAAGGACACACTATTATAACCTTACAAGCCACATAACAGTTCACCACACTTGGGGATGCATGCCCATTACTGAAAATTGAAATGTTCCAAACCATGGCTTGGAAAGCCCATCTGTCCCAATTGATGCGTTTGAGGGAGCCGAAAATGTCCTTATAATTTGTAGCATTACAAAATTACAGCCACATTACTCCACTGACCAACTTTAATGTGGCAACCCTCCCTTTGGTGGCCAAAAGCAGATGCTACTCCTGTGGAATAGGACTAGCTACCTTAACTAGTCACTCTGGCAGCTTGACAAGCTTTGAATTCTCTTTTGATATTGGGACTTCCTTTGTCCAGAACACTGGGAAACAAAAGGAAATCAGGTGTGAACTCTTCTATTTCAAATTAATTCAAGCAATGTCATACATGCCAATATCCAGAGCAATGAAATCTGTTTTCTAGCTCCTTCCAGATAACAGACCTGATTCAGATTTCGAATATAGAAATAATCTTCATAAAGGGCATGGGTTTTTCTCAGGTCTATTTTGTGATTTAAAAGAAGGTTTGAAGACTGCAGCTGGGGTGGGGAAGGAGGAAGGGATCGGTACAACATTAGTGTACCTGGGCAGCTATGTACATGCAAGAAGGTATCAGCTATCACTGTAGGGTAGGGGTTACCAGATTTCCCTTGAGGTCTGGGGAAAAGCCACATCCAACAGGGATATGGGAAATATCACAGAGCATGAGAGGGGTTGGAAGACGCTCCTGGAGACGGTTCTGCCATTCTGGAGGGGAGAGGAAGGTACAAAGGCCAATGTCAGTCAATAGGCATTTCTTACAAGTACCCAGAGCCTGCAAGGATTTACAAAAGCCAGAACGGCATCTCTAATTTTGTACGACCCACAGGAAGATGGGGAAAGACCCTGAAGGGCACTCCCCTTTTCAGGAACAATGTCAGCCCCTATTCCGTACAGCTCTTCGACCAGATTTCTCCCTTTCAAAAACTTCCACTGATAAATGGGACTCAAACTATTGACTCCAAAGAACCAGGGGCCTGATCTCAGAGGAGGCCACAGCACCCACCTGATGGAAGCATAAGAATATCGGTCAGGTCTGGGCTGCCCCTGCTGCTTATGACCTCGAACTTCATATTTCTTCTGTCTCCATAGGCTGACAAGGAGGAATGCAAAAGGACACGTTCATTTTACCACCAAGTTTTTCTATCAAGAATTAATATCTCCTTTAAAGCGAAGTGATTAACAAGTTTGTCAAAAATTCCCTCTGGAAACAAAATTTAATACATGCTCATCTCAGACATGTCCTTTGCAGGAACTGTGTTAACCAAATGGAGCTATTTTATTATGTCAACACAAGCAACAAAGGATTATATGTTCAACAAGTGTAGTGTATGTCTGGAACTGCAGTTAGTTGGGTGTTTTGTTTTATTTATATTCCTGTTAGTCAAAGAAACAAATAACTTGTATGCAGTTCTTGTAAATTAGTTAATTAAGCAAACATATCAGCTATAGCAGTATCAACCGTAGAAAGCTTTGCCACACATCAGCATGCAGTCTAGGACATTCATCCAAAAAAACTGAATTCTCATCTTAAAATGGCTGTCAGGAATGGTGTTTAAAAAGTACAAAAGAAACAAAGGCAACTGCGGTATCCAGAAGCTTCATGCCTTTAGAATAGTATGCAGAGAATGTCTGCAACTATTAGTCCATGAAAAGAATGTGGACTAGATTGACAATCCGAGAGGTTTTACTAGAAAACCTTCTGCGTTAAAAGAACCCCCCTTTGGCCTAAATTTACAATGGTAACTATCAGCTGAAAGTTTTGTATGCATATACAAAGTATATAGCTCCCCCCTTCAGCTTCTGTCAAGCTAACTCAACTTCCCTTAGAATATCTAAAGAAAACTTAGAATTTAATTTCTTTCCATGTATTACCAAACTTCTATTACTAGAAATCATGTTTAATGTTTTGATAGTCTACTTTTTTGAGACTCAAGCTACCATTTAAGGCTACTGCTTCTTGGCAACAGGACAGACTACACAAAAGACAAAACGAAGACTTTGTTGAACTCTAGAAAGTAGCCAAATAGTGAGGCTTTATCTAGACAGACTGTCTATTGAAGACTTCACCAAGAGCAAGAGAGACTTGCATAGGATTTGCCACACGTAAGCCTCTAGATGTTAATACTTCAAATAAAAATACGGTTTTAGCATCCACAAAATTGTAACCATGTTGCAGAATCAGTGACACTAAAGGCTTATACGGCAGGAAACAGCTTTACTATGTTGTAACCCCAGTTTGATAAGCAAGAGGGAGAGATGTCTGACAGCCTATTTTAATATATGTTCCATAAAATATTTTCAGGTTTTTCAGTTGACTACATTCAAAGAGATACGCAAGTCATTCTTTTCTTATAAAGAAACAGCCTAAACGTTAGCAGGCCTTTGATATACACTACCAAAGCTAAGGGATTTTCATTCTAGAAACAATGTCGGTGAAAACTTAATAGCAGCCACCAATTTACCAAGAAATCAGAGAATAAGCATTGGTACAGAACTACAGCCAACATTTTGCATTTTCTGCTTCCACTCAAGAATCTGGCTGTAAAATTTATCTAATGCTCCTACTCTCAAGAGAGTCAGTAGAGAGTTAAATAAGAACCTTGTAGAAGCCCGGAGAAAAATATCTATATAAAAAAAGTACACATAATAAGGCTACAGACCATTGGGTAGCTGCCAGAAAAATGATGGAATGCAGTATAGTTTACTTATTTCTTTCTAATGGCTCCAACATTCCACCTGAAAAATTGGTCCCAGAGCTGTATAATTGGGGATAAAAATTAAATGACAGTTTCCATTTGTCACGATGAAAGCTGATCACTTATGTTTTTCATACAACTCTGCAGAGTGCAGTAGATACTGACATTTACCTGTCTAAGGAGAGGATGAATAAAAGCTGCAGTTTTTCCCACCTGCCCAAAATGAGTGCACCTTCAGCAAACACTGATTTTTTTTTTTTTTAAATCAACAAAGCGTGTTGAGACTTTGGCACCCTACCTAGGATTTTGCATTACATCATTTCTACGTGCTTCCCACACACACTTCAATCCCCAGATCGATCTTGCCTGAACACCAATAACCCACATGGAGAAGCTAAAACAGAACATCTCTGCAGCTTCTAAATGCGTTTTCACTCTTCTTCTGCCCGTTCCACCTTTCCGTCTTTAAAATAAGCAGTCTTCTCCTATTTGTAAACATGAAGAAGTGACCTAAGGGCAACATATTGTGAAAGTGCATTAACATCAGTAACAACTCCAGTGGCTCATCTCAGCATGTTTTGCCAAGCACTCATTAGTGGAATGGTACATTGCTTAACTGTCCTCTTAGTTAACATTCAGTTTAGAAAATTCATTCTGCAGCTTCCTTAATTGACCCAAAGACAATGCCTGAAAATATGAACATTCTATTCTTTTCCCTGCCAAGTGTATTCCCAAAGCCTTCAACTAAGCCAGCCTCATTAACAGATGAAACTTCACTTGTTAAGAAGTCAAATAACCCTTTCTTCCCCACCATTTGAGGCCACCTTCATAAAAATCACCGGAAACTTTATTTCAATTTTTGATTTTTCAACAAAAATAGACTACCCATTTTGATAAACTCTCATGTACAAGGAGCAACCGGAGAGTAGGGATAGGTAACAGATGGCCTGGTTTTCATAATCAAGTTTGCTTCATTTCCAGGAAATTGTCTGCACTCCAAAGATATATACAGATTTCACTTCCACACCAATATGCACCACTACCATTCTTCAGTGAGAGATTCATTCATCCATCCTCTCTTCCCAAATCATACATGTGTAAGATGACAAAAAGGTGTTTAAAAACAAATCTTATAGTTTAGTCTATCCAACTTCCACAAATACTCTTAAAAAAAAAAATCAGGATTTCTGGACCCCTGACAAAACTACTTAAGTGAAGAGTCTGCCACAGTAATATTTAAAGCAACCGACCTTTTCCAGCCTAGCCTACATTTCAGATAATTTCTAAAACAGTGGGCAATGCATTGTGCCAAGGAAAATAATGAATTGCTTGGTGGAGCGCACACAGCTTTTGCTCAGCATCTCTGCATTTTCAGTCAAAGGTCTAAGTGATGCTACCCACCAACTTTTTCACTGCCAAAACCAATAACCTGCATTCATTCCCTAAGCCCCCATAGGAGTTTGAATTACTGCCCATTTTGTACTTAAGGTCAACCCTGGAAAACTGTTTTTCTAGCAGAGTCATAATCAGAAGTGACCTCTTTGAACACCAATTTGCCTGAGCACACAGCAGATGGGGATAGGGAGAATACAGCACATGAGTTCCTGTAATTTTCCATTTCTAATATTTGAATTCTTAAAACTGATCTCTGCTACTGAAAATTACACACTTCCTCCTAGCAGTCCCATCAGTTAATGCTTACGGCACTTTTATTCAGAACATGCATGCCTTCAAGCCAAATGGGAAACAGTAACGTCCCAGACAGTTTTAACTTTATAGTTCCAAACAGTCTACTGATTTTAATTTCATTGCGCACACAGCCTGCAAAAGTAAAAAAGCAGCACATCTTATTTTTGCTTCAGAGGTGAAAGTGTTTTGGCAATTTTGTTAACATCCTAAAAGGTATCATACTACAGTGGCTACTGATGTTTTTCCCTTATCGACTGATCATTTGACAAAAAAGTTTTCAAAAATGTCAAGATTAAAGAAAAATATATATTTATTGCTTTTAAATTAGTATTTCAGAGTACTCTGTGTATAGTCACTTTCCTCTGAGTACTCCGCATTCCTGCCATTTGTGTGGCCTTTCACATTGCAAACAGGAAGAGAGACATTTTAAAAAGGTAACAGACTGTAAAATACTCAGTGGAACCAAGGAGTAGGTGAAGCTATTTTTGTCATAAAAAAAAAAAGTTATATTTTAAATAGGCATCCCTCTAATTATCTCCAGCATAGAGGGATAGCTCCGTGGTTTGAGCATTCATCTGCTAAACCCAGGGTTAGGAGTTCAATCCTTTGGGGCGCCATCTAGGGATCTGGGGCAAAAAATCTGTCTGGGGATTGGTCCTGCTTTGAGCAGGGGGTTGGACTAGATGACCTCTTGAAGTCCCTTCCAACCCTGATATTCTAGGATTCTATGTTAAGGCTACACCTATATTCATAAAAACCAACAAGGAGTCTGGTGGCACCTTAAAGACTAACTGATTTATTTGTCCATAAGCTTTGGTGGGTTAAAAACCTCACTTGAAGAAGTAGTGAGGTTTTTTACCCACAAAAGGTTATGCCCAAATAAATCTGTTAGTCTTTAAGGTGCCACCAGACTCCTTGTTGTTTTTGTGGATACAGACTAACACGGCTACCCCCAATACTTGATGCCTATATTTATAGCACTCATCTTCCTGTGAAAGAAACCCCTTATACAGGTCTGTCTCCTCTTACGCGGGGTTTCCGTTCCGCGGTTAGCGCATAAAGCGAAAATGGCGTATAGCCAAAACCCATTGAGTTCAATGGCGGGTGAAATCACCCGCAGTACAGGTATAGTATTAAAACTGTTTGTTTGTTTTTTTTACGACCGCGTAAAGTTGAAATTGCGCATGTTAAATGCGCGTAAGATGCAACAGACCTGTATCTGATGGCTATGTACTGTCATATAGCAGCACCTTGGGTTCTCAAAAAACTGTCCCATCAAGGACTTCAACCCTAGCCAGGATAACCCACTTTCTGGTAGCTTGTGTTTAAAGGATGTGTTCAAACCAGCTTTTTTGGGTGTCCCTTGCATGGAGAATGTCAAAGATAAGTAAACTTTGGACCCCTGGGGATGGAAGAGAGCAATTCCCTCCCCATCTCCCAATTAGGGCCTGAAGCAGGACTTGAACTCAAACTAGAGGTGATAGTCAAGTACTTTATCCATTATGCCAAGCTGCTTCCCCCCAAGACCAAGAGTATTTTAATTAAACAGGACAGGTTGAACATAAAACTGTTGATACAGGTGGTGAGTGTTCTCAGTCATTTACTGTTAGCAGCATGCGTTTGTGTGCAGCTATGTAAAACCATTCCGACCACAGGAATGTTTTGTTTTTATGGACAAAGGTTTACTACCATGTTATAAGGGAGGGATTTGCAGAAGGCAAATGGACCAGTGTCTCAAAATAGAGTGTTTACATTAACACTTGGTGAGCAGAGCCCTGCGAACACAGATGAATAGAGATAAGCTATATAAACACCATGGACATTTAGTTGCTGGACTAGTATCTTGTAAATCCAATTTCAACTCTTTCACTCAAGTGTCACACACAGCGTTTCGGCACATCTCCTCACTTCCCAACGAAGATCAGCCAACAGAAGAACAAGCAGCTTCAAAAACAGCTCATATTTATAAGGGTTTTTAGATCTATTAAACTACTCTTTCAGTCTGTGGAGATGTTAAAAGATTGGGGAAGGACAACTCTAACTAGTATCACCAGCAATCAGCAGAAATATGAATATGGAAGGGCCAAATGTATGGTTTCGGTTCTTAATGGAAAAAAACAGGCTTTCGCATATTTTAAGGGTTTCATGGAACTTCACTAATCAAATTGTCGTCCTACAACTAAAGTTGCTTGTTTTGTGTGTGTGCACACGTGTGAGTGAGAGACACACAAGTATCAAAATTACATAAATCCAATTTCCCAGATGTGAGCACCTCCAATGACTACAATTCTGAGTACAAAAGCAAACTAGTGACTACCAAGGCTTTTAAAATGCTGAGGTACCGATAAGCAGAGGAGGGAGACGTGGAAGAGAAGTGGGGTGGGAATGCTGCCACATTACTTATGAAACCTACCACCTATGGGTTTGATTATCAGACACTTTCCCTGTAACAGGATCAGAAGTTTACAAGAATGGCAGTGCAGTGTTCTCGTCTAGCCACACAAGTGACACATTGCGGTCCCAGGAGGGTAATCTCAGGGATGCATTCCTGGCCATTTTCAAGCACCATGTTGCAGCTAGAGCAGCATAAAGGGGCCTTAGCATAACAAAATCAAGGCCAACATCTTCAGGGTGAGTGCAACAAACAGAAAGAATAGGGGCACTCATTGGCTGAAATATCCAATCCTGGAATTACTGCCCAAGGATATTCCAAGCTGCAGGGATGGAATCACTTAATGCAATTATTTGATCATTTCTCTTTGCCATCTTCTTGCTAATATATGGTGGTGTCCTCACTACACAAAAAAGATGGGGCCTTGACACAAATTGGCCTTTATCTTGAGTTAGTTTGAGTTCCACGGTGTCTTTTTTGTGTAGTGAAGAAAAAAAGCTTACAACAAGAACTCAGGAGGATATATTGTTTGCTTCATATGGTGGGACAAATTGGTTTATTCAAAAATCATATGCTTTTTTCCTTTTAAGACCCACTAACTTCTAAGACAGAATTAAGGGAGGGAAACACTGTTGATAACCAACTAGACTCATTGCAGGAGACCTGTTCTCTCAAATCCTAGATGAAAATACTTGCTAGTCCAACTTACATTTAAAAAGAATCTAACATGGCAGAGTGGGCCATAGTCCTTTCAGGATGGCTTTCCTAGTCTCTTCCCTCACAATTTGCATTGAAAACTTCAGCTATAAACATCTGGGACATCTTCCACATATTGGTAATGATTCCCAAATGGACGGCATTTCAAGTCTCAGAGTTTAGGTTCCTCTTCAGGGATTTTTATTCAAAGTATGTCTATGGTTACCAGACTCTCTCCTCTGTAATTTTCATTGGGAATAGGGATGAAAGCAATCTCTATATATAGCTGTTTAAACTCTCTACTTCTCTGAAACTTGGAAGAAAGTAAAACATGGTGGTTTTCCTGCAGTTTTGACCACTAATTTTACTCGAGATTTAGAAAGCACCTCGCTCCACAACCAAATTTGGTCAGCTGGAAGAGCTGCAGATCCTGGCTTCTCAGACACACAAGAAATGTCTACACTGCATCTACAAGCCAACCTCCCAGCCCGCATCCACAGAGAAGGTGGCCAGGCATCCTGTTTTTGACTGGAAAGTCCAGTCAAAAAGGGGACCTCCTGGTGTCCGGTGAGATCTATTGACCAGACACTCAAAGTCGGGTTACTACAGGCAGGGGAGGTGCAAAGTCATCACCCGTGCCAGCCCCTACTCAGCCAGGGCTGTCTCCTACCTGCATGGGGGGCTGCAGCTCCCAGCCCCAGCTCTACAGGCAAGTCTCTCCCAACCCACACAGGGAGAGGAGCAGGGCAGCAAGCGATGAGGGGAGTGGGGTGTCAAGGGGCACAAGGTGGGGCAGGGGCGGTTCCAGCACTCCTGTTGGAGTGCCCGGTTTTTATATATTACAAACTTGGCAACTCTATCTAAGAATCTAAAAACCTTCCAAAACTAATTAAACTCTTGACAACACTCCTCCAGATTCTTTAACCTTCGCATAAGAAACTCCCCTCCAGCATCGGGCTACCAATAACTCAGGAAAAGCAGGTGGCAGGCACGGATGTTTGCTGAAACCCTGAAATTCTTTATATGGGCAAGGGAGGCACCCTCAAAAGGATTCTTTGGGATAAAGAAGGGGGGCAGTTCCCTTCCACGGTATCACTCGATAATGCAGATGCTGCTGCTTCTGTTTGAGATGTTTGTTTCTGGTAGCAGGAGGGTGCTCTGTGTCATTCCTAAAACTGGCCAGGCCTCCTCTCTGGGGGCACCTCAAAGCATATTAACGTTCTCCACCAAGGAAATTCAGGAATCCCTGTATCTTATGTGTACTTGGGAAAACATTTGTGCTGCTGCTTCTGAATGCAGAGAATTTGTTACCATTGTAACACGACTCCAAGGGCAAATTGGGGATTCTTTATATCAAAGACTGTCAAGACCAGCTGTCTTTTTAAAGACAGGCTACACAGGTGCATCTTCCTTCCTGAGCAGGCAGGACCAAGAAGAAAGCATTTGCCTTCCTGAATATTTTTAGGTGCCTATTTTAGATATTGGTCTCAGAGGAAGGCGATGGACAGACCGAAGTAGACAGCTCCTGACGGCCACAAGAATACTTCCTGGGTGCTATTCAATTGCTACACTCAAAGCCAGACTGCACTGCTATCAAGATTACCCTTGCTTCTTTTCCTAGGACTTCTGTTCCCAAAGGAATTGCAGCAACGTCATTTCCTTGGCAATTCTAGAGACAGCTGTACTCAGGTCATGCCACTGCTTCTTGGTTGGCTTGCATAATTAGCCCGGTCCTGGGGGTGCCTGCTCCACAGACCTCAGGAACATCAGCTCTTGCATAGCCTAGGGAGCCAGCTACTCACATCACTGTTTCTGAATGCAAAACGTTTAGCACCCTGCAATATATAATGCAGAGGATTAAGAGAGCCATCTTACTGAAAAGCTAAAGATAAAGCTCACTGAGGTACCTGACAGTTTCCTGAAATTCTTTCAAACATGAACAGTGAAGCTAAAAAAGATTATTTCTTAATTTTCTTTGAGGAAAAACACTCCCTGCAGCCTCAAAGGCTAAAAGCAATAAATCTGATTATGTAAAAGTGTACCTGACTGCCCACTTCACTCTGTGTAGAGTTAGAACTTCTGGCAGGAACTCCTGAAAACCAAAAGGCTTGCAGATTGGCAGTCCCCTGCCAGGCAGCTTCTGGGGCACCCAGCACAGACGGAAACTCCCCTGGTGCTAGGATTAGTGGATAATGCAAGGACGGGTGGGCAGAGAAATCAAGCCTACTGGAACAGTGCTTAATTGTTTTAGGAGAGAAAAACCCGAATCCATTCTAACTTGAGTACAAAGCTTCGAGAGCAAAAAGCAATATGACAAGGCATGTAGTTAGAGCCGACACCTGGTGAGGTATCAGGATACCCCAGTGTCCAAGTAGCATATGTGACAGACTTAAGATTCTTCCCAGCAGCTCTAGGAAGAACCTAGAATCAGCCAGAGATGTACCTCTTAAGAACGATAAGATGACAGACAGCACTAAATCCTTGCAGCCCAGGGAACTAAAGCTTTTTAGTTTAAAACAGCATCCAAAGTACTGGGTCACAGGTGCCACACTCATCCCTAGCTTCTCACAAGTGACTGATACAATCTGGAGGCACAAAGAAGGCGGATAACAAAATTAACTCAAGAAGTGAGCAGCAGCTGTGTAATGGACTCCTAAATTGTACAACTACTTTAAAAGCAGTTTCATGAGAAACGCCAAATACCAGACTCCTGTTTCCCTTTTCCAATCTATTCTAAAGATAACCATAATAAAACGCATTGCTCAGATCTCACTGATAGCCAAACTGCAGTTGCAGATTCAAGGCAGAAGAGGCCTTTTAGATTACTTGGTGCACCCACAGGTCACTGCAATATATAGTCATGCGATAAAGGACATGTACTACACAAGACAGCATGATCTAGAGGATGGGATCAAAGAACTCCTAATTTTTAACCTCATCTCTTGGGACAAGTCACTATGCTTCTCTGCCACATTTTCACCATTTGTTAAATGGGCATGAGATGACTTACCTACCTACCGGGCCTATCCCATAGGGCAGCAGTTCTCAAACTGTGGGTCGGGACCTCAAAGTGAGTTGTGAACCCATTTTAATGGGGTCGCCAGGGATGGCATTACACTTGCTGGGGCCCGGGGCTGAAGCCCAAGCCCCACCATCTGGGGCTATAGCCTGAGCCCCACGGCCTAGGGATGATGCCGAAGCCTGAGGCTTTGTGCCCTCCCCACCCCCACGTAGGACAGTGGGGCTTGGGTGGGCTCAGGCTTCAGTCACCCTTCCCGGGGTCACATAGTAATTTTTGTTGTCAGAAGGGGGTTACGGTGCAATGAAGTTTGAGAAGCCCTGCCATAGGGAAACTGAATTAATGTTTGCGCAGCACTGTAAGGGATACTGCAATACATATGAAAGGATGTATTTTAAATATTCAAATTGTAGTCAAACTTTCCTGCAAGCATTTTGTAGCAGTAGAACTCTCCCCCTCCCCCCAAAGGAAGAGGGGAAGTTAATAAAATCCATGCCTTGAGGGCAGGGAGGAAGAAATGGGCAGAATACTGATAACTATCCTCTACCTGCAAAGTTCAGTGCGCAACAACATCTGATACACCAGCACGTTTACGTCACAAGATGGTGGCCGAGGTGGTCACCATTAAAGTGATTAAAGCTAAGTGGCAAAATGGAATTTGAGGAAATTTGAGTACATCTAACAACAGAAGCCAAGGTGAAAATGTTCTTACATGTACGGCAAAAAACCTGTTCATTTTGTCTGTGCGCACTCTGGTGAAGTATTTCATCGATCTCGTGTGCTGTATTGCAAGATCAAGTCAACAGGATATGCATGCTCTACATTTTCATTCTGAAATACCACCAATTGGCAATATCCAAAGGCAATTCTGGAATTCAAGCAGCTACTGCATAAGTATTGCCCCGCTTTTGCTCTTTCATGTTTAGTTTACTACAACAAGAAGTCACTGTCTCTCTCTCCCTCAATGCACACATCCCCAGAATGTGGGGGAGAAGGTTATAAAGCAAAGCAAAAATAATCTAAGAGGAAATATAGCTACAATTTTGCCTCTTTTAGGACAAACACACATTTCATAATAAAATTACAGCGCTGTTAGAACTACTACTGCAACTCCCAGGCCACCCTTTGCGCAAAAAAAAAAAAAAGCTAATAGGGTTGAAATTTTTAATTGCTCGAGTTAGTAAATTCTCAGAAGATTTCCACAGCAACCTTAATTCCACCTCTGTGGGTATGCAATACAATTGTATGTGCTATGGCCATGCAATGAAAGATACATCTGGCCAAGACACCATCTTTGGGCATCTTAGAATAAAGACAGAGATGGGGTTATATACTTAAAACTGCATCCGCCTTATTTACCCAGCACAGAAAAAAGACCAGTCCCTTTCTAATATATTACCAGATAGTCTTGGATAATATAAAGTCATTCATCTCATATTGAAAGACCCCATAAACGGACAGGGGAGAGTTATAGTTGCTATGGGATTTTAATTGCATAAAAGTCAGCCAATTCAGAGGCAATGTCAAATTAATGTAATTTAACGCATCAACTTGCCTTTTAGAGGGAAAAAATAGAAAAAAACGCATCTCAACTTTATTTTAAAGCATTCCTGAAGATCAATGGATTTTCTTGTAACGTTGCAGAATGCATTCACCCTCAAACAGAGGGGAAAAAATTTCACCCTGAAATAAAATCGTTTTGCAAAACGATAGGCTACTGAAAATGGGGGCCCAGAATGGAAGTGCTACCTGAGCCATAACTCTAATAAAAACAGCTAATGAATAAGTGCATTCCAGCAAGAATACATAAAAAACTGCGAAGGCTGGTGTGGACAACACAGAATATAGAAAGGTATCCGAGTAAGGAAACATTTAATGAAGGATTATCCTTATTTGGGAGGAATTCATTCCGGCAAGAAATTGAACCAGAAACTTCCTGAAGCCAAAAGTGGTAAGGCTAAGAGGGGGGGAGATTTTTTTGGACAGCAGCTAAAAGTCTGAGTGTGCATGATGTGCCTCTGAGGTGTCTGATCCACGAAGTGACCAACTCCAGCCATGCTTAACTTCTAAAGCAACATGAAACGAGTTAGAGTCAGGGGACACAGCCATTCTTTCAAGCAGCCAGCTACTCAATCTTCAATTTCAGCTTTGACTACAGTAATTTATATGTGTGTTATATCTGATGGTTTTATACCATCAGTTGTATAATTTTATAAACCATTGGTGGCAAAGAGCCGAGTGTTATTGAACACTTTCCTATACCACTCACTGAGTAAAAGGTCTATATGCCTTACATGCACTTTTTAGTATGCAAGACAAATCAGACTCCTGAAAGGGGTATAGTAATCTGGAAAGGTTGAGAGCTACTGGTCTACACTAGCAATGGTTTGCTGGTATAGCTACTGCAGCAATCCTCCTCATGTAGACAGAGTTTATGACAGCATAGTTTATCCCAGTTCCCACACTGAAGTGAGTTGTACCAACAAAACCATTGTTATGCCAGCATAACCAGATCTATATTAGACCTTTCGCTGGTATAGAAATAGTGCTATAAAAAGGTAACCCACACCTAACAGACATTGCTATATGGCAAAAGTTTCTAAACTTGTCTTTAATTGGATGAAATACGATAGGGCAAACAATCCAGATCCAGTCAAGGGGGGGAAAACGAGTTACATGACTCAATGGGCCTTTCCCAATTCTCAAATACTGAATTCTCCACTTGGAGACAGAAAAAGTGGATAAGATTGCCAGAGAACTCCAGACACTGAGGCGTGAAAGAGATCCTCTCTCCCTTGATTTTCGTTTATGATGCTACATAGCAAGGATCCATAATTCCGTTAATCACTCATCACGTAAACAAAGAAGCCTCTTGAGAGCCAGAGAGGAACATGTACATGCATTTGCAATGCATAAGAGGGTTTTTATTTTTTTTAAACGGAAACAATGCAATCTATTCAACGTGAAGAGTATGCTATGCCAATTAAATACTTTGGGTTCCATAATTATAATTGCAATAATGAATGGAAAGAAACATTATTGCTGGCACAATGTGGTTTTGTAGTCAATTCAATAATTCAGTTCTTGTCTGCTTCCAACTAACCTTTTGTGTCTCTTCATATCAGATTTCATTGCAGACTGCTTTCATAGTATAATAAAAATATCCCCAATCCAGGTAATGTAATATGGTAAGCATCCTTTAATTATGCCTACGTGGAATCTGCTGAAGAATTTCTCAGTGAAAGCACAGTGTTTAAAATATAGTCAATTTTAGGCATTAGTGAAAACTCAGACTGGCTCAAATTGCTATTTATACACCTTGGAAAGGTTGAAACTATAGATTAAGTTGAATGCTGGTCTGCTGCTTTCTTTCAAGAAAAGAAAATTCACAATTCCCCTTCGCAGGGAGGTGAATTTCAGTGAGGAAGTCTTGGCCCTCATTTCTCTCTTAGCAGTCCAACAGTAGCTTTGACCAGCTGTTTCTCTGCAACTGGTTAACCTGAAGAAATTAAATTGGAGGAGTCACAAAAAAAAGTTAATTCAAAGCTGCTTAGTGCAGAGTTACAGGAATCCAAAATCCAAAGGATTTTTTTTTTTGCCACATGTGCATAAGGTTTCTGTTAACCTCATGTTTATGCTTCATTGGGTTCAGTAAATTTTGAAAATAAATTACCTCCTGGTACTTCACCAGAATATTTCAGGCTTCCAGAACTCTCCAGAGGAAGACTCGAATGTTCCTGTATACTTTCCAGCTTTTATTAACCCCTCTAGTGATTTCCTCACAAATAAGATTTAATATTGGGAATAAGGATGCTTTCACGCTCTCCAATGTGGCACCAATAGTCTCAGTGGTTTCAACAGGCAGACGAACAGGAAAGGGTTTTGACGGGTAGAAGCCTCACTTAAGTATCCAAGAAAGTGAGCTCTTTCCTTTTTCCCCCCACCCCCCCTTTGCTTTCCTCTCCTCATTGCCATGAACCAAGCAGGCTCTTCTTAATGCCTACACCATGGCCAAGTCAAAGGAAGTGTGCCTACCCCTCAATCCATCACCTGCTTCATTTTAGGCTGGCACTCCTCCACCCCCCACATACCACCCTTTCCATCGTGTAAATGCCATGGCTCTTAAAAGTCCAGCCCAGGGCATCCACACATTTAAGTGCTACTCTATTCCCATCGCTGAAAGGTACACTTAACAAGCATGGCACATACTGCAGAATTCCCCAGGCAGCTACTAACTCAACTGGCAGTCTGAGGTTATCTTTAAACATGGGTCCTCCTACAGAGCAGCTTAATATCCACAGAGATGCTAATTTTAGGGGTTAAAGGGCACTATGCCCTGCGCTCACCTAGCATTCTGATGGCAGCATCTCCAGCTGTGCTGGTAGACAACATTCAGTCTAGTACCAATCTAGAGGGAAAAAATGCTACAGTAAAGCATTCCACCATAAACTATTAAATCTAAAAGTAATTATTTTTGTGCGATAGGGAGAGAAAACAGATCTTACAATGAAAGAGGGTCTGAATGCCAACAAGGTAGTGGTTACAAGCATCTCAAGACCTAATTACACTGCCAGAGGAAGAGAAGGGACATCATATTGTGATCACTTTTTAGACAAGGCACGCTGGGGAATGATTTCTACCAGTTTACGTGTCAATCGATAAACCTTGTGTTTGCAGCTTCCTGTATCGATGAGTATATTTTAGAAAAGACAGCATTAACTTGCTGGTAGGGGTTGGAGGTAAGAATTAACAGGACATAGAAATCTCCTGCTGACCTCAGAGAATAGTAACTTGGGGAGCAAAGAAAGCATTGGGGACACCTCTGTCTATTCAACCGTCATCTCAGCAGTGCACTTATTTCTATAGCTCTGTAGACCCTGCACAATTACAATCTCTTATTCAGTCCTATTCTCCATCTTCCCCCCACGCACAAAAACAGAAGAGGCACAGATTAACTTTAACGCCCTGGTCCACAGATTCTTTTTAAATTACTTTGATGACCTGAAAATGTTTTCATGCGACATGGACAGGTTTCCAAGATGCTATAGAAAGGCAATTCACAGCAGACACCCACCCCCAGACTATATTTAAGACACATTTCATCTTCGATAACACTTTTCATAGGACAGCTTTAAATAAAATATGTAATACGTGTTCTTTATTGAAAAAAGTCTTTAGAATATTAACTGACTGCTTTCCTTTCTCTGACAGAGAATGCTTCCTTTCTCAAAACGTTAGTAATTTTATACCAGTTGAATTGTGTGGAAAAAGCAAAACCTATATTTGGATTCTGTAACATGGAATATGAAGCATGCTACTGGGAAAACAGGGTTTTTAGTTCAGTGATTTAAAATATTAGGCAGAGACTTAAAAACAAGATTTTAGGACTAAAAATATTACCTCATTTCCAAACCCCAACATAAGGGGCCTAGTTTTCTGAGCTCAGGACTAGGAGACATGAACTCAAATTCTAATCCCTGCCATGACACCCCAGACTTATTACCTTTGGTTTTTACTACAGCAGCACCTAGAAGGCCCAACCAAGATCACTGCCCCATTGAATCAGGCACTGCACAAATATGAAAAAAACAGTTCCTGCCACAAAGGGCTTACAATTTATTTGGACAAGATGAAACAGAACAGCCTAGCAAGGTCTTTCAAGGTCACCAAGCTGATAAATGGTAGAAGCAGATCTAGCACCCTATCCACTAAGCCACATTGTCTTGGTTGCGTGGCCTTCAACAAACTCCAGCTCTGTCTCATTTTCACCATCAGTAAATGGTGAACATTTACCTATTTCACAGGATTGTTGCAGGATTAGTGTCTGTACAGCAATGTACAGCAAAGCAATGTGATTATGCACAAGTGATTTTTACCGCAACGCTTCTGCACAGGAGCCCCATCTCCCTTCCTTGTTTCTCCGTAACTGAAGTTGTGCAAGTCTCACTTCTTTGTGCATATACCTTCATGGACTCTAGCTTCACCATATCTCCCTCTCCTCTTCCTAAGGAAGAGACTGAGGCCATACATACAAGTGCAGCTGTATTGATGCAGAGCGCCCGGTGAAGACATTCTATGCTGACGGAAGAGAGCTTGCCCATTGGCATAATAAAACCACCTTTGCAAACGGCAGAAGCTAGGTCACCGGTAGAAGCTCTCCCACCGATGCAGCACTGTGCACTCAAGTGCTTATGCTGACGTAACTTATGTCGCTTGTGGGAGGGTGGTTTATTCTCACCGCTGAGCGACATACGTTATGCCAACATAGGGTGCCGATACATCCTGTTTTGACCAGGACAGTCCCTTTTTTAAGCCCTGTCCCAGCCGTCCCAACTTCTTTGGCAAAAGTGGGCATTTGTCCCATTTACTCTTGCCAACTTGATCAGAAGGGGAGGAGGGCGAGAGGCAGGCAGGGCTCGAGTGAGCAGTGACGCGAGTCCCAGCCTCGCAGACAGGGCTCAGGCGAGCAGCAATGCCAGCCCTGCCTGGGGGTGGGGGGCAGTGCTTGGGGAGCAGCTCGGGCCAGCCCCATGCACCGGGGTGGAGTGTCCTTGGCCAAGTGGTTGGGCCAGCCCCGTGCGGTGTCCTGGTTTTCGCTTTGGGAAATATGGTCACCCTATGCCAACATCAGTGAGTAGAGACAGTCTAAGACCGGGTCTGTGTCCCCGCTCCCCTGACTTCTGATGAATCATCTGCAGTAGGTTGCTCCTGCCATCTCTATGCTGACCAAAGGTTCAAGCAATCAGTGGCTGTTTGCTTTTCCTTTACAATGAATCAATTAGTGTTAAAATATTTAAACACATTAGCCTTATTTCATGGAACAAAACAATTCCCAAGCAGGCAAGATAGTGGTAATGTAAGATAGGACGTGAACCAGAAGCATAGCAACACTGAATAAGGAAGGGAAAATAAAATATTTAATGTAAGGTGAATGTATATTTAAATAGAAATATAAACCTATTCACAATTCTCTGGCAAAGGATTGCTGGTTTCTCTTCACTCTCCTGACAGGTCCTGAATCTTTAGAGAAAAGATTAAATTAACCCACATAATGGGTTAATGCAGTATAATGCATATTTGAGACAGTCATTCCATTAAGCATTTTTCCTTCATTTTCTAAACTTGATGCAAGCTCAATTTCCCTAACAAGAGAGGGGGTTAACAGGCCAAATTGCCATATGTACACTGCAATTCACATGGGGGGTGGGAAGAAAAGGGCGAGGGAGAAGGTGAACAACAACTGAACATAGATTTTACTGCATCCAATGTTTAGAGTCGAAGATTCCAAGACCACTGTGATGACCTAGTCTGACCTCCTGTATAACAGGCCAGAGAACTTTCCCAAAATAATTCCTAGGGCAGAGCTTTTAGAAAAACATCCCGTCTTGAGTTAAACATGGTCAATGATGGAGAATCCACCACAACCCTGGGGGAAATTGTTCCCGTGGCTAGTTTTAGATACAAAACTTCTAAAGCCATTTGCAGAAAAAAAAAAAAACATCTGTACCCTCGTGGTGCTGTGATAGCATTCAGATCAACACACTTGAAGGCATCATTTTTAATAGGCTGTGTTTATCAATACAAGGCATGAGGTCTACTTCCAAAGCGATGTACAAACTAGTCATAATACAAAACTGACATTCCCCTCTATTTCACAGGAAAATCTACAGTATATTAGTAGGGTCTGATCTTACCCACCCTCACAATATAAAGAGGAAGGGTTTGACACTACTGGGATAGGAGACTTCCTGGAACAACTGAAGTGCTTCTATAAGTTGTCTTGGTATCAGAGGGGAGAATTCCACATCACTTACATCATCAGTATTTTCTGTACTTGGATAATGGATTCCTTACTGTTCTTCGGTTTTTGACGTAGTCCCCAACGTCATGTTATCTATGTCCTTGTGTGGTGCTAAGAGGAGATATGCTGCTATGCAGCCATTTTTCAGCTGAGTCAAGCCTGAAGACCCAAACACCTAATGTGATTGAAAGTACCATGAAACTTGCCAATGTAAAGGTGTGGGCCTTGGTGTCTTAAGCAAAAATTTTACTCAAGAATTCTTACTTTGTTTATCTGAATTTCTTTTGCAATTCTAACTGGATGTGTTTGATGATAATATATAAGTCTAGTGGCTGCTGAAACAGGCTGAATCAGGAATCTTCAGTTTTACTCAACTCTGCCATGTTGTTTTATCCGTTTTGGTACGAGACAACATGGGTGAGACAGTATCTTACTGAACCAACGTCTGTTGGTGAAAGACAAGCTTTAAAGCTTACACAGAGCTCTTCTTCAGGTCTACCTTGGGCAAGTAGCCTTTCTGTGTCTCAAGATCCCCAACTGTAAAATTAGAAAAACAAAGCCACCTTTGCAAAGCACTTTGAAATCCCTGAAGGGTACTCATTTGCCCACAAAAAAAGCAGCTACAGAATCAAGGCTTCATCATATCTTGGAGATGACTACATTTTTAAAAGGTGGAAAATAGTAGCGTAGAATGCGTCAGAATAAGGTTTTTTTTGGGGGGGGGGGGTGTTTTTTTTTTTTTAAAAAACAAGCATCTCCTCCCCACGCCCTTCAGAGAGACTCCCAGAAAATATCCAACTACCAAGGTAACAAGTCTCACTCAACACACACACTGATGACTGGACTCCACAGCGTTTCACCCACCTTTTAGTAAGACCTATCAGCATGGGTATACAGAATCTGTATTTGCCTACAATACAGACCTGTAAAAATTCCAACACTGCCTCAATCTCATCTGTGAAACCGACTATGGACACATTAGTTGACATTTCCTGTTGACTCTGAATTAGAGCATCTTTTAATAAAGCTCACTTCAAAATCATTTTAAATCCATTTGCACATGTCAACATCAATGTACTCACCATTATCTACCAATTAGTAAACCAGAAACTGTTCTTTAGATAACCTAAAATCTCAGTAAAATATTCAACATGTCATTCATTTACTACAAACTGCCCTATAAAAACAAATTACTGGAACCAGCTGTCACACAGCAACAATAATCTAAGGGTACCATGCATTTTAAACCAAATGACTTTTCAGAGTATTTGTGAACATCAGAATGCAGCTAAATTTATTAATGTTTTGAACTAGACATTGTATCTGCCGTTCTACTTCAAAGATGTTCATATATTTTGAAGGCATGAGTGAAGCAACTGCAAGGGCTTTTCATCCACTAGGTCTATCGGAACACTCCAGTCCTGAGGTGTTCTTGTCAAGTTACTCAACCTTAACTGACACACCTACCTCTTCCCAAACCAAATATTGACTCAATATGAGTAAAAGAGGTTTACATAGCCCTCAGCACTTTTATTGTGCCCACCAGTAAGGTAAGAAGCAGCAAAGTCAAGTCACCTTGATTTTATTTATTTGCACTGCAATAGCACACAGGAGTCCCCATAGTGGACCAAGGCACCAATGTACTTTAGCACTAATTACAGGTAGAAATCTTATTTTATTTACCTAGCTACCTTTTGAGGAGGCCGCATTGAGTCTTGCATCATGCTCTGAAAAGCATCAGGCTTGGGCCTCATTCTGATCTCAAGTTAGAGGTCCCAGAGCAGAGAACCTTCCGCCAAAAATGCTCTACTCCCTACACCCAAGCGTTTTCCCCATACTTTCAGCATAACTTTAACTTTCCCTCTGCTGTAAAAAGCACAGTAGGCCAATAGACCTTTGAAGTTTTTTGTAACTCATGGCAACTAGGAAGTTCAAAAAGCACAAATATTGACTGAATATCAATACAAAAGCTGCTAAAATAGGAGATACTGTCCTTTCCTCAGAATTTCTATGGAGTGCATAATTTTCATCCCATACAGCTGTACTGTACTTCTAAGTACATGAACTACCTAGGTTACTTGTCCCTTCCACAAATCAGTTTGACAAAATTCCCCCGTTTAAATAACGCAATATTTCAATAGTCTTCCACTTAAGACCCTTTCAGTATTTTTCATTTTAATGTATTGGTTATAAATAAGCTACAGCAGACTCTGTTCAAGGGAAAAATAAGTGCTTTCATGTTATGAGTAAGTAGGTTGAAAGTCTGTTCTCTGATGAACACCTTCATGATATGCAGAGAGCGCTACTAGCTGTAGAGTGTTACATTCTTTACCAGAAATTCCCAAACTAAGCTTCAATCATTGCTAATGCTTCCTCTTTCACGATATGAGACTTCAAATTATGAGACCAAAACTAAGGCTTACATACATTCATATATCATAGGTCTACGGATATAAATTCATACATCATTTCTCCTCTAAAAATACATGAACAGAAGTGGTGGAACTACCAACTCAATATACAGTAATAAACGACCCAAACCTTTTGCAATTAAACTGAATTTCCCACACATTGCTCCCAAGGCACACAAGTCCTTCCAGCTATTGAGTAGCTAAAAATTCAACCCTCTTTCTATTGTTAGGAGAGGACAAAAATCCAACATGCGAACTGAAAGCTTCCCCTTTGATCCATGCCAATGTGCCGTAGATCACACAGGGAGTCTTCCTTCACTAAAACAATATTTTCAAAATACACCAGCCAGTTTTAAAAAAAAGCAAGGTGTGGTAATCATGATATGGGATAAAAGGTGCAACTCATTTTCCCTTTGTATTGAAGTAGAATGTATTTTTAAAAAGCTCATGCTAACTATTCATCTTCAACGGAAACCACTAAAAATCCATGAATCACCAAAGAGAATTTGAAATTCACACAGAGTCCCTTGGCTCCAACAAGGAAGATGTTCAACTCCCTCCAGCAGCATGCTTTGTTGTTCAGAGGAAAAAAAGAATTCACATTCCCAATGGAGATGCACTAAAATTCCCCTTCATTACCTCACACCATTTTCTTTATGGAAATGAATAGGCCCCGAACTCATGGAGTTACTGCAATAGTGTATATCCATTCTTGCCAATGGAAGCTAGCCTGGCCTCCAGTCCAAGACACTTTAATTGAAAAACCTATCATCCTTCTTCTAGTCTCAATTATTTGTTTTTATATGGCAGCCACGTAAGCCTCTAGCTACCCTATGCAAACATGATCAGAACCAAAGAATCAATGCAAGCTTGTTGTCCTTACCTTTACAGGCCCTTCAAAATTTAGCCCAGCCCCAACTATCAGATCTTTTGGCTCTGCCAGCGTTGCCAGCATTGATCTCCAGTTATGGTACGTCTACATAGTAAAAAAAAAAGTTGCTTTATCTATGGAGTTACCTTAATGTGATTGAGCATGCACCCTTATTACCCCTGAAAATCAATGGAGATACAGTTCACAATTCTCTCAGCAGGTTACGTTCTAATCGAGGGTCCCCATTCCAGGGTCCATCACTACCAACCCTAACTTTTAGTCTGCTTCTCCCAGTAGTGCTTTTCTATGCTACCCTTTCTTCATTGTACAAACTACTCAGAAAGCTACGTTTATCCTCCTTTAAACTTGCTTAGGATATAATGCTTGCTAGTTGATAAGTTAGACAACAGGTTAACTACACTGTGTACACAGGCAGTCTACAAAAATATAATTGGATCACTATTATGTTGTTCTCGACACCTCCTTTTCCCCATCACTCCACCTGCTGCATCCTCTCATTAAACAAGATTATAAGCTCTTTAGGGCAGGGGCTCTACTAGAGCTCTGTAAAGCAACTAAGACAACTAGGCCTGAATTGGCGCCTCTAGGCATTTTGGGAATATATTTAAGAAAAAAAAAAAATCAAATGTCTGAAGGTTCCAGAGCAAATATTTAAGTTCGGTGTACTCAAATTCTAAATGGAGAATTATGATTTAAAGTCTGTTAAATTTATTTATACATCATATCTATGGCTTCAAAACCAGGTCAAACAGATTAGATTTATTACCATTTCTTTTACAATATCGAATTCATTCCTTAAAGCACAGAAATACACTTCTTGCATCACTGCACACATCTGCTGACTACACATCTGCATTTCAGTAGGTCAAGGTTGGTTAAGAGAACTTGATATGGTACTGTAACACTGGACTTCCCCATACACTGTATTTAAACCGACTGCTATAAATGGGATAGAGTAGAACCTCAGCGTTACCAACACCTTGGGAATGGGGCTGTTCGTAACTGAAACGTTCGTCACTCTGAACAAAATGTTATGGTGGTTCTTTCAAAAGTTTCAACTCAACATTGACTTAATACAGCTTTGAAACTTTACTATGTAGAAGAAAAATGCTGCTTTCCTTTTATTTTTTTAAAAAGACTGTTTAATACTGTTTAACACAGTATTGTCTTTGCTTTTCCACCATCTCAGCTGCTACCTAATTGCGTACTTCCGGTTCCAAATGAGGTGTGTGGCTGAGTGGTCAGTTCGTAACTCTGGTGCTCATAACTCTGAGGTCCTACTCTATGCGATAGAAGTTATTCTTGCGATGTAGAGCCCTCTTGAGACAATTCCCAACCAAGGGATTGTCACTGTGTGGAAAATGGTGTGTGTCCATTTTGCAAATGTTTAGCCAACATACTGGCCTGACCACTCGTATCATTTGTCCCAATTAGGATTTTATACCAGTTATAAATTAAAAACCCAATATGAAAGTTGAGTGACTTCTCCAGGGATTGAACCGCGAATCAAGCGTCAAGCCTCAAGTAGTTTTCAGCATTTTGTCTTACATTCATTCTGATTAAGCCAGCCACAAATCCATCAGCAAATTAATAAAACAGTCAAAAATTATATGGTGCCCAGAGAAAGAACTTTTTAATATTCTGGAAATGCATTCTGGCAGAAAGATAAAAAACAACCTTTCAGATCATATTAAAATCACGTGATCCGTTATGCAGCATGCAAACTGTGATAGTGTTATTTATAAAAATCAAATACAATAGTTCATGAATACTGAAAAAAATCAAATGCCAAGTTAAATGACAAATTTCAAACAGACTAAGGAAATTTGATCATAAACCAAATAGTCACATGAAATACCATTCCATCATCAACTTTTTAATTACCAATTGATCAACATGTAGACAGTGTAACAGCTTTCAGCTTTTAATTACTGAACTATCAAAATCCCAACCAAAAAAAGCAATCTCCAGAGATGAAACTGTAATGCTTGATTATTCATTGCTACATAATGAATGATTTGTTTTTAAACAAGATGTCAACTTCCCTATGTAATCCATCTGGATGTATGACTCTAAGGCCTATTCTGTCCATACGCCTAAAATCCTCAAGTATCATCTCTCTTCCTCTCATCACACCTAGACTTCCAAGTAATTTATCAATACTGGATGGAGCCCTAGTTCCAGCGAAGAAAGTAAGTATCGTCTGCAAGCACTGCTTCTATTTCAAGTGTCTCACTGTTTCAGAAGTTAGCCACACGAAGGGGGAAAGGGGAAAAAAAAATTCCCACTGAGCAAACCTCAGTTTTGAGTTTTGTTCATTTAATCTAAGCAATGCTATTATGACGCTGAAGAACTGGGGATTGCTCGTGTCATTTAACTGCATGAACAGGGCATGGCAGTGTGTCTGGGAGAGAAAGCAAGGACCTAAATTCTTTTACCAATACACTCAAGTCAGCCAACTGTATTATAAATCACTTGTGTCCAAATCTCATTTTTTGTCACACCACCGAGGAGCACTGTAGTTCTACAATGTCATTTACAAATTTTCAGCCCAATTCAGCCAAGTACCGCCAAAATCCTAGTGAAGTCAAAGCTCATGGGTCCAGTTTCCAAATCTGCCACTAGCCAAGTGTGAATGAGAATCACCAGGAAACCACTTCATTTTCTGTATTTCGATGTGCCCATCTGTAAATGGGTACAATACTGCCCTCAGAGTGAACACGCTTAACGAATAGCACTAAGGCAGTTCAGAATTAACTGTATACACAATACAATCAATTCATTTTCACTCCCACGCACTTTTAGATACTAAGCAAGCCAATGCCATAGGTTTTCGTTTTTTACTGGCCTAGAACTAAAGAAACCAAAGTTTACTACCAAGCAAGGTTTCGTACAAGCTTGGCAAAACACTGCCTACCTTCTGGGCCAACAAAACACCCAAATAATCCTTTGCCAAGACCATGCCTTGCATGCAGAGGGATATTTCCTAGAAACGTTCGTGTGGTAACATCAGAGGCCTAAACAGACATCAAAGGCATTCTGGAATGAATACCATAAAGGCGTAATACAATTACTACTACTTATTAGTCCATTAAAAAGCTAGCAGCAAATCACATATTTGTCCCTTTAACCCCGCTATCTATTAATGTGTCTCCCATCCACTGTTCTCTCCATATGACCTCACGAACATCCTTCGTACATTTTGTCGCCAAATCATTACCTTATTCAGCGAAGAAAGGGAAAAATTTGCTTCAAGTCCAGTCTCAAAATACCTGCTGCTGCCACAGATCAAGTGGCCCTGAACTTAAGATTTTCCTGATAAATATATCAATGCAATACAACCACACCTCGGATTTCATTTCTATATGCAAGCCACAAGCTCAGTGCTCTAGTTCCCTTGGGAACCTACTAGCATGCATAGCCTGTACAGATTTAAAACATAAGAAATTCAGTAATCAGCGCACAAGCTATAAGCACTTGTGACAACAATATCCATCAACACGCTCACCATATTTACAACTAAATCATGGAAATACAAGCCAGTTTTCCTTTGCATGCTGTTAATCTGGACAAATGAATGCTAGATACACCAAAGGACTAAGCCTACAAAACAGTGTGTGGTGAATAAATAAAACAGATTGCATGCTGATGTGAAATGGTTAAAATCGATACAAAAGGGCACAGAGGGAAGTCAACAGGAACAACTCATGAAATGTTCACTGACCTGCAAGATCAAACAACATGAAGGTCTACTTTTATCACTATTCTAAGCTTTGCAAGCAGCACCTTCCTTACGTGCTGCAGTTTTTAGTAGCTGCAGCTTCCATTCCAGAATGCCCATATATTTCCCTGAAAAATAGATGCGAGTTGCTTCAATATCTAGCTAGTGCTGTTTACTCCCTAGGCACCTTTAATTCCTTAAAGCCCGTGAACCAATTTGAAATAAAGATACCAATTTCAGAAGCACTATTTTCACTAAAATTCCTTTTTAATAACTTAATAAGTTGTCAAAAAATTACCCTTTGGCAAGTTTATTCACGTGACTTTTTCCAAAGGTTTAGGGAAGAGATTATCTAGCCAGTTTTCTATTAACCAAGCTTTGAAAAATAATATTTCTTTAAACTGATTTTTTTGCGCACTCCAAAAAAAAAAAAAAAAAAAATCAAGAAGTTTATTAAAACCTCAAAAGCATATTGGACTTAAATCTTCAACGAAGACCAATGCCTTGGATGTGGGTCAAGAAATGTGTTTAAAAATAACAGTTATGTTTGAAAATGTCCTAAAGGTTTTCCTTTCTCAGTGAATTTAGTGCTGGTGAAAGGTGCAAGATTTGACAGCCTTCAGCACCCTAGAGGCAGTGGTTAAAAAAAAAAAAATCTCTACCACTTCTCTTAAGCTTTGCACATTGAAAAACATTTCTCTTGAATTTCAGTATGTGACCCTTATACACCGGGGCAGTCTTCCGCGATCCTCTTGGAAGAAAGTCACATGACATGTTTAAATGTCCTGTTGTAAGAAAAGATCAGTTGGCCAAATTGAAGCGACTCCTTATTTGATTGCAGGATCTATACTCGTTCATGTTGACAACTCAGGAGCCTAAATTTAATTCATTTTGGTTATTTGGACTTTTACCAATGATAATAAGAGTGCTGTCATCCAATGCTTTGGGTAGTCTTGACTATCTTAAAAACACACTTAAACATACCTACCAGATCCTCCATATCAAATCAAGTAACCCAGCAACACCACCAACTTAACAGACTATGCCAAAGCCAGGAATCAGCACTGTCCAGCAAGACCTCGAACACAAGCAGAGTTGAGACCCTCTTCCTGGAACAGGCCAGGCCCCTAACCTTGAAATAAATCATCAGGAAACCAATGCAGCCCTCAGATACCTGTAATCATTTTTGGGGATAGGGTAAGCCAAAGGAATCAGGACCAACTGCTATCAAGGCGGCTCCCTGGTTCCAAGTCTCCACCTGGCTGGGTGGGAAGAGGTCTAATGAGTTTTTCCTCCCTGAAGGAGGTATTCCCACTGCTGCTGATATAGAAGATTAGGACTTTAAGGGCTGAGCTTCCCAGACAGTCTGAGCGGGGCGTTATGTTACATGTAGCCCATTGGAACTGAACAGGTAACAAAACAGAATTCTCCCAAGCACCTTAAGCACTGAGCAATTACAGACTACTACACTAAGCACAGTTCCACTGAAATTATTCTGGCAGGGAATAAGATTTACCCATTGTACCACAGCTAAGCAACTATTAACATTTGCCAATTGGTAACAGGTGCAAAGCGTTATTTTAAAAATACAGTCAACAAAATAGTAAAAACCCCAACATATTTTGAGCAGAGAACAATTTCAAACACTTCCTATTCAAAGTTTCTGAAAAGAATCCAAAACAAAAAACCTACATATAAAATTCCAAGGGCATAAAAACTGTGTGAAACTTCAGACTGGAAGACCACCCATGTGTGGGGAAAAAACCCTGAAATTTATGTCTATTTTAAGTCTGTTCCAGAATGCAACCTTCATTATGGCAGCACCGCTGTAATTATTAATGGAAGCCAGGTTACCTTTTAATCCACTAAAATATATAAATAGTAGCAGTCTTTAAATCTGCACTACAATCACTAGGCAAGTCTTCCCAGGCAGCTCTCCCCAATGTGTGTCTCACGCCACATCTGCAACACTCCTCCTCTTCCAGTCCTCTTGTGCGGTTAACATACATACCTGAATGCCTGACTGAAGGAATTTGTCTTCATTTGAGACCAAGAAAAATTTCAGCCCAGATCCTCAACACATTAGAGTTAATGCAAACCCACGTATTCTTTCTTCCCCTTTGCATTGTGGCATGCACACTTAAATCTCAGCGTGTTTCAAAGTTTATTTTGGACTTAAAAATAAGTGATAGGACACCTACACCCCATTAAGTCATTTTCATCTGTGGGAGAAGAGAACACAACAACATTTTAAAATTCCCCATGCAAGAAACATAAGACTATCAAGGGTCAATAAATCATCTAAGGAAGTCCCTCTCCTCACACAGGAATCACACCAATAGACCTATCCAGTATCTACACACAAAATGCTATCCAGTTGCAAAGCCAAGAGGAAGACAGCAGTATTTAACATGGCCTATGAGGCTCACAATGTTGTATTGTGTATTTATCTGGTTGTGTCAACTTACTTAATAAGATTCCATTTGCAGAAAAGAGGGCATGGCTGAGAGATTCATTATGCAACCGTGCACTCAGCATCCTCCTGGGGCAATTTAAAAGCCGCACCATTGGTTCTGCTATAAACCCTCCTTTTTATTAGGCTCAAATTATATTTCTGTTTAGCAATAAATGAACTGGCTAGAAGTGGGTGTTACATGTCTCACTCACACTAGGTTTTACCTTTGCGCCCTTCAATCTCTCAATGTAGGTGATATTACTCTAAGTTCTGGAGTGGGGAATAAAATTGGCAATGGACAGAAAAAGCAATCACTTACCTGCTCTTTATAGTCAGTGGACAGCAACTGGCAGTTATGGATTTAAAAAAAAAAATGCATGAAATTTGTACATCCTGTTTAAGAGATTATGTAAAGCAATTCAGAGTAGTTAAGAACTTTAAATCAACTTAAAAGCAGTTACTGTGGACAGAGCTTATGAGGCTCAGCTTAAGAGTCACATTAACCTGGCAGAAAAAAACTCTTTAAAATGAGTAATGTTTCTTTCACATTTCACTCACTTTCAGCATCAGAAGGAGAAGGGGGCGAGGAAAGATCACGGGTTTTGGCATGAGATGGCAATCATGGAATCACAACCTTAGAGATATAGCTTCTTAAGAACTAAGCAAAAGGCATTAATCTGAGCAATGGGTGAGCTATTAGAACACTGAGGTCAAAAAGGATAATTCTTCAAATGAAGTTAATTTCCTCCTTAAGAGATTTCTGGAGTTTTGTAAGTAATAAAATAGTAGTGAGTAAGCAGTAAGATAATGCACCAGCCTCAACAAAAGAGTTTTAAAAAGACAAAAAAGGAGTTGGATGAACTCTGCCATATTTCTACCTAATCTGGGGTAAATTTTGGCATTGATACTGGCCAGAAATGAGTTGCATCACATAGAAGGGAAGCTGTGTGCCACTTGCCCCAAGTCATGCTATGTGCAAGACAGGGCCATCCGTCAATCCTTCACATATTAGCCAGACTTGGAGTCCACCCATTCTCTTCTCCCACATTCAAGGAACGCAGAGTCACCTACCACAGGTGAGGTGAAGTTTTGTGTAGCTGTTGGAAAGTTCAAGAAATGCCAATGACATGTCAGCATGATGCCGTATTAGGCCTGAGTTAAACTCTCACTCATCAACTGCAAATGAAGTTTGTAAATTTAATTCCAGACCCCCTGCTGGCTAATATGCACTAAGGAACCAGACACAGTTTCTCTGGACTTTGCAAATCATACTAAAAACTAGGGTGACAAAAATTAATCTGCCTAAAGAACTGGAGTTGCTTTTAGGCTGACCTAGATTCCCACTGCTCTCACAGAAGCATTTCCTATACTAATCAGCTTTTTGTTTTGTTTTATTTCCTGCTCCCTGGAAAAAAAAATTGTGCTTACTCCAAACAATTCTAGTCCAACTGCTCCACAAGAACGCTGAAGTTCAATAAAGCCGACAGTCAGTCAATGAGAAGCATTAACAGTTCTGATGCTTGTGGATCAGATTTCTACTTAACTCTGTAACCCCAAAAATCTTAATTAGACAGTATTCAGAAAGCAATAATAATGCCGAATGGCACTGCTCAGTATTAAGCAGCATTATGAAATTACTCTGAAGTTTTTTTCCTCTTCTCCATTAAGACAGGAAGATAGATGTGGGCATGAATGTTTTAAAGAACTGCTGACACCTCAAAAACTGCCATACGTTCTATTTAAAAACAGCTTGCATAGTACAAGGAATCTCTTCTCCCTTCATCTCCATTACAGATAGTTTTTTTTTTTTTAACCCACACAGTTTTTTTAACCCACACAGCTCACCCACTCCTACAGTTGGTCATCCACTGAAGCCTTTTGACATCACAACCATGTTCATATTACCAATTAGATGTCAGAGGGTTAGGGATGGGGAGCGGGGGTAGGATCGCAGAAGCAGATGAATTTAAGAATCAGAGCTTGTTTTCATTCGAAATCTCACAACAATAAGATACACAAA
This sequence comes from Malaclemys terrapin pileata, assembly GCF_027887155.1. Taxonomy (NCBI): domain Eukaryota; kingdom Metazoa; phylum Chordata; order Testudines; family Emydidae; genus Malaclemys; species Malaclemys terrapin. Next base: position 32,392,856 of record NC_071519.1, read on the forward strand.
AGACAAGCCAGAGCAGCAATTCTCTAAGAAGGGATATTTTGGAGCTTAACTGTAATGAATCCAGTTAGAATTGGCAGACTAACCTTTTCCTTGACTCAATGCACAAATGTTATATCCTGTACATTAATATACCATGATTTTATTCAAGAAATGAGATTTGTCTAACATCAGCTTCATGTCTTCACTGGCTTATTGGTGGCATCCTATGAAAGAAATGCTTAACTGAAGCCACAACAAGACTGCTTGAATACCCCGCTCATAAAGCAACCAGTCCTATCTGCAATATCCACCAAGAAATACCGTTTGACATCACCTTACGCTTCAGGAAAACAAAATATTGGTCTTTCTTCTAAAAACTTCAACCAATTGAGCTAATCCATATAGAATGCTTAAGCAAATACAACTGTGTAACCGAAGACAGCGTTTTACATCCGCAAAGGAAACACTGACATGACGTTTAATGTTTTGATGCTGAAGAACATTGCAAAGAATAAAACTGGCAGTCTACTTGCCCTCAGCAGACATAATAGAAGGTCAAACAAATGGAAGTTCATGTAAAAGAGACAATCTTGGTGAATAAGCTATAAATAACAAGAGCCACTAGCCTTTTCCTCCCCAATTCAGCTCAGTCATATAGTTTCAGCTACTGTTTATGGATGAAGAGCGACTGTTGCCCAAAAGTTATCCCATGATATATTATGGCAGCTGAGGGAAAAAATAGCTTTTTTAAAAGCCACATGCCTTTTCAAGGTCACAGATACATCAGTGTCACTAAATGCATTTAAGAAAAGGATTACAGCAATAAAAGGTGTCTAGTGCAGGTTCTACCTCTACATTCAGAGTTAGGTACAAACCCCAATCTACTCCCAGGATATGGATTAAAGCGGGAGAAAGTCATTCGTTTCACCTTTATTTTAATGTATTCACCTCCGAGCAAACGTGAAGCAAATCTGTTCTATTTAACAGGAGATTGTTTGAAGGCAATTTACTTTCTGGCCTAATTGTAGCCAAATCTTATTTAGCAATAACTCCAATTTTAGAGCTTAACACCACAGATATTTTAAAGGACACATTTTCCTAGGAGGGAGGCTGCCTCATTTAAAAAAACAAAAAAGCAGCAACAAGCCACTTCTCTTGCTCCATCCTATTGCTCTGATCTTTTGATGCTGTAGACAGACTTATTTCTAAATTCCTGAATGGGGGTTGGGAACAGTCACTTGATGCTTAACATTTCCTCATTTCAATTATGCTTCTTCTGAGAACACACATGCTGTAGATACCTAGTACAGACGACACTTCGAGGACTCAGATGCCAGGCAATGGAAGAGGATGCTTTTGTCCTCTAGCTCATGGGTAGAAATTTAACCCAAACTGCCGAGGAGCAACAGTCCTCAGCCAACCGCTATTCAAATTAATGGGGATTTGGGGAAAGTGTGCCAACTTCTGTGCAGATGTCTCAAATGGAGCATATTGTCTACCAAGTGATGAATTATAAAAAGAACAGGAGTACTTGTGGCACCTGGTGCCACAAGTACTCCTGTTCTTTTTACGGATACAGACTAACACGGCTGCTACTCTGAAACCTGGAATTATAAAGCTATACTTCTTGGCCAGCTAAATGTGCTGTTCTCAAATGAACTCTGGAGAGCTCTGCCCCAGGTCTTCACTCATCTCAAGGTTTATGTTTTGCATTAGGGTTTAGGAAGTTTTGTTTTAATGCACAGAAAAAACAAACAAACAAACAAACCCACAGAAGCAAACTTTCAAACACCTAGTAATAGCTTGAAGGATGCAATTTAAGTTCTATTCTGGATGAGTCTTTATCTCACAGATAAGGTGCTAGAAGGGGATACAAAGAGATCTGAGATGTCTAACACATTGGCAGAGCTACAGTCCGAACCCACAGTGCTCTTATGTCCATCAATACTAGTGATTGAATTCTGAGTGCAGAATGCTCACTTCCATCCAGGAGAGTGATACTTAATGCCCCTAAAGGAAATCCAATCCCCTGTAACTCACTGACACTGGACTCTCCACCCTTGAAGATTACCACCTATTACTTGTGTTTCTCTAAAAGAAAATGCAAAAATACACCTTGCATCATCATCTCCCTGCGTGGCTAGAATCAGTGATTATTAAGAGTGATGTGATGACCAGACTGGTATTCTAGCTCTTCGGAAGGAACCTCTAATTCCCCATAGCATTATGCGGCTATATGTGACTGGAATCTTGAGGCAGGACGTGCGCTTACTCGCCGACTGACTTCATGAAGAGTCAAGGAGATCCAAGGCGATCTCAGTGATTTTTTCCTTCAGTATTATTCCCCTGCCCCATTCGCACGCGCGTGCTCAGGTTTGTCGGGGAGTGGGCTGAAAACAGTGGATGTTTAAGGAAGTTTAATACAAATCAGTTACAATGCTGATGTTTAGGCATGGACTGCCAGCACCTGGAGGCAATTCCCACCAGTAACACAGATGTAGCAGCAACACCCCGTGACCCTAACTCTGCAACTGTGAATATCTTCTCTTTGATGAGGATCAGAAAACTCGAGAAGGTGGTTTTGTTTCTTTTTTTTAAAATCAGGGAATCCACTTTTTGAAGAACCCTCCATCCTGGTAACTCCCTACTCTCATGTAGAGACAAGCAAACCATGCTTCGGTACTGTAAGTGCAATCTGTCCCTGCCCCCAACATCACGCCCTGAAACACTGTTTTTACCCGTGACGGATCTGGCTTTGCTGCAATGCCACAGAGAACAGAAGGTGAAGTGTAGACCAAAAAAAAAAAAAATTCAGTTTCTCTAGCTAATACAAGAATCTCTTCTTCCCCATCCCTGAGGGAAGCTCAACATGTGACTCACTGTTCCAGGCGTCCAATAAAAACAGCTGTGAAACAAAAGTTATTTTACAATCAGGAGAGTGTTGAATTACCAATTAACTAACTGCTTTTTCTGGCTTTAAAGTTTCCATTGTTTAGTCAAAGATTTCCAAAAGAGAAATGGAAGCTATGTGCTCTCTCCACTCTAAAGAGGAATCAGATTGGTAATCTAGAACTGCAGGTTCTCAACTCAATTACTTTCCCCACTTCCAAACAGAACATCTAAAGACAAGTGGTTTCAATCACGTACAGCTAAGGGTCTGTTTTCTCCTCAGTATGTCCACTCGACTTCCACTGGCACCAACAGAAAACCTGGAAGGTGGACAGCTTATTGTCCAAAAAAAAAAAAAAAAAATCCAGAAAAATTATCGATAAGATGTTAGAATGGTAAAACAAGTCAAACTGCGCTCACAAATGCCATTTCCACTGATCGTGAACCAAAAGCCTGAGAAAGTTGCTTAACAGGCTACTGCTAGTATTACTGCAATACAGAAAAGGGGCATTGCTAGTATTAAACACAAAACTAACAGTGTCAGAACATGGCACTTGGGCTAAACTAATCTGGATGTCTTCAGTCTAGAAAACGGGCATTAAAACAGCTACATTTTAGTCATAGAAGCGTTTCTACTGAAGTCAGTCAATAAGCTCTTCCAATTAAGCCTCCAATTCCTAGACAATATGCCATTTCTTCATTCCCATTGTGCAGGAGTGTAAAGATGGCATTTTTTATCTCAGTATTGAGCTCCTAATAAAGACTGATTTTGCTGTTTATGAGTTTATCTTGAGAATTCAACATTCTCAGGGAATTTCCTTCACTAAAGTTCTAGTCAAATTACAGTTTTTATGATTTAGTTTAAAAATGTACTGCACATGTACAATAAGAGTTGGTCCAGCAGACATTCTGGCTTATGTGCCACTACTTGCTTGAGCAGTCTCACTGACTAGCAGGTTCTGGCTATATATTACCAGAATGTCCCAGTATGCGGTGGTCCCCCAAGGCAGGCAAAATCCACACACAGCAGCAGCTGAGTGAAGGGTGGAGTTTGGACCCCGCCATGAGAGCTGGTTGTGTCCACAGCAGGAGTTTGAGACAGGAAGAGAGAATAACCCGAGCCGCCTCATTCACTGGAGAAACCCCACATGCCCTGCCATGTGGCCTACTCACCCGCTCCTAAAAATCAGAGATTTGTACTCACTTTCAGCTGCTGCATAAAACAATTTGGTAAAAGATTTAAAATGCAGCACAACAAGCCAGCCCAGCAAACTTAACTGACTTTAAATGAGTGGGAAAGAGAGAGAGAGAGACACTCTCTCCTCTCCTCTCTCTCTCTCTCTCAAAGTACTGGAAAAATAATTGGTGAGGGCCATGTGTGCACAAACCACAAATGTATCCAAGTATCAGAATGCGACCTGCCATATCCACTTGTAGCTTTAGGTGAGGAGTTCCCCCAGAATGGCCAGGCTTGACTAATGTATCTGACCAAGCTCAACTGGAATATCACCAGGGGGACCAACACTCATCTGCTCCTCTTAGAAAGATGGCCCTACTGTTTCAATTGTAAACTTGTGACCAAAACCACGTAATGCTTTGTTTCCAAGGCAAACCTGCTGCATGTCAAAAGACTATCCCTCCCACACCCCCATGTTCTCCCCACCTCTTCCGACGCAAAACTGAAGCCAGCTGCACCAAAGTCTCTGAGCCAGCCCTGGAAGACCTTCAAAGAAAGTTCTGCAATGGAACCTCCCATTAACCACAACAGCAGCTGTTGGCTGGAGCATGCAATTAAACCAGTTACTTTTTCAGAGCTTTACGAGATTTAAACAAGTAGGTACAACTTGTAATTGCAACATTCCAGCTAAATTCTCTCCCTTTTATTGCAGGTTTCTGAACAAAGACTGTTTATTCAGTGCTGGTGGTTCTGCAACACTGGAGAATTGTATACAATGCTCCGCAAGGAAATGACTACAGAGTTCTCTGTGTAATGTCCAGTTACACAGAAAAGATACAAGCAAAGCTGGACAGTAATCTGTATCCCTAAACCACTGCATAAATGTTTACTTATGTGGCTGGAATCCAGCCAGACTGAATGCTTTAAATTTACAGTCCGCTTGCATATAGGACCTTTTAGACGTCTGGTAAAATCCTATCCCCAGAAACAAAAGAAGGTGCCTAACTTTTGTATACAGTCGGAGAAGGAGTTCTGGGACACCCTGAAACATTCTACCATGTTTGGCTCAAAATGAAAGACATATCCAAAGAATTGTAAAGACACTTTAAAAAGGTAAATTACCAGCATCTGCACTAGTCAGTGCCAAACACATGCATAATGCTACCAGAAAAGTTACTAGGAAAAGTTATTTTTAATCAACAAAACAGGCTGGTAAGAGCACTTAAATAGGCTGAAGAGGCAGCATGGCTGGTCTAAAACAAAAATGGATTCTGTTGGGCCTGGCCTCAAGGTCTGATCCATTTTTAGATCCAGCAATAGGGTTGAGACTGTCTGCATACTGCTGCCCCCCTGTACCATGTTCAGAAATCTGGCACAGCCCAAAGGAAACAGCACTAAGCCATCTTTATTTACTGAGTCAGTGTTTTATGTAAAGTGTTTCTTTAATTACACAACCAAAAAAGAAAGTCAAACAAACAAACATACATCAGCAAAAGATCAACACTAGAAACAGATGAAGACTGCTGCTTGAAGAAGGCACATATCTATGCTCTGGCTTAAGGGTACAATGGCCTCCCCAAAAACAAGAGCAGCAGCAGCGGCGGCTCTTCCTGAGTTGTACAGTTGTGTCCAATATTGTCACTGGTTAAAACTAATTAGTGAGATGAAGGTGCTAGTGACTAGCCCCCATCTCACCATACCTTTTGCACGTGAAGCCTGGTTGATTGGTATTATTCTTCTTGCCCTTCAGAAGAGGTCATAGGGCTGGTCCACACTAAGCCCCCAGTTCGAACTAAGATATGCAACTTCAGCTATGTGAATAACGTAGCTGAAGTCGAAGTATATTAGTTCAAACTTAAAGGTACTTACCGCGGGTCCACACGCGGCAGGCAGGCTCCCCCGTCGACTCCGCCTACTCCTCTCGAAGAGCAGGATTACCGACGTCGATGGCGAGCACTTTCGGGATCGATTTATCGCGTCTAGACAAGATGCGATAAATCGATCCCAGAAGATCGATTACTTGCCGCCGAACCAGCGGGTAAGTATAGACGTACCCTTAGTAATCCCACTGGTGATTAGGTTCCTAAACCTAATGTCATGCTTACAACCAGAGCTCAAGCACCTTGAATGAGCCCATATCACAACCAGAATGGATAGTTGTATTTTCTTTGCCAGCCTCTCCTTTGCAACTTCACTCAAGTGTTTGCATATCATGCAGACCACTCAGAGCCAGAAACTCTTAGTATATTTTTTCACGCCAAGTGCTCAGCTCAGTCCCAGTGAAACACAGTGGAGAGTAAGATTTCTTCCCCCCCTTGCAGACAAAGGCTCCTTACAATCTCGCTCTATATTTACAAGAGTCTGCTTAACCCATATTCTCAGTGGGATTGTTGACCAGACACGTTAGATCATTGACATCTGAGCAGATCTTTTTGTTGGTCCGTTGCTCACAGGGCTTATCTATCCTGGCTAAGATGTAAAACTCAAGTCCTGACCCTTCTTGTCATTAGATATCCCACTGCATTCTCGTACAGGTATAACTGTTAACCCCCTGATTTGCAGCGTTGTAGCTGTATCAGTCCAAAGCTATTAGAGACACAAGGTGGGTGAGGTACTATCTTTAATTGAACCAACTTCTGTTGGTGAAAGCTTATCTCTTTCACCAATAAGAGATATTACCTCACCCATCTTGTCTGTTAACTCTGGAGGTCAGACAAGATTCCAGGTTGGGCAGTTATACTCTGCCTTGCTAAATTCCCCCAGTGGTTGGAGTTGGAATGTTATTCTGTCTAAACTACCATGTAGTGTATTACTGTGTACTGTTCCACACCTGCTTGTTCCACTCCAGGACTGACTGCAGTTCAGTGCTAGCTGAAGTCATTCCTGTATTCTTTTCCTATTTCGGGGAGAGAGGGTGAAACTTACTTATGCGTAAAGCACGGAGACCATCAGATGAAAGGTGCTGAAGAAATACACAGATTCATCATGGCATTAGACTATTTTATACCAAGTCTTAACACTGCCTAGCCCTATAGCAGTTACCGTGTTGGATTCATTCAGCACAGCCATTACACCATGCTCCAAAGCACACCCCAATTACAGGATTCCACCAAGACAGCGAGATAACAATATCACTGTATTGTACCTTGCCCAGCACGGCAGAAAGGACCTATTTAACCCTAGAGTTAGGAGACAGAAAGGCACGCAAAGCTATGCAATTATTACCAAACAAGTATTTACTACCATGGCATGGATTCTCTTTCCCGGACGTACTGAAACTTCATTATTGCATATTAATTGCTTTTAAAGGTGCTAGGGGGAGGAGGGAGAAGTGAGGAAAACATTTCTGGGGTTTTAAGAAAACTTGACATAAATTCAGCCAATGGAGAGTGTCTAGTGCTTTACCCCTTGCCTCGGATAATCAAACTTTTAGTGGAGATTAATGACCGCCAGGCTCCAAGTAGCAAATTATCCGTTCTGCAACAGTTACCGCTGTGTGGTGCTCTCCAGTCTGTCATTGAGTAATACCCAATGTACAGGTCAGTCACATCCCTTTTAACTGAAGAACTGCAGCATTCAGATCCCTCATTTTCATGTCTTTTCAATTGCTCCTAATGCTGCTATATTTTAATTCAGATTGTTATGTCTATTAGCTGGGCTCCATTTACCCGGCTTGCCGTGTAGTAGCGCGGTACAAGCCTTTCGTTTAATAAAAAAGTTTTTTTTTTTTAAATGGCGATTCTAAGCAGGAGATGAGGCATTAAGAGTTTGAGATGCAGAAAGAGGGAATGAGATACTGTGTATTCATAGCCACGTTATGAAAGCATTTTTATTTTAGCTCAAGTATTGTTTAGTGATCCAATTCTCCAGCTCCAACGACTGAACAATTCACTGTGTGTGAAACTAAAACCTAACAGGTATGAGCAGGAGCACAAGCGAACTCCATGATCCCATAAAACCAGAGCCCATTTTACAATGTCATTTTTGAAAAGGACAAAAATCCATCTGGCAGCAAAACATCTTAAAAACCTTGAACACAGTGCAGTAATTGCATAAATACCTGAGCGTTTGAACATATTGAGTGTTGGCCTCTGCCTGCTGAGAGCCATGCCAAAGTGACATCTCTGTTTCCCTACCCTTAAAAAAAACAAAAACACTATCAGCCAATGGCACATTCCCTTCCTTTCCCCCCACCCCCTTCCCCCAACAAGCAGGCACTTACATCTATGGAACAGCTGAGCTAAGAGGTGGGACTGGAACTCAAATTAGCACTTCCTCCAAAACAATGCGTTTTAAAATGGCACATTCATAAAGTAACTGCCATTGACCTAACTGGTAGGCAGACGGCACAGGATGGCGGCCTTGCTCTGGAGAGCATTCCTCGTTCAAAGAAGGTATGTCAAGTCAGAATAATGAACTGAAAGTGACACCAGTTTTCTTCCCCCACTGCCTGACCAAGAGGGCCACTGGGGAAAACATGTACAACATACATATGAATAAAGCTCTTTGTTGGAGAGAACTGCCTGCTCTTTTATTCTCCACCTCCCCCTTTCGTATTAGTTAAATTCAAAAGATCACTCAATGACTCTCTTGTTCCTCCAAAATGTCCCAGTCAAATAACGCTAGCTCCTCTTGTCACACAAGTCAGTGAATGAAGCCTTGTGCGTCTCCAGTGACACACTGTAAATATAAAGTGGCATTAATGAGGGATATTTTATCAAAGCCAGACGCAAGTGCAAGTCCCTCCTGTGGCTATTCAGTTCAATGCAGAAGAAACGCAACAATAGCTCGGCAGCACTTGGTAGAATACGTAGCCCAGAATACAAGCTTGTCAAGCCTCTGCAAAAACGCTGTGGCACAGTCCTGAGGAAGTTGCCCCAAATCACCCACAAAATTGTCAGCTGAGAGTCCAATTATAGCTTGAAGTTAAAATCATACAGCTTCCCTGTAAAGCAGGAGCAATTTTATAGAGCCAGAAAGGCTTGGGCAATCCCATTTTAGCTGGGTTAAATAACATCTATTTAATCCAAAACAATCGCCATGGGAAAAGCATCTAGTCTGAATGAAAGACATATTATGTTACATTGAAGAACTCCTTTTAACAAGGCCCCATTAGCCACAACAGAAAAGAAAATGGAAGCACCTAAGTTCTACTTCGATACCAACAGGTTTTCGACTCTTCACTACAGACTTTCTGGCTTCCCAATTCATCATCGGGGTATCCTTTCTGAGGCTGCACTGACAGACGCCTGCCTTTGCAGCATATGGCCCAGACTTATTTAGCACTTTCAATTACAACAATTCTATGAACAAAGAATTCTAGAAACCACACAGAAACCAATTACTTTTAAATGTGAACACTACTTGATAGCCAGTCAGACCCATAAAACACACAAGAGCAAGAAGCTGCTTCCATGGTAACCAGTAACAGAATTTTCATGTCACTGACACGCACTGTCGAGCCCACAATTCCTTCTTTACTAGTCACTATATATCCCCTTTTAAGAACAGCAATTTCATATAGCAAAATATTTATAAATAAAGCAGTTACTACTTTCACCATTCATTCAACAAGCAAGCTTAACACTCAGATGTAGCCCATTACTTTACTCTCCATAAAGCAACCCTATGTATTTCTCATTTTTGATCTAAAGGAAATATCTGTGCCCAGTCTCTTCAGCAGCCAATGTATTGCTGCCTCTATTATTCACCAGTTTCAGATCCTCACGTGCACCCAGGTTTTAATGACACAGGGACTTTCACAATGCAGTAGTCCAAAGATGCTCTTTCAGGAATATTTTATTAAGATCATCAAAACTTGGACATCACAAAGAAGGAACCTCGAACAAATCCAGGTTTGCCAAACCAATTTATCTACCCACTCATAAATTAAAGATTTAGCGATTCACACAAAGCTTTCAGTGGAAGAAAAATGAGACCAAAAATCTCATTTTATGCACCCGATACACATTTAGTCTATAAAATAAATGGCTCGGAGGAAATAGAGCACTTTTTAAAAATGCTTTGCGTGGAATAATCCTCTCAAGGGCTTGACCTAGCACATTACGATTTACTCCGCTGCATACTATTTACATAATTGTGAAAATAACTGGTAAAACCAAAACATCAGCGCGAGAAATTCTAGAAGACACTTTTTAGCAGCCAGAGAACAACCTTCAGGCCACAACACAGCTAAACATTCTTTCTGAGATACGCAATTTTTATTTTTATTTTTTGCTACTTGTTGCTGCTGATGTAACTGTGATCATGGGTTCTCTGCACAAGGGATGTTCAATCTGATCTAGTCCACACGTGTATTTATTTAGGGAGGTATGGGTGAAAAGAAATCGGCAAACAGCATTATCTGAAGCAGTGCAAAGAGTGATCTGACGGTGAAGTGATTTGTCTCTCTCCCTTTTGTTATTGAAAGCAAATACTGCCCTCTTCATTTCCAATCTTGCCAACACTCACAGGCGCTGCTGTTGGAAGAGAAAAATGTTTGCAATAGAGGGAAGGAAATAAAATCCCCTTCTAGTTACAACACGCAGCTAGCCCCTGTAACAACAGGGCTGAGACTCCCAACACTTGATCTGAACTAGTCCTTCCAATCTCCACGTCCCTGCAAGATTTAGAGAAGCAGGAGGCTGTCCGGGAGTCTGCAAGCCCAGGAGGCGGCAGACTGGCTGGATTCAAAACACTGATAGGGGCTGAGATTTGTAATTCACACAATCGCTGCCTGCCTCCCGGCTTGGCCGACAGGGAAACAATGGGGGGAAGAAACCTGCCCTCCCCAAACCCCGGCCCCCCAGCACGGCTGCTGAAGAGAGAAGCACAAGGAGTCAGGGCCTGGGGAAGAAGCCGGAGCCAAGTCACGGGGGGGCAACTTCTGCTTTGGAAAGCCAGACAGAGGGGAACCGCAGCCAGCCCCGAGATGGCCCTGCCGGGGGGCACAGCAGCGGGGGGAAGGCCAGCAGGAGAGGGGCTATGGGGTGGGGGGGGACACAGCCCTGCTGGGGGTTGCAGGGGGAGAGCTGGGGGGCGGGGGGAGCTGCAGGGGTCCGGCAGGAGAACTACAAGGGGGTGGAGAAGGGGAGCTGTAGAATAAAGTGGAAGCTGTAGGGGATGCAAGGGGCGCTATAGGGAGCACTATGGGGGTTCAAGGGGGATCAGGGGGTCAGCAGGGAGCTAGGGGGTGCAGCGCGGGGCTATGTAGGGGGTTATGAGGTGCAGTATGGGGGTTGGTGCGCAGCAGGGGGCTATGGGGGTGCAGCGGGGAGCTATGTAGGGGGTTATGGGGTGCAGTATGGGGGTTGGTGCGCAGTAGGGGGCTATGGGGGTGCAGCGGGGAGCTATGTAGGGGGTTATGGGGTGCAGTATGGGGTTGGTGCGCAGCAGGGGGCTATGGGGGTGCAGCGGGGAGCTATGTAGGGGGTTATGGGGTGCAGTATGGGGTTGGTGCGCAGCAGGGGGCTATGGGGGTGCAGTGGGGAGCTATGGGGGTGCAGTCTAGGGTTGGTGCGCAGTAGGGGGGCTATGGGGGTGCAGCGGGGGCGCCCCCCACCCCGGCGCCTGGGACGCAATGGGGCCGGAGCCCCCCCGCCCTACCTCTGGGGACGAGCGCGGCGGCGGCGAGCAGCAGCAGCAGCGGGAGCGGGAGGATGCCGGGGGCCCCGCCGCCGCCGCGCCCGGAGCAGCCGCTGGGCTCGGTCCGACTCGCCATGTCCGGGCACCTGCTTCGCTCTGCCAGCGCCGCCCGCACCTAGCGATCGAGCGCCCGCTAATGAGATGCGCCGACGTCACCGCGGGGCGGGGCAGGGCGGCCGGGAGTCCCGCCCCTCTCGGCGCCTGCTGGCGGGATGCTAATGAGCCCAGCCATGGCCCCGCCCCGCCCCGCGACAAGGGAACGGGGGTAAAGTCTCATCTCCAGCCTAGGGCGCATCGGCGGCGGGAGAGGTGAGGCTACTGCTCACCTGAGCCAGGTGTCCGGGGGGAGGAGGAGGTGGGCCAGCTGCCACAGGCCTCCCCGCTGTCCCCTACCCCAACTCCCTCCTTGCTATGTCCCCAGCACCCCTACCAGCCCCCCCCCATCCATCCACCCACCCTCCCCCTCTGTCACCTGCTGCAGCCCTAACCCCCAGATCCACCTGGTGCATTTCTGCCCCCCCCCACTGCACACCCCATCATCCCCCTCATCTACTGCATCCCCCTTCCCCTCACTGCCCCTTCCCCCCCAAAGTACTCCTAACCCCCACCACAATTCCCACACCCCCAACTACAGCTGCTGTGCTAAACCGACCCCTGTGCACCCCCACCCTGTCTTACTTTCTCTAATATACCATATGCACTCTCCTAAATCTTCATGAGAAATTTATCTAACGGCCCAGCACCCTCTTGCCACCCATGCATACCCTCCTCTACCCACCCCTTGTAGAGCTGCAGAATTTAAATCAGTATGGTATTACTCTATAAAGCAAGGAGGTTTTGCTAGCTTTAGCACTAGGTAGATACACTGAGGCAGGCAACATCTCAGAGATGTAATACCAGTCATCTTCACAATCCATGCACCTGTATGCTTTTGCACTTCTGATTCAGCCTTAGCACATTTTCCTCATCAGAACAACCCATTTTGGTTAGAATCACTCAAGTCACACCCAGAGTGGATACACTTACATTGATTTAAAACTGGGTTATAGGGGTTTACTTTTACCTGTAAATTTATCAATATAAGGTGCACCCACTACAAGCCAGTTTTAAAGTCACTGTAAGACTATCCACAGAAAGTTTTGCTAGTTTACCTAAATCTGTATAAAAAAACCCACCCACATTTAGGCCTTAGTTACATAGGAAAGTATATCAGTTATAATAGTCTGCCCACTGTAGTCAGACTATAATGGTCTGTGGCCACATTTCAAAGTGAAAGTGGCTTTTTCCACTTTAATTTAACCCCTTTTGCCCAATCACTAAACAAAACTGAAAAAAGCCACACTTAACCTGGAGTAAGACTGTCTAAATGAGGGATTATACCTAAAGGCAAAAATGTTCAACCTTTTTCATGTAAATTCAGCTACACCAAAATGTTACACAAATAGCGTGTTTGGATTTCGGCTATGGCTTAACACTATTTTTCTTCTTCAAAATGAGTTTTAAAAATCCATTTCCTTTTATCAAAGAAATTAAAAGCCATCAAGATGAAAATGGACCATTTAGACTGTCAAAACAAAAATGGTTTTGTTCAACCCAAAACAATTTATCAACTGCCAATGAACCAAAAGATCTGGTATTTGCACAGCTCTAATTATACCCATGTAATTTATTGGTTTAAATTCAAACCTTAGGTTACAATGAAGCTTTCCCATATAGGCAAAGCCTTAGTTAAACTGGTGCTACACAGTGTGTGCACAAGCCTATTGATAAATGGGACATGGGAAGGGAGGACACATGGATTTTATGCTAACCCCAAACCCCACAATTCTTTTACATCTCTTGAATTCAGTGTCAGGCATTACCGACTATGGACCAAATAGCCACTACCAGATACTCCGTCGCTTGCTGCTAATGCTATCGCAGCCTAAGTCCTTTATAATGACGAAACACCCAATTCCTTGCCTTTGTTCAGTGCACGACTGCTCACTATGGAGAGCAGAATTTAGCAGTGAATTGCATGGATTATCCAATAGGGCTTTTAGGATGTTACAATTTACTGTCACAACATTTACATTCAGGGTCTGGTTACTGGGGATGTGTTTTATGAACTGAACAAATCCTTTTAAAGTACACAAATGAAAAATATTTAAAAATCTCCTCTCCCCCCCAAAACAAACAAACAAGTGGATGTTTTTAAACAATTTTTCTTAGTGCCTCTGTTTGTATAGAGTCTTTTAAAAGAAAAACCCTTTGTTACCAGTCTCTTAGATGGTATCAAATGCTGTTATTAGGGTAAAAAAAAAGTGAGTTAGGCAGAAGCTCTCTGGTTCCACCATTGAAATCGGATCCTATTTAAGGCAAAGTAAGAAGGGAGGGGGGACACAGAAAGGAGGGAAAAGCATAGCTAAAGATAAGAAAATGCACCTTCTGTCTCTAATGTTGGCAATTCAGTTGCTAAGAAAAAAGTCAGACATAGAATACAGCTATCACTGATTAATCTGTCCATGATTCATAGTTGAGAGAGTAGAATTCATGTTAAGAATGAATTGTAAGAAATAATAGTAAGGGGAAATATACAACAATGTAAATCCTGCCGCTTTAAAGACAGATTGAGCTCAATTCTGTATAACATTTCTAGCCAAGGACAACTGACATGCAAACAAAGATCCAGTCATCTTGACCATTTAGGCTTACTAAGGGGCAAGACAGATCTAAAGAGAATTTGCAATGCTGGAGTTTTAAGATAGGCTATTGGGAAATACCTTCAGCGCTAGACAGGAGATGTTAGCCGATAGCAGGGAGACCAGCTACTGAACAGTGGGCAAACACTATCACACTTGACCAGGCTGGTGCACCTGATTACATGAGCAATGTAATGTGTAACCACCACCAGGATGGCCAATGTGATCATGAGCTGTCCCACACATCTTCAACATCAGTGAAGGGGCACAGATTATAAAGGATTTGGATCGGATGGGGAGGAAAAAGAGGCTTGGTCTTCCCTGGAGAAGAAAGGTGCATTTTTAACCCATTAACTAGTGTGTGTTAGTCCCAGGATGGAGAGACAGGCCATTGTAGTTTTAATATATTCACTAGTCAAGTTGAAGCCCACAGGGAAGAGAGCAACAACACATGAAGCCAAAGATCTATCCTTCACTGGCAGTAATTTCTAGGAGTCATTGGAGAACACACTCTCTAGACATTTAAGGCTATTTTGAGACAGCTAACCCAAGCTGCTAAACTCTTGGTGAATTTCAGAATAAATCCGAAGGGTCTGCACAACGTACCTACTACTATGATTTTCCCCTCTTGATTTTGTCTTTCAGCTCGGTTGTCTTGGAGTCTCAGATTGTTTTGAGGTGAAGTGGCTATAGTAAGACAAACCTTCTGGCCTCTGGTGAGAGACAGTCTGGGAAAAAGACATGACCTGCCCTGGAATACCACATTGAAGTGTCACCCAGATATTGGCTGCAGTCAGTCAGTTGAGACACAGGGAAAGCCTGGGGACACAAGCAACAGTAGGAATCGAAGGTTACAAGGCTGCAACATCCAGTTCCTCAAGTCCCAGAGTGGCTAGCTTCCACTGAAATCAAGCTACTCAGGCCTCAGGTTTAGCTGTATGTTACACAGATAGATTTGTTCTGGTTGGCTAATCTGGACTCATTAGAAAAAAAAAAAAAGGCAAGAGCAGGAAAGGGGTAGTAAAAAAAGGCGGAGTAGGAAACGGACTATGGAGGAGGCAATAGGGGCAGCCTTAGGGTCACAATTTAGAAGTTGCTCAGAAAACAGTCATTACTGTCATCTGTCTCTCTCTCCCTGAATGTATTTTATGATCAAAACAAAGGCAGCCCAGGAGTAAGATATTATGCAATTGATACCGTGAGGTGGATGCTGGTAAATGCTCCAAGTTAATAGGGGTTTGTTTCCCCACTAAAGAAACACACAAGATGGGTGGCAACTTAGCCCCACTGCAATACACCAACCAAAACAAGTATTGATGGTCCACATTGGAAATGCACCTATCTTAGCAGGTTGGTTTGTTCTTGTAATGATCCTACCACCTCACCAGGAGCTCTCAAAGCCCCTAAATCAATAGCTGTTTAGTTCAGATAACTCCATTTGCATAATTCCTTGCTCTGTTCTAGGTTTCCTTTCAATCAAACTTTTCTTCCACCCCCCACATCTCACCCCTCCATCCAACTGCTCCCTGAACAGACTCATAAGATAAAGTAACCTACCATCTTTCCACTCACTTTGGCCAATGTAAGGTGTCAGGCAAGGGCAGGAATCAGTTTATGGGCATGAGGAAGGGCCTCCCAAGGGAGTGCCATGCATCCACACATCTTTTCCATTTCTGCAAGTTTGACATCAGTGCATTACACACTATATGGAACAGAGTTATCTCCTTTGCTCTTCTAGCCATGAAGTGGGGTGTGGTCATCTCTGGACAGTCACCAACTCCCCACCCCTATTGCCTTGTTTTTCTCGATTGACAGTAAATGGGAGATGGGTGTCAAGGAGCTGGTAACTTTTACCTTTCTGTAGATTTTCCATCTGTGCAATGATTTTTACAGGTCTTAATTGAACTGAACCACCCTTCCTTCCTCTTCAGAACAGACTAGCTCCAGAGAATTGCTCCTCCAGACTGCTAAGCTGTGCCTTAATACATTTTGTGCAATGCATCATCTTGGCTATCAACTAGTAGGGGTCTCTTCCGTTGGAAAGAAGAACTTAACATCCCTCTCTCATTATTCCTTAACATTATGGAACTAAGCATGCCTTACCAGAAAGGGGATGCCAAATATTTCCAACAATTCTTAATTAGGTTATTCGAAGCAATGCTTCAGCAAAGGAGTTGTCACTTTAGCTTTACAATTCTGTCACCTTTTCCGGAGTCTAAACTTAAAAATGCTCAGGGCAAATGTTGCATCACGCTGTAGGTTTAGAAAGAACTACCTTTTCCGATTGAATTGCTTCTAGCATGGACTCAGACAAGCATTATCTGCGCAAACACAGGACTCTTCCCACACGCTAACTCCTTCAAACTGGGAGCATTTATACCCCAACTAGCCTCTGAGCAAAACAGCCCCCTTTCTCCTCCGTTAGATCTGTGCTCTTCTCACTTCTGTTGGAAGAGTAGCATCATTTTGCATTACAGATTTTACAAATAAAGTAAGTAAAACATGTTGCTCCCTGCACAACAATTGCCCTGTTTCACAAGATGCACACAATGTTAAGGTTGCTAGGGTCATTACAACTATGTGGCTAAACCAGATTTATCCTTTGATTAAGAGGGAGGCACTTATCTTAGTCTAGGACACCATATATTGTTCATCTCCAGAAGGACTTTCATGCTGGTAAACAAATCTGGTCTGAAAGACACTGCATATAAACTCAATTTGCCTCAGTATGATTAGGTACCAGACTATCTTGTTTGTCTATTTTTAATTACTTATTTTATTCCCTTCCATAAGATATTGTACATTATGACCCAGTGCTGCTCAAGCAACAAATTGAAGGACGACCCATATTAAGTGTAAAGGTTTATAATAATTTAAGTATTCATGGGATGCAGAACAATAAGATGTAGGAAATACAATTTGCATAATAAATATCAATATCACAACAGCTAAAACAAACCATGACAAATTATCTGCTGCTAAATGACCAAGAGATTATGGAATGCAAATTGCAAATCCTGAACTTTAGGAAATGACTTCCTTAACTGTGTGTGTTTCTTTCAGCAAAACACAAAAAGGGAGTCAAGATGTACTAAGGAGAGTGGCTAGGTTCCTGTTGGAAATGTCCTAATGCATTCTATTATGCATTAACTTTAGTTTCAAGAGGAAAACTATTTCCTCTACCATGGAAGTTTAACCTCAGATTATTGGTCACAGTGAGTTAGCAGTGTTGATCTTGAAGCATGAGCCCCATTGGCAGTGATTGAAAGCTATATTATATTTGAGAGGGCTCAGGTTACAGGCAGTTGGCGACAGAAGCTAGTTAAAAAGTGGGAGGGGAGAAGGAGAAAGATTGACCTGACCATTACATCTATAACAGAGATTTCTTAACATTACAAGGCCTCTCCCAAAGTCTCCCATTCAAATTGACATTCAACGATCAGGTTTCTCAGTCCAGTAGTGACCTTTCTTTCATGCAGATGCAGTCGACAGATCAAGGGAACCTGGGAGATGTTGGGCCTGTTTCTAAATTCCTCCAACAGAGAAATGGAGGATGGGAGTGAAGATATTCTTAAGCCATTTTTGTTCTCCCTGTTTTCTCAGCCATGCAGGATCCCACCCAGCACACAGTGCAAGTGGGAGCAACCTACGAGTCTGGCGAAGCAGCAAACAGCAATAGTGCAATGCACTGACCATGCTCCCAATCTGTTCTGTATGCTGAGGGCTGGGAGCAGGACTAGTATACAATCCCTCCCCCAGTCAGCTCTCCGCTGGCTGGAGATTCACAACATGCTGCTTCTGCTTACTCTAAGGTCCTTTACGCTGCTGGAGTGGTAAAGAAGGGCCCCAGAGTATCCAAGAATCAAAACCCTCTGAATCTAGTAATGACTCACCTCTCCTATTGCCAAGTATTGGGTAGGTGGGAACATTTTAAGACTGTATGGGATGCAGTTTCTAACACTTTATAACTGGGGAACATCAGCAGAAATCCACTCAAGTGTGATAGGATAATTCCCAGACTTGAAGATGATCTAGATCACATATGGAATATGTGAAATGTGCCAAGTTTTCATAGCTACTTAATAAAAGTTATGAGCATGAGGAATTTCTTGACAGTAGCTTTTTTTATGCTACTGGCAAATATTCTTCAGATGGGAATTTTTTTTCTACTTCCATTTAGCTAATTTCAAGTACCAGATGGTGTTTTTGCAGTTTATAACCGATAATCAATTGTTTGTTAATGCCTTTTTAAATCAAGAACAGAAATAAACTTAAAAATGAGAATTCCAATCTGTAACATACTTGAGCTGGAGAAAATGCCAAAACTATGAAGTGCTAGATTTGCATATATAGAAAAAAATGCAGAAAAGTGGAAAGGCAAATTTATATACTGCTCTCCCTCATGCAACAAACTAAAGAGTGAACCCTATTTAAGGAACAAAACATGCCACTTAGGGCAAATATGACAACATAGGAAGGATTCACATTCAGATATTTGGATGAACAGTGAGCACTGACTCATTTCTCCAATTTCTAGATTGGTCAGGTTACAGACCAATCTAGCTCTTATTTGAGAGGTCGTCTTCCTATTTACTTTAAGGGGCCTTTTTGACATTCAGATCTAACCACTAGACAATAGTACAAGATATATATACATTCACATTTGGTATGTTTGTGCCTTAGATACTTTCACTAATTTTGTATAGAGTCTATTCATTCTAAAAAGAGTATCTACACAGTTCTACAATGAGGATTTTTTTTGAACTACTTCTAAAGAGCCAATAGCAAGAAATTGTGTTCATAATCCCTGTAAAAATAGCAGTCATTACATTTTTTTAGTTTCTTGATAGGTAAACTACACAACCTAAAATGTATGAAATCCAGAGGAATTTCTCCTGCAGATAAGTTCAAGGTAGGTCAAGCTATTGTTCAAAAGGGAGATAGAAAGCTAGACACAGAGTAGCAATTCATGGCCTAAATCCTGCAAACACAGATGCTGAACTTTGCTCCCAAGAATAGCTGGATTGAAGTCAATTGGGCTAATCACATGGGTAAATTTAAGTAAGTGCATGAGGGTCTGCAGGACTGGAGCCTGAGAGCAATAGTGTATGTAGCAGAGATACTACAAATGTAACAGCTATAATGCCAGATGTTCCCTAATGGAATTTATGTTATCCAGCTAGGAACAAAACCACAGCTGAAGAAGGTGGTCTCCACCAGAATCCTAGAACATGTATGCATAGCCTACTGTACAATTCAGAGATCACCAGGGTTTATATACATATGCCAAGTCTTAGGATTTCTTTTTAACTAAGGAAATAGTTTAATTCAAAATTATGTACAAAGGCCCCCTTCTATCATGTGTGTTTAATGAAGTTTGGTTGATCAGAGATTTGTTAGTACAGAGACATTTTAAATGTGTTATTTAAACTTACACTTTTATTTTTAACCCCACCAATGGCTCATTGTGCATTTAGTGAAGTTGGAAATAACTCAGATACACACTGGTCATTCGCAAGCATCATTTTCATTGCATTTTCACACATTTTATGAGTTTTTTCATGGGAACATCATTTCCTGAAATACAGATCTTTAGTGATATTATTGATGTAAAGCAGGATCTTCTCTTGCCATGAGAATTTTGCTCAGATTGTGTGTGGATTATGTCATCATCTGAACCCCATCAAAGGATTATATCTAGGTATTAAACTGTTCCCTGTCCAGAGAGCATGATTAACTGGTTAGAGCATGGTGCTGGGAGTCAGGATTCCAGCGTTCTCCCCCTGACTACCATTCACTTGCTGTATGAACCTTGGTAGCTCATCTTGAGTTTATGTCTCAGTTTCTCTGTAAAATGGAGATAATACACATTAATGTAATTTGTGCAGGTATTGTGAGGTTTCTTCCATCCTAATACAGCTCTAAGAGTCTCAGATGAAAATTGCTGCAAAGAGCAATAGATTCCTAAGAGATTTCCATTTTCCCACAAATGATAGTGTTTGTTCATTCACATACTCTGTCAAGTGGAATAAAAACAGCCATCTTTCTTGCGAGAAGCATCAGCCCTTAAATTTTCAGAGAGTTGCACGGGATTTAGCCACACAACTCACATGAAAGTTGGTGTGTGGATAAAACCTGTGTAACTCTTTGAAAATTTAGGCATTTGTGGAAAGAGTCCAGAAAAGGAATAATCAAGTTATAGCATTTCAGACTCAACAGCTCTCCTGACAGAAATTCAAGGACTTCAAGGATGTGTTTCATTCAACCAACAGGGCTCCCAGGTGGAGTCTGAATGTCTTCTTTTACTGATCCCTAGACTGAGGAACTGAAGTTCAGTCTCTTTAAAGATCAGGTAAAAATGCAAAGCTTAATTTCCTCTCTTTCATGTAGTGTGACAAAGTTGTCATTTGCCACGCTCTTCTTCTATAAATTTAGTACTTTAGTTCCAGTACAAATATCTCAATATATTTTATTTATTTGGCTTTCTCTATGATGAACAAATTTGTTCAAAATCTAAAGGTATCAGAGAGACTCCAATACACAATGCAGGAATACTGCTCTCTATCCCCATTAAAAAAAAAAAAAAAAAAAAAGATAAAAATATGGAGCATCTTGTGTTCTGATCCCATCAGTTTTCACAAGCTAGACAAGGTTAGTTATGAGAAGACAGACGATCGAGGAAGTGGTTTTGGTGATTGAACAAGGGGATACTTTTCCCATTATTAAACGTACTTGTATTGCAGTAGCACCTGGAGACACCTGTAATGATCAGGGCTCAATAGTGCTAGGTGCTGTACAAACATACAGGAAGAGGTAGTCCCTGCCCAGAGAGCTTACTCTGTACTGGCTGAATACCCCAGCATTGTGTAAGGGGATGTTGTGTTGGTGGAGAGGCCACTTCTGAATACAAGTTTAAGCCAATTTTGATGACCACAATTTAATTAGGGACTGATACCAAGGCAAGGAAAGCAATGCAAGGATTTACAGAGGATTCCGACTACTAGATATTCAAGAGCCCATAGGGCTTTTTGCATCACTAATCCCAGTGTCCAAGCCTTGTTTCAACTTAAGTAGCTAGATTTTTGCATCCCTAAAATCCCCAATAAAGTTGCAGTGCCATAAAGTCTATAACAACTTCCTAGCTTATGTAAATAGTAATACTACCTCATTCTTGTTTGAAATTTTGCATCCCTAGGTCTCAAACTGCTTTACAAAGGAAGTCAGTATCATTATTCCCATTTACAGATGGGTATACTGAGGCATGTAATTGAGGTGACTTGCCCAAGGTGATCCAGCAGGCCAGTGGCAGAGCAGGAACAGAACCCAGGTCTCCTGAGTCTCAGCCCTGGGCTGTCCACTAGATCACACTGCTTCTAAATTTTTAAAATAAAAATTAGCTAGCGTTCCCCGTTGCTGTGCATTGGCAGTGACTACATTTCACTCCAGAGGTGGCTGCTTTTCAGTGGAGGCTAATGGGGTCTGTGTAGTTGGTCATCAGTTCAGAGAGCACTTTTGGATCTCTTTATAGTGCAGTAAACTGTGGCTCCAATTCAGTAATGCAACCATGTGCTTAACTTTAAGCATGTGCTAGAGTCTATTCCTAGTCAGCAAAGCACTTAAGCACATGCCCAAATTCTATTGATTTCTATGCAATTTAACCACACGCTTAAGTACTTTTCTGAACCAAGGCCTCTGTCGGGAAGAGATTAGATTTCAAATAGTTGCAGAAACAATTCATAAATTAAAAACATAAAAGCAATGTTTATACAATGCTGTAAACAGACTTGCTTCAATTCTCTTGCAATCTATAGAAACACTGCATGCATGTACACAGGCACACCTATTATGGGCAATAATGTAATCTTTGTAAAGCACATATGCTCAGCACCCATCATAAACAATTTCATTTTGAGTTATAGTTACAACATTTCCTCCAATACCCCACTTGATATTTGCATTTGCTCAGTCCTTTTCTTGGCATGTTTGTAAGGTTTAATTTTTGTTATGTGACCTGAAAAAGATTTTTTAATTTACTTGTAAAAAACCCACCAAATGTGACAATAAAACAGTCTTTTGATTTTGGAGAAATCCTATTGAGGAACTGAAGGGCTGTCATCAGTGCAGCATCAGTCTTCATTATCTGATTCTTTTTCCAATTGGCAGCACTTTACAGAGAACACGGCTCTTTCAACAAAAATGATAAAGGGGTATTTGAAATAAACAGAGGAAGTCCCCAGCCTATGAATACCTTAGATTGCTATGGACTGTGACTTAAAGCTAACTCCTAGGAACTCCAGCTTTTTATCTTTTAATAAAAAAAAGCACCATACAGATGGGATTTTTTTGCTTGGCTAAGACCTTTGTTAACAAAACCAAATAAACCCTAAAGAACACTGCACAAATACTAGAAATATAAATGTCCCTTCCAAGCAGAGAATGGAAGTCTCCAGCATGCATTGAGTCAAGACTATTCAAAAAGGGAGAAGTACTCCCAAATGGTTGCAGCTAACCAATAGCAATTGTCTCTCCAGATATCTATATCATAATCTATATCCCCACACACAAGGACTGCATTACATTTGGATTTGTGAAATGCCAACCTGTCCACTTCTGCTTCAGACTGGTATCTTGAAATATGACAGTCACAGTCCTGGTTCACCGAATCAGTTCACAAAGGCCAGTTTAGTTGAATCTATTTTTGTTATTTTTAAATTGTTGTTTTAATTGGGAAAGAGGCTTACACAAAAGGAAAGAGGATACATGTGGGAGGGTGCATTGTGGTTTTCACCATGGGGCTGTAGGATACAACTTTTTGCACTCCATTCCTGGCTCTCCAGTTCTGAGAGAAGAGTGACCTTGAAATTCAAAATTAAACAAACATTGCAAGTTCTTGCTGAAAAACGAATATAGCTGTTGTGTCAAATTTTACAGAAAAGCAGAATTTGGGATGAGTTCAATGGCCTCAAGCCAACTCTGACAAGGATTTCTCAATTACTTTACAGAAATATTGCCATCACCACTTTAACATAGCCCAAGTGGGAATCAACTTGTAAGGCTAGAAGTGGTTTTGGTTCCGCTGGTCAGCCAGTCTCGCGCATTGCAAAGCTGGCTTTGGGCAGCACATAAGACTTAATCCCATCCATAGGGAGTTTAGAGAAGGGAACAAAAATGAGATGAGTCCAGAGAATGGTCTGGGGGCATAGGTAAGAGAGAATGAAAGAGCTCTCAATCTGGAAATGTATCCTAATCATGCAAGTGCATGGCACACCCTATGCCAACTAGGAGACATTGAATTGAGTCCTAATTATGGAGGCTTGATCTGCAGTATCTCCAGAATTATCCATTGATACATGCACAGATCCATTCTTTATCTGTATCTAGACACACCCACACTGACTGAAACTGGTACCAAAAAGTCATGTATGGAGTAGCTGAGCACATTGCTAACACTGAAATATGAATTCGGAAACCTCATATGTTGACAGCCCGATAAGACCCATGCCCAAACTGTGTTTTTGCAGCATCTGTCATGGGGAGGTCCTGGACCACGACCGGAGATCCTGGGTGCTATCACAATGCAGATAGTACATAGATTTCTGCTCCACCTCCCTTAAGACCGGCAACTCTACAGAATCTATGATTATATATAGTATAAAGTTTTATTTTCATCAGTTCTGATGACTATTACTCATTACTTAGTAAGACAGATACACACTCCTCACTGATCAGTTATCACTTACAGTAAAAATAACCAGAAAGGTTAAACTACCAGATTTGTTGGAACAAGATGGAATATTTTCAGATGGATTTAAAGAATCTGAACTATTCCCCGGCGTACAGATAAAATGTGAAACTCTAGCCAGTCTGGCTCCCTTGCAAGTCTAACCTTTTTACTGCTGGATAATGAGGAATAGACTATAATTTAGACATAGTATTCTTTTCACTGATCATATTGAGAAGGGAGGGGAGGCAAATCACTTTATAGTCTTGCATCATCTCTTGCAGATGAGCATAGAGCACCCTCTCCATAAAACTCATCGGAGAAGCTGTGCCCTCTGAATGTTGTTGTGATGAATTTCAAATCAAGAGGGTGCTTGAATTGGATTTATTACAATTGGAAGACAAGAAATTGTGATCTTTATGAGCCAATGACACGGAGCCTTATAATAAGGGAATGGAATATCATTTTAAATTTAAAGCAAATTAGATTATGGGGTCAAATCCTTTTGCAGAGACCATCTTCAGTGTCTCTCTCTTGCATCTGACATCTTTTTTTTTTTTCAGGTTTCACATTATCATTTAAGTGTTTTTAAATATGTTTAATACTCTTATAGAAGAAAAGTGCCTGTAAAAGTCAAGTCATGAAGATTTTTTTTGGGGGGGGGGGGAGGAGAAGAGGAGAGAGTAAGCTATCAATAAGTGCTAAGGGAAACCACAGGCTTGTCAAAGAGGCTGCTTCAAAGCTAATAGAATGCTAGTGCCTATCTCCTCCTCTTCCTCCCCCACATGCTTCCCAAGCCCCATGATTCTTACAGATGCGATAAAGACTGGTTCCTTTTGAAGTTGCCCCAGACAGTGCTGCTTTCCCCTGAGAAGAATACCTCCCCAGGCAACAAATACATTTTTAACATTGGACTTTAATGCAAAGCAGAGTGTGTGTGGTCCCTTCCCGGAACCTTCTCAGTCACTGCTGTGACTCATCCATCCTCCCTTCTAGCTGCCTCCGCTGAGATTCTCAGATTCCAAACTACCCCCTTTTCTCAGGGAAGGCACAACCACACCACTGCTTCAAATGCATACCTGGGATGGTAGCAACCAAGAGCTGCTCCCACCACTATTGTTTCAGTGCAGCTGTTGGTGGACAGACATCTACAACACTTACACTCTGGATGTCTCTGCAAGAACTGCACGAGACAGAGCAGTATTTAGCTGGAAGTGGTCTTCTGGTCAGGCTCGAAGCAAGTGGGTGGGAGCTGTGGGAAGAAGCTTGTGCTGCCATTGGTCTGCTGCAGCTGTTCTGTGCACATATGGGCAAACCCGAACACTGTGGTGAGTGGTTTTGCTGCACAGTTTCAGGGGAGCCATAAAGGGGTCACGTTTGTAGAATCTATGCAACTGAGTGGGAGAGATTGTTTGCCCAGAAATAACCAGCACATAGCCTGCTGCTCAGTCTGTGCTCTGGATCCCTGCACTTAGCCCTGGGGACTAAACTCCTCTCTCAGGACTGTCTGCCTGGTGTCTTTCATCACCACTTAAAAGAAAACAAAACAAAAATAAATCAAGTACTTCTTCCCTCTGGTTGCATTTAAAAGTGTCTCCTCTGCATGGGAGGTTACTTGGAAGAAAGCTGTAGATCCCAGACACAGAAGATTGTGTTAATACTAGTTGAAAATAAGCTCTGAATAAGTAAATTCACATCCTCTAGTGTCTGTCAAATCAGAATGTCATTTTGTTTGCTGAAAGGACACCAGGGAACCTTCTGAAAGGGAAGAACGCACCACTACAGTGACATTTCGGAGGGCTAGAATGTTACAGCAATGATACCTAACCCTGTTTTCCCACAAACTTTCAAGAGAGACAGATTATTTCCAGGGAAGGTATTGCAGAGAATTTCCTAAAGCTAGTTTATTGACCCCACAACATGAAGATTTTAAGCCAAGAATTGCAGAAATCAGAAGTAGAAGAGACGAGTTAGACTATCCAATGTACATCTGTGTCAAAGGATTGTTCTCCACATCGTGTTTTTGGATTTGCATTCATGAAAAAATAGGTTCAGATGATCAAAGTGATGCCGATCGATACCCACGTGTGCAGTGAGACTTGGCTGGTTCTCTGATTTAGGAGACTATGCCTGTGTCTTCCATTAGCACTACATGTAGCCAACTGGAATACATAAGCAAGAGGCCCCAAAAGGGATACAAATACCACACATGAGGGGCGGGGGGGGGGGGGGGGGGAGAAATCTTACTTTGCCTTGAGGGAATTTCAAATTAGGTTTAATGTAACTTCAGTTCTAACATTCAATAAGGGCTACACTGACTCATTTTGAACTAATGGGGTTTTCCTTTGAAGAATCTGTGAGCAAATTTAAAAACTGACATGCTAATTATTGCATGTTGTGGCAACACCGAAGAGCCCCAGTCCAGGGCCAGGACTCTATTGTGTTGGGTGCTGTACAAATACTGAACAGAAAAGGTGGTCTCTGCCGCCCCCCCCCCGCCCATCCAAGTATAAAAACAGGAGACAACATGTTCCCCTGCCTGTTTGTCTCCACATAAGACAAGACAACATTGGTCAGCACTCTAAGCCAGGGGTGGCCAACCTGTGGCTCTGGAACCACATGGGGCTCTTCAGAAGTTAATATGCGGCTCCTTGTATAGGCACCGACTCCAGGGCTGGAGCTACAGGTGCCAACTTTCCAGTGTGCCGGGGTGCTCACAGCTCAACCCCTGGCTCTGCCACAGACCCTGCGCCCCCACTCCACCCCTTCCCACCCTCTCCCCTCAGCCTGCCATGCCCTCGCTCCTTCCCCCTCCCTGCCCACAGCCTCCTGCACTCCACAAAACAGCTGATCGGGAGGGGGAGGGAGGGAGGGGAAAGGTGCTGATTGGTGGGGCTGCCGGTGGGTGGGAGGTGCTGGGAGTTGGGGGGAAACTGATGGGGGGCTGCTGATTTATTACTGTGGCTCTCTGGCAACGTACATGGTAAATTCTGGCTCCTTCTCAGGCTCAGGCTAGCCACCCCTGCTCTAGGCAGCGGTCTCAGCATATCAACTGCCTCGCTGTTGTCAAGTTAATCATTTTACTGTGAGGCTCTGGACCGGGGTGGTTCTGGGTACCCACCTCATTTGTCTAATGACACGCATCTTTGTCTCTTAGCCCGATTTATACTTTGCTCTCCAAAAAAGAGAGACACCCTTCTTCCCCATCCCCTCAACCCAGAATCTTTACCCCAAACTCACCTTTTATCAGAGTCACAAGTATTTAGTTACCTTCGTCTTTTCCCCAACCACCACCCTACCTCACAAACACATCCATGCCCCATTCAGCATAAAGCTGCACTTGGAAGTTGCATAAGTCTCCCAATAAAGCCTGTTTCGGAAAAAGATTTCCAGCCCAATTTTATATATTCGAGATGTTTGGGGAGTTTGGAGAAGTATCCAACCTTCTGGGAGCTTAGACCAGAACCCAAATGTTCAGCGATTTCACCTTTCACTAGTGGAATTGGGTGGCAGTGGGTCTACCGGTCCTAGGGTGGGAATGGGTGTCAGGAGACCAAGGCTCTGCTCCAGGCTTGCTGTACAATATAGAGCAAGTCACTCAGCCTCTGTCCCCATTTTTACAAATGAGACAAAATTCTTACCCACCCTATAAGGCACTCAAATCTTCACATGATTTTCACAAGTGATATTTGCAAGTTATTCCTATTCAAAACATGCCCAGAGGGATGTTGTGGACCCAGAGGCAGAAGAGCCACATACAAAGAAGCGAGACATTTGTCCATAAGCATTTGCAAATATTCTGCTTCTTCACAGCAATAGAGCAGAAAGCATCACAGCAAGTGATTTGTACTTACATTTTTTAAATGAACAATGTTAACAAAAATTGGGGGAAACGGTTGCGTCAGAGAAGCATGGTCTGACTATTGCTTAACTGTGTGTACGCGATGGCAGACCGATCTTAAGAAGGGATGTGGACTTTTTCCCAATGATTATTTTTTTCCAAATCACCAGATGGAATGCTGCAAACAATAACATTTACAGGGTAATCTCCATCCCTAAGTAATTGTTTATTTCCTGAGTGCCAATCAGATGGAAGAGATCCAGAAATCCCAGAGTCTGGACACCTGCTTCTGAGCATCTTTACAATTTTATCTTTCAGCTGTTTCAGTTACGATATGTTCACATATATCACAGTTATGTACCTCACATACAAGCTCTCTATATACACACTTATATGCAGTACTTTAAATATGCATCTGATCCTAATAATTGGTTTTGTAAGTTTCAGTCTCAACACACCAATAGCCGCAGAGCAAAACACAGCTATTCTGGTATCAAAGAACAAAGCAGGAACTCCCATACGATTATATTTTATCTCAGTGGAAGGTGAAATCATTAGATATTAGTGAGGTGCAGTGGCATAAAAGTGATGTGTTAGCTGGGGTTCGTTACCCTGTATTTTCAGAGCCAGGAAGATCAATGTGTTCATGCATCATGGATTAGACGCATGCTTTAGTCTTCCCGGCTCTCCGGAAACCCAACATGATCTATCACCAGCCATACATCATTGTTTCAGCATTGCACATTAATGACAAAACTACAGTTTCCACTTGTCAAGCTGGCCAGCTACTTTTCTCTGCACAAGAGGAAAAAAAGAGCTAAAAGAAGGAGGAACATGGTGACCTCTGGGCCACACTTTGCAGTGAATTTCAACCTGCCAAACCTCTTATTTTTCTTTAGATCCATCACTTCTATAATCTAAGTCTTCCCTGGCTTTCATTGTTCACACCCAAAGCCCAGTAGTTCTCAAACAGAATCCTAGATGTTAGAAGTGGAAAAGATCCATTAGGCCATTTGGCCCAGCCCCTGAGCCAATGCAGAATTGTTCCTTAATGTATATTTCCAGGGCCAGCTCCAGCCTTTTTGCTGCCCCAAGCAGCGCAAAATAAATAAAATTTTTTTTAAAAAGCCGCGACTGGTAGCAGCTCTACCGCGCAGCTTCATTCTTCAGCGGCAATTCGGCAGCTGGTCCTTCCCTCCGAGAGGGACAGAGGGACCCGCCGCCGAAGACCTGGACCTGCTGCCCCTTTCTGTTGGCCGCCCCAAGCACCTGCTTCCTGTGCTGGTGCCTGGAGCCGACCCTGTATATTTCTTAGTGATCGGGCCAGTCTAGTTGTGTGTCAGTTGACAGGGTTCTTGCCACTTCCTACCATTAGGAAGGTTTGTTTTCCCTCCTGCAATTCAATGCAAGTATTCGCTTCTGATTGCATTCCATTACTCTTAACCCCCTAAAATGGGGCTCTCCATCCCTTGAGTACAGACCCTGCACATGGATATATTGCAACCCATCTGTTCTCATCTTCGCTGTGCAAAGCTATTTTTATTTCAGTTCCTGCCCTCAAAACGGAATCCCTCCTGCCCCCTGAATTTTAATCGTGGGTCCACATTCCCTCCAGTTTCCTTTTCACTGAAGTGCCCAGAACTGAGCATAATACTTAACTATAGGAATGCCTATATAAGCAGGGTGATATAATCAGTGTTATCTACCTAGAATACTTACCTGGCTCCCATTTCAGTACTACCCGAGCACCTCACCACCTATAATGTATTTGTCCTCATAGCACCCCTGTGAGGCAGGGCAAGGCTATTATCCCCATTTTATAGATGGGCACAGAGATAGAGATTACGTGACTTGCCCAAGGTCAAATGGTAAGTCTGCAGAAGAGCAAGGAACTGAAGCCGGGCTGTTGAGTCCCAGGCTAGTGCTATAATCACTGGACCATCCTTCCTCTCCTACATGCTAGCCCCTCTTGTCGAAAATTGCTCTGCTTGTTTCCAGCACAGGGACCATGACCTCTGGTGGAGACCCATATAGCACTGTTAACTGTGAAGTGTAGTTACTAAGCCCAGGGGGAAAGATCGCCTCTGATCGTACTCTCACATTCTGAAGGGGAGTGAAAGGTTGCTGTTTTTTACTAGGATTTAGAAATCCACAAGCCGAGGGGATAGATTCCTCAAGATACTACTTGCTCGTGATGGGTAAAACTCAGGTGGGTTTGGGGGTGCAGACCGACCACTTAAAATTGCAACAATTGGTCCAAATCTCAGAACACGTTCTCATTAGCTTTCCACCCACCGCTTGTCCCCTCTTAGCATAGCACTTGAGCAGCCTCTTGCAGGGGAACTTGACGCTTCCAGTTCTGAATGCAACTGAAATCAAACAAAAGGAGGAGGAACAAGCCCCAACTCGAAGTCTGACTTTTCAAACATTCTGTACACGGGTAAGAGCTCAGGAAGGGGAACGGGTTCTTGTTTGTCCCCAAAACCAGTCTGCCTGTCCCTGCTATCTGTTCTATAACCCATTAACTAACTGGCAAGCACACAGCAGCTGTCTTCACTCCACTGCCGCCCCTCACAATGTAAGGTTTGAGAGTTGCAATGCTACTAGAGTGCCTCCGGGTACATTTGTTTTTTGGAACATTGATTAACTGTGTTTGAAATATAACAATGTACCAATACTCCCCTTGTTACATGACAGATAACTGCATTAGCTCTGCATTCACAGAGCAAATGCAGCTATTGCTCCTTATTATTTGCTAATGCTTACAAAACAGCTGACGGTTGCTGAGCTCATTAAGGCAAATCATTTCTTTCCCAGCCTTGGATATTTCCCTGGTAATGATCCAATTCCAGTTGTGGGGAGATGCCCCTTCAGAGTAAAGTGCATTTGGTGGGAACTTTACTTTCCTGCCTTCAAAGTACCTAAGCTATTGATATTGAACCTTGTGATGTACATTCACTAAACATTTAATCCATTTTCTTCCCATCATTTGATGGCAAGATGCACATTTATTAAAATCCCTCAAGGTATGTGGCCTCCATAGCTGTACAGAAGCTTTCATTTTTCCCTGCCTTCCACCCATCCAAGGCCCCATCTCAGTCATCATCCTTGTGTCTAGACTCCAGAGTGCTTTAGATAACACTTACTGGTAATGTATTGCTTGTGTACATAATATACAACTGGTAAGCCATCCTGGCTTCCTGTAGCATTGGGAGCTACAATGCAGGATGACCGCTCTGACCTGTGAATGGATGTAGATCTATATTGATATCCCTTTCACAATGTCCTGCTGTATTATGTCATTAGGATTCAGCAATGGGTGCTTTTGTAGGCTAATGAGCACATGCAAAGCTCGGGACTGTTACAGTCCCATCAGCTAGTCACATTGTTCTCCCAGTCCATGCCCTTAAATAAAGGCTTGAGCATTCCCCCTTCAAAGAGGAAGCCCATTCTTCGTCTATTACTCTATCTCGCCACTGAGAACCCCCCACCTCTGCCCCTACCAATTCCCTCCAGCTACATTAGCAAAACAGCCACTTCCTCTGTCCGTACAGGCCAGATACTCTCATTGACCATGGCTCTGCCACAGGGCTCCCTTGATCTGGCTAGTGGCAGTACAATGGGAGCTTTTCAGTGGCTTCTTGTTAGCTTTAAACAAGGACGGTTGTCAGTTTTATTTTAGTTTCCCTTCCCCCGCTTTTCCGTTCTGTACAAAGTTCGGGCTTTTCTAAATTGACCAACGCCAAGTGTCACGCTCATAACATGACCTTTAAATGCCAACCAGAGAGACAAATTATACTCTGCACCCCTTCTGTGCATCTATATTACATGAAAGGTTTCCAGTTTTCATCGAAAGGGCCGTTGCGAGCATGAGGGCTCCACAAACAGACCACCCCCGTGCCTGCGGTCGACTCTGGCATTGATTAGTGACTTAGTGCTCTGAAACGCAGAATGGGAGAGTTTTCCCTAGTGTGCTTCCAGCCTTATCCGATGTGCTCTGAATGGTGGCGACTTTTCCCTCATGCTCTGAACGCCCCGCCTGCCACAAATTGGACCCCCAAAATGTGAACCCCAGCCCCTCTCACCAGTGTGGAAGGGACTGCATTTGCAGCTAGGACTTCTCTATGGAGGGGCTGAGCTGAAGCACTCCAAGCCAACATTCCCGTTGGGGTACTAAAACAAAAAGACTTTCTAAATCTAGAGCAATTTCCAATATAATCGGATATACCCACAGTCCAACTGTGCCACCCTATTGACCAAGGAAACTGGGAATTCCAAGGCCCTTGCTCATCAGTAACTTGCTCAGACACCCACATGCCCATGTGTGTACTGCCAGAAAGTTTTAAGCCATCTGCTGTTGATTGCATAGCACATGCCCAATGACACTCCTGGTTCTATCATTGATTACAACATTATAAATGATAATAGTTATATTAAAATGACAGTTATATTATACATCTTGACTACCCAGGTTAGGGTAGGGAAAAGGAGATGGCTTAGAACTACTAGAACTCAGCATTGGAAAGAATTACGAATTAATTGTAGTCTGGTTGCACTTTGAGGACCCATTCGGGATCAGGGCTCCATTGCATTAAGTGCAGTGTAGATCCAGGAGCAAAAACAGTCCTGCCCCGAAGGGTCTGCAATCTGAAAGAAGAGGCACCCGTGGGTATAACAGTTGAAGGACTGGGGGGGGGGGGGAGAACAAGGATCACCACATGATTAGCACCCATGTGGTCACCGAGGAGGGGTTTTGTGGGTAAATTAAGATTTAAACTAAATAGCCGTGCGCAAAGAATGCAAGTGGAAACGTGCAGTGTGAATATCGATTGAAAACTTTGCGCCATAACCTCGGGAAGTATTAAAAAAGGAAAAAAAGACCAACTTTGCAGGGTTCAGAAGGACAGTGAATGTGGCTGGCTGACCAGGACAAAGCCAGCAATCTAGGGACACTTCTATAGGTGTCACTATAGGTACAAATGCAGGGGAAACGGATGTACCATGCTGCATGACATTAGCTCAGACAGCATGAGCTAAGGGGCAGGGCCGGCTCCAGGGTTTTTGCCGCCCCGAGCATAACAAAGGGGTGACAAATAGGCTTAATTTCTTCAAATCTCAGCTGATGTACTTTGCCCTTTCAAAGCATAAAGCAGAGTGAGCACAACACTAATGGTGCTTTAAAAGTATCCTCCATTATGACATCCCAGACATTAGGTATTAAACAAATTCAGCTACAAACACCTTCCCTAACCGAAATGTGCAAATACCTGCTGCTCTCTAGGATGCCTTTAACAGGAGATGACACTTTAAGGTACCATTAGGTTGTGCTTTCCATTCTGATCTCCATGCTGAAGTGAGCAGATGGCTATATCGGCCAGAATTTTGCACTCTCCGAGATAAAGGTAAGTGAATCTTGAAGGGTATGAATGTTGATTGGGAACTTCTCCCCTTGCAGTTCCTCTTCCCTATATAAGCACAGCATTTTTCCTTCCTCCTGCTGATTGAGAAAACTCTACCAGGCAGTCATGCTGCTATACCTTTGAACATATAGTGAAGGCCCAGAACAGGTTTGATGTATGCACTGCTTCACACGGCTCATCCTCTCCAAGCACAAAGATATATCATGCTTTATATTGAATATATATACAATTATTAACACCCCTCATTCCCTTTCTAGAGGATCTGAACATTACATTAAGGAAGGCCCTCATCACAATTCTCACCGTAATCCATAGGCAGAAAAATGGAAATTGAACAACATTAAAAATGTAGCAATTACCCATTGATTTTCTTTAGATAAAGCTATTGGTTCTTTAGCTTGCATACGCTGCTATTCTTCCCCACAAAAATCAATTTTCTATTGCACAGGGAGTGGTTTTCAGTTCCCAAATGTGCCTGTAATCCTGGATCTTACAGAGGGGTGAGGGGGGAGATTTTCTTCCTATATTCTTGTGTGTAGAGTTAAATGAATATTTCACAAGTAATTTAATTGCCGTTTAGTAATTTTCCTGCAATACCTGAGCAGGTTGCAATTTCCTCACTATTGAGAAGCATTCAAGAAGTTGTGCATGGTTAAAAAACACCAATGGTTTGATTGTATTTCTTTGCAAGTATTCAGTATTTGCTATTCAAGCTGTACTGGTTAGTTGCCATTGGCTTCTAAGGTCAAGTCTTATCTTGGTTCATCTGCCTAGAGAATTTGGGAATTTAACTCACTTAGAAGACAGGAGGACTTTCCTACTTGATACCTATATTATAACTTGACTATTCATAGGTTAAGTGGATGTTTTAAGATGTTTTGACTGAGTGTAGTTTATCTTGTATCTAAATCAGGATACAAGTCAGAATACTGGAGAATGTGTGAAAATTCATGCGAGAAGATTCTTCTAGGGTGCTTCAGAAGACAGACAGAAGAGGGGGCAAAAGAAGATGTTTGTGTGTTTGTACATGTAGAATAATGTTCAGGAAAGAGTGGGCCAAAACAACATTTACAGGTGACATTGACAAAGAGGAAACAATTATGCCTCATGCACCATGTAATAACAATCTTCATAGATCCCCAACTGCTGTTCTTTATGTGCTGTAAATGTGCAACATCTCAAAAATGGTGCTCTCTTGCTTATGGGCAAACAAAAAGAATCAACCCTGGCAGAGACGGCGCCTCCGAAAGTCATAGTGACAGGACTGGTAGAGACAATATAAGGTGAAGAAAATCAAACATTGCAGAGTGAATAAATATGGCACCAACAGCTGATCTTCTATAGTATAGTATAGCTCATGAAAAAAGTTATAGAATAACGGATGGTCTGTTACCACCACATTTATTCACTGCAGGATTTGATGTCGTTAGCATTACGTGCTCACTAAAATTCATGTTTTGTTAGAAATCCTTCAAAGATTGTGATGTTCTCCTCAGGGCAGCCTAAGCCACTGTGCCGCCCTCCCCAAGCAAGAGTGAGCTTTATTGAAGATTAAGACTGTCAATTCACTGCCTCACCAGTCTGTCCTCATCACAAACTTTTTAAGACTCTGCCCGTCTTCACCTTGGCTCGGAAGTTACAATCAGTGACCCCAGTTCTCAAGTTCCCCAGAGACGCCTCTAGAATGTAGTCCAGGGGTAGGCAACCTATGGCACACAGGCCAAAGGTGGCATGCAAGCTGATTTTCAGTGGCACTTACGCTGCTTGGGTCCTGGCCACCAGTCCGGGGGCTCTGCATTTTAATTTAATTTTAAATGACGCTTCTTAAACATTTTAAGAACCTTATTTACTTTACATACAATAGTTTAGTTATGTATTATAGACTTATAGAAAGAGACCTTCTAAAAACGTTAAAATGTATTACTGGCACGTGAAACCTTAAATGAGAGAATAAATGAAGACTTGGCACAGCACTTCTGAAAGGTTGCTGACCCCTGATCTAGTCCCTCTCACTAGACACTCAGAAACTAAGTTAGCTGCCTCCCAAGAGACAGTGTACACAAATCCCCCATTAGGTGAGCCAAGGACTCCCCTCTCTACTTCAATAGAAAGCACTGAGATTGTTTAAAAAAACCACTTATTTAGTTTTACTATAAACCAAGAACCGTTTTAAAATGATACTAAGCAGAGGTAGCAGAAACAGACAATGGTTACAAAGTAAAACTCACTTTCTAGTGACTGAAGATTTGATTCTAGAAAGCTGTATCATTGCCTAAAACGGTTTCTCATCCACAGCAAGCTGTCAGTGGCTCCTGCCCTTCAGACCAAGTGGATCCACCATTCACAGGCTCAGAGGATGCTGTCCCCTAAGGGATGGAGAAGATAAGAGGGAGCAAAAAAAACCAGTCCATTATCTTTATATCAAGAGTCAGGAAGACTTCCTCAGGGTTCAAAGCCTATTAAATGGTTTCCTCTGTCACTGGTTAGCTTGATTCCCTTGTTGAACTTATTCTACCTGTAATCAAGCCCATCAGACATGTAAATCCTTTGTCTAGGGCAGACTAGCATTTTGGAGGCAGTGCATAAATCATTTTAAGAACCTATTTCCAGCACACATACCAAATTCTTTATACATACAAACTCATATGTACATGACAATGATATTCATGACCAGCATGTCACCAGTCTTAATAGGGTATCTTACTCAATACACTTTTGTAGTACAATATTATACACAATTGATTCAGTTGCTTATTCTTTGGGGTTCAGACACCATGTTCTCCTTCTGGGATGTCTGGACACTGCCACAATCCTAATTTCCCTGGTGTATTTAACATGCTGCTGCTGTTTCCGACTGTCAAGTCCCCTTGAGTTTTGGGGCACACTGCCCCTGGCAGGCTATGAACTCAATGACCTCTACTTCTTCGATAGGCCAAGAATTAAGTAATTTTGCTAAAGCTATGTCCATCAACAAAAGCTGGCCTGTTTCAATGGTCATCTGTTTTACAGCTACTGCTTGTTTCCAGCTGGTCATAGCAACCTTATTCCCCATCTTCATTTTTGTGGCTCATTTCTGCTCTGCTACCAGGACTTTTCCTTAAGACAAAACAAGTCACTTTCATTGGCCTCCGACATCCTACATGAAACCACCTTTTGGACACAACCACTGCTCAGACTTTGATTAATGCCTTTGTGACCTCATGGATCACAGCCAGCCAGGCCATGCTGGCGGACTGCCTGGAATGCTGTGGCAGTCTGTAGGCTGCCGCTGGTTTTCCCTTCCCCTTTCCAATGGCAGAGAACTCCAGGACACATCTAGTTTATACTGACTGCTGGTGTCATTGGAGTTGCAGATACTCTGTCAAGAGAAGATCAATCATTCCATAAATCAAAAAAAGAAGAAAGGAGGTGAACCCCCCCCCCCCCAGGTCATGCTATAAAGTAGCAGTTTATACAAGTGCTATAAGCCAACAAAGTCTACTTTGGCCATCTTTTTATACTCCAAAGCCCCAAGGAGCACAGAGACTATAACACTAGGTACTACAGCACTCTATAAATATCTACTAGATGAAAATAAAGCACAGCTGCAGCTTTGGCAGAGACTTGGCTTTCTTTTGTGACTCAAGTTCTCTTCACCTCCTTTGCTGGGCTGGGATTCTGGCCACCTGGCAGGTTTTAAAATTAATCCACGTGGCCGGCCTGCCTCCTTCACAGCTCCTAGCCGTCTCTCTTCCCGAATGCCGTGAGAAGTAATTCTGGAGGATGAATTTCTACCTGTGATTTTCAACACTTCTCTTCATCTTTCACATTTGGTTTCACTGCCACAGTCATATGCAACATTTTCGCAGCCAGCGTTGCACATGTTGTGCCTCTCCTGGTTCCAGGATCCACGCATGAAGGAAGCATATCCCCCTTCCCCGGCTCCTGAATTAAAATAACTTCACTGGTTAGAGTTGAAGAAATACCACC
Source organism: Malaclemys terrapin pileata (assembly GCF_027887155.1). Taxonomy (NCBI): domain Eukaryota; kingdom Metazoa; phylum Chordata; order Testudines; family Emydidae; genus Malaclemys; species Malaclemys terrapin. The sequence continues at coordinate 32,430,177 of NC_071519.1, forward strand.
CCACACACTCTTTATTCTCTCTCCTTTCAGAGCGTTGGTATTGCTAGTCGAAGGAACATGAGGGATGAGAGCAAACTAAAGGAAGACACTGCAGTAAGTGAGCTAAATATAAATGAATGAAATGCAGTATTTGCCAGGTCAGAAGTTGCTGGCCATTAGCTTTTCCTCCCTCCCCTCTGAATAAAGGATCGCTTTCAGAAGCCCCCTAAAACGGCCGAATGGGTGTTTGTAGCAGTTGGTCAAAGGGGGAACAAGATGAGGAACAGCCACATGGATTTTTTTAAATCCTCTTGATCTGGACCAAAAAGGCTACATTCCACTTATTCTGCTTTAGAAACACTACAGCACAATCTTAATGAGGCTTAATGTAGGAGGAAATAGCTGTCCTAAAAATAACGTGGAACCGGTGAAGTAATGACATTATTAGCAAACTCCAGAGTTGAGGGATTTTAAACACTTTTGACTAGACATTTTCTTTTAGTACAAGATGTATCCCGGAGATCTATTATACTTGTCAGCCAAAGCTGGGGTTACAGAGGAAGAATTAAAGTGAAGCCCAGTGACACTTCCTGTAACCAGGTTTTCGAATAGTCTGCACAGATATGGTTTCTGACTGAGATCTCCAACAGTTCTGCTTCAGAAGCAAATGGGTCTTCCCTATGGACCCATGCTACAGTTTAAACTTCATTACAAACACGGGTCCAGGGTGAAGGTGAGGACAGTGGAATGAGATTAAATGGACCCAAGGAGACCCCCGGAGAACTACATTTGTAACGGAATATCTTTTGAAGCCCCCAGCATGCCCATTCCCCACTCATTTTAGAATGGAGGCTAGGAGCAGCCATCTAAAAACACCCATGTGACCCCAAGCACATGGGCCTCTTTCGACAGGAACTGAGACCTGCATGCCTTGCATAAAATGGTGCACACTTGCCTGAGTAAGTGAATTACAGAACTAGTGCGAGCAGTCTGAGGAAATGAAATGTCTCAACTATATTGCACCCACAGAGCTCTCATCTGGGTAACAAACATGGTGGTGGGTTGCAGAGAAAAAAACTGAATGTTTAGTTTAAATTTTCATTGGGCCTCCACAACTTTCCTCCGGAGCAATAGGAGAGAAACACCATCTTATTGACCACAGGCCAAACGGAGAGAAGGCCCAGATGTTGTGTTAACCACACTGCAAACCCCTACCCAGTCCTGCCACCACCACAGCCCCTCTCACTCCCCCACAGGATGGCAATACCCATAGCGATCCTTCACTTGGAACCCATTTACATTCACGCATCTTTCCCATCTCTCCTCTGCCCTGTTACAGATATGCTCACGTCTCCAGTAGAGCTCAGACATGTCCAGCAAACCCATGAGTACTCCGTGAATAACTCCTATGTGGCGGATAAAGCCAAGGACCATTACAAGAAAGAGGAAACAACCTTGGCTTGGCTCTGAAGAGGACACACAGGGCATATGCAAATTTATCTACCTTGGCCTGAAGTTACCTAATGTAAGTGACAGGTTTCACCTCCTACAAGACAGGCCCAACAAAGAAAATAACAGAACACCACTAGCTGTCACCTTCAGCCCCCAACTAAGACCTCTCCAGCGCATCATCAGAGATCTACAACCTATCCTGAAAGATGATCCTTTACTCTCACAGATCTTGGGAGACAGACCTGTCCTCGCTTACAGACAACCCCCCAACCTAAAGCAAATACTCACCAGCAACCACACATCACTGAACAAAACCACTAACCCAGGAACCTATCCTTGTAACAAACCCCGATGCCAACTCTGTCCACATATCTAATCAAGTGACATCATAGGACCTAATCACATCAGCCATACCATCAGGGGCTTGTTCACCTGCACATCTGCCAATGTGATATATGCCATCATGTGCCAGCAATGCCCCTCTGCCATGTACAATGGCCAAACCAGACAGTCTCTACGCAAAAGAATTAATGGACACCAGGAATGGACACATTAATGACATCAGGAATCAAAATACTCAAAAACCAGTGGGAGAACACTTTAACCTGTCTGGTCATTCAGTGACAGACCTGCGGGTGGCTATATTACAACAGAAAAACTTCAAAAACAGACTCCAACGAGAGACTGCTGAGCTAGAATTGATATGCAAACTAGACACAATCAACTCCGGTTTGAATAAGGACTGGGAATGGCTGAGCCATTACAAACGTTGACTCTATCTCCCCTTGTAAGTATTCTCACACTTCTTATCAAACTGTCTGTACTGGGCTAGCTTGATTATCACTTCAAAAGTTTTTTTTCTCTTAATTAATTGGCCTCAGAGTTGGTAAGACAACTCCCACCTGTTTATGCTCTCTGTATGTGTGTATATATATCTCCTCAATATATGTTCCATTCTATATGCATCCGAAGAAGTGGGCTGTAGTCCACAAAAGCTTATGCTCTAATAAATTTGTTAGTCTCTAAGGTGCCACAAGTACTCCTGTTCTTCTTTCTAATGTAAGTGAGGTAGTGCTGTGTAACAGTCTGAGCACAGAGTCGGGACTTCTGGGTTCCAGCTCCATCTGTCCGACTCACTGAGCGACCCTGAGCAAGTTGCTCTGCGTCACTTAAGCAGCTGAGAAATGGGAATAATAAACAGCAGTTACTGTACCTGCTGGGGGCATTAGGTTTAATTTAGGTGTCAGGTAGGCTCCAAGACCCTCACATGAAAGTCATTATACAAGCATTATAGAGCAAATTATGTGGGTTCCTAGAAAAAAAAAAAAACTTGGAGGCTGTCCGGTTCACAAGCAGCCTGTGAGGAACTGGCAGCACGCTCCTACTGTTGGTGCAATAAAGTACATAAGCCCTTATTTTTCTTAATTACTCCTGATATTTCACCCATCATGGTATCAGCTTCCTCTGAGAACAGTGATAAATAGTGCTTCTCATCTTGTGTCCTTAGGGGACGCTTGCTATCTACTCCTGTGATGGGCAAGACATCGTAACTAATTAGGAAAAATGGTGGCCTACTTGCACCCAAATAGAAAAGCTATCAGTTTCCTTGTTCAGAGGGAGATGGTCCGTTTTCTCTGATGATTCAGTGATCATTTCCTGGGCACCAGCCACTTGCAAATGGAAAGTACCTTTGTTTCTCCTCTGAAAACTCCATGTACCAAGGGAAAAACTGGGTGAAGTAATATTTTATTGGACCAACTTCTGTTGGTGAGAAGCTTTTGAGCTACACAGAGCTCTCCTTCTGGTCTGGGAAAGGTACTCCAAGTGTCACAACTGCAAGGTGGAACAGATTGTTTAGCATAAGTAGCTAGCGCACATTCTAAGGGACCATTCAAAATAGAGCGGCCTGTTAACACCTCTGCAGTCATAGGACAAAGAAGGGGTTAGTGGGTTACACATTGTAATAAGCCCTAAATTCATAGCTTAAATTAATACCTCTGGTAGACACAAACTCAGACTGAAAAGAGACACTGGAATGTAGTAGATTTCCATCCTCCACATCTTAATATTCACATTGGGCCTACTTTAACATAGAACAAAGGAGTGGGTAGGCAGAGAAGATAGTCTAGTTTACTGCAGCATATACTCCTGCCGCTTCCTCTGCCACACATGCTGTGATCATGAAGATGTAATCTAAGGTCAGCATTTAAATGGGCAACTGCTTCAGGATTTGTAAATGCTTCCAATTAAAAAGGAAACAATTAATCTAGAAGTTGCTTCCAGAGGAAAACAATATATGTAGTGTTTCTCTGGTTCCTGGTGCCCTCTGAGAAAAGATGTGTATTGAGTAAAAAGGAAAAAAAATAGAAAACATGCACAGATGTCAACTAGCACTAATGATTTATAACCCACTGCCGAATGGCTATCGATGCACAAATAAAGCATGCGGAACCCAGAACCTATGCAGTTTACCAGGGCACCAGGGTGGGGAGATAGGAAAGGGGGGAGCAGGTTTCCTTTGTTCCTCAGATTAGGGAGGCAGCACTCGTTACCAAGTGGTTGGGGTTTTGTTGAAGCCCGTTCCCACTGACATGCAATTGAGGTTGGGCAGAGTAGAAACCTTTTATGTCTGAAAACTAATGGACAAAACTCCCATTGTCATGGTCATGCCAGCGCATTGCCTGGGATTTTTGCAATCTATTGTGCACTGTCACATTGGGTGAAAGTTATTTGTTTGCAAATTCTCCCTCTGGACACCAGCCCATTCTAAATAAGCTGTCTGACGTAACCAAAAAGGGGGTGGGGGAAGCTCCTGAGAAATAAATTGATACCAGATCTCCATTTGGCAAGTTTCAGAACCTGGAATTAAAAAAAAACCAAACCAAGCCACAGAAAAACCATACAGAACACTGCCACACAAGCTCACGTGTAGCAGGTGAGTACAGCTGGAGTGGTGCGGTCTCCAGTCCACCACATTAACTGGTGGAACACTAACAGACTTGAATACCTGGAAGTATGCCAGACAATATTATTGGGAGAACAAACTTTCTGCATGAGTGGCTCATGTATCTAGGTACTCAGACAGCATGCCAGGGCTGCCTGCATTTCCTGCATTCTCACCCATCCTGCTTTTGGGCTTGTGCCTAATCAATGGTGTTGATGGTACAGGGAGCACAGAACAGCATGGGAGTGAATAGATTCTTTTCAGGGCTGCAAACAGTGGGGGTGAGATAGCTGGGTGAGCAGGTGGTGAAGATTAGGCGCACCAATGATGGCATAAAGACCAGGAATGCTGTTTCGTGAATGGCTTTGCCTCTTCAAAAGCAACTGGAAAGCAGCATCATGACTGAGCCCATAAAACAGTTACAAACCAGATATGCACTCAATTTGCACAGAATTTCACAAGTGGCTGTTGTGTAAATTGGGCTTTGGGCTTGCTAAAGAACCCATACAACTTTGTTACAGTTGCCCTATTATGTGTCAAGATGATCATGTGTTGTGGAGATTTTGCCTTGTAAAAATTAGAGTTATGTTTCAGTGGCTGGAATGCAACAAATGCCTGGGAGCTAAAGAACTGAGCAGTTCTCAGCCCAACTCACATCCCCACTTGGGCTCGGGCACTGGGCTGAGATGCAGCGGGATCCACACAGCTGAATTTTCAAAGCATCTCCATTGCGTGTGTAACGATGCTACAATGAGAGGTCAGCAAGGATTTGAACCTGGGACCTTCCATCACCAAAGCTAAACTCCTAACAGCAGGAGGCTGTTATCTATGTGGACCAGCCATCAGAGGGACAGTTTGCCCTCAAAAACAAACATGCCTAGAGGGCTTCAAGGCTTCCCAGCTCCACACCAGCTTTCATTTAAGATCTCACATCTTCCCTTTCCCTCTTGGTCCACCAAGGCCAGGCTTGATGTCCCTTCCCCTCTCCTGGGCTACCTCTCTATGCATGGAGCTGCTTCCCTGTATGCCAGATGGCTTCTCCCACTGCTTACGCAAATGCCTGTGAACACCAAGCTGTGGCAGTCAGCCTTCTGCAACCCACCATCCCATACAACAAGGAGGAGAGAGAAAGAATACAGAGCTAACACCTTCCTCTGGGTCCCAGGGGGTGGTCTTCTCTGTGTCTGCCTTTTATGCCTTGGCTGACCCTGCAGCAAGCTCCAGGCAACCTGACCTCAACACTTGTGTGGTGCACACTACAGGACCCAGGCCTCCAATTGCAGGTCTCAGGTTTAGAGACTGCATTTTGCCTTGCTCAGCATCACACACATAGCTGGTGCTTAAAGTAAAACAAGCTGGTTTTGCAGGCTGGTGCCTTTGGTGGAGCTGGTTAAAGACAACAAAAAGTGGGGACAATTTCTTTAGGAAAGGGAAAATACTTAGAAAAATCTGTCCCCTCCATCCTCCACACAGACCCTGTTCAGTTCAGTAGAGCTGGACGGAATGCCTGGTTTGTAGATATGGTTTCATACAGTAGCCCGGTAAATTAAATTAAAGCTATTTACTCTGTATTTACAGGCTCACAAATAAATCTCAGGAAGCATTTTACTGAGCGAGGTGGGGAAAATGTGTTTTCTGGGCCAGATAATAAACAAGAGCACAAACCTTCTCATGATTACTTATTAGCTAGGGGGAAAGGCAGCTGCGAATCAGTGTAGCTGGAATAATGCTACAAGGAGTGGTGGAATGCGACACTTTTTCCCTTCTCATTTGCAGGTAACAAGAACAAACAAAACGGTCTTTTTATGTAAGGAAAAAGCTCTCCTGAGTTTCTCTTTGGCTGATGTTTGCAGCGTTACCTTCATTTTAGCTGAGCGCCATGGGTCACTGGGAACCCGTTCAAGTTATAACTGCATGATCATCCCAGTCTGTGATGGGAAGGCGGTATTTGTGTTTAAGTGGCTGAGTGGGTTCTGTTTGGTCTGCGTTCTGCAATGTAGCAAGGTGCATTAGTAGGGAAATCAATAGCCGTTTACAATGTGAAATTTACCGGCAGACCCGGGGGCAGGGTAGATTTAAGGGATATAGTAACAGCAGAGAAAACAGGGACCGCAAAGCAAAATGGACACAGGGAAGCAGGTGGAAGGGGAGTGAGTGCCCCTTGCCAAATTTCATAAAGGTAAGACCTCTGCTGAAAGCAGCCAGCTGCCCTTATTTAAAAAGACTACATTATTCCACAGCTGCGATCCAATCCACTATGTCTTACAGTACGGCATACTGGGGCCAGATTTTTCATGGTATTTAGGTGCCTAGCTTCCATGGACTTCAACGGGATTTAGGCATCTAAAAATCCAGCCATAGGGGGTCAGAGGTGAATGGAAGCCTCTTTGGGCTAGATGTTGCACAGCAAAAGATACTCCCCCCTGTGCCAGTATTGCCAGCCCCAAGAAATCAGAGACAGGCTCCCCCTGTCCCCCCCCAAAAAAATCACAAGACTCGCTTAAAATCATGAGTTTTTTTTAAAAAACACATTTTAGGGTTGTTTTTTTGAGCCTTAAGTCAGGTCATACTTTCCACCTTGTCTCCACAATTGTGAAGGGCTGGGAATATCTGTCCTGTCCCCCCCAGCAAGTTGTGTGTTCACAACTCTGGGATCGGAGGCGTCAAGAACACCAAATACTGAGGGACTCAAACAGTTTAATTTCAACACTGCGGCTGCCCCCCCCCCAAAGCTTACAAATGAAGTAGTGCAGGCAGACAGAGCGGGGAAAAGGGACACAGCGCAGAGTGTTATGGGTGTGCCCGCTTCATAGAGTTTATTTTAATTCTTTGGGAGCAGCTGTTAGTAGGGGGTTAGAGAGGGAAGCATGGAGGGGGCAGATGAGGTGAAGAAGTTGTGAGGGAGAGGATGGAAGCCAACAGCCAATCAGTCCGGAGTCAAAATTGTAACAAGAGTCATAATGTTTTCAGTGCCCAAGGGTCCCCACTGACTAATGTCTCTGGGCCACTGGGGCCGGCTCCTTTCAGGAGTTTCACTTGTCCCTAAGATCACATGGAAGAACTGCATGGGTCCCCCTGACTCCATAAGGGCAAAGGGGTCAGCCTGCACAGTTGGGGTTCAGAGGCCACTGAAAGGAAAGGTTCCCTCTTACTCCTCCACTCTCGATGTTGCAACCCCTGATGAGATGAGCTCCTTGTGTCTGAGTTAGTGCTACTACAGCAAGGATTACTACAACCATGTTGCTACAGTAATAAGGACATGTCCCTTGACATGTTCTGTAGGAGACGTGTGCATGCGCATTTTGACTGCCACTCTCTGTTCAAGGGGCGGAGGATGGAATAGCAGGGAAGCTCAACAGATCAGGAATGAGGTGAACCGCAGAGCTTCCAGTTGGGGCCCAATGTGCTAAAATAGAAGTGGTTCTGCAAGGCTGTCTTTTCTGATTCTATGAAATCTCTTATGTAGGGCTGGAAGAAACTGGGGGGGGGGGGGGGGGAAGAGCGGGAAATCAAGTCCAGCCTCCTGCTCTGAGGCAGGACTAAGTAAACCTGCACCATCCCTGACAGGTGTTTGTCCAGCCTGTCCTTAAACCTCCAATGACTGGTATTCCACAACCTCCCTTGGAAGCCTATTCTAGATCTTACCTACCCTTATTTCTTAACATCTAACCTAAATCTCCCTGGCTACAGATTAAGCCCATTACTTCGTATCCTGCCTTTAGTGGTTACAGAGAACAATTGATCACTCCCCTCTTTATAGCAGCCCTTAACATATTTGAAGATTTATCAGATATCAGTCTTTTTCCTCAAGGCTAATTATGCCCCTCTTAACCTTTCCTCATAGGTCAGGTTTTCTAAACCTTTTATCACTTTGTTTCTCTCCTCAGACTCTCTTATTTGTCCACATCTGTCCTAAAACGGGGCAGCCAGAATTGGACACTATCCTCCAGCTGGAGGTCTCACCAGTGCTGAGTAGAGTGGAACAAAATTACCTCCTGTGTCTAACATACAACATTTCTGTAAATATACCCTGAAATGAAACTAGCCTTTTTTGCAACTGCATCCCATTGTTTACTCAGATTCAATTTGTGGTCCACTATAACCCCCAAATCCTTTTCAGCAGTACTACCATCAAGCCAGTTATTCCCCATTTTGCAGCGGTACATTTAATTATTTTGTCCTAGGTGAAGTTCTCTGCACTTTTTAATTTCATCTTGATGATATCAGACCAAATACTTCAATGTCGTCAACATTTTGAATTCTAATCCTGTCCCCCAACATGCTTGCACCCCTCCCAGTTTGGCATCATCTACACATTTTGTAAGTATCCTCTTTACTCCATTATCCAAGTCATTAACAAAAATATTGATTAGTACCATAGCCAGGACTGACCCTTGTGGGACTGGACTCGATACACCCTCCCAGTTTGTCAGCAAACCATTGACGACTTTTTGAATAGAGTCTTTCAACCAGTTGTGTACTCACCTCACTAATTTCACCTAGATTACATTTCCCTAGGTTGCTTATGAGAATGTTGTGTGGGACTATGTCAAAAGCCTTTTAAAAAGCTCAGATGAAGCCTCTGGTATTTGCCAATAGCCCAGCTTTTAAACCCAATTTTCCAGATGGGCTCCATTAAACAGGAGGTCAGATGACTCCCTGCAAGGTCACAACAAGACACTGTCTCCGACAGGATTAGATCTTGGGGTTTACTTGTTATCCAGATCCTTACTCCTACCATTAGACCATATTGCAGGAGAATGTAGGAAGCTACTACATGAAGTCAGTGTAGAGCTTATTGTTATGCAAATCCATATGTAGACACTGAATCAATACAGTATGTACCCAGAGTCATTTGTTCCCTTTTTAATTCCAACTCCAGCTCCTAGGCTTCAAGCGTTTGTATTTTGGAAGAGGGCAGCTGCTGGTTAAAATAAGCAATAAGTAACACATTCAAGGTTAGGTCTTGTTATTAAAAATCATTTAGTTTTTGGCACAACTACCCATTATGAAAAAACACCACTACAGCAGGCGGATAGATCGTATGACGTTATTACAAAAGATTCATAGTTGACAGAAGACCATCCTCTGCCAGGCCCCTCACTAGTTAGGGTAAGGACCAAATGTGGATCCCAGATGTTTTTCAAAGATATTTCCTCCTCGATGGTATGTGGATATAAAAGTTCCCTTTATAGCATAGCTTTGTTTGAGATCTCGATCATTCCTCAATTCCCAGAGGTAAGGTTAGTTTCCATCTTCCAATGATGCTGATCAAAGCTATTTCTGCAAGCAAAATTCTGGCAGATATTTTTGTCCCAGGTCTAGGACTGGTCCATCTGGCACACAACAGCAGCAGCACTTCCAGAGTACAATCTCCCAGTGCTGGGTCAACATTAGACAATGTCGAATGCAAGCCCTGTGTAGCAGATCAGTGTTATTTAGCAGATGAGCAAAGTGGGATGAGATCGTGCCTCATTTTAGACACCTAAATACATATTTACCTGATTTTTAAGGCGCTGAGCAAATCCCACTTAAATCAATAGGAGTTTTGGATGCACCTCTGAACGTCAGCCCAGTCATTTAGGTGCTCAACTTTAGGCAATAGGCTGGAAAACTTGTTTAGCCTGGGCAAGGTGTCCAAAAGTAACACACTATCAGTAATCAACTAGAGTAGAATCCAGGGGTCTCATCTCCCAGTCTCTGCTGGTTAGACCACAGAGTCTTTGATAGTACCCTGTCCACCAGGTTCAATATCACCAACACACAAGATGGGAACAGCTCGAGTGGACTGCTCCATCCAGCCCAGTATCTTTCTCCTGTAGCGGCTAGCACCAGCTACTTCCAAGGACAGTGAAAAAACCCTTCAGTAGGCATGTGTGGGACAATCTGGCCTCAAAGTTTTCATCCTGATCCCTATCATAGAATATCAGGGTTGGAAGGGACCTCAGGAGGTCATCTAGTCCAACCCCTGCTCAAACCAATTCCCAACTAAATCATCCCAGCCAAGTCTTTGACAAGCCTGACCTTAAAAACCTCCAAAGAAGGAGATTCCACCACCTCCCTAGGTAACGCATTCCAGTGCTTCACCACCGTCCTAGTGAAAGTTTTTCCTAATATCCATCCTAGACCTCCCCCACTGCAACTTGAGACCATTGCTCCTTGTTCTGTCATCTGCCACCACTGAGAACAGCTGAGCTCCATCCTCTTTGGAACCCCCCCCTCAGGTAGTTGAAAGCAGCTATCAAATCCCCCCTCATTCCTCTCTTCTGGAGACTAAACAATCCCAGTTCCCTCAGCCTCTCCTCATAAGTCATGTGCTCCAGACCCCTAATCATTTTTGTTGCCCTCCGCTGGACTCTTTCCAATATTTCCACATCCTTCTTGTAGTGTGGGGCCCAAAACTGGACACAGTATTCCAGATGAGGCCTCACCAATGTCGAATAAAGGGGAACGATCACGTTCCTCGATCTGCTGGCAATGTCCCTACTTATACAGCCCAAAATGCCATTAGCCTTCTTGGCAACAAGAGCACACTGTTGACTCATATCCAGCTTCTCGTCCACTGTGACCCCTAGGTCCTTTTCTGCAGAACTGCTACCTAGCCATTCGGTCCCTCGTGTGTAGCAGTGCATGGGATTCTTCCGTCCTAAGTGAGATTGGTTTAAGGCCTGAAGCAGGAGGGTTTATATCCCTTCCAATTCTTTTTGTTAGCACTTGCATTGCAAATCTTCATTCAGTAGGCTCATAGTGGTCTATACTAGCACCATGAACGGTCAGAGACCACAGCTGCCCCCTCTCCATTGTCCTTTGCACTTTAAAAAAGGTTGCATTCTTGTGCAAAGTGTTTCAGATGGGTTTCTGCTTTTGTCTCCCCCTCTCTAGTTTACACAGGCGTCTACAAATCATGTGTGTGTGAAGCTGTGAAATTAATAACGATGCAGCAGGTCTTATCTGGTCTGCTCGCAACCACTTTAAACGTACCACTCCTTTGAAGCACGGAGACGTGGGGGGCGCATATGCAGGGAGTCCTCATCTAGCAGTGGACATTGGTTAATCAGTCTGGCATATGCAGCAAGGCGGAGATCTGATCAGATGATAATCAGGCTCCAGTAGCTGTGTCTTCAGGCCGTAGTTGTGCCGTTTAAGTTTGGAGGCTGCTGCTGCCAGGCCAGGGTCTGAATGGCAAGCCTGACAAAACCAATGGGAGGACCTGCCAGGGCTCAAAGTGCCTCAGAATGGAGCTCTGATGTTTCCTGTCCATTCCACAGCAGGAGCAAAATTTCAGGGCAATACTGAGCATTAGCGAGTTTCATTTGAAAAAGAAAAAAAGGTGTCAAGGAAAAGACTGGGAGGTGGGGATGAAAGGAAGCTCCTGCACTTTGGTCCAAAATAGCCCAGAACTGTTGACTTTCAGGGTGAGCTACAGGACCTATTTATTTTCACGAGAGGCCGGGAGATGGAGATATACCCCAACATACAGGAGTGCTAGCATCTGATTACAAACTGCTGCTTGGTAGAAAGAGGCAGACTAGAAAGACTGGACCATGTATGTAGGTTGGTAGCTGTACAGTAACTGAAGGGGTACTCACAGCCCATGCATGGGTTGCTTTATTATTCTAAGGTTAAAGAAAGCCAACTGTGAAAGAATATAAAGGAGAGAAGAATTTACTGTTTTATTATTTCCTCCTGTGCCACAGTGCCCAGCTCAGCCTTGTCCTGTTTTGTCCTCCAGGAACGACCCAGCATCCCACTTCCCAGCTCAGCCCTGTTCTGCAGTACCGTAAGGTTCTCCTCATTTCCCTTCTTAGTCTCCACACCTCAGAAAGACTTGCCACAACCATATTCCCTGGGTAAGCATCTTCCCTGGATGACTCAGTGCACAGTGGCATTAAGAGACTTGGTAAGCAATGCTCTAATTTTAGGCTGTCTTCTTCCCTAACTCTTCTGGATGTGTGTGTGTGTGTGTGTGGGGGGGGGGGGTTAGGGTGAGGGGAACCAGTCCTAACAATCTTGCTTCACTTGTTTGGCTTCTATTCAATCAGCCGCCACTAGTTCATTTACTTGTCATGACTCCTGTCCATGAATCAGGTACCCCATGTGGAAAGCACAAACAGAGGTTTCAGTTCTGGTGCTTAATGGAACCCTCATCTCCCCAAGGGAGTTAACCTTCCAAACAAGTTAGAGCACAAAAGCTTCCTTCCTCATCTCAAATCTATTGATTTATGGTAAATATCAGCTGTTTATTAGGACAACACATCAGAGATAGAGAGTGGGGAGAAAGAATTCCTTAAAGTCAGTATCTCTCCTCCTCCCATACCCACCTTTTCGGCCTCAACATCAAAGGGAGATGTTTGGTGCAAGAACACAGAAACATGATCCAAGTCAGTAACAATTTGAGTTCTCTCTCTCTTTAATAAGACCCATTGTGCAAATGAACACTATAATAAAGAGTATGTAAGACAAAGACTTCCCTTTGGAAATGGGAGATGCAAGTGCAGGGATCACATGAACACAGAAAGCAAATCTAGTGCTTCTTTTCCAATTATTGTGCACTCGCTGCTCTATTTTGTTGACCTCACTCATTTCAATCAGATTTCAGCACATTCAGTCTTTACCGGTTAGGAATCAAAACCTGGAGGGCTTGGATCTTGCTGCAAAGAAACCCTTTGATAAGCTTGTTGTGGATGCTAGATAGATGTGGTTTGCAGGGTGCTTTTCTTGAAGTGGTATTACAAATTGATGCCACCACCCTAGAAAGTAGCAGGATTTACCAGGCAGCACTGGGGGTCCGGCTGGGGTGGGGGAAGAGAGTTGGGCAAGGGAGGGAGAGGTGCAGTGGAGTTAGCGTTTTACTCCTTGCAGTAAACTACTGTGTGTCACTACAACCAGAGGGAGAATCGAGAGACTAGGGAAGGTAATGTTTGACATCGGAGATTATATTTAATAGAATTGCTGTTTTAAGTGCATTCAATGGAAGCATTGAGGAAGCAGGATGACTGAGCTAATCTATCTCCCCAGACACACAGAAGGGGGAATAGAACACACTAGATGTGGGGTGCTGAACAAGCTACTATTGAAGGCTTTTAAAAAAATAATATCCCATATTACAGCCATCATCCAGAGATGAAACACACGGCTGCTGAGCATCTGATGTAGGCTTGTGCCTTGAGCAACCCAGAGCTGCAGTGTTAACCCAGTTCTGAATCACTTACCTGGCAGTGTCTCCACTTACTCCCATGCGAGCAAGATCAAAGCTCTAGGCACACGACACTAGTGCTTCCTACCCTCTATCAGCTGGGTCTCCAGGCACTTCTTCCTCTGCTAAACAAACAGAAGAAAGTGGGTCCAATTCTGTTACAAATACCACAGCAAGGCTCCTCTGGGCCTGCTCTGTTCCCATAGCCCATATTAGACGTGGTCCTTTCAATTCAGGGAGAAAGGCTCAGTTTAGGATGAATAGCTATAGCCCTGCAGGTCAGATCTCACTTTAAGCTTAACAGGTATTAGCTGAAAGGATGAATGAAAAAAATCCCGAAAAGAATCCCTTTGGAGGGCTATAGAGCCACACTAGCAACAACAAAACCCAACGCAATTCAAGGAATTGCAGTTTAAGAGAAAGCCAGTCCCTGCTAGTTTTGAGAGATGTGCCATGGATTCATTAACAAAGGTTTTAATTAATTCAGGAACAAAGGTTTGAGCTCACAGCTCAGCTGAAAGAAGGCATCTCCATCAGCACAGGGCCCTATAATATTCTGCTGGGGGCCAGTTCAGTGCCGACAGAAAAATCCCTCCTACTAACTGAGCAGCACCAATCCCTGAACATCCTGGATTCTCCTTGGAGGTCTCTGATCCAAACAGTTATCAGGTCTGACTCTGCTTCAGCTTGTAACTGAAGAGATCATAGCCTGAGGTAGTATGGCTGCAGGCCGTATTATTCCTGCCACAAGGGCAGCTAGGGGCTCGTACTTCACTGTTATATGTATACACTTCTTAAAAGCATTCAAACTGAACCAAACCCCTCCTGAAGTTTGGAAAGTTAGGTTAAGTTAACCTCCTCTAAAGCCATTCTTCTCTCAGATCCCGTGCTGATGCCTCTGCACTCAGAGGTTTCAGCCAGAGCCCGAAGAGTCAAAATACCACAATAAGGTCTGTAAACACCATGTGTGCAACCTAATTACACAGAGATGAGTTTCAGAGAGTTTGGATAAGCAGGATCTAAACAACTGAGCTTTTCTGCTTTGAACATTTTGAGGGGCTCTTCTAGCCACAATATCTGATAAACCGCAGGTTAACACTTTGGCCCTTTTAAAAGTACATAATGGAATATAAACCTTCAGGATTAAATTTATTGGTACCAATAATAGTGACACAGACAAGGCAACAGGGATAAGCACATGGGAAGGGGGAAAGAGAATCAATTAACTAGAACGTTTACATAATAGCTAAATTTGTGCTTTTCAGACTAAGATCATAAGGGACCACGATCTAGGTCTGACCTCCTGCACATCGGAGGCCACAGAACCTCAACCACCCACTCCTGTAATAAACCCCTCACTTCTGGCTGAGTTACTGAAGTCCTCAAATCATGTTTTCAAGTTACAGAGAATCCACCACTTACACCAGTTTAAAACTGCAAGTGACCCATGCCTCATGCTGCAGAGGAAACTCCCCAGGGTCTCTGCCGGACCTTCTAGCAACAGCAATTACACGGTCAACTAAAAATAATTACTTCTGAAGTATCTGATTTTAAAATATTCAGAAACAGCTGAAATCTCTCATTTCAAATGTCTTTCATCAGAACTTCTCAAAGCAAGGCATAGTCTAGGACAGGGGTAGGCATCCTATGGCATGCGTGCCGAAGGCGGCACGCGAGCGGATTTTCAGTGGCACTTACACTGGTAGGGTCCTGGCCACCAGTCTGGGGGGCTCTGCATTTTAATTTAATTTTAAATGAAGCTTCTTAAACTTTTAAAAAACCTTATTTACTTTACATACAGTTTAGTTATATATTATTACAGACTTAAAGAGACCTTCTAAAAACATTAAAATGTATGACTGGCACAGGAAATCTTACATTAGAGTGAATAAATGAAGACTCGGCACACCACTTCTGAAAGGTTGCTGACCCCTGGTCTAGGAGGTAGGCAAGGATCAGCCTTACTTTCAAAGTGGGGAAGCTAAAGTGCAGAGAGATGAAGCGATTTGCCCAAAGTCACTCAAGAAGCCAGAGTCAGAAGCAAGTACAGAACCAAGATCTCACCATCCAAATGTTCGTACTTTAAATAAGCACAAGGCCATCCTTCAGTGCAAAGCACTGAACTGGGAATCAAGAGATGCAGATTCAATTCCAGGGTTTGCCACAGATTTCCTCTGACCTTTGGTGACTCACCCCCTTTTTGTACTCCAGTTCCTGCATCTGTAAAGTGGGAAAACTTGCTTTCTCCCACCCTTTGTCTTGTCTAGTTAGATTGTAAGCTCTTTGGTGCCAGGTCTATCCCTTACTGTTTGCCACACGCTACACTGGGGCCAGGAGGTGCTACTGCCATACAAACACTGTCACCACCTGTAGCAGGGTGGTTACCCCGCTCCTAAAATAGCAGGGGTTAAAAGCAGCCCTGCAGAGGGCTGGGAGGGAGACCCTAGTACTGAGGAGTGTACTGCCAGGGGGCAGCACCCCAGATAAAAGGGCACCGGGGTCTTGGGAGGGACACAGGGCCAGAGGACAGCTGGACCACCGGCCTGCAGGGGGCGCTCACGGACACTGGAAGAGCTAATTCCCGGAGATGACCAGCAGGAGGTGCCACAGGGGTGAGTCCGCACCTCAACATCACCTGCTGACCATTAGAAATGTGGCCCTTGCAGGTCTCCAGTTCAAAATGATCCATAATTTTCAAGTTATTCAAGACTTGTGCCAGCTGGACTTAAAGGCCTGGTTCTTCCCAGCAAACTCCTTTAGTGCTGGCCTCGTCATAGTCCTGTCCCATGCTTTCTTCCCTCTTGGTGCAAGAGCCTTCCTGTCGCCTGAAACTGCTTCCCTATATCTTCTTAGACTACTCTATTCTTTATTGGCTCTTATCCTCCCCTTCCCCCCATTGCTGTACTATCAGCATACCTTCCAGTAACTCATTAAACAATGTGACTAAATCTTTCATGCATGATTTGGTCTCATCCTCTCCCTAAAACAAATAAAACAGGGGAGGACTGTGTAAGTGAAGAGTGTTGTTTTAATAGGTTACCTCAAACCCAGATATCCACGCTGCTTTTTTAGGTCTGAGACGGCAGGCTGGAAAAGTGCACCTTACACATGAAGTGGAGGTGATGAGACGAGAGATGGTCCTTTGTTCTTGTGCGAATTTGTTCCGCAGTCTCGGACCAGGCCCTGAAAAGTGGTGTCTCCTCTGCAGACACCTCCTCTCAGATCTCTGCTCTTCAACTTTACCTTCACTTCCTGATTTTGTTCTATTTTTAATTCTATGAAACAGTTGTACCCACACACCCACACACAGAGAGAGAGAGAGACCAAGTAAAGCTGGATTTTCTTTCTACAGGAACGTAGATGTTGGCCAACAGACCTTACCACATCAGTGAGGAAATCCAGACCCTACAGCATTGGGTGAAAACAGCGCACACAAACGCCCCCTAATCATTGGAAACATTTGTTTCTGCAGTTCTGTGCACAGAAGCACATGGACATTCTGGAATGTTTTCTTGATCCCTTAGGTTTGTTTCAAGAAATCCCAGGTTTCAGGGCTGGATGAATTTATTAGAATTCGTGACCTGTAGCCAAGCCAACACAGAGTTTAGGAAGTTGTGTATTTGACTCTGGTGTCCCCCCCCCAAACACACTTTCAAGGAATAGCTAGGTCTTAGCTAATGCTAAAATTTGCTGCTCAGCATAAAGTATCCCTTAGATGTATTCTGAGAAGCTTGTTGTAATAATAAACCTCAACACCAATTGAATGGATGCATACATGACTGCTCTGGATGGATTTTGCAAGCAGTGCTGTGTAGAATTTGTACAGCTTGCTTGATTCAGAGAGGACAAACAGTGGCCCTCCTTTCTCTTATGACCTGTGTTTCAATACCCTGGAGCCTTACATTACATTGGCATAATTAGTTGAATACTAAGAAATCCAAGCCTATGACTTAATGGTCATCAGTGGCCATTCAGAACTTCACATCAGCTATGAGGAGACAGCACTCAGACCCTCTCACTCCAAAAGTGTTGGCCACTGCCCTTTAAGATAAAAGGAGAATCTCTGCTAGCAGTAATGGGGTCAGTACAGAGCAGCGTCACACACATTCGGAATTCAATTAAAACTTTAAAGAGCTTGGAACAGCAATTATGAACATCCATGTCTAGACAGAACCATTCATTCATAGACCAAAAAGCCCCACGACAAGGCACAATGTTCTACGGTAATAGCCCAAACCTACAGCCTTCAATAGGGTTTTTGAACCATCGAGCTAGAATACCCATACCTCATTTTTATTACACACACGTCAACACACTCATTCATAGATCAACGGGTCAGAAGGAAGCATCATATAGAAGGTCAGACGAGATGATTTAACAGGCCATAGAATTTCATTCAGTTACTCCTGTATTGAGACATCTACACACACAGGCCTACGTAACTGGTTCACATATACACACCCACACATACAAAAAATTAGGCCATGAATAACTTTTCTGAGCATAGCTTTTTCTCCCTAGTCATACCATCCTCATAACACAGAAGCCACAACATGCCTAGGTCCTTTTTGGGGGTCAGAGGGGTACACAAAAGTATGTAGGGGTCTTGATGGGAATTTCTGGTGTTCTTCCCCACCGCATTCAACACCGTAAAACAAAGCAAAAGGTTGTTCTGCTTGTCAGCCTCAGAGATCATATGTAGTAAGACATGATTGCATTATTTCTACTATACTGCAACAGAGCTAAACAGAAAGCTGTAATAAACTACCCTCACTATGTCCCTTAGCACAGCTAACAGAGCAAAACCAGATAAAACAAAAGGTGTGCCGAGAGTCCTGGGCTTATGATGGAGATCTGGACTCTAGGAAGCAGGGACCCTGGACCTATGAATCATCCACTGCTTTCCGTAATGGTAGATTATTTGTGTGGTTTTCTCTTCCCCAACTGGGGATATTCGATTTGTGTCTGGCTAAAGCATCTACAAAAGATGGTGAATTTTAGCACTGGTGGGCTTTGGAAATCTATAGAGAGAGAAGAGTCCAAGATGGATTTATAAGAGATCAGAGTAAATGTCACCCACTGTCTTGGTTAGATAAAGCTAGCTGATATGCTTCTGCAAGAAGCATAAGTGGGTACAGTTCTCTCCTTCAGGAGTGGCAAGAGTCATGGACCTCGTGATCACTGTGGTGTATAACCCCATGAAAGAGTAATTCTGCCATTACTACCTCTCCCCTGAATGGACTGGAGGCTATAAAAGTGATTAGTAGAGGACGTACTACAAACAGACTTGCACAACCCTTCCTTCAAATTTAGATAGATATTCATGGCTGAAGGAAATCCTATGCCGTGGAGTTACACTCAAAGTGAATTTTAAGCTTGTAAAAAGTTAAAATTCACTTGGGAGCATTCATGAGAGAAACATGGTTCTTATCCAACTGTGGGACAGACAATGGAACCTTCATGACCAATTAGGTCAGCTTGCAAGATGAGTAGGGCTCAGTTCTGAAGGCAACACCACTGCCACTAGCAGCAGTGCAGAAGTAAGGGTAGCTGTAACGCAACTCCTCCCCCCCCCCCAATAACCTTGTGACCCCTACAATTACAACACTGACATTTCAGATTTAAATAGCTGAAATCATGACATTTACAATTTTTAAAATCCTATGGCCATGAAATTGACGAAAAATGGACTGTGAATTTGGTAGGACCCTAAAGATGAAGCACAGCAGGACATTCAGTGAACAAGGTTCCTGAAAGACAGCTCATATGATTCCAGGTAACAGTTCTGAGAAAATTGCAAGCTGCTTGCAGACATGTCAAATGGGAAGAAGGAAAATTTGTCAAATTATTCGTTAAAGGTGAGGTTTTTCAAGACAGTTTAATGGAGTTAGGGTTCCAAATGTCAATGCAAGTTGGTGCCTAACACTCTTAGGTTTCTTTGAAAACCCCAGCCTCAATTATCTCATCTCTGTGCCACAGTTGTTATTCCTGGATGAGCTCAGCAGGAGAGTTCTGCTCCTTTAGGTCACCAAGTAGAGACCCCCAGGCATTTGGAGTTGGAAGTCTGCTCCACATGCCATGCAGTGTTTGTGCAGTTAGCCTTTAAGAGTCTCTTGGCTCCTTCTACCCCATTATACTCACAAGGGGCATGTGAATCATGGATATCGAACTCTGAAAGCTGGGCTACCCCTGTAAGATTAAGCAAAAGAAATTTGGAACCCATCTTCCACACCTCAATTGTGAATTAAGAAACAAACAACCTTTCATTTTGCAAACCTACTCCAATCTTTCCTGCTCAGGACAGATTTGTGGCAGTGCCTGAAAAGTCCTTGTTCAGCCTTTTTAATATCTGAGCAAAGCAATCAAATCAGTTACAATCTAATATAGGCTGGATCACTTTCCTGTCCCAAGGATGAAAGTTTATTAGTCTGTGGCCCATATCACCAGAGTTATTGTGCTGTGTTAAATTTATTGGTGCTATCTCACCTCATTAAATACTTGAATAGACCTGACAAGACAGAAAAAACAGGACTTTTAAAAACTAAAGGGACACAAATGCCAGCTTACAAGTCACCTTTAATGCAACAGCCCGCATTATAAGAAAAGGACAGAGCATCAAATGAAACCAAGTATTACACAGACAGCACAGTTAACCCACTAATTTCCTGGAAGGCCCCGCTGGGAAAAAAAAGCAACATGCATTCTCTCTCAAAAGCACATCAATTTGACTTAAATCTTCTAGGAGAAACTTGTGTCCGTCATTCCACCCTATTCTACTGCCCAAGCCAAAGAGCAGGTTGGGAGAGGAGGAAGAGAGGGGATGGAGGGAGGACAGGACACATGCTGTCTATTCAATGCCACATGAACTTCTGCTACAGATACCCCAACAGCACCCCATTGCCTGCATGCCATTACAGCTGCATTTGTACCAGGTTTCAGAGAGGATAGTCTGAGGGAAGTTCATCCAATCATTACTGCTCGGCACTCTTCATTTCCATCTGCAATCACACCCCCATTTTACCAGAGCTGCTCTGTACTTTCTTTACAGAAAACCAGTGTCCTCAAAGCACCTTGCCAACAAGTTGGGCAGGGGGCCAGCTGCAAGACACAGAGTATGGTGACACTTTATATTCTGAGTGTTCCAAATACATAATACTGCACTTAATTTTGATTTAGTGGGACAGCTACAGTCTAGTGGCTGCAGGAGACCATTATCCTGTGACAGTGTTCTGTTCCACTGATGTTATCGCTTCATTAATTAAATTTCAATTGACTATTAATTGCAAGAGATATTTATTATGGACAGAATCGGTTACAAAGTAATTATAGGTCAATGGCATGCTTTATTCATCAGTTAATATTTATATTTAGATTATATATATATATATATATATCTGTGTATATAATCTAAATATAAATATATATTATATATATATATATAAAAATAAAACTAGATTGTATATGTATAATATATTGAAAATCAGAGTCCTGTGGCACCTTATAGACGAACAGACGTATTGGAGCATAAGCTTTCATGGGTGAATACCCACTTTGTCAGATGCAGCATCTGCCGAAGTGGGTATTCACCCACGAAAGCTTATGCTCCAATACGTCTGTTCGTCTATAAGGTGCCACAGGACTGTCGCTTTTTACAGATCCAGACTAATACAGCTACCCCTTTGATACATTGAAAATATACACCTTACCAGTGAGAGTTTTCAAAGGGAGTAATCATTTCGGGCGAAGATTTTCAAAACTCCTCAAGTCACGTCCCTACATTCATATTTAGGCATCTGTGTAAGCAGCCTGATTTACAAAGAGCTGAGTCCTCACTGCCACCGTTAACATCAAGGGAAACTAAGTGCTCAGCCCTTCATGTTTGCAAATAGCGCAGATTATTGGATGAAAGGCGCCCAGGATCAACTAGTCATTTAGCCACTTCAGAATTAGTATATATGGAGGGAAAGAGACCATTGAGAGACGTCATAAAGCTGCCCCACCATAAACACTCTCCCCATCGGAATTAGAACTTGGGACCAGATCCAAAACACTTAGAAACCAATAAATAGACTCCTATTGACTCTAATAGGCTTTGGATTAGGCTCTTGGCTTCTAGATTTATGCGTAATTAATGGTGGGTGATTTCCTTCCCTAGCCACTATATCAAGGAAAGTTGCCAACTGTTTATACCAGCCATGTGAATGCCTCCACTTTCAAGGGGAGAAGTATGAACAACTGTGAAGTCTGCACGACAACACTCTACCCACCTGCCAGACAGCCACCCACCTGTACATCCTCCATCCATTGTATATAGATGGCCTATTACCATAGTCTTTGAGGGCCAAACCATTAAAAGTGCAATGCACTCACCCATGTGAGGTAGGGCAGTACTTTTGTCACCCTTGTACCAATAGGGGATTAAGGTATAGAGGGTCCATCTAACTGCATCTGCAAGCGAACCTCCCAGCCAGGGTCCAAGACAGGTGCTAACAGGACTTGTGTTGAGGCTTGGGCTGGAGTTGGGGCTCTCAAGCCTATGCTTCCGAGTCCCAGATCTAGCCTGATCATACCTGCACACCTATTTAGCGCATTGGCATCAGTCTGTGGACCCGGGTTGGGAGGCTCACTCCCAGCTGCAGGGTAGACATACCCAGAGAGGCCAATGGACTATTCCCAAGGGCACACGGGAAGTCTGCAATCCCACAGGGGATTTAACCTGGGTCCTCGCAAGTCCCAGGCTAGTGGTTAGGGCACTACACCCATCCTTCTGCTGTTCTTATTTCTACTATATTAATACAGGTAGAAGGCTTCAAGAACAGATATTTTCCCCTGCCAATGAAGACCCATCCTGAATGTTAGACACTGATGGTCTCGCTTTGTTACAGCTCCCAGCAAAAACATATGGTAATGGAAGATGCCACATTTTTAGAAGAGTTGAACAAAGTGTCTTCAACCACCCACTGCAGATGTCATGGTCACATTTTAAAAAGACAAAACAGGCTTGATTGCCAAATTAACCAGCCATCCCTCATGTAAATATCAGTTACTTTATGCAGGGTCACATTAAAAGTCTGATTCTAGTAAGCCTCAACTGTACTGTAAAACCATCCAAGGCTAATAGACCCCAAATCTCCATTAAGGATGGGATAACTGCTTTGAGGATATAAGAACTATGAACTTTCGTTGCAATAGCTGAATCAGACTTTAAAAGACAGTCTGAGCTTAAAAAAAAATAGTTTCCTTCTAGTTTTCATGCTGTTTCTATAGTGCCTGATTCACATACAGATTCACACTGGATCTACAGCTGCCAGTTACAGGACTCAGTCCTTGAAGCCTGAGTTTGCAGAAAGCTCAGGTCTCAACTGGAGCCAGATTTTTAAAAAAAGAGCTCAGATCTCATTTGTACAAATTAAGTGACTAGATTCTGTTCCACACCCAAACTCCTAGGACAGTTTTGGAAAAAAAAAAAAGTCCATAGGTGTCAAAATGTCACCGGGGAACTGAGCACTTTTGAAAATCTGACCCCTGTTGTGGGTTGGGAGCATTTGAAAATGGGCTCTGTACACTTTTGGTAACGTGGACCTGAGGTCATGCTGTTTAGATCCAAAAAACACCCGGCTCTGGGTCTTAACTTTGCTGCTTATGCTCATTTCTGTAAAGAGGTAAAGTATTAGAAAATAATGAATAAGTTATTTGATAATCAAAGAGCTGAGCACCCCTTACCCTCTGATTCCGATCCCACAACTGTCTCCATTGTGGGCAAATCCCCTACCCAACCTCCATCCCCAGCATGTTATGTTTTCTCCCCCCTGGCTGCTAACCTCCAGCGCAGTTAGTCTGACTAGTGCACTCCATTCGTATTAACCAGATTGTGATCCATCATGTTTATCAACTGCATCGTGTTCAAAAGCAGCAGCTGAAAGTTATGGTGATGGGTGTTTTAAGCATACTTAATGGAGAGTTCAGAGTCTTTCTTGGATGACAGATTCCAAAGCAGATGTCAAGCCAGCTAGACTTCCAAGAGTCAAGTTGTTCCTTCAGCACTGTGACTGTCTGGGTATCACTCAGAGTGATTAAGGAGCTGGGAGGCCAGTCATAAAAATCACAGATGGAACCGATACATCAAGGTGTCATTTTCACAGAGCCATTTGCTGCAACTAAACGACACTGAGGATTTGAGAATTACCACAAACAAAACAAAGAGGCCCACCATGAAACCAGTTCCTTGTGTAAGATTGCTGCCCTGTTACAGAAGAAATTTTCTTTTAATGCCACCTTAGTCATTCTTGGTGAGCTTCTGCCTCATGAATTGGCTTTTTTAAAAACCAAAAAAACCCTACACTTTATCTAGAGGAATTTTGTTGGGCAAAAAGTGACTGTTGGGGAAATAAGACACCTTGGTACAGTTCATCTCTGCTCTGCATATGTCCTGAATCGTATCTGCTTAGCCAACTGACAAGAACAAGCTATTACTGTTGTCAGCTTTGCAAAGGCAATTCAGCTGCGAAAGAGGGAGCTGGTGTCTTATTACACCTTGTACATAATCCACAAGACTACTGGCTCCATTCGGATTCCAGAACAGTTATTCTTGACGATGCAGATGAAGTTAGCAGCATTTAAGATGCACATCAGTGTAAGAACCCTGCTTGATTCAGATCCCAGGACTTGTTCAAGGTCACACAGAAGGTTGGCGGCAGAGCCTAGGTCTGAGTTCACAGGATTTGTGTTAAGTTTTATATGGGCTTGTTACTAAGATTGTAAGCTGTTTTGGGCAGGGACCAGCTTTCGTTTGTGTGTTTTTGCAAACCTTAGCACAGTGAGGAGCTGATCCTTGATTGAAGCTTCTAAACACCCCCTCAACATGTGTGCATGCGCACACGTAAATGGAACAAGTTGCCTCTACTCGCGGAGGATAAACATGGAACCTGAAGAGAATTCTGAAGAGTCACTTCTGACCATAACAATGCTCTCCCTTATTTTCGGATACATCTGGTAACTAGTCTAAGCCAACCAGTCCATTGGAGTAATTAGAATCCTAGAGCCTTACTGAGCCACTAACAGTTACCCTTATTTGCCCACAGAGGGGCAGTTTGTTTTGAAGACTCATACAAGCGTATGTGCAGAAGTGCAGATGCTGATAGCAGCAGCACGGACATGCTCCCCACTGCAGCCTTGCGAACAGGCAATCTGAGGGGATTTTTACAGCACTTATGGGGGCATGCAAGTATGGGATTTTAATACCTGCCTGACTAATGGCTCTGAAGCATCCAATAGTCCAGCTCTTATTCCAGCAGGAAGTTGGATACAATCAATGTTCAGATGTAATAATTCTTACTATCTAAGCTCTTTGATGCAAGGGCTTTTTATCCCTTGTTTGTACAGCACCTAGAACAGTGGGGCCCCGGGCCACGACTTCATCTGCAAAGCACTGTACAACCACTGACTCCAGCATGCCCAGTGATGTAGTAAAGAACTATTTTCCCCACTTAAAGAAGGGTGGGGGACGGGGCATGAGGCAGGACAGTTAGGTGACTTGCCCAAGTTCAGACGTCAGTAGCCTCAGAACCAGGATTACAATTCACAAGATCTTGGCTCCCCCTAACAAGCACAGTGATACCAGACCCCACCTCTGGGAAACCAACCCAAACCTCACATCTAAACTTAACAGCAAAGTGAGATTTGGATGTGGAAGAGTCAAGACGTTTGGGTTAAAATGAGCCAAGCTGTCACCGACGATTCAACTCACTCCCGCTTTTTGGTAACAAGACCAAGTTCTCATCGTCAGGAGCTGTTTGTCCATCTCCAGGGATCTCGTCTGTCAGCTCACATGCATTGGCACTTTAAGTCCCGAGCAGCTTACTGATTGCCAGTGCACCCATTCAGCATGCTCTGTGCATTCCCTATCACAGCCAGGCCGATGGCAGAGTGACAGGGAGGAGCAAACACACTCCAGAGTTGCAATTAATATTTTCCCCCTCCCTCATGCACAGGAGAGAGCAGAGCAAGTGACAGCTTATGAGCAGTGGCTTGACATAGCCTAGATTTGCCAACCTTCGGGCCACGCTGCAAGGCCTATCTATTTCCCCAGGTCTTTCCTAAGGGGGCAGCTTTTGCTTTTATTGGTGATGGGTTGAGAGGATCTTTCAGCGGATACAGTTTTCAACCTCATTTTAATAATGGCTAAGCACCTAGAGCAATGCTCATTTATATGAAGACCTCTTTTCGATCACCCTGGGCCCTTTTACATTGCTAGAGTGGTGTAGCAAAAGGGACCTCCAGCTAAATGAGAATCTAGCCCCTAGAGTTTAAGTAGATTGCAGGGTGGGGCTTTTTAATCCTTTGAAAGAAATTAATGACATGAGAACTAACTAGAGCTCAGGCTAGAACTGCCTTAGGCACTTTCACACTAGGTATTTTTCTGCACAATTCACGGACCGGCTTATTTTTCAAACTGAAGCCAAGTTAAAAACCTGAAACTTAAGCTCCTCTTCATGCCCAATAGGCTTTTCCTGGTTTGTTTCACAAAATGTGCCAGATTTCACCATGAAGCAACTCACCATGCGAGATATGAGAGATGTACAAACCTTTGGCATACTTTTAGGCAAAAGCCAGAGAAAGCCCAAGAACAGGACGGCTGGAGCGGTGCCTGGCCATGGATGGAGTGGGGCAAAGAGGAAATGGAAGTCTATTAATGGGGTGAGAGAAAGACAATAATAAAAGGTAATTGAGGTGTTATCAGTTTAGATCTGTGATTGTGTCATAAAAAAATAAAGTAGAGACCTATGCTCTGCCACCAACCTGCTGTGTGACTTTGAACAAGTCCTTCCCCCTTTCAGCGAACCACTTACCCTCTCTGTGAAATGGGTACAAGCTGTTGAGGCGTATGGAGGAAGAGTGCTATATGTATAAAAGATAAGAATTATTTGTATTACAGTAGCACTGAAGAGGACTCAAGAGATCAGATCCACACCATGCAAGGCATTGTACAAACAGAGGGATAGACAGCTCCTGCCCTGAAGAGTGTACAAACTAACTAGACAGGGGAAGCAGTGGGAGGGAAAGAGAGAGGTCTGCTTGAGATCACAGCAGGTCAATAGCAGAGGCAGGGATAAAACTCAGGTCCAGCATCCTGTTCACTAGACTGCACTGCCTTAATATTACCAAGAGACAAACTTCATTTTCTATGCTTTCAGATTCATGAATCACTGCTTATGGACCTGCATGTCTCGGCATCACACCAATTACACCCATGTGCATGGAGAATCTCTTAAAATTATTCTTTTAATATGCAGATAGTGGGGTCTTAAAAATAAGAGACATGCCCTTAAAAAACAAGTAACATACTGCAGGAAAGAGGGGAATTTCATCTATCGAACAATAATAGCAAGATATTATCAGTGAAGGTCTGTGATTGTGTCAAAAAAATAAAATACACACTAGTGAATCAAAGAACTACAGACACTTAAGCAATCCCACTCTGGCTTTGCATAACTCCGCATACTGCCAGCAGCACCGTTGTCGACCACAAGAGACCGTAATATACATCAAAAATTCTCCTTTAAATTTATTTTCTGTAAAGATTGGTCTTTTGAACTGTGCTGGTGGAGGCTTAAGGGTACAAAATCTCTTTTTTTGGTCTCTCCCTCTCTTGTGGGAAATGTTGATCTGTGGAGATCTGTGGGGAAGAGCGTGACTGCAAGTCTGTGTGTGTCTTGTCAAGATACCTGTCCTTTTCATGGATCAGTTCTCTTATCAGCTACTTGATTAAGACATTAAAAGAAAGAAGGTGAAGGAAGGTTGTGCAGCAGGAAGAGAGACCGTAGAAGTTTCCCTCCTCCCTGTATGGTATGAAAGAAACCAGGCTGTGTTTAGTGACAGGACTCCGCTCAGTCTGGCGGGGAAGGCAGTGCCTCAGTGCTTGGGGTTGTCCGTTAGAACTGCACTTTCCATACAATTCACAGCACAGAGCTCGCTGCCTGTCTGCATGGAGTTTGCAAAGGCTGCTGCTTCACATTAGCCAAACAAATTCAAAGCAGAGAGTTTTATTAGTCAATGGGACCAGTTTTTTTTTTTTAAATGCATTGTGTGTACATGGGCAAGATGCTATGGTCGAAACAGACCCCTGGATTGCAAGCCAGCATTTCTGATCCCAACAAGACCCTGATAAGAGCAAACTTGTAATCAAAGGCCAACTGCTCTGTAATGAGGGCCTGTGAGGCACAGCTGAGTGGGTCAGCTCTGCATTGCAAGGAAACACACCTGTCCCAAAGCCAGCTGTGCGGGAGATGGGGAGCATGCCATTTACAAGAGGCCTACAAAAGGCCCAAACTGTTCACTGGTCAGAAGGCAGCCTTGCTGTTAGGTTATCAAATGCAGTGTCTGTGGCAGCCTTGACCCCTAAGCCTTTTGTCACCTCCTGCTTTAGAAAGCATTCCATCGCTTGCCACATGAACGCACTGAACATGTGCAGATGGCAGTGGGGGACGGGACGGGACAATGGTTAGCCTAGGAAGTGAAAACAGCCTGAGCAAGGACAGGTCACTTCCCAACTGCTGACCGGAAGGGGCTTAAATTGGCTGCAGACCAACAGGGACATGATTGGCAGAAGGACAAACTATGGAGTGACTCACGTGACTTATACTGAACTACTACTAAAAACCGCAGCCTTTCCAAGTGCCCACAAATCCTGCATATGGGGCATATCTGTACTGGACTTTAAAGTAATTTGAAACAGGTGTTAACGAGCATGAGTCTCAATTCTAGCACAGACCAGCTCAAACATGTGTCCCGGGTGGGGGGGGGGGGGGAGAGGAGGAAGAGGAAAGTGTTTGTGTAACTGCTCCACTACAGCTTACAATCACATTAGTAAATGGGTTTAAAACGGCATTAAGAATTAAAGACTAGTCAGAACCCAGAGGGAACAACATGCTGGTATTGATCAGTAGTCCTGGGAATCTGATGGGTCCATTGTCAATGGTCTTTGTTCCTAGCACAGAAGATCAATGCATATTTAAGAAGGAAAAGTCTATTACAGAGGCCACCACTGCCCCAACTCCCCTGTAAAGTGATACTTTACCTTAAACACGGTTGAGAAAGCTGCATCAACATGAAATTCATATTCACAGCTCACCTGTGAGATAGCGACGTGTGGCTCATTGTTCAGGTGGGAAAATGAGAGAGGGCCTGTTTTTGAATGGACTAGGATTGAAAGTGTGTTACCTAATGCGTTCTAAAGACAACGTGCCAACACACACATTGTAAATGTCTAGTGTAGACCAAGCTGTGTACACTTTAACATCTGCCCTTGTCTTTTACAATGTGTTAGTTAGCACATGTTACCTAACACATTCTAAAGACACTTTCCAAGCATAGCCTGGACAAAGATGAAGCAATTTGGTCACAGACAAATTCAAAGGCAGAGTAAGGAAAAGATCTCCGAAACTTTACATTCCCTGTACCAAGCTGCCTGTGGTTTCTCTTCTCTGGCTCTTGGACAAGCAAGGAAACAGCAGCTGAGATATCCAGAGGAAAACCAGCTCTGAATAAAATACTCCCATCAAAATGTAACATTGCCTGATAACAGCTGCCATCAACACTCCAACTAGCATGCACCCGCCATGAATTAACCACAAAAACCCATATCAGACTATTCCTTCCTCCTCTGCCTTTGCTGCTCCTGATAGAAGTGGGAGGAGATGGAGAACTTGGCTCAGTTGATTGAAGTCTAGTGTAGAATTCCCAGTGGAGAATGCAGAGGCCCTGATGGAACAAGCACATTAAGAGGGAGAGGATGCACATCTTGCAGAACGTATTTAAAGCCTTTAATAATTCATATTTTGATATGCAGCCGCAGTTAAAGTGGGATCCCTATGAAACCTAAAAGCCTTTCTGATTGCACAGGCTCAGCTCACATCTTCATAAAATGTTCTCAACCAACCTCTCCTCTCAGCATCAATAGTTATGAAGAAAAACTAATAGCGCCAGCTGGTAGTCTTTGAGAAGTCACTTCATATTTCACAATGCAAGGAGCTATGTTTAATGGGACACATTGTTTTTCCCTAAGCAGCTGCAAAAGCCCTTGACATCATATTAATAATGCCAAGTTTTATTGGCTCTCTTGTTTGAAATATTAAACTTTTCAGATGATCTCAACTGAAGTAAGAGGCTGTTAAGACCTGGACAGTTTAGAGAATCAGAAAGTATGCTTTGTTAGATCATCATCATCTACATTTTTGAGTTGCAGGGGATGGACTCGGCACAAGAAAACAAGCACTTATTCCCATCCCATACAGACAGCAAAAGGATTTTCCATTCTGAACGTTGGACTTGAGTGCGATATATGGTGCTTCACTTATGACCAGCAAAACAATGCACACAGTGCAGCACACACCTGGAAAGTTCAAAGAAAGCAACATTGGTCTGTTTTCAATATTCAAAAATAATGATTTTAGTTTCCAAATAGGAAGTCCAATTCCACATTTAGATGTGCCACTCTGCTCCCATGCATACATGAGTAAGGAATCGAGTATCCTTACTTGATTTAAGTTTGAACTTGGCCTGCATGTCATTTTGGACTAGGCTTTCAAAATACACCTCTACCTCGATATAACGCAACCTGATATAACACGAATTCGGATATAATGCAGTAAAGCTGCACTCCGGGGAGGAGGGGGCTGCGCCCTCCAGTGGATCAAAGCAAGTTCGATATAATGCGTTTTCACCTATAATGCGGTAAGATTTTTTGGCTCCAGAGGACAGCGTTCTATCGGGGTAGAGGTGTAGTCCATGGCAAGTCTTCCACATGGGTAGCAATTATAACTCAAGTGGATCTCTGTGCACTGGGAAAAACTACAGTATTGCTAAACACTATAATAGATGCAAAGTGAGTTGAAGAGCTGCTTGTTTGCACAAGCAGATTTTTATGCCCAGCTAGGCTGCAAATATACCTCACTTGAGCATTTACGTTTCCCTGCAATGCTGAGAGATCAACATGGAGTGGTGGTGTGGCAGCATGTTTTCTTACACGCCTGTAATTTTCTATGCAAGTTCTCATTCCCCAATGTGCAATTATGTTACTTGCTATGGGGTGTGTGTGTGTGTGTGTCACACACACAACCCATGTATAAAGCCAATTGAATGAATATACTTTTCACATACTGTTTTAAAAGGTACTTTCAGCTTGTATTGTCAAAGGACTATTCCTTAACAGTTTATTTTGGATGATTGTCTTATAGGAACTCATCTTACACACCAGAATACTGCCCAATGCACCTAAAGGATGGCATTTTCAATTGTATCTTTTAATTTATATGACATGAAATGACCATGTTGGGACTTGATTTATTATCAGAAGTTTGAAAAAACTCCCTCAGCAGGTTCCCTCTATAGCTTCTAGAATATTGTCTATTAAGACCATACATGGCTTCTATTACAGCTGCATGTCAGAAGAAATACAGCCGTTCTCCAAAAAACAAACATGTCTACGTTTGTGTTATGCTTGTGATCAATAAGGAAGATGTAGCTTTTTTAAAAAACAAAAATAAAAACCATTACAGGTAACTAGTCTCCTGAGTATTCAACTTGCAAAATCCTTTCACTGAAACTCAGTCTGATCTGAAACTAGTTCCTCTGCAGGGACCAAAGAGGAATCACTTTAAGTACTATTATAAGTTGCAATGTGGCCCCCCTGGGATATTGCCTTCTGATCTTGTAAGGGTCCTTTTTGTAATCTAAACTCCTAGAAGCATTTTAGCAACTAGCCAGAATGATTAGAGGTGTTCCTGCTGTCACTGGTGCTTTCCCAAGATATCTTGCTAAGTCAATGTTATTTGTCTTGCGTTACCCAGTTGGGACATGCGCTATTCAATTTCTCTTTGAAAATTGTACTAGAATAACTGAGAGCAGCTCTGCTTATTCCCTCAGCGTTCCCCTAATTTGAGTGGCTCAGAACCATTTGTACAGGCAAACTTGGATATTCTGCATCTACCCAACATCCTGCCAGTTTCTGCATTTAGGTACATATGCCCCTGTCTTCAAACAAATAGTGGGCAGTGATTTGAAAATGCAGCCTCAAAAACCCCTTTAATTTGTATTGTCACAGTTCTTACTGTAATTTAGTTACATTTCCCCCTTAAAGTGAAATGTACAATCAATTCTCACCAAGGACCAAATCCTAAAACTATTGTGGTAATTTACAAGACTCACTAGACTTCAAAACCAGGCCCTTGCTAATTGACAGTTGACATGAAGTAATTAACTGTATATATGGAATTAGCCATCTGTAAGGACTCCTGTTGTGTCTCACTTTTTATTCAGCTGCAATTTTTGCATTATTTGAACAGAGTGGAATTTTTTTTTCAAAAAGATCTAATCCAATTGGAAAAATTTCTGAGAGGCTAATGTTAACATATAACCCACTGTATTTGAGTGTCATTCATTTATGCAGGGGAAAGGCAGGAGAAATCTTCCCTGCATGAACATCATGAAGGTCTTGGGATGTTCATTAGGGCAAGTTCACTTCAACCCATGATCCTCCCTTTCTTCTCTGATTTATCCTTTCTTGAACTCAGTCCAGACCACCTCTCTTCTCAGCGGGAGTGCAGTGAGCAAACTGTGCAAGAAGGGAGGGTCACTGGCTGAAGCAAACTTCACCTCTTATCTACCTTTTCTATCACGACAGTAACCAAGGCTCCATTCCTGCAAAGACTTCAGCACATGCTTAACTTTATGCACCAAGTCTCATCCCATTGGCTTCAATGGGATTATGCACAGTGTGTAAAGAAAGCACTGCTTAACTCAAACTCATTCATTCACTGTCAAAACGGTCATTGAATGGCAGGTTTATTTAGCACCAAGTGAGGCTAAGATAGCAGCTGTGGCAAAAGGGGGACAGAACTAAAAGGAAATAAAATAAACCCTGTTGGCCTTTACACTCTCCTTAAGGGGTCCCTCATTACCATTCTTACTACATCACCCATGGCAGCAACCACCACCACTAATCCGCAGCTAGAGTGTAGCTAGGCCATTCTCTAGCCATCGTCGCTATTTGATGGGCTACAGACTATTACTAGTAATTTATATAGCATTACTTGCAAGCACAGGGCTGCTCCAGAAAATTCAACAAATTGAACTGCAGCACGAAAGTTATAAATAAGCAACTCACCCACTCCGGAGGTTGATCCTGCCACCTTTAGGAAGCAAACATATGGAACGTTTCGAGCTTTCCCCGCACAGGATTTTAACTGGAGGATTACACGGCTATATCACAGCTCTCTTCACAGACACAGGCTTGGTGTAATTACCACGGGGCAAACTCGCTCAAACAGGCAATAAGCTGACTAAGGCTCTTAGAGGCCTGGCCGGATGGCCTTCTTATGTCTCACTCAAGAAGCCCTGAACTCTTGTAGACTCAAGGTATTTGTTGATTATCTGATTCTGTCAACAGAAAAGCTTAAAGCCAGTCCAAGAACAACCCCAGCCCCGAGCTTCTCTCAGATAGACTGAGTTTAGGGATCATTGGTAGAACCTTACAAAAATAGAAGCCTTACGGAAATGCTAGGAGTCGTCTCCTGAAATGGTGTAGTACCACTGCGATATCAACATTAAGTATAGTGTCTGCATAGGGTTTGGGTACATAGGAGAATTAGAAAACTAAAATGTCATTTATCGTAGTGTTGCAAGACTGGTCTAAGAGGAAATTACTACAGCTTGCTATGTTCAGTATCTCATTGTAAAGTTTTCAAAGTTTGCACTGAGTTTTAACATTCAATATAGGAACAATGACCAAGATTTTCAGAAGTGGCTAGTGAATTCGGTTGCCTAAATTGAGACACCTTAAAAGGGCCCTAATTCTTAGAAAGGGCTGAGCATTTGCGCTATGAAAATCAGGCACATTAAAGCGTCTGTTTGGGAGCTCCAAAAACCGAAGCAGCCAAACATCACTGGTCACATCAGATAAACTTGGTCTGTTTTCTAAAGGGACTTCAATTCAACCTTTTATTGGCATGCACAAACCTATGCATCTGTGCCTGCAAATTAGACAGTCAGTGCTTGAAGCTCATGGGGGTTTTGTGCCTGCAAATAACTACAGGCAGAAATCTGTGCATGCAAAATTGGGAGAGTGATTTTATGAAAATGTTTCTGAAATTAAACTAAACCTAAATGAACAGATTTTTGCAAGTTGTTTGTATGTGCATGAAAATGCAGGAGGGTCCAGGGCTTATGAATTCCATAAATATGCTTTACACCCAGTGCTAGTGCATTGGCTGAGGGGCTGATGGAGCAAGAGGGTTGAGAGATACTGGACCACGTGTCTATTTCTAGGCTCGGCTCTGTCTGTTCTGCAGAATGACACTGCCATCAGATTTATTTTGAAAATAAAAATTAAATGTTGTGCCATTAGAGACACTGTTTGCAGGTGTAAGTGAAGGAGCGATGGTGCTAATTGGAGTGGAACCATGCATATACACCCTTATCACTAGTACATGTCTAGTTATAGACATGTATTTTTCCAAATAGCAGCATTAATCTTCTGTCACCTCACCCTGACAACATCAGCCTCCCCAGCTCCATGAGCTCCTGATGCCACCCTTTAAATGCTTCCTATACCCCTAACCTTTTGCAAAACCTTTCTAGTTTGACCTTGTTGGCAGCACCATGCCCACCCAGTCACACATGTTAACTGCTGCTGTGTATTCCTTTGGAGTTGAATTGCAAGCTCTCTGGGGCCAAGACCCTAGCGTTTTGCCAAGTTCTGTGCACAATTAGAATGCTCTATACATCACTTTCCAGTGTCTAACCAAGCAGTCTTGTACAATTACCCATGAAAGCTTCTCCAAGGCTTAGCCTCAATATGCCTTGTAACACTTCTCAGAAGAATGTGTCTGGTCTAGGAGCCTCGTTAGTTTCAAGAGCCTCCAACCTTTTAATAAAAATTTCTTACATTATCTGAATGCTTCCTAATTCATCCTCTTCTGTTCCTGAAAATCTAAATCCCATTTAAGTTAATGCCCTTCATTTTCATTTATAAAGACAGATACTAAATAATTATTTCCTATCTCTGCTGTTTCCTTATCTTCTGTCCTAATAATTCCTCACGGTCTCTTTCATCATTTGTCTTCAGTGCAAGAAACTTTTCTGTTAGTTAAAATATTCTATGTTAATTTTCTTCTGTTTCTTTCATCTCTCTGCTTCTCTCCTTACCTGCCCCCTCCTAATTCCAAGGCCCTCCAATGTTTTTTATGCTTATCCTTGATCATAAGGATCTTCACATCCTTCCTGTGTTTGTCTATTGGTTGGTAACTTTATATGTAAATTCCAGCAGGTTACCCCTTCAAGCTTTGCCTTTGATATCTGAGTAGCCCTGCCTTGCTGAAGTGTTTTGCATAAACAGTCATTCTAAAAGGGACTGCCCCATCCTCACCTCACATGAAAGTAGCAAAAACAAGCATTCAAAGATACATCTCCTGGTGACCATTTGATGTATCTGATTAAAAGAAAATCTAGTTCTGTGCAGGAGACCAACTTGCCATCTCTTTTGGTGATTAAGTCATTAGAAGATGGACAAGGTCATGGGACACTACTGCAGAAATCACCACCACAAAATAAAGCCTAAAGCTAGGTAGGATTTTGAAGATTAGACATTTATATGGATAAGCACATCCAGTTACCTGCAAGAATTCTGATGATTCTGGTTGTCAGCTATTGTGTGCTTGGGTTACTTATGCTATCGATTTACACATGGAGAGACGGCATTGACTTGAGGGAGGGATGTGAGAACACTGGGCCCCCACCGACACTAACAAGCTTCCGCTCTAGCTATAGTTTACCAGCAGCTCCACCAGTTCAAGCTGTAGTGTAGACGGAGACTACAAGGTAGAGAGACATGGCAATAAGAACTCTGGAAGCCTGTCTCCTGTACGGCTTGCACCATCGCTACCCGTGGTGGCATTGCGCTGGTTGTGAATCCTAGCTAGTGTAGGCAAGGCCTGCGTCTGAATCTTGAGATGGCTGGTTGAAGCCAAGGGGGATGAGGAACGTAGGTTGTTTTAGAGTTCAACTCCCATCAGCAGATTAGGAAACAAACCATGTGTGACTATCATTCCCTTGACCACTCCAGGCTGGATTATCCCAGCCCTTACTTAGGCACACAGGGAAGAAAGAGCATAAGACTCCCCTCTTATTCCCTGCTTAGCTCTGCTCAGATAAAAAAAATCTGAGCTAGGCTACACTCCTGATCCAACCTGCTGTGTGGGTGGGGTCAGGCAGGTCGCAGGAAGAGACCTGGATTCTAACCATTTGTTTTTTGGTTTGCTTCTGAGACCATGCATCTAAGTGCCACACTTTCCTCAGGGTGTGGAAGTTACAATTTACCACTTGGCTTACATACCACCACCCCTTCCCCAGCACCTCATCTGTCTTTTTAGACAGTAAGCTCTTCTAGGAAGGGTTTGGCAAAGGCCTGCCACCTGTATCCCTTTTTTCCTGTCAAGATGATCTAATTACTGTCCACTATTCATCTAGTTTTCTTCCCTTCTGTACCACCACCAAGGACAGTGAAACTAGGCTAAGCTGCTCCAAATTGTGGTCTATATGTGCCACCTGCCTCTTTCTAAACAGCATTTGGGCTTTAGCACTTTGTGGGAAGGTTCACTTTCATGCCAATAAAAGCAGATTTGGTTTTAGTAAAGATCAAGGCCAGAATTCCTGTTCAGTTTTAGGGTCTGTAAAGTAATTTAGAAAAAACCTCAAAGTTCAGAACTTAAGTTAGTGACAATGGCCCTTTAAAGGGGACACTCCTTAAAAATTACTTTCTTAAAAATATTTGCTATTGTTACAAACACCAAGGTGTTTCATCAATGAAAGATTAAAGGTAACAACGTTATGTTTTATCCATTTGTTCACTTTATGCAGTGGGCAGAACTTTGTCTTCAACCATATTTGCTCTTGCTCTGTATAGTCAGTTTCCCCTTTTTTTGTAGAATGTGTGTCTGTGTGCACACACACAAGTAAAAATCAATAGAAAATAGGAATGTACAACCACAAAAACTGGCAATGGGACTCAGCAGCGATGACATCTAAAACTACTTCTAACTGCATTTCGAGACTGTCTCTGGCCTTTTCATCTTTGACAAAATCCTAAGAAATAAACATCCTCAGCTCTGCATTATGCTCTTTTGCAGAAACCCCCCCTAAATGTTACTTTCTGCTAAACATTCTGACAAGAGAAAAATTAGATTAGTAATTACACACAATTATGCAGATCTGGTAAGAAAAGAGAAATTAAAGTCTAACATTGTCTAGTACAGAATTACCCCATATGATAAATAATTTTGACTGACTCATCAGTAGAATTTGCTGGAATATAAACCTGTGCTGCTTAAACAATTTACAATTAGTTTGTCGTGCCTGTAATTTTTATTCCAAGGAAAAAACACTTTTTAAATTAAGGAAAGCAGACCTTATTTCTACTGCTTGTGCTACACTGTATTTTAGCAAATATCCTTGTTTTGTTACTTCTTCCTAAAACATGGTCACAAACATTAAGTACTGAAACCTCAGCCTGGGAAGCTATATAGGACAGAGGCAGAGAGAGAGATTAACACCCTTGCCTGGTGAGTAGAAGATTTGGGAATAGAATCCAGAGCTCAGCAGCCCAAACTTTTGACCACTAGTGGCCAGAGAGGGATTCAGAGAAGAAAGTTTCTGTAGCCTCTTAGGGGATAAAGCAACAGAGGGTCCTGTGGCACCTTTAAGACTAACAGAAGTATTGGGAGCATAAGCTTTCGTGGGTAAGAACCTCAGTTGAAGCGAGGTTCTTACCCACAAAAGCTTATGCTCCCAATACTGTTAGTCTTAAAGGTGCCATAGGACCCTCTGTTCCTTTTTACAGATTCAGACTAACACGGCTACCCCTCTGATCTTAGGGGATAGGTATCTTAGCGAGTCTTAGTGGAGTAACTTTAAAATACACATGCACCCTAAATTACCAGCTGGTCTCCAATACATTTGAGTCTCCAAGAGAGTCTTAATCTAGAAAGGGGGAAGCATTGAGGTAACAGTTGGATGATCAAGTTATTTGGGTTACTCAGGACCAGAAAGGACAAAGAACCTAGGTAAATGGGCAAGAAGATTTCAAAAGATATTCACTGTGGATAAATGCAGAGATCTGCACATTGGAGGGGAAAATTTAAACTTGTATCCCTTGCAGGCTTCTAAATTGCTTGCATCAACTCAAAAGGACCTAGGTGCCATTGTAAAGTGCTCAGTGCAGATTCTGTTCCATGTGCAGCTGTGGTCAAGAGGCTAAGATGTTGCAGGGAACGGGATAGTGACTAAAAGAATATTATAACATCTCATATATAAAATTTATGAGCTTAAACCAGTGGCTGTGAAAGCAGCACTGAACACAGGTCACTCCGCCCACACGAGTGAGAGAATCTTGCTGCTTAGGAGAGGCCCTGCTCAAATGGGCCAGCGTGAGATTGGTTTCTGAGGACAACCATGCAGTGATGTAAATTGAAAGTGATAAGTAAACTCTTCAACCAGGTCCCTGCTGTGCTGCAGGTAGAGGAGAGCTTGCTGATTACCTTGATGCCACTTCCAGTTCATTGTACTGGTTTAAAGTTTAACACACTCAATACTGTACATACAGCTCCTTAACTCCCCTCCCTCAGCAGTAGTAAAGCAGAGCATCAGAGGAGGCATGACCTGATTTAAGGAGGAGTCCAGAGTAATTTTAGAAGACAAATGAATCTAGTGAATCCTGCAAAACAATTTGAGGGACTACAAAGGCCTCAGCAGCCGGCTTGGGCAGAGCAAGGGAAGGAGGTGTTTGAAAACAATCAGTAATTTACTAGACAAAAAACTCTTTAAAGCCAAAATAAAGGTGAGGAACTAAACAGCCAGGAAAACCTAGAAGGATGTTGGTTTGTTAGAGGATGGCTGGTTCCCAGAAGTTGAAGGCTTCTGCCAGAAAGTCACATGTGCGCACACCCCCTGCCCTCATGCTCCGGAATTCTGAATCTCCCGTGTTTTATTTAGATCGTGTGTTCCTCAGGGCAGAAAGAGTGCCTGATTCTGTGAGCCTCACGCAGGTGATTAAGGGCCTGCCTCCACGGTGGGTGTTCTACATCCCCTACCCTTGCCCATGCTTGATCCACAGAGGATAAGTCTGTTCTAGTTCACAGCTGAAGACTTATTTTGCTCAAGCTGGAGAGGCTGTTATTGTTGGAGGTTTTAAGTTCAGTCCCCAGTGATGACTGCTATGCAGTGTCACTTCACCATGCCACGTAATGTATCATTAGAGGGTAAAGGGAAAGGAACAGTGAGGTTACAGCATAGGCAAGAGAAAGGAGGCACAGAGCCAGCAAGAAAGAAGCACAAGGCTCTTCCAGACAGGCAGAGCTGCAGGGGAGTCTGCTCTTGTGCCTGCGAGGCTGAGGCCTGGTCTACACTGGGGGTGGGGGTGGGGGGGGGGAAATCGATCTAAGTTACGCAACTTCAGCTACATACTTAGATTGATTTACCGTGATGTCGATTGCTGCCGCTCCCCCGTCAACTCTGCCTGTGCCTCTCACGGTGCTGGAATACAGGAGTCGATGGGAGAGCGCTGCCTGCCAATCTGGCGGGTAGTGTAGACATATCCTGAGACCGAAATGGGATTGAGAGCAGGCCAGTCCCACATGAAGGCAAAGAGGAAAGGGAGGTTGGAAACTCCGTATCCACCCAGGAGGCTGGAACAAGCTCACAGAGGCTTTCAAACACCAGATGGGTTATTTGGACAGGGATCCAGATGGATACAGAGAAATGGATGGAGCGGTCTCTAGGGGAAAGGAAAGTTTGGCTTCTCAGGGTGGGAGGAGCCTGCCATCAGCATCCTGTGGACCACTCCTAAAGCACTAACATCATGGAAATTGTGTCTTATCCCCCCAGCCTCATCCCTGTGTAGGATTGTGGTCATACGCAAGTAACGCACCACAATGCATGCTCTCAGGGGCAGAATCCAGCCCCTGCAGCTGAGCTGATACTCTGCAAGTTGGCAGCTTAAACTCCGGTCCTGGTGCTAATGCGCTTTGTGGGTGGAGAGAGAAAAAATAGAAGGCGTTGCTAGCTGAAGTTTCAGAGTGAGATATTGTCACCACTTCTCTGCCAGCTAGGGTGACCAGACAGCAAGTGTGAAAAATCAGGACGGGGTAGGAGGTAATAGGAGCCTATACAAGAAAAAGACCCAAAAATCAGGACTGTCCCTATAAAATGGGGACATCTGGTCACTCTACTGCCAGCGTCTGCCACAGCATAGAAAGCCTGTGAACATGGTGCCCTATAATCCTTCTGAGGTTCCTTATTCCTGTCCGTGCTCCACAGCAATCTGTCTCTGCTCATTGCCTAGAGTCATCTGCAAACAGGGCCGGCTTTAGGCACCAGCAAAACAAGCTGGTGCTTGGGGCGGCACGTTTTTAGGGGCGGCATGGCCGGCGCCAGAATGCTGCCCCTAAAAATGTGCCCCGCCGCCTTAGCGCACCTCCGCTGCTGCCGCTCACGCACCAAGAGCCGATTCCCTCGCCGCTGCTCTCCCCTCCCAGGTTTGAGAGCCTGGGAGGGAGGAGGGGGAGATCCTGAGCGGCCGCGGCATGCGAAACAGCTGATTCGCATGCCGCTGCTCGCTCTCCCTCCCTCCCAGGGGAGGAGGCAGGGCTGGGGATTTGGGGAAGGGGCAGAGCTGAGACTGGGCCAGGGGTGGGGTAAGGAAAAAAAACGGGGGGCGGCCAAAATTGTTTCTGCTTGGGGTGGCAAAAATCCTAGAGCCGGCCCTATCTGCAAATCTCCTAATGGCCACCAGCATCTTCCCCCTTCAGTGACCTCTCCCCTGACAGGCCGTATCTGGGGGCCTCCAGAGAACTGTTGCACCGTTTGCAAGAGCATTTTCGCTTCTCTGCCAGCATGATGCTCAAGACGGCAGGAGAGTCATACTAAGGAGGGGCCAGAAATGTCCAGGAAGGAGCACTGAGGAAGAGATTCTCACTGGCTGAGGCTTTTCCATTGTTCTTATTTGGGGACATCAGCATTTGGTGAATTCACAGCTCACGAGAAGATGGGATTGATAGCCATGGGCTCAGTTAGGACCAAGCAGGTCCTGTGGGAGTTTCTCTGAGAGCTGTCAGTCCAGGTCTGCAGCAGCCCCTGCTGTTCCAACCTCAGGTATTTACTGGCATGTCTACATACTGCAACTTCAAAGCACTATCTACACAGGTAATTTTTAGTGCACTAGCATGGCCCTGCTAGCCCAGTGCTGTCAATTTGGGCTGGGAGGCTGGTCCCTGCTCTGTCCAAAGTGCTGTGTTGACACACCCAGTGAGCCCCACTGACAGCAGCAGCTAAACAGTAACAAAGAGCAGAGCTGTTTGAAAGAGGCTCCACTCTTACCATCCTAGTGTTTGGCTATTTTCTGAGGTTGCAATGCTCCCCCCCTTCCCTGCGGTACGCCGTGTCCCCTGAACACCTGATCGTTCAGTACTCCCAGGTATTCCAGTCTTCCTGACTCACCAATACCAGTTAACCTCAGTCCTAACCTGTTGGCTCCGTTATTATTCCAATGTGGTTATAACTCTATTGCACTTCAATTTTGCCCTGCTGTGCCGTCCTCTCCAATTTGCAGCACCCCTTTCTTTTCTGGGGGGCATATTTTATTGTAAACATTCATGAAATTAGCATGCAAGTGTCAGACACTCACCACCGCTCAACATGAACCATTTTTAAAATAGCAGACATTTGCCAATTTTGCAAGC
Organism: Malaclemys terrapin pileata; assembly: GCF_027887155.1. Lineage (NCBI taxonomy): Eukaryota > Metazoa > Chordata > Testudines > Emydidae > Malaclemys > Malaclemys terrapin. Next base: position 32,471,533 of record NC_071519.1, read on the forward strand.
TATACGCTGACTTTGTGAAACTGACCTACAATAGAGTAATTAAAATGCATCTAAAATGTGTGTGACCTTAATGTGGATTTGACTGGAGGTCTGCAGAACAGTTAGATGAGGGCTTTGACCATCCTGGATCACTTAGACCAGGAGTCCATCTCTTTCCTTTTTCATTTCTTCATGAAAGAGACATTATGTAACACCATTCAGATGTCAGTAAAATCCACGAAGGCTGATTAAACTTGAAAGTTTCTGATTTTTAAATATGAAAACTCATCCATGAAACTCCCAAGTCTCTTATAACCTGTAAAAAGCAACAGAGGGTCCTGTGGCACCTTTGAGACTAACAGATGTATTGGGAGCATAAGCTTTCGTGGGTAAGAACCTCACTTCTTCAGATGCAAGTCTTATAACCTGGTTTATTTTTAACAATAAAGAGATTCCCTTGAAGTTTCCCAATGTAAACAGACACCATAAGAGACAGATGTTGATTCTGCAGTGCTAACAAGGAACACTGGTCTCAGGCAGGACAGCTGGGGCATGAAGGTGAGGAATTATTGCTCCAACAAGAGGAGTTTGAGGGGTAGGGGCTCATGTGTCTCTGGAGCTAAGGTTATTCTACACATTCAGAGGTTGTGAAGAACCTTGTTTTAATACCTCAGACTTGCCTCTAGCTGTGGCTAATTAATGTTGCAAAGAGAGGGAGGTGGCGAAGTCTGGAGGGAAAGGAGCAGGAATATAATGCTGTCATCACATAGCCTGCCCGCGCAATTCAGGTTCACAGAAATGGAGAACAGCAGCAGCTGTAGCAATATGAACTCAACTGATAATGAGGGAGCTTGTTTGCCAGGGTGACCTAAAGCTTCAGTTATTAGGCAAGGTATGGGTGAGAGACATGCCCACAGCTGCCCACACACCTACATACACAGCTTTACTGGTGAGAGACTGGCCAGTGCTGCAGAACATGCAGCCCCATATCCCCCACTGCAGCAGGGCAGCTTGGGTGCACATGTGTACAAGATGTAGGTCTTCTCCATCTCAAACTGCTCTGAGGTACATAGCTAGGTGAACACCCATGTAGCTATACATGCGTGTGCACACACCCCACTCCCATAGTTGGGCACACAGAGCAATCAGCCTTCAGTGACAAGATTCAATGCATCAGAGAAGCAGAGATTTTGGTTTTGCTGAAATGAAGACAAAAATGGATAAATGTGGGCAAATGCTGCAAAGGAGAAGGAAACCTCTTTTCTAAACCCCAGACTTTCCTGTCTACCTTCCTTTCTGACTACTGACTTCCTTTCCCATCGTTTATATGAGAGCACTGTCCAGAGGTCCCAAGTGAGATCCAGGCCGCACTGCTTGAGGTGCTGCACACAAACCTAGCAAGAGTGAAGACAATCCCTGCCCTGAAGAGCTTACAATCTAAATCAAGGATTTTCACAGATGAGTAACTATGGCTCAGAGATTAAGTGGCTCAGGGTCACACTGGGACAATCAGGAGTTGAAACCAGTTCTCCACAATCCCAGTCCAGTGCCTTAAAAATAAAACCATCCCTCCCACTTCATGCCTTGGAGTGCATTTCATCCCCATACCACTCCTGAAGGCCACCACGGTTCTGCAGGATTCAGGGGGAGGGCTTTCTGACAAAACCCCATCTGAGACTCGGGCATTTTCCTGTAACACTGCAAAATGCCTTTCCCCACCACCAAATACACCTGACTGCTTTGTACCAGCCCCAATTCACATTTGTATGTTTGCTTAGAGTGCATTCTCTCATCTGTCACCCTGTCAGAGTCTGGGAAAGGAATCCTTGACTTTTTGCGGTCGCTGACTATGGTCAGGCATGAGGGAGGCCGTGTAATTATTTTCGCAAAACCCACTGCTTCCTGAGCCCCACCCACCGAGCGCATGAGGGAGCCCCCGCTGGAGCCCCGAGCATGGACAACCAGTGGCTTAAGATGTACAGTTCAGCCTGTTCTAGATGCAATGTCTCCGTGCCGAGCACTTCCCTCCTGCAGCCGGTTCCTGAGCTAAGCAACATCACGGTAATAAAAACAGACAAGCAAGAGGGGAAATAAGCACTCACCGCGTTTATGTCTATTTCTTCTGACAGCGGGAGATGCTTGGATGGCTGGGAGAGAGGAGCAGCATTGATGATGCTATTAGAGCACAGTACCTGTCTCTTGCACAGCCATCTTCTCCCTTATTCAGGTGTGAATATTCTTTATTGAGATTGGTGCTGGGGCTTGAGAGGGGTGGACAAAAGGAGAAGGCCTACACCAGGCAATGCATCAACTTCGGCATACGGAAACGACCAGACTACTGACAGTGACCAGCACTAGCTGTTTCAGAGGAAGACGCAAGTAACACTATTAGACATCCACGACTACTGGCTTGTCTTCTCAGTCAAGGGCAGCCTGACACTACACCTAATGCCAGGTTAGGCCCCGTTTCTCAGGGCTTCATGTGTTATTTGAACATAGAATTCAAAATACAATGCAGCTATTCCCCCATTCTCCGACAGACTATCTGCAAGGGAGTCTGCTACTCCAGCACCTACAAGCCTCATACTGTTTCCTGTAGCTCTCTCCACTCCAAAAGAGCCACTTGCTGGCTTTATAGTCATCACCTGACCCTTTCCAGGCTGGGTCTGATCATCCCCTGTACCAGGCCCAACCACCTGTTCTTAAAAGGGCTCTCCCTCAGAACAGGGCTGGCTAGTCACAGGGGGCTGCCCACACAACAAGTTTTTCTGACCCACCTTGTGTCAGCAGCTGGCTTACATCCTGAAGCATGAGAGTTTTACTTTAAGCAATTGGGCTAGGGCTGTCTTTTCACTGTTTGCTGGGCAGGGGGTGTCTACATTTTAAAATAAAGCAATTGCTGTTGAGTGTCACTTCATTGAACAGTTTTGTACCAGGATTAAATGTGTCTACTTAATAAAGTTAGATTAAACAAGCTTTTGTTCCACACAATATTTCCTTTGTTAATGCCATTTTTTTTTTTAAGAGGGGGAGTGGGGCTAAATCTCCCCTCAGCCCCCAGTTGCCTATATCCATGGTTTGTACTGCACCTAGCACACAGGGGTTCCTAGATTTGACTACAAATACTGTGACTCCTGTATTGCAACATGGGACATTCTCATTAGTCATATCGAGGTCTAATTCTTTCCTGAATTCTACTAAGCTCTTGGCCACAATGATCATTTGTGTAACACCACACTGGGGAGAGACTTTCCCCCTAATGTCTATGAATCACCATCAGTTGATATCGTGAAGCCATAGGAGTAATCAGTTTTCAATTTGAACCCTACCTGGTGTAGCTCAAGATGCTAACATAATGTACCTGTGCCCTCTACCTGATGCAATCAGAACTCCTCAGTTGGGTTATAGGTCCCATAATACTAGGAGTCTCCATTTGTGCAAGTGGTGAGAGTTTGTGCTTCCGGAGCTGGGGGTATCTGGGTTTTATTGGCACTATCCTGATCTTTAGCCAATTCTGAGTGTCTGTGGTGAGACATGGTGCCAGTTGTGAAGTCCTAGTTAGCCATGGATTCATTATAATACCCAGGTCTCCTTTGGAAACTTACTAAGCTATTTAACTTTGATTTCCTGCAGCAGCAGATTCCACAGATTAATTTATTGATATCAAATAATACTCAGGCATGATAAACTTCAACACACACAAGTTCTGCATGAGAGAAGCAAACTGAATGCTTCATAATTTTCAACAAGAACTTCCTTCCTCCTTTGACAGAAGCCTGATATTCAATAATTAAAAAAGGGGAGTCCATCTGTCTGCAAAGACGAGGGCACAGACGCTTCAATGACAACATATTTAAGGCTCTACTTAAGAAAAGAGACATTATTTCAGTTCCCATATTGCAGCCACAACCCGTGATGCACTATCAATTAAGAACAGCCATAATTACAAACGGAAAACTGCAAACCTCAGAGCAGATAATGTGTTTCCATTAGATTAAGTAGTCATAGGAATCAAAAATAAAACCTATACTTCTGCTAATTAAACCCACTCACCATCTGATTAAGATGTGTTGTGATACCATGGAAAAGTACCGAGGAGTTACTGTAAGTAAACCCAAGTGGATATTAATATTATATTCCCTGACACAGGGAATAATTGATCTGCCTAAAGGTTAACCAAGGTAATTACTACAAGTTGACAAACTGTCAATACCAAAACCATTTGCTTTAGAGAGCAGCATTATGGACAGAGAATGGATTTAAAAAATTGGCCCATTGTTACAATCCCTGTAATCTCCCCCTTGCATGTGACTCCCACCCTGGTTCTGATGAGGCTGCACATTGGCTCTTCTGAATAGATTTGGTTTCTACTCAGATTTTCCCTTCTCAAAAAAAATCCTCTTCAATTGATTCTCCATCCCCCCCCCCTAGAAAAAAAATGAGAACTTTTCTTTTGTTAAAAATGGGAGAGGGGAAAATTTTCTCTCTCATTGCAAAACTAAAAAACTTGCAGGAAATTTTGGAAGACTAAAAAACATTTCCCAGAGAAAAACAATTGGCATTCATAGCCATCTGCAGGGCCAGCAGTGAAAAATTCCCATCCTTTATTAGGAAGAGTCTAGGGGCCAGAGTTTTAAAGGTATTTAAAATGCCTAAAGATGCAGACAGGTACTAAATGGGATTTTCAAAGCACTTAGGTGCCTAACTCTCAATGGAGAACCTAAATACCTTTTACAGTATGGCCCTAGGTATTTGGGCTTCCTCAAACAGCCAATTATCTTGGTGCCATTTGTCCTGACATCACTACTATAATACTGCTGGTACTACCTGCTACATAGAGATGGTAGTTAGGGACACTAAGTATTGCATCCTGAATTTGGCAATTGGCTGAAATCTCAAAATCCAGTGGCTCATCTTCACCCTTCCATCTAGTCTTTATCCAGGAAGAACTCCCATTCACTTCAACAGGAATGGTGCCCAAAGGCGGAGACCATGATATGGTTATTCATGACGACCAACGACTTGCTTCTCAAGCAGCGCAGTTGTGTACAAGGGGACTAATTTGTGCAGTACAGCACTATTCGAGATGAGTCAAGGTGGAGTCTTATCTGAACCTACAAAGAAACAGCTTCTGCCCCAGATGGGGCCAGATTGTCATTCCAATACTCACACTGAACAGAACTTTACAGAAACTGTGGCTTTGCTTAGGCCAATGAAACTATTTGTCCAGCACGGTACTATTCCATTAACAGGTGTGTCCAACTCACCCTTGGTTTGGAGGATGCCTGTCGATACAAGAGAAGGTGTTTGGAGGAGTATCCCTCTTGAAATGAGGCTACTCATGCAAGCACTCAGAATTATGAATTTCAGTATCAGTTTATTAATATTCTCCAGTATCGGCTTCAGAGCCACGTTTCCATGAAAGTTGCGGCCACCAATCTCCTTTGCTGGACAATTCATGAAAAATGAAGACAGAGGGACACGGGCAGAATTAAAGCCAATTCACTTTGCAGTCATGGAATGTTTTTTTCCTTTATTTACCCAAGTCTGTCTCAGAGTTTTGGGTTCCAGTTTTGATTGTTACTGTGGAAACCAGCCTAATACTAGTATATAAAAAGAATGAGCTCATTAATTAAAGAAATTAAAATTTGAGATGGAACCTTGGGGATCAAAACGTGATAGGTTGTTCTCTATTTAGCTTGCGTGTATTTAGAAATCTCAGTTCAAATATTCCGTAAAAAGTAGCAGGGAACTAAATGTAGGATGCGTAGTTTGTCAGACTCTCCTGTACTTTACAACACTGGGGAGTACTGCAGCATGACAGCTTTCTAATCACCACTAATTAGGCAAATGCTGAGTAACATGCTTCCCCCCACCCCAGATACAAATAGATCAGCAAAAGGTTCTCAGGGACACCAGACACAGACAGAGTGAATATCATGCAAGTTGTCACAAAGGCTACTGAAAGGATGGAATTTGCTGAACACTCCTGGTATCCATGGGTATCAACTGAAAAAAGTGATTGATCAGGTGAATTTGCCTGTGCTTGGACCACAACACGAGTGGGCTGCTCCAGACTCAAGATGAGGGTTGGGAATCCCCTTCCTTCTCTGCCCAGGTTAAGCATAGTTCCATTGGAAAAATTTGTCTTCTAGTTTGGGGAAGGTGTCGTCATAGCAAGGGTGGGCAGACAGCTGTCCAGCACCCGATTCTTTGTAGAAATGCAACCCCTCTAAGGCAGCAGCCAGCTAGACATTCCAATGGGTCACTACTATGCCTCCCTTTGTCCCTACATCCTGCGGGCGAACCTTTCGTCCTCTCCACAGCTCCTATTTCATCTCTATTCCCCATCTATTAAGACCCCATTGGCCCTGGTGCCTGAGGAAATTCTTGCATACCAGATCCATTAGTGCCATTTCACAGGCTAGAAACCCGCAGGATGCAGTTCCTGGCCTTTCATTTGCTGAAAGGGTTATTTGCCTCACCTCATAACACACTTGATCAACAACAGATCCATAAAAAACTAAGGGTGTGTTCGACAACATCTATAAGGTTTTATTATCAGGTTTTCCCAAAATATATTTTGCGGTTTCATGAACATGGTCATTGAACCAGAGGCTGGGAGATGGATTTCCATTTGCTTTTCTCCCACTGCACTCAGTCCTCCTAATGACACAAGCTAACCAGCATCAAGCCACAGGAGCAATTCCTGAAGTGTCCATCCCTGGTTCAGGATATGTTGAGCTCTAAGATGGTACCATTTTGTCCGGCACAGGAGTCATGCATCTCCTTTCCAAATGGGGGGGGGGGGAAGAAGAGAGGAATATGGACAGTAGCCACGGAGACATGAGTGTGATGCAATTTTACCTGCTGTGTTGTATCTTGGACAAAAATGGATGGGAATTTAGGCCGATTAAGGGTTTTGCTAAAAGCCCTGGCTCAAGTCCCATTGACTTAGGCTCACATTTTGGAATGGTATTTAGGCAGTGCTGGGCTCACTGTGGCAACGCCTAACCGATTTATTAGCCTAACGCATTTTCAAACGTGATTTAGGCACTTAGGAGCCCTAAGTGTCTAAACCCCTTTTGAAAAGGAGACCTAGGTTCCTGAGTCAGCTACGCATTGCAACACTGAGTGCAGCAATGCCTAAATACCTTTACAAATCCAAGCCCTAGAGACTATTTTCTTTTAGACTGGTTCTTCGCACCTGAGACGGTCACTGACACTTGAGGAATCTGTGCATACAACACGAAATCTGGTTGATATTACAACCTTATGCAGTTGCTGCCATGAAAACTGCAGTTTCTTGAACTCCTGTCTCTTGTGTATCCACCATTGCCAACACGTGTACTTCCCAGACCAGTGATAACAGCCAATCATTAAGGACTATCAGCGCTGAGATAGCTCCTACCTGGGGAGAAGAGTAAGTGCCTCGTAGGGGGAAACCAGTTCTCTTCAATTTTCCACAGCAAGGGGCTAGAGGTTTGTAGAATAGAAAGTTATCAGGCAAGACAGTCAGAGGACAAAAGCAGCAGATTATAAAAGGACTCAGCAGGGGAAGGTTCAGGGAGAAAGACACAGGAAGTTTGGACAGCAGCAGGCAAGAGGATGGACTGCCCAAGGTCAGAGGAAACTAGCTGGAGGGAGAAGGATCTACATTTCAGAACCAAGAACAGACTAACAGGAGGATGCCGGACAGTGAGAGATCCAGGACCCCAGCCCAAGAAGTGCCCTGGAGTGGTGAGGAAACTGAGGCAGGGAAGTGAGTGTAGGGTTTTATTGGTTTTGTAAAAATCTTTGCTACGACAAGCAATATACTGACAGAGCAATGCTGCATTTGAGTCCTGTGCAAAGTCAGTGTTGTGCTACACCTTATCAAGTGCCCAAGAGAGTTAAACTGTAACCCACATGGCTCACATCTGTGTGGGATTCTGGGAGAGGGTGTTTGATTTAGGGGGGCTGGGGAGAGTCAGCCCTGGTTCCAGGGGGTCGACCAATGGGCCATGTGGTCTAAACACTCAGGAAGGGTGCAGATAGAGGAACTGCACCCAAAGGGTTTGCCTAGGGAACCAAGAGGGACTATTCAGACCCTGGAGGTTTAACACACATGGGATCCAGCGAGGTAATTCCCCCACAGTCTTGTGAGTGGGGAAGAGGGGGCACTTGACTGGACCTCGGACACTCATGAACCCTTTCTGAGTAGGCACCAAAGCTTCCTTGAGTGTAAGATTTCCTTCTTTTCGACTGACTTGTGTCATTTGGGTCCAGCCCTCACTTTCTCAGTAAATTCTAGTTCTTAAACTCCTTCCCCTTGGCACTACTCCCCCCAGGACGAGCACCATTTCCCAGCCCTGAGAGCTGCATGCCATTCTGTGCTTTGCTACAGGGAGGGAGCGCTCCTCCATCCCCCACTGCACCAAAAGGGAGAGATACTAAAAGCACCCCCCATTTGGCAGCCCTGGGCTCCTTGCATAGTGCACCCGGAGCAGACATGCTTTTCCTGGAGGAGAAGGCTGCCAGTTTCTCTTCCTCCGCTAAGCAGCCAACACTTTTTTAATTGAATAATTTAAACATTATTGATTTTTTCCTGCTGAGTGGAAATCAAGCCCCAACCTCAGGCAGATCAGAAATGATTAAAAAGTAGCCTCTACCCAGGGCACTATAGATCCTATCCTTCGCCTGCGTGGAAGGAGAAGCTAGGATAGTGCACTGAATATGTGTAAGGGCTAGAGAGGACGCAGAAGGCATTGTAACGTGTTTCCCAGGAGCTGCATTGCCTGCAGCTCTGGGTTTCATCACTAGACATCCCTTACCTCATCTGCGCGAATGGGGCTTTAGTCATTTGTTAGTTTTTGTATGTACAGTAGGGGATTCATGAATGGGATAGCTGATGGAGCCAGGGTAACAAATCCCCACACAGAGATCAGGACATGAGGGGAGGTGCATCAGTCCATCAGCTTGCCAGAGCTCACACTGGCTGGAGACAGCAGCCCAAAGAACCCCAGCTAACATGGACAATTGCCTCTTGCAAACACAACACTTTTCTAGGTGCAGCAGACAAGTGGAGACCCTGACATGACCCACCTGGGCTCAACTATCCCAGCAGGAGGCAGTAAAAGGGGAGCGGGACCAAAAGGCTCTTAGCACCTCATAAGGTGGGTGTATTTATTGCTAATAAATAACAGTGCAAAAGGAACCACCCATGTGCAATAGATGCTAGTCATGCACCTTAGTGTGCTAAGTAGCTCAGATGCTGTGGTGGTGCACACTTGGCAAGGACATGAACACATTATTTGCATTATGGTAGCAGTCACAGTGTGCTAAGTGTTGGCCAAACGTGTAAGAAGCCACGCGTCCTGCGCTGAAGAAGTCAAAATATAAAGCAAGTTACAAATGTAGAATAGGAAAAAGGTAACAGACGATCAAGTATCCCCAGTTGCTCCTTGTCCTACCTGTCTGACTTGCCTAATTTCTTACAGCATCACAGTGGAAGCGAGGGTCTTGAGGGATTTGAAAGAAAAAAGGTGTCAAAGTGTTTTGCACATGCCTGCATAGATGATCATGCTGCAGACTACACATTGTGCCTGTGAATAAATGTCTCCTTGAAAGTAAAGGCTCATCTACATTAGGCATTTTTAGATCAATGACATTATGCCAGTGCAAAACCTGAGCACAGATGTGGCTTGAAATGGGGCTAAGATATAACAGACCCTGGCTTTACACTGGAAGCTGGCATCAGTCTAGTTATTCTGTGCAAAAATCCCTAATAAACCCTCAGAATGAGCCTACCATTTTCCCTTTCACTGGGGTAAGCCAGGGTTCAAACCCATGACCCACTCAGAGGCAGAAAGGCAGCTGACTAGCTCCCATGGCCACTGAAGGCTCAGCAAAGCTTATCCTTCTACAAGAAAAGATGAGTCAGGTTATAAGAAACGCTGCCAAAGAAGTGATGAACACAGCATTGCCAAGAGTATCAATTTAAGGTGCACTTTAATAGTTTTGCTATTGATCTGAGGTTGGTAATTCTACTTCTGACATTGGACACAGTGTAGAAGGGAAAGGCAGCTAGCATGTTGTACTTGAGGGGTTGGTTGTTGAAGGTAGAGGATTCTTTGAATTACAGTAGCCCCTAGCAGTCCCAGTCATGGACAAAGGACCCCGTTGGGTTTGGTGCTATACAAACCCAGTCCTTGTCCAAGGAATTTACAATCTACTCATGGATATGGCCGCTTTCATACCATGGCAGCTGGATGGAATTCAGGCTGCCATAGAGCTTTGGATACCCCGAGTGCTGTTCATGGGACCTATGACTGTGCCTCGTGTGAACCCAGCAGAAATCATACCCGAAACATCTGGCAAGTCATGCTGTGCGAGTGAGTTGGATGTCCTGAGCAACGTTTAAAGTAATAGTTTTCCAAACTAGAGCAAAACTGCATGAACTTACAAACTCAAAGCCTGGTCCACAGTCAAACCATTTGTGAACCTTCCTGTGAATTTCAGGCCAAGTGACCCCATTTCAGGTGGAAGAAATCTGACCATCTGTCTCACGAAACAAGGTCAGAACTTGGTGATTTCAAGTGAATTTCAGTTTAAATTTTCCAATGCATCCCAACATCCTAAACACTGCAAATACCAGATATCAGGATGGGTCTATGCCAGTATATCATTAATGAAACCTCACAGCAGCTGAGAAATGAGATGGAATGCAACCACAAAGGAACAATGAAAGATAAAGGAATTCCACAAGACGGTGGCAGAGCTGGGATTAGAACTTGGGTCCTTCCCGATTCCCAGTCCTGTGCACAAACCACAAGTAACACTGGAAAGAGACAGCTTGAGTCCTCCAGAGCAGTGGTTCTCAACCTTTCCAGGCTACCGCACCCCTTTCAGGAGTCTGATTGGTCTTGGATACCCCCAAGTTTCACCTCACTTAAAAACTACTTACAAAATCAAACATTCAAAAGCAACACAGCACACTATTACTGAAAATTTGCTTACTTTCTCAGTTACCATATAATTATAAATCAATTGGAATATAAAGATCATACTTACATTTCAGTGTATAGTGTACAGAGCAGTATAAACAAGTCCTTGTCTGTATGACATTTTAGTTTGTATTGACTTCGCTACTGCTTGTTATGTAGCCTGTTGTAAAACTAGGCAACTATCGAGATGAGTTGATATACCCCCAAGAAGACCTCTGTGTACCCCCAGCAGCACACATACCCCGGTTGAGAACCACTGCTACAGCGCACTCCCCTCCTCGCCCGTCTCCTCTCCAATCTTCTTCCCATCTCTTTTCAAAGCACTAGATGCACTTGGAAACAAATTCTAGTTAAGGAAGACCAGAAGAGTAATCAATTGTTTATCAGCCACTGGCAAATTTAAAGTAGTTCTGTAGACTTTTTTTTTTTTGGCGGGGGGGGGGAGGAGAAGAGGCTGCAAGTGTTCTTCATACAACACCCAAAGTGACTCAAGTTAAGCCATTCATTTGTCACACTCCTTTAAAAAATACAAATCAAAGGCAGAACAGAATTTGGATTGACTTCCATGTTTCAATACTGGATATCTGGGCTTCTGCCCATCCCACAATCTGTTTAGTGGAAGGCAGTGCATAAGGGGAACAATGTGAGAACAGAGCACAAGTTAGGAACTCAGTTGCCCACTAATTGGATTTCCTATGGTGCCAAGTGTGAAAGGGAATGGGTCTCTTTCTGTGCTAGTCACTACACTGGGTATATAGCCTGGGGGTTGTTGGCCCACAGCTGCTATGGACTCCAATGACCTTGCAGTTTGATTACATGCACCAGCAGGGAGCTCCTAGCCACCTTGGAAGGAGGTGAAAAGACAGTGATGGGGGTGGGTTGTGAGCATAAAAGTCAACCTTAGAAGGAAAAGTGACAGGAGAAGGAACTGCTGGGCAGCCTTCGGCCCAGATTTGGGGCAGGGAACAGCCTCCAGATGCAGTAGTAGCAAACCACAAACTTTGTGGAACGGAAGTGGCAGTGGTGGTTCTGACCCCATCAGGAAACCAGGCTCCAAACCTGTCCTCTAACTCACTCATTCACTCCCCAAGGAGGAGGGTGCACTGGGTGACAAGCTAGGCTCAACCCTACACTGCTAAAGCAGAAACTCCTGCCAGATGGACAGGTGGGGTAGAGCGGCAGTGGGGAGGATGGTCTCCTTTCCTGTAGCAAGGTCACAGAACAAGAAGTGAGGTGGTGATAGCGAATGTGTGGCCTCTATGACAATGCTACATTCGTCGGCAGTCACTCACTGGCCAGGGTACTGTTATCCCTGGTCATTTACAGAGCAGCCGTATCACTTCACCCACAGAGGAAGAGGACTAGTCCCTGCCCAGAGGAGTGTTCAGTTGGGCAACCCACATTGGCTGATATTTGGTGTGAACCTCAGGGTCACCGAAAGGCCCTGATGTGCCAGGCATCCGACACTGAATAGATTGCACAGGGCACTTGGCTGCAGTCTGCCAGACACCCCTCTTGTGTAACAATAATAAAGCATTTACACTTTCACAACAATTTTCAGAGGACTTTAAACACTTCAGAAGCAGAAGGCCCACAACACCTCTATGAAGTATTTTACTGGCTCCATTATATGGAAGAGAACACTGAGGCCCAGAAAGGTGAAGTAATTTGCTCAAAATCATGCAGTCAAGTGAGAGGTAAGAATCTAGTTCTGAATCATGGCCCGCCAGCTCTAGCTCTTAGTTCAAACTCCTCCACCCAAGATGAGAATAGAATTAGGACACCCAACCCCTGGTCCCCTGTGCCAGTCTCTAGACCACACTCGCCTCCCCAGGAGCCAAATCCCAAGCGTCCTGGTTCCCAGTGCCCTTCTCTAGCCACTAAACCACACTCTTTACTGAGCGCGGCTTCTGACAAGACACAAACGGTTGATGATTTAAGGTCATGGGAAGCGAGCAGCACAGACGGCAAGGGCAATGATCAGAGGCAAGTGCTGCACAATAGGTTATTCTTTGCTTGAACCACAACAATGGTTAATTGCTAGACTTTGGACTGGAGACAGCGGCTGCCACTGGATCATCTTACTGTCCAACATACCTGGCACGGAGAACGTGAAGCAGAGCAGCAGAGTGCTAACAGGACATGCAAGTTGTTTATGCCCTGTAAAATGAAGCCATACTCGTCTTTGGAGGGCCGGGTGAAAGATGAATGGGCAGAGGAAGGCAGAGAAGAGGCAATGGAGGGGGTGAGAAGACAAATGATGAAGGAACAGGGTAGGGGAGAGGATTCCTGCTAGTATCTCCCTGTACCAGTCACATCTTAGCAAGTGCCTCCCACTGGACTGTGAGGGGAGCGACTATCCCCAGCCCCTGGTTTGGGACGCCTCATTGAGGAGCCTTGTCATCATTCTTCAAGATTAATTTTTTTTAAATTGCAAAATCTTACAGAGCTATTAACCTCAAAAGAGGCTTAACATATGGCAGAGCGAGTCTCCCTCTTACCCTAATTATAAGGCTTGCAGTAATGGGGCTGTCTTTTAAGTTACAGCTGCTGTGCTTTTGGCTTTTCGCTAACATTACATCCTATTAAAGAGCTACATTAAATGCATGCAAATTGCCAGAACACCGAGTGCTTCAGACCAATGAGGGGATGCGTTTAAGCAATAGCGGAAAATATCCCAGGGTCAGGCTCACCCTGCTGAGAACACCGTATGATCCATCAATCAAATGCCACTCATTAATTAACTAATTCATTAAATAACTTTATATATGAAAGCTCATCAAGGTGGAATACTGTGTTGACAGCAATGTCCTGTCAGCACTTAGCAGTACCAGAACTCCCTTTCCTCCAAGCACCGTTCAGCAGGCTCACGAGTACGGCAGAGCCAGTGTGAGCATGTGCACATTTCCACTGGTGAAAGGCATCCCCACCCACCTGCCAGGGCCATTTCAAAACCCACCCTGCCTTCCTAGTCAGGCAGCAACTTCTTAGCCCAGCAGGTGCCTGCTTCGCTGCAGAGCAGAGCTCAGTAGGCAGGTCCCCTTAGCGGATAAGCTCTCTCCAATGAGAAGCAATTGCTTTGCAACCAGTCTGGAGTAACTTGCAAGAGGGAATTAAATTTGCTGGGTGATTTCAAGGGGGTCATGGAGGGGACTCCTGACTAAGGCACAAGGGGAATAAAACTGAATAGAGTCCTTCTCTAATCCAGCCCCAGAGTAGCCAAAAAACTCCCCATCCTAAAGCACTTCCCCTTTCAAAAGGGGCTTCGGTCTCCCAGCCCTGCTGACTCAAAGCAGACCCCAGTTCTCTCTGGCCATGTCCTCCATCCTTAGAGCCATACCTTACACCTCCACAGGCCCCAGATCTGCTGTTCCATTGCTCCAGCTTTAATTCACACCTGCTTGGGGAAGAAGGGGGTAGAATGTCTAAGACTTACCAGAGCAATGAAGTTTGGGGTGTTTGCGATGGAAAGATCTCTAAAATTAGTGGAATAGGGCAGATTCTGAAGCAGCAGCTCACTTTGTGGGGAACTTCACACTTCCAACCACATCTCTTTTGCAAGCCTTGGTTGCACCCCACCCATTATATAACTTCACTCCCACTCAGCCCTCCTGGGCTTCAGCTGCCACAGCTGAGAGCACTTAGCCAAGATTGCAAACACTGCTCTAGCCCATGAGGGGTGGGGAAAGCACCACTCTGCCCCACATTAACAATAATACTTGCCCCTGAGAGGGGGCTGAGCTGTGCAAGGGATTAATGCATTAGTCTTTCTGCTTTGGACAGCTGTGCTCAAAGTTGAGTCACAAGTGAAAGGAGTTTGATGGGACTCAGGCCTCTTTTTTTTATTTTTTCCACATTCAATCTTGGCATAATAGCAAGGGCTTGGCTGCAGCTGAGGACAGGACTGGGAAAGCAGAGGGTGCTGCAAGTCAGGATGGAGGTGCACAGGTTGGGTGGGAGGGGAGGTCAGGACTCAGGGAGCACAGGGCAGGAATAAAATGGATTGGCAGAGGTGGGACCTGGAATAGCAGAGGTGCAGAACTGCAGCAGGTTCATGGATGGCAGTTTCCCACCCTATGCCTGGCTCCATTCACCCCAATAGCTGGTTACTTGCGTAAACTTTAAAGTCACCCAGATTAATAATAATATGGTTGGAAACTCTGAATCCAGCAGCTACTTGGAAAATATTAGTAGACCTCCTTCCTGGCCTCCATAATGTGCTCTCCCTCTGTTTCTTGCTCATACTCACTGATGTGTCCTGTGATACTGGGGTACCCCTCAGCCCCACTGAGGCCAGGCCTTGATATGTTCCCTCCCTGGAACAGCTCCAGAAGGGGTCATGTTGTGCTAATGTGGCTTAATGATAACCTCTGAATCAATTTGTGCTCCCCGAAGAAAATCCCTCCTGGCTTCGGCGGTGCAGGCTGTAATATGGAAAATGGCTCTAGATTTGAAAAATTGGCACTCTGTAGTCCAGCAAGGCAATTCCTGAATTGCTCCCTGCAGCTGTGCGGCTCTGGATGCTACGCTACTTGCATCCTAAGCTGCAAAGTTGAGAGCCTGTTCGCAGCCAAAAGCAGAGATGTTTTTTGTCTGCCTGCCCAAAAGCCTGGGCCCCGTTTTCATGATCAGCAGTCGGAGCAAGAAGCCAGGATTCCCAGCTCGGCTGCAGGGCGCCAGCGAGCTGCATGAGCCAGCTGGGGACAGCAGGAGCAACACCTCGGTGAGATGGGAACCAAGCGGCACGTAGAGGTGGGGAGAAAGGAAATGGCTCATGGATACAGCCTCAGAACTCACCTCCCAATTTGACCATTGCCTGTTTGTCAGACAGCTCCAGAGGGCCCCATTTCCCCCCCACAGGACAGGAGTGACTCCTACTGGAGTTACCTGCATCGTGTGGGGGTGCGAGGAGGAGGAGGAAGAAAGGACCGGGTCTCTTCACCTTAGCAAAGGATCAGCAAAGACAGAGCTGGTTGTAAAAGGGGTGGTGCTAAAAGGAGGCTGTGCTTAGGGTGTCAGCGAACACATGGCCAACCTCCCTTTAGAGGACACCGCCAGCCACCCAACTGCACTGCATGCCTGGATCTGGGGCACCCGACCATCAGTCTGAGCCGAGGGTCCCCCTGCCACACAACTCAGTCTAGCCCTGCTGTTGCCCATGGAGATGTTGTTTGGGACTAGGACAGCAGCAGCTGCTGCCGGTCAGGACTGAGGTGCATTGGCAGAGCTGGATGGGCCAAGGACTGGAAGAGCTGAGGTTGCTGCCAGTCAGGATAGAAGTGCACTAGCAAGAGAGAGTCTTTGTGTGTGCGTGCAAAGTGTGCACAGTGGTTGCTCTCACTTATGCCTGGCTGGAAGATGCTCACGCTCATATGCTCTAAAAAGACAAGAAAAAAGTTGAATGAAAAAGTGACGGGAGAAGGAAAGAGTAAAAGAACGAGAAACCTGCATGAAAGACAAGCCCAGGTCAGAGATACCAGACCGCATGAAAATAAACTCTCTTCTTGAACCAGCCAGAAGGAAGAGCTGCTTTACGCTGCATTGCTGGGGTGTAGGAAGACCAAAGAGGTTGAGAGGCTGCCAAAAATGATGGTTGTCTGACAGGCGGGAACCTTTCAGGAGCAGCATTTATTTACTGTGCTGCTGTTCAGCTGTGAAGCCAATAATGCAGTGACTCATTAAATGTTAGCATTACCCCCGCAACCCTCTGCATTGTTTCATTGAAGTGTAATAACTTGTTTGGTGGATTTTTCCATCTATACAAAGGACTTCTCCCACTCCCCTGAGCGAAGTGCCTCATTCACTGTCAAAAGCTAAGGTCTTTGTTCGCCCGATGGCTTTGCATTGTCAGAATACTTCTGGAGTTTGTTACCAAATGGGAGGATAAGTTAAACAGTGGCACTGAACTGTACAGGAAGAGGGGAGCCTTGTCTGAGACTGAGTACTTAGACAGCTGATTAACATGACTGCCACATTGTTGGGGAAGTTGGCCCTTTCTGCTAAGGGCAGTACTGGTTGCATCAATCTGCTTTGTATGTCATTTCCAGCCACTTACTTCCAAGGAACATAATTGCCAGCCTGGAACCAACTAATGATCCGTCTTTATTATTTGTATTTCTGTAGCACTCAGGAGCCCTCGTCATGGATCAGGTCCCCATTGTGGTAGCTGCTGTATGATCAAAGAACAAAAAGATGGTTCCTTCCCTAAAGAGCTTCCGATCTCAGTATGAGACAAGAGACAACAGACGGGGGGGGGGGGGGGGGCTGTAACAGGAAACAATAAGGCAATAGCCGTCAGCATGTTAGGCAATATTCTCAGCACATCGCCAGCCAGCTATTGTAGACTGGAATCTACTTTCTCGAGTGGCCAGTGTTGGCTGCTTGGTGTAACAACCCACATATATCATCCACCGAGAAGTGTAATACTATACCATTGTGGGATGGCAAGAGGAATTCTCAGCTGGGGTTATGTCTCTCCAGGCTGTCTATCTTCCTCTAACTGCTCCCTTTATACAGTCTTGGTGTAGCTTTCACTTGAAAAAATGTATGCTCATTGGTTTGCCAAAATAGCACCTCGATTTTGTTTTCTTTCTTTACCTAAATTGAAAATGCTATTTTCTATGATGTATTGAAAACTGTATTAAAATTGTGATCTATCACTTTAAATTTGCAGAGGTTTTCCTAGTCCTGCCTGCAGGCCAGAGGGCTCTGTAGAGAAGAAGTGTGTGTGATCAGTTAGTCTGCAGCCAGCCAGCCTGTTTTGGGGAGCAACCTGCTTTTTCTCTTTCTCTGTTTCTTGGTACTTTTATGTCATCATTCTGAACTCTAAAAAACACAGTAGAATTATGTTCCAACTTTCCAGAAAAAGTAGTTTGTTATCTAATGTCTCTGTGTTTATGCATTGAACATAACAGAGAAAATTGATGATAAATATGAGATAGTAAAAATAAAGCAGAGAGAGACAAAGCAGGCTGCTCCCGAAAAACCAGAGCAGCACAACTCACCCCACCTTATACTAGGCTGGCTGGCGGGCGTAGACTGACTCTGATCCCACACTTCCCTACGCAGCTCCCTAGCCTGCAAGCAGGACTAGGAAAACCACTAGAATTTAAAGTGATGGAACACAATTTTAACACAGTTTTGAATAAATCACATTTTCTATTGCTGGAGGGTGGCTGCAGCATCTTGTTTAGAGACAAGTGATTGCTGTGTGGCTCAGTCACCATAGTCTCTCTTCAAGGAGCTATAAATCCAAAATATCAAAGCAGCAGGGATGTAGTAGTTGCCTGCTCGCTGCCTTTGCTTACACCAGGAGTACTAATAGAGAGACCTTCAGAAGGCTTGATTTTCAGCAAGTTCTCAGTTCCCGCCCTCTGAAAATCAGATCCTTTAAGATGCCTCAGTATGGGCACCCCAAAAATTGATGCACCCAAGGTCACTAGTTGCTTTGGAAAAATCTTGACCCGATTTTATTGCCATGCAATCTTATTTATTGTGCCTGTAAATCAGGCAGTCAGAGCTCAAAGCACCTGTTTTTTAGGGGCAGTGGTAAAGTTTTGCACTTGCAAAACTGTGCATGCAGAATTGGGTGGCTGATTTTTTTTTGAAAATGCTGCCTGTGAAACTTTAAGTCTGAACAGAATTTCACCACAATGAAAATGCAGGAGGTCCAAGGGCTGTTTGATTTAGGAGCTTATTAAAAATTCTTTACTTATTGAAATGTGTTACCTGTGTATATATAATACATGTACAGCGCCAAGCACAATGGGGCAGTAATCCTCAGGCAGTGGTCTCTAGGTGCTACTGTAATGCAAATAATTATAGTAGTAATAATTATGGTATAATCAGGTAAAAGTCATCCTGAGCCCTGGAGCAGATGTGCCAACCAGTGTCCACTGATGATAGCAAAAATCATATGCAGAGTTCATCCTGGGCTGTTGCTGTGAGGTCATGTGAAGAACCGGACATGTAAGCAATGTGCAGCATGTGGAGTTATCCGCATTTCCTCTCTGTAAAATACATTAGGGAGTCTGAAGCAGCTAGAGGAACTCCTGCAGCAGAAAGAGTCAGATACCACATGTGTGTGACAGAGATCGCCTGGGATGGTTCAGTGGAAATCAGTCACTGGTTTAGTATTGCACAGAGCCCAGTGTCGGATGATAAAAGCAACACCTCCGCATTATCATCTGTGCTGCACAGTGAGACGGCTCCCAGAGCCTCGGCATCAGGGATTCAGACAGACACAAGTTTGTTGCTGAGAGGGTGAGTACTATCACAGAAATTACCATTCCCCCGTCCGACAAAGCAGCCCCCGTCTCTGTGTGTCAGAGCCTGGTGCTCTCCTGGGGGCAATGGATACAGACCAAGTCAATTACCCAGAAAAGTTTCACTTAACCCTCTCTTTGTTGAACTACAATGTACCTTTTAAAAAAAAGATCCAGAACCATGTTCGGTATTACAGCCTCTGCTGCCTAAACCAGGTGGATTTTCTTCTGGGAGTGAAAATTGATTTGGAGGTTTCCATTAACCCACAGTAGCACAGAAAGGCCACTTTCTAGGGCTGATCTTGGCAGTGAGTCTATTGTAGAGGAGACTGGATGTTTTCAGTGCCTGACTTCAGTGGAGGTAAGTACCAGGGTGACTCCACGAGGTTAATACCATAGGGAGCACATGAGACTCAGCATTTTGGAGATTCTGGAGAAGATTAGATGGCGTTTTGCTAGTGACTTCAGAATTCAGAGCATGTCCTGCAGATCCGTCTTAAATTAGGAGCTTCGGAGAGTCAGAGGCAGCTGAGAAGCACTGCACCAGCCTGAGATAGCGTGGGCAAGTATGGTGCAAGCCTCCCTTACAGAACCCTGCTAATGTACGCCAGATCCTCCCTGCCCCTAACAACACCTAGCTCTCATATAGCACTTTTCTCACTGGTAGCTCTCCAAGGGCTTTACAAATGGGTACATTTTACAGACGGGGAAACTGAGGCACAGAGAGGCAGAGTGACCTGCCCAAAGTCTCTCAGCAGGGCATGAATAGAACCCAGGTCACCTAGATGTTACAACGAGATGTGGTGGGAAGGGAGATAGCTGGACTCCAGTCCTGAGCTTCTAAATCGCTCAGCCAAGGCTACCTCAATCCTGAGCTGTGTTGTCCCCTGATATGCCAGTCCTGACCCATGACCAATAGCACTGTCACTTGGATTTTGACCTGCAGTGCCCCCTGCTAATTGCTTGAGCAGAGGTGGACAATAATGCTTTTTTGTGCATTTTGGGTCAGATTGTGATACCCTCCGTCAGGCCGGGTAGCACCTTATAGCACAAGTTCATTGCCGTCAAAGGAAGTATCAGTGGCATATGGTGCCATTCAACACAAACACGGGTATCAGAATCTGGTCCTTTGCGATGCAGACTCCCACCCCAGACCAGCCTAAGAAGCCACTGACCTCATTTCATTTGTGATCTAACCGAGAGGTAAATCACCAAGATAACATGTACATTCACAAAGCCACCAGCCTGCTGCCCACGTCCCTCCAGAAACTAAAATGCAACAGCCCAACTTATTGAAAATCCCCTTTTTCTTCAGCTGCCTTTCTCATGCTGTGTGACTCTGAACTGCCAGTTCTTTTTGTGGGGGGCAGCGCTGGTGAGGAGTGGCATGATTGATATTGTGATGAGGCAATTGCACCTTGGCCCTGCAGTAATTGTGCTAGACAGAGCTGTTTAAATACCACCAGACAGAATATTACTCAAATTAAAATGAGGCCTTAAATGTCATTATTTGTGTCATTATTAATAGCCCCTAATTGTGTTCTCTAATCATCATGAAATTATGTTAGTATTAATATTCACATCAAAAGTGCCGAGGGAACAGAGAACTTCTTAAAAAAATTATATCATATGTCAATTCCCATGAATGTGAAATGCTTGTTTTTTTGCATCTCACAGATGAAAAAGTGAGATGTGAAGATACAGATTTGGTTTTTGTTAACATACCTGTAGATATTGGAAAATGTTCCATTCTTTCCGTGTCCACATTCAGGGAGGTCCTGAGGGTTTCAGCATGCTTGAAGGAACTCACCTCCTTGTAGTGTAGCTCCATTCCCTGGAGACCTGATTCCTTTGGAAAGCTGTGTTTTGAAAAATCAGCCTGCAGGGAATGGCCCATCCCATTGAGTTGTGAGAGAGAGACCCAAGCAAGAACTTGGTAAGGACCATGATACTCAGACAACTACTATATGGCAATACATGAAGAGCCCATTATGGTTTGATTTTGAAATTGTTATGGGGAAACTCATTGTTGGGTGATGGAATTCTGACATCAGAAGTGACTCAGCCAATCAGAAACACTACTCTTTAGTTTATTTGCAGACTGACGTCTTAGTGGACATAACCCCAAAAGAGCCCCTTTGTGCAAGATGATGCCCAAACATAGACCCTACCCAAATACCTTACATTCTAACGGGCAACACATATCAGACAAGTGGCTGATGAGAGGGTTGAATATCAAAATAATAGGGTGCTAAAGCCCAGATAACTGTGTGCCTGGTCGTTAGCCAATCAGCAGCCATCACAGGGTCAAGCCCAAAGTTACCAGAGTCTCACATGTAGGGCTGGGCAGAAACTGTCCATAAAAACTGGTTTTGGTGAATAATTGTGGTTTCCATAAAACTCAATTTTGGGGGTAAAGTGTCTGATTTCCATGGAAAAGGTAGATGTTTTGCTGAAAAACTGAAAACCAAAAACTGTTTGGCCAACATTGTTCTGTTTTTGATGAAAATGTCAACATTTTCTGCAGGAAAATGTTGATGCAAATGAATTGTTTTCATTTAAATTTTCAGCAGAAACACCACCAAACATTTTCCAACTGGCTATATGCAAGACTCTGGAGCATGTAATACTCAAACCTCTTACTTGGTAAAATAGCAAAATTGCTAAGCTCCAAAATATTATGGATTTAGTCAAATATAACTCAGAGCATTAAAATAACTGCAGGGTATGTAGAAGTGTGTTTGTGCAGGGAGACAGAGAAAGTTTTCTGAGAACAACTTCACAGCACATTTGCTTTCTGGGGCTCTAGAAAGGGACATGCAGGTAGCATAGAAACTGAAATTACACACAGATGGAGCTTTAGAGTGAATCTGAGGTTGGTGAAAGGTGCCTGAGCTCTGCCCTGGATCACCTCTTTGGGTGAGAGTGGCATTCATTTTCAAGGACTCGTCAGACTTTGGCCTCTCTGCTCAGACTTCCAAAGAGAATGACAATTGGCTACTCTCACTTGTGGAAACCGGTTCACTAGGTATTACAAGGCTTCCAACTCATTTCACATAGGACCCTGTGCTGTTATTAGATAAAAACACTGTAGGTATCATTCTCCTTACCTGGCCATTGGTGAACAGGTGACCTTGAAGTGACAGGCTCTGTACTTTTCACCAATCCCTGAGCCATCCGTACACCCAAGAGCCATGTTTTAACTGAAGCTGGAATGTAAACACAGGAAGTCAGTGGCCAAACAGCGAATAAAAGAGTCTGATGCTAGAGCTGGGTGGAAATTTTTTGTCAAAACACTTTGCTGTTAGAAAATGCAGTTTTGACTAAATCAAAATTTTGCACGAAATCGCATCGATTTTCACAAAATTTCATTCTGAAAAAAAAGTTTAGAGAATGTAAAAATGCCCCATTTCTGCAATTTTGTAACAAGGGGTTTTGATTTTTCATTTCAAAGTGACGTTTGTTTCAAGATTTCCTTTATTTTATATTAAATATTTTTAAAGAGGGCTAAACCAAACTGAAACATTTTGAATTTATTGAAATCAAACATTTTGACTGACCTGATTTTTTTTTTCAGAATTTCAGTTCACATTTTTTTCTAGGAAATTTTGGCTTTTCATTCCAATTCAGGATGAAAACTTTCTTACAAACTCAAAATTATTTATGGGATGGGAAAATCCATTTTCTGACCAGGTCTAGGCCATCCTTCCCTTCCATTTATTGATCAAAACCTGAGAGTCTGATTCCCACCACACTCCTCATGGATTTACAGCACTAGCATACTTTCCCTTGGCTTCAGTGAAGTTGATTTTGCTGTGAGAGAATATAATAAAGTGCTTAATAATAATAATAATAATAATACAAGTAATTCACATTCTCAGCCCATAGACCAATAGCATGGGGACAAAGTATTTGGCACTCTGCACCAAGCAATTGAGACAGATGATCTTGCAGAGCCAGTAGACCAGAAGAACTGTACAATTTTGGGGTCTTTTCAACCAGTCCTGCTCCATTCTCCCACCTTCCACTCACCATGCACCATTCCCCAAAAGGATGGGCTCCTCCCACTCCCCCCCAACGATATTCTCCACAATGAGTTTAAAGAGCAAAAGGAAGATGCTTAATGTTCTACAGGTGTTGTTGCCAGGCAACAGCCCCCTTTCGGCCACAGCATGGATCAAACCCCATAGCACTTAATCCCATAATTGCTTAACTCAGGCACTAGAAAGGGCACTGAATCACATATCTATTCGCTATAATCGAGGAATGTGAAGGGATTGTTTATGGTGTGTTTGGTCCCTTACCACACAGACATATAAATGTTAGCCCCTGCACCAGATATCACCAGTGTGGTGCATCCCACTCATGCCAAACGACTCTTTTTCTCTCTCAAAGTGAATGTGGGGTTTGCGCAAGGTGCGGGATTGCTAGCCCTGGGCTCTGTCGCAGCACAGGCTGAGAAGGGAGTTCAGTATCCATGCCCTGCTGAGATCTTGTCTGAACCTGATAATGACCACCAGCTATGGGATGGACACAAGTGCCTGGACTGAGACCACAAACTCATTTGATGTAGGCTGTCTCTCAGCTGGTGAAAGCATTCCTTCACTTCTGACATCAGCAGAATTTGCACCAGTGACCTACAGGGGAAAGGCTTCATGTGACAGACTCACAGCCATTCAGCCTGCCCCCACCAGTGCTCCCTTCTCTCCTCTTGGCTTATACGCCTCACCCCAGCATTGGCTCTCATGCACATCGAGGGAAGGCTGTACACAAAGTAATGATGGACTCCCATTGCCTCCCAGCGGCATGGTGCCAGAGGACATGCTATCATTCATGCCTCTAGAGGGGCTACATCTGCAGTGGTGCAGTTCAGCAGTCCCATGACTCGTTTTGAATCGCTTATACTACTGCACAATGGGATGAGAACTCAACCGAGGAATGGGTTACTAAGGGACTGTTTTCCCCTGGAGGACGTGGGGGAAATGAAGGTGTAAAACGTATTTAACACTTTCCTGTGAATGATTTTCCCATAAAATATTAATGATGTGTATATATAATCTAATTGATTCCTCGGGGCAATAACCTCTGACAAATCGGCCCTGATTAGGAGATAATTGAGTGTGTTGAATTGCGTCCTGACAGAACTTAATGTTGATAAGGTCCATTATCCTGTGATAATGACCCCCTTGTGTCAGGTGTTAGTGCCACTAGGAGACACTTTCCCAGGAATAAATCCTTCCGATGAACTCGTTTGTCTAATTACATGGATGATTTTACAAATCACAGCAAATGTTTGCATCCTTTACCGGGTCACAAATGGGAGGGGAGCAACAGGTAGGATGGTTGGGTGGCACCTCCTCAGTTTGCGTTGTCCCCCTTGGGGAACCACCCGACCCAGGGCTCAGCACCGCAGAAGGGTTAAAAGGATCAGTCCCTGCTGCCTCCCAGTTCAAACCTGTGGGCATCTGAGCACCAGAGTGCAAAGCCTGGGTGCCTGGACACCTGAGCACGGCATCTGTGCCTCCTGCATGAAGGCAGGTCATTGTATTTACCAGCAGCTTCCCAGGCACATACGGAGATGAGCTAAGGCCATAAGCAGAGGGAAACTGGAGGGAAGCCAGAATGGCATGTGCCAAACATGTGTGCGAGGCTGCAGTTCCTGCAGGGAATTGGATGATGCTCTGACTCTGAGGCCCTGATCCTGCACCATTAACATCCATGAGAATTTCATCGTTGACTTCAATGCCAAGAGCATTGCCCTTAAGGATGGCCTGACCAGCCGCCCTTTGGTCACTTGAGATACAGGGTCAGATTCTCTCTGGTGCAGCCATTTACCTCAGTGCAAAGTGAGTGTGAAAAAACACTACGGTTCTGAGGGGGTAGCATCATTATTTGCCTGGGTGTAGTGCCGAGGGGCCCTAGTCATAGGACCCCTGTTGTGCTGGGCATTGTACAAACATTACATGCCCTTTGCACGGAGGTAAATGATGACACGAGGTGCTGGCCTATGCTGCCCCACTGAAGGGATGGCATGTGAGTCACACGGCATAAAGTGGGGAAGAAGCAAGAAAGCCTTGTCAGTCATGGAGGGGATGCCCCCAAGGAAACCAAGAGGGAAGGTCCGTGGTAGGCTGTGAGGTGACCTGTGGCAGCCAAGCAGTCAAAATGAGCGAACAGAATGTTAGGAACCATTAGGAAAGGGATGGATAATAAGACAGAAAATATCACAATGCCACTCTATAAATCCACGGTACGCCCATGCCTTGAATACTGTGTGCTGTTCTGGTTGCCCCATCTCAAAAATGATGTATTAGAATTGGAAAAGGTACAGAGAAGGGCAACAAAAATTATTAGGGGTATGGAACAGCTTCCGTATGAGGCGAGATTAAAAAGACAGGGACTTTTCAGCTTCGAAAGAGATGACTGAAGGGGGGATATGATAGAGGTCTATAAAATCATGAATAATGTGGAGAAAGTAAATAGGGAAGTGTTATTTACTCCCTCACATAACACAAGAACCAGGGATCACCCAATGAAATTAATAGGCAGTAGGTTTGAAACAAATATAAGGAAGCACTTCTTCTCACAACACCGTCAACCTGTGGAGCTCATTGCCAGAGGATGTTGTCAATTCCAAAAGTACAACTGGGTTCAAAAAAGAACTAGATAAGTTCATGGAGGATGGGTCCATCAATGGCTACCAGCCAAGATGGTCAGGGACACAGACCCATGCTCTGCGTGTCCCTAAATCTCTGACTGGCAGAAGCTGGGACTGGACGACAGGGGATGGATCACTTGATAAAGTGCCCTGTTCTGTTCGTTCTCTCGGGGATACCTGGCATTGGCCACTGTCGGAAGACAGGATACTGGGATAGATGGATCTTTGGTCTGACCAGTATGGCCGTTCTTATGACTGGGTACAGAGGGTGTTTGTGGATCCTTTAGCCTCCTCGCACCTTGCCTCGGTGGCGTTCCTATTGAGTGGCCTCACCAATCCAATCAGTGACCTAGGGTTTTGGCGTGGGGGCACCACTGGCAGGGACTGGTGGTGCAGCCGAGCCCCTTCCACGGGCACCAAGAGGCTATCATGCTTTGACTGGGGCAGTATGTGAGATGCCTCTGTGCAAAGAGAGGGATGGCCCCCACGCCTGGCAAATGTGCCTGAGTCGCAGGCAGCAAGATGCTTGCTCCTATATTCTCCTGCAATGATCAGAGTATCTCACCGCTGTTCTGGCAACAAGATAGCCCTTCACCTGCATATTTTCTGGAGTGTGAGACCATTTGCTATTTAATATCTGTGGTTACTGTGGTGTGACTGGCCTTTGATCTGTATATAGAAGGATACAGTTCACACTCACCTGCAAAATAACCCCTCTCCTATTTAAAGTAGAACAGTTATTTTCATTTGAATCCTAGTTCCTGCCTATTTTGTCCGCCTCCCCACTCCCAGACCCTGGGCTCTTTTATATCAGGGAAGGTTTGACTTGGGCGCCTTGGTAAGGTCTCAGCCTCTAGCACTAATCTCCAGTTGATGGGAAACAGATAACATCCTGGCAGCTTAGAAGAATGTGTTTTCACACACAGAGAGAAAACTTGGAGCAATCCATCCATTACAGACAGAGACTCGGAGCTGTATTAAAAAAAATATGGATTCTCTTATTATTTCAGCTGATTTCCCAAGGAGAGTGAGCTGCGTGACTGAGCAGAGGTGAAACCTTACCACTTGTTCAGAGACTGGCCCTGGGAATTGTAGCTTGGGATTCCTCTCTCATTTCTTTTTTTTCTGAAGACTTCTCAGAGGCCACGGATGCATCTTCTAGAGAGACAGGATTTAGAAACCTGCTGCCTATAAAATGAGCTTTCTTTGAAATCATAATATTTTAGGTGAACTTTCAAGCAGAGCTGTGCAAATAATGTTTCCCCCACACCCCTCCCACACCCCACTTTGCTGGCAGTTCTGAAAAACCGAAAAAAAATCAGGTCAGGTAGAACCGAGACTGGAATTGGTCAGAGTTTTCAGTGAATCGGAAAAGGCGGGGAAATGTTGTTTCGGGTTAAACAAAACCTTTTCTCCTGGGCATTTTTAACCTTTTTAAATAAAAGCAAAGGCATTGATGATCTGACCATTCTTATGTTAGATATTGGGGCCAGAATTTTCAAAAGACCTCAGCACCTTGAAAGTTGTGCACTTTGGAAACCTGCCCCTTTCTAAAGTGCCTAGATGGGAGTGGAGCTCTTTTGAAAATTTGACCCCAGTAGTGGGTTCTGAGCACTTGAGAATCTGACTCCCAGCTCTTTTGAAACTGCGGCCCTGTGTGGTTTGCCCCAACTCACACGTAAAGTCTGTGACAGAGATAGAAATTGAATCCAGATAGCCCAAGATCCAGTCCAGTACTATACCCGCAAAACCATAAAGGGAACTTGTATGTGGCTCGGCTGCATTCCTCTCGCATTGAAAACAAAACCAGATTATTAAAAGCAAACATTCTTTAAGAAGCTTTGTGAGACAGGCAGCCATTCCCAAATGGAGAGAGGGAATGTCCTTTGGCGCCTAATTTTTTCAAAGGCTCCTCTTTTTATGTCCAGCCTTACACGTACCGTACCGACACTCGCCGTCCCAGAATTCCCGCTCGTGACATTGTGAGGTTTGGCTGTAGCTCAGCCTTGGTTTCCTTTGGTCTTCTACAACTGTGCTCAGCCTCCTATTCCTTCTGGAATGCTCCGGGGACTCACCTGGCCCTCCGGCTACGTCGTTAGCGAAAAGTCCTCCCCTCCTGGGGAAAACAAGTCCAAAACAAACACAAAGCACAGAGTCTTTACACCAGTTTGAAACGAGGCCTCGGCCCTGCCCCTGCTTCCCAAGTGTTTCTCTTCTCCCTTATGAAGGTATGTCTAGGCTTAAAATGCGACAGCAGCACTGGAGCTGCGACACGGTAGCGCTTCGGCGTAGACACTCACTGCAGCGATGGGAGGGGTTCCGGAAGAATTCTTCCTTTGACCTAGCACCGTCTACACCAGGCGTTAGGCCGGCATTGGTACGTCTCTCAGGGTGTGGATTCAGTGTAAGTGAATGTACGTTTTCAGTGTAGACCAGCCCTGAGTCAAGCATGCTTCTGCCTACCCTCGGAGCTTAACTTTCACCCTCCTCAGGCTCCTTTTCCTCTCTCCAGTCAGCCCCTTGTGTGCTATGCTTCCCCCGCCTCTGCACTGCGGCGCTTCCTTCCTCTTCAGTCCTACAGGTGTACAGGCTGGACAGGTGTAGCTGGGCAGGGCAGGGTTAATTGGACAGGGCTGACAGGTCCAAGGGCTCTGGCCCTTAAAGGGGCAGGCTGCCCTGTTACACTTAGCCCTGGTCTACACTGGGGGGGATCGAGCTAAGTTATGCAACTTCAGCTATGTGAATAGCGTAGCTGAAGTCGACATACTTAGATCGACTTACCGGGGTGTCTTCACCGCGGTGAGTCGGCCGCTGCCGCTCCCCTGTCGACTCTGCCGGTGCCTCTGGCCGAGCTGGAGTACAGGAGTCGACGGGAGAGTGCTCGGGGGTCAATTTATCACGTCTAGATTAGACGCGATAAATCGATCCCTGCTGGATCGATCCGGCAATCCGGCGGGTAGTGTAGACATACTCTTAGATCGCAAGCTCTTTGGAGCACTACTGCAATACAAATAACGCATAAATAATACAATTGGTTAGAGCAGGTGCCTGGCACTCAGGAGGACGCCTGGGTTCTCTCTGAAGCTCTGTCACTGATTTACAGTGAAACCTTGAGCAAGACACTCAGGCCATTAAGTTAACCTTTGTGTGTATCAGTTTCCACCTCCGTAGAGCGAGGTAAATAGTGCCAACTTTCCCAGCAATGGTGTTAGTGTTATTTAGTTAATGTGGCTAAGCGAGATGTGATCCTCTGATGAATGGAGATGTGGAAGGGAAACACACCAGTCTTCTGCCTCTCTGAACCATGTGAGAAACACAGTAAAGCTCTGGTCATATATTATTTCTGCTGCCCATGCAATAATAAGGTGCTTGGCTTTGTCAGGCTGAACAACGTTAGATGGCATTTAATTGCAAATCACCCCTGGCATTTCCAAAACCTAGACCATTCAGGGATTATTGAGCTATTTCCCAGTAGCTGGGCCAGGGACACAACACTAAGGAAAGGAGGGAAACTCATAGGCTAAACCTTGGAAGGATGACAACCTGAATCTTGTCTGGGAAGCTCAGGCATGTGGAGCCCAAATATCCTTCTCCAGCTGTGTTTCAATTTCCCAGTTCTAAACATTCCCTGATGAACTGAGAGTCAAGTGGGTGTTTTTGTTTTGAACTGACAACAATAATTTGATTGTGTTTTTTCTGAGCACACACAGGATACTAGAGAGAGTGCGTAGGGAGTTCAGGAACTCATCCTGAGCAAAAGCAAAAAACACTAAGGGGAAGAGATGGTATTTTCTCTGGGGAAACGATGTCTCTCTTGTGCTCTGTCTCTCCATGTCAGGGCATGTCTACATGGGGAAATTTGGGGCTTGTCTATACAGAGAAATAGCCCAGAATATCTATTCCACGCTTGCTCCCCATGTGGACCCATATTCTGCGCTGAATGCCTTTGTGCAGATTAGCTTAATTGACTCCAAAGGCGCTATTACTGCAGAATAAAAGTGTCCACATGGGCAGTTCATGATAATTAGTTATTGCACTTTAAATTCACACCCTGGCTTATGTCAAAATAGCTTCTCTGGGTAGGCTAAACTCTCCGGAAATTTAATACAAATTGACTAAAGGTAGGATGTGAAAGCACATTAACTCCCTGTGTGGATGCTCTCATTCAGAAGTAAAGCAGCCTTCATTTTCTTTAACTTAATCCTACTTTGGGATGAAATTAAATTTTGAAATCTTGGAATTTCCAGTGGTATGGAAACTCTACTGCTTGGGCAGCTGTACTGGGCCTGTCTCATTGCTGTATCTCACAAAATCAGACTGGGCATGTCTGAGCAAAGGTGGGGTCTAAAAGGCAAAGGCAGCCCTAGCATTGTGACTGCAATGTGCCTTTCCCTGGGGATTCTCTGAGTGCCTGCATGGCATTTTTGCCCTTAGGGACCATTCAGTTTCAGTGTGCGCAAGCTCCGTGTTGTGAGTGACAAAGAACGAGCACCCTCTTCCACAGTCCAGTCTGAATCCCTTCTGGTGATCTCCTCCTCAAGGGATTTTCTCTTCATTTCTGTTTCTTTATTTGAGGAGAGGAGGAATCAGCATTAAATGCAAACATTTCAGTGGACTCCCTGGCTCTGGGGATTGGCCGTGCAATGCAGAGCCTTTTCTTCTCGTAGGCTGTTGCTCTGACTCCAGTCTGGGTTGGTGGTATAATACATTTATTACCTTGTTGGCTGCTTGGGGACCTGGGATACATGTCTTGGTGGTGCCCTACGCCGAGTCCCCACCAAAAGAGATAGCACAAGCCTAGGTACCATCATAAACAAACAACAATTCAAGCCCTGAGCATCATCTCCATGACTGGTCATTAGCGTGAGAGTTTGGAACTGCACCAGGCAGCACAAGGAAGGAGTTGCATGCCAGCCAGCGGGTGGAAGTGGCCGGGTCCAAGAAGCTATTGCAGGCAATGGGGTAGCTGCGATTTTGCAGGAAGAGGGTCTCTGGACCCCATCTGTTACAGTAAATGGGAGCAGAGGGGGATCAAGTGAATGTGTTTTGGAGCTGAGAATGCTGCACTTGGGCCCTAAGTCTCAAGGTATTTAGGCACCAAACTCCCACTGATTTCAATAGGAGCTAGGTGCCTACATACTTTTGGGGATCTGGGCCTTAGTGCTCACTTTAGGGCCTGATCTTGAGCAAGACTCCTCTTGCTTTCACTGGGCTTTCACTTGAAGTACATGTTCTCCACTGCAGCTCACATTGGCGCTGTGTGTCAGTGAAAGAGTTGCAGGACCAAGGCCTCAGTGTAAACACAACCAATCTGGGTTCCAGTTGTCCCCTTGATTATAGCATCTAGCCAGAGAAGGAGAAGCCCATCGGTACAATAACCATCTACTGGAGAGTGCAGGCAGAGAACAGAGCTGGAATGTCACAAATTAGGATGAAAGTGGGAGAGACAAGAACATCGAGCAGAAACTGATGAGGCACGAATTGGAAGCCGGTAAATCTCTCTTCTTCTTCTTCTTCTTCTTCTTCTTCTTCTTCTTCTTTTATATTTTTAACAGGGACGTGTCATTTGTACAAATTGCCAGTCAGTGCCAGCTCAGGAGAGATCTTATAAGAGAAAGCTGGAGCCCTCCCCCCTTTTCATGTGAAAGGATGTCCTTTTTAATTCCGAGCAAGGAGTAACTGGAGAAAAAAGGAACCACCGCCAGCTTCTCTCCAAGACAAATTGCTTCCCGCAGCCAGAGGTGGCCCAGCTCTAACAATCACCCATTCCCAGAGGTGAGCCAAAGTTTCCCTCTGCACTATGGCGGCTGCTCCCTCCCTCCTCCCTAGCCTTTTCTCTCCTTCACAGCAAGCTTTGAAAGCGAGCCCCAGATAAGTAACTAGCCATCCTTCCCATTTGTAGCTGGCCAGAATGATTTACTGAGCTGGTGTGTTGGAGAGCACCGCGCTCTGCTGCTCAGGCGGCAGAAAACGGCTGGGTGCCTAAATGAAATGACCCTGCCGAAGCGCGGGGTTAAAGATGTGTGATGCTCCCGTTCCTTGGCTCTTCTGCATCAGATGGGCTGTTATCTCGCTGCCCACCTTCCTCTTTCCAGTGTGTGTGGGGGAGAGAATGGGCTGCTGTAGGATGTGAAGCCATACACGGTTGTTAAAACAAAGAGCTGTCACGGGTGCAGAAAGGAGACCGGGGCTCCCACCGCGCCCACATTTCCTGGAGCTTAAGGGAGATGCCATATAAAACACACAGGCTGGCACCTTGAGGTTTTAGCCTGAGCTCTCAAAGCAGCTAATTAAACAGGAGGGAGAAATACAAAAAGCAAACGTCAGGCCACTGAATAAAGAATTGGCTCAGGGGGAACTAGCTGGCTCTGGGAAAGGACATAAAGGGCTGGTCTACACTGGAAATTACATCAGCATATCTACGTCTCGCAGTGATGTGAAAATCCACATCCCTGAGAGATGGAGCTGTGCCGACCTAAGCCCTGGTGTAGACAGCGCTAGGTAAACAGAAGAATTCTTCTATCCACCTAGCTCCTGCCACTCAGGGAGGTGGATTAACAACAGTGACAGGAGGACCCCTCTCATAGGCACAGGTAGCGTCTACACTGAAGAACTGCAGCTGGGCCCCTTTGCAGTTTAAGTGTAGACATACCTGATGCCTCCCGTCTCCAGGATGCTGGCTTTAAGCCTTTGAGGTGCATTTCAGAGAAAGGTTCAGGATGGGACTTGTTGACTCAAACGGCTTGTTCACCACTGGTAATAATTCACCCTAACTCAGGCTCAGAGGTGAGGGGCCACACTGCAGGGGAGCTTAAAACAGTAAAATAAATTGCTGAATGACACTCTCGCCGACTGCCTTCAATTTACCTCCACCTGCACCCACTCAATCCCCCTCCTGCTCTGGGTGTCTCTCCCTTCCAGTCTCTCTAGTGCCCCAGCCTCCAACCCCAATACCATTTCCTGCTGTCCCAGCATCTGCACCCTAATCTCTGCCTCTCTATCTGTCTCAAGTACCTAGAGAGCCCCAGCTTTGTAATCTCTGAGCATCTCATAATCTTTATTGCATTTAGCCTCACGGCCCCATGAGCTAGGGCAGGACGATTGCTCCCATTTTACAGATGGGGAACTGAGACACAGAGGTATTGAGGCTCCTAACTCCTACTGATTTCAATGGGAGTGAGGTACCTAAATACCTTTGAAGATCAGGGCCTAAATGACTTGCCCAGGGTCACCCAGCATGTTTATGGCAGAGCAGACCCTGGGTCTTCCACAGTCCACCCGAGTGCTCTAACCACTCCACTGAGCTGTCCCTAATAACCTCATCTCTCTGTGTCTGATCAGAGAGTTAGCAATGATTCTATCCTAGAGTCAGTACATCACACCCCAGCCCCACCTATGAGGGACAGATCATGTGGGGGTAGGGGGCAGTGTTTGGTGTGTGGCCCCACTCCTCCTGACTGTCTCTGTAAGCAGGAAGATGCCCCCGTTTGATTGATCTTGGGCTAGCTGTCTGTCTGCCCAGGCCCTAGTACCAGTGGCCTCATTAGTTAGAGAAAAGAGTTGCTGAAGTCAATTTCTAATATGTATTAGGGAGAAACAGCAAAATCAATATCTCTGCAGAGTCATGGAGGGGAAGGATGGGACACAGGGGCAAGTTTAGATAATTGATGAGCTTAAAAAAGCTGTTCCCAACATCTGTGCTCATGTTAAATACATAATCGTGCCCATCAAATTCTGATTAACTTGGTGAGATGCTTTTCATTTGCAGCTCCTTTTCCCCCTCCCGTTGCATCACTTGGGCCTCTGAGCTGCAGGGCCCAGACAACCTTGTGTTCTATTAGCAACGACATCCAGCCAGCCACTCTTCCTACAGGAAATGACACTGGGGCTTGGAGGTGGGCTTGAGTCAGCCTCCCCCCTCTCCAAATCTGGGGTTATTCCCATTAGTTCCTGCAATATTGTGGGCTTGTTTGGAGAGCAAGCTTCCCTGGAAATGCACAATTAAGGAGTCTAAACAATAGAGATTTGCTTGAAAGTGTAATTTCCCTGGTCTAATTCTCTACAGTCACCCAGTTCAGCAGTTATGACCATGATATGTTCTCCCCTTTCATCTCCATCTCATGAAGGATGTTGATAAATTGGAGAGGGTTCAGAGAAGAGCCATGAGAATGACGAAAGGGTTGTTAAATATGCCTTAGAGTGATTGACTCCAGGAGCTCAATCTGTTTAATTTAACAAAACGATTAAGTGGTGACATGATCCCAGTCTGTAAGTACCTACATGGGGAACAACACTTTAATAATAGAGGATTCTGCAGCAGCAGACAAAGGCACAACAATATCCAATGGATGGAAGCTGAAACTAGATAAATTCAGAATGGAAATAAGGTTCTCATTTTTGATAGTGACCGTTTCTAGCTGTTGGAACATCTTAGCAAAAGTTGTGGTGGATTCTCCATCACTGACAATTTTTAAATTAATATTGGATGTTTTTTCTAACAGATCTGCTCTAGGAATTAATTCGGGGAAGTCCTATGGCCTGTGTTATACAGGAGGTCAAACTTGATGATCACAGTGGGCCCATCTGGCTTTATAATCTGTAAACCTATCAATCTGTAAACCTCAAAACCCTCCCTTAACTTGTTCCTCTTCGAAGTCTTCTAGGTGCAGATTTCCATTTAGTGGTAACTCCTTTAATAGGTTATTTTTATTGTGTGGTTTCACACTCTGTTGTTGATGAGACTATCCAAGGAGTTGGACGATAAATTCTCCTCTCCCTGTTTTGTTTCTTTCCCAGTTGGCCCCCATCAGGTTGATTTCCCTCACCTTCAGTGTTTTACATACAGAGCCTACATTAACGTAGCTGCTTTAAAAGAGAATCTTTGATTTACATATCAATATATTTGGCCAATGTAAGCATTCGTGACTATGAGCCCAGCATCTGAGATGAAGAGAGTGCATAGTGCATAACAGGATATGTTGGTGAAATGGTGTTGCCAAGCTAGCCAAGTACCGTATTTATATAGGGCCTATAAAAATGGGGAAATGGAGAAAAGCAGTGGCAGATTTTAAAACATATTTCAACTCTTGCAGACTTTTTCCGTCAGATTATTACACCTATAAGAAACTCTATTTTATGTATTATGGCAGTGCCTAGAGCCTCCTGCTAAGATTAGGGCTCCATTGTGCCAGTCACTGCACAGACACAATCGGCCCCAAAGAGCTTACAATCTAAACAGCAAAACAAACCAAAGGTGGGAGTAAAGATGTATTGGTATCCCTGTTCTACAGATGGGGATGTGGCACACAGAGACACGCAACTGAGGTCACACAAGGAGTTCATATCAGAGCTGGGAACTGGATCGAGATCTCCCAATCCAGTCCCTTAACCACAAAACCATCCCTCCTCTTATCTAACAAAAATATTAGACTTAGCAACTCTACGGTAACAACCCAGCCTGTGTGCATGGCCTGTGTGAAGCAGGTGAGTGTTATTCTACCCATTTTATAGAAGAGAGACCAAGGCACAGCAGAGGGAAATGATTTGCCTGAAGCCAAACAACAAGCCAGCAACAGAAATCTGATCTCTCGATTCCCAGCAAGAATTATTGACCCGTTAGACCAAACTCCCTTCCTTCTGCCTATGAGTCCTTGTCCTGCCGCTAAAGCCCCATAGATTCATAGATTCATAGATTATAGGACTGGAAGGGACCTCGAGAGGTCATCGAGTCCAGTCCCCTGCCCGCATGGCAGGACCAAATACTGTCTAGACCATCCCTGATAGACATTTATCTAACCTACTCTTAAATATCTCCAGAGATGGAGATTCCACAACCTCCCTAGGCAATTTGTTCCAGTGTTTAACCACCCTGACAGTTAGGAACTTTTTCCTAATGTCCAACCTAGACCTCCCTTGCTGCAGTTTAAACCCATTGTTTCTGGTTCTATCCTTAGAGGCTAAGGTGAACAAGTTCTCTCCCTCCTCCTTATGACACCCTTTTAAATACCTGTAAACTGCTATCATGTCCCCTCTCAGTCTTCTCTTTTCCAAACTAAACAAACCCAATTCTTTCAGCCTTCCTTCATAGGTCATGTTCTCAAGACCTTTAATCATTCTTGTTGCTCTTCTTTGGACCCCTTCCAATTTCTCCACATCTTTTTTAAAATGCGGCGCCCAGAACTGGACACAATACTCTAGCTGAGGCCTAACCAGAGCAGAGTAGAGCGGAAGAATGACTTCTCGTGTCTTGCTCACAACACACCTGTTAATACATCCCAGAATCATGTTTGCTTTTTTTGCAACAGCATCACACTGTTGACTCATATTTAGCTTGTGGTCCACTATAACCCCTAGATCCCTTTCTGCCGTACTCCTACCTAGACAGTCTTTTCCCATTCTGTATGTGTGAAATTGATTTTTCCTTCCTAAGTGGAGCACTTTGCATTTGTCTTTGTTAAACTTCATCCTGTTTAACTTAGACCATTTCTCCAATTTGTCCAGATCATTTTGAATTATGACCCTGTCCTCCAAAGCAGTTGCAATCCCTCCCAGTTTGGTATCATCCGCAAACTTAATAAGCGTACTTTCTATGCCAATATCTAAGTCGTTGATGAAGATATTGAACAGAGCCGGTCCCAAAACAGACCCCTGCGGTACCCCACTCGTTACGCCTTTCCAGCAGGATTGGGAACCGTTAATAACAACTCTCTGAGTACGGTTATCCAGCCAGTTATGCACCCACCTTATAGTAGCCCCATCTAAATTGTATTTGCCTAGTTTATCGATAAGAATATCATGCGAGACCGTATCAAATGCCTTACTAAAGTCTAGGTATACCACATCCACCGCTTCACCCTTATCCACAAGGCTCGTTATCCTATCAAAGAAAGCTATCAGATTGGTTTGACATGATTTGTTCTTCACAAATCCATGCTGGCTGTTCCCTATCACCTTACCACCTTCCAAGTGTTTGCAGATGATTTCCTTAATCACTTGCTCCATTATCTTCCCTGGCACAGAAGTTAAACTAACTGGTCTGTAGTTTCCTGGGTTGTTTTTATTTCCCTTTTTATAGATGGGCACTATATTTGCCCTTTTCCAGTCTTCTGGAATCTCTCCCGTCTCCCATGACTTTCCAAAGATAATAGCTAGAGGCTCAGATACCTCCTCTATTAGCTCCTTGAGTATTCTAGGATGCATTTCATCAGGCCCGGGTGACTTGCAGGCATCTAACTTTTCTAAGTGATTTTTAACTTGTTCTTTTTTTATTTTATCCGCTAAACCTACCCCCTTCCCATTAGTATTCCCATTAGTATTCCCATGATAGCAGCGCCTTTCCCTCCCTGGCCCTTTAACTCTTCGGCGGCTTAGGGAGTCACTCCTTCTTCACCTACGTTATTGCACGATCCCGGTTTCCCTTTTTCTTTTCTCTAGCCATTTTTTGCCTTATAAATTTTGCATTTTCAGCCTGCTTGTCATATTTCCTACTGGATTGGGTGTTTAATTAAAATCATAATTAAAAATGATCTCCTCATTAGCATGCACCTGCTCTGCTGCTCACATCACGGCATTCCATTATCAGCTGAAGATGTCAAGTCTGACAGGCGAGAATGAGACCCCGGCCATCAACCCCTGACAGGACTTCCCGGCAACAACATCTGGACAGCGGGAACCTGTCTGCCAAAGTATTCCTGCGTGGGAGGGGGTGGCAGTGGTAGAGGATGGGGATGTGGTTGCTAGAGAAACAACAAACACTAAGCACAGAGAAGCCTGCTGGGGATGGTCTGAGATATGCTGCCTTCCTGCTTTTCCCTTCCATAGGCATGCAGCTGATAGCTTGACCCAGTCGCACTTCTCAGCACCAAGCGCCAGTTCTAAACCTGTGCTACCTTCCCCCTTTTGGAGGATGGTACAGTGAGTCTTTAGGACATGGCTAAGATGAAACACACAGCGCCATCAGCATAGAGGGACCATCTAGCCCAGGGGTAGGCAACCTATGGCATGCGTGCCAAAAGGCGGCACGTAAGCTGATTTTCAGTGGCACTCTCACTGCCCAGGTCCTGGCCACCAGTCCGGGGGGCTCTGCATTTTAATTTAATTTTAAATGAAGCTTCTTAAACATTTTAAAAACCTTATTTACTTTACTTACAACAATAGTTTAGTTATATATTATAGACTTATAGAAAGAGACCTTCTAAAAACATTAAAATGTATTACTGGCACGCGAAACCTTAAATCAGAGTGAATAAATGAAGACTCGGCACACCACTTCTGAAAGGTTGCCGATCCCTGATCTAGCCTATTCCCCTATATCACTGCAAGCAATGAACCCACAAAGCCAGTGGGATAAGACAGTGCTCCCAGGTTTCATTGCACGCTGCAGGTTTGGCTAGTTAGAGCTGGATTTAATGTGCAGTTTCCATGATGGTGTGAGGAGGTACACCACAAACCATGTGTGGCACATCAGATTTATACCCTGCATCTTAGCCGGGGCCTTGGAGCCACTTGTTTCAATGCAGTCCTATCTCTCCTTTTATACATCTCTGAAATCTGATGGGACGAGATTGCTGGGTTGTGTTGGAGGTAGACTTGAGCTGCGGGTTTTGCTCAGGTTATGTTAGCTGAAGCAATGTCGGAGGTGCAGATGGTGCAGTTCTATATGTTATAAATTGCAGTAAATAAATAACAAACTACATTACAACTTCAATAGCTCCACTGCAGTCAGTACTGAACCATTAGCCAAGGGGATTATGGGGGTGTCACCCTCCCCTCAAGCATCAATTCTGGTTACTGTTGCTGCAGGCCGGACACTAGACTGGATGAACCACTGGGTTAGGTGAAGCAATGGCCTGCATCCAGCTTGGCAAATCTGCTGATTTTAAAATACAATCTATTAATAGTGCACTGTATGGAAAGTCATTTTATCCCCAAAACTGATATTAAGCATAGATGGGCCTGAACCAAAGCCCTGGGCCCAACCCCCCTTACCCATGGTGGTGCTTGAAATCCTGGTCTACAGCAGGACCCATATTTTGCAAATGTGTTTATAATTGCACCCCCCACTCCCAAACTTCCCAGCCCAGAACTAATACCGCCATACTCTGTAGAGTCACACTGGTGTAAACTGGTCATCACTCCATTGGAGTCACTGCCCCAGATCCAGTGAATCCGCATCACTTCACTGACGACAGTGATGTTCTGTGTATAATGTTTGTTTTCCTGAGAGTGCAGGAGTGGTCTAGCACCAGCCTTTCTGAGAACACATGGCTACATGCCTCCATGGCCATGCGTGTGCTTACCCCAGGAGCATCACACAGGCAGATTAAAATCCTTGGAGTACTAGCAGGGCCGGCTCCAGGGTTTTTACTGCCCCAAGCAGGAAAAAAAAAAAAAAAAAAAAAGCCACGATCGCGATCAGCTCTACCGCTGCCACTTTAGTCTTCAGCAGCAATTCGGCGGCGAGTCCTTCGCTCCAAGAGGGAGTGAGGGACCCGCCCCCGAATTGCCGCCAAAGAGCTGGACGTGCCGCCCCACTCTCCGTTGGCCGCCCCAAGCACTTGATTCCTGGGCTGGTGCCTGGAGCCAGCCCTGAGTACTTAGTTGTCTTCTGAAGACAGAAAATAAATAGGGAACAGAAAGAACTAATGTGGCCCCTTTAGGAGGCTATTACTGTCCTTCACATAATAGCAACCACTTAAAAACATGAACAAACAAAGCGAAAATGGAAGTGGAGAAGGAAGCTGCTGTTTGCTCTCATGCCCTCCCCATTCGTATTAAGATTACAGGGAAGGAAGATGTGCTTAATTACAGACTTAGCGTTTTTATGACAAGCTCCTGGCAGCAATGCTGCGGGTTATGGAGCAGAGGACTTACTGAGTGTGAGATTCAAAGGAGCTGAGTGTGATACGGGACAACTGTTACAGCTTTTCTCCAGGCGTGCAGGTGACCCAATCATGTGCCATTAAACTTTGGGGTTAGGAACATTCAGGATATGCTAAAGAGCCAATCCTCCAAAGGAGATGAAAAAACCGACATCTCTTACTGACATAGTTACGCCAACAAAACTCCCAGAGTAGATGCAGCTATGTTGATGGAAGAGTGCTTCAATGGATGTTGTTTACATCATTTGGGGAGGTAGTGTTCCTGCATCAACAGAAATACTCCTTCTGTCAGCAAAGGCTGCATCTACACCAGAGGGCTATGCCAACATAGCTACGCCAGTTCAGGCTCTGTAATGTAAACATAGGCCTTGGCTACACTGGCGCTGTACTGCGCTGCAACTTGCTGCGCTCAGGGGTGTGAAAACGCCCCCCCCCCCCGAGCGCAGCGAGTGCAGACGCTGTCAAGCACCAGTGTAATCAGCGCCTGCAAGCTATTCCCCTCTCGCAGCGCTGGCGGCGCGACTACACTCGCGCTTCACAGCGCTGCCGCGGCAGTGCTGTGAATTCTCAAGTGTAGCCAAGGCCAGAGTCATAGAAATGTAGGGCTGGAAGAGACCTCAAGAGATTGTCTAGTCCATTTCCCCTCCCTAAGGTAGAATTAAGGATATCTCTCTGGCTGTGGTCTCACTGAGTCCCTACTGTGGGGTGGGGAGTCATACCACTTTAATTATACCAGCCTAGTTAAAACAGTACAATTTTTGTGTATAGATTCTCCCATCCCCCCTCTCCTTTTATTATTATTGCTATTACTTCAGAGGCTACTGCGTGCAGCAGAAACTTTAAAACTGCACCTGCTCCTTATTCTGTGCATTGAACATAATAAAGCCGCTAAAAGACTTTTTGGGGGGAGGAGGCATTATAAATGAGGAGTTTCATTCCCCTGTACCCTTAGCATCTCTGACGGATGGATGGAAGTCCAGCAGGATTCATGAAATGATGAGAGCTCATCAGGACATACCCAATAGTTTCAACATTCTCCCAGTTGTTTCTTGAGTATTAGATAGGTTTTAAAAATACCCAGTGGCCTTCCCCCTTTGCCCCTTCCACTTCTCCCATACTGGAAGTGTGTCCAGGCAGTTTCAAACCTAATACATCTCTGCCTACCCACCTCCTAAGACTTTGTGATTACTGAACCATCAATTCAGACACCAGGATGATGTAATGGAGAATACTTACAAAAGTGGCTTCTAATAAAATGATAAGGAGGCCTTTAAATCTTCCTTCGATTGTTCTTATTGTAACTTCAATTCTGACCATTTATCATAAGTTTCCTCACTGGGGAGGCCTGATAACATATTGCGACCTGCTTGTATGGTGCAGAATGAATCTGAGAGAGCATGCAAAAGCAATATCTTACAGTGAAGTTGCCCTTAAATTGTTAGGCTACTTATAAGATTGAGGCCATCAAATGCCAGATGCAGGGACCTTTTTGCAACAAGAGGCAAAGCTGATGAAACCCAAAGCTGAAATTTATGAATCTTTGGCTCTTCCAAAGTTGATGTAGTTGGAGAAAAACTTGCTGGTTTGAAAGAAGGAACCAAGTGGATATGGCCAATGTGTGGGGTGGTTTATGCCAGGACAAGGGAGAAGTATGAAGTTTCATCCATACCCATTATGCATAATGAATGAAAAGCAGACATTTCCAGTTCTTTGAAGGACATGAAAAATAATGATTAAAAAACAAACAAAACAAAAAACAGATCAGATACTGGTATGAATTTATCCGCTCTTCAAAAAGACAATATCTCCCTCTAATAAGGAACAGGACATTTGAATATTATAAAGAAACACATCCAGTACTATTAATGGCCAGATATCAGCACAGCAGCTTGGTGGGGAATATTATTTATGTGGCTACATCATTAGTAAACCTGCTGGGAATAATATTATTTAACAACATGAGAGAGAAGGGGGCCCTGCAGTTTATGTGGGGTAGGAGATTGAAGAAAAGAGAATGCTCGACTCTGAGGGCCACATCTTCAGCTGGTGCAGATTGTCATAGTTTGACCTAAGTCAATGAAGGATTGACAACAGCTGAGGACCTAGACACATGGCCCTAACCCTGGCTATTTGATACCTCTGATACTACAAACCAGAATCAGGGTACCAAATTACGAGGTTCTTAACTCACACAAACTCCCAGTCTTTTTAATGAGTTTTTGCCTGAGTAAAGATTCATCAACATTGAGTATGGGCCAGGGAAGAATTAAGTGTGGACACTTACATGGCTGTGACAGTGGAAGAAGGGGGATATTACACAGGTACACATACTCAAGGAGAAAGGATGTCATAAGTGAGCCTGAAGCCAAGTATTGCATTTAGAATTTAGAGGAATGAAAGGATCCATTTTTCACTCGCTCTAAGTAAACATTTGTCATTTCGTTTCTAATTACACAATTACGTAAATGTGTGATATTAGTAAATGAAAGCCTGAAGATGTTCAATAAAGAATCACTTAAGTAAATAAATGCTGGAAAGCAATTATGTCACCGGGTTTAAAGTTTAAAAAACAAATGTCCATATTTGTTCAGAATAAAACGCAGTGTAAGAAAAAATCAGGAAAAGGAAGGCCTACAAAACATGAAAATATATATAGACACAGGATTAAGTAACATAAAGGAATTTATTTTAGTGTTGATGATACAAGAGACAGGAATTATGTCACTATAAGTGACAGACTGTTCTCCAAAGGTTCAGTTCAGACTTCGCAGAATTGCTTTGCTCAGTTTCAGAAACTGAGAGGTAATTCCTGCTGTCAAGGTGTCTGGCACTGGCTCAAGAACATGAATACCAACCATAGTGCAAACTGTTAAGAACCAGGGCACAAACCCCCTGGTTGGGAGATTGATACTTAGATTTCAGCAACCAGTTATCAAGTGTAAATTCCTCAGGCACTATAGCAACCTAAACATGGAGTCACAGATAGTCCCCTTGGGTACTCCGATCTGTCTTGCCACCCAGGTGAGCCTACCTTTGTGATAGATGGTCCCTTACATCAAGTATTACAGCAATATTCAGGTTACTCCCAATCCCAAAGGACCAGTCACTTGCCCCAGGTAAATTGCACTGTAGATCTCATAGCAAAGACAACACTTGTAGCCAATCCTATAATAAACGATATGCAGATTTATTAATAGGAAAGGGAAATACAAGAGTTATTTACAAGGTTAAAGCAGGGAAACATAAATACACACAAATGAGTTCCAATCTTAAGTTTCAAAAAGTAATAGAAACTTCTATAATAAGCAATCTCTATATGTCCTTTAGGGCTAACTCATGTCAGTGTTCAGCTTATGCCTGGTCACCTTGGTATGAGCTGGCACCTGGTCTGCCACACCTGGATGCTGGCTCCATGATTTTTTCCCCTCATTTTGTCTGACTTGAAAATAAACTAAGGACAGACTCCCAGAAGGTTCATAGTCTGTCTAATAGTTAAAGTAGGAGACTAAGAGCCAGGATTCCTGAGGACTAACCAGAGCTCAGTCAATGATTCACTATGGGACTGTCAACCCATCATGCCTCAGTTTCCCCTACTGTAAAATAAGGCTGTTAATACTTTACCAGCTCACTCTCTCAATCTCCACACACACACACACACACACACACACACACACACACACACACACACACACAGAAAGAGAGAGAGAGAGAGAGTGATTGCATATAGGCAGGCAAGGTTTAAAAAAAATACAGCTAAATGGCCTTGAGCCAATTAATGGCCCCTCAGTAACCACTATTTAAGCTTGAGAAAACTTCCAGGGAGCCTGGCATGAAAAAAACAACCCTCCAGCATGTGTGCAGCAACCCCCACAGCACCACAGATGCACAGTGGGTGATCGTGGATGCCCCAGGTGCGGTTGGCTTTGGCACAGGGAACCACATCACACCTGATCTTATTGACCTGGCTCCAGAGGTGGCTTGGGAACCCAACGCCAGGCAGCCATTCTGGCCTGATGATGATGTAGGAGTTTCTGGTCATGGCAGAGGTTCTCTCCCTTCTGTCCACCACAGTGAGCTGATGATGTTGTCAGCTGATGATGTTGTGCAGCACTTGGCTGGGGGTTTGGAGCCTCATAATGAGCTTAGCACATGGAAAGTGCACTAAGGGAGCAAAGGGTTATT
This sequence comes from Malaclemys terrapin pileata, assembly GCF_027887155.1. Lineage (NCBI taxonomy): Eukaryota > Metazoa > Chordata > Testudines > Emydidae > Malaclemys > Malaclemys terrapin. Next base: position 32,515,481 of record NC_071519.1, read on the forward strand.
ACTGTGGTGGTCCTGTCTACTTCCAGCCTCAGCTGAAACCAGGGTAGGCAGAGACAGCAATGAAACTAAAGCTCACAGACCTTCCTCACCTCCTTTGTTGCTCAGTTTCAATCCAGGGCTTGAGCCAGGAGGGGGCTGGTGCTATTGTGAAAAGAATGGGAGATGCTCAGACAGGCTCAGTCTCAAATGTGTGAAATCTGGACAGGCCACCTAGGAAATCAGAGACACAGAGCTCAAGGGGGAAAGGCTTATGGTGCAAAGCACAGGCATTGCTCCTGTGTATAAACTCTAAGCTTTATGCTACCTGAGCTGGACCATCTAGAGTAGTGTCTGATGGTGCCAGTGTCAGAATTGTGGGGCTCAAACCTGCGAGGTTGGCCCCGATCCAGCAGGCGCATAGCTTTAGGTATGAGTAGTTGCATTGGTTTTAGTGGGATGATGCACCTGCTTGACATTAAGCCTGTGCTTTGAAGGATCAGGGCCAGTGCACTCAGCACATTGCAGAACCAAGTCCCTGGAAGGAAGCAGAATATCTCCCCCACCCTGCCTACTGGCTTATATGGAGCTGTACAGCATTGAATTAGGCATGCAGGGAAGTCTGCATCTCCGCTTAATGTTTGCCTATGCAAGGAGCTAAATATTCATTGAGTAATTAGCCAGTTCAGATTAGCAGTATGAAAAGACAATTCCTTCTAATTACAAGGGATGTCAGTTAGAAGATGCCACACAAGAATGTCAGTCGCAATGGAAAAGCAGCAATAAAATAGTATATCGAGAGACATTGTCCTTGCTTTGATTCACATTCAAAAAACCAAAAACGTAAACAAACAATCAAACAAATTCCCCACGTTACTTTAGATAATTAAATATTTATCAGAGCTGAGGAAATAAAACCCATGTAATGTTTCAGGCTAGTTAAAATCTCTCTCTCTTTTTAATTCCTCTTGCAATTGCTTTATCGTTTCCTTGCCTTCCCCAGACATGGGGATTCTGGTGTCTGCAGCAATGGCTTGTGAATCTTGCAGAGTATCTGCTTACCTGATCTGGGGAAAAGAGAGAGAGAGAGAGAGAACTTGTTGCACGGGACTTTCCTTTTCAGCCAGGTCTCCCTTTTCTTTTCTTTGTCATTCCAGTGCCCAGCGTGATTGCTTGTCAGGGTAGCTGCAGGCAATAGAAATCCCTTCAACAATGCCTACCATTATCTCAGAGATTGGACCAAGTGTTTTCTTCCTCCTTGGTAAGGGCTGCAAAGAACTGTGTATAACCAAGACAAACTCATCAAAGCTCCTTCTGTTCAATTCAGGGGTTGGGTTTGCCTATGTGGGGGGATGACTCACTTGACCGATGTGCTGCCTTTGGACTTCAAGGCTTCTGGTGGAAGCACCAACTATGTTAATGTTTATGACATCCCACCAGCATATGGGTTACTCTGAACTGGTCAAACCCCCGTAGATGTCTGACCATCAGTTGTTAGACAAAATAGATTGTGACTTTTCACTAGGAGTGACTCACATTGATAGTCATCGTGATCCAGACCCGTGCAATGGTAAATGTGGAAATGGAAGGAATTGACCAAGGCATGACAAAATGGGTCAAATACTATAACTTGAACTTAAGTCCTTTCTTGTGTGACCTGCTATGCCAGCTTTGCTGTCTTCTAGGGAACCCAGTCTTCGGGAGTCTTAGTAGGATTGCTCAATGAGCAGTGTAATGAGTTGATTGTGTTTCCCTCTGGTGTGATTTAGGCTCTGAGGGCAAAATTTAACTCTATCCTAAAAAGCTCCAACTCCCACTGAGCTCAAAGAGAGCTGTGCTCGAACTCTGTCAGAGCTGGTGGCATAGTAAATTGCTGCTGAAGATAGCAGGAGAGATGCCACTGGCAGAAGGTGCACTGGTGTGATGGTCTGAGTTTGAGTCTCGCCATCTAGGAATGTCATACTGGATAGCACAAGGGGCCATTTCTGGCCTCTCTGCTGTACATGGGGAGTTCAGAGGTGCTTCAAGACTCTTTAATAAAAACAGCTCATGGGAGGACAAGAGCTGCCTAGGAAAGAAGTGCAGAAGACTCCTCCGAGTTTATAACCCAGCAAAATGGCTCTGAGGACAGTGCAACGTGCTGCCTGACTGTCCTTACTGTGCAAACACTTTGGGAAAAGCTGTGTATCTCCATAGTATGGAGAATCTCAGCACAATCAATGCAAATTGCATAAGGGTGCTTTGTTACCAATGCACAGCAATGGCTTGGTGACCTGCCAGACCGAGGAGGCTATTTATAAACAGCGGGAGGGAAGACATGAATGCCAGTAACTGAACTGTGCCAGCCTTTTGTTACTAGCCAGTCATCTTTATAGCTCTTTTTAATGTTGGAGAAGACATGTCATTGGATGAGCAAAGGGGTGGGCTACATCTAGGAGAAGACCCCTCCTTTACCTGTCTCCAAGTAGAGAAGCTGAGCTTTGTGTGACGAAATTTCACATTTGGGATAATTGCATTAGGGTAATTGCCACTACAGCATTATTTTCCATTCCTAGGAGGGGCTGAGAAGAAGACTGAGTGTATTGTGTCTGCGTTAGCAGATTAATAATTACAGTCTGTTGGAACATTGCTAGTTTGTATAGATTTGCAGCTGCTGGGTCATTATGATGCAAACTTGAAGATACCCTATAGGAACAATGTACTGTGCTATATATATTTTGCTTCTTCAACTGCTTGTCTGTGTGTTTTCTATATTTTCATCAGATTCACAGCTTGTTACAAATAGAAAACATTTACTACTGAAAGAAATCAAAAGCTGGAACACTGTAGAATGACAATGCGCTGTTGTGGTCATGGATTATCTATTTAGCAGATTTTGGGGGGAAATTCTGGGCATAGTAATGACACTTTGCACATCTCTATAGCATTATGCTCTTTAGAGGTTTTCAAAGTGCCTCACAAACATGAGTTAATTGAGCCTCATCACCCTCTTGTGAGATAGAGAAGGAAATATATAGAGATCACTCTGCTGACCACTGAAATCTATCCACCTCTGTAACGTAGACACCTGTGCAGCAGCTGTTTAATCTCTGCACAGAAGTTCAGGACAGGAAGTGAATTCCATGGCTAATTGAAAAGGCAGCGACAATTTAGGGAAGCAGAATTGAATTTCTCACGTGGGTTAATACTCTGGTGCTACTGACTCATTCTTTGCGAAAATGTCATGGGATCTTTAGTGACTGCAAACAGTGAGGGGACATCTGTTTTACAGATAGACTGCACCTCCTAGCACACACACTGTGCCAATGCATGAGAACCGGAAAGCTGACACTGACTCTACACAGAAAGAGCAACAGTCCCATTAAGTTTCACTCTCCCAATTGGAGTAAAATGCAAAAAGCAAACTAACAACATAAACAGTGAAAAGCCAATTAGATTTGTGAAATGATTTCAATTTGCATGATCTAAGGCATAACGCCGCTAAGGAATTGTGTCAAATCTAAGATTTTTGTCTTCCTTGATGGTGTCTCTTTCACATAATGAATATTTATATCAAGTACACCATCTAATTTATGGCACAGAAAAACAATATTGTATTTCTCCTGTGGAGAACCTCAAGGGATTTAATGTAAGATTTCAAAGTAAAGTGAATATTGTTTATTCATGTGCAATTTAATCTTTATAACTGAGTCCATGGAGACGGTGTAACTTATTTATAGGGCGGGGCGGGGGAGCAAATGGTAAGTAGTGAGCATAGGAAACATGAAGATGGAGCTATGCACATATCTATCATTCTGCTCCCCCACCGCAGCAGGGTGGGGATTGGAGAGAGCTCTGCATGTGTTACTACCCAAGAATTGGATCCAAAGCTCATTGAACTCAGTGGCAAGACTCCCCTAGATATAAACGGGCTTTGGGTCAGGCCCTAAGCAAACAGCAAAACACTGTCAACTGTGTGATTCTACTGGATATCCTCGTGGCTCAGTCAGCATCAGAGATTATATTACAAATCTCCCTACAACACCCAGTGGAGAAAATTATAGTATCAGTACTGTGCACCTCCAGCCACTCAGCAGAGGAAATAAGATGACAGCTACATCTGTAACACCCAGTGGAGAAAAGGAGACCACTTGTATATTTTTTTACATATGCAATTGTAGTCCTGAGCATTATTTGGATTTGCTCCTGCAGCGTGTTCTAGCCAAATTACAGTTCCAAAATGAAATGTATATGTGCAGCACCACAGAGCGGCTCACCTTTGCATGGAAGCAAAGGGGACATAATGACTTGAGCATGCTCTCTCCCAATGAGATCTAACTTGCTATCATGCAGGGGGATGAATTCTATTGGCCCACTAGTCTGCAATATATCCAGCTAAGATACACCATCTGTATTGGAGGGTTGGTTCAGAGGTCATCATTTAAATAGTTCTATCTATCTGTCTATTCATTCCCATAAGTATCTATCTATCTATCTATCTATCTAACCATCCATCCATACCAGGCTTGCTACTTTAGCATCTGATGCCCTCCAACTGTTTTTATATGGCCACCTACCCTCTAACAAAATTGTAATAACATTGCACAGTGAAGTGGCATCTTTCCTTCTAAAAGGTAAAATCACCCTAACTTGTAGATGTATCCAGCTGTGAAGTCCTGGCTTGGTCCTTCCCTAGGCAAATCTCTCCCTGGAAGTAACTGTCAGAGTGAGGATGCTGTCAAGATAATAATGTGATTCTTTTATAATTTTATCATTCCTCTGTGAGCCTCCCTTGAAATGAAAGGCTATGTAGGATAAAGGTTTATGTAGTTAGATCTCTGTTCACTTACCAGTGAGTGCTCTCTCCTTCTGCACCCTGCCAATGCTAACCCAGGCCGGAAAAATGTAGCCACCACTGCTCTGTTAACAACTAAAATAAAAAATAATAACTAAAGCCAAAATAATGCCTTAAATTAGCACCATCCTGGGGCTCTATCTCCGTAGCTGGCTATTGGTTTACACCATGTGTTATCTGAGGCCTCCCAGGACATATTTGTCTCTGTTCTTTGTCTATTTAGACTGAGAAGCTTCAACACAGGTTCTGAAACCCCACATGGCAGGTCCCAGAGCCTGGGCTCCAGCCCAAGCCCAAACATCTACACTGTAATTTTATAGCCCTGCTGTCCAAGCCCCGCAAGCCCAAGTCAGCTGACCGGGGCTCTGCGCTTTAGAGCTGCACGTTTTGTGTTGAAGTGTAGGCATACCCACAGAGTCTGGCAAGCTCTTATATCAGTAGGACTTGTTTGTTTAATTATTTATTTGTTTGTTTGTTTATTTAACAGCCCGTCCGAGGCCTTAAGTGCCCTGACCACATTAAAAGCACAAGCAGCTTGTAATCTGCTCACAGTACAGCAGCCTATTGAAGTGTTACGTCTCTTTTGATGTTCCATGTGGTTGTCAAGAATCAGGATGGCCTGGTGGGAGTTATTTTGGTCCTAAATAAGAAGGCTAAAGAGCCTGTGTTGTCCCTTATTGCTTGGAAGCTGGGGGTCGCCTCATAGCCTGGAAGGCGGGGAGGGGTGTGAGATGAGACCAGTTGGAGACAGAACACCTGGAACTACGAAATAGGTTCCTCGATCAATCTCTCTCTCCCCCAGGAGGCACTCAGAGATCTTGTAAGCTAATTCCAGTTCATACATGAGTCACGCTGCTCTTCTTCTGGGTGTATGGTCAATGGGAACATTCATAACAGTTCTGAGAAAAGGCACAAGGTGCAATGAAAGAGCTTTAGCCTGCTGCGAACAGAAGGATGTGGTCCTTAGTCTCTGGCCTAAAGATTCTACATAGGCTGCATTTGCAGTGCCCATGCCAAGCCCATAGAATGACTGGCTGCAGTGCTCTCGCGTGGTCGGATACCTGGTCACCTCTTCTTTGAAGCAGAAAGTGGAACGACAGCAGCTGTCGCTTACATCTGGACCAGAGCGGGCAGTGGGCCAGCACTTGTGGACATTGGCAGAGCTGAGTGAGCCCCTAGTGCTGGGATATCCTAGTGAGTCACAAGTCAGGAGAAAAGTGTACTGGCAACGCTGTGCATGGACATTCAGAACTTCAGCAGCTGGGGTGGCTGTGAGTCATTGCTGAATTGCTTCAGCAAAGCTGTGTGGGAAACCCAGAAGTGGAATAACAGAGGGTGCTGCTAGACAAGGTATAGGTGCATGGGCAGAGTCCGGTAAAGCCCAGAACTGGACTAGCAGATGGTGCCGCAATGCAGGCAGCCTTTAGATGGCCATCGGCAGAGCTGTGTAGCAGTTAGAGCAGTGAGATCATGCCTGCAGGATATCTGGATGCAGCTAATGCTAGGAGTCCTTTAAAATCTTGAAACACAAATTGCCTGTTCCTTGAAATAAATAAAATGGGAAGAGGTCGGGAGGAAACCGTTAACATCCACCCGAGGAGTCAGATTTGGCCCTGTGTTGTGTCTCAGACAGTGCAAAGGGAAGCCACTGGCGAAGCAAGCAGTGGCCTCCGGCCGCATAAAATTTGCCCCCACTGGCCCATTTTTTGTTTTTGAAAGAGGTATAACTGCTAAGCTTCTTTCGCTGCCCATCCAATCCATGTTAAAAGAACTCCAGATAGCTCCTCAGGGAAAGCCAATGTAAACGAGATTCAAATCAAGGCAGAAGCCCCACTTGCCTCATCAGGCCTGCTGCAGGCAGAGAAAGCACTTCTGCCCTTGGCTCTTTCGAAGCAGCCATGTTTTGCTCCCTCCATGGAGACTGCCCAGCCCCCCCTGCTCCGGGCTTCTTAGCTGGAATTTGCAACGCGGCATCTGAGCAGAAACCGCTTCCCGCACCCAGCCAACGAGCTAAGTCTGAGCCACTGAAACGAACAGAGCTACGGCTTCTCTGCAGGACGTCTCTTTATAGGCCTGAGGAACCCCGGCGCTCGGTTGCATTTGGCTGATTATAATATGCCTCTTTAAGAGGTTGCTCACTGTATTAGTAACAAACACCATGCTACCAGCAAGCGCTCTGCAGCCAATTACTCTGCTCCGATCAAGCCGTCAGCGGCTTATTGCTTTGTCCCCCTCTGATCGTGTAAGGGTACGTCTCCATTGCCACACAACATCTGTGGCTGGCCTGTGTCAGCTGACTCAAGCTGTGGGGCGATACAATTACCCAAGATACCCTCTTGGGTCCCAGAGTCCAGGCTTCAGCCTGAGCCCGAACGTTTACACTACAATTTTATAACCCCACAGCCTGAGCCCCGGGTGCCCGAGTCAGCTGATATGGGCCAGCCACATGTGTTTTACTGCAGTGCAGACATCCCCTTGGTAAAACGAGGCATGAACTGAACGCTCCTTTCATATCGTAGGAAGCCTTGGACGGATCTCTGCTGAAACATGCTCAGCTGTAATCGGTCTGCAAGTTTGCCCCAAGATACCTCCTCTTTGCATTCTTTCCTTTTCCTCCCCTCCTCTCCCATCCCGTCCCGCACCCAATTCTGAGGCTCTTCTCATCCTAGCCTGAAGTGTGGGATTTCATAAGCCGTGGGCCTTGGGGGCTTAAATGGAGAATGCCCAGCTCACCTCACCTGCAGGTGATGCCAAGCGCCGACTCAGCACTCTAGAGCTGACCAGCCTTAATTCACCTCACCACCCAACCAGCTGCTAGCACACAGCTGAAATGGAAAAGTAGAGTTAACCCTTGGAAGGCCAGCACTGTCTCGGATGCTTGCCAAATGAGCAGTTCAGGGGAGGATGTGAATGCAGAAACCCCTGCTGTCTGCAGAATGCCACCCAGTTCTGCAGAAATCCAAGTGTGCTCAGACCTGCCCATCTGTCCTGAGTGATCCAAGTTAGTAGCCCTGGGCTTCCCACTCAATCCCCACATCAATAATAATCAATAATAAAAGCAGAAGATTAGAAAATAAATGTCATCTCAGTGAGTTGATGCCTGGATCTCATGTTTGATGAAACCCTCTTCATATGCCCTTAAACTGCTCAATCCCAGTGGCGTGAAAAAAATAAGATTGCTGCTAGGAAAAACAATTAGAAATACAATTAGTATTTTAAAAGCCAACTATAAATATTTGAGTTCTTTCTCTCCAGGGGAGAGACAGTGATGACAGATCTCAATTCCTTGTATTGACAAAGGAGGAAACAGTCCATGAAACCGGTCATTTGCTGGGAATTTTTATCTATCAGTTCTGAGTGGGTAAAACAACAGAAGCACGAAAAATCAGATTAACTGTCAAACCTTCATTCACTTTTGCAACATCAGCAATATGCAGTTACTGCAATACTGTCTCTCTCTCTCTCTCTCTCTCACACACACACACACACACACATTTAAGCACTTACACAGACACAAAGGCTTATGTATATTTCAGCCTGGAGAGGTACACACAAACCATGACAAACAGAAACAGACCTGAGCAGACACACACTTGGGCACAAAACTGCATAACTCCAAAGGCAGGCAGGAGTTGAGTGTGCAGTGCCCATGTGAATCGATGGGACAGTCACAGATGCATTAGAAATGATCTTTTATTTATTTAAAAGACTGGTAAAGTGCTAAGAACAGAAATGTGCTAGTGACTTAAAAGACACCCTCCTCCTTCTTCAAGAGGGATTGAAAGGCTTTTATGTGCCAGGAGCCTAGGACAGGTTTCTGGGATTCTCCTGGTTCCTAATAGACATTGTTGGAAGAAAAGTTAAAACATAAGGTTGCATTTTGCCATTTACACCAGCTGCCCATGTCGGCTTTGTGGGGCTAATGGAAACATGTGATCCTTCTCAGGACACTGCTGGATCTTCCGGTCTTTGCTTCAGACATTGTGTCTCCTGTTGTCAGTGCCTGTCAATGTGGTGTTCCCTGCACGCAGGAGGGGGAGTTAGTGCTTATCCTAATGGCTGGCAGTGTGGTATTCCCAGTACAGAGGGGCCCAGTGCGGTGCTTTACCTACTGCCTGCCGTTGTGGTATGAGCAGTGAGCACGAGGCCTAGGGGAGTACTTTACCCATTCTATGCACCTGGCAATCCCCACCTGGTCAGGGCTCTCTGAGATATTCATTGTGGTGCAGTCAGATCTGCTGGTTGCCCCACAGAGCTGTAAAGTCCGTATCATCCTCTCCTGCCTGTGCCAGCATCTAAGTGTCAGCAGGTGTGACCAAGACATGACACTGGCAGTGTTCTGCAGCCTTCCATTTATTCCCCTGGTTGCTTGGCACCTAAGCCTGAGGGCAAGTGCCTGACCAATTTGTGTGTGGGCACTGTGCCTTCCTAACAGATGGGCATGAGGGGAGCAGCCAAGAGAGCATGGGTGTGCTTTAAGTGGCCTTTCACAGAGGGCAGAATTCTCCAAACAGACAACACTGAAACAACTGGAAAGTCTTTGGGCTTCTTCACAGCTATGGGCCAGGGGAACGTGCTTTATTTCTGCCAGTCCTGCTCTGAGCTGCATACATGCTCCGAAACAGCTTCTGCAGCCACCCCAGGCTAGCTGCTGGGCTCGATGACTCAGATGCTGGGTTGTGTGGTTGGACAGTGAAATGGGGAAGTGATTCTCTCCCCCTTCTTCTTTCACTCAAGGCCAGGCAGGTTGCCTCACACTGGCCTGAATTGCATCCTCTCAGCATGCTAACAGCAACTGAACAAAGCCATTAAAATTACACATCAGCAGTGATTTTCCAGGGAAGGGGAAGCATTGATCTGCCTCTGCTATTGAGAAATGAACTAGTCCTAGCAGCACCATTTTAACATATGAATTTCTGATCAATAACCTGTTTTCATTGATTCCTTTACTTGCTGTAATGAACTGATTAAGAGAAATACAGCTGCAAAACCAAGTGCTTTCTACTAACCAAAGCGATAGCCTGGTCTCCTTAGTTAAGCAAAAATCCATAGCAATATGCATGCATGCTTGCGTGTGTATTCACATACACACACGAGAGACTGAGTACACACACACACGTTAGATATATTATGGATCATGGCTCCATAATTAAGACTGACTACACACACACACACACACACACACACACACACACACATAAATAAGTGATGGATAAAAGTCCCCATGTCTTTGAATCAGAATGGTCCGTCAATAAGGCTCTTGTTAGGACTTCTCTGAGAAAAACCTGTTTTTCATGTGACCTTCAGCCCTTCTGGTTTTTGCTCAGACCTGGCATACTGCAAGACCTGCCTGCCTGGTAGCATCACCTTCTGTCAAGGCTGATTTCCCCACTCTGGCACTTTGAGTGCAGAACGGGGGCGTCCGCAAGGATTCTAAAAATTAATACTGGCCACTCCAGGCTTGTATTAAACTCTCAAGGTTACAGCTTCTCTCTGACCTTGGATGGGCAGATGCTGCCACCACCCAAGTGAAAAAAAACCCTTTGGACCCAAGAAGGCAATTCCTGGGAATTCCTCCCTGTGGGGTACCCTCAAGCCCTTTCACCCCCCCTCCAGGGAAGAGCTGAGAAAGAAAACAAAGGAAATCAGCTGTTGCCACCAGCTAATTAAACAACATATGCACAAACCTCTTAGGACACACAAAACCTTTAAAAAGGTAAATTTTATTAAAAACAAACAAAAAAAGAAAATACATCTGGAACTTAGGTATTGCTAAATTTAAAAAGAGTAAATATAATAATTAAGCATCAAGAATGGTTTTCTTGAGGTCCAGTTTAAAGGTTACAAGCAAAACAAAAGCACCTGGGATTAGCCCAGAGGAGTCCACAAGCCATAAAGAAATAGGAGAGATAAACGTAATCACGTCTTCCTAGACATTTCCTGATCTACTTACATATCTGGGCTTTCAAATGAGGAGTTTCTAGGTATAATCTGATGGTTTTCCATACCGGGCTTAAAGCATTTTACAGCATAGTCCAGCCCTGTCCCTGCTCTCCGGGAGAACAACCACAGACAGACAAAGGTAATGTTTTTTCCAATTTTAAAAAGTGTAGCCCTCCCACTGGCTCTTTTGGACATGTGCCCATGCCCTTCCTTTTACCTATGGGCTTTTTTAACCCTTTACAAATAAAGCAAGTAGAGAACAGCTACTAACAGGGATTTTGTAGATAATTGGCTGGTTGGGTGTCCATAAAAGGGAGCTACCCCCACCCTTCATTTATCAAACCTTCTCTACAGCATTTCAGAATTTCCATCCAACATCCAAACGAGAACCAAGATGGACAGAAGTTGCACAAAAATTCCAATTGACGAGGCAGAAAGTTAGCAGAACATTTTCAAAGTCCAGAAAGATGTACATTTGGTATGAATTTGCCCTGGAGGTTCAGGGCTTTCTTATTTTATCCAGACTGGTCCATTTGTATCCATTTCTTCATCTATCCCTCTATCTCCAACGCCATCTACCTCTCTCATCTCAAGATAAAGAGTAAAAAATGTCTTTTTTCCCCTTCTTAACTGTATTCATTTTGAGTTAGAACTTACATTGGCTGACCCTGCTGTGGCTGAATCTCAATGTCCTCTATATTGAATCCTTCTTCTGAAATTTATTAGATAGCATGGTATTACCCTCATAAAAATACAATAAATGGCCCTGTTTGCAATATATGCCATAATGATTCTAACCCAGTGGCATTCTTGGAAAGACCTCTTTAGAAATAAAGTGGGAGAAAAACCTAACGGAAATCTTTTGGATAATTAGATTGCTGGAGTGCAGAAACCTTTTGAATCATTTAAAAATCAAAAGAGACCCAGACTTTAAATCATAGGTTAACAGTGCTTTGGTAAGTTGCAAAATTCTGCAGTCTTGCCATATCTTCTTTGAACTGTCTGTATATTAAAAATCCCCAGGGACCGCTGAAATGTATGTCTCTTTTATGTCTTTCCCTTTGCTTTCTCACCGGTTTGAGAAAAGTCAGTGGGCTTGCTTATGGTATCACCTTGGTGTAAACCAGGAGTTACTCCATAGGTGTCAAAAACACGACCCTGATGTAAAGCTGGTATAAGTAGATAGGGAATCAGGACCAGTGTCTTTGACTTCTGCTCATGCTGCCAAAAACATTGTCTTCCTCGAAATGGCGGATGGGTTCATGTCGCATCTTATTTTATGTCACGTAACCTGCTGTAACCCCACGCGCCACATGACCTGCACAGCTTCACATGATAAGTATCGGAGAGGTTCTCTCCTACTCAGGCTACGTCTACACTTGGAGCTGGAGGGTTGATTCCCAGCTCAAGGACACATACGTGTGCTAGGTCTCCTCGAGCTAGCATGCTAAAAATAGTAGTGTAACTGTGGTAGCATGGGCAGCAGGGATAAATCTGCCCAGACCCTGTGGGCACATACTCTGGGCTGCTAGCCGATGCTGCTGCTCACCGTTCCCTGTGCTACTGCAGCGACACTATTCCCTGAGTGTGTTAGCTCGACCAGAACTAGTGCGAATATGTCTGCTCAAGTTGGGAATCACGCCCCCAGTTCCCAGGGTAGATATAGCCTAAGATATAGGTACCTCTGAACATAGCTGCACCAAACAACTCCTACACCGTAATGCCACAGAGATTGCTGCCAATCCCAGGAGCTGTAATCAGTCCTTGTGGCTGCTCTCTAAACCCTATCAACACCAGGAAGATTTTGCAAAACATCCCCACCATTGTTAACACTGGGGGAGCTGAACTGTTGCTAGCAATGGTGGGGAATATTTGCAAAATCTCCCTAGTAGAGACAAGGCTTATGGGTCTGATCCTGCATAGGGGTCTGCTAGAATGGCCTCATGCGGATTCCCAGTGATGTCAGTGTGGCTTCTCACAGAAGCAGTTTGCAGGATTACAGCCTTAATGAGCAACAGCCATAATCCCAGTGCACTGCTGAGGGATCCTGTCACTTTAAGAGAGGCTGTCCTTTATGTAAAGTCTCTCCGGGTGTGAGTGTGTGTGTAGGTGTGCTGGGGGGTTGCGTAGCTGAATGTAGTGTATGTAATATGCTGTGGGGAGAGTGGGTGAGTATATGTATGTGGATAAATGTTGTTCGATATGACAGGGGTGGAGAGGAGGAGAAGAGTGAGTATACGTTTCTATTTCTCCGTGTGTTACAGTATGTGGTGCTGTGAGTGTTTGGGAGATGGAGGCTGGGAATGTCGATGTGTGTGTATGTCATGGGGGCTGAGGGTACATGTGAGACGATAGTTTTGTGAGTGTGTGTGTTTATGTATGTATGCAGGTGATGTACCTATAGTTAATAGTCGCTGGATTTATTTGCCTCATTTTGCACTACTAGCTTGAATTTGCCCCTGTGACATCTGAAATTCAGCCACAGGGCAAGACTATATAATTTTTACCATACCTGGATTACATGTCATAAAATGTTTGGCACATTGATTTAAAATAGATGTGACAATACTTAAAAATCTCTCACGCGGTATGAAACGAGTCACATTTTACTGCATTTGAAATCTTTGGTGTGGGCACGGAATAGCCTGCTATATACAAAGTACTTCTCAATTAGTGAAAGTGTTTAATAAATAATAGATATACCAACATGTGTCAAATACACCGGGCCAGATCCAGAGCTCCAATAGGGCTCCTTTATGGTGCTTATGTGATGTAAAGGGGATGAAAATGACTTCATGGGACATCATCCCACTCCCCCTCTCAGACCCCAGCATACGAGGTCCTGGGGGCATGGCCAGGGGCAGGAGGGGATGGTCTACCATTCTAGGCTGATGTAATTAATAGCAGCCTCGGGGTTGATGTAATTCACTCAAAGGGACACTCTGGCCCCTGGAGCTGTACCTGAATCTGGGAAAATAAAGCCACCTTAGCCACTGTTTCTGGGGCTCCTGAGAAGCACAGCACGAGATACGGACTGCTCAGTCATGCCACAAAGGTTTTTAATATGAGTTGCACTACAGATCTGGGTCTTTTAGACTCAGTGCAAGCCTCCCTGTGCTGGACAGGAGCATGGGTGGATAGGGCTTGTGACATTGGGGAGACACAGAGTTCAGCCTGCAGACACAGGCTAGCAGTTTGAGTAGCAGTTGTGATGCTGGCATGCCAGGTGCCAGCTCATGCCAAGGTGCCCATGCCTCAGCTGAATACTGACAGATACATGGCTGGAATCAGTCTTGTAGTATTGTTAAAATAGGTATTAGTATTATAAGAATGAGTTTAGTGTTTAGACGTTCTGGAATACTTGTAAATTGTTGCATGCACTAATCTCACTTATATAATCTGTCTCCCATATTATATGATCATATTGGCGCATTTGCATTGTAAGCCTCTGTAACTGTGTAGATGACCAGCTAGGAGAGAGACATTAACTGGTTTGAAATTCTGATCTCCTGCAAAAGATGTTACATCCTGTCCAATGAGGAAGACCCATTGATGCCAGATGTCCTAGTATGGAACATTAAAGACAATAAAAACTTTGTTATTTCCCCCTAACCCCATGAAGCTGAGGCATGCAAATGAGTTCCTCCCTTGAGCTGAGTTTATCTCTTAAAGCACAAGGAGCTGGGAGTGCACGTGGGTGGGAATGAAAACCCCTAACAAGAAGGAATTTTCTCTCTGTGCAGCTTGGACTCCACCAGGCAAGGTTTTCTAGGCATAAGCAAGAGAACCCCACTGCTTAGCCTGGGGTTAGCCCTAAAGGACATATAGAGCTTGCTGGTTACAGAAGGTTCTATTGCCTTTTAAAACTTAAGATTGGAACTCATTTGTGTATGTATGTTTATCTGCTTTAACCTTGTAAATAACTCTCATTGCCTTTTCAATAAATACTTCGATAGTTTAGTGTAGGATTGGCTACAAGTGTATTTAGTGTGAGATCTAAGGTACAACTGACCTAAGGTGAGTGGCTGGTCCTTTGGAACTGGGAGTAACCTGAATACTGTTGTGATTCTTGATGTAAGGGACCATCTATCCCAAAGATAGGCTCACCTGGGTGGCAAGACAGACCAGAGTACCCAAGGGGACTGTCTGTGACTCCATGTTTAGGTTGCTATAGTGCCTGAGGAGTTTACACTTGATAATTGGTTATTGAAATCTAAGTCTAGAATTCTCAACCAGTCTGCCCTGAGGTTGGTATTCATGCTCTTTGCCCACTGCAGGACAACAGTTAAATAGAATAAAAGCAATCTGGTGATTCTTAGATGTAGCAAGCAGAGCTCTGGGGCAGTGAGAGATAGCAGGTTAAGAAATCTTTCTCCACATATGAAAGGCCTATATAAAGCGACCAGAAAAGAAGGGGAGAAAAAGAAAACAGCAGCAAAACCAACCAACCAACACTTAGATCACAGGGAATTGCTTTACTTACATATTGATTGAACCAAACTTTGCAAAAACTCTGAAGGACACCAGCTCTGCCTCACACTATATTTGTTCAGGATTTGTCAAGCTCTCTGGTAAAGTCAGAGGCAATATTCATCTGGCACTGAGAACAATCAAGACTGGGGCAAATGGAAAGTTTTATAGCTTGTGCTAGCAGCTGCTGACTTCCATGGGTAAAATTTTCAAAATCACCTAAGTGTTTTAGGAGCTTAAGTCCCCTTTTCAAACATTACTTAGGTATTTAGCTGCCTAAGTCTCATGGCAAGTCAATTTCAAAGCCAACTAAACATTTTATGAAAAATTTGTGAGCTGCTCTATTGTTGTGCTTAAACTAATGACCACAAGCTGCATGAATGTGAAGGGAACATAAAACAAAAATCCTGCGTGCGAAATGACTGAAGAAAAGTGAGCAACATAATTTGGAGAGATGAGAATGTAGATTCAAACTGGTTAATTCTATATTGGAGCTGGGGGAAGGGCAATGAGGATCAATGTGGTTAAATAGGGATGTAAAAATGAGTGTAAATAATAAGCAGAAAAGGAAAACAAAATAAAAAGAAAAGAAAAAATCTTTTCAAGAATATAAACAATCTGGTAAAGAGGGGCACTGGGAGAGCCAGAAAAATAAGCAAACTCATCTTGGAGAGGGAGAGAGAGAGAGAGAGAGAGATTCATGATGGGAAGAGCAAAGAAATACAGGATGATGAATTGCAGGGAATCTTTCAACTAACAAGAAAGGACTCATCAAATATATCTGCAACTGACACAAGGCAAAAGGGAAAATTGGTCCAATTGAAAGCCATCAAACAAAAAACCAGTCAACCAACCAAAAAACCAGCAAACCTTAGTGCTGAATTGGATACAAGGGAGGAGTTGGAAGATTCGTAAAGCTGGTAGAAGTGGTTGTTGTTGTTTGCAGCTTCCTCTTCTCCAAAGAAGGAAGAGAGAGGAAAATTGTCCCTTTGGCTGAGATGAGATCTTCTAGTCTGGGAAGCAGAGAACTGTAATGAGAGTGGATGGGATATCCAGGTTAGTGCTTGTAGTGAGGCGGTGTGGTTCCCCGTCACCCCGGAGAGAGATGAGTCCCTCCGGACACCAGAGTGGGCGGAGCCAGGGAGCTCTGAGCCCGCCCCCCAGAGGGTCAGGCGTTGCCCCAGAAGTATAAAGGGCCAACCTCAGAGCTCACCGAGAGAGCAGCCACCGGGGAGGCCAGACGCCTTGGGCCTAGCTCACGAGTGGGAAACCCCAGCAGCCTGCAATAAACCCAAGGACTGGCCTGACCTGCCCCGCGCCAGCTACCTGGAGCAGTTGCCGAGCCTGCCCCACACCAGCTACCCTGAGGAACCCATGGTGCTGGACTCCCCTGAGGACACGCCCTGACCCATGTCCCTCAAGAGGAGGAATCTGGAAGTAGCCCGGGGGCAGTCGACCCTAGTCTGGCTGCAGCACTGCCAGAGCCCATGTCAGTGTGTTGCGGCCAGGATCCCCACTGACACCGCAGCGGGTCTTCTGCTGCTGCTAGGGCCCCGGGCTGGGACACAGTGGAGTGGGAGGGCCTGTGTCCCCCCTGCCACCCACTTGCAGGTGGCCGTCTCCCCCCCTCTCATCCCCAGGCCCTTTGGAACCTAGGGCCTGGGCCTGCTGTTATATACTGTTACTGCTCAGCCCCTGCCCGAGGGCCTGACTCACCAGTGCCCCGTCCTGACCCAGGGCCTGGGCTCACTGTGTTTATTTCTACCGTCACAAAGGCCGTAGAGGAAGACTCCTGTGGCCGGACTAATTCCCTGCAAGAGCTATTCCCAAAGGTAGTGAGGCGGTGTGGTTCCCCCGCCGCCCCGGAGAGAGCCGAGTCCCGGCTAACTTCTCTACAGTGCTGCATGAAGCCCAGTGAAGAAAGAGGAAGTACTGACCACTGTTTATCAGTCAGGACTGGGGGTCAGGACTCCTACAGAACTAAAAGGGTCTTTAATCTAGCACAGAAAGAGCCAATGTCTGGAAGCTGAAGCCAGATGCATTCATAGAATATCAGGATTGGAAGGGATCTCAGGAGGTATCTAATCCAACCCCTTGCTCAAAGCAGGACCAATCCCCAGATAGATTTTTACCCCAGTTTCTTAAATGGCCCCCCTCAAGGATTGAACTCATAACCGTGGGTTTAGCAGGCCAATGTGCAAACCACTGAGCAATCCCCCCCAAGTCAAATGAGAACTGGTGCACAAATGTTTAACAGTGAGGGTGACTAACCACTGGAACAAACTCCCAAGGGAAGTCGTGGATTCTCCATCTCTTGAGGTTTTCTGATCTTGGTAAGTGGGTGAAGTGTAATGGCCTGTGCTAACCAGGAGGTGAAACAAGATGATTGAATGGTCCTGTAAATGTTACAAATCAGATTTCTGGGTTCTGTTCTTGACTCTGAGACTAACACACTGGGCGGTTTTGGGCGAATTCCTTGCCCTCTCTGGGGCAGACTGGGTGAGACTTACAATGGGACCCACCAATGCAGACTCTCCATTGGCTAGAGAGAATGCTATTGAGTGACACTTCCCAATCCCACCAAGGGCTTCCCACATTGCTTCTACAGCAGTCCTCTCAGTCCCTGTAGATCCCAGGGAGTGTCACCGGGAACTTAACTCTGCTCTCTGTGACAGGGCTGGAGCACCCAACCCATTTGCCTCCTTGACACCTGAAAGAACACAGCATGAGAGCCATGCTGGCTTGCGCACCAACTGTGTTTGAGCATGGCATCTCTACCACGTTGGCCCTAGGAACCAGCCCCACTGGTGCAGTTGTAAAGTGGAGCCCTCTTTTGCTCAGGGTGCTGCCCACTGTGGGTGAATTCAGGGCCTGGGAGCAGTAAGTTTCCCCTGGTTAAAGAGGAAGAAGATGGAAGAGCTGAGGCCCATGGGAGCTCTGTGGGAAAGCGGGGAGTGAAGGGTGAGGGGGAAGTTAGTTCAAGAATCTAGGGGCCTGCTAGGTGACTCTTCGACTCCTAATGTTTTGTAAGGCCAGCAGGTTTTTTACCAAGCTGGTGCTGGGGGCGAGGGAAGGCTGCTGGTGGTGTGATGATTGCCATCTACGTTCCCTGGGTTACCCTGGCATCTCCTTTGGGAGATGAAGATGAATCCTTTAATTTAGAAAATATCTCCTGCTAAAAACTCCCCCGGCCTGGTGTGAACCTCCACGACCCAGTCTGAGTCTGGCCACATGCAGCTGCCCGAGTCACCACTGGCTTTGCTTACTGCTGACTTAGGAGCATGGTTTATCCTTGGACTCAGATTTACTTGGCTTTGACTGAATGCTACTTAAAGAGAAAGCTCCATAACCCTGCAGGAGGTTTTTGCTTGGTCAGTTGGTCTGACTTCTCCAGATCCCATATTTTTTTGGATGGTATGCCTGTGGCAGTTTTGTCTTCCATCTCAGCCTCTCTCTTCTTCCTCCTTTCAGACTCTTACTCTATGCAGACAGGCTTCTCTGTGTAATAAGAACATGGGAATACCAAACTGGATCAGTCTCAAAGTCCAGCTAGACCAGTATCTGGGCTCTGACTGTAGTCATCACCAGATGATTCAGAGGATGCCTTGAGAACCCTGCAATAGGGAAATATGGGATAATCTAACCCCCTCTAATAGATGAGTTAGAGATGCACTGAAGCCCTGAATCAGGAGGTTTCATATCCCTTCCTGAAGGTTTGTTAGCATTAATTATAACAACTCCGGATAATATCACAAACCAGTATTGCAGGACAAGTTGATGTTTATATCTGCAGGGTGGGTATCATAAGGTGTGCACCTGGAGGTGATTTGTTAATTAATGGTGTCTGTTTCCAATGAGAGGGGGCTAAATCGTATACTACAAAGGTGAGGAGATAGCACAGTGCAATTCATTTCTGAGTGAGTAGTTTGGGCAAGATAGAAGAGACCAGTTTAAGCTCCAAAAGGAGAGGGATTGGGTTAATAGTCCACCAAACAAACAGCATTCCTGATTGGTTCCTATTTAAAAGTAAATACCAGATAATCCTTCTTGGATCTCTACAGAGCTACACTGAGATCAGATCAGCTAATCAATGACCAAACAAGAAAATCACTGTCTTCCTCATAAATTTGGCAGACAAGCTCTCTGGCCAGTTGCCTCATGCTTCCCAGCACAAAGCTGCACTTTGATCTGTTTTTCAGTTTGAAATCCCGCCTTCGATCCATTATTCACCACCGTCACCAGAGCCCTGCGCCTGAGTCCTGATGGGAATGGAGCGGCTGAACTGCAGCCTTCTCAGGCGGCTACTCCCTAATTATTTACCGTTCGCATTCTGGTGACAGCCTGTATAATGCAATAATGTTTAGGAGCAAATAGTATACACACAATAAACGGCTTTCAGCTTTGGTAAATGCTTTAGCTTTTGCGTTGCTGTTTACCTGACCTGGCAGTCGTTTATTGCTCCTTCAGCTACTCACTTCTAAACATTATGGCTTAATTACATTTTAGGAAAGTGGCACTTCAGAAATATGGACTTTGCAGTTACAGTCAGGGTGTGTGTTTACTTGGGCCCTGTTTCTACACAGGATAGTGCAGTTTCTTTGTACTCTGCTTCCTTTAGCTAAAAAAATAAAGTTGAGATATAAATCCACAGCAGAGGGAGAGGCATAGCCAAGAGACAGCAATTCAATAAGATGTAGCTACAGTAAGGCAGGAGCTGCAGAGGAGAAGGCTCCTGCATGTTTCTGCACCCAAGGTCTGCTCATGGACTATAATGATCCAGAGGCAACCGGTCTCACAGGGTTGCAAAAGTCAGCTTGCCTCCCGCATTGAGCCAGTAGGAGCATGCTTGCATCAGCTTCGTTTTACCTGCACGCACCAGTGGCATTTTAAGAGGAGCACTGGAAAATTTAAAGAACATCAGCCTGTTAAATAAGGGTCAGGAAACTTGGAAAAACTGAAGAATGAATGATGGATTTGCTCTGTGTTGTGTGCGTGGACTAGGGTGACGCATAGATCTGGGTCCTGTTAACCCATGACCAAGCCAAAGTAGACAAATTCAGATATAGTCTAGCAGCTAGATTTCTTCCTCCATTCCCCAGGGCAGGACTCCTATTGTGTAATTTACTCTGATGGTATGTGGAAATGAAAACAAAGGGAGCATGAAAACAAAAGCTCTCTGCTCTGCAAGGCCAGTAATCGAAAACTCCTGATGCTAAACAGAAATGAAAACGTTAATGGCAAACACCCAACGCAAATGTATTTCATATGCACAGGACAGCTATTGGCTGAAGAACACACATTTCACCTGAGTTACAGTGGAAGGAAAATGAAAAAACATTACAGGCAGGAAGAAAGTGGATTTGCTTCCTGCTGAGTCCAATCCAGCTCCCTGTCACTAGTAGCTCTATTTGGCTCTTTGCTAGGGGCCCACCCAAACTGCAACACCAGATCAATGATTTCCACATTGTCTAGGTCCATCGTGTTAGTGCCGGA
Organism: Malaclemys terrapin pileata; assembly: GCF_027887155.1. Taxonomy (NCBI): domain Eukaryota; kingdom Metazoa; phylum Chordata; order Testudines; family Emydidae; genus Malaclemys; species Malaclemys terrapin. The sequence goes on from NC_071519.1 coordinate 32,536,197, forward strand.
TGGTCCATGGCGGTGGATGGCATGTTATAACAAAATGGTGCATTGTGTGGAACGTTTTTGTGACAGTTGTGTGGCTAGTACTCAATTAATCTGCGGTACTGTTACACCCGCCAGTGGATTGGAGGTGCTATAAAACCACGGAGTCAAAGTCATCCCTGGAGAAGCCTCTCTGAAGTGAAGCATAAATCTGGCTCTTAGCAGAGCTGGTCATAATCTGCTGCCTTCAAAGCAAGCAAAACTCCGCAGTTTCCATAGAGTTTCTGCTTTGGGTTTATTGGTTCAAACTCTGAACTCAAAAACAAAATGAGTGCAGAACCCCATGGGAACCCAAATGGACAAAAGATTCACAAGTCCCCTTGTCATGAATGGAAACTCCCAGATATCCCACAGCTCTGAACATTCATGTTCTTATTACAGCTTCTAGTGTCATTATCCTGCTCCGGGTTGAACAAAACCTGAAATAGTTGGGCTTGGACAAAGCTCACACAAGCAGTTCTAGGAAGGTTGGTGTGATGGGCTGTGGCTTGGTAGTACTGTGGTAGCTCCTTGAGGTTCCAGGCAGGACTGTCCCCTGTGTGCAAAGCACTGTACAAAGATACAGTAAACAACAGTCCCTGCCCCGGGGAGCTTACAGTCCTAAAAGGCTGCCTCCCGATGCAAATCTCCCATGGCAACTTCTACAGCTTGTTCGCTATTGGTGCCAAGAAAATATGTCTGGAATGAAACTAAAGAAATTAAACTTTTAGCACTAAGGGATGAGGGGATGCAAAGTGGGACGGCTCAAAACTAGCCTGGACAGTAGAATGACGGGATCTAGGTCTTCCTTCCTTACACTGGCGGTGTCTAAGAAAGTCAGATGCCTTCTGACTCCTGCTTCCAGGCCAGTCCTGCCTGGGCAGACCCAGCTTGGGGGAAGACTTGAGCAAGGCTCTCTTAACATGAAACTGTTTTCAGAACAACATGCTGTGGGGTATCGTTTTGGATGGGAGCCTTTTACTGCCTCTCTCTGTGACTGACTGAGAGCAACCTTTAGCTTTGTCCCCAGGTAGAATTGCCACAAGCAGAGCTGGCATCACGTTTTGCACCTGGGATCTGAGAACGTTTCCGAGCTGGCACAGGAGGGGCAGGGCTGGAACTTGGTCCTCTCTGAATCTTTTCTCACCTCGATAATATCACTGTGGCACAGCACAGCACCAAAGTCCTGGAACAAGGAGTTCTGGTAATTTGAGCGTAAGCGACTAACTCCACAGAGCCTCATGTTAAACAATGTCAACTTTGCTGAGTGCTGGGGGACCTGAAAAACAAAACTGCCGCCCTGGTTTAAAAGCAGTCTGTTTGGTGCCAGACTGACAGCACAGGGGTTTCTAGACTTCTGTCCTCAAGCAGGTACAGCATGAGTAGCAGCAACGGAAACTTTCCCCCATGCTGTCCTCTACCATTGTGCCTCATTTTACACCTGTAGGGACCACTTGTATCTATCCTAGGTACTTATCTGGCCTGTTATCCTAGTATCTGAGCACCTCACAATCTTTAATGTGTAACATTCCTGCGAGGTAGGGAAGTGCTGCTGTTTTTATAGATGTTAACACAGGACACAGGAACTAAATGACTTGCTGGAGACGTCTGTGGCAGGGCAGTTTATTGAACGTGGGTCTCCTGAGCTCTTGGCCAGTGCCCAAGCCACTTGGCTCAAGGATTCTGAGGAACAAGGGGTCAGTCTCCATTGACCTTTTCAGCCCCTGACGTCTCTGCTGGGACTGCCACTTGCTACAGTGCATTTAGGCCCCGATTTTTCAAGGTATACAGTTATTGCTGTGCTCAGGGTGCAATGTCCAGCTGATTACGGGGCCTTTATGGCGTTTGTTAGCAGGACTCACATAGAGTCATAGAGTTGAAGCCCCGCAGGGACCAGCGGTTCATCTAGTCTGACCTTCAGTGTGTCCCAGGCCACCCCCCCCACTAAACCCAACAACCAAAATTAGACTGAAGTATCACAGCCCAACAGAGGCTACTAGTGGTTCTCAACCCATGGCCTGTGAGCTGCATGTGGCCCAATCAGCACATGGCTGCAGTGCATTTGACATCCTTAGGGCCATACAGGTAGTATATATATTGTGTGGATGCGGCCCACATAACACATATGAGGCCCACAATGATAAATAGGTTGAGAACCACTGGACTAGACTGTTCTGTGCCACAGGAAGAAAACAGGAGGCCCCCTCAGTGGCAGGGAGCTGACGAAGAGAGATATACCCAGATAATCCCACACACTGCAGAGGGAGGCAAAATATTCCAAGGTCATTGCCAATGTCTCATTTTCAAAAGGGATTTAAGGCACGTAGCAGCCAAAATCCCATTGACTATCAATGGGCATTCAGGCAACAGACTGCTACTAGCGATCCTAGCCCTAGACAGGGCCTTGCTTTTATAACTGATCCTACTTGCTGATGGTGGGGTTTGAAGCCCAGGATTTATACATCTTAAACTAAGAGATTAAATCCCCTAGCTGGCAGCTGCAGTAGACTCTTTAACTTCTGAGACCAAGAAAGGACACTCCTCTTCTACTGGGGGTTAAATAATGATGCCAAGCGAAAACCTGATGCAGTATTCAAGTGCTTTGAACTGACCCTCCAAAGCGGATGTAATGTGCAAACCCAGGGCACATCAGGTGACTATACTGGCGGAAGGGAGCAACTATTGTTCCTGTTAATAGATCATAAGAGTCCTGCTAACAAATTCCAAAAAGAAGGGGCTGGAGGGAAATAGATGAAAGCAATATTCATTAGGGAAGAACATTCAACACCATGAATTATTGTGTTGATTGGAGGAGACGCCATAAATTCCTCTTATTAAACTTCCTGATGCACAATATGAGGCAGAGACTAATTACTTAAAAATAATACACAGAAATGTAGCAGGAATACAGAATGTCTGGTTTGCAGGCCCCAGGGAAATCAGCCTAATGCTTAGCGAACGTTGGACAGTGAGCATTGTTGTTTTTTCAATGGCCCCTAAACGACACCACTGGGACAGCTTATAGCACTGGGTGTTTTATATCAGGAGTTCTTTATGGCTCCAGTTGTTTTTAATGCAAACAGAGATTCTCTATAGAACTCAGCTGCCCCGTGTTGGACAACGATGGTCCAGTGGTTAGGGTACTAACCTAGGATTTAGGAGACCTGGTTTCACTGCCTGCTCCATCAGAGGCTTCCTTCATGAGCTTGGAGAAGCCACCTGAGTTCTCCATTTCTGAAAAAAGAATATAGCACTCCTTTCCCTGTCCCCACTCCTCCATGTTGCCTTTGACTGGCTCTTTATGGAAGCAGTGCGGGTAGTGGTTTCAGTGGAGTATGTGGGTTCTAACTCACCACTCTGCCACTGATGTTGGTAGGTGATGTTGTTCCTCTGAGATTCTGCTTCTCCAAACTCCCCTTTGCACTTTGTGCAAAGTTCTCATCACCCAAATTTGGGGCTTGGATATCTTGGCTGTGTCACTTTTTTCCCTCTCCTGCCATCTACCTTCAAAAGCTCTTCCCCCACCACACACACAGAAATCAATGTCCCTGAAGTTAATCAAGCACAGCGGCACATCCCAGGGACAACTGTGAGGCAAATGCCTTGGTTCATAGTGAATCTACAGTAACCACACATACCCTCCTGAGGCAGATAAAAGCAGAGTCCATCTTCTAGTGGACTGGCCCACTGAAGCAGAGCCAATGAACGACACAAATTGGATTTTCTACTTGCTGGTTCTCTCTCATTTTTAGAAAATCTTCTTCTTCTTCTTTTTAATATTAACCAGAATTAAAGTTAAACGTGAAGTTGAAACAATAAGACATGGAAATCGCAGAAATAACTTCATTAAGTTTTTAAAGATTTCCATGCTTGAATAAATTAGCTTCTCTGCAAATGTCACAACAGTCAGAAAAAAATGGTAATCAATGGAGCACAATGCAACTCTGCTCTTTATTTAAATGAAAGCTCCAGTGGTGCATTTCCTTTCACCACTTCCCTCCCCCCGACTTCCATCCTGACGGCTCCAGGGGAAAAACTCCAAAAGTTGACCATCAGCATTTTTCATCGCTGAAATGATCTGGAGAGATTGCATTTGCTGTTATACCAGCCAGTTCTGGTTTGCACATCCAGATTCCTTCTGTAGCTTGAGAATCAAACAGCTTCTCAGGGGAAATGGTGTGAAAATTTGCTGCATGCAGTTGGCAGAAAGAAGGTGGAGGGGAAATCATTACTTTTGTAAAACAATTGTGCTAGTTACGTGAAAAATTTGGTGCAGCGAGCTTGAATTTTGTTTGCAGTTTCTACTATGGTGAAAGGCACTTTGCTTTTGGCACATGAGCAAGGCTTCCCAGTGTAAATCAGCATCCGTGCTCAGCACTGCATGGAGGGGATGTGGCTTGTGAGAAAGGCTCAGGTGAAAACAGAAAAGTTAGAAGGTGTTGTGAAAGGAATACCCATTGGTGGGAGTATCACTCCCACAAAGTTCTCAAAGGTCCGTGGTTTGGAAGGAGGAAGTTCGGAGTTGGCAACAGCTCCTCCATGCAGTTCACGCCTAACTGATTCTGAAAAAGTAGAGGCACAGTGGTGGGCGGTACCTAGTCTCAGGGTGCCTTTGGAAATGCAGGAGGAATGCGTAATTGCTTTAACAACTTTGGTGCTAAATTGACAGTGCTTGAAACTGAAGCTTTCTATAGTCATATGTCGAGTGCACTGCCAGCTTCTCACCCTGTGCCCTATTAAATGTGCCTGGATATTGTCATACACAAAGAAGCTGCCTCTAAAAGGGAGAAAACAGTCCAATCTACATGGTCCTTTCAGCTCTTGGGCCCTTTGTGAAGGCTGCTAAAGAGGGGGCCAGTTGTTCTGTGACATAGACCCCTGTCCCCCTGAACATCAACACATTTCACATAGGAAACCAAACAGCCATAAATGAGAGCAGCTTTCAGTTATTTCTGGCCTTGGTCAGACTTGAACCTGTAGCCTAGAAAAGATAAAAGGCACCATATTCTAGCCTACTGTTAAGCTCTGGAGTCATTCAGGCTACTTAAGGAAGGATTCTGAGATATGAAGTGAACTGTCAGTGGTGTTAGATGGCACCTCAGACCCCTCTTTCATACAATCAATCCCCCTAAAAATAACTTTCCAGAGGGGGATCTTCCTGGTGATTATTTGGGTCTATTCTGATGTCCTTAGACCATTAAGGTCCATACTGGAACTATAGTAAAAGAAGAAAGAAGTTATTTCTTAGGACAGGTAATTCCTCATGTTTCCTATTGTATTTTCAAGGCAGTGGGTATATAGAACAATTCTAGAAACAACAGCAGCAAACAAACCATGTGTGTAGCTGTATGATCATGAAACCAAAGCAGGAATTCAAACCCGAGTTCTCCCACATGGCATGGACAATAGGACAAGTATATTTTCAATCCATTTGTGATATATTTGGATAACTATAAGGGCAAGCTAGTAAGCTGCCTTTCTTTCCTATTGGAGTTAAGTTTTGGAGTGGGATTTCTGCTTTCAGATACAGTATGACTTATGCTTTCTAATACACCAAATTAGGCATGTAGGAAATTGTTCCAAGGCCATATTGAGTGTCCTAGAGGAATCAGTGACCAGAACTAGAATCCCAGGAGGAAGAAAACGACTGCCAGATTAAAAAGGGGAGAGCAAGGACATTTCTTCTTTGACTCAGCAGCCAATTAGATTTTCAGCACCACAAAAGTGAAGGGCAAACTGTTAGCTAATGGCTCTTGCCGCCAATCCCATTACCAATGATGTCATGCTAAGCTCACAGCACTGAGGTAAAGCAGCTGTGAGGATTCCATGGGGAAATCTTGGGGGAAATATAAGAAGCCTACAAATCAGCAAAAGGCCTGGCAAAGTCAGGGGAATTGGAATCAGAGTCAGGCTGAAAGCAAATGTGCTAGACAATTAACATTTTCATAGGGAACTGGATTCTACTTTAGTTGGGGGGCATTGCATTGTTTATTCTTAATATCTCTTCTTTTACAATGTTTTTAATAGTGAATTTAGTGCTTGAGAAAGCCAATGGATTGATTGCCCTGGAGAGAGAAGTGCCAGGAGGTCAGAGTAGATGATCACAACGGTCCCTTCCGGCCTTATAAACCATGAACTGCTTATTCACAGTGCTACAGGATAGGCAAGGACAGTAACAGCTTTCTACACTGCTCTGCACCCACCAGGGTACTCCAAATATGACCTATACAGACTGCCTTTAAAGATTTGATCCAAAGTGCACTGAAATCAATAGAAATCTTTCCATTGACATCAGTGATCAGACCAATGTCAATGGCTCATGCAATTCCTGGCCTCTCTGCTGATATTAGACCCAAGCATCTTGTTCTCACTGAAATCGACGGCAAAACTCCCATTGACTTTAATGGTGTATGATCAGCCCCATTGTCAACAAGGGAGCTAATTAATCACGCTTGTCTGATAGGTCTGAAAGGTGAATACCTGGCCCACTAACACTTGCACTGTTACTTGTATCTCTAGTAATGGAAAAACAAAAATCAGCCTGTGGAAAAATCGATGAAATTATTAGATGGAATTAAGGCTACGCTTGGCCCAATGTGTGGTGTACTGGGGCAAAGAAGAGAGACGGCAGAACAATTGGTGTAGTTACAGATAAGAAGTACAGATCAATTTGATGAATCACATTCGTCCATGTTTACAACTAGAGTGGACTGACAAACTGGAAAAAAAAATCATGAGAATGTTGCCAATTTTTTTAGGTCCAAATTGCAAATTTTGATGAAAACAGTGTCAAAATTGCAAAATGCTAAAAAAAAAAGAAGAAAAAAAAAAAAGTGTGCCCTGGAATTATTAATGACTGTGTGCTGGGCTGTAGACTTCTTTCAAATATATTTTTTTAAACTTTGCAGGATTTTTATTTGCCCGTTCTTGATCCAAAACACTTATTTCAAGTTTCAAGAAATGCCTTATGTCCTGCAGCTAGCACTGCTGATATTTTCGGTGCTGTACAGACAAATAAGAAGGCAAGGCCCCTGTCCCAAGGAGCATGCGGTTTCAATTGAACTAGTAAAAAATGGACCAGGTCCATAGTTCTTTTCTATTTTTAGTTTCTGGACCTTTATTTTGCATTAAATTTAGATTCCCAAAGGACAGGAACTACAGATTTTCTTCCCTTTCTGGGTATTTTAAAAAAGTTGTTTTTAAAAAACTCCAGACAAATTGTTTATCTGAAAGGCAAAAGCTTGGAAAATTACACTTGTCTTAACTGAAGATAAATCTTTCTTCTTCTGGCAAAATTTGGGTCCACTCTTATTAATGACCCCTTTGGAGCTGTGCCCAGAACACAAAGATATTGTCTTCTGATCCGGGTACTGAGGTTGCAGCTGATCCTGAACAAATGTCAGAATTATTTAATAATTATTTTGTGAAGTCTGCCAATGACATGTCTGTCCGTCAGGCTAAGAAGCACCTATTTATCAGCAGGCCTCATGAAGGGGTCTGATTATTTTAGATGGCTTGTCTGGCAGGAATTCGTTTCTCTTCATTCTCTCAACGTTTCAAGGGATCACATTTGATTAATTCAAATCAAATTAATGGCCAACTATAACTGTTGGCAGATCCTGATTGGGAGACGATAATGTTTCTCCCAATTCAATCCAGAGACATGGCAAACAGAACATTATTTTGAAGTGGTAAGAGAGTGGCCCATTACAGACAGTTGACAAGAAGTAACAGTAACAGTAGGGAGAATCCCGGTGCCAACTCTGTCCACATATCTATTCAAGGGACGCCATCATAGGACCTAACCACATCAGCCACATCATCCGGGGCTCGTTCACCTGCACATCTACCAATGTGATATATGCCATCATGTGCCAGCAATGCCCCTCTGCCATGTACATTGGCCAAACCGGACAGTCTCTACGCAAAGAATAAATGGACACAAATCTGACATCAGGAATCATAACATTAAAAAATCAGTAGGAGAACACTTCAGTCTCTCTGGTCACTCAATAACAGACCTAAAAGTGGCAATTCTTCAACAAAAAAAATTCAAAAACAGACTCCAACGTGAAGCTGCAGAACTGGAATTAATTTGCAAACTGGATACCATCAGATTAGGCCTGAATAAAGACTGGGAGTGGTTGGGTCATTACAAAGCCTAAACTTAATTTCCCCAATACTAATTTCTCCCTACTGTTACTCACACCTTCTTGTCAACTGTCTGTAATGGGCCACTCTCTTACCACTTCAAAAGTTATTTTTCCTCCCTTGGTATCCTGCTGTTAATTTATTTATCTCGTTAGACTGACCTCACACTTGGTAAAGAAACCCCCACCCTTTCATGTATTTATACCTGCTCCTGTATTTTTCACTTCATGCATCTGATGAAGTGGGTTCTAGCCACGAAAGCTTATGCCCAAATAAATGTGTTAGTCTCTAAGGTGCCAGAGAGGGATAAAGTGACTTCCCTAATGTGATGAACAGAACAGGAACAGAAGACAGTCTCTTGACTCCTAGTCCAGTTCCCTGTGCATTAGACTCTCCTGGTTTTTACAAGAGCTGCAGAACCGTAACTTGCACATAGCAAAGTTGGCAACGTTCTGCCGCATAGAGTGAAAACCAGATTTATCCCTCGTGCTTGGATTACCCTGGTACAGAAGGCTGGCCAGGTGGGCTCTAAGTGAGCTGTCCCCTGACAATAATGGGTCAATGGGGGAGGCTTCTGGAAATAGCATCAAGTGCCAATTCACGGTGGAGTCAATGGAGTTTCAGCAGAGCTAAATCAAGCCCAGCATATCTTAACGGCCTAGTGCGATCAAGGCAGAGTATCACATGCTGGTATAATAAACTGACTCTACATGCATACAGAGAGCTGGGACATCACTGGGACCTGCAGTTTGGACTTTCTGCACCAAAAGTACCCATGAAGGGTCCAATACAATGCCCTTTAAAGTCAATGGATGACTGCACTGGCTGCAGTAGGTGATGGATCTGGCCCTAAGGAAGAAAATCCTTTAGCAGTGTGCAAGTGACCTGTTCTGACCCTCACTGGTGCCTTGATTCAGGAAGGTACATAGTAACTTCTTCAGTGGGACTTCTTACATACCTATAGTGACCAACGAGCTCAAGTACCTTCCTGAGTCAGTGTTTGGGGACAGACTGAAGAGAGGAACTAAGCCACTGTATTAAACTGGGACGTGTAGTCTCTGTAGGCGCATGTCTGAATTCAAGAGGCGAGCAACATTTGTGGCACTATAGGAAGCATGTGCAGTATTTGTCTCATGGGTTTCTCATTGGCCTTCTTGAAAAGGATGTTCTGTTTAAACACTAAGGTCAATCATTTCTGAGCATCAGCCGCAGGAAGCTAGCCCTGTTCCTGTCTCCACCAGCACTCACATGTGCTGCTGCTCACCTCCGGGCCTCATCCTTTCCAGGGAAAGCAGCCCAAAGCCCCTTACAAAACTGTCTGATGAATGCCCCTTGGCTGTCCTGTTTGTATAACTATTCACAGGAAGCCTTGCCTTTCATTTCCTTAATCTTAAATTGCATCAAAAAGGCACAGATTAGAGGTAAAACCTCAATAAAAGACTGAACAAAAGCCTGTGCCCAGATCGGATCCTCACACCGAGCTTTGCCTTATTTTTTTATCCTCTTGTCTGACAGACGCTTAGTCTGAACCTTGAGGGGGGGAAAAACCCAACCCTTAGATTAAAATACTATTTAGAAAAGGCCGTGCCAGTTTGAAATCACTTGTGGTTCATACATTAAACATCAAATGTACATTAACTCTGAATTATGGTCATGAAAAGCAAATCCTTTAATACCGGTTTTTGTGTACCGCTGGCTGAAGCTTAGCATTAATGGTCCCTTTTTTCCTCACAGCCCAGTCAATGGAATAGGACTTTTCTGCCTTTTATTATTCTTCAGCATTTGCGGATGTTCAAATGTTCATGCGCTGTGAAAAAACACACGCACAAAAGCTGTGAGAGTCAACTCTCATTTTGGTTGGGCTGCTTATTCACCAGCACCTTCCGAGATTTTTCGAAACAGGGGGTTGCAGCTACCAACGCTCCTCTGGTTGGTAGGAGAGGATGCCATAGGAGTAAGGTCTCCTTGCTCCCTGTGAACAGGTAGAGTGATGCATCTGAGAAAAAGAGAGACGATCAGCAAGGTCTTTTCCTCAAAAAACAATGGGCCTAGAAGTATGGTGATCATCAGCTCCAAGGTTTGTAAAAAGAAAGCAAAAGCATCAGAAAATTCCACCTTGTGGTTCAACTTGGTCCTCTCTAGCTAAGATTTTTCTATAAAACTCATCACTGCAGCTTTTAAGGAATTCAGAGCTTATTTATATCAATGTGAGTCTTTGCATTGACTCCAATGGGCTTTGAATCAAGCCCTCAGTGCAGGACAAATGAGAATTGCATGGACAGGTAGCAAAGGCCATTATTATTAACCCCTCTGATTCTGGACGTAGAGCCTGGAGTAATGGAGGTGGTGGAGCTAAGCCAATTATTATAGCTGAGTGTCTGGCCCCATATATCCAAGATCCTTCAGCTCTGGAATTTATGCTCTTGGTGGACTTTCAGGGTATACTGCAAAGGTTATGTACCTAGGCTCTTCCTGAGAGAGGGAGCAGAGCGAGGGAATGTCTCTGATTTTATGGGGTTTGGCAGCACTTGAGTTTTGATGGTGCATCAGCTCTGAATTACTTCTGCAACATGTCTCTTCAAACTCGATTTGTTTTTGTGCTTAAGAGCTCGAAACAAGCACCTTGTAGGCACCACAGCAATAAATAATAAATCCAAACCTGCATCATCTTCCTAAAATAACACAACAGCTAAAGGAAACCATAACGTAAGTGACAATAAATATAAAGAAATCAAAGCAGCTTCACTCTTTGCTCTGTCAGATGTTTTCTTGGGTGACAATGTTTAAAGAAAAGAAAATGATGTCTTCAAATGACACCTGGAAGGAAAAGAACCGAGTGCCCCACACCAAACGGACACAATTAATTCCAGGCACTGAGACAGGGCTTTTGTGTTTTCTGCTTTTATTTCAGACCATTATTGAAAGTTGTCAGAACTTGTCTTGCTTTTCTTTTATTATTATTATTAATAATACTAATGTGTAAATAACGTGCCCTGGGAGTGTTCCTGACATGCAGTGCCTAATCCCGAGAGATTCATGTATGAATGCAGCATAGGGCAAAACTGACTCTCCGCTACTGTAAATTGCTGTCAGTTAGAACCAAACATACCATCCGCAGCAAAACAAAGAGGCTTCCAATAACATTGCTGTGAGGCACAGAGGACAGGGGAACAGCAGCCCAGTAAGATAATAAGAATCCTATTTTTACATTTGTGCAGCATCTTTCATCCGAATGGATCCGAAACATTTTGCAAACTAGATTCAAGTTCTTTCTTTATCCCCAGCACAGATGCAGGCAGTATCAGCTTCCTCCATATTGTTCCATCATAATGGTTCAGATTACACATGGATGATCCTATTGTACGGCTAAGGGATGTGACCAAGACCTATTAATTACCTTTATTATATTGTATTAAGGACCCAAACAGGAATTAGGTCTCCTTGTTCTAGGCATGTCCCGACTACTAATACCAAGACATTCCTATTCACCCCCTCGGAAGCTCTGCTTCCCCTGGTGATATTATTGTTGTTGTTTTTATTCACCCCCTCGGAAGCTCTGCTTCCCCTGGTGTTATTATTGTTGTTGTTTTTATTATTTGTGTTGTGGTAATGCCATCATGCCCCAGTTATGGACCAAGTCCACAGTGCGCCAGGTGCTGTACAAACACAGAACAAAAAGACAGTCCCTTACAAGGATAGCTGTTGTGGGGATGGTTTGTATCACACGGACATTGGAATGAAACCACAGGCTCCTGCTGGTCATCTGATGGGAGCAGCTGGAGTGGAGGTCTAACCTAAGCTCTCATTTCTTGTCTGCCCCCTGCATATTTAGTGATATGATATACCAGATCTAATGCGAGTGTCCTTCCGGGTGTGGCAAGCAGACAGCATGGGACCAGCCCCACTGCCCAGAACCCATGTCACAGACAATACCAACCAGAGCACTGGGCACTTATATATGACAGCTTTTCATTCCTAGATCTGAAGAAATTTTACAAAGCTGAATAACCACCCCCATTTTGCAAATGGGGAAACTGAAGCAGGGAAAAAAAACTTGCCCAGTAACACACAAGTCCGGATCCAAGCCCAGGCATCCTGACTCCTACCCCTCAGCGTAGTCCCCATGACTGCAGCCGCCCCTACGCTTGGGCTCTGAATGCCGCCAGGGAAACAGGGAGGGGATATTAATGGTTTTAAGCCCATGGTAAATTATTTTGCTTCACCTATGAGCACGCTCGTGCCACTACCATGCAGGATCTCTCCCAGCCCTTTGCCTTTTAGCTCAGACTTCTTGCTCAGAGAGGGTAGGTGCTAGTATTTAACAAGGAGGCGTGCGTAGCTACCAGTGTTTGTAGCAGGAGCTGTGGCTGTTTTTTTACAGGAACTAACATTTCGCTGTGCTGCTTAGTTTGCTATTGAATCCTTTCCCCCAGAGAAGAGGGCCCGTTAACTCTTCCTTTACCACAAACTTCTTAGAGGACAGACATTTTTTTGCATTTGTTCTGGCTTCATATTAATGCAGCATTATGTTAGGCTGTAATAATGGTCTGATGTTCCTGCCTATGCGTGCTCCCCGTGTCAGCAGAGTCCTCTTTCTGCACATAGTGCGTTAATGACCCAAATAGGCTTTCGGGGCTAATGGAGCCACAGAGAGATGAGAAGCAGCATGTTTTAATGGGCACAGACTAGCCTTTCTACTACTTTCAGGTCCTTTCTACTCCTGGTTCTGCCACTGATCAGAGGTGTCACTTGCTGACCCTGTCTAAATAAATCTCCATGGGTTCCTGACACATGCCTCTATATCTCTTGTGTGTCCATGTTGCCAGCCAGGACTGGCCTTACACCAAATGGTGCTCCAGACGAGGAGCATGTTTGGTGCCTCCCCTCCATTTGTTAAACTTTTTAATATCTTATTTTTTTATTTGGTGCACGATTTGCATGCATGATTTATCCCTGTCATATCAGACGATAAATTTGCACGCTGGAATCTGTAACTCGATATTTATATCTCACTGACTGCCTGGCGACGCCTCACCCCTGATATACCCACCAGAGCTTGGCTGACAACATTCTAAGAGGTCTGAGGAAAATGTAATTCTCAGAAAGTCTGGAAGGTTCCACAAGATTCTACAAAGGCCAGAACATTCTAGGACAGAGGTGGGCAAACTATGGCCCACGGGACCGTCCTGCCCGGCCCCTGAGCTCCCGTCCAGGGAGGCTCCCCTGCTGTCTCCCCTCTCGCACAGCCACAGGCGGAATGGTGCGCTCCTGCCGAGCAGCGTGGCAGCATGTCTAGCTCCGGCCAGGCGGTGCGGCTGGCAGACATGCTGCTCTGAGCGGCATGGTAAGGGGGCTGGGGCTGGGGGGTTGGATAAGGGGTGGGAGGTTCTAGGGGGCAGTCAGGGGACATGGAGCAGGGGGCAGTTGGATGGGTCGGAAGTTCTGGGGGGTGTGTGTCAGGGGACAGGGGACAGGGAACAGGGGGGGTTGGATAAGCATGGGAGTCCCGGGGGGCCTGTCAGGGGGCAGGGGTGTGAATAGGGGTCTGGGCAGTCAGGGGACTGGGAGCAGGGGGGTTGGATAGGGGGTGGGGTCCCAGCGGACAGTTAGGGGCAGGGGGTCCTGGGAGGGGACGGTCAGGGGACAAGGAGCAGGGGGGGTCGGATGGGTCGGGCGGTTCTGAGAGGGGCAATCAGGGGGTGGAAAGTGGGAGGCGGTGTATAGGGGGTGGTGGCGAGGCTATTTGGGGAGGCACAGCCTTCCCTACTGGGCCCTCCATACAGTTTTGCAACCCCAATGTGGTCCTCAGGCCAAAAAGTTTGCCCACTCCTGTTCTAGGAGGTAAGCGAAAGATGAATCCACATATGGAATACCTGACACGTTACTTCTAACAGTCTATTTTCCCTTTTGCCACTAACAACAAAAACATCATCCCGCGCCTGGCGCCCCCCAAGCCCAGCACCCCAAGTGGTCGCCTGGATCTCCTGCCCCTAAATCCGGTCCTGTTGCCAAGTCATGTGATTTTATTGTGAGTTACAAGATATTTGATGTCTATCGCAAAGCCCCAGCTCTGGAGTCATGTGATTATGTGAGACTCTCGCTTGTTATATATTAGTTCCTATCCCTCATGGTTTCAGAGAAAAGTTTGAAAACCTTAATCCTAAAGGCAAAGAACGTTATGATTTACATTTACATTCATTATTTAAAAAAAAAACCCTCCTGGTTTTTAAGCCAGTCTCATGATTTTTGAGGGCTTGGGGTTAATAATATTGTAAGGACAGAGGGATTTGGCCCTGTTAAGATTACGAGCAAATAAACATGTCCACACTGCAGCAGAGAGACTTGCACTCGCGGGGCTTGAGCTTGCGCACTAAAAATAGCCATGTGGACATTGCAGCAGGGGTGCGGGTTTGGGCTAGCCACCAGGGCACAAGCCCACCCTACTCCCTGGGTCCAAGCTCAGGTGGCTAGCCAGAGCCTCCATCGGTGCCACAACTCCGCCCCTTCCCCATCCTAACTCCGCCCCCTCCTCCCTCCCACTCCCAGCCACGCGGAAAGGGCTGCCCGAGCGCTACCGGCTTCATGGTTTGCCGGGCAGCCCCCAGACCTTGCGCCCCCGGCCGGCGCTTCCCCAGTGCAGCTGGAGCCCGGGAAGGGAAGCGCCCAGCCGGGGGCGCAGGGTCTGGAGGCTGCCCGGCAAACCGTGAAGCCAGTAGCGCTTGGGCTTTGGGCAGCCCCCATGCCTCCGGACCCTGCGCCCCCAGCCGGGCACTTCCCCTCACGGGCTCCGGCGGCGCAGGGTCTGGAGGTATGGGGGCTGCCCAAAGCCCATAGCGCTCGGCTCTTAAACAGAGCCGAAGAGTCAGGGGAGGAGCAGAGCCGCTGCGGCCGGAGGCTCTGCTCCTCCCCTGACTCTTCGGCTCTGTTTAAGAGCCGAGCTGCCCCAGCGCTACCGGCTTCGGGCAGCCCCCATGCCTCCGGACCCTGCGCCGCTGGAGCCTGGGAGGGGAAATGCCCGGCCGACGGCTGGGGTCTGGAGGCAAGGGGGCTGCCTGAAGCCCATAGCGCTCGGGCAGCTCGGCTCATAAACAGAGCCGAAGAGTCAGGGGAGGAGCAGAGACGCCGCGGGAGGGGAAGTGCCTGGCCGGCATTTTCCCGGACATGTTCGACTTTTTGGCAATTCCCCCCGGACGGGGGTTTGAGTGCCGAAAAGCTGGACATGTCCGGGAAAAAGAGGACGTATGGTAACCCTATTCACGGGTACCAAGGGATCCCATAGACAGCAGGACAGTTGGAAGGCCCTAGGTCACTACTCCAGGTTGCCATATCCCACTTGCTGGACAGGAAGAAGCAGCCCGAAGACTGCAGCCTACAGGCCAAATTGCTCACTACTCCTTAGTGGTGTCACCTATTCTCACTTATTATCACTTTTACCTGCCCAGAGCTGGTTATTATGTTGGGCATTTTGTGACTCACGTTTTTTAGGAGGGTAGCAACACAGAGGCAGCAATGAATTATCGGCTCAACACCCTATCTCTCAACACCTGCCTTTCACCCTCTCCCCTGCACTGGCCAGCCCAGTCAGACCCAGGTTATTATTGCAATGGGTTTAACACTTGAAATTTATATGGCAACACTTGGGTGATTTTGAACAGGAAATATTAGCAGAAGGAAATGGAAGAATCTCACTGATTATCCAAGGCAATTACAGCGGAAACTCTCTACTCTTATGATTTAAGGTGCTCCTTGAAGCTGCAGCTGCTGACCTGCTAATCACCCTCCTGCATTTTGCTCTTGTGGGACGGAGGCGACAAGAGAGGAGGTGGAGATGGAAGTGATCTGAGCTTCCCTAAGGGACCTCACTGTGTGAAAAGCTTTGTTGGCAAATTCTCATCCCTCCTGTCTTTCAGACTCACAACCTAAGGGCTGGTGGGGCTAAGTGATCCCAATTGCCAAGGACACAAGAAACAGGGACAAACAAACACCAAGCCTGTCTGAATTTCATATTTAAAACTCTCCAGATGAAATATTGCTGGTGGTTTTATCTCAGCTCCCTGGGTGGGGACATAGCTCCAGATGCAGGACGCATGAGTGCTGGGAGGAAAGTGACTAAGATCAGCTGGTCTGCATCTCTAGAAAAGAGTGTCAATTTCCTCATTGATATTTTGCCAGTTTCAAGCCTTAAGAACAGGGACATTTCAGCTTTTGGAGGGCTGGAAATTTGGAGCTAGATCTACGTTTTGTGGCTTGTGCCCATTTCTACTTGAAGTTAAATGGCCACTGTCATAGGCAATTCTACTACAAAGAAACAGAGAAATTGTATTACTAGATCAGACCAGATCCATCTAGCCCAGTGTCAGACATCTAACAGTGCCAACACCAGCTGTTTCAGAGGTAGGTGCAAAGAACTGTGCAGTAATAAGTTAATCTGCCACCTGGGGAAAAAAAGTTTCTAGCTAGAAGTAGGCATCTGCCAACCCCATCCACCCAAAGCATCTCTGAGACTGGAGTGCAACCTCACATTTTTACTGAGGGTTGATCTAAATTCAGTTGACTTTTTCTTCCTCCATTTAAAAACAAGTTTGAGTTGCCTTTCTGGTTCTGGCTGTGCAACAAAAATGGCAAAACATAATAAGAAACATCCCTTCTCCATGGTTTCAAGATCCACTTTTGTAGACCCAAACAATTTGGTAAATTTGGAGAAGTGTCCAAACTTTGGGATCCTTTCCCTGACCCAAACTTTGAAGTTCCCTGTTCACACAAACGAAAGGATTACTCTCCCAGGGCTACATCGAGTGCAGACCACTCATAGTTCCTGTTTTTTGCAGGAGATGCTTCCTCTGCTCAGGTCTGCAAATGCTTTCTGCAGCAGTCAAGCCCCAGCACCACAACTTCTTGCTTTTTTTCTCCTTTGCTAAATCCCAGCTCCTTTAGTGGGACTTTAACCTGATTTATTTTTTATCTTTTGAGCATTTACTTTCTCATGTATAAATATTGAGTTGTGTGGGGGTTGAAGCCAATGCTCCGTGGCGAGGAGCAGTGACAGCAGAACTCCAACTGGGTTATTTTTAAATACAAACTACAAATTATGGGGCTCCCAAGATGTTTTCCAACGTCTTATTTTTTTTCCCCATTCATAAAGGACACACACAAAAATGTGGCCTCTGGCTTTGCTGAATTTTTTCATGGCCCTTAACTTGTGGTTAAAGTGAAGGAAAGGAATGATTATTTATAAATAGGAGAAATGTTCACTCCATGCATTAGGAATGCAGCCCCTGAGCTACTAGAATGCATGATAAAATATTACCTTAATAATGTACTCTGGGAGACCAACATGTAAATGGTAACAGCTGCTTTTGTGATGACCACATTACAAATGGTTGCAGCCTTGATCATTAATATTGCATTGGAACAATAACATCTTGATTTGCAGGGAGAGCTACAGTCTCTCATTATTTCACTGAGCTGGATTGGTTCTCCTCTTCCCTTAAAAGGAAGTTAGTCACATTAGGGTTACATTTCACACTTTGCCAGCTAAGGGTTGAAAATAAAAGCCCTTAGCAAATGGCGTTGGTTCACCCGGAGAGGTTTAGAAATCATTGCCCAGGGCAGGAGGCCAGAGGGGGGTTGGAAAGTGAAGATAATTTTTCTTTTAACTGGCTCCTTGAGAAAATGCTTTGTTCTATATATTATTAGCCTTCTGTCTGCGAAACAGCAGATTGGATCACTCTGTTCCTCATTGTTCCAAACACTCTGATTGCCCCGCAGATGCCAGCTGATCAATGCCCAAGCTGAACCTCTCACCAGACTAGATTTTGACAGAGACTGTGCCACCAAGCAGGGGCTTGAGTGGGAGTCAGACTCCTCAATGCCCCCCCCCCCAACGTACGGATTTGAACCGGCACAGAGGTAAGAGGCACTGTGCACCAGAGAAGGTGGGGAGTGGCCTGACCTGCCCCCCCTCCAGTGCACCAGCCAGCACAGCGGAGGTGGGGTGGGTGGTAATTTGCAGGTGGCATAGCTCAGAAGCAAAATTATCACCCCTTGGGAAAAAGCAGGGAGCAGTGAGGAAACTAACTTCCAGAGCTACAATTCCTGCCCTGAGATGCTCCTGTCCTGGCTCCTTAGTTGAGCTCTCTCCCTGGGACGTGTTCTAGCCCACAGTGTATAGAGGACTTCAGTGTCCAAAGAGCCAGTCTGGTGTCTTTTGCCCACACTGAAAATTCACTCACAATCTCAAACAACCCTCTCCCCCAAACCCAGGAGAATAACAATGAAACTGACTTGAGCAAAGTGTTCCTTCCCATTGTTCTGACATGTGGTCCCCCTGAATGACTGAGTCTAATCAATTCTCCTTCTGGGCCTGCTGCCTGCCTCATTCCAGCAGGATGGGAAGGATGCTTGTAAATAAGGCAAACGTGCTGCTCAGAAGAGGAGGGAGACTTCCTGGGGAAAGATTGCATTCTGTGTTTTACCTTAATGAACAACGGTATTTATTACCAAAGCCGTTTGCTCCTCAGAGTGATACACTCAGAGAATTTCATCTCGAGCCTGTTGCTTTCCCAGGTACCAAATGCTTTGTAATTGCTGCTCGTAAACGCAGTGGACAGGATTGCCAAGAAAAATAACTCCTAGCTGTAAATCTTAATAATAAAAATCAGCAGACCTTTGCTTTTCTATTTGGACACAATGCCCCAGAGAAAGTGGCACGGTATATGCCTTTTCTAATGCTCTCATTCCTCCTTCTCCCCCCCCTCTCTCTCTGCTCCAAAAATCCAATGCAATTTATGAAAGAAAGAGCTTCGTGACAATTTCAGGGGAAGAGGGAGGCCAGCAGCTGCCTGTTGAGGGTTGGAGAACTCGCTGGACAAGATCAGCAGTAGCTTTCGGGGCTACATTCAGAACTTGGGGAGCTATGGCAGATCTGCAAATGTGCAGGTGCATGTATTGGGTCTGCAGCATCCACATTAGTGCATGCAAATAGAGATTTGTGTATGCAGCTTGGGAAAATACACACTTACCTACCCATTTGTCTGTGCAGTTACCTGACTTGCAAGAACAGATATAGGATTTTGCAGTTGCAATAGGTACGTGCACATATTTTGCTGATCTACCCCTAATGCTGAGGTTTGAATATTTGAACCTGAAACTCACTTTAGACAAAATCCTCTAAAAAATAGCAATGGGTGTACCTCAGTAGGTTTGGTTGAAGATATGGGATGTATTATAGGATTGATGATGGGCACAAGATTTTCAACACTAGTCGTGATTGTGTGTGTGCAGTCCTGATTTCCATTAGCGTTTTCTGAAAATCAGGCTCCATTGAGGTGTTTCCACTCAGGCATCCAAAAATAGAGGCACCGCTATTCACTTTTGAAATATATTCCAGCGGCTTTTACTGCTAGGCCACTGGCTTGTGTCTGTCCTCGGACACTAGTGACTAAAAGTTGTGTTACTAGCCGATAGCTGTTCATTCACCTACATGAAATAGGGATAGTTGCCTTGATTCATTTCCCAGTGGACACATCTCTTTTTTCTAAAAGAAGCACTTACACAACAAGCAGCATTAGTGGGCAATCTCAATTAGTCTGTTCTACAAAAATGGCTTTTTCATAAAAACAGAAATTTCAGTGTGAAATGTCTGATTGTGATGATTTGGGGGGCAGGTTGTCCAAAAAACACCCCAAAATGTTGACAAAACAAAACAAAACAAAATGTTCCTTTACTTTCAAAATTTTGTCACAGGAGCAAATATAAATACCCTGATCACCTCTACTGAATGGTGCTCTGGCGCCTAAACATGGCCACTTCCAGGACAGAGTTGAATCACGTTGGCAAGGTAATATAGAGACATTTGCCCTCGTTCTCCAGACTGTCCATGTTCTGAAGTTGATCAAGGATTTCAGTCTTCAGGGCTGTCAAGCCAACACCTTACATAAGAACTATAGTTATAACAACAGCTTTTCTATCGCAGTATCTGTCACATGACACTTGTTATCCAAACTAGTTCCTTTCCCCGTCTCCTCTTCCCCTCACACCTCTCCAGTACAAAAACTTGTGTGTCACAGCAACTTTTGAATGTCTGAAAGCTGTCTAAACTTCAGCTGACAAAACGGAAAGCAAAAGTCCTACTCAGACGAGTTCTCCTGTCTATAATGACAGCTCAACAGACATGTGAGATGGCTCCTTTGATAATATTTAATATGGCTTGGCTATAATGATGTCATGTCATTTGCAATGATACCGAATCACTCAGGGAGGCCAAAAAAAAAAAAAAAAAAAGTACATGGTGTGCCTATCAGCTTTGGAGTGGAATGAATTATAACTTTTGACAATGGCCATCTTATCTCCTGCAGATGTGCTCTTCATAGAATTCCCCTACAAGATTACCAGGGTATAAGAATGTAATGGTAGGAGCAGTCAATAATTCAAGGGTTATTGATTGAAACCAGCTCTTGCTTCTTTTTTAATTTATATTTTATCCATTTTTTTTACCTGTTTTATTTTTTTAGTCATTCGAGGACTCCAGGGCTCTCTCTCCTGACAAAGGCACCTACTGGGCAAGATTGGCTCATAATCAATTTATAATTTTCCCCCATTCTTTAAATTGTAGGGATAATTCACAGAGCACTTATGAAAGTGGAAGAACTGATAGTGCTGGAGAGAGGCCAGAAAATAGAGCCAGCATGGACTGTGTAAGACACCAGCAACACATTGCTCTGTCCTTTAGCAGGGCCGGCTCCAGGGTTTTGGCCGCCCCAAGCAGCCAAAAAAAAAAAGCAAAGCTGCGATCGCGATCTGCGGCGGCAATTCGGTGGGAGGTCCTTCACTCCGAGCGGGAGTGAGGGACCGTCTGCCGAATTGCTGCCGAATACCTGGACGTGTCGCCCCTCTCCGGAGCGGCCCTCCAAGAGCCTGCTTGCCAGGCTGGTACCTGGAGCCGGCCCTGTCCATTAGTGACGGCCAGCCCTCAGTCTGTGTGTAGATAGAGGAAGCACTGAGAGCTTCCCATGTTGCTATATGGCCTAGGAACAGTAACATAAAAATGACCACACTGGATCGTACTAATGGCCCATCTATCCTCAGTGACTCATTTCCCCCTCTCCATACCTGTGTCTCCCCTCCTGTCTTTGTCTGTCTTGTCTCTTTGGATGCAAGCTCAGTGGGGCAGGAGCTTTCTGTCACTGTGCATGTGTACAAAGCCTTTTTTTTAAATTAAACTAATGTAGATACCCTATCTCCTAGAACTGGAAGGAACTTTGAAAGGTCATTGAGTCCAGCCCGCTGCCTTTGCTAGCAGAACTACTAATTTTGCCCCAGATCCCTCAGTGGCCCCCTCAAGGATTGAACTCCTAATGCTGGGTTTAGCAGGCTAATGCTCAAACCACTGAGCCAGCCCTCCCCCCTCTTTGCTATAAGGAGTCTTAATCCCAAATGGTGCTTCTGGAAAACAAACAATAGCACAACACAGCAGAACATCTACAGAGATGTGCATTCACAACATGTGATGGCACATGTGACACAGGGCTGTTCCACCCACCCCACACGACAGAGAGCATCCACTAAACTCCGACTCTCCATCCTCCTCTCCCTGTAGCCCACGGACATTCGTTCCAGGCAGCTCAGGACTGCACTGATCACCACAGGGCCATTTTAATCTTCATTCTGCACATCTCTCCTCATAGGTTAATTTTATAAGAACTCCATGAGCCACTATTTTTACACCTGTCATTCCAGTTGCTTTTTTAACTTGCGATTTTGAAGCTGGTACAGGTTGCACAGTCTCTGTAATTTACAAGCCAAGGGACACTGTTCCTCTCTAGTCCAGAGGTTCTTGGTTTGTTTGGTCACATGGTTCTGACTTTTCAGTGAGCTGTTAATAATCTGGCCATTACCTATGCAAATTAAAGGAGCAGATTCAGAGGGTGTGCTCTTCCTGGAGAGAAAGGCTACTCTCTTCGAGCAGTAAGTAATAAATCATTCCAGTGTTCTTATTAAATAGCTCTTCTCCCAGGCCTACCTCTCCACATGCCTCTGCCTTTCCTTGCTACGTGATCAACACTATTTATAAAACACCGTGGGAGAGATGGACAGAGGGGAAATAAAAAGGCTGGACTGCCTCTCTTTCTAATAAGGTGAGCAAATGAAATGGAATAACCAAATACCAGCCGGTGTCACTAAAGCCTTGTGTGGCACATGCTGCACGGTACCTGATTAATGTTCCGCATTGGACCATGGGAGAACTTTTTCTGAATTTCCATCTGAACTCATTAGTGACTGTATAGTGCTTTGAGATCTGCAGAGGGAAGCAGAGTGTTACTACCTGGAATCCTGGTATCACACTGACAGCTAGCCCTCCCTTTACTCCCTGCAAGTGCTGAAAGCCACACACGTCCCTTCTAGGGATGAAGGAGACCCTGGCATGGCTACATGGCTGCCCTCCTCGGCGAGACAGGCCAGCTCCGCAGCACGCTGTGGAGGAAGCTGTATCTAACCAAGCTGCATGGTGGAACCTTCATAATGAAGTCTCTGAAACTCGGTCAAACATGCAAAGTTTCGGGGCGGTTATTGCCCTGAAAATAAGGCCAAGCTCCCTGAAAAACATGCTGAGATTTATGTATCAGAGGGGTAGCCGTGTTAGTCTGGATCTGTAAAAAAAAGACTAACAGATGTATTGGAGCATAAAAGCTTTCGTGGGTGAATACGTCTGATGAAGTGGGTATTCACCCACGAAAGCTTATGCTCCAATACACCTGTTAGTCGTAAAGGTGCCCAGGACGCTCTGATGCTGAGATTTGTGATCCTGGGGCCAGAAGATCTAAGCAAATTGGGGCCTATTGATAGCACCACTACAACCAAAGCAGACAAACAGCCCACTTCAGCCAAGCCCGAAGCAAAGGGTTAAAGCAGCCACAGAAGCTAAAGACCCAAGAATGCAAAACACCTCCCCTTTTTCTGTTCCCTGCTTCAGCTCTCCTCCTAGAGACCCTGACTCTCCCTAGCAAACCAAACAGGTCCCTTTCTCCATCTTTCCTACAGCCACTGGGAAATGTAATTAATGCCCCACAGTGGAGGCCCAGCCCAGCCTCTCAGCAAATCCCTGCACTTAGCTAGTCAGTTGTAAGCCTGCCTTGAGAGTTAACTCTTTCCTTGCCAGTGTCTGGAGAGGCCCTTTATACAGGCCAGGCATCTAGACACCCAACTCACACTGAGATCCGTCGAAGTTCAGCACACAAAGACCTTTGAGGAGCTGGACTTACAAGCATTCACAATTCATTTCCGTGTCATTAATATTAGTATGTGGATGTTTGTATCATGGGAGTGTCCACGCAGGATCAGGCGCCACTGTGCGAGGTGCTGTACGAAACACAGACACAGCACAGTCGGTTGGAAATTTTTTTTCTTTTTCCACAGAAAGTAATTTTTGGTGAAAAAAAAAATCAAAATCTGAAATACTTAGGATGAAAAGGGAAATATTTCAGTTCTGAAATGCCTCCATGGTGCCGTACGGGAGTCGTAGTTTGGGTGCCCCATGGTGTCATTCTCCTGTGTAGGCTGGGCTCTCTGTTCAGCCCACTTCTCCCTTGATGCACCGTGGAACGTGCTCAAGTTGAGCAAGGGTATTGTGGCAGCTGCACGACCAGGGTGCATGCTGGTACATTTTCAACCAGCCCTCATAAAGGCACAGCCAAGGTTTTCAAAAGTGACTAGTTATCTGGGGGGGGAAGGGCTCTTCAGTTCTTGGGGGCTCAGCTTGGGACACGTTCAGGGGCCTGATTCTCAGCTGGTCACTGCTCAGCACCGTCCGATTGCAGCTGGATAGAATGCTGCTAGCCCGCAGTGCACTCCTCTGCCAAAAGGCCCCCCTGTTCTACCAAGGTACTGAAACGGTGTCCTGAAGCAGCCCCTGTAATTCTAATCCTGCACCCTTCTCCCCCAGCTCTGCCAATGCATCTCCCCCGGCTATTCCAGTTTGGTGAGCCACACCCAGCACTGGCTATGCACTTAAACTCTGTCCTGCAGTTCAGTTTTTTGGACTTTCCTAAGCAGAGGGATGTCAGTCCTACTGAGCTGTGCCACATGAAATCAGCTAGTGGTTTTGAAGTGTGTGTGTGGGGGGAAATGGAGATCAAGCCATTGGCAACCAGCAAACTCATTGCACTTGTGCCCTGAAATGGCTTTGATTGCCAGCTGCTCAATGTTAAATTAACCTAGTGCACAGCCTGGCTTCCCCATGACATATTATCATCTACCATTTAGGACACCTGCTCCTACGTGTGTGCTCATCTGTATTTATACGAACACAAAATCAGAAGCCCAAACAATCATGTCAGGGATAGTTTAGGGGGTGAGTTGATCCCGGCCTTCACTTGTCTTGGAGTCTGGCTAAGTCATAGGAATTTATATCTAACACAGTTTTTATCTCTGTTCCTTTTGTAGCATTTAACTAAATATCTGTTTGTCTCAAGTCGTTCACTGACAGCTATGAAACCACCAATGATTTATCAATAAACACAATGAGATAATTGACTGGAATCTCACCTGACCTTTCCTCTGCTCATAGAGAAAGGGAATTTTGTTGGTTTATCCTTCTGGACTTTCATATTATTTCCTGCCTTTTCCACTCTCTGCCATACACTAAGTTTGCTGATGGTGATTGATGATTTGCTAACAAATATAAAAAAGAAGCTAAAATACCACTGGACAGTTTAACAGCCTTTGAAATATAATGGTCTCTCTTGCTGGACATTTGCAGTAGCCACAGAGTGCCAGGAAGGTCAGATTTTAATGAAGTGGTGAGAATTAAACAGAAGATATGAAACGGAGAGGTGTCCCAATGTCCTGAATTGACTGCAAAGCGTCTGACCTTGGGAAAGGAAGAAACAATTTTGTTTATTACATTTCCAGGGCTTTTTCTTTTTTACAGAGCGGATCTGCTCTGTAGCTTGGATGGGTAGTCCAGTCACCGTTTGCAACAGGGATATACTACCAAGTTTTGCCAGCATAAGTATTTCTGATAGGGCTGTAAAAGAGTCACCCCCTAAGTGACATAGCTATGATAGCAAGCCGCTACTCCCCAGGTAGATGCAGCTTATACTGATAAAAGAGGCCTTTTGCAGATATCGCTTATGTCATTTGGGGAGGTGGTTTAACTCCTTTTGCCAGTATACCTCGAGTTTCTGCTGGAGAACTTTGCTGGGTAGCTATTGGTAGCTATAGAAGACTATTCTCGGGGTTCAATGCTACATTAAGTCAAATATGAATTGGATAAGGTGGATCTCCACCGAATCCCCACGGTACCATTGCTGCATTGCCCCCAGTTCAGTACAGTTTGGCATGATTGGGAGCATCTGGCCAAAAAAAACCCTAGGACTGGAATACCAAGCCGTGCTTCAGGTCTGGACTCAGGAGCACTGACAAGACCTGTTTGGGCAGCCCAGGCCTGGCCTGGCAGGGGGACTGCAGGGCAGGACGGACTGAGGTGCACTGAGATGTGTGTGACATCCCAAAATTGGAACCATTTTGAGACAGTCCATGTGAGAGCGCAAAGCAAGTGTCAACAGGGTGATAGGTCTGTAAGGCACCCCACTGTGAGCAACCCCTGTGCATGGAGACAGCCCCTAGAGGAGGGTTTAAAATGAAGCTTTTGACAAAGTTTGAGAAATTGCCTGGGAAAGGAACAACCTCTGCCCTGGGGCAGCTGCAGTTCTGCTCACTTAGGCCTCCTGTGCTTTAGTTATTTTGGGTACCTTTCACAGGGGAAACAAACAAACAAATTAAAAACAATCAGTTTGGTTTTGAGCAGGGTAATTGTTTCAGGCAGTTATTTATTAATGCAGAGAAACAACATGTCAACAGACAGCGGGACTCGCTGTAGAACTAATCTTAGCAAGGCACAGGTTATGGGTGAGGCAGGGCTGCTGTCAGTCTGCATTTGCTTAACGCTGTGAGTGTCTATTAATTACCGCTGTTTGGCTGTGCTGATCTGCTGGGCGAGTGGCCTGGGCGTTGGTGGTTCCCTTTCCTGTGCTGTGCGGATGTGCTGCTGGAGATGGCAAAGATGGGAGATGAAAGGGCTCTGGTGCTTCCCTCCCCATGGCTGCCGTCTTTAGAAAAACACTCCTGTTCCTTTAGTCTAGTCACAGCAGCTCCAGTGCAGTCCAGCAATGATTGCGACTGGCGAAAGTGAGAGCAGAATGTAGCCCTATTTGCTTTTCTCTCACTGTCTTTTAAACCTTCAATGCCTCCTTTCAGTTCAAGGGTTGGATTTTTACCTCCAGCTTTGGAAGAATGTATTGATTGCTCCTGTCATTGGGCCATTCTGAGATGAGGGCTTGGAAAGGCAGCATCCAAACCTGCCTGGTTCTTGCTAATCTGTGTACCAGGAGCAATGTGACCTGTGCCAGATGATTCGAGCTCACGGAGCTCAAGCTAAGGGGCTGTTTAATTACAGTGCAGATGTTGGGGCCCGGGCTGGAGCCTGGGTCTGGAGTCCTGCGAGGTGGGGGGTCCCAGAACTCGAACTGCAGCCTACCCCCTACGTCTACACTGCTATTAAACAGCCCTGCAGCCTGTACCCCGCAAGCCCAGCTCAGCTGAGCCAGGCCAGCCATATCACAGGGCTTTTATCCCCATGTAGACATACCCTAAGAGAACCTATGGTGCTGGGTGAAAACCATGCACAACTCAGGGACTTTAGATTTTTGACCTGAAACAAGTCTCAACGAGCTGGTTTTGACTGCTTTACTCCATAGGTGCAAAAATTGACCCTCAGACTCTGTCTCACCTGAACCCCTTGAAAGTGAAACCACTGAGTTTTGCATGAGCCCAGGTACCTAGCAGTACAATTACCCACAGCTGTGGTTCTCTGCGGCCGTACTTACTTTGCAGCTGCAGCAGTAGGGCCTCTTATCCTTTGAACGCGTAGTTGGTGAAATAAGCTCCAGTGTCCAACTAGAGAAGAATCTGAATCCAGTTAATAATATTATTATTTGAAATATGCATCTCTGCTCTCAGTCTCCCTTCTCCATTGACCAAGTGGCTATGTACAGCATTCTCTGTCTGCTACACTAACCCTGGATGCAAGAGAGCAGGAGCTGGGTTTTGATCTCAGTTCCGCTAGGGTGAAATCCAGAGTAGCTCTATTGACTACGGTAGAGTTATCCCTCTATTGACGCTGGTGTGAGCCCAGGATCTAGCCCAGACCTCGGAATTGGACTTGAGCCTCTCACACGGCATTATGCAGTGTCAGGACAGCCCAACTGCATCACTTGTGTAATATAATCGGAAAGCCCACATTTTCCCAAAGGGGTGGGTCCTCTCCTGTGGCTTATGGACCAAATTCATCCCCAATGTAGCTACTGATAGTGATGGAATTCATCCAGGCATGGACGTGGGTGCTTCAGAAATTGTTCCTATCTGTCCTGCAGTCATTTCGTGCTGATAGCGATGGGAAGCAAGGCTGGTAAAATACAAACTTTCCCTGAACATATTCCTCGGCATGACACGTGTCAGCGGCAGACACAGTGAATAAATCCATTTTAATGGAATTATCCATTTCAGTTCCCAACTTAATTGAGCTTTGCCCTGTAACTTAGCACAAGAGTGCCTCTGTTAATTAACCCCATGCAGGCTACAGTGTTTTACCAGCACTTACACACATATTCAAAGTTTGAGAACCTATATCTGTGCAACATGATTTCTCCTGGCTTGAAAAATCGACTTTCTCCTGGTGAAATGTGCCAATTTTTATTCAGCTGAGCTGGGTCTGAAACTGTGCAATGGTGAAGTGAGAGGTGAAGCTGCAGAATCTGTCAATTGCTATTTATTAGAAATCGTGGCTGAGTTTTGTTATTCTCGGGGTTTTATAATGTAGAACAAAACCCACACAGAGTAAAGGGTTCTTGGAAAATCACGCCTCCATCAAGCTGAGATGTGCTCCTGTTTAAATTTCTTGTCTGCCTTTTCACTTGATTTAAAGTTACAATGGGGTGATAAAAATCATATCTATTTTTAAGTTCTTACCTCTAACTGCCTGAAATAACTTTTAAAATTGGAACTCTTGTTCACCACTTCCACTGCTTGTTTACATCCTGCATTCCACTCAAATTATAACATGAGATTTGTCAACTCAACCTTCTACAACTGTATAATAGATTTCGCTTTCTGGTTCTCATGATGCTGTTGTGAGTCTACACCGAGAGTTTACTTTTACTCATAGTAAAGAGCAGCTTGTATCTGCACTGCCCCACGGGTGGACCCGGGGGCGAACTGTGACTCTGAGAGGGGCTCCCCACTTACTCCATACAGGAAATTTGCTACTGGTATGGGCCAGCAGCATTGGCCCATGTTTCATTCCTCCCGCTCACCTGTGCGGGAGAGGGAGCAATGGCCCATGGAACTTGCTGTCCCCCCGTGCCCTGAGATGCCCCAACTCGAGCAAACTTATGCGAAGTGTGAAGATGCATTGTAATGAATGTGCAGGAGAAACTCAGCAGCCAGCATGTGTTGTGCAGCCTCTTCTGCACCTGATCCACGGAGAAGGCCAGACTGTTACAGTCCCTGCCGGCAAAGACTGAGACTCCAGCTGCAGGGACTCATGCTTTGAGCATTGGAGGTCCCCTTTCAATACCACGTTTGTCAGCCAAGGTGGCCACCGACCGACAGACGAGCAGGTAATGCAACCCATGATTTTGCCTTTACATGGAAAAGTTCCTCGAACTGGAGAGCGCCTTTCTCAAAGACGGTATCACATGCACTAGGGATCTGCTAAGCCCCAGGAAGTCCAGCCATTCACTTAAGTCATTGAGGACGTGTGGTTTAATTAACTCAGCAAAAATTCCTCCTTTCTCTTTCCCACTTTCGCTATTAATATTTTTTCACGATCTGATAATGCAGCATAGCTAATTCTTTCTGGCTTTATAATGAATGGCACTGTAATGAAAAAGGTGAGGGATGCTTCAGGCAGCTTTTAATTATCCCACTGAGCAGGTAAAAGAACTTTATTCTTTGCTTCCCTTTCTCCCACCCTTACTTGGCACTGAATGGTAGAGCGTGGTACCTTGTTGTTTTCTAAAGACAGTGAGCATGCACTGCTGTTCGCCATTTTCCTGCTGTAACTGAACGGAGTTTATGGCTAGGAGGTTCGTTCCCATTGGCTCCTCTTGCATGTGGATTGGGAGAATGCCCTGCTCTTAGAGATACAATAGATATGGCCCTCAGCCAGCAAGTTGCTTAAAAACATGTCTAACTTTAAGCAGGTGAATATTCCTATTGAAGTCAACGAGACTACTCACACACATTAAAATTAGGCATGTGCTTAAGTATTTTGCTGAATCAGACCCTAATCAGGCCAGAGCCTGGGGGCCTCACTCAGACCAAATTCCCATTGGCTTCAGTTAACTTCACTGACAGCAGCAGGAGCTGCAAAATAACCGTGTAAGACCCTCAGGGGTTGGTCCAGGATGTATGCATTGTTTTGCCATTGATTTCAGTAAGAATAGCATTAGGTCAGATCTTCCCCTGATGTAAATCAGCATAGATTCATATTCTTGTAGCCAATCCTGTAATACTAACTAAAGATGTATCAACTAAGACAAATAAATGAGGGTTATTTACAAAGTTAAAGCAGGTAAACATACAGACACAAATGAGACACAGTCTTAGGTTCCAAAAGGTAATAGTTGCTGCTATAATTTGCAAGCTCTATATGTCCCTTAGAGCTAACCTGACCCAAGCCACTTGGGGATCCCTTGTTATGCTTAGAAATATTGCCCTCTCCAATATTCCAAGCAGCACAGTGATCACAATTCCTCCTTGGCAGGGATTTTTAACCCCGTCTCCCAGCATTCAAGCTGTGATGAGAGGAGGAGTTGCGCAGGTTCCCTTTTCATGGATGGGGGAATCAATCAACAGAGCCGTTTGTCACCTGCTGTTCCACAATAGCTTGTCTAGTGTCTACGGGCCTTCTTTTGTTGGGGAGGAGAGGACACCTCTTGTGGCAAGCTAGCATTTCACATATGCATCCGAAGAAGTGGGCAGTAGCCCACGAAAGCTTATGCTCTAATAAATTTGTTAGTCTCTAAGGTGCCACAAGTACTCCTGTTCTTTTTGCAGATACAGACTAACACGGCTGCTACTCTGAAACATTTCACACTTGGTAATGCTTCTCCCCTGACTGTGAGGTTTTAGAGTTTTAGCAAACACCTTTACAGTTACAGAGAAGACACTTCGCTATTACCGTATACCATGGGATACAGATGTTCTAAGTAAGATTAATACATGCAGCATCCTGCAAGCATTTCATAAACACAAAAACACATTCTTATAACTCTAATATCTATTTTAACAATACTAACACACAGGAGATCCCAACAGGCTTCCAGCTACGCATTTGTCAGTGTGCACTGAGACCTAGGGGTCTTGGCATGAGCTGGCACCTGGTCTGCCAGTGTCGCAATCGTAACAACCAGCTTGTTACACGAGTCAAACTTCTGAGTTATTAAACACTGACCCCTACTGTGTTGAAGCTCTGGTTTCCCAAATTGGGACATTATGCCATCCACTTATCCCTGCTGCTCGTGCAGAATCAGAAAGTTAATAAATAAATCGGATATTTACAAGGCCCTGTGTTTATAACAGCGTCAGCAAATCCATAAATCAAAAGCAACTCATACTGAAACTTCTTTGCAGTAAATCACAATCCTCTCTTATAAATAAGGCATCTCAGATGCTTATCGATCACACTGACTAGTAAATCAACTGAGTTTCTATGGCAGGGGGAGGAGGGGAAGGGAAGGAATTTGGCAACCTGCCCCAATGTTTATGAACCGAGCTGGGGCATCTGTCCAGAAATGGATGGGGAGTTAAAGTAATCAAAAGTAGTAATTTGTTTTTAATTTATTTCCCTGGCTTTTATATATTACAGTACATCCTGCACCAAGGGTCAGTCACAGGATGGCTTAGCAACTCACTAAAACACCCTCCTGGAAGCGGATTCTAGTACTTGGGGTTATTATAGCAATTTTATACATTCTTCCCCTGTGGGTTCCTAAAACCCACTAAACACACTGTTTCCCCTGAGCTCCTGCCAGTTAGTTAACTCTGTTATTTCAACACTCCGGTCCCCCTTCTTGCAGATGTGAAAATAGGAATAAGCTGCCCTTTGGGAGAGCTGAGGAAATAAATCTCACACCAACTGGGCAAGGGGCTTCAGATTCTTAACTGGAGAGTCAACTTTTTCTTGTCCCCCCTCTCTAAGTGTCGCCTTCAGAGCCAATCTCTAACCACTACAGACCAGGATGAGACCTGATGTGGGGGGAACATTGTCCCACAGCTGCTGCAGCGGGGTTCTTACAGCTTCCAATGAAGCTGCTGGTGCTGGCCATTGTCAGAGGGAGACAGGACACTGGGCTACATGGGCCATGTCACTAGACTAGCGAGATGAGCAGGCCACTATCAGAGAGACAGAACGCTGGACTAGATGGGCCAAGGGTCTGATCCAGTCTGGCAATTCCTTTCCTGCTATGTTCCAGGCTCTCCGTCCTGCTTGCCCCCTGGTATAACTACTGGTGACTGTTGATCGCTACGGCTTGTGCACTCACTTGGCTACCATGTGGCAAATGATTTCCTCAAGAAATAGGCACCAGCACTGTTCCCTCACAGTATTGGTTATCCTGGGGAAGAGCTCTCTGCACAACCAGAAATGCTTGGTGGATTCCCTTCCCTCCTCCGCGGGATTCATGGAGCTCTTGTGCAAGAAGCGCCTTGTGAGATATTCGGTGCTCTGCTTCTCACAGAATCTTGCTTTGCATGGGTCTTGATGGTCTATATTTTCCCCCTGGGGAATGGGTGTAATCATCTCAGGCTCGCTCCTACAAGACACTGAGCAAAGTATTTAGACACATGCTTAAAGTTAGGCATGTGCTTAAGTCACATTGACTTCACATGCTTAAGCACTTTGCTGGATCAAGGTCCTTGGAAGTATTTCAGTGTCCTCTGGAGACACAAGCTCCTTACTCTACACTCATTTGCTATCGACGGGGGCCGTGAATGCTGCTGGGATGGAGCAATGGCCTGCCCAATGCAGCACACCATGAGAAAAGGAAACCATGCAAAACTGTGCAAAGGAAAAGAGTCACCAAAGGCACCCATCCCATCCCGGGCTGGTGCTCCGCATTCCACAGAGTGATGTGAGGTCCCTGGCTTAAGAGCACATTTAACTTTGTTGAAGACTGTTTTGGCGATTTGAGCTTTGAAGTGGAATTCATAATCTCCTGCAATGACCCATGAAAAAAGCCACATTACATGGTTTCCCACTGAACATTTCTTTATCGTGGCTAGTGTGGAATTGTTTCTTTCTATTAACTGTATGGTTCCCATTCTTAAAAAAAGGAGGGACCAGCCAGTATCTTCCTATTTTCTATTCCCCTCCCCTCAGTCACACTCAGGGCTTGTCTGCACTTACAGTGCTCAGCGGCTGCCATGCTTAGTGAAGATGCTACCTACGCCGACGGGGGAGCGTCTCCTGTTGGCATTGGTACTCCACCTCCCCAAGAGCTAGTAGCTATGTCGCTGGGAGAAGACGTCCCATAGACATAGTGCTGTCTACACCAGGAGTTTGATCAGTACAACTGCATCACTCAGGGGCATGGCTTTTAGTACTTTTACCAACATAAGTTTGTAGTATAGACCAGGGTTCAGTAGCACAGCTCTCCTAAGTCCCAGTCCTGTGTATTAATGACCCGACCAAGCTTCTGCTGTCAAAGTCCTCCAGCTTCCCCCAATTATTCAAACCTCTTCTGATTGCAAACCTTACGAGCACATTAGATGATTGGTTTTCCTGCTTCCAGTCCCAAATGGAAATGTAACATGGACAGTCTCCATGGTGATATTTTTGCTAGCAGGGAAGTGAATTTTTCCCCTCCTGAAAAATTTTGATAAAAATATATTTTGTCAAAAATTTTCTCAAAAGTTTTTTGGGGGTTTTGTTGAAAAATCAAAAACATTTTCAACAGCCAAAACCCAAAATGTTTCAGATTTCAGGGTTTCATGTTTTTAAATGAAAAGCTACACATTTTGGATTAAAATGATTTTTTTTCCTCACAAAAATTTCCATTTGATCAAAAAGACATTTACCAAAATTTTCAACCAACTCTGCTTCCCTATCTGACTGCAAGTTTAGGCCATTGAAGTCAATGGACTATTCATAATGCATAAAGTTAAGCAGATGCATAAATCTTCACAAGATCGGGGCTTAAATGTACAGGAAAAAGCAACAGGGACCTGTAGCACAAAAATCATAATCATTCAAAATATTATGTGAATATCTTCAAACAGTAGAAAGTACCCATCAGTGCTGAGAGATTACAGGGATGGGCACAATATAGATTAGATAGAGGAGTTAGTAAAACATGGGAACACTTTTCACAACCATTTTCTTGATTAAAGTCAACCAGTTTTTTCATTGAAAAATCACAATTTGGAACATTTTGGCCAGCTCTAATAGACAGAACGATAGAAAATATTCAGGGCTTGTTTCCGATTGCTTCATATTTGACCAGACGTGGTCTCCTTAGCACACAGCCATCTTAAAGCTCTTTCCTTAAGTACTATCTCTTCTAGGATGCCTACAGAAGATTGCCATATGACAATGGCTTGGCAAATGGTACCTAATTCAAAGCCTGTTGAAGTCCATGTGAGTCTCTCTAATGACTTCCATGTGCTCTGGATTAGTCAGAGGTAATTATTTTTTAACTGAAAATTGTTCTTTTTCGACATTGACACATTTTTCATGCAAAGTTGTCAGTTTGTCAAATTTTTGTGTATTTTTTTCATTCATTGTCATTTTCCGTTTTCAAAATAAGCAGTGTTTTTGAAACAGAATGTTTAATGTTTGAAATAGACTAATTGCAATTCCCTGGATGTGAGAAGGATGACCAAAACTCATTTTCTAAACATTTCTTATTTTGAAAATGGAAAATGATCAATAGAAATTGTCAATTAAAAATTTTGCAAAAAAAGTCCTGAGAAAACATGTAAAAAAATAAACAAAAAAAGGAAATGAAAATGACTTTTAAAATATTCACACAATTTATTTTCATTTTTTGATCAACTCTGCTATTAAATATGCAAAAACCCTCTTGCTTTACTGTTACCTCATTATATCATTAAATAAGATTGTCTTCCCACCTCTACACAGCCCCTTCTTTGTGTGTCACTTACCTGTTGGACTGTGATCTCTCTGGTCCAGATACTGTCTTTGTATTATTTGCTTGTACTGCACATAGTACAATGGGTCCATGAACCACATTACTGATGGGGGTTCCCTAGGAATTAAGAAAACACAAATCAATAAACACATAAACATGAACTAATAATACGTTGCTCAGTCACCATTGCAGGGGGTGTATCTGAACACATTTTAAGCTAGATCAGCTGGCTGTAACATGGACAGCATTTAAGAAAAAGGCTACTAGACTCTGGCTGGTCATATGAAACCACTCATCCTTGATTTCCCTTCCCTCTTCCTATTTTCAGCTGGGGTCCCTCCATTTTGGTCCAGTCCCCACCCCAACATGTCTATTGATGACCATGGGATGGATACGGCTGCTGATCCTGAGGATTATCCCAGCTGGGGATTTATTCCCTAAATCGGCAGAGAGCTTGGCAGGGCCAGGAAAGACGCGGGTGATTATTTTTAGTCTCTTGTTCCTCTGACTGGATTGTGCATCACAAAAGAATGCTAATGCTCAGTGTCTTTATGAAAGCACTCGAGTTCATCAGCTTTGCAAAGAAGTGAAATTAAATCAAGATTTAATTGGGATATGCATGTTTTATTCATGGTACTATCCACAGGAGAAGCCAGACAGCTGAAGGTAAAGAGAGAAAAAAAAATTCTTTTGAAAAGTTGTTTCTCTCTGATTAAATAGAGATAGTTTCCCACTTCAAAGGAAGTGCTTCTTTAATGTATTTTAAATGCTTGAATGCGCATGATGCCTCTGTGCATAAGGCTGACAAGGGCAACGTGGGCCTTCTCCCATTCCTTCTTACCATGGCCTCTAAAGCAGGTTTGCTGCCCCAGAACAGCATGCATGGAATGGCCTGCAGCAAGTCAAATGTGCATTCAGATTTTCAATGGCTTTTGTGTACAATGGCAGAGAGGCTGGACCAGACTCCTTGGGATCATAAAAGAACCCAGGCGAACTTTTGTCCCAGTCTTAAATGTTTCCAAAAGTGCAGCTCTGCTCTGCAAACAGACTCTGTGAAAATGGCACCTTCTTACTGCTCCCTTTGAATGATCTCTGAGTCTGGGCCACTGACTAAACTCACACTCCCATTTGTCCTGAAGAGCCAGCGCTGGTAAGAGAGAGGGAGCGGGGTTGTGTCCATTCTTGTGCATCATCAATAGAATTATTTACTCAGTTCCAACTGGACTCTTGTTGCTGGCTATAGAATTTGGCCAGGAGGTGTCACTGAGGTCATAATTAAAAGACAAGGGTTGTACGGTAGTTGCTGAGGGGCTAATTTGACCAGAATAATCTCTCTTCCTGGTGGCACATGAAAAAGGCAGAACCCAGCTTGACTTTCAGATTGTAGGCTGAGTTGGCAAGGCTGGCAAGGTTGAGGTAAATAAGCAAATACTCTGGACCAAAGCTCTGAAGCTTTGCCTCCTCAGATAAAATCAGAGCTCCAGAATGCTGTGGGTGGAGTGGGGTGAAACCTGGGACCACCTCACCTCCTGGGCCCAGTTCTCCTTTGTGCCCCATACCTTGTGTCACCATTGACATCAGGGCAAAGTCATATTCCCAGGAAGAACACCCACTATGCATTCACTGTTTGTCAGAAGGTGGAGATGGACGGCAGGAGAGAGATCACTTGATCATTACCTGTTAGGTTCACTCCCTCTGGGACACCTGGCATTGGATACTGTCGGTAGACAGGGTACTGGGCTGGATGGACCTTTGGTCTGACCCAGTACGGCCTTTCTTATGTTCTTGTGTCAGTACTAGATACTGGTGGCTCAGGCCCTGGGCCTACAGAAGTCTATAGGTGTTTGAGTATGCAGCATGCACAGGGCAATCAGTAAAAAGCTCAGGAGTGAAACTGCATGCAGGCGCTTGCTTTGTTTTTCCCTGTATTGTCTAGGATTAGTGCTAATAATGTTGGGGTGATGGACACATCTGCTTTGGTCTACCCTGAGCCCTGTCAAATGTACAGACCTGGATTACAGTACAATCATGCTGAGTGAACATTGCTAATGTGGCTGTGATTTCCCCTCCCCCTTCACATTTTAATGTAAACGCTGCACGACTTGCTTTATTTTTACACATTATATTCTTGTTAGCAAGAGTGGGGAACAGGAGGCAAACACAGCAGTGAGATGAGGGGAAGGGGGAGCTAGACATGGCACAAAGGCTGAAGAAAGAGTGAAATGGAAGAGTGTTTGTAGGTTACAGTGGAGTGAAGCAAAAGGGGAAATGAAAATAGGCAGGGGAGCATGGGGAGGGGAGAGATGAGGGTTAAGGGAGAGAGAGGAAAGAAAATGAAGCATATCTAACTAAGTTCATTTGGACTCTACTTCATGAAAACACTACCATTCAGGGTCGCTGGGATTTGAACATGCTCAAAGTTAAGCACATGCTTAAATGCTGTCCTGAATAGGGATGGACATAAGTGCTTTCTTACCTGCACCCATCACCGTGTTACCTGAGTGTCTGAATTTGGGAAGCACTGGGCAAAAGGCTCCTCGAGAGCTTTGGAGAAAAGGTCGATGTGAATGAACCCAGGGCTCAGCTGGGAAACGCTCCTCACCTCTTCCTCTCCTGCTGCTTGTGTCCTCGTCAGTTCAGGTGCTGGATGCACATGAGAAAGGCATCCACCAATGATGATACAGGTGACGGGACCGAGAGGGGCAGAATTAGAGTAGGGGACTAGGAGACACCTGGATACAGCAGCCAGAAAAGTGATGGGACAGGAGGAAGGGGAAGAGTCTGGCTCAGAGATGGGGATAACACCAGCGATGGCGTGCACACACACACACACACACACATACACACAGAAAGGCAGAGCCACGCGAAGGGGGAACATAACATAGAAGAGGCACAAAAGCCAGACTTTGAGGATACAGGGAACTTTTTGCTTCCTTTAAAATTAAAATCAGTAGTTAATCTATTGCAGCACCGCAGCTTGTATGGTGGGGGAAGCAAATCTATACTGCAAGGTTTGTGCCATTCCAGGTGGGAATTTTTGCATAAAGGGCCTATTGTTCATTGGCTGTGCCTGGCAAAAACTACAATTGGGAAAAAAAAAGAAGTGACAACTTGTGCCCTTCAGAAGCAGCCCCTTTGCATTCGCCTTCTCGTAAAGCTGCTGCCTTGGGAATCTCAGATCTTTGTTAAGAAAAGGACATGCAAAAGAAACATACGTTCTCCGGGAGACTCATTACTCAAACGGTTCCAGACCCAGCGAACGAGTGGCGGTGACTTTGGAAGATGAACAATCTTATCTCCTGGGTGAAAAGGACCATTTGTTGTTTACTGTCCAGGAGAGAAAACTCACAATAGACACGAGGGGAACTTGGAGAATAGCTAAGCAAAAGTCGCTGAATGAGCTGAGAAGGAAAAAAAAAAAAAATCCTGCGCTGAACCAGTGACATGTATTCAGATGAGACACAAACTCTTCCCCAGTGCAAATCTAGCAAGGTGGAGCTAATTAAAAAACAACCATCCTCTTGTCAGTCATGTTTGAGTGTCATTTTCTGGCTAGTTTTCTTCTCGTGCCCTCATTCTCCTCTAAGGGCCAAGATCCCCTGCTGGACCCCATCTCCCATAATGGACCACAGCTTGGGACTCCATAATGCACAGCTTCCCCTCACCACGAGTTCAGTTTGGGGCTGAAATATTTTGGTTTTTGAGGTTTTCAGTCAAAAATAGCAGGGAGTGTCTGGGGTCTGAAGACGTTGCCAGCAATGGCCTAGGGAAGGCTGCCCAGGCGGGTTTCTATTGGATTTCCAGGCAACTATTGTTGCATAATTGCTTGTTTAGTTTGGAGATTGGAATGCCAAATCCTGGTTCACCCAGGGCATCAGTTAGTTGTTTCTCTGTGGTGTCTGGAGCAGACATAGTCCAGATTCCAGAGGAGATCAAGGCTGGACAGAGGCATGAAATTTGTTGGCATATCTTTAATTAAAAGAGATTTTACATCCCCCCACTGCTGAATGGCATCTATTAATGATAAAAGTTCCTGTGGTTTATAATTACCAGTTTGACGAGTTCACGAGTTCTCTGTTAATTATTATAATTAGCTTTCACTCAGTGAGAATACAGGAGTTTAACAACAATATTAACAATGGGAGGACTACTATCAAGAATTAACTACAAAGACCTGACTAGAAAGATTTCCTCCCGACTGCCAATGAGACTTGTTAATGAACAAGAACCCTGCTCTTTTCCCTTCAGTCTTGCTTAACTCAGCAACTAGCTTGAAAGGTGTTCAGAGAGTTAAAAGCAATAGTTTTGTCCACATGTTAAAGTGCCAGCTTTGGAAATATGAACCAACCCTGTGCTGCTTAAAATAGGATTGAGCTTTAAACCAGTAAACACGAGGAAATTATAAGCTAAGGATGCCACAGACCACCTGGCACTTAAGAGAAAGTTGCTTGCACTCAGTTTGCTCAGCTCAGCATTTTAAAACCTTCCCCCGAGGAGCGCCACGTTTTGCCACGTAACCACTGTGAAATGGCCATGGGTATAGATACATTGCCCCCCACAGGCCTCTTTGCACCTGCCTAGGCTGTTGGGTCAGCATACTGTGCCAACTCTGCCCAGGGAGCTATTGGGGTGGGTGGATCTGCAGGAAGGAGAGAGGAAGAGGAGGCATAGTGAGGGCAATCCTGAGCTCTGGCCATCCCCTTGGGGATGCTGTAACATGCAGAGAGGCCCAGCATGGCTGCAAAGTCCCAGAATGGGGGCAGTGGTCTGTCCTCAATCCCAGGGGTAGCCCTGACACCAACACGGGGATGAATTTGGCCCTCGTGCTTAGGAAAGGAACAGAAATACACCACTGGTCAGAGCCAAGCAGGGTGCAACATAATACCTGGTGCCAATGCAGTAACATGCAATGCCCCATCTATCTTAGTTCTGAATCCCATCTTCAGTAGCCACGGGCCATAACACCACTCTGCTAATGTATCGAATTCCAATCCATGTGCACTCGGGGATCTATCACCTTTTCATCTCTCCTCCTACATCCTTTAGGGATGTAACCCTCCCTGGCCTCGACAACCACACAAACGCCTCCCTGGCTCGTGGTTACATTGGGTATCTGGGGCTGCCAGCGCGGTGGTGGAATTTTGGGAAGCCCTGCCCCCTGGGGCAACGTTTGCAGGAGTGATGTGACAGAGATGGGCAATAGGAGTTAAAGGAGTTCAGGGAGTGTTACTGATGGAGGTAACGCCTTCTCAGCTGGTATTCCGTTCACAGGAACCAATGGCTTTCACTGTAATAGTGAAGAGATGGGGCCTCATCTTCCTCCCAGTTACACACCAGTTTAACTCCCCTGGCTAAAATGGAGTTACTCCTACTTTACAGCGGTGCACAGGCCACCTGACACAATGACCACTAAGGCAATGGGACTCCCTTATGGAATTCAGCAGGCTTTGAGTCAGGCCATGTGTGAAAACAGAATCGTGACAGCATGCTTGATTCCCCTCTCACTTACACCACATTTACACCAGTGAATTGCACTGGAATGACCCCTATTTACAGTGGTGTGAGTGAAAGAGAATTGGGCCCAGTGAACATATTTTTGTATGTATATGTTCAACACTGTACACTCCGAAGCAACATAGCCAAGGAGGTCTTAAGATCCAGTGATTAAATTTCTGCTAAAGCTTTTCCTCCAGGGAATACACAGCAAGAGACAATAGGCTGAGCAAATATTAGAAAAATATCAATTTTCTGCCTTCCCCAATTTGCTGAAGATGAATGGATTGACTTCTCAAACACGGCAAGATCTCGACAGCAAAGCTGGATTCAAGATCAACATCGCTCAACTTCTTCCCTAATTTCCAAGTTCAAATGTATACAAAATATTTATCTAAAGTACAGAGGCGCTCAGAGAGGCAAGCTGTGCAAATAATTAGTTATCTTAAGCTCTTTCACACCTGAAACAGAAGGGTTTTTTTTAAATTTTTAATCACATCTTTGTGGAACCGAGGTAATCACTAAGCAGCTT
The DNA here is from genome assembly GCF_027887155.1 of Malaclemys terrapin pileata. NCBI lineage: Eukaryota > Metazoa > Chordata > Testudines > Emydidae > Malaclemys > Malaclemys terrapin. The sequence goes on from NC_071519.1 coordinate 32,576,598, forward strand.
GTGGGAACAGTCAACCAGATCAATATTATCAGCCGAAAATGCCTTATGACACCCATGTAAATCTGTCTGAGATCTGAAACTCTAACATGAAGGAAGTACAGTCACAAAGAGAAAGATTTAGGAGAAGCGGATAGTGCCTGCATCTGGGAACGGAATCTGCAGCCTCTCATCTCTAGGGCTATGTCTTCCCTGTGATGAAAGGGGTGGGTTGGGTGTGTTTTTTCTAGAACAAACATTGAGATAGCCGACTCAACGTGAAATCCTGGTGGAGACAAAGCACAGGGAGTTTTTACCTCAGTGTCGCTAGTTAAGCTCAACTGTGTACCCCTCACATGGGGTTTACTATACCTTTTCGTAGTGAAGATATTGTCCAGGTCACTGCTGGGGATCCAGCCCAGGTCAATAGTGATTGAAAACAATCACTGAAGGTTGCTAGGAGGCCTCTGTGAAATGAGGTGGGGGTCTGAGTCCTGGAAGTCGTAGGTATCTGCACAGAATGCTACCACCCCCAACTAGTGCCAGCTGCCCCCCCTCATCATTCTTAACAGGAACTAAGGATTAGAGCTGGTAGGGAATTTAACACGGAACCGTTTTTCATCAGAGAGGGCCAGTTTCATAGATTCTAGGACTGGAAGGGACCTTGAGAGGTCATCGAGTCCAGTCCCCTGCCTGCATTGACACTGAAGCTGTTCACAGGAAAGGGTTGCTTTCAGTGAATTTCCCATTTAAAAAAAAATTGGAAAAAATATGTTGAGGTTGTCAAAACATTCTGCTTCAACGTTTTTCAAACAAGAACTTCATTTTTTTTTATCTGAAGCAACTTTTCATTGAGAAATGTAAGTCAATTTATAGTAAAATTAAACAAAGCAGAAGATATTTTGATTGCTCACACCCAGATTTTTTTTTCCAGACTTTTGGTTCATGAAAATTTGAGATTTTAACTTTTCATCCTCATGCCAGATGGGAAAGTTTTTTGAAATCTCAAAAATGTTCACAGAGTGGGAAAAATGTTTCCCACCTACCTCTACTGAGGATAGAAGGGCTGCAGAGCTTGAGAACGACGAAGAACACGCTAAGAAAGACAACTGTGTCTATGTTCCACTATGTTATATTCAATTGCTTTCCCCAATACGAGGGTCCTAGAGCCCCACCTCGTAGGGTCCTAATGCCCGGACTACAGCACAAGCCCAAATGTCTACACTATAATTAAACAGCCCCTTTAGTCTGAGCCAGCTGCGCAGGTTTTTAATTGCAGTGTTAGCATACCCATAGACACAATTTTAACTGTTTGACTACCACTGAGTGTTGTCTAGGAAGAATGCACCTGTGCTCTGCTGCTGAATGCATTAGGGAAACGTCCAAGTGGATCACATTTGCTGTGCTGTGTCATGTACCCTTCTTCAGGTTTAGTATGTTACAGGTTTGTCTACTTCTCAGCAAGCAACTTCTGCAAATCTCCAACTCCCACTGTTTTCAACAGATTACTAACAGATCAGACTAATAACACCGCCTCTTTCTTGTCTAGCACTTCTCATCCATTGATTTTGAAGTGCTTTACAAAGGAGATCAGGACCATTATCCCTGTTTAACAGATGTGGAAACTGAGGCCAAGAGAGGGGACATTGCTTGCCCAAGGTCACTCAGAAGACCAGTTGTAGAGCTTGGAACAGAGCACTGGTCGTTTTAAGCCCCAGTCCGTGGCTCCATCCACTCCACCACATTGCCTGCCAAATAACCACAGACCAGAAAGTGTGATGGCGGCTCAGTTGTTAAAAAATGATGTCATAGTGTAACATCCCTTCCAAAACCCAATTATAAAATACTTCTAAATTTTTTTCCCACTTAGCTATTAGCATCAGTAATTTATTTATGAAATTCCCAGGGGAGGAAATTCTTGCTAACACCTCAAAGCCACAGACAAAGGTAAAAACCACGTCATAATACATTTAACAAGTGAAAGTACAAACCACAGAAAAACAGAGCAGGAGAAGGAGGTGATGTGGGTTGTGTGCGTGGGTGAGAAGAATCCATTCCCCTTCTGGGAATTTATTGAAGGTTTAGCATCAGGGAACAGATAGTTTAAGCGAAGGGAATCTTCTGACTTCCTCCTTGCAAATAAATCCCCAGTTAGCACAAGCATAACTATGGGATGCTGGGTTACTCCTCTCTCTCTCTCTCTCTCTCTCTCTCTCTCTCTCTCCCCTAGCCTTCTGGGAAATTTCTTTGAACATTTGCAATCTGAGAGTGTGGGCCCCGAGATTTGTTAGACATATCTGACTTTATTATTTTTTTAAAAGGGGGATATTATCTCCCGCCTCCCAAGGGAAGGGGAAAAGGGAAAAGCCACCGATATGGAGAGGCTGGAGATGGGCTGCGGTGCCTCATTATTTAAAAAAAAATATTAAAATATACAGACAGAAATATGCTCTTGCTTTATAACTGAATTCTGTCCTCTAAATATTTCATTTCCGACTAATGCATGAGCCAAATGGAAATTTTCAAGCAAAACTGCACTACTTAGAACATGCTAAATTATTGATTCAGCCAGGGAAAAAAGAAAAAGGAAGAAAGCGCGCCATGCTGCTGTTGAGTTTGTTCTCCTGGTCCCTTCTGTGCACCAGTGGGCACCTGGGCAGGCATTACCAGCCGCAGGATCTGCACACACTCCCCCTTGGAACTCTTGGAAGGGGGAGTGGAATTTCATCCTGGATGGTGAGGGAATGACAGAGATGTAGGGGCTTGAGGAAATTGTTTTAGCTGACAGCGAGTGCCCTTCTCTGGCCAGGAGACCCAGGAGGGAGCGGGTAACTTGAAGGAGACGAGTTAGTGTTCACAGCAGGCACCCCACTGCCAGAACGTGGGATGGTAGCAGAAGCTTGTTGTGTCAACACATTGGAGGCCAGAGAGAGCAGCAGATGTGACTGATGTGCCAAGTCCTCCTTGTGGGAGCAGGAGTTGCTGTGAGCATCCTGCACATGAACACAGCCAAGATTCACACTACATCTTCTGTGATCCAGGGACGGGGATTGGGGCCTGAGAGCTAAATCCAAGAGCCGATATGAACTTCACAATGCTGGCCTCGGCTGGCAGTCCCCCTTCCCCGGCTAGCCATTTGATCTGCTCTAACCTAGTGCTGAGCTGGCAGGGGGCTCCCCTGAGACTTGCGACTGACCTTCCCAATCATCAGTCCAGGAGGAGGCTCACTGAACTGGTCTAGTCTGGGAATTGGCCCCTCCTGGATGAGTTTGGCATGAACTGCACTGAGCTGCACGAGGCTGGACGAGGTGGTAGGAGCTGTGCAGCGCTCACTCCACTGGGCACCTGCCTGCTACCTCACAAAGCCCTCTGCAGGGCTCTGTGCTGGCCAACTCCCTACTGGCCTTTGACACTTCCCTGGACTCGGCACCCTCTGCAGTCGCCACACCTCACCAAAGTGGCTAGGGAGGACACATTCATCTCACCTAGTTCTCCCTCACTTAACTAACAGCCATGAGTGCCATCCCTGCACTGCCCCTGCTACAGCGGGACAAACAGTTCCTGAGGAAAGATTTGAATCAACAGGAAATGGAATTTTCAACTAAATGAAAGTGTCCATGGATGGAGTCCCCTAATTTTGTTGACACTTTCAGTGGAAAATCCTTCATTTCCCAGCTGGCCCTGGAGATGGACGAGTTACCCTGAAGAACGGACATTATTCTGCACAAGCTGCTTTCTCCCTCACCCCCATGAAAGAAAAATCTGTAGAGAAAAGTCACTTGGTACTCACATCAGAGGGAAAAAAGATGGCTGTGTCTGAGGGTTTGGATACACTACAGAAACTGGCCCAGCCCTTTGGTGTAGATGCAGCCTACAGAAACAGAATGGATTTTTCTGTCAGGATAGGAGGAACACGACCTCCCTGAATGAAATTAGTAATGTTGATAGATGTCCTCTTCTGCCGATACAGACACAGCCACGGTATGGCTACATCTGGCAGTGGTGTGATTTTTACACAGCTCTGACTGAAGTAGCTATGTTGATATAAAGTTCAGTCTAAAATAATCTTATTTTTCTTGGCTTCCCTTAACCACACTCCTATCACTTGCCAGGCCCAAATGAAGAGCCAGATCTGGAAGGTTTTACAGAAGGAAAACCATGGAGGAATATTTGTTCTCTGGTTATTTATACTGCATGTAATAACTTTTTTTCTTCAATGATTATATTTGTGTGAGCTCTTCCTTGAGGGTGTCTTGCTCAAAAATGCTTTTTAGCCTATTGAAGCTAAGTACTGCATTCAGGTGAAGAGGAATAAGAAGAGTTTGACTCATCTAGTTTCAGCTAACAGAACCACAACCAAGACATACATTATTTTCTGAGGTTAAAAACAAGCAACTGAAACTTCTGGTTGTTTTTTTAACTGGGTTATAAAGTGTGAGTTAGGTAAACTCCATCGCCTGGGTGTTACCATTTCCCTTCCCCTTTGGGTTTAAACACAGCCCAGTTGCACAGCAGAACAGAGCGGCACATCAGAAGCACACTGGTTGGGAAACAGTCCATTCCAGTTGTTGGACAGATGGAGTTAAGTGCCATTGGAACACACATGCACAGTTTCCTCCATTGTCCTCATCTCGTAGTTGGTCCACACAGAGGATAACAGCCTATTACTGCTACCCCCAATGGAGTTATTCTCTTAGCTCAAGCATTGGAGCTCAGTCTTTTGGTGCGGAAGATAATGGGTCCAAATCTTGCTTATGACTGATGTGGAGGGGGCATCAGCTGGAGAGCAGAAGCAGGTTTCTGGCCAGCCTACATCTAACCATTGTGAAAGCAACCGATGCAGTAGAGAGATGTGAGGTTACAAGTGCCCCAGCCAACTGAACTATCTGTTTCTGAGGCCTGGTCTGCACTATAGCAGGCAGGGGTATGAAAAATCCACAGCCCATAGTGCTGTAGCTATGCCAGCCGAACTCCTGGTGTAGACCTAGCTAGGTCAGTGGAAGAATGATTGGGGAGGTGATGTTCCTGCAGAGATGAAAAAACCCTGCCATGGCTATATCATTATAGCCCCTGTAGTGTAGATGAGGCCAAAGTCATGGCATCCACCTTACTGATATCTACCCAAATCAAACCTGACGCTCTCCTCTGTGACTGAGTGGGGCTGGATAATTGAATTTTGATGTCTATTGGTACACAAGTACAAGCAGCTGGGAACATGAGAGCTTCTCACCACGACAAAGCAACTAACTAAACACACCTGTGTTTGTGGCATTAGCAGGAAAACAGCTTTGGAAAGCAGAGGAAAGGAACAGAAAATAGGAAATCAATGGCAAGTCGAGACCAGGGAGAGCAATTAGTCCTTGGAGCGCTGCTGCTTACCATGGCGGGACGGCGTTTTTAAGTGTATATGAACTGGATTTATACACTTACACAGGGCTGAAAAATCTCTCAGACAAAGCAGTTTATTACTGTGGTGCCATTTACAAGGAGAAAAACTTTGGCCACTGTAACATGCACAAATGGACTCCAGGGGCCTGATTTTCCTCTCACATAAGAGTAAATCAGGAGCAGCTCCACTCAGTTCAGTGCAATTGCAGTAATGTACAGTCGGGGTAAGGAGAGAGGTGAGCCAAGCCCAAGATGAACCTGACGGGGAATATCTCCGGTGTGTTTTGTAAAAGGTTTCACTGGTGGCTGTCACACTCTGCTAAGGGGGTGAGGGTGGATTGTACCCCTTGAGAATGTTAAAACAAACAACAAAAAACACCACCAGGATTGTCTCCTATCGGAGACAACTTGAATCATATTGGGGACGAAAATATTTCATAGGGCAAGCTCCACTGTTCCACTGAACTTTTTTCTTGGCAAAGAATGGGTTTTGAGGAAATGAAATTTTTCTAGTATCTGTTGTCCTCTTAAAATGTTTGATTTTTTGGGGTTGGAAAAAAGAAAACGTTCAGTCAAAATTTCAGGTTTTGATAGGCTAGGTCTACATTGGGGGGAGGAATCGATTTAATATACGCAAATTCAGCTACGCGAATAGCGTAGCTGAATTCGACGTATCCTTTTCGACTTACCCCACTGCGAGGATGGCGGCAAATCGACCGCCGCGGCTCCCCCGTCGACGGCACTTACTCCTCCTGACGAGGTGGGAGTACGCGTGTCGATTCGGGGATCGATTTATCCATCTAGATGAGATGCTGCAAGAGTCTCTGCCGAGGTTCGGCCCTCAGCGGGGCTGTGGGGTATCCCACTGCCTCGCTCTGGTCCGCCGTCAGTCCTGGTCCAGCGGCAGTCTGGGACAGCAAACACACGGTTAGAGGCTCAGGCCCCTTAGGGACTGAGCCAATAGGTCAGAAAAAGCCCCGAGCCCTCAATCAGGGCGGGGCAGCAACCACACAGTATGGAGCTCAGGCCCTCACGCAGGGGCTGAGCCAATAGTTCGGGACCCCCGGCCCTTAAGCAGGGGCTGAGTCAATGTTTGTAGCAGCCCAGGCCCGGGGCAGTCAGGGCGGGGCAGCAATCAAATAGTCAGTCGGGAACCCAGGCCCTTAAGCAGGGGCTGAGTCAAGGAGCAAGAGGTCCCAGCCTCTCTAGGCCAGGGAAAAGGGGGAGCCCGGGGCCCTAGCAGCGGTGGAAACTCGCTGCTCTCGGTGGGGATCCTGGCCGCAACACACTGACATTGGCTCTGGCAGTGCTGCAGCCAGACTGGGGTTGGCTGCCCCCGGGCTACTTCCACACTCCCCCTCGTAGGGACTGGGCCGTAGTAGTGTCCTCAGGGCTCTCCACCAGCATCAGTTCCTCCGGGTAGGTAGCGAAGGGCAGGCTCGGCTCCTCCTCGGGATAGCAGGACAGGGGCAGGCTTGGCAAGTCCTCCTCAGGGTACCGGGCGAGGGGTAGGCTCAGCTGGCCCAGTGAGTCAGCAGGCCGGTCGCGGCCTGCGGCTGTTTCCCAAGCGGGAGCTCGGCCACAGACGTCTGCTCTTTCCGCCGGCTTGTTCTCCACTGAGCTCTGCAGGCGGGCTTTTATACCTCCGGGTCGGCGCCGTGACCTCTGAGGGGCGGGCGCCGGACCCCGTGGCTCCGCCCACGTTGGTGTTAGGGGAGGTTCGGCCCTCAGCGGGGCTGTGAGGTATCCCACCGCCTCGCTACAGACACGATAAATAGATCCCTGAGAGCTTGATTTCTACCTGCCAATCCGGGCGGGTAGTATAGACTAGCCCATAGTTTGGGGGGTGAGAGGGAATCAGGTTTTGGCATTTTTTAGCTGATTTTTGGTTTTGTTTTCATTTTTCTGACAAAAAAGCCAAAATTTTCCACTGAAATTTGACAAAAAATGAACCATTTTTCCTTTTCATTGAATATTGCCACAGAAAAAATCTGACTACCTCTAGTATCTCCATGCCTTCTTCAGCCACACCTGTCCTCTATCTCCTCAGTTTGCAAAGCCACCAACCTCTCCTCATTCAAATCCCTTCTAATAAACCAAATTTCTCCCATGAGCCCTGGTTTATTGTCGTTATAGAGGTATATTTATCACCACCTCCTCAAAATCCTTAAGTTAGCCTCAAATCTGCGGTTTCTCAATGCATTCTGCCTTCATTCTGCAGAGCTTCTAAGTTATAGGTACAGGGATTGTTTGAGTTTTTTGTGCATTGCATAGGGCTCAACACAATTATTGTCATTAAATTAATTGTAATAACTAATAACATTCCAAGATCTGTGATCGATGGAGCAGGAAAGCTGGAGGTGAATCTACCCAGCTCACAGTATTATCTCATTTTTTTTAAGTGTTAAAAATTCCTATTACTCTCCAATTTCTCTAAGTTTTATGTCCATCTCAAGTTAAACTGTCTTTTTTACACAATCCTAATCAGCGTCCAATATAACCTACATGACTGTCTTAGTAGCTGTTACTGCTCTTTATTAGTTAGCCTAGGGAGTTAAAAGTCCCCTAAGAAGCCCCAGGAAAGGGATTTCTGAGACAAGTAGAATAGGATTTTTTCTTCCTCCATGGATGGAGGCAACAAGGGAGGGAAGGAGTTGTCTTATGGTTAGAACTGACAGGGAGAGAGGCTTGTGCTTGTATTAGACATGTACCGTGTGTGCATATATAGGATTTAAGAAATAATTGAGCAAAGAGACACTTCTCTTTTCTTAAAGAGGAGAGATAGTTGGGGGATAACGCACTGGACTAGGACCCAGAAGAGCTTGGTTTGGTTCCCTGCACTATCACAGGCTCCCTGTGTGACCACTAGTAAATCACATACTCTGTGCCTCAGTCTCACAGCTGTAAACTGGGGATGATAATCTTTCTTTTGTCTCTCTGGACGGTAAAAGTTTCAGAGCAGGGACTGTCCCTCAGTATGTGTAAGTGCAGCACCTACCACTGGGATTGTGATCTCAGTTGGGGCTTTTAGGTACTACTGTAATATAAGGAATGAGATCCCAGTAGGCCATGCTTAAAGCCTTTTCTTCTACTGACAAAAATCTTAATGTTTCTTCTGAAAAAACTGACTCAGACTAAATCCAAATATTCTCTTGCATTCAGCGTTCTAGGGTTTAACATTTTGTCTTGCAGTTTTTTCTTTACCGGAAAAATCAACAACTCGATCATCACGGCTGTGACCAGTTTGTATCACCGGGATCTGCTCTCCCTATGCTCCTCTGTGTCAACATTCCTGGCACAGCTATCATTTCACATCCCTTGTCTCTTCTAGCGCAGAGCAATTGCTGGCTCCATTAACAAAATTAAGTTGTGCACATTGCGTGTGCTGGGAAAAAATCTTTTCTCCATCTCCTCTGAAAATTATATGCTACAAATAAATAACACAACAAGGCTCCTAGAGTCCTATGGATAACTGAGGAGAAACTAGTCTCCCAATATTTCTATCCATCCACCCACCATACCGTGTTTTATTATCTATTATCCTAGAGCTATCTAGTTCATCTTCATCTAGTTTTTTATCTTCATCTACCTCTATTTTTAAATTGCCTATTGGCATTTGGGAATCAGTTCACCCTGTGGATCTATAAAGGAATAGCAACAAAGGAATCTATGAGGCGAGATCAGATTTTGAAAAAAAAAATATAGGGGACAGAAGACAGCGGTGAGAGCACTGTGTTTTCCTGACTACCCAGATCTAAATATTTATAAGTCACTTTTGAAAATGCCTGACCTCCGTGAACCCCTTCTGATGAGCTGCCACTAGAAACAGCACAAGAGCAGGCAGGGCACTCAGTTAACATTGCCTGTGTAGTCCTGCACTGAGGCCTGGGATGAGCTCGCAGAGGAAAGAGGGCTGTGGTAATTGGAATGCTGAATGTATTCTTGCCTATAACTGAAATGGGGGAACATCAAGCCTGCAAAATTAAGTGCAGATTCAATTAGAAATTTCACTGAAATTTCAAATTATGGCCATTTTTTTAAGCGACAGAATTATACCGTGTTACAGAGAAAGTGACAGGTAATTTGGGACACTAAAGATTTCTTGGACTCTGTAGTTAATGGGGAGTTTAGCACCAATTCCTCCTTAATTTGCACTTCTGAGAAACTGCATTATTATAAAGTCAGAAATCTCTAGCTCTTTCAACTCCAAGATCTGCAAGCTAAAGATGACCAGAAATTGAGAAGGCCTGAGTCCATAGGTCAACCATTTCAATATCTGAAGCTGTGTGGCTTCCAAAACCTGGCATTCCAATTGAAGAGTTGAAAATTGGAGGTGACATTCAGAAGTCTCTGAAAATTATAACCCTGACTTCCTCCCTGAAAAGCTTATCTGAATCCTAGCTTATCCTTTGATGAGGTTACTGAAAAAGCATTCTGTTCTGAGTACTTGAAAGATAACAGGCAATGCATGTGAGCCAGTGCACTTCTCCCTAGGGGAGAAACACTATTGACTGAAACAAGCATGGGGCACTAATTAAATGGTCCAAATTATGCTGGACATCAAGATCTTGGTATGTCACATCTTTCCCCTCTATATCCCTACACTCACAGAGGTAAGGTGTGGGCTGGTCTTTCTTCATCCACCCACTCCTAGCAATATATGCACAAAATTCACAGCTTTTAACATCATAGGGTCCGATTCAGTACTGGCCAAGCCTGCAATGCTGAATTCTGGACATAGAAACTGCAGGCTTTAATATAGCATGTTACCAACTGAGACTATTGTCCATCTCTTCCTCTGAGTGCAAGGCTTGGTCTTAATTGTTCCCAAGGGTGGAAATCTCTTGGGGGAAGAACCGGTTTCTGGATCTCAGCATAAAAATTGGGGTCCTTAGAAAATCTCTAAAACATTCATTAATTAAAACAACAAGGAGTCCGGTGGCACCTTAAAGACTAACAGATTTATTTGAGCATAAGCTTTCGTGGATAAAAAACCCACCACTGGTTCGCCCCTTGTGAGGTAACTCTCTTCTCTTCATATGTCATATATAATGCCTGCATCTGTAATTTTCATTCCATGCATCTGAAGAAGTGAGGTTTTTACTCACGAAAGCTTATGCCCAAATAAATCTGTTAGTCTTTAAGGTGCCACCAGACTCCTTGTTGTTTTTGTGGATACAGACTAACATGGCTACCCCCGATACTTGACATCATTAACTAAACACATTCTTTATTTTAGAGGAGATAGAAAATTGAGGTCCTAACTGCTTTTGCTCATTAAAAATCCCACGAGAACAGGGAAATTAGTGTCATCCTATTCAGGAGAGCATTTAAGCATGTACTTAAAATTTAGCACATGCCTAAGTCTCACTGACTAAAATGGAATTTAAGCACATGCTTAAAGTTAAGCAACTACTGAAGTGTTTTCCTCAATGTGGTCCTTAACAGAGAGAAAAGTGAGTGAAACAAGTTAATAGCCTCCCAAAGATATCACTGAGAAACAATGGACTCGGGCGTGTTCCGTTTAACCCGAGCCCAGTTATCTACTGAGCAAGCTAAGAAAATGACCAAATATGATATTTGTGAAGGAAAATAAAGTAAGTTATTTTATAAACTAGAGTGATATTTGAAGCTCATGAAAAACAAGATAATGCATATAAAAATAAGATATTATGGTAAAATCAGTATTAATTATCAGGAGCAAAAGTGCTGCACTTGAGGCAATAAAAGTTTTAATATTCTAAAAGAAAATGACTCTCATAAAAGGCTAACAACTGGGCTCTGTGCCAGAATCCCATTGTAGGAATGTAACACTGCTGCCGCAGAACCCTCCCCAAATAAACATCCACACAGCACAGCGCTAATTTGGCTACTATAACTAGGGTAGGAACAGTGGGGGAGAAAAGTGCTATTCCAGCAATTTACCTTTTTAATAACAGTAAATTATTCTCTACATAAAGCTACTTTGTAAACCTCTTGTGTGCTTTACAATGGCTATTTACCATTCTTGTTCACTTCACAAGTCTGAGGTTTTTTTAGGGTGGTTTTGAAACATACATAGTGCATTTTTGTCACTCGTTTCTCCTGCAAAAGCCCCCAAATCCTTTAATTTATGACAAGCCAGAATTACACTATTATTTTTTTTTACATTTTGAATTTTAAATAACTTCTACAGTTTAATACAGACTACAAATAAGATGCAAATGTGATCTTAAGTTGAGGCTTGCAAATTATTTGTAATTAAATGCAAAACAATGTAAACTTCAGGGGTGGTGGGGTGCTACATTTTATAACAAACCCCCAAGTGGGCTCATTCTTGTGAAAAAGTTTGGCAGGATAAGTACATTGTTCAAGTGGAAAGGGATGCATTTTCAAGAGAAGGCAGCTTTGCATCTTCACATTCAGCAGTTTGTGGGGCTTTGCGTGTGAAGATTCAAATTCTGCATAAAGACAAATTACATGAGATTAGAAATTTAAAACTGATGTTTGAATTTTGCACAGATCGAATCATTGTTCCAATTAAACTTCATTATGCAAAGAGTTAATGCTTAAATTAAAAAAACCCAACACACAAATTTTGGCAGGGATATAAAACCTCATGTTTCAGGGTTAAAATCAATCTCTAACTATTAGGGATTAAGATGAGACTTTCACGTGATGCAGATTATCCTACATCTCCCCACAGCAGGGTTTCTTGCACTTTTCTCTGAAGCAACTAGTATTGGCCACTGTCAGAGACAGGATACCGGAGCAGATGGACCATACATCTCATCCAGTCTGGCAACTCATTTGTTCCTCGTTTACTTAGGGTGACCAGACAGCAAGTGTGAAAAATCGGGACAGGGAGTGGGAGGTAATAGGAGCCTATTCAAGAAAAAGACCCCAAAATCGGGACTGTTCCTATAAAATCAGGACATCTGGTCACCCCACATTTACTTATGAAGACATATATACACCTCTACCCCGATATAACGCGACCCGATATAACACGAATTCGGATATAACGCGGTAAAGCAGTGCTCCGGGGGGGGGGGGGGGGGCTGCGCATTCCTGTGGATCAAAGCAAGTTCGATATAACGCAGTTTCACCTATAACGAGGTAGAGGTGTGTTTTTAAATCAAGATATTTTTGTTGATTTTATTATGAAACAATAGAGGCCCAGATCCTGCAAACACTTACCCATGTGAGTAACTTTATGTATGCTAATGATACCTTTTAAGTCAGTAGGAGAACTCATTTGTGTGGGTTTGCAGGATTGGGGCCCTGGAGAGACTAAATTTAGGGGAAAAAAATAAGTTACTCAGCTGAAATAATTGTTTCTAAAACTAGTTGTGTTTCTTAATTCCCTCCCCACCTACACTGACAATCATTGTTTTCTGGTTCACTGCCCCCACGCCCCCGTCAGTGCCTTCAGCATTCCAGTCACTGCAGTGTGAGAGTAGCTGGTATTTTGAGTGCTTTGCATCAAACGGATTGCAATACTATACATTTAACAGAGTGTATTCTGCAACTGTCAGAAAAAAATTGGAAGTAACTTTGAAATGGAAGGTCTATTTAATCTGATTCTGGAGGAAGATCAATGAAGCTAATATGTCTAGGGGGAAATGATGAAAACTGCAGATACTTAATTGAAGAAAACCTGGAAAACAATAAGACTGATAGATGATAGAGCTCACCAAATTAAGTATGATCAAGGGATGCTATTCAGATCCAAAAGGTGAAGGGAATTTTGGGTGGTAGACTCCGAAGCAGGAGGCCAGAAGGAGAGCTGTGTTTGTTGATGCAGCTGCAATGGGATCACACATTTACACCTGCCAAGAGCAGGTCTGAATCTAGCCCGCTGTGTTACAAAGCAAGCAGATAATACTTCTCCTGGATCCCTACATTTAGCTCTGTCAGAGTACCTTAATAGCAGCAAGAAGGGACAAACTAGGAGGGGTTCAGAGAACAGCAAGGAGAATCATCATGGGCGAGGGCTGCGGGGGATTGAGATAGAGAGAAGGAGGGCTCACTTTCTCTGCAGAGTGTTACCTAGGCATCTGCAAAACGGGAAAGAAGAAAGAAAGGAAGGGATGAAAAATGGGGAGGAAAAAAAATGAAGCTAGAAGGATCAAAGGTTAGGAAAATGTTCCATGAATTACCCATGACAAGCTGCCATCTTTAATAAATCTCTCCCCGCTTGCCCTAGCCCTCCTCCCCCCCACCCCCAGACGCACATTGCCTAAATGCTCACCTGTTATGTTACACTGGCTTTTAATGGTGTGATTGCTGATGGACTGTTCTCCCTGGCTGCAGTGGCCGAAACAACAAAGCTAAGCAGCACTTCAGGGAAATCCTTCAAAGGCCCCTTGCCTTGAAAACGCTGAACATTATTTCCGTGGGCTCTTAAACAGAATAATTCATTAGTCAGCTAAGAACAATCAATATCCCACTCCAACAGTTTATACTCTGACTCTGTTTACCCAGTGGACCCTCTTTGATAATATTATTTATGATTCTAAATAACTCCATCGGTGTTCAATAGAGCTGGGAGGTGCCTATGGGACCAGGGCACAATCAAATTATGAAGACATATGGTTTACTCAGCACTGGAAATGTTCAAATGCGTTTCATTGCTGTTAGCCTTGCTGCAGTACCTACCCCAATCAGTTATACAACCTTCTTAATATCCTTTACTATTAGGAACACTTCTTCAGGGAGAGAGAGGGCTCTGACTCAGCCAACTGAGAGAGGCTGCTGTAACGGGTATTTTATTGTGGCTATTTCAGGATTCTTAGAACTGAAGGACACCAACAGTTCAATGCATCCCAAACTGAAGCCGCAATTAAGCTTCTGCACTGCTTAGGATCTAGGGGGAGGGAGAGAGATTGGAAAGAGGAGAAGGTTTTTTGGGGAAAATTACACTACCCTCCACGAGAGAGGAGTCAAATGAGTGCAGCACTAGCTCAGAACTACCCTGGTGAGAACATCCCAGAACAGAGACCAATGAACTCTGCACCTACATACTGTATTTATGTCCAAGGAGTACGTTATGTCCATTTTAATACAGGGCTTCTAATACACTCAGAGACCAGCCAAACACTGAGCCTCATTGCCTATATCTCCACTGCAATAAAACACCAGCTGCTGGCCCCTGTCAGCTGACTTGCGTTCATGGAGCTCGGGCTGAGGGGCTATAAAATTCCAGTGTAGACCTTGAGGTCTGGGACCGTGCCCCCCTCACACGTTTGGAGAGGTGTGCACATACAAAACACATATTTACAGGGACAAAACATGCATCTGCACATGCAATATTGTTAATTGCAATGCAAAGTGTTCTCATGTGCATGCAAATACCAACTTTCCAGTGTGGGGGGAACATTTTGTGGACACAACTTACTGACTTTTGCAAATCACCTCCTGTCAGATTCTAGATTCTAAAATGCTTTTATTATTGTTTGTGTGTACTATGGTAGGGTGTTGGTGGTCACCTTTAGATCTTTGGTGCCTCCTTGCAGTAAAAACAGACAACACAGCAACTCTGTCCCAGTTCCCCTGCTTTGATAGGCCAATAACCAACTTGTCCGCATGTGAATTCTTTGTTACAACCTTGGCCCTCCTGTTAAACACTCCAATACTTCAGGAGGCCGGTTCCCAGCCGATCACTTTAGATAAGGGGCACACAATTCCTGGCCTCTTTGAGCACAGCTCACTTGTTCAAGGCCTTAATAAACCCCCTTGCTGGTTTGATAGGGGAACCCAGCCCCACCCACTCTGGTGCAGGGACCCCATACACAGGGGTTGGCACTATGCTCTCCCACTCTTGTACTGTTTCCCTGGCCTGCTTCCTACCGTACCCCTTTTGCAGACTGTTTTTTGGCGTTACACCCTTGGCTCTCTTGTTTAGAGGATCCAGTCTCCTGGATGGCTTCTCCCCACAACCTTGCTGAAGACAGCCGCTCTCAATCCTCCAGTCTCCTTAGCCATCTCCTTAGCTGTGGGGAGGCCACCAATTAGCCCAGCTGAGGAGACAGTCAGGTTCCCTATTAACCCTTTAGTGTCTGAGACAACATAGGATTTGCGCACTCCAAGATGTCGGCTCTAGCGACCCCTCCTGATATTAGAGCCCCAGGGTGCCAGACATTGCATGTAACAGACAGTGCAGTGTTTACAGTCTAAGCAGACACGACAGACAAAAAGTAAGGAATGAGGAAATATTATTAGCCTCATTTTCTAAATGGGTGACTGAGAGACAAAGAGATTTCACAAAGTCATCTCAAAAGCCTGTGGCAGAGCTGGGAATTAAAGCCAGCTGTCCTGAGTCACAGCCCAGTGCCTTTACCCCAGCCCTGCCTTACTCTTTCCTTGCAAAGGGAGAGGTTTGTGTTCTTGAGTTCCACTTCCCTCCACTCTGCATTCCTGTGTCACTGACGTTGCCTGAGAAGGTATTGGATGCTGGATTATGCAGCTTTAATCCCCCAGTTCAGGGTTGCTTGTTTCTCCTCCATATTGTTTGCAATATCTTGCATGTTCTGTCCCTCTGTAAACTCAGCAATCAGCCATGCTGGGTGATGTTGTTCAAATGCTGAAGCCTCTGTGTTTGCCAAGCTCGATGTAGAACAAATTTACAGAGTAAACATTCTGGGGCGTCATCGATTGCAAAAATAAATAAATAATAAAACAACAAAAGGCCTTTTGTTGTCTTCTGTCTCACTGAGTCTCTCTCTCTCCTCTCTCTCCTCTGTCACTCTTTGTTCCCTTCCCTGATCCCTTGAGGTAATTAAAGATCCCAGTGCACTTCTATTGTACGAACAAGGGTGTTAACCGCAGGGTCCTGGCCAAATTCCACTCCAGGAAATTACGTTTGGCCTCTCTAAATTCCCCCGGTGACAGTCACCTGGATTCAGCATCCTTTTCCCCTTCCCGTCCTCAGCTGTTGGCTAATGCGGCTGCAACCCATGGCTGAGAGGCACTTCCACCAGCTGAGTAAGGAAGCAGGGGAGAGTGGTTTGCTTCTGTCTGGCCTGACAGAACCGCTTCCTACAGACCCACTGTTCCAGTAAGTCTTGGTGGTCGGTTGGCCAGTTATTATTTTACTACTTCCATGCCTTCCACTTGGAAATGAATGTTAACGTGTACAGCAAACAGTCTCTTCAGAGAGGTGAAGAGCTAGCTACTCATGGTCACAGTTACTAGGCTTGAAGGCCCCAATACAGGAAAGCACTTAAGCATGTGCATAATTGTAAGAGGTGAGTAGATCCTGCTCTCCCTCCTCACCCTGACAGCCCTATTCTGCACTCTCATCTGGGAGGTGGTGTTCTTCTGAACCAGGCTCACATGTTCAGAAGTGGGCCCTGCTCCTGGAGATGCCTTGGTACCCGTATTTTGTAAGGTTCTGAGCATCTGCAGTTCGTAGAAAGTAGGTCAGAATGAGCTGTGGTTGCTCGGCACCTCTGAAAATCATGCTTTTCGCTGGGCACGAAAAATGGAGGCCACCCAATTTAATCCAGCCACCTCCCTGACATTCCTGTTTGAACCCTGCTCAGGAATTCTCTATGCAAAAAACAGGGATCAAACCTAGAACACATCTTCCCCTGCCCAAACCCATGCATTCGAAGCCTCTAACCTTTAGAGGAAAAGTGGCAAAGGTGTGTAGTAGTACCAGATGCCCAACTTGAGACTCCTGGTTATGAGAAGATGCTGAGCACCCAACCCTTTGGAAATCAGGCCCCTTGAAGGTCACTAGTTGCACACCCCAAATCACTGGTCACTTCAGAACCCTGGCCTGGAAATATAGGGCAGCTTGTGAGCAACCATCCTTAGGGAGCGGTATAACCCCTCCCAGATGCAGACCTCTTCAAACCAGTCTGCTCTCCTGGGAGGCAGGGCTTTGCAGAAAGGCAAGAAACATCAGGCTGTCCGACTCACATGAGATCCCCATTTGGGAAAGGCCTATAAACCAGCATCCAACAACAGAAGGAAAAACAAATCGACAGCCAGAAGTCCTTCCCTGCTGTCACTCTTCTTGCCCAAGTGCATCAGCTTGTTTGTTATGTTCCAGCTTAAAGGGAAGGGGGTCTCATTCCAATCCCTCTTTCGCAGGCTCGGTTTAAATAACACACTGGGTAATATACTTCTCATTCCTCCAGTTTAATACCCTGAACTCCTTAAATGGCACTGAATCTAACTGAGTGGTGGATAAACATTAGTTTCACAGCTCACAAAGCAGAACTGCTGGCTACTGGCAGTGTAGATGTAATGAGTTCCTTTTTAGACCCCTGGGAGCATTTAGAATGGGTTTGTCTTTCCCCAAGCTGCCAGTCAAGTTGGTACCAGGGGGAAAAGAAACACTGTTAATCTATTTCCCACCATCCCATCCCTAGCTGAAATCCCTTCGAGCATGTAACAGTTTTATTTTAATGTGCCATCCTGCCAACACATGGACAGGAGTGGAGTGGGCTGCTCAGTGCTCGCCCAGCCGAGCGACTGGCAGAAACCTGTATGCTTGGCTTTCGAAGCCTTTTAGAATGTGAACTTTGGCTGGAGAATTCTTAATTTGGTGGGAGAGGGACGGACGAGAAGACTAGATGAAACAAACAATGAAAAAATGTTTTCACGTTTCCCTTTTCACCCAGGCTTGGCATTGTCAGTTCCTTCCTCGGATACTCCTTAATTAAAAGCAGATTGCTATTCTAGGGAGAAAAACTAATTAAACATCCAAAAGTAGCAAAGAATGACTGCCAAGCAAGCTATCACCAGTGGTCAGAGACATCTCCCACGGCATTATGCTTTCAATGGGACTCTGAATCACTTGTCAGGAACTTTTCCCAACAGCCAGCGCTCTCGAGCAAATTAACTAAAAAGATGATGGTGTGACAAAGTGGGAATTTTCTGTAACATTTTTAAGAATGATATGCCTGACAGTGACTTACTTGGCTAGGGATTGCAACTCAGTGGATGCAAATGACTGCTCTTGGGCCACAGCATAAGACATAAAGTGGTTGTGTCATGTACCTGTCTGGGGTGGTATCAATGGGTCATTAAAGTTCTGGATGAAACTAACTCATATTAATGGAGGATCTGGAAAGACAATGGGAACCCCAAGGACTGAACAATTGATACCTATCCAGAGGAATCTCTTGCTGGAGGAACACATGAACTCAGCTGAGGTCTGCAGGAGGAAGGCAATGGACCAAGAGGTGACAATAGGCTAGGATAAGAGTTGGCCTTTGGAGAGACATGGGAGTTCACCTGGGACTGACAGAAAAAGGAACGGAGACCAAGAGAGGAAAAAAAGATGGTTCCTTCAGCAGCATGACTCAAGAAAGTTCTGGCTTGGCCTGTAGAGACTATGACGTGAGCTTTGCTTCTCTGTGCCAACCTAGAGACTTCCGAACACTGTGTTCCCTTCTCTGTTTTGAAAAGGCTGCATGGTGTCACTGCAAATACTTGCAGTGGTGCATTGACCCATGAATAAGGAATTCCTCTCAGCTGGACTCGGGCAGAGCTCAGTGTGAAACAGGAACACTGGAGCCCAGAGGCTCAGTCTCTGAGGCATTGTGTAAGGAAGAGTGGGACCCTGGAGGGTCTGGCACATTGAAGGGATTCCTCCAAGGGACTGTTTAGAGGCTGGGGCATAGCGCAGACCTTTGGATCCAGGACAGAAGTCTACCTAGGTTTGCAAGAGCAGCCACAATGGATTCAACCTGTGGTTCTTGTTTTCTGCTAGCCTGTCTCCTGCACTGGCAAATAAGCCATTCTCCAATCCAGTGTGCGCAGTGTCCTGTCTCCTTCAAGGAGGAAAATAAAACATACAAAACCCATATGGCAGGGAGGTCAGACTCGTTGGGTGGAGGGCTGGATTTCACTTTGAATTATGGTCCGCAGGTAGGGGCATATCTTTCAGACTCAGAGCTGCCCCGCTGGGGTCAGTGAACAAAGACAGAATGTTGGATGTGAGAAGGAATGGATCACTCAATAATTGCCCAGTTCTGTTCATTCTCTCTGAGGCACCTGGCATTGGCCACTGTGGGAAGACGGGGTACTGGACTGGATGTACCATTGGTCTGGCCCAGTTGAGCCATTCTCTTGTCCCTATGGCTTTTAATCTTGCTGTAGTAACTAATATTTATTTTTTTATTATGCTATCCCTGCCAAAGAGTCACATTCAGCATCAGTCAGTGAAAAATCTGCTCCCATTTTGGTACACTGTTATTTCTGCCTTTCATCTCTCTTGCTTTTCCATCTTCTTGTTTCTGATTCTCTTCCTGTTTTAATATCCCTCCTCCTTCTTCAGTCTACATCTCCTTCCCTGCAGCAACTCTCAGTTCCAACCTCCAGAGTGTTTTTCCGAATGCCTCTGGAAAGTTGCCTGCAGTGACTTGAGCGTAAATACTAATCTCAGGGCAGAGTGTTAAGAACCAGGGCATAAATCCCAAGTTGGTTGTGAATTCTATACCTAGATTTCATCAACCGATTATCTAGTGTAAACTCCTCGAGTTCTATAACAGCTTCAACATGGGATCACAGACAGTCCCCCTGGGTACCCCAGTCTGTCTTGCCACAATGCCACCCAGGGGAATATACCTTTGTGATAGATGTCACATACACCAAGAATCACAGCAATATTCAGGTTACTCCTGGTCCCAAAGGACCAGTCCCTTACCCCATGTCAATTGCACCTGAGATCTTACATCGAAGACAACGCTTGTGGCCAATTCTATAGTAACCTAATGATTTATTAAATAGGAAAAGGAAACAAGAGAGTTATTTACATGGTTAAGGCAGGTAAACATACATAAACAAATGAATTCCAATCTTAAATTTCAAAAGGTAATGAAAGCTTCTATAATCCACAAGCTCTCTATGTCCTTTAGAGCTAACCCAGGCAAAGCACTGGAAATCTCTTGCTTATGCCTCGTAAACCTTGCCCCCCAGAGTCCAAGCAGCATAGAGAATTAATTCCTTCTGTTTAGGGGTTTTATCCCCCTCCTGCCATGTGCTCTGAGCTGCAATCTCAGCTCAATAAAGTCTAAACACTAAACATATTCTTATAAGCCCAGCACTTCTTTTAACAATGCTAACCTACAAGTGAGCCAGACTGATTCCAGCCATGTATTTGTCTGGGTTCCATTGAGGCAGGGGGGATCTTGGCATGACCTGGCACCTGGTCTGTCAGTGTCACAGCCTCCTCCATATCAACAGCTAAAAACGACATGGGTGAGGGGGGCCGGAACAGTGAGGGTATCCCTTCCTGAGCTCCACAGCAGTTGCTGTATTCCCAGAGGCCTGGCCATCTTCACTGGTTTATACAAAGAGAAATATACAGGTGTAATTGGTAAATTATACTGTGATCCCATCCTGTCTCGCAAGCTAAGCTAAGCCAATACATGCGAGGAGACCTCCATGGGGCAGCTATGGGACCTATTACAGAATCTTAAGAACATAGGAATAGCCCAGGGGTAGGCAACCTATGGCACGCATGCCAAAGGCGGCACGCGAGCTGATTTTCAGTGGCACTCACACTACCTGGGTTCTGGCCACTGGTCCGGGGGGCTCTGCATTTTAATTTAATTTTAAATGAAGGTTCTTAAACATTTTAAAAACCTTATTTACTTTACATACAACAATAGTTTAGTTATATATTATAGACTAATAGAAAAATACCTTCTAAAAACGTTAAAATGAATTACTGGCACATGGAACCTTAAATCGGAGTGAATAAATGAAGACTCATACCGAATTAGACCAATGGCCTGAAGAACTGTACCTGGAGCACATAGTGTTTGGAGAAAAGTTAAACAGCAAGCACCCCATCTCGCCTCTCAGCCCTTCCCCTTGCTGCTCACGTACACTCTGTGTGGGGTAAGAACTCAAGGACCAGTTAGTATTACAAAGAGACGGTAATTACATTATTGGCCTTTTAACACATCCTCTAGGATATTAATAACCATCCGTGTCCTGCTGTTCAGCAGTGCTCTAGTGTCCAGGCAGCCAGCCAGCAGATTTCCACAGGTCACCTCAGCCCTCGCCCCGCTACCAGTCAGCTCATTTACTCCAGTGTTTTCAAGTAGGAAATGAACATGTAAAAGAAACCCATATCTGGGTCTAGAATAAAATTCACAGGGTGGATTATTTATTTAATTATGGAGAAAACTGTCTTGCAGATAACGGAACAAGAGATTTAAATGCTGATGGAAAATATGCAGGTTTCTCAGCTTCAAGAAAGGAGGTGCTATTGCTTCTGTATTTGGCACTGGTGCAGTGGCTATGGGAATCCTGTGTCCAGTTCTGGTTTCTACAGTTCAAGAAGGATATCAATACACTGGGAAATGTTCAGAGAACCACAAAGCTGATTAAAGGGCTGGAAAGCATGCCTTATAGTGAGACACTTGAGGAGCTCAGTGTGTTAGCTTAACAGAAGGTTCAGAGGTGACTTGGTCACAATTGATAAGTACCTACCCAGGGAACAGAAATTTGATAATAAAGGGCTTTTCAACCTATCAGACAAATGTGTAACAATGGCTGGAAGTTGAAGCTAACCAAATTCAGACTAGAAATAAGGTGCATATTTTTAACAGTGAGGAAAATGAGCCGCTGCAACAACTTAACAAATGTTGTGGTGGATTCTCCATCCCGGGACATTTGAACATCAAGATTGGCTGTTTTTCCTCAAAGCTCTGCTCTAGTTCAAACGGGAGTTAATTCGGAAAATCTCATGCCTGTGTTATACAGGAGGTCAGAGTAGATGATTATCACTATCACAGTTCAAGGCAACTGCTCCTGTAGTCCTCCTCTGTGGTCCCTTGGGGGCACCCACTTTAGGCTCCCAGCTCCTCAGCCTCTCGAGAGGAAACCTGTGTCTCTGTCCCTCCTGACTGGGGTTTTTCCAGGCTGCACAGTTCCCTGCCTATACTGTGATATTCCCCAGAAAGCCAGACTACCTGGACAGGCCAGCATCTGTGCTTTGCTTTCTCTTCAAAGGCTATGAATTACCAGCAGTCACTAGTTACTACACTGCCCTTTCTAAGCAAGCAAATTTATTCCTAAGATGAAATAATTACAGAGAAAATATAATAAAAACAATAATAGAAACTACACACATAGAATCATAGAGTCGTAGGACTGGAAGGGATCTCGAGAGGTTATCTAATCCAGTCCCCTGCATTATTTAGACCATCCCAGACAGGTGTTTGTCTAACCTGCTCTTAAAAATCTCCAATGATGGAGATTCCACGGCCTCCATAGGCAATTTATTCCAGTGTTTAACCACTCTGACAGTTAGGAAGTTTTTCCTAATGCCCAACCTAAACTGCCCTGGTTACAATTTAAGCCCATTGCTTCTTGTCCTATCCTCAGAGGTTAAGAAGAACAATTTTTTCCCCTCCTCCTTGTAACAACCACTTATGTACCTGGAAACTGTTATCATGCCTCATTTTGTGGATTCAGGCTGGAATTTTCAGAAGAGTCAGAATGGAAGTTAATGGGAGTTGGGCTTCTAACTTCTTCAGGATCCTTTGAAAATCCGAGCTTTGTTTCTTAAGGTCTCGCACCTTAAACACTCCCAGAGACATTTTCCTCCAGTGACTTTTATCCCTCCTTGCAAATTGAAAAACTCTCAAGTCAGTGACTTCCTTGAAAACCTCAAATGTACCCAGAGGCTTTGACTGCAGCCTCCTATTGCTCTTCTCCCTGGAGGTTGCCTCTGATGGTTTGAAATGTATATTCCTGTGGCTCCCATAGGCCCTAGGTTATGTGCTTTGATGATCTATTGCCCCTAAGATTTGCCATAATTGAATGTTCACTTATAATGAGGTTTGTCAAAATCTCCTTAAAGCCCCACTGGAAAGTGACAAATCTTTGATCTATTCAGTTCCAAAAAGCAGTTGTCTGTACAGCTGATTGCAGTCCAAATCCAGGTATCAATTGAGGATGTTTTCAAATCAGATGCACAGGTGGACATCAATCACGAACATAATCCTCAGTTGGCGGAACACAAAAACATAACCCCACCTTGCTTTGTGAGTGCAGCATCATTAGTCTTGGGATAGACTATAAATTGGTGCATATAGTGAACAACCAGCAATAGGGGAATGTTAGCAGATGAAATAGCAGCACTTTGTAGTGAATGACAAATCATTACTCGTTCCTTTCCCCATCAAGTGTAACACCATTTATCATATGGTGGGAAGCACTGGGTTTAAAGATGGATAGACTATCATCATCCAGATGCCCGTGTGTGGCCTGCCTGGCAGAATCCACTATGATCAGTACAGGTGAATGGCTTAATAGTTGCGTGCAGGGTAGGGGAACAGGCGGAGAGGGTGTGACATTTACTGAAATGCTGCCTTCAAAGGTGTTGCACCAGAAGTTAATTGTCAGTGCAACCTAGTCCATCCAAAAAGAGCATTGTTGGGAAAACAGGTGTGTGGGATTCAAAGGTAGAAATTATTTTGGAGGGGTTGGTCTCTGGAGCTAGGGGTGTAGGCTGGGTATACTAACTACAGCTGGATGCCAATTTGCCAACAAAATGTTTTTTCACTGGAAAATGTCAATTTGTCACAATTTAAACTGTTTCAATGAATCTCTCTGATTTGAAAAAATATATATTAAAAGATCTTTGAAATTGTGAAAACATCTCATTTTGACATTTTAGAAATGAAAAGTTTCAGGTTGTGGTTCAAAATAACTCCGCCCCCTCCCAAATTTTAATTATTTTATACTTTTTAAAAAGGTACAAAATAAAAAGGTCAATATTGAAGCAAAATATTTTGATTGACCAAATCTGACTTTTTATTTTATTTATTTATTTATTTATTTATGGGTTTCAGTTTGTGAAAATGTTCAAAATTTTGACTTTTTGTACTGATTCAGAACGGGAATTCTCATGGGATGGAAAAACCGCTTCCCTTCCAGCTCTAATATTAATGCCTATACTCTTTGAATGTAAGGATATCCTTCGGGGATGGCTATAGGGATGTGCAAATGGGAAAAGGGACTTTTTCTCTTAAAATTCCATCAGATCCTGCTGCACGTTCCCAGCTCTCTATTAGTGACACTGCTAAAAACATTTGCTAGAATCATAGAAATCGGAGATGGAAAGTACTTTTTCAGACTCAGCCCATTCATCTTCTGCCAGTACAAGGTTGCTCCCTAATATACTTACTAGCACTTTGTCCAGTCTAACTTTAAATGCCTCAATCAATGAGGCTTCCACTGTTTTCTGCTAGTTGCTTTTCCTGTAACTAGTGCCACTTCCCTTGCTCAGTGCATCAGTTATACCTGTCCTAGCTTGTACACGCCCCGAATCTATCTGCCTATCCTCTTATGCCCTTCCCATCATTACAATGGAATGTCAAATCGGTGCAAGTTGCACAACTATCCCACTAAAATTCATTGCCTGACCCACTGACACACAATGTAGGACTTAATTTACCTCAAGTATTTCCATGGGTGTTGCATCTGCTTCTATCAGATGTGAATTTGGGCCAGTGTCTTCGAGGGTGAATGACATAAGAGAAATCTGGGAACTATGTGGTATATGAGCAGAATGTGCTATATCGTTTCTCTACAGAGGTAGGGGAAGACTAATGACAATACCAGTTTTCAGGCGGGAAATGCATTTTTCTCCTCTGGTTGGATGTGTTTCTGAGGTGGGTAACCAGTTTCTCCAACCCACATCCACTACAGTAGTGTTTCTCCACGTTAGCATGCCATACCTCCTGCAAAGTGCTGCCAACAGGAATATGAATAGTTTTGGATGACATCACCTCTATCAATTATTCATAGGCTGAGGAGCATATGAATTGGTCAAGAGGGGCCCCTTGAAGCACAATTAACAGCACTGAAGTTATTGTAGAAGCTTACCCAAACAACATGAAATCCTGCAGTGCAGTGACACCAGTGTCTGCAGAGCAGGTGGCAAGAGGCTTTTGAACGCTCCCATCTCTACTCAGCGTCTCCATTCCAAAGTGATCATTAACTAGGTGGACTCAAGAGCCCTAAAGGTCACTGCACAATACACATTGTTATTGTCTTTTAATGGATTTTCCCAAGACGCGATTATTTCTGAACCGGAGAGTCCGCAGCTGAGACTTCTTAGCATGGGCCTGGAATAACCATCAAGGACCAGATACGTCTCTTTCCTATCAGTGGAGTTAAACAAAGGATGACTTTTCTCACAAATATTTGTCTAATCATGTGTGGCCTGGTAGCTGAACTGGAAATGTATCTGTACCAAACCTCTATACCATTGAGATCCATTCCTCACTTAGTACATCACCCCTACTTTCCTCCCACCCCACTTAAAACACGATCCTTAGAAGTTTAAAAAAAAAATAGCACTGCATGGTAACAGGAGTTTTTTCAGTGATGTTAAGGCTGAACAATATTTATAATATTAAATGTACTATAACAGCACAGATAATATCGTAAACCTCATTTTATAAAGTGAGTCCATAGTAAATCAGTCTTATCCATAGTAATGCTACCATGAAACTGTAGGTAGCCAAGTAATGTTGTGGTAAACCATGCTGAGCTATTAACTACAGCTTTATGTTACCATCTGTGCTGTTACTATATTTTTACTGTAACAGCCTTCATTCTGTTAATGCTCACTTCCCTGTACATTTGATATAACCTTTACAATGCAACACAAAACAGAATTATATCATCAGAAGACTGGAAGGAACTTAAGTCTAATACTGCACAAACTCACTGTGATATATTTAGGTATCTTATTGTTAAGTGTGACTGTGTGCACTGCAGTTTTAAATGTCTACGAAACTGCTGTCTTTGCAGAGACAGGCAGACATTTTGTGTTCAGTTCAATGCAGACTGTCACAGAGAAGAGATACACATACACACCGTATGCTCTTATCGGGCAACTTTATTTTAGATTAAGAGAAGAACAAAAAATAAAGGACATTCTAACCGAAAGCATCAGTGTATTGTTTGCATGGAAAAGCACAACACTCTCCCCCCCTTTTAACTGCAGGAAATCAGGAGAGTTGAGCAAATAATTTAGTGTGAATTTAGTGTGAATAATTTATTCAATGAATTTTGACTCTTTGCCCACAAGCTGCTTATGATTTTCTCAAAAGTATTGGTCCTATGAAATTATTCAGAAAACCGGTTTCTACAAATCAATCTTGGCCTGTAGCTTGTTCACTAGCAGTTCACAGTGAGTATTTGACATCCTGTATTTGAAATTCTAGTTGGTTGGTTAGTTTCAGTTAGACACATAGGTCTCATGATATTTATTCTGACCAGATGGAGAACTCTTGGATGAAAACTCCTACAGGCTAAATATTGTTATTATAACTCTGATTTAGGTGCCTCGATCAGGTGTTCCCAAATGCAGAATTCAGTACCATGACTTCAGAAATGTGGAAAGTGGGCCCATGGAGTGTAGGTTACTTCTAGCAATGGTCAAAATGTAACCTTTTAGATTGTAAGCTCCTTGGGTTACGGACTGTCATTTACTAAATGTTTGTACGGCATATAACACAGTGTGACACTGACATGGTTAAGGACTCTGGGTGATATTGTATAATAATTATAAATAATTAATAGCGACCATACTGTTTATACCAATTGGTTTGTCTGTGGGCGAGAGATGGGGGGTGAGGAATTATGCTGCAGCCTTTGCCAAAACATATGAAGATCTGCCTCCAGTTTATCTGGCTTCCCTGCATTTTAAACATTTAAACTGTAAACTACGTTGCATCTGTTATTTTTGTGACTCATGTTCTTCTGGCTGTTCACTGTGCCACAGCGTTGCACTGATCCACCATATATCACTGCTTTTCTGCAGGCTAGCTACCCGGATAGCACTCTCAAGATTGTAAACAGAATGATTCACAAACTGGTGGCAGAAGCTAAAAGCAGAGCAGTTCACAACCCCAAGAGCAATGCCAAGATTCTAAATGGAACGTTGCAACAACAAATGGGATCTGAAGATTCTAAAACAAAATGTGTCATCAGTGGGCTCTAAATAGGGTTATATAACCTGTAACTGACACGCTCTGCAGTTGGTTTTCTATAGTCTCCACATCTGGTCGCCCACTTAATACTTGTTGCACACTATTTATTTGTTTGTTGTAAAAAAGGGGTGGAAGCAGACCAACAACAGTAGCTGGAGTGTCTTTCCATATGTTTTACAACACCGTAAAACAAACAAGCAGGATTAATTTCCTGATGGAAACAGCTCATTGTCCAAAAATCTTAGATTTTGCTTAAAATAAAAATGAAAAAAAAAAAGTGGGATGTTTTTGTTGTGTTTTGGATTTTAATTATAAAGCAGTGAGGCACTGGAGAAGTTTGTATGTAAACTTTCCTCTTGCAACATCAGCAACCCAAACACAACAGCATCACTGAGTTACAGCATGAGAACAGCCTGTTCTGCTGGTATTTTAGTGATGTAAAGAGGCAGGGTCAGCCAGCAGTTAGAAGTTCTAGGTTCTGTTGTTGCCTTGCTTGTGTGAACTTGAGCAAATCACATCGCCTCTCTGCCTCCGTTTATCCATTTGTAAAATGATGTTTATAAACCTTGCTTAATTCACAGAAGTGTTGCCAGACAATTTTTATACAGCACTTTGTGGTCTTTTGGTGTATGGCATCAAGAACTGCTGAGTATTTATTATTATTGTTGGTTTTAGGATAGCTGATATTGATTATTACTATTACTGTTCTATTTCTGCTCTTAGCTATCACTAGGATGCGCAGAGGCACACGAAAAAACACAATGATTTTGATTCTTAATAAGCTTCAGTCATGTTTGAATTGTTTTTAGTATTGGGACTGGTTCATCTGTTCTTGTGGTATTGAGGATTGTGCCTTTTTGGGTACGTCTACATTACACTGTAAACCCAGGTCTGTGGGACCCAGGCTTGTGGACTTGGCATTCCAAGTCCACACTGGAGTATCCACACTGCATTGGAAACCTGGGTTTACAATTGCTGGACCTGGGTCTCACAGCTGTGCTAAACACTTTCATTCTTCACTACGCAGACTTTCTGACTTAGATCTGAGGTTTGAGCTGTGTCCATACAGGAAAATGACAGGGCTTGGACCCAAGTCACAGTGGGACTCAGGCTCTGACCCATCACACAACAGGCTCCTAGAAGCCAGGTCCTGAGTGCTTGCTGACCCATGTCAGACTGATTTATGTGTGGACAGAACCGGGGCTTAGGCTCAAACCTGTGTCAGAGCCCAGACTTAGTGTGGAGTGTAGACATAAGTTTGATGGTTGAGCTTCCCAGTGAGTCACAGAAACATTTGTTATGCACAGGCTCTTAGAACAAGACCTAGAATAACCAAGATCTCTCTTGCAAGCCCCTCAAGTACTGAGTGATCAATGAACACCACAGTCCCCACTTAAAAGAACCTTATAATTAATCCATAGGTCAGTTGCCATTATAACACACTTCACTGTTTATGGGTGACACACTCTGTACCTACTGGAATAGCTAATGCAACTTTGCATTCACTATTCTGCCTAGGGAGTGAATTACTGTGTTTATAAAAAAATCTCCATATTAATGTCTGATTGCAAATCATTCTACTGCCTTTTTTTATGAATACCTTGATTCCTACTATTCTCTGCTGCAAGGCATTCAAATTGCAGCCACTATACAGAAAATAGCCTGCATCCCATTTGTATATCAGCTAAACTTTGTAATCTTGTTGTCCATCAGAGCTATTGTACTTGGTGTTAACCGCTCATGCCAAGAAGAAGAATGTTGACTTTTTGTTTCTAGTGTTAAAAGCTCTGGTGGATTCTATGCAGAAACATCTTCTTTTTTTTTTTTTAAATGTCGAGGGCAGAACATCAGTGTAAAAATAAAAAGGCAGGTGTATGAGCTTACTAGTGAGAAAGACAGGCTTAAAATATGTTCTATCCTGAACTGGCATGTTAGCTGGGAAGCTAAATAAGCTAATCTGAGTTATGAATAATGTGCATACACAACTTTCATTTTTAAACGCATCCATACATTTGATCATGAGTCAAGCATGTGGGTGGGAGAATAGACAGGCTGAGGATGGTATTTTTATGCTTTTGTGAATCATTATAAGAAGAATAGGAGTACTTGTGGCACCTTAGAGACTAATAAAATTTGTTAGTCTCTAAGGTGCCACAAGTACTCCTATTCTTCTTTTTGCGGATACAGACTAACACGGCTGCTACTCTGAAATGAATCATTATAGTACACAATATTTTCCTTCACTGCACTGTTCTGTCTTAATATTTTTCTGCAATGAAATCCATTCGGCTGTACTGGAAATGTAGGCACTTTATAGAAAATCTTTAACAGTGCCGGCACAAATGGATGGGTCTTATTTCCTCTCTGCAGTGTGTGGATTTGCAAAGGCATTGCCAACAAATATTTTTTTAAACGCACTAAAGAAAGGGTCATGCAAATGAAAGCAAGCACATGTACAGAAATACACACTGTGTAGGTGCCCAAACACATGCGGCAGCATACATATACACGCATGTACTTACAGGCACCACAGAAATACACGGAAGGCACTACACACGTGCACACACAAATACACGCACAAACACGGACACCACAAAAGACGCACAAATACATATGCACTGAAACATGACCAGACACACACACACTGATGCGCATCAATGTATATACACATGCCCTCATCCCCCCTGACACACCACCCCATGCATATAAATACCACACAAGGCACACAAATTCACATGCACTCAAACATACACAGAGTACAGCCACACAAATACATGTGCACACAGATACACAAGGGGATAGCCTGCTAAACCCAGGGTTGTGAATTCAATCCTTGAGAGGGCCATTTAGGGATCTGGGGCAAAAAAATTGGTCCTGCTAGTGAAGGCAGAGGACTAGACTTGATGACCTTTCAAGGTCCCTTCCAGTTCTATGAGATAGGTATATTACTATTATATGCATAGGTACACATGTCTTCACAAACAGGAAAATATACAGGGTTCTTATCATAATTTTGTATCCTGGCTGCAATGTCTGTTTGTTTTTTGGAACTCTTGTTTTGCTGGTGGTTTTTTTTTTTACATTTAATTAGTTGAGCCAGCTGGTTGGATTTTATGAGAGTTATTTTTATGTTTGCATTTGTTTTGTTAGCATGACCAATATACTCTCTGGCTGAGTTATACCTCTCAATCCCCCAGAAACCACCATTGTTTATATGTATTAATGCTGGTCAAGGTATAGTTTAGTAGCTGCAGGCTCTGCATTGGTGATTTCAGCCAAAGAGAGCTGGACTCCAGCCTGTGCTCGGAGGAGAATAAGTACAGAACAGTGATATGATTTCCCCTTCATTCTTCTCATCTGGACTGGAGCTGGGAGTGACCTTATACTTTGCAGATTATTGTCCCTTGGAAATGAGATGAAAATCAGAGGCTTCACTAAGCAGAAGAAAGAGATTTCCAGCCAGCATGGCAAGACATGGATTCTGTTCCCCCTGGTGAAGGGATTCTAACCAGCTGCAGCATAATCACTGCCTGCATGGATGAAAGATGCTGATTTTGGGGTTATTTTAATGTTTTTTCCCCATCTCCTCACTTTTGTTTCTTTCTTCCCCATCCTCTCCCCAACCTCTCCCCTTACAGTTTCTGCTTCTGCTTTAACAGATAGCTCTCTCTGACCCACAGGGGGATCTGGAAAGCTCCTTGTTGAAATTCTGCCCCCAAACTGCACTGAGTATTGGGGTGGTTTCCCAGCCACTGATGGTGTCACCCCCCCCCCCTCATTGCATGCTGCTAATTCATGCCTGCCAGAGATTAGGGGTGAAGAGTTTGCCTTTGGAATGGGCCCGTTTACTGCAAATGTCATGTCCTTGCAAAGCATTGCCAGAGCCTTTGAAAAATCTCCCCCATCCCGATTCTAATGACACAAACTGATTCCAGGGCCAATCTGTCCATACAAGGTCTGATCCTGCCCCTTGAACGTCAGTGGGAGTTTTGCTCAGTATCAGTTGCAGTGTAAACTTTAGAGCTACTTGGAAAATGCCAGTTATTTTTTCTGGTTAATTATTTTTTTAATTGTTTTATTTTTTTATAAAGTTCCTGTGAATATTTTTGTTTTGTGATTATTTTTCATTGAAAAAACAAAACACACATCTAAAAAGTTTTTAATTTTCAATAATTGTTTTCTTTAAAAAAAGGTCAGTTGTTGGTAAATAAAATTACTGAAACATTTTCAGTTTTTAAAAAGAATGTTTTTCTATTTTGGTGAAAAATCCACCTGCCCCACCCGAAATATTTCCACAACAATATTTCAACCATCTCTAATACATGTTTCCAGCAGGAGCATTAATATAAGCTTGTTTGCCAAGTTGAATTCATTGCTCCCTTGATTATAGTTAGAAAAAGCTTTTAAAAATATATTGGAAAAGGAAATTAATAGTTTCCCCAGTTGTTCATGACATCCTTAGGAGCTTTGGGGTTTATTACAGGATGAGTGGAGCCTCATGTGTAATATTTGCAAATACAGCTCTACAATTAATTCCCAGCAAAGGGCAAGGTGAATTCCCCCCACCTGCTTTTTTCTGTTTGCAAATTGTCAGTGAGCAAAGTCTTCTAATTTTCTCAAATTAATTTGTCATTGTAATTGTTTAGCTAACAATCTCCACGGATAGTTCTTGGTCCGACCAAGGCTCATGAGCTCTTTGTTCTAAATATTGATTCTATTCAAAATTTCAAGAACTTTCAAAATATCTTGGCTAGTTTTGATTGGATGAATACATCACATGGCATTGTTTCTTTTCCCTGATTGGATGAGTGTGACGCTTACAATCAAGTTTCTGGCGCGAACACTTGTATTTATGAGCTTAATATTCATTTCCTGTGGGCACTGGCTTAAAAATTGCTGCCCCTGTAAAAGATCCCACCAGCCAACTTATTAGCAAAGATATTCACAGAAACCAAACACAAAGGGAAGAGCAAACACCACCACCCAAACCCTATTGACAATACATCCCTGCTGCTGCCTCGAGAGTGAAGAATAATCTGATACCAAAAAGCTTTTTATTAAAAAAATAAATCCTTGCTCCTCTCAGTTTCTTAGTTTCATCGGGAGCTGGATAGAGACATTCAAAGCTCCTCCAGGCAACTGCTGATCTTGCAGGGTGTTCAGCCCCAGCTACAAAGCTTAGCCTTACAAGATTTCCAGCCCCAATTCGAGAATGAAATTCATTTGGTTGCGGCCATCCAATGGGAACCACACCAGCATTGGAGACCCATTCATTGTTAACGCGGCTGCTCCGGTTGGTTTGGAGCTGAGTGGATGCTTTTCACCTTCTAACAGTGGAATGAAAAAGAAATCTAAAGGAGCACGCACCCCGCTGCAATGGGCTGGCCAGCTCCAAAGGCAGGTTACCCCCATGCACCTGACCTATAGATCTCTCATGTCCCAATTAAGTTCTTTGATTGCACCAAATGGCAAGTATTTAAGTAGTACATTGGCATTATGCTAGTCCTGTACCCCGGGACAAATTTCACCCATTCTTGTATTCCACCACTGACCTCTTCATGTACTGCATGAGTTAATTCCCTGCGGCCCTGACACTGTGAAAAACTAGAGATCCCTACACCCTGCAGGTCAGAGTGGACCCCCTGGGATGAAATAGCAGAGACAGCTGCATTTTTTCACTTCCCATGAATCCCCATGAACCTGTGACAGAAGTTGTCTGTGAGGCATCCAGGTATTTGTTTATCATACAGAGCATCTCTCTGGTTGTCCCACATTAATCATTTGTGCTTTGCCTCTCTGGCTGGCTCTCAACACAATGGGTGGCTTGTATCTCTCTCCTGAGAGCAGCTGTGTGCAATTCCTTAACTTTTACCCATAATAAAAGTGAGTTGTTGGTGTCACAAACTGATGATCATAATCCATCCCAGCTTTTCAAGGAGAGAGTGACAAATGGAGTGTGGCCTGGTATTGTTGGCTAGTCATTTCACTGCTTTAGGATTACACCAGGTAATATTTCCTCTGTACACAGCCCTGGTGAGCCTACACAGGAAATACTGTTTACAGTTAGAGGTTTCTCAACAACAACAACAACAACAACAAAAAGCTTTAAAATCAAGTGGAAACAAAGATAAGAGGGTTGGAAGGTCTGACATGAGAAAAAGATAAAGGAACTTAACTTATGGAGCTTTAAAGAAATAAAGGGGCATAAGGGAGTTGGGAAGAATAAGATAGAGCTATACAAAGAATAATAATTTTATTTATAAATTGCTCCACTCCAAGACACACAGCGGCCCAGATAGACAATTAAAACACAATAATAATAAACAATAATAATTAAAACATCATAAAATGCACAATATAAAAAGCAAACAATGTACTAAAAAGCCCATGAAATCCTGGAGAGGAAATAAAATAAAGGCAAAGGAGGAAAACATATTTGAAGTTGACTGAGGATATATCACAGGCATTAATGACTTTGCACTTGGAAAAGGCCAAGTTTAGATTAGATGTAAGGGAAAACATCCTAGCCGGGAGAGCACATGGGCCCTGGGAGCTCTACCGAGGGTGGGCATAGTGCAGCAACAGCAATGGAAGGCTTCCCAAAGAACTCATACCACACACTCAGATAACAGTGTAGTGAGCTAGCCACCAAGGGCAGGTGGTTGAAAGTGAAGTCCAGTACCATTCCCAAGATCTGTGATCACAGCATGGGCAGTGAGAAGCAAAGAGAAAGAAACACCTGAGTTATGTGTAAAGCCCAGTGCTGGTGACTCAGATCTTTAGTCTTTGAAAAGTAGCTCACCGCAATAAGCCTGCTGATGGAGCTGGGATGCAGTAGGTAAGTGGCCTTGCAGACCTGCGCCTGCTCTGTTTGTTTACGTGGAAAAGACAAAACTACGTCTAAGGATGGTCACCTCTCCAAACAGACCGATGGTCCACCTCACTCGGTGTCCCAACTCCAACAGCAGGTTTCACCCCCTTGTCTCCTCTCTGCCTCCTAAAAGTGCATCACTGTGCCAGATGCCACTACACTGCTGGAGGAAGGAGGAAAGAGGATTTTCACTGCCCTCACTGCTCCCTGCTGCTGATCAAGTCTTGACCTGAAGCATGAAGAAAGAACTTCATCCTAGACAGTGTATGGCCCAAGGCTATCAACCAGCCATAAGTGCCCAGGGCATCCTGGGTGAGACTCAGGGCAGAATAGAGCCCCATGGGACAAATGTATGCCCCTCCTTCTTGACCACACAGGGATCTCTTGCAGCAGAACTGGTTGCTCTTCACCTGTACTAGAGGGACAGGATTTGGGGCATGCACCCGTTCTCCCCCTCCCCCCCATGACACCGACTCCAGCTGCATGTGCTGCCAAGTGGCTGGCTATGGAGTGGAGCAAGGGCAGGACAGCCACTGCTATGTGGGTCAACTGCCAATGTCCCCCTGCAAATGGGGCATGCAAGCAGCAGCATGGAGCCGATGTCAGCCCGGTGTCTGGAGGAGCCAGTGAGGAGAAACTCTCCAATGCTCAGCCGGGTTCTGGGCCTGGAAACATAAGTATTTGGGGATGCTGTGTTTGCCATAGGGGAGCATAGGAACTGCCAGGGCCGATCTGACCTGGGGTCCCTCTAGCTTAGTCCCCTTTCTGATAGTGGCCAGCACCAGCTGCTTCATGGAAAGGTGCAAGGAACGCTGCAGTTATGGGACAACCTGCCCCAAGGGAAAGGTTCGTCTTATCTCCAGTAGTTACTTCTGGGCAGAAATGAGCAAAGTCTCCTGTTAGCTCATTATACACCAGAGGTCAGCAACCTTTCAGAAGGGATGTGCCGAGTCTTCATTTATTCACTCTAATTTAAGGTTTCGCGTGCTAGTAATATATTTTAACGTTTTTAGAAGGTCTCTTTCTATAAGTCTATAATATAGAACTAAATGATTGTTGTATGTAAAGTAAATAAGGTTTTTAAAATGTTTAAGAAGCCATTTAAAATTAAATTAAAATGCAGAGCCCCCAAGGTCGGAGGCCAGGACCCGGGCAGTGTGAGTGCCACTGAAAATCAGCTCGTGTGCCGCCTTTGGCATGCATGCCATAGGTTGCCTACCCCTGTTATACACAATAGTCCTAAACCTTTAGCATGAAACTGCCTTGGCAGGTGAAAAAGCATTTCTGCATGGCTAGTTTGGGCACGCATAAAGCTTTCTTCTCCGTATGAAAATGGCCTAGTGTGCCAGGTTGCATATAACTGGGGATTTGCAGAGAACTGTTCATGGCTATTTCAAATCATTTGCTTTTAGTTAGTGGCTAATCTGCTAGCTCTTCACCAAACATTGGATCAAATTTCAGGAAATAATGGGCATCACATCTAAAAACAGCGGGACTCCTTTATGTGATGTTGCCTTGCCACATTGTGTTATGTCATGTTGTCCCAAACTTCAGCACAGCTTGGGCTGGCATGAGGGTAACACATCCTGATTAAGAATGTAAAGACAAGTGCAAACTTCTCTGTGTATAGGCCATGGAGATGGGAATCAGAAGATCAGGGGAGACTAAAATGCAGCATGACTGCAGCACACACA
Source organism: Malaclemys terrapin pileata (assembly GCF_027887155.1). NCBI lineage: Eukaryota > Metazoa > Chordata > Testudines > Emydidae > Malaclemys > Malaclemys terrapin. The sequence continues at coordinate 32,612,489 of NC_071519.1, forward strand.
AACCAGAGGATGCCAGAATGCTTCTGACAAGCTACACCAATTATATTCCAGTTATTCGTCGCACCGCTTAGCTCATCAGTTTCCATTTCAAGCATGAGGCTATGTCGAAAGATGAGCCATTAATAAGGAAGTGGAGCAGGTCAACAGCAAGAGGGATGAGGTTTTGGGAGTGCCTGAATTCCTGTCCCTGCAAAGGAGTACCCCAGGCCAATGCAACATAAATAAGTATGCCATAGAGCAACAGTGTATCTCTGCATTTTGCCACGTATTATGTGTGGGAATGACTCAGACGATACGCTGCACAGGATAATGATGAGACTGTATTGTAGTAGCCAGCTCTGGGAAAAGAGACAAAGCTGGAGTTTACCGTACCTGCCGGTTAATAGCTGGAGAACTGTGCTGCTGGAAAATTCAGTTTGCCCTTGGAACATTAGCCATATAGTTTGAAAGCTTCTTTTCTCGGTGACACTGGCTGTGGGTGATGCCTGCAACAGGGAGACTCTCCGAAAAGATGCATTTTCTGACCGTGAGAAAGTCACTCTGACCGAGAGCATCACTGTGTGCTATTGAAATTTCAATGCCCTCCATCAGTTCAGCCTAGTATTAGGGATAGGAAGGCAGGCCCAGAAAATGCTTTTCAGATCCACCTGTGAGTCAGGAGCTGTGGGGAATAAGTTCTCCTGTGAACCCTCAATCCTACAGTCCTTCGAGCCTAAAAATAAGGGTTGAGCTGGGCAGATTTTAATGGGGGGAGTGGTGAGGGGTCTTGTCATGCACGGGGTGGCAGGTCAGTGCAGAGGAAGGAAGGACCATGGCTCTGCCTCCCCAGTACCACTTTCTGACACTTTGGGGGCAAGGTGACGCTTTGGGGGCTCACAGAAGGAGCAGTCCCTGCACTCTCTCTCCAGACCCAGGAGAAACCATGGGGGGAAGCATCATCAAAGGCTGTTAGTGCTGCATATCCCATGGCTTCATTACATCCCAGCACTTCCAAGGTGGCATCCAATTAAGGCTGATTTCCGTTGAATTTAATTACATAGGAACATGGGATTTGACAGACAGGACTAGGCAATTGGTCCATCTACTCCAGCATCTCACCTCACAATGCCTGATGCTTCAAAGGAAGGTGGAAATGTCACCACTCCTAAGTGTACCTGGACAATTGTGGCTGGGGAAGAATTCCTGCCTGACCTCTTCAGACATTATCTTCAGCATGAGCTTGGATTAGCCTTCTCTTTTCCTTGCATTGCTAAAAAGGTAATTATTGATTGTAAAATTATGCAGCTTCATTTTAAATCCAGCTACATTTAACTTTATGACCTGCTATGGATGCTAATTCCACAGGCTGCCAACATACTGGATGAGGAAACATTGACTTCTATTTATTCTAGATTTACCTGCTATTAACTGCAGTGAATGGGCCCTTGTTCTCTTACTTCAATATAGCAAACTAGGGACTGATCAGTTTTCATTCTACTCTTCATAATCTTAACTCTTCAAATTGAATGCTTTCTAGCCTTTCTCCTTGCCAGGCTAAATAATCCCAGTTTGATAGGTCCTATCATACTGCGTATTATGCAGGCTTATTTTTGTGCCAACAATTTTTGCACCTACAATGAATAACAGGTGAAACTGGGAGTCTTTAGACATCTTTCTACTGCATTGCACCAACAAATCAGGAGGTTAGTTGTCTAAGTGCTACCAGCCATGCCCGCAGTTCATTGCAGCTGCTTTTATTTGTCAGTGGAAAATCATGCCCCTAAGTCTGAAGGCCTGTCTGAAAATCACCCCATTGTCTGCTTCTGCAGGTAAGCAAAGAAAGAGAGAGAGAGAGAGATGCACATGCAGACATCAACACACAGATTTCCAGCCTGAATTTGTATCACTTTTGGTTCTACAAAGATAAACAAATAGATTGGTGTTGTTTTTTTCCCCTTCTTCTGCTGCTGAGCTGGTGTGAGGTGTCTTTTGTAGAGAGAGCCCTTTAAAAGCTCTGGGAAGCAATTCCAACATTTTCTATAGGTGCAGAAAGATAATTGAATGCTTTCAAAGAACACTGTGAGGCAGGAAAAGTTCAATTTTGCAGCGTCGCATTCCCTGCATGGACTGAGCTTTGTGCCTTGGTGGGGTTTTTGTTTGTTGGTTTTTGTTTTTGTGTTTTGCCCTCCTCCGTTCCTGTAGAAGTTGAATTGCTCTCTGTGTTTTTGTGGTTTGTCTCTAACAAAGCAGGTAGGGTGGGAAAGGAGAAATGATCTAAAATCTGACCAAAGGCTCTTGTAATCTATCAATCAGTAAAGCAGGGACTATTTTTTATCTCATCTGAAATAAAGAAGAAGGAGCCTTTTCCGGGCAGTGATGACGGTCAAAAAGCCTTTCTGCTGAACCCACACAGCAGCACAAAAGGCAGCTCCAGGCAATTTGCTGGGTTTGGTGGTTTTGTTTTGAATTTGTTGATTCACAGGCAGAACTAGAGTGATATTTTGGAAGCAGAGAGGGGATTTTCTTATCTCTACAGTGCTTGCTGGCACAGCGATTAGATCTGTTTGGGTGTGAAGGGAAGAGCTTACTGCCGGCTGGAAATGAGCATCCGGCAGGCCTGAAGGAGCCAGATATTCTCACATCGCTCTTTCAATGCACCCCCAGCCTGGAGTTCCAGGAGACGGGGTAGGGGCAAGAGAAGGAGAGTGGGTCTCTTTACTCTGACCATCCAAGGATCCAGTTATCTTTACAGACACCTCTCGCTCTGTGGCTCTGCCTCTTTAGATGTGGATGTTGCACACTCCGCAGTCAGTCGCGAGTGGTGCAAAAACCCAAGCTCCCCCAGTGTCTGTGGGGTCCATGTTGGGACTGGCACAGGTTGAGATATATGAATTATTCTGGGCGTTTGTCAGGGTCGATGTGGCTCAGCTGACATATTTGACCAGACGCCGTGTTGCTTTCGAGAACTCAGCCCACTCCTGTTGCTGCTGACGCCTACAGCACTGTAGAAAATACAGATGGAAACAAATCTGTTAAGTCCCATTTAGCCCATCCCACTGCCAAATGTTTATTCCGCTGATTACAGACCACATAATCTAACCTACTTATAAAGGGCCTATGCCATGTGCCTTCCACTGCTTCAGTAGCGTGGTGTCCTACACAGTCCAACAGGCTTCACTGTAGTAACAGAGGAACAATGATCTCATGGTTAAAGCATCAGACTGCGGCTCAGGAGGGACTCTGGGCTCAGTTCCCAGGACTACCCCCAATCCCCTGTGTGATTCTAAGTCATTTAAACTCTCTGTGCCTCAGTGCCCCCTCTAGAAAATGGGGATCAGAATTCTTCTTTTCTGCCACTCTTCAACTTTCTTGTCTGTTTGGATTATAATCTCTTTGGGGCAGGGACAGTTATTTATTGTGTGTGTTCAACACTGAGCACAACGTGGACTGATCTCAGTGGGAGCCTCTAGGTGCTACCATAATGCAAATCAATAATAATAAAAGAACATTTCTTGCTCTGCAGCTCCGAACCTCACTCAGTGTCATTTCAGGGTTCCTACTTACATCCCTTCGGTGCACCTCTAAATCTCCTCTCCCTGCTTGGCCTTTATTGCATGGGAGCACAACAAGATCAGGCCTCTGACAGAGCCTGGAACCAGCTCTGGCCGAGAATTCTGAGCTTTGCGTGCTGTCTCTAAGGACCATCCTAGAGCGGCTCTGCAAAGCAGGCGTTTATCCATGCATCACAATAAGGTGAGATATTTTCCTGTTCTTAGAACATAGCAGTGCAGGGAGGTATTTTTAGCATGCTAACATAAATGTTTCCTTTTTAATACCTACTATGGCAGAAGAAGCAGCGGGTGTGTCTGTTGGTGGGATGAAGAGCTGTAGAAAATGTTCAGGTGAGGGCTACCAGCAGACAGCCACACACAGGATATTTTAAGGCTATGGTGATTGGATTTCAAAGTTAAGCAACCTGGAAGTAGGATAATTCCCTATTTTAGCTCCCCACTGGGAGTGGCAGGCGGCGGTGGCGGAAGGGGGATCTCAGAAGCTTTAGTGGGTTCTTCACCTTTTGCATTTCAGGGCGGGTGATTATTCTGGTACGGGCGCAATCCATGTCGTTTATTTCTGGACCAAAGAAAAGACCAATTTAAGTCTTGTTTCTGTTGGAAGTGACACTACTTATGCACAGGCACATACGCTTCACCGGCTCTGTACCGGCCCCTGGAACGTCGGTGAGAGTTTTGCATTGAATGAGACTACACAAAAATAAATTGTATTGTATTTAAATATTCCTAAAGTCATTTTAGTGCATTTAAGTCTTAATTCATCTTCTCTAAATCCCTTTTCACTACATTAATGTGATGCATTAGAAATGTGTGACAGAAAAATGAATGACATTACTAAAGAATGTTGCTGGCAATTTTAGTCATAAAATCTTTTTTTTCCCCCATTCCCTTTCTCCTTTCCTGTTCGGTCCCTCTTGCTTTCTTAATCTTCTAAGATTATTCTTGGGTTCCTTGAGGAGGCTTCAAGATGTCTCCTAAATCTTTTCACTGCAGCTAATTTAATATGTGGCAATTTAAAGATGTAATGATGAAGAATCAGGTTTGGATTGAGGGAGTTAGACCTGTTCAAGGAACGATCTTCTATTTAGACAGAAGGGTTGTACATAAGGGCTTCCAGGCACATGCACACAGGTCCAAATGGAGCACGTTCCTCCCCCAGCCCCCCACCCTATCCTCTCCATTAAGGAACCTCAATCAGTTGATATCTGAATGCTGGATGCCACCCAGCTTAAGAGTTGCATTGGCAGCAGGCCTCAAGTTTCTACCATTCAAGTCCCGAGCGGCCCGGCTCTGAATTTATGCACTGCTTTCCCATTCCTTCTTGATTTATCATTTCCAGCGTGCCAGCTAAGTCATATACATTAATCATCTCAACTTTTAAACCTTCTCCCTTAAATCATTTTTCACACTGGAAGCCATTTGTTTTGCACACTGGAGGGCCCTTCTCTGTTTCACTGGAGATGTGCATTGCAATCAGAGAAAGCATGATAAGCTGGGGCAATTAGGGCTCTCTCAAAAGGCTATGCCGCTTTCTGTTAAAGTAGGTAGGTAGATAAATAGATAGTTGCAGAACTGTCCCTCCTGGATTGTTCAATTCTCTCCAGTAACAGGGAACTTGGCAACAAGGTAGGATGGAAAAGCCCCGAGAGAAGCTGCTTTTAACAAGAGCTGGGAGTCTGAACCAGAAAGCTCAGATCCAAAAACCTTCAAGCTTGGGGCAATTTAGAATCATGTCTGGACTGGCACAAATGTAGTGGGGCTGCTCTGGATTTACATAGTCACATGGCAGCACAAAATTAGACGCCCCTTGTCTAAGTATTCCGATGGGCGTGTGTGCGTGCGTGCAAGGGAGAGAGAACTCAGAACAGGGATGTTAACAGCCAAAACTGCCTAGCAGTTCCACTAAGCTGCTTTAGAGCTGTGCTAACAATGGATCTTCCCCCATACCACACTCCCAACCTCTTCATATCAAGCCGCACATTTGGTTAGATTTGGATGGGAGCACTAGGCTGTTACTTTCCATATTCCGCAGGGCTCCGGTGGTGATACTAGTCAGGTGGTGCCAACAGACAGATGCCTGTCCGTCTTGTTTGGAGGCTTATTTCCCAAGGCAGGGCCAGTCATCTATTACCAGCTGTGGAAAGCATTGCAGAGATCTCTGTATTGCTGAGGATCCGTTCCGTGCATTTCCGCCCCCACCGCTGCCCACATGCGAGTTCCCTTTGAAGGGGTGGATTGTTCTTTTCATAAGGGATATGTAAGGAAAACCAAAAGCAGGTGCCCGAAGAGCTCCCAAACAACAGTGTTTGTTATTACACTCGGCTGAGGAACAGAAAGAGCGGTGCATTCTCCTCTGCCTGACATGTTGTATTTCCCCAGTCAGGGGAGGTAGGCACTTTGCTGTAGTACCACATTAGCTTTTCTATATTGCAAATTAGATCTGGCTAATTAGGTGAAGAAGAGGAATCAGTTTTAAGGTCTGAAGCCTCCTGGTGTCTCTTTGTAACTAACTAGCCTGCTGCCTTTACCGAACGGTTTGCAAACCAAGAGCCCCCAAGCCGGGAGGAGAGTGTGATTCAAAGTAAACTTGATTTTGAGGTTCTAATCGGGTGTATTCTCTTGATCCCAGCAGCTCGGGGCATTGTGTATTATCCACGCATCCTCCTGTGAAAGGAGCCATTGCCATTAGAAACAGAAAAGGTCTGTCTGGCCCCCTAGTCTTGCCCCTAGGGACTAGAGTATGATTGTGCCTACAGTGCATTTTATGCTGCTTGGTCCTCTCTTGTTTTAAATGCTCCAAGCAATGGAAGTTCCTGTGAGCCTTGGTCATCGGCCCACTGTCAATGGATGGAAGGCATGGACAGATGCTTCTGAGAGGTTGCTAAATGGACGAAACCATGTGTCCCAGGAGAGCACTCTCACCCAGAGGGTCTTGTGAAGCTCAGGGGCAGAGCACAGCAGCTAAACACCAGAGTGTAGGGCTGAGTTGGGCCTGAAACCAGGAACTTGGTGCCCTTTTGCTGCATGGGATGAGTTTGTTCTGTCCATGGTAAACTCACCACATGTAGAAAGGGATCTATGTCAGCTCATGTGGCAATCTTCCCAATGCCCAGTCACCCAGTGGAATTCAGAAGCAACACATGGGGCAGGGTGGTGGAGTTACTGCCATATATTGCTTTTCAACTATTATTCCCACACGTCCAATCTCCTGAAGGTGGTAATTCCTACAACGGGGTCAGGGTGGAGGCAACCCCCCCCCATCATTTTTGCCATGGAAAGCTAGAGAAATTGCTGAAAATGGCAAAAAAATCCACCCCACAAACAAAATGTTCACGAACACTCACAAGGCCAAACTGATGGCGCAAACGATGATCATTAGTGCCAACCAAAATTCAGGCAGAGGATTGAACCCTGCTTCAGGGGTTAAGCGAGTCTCTAGCTATTAGGAGACCAGGATGAGACCTAATGGGGGTGGATTATCCTACATCCGTTACTGCAGAATTCTTACATCTTCCTCTGAAACATCTGGCCCAGGCCACTGTTGGAGACTGGGCTAGATGGACCTTGGTTCTGATCCCGGCTGGCCATTTCTGTGTTCCTATGATACTGGGTCACAGGACCGAACGCCAAGTATAACTGAACTCCTTGGGGCAGGGACAAGCCCACTGCCAGGGTTTAGCAAGTAACAACGCAAGCACAATAATGATTCTCATGGAATGCGGGCCCAGCTGAGAAGACATTGTGCGCCGTACGCCTCTAAAGCTCTGTCACCAACGTAGCAGCCAACGGCAGTCCCAGCAGAAGGGGATCCATCAGTGCGTGCAGTGCACCTCTCCTGCAATGACTCCATTCCCCCGTCAGGTAGCATGAAGGGATGGAGATGTGCACACACTGCATCTGGAGGGGAACGACGCTGGAAACAGGTAATCTAGGGAGAAGTCAAAAGAATGGGAAGATTCCCTTGCTAAGGCACAGTCCACTTCAGTTCATCACCTGCCAAAGTAACTGCATCTGAATGGAGACCTGGAGCACTCGGCTGCCTTTTCTACATCTTAAAGCATCAGAGGCCAAACTCACTGTCTCGGCCCCTCTTCTGACCCAAATCCCTCTCCACCTCCCAACCCCCACTTTCCCTTTGCTGTGGTTTCAACAGCCATCTCAGGAGTCTATATCGATGAGAAATCCCAGCCTGGAGGGCTCAGAGTGGGCTACCCAGGGCTAGGCACAGGATGACACAGCCTGGTTTCTCATATGCTGCTCTGTAATGGAGTCTGAATCATCACACTGCTGTGGTGAAAGCTTCCCATCCAATGCACACAAGTCCTCCTTAATGCTCCAGGATAGCTATGCTCCCCATGTAAATGCAAGAGACATGGCTTAGCACAAATGTAAGCAATGTACAGATTCATTTTGACAGCCTGTGAATTATGTTGTATGAGGGAAAGAAAAGGGAACAAATCAACCTGGGTCTGGGGAGCTTGCACTGTGTTGATTACTGTTTTAAAGGGCCAGCAGCTCCCAGACTTCCAGATTAAAAGGTGCGGGTTAGCTAGAAAAATGTGTATTTGTATGTGTGTAACAGGCTCTGATCACTGTGCTGTGCTCTCACAGACTGTGTTGGAATTGCAAGCTCAGGAACTGTGTGCACTGATCCTTGGCTGACATAAATGTAGCTTAAAAATAGAAAGAGTCAGATGAAAAGTGCTAAGAGAAACTGTAGGCTGCGTGTGTGTGTTTAATATGAAATATTGAAGAGACAGCTCAGAATGGAGTTGTCAGTGCTTTGGGGGTTTGAGGAAGAACTAGAAGGGTGGATCTGCCACACTTTTCTATTTCTTTGGATAAGCGGGAGCTAATATAGCAGGGAGTTCCTGCGTTTCCAGTGTCGTCATGGGTGGGGAAGAGGGAGATTCTCTTTGCTGATGCATACTCTAAAGCCAAAGTGGGATCCCCATTATCCCGTCAGCTCGAAATCACAGAAGGATTTCCCTATAACCTGTGATGTAAAATCTCCTGGATCCCCTCAAACATTATAGTCAGTTTCTGGGATATTTAGCATCTATGTGCTAGCTTCATGTTCTCTGTGTGTGTGTGTGTGTGTGCATGCATACATACATGAATCTGGGGTGTGCATGCGTGTGTGTGAGTCCATGTGTGATTTCTCCACAAGAACAGTGCTGCCACGGGCAGTATTGTCCAGACCCATCTGGCCTGACATGTCATGTGATTTATTTGCCAGGCCATGTGACCATCGTTCCCCGGTGACCTGGATTTTCTAGACACCCTGGAGCGAAGCCTCACACCCGCCAGGCATACGTGATCACATTATCATGCATGGCTTGGCCATCAGCAAACCTTGTAAAATCGGAAATGGGTCTCTGGAGCTCCAGGCCTTACCAGACCTCTTTGGCCTGGACACCTTGTGGGAACAAGTCCCCTTGTGCGATTCCCAGTACCTCCTCCTCCCATCCTGGCTGCCTACCCTGCAAGAACAGCCTCCCTCCCAGCTGTCTCCCTCGAGGGCATTTGCCTCCAGCATCATCGCTATACTCTCAGCCTATGGAAATAAAATATCTTGCTGGTAGGTCTGAGTCCACCACTTGCCCAGTTCCAGGAGCATCTGTGGCACACCCCGGGGCAGAGGCTACTGCTCAGCAGTGCCAAACATTCTCCAGTGGGCCAGCCCTTGCTACATGGCACCGTGTCACACAAGCATGTAAGATCCGATTCCACAGCCAGCATGCACCTGCCTCGCTCCAGGTGTCTCTTATGCAGCACGACAGAGCCAGGCTTTGTCAGAAGCCAGCTGCTGATGCATCCGAGAATCACTCCTGTGCCTCAGACCCGCACAGCCCATTCAGTTCCAAGCAGTGAGCAGAATGAATTTTTCATTCCTTCATGTTCCACTTTTAATTCCTCCGGCATTGGGGACGGCTAGCGTGAAAGGATTTACACAACCCACCACCTGCACGACTTAGGCGAGTAAAATAGAACATGGGCCTTGAATAATTGACAGGGTATTTCAACAGAGGATGGGAAGCAGCCTGTGTGTAAAGACTCCAAGCTGCACTGAGGTCTCACCTGACTCCTTCCAGGGAAATGTAGGCGGATCCCGGGGACCAGTGTTCTAGGAATTCTACAGAGCTTCTCTCTCAGACTCCAACCTTTGCAAGTGCTGTGTTTTGGCCCAAACAGGAGGAATTTTAAAGGTTTATTTCCTGGATCCCAGCACCGCAGAATAAAGCACTTGTAATGGCTTCATCTCTCTGACCTAAATCAGCGAGGGACACTTTAGCCTCTGAATTCATCTTGTATGTTTCCTGTCGTACGTTGGACTGTCCCCTGGGAAGCTGGAGGGGCTGTCCCAGAACAGTCAGCTTTCATGTTGTGAAGCCCCAAGTAAGAATCCAGCCCTTCAGTTATACAGCACACAGTAGGGCCCCAGAAGGATAGTGCCCCAAACAGCCACTCGTTTCACGTGTGTTTGAGGACTCTCTCTCCCCCACTTAGCCTGTATCTAGAAGGGTCGGTGATAAACTGGACCTTTAGTTGGGGATGGTAAGAAGAAGACCCACAAGCACAGGGTCCGCAGCACCATCTGCCTGAATTTTGCTTGATCCTGTTGCTGGAAGTAGATCCTGGACCTTGAATTGCTGTGCTCAATAATTCCTCCCCTTCCTTGGTATTTGCAACCCGCAAATACTTGTAGGTGGTTATCAGAGCTTCACTTAGTCAGCCTTTACCCTAGCTCCCTAGATCGAATTCTAAAAGTGTCCCTTTGTAAGCCAGCCCTTTAATACACTGATCCCTCCCTCCCAGTTTCTGCCAGGCTATAGAATTGAAAGGCCCCACACTGATTATAGAGGATTCTTGAGTGTCGACATGCCCAGGCACTGTAAGGTCAGGTTTAAGAAGCTGCTGCAGCTGGAAGTCAGCACCTGAGATTCAGTGTTATAGAATCCACACCATGTGGGAAGGTTTACATTTGAGCCTGATACCTGAAAATACTTTGGCTACTTGGGAGAGACAAGTGTGGAAGGTCAACAACACCCCCCTCTCCCCGCCAGGCAGGCCTGTTGCTTGAAAGAGAAGAAAGATCTTCTGCTTACTCACTGTTTAGGTTCTCTAAAGCTTCAGCCATCTACCTAGATTAGGGCTGAATTTCTGCTTTAGGTAATACAGCTGCTCCTCAATGCATAAAAGATGCCTTTTATTCTGCTGCACCCAGAACAGGAGCTCCAAAAATTATCTTGTTTCTTTTTCTTATTACACATGTGCTTGTTTTTCACAAATTCTTGCAAAGAGGAATAGTTTCTGGATCTCTTCTCGTAATAGTTCAGCTGGTCTATATTGCTTTATTATTATTTATAATACAGTAGCACACAGAGGTCTGACCAGGACACTATGCAAACAAGTGTGAAGACAGAATCCCTGCTCCGCACAGTTTACAATGGAGAAACAGGACTTTTCTAGCAGAAACAAAGCCTCTGTTGATTTCTGTGGGTAGCAGGGTGGAAGGATTGGGGGAAGGACCAGGAACCTTGTGAATCAGATCATGATATCTGCTAGAGACATGATCATTTCTGTACCCCAACCCCTAGCTGATTGTCTAGAACCATTTGGAAGCTGATGAAAATTGTGTTACAAAGTTTCTGGAAGTTTATAGGAACATTGGCCAGATTTGAGTTTGGGTCTGGATTACTTTATTTGGTCAATAAATGATGATTAGTATTAGTAAGGAATACTATGCTTTGATTTTAGGTGACGGGGCACTGGAATAGGCCATGCACTATCCCTGGGCATGATCACCCTCTCAGAGTCCCTCTTCCCTTGTCACGAGGAAGGAGTGGAAATGTATGAAAGTGTAATTGACAATGAATTGCTAATAATATTTAGCAAAGTGGGAATGGGCCTTCTCATGTGGAAGTCTATTTCACGCTCCTTCTTAAGTGGGCCTCTCACATGTCCTGCTTATGAAGAGGACATCTGATTGTGGTTACCAATGGATTTGGCAAGAAAATGTCCACCTTAGACTGGTACTTTCACCTATGACCTCAGATTATGATATTTCTTCACGCTGAGCTATAGCCAACATCCTGGTACCCCTAACTGCACAAGAGTAATCCTTGAGACAAAGCCAGGGGACACTGAACCTTACAAAAGATTCTCCCACCGATGACACCTTGAGCTCTATCCCGCTTCTTCCCTAGACAGGCCATTCAGAGAAGACATGAAAGACTCTGACCATCAGCTAAGCCAAGCCTGAAACCTACCTGTAAGAGAGAGAAGAGACCGACCACCTCCCTGCATGTGAAAGGAGCTCAACTTGTTTGCAGCATCACGTGAGTGAGAGACTGTAAGGAGGCATGAGAGTGCTTTTGTATAGAATCCAGAGATGTGTGAGTCCTCCAACATTCCAGTAGTGTGTGTGTGTTTGTGTTTGTGTATCACTGAACCATTCCCCCAGATAGACACTAACCCCTTCTCCCCCCAGTCTGTTACCTAATTAATAGGAAACGATTCTGGGTTAACAGCATGTTATTCCAAAGATGTTAAGTGCCTGTTTTAAGAATCATTTCTACATCTGTGTAAAAGTGTCAGAAAGATGCAGACACTATATTAATGTGGGACAGGGAATAAGCCGAGTAAATAACATCTAACCTGGGTGGTATGTTCAGAGAAACTTCAGGTGGAGCAGCAAAGTGGGAAGGTACAAAGAAATCATTTAAAGAGTTATACTTCTTAAAACAAAGGCAAAAGTCAGATTCTGGTTTTGGTAGATTCTGAGCTCAGTTGTTTGGATTGAAATAAAGGTTCTTTCTTTATTTCCCGTAAAGGATTGAAGTAATTCTTAGGTTAACCTTATATATTGATTTAATTGTTCATTGTAGTAATTGGGAGCCTGATAAATTGAACCATTGCTCTCTTGATTGACTTTCAGTTGCAACCTGGATTTGATTATTGCATTGTGTTATATTTGATTAGTTACAGGAAACTAGAAGTACAATTAGCTCGTGACATATTTGCTAACCTTCATATTTGTTTGCTTATTCTTTTAATAAACCCACAAAGTACACTAGACTGGTTCCACTCTCAAAACCTCAACTCCAGAAAACAACCTTTTTAGAGGTAAAGGTAAATACACTGAATACACATTTTCATTATTCAGTTAAAATCCTGTTACCACCACAGTTGGTAAGTTTTTGTCTCTGATACATCCCTCGCTCAGACTGCTCGAACCAATAACTTCTCTCAGGTATTATGACGCTGCATCAGGACATGCGGGGCAGTATGATGTATATAATTAATGTATAAGAGTGTGTGTGTGTGTGAATGGGGGTGGGGAGGGCAGTTACCAAACTTCTTTTGTGCTTGAGTTTGAATTTTGGACAAAGTTTCATAAACAGGAACTAAAATCTCTATTTTAATGTACCTCTGATCAACAGCATGAGAGGTACAAGGAGGCTGATATAAATGCTGACACTCACACCATGAATAACATGACATTCTTAGCGCTTTAACGTGGATCCTCAAACATAGGGACTTGTGAGAGATGATTTAATTCTTAATATGAAATAGACATAAGGAGATTTAAAGGGATACCTATCAAACATGTCCAGTAGAACTTCATAAGGATTACTTCTGAGTCCACATTCCCTATTTGTCATGCTCAAATTGCTGGTTTATAATTCCACGGGCCTTAGGTGAGTCAACAGCAAAAAACAAGGCAGGGAACAGTTGAAGGTTTATTCCCTGCTTGCAGCATGCAACTCAGTTTATGCTTGAATTAGAACTGTTCAAACTATTTGTTAGGTACAATGTTTGTGTAAATTCAGACCCTTGTGAACCAATCCTTATTTCCATGAATGCTGTTGCTGTTTGTAATTATTTACCACATCATTTCTCTGAATAATTATCTGCCTATTCTATTTCAGCCAACTTGTTCGCTCAGAATATTTTGAATTTGTAATATTCAGTACCTGTGATATGCATAGTCACATTGCATTATTTCTACTCTCTTTGGCTGGCTCAAAGTTTTTAACAGCAGAATAATGAATGACAAGCAACATTCATAACGAATTTTTGGTAGAATAGTCGATTAGTTAAACTTTTTGGATCTGTGAGTGTGTGACTATCTGTTAGTGGTCCATATACTCATGAATAATGAATACTATTGCCTCATGACTTTTAACATACTGAACATGGTATTTTTGTTTGGAAAAATATTTGTGAATCACAATTCTTGCACTGTTTGACAACCGCTCTGGTGTATTGCCTCTGAGCAAATTGTAGGGGTGTGATGTTGTGATGGGGTATTCATTCCACACCAGAAAGGAAGGGGTTAAAAAGAGCCTAAGGAGGGGTTAAAAAGAGCCAATTGGAGAGAGGCTGCACAGAGCAACCAATCAGGCCCCAGTGGGCTCATATAAAAGGGAGCTACAGGTCAGAGTGGGGGTCCAGGGAGTCCCAGGAGAGAGGACTGTGTTCCTAATGAATTGAAGGATGGTAGCATCTTGGGCAGAGCAGTTGCTGACAGGGACTGGGGGAGCTCCTAGCTGGCTGCTGGGATGTGCTGGCTGGAGGCCCTGAGAGAAGGGCGAAGAAGGTGCTGAGGCTGTGGGGAAGTGGCCCAGGGAATTGAAGCAGCTCTGGCAGAGAAGTTAAGGAGGGCAGCAGGAGGCTGCTAGTGACACGTGTCCCCTCCACTCACCGCTGGGGAAAAGTCTGGACTAAAGAACTGGAAGATACTCCCACCCCACACCCTGAAAGGGGGAAAACATGGATGGTGACTTGGCCAGAGGGCTGAATCATGAAGGGGACTTGGACTGGGGTGGGTCTGCAGGCAGAGATGATGGGAGAGGCACCATCTGGAGAGGGCGCAGCAGATGGTGAAGCTAATGCCCATGATGGCCAGCAGGAGGCGCTGCCTTGGTGAGTGAACTCTGTCAGCGGCATGTGTGAGAATGTGCATATACCCACGTGTGTCGGTGCGCCTGTGAGTGTTTGCATGTGAGAATGTGTGTCTCTGCGGGTGTTTGTTTTGCACTGGACATGGTTACAGAATTGCAGGACATGATGCTCACATTGTAGTCTTAAAAACCCACTGATGACTCTTGGGAGAACTATGAAAAACATTTTACGTAGAGACAAATCTGCTGCTCAATTTCCTGTGTTTCTCTTCTTCCCAGTCTCTATTTCTACAGAGATATTTGCATGAAAACAATCCTTTTTTTCACCTGCTGCAGCTCCTTACCCACCTGAACCCTTAATCCCCCTGCCTGTGACCTCCCAGTGGCCTGCTGCAATGTCCAAGAAGGTGCAGACCTCAGATGGGGAAATAACCTGAAATGGGAGCAAACGCTTAAAAAAATATATACTCCCAAAGAGATGGCAAAATTGTTCCTAAATTGAATGTTTTTCCTAGTTTTTCCATGTGGTGTCTGCGGCACTTTAAGATTATCCTCTCCCAGGGGGCTTCAAAAGAGCTGTAAATACTCTGCATTGCTTTCAAGGCTAGCCCTATGAAAGTTCAGTTCTCCAGGAAATATATATGCTAATATGCATTTCCATCATTATTCGGGAGTCCTAGGTGCAGACGCTTTTGTGTCTATGAAGAAAAGATTGCTGATTGCTAGTGTTTTGCTAAATGTTAAATACATCCAGTCTTTGTAGTTCACAAGAAGAATTCTTAAAGATAAATTCCAGTGGCGACTCCAATTCATTGAGTCCCAGCTCCAGGGTTTATTTAGAGACTGTGAATCAAATTTTCATAAGTGCCTAAGTGACTTGAGAGCATCAAAACTGGCCTAAGAGCCTCGGTCTCATTGGAAGGTCATGGGAGCTCGGTGCCTGACCCTGCTTAGGCACTTCTGATGCAGTGAAGCAAATTCACAGCTGTTCACTTCACTGCCTGCCTATGCCGTGGCTGGATTTGGCCTTGTGGACAGGCTATTTATGGGCAATACTCTGGACGCTGGGAAGGGAGAGTAGACAGCCCTAAGAACAGCTATTCGTGTGACCTCTCTTAATGAAGCAGAAGTTTTTTACTTAACTAAAACTTAGTTAATAAATTAATAAATTAATAATAAATTAACTATTTATTAATTCGTATTGTGGTAGAACGTAGGCAACTCAGCCCCCTTGTGCTAGGCCCTGTTCAGATATGTAACAAAAAGGCCGTCCTTGCCCTGATTTAATTCGTTTGTTTATTGGCACGTCCATAGCAGCTGAACACCTCACCAATGCTAACGTATTAGGCCTCACAACCCCGATGAAATGTAAAGTGATTATCTCCATTCTACAGATGAGGTTCCAAAGCCACAAAAGGCCTTGCTCAGGTCACCCACGGAGTGTGTGGCACGGCCGGGACAGAACCCAGTCTGCCGACTCAGGCTTTTCCCCTATTTACAAGCCCACCTTCCCCTGAGTCTTCAGCAATGTATCATTTACGCTACCTCCATTTCCTGGCATGGGAGCTCAGAAATGCTTCAGAAATCGGGGCAGGGGGAGAATACACACATTTTGGAAATGATGGGACCATTTATTGCCAGGCTGCATTTGCAATAGAGTTACTGAAAACTGGTTACTCAGCCATGATGAGTCAACATTCGCCCGTGCACCCTCACTATCAGGTCTCAACACGGCTACCCAATCAGCTGTCTCTAAGTGAATGTCGACACCGCAGTCAGAGGAGTGATTGCACCATGTGTGAGCGTACCTGAGCTAGCTTGGATTGACCTGGCTTGCTAAAAATAGCCGTGAAGCTGTGACAGCATGGGAGGTGCTTAGAGGTGAGGCAAAACACTTGCATATAAAGGTGAGCCTAGGTGAAATCTGCATTTTATTTAGTTTTGCACTGGTGACAAAGAGGAAAATTACTTTAGTTTGCACACCCTGCCCTCCCTCCGCCAAAAAAATCCACTTCCCCCCCAAAGCCATGACATTTTCACTTTAAAAAAAGGCTGGATTTGTCATTAAAAAGAGCTCATACAAGGCTGCTGGACACTCAGTTTTTCGATTCAGAGCAGCTGTTTTGTAGAAAATCAGATGTCTGAGGGGAGGTGAACTTCCCCCAAATGAATCAGGCAAAAAGCTTTGAGAACAATATCCCACTAATTTTTCACAGCTCTAGAGGCAGAATGGCTGCATTCTGCACATTGCAGCCAACTGCCTTTTAAGTGCCCTGGCCATTAGATAATAGCAGAGATGCATACTGCCTGCCGAGAACGGCCCTGGCTGTCTAGCTGCATATTGAGCAGTTTTAATCAATTTTAGTGTGTTTGGAAATTGGGTGAAACATCCCAGTGCTTTGCAGTGAACACAGGTGACAAATGTGATAGCAAAAGCAGCTTTCCGTGTAGGAGGGCAGGCTCTGAAACACACACCCACCGGCTCGGCAGCACAGATTAAGTGCTAGCATGATTTTTGGGGGAGTAATATCAGGAGGCATCAGTCCCATACTGACTTGGAAATGGAAGCCGCTGAGCACTAGCAAACTCGGTACATGTATGATAGCACATGGGAGGTTTGTGTGTGTCTGCCCTGCAGACTGGGAAGAAACAGAAAATGCTCCCAAGCATCATCTTTGAAACGAATGCTCTTGTGTGGAGGAGTAAAATACACTAAATCCAAGCCACTGGCCTGCATTGGATTTCAGCAGCACGGCTATCAGCAAGGAGCAGCCCAGACTTGAAGAATGGTGCGGAAGAAAATTCTGATTCTACTTAGACCGAGATATCTACGTACTTATCTGGTGCCCATCACCATGGTACCGCAGCACCTCACCACCTTTACTGTATCTCTTGTCAAACACCCCGGTGAGGTCAGGCAGTGCTATTGTCCCCATCTTACAAAAGGGACATTGAGACAAAGAGACTTGCCAAAGGTCACACAGGGATTACCTAGCATAGCAGGGATTGACTTCATGTCTCCTGAGGCCTACGCGAACACCCCACGTTTGCACCGATTTTCTTCTTGAGGTGCATTAGCGGCTCTGCAAGGGAAGGAAGTGAGCCAGACTAGAATCAGGAAATGCCAGGAGCTTTATGGGGGGATGGGAGGGAGACCCTGGTTTCATAAACTTCCCAGTACTGGTTTTACAGACCCAGAAGTTGGGGGAGTTTGGGAAAGCTGAGCCGACCGTGAGCTCTGACGTTTGTGGAGTTCATCCAACCCCTGGTCTCTAGGTCTCTCCATCTGGCATCTTTTAGCAGCACCAAATTCTTTATACAAAGTAATAATAATGACTAAAAACAGCCCTCCCACAAATCCCCTGTGGGTGGCCTCCTGACTTGGATTTTCCAGGATTACCTGGCATCTCTTGGGAGGAACTCCTGTCGCCCCACCAGAGGTTGTGGGATCTGAACGAGCCCTGAAATCCCATTCTCTCCCTTGTCTGTTTTAATACTATGTGCATCACCCCATGACTGACGGCGACATTCTGGAACAGGCACAATGTCATCCCCTCTGGACAAAAAGTTTCTTCCTGCAAACTCATCCATTGGGTTGTGCTGCCGAGGTAACAGCATGATGGAGAAATCCAGACTCCAGCGCCACTCTCAAGCTGAGTGCATGGCTGTGGATTTAAGAAGCACACGGAGACACAACCAGCTAAACACAACTCATGTTAGAAATATACCCCATGTAAAGCCCTTCACAGAACGTCATGGCTGTGGTATCATTGTGGTCAGAAAGACATGCTGCAGGGAGACGTTTGTAATCTACCACCCCTTAGGCTTGAGTGTCCTTGAAAGACAACTGAGAAATCCTCAAAGAAAGCAAGAGGAAAACCAGAGCTTTGGCGCGCTCATCTTTCATTCCGGGGAACAACGAGGGGGAGAGGAGAAATGAGAAGCAGAGCTTTCCACTGGGAACACAATGCTGACAGACCCCAAATAAGCCTTCAGCAGACTAAGATAACAGGGGATGTAAAGATCCGAGCTTCCCTTTGCTGTCATTTGTGAGATGATTGCTTGTGAGGATTCTACTACCTGCTGACTGTGTGCGTGTGGGTGTGTCTGTGTGCACATGAGCAAGAGCTGGTGTGTACAATTCATTAACTGATTTCTACGAGAACAGTCCAGGACCAAAACAAATGCAATGATCCCCACTGAACGCTGTGGAAGTCTCATTTATAACAAAGGCCCCCAGGCTCTAGCGGTGTAAATGAATGTGCGTAAGAATTAGGGCCTGAGACATGGGGCCAGTCTCCACTGTCTTGGGAGCAGATTCAGAAGAGGCTTTCCATGCCAAGCTGGAACAGACTCCTGGTCCAGTCTGACACCCACCATTACTGAACTAAGCTTTGCGAGGAGCTCAGGAGCCGGCCAGGTTAGCAGGGCCTCCCAGGATAGAGATTAACGTGCTTGGCTTAGTATTTATTATTGTTACACCTGCCTTCAGATAGGACCTGAAAGCACTTTGATAAATGAACCCAGGGCTTTGTCTGGCTTGGCTGTAACTTTTGCGAGTGCTTCTGCATCCTTTTGCAGACCTCACTGTGTAGGTTCTAGCCTGGTTCTTCAGTGCAGGCACCTGGGTGGAGCTACAGGTTCCTGGAGGGTGAAGTGCTCCACAGTGCATAGAGACAGCACAGGGCCCAAGCACTACAGTGGTGCCTGGGTCAGTGTGAGCTAGCTGCAGAAAGATCCTGCTGACAGAGACGAGTTCCAAGGAAATTGCAACTTCAGGCTTAGGATGGATTTAGGTGGTGCATAGGGCTTGAGTTGCCCCTCGGCACTGGGATGAATTTCATCCAAATGCTGGTGGGTGACGGGACTAGTAAGGAGCAGCCATTTGCTAGCTCGACTGGAGCAAGAAAATCCCTGGAGACGTCTTGCAGTAACACTCATCAGTGAGTTGCGTCGGATAGCTCAACACATCCTACGGCAACACGACACCGGGGAACTCGTCTTCTCCACATCAGAGTCACAAAGGGCTGTGCCCCACCTGCAGCCTTCCTCCCTGGAATGTCAAGGGCTCCCAAGCAAGGCTGGGATGCATTCCAGGACTCAGACTGCTATCCCAGAGGGTTCCCTGGGACCAAAAGGACAAGCGTAAGAAAGTCAAACAAAGCCAGCTTTTCTTCTGTCAGTTTGCGCTCCCAAGGCAAAGCATTAATATGCATTTCTCTGACGTGCTGTAAGTCACTTGTGTGAAGTGCTGCATCTAATTGATTTGAGATGCATCAGCCAAGCCTTGTGACTGTCTCTGCTGTGCCTGTGTGTAATAAGTGCAACACGCTGGAAAGAGGGGAATTACTCTTGACATTGGGATTATATCTCTGCCAAAGGCATCAATATTCTATTAAAGATGTGTGATAATATAACACTAATTATCAATTGAGGGCCCATTAAAGGGAGAATACAAACAGCAATTCGATCTCACCTTTCAAATTAAAAACCCACAACGATTTTCTGTTCCCTCTGCTTTATTTTTTTTAATTTTTTGCCTCATGCATATTTCAGTAATCCAAATTGCAGGAAACACCTCAAAAACATCTGTCTTCTCCCAGCATGCTGGAGAAAAGGCTCCCCAGGACTGACCCATGCCAGGGGAAAGCTCCCTCATCTCCACAAGCTGAGAACAGCGCAGGGAACGGCATCGTCTGTTCTTATTTGCCTACTTGCCTCAGGGCAACATAATAAATTGTCTTGATTAAATTATAGAGAAAAGGACAGGGCATGTGAGATGAATTGGTACCAAACCAGCCTCTCAAAGCCCTCAGTAACTATAAATCCAGACAGCAGAAGGAGTGCAATTTATCTTTCCAGGGTGAGGCTGTGGTGTATTGAAAACTGGGTTAAAATTATAAGCTATCACTTTAAGAGTAAAGGGCTTCCTGGTCCTGCTGGCAGGCTACAGGTCTCTGTAGGGAAGTGTGTGATATGGGTGATCTGTGGTCAGTCTGTGAAAAGCCAGCCTACAGCAAAGCAGTGTGAGTTGTGCCTCGTTGCCTCGGGGAGCTGCCTGCTTTGTCACTTGCTGGCCTTTGGTTCTTGTGTGCTAGGGTTTTGGATTTTAAGAAATAAGTTAATGTTACGTTCCAGCCTTCTAGCAAGAGTATTTGATGTTTTTATTGAACTTCTCTGTGTGTGTTGTGAACATAAGAGAGGGTAGGGCAGTTTTTGGCTACAAGTGAGCTGAAGGAAAGATCTGTGTGAATTGGACAAAGGTATGAAAGGAAGTGGGAAGCAGGGTTAGTCAAGAGAGTAGTTTGTTTAGCCACCAGCTGCCAGAGATTATTGTGATAGTGCCCAAGGGCCCCCTTTGGGATCAGGTCCCCATGTGTTAAGTGCTGTACATCTACATAGGAAGAGGTAGTTACTGCACTGAAGAGCTTAGGTCCAAATGTGAGAAGTGAAGTAGGGTGAGGGTACCAGTGATGGATGCACACGGCTGCGTAGGTGAACTATATGCATGAGCTGCAAGTCAACTCTTTCCCTAAACACAGCAATATCCAGAATCCCTGCCTGCCCCTTGCCTAGCCATTGTCTGCAACGGATTGAAGCTTCCAGCTTCTGATCGGTAGCATGCCACCAACATCCCTCCAGCACTTCCAGACTCTCTAGCAGATGCCATTGCCTCCACGGAAAGGTCCAGCACAAGGCCTGGGTGCCACTTACATCCTCAAAAAGGGCTTAGTTGGGAGCGAAATGGTACGAGGCTTTGTGGCTGCTTTCCACCCAGGCTGACCGTCACCTTAGAGAGTAGTTCTGCTGTTCCTTCTCCCCACTTCTTATTTAAGCCTCTCTCTCTATTCATCTTAGTTATTTCTAAGGAGCCTATCACTTGAGGTCTAAGGTCCAGCATCGGAGCCCTGGTCTGTGGTACATGCATGGGTTTAACTAAAGGGGCGTTTTATTTCAATCTGGCCAAACCAGTGTAAATCTTAAAGATTTAAGACTGTCCACACAGGGTCTGCACTGGTTTAGCTAATCCAATTAAACTGGTGCAACTAGCTAGTTAAACTGGCGCAACTTTCAATATAGGCAAGGCCAAGGTGCTCTTGTCTAAGTGGTGGTGTCTAAGGTTATGTCTACATAGCATACTACACCTGGGCTTTGTCGCAGGTTTAACCCCAACCTCTCCTTCCTTCCACACACAAATCAGTTTGACTTGGGTCAGCAAACACTCAGGACCTGAGTCCTAGGAGTCTTCTGAGAGTTGGGCCCAAGCCCTGTCATTTTGCAGTGTGGATGCAGGTCAGGCAACAGTCCCGAGTCAGAAGGCCTGTGTAGTCCAGTACAGATGTGTGAGCACGGCTTGCGACCAAGGGCCAGCAATTGTAAACCCAGGCTTACAATGCAGTGTGGCCGCTCAAGCACAGTGCTGTAAAAACCAAGACCACAAGCCTGTTCCCACAGACCTGGGCTTACTGTGCCATATAGACATACCTAAGGATGCTTCCACTCCTTGCTTTTAAAGGGGCCTCTCCCTCTAGTGGCTGGAAACCTGCACAAAAGCTTTAAAGCCCCAGTAATTTTGCTGGCTTTTGCAGTCTCCTTTCCCACAGCCGTAGGGATGCCGCTGCTTTGAGCACTGATTGTTCCCATGTCTAAGTGCCTGCAGGGAGAGGTTCCTCTCTAGACTTGATGAGGAAAATGTCTTTTTGACCTCTCCAGAGGCAGTTTCCCTTTCACCTTGGACAAAACCAGCTGCACAACTGCCTGGGTAGGAGAATGGGCTTTTGTCAAGTACTTTGCAGCTCTGATGAAGAGCTGGGGTTTTTTTCTCCTTGAAGAAGACTTCAGTCTCTGAGAGCAAGGACTAAGTAATATTTAACATCACTAGAGGGACACCCCCCTTTCTCCCTGGAAGAGACCTTTCCAAAAATTTGGGGGCAGCAGCTGATCTGTCTCCACAAGGAGGATAATGAAGTTAAATCCCCTTTAAACATCATAGCAGGCATCTCAAGGCAATGGGCTTTTTCCAAGTGGAACGTTTTTTCCCTCGCCCTTGTAAACCCAGTGGTTGTAGTTCTGCCAGCTAGTGTATTAAGCATATCAGAACAAGAGTCATTGACTTCCACAATTTCCTCCCTCCTTTCACACCCAACAGCTCTGATCAACTTAGTGATGGTCTGTAGTGCTGAGCTAGCCTGCAAAGGTCAGGCTGAGATGAAATTCATTTTTACATCCTCTGTTTTGGAAGGGAAAAAAATGACCTGGTGCCAGGGGAGAGCTGTTGCTTAGATTTAAACCATGCATTCCAAGAGCCCCCGTCTAAACAACCAGCATGTAATACAGAGTAGTTCATATCAGTTGTTTAACCTCTTCCTTGTCAAGGGGATTTACAACTCCCTGTGCTCCAGGAACTGCATGGCTAAAATACTGTTAAAGCAGGAATAAGTGCACATGATCTTTTAGATTCTTTCAATGCTTCTGGCTTCCAAGATGCCTGTTGTATGCACACTCACCACAGCCCTGAAAACAAAATCTGGCCTCATGATCACACAACCAGTTCAGTAGAGAGTGTAAAAGCCTATTGCTATTGTACTGGCCTAATTACCAGAGTGAGTGGTCCAAGGCCCCGACCACACCAGCTCCTCTGTGGGGGTGCAGAGCCTGGCACCTGAGGGCAGCCCCCATGTCCTCAAATGCAGAACATTTTGCAGGATCGGGGCCTAAAAGTAGAATCAAAATTGCTCAGCCACTAATGCCAATACAAGGGCCCACCTTACCGCCTGTGACTGGGTGACATGCAAACACCCTGAATTTCCAGTCCATATCTGCAAACATTCCTGGGATGGGGATGAATTCCAGAGACCTGGACTAGCCCAGGTGTAGCATTGACAGAGAGATGCTATTCTGGGAATTCTTCCTGAGCATTTGTTTTCTTGCCTGCAGCAGCAATAGCCAGCTATGCATTATTTTAAAGAGACAGAATATTATTCTATCGGTTCCAGGAGCTATAGGTTGAAACCACAGAGAGAATCAGTCTCAACCTCCATATGATCAATCCTGTCAAAACATGATAATTTAATCCCTTATAAAAGCAAGGAAGGCATGTTTAAAATGTCATCCTTTGGGTTTATGAGCAGGATTCCTATAAATCAATCATCTCCGGTAAACTGTATTATTTAGGAGCTTTCTGACAGCAGACAATCTGAAAACATTTTAAAACTAGGCACACAACATTCACAGTATCTCAGACATGTAAATGATGCTGATGTTGTGTTGTGTTTCAGGTTTACCCTACAGATTAATCACAATGGAGTGATTTGTACCCAGAGACACATAAAAGAGGAAGATGGTTAACAAGGGCACACATGACCCATGCCTGAGATAATGTGCCACTGAAACTGCACACTAGTAATCTATGAAATTGACAAGGCAATCTGAGTGGGTAAAAAATTGCAGTCAATGATTCAATGGAACTCTTGTCTCCTAAAGACTTGGGTGATTTAAAAATGGGACTTTGGCTCTGAAGTCACTTAGGGTATGTGTACATCGCAATGAAATACTTTTGGCTGGCCCATGTCAGTTGACTTGGGCTTGCAGGCCTTGGGCTGCAGGACTATCCAATTGCAATGTAGACATGTGGGCTGGAGCCCGGGTTCTGGGACCCTCCTACCTCTTGAATGCAGAAAACATAATCTTGCAAACTGATACATAAGAGACATGCAGATGCACTCATTTAGTGTAAGAGATCAGTGATACGGATATATATATCTATATATATTTAAATTAAAATATAAACTATGCCATGTGGCTTCACTCACTCTGATACCTGACTACAAAGGTGGAGTCATGGAGCAGGTGACTAGAAGTCAGGACCTCTTGGTTCTGTTCATGAATCTGCCATCGATTTTCTGTGAGGCCTTGGGTGAACTACCTCAACTCTCTGAGACTTGGTTAACACACGGATCTAGTCATGTTCACCTCCATCGCAGGGATGCTGGGAGGCTTAGAACGATTTGAGATGTTTGCCTTAAACAAGTACAAAGTAGTATGGTTAAAGCACCAGCATGGGGCAAGGTAGCAACCTTAACTCTGACTTTCCCATCTTGATAATGCTGTGTGCTAAGCTTAATGCTAGCTGACCCCTTGGGTATGAGCTAAAGCCAGTTGAAGACAATTGTGATATCCTCATTGAGTTTAATGGGCTTCAATTCAGAGTCTCAGATAGCAAAATCAGATACCCAGGGACACTCATGATATCGCCAGCGACAAAGATTCTCAGAATAGATGTCCTGAGAATGTCAGACCTCAGAAGGACGTCCTTCTAGGAGAAAAGCCTGGTGCAAAGAGGGGATTTTTTTTTTAAATACCCACACCCCCATTTAAAAGAAAAGACATTTGACAGATATGACAATAGGCATGGATCAGTTGGGTTCTTTATTGGTTCTGAAGGTGCTTATATTTAAAACAATTTGTTACGGTCTCTGTGATTTACTGCTGCACTGGAAAATGGGGCTGAGTATTGATTCTTTGCCTTTTCTATTGCAAATGGGTGTCATGTTTTATGGTATGTCAGAATAATAGCAGCGGGCACTTTATCAATGTCAAATGTTAAAAATGATCAGCTATTGTGATGTAGGAGATTAAATATGAAAGCTTGATGGGTATATAAAAGCGAAATGGCAATAATAAAGGGATTTTTATGTTCAACTCGTTGCTCTCTTGAATCTACCTGGGGAGCTATTAGAACCAATTGTGCTGATCAGTGACATATCACCATGGGTTAAAGGACTGGAAAGTGCTGGGTTTTATTCCCCAGGTGGTTTTATTTGTTGCTGAGCTGATGTGGGGGCTGAGAGTTCCAACTTGCCCTTCTCAGGGAAGACTGGATGATGGTGCTTTTGATGGCTGAGAATGAGCCACACAGTGCTGACGTCTGGTGTTTCTGCAAAATGCAAATCCACCAGGGCATTGAGCGCACAGGATGCAAGGCTCGTGAATCTGCCAACAGGTGGGCCAGGCACTGGAGCGGACTTTCCCAACGGGAATATTCACCCATCCAGCAGCTAGTTTCACTGTATGCACTTGTACATTATTACAGCCAAGGAGTTTCCTGGTGCACTGCTCTCACTGCTGAGTAGAGAAAGCCAGTAGGAGCCATGCTGAGCTAATTGCATGTGCAACTCACTTATTTCATACTAGGGCATCTGGCTGAATGGAAACAGACCCAGACAATCCCAAGGGAAGAGGTGTTTGAAATCCAAACCAGCTTCTGAATTTTGCTGATGGATGCTATTTTCATAACAGGTTGAACCAGAACCCCAGATCCAAACCAAACCAAGCCTAAAATGGGAGTGTTTGAAATCTGGATCTGCATGTTACAGCATGAGCACCTCTCTCTTTAAGATAAACAAATATGTTCTTGAAGCATTTAATAAGTTGATTAGAAAGTCTGTGCTTTAATAGTCAGTAGGGAACCCAGCATATCACGGAAAAATGGAAAACAGCAGTAGCAGCACCAAAGATGCTGTCTGCCCAGCCACTTGGAAATGAAGCTGAGATTTCAAGTTTCAGCCACTAAGCTGGTTGAAATTTTTTCATTGAAAAACTTTTTGAGAAAATGTGGCATTGTGATGAAGACAAACATTTTTGTAGAAAATGTTCATTTTAGTCAAAATTTTCTTGTTTCTCAGCAAAAAATCTGAAAACAAGGTGGGTTTTTTTCCAATTAAAACCAATTAGTTTTTAATTAAAATTTTGAAATTCAGGTTTTTTGTTAAAAGAGGTGGGTTTTTTTAAATAAAATGGTTTTCAAAGATGAGAGTTTTATTTATTGTTGAAAAGCTAAACAAATTTCATGGGAAATTTAAAAAGTACAAATATTTTTCATGGGAAATTAAAAAAAATTAAAAAAAAATTCATGGGAAATTTAAAAAGTACAAACCAAATATTTTTCAAATTTCCTCTGAGATGTAATTAACATTTTTCAGTCACATGTGCTCACCAACCCCTAAGGAACCTCTTACAAACTGAACTGCTTCTGACGAGCTGCTTGGAGCTGGAAAAGAAGCTAACCTCCACATAAGGGAGTAAACGCTTTTATGGGAAAGCTTTATCTTTAAGTGTAAAGAATGTGCCGCTGCCCCTTTAAAGACAAAATACAAATACAGCAGAGCTTCCTGCAATCAACATGCAAAGCAGAGGCCTGGAGCATGGCTCATTGCAGCCAAGCTCCCAGGAAGAACATTCACAACCATGTTGTCCACTCTGTTCACGCTGCCTGTGTGTTATATTCCTTTCCCCTAGCTTGTGTCTGTCTTGTCTATTTTAGAGGGTCCACTCTTCAGGGCAAGGGCAACCTGAGACTCTCTGTTTGCACAGGATCTAGCACAATGGGGGCCCACTCTTGGGTCTTAACTATTACTATAATATACCTGTTTAATAATAATGTTTTCATAGAATCATAGAATCATAGAATATCAGGGTTGGAAGGGACCTCAGGAGGTCATCTAGTCCAACCCCCTGTTCAAAGCAGGACCAGTTCCCAACTAAATCATCCCAGCCAGGGCTTTGTCAAGCCAGGCCTTAAAAACCTCTAAGGAAGGAGATTCCACCACCTCCCTAGGTAACCCATTCCAGTGCTTCACCACCTTGCCAGTGAAATAGTGTTTCCTGATATCCAACCTGGACCTCCCCCACTGCAACTTGAGACCATTGCTCCTTGTTCTGTCATCTGCCACCACTGAGAACAGCCGAGCTCCATCCTCTTTGGAACCCCCCCTCAGGTAGTTGAAGGCTGCTATCAAATCCCCCCTCATTCTTCTCTTCTGGAGACTAAACAATCCCAGTTCCCTCAGCCTCTCCTCATGTGTCATGTGCTCCAGACCCCTAATCATTTTTGTTGCCCTCCGCTGGACTCTTTCCAATTTTTCCACATCCTTCTTGTAGTGTGGGGCCCAAAACTGGACACAGTACTCCAGATGAGGCCTCACCAATGTCGAATAAAGGGGAACGATCACGTTCCTCGATCTACTGGCAATGACCCTACTTATACAGCCCAAAATGCCGTTAGCCTTCTTGGCAACAAGAGCACACTGTTGACTCATATCCAGCTTCTCGTTCACTGTGACCCCTAGGTCCTTTTCTGCAGAACTGCTACCTAGCCATTCGGTCCCTAGTCTGTAGCAGTGCATGGGATTCTTCCGTCCTAAGTGCAGGACTCTGCACTTGTCCTTGTTGAATCTCATCAGGTTTTTTTCGGCCCAATCCTCTAATTTGTCTAGGTCCCTCTGTATCCGATCCCTACCCTCTAGTGTATCTACCACGCCTCCTAGTTTAGTGTCATCTGCAAACTTGCTGAGAGTGCAGTCCACACCATCTTCCAGATCATTAATAAAGATATTATATAAATTTATAATTTATTTTATATTAAACAAAACCGGCCCCAAGACCGACCCTTGGGGCTCTCCGCTTGAAACCGTCTGCCAACTAGACATGGAACCATTGATCACTACCCGTTGAGCCTGACGATCTAGCCAGCTTTCTATCCACCTTACAGTCTGTGGAAGCAGAGAGTTATTCTCCGACAAGTCCATTCATCCAGCCCATACTTCTTTAACTTGCTGGCAAGAATAGTGTAGGAGACCGTATCAAAAGCTTTGCTAAAGTCAAGGAATAACACATCCACTGCTTTCCCCTCATCCACAGAAGGCAATTAGGTTAGTCAGGCACAACTTCCCTTTGGTGAATCCATGCTGACTGTTCCTGATCATTTTCGTCTCCTCTAAGTGTTTCATAATTGATTCCTTGAGGACCTGCTCCATGATTTTTCCAGGGACTGAGGTGAGGCTGACTGGCCTGTAGTTCCCCGGATCCTCCTTCTTCCCTTTTTTAAAGATGGGCACTACATTAGCTTTTTTCCAGTCATCCAGGACCTCCCCTGATCACCATGAGTTTTCAAAAATAATGGCCAATGGATCTGCAATCTCATCCGCCAACTCCTTTAGCACCCTCGGATGCAGCACATCCGGCCCCATGGACTTGTGGACGTCCAGTTTTTCTAAATAGTCCCGAACCACTTCTTTCTCCACAGAGGGCTGGTCACCTTCTCCCCATATTGTGCTGCCCAGTGCAGCAGTCTGGGAGCTGACCTTGTTCGTGAAGACAGAGGCAAAAAAATCATTGAGTACATTAGCTTTTTCCACATCTTCGGTCACTAGGTTGCCTCCCTCATTCAGTAAGGGGCCCACACTTTCCTTGATTTTCTTCTTGTTGCTAACATACCTGAAGAAACCCTTCTTGTTACTCTTAACATCTCTTGCTAGCTGCAACTCCAAGTGTGATTTGGCCTTCCTGATTTCACTCCTGCATGCCTGAGCAATATTTTTATACTCCTCCCTGGTCATTTGTCCAGTCTTCCACTTCTTGTAAGCTTCTTTTTTGCGTTTAAGATCAGCAAGGATTTCACTGTTTAGCCAAGCTGGTCGCCTGCCATATTTACTATTCTTTCTACACATCGGGATGGTTTGTTCCTGCAACCGCAATAAGGATTCTTTAAAATACAGCCAGCTCTCCTGGACCCCTTTGCCCTTCAAGTTATTCTCCCAGGGGATCCTGCCCATCTGTTCCCTGAGGGAGTCAAAGTCTGCTTTTCTGAAGTCCAGGGTCCGTATTCTGCTGCTCTCCTTTCTTCCTTGTGTCAGGATCCTGAACTCTACCATCTCATGGTCACTGCCTCCCAGGTTCCCGTCCACTTTTGCTTCCCCTACTAATTCTTCCCTGTTTGTGAGCAGCAGGTCAAGAAAAGCTCTGCCCCTAGTTGGTTCCTCCAGCACTTGCAACAGGAAATTGTCCCCTACACTTTCCAAAAACTTCCTGGATTGTCTGTGCACCGCTGTATTGCTCTCCCAGCAGATATCAGGGTGATTAAAGTCTCCCATGAGAACCAGGGCCTGCGATCTAGCAACTTCTGCTACTTGCCAGAAGAAAGCCTCGTCCACCTCATCCCCCTGGTCTGGTGGTCTATAGCATACTCCAACAACGACATCACCCTTGTTGCTCACACTTCTCAACTTTATCCAGAGACTCTCAGGTTTTTCTGCAGTTTCATACCGGAGCTCTGAGCAGTCATACTCCTCTCTTACATACAACACAACTCCCCCACCTTTTCTGCCCTGCCTGTCCTTCCTGAACAGTTTATATCCATCCATGACAGTACTCCAGTCATGTGAGTTATCCCACCAAGTCTCTGTTATTCCAATCGCATCATAGTTCCCTGACTGTGCCAGGACAGGAATTTCCTCTCAATTCCATCCCTCTTCCTAAAGAACTTCTCACTGCTCAGTTCAGCCCCCAGCCCTACTCAGCACCATGCCACCTACAATGAGATGGAGGACTTAATTCCCAACAGGCGGTCTTGCAAATCCTTGCATTCAGGGCAATCAGGGCTGCTTCCTCTAGCCAAAGGCATGGCTAACCCTGTCTCAGCCAACCATTGGGCAGGGTTTGTCTCTATAACCCCTCCCAGTACTAGTGGTCCTCTAACTCCATCCCTCCCTTTAGAATGTCTTCCAGTTCACCTGATTAACTTGGATACAATGAAACAGCCACTGAATTAGAAGAGGTGGGGAATTGGGTGTTTGGGAGTTATTACTCCCTGGACTGGGGAAAGTGCAGAATTTCACCCAATGGAGAAATCAGACTCTGAAACTGATTGGTTTGGGGTCTGGCACTGGTTTATGGACATAGGCATCCATCTAAACCTAACCTAAGAACAAGTGCAGTGTGGATACTGCAGTATATACCACAGATCAGCAACCACGCACATCAGCTGTCAAAGGGAATGTTGGGGGGTAGATTTTAAACGCCGATTTCTGGCTGAGTGACAGGTCTCTGAGCTGGAAGTGAAGTGTGACTCCTGCCTTCTCAGCCCTGGAGTAGGATAAGAAAGGAACATCATTGGCACCAGCATGACAGGAGATGCTCCCAAAGGGCATCACTCACAGCACCCAAGAGGGAATAAACTGCTTCTGCTGCTATTTGATCTACCCCTGGAGACTGAGGAACTCAACCTGCCACCAGTTCTCCCTGTGCTGAAAAGAAAAAAGAAACTTTTTAACCTGATCAGTAAAATGTTATTTCAGTTAGTAATTATTAATAATTACACAAGTACTTTATTACGGAGTAACTAAAAAAAGCATAATAGTTCTTGAAGTCTAGACTCTACGTATTTTTTTAATTGTTGTAAACAAGAAAAAAATATGCAGGCGGGACAAATGTTCTCCTAATTACCCAAGGACTTCATTAGCTGGCTCTAATTAAAGCATTTTTTGGAGTCTGACGAATGTTTAGAAATACTCCGTTTAGAAGTCAGCTTCGACTCTGGTAATTTATTTTAAAACTAGAACATGCTAGAAAAAAACAAACCCTCAACTAATTTTATTTATTAAAGTTGATTACAATAATTAGTTATTTGTTACTAAGAGGAAGGCTCTGTTGAGGGTAATTTGTAAGAGAGGGATGGATTGGCTTAGGTCCAATACTAACTGGTTTGAACTTTGCTAACCCATTCCAGAACGATTGCCCCAAACTCAGGCCCACTCAATGTGAATCTTTTGTTGATCTTCAGAAAAGTCTGTCAGACCCTTCTGTTCATTATTAATTCAGTTGCATCCTAACTCTTCTCTTCCATACTCCAGCCAGGAACAGAAGGATATGCACTATGAGAAAGGCTGTTCCGTGCCATTACAGCTGGGAGCGATATCTTCCTTTTTTCTCATGGAACTTTGCAGCCTCTGGAAATTTTGCTTTTTTTAAAAGAAACAAACTACCATCTTTTGGGTGCTGCTGGGACTTAAACTTCTGAAACCCTCAAGATTTGTCCATCACCAAAAGAGGAAACCTTGTAAAAATACTACAGTACAATAATGGTGAAAATGCAGTGGGCCAGTCTCAGCCCTGTGCCATCACATAAACAGGGTTAGAGGGGAAAATTTGCATCTCTCCTAATCAGGGACTGTGAGGGTCATCCCAGCCATGGCCCTTCCTAGCCCATCCACCTCACCTCATCTCTGCTCCAGTGCAGGCCACCGACAGTCCCCTTTGCATCTGGGTAGTGCAGAACTGGCAGAACCAGTCCTGTGCCTGAATGTAACAGACCCCTTCTCTGGGTGTATTACACTTACCTCATGGCCTTGTGTACAGGGCAATGAAAGATAGGGTCCAATAGCATCACGGCAGTTTTGGTCCATGCTTACTGGCATTGCAGGATTTTTTTGATAAGTGAACAGGTGTATTTGATTTCAGTAAAATTAACATCTCACTTTAAAAAAATCTAATTGTCGAAGCAAACAGTACAGTCATAACGGGAGTGACTCAGTTTCTTAGTAAATGAGGTTGAAATTCAGTAATTATAGATGTGGATGTCCTTATAGCTCTTACATTGCTAAAAGTATGCCTAAGTGTTTTGTGCTCCACAGTCCCACGCAGCAAAGTCATTGCCCAATTAGTAACAAGTTACTCACTCGGAGGAGAAATATTTTGCACAGAAAAACAACACATTTATTTTGTTCCAGAGAATGGTTGTTCCCTTAAAGGGACACTGTCAAGAATTTTAGGCCTGACATTAAGGCTTTCCTGCACACAAGGAAACATGTGGGAGGGAATCAGCCATTGTTGCCACCTCTCGTGAGTTTATCAGAAGTCTTGAAATATTTGTGTTCTGTAAAGCCCCAGCTGTGGGAATCAACTGATTGCATGAGGACCTCAGCTTTCATTCAAAAAAGAAATAAGTTTATAACCAGTGTAGCTGCAGAGAAAAGCTTGAGAACATGAAGCAAGTACTCCCTTCTGAAATCAGAAGGCAAAGAAAAGAATCCACAATATATTCTTTTAAAAAGCTCATGACTTTTAAGCCCATCTCCTGATTTTTGGGGCCTGATTCATGATTGTTGGATGCCGGAGGTTAGTGATGCCAGTTTGTATTTCATTTCTCCTGTACGCTCACCCTTAGAAAATGTTGCAGAGACAAATGTGATCCAGGGACAGAATAAAAGGATAATACAGACAAGAGAGAAATTCAGAGGTGGGAAAGAGACAAGCTGAGATGAAGAGTCGGGGAAATGGCAAATGCAATTTGTTAGTGTTAAAAGGATGGAGATGAGGTTGATATTTACGGGGCAGACAGAGAGGGTTAAAGGAGTCTATGCCAGAGCCAGAAATTGAACCCGCAGCTTCCAACTCCCAAAGCGCAGCCTTAACCACAAAATCATCCTTCCTCTCTAACTCCTGAGCCCAGAGAGGGCTTAAAAGACTAATAAAAGAAAGCAATTTTGCCCTGGGTGTTGAAAGATCATGAGCCAGATTCAGCTTTGTTACGCCAATGCAATCCCACTGTGTTAAAAGGTTACAGAAGTGTAAACCAGATCAGAATTTGACCTGGTAAAATATTCAGAGCTTTTTGTGGAGATATCTCTTTTCTCTCTTTATCTCTCTCTTTAAAAAAAAAAATAGAGGAATGTGCTGTGGGCTGAGAAAGGCACTTTAAACCTCACTTGCTACAGAGTTAACTGGAAAGCCTTGACAGCTATGCTAATACTCTGCTATTTAGTCTGTTGAAAATGACATTGAAGGGTCTTGGTTAAAGATATGGCTCATTGTTTGAGCAATTTAATGAGCTGTTACACATATACCGACCCTGTAGGAAGTATCATGGCTTTCTGAATGTTGCTGGTTGTGTTGGCCATTTGGTCTGACATCTGGGCTTACTACACTCTAACACTCAGTAATGTCTTTGAGGGGCCAGTCACATC
This sequence comes from Malaclemys terrapin pileata, assembly GCF_027887155.1. Taxonomy (NCBI): domain Eukaryota; kingdom Metazoa; phylum Chordata; order Testudines; family Emydidae; genus Malaclemys; species Malaclemys terrapin. The sequence goes on from NC_071519.1 coordinate 32,645,750, forward strand.
TCAAGCAAACATAAGAACATAAGAAAGGCCATATTGGGTCAGACCAAAGGTCCATCTAGCCCATTATCCTGTCTTCCGACAGTGGCCAATGCCAGGTTTCCCAGAGAGAATGAACAGAACAGGTAATCATCAAGTGATCCACCCACTGATGGACCTAGCCTCCATGAACTTTATCTAGTTCTTTTTTGAACCCTGTTATAGTCTTGGCCTTCACAGCATTCTCTGGCAAGGTGTTCCACAGGTTGATTGTGCATTGTTTTAAACCTGCTGCCTATTAATTTAATTTGGTGACCCCTAGTTCTTGTGTTATGAGAAGGAGTAAATAACACTTCCTATTTACTTTCTCCATAACAGTCATGATTTCATAGACCTCTTTCATATCCCCGGCCCCTTAGTTGTCTGTTGTCTGAGCTGAAAAGTCCAGTCTTATTAATCCCTCCTTGTATGGAAGCTGTTCTATACCCCTAATCATTTTTGTTGCCCTTTTCTGAACCTTTTCCAAGTCCAATATATCTTTTTTGAGATGGGGCGACCACATCTGCACGCCGTATTCAAGATCTGGGCGTACCATGGATTTATATAGAGGCAATGTGATATTTTCTGTCTTATTACCTATCCCTTTCTTAATGATTCCCAACATTCTGTTCACTTTTTTGACTGCCACTGCACACTGAGTGGATGCTTTCAGAGAACTATCCGCAATGACTCCAAGATCTCCTTCTTGAGTGGTAACAGCTAATTTAGACCACATCATTTTATATATATAGTTGGGATTATGTTTTACAATGTGCATTACTTTGCATTTATCAACCTTGAATTTCATCTGCCATTTTGTTGCCCAGTCACCCAGTTTTGTAAGATCCTTTTGTAGCTCTTCGCAATCTGCTTGGGACTTAACTATCTTGAGTAGTTTTGTATCATTTGCAAATTTTGCTACCTCACTGTTTACCTGTTTTTCCAGATCATGTATCAATATGTTGAATAGGACTGGTCCCAGAACAGATCCCTGGGGGACACCACTATTTACCTCTCTCCATAGGCGCTGCTGTGATTAAAATGTGCATGGTCACAAGGGAGGCATGGGAAAAAATGGCACCTTTTTACACTCAGTAGAATTGGCAGGGATGTGGTTTTCTCATTCCACAAGAATTTTTGAGATTTAAAAAAAATTTCCCATCCCAAATTGGGACAAAAAGTGGAAATCTTGAAAAAACAAAAATCTGGAAAAAAAATCAGATTGGGTCCATCAAAACATTTTGTTTTGATCATTTCAGAAGGTTTCAATATCTACCTTTTATTTTATTTTATTTTATTTTTTTGAGTAAAAATTATCTTACATTTCAAAACAAAAGACATTTCAACCCAAACAATGATTTTTTTTAATTTCAGAAAAGTCAAAATGGGACATTTCAACAATTTCAAAACTTTTCCCCCCATTTTCATTGTAACAGAAGATTTGTTCAAACCAAGCCTTTCTCACCAACAGTTTTGGTTTCAACAAATTGGCATTTTCTGACAAGAAAAGGGTTGTTGAAGAATTCCTAATCAGCTCTACTACTTGACACGTCTGCTCCCTGGGCGTCTTTGAGTCATAGCTCCTCGCTTTGCTGACAGATAATACGGTACTCCTGCTGATCTAGCACCGCCATGGAAGAGTGAGCTGGATTCTGCTCCGGCTTGCTCCAATGGCTGTGAAACTGCCAGTTAAGTTCTGATGGCAAAATCTTGATTGTTTGAGAGGCAGAAAGAACCCTGCTTAACTTTTACATTCCAGGTGGAATTTGCAAGACAGGTAGGAAAACCATCTTTGGATTGTAAATTAGGCACAAATTTGGATCTGGAATCTCAGAGAAAGAATAATTATGCAGTTCTACATCGTCATTTTTACAATCACTTATGACTAGCAGCCTGACTCCCTGCCCTAGACCTTATGCCTTCATTCACACCTCTGCAAAGCAATTGTAAAGCACGACCAAATCAGAACTCCCCACTTCCCCCATGATAGTGTTTCACGCTTTCTTTGCACTGGTCTCAATGATAACAAAGTGAAAGGCAGTGAGGAGGTAGGGCTGTCACTGCACTGTGATATGCTATATTGGATTGTGGAAAGCATTTTAGTGGTTTGCCCCAGTGGGATGTCTAAACTGGGCTGCTAGTGTTTATTGGGTGGTGCCAAGGAGTATGACTTATTGTCTTAAAGGGAAGGGAGACAGGATAATTTTTCCTGAAGGAAAGTCCCGCAGTGCCACTCCCAGCCTGTGCAGGAGATGCTGAGCTCACACACTGGCCTGAGGCTGTCTCCCCTGTCATGAAGGACTCTGGAATGGATGATAGAGGGAAGGCAGTAAAAGAGGTCTAAAAACGGTCAGGTGCTGAGAACCAAAGGAGAATGTGGCCCCAGAACAAATCACGCTTGGGAGATGCCGCATCCATATGAAGGAAAGTAAGTTTGGCCATCTCTAGTGTAAGGTCAGATGTTTCAGAAGTGCTGAACTCTGTCATTGAAGCTAATGGGAGCTGAGAATGCTGATAAAAATAGTGCGAACTGAGCAGAGAGAGATTTCACTTCCTCCATATCTTTGGTCCATGCACTCCTCAGAAAGGAGCTCACACAATGTCTGATTGCCAGTCATTCTTCTTCCTCCTTTTATTCCCATTCCAGTGGAAACAGATTCGAGTGCCAGACTTTAGTGACAGGCACTTGAGACTCAAATTGCTTTGGACAAACAGATGTACTACCAGCTCCGCATTTAATATTTTAAAGTCAGAGGGAATGGCACAGCATGTAGCATTTTGTTCAACTCGAACAACCTGTAATTTACAGGTTGCCGGGTTCTCAGCCTTGGAGCCTGTATTTCTCTCTCCCTGTCTCGAGGCTACTTGAGGGAGGCACTCCGGCCTTGGTGGCAATGAGTAACGGAGCACAGGGAGGATTTTGACAGCTGAGAGCAAAAGTCCTGGTCAGAAATAAGGGCGAGGTTATTTTCGGAGCTGTCTCTGGGGTATTGGCATCCACTTCCCATCTCCCAGAGGTGCTGAGAACTCCATCCCTAACTCCAGTGTAGTGCAAGGAATGGTCAATCAAGTTTTAAGTCAGGATTGGATTTTTTTTTTTAAAAGATCTGCTCTAGTTCAAACACACATTATTTTGAAGACGTTCTCTGGCCTGCATTACACAGGAAGTCGCCTAGATAATCGCAGTGGTCCCTTCTGGGTTGGGAATCTATGAATCTGTGACTCTCTGGAGAGCTAAAGATAAGGCTAGGATTTTTGAAGAGGGCTTAGAGAATTAGGCACCCAAACTAAAGGATTTAGGCCCTTTGAAAATCGTAGCCTTTGAAAACCTCTGGGGCCAGATTTTGACTTACCATGCACAACCCTATTAAATCCTATGGGATTGGTCTAGGTATGCATAGGGCCGAAATGGGCCCTTCGCACCCCACAAACAACAGATTTGACTCTCTGCCTTTTACAGGAAGATAACAAAGGATGGGAGAATTTCAAAGGAGTTCTTCAAATCCTTCCTGTCCGTGCACCGGGCAGTTTGTAATCAGGCAGCAGGACAGCAGTCTAGGAGGACTATAAGCTACCCATGTAAGGGGGCTCCCTGGCTGGTGCAGAACTGCAGGAGTGAATGGCTCAGTGGCAGCCTCCTCCCAGCCACGAGTGTAGGGCCGTGGCTATAGGTGTGAGGAGGGAGGAATGGCAGAACTACACAAAACCCCTCTGTGTAAATTAGAGGAGCTTCACTCTAATTGATGTCAGATGCTTCAGGGGCCCTCAGATGACCTGAAAAGACAGGTTTTAAACCACCTTTACCCCCCGTGATGCTGCACCCCATATTCTTCATAGTGATATTATAATATGATTATAGCATAATTATGATGCATTTTGTGCAAGACGGGTCATGTGAGGTGTCAGTGGAAAAGTTATGATTTGCTGAATATAATTATCCTATTTGTGTGCATGTATCATTTTTGTATCTAAAGTTATGAATATTGATTATATATCTGTATTTATTATATATCTGTATTTCAAATGTAGTTACACCTGGGTGACGTGCACTAGGCAAGATGCTTTCAGTCTAGATAGCTGGTGGGGAAAGGCCTGTTTAGGGCAATGAGCCATTAGGGAAAATAATAGGCCTTAAGAGAAGCTTTCCCCCCCACCTGGTGACCCTTCCTGAGAACGCTCCAGACAGCCTGTAAGTCAGTGGTCCCCAACCTTTTTCGTCTGGCAGGCGCCAGACGACAAGCCATGGAGGACTGTAGCGGCGGACGAGCATCCGCCGAAATGCCACCAACAAGCGGCAACGTTAATAGGCGTCGCTGCCGAAATGCCACCGACAAGCAGCGTCATCCAGAAAATCGGCGGCATTTCGGCAGTGACGCCTCTGGATGACGCTGCTTGTCGGCAGCATTTTGGCGATGCTCGTCCGCCGGCCAGTATGCGGGCGCACTTAGACGCCCCGGCAGGCGCCATGGCGCCCGCGGGCACTGCGTTGGGGACCCTTGCTATAAGTAATGCCTGCTATGACTCTACAAGGGCATGTGACCAGGCCACATGACTCTGGACTCCATATTGGGGCATCTGTATTTTTCCACAAACTGGTCTGGGAACTGGTTTTGGAACAAAGGGTTCCCGCCATATGCTAAATCTATATAAGGCAGGGAATGACCTCATCTCTTGTTCTTCACTCCCCACACAAGAAAACTCCTGGAAACACCTGAAGAACAAAGACTGAACTCGGGGAAGTGCTGGACCCAGGCTAAAGGGATTTCTAGCCTGTGTATTAAAAATCTGGGGATTACAAGCTGCAAAGCAAGTGCAGCGTAGGCCCTGAGAATCTGCCAGCCTGCTTGTATGATCAGCTAGGGTAAGAATTTGCTGATTCATATCCAATCTATCTAGTATTTTAGGCTTAGTTTGCATTTTTGTTTATTTACTAGGTAATCTGCTTTGATCTGTTTGCTATCCCTTATATCACTTAATATCTATCTTTTTGTAATTAATAAACTTATTTTATGTTTTAATTTAAACCTGTAGGTTTGGAGTGAAGTTCTTGGAAATCTTAGCTCAAGGGGCAGGGGTGTTGCATTTCCTCTCCACATTGAGGGGGAGGCAAACTGGATAATAAATTCATACTAGTCAGGGTTTGGACCAGGGCAGGACGGTACAGCTCTGGGGTCCTAGGCTGGGAAGCTGGCAGTTATTTTGGCTGTAGCCTCCCCACTGTTGGTTCATGTAGTGGCTGGTCAGAGCCTGCATGTAACTGCAGCTGGGTGTGTCCCTACCTGTGTGAATGCTGGTGGAAGTGTAGGACTGGGAGCGGGTCTGCAGCTTCTCACAGCAGCACAATGTGAGAGGGTGGGTCAGAGGGCTCAGTGGTACGCCAATTCCAGGTGGCATCCCGGGGGAACTCGTCACATACCCATTCCCTTTCTTTACTCAACCTGCTGCTGGAACCGAGCTGCAGGGCTGATATATCGACAAGAACTCATACAGCTGTTATTTCTCTCATTAGTCCTGGGATCCTTAGACACTATGGACCAAACTCTCTGGACAAAACTCCACTTAAGGCAATAGAGCTGCAGTCATTTACATCAGCTGGTATTTTGGCTCTATCACAGTTATCATTGATGAGGCTGAAGTGCAGAGAGGGAGAAGTAAACAAATGGCTAGCAACCCTAGCAAAACACAGGAGATGCACACTGCCTGGTGGAACATGGTTAAATGGAAGAACAGAAAATCAGAAGGGGAAAAAACATTTTATCTTGAAGCTTCTAAGGGCGCATTGAAAAGAATGGAGAGGGGGTTTTGCCTTTTATTATTATTATTAAAAAGCTTTTAAATAAATAGCTGACAATGTCTCTTATTTGAGTAATTCTTTGCTAGCAATAAATGTGTCACTCTAAAGTGCTTTATTTAGAAGTAAAAAATGTATATTTTTGTAGAATTCTCTGCTTTACATCAAGTCACCGGCTGGAAGCAAAACTCCTTCCTCTCTTCTCACCGCTCCCTGCTTGAGACAGTCATATATTCTTCTATAACCTGATCTTAGTTATAAAAATATATATATATAAGAATAGAGAGACAGCTGGCTCTCCCACACATTTGACATTTCTCTTTCTGCCTGGTTTAACTTTTTTATGACTGCCTGGGTTCGCTTCATTGGAGAATTTCTCCCTTTAAATGAGTTTCATGTTTTATGTTAGAAATTTTCCTTTGGACAAACCTGGTAATTTTTCAAGTTAAAATGTGTACATTTTAAGCACTTAGGAAGTTTAAGGATCCCACTGATGGGCCCATAAATCTGAGTTTTTATTCATGCTGGAGTCTCTGCGTCTAACTACTTCCTTTAAATAAAAAAAAAAGGAGAGAGAGAAAGAGACAGAACGAGAGCAAAGAAAGAGGCTGGCATATTTTTAATTTGTTTTAAAGTAGGAAAAAAACCCACCTGTCAATTCTCTAAGTAATTTATTAGTATCTGCTCATTCTTCCAGCTCTTTATGTACTAATGTCAGTGTAACACTATACTTGCGGTTCTTCAACCATGTACTCGTTTAATAGAAAATGAAGCTGAGGCTGATTTGGTTTCATTGTTATTTACTACATAAAATCAGGCTCTGCTAAGGGAGTGAAATAAACGTTGCATGCCTGCACTCAGTTATGCATCCAAAACCCTCCCATTCGAAGTAGGTGGTTCTTCTGGAAATGACATCATCCCAGCACCAGCCAATGGGGGCTTCCAGATACGGTTACATCCTTTCCTGGAGGGATGTTTCTGTGTAGACGTAGACTTGGGCTTGAGCCATCAAGTTTGGCACTGGATATGAATTCAAGTATTCTCCAAGCTCATGGGGTTTCCTCAGATTCTGCATCATGGTTTGGGCTTCACCCTGGAGATGGACATTTTAGAATTAAATGCTGATCGGAATCCAAAGGTTCCTAAAGTTTAGAAGAGGTCGGATATACGTTTTTGTGGAACTGCAAAGCTGGGATTTTTCAGCATCTTCCACTTTTACAGCTTGCCTATTTTCTAGCCCATGAAGCAGTAGCATCTCCAGCCCCATACCTCTTTCTGCTTCCCACCCCCACCATGGTCTTCTCTGTCTGTTGAATGGTTATAACTCAAGATCACATAATGAATCAAAGCAGGACAGGTCCTATTGTTTGGAAAGAAGAAGAAAAAATAAAAAACCCAGGACTTAAAAGACCAGAATTATTTTTCAAATAGAATGGAAAAAAATCTAACATGGCTTATCACAAGGAGAACAAGCACTGTGCAAATGTGTGGGTCTCTGAGTGGCGTGCGGGTTGTTTTGAATAGATATATGACATTGTCAAAGAACCTGCCATTGTGTTCCTGAAAGGCACTCGCAACATTGCATAGAAATCAGTCGTTCATGTCACCCTGAGACTAGGAAAAGATGGCATAGATTATTTATTTATTTTAAAAGGAAATGTCCCCAGAATAAGACCTTCAAAGCCAGATAAAGCTTATTTCTGAAAGGCATCAGAAACAAAGCAAAACTTTCGGGCAAAGAAACATTTCTAATGTCTTTATTTTATATATATATATATATATATACACATATGACAGAGAGAGAACAATTTCATCTTCCCCTTGTATTTGTTTGAATGGTCTTTGGTCTCCAATCGCGGGAGTTAGCCCAGGCGCATTGATTGGCATGCTTTGGGAATCTGAGCCAAACACCGCTCTCAGTGAGTGCTGCTGCTCTAGCTGAAAAGAAGAGGAGATGCTCAGTTAGGGAGTTAGAAAGAGGACCCTACTCCTCCCAAAGGTGGGTGAAATCCAATGCATTCTCAGGGTTTAAACCATGGAAACCCGGAGCAGAGCCCTTTGCAGGAGTTGGCAGCAGGTGGTTAGGATAGGGCCAACACTCAGTGGGGGCGGTGCATGGATTTTGGATCTGGCTTTGATGCAGGACAATCTCTTTCACTGCCACTGCAAGGTTTTAGAAAGAGAACATCTAAAGAAGAATTCAATTACAGCAGCGTGTAATTTTCTGTTTGCAATGCCCTTATTGTACGTGTAATTGAATCAGAGTAAAAAGATCCAGCCAATTGCTGCAGGGCAGGGATAAAGCTGTGGAGACAAACTGATGGAGCCTGACTTGAAAAGGCAGAGGAGGTGAGGCCAGGAGTTAGTGTAAAACTAATATCTGTCTCTGTCAAAGCCTAATGGTTAGAGCAGGGCTCTGGGAGCAAAAGTTCTAGATTTTCCACCTGGCTCGAGGAGGTATTCTGTGATTAGAGCAAGTGCCGGGGATTCTGGACTCTTGAGTTCCAGCCCTAGCTTGGGGAGCAAGTTTGTGTTGTGGTTAGAGCAGCAGCTTAGGCGCTAAGTGTCAGCCTGGGTTCTATTCCCAGGCTTTCCCACTGGATTCAAGTGACCTTTGGCAGGTCCCTTCTGTAATACAGCTGTGACAATGCTTGTCTTTCTCACAGGGGTGCTACAAGCAGAAGAGAGACTGGTAAGGTGCTTTGACATCCTCTGTAAGTGCACTTTTTGTTTGTCTCCTTGCTTGGCTTAATGTAGGTAAGTGCATTGGCTTTCGACTCAGGAATTCAAATGAATCACTGAGCCATGTAGCCCGGGGCAGCCAAGAGTTAGAAGATTCACCATGTGCCTCTACTCAAATCTCTCCTACTATTTAAAGCAGTGAGGGGGGATCCCAGGACTCCTGGGTTCTATTCCTAGCTCTGTCAATGCCTCGATGGGTGATCTTGTGCTGGTCAGTTCACCCGTCTATGCCTCACTTTGTCCATTTGTAAATGAGGTCTAAGCACTGCCTACCATATAGTGATCTTAAAGCTTAATTAACCCAGGAAGCTCATAAAGTTTTTTGGGAGCCTTGGCTAGTGGTGACGGAGAGGAGAGTAAAGCATTGTTATCAACTTACATGACTTTGCCATTAGGGACACAGGAGGAGAGAGAGAAGGTTGACTGGGGCTCAGATCAGCCATATCAGGAGCCTTGTATCCACTTGGAAAATATCATCGGTCTCTGCCTTCATACAACCAGGGCTGGTTAGTTCCCCAAAGTGTCTGCTAGTGACTAGGTCTTGTTGGGTATCCCTAGACCCAGATACTGCTGGCCAATGGTACAATGACCTCGGTGTCCCCTAGCTCACTGTAGAAGATGTGTCCATATGCACCCGGATCTGCCTTCCTATCCCATCCCACTTCACCTTATTCCAAGCCCTGTTCCGACTAAGTCTCCACCCAGATTATTTCAAGGCTTTGGTGGGCAATTGATCCCTGCACTGGCACAAAGCCTGGCACAGCGACTAGGTTTTGCACCTCCCCTCTGCTAGGGATCATGAGGGGGCTGGATCAACCACTGGACAAAGTTAAAGCAACCTGAGAGCTACCCTAACCAAATCCTACTCATATAGCCTGTAATAGGGTAGACTAGGCCCAGAAGCCCTCTGCTGTAAGACTCAGGGTCTTGCCATACCCATCCTAGGAAAGAAGCAATGGAGCTAAGTCCTCCAAACAGCCTAGAGAGACTGTGCAGGAAAGCAGCTAATCAGGGGGAGGCGGCAAAGGGCTAGCCAATCAGTGGGTTCAGGCTAGTATAAAAGGAGCTGCAGTGCTGGTGCCAGAAGAGTAGAGCTGGTGTGCCTGACTGGCCAAGGGAACTGTAGCCCCATAGGCAGTTCAGTGCTAGCAGGGAGTGGGGGGGATGAGAGCTCCTGGCTGGCTGCTGGGCCTGAACACAGAAGAGCCCTGAGGTAAGGGTGAAATATTGGTGAAGTCTGAGGCTGCAGCACATGGCTGCTAGTCTTAAGGTCCCTGGGCTGGGCCTGGAGTAGTGGGTGGGCCTGGGTCTCTCCTTATCCCCACCCCCCATAGGCTGCTGCAGAAGTAGCCTACAATTGGACCATTATAAACCACCAGAAGAGGATCTGATCTGTTAAGAGGCTCAGCTGGGGCCAGAACAGACCAGAATGGGTGGAGATTGTGGGGAGAGAGCCCTGGGGGCCCAACCCAGGGCCAGGGGTACTTAAAGACTTTGTTGGATTAATTCCCAAGAAGGGGTCTGTTTGAGTTGTGTTTTGCACAGGCTGTATCTGACTTGGCCAGAGGGCTGGGTCACTAGATGCTACCAGGGAAACTGCCAGAAGAGTTGTGATAAACTGAGAAGTGCTGACACACCTGACTAGAAGAGGGCAGTTGTGGGAAGTGGGTCCTGTTGGGATCCAGGTAGTTACATAGCCCTGTGCAAATTTGTGCAGCAGGAAATCATTGGGGTGAAGAGATACCTTTACTCTTGGCCCCAACCCAGATCACCCCCAACATGGCTGCATGGCGGGGGCACCAATGGGTGCTGTGTGCATCCTTTACCCCCTTGCCATGGTGTAGGAACAGCAGAATATACTGTCTTGGAAGGAGAAGGGCAGCTCTTGGAGACTGAATTCCAGCAACAGGCTTAGTTTTGGTTACATTCCAAGTGTCTAATGAAATTTTTGGAGTGTAAACTGCATAGGGTCCACTGTAAAAAGCTGAAGAAGCATGCCCCCCCCCAAAAAAGAGAGCAAATAAACAGAGTGGGGGGCAGGACAAAACAAGGATGCAGCAGCCTTGGACTCCCAAGCACTCGTTAATAGCTGGAGAGCAGGGGAAAGGAAGTGTCTCATTGTCTCAGACTGTCATCCTTCACTCTGATGAGCACTTAGAATGTCAGGACCCCTTTCAGCAGCTCCATACAAGCAATCAGCCCCTCATGTCAGTCACTGCTGTTTGCTTGCCACCTCTCCAGCTCATTATAGGGATGCATTTAAAGAAGGCTATTCTAGAACATGGAAACAGCAGGGTGGGTGGAATGCTTCTGTCCAGGCCATTTAGGGAGTGTCAGCATTGTCCTAACACTGCTTTTCTGAGAAGCCCACCGCAGGATCTGAGCCGTGGTGTTTGCGGGGGCTGAGCTCGCACTAGCTCTTGCTAAGGCTGGCACAGGAGGGAGTATGGTCTAGGGGACGGGGCACTGGATTAGTATCCTGGGGTCTATTCCTGACTCTGCCGCTGACTGGCAGTGCAAGTCCCTCCTCTTCACACTGACAAGGCCCCATATAAAGAGGCTGAAGCTTAATCTATTCCTTGCTCCTAGAGTGATTGTCTTGGAAGCCAAAACCCTGCTGGGGCTGCTCTGGGATTTGCCTTCTTAGCTCTGGGCTCTAGTATTTCCTGCCCCCACCCCAATCTGTGGGTGGATCTCTCCCTGCTCATGGGGCCTGGGATGTATTTTGAGATCTGCAGGGTTTGAGAGACAGATGGATGACTGTAGCGGGATGGTCACCTGCTCCTGTCCTGGGGGGTTTAAAAGGGCCCAGGAGAGGGCTGTGGCTGGGAGCAAGCAGTTCCCAGGCTGAGTGGGGAAGTCAGCTCAGCTGTGGCCATGCCCCAATCAGGGCTCAGCTGGCCCTTATAAAATCTCTGTGAGCCAGAGGCAAAGGGAGAGTCCCTCTCTCTCTGCCTGCAGAGAGGGAAGAGCCTGTTTGCTTAGGAGCTCACAGGGTACCTAGAGTGGAGCAGGGCTGGGGGAAGGCCAGAGGAGCTGGGGAGCTCTGTCCTGGAAACCTCCCCAGGTTTTGTTAAAGGCCCAGAAGGGTACTGGGGGTTGCAGCGGGCATCCCAGGGGTAGGCCAAGGCAGCAGGTCCAAACCCTGCTTGCCTGTGATGAGTGGTTTGTACACTGCAGTATGCCCCAGGGAATGGGGGCTAGATGGTGACTGGCATAGCTTGATTCTGAGGTGAGGAGGGGATAGTGGGTGGGGGTTCCCCTGGGAGGGGAGACCCAGAAGCTGTGGGGTACTGCCAGGGGGCAGCCCCCAAGGTAAAGGGGCATGGGGGCTAGCGGCAGGTGAGACACTGGCAGGCAGAGGGCGCTCCAGAGGCTGGCAAGCTAATTCCCAGGATGGCCAGCAGGCACCACTGCAGCGATGAGTCATGCCCCATTACAATGGCTTTCTAAAGGGGTGCAGGGCCTGCTCCTGGCAGCATCAAGAAAACTCTCCAAAGGGGAGCCATGGTAAGGTTTTTCTCCCATAGCTCCCTCCTATGGGATTCCTTGAATGAGGGAGTGATCCGGGCCTCTGTTTTCACTGGCAAGCCACCTACAGCAGTAGATGCTTAGTGGGGAAAAAGTTTTGGAAGATGTGGAGAGAGGCTGAGGCAATTTGGTTTCCTGTGCAATAGGCATGTTAGGGACTTCAGAAATTGTCAGAGCCTTCTAACTTCCCGCTGTGTCTCTGGATTGTGTTTCTGGAGGGGTTACATACAGTGCATTTCTATGAGAGTCTGAATGAAATCAGAACATCAATGCAGTTACATTTCTTCTCACCCTTGTAGCTCCCCAGTTCCCAAGATCCAAGTTTTGGGGTGTAGAGTAGTGAAGGTGAGGATGGGGAGAGTTGCTAATTCTAGCCCCTTGATCAGGTGAATACAAATCACCTTTTTTAATTTAAATACACTTTTCTTTTAAAATAAACCCATTTAAAACCAATTTTGAAATTGTAACTAAGGCCTAAATTTACTATAATCTATTACCCTCTTTTAAATTAAATTAAAAAAGGTAAGCAACACATGTTTTGCTGCTGAAATTCTAAACAAAACCAGACCACTGAATTGGTGGAAGACCTTGTCTAAGCACCTGGAATCAATTTGTTGAAGTACTAAACCAGCTTTTGATAGTAGTAGCTTCTTCTGCAGGCTGAGAGAATATTTTTCATTTCAGTTTATTCAGCTAGTTCAATGTAATTAGTTAAGCAGCCAATTGGGAGTTGAAGCAGGAAAGCTTGCTTTCCTCTTCCCATCTATGAATAAAAATGAAGTATGGAAGGATGAGCTCTACTAATTCTAAAATTTTGAAGCACATGGAGACCAGTAAAAATCAGTTCAATCTACTAACTACAGATAATACAGTTGTTTAACTCAGTTTTAAATGTAAAATGTTCTCTAAAACATTGTTCTTATTTACCCAGCACATTTAAGGTAGTTCTATTTAACTCATTAAAATAATACAAATGCTGAGTTATGCATCTTTCATTGAATTTCAGTTTTCATTTAGAAAGTGATATAAATCACAAATAAAAATTGTCTAGTAAATAAGCAATTCATCATTCACCATTTTCTAGCATAATACAAATATATAGCTTACTATGCATTTATTCATTTTATAATTGCTTACATTAATGTATATAGACATTGTAATCTCCTGATTAGCAAAAAGTCCCAAATTTAATAGGCTATATTTAGTTGCAAATCTACATATTTTAATGAGAATCCACTTTTTTTAGGAAAAGAACTAGAAAATACAATGCAAAACAAGATTAAAATAGATTATTTAAATCAAGCTTTCCTGCTTGTTTTAAATCATGGTTAAAATTGGCGATAAGAACTTTGGTTTAAACCAATCTTGCTCTTGATTCAATACCCCAAAGACTCTGGGCTATCCCCAAGCCTGGCTTACTTTTTGGAGGGAGCGGAGGCAGAGCATGGGGCTGAGTTTGTTTTTTTTTTTTTAACACATGCTGATGTGGTACACTCAGCTGTCTCTGGGACTCATAGCTGTCAGCAAATGTGAGTCAATTATTTGAATTTGATTTAGTGGAAAAAAATATTGTCATCTGGCCAGAAAGAGCCTGGGAGCAGGCAGAATGGAGTTTAAGAGGCCAACAGATGGAGGACCGTGGAAATGACTGAGATGGGGGGGGGGGGGGGAAGGGAGGGGGATGAATGAGCAGTAAAACATGAGAATTTGCAAACTTATGTGGTTTTGGAGTTTTGTGGACTGAAGACTTCAGCTGAGCCTGCTTCCCAGCATCACAGCTTCATTAGCTCTGCTTATGCTTTATCATCGTTTAAGGCATGTTAAGTACTAGTGAAAGATCCTGGATTGACAGCCCCAGAGAGTGAGGCTTTCAACATGCTGCCTTAACAGCACTGTTGTTACTGTGTATTATTGATAAAAGCCACAACCCCTGAGATACAGGGATAGCATCGAAGAGAAGGGGGTTTGGTCTTCATGACATGTCCTATCCAAGCTGGGTGACTAAAGTGCTTTAAAAAAAAAATGAAGATACTTTTGTGGTGACATTTTAAGATCACAAAAATCATTCAAAAGACTTATTTGTTTTGTCTTTGAGTCAACAGTCCACATTTCTTGGAGTGGAGAATATTTTTCAGTTGCTTAGATTTGTCTACATGAGACAGTTGCAGTTGAATCAGTTTTGTACTAGTTTAACTAGATCAGTTTTAAAAGTGTGGCAGGAGGCTCTGGCTTGCATACGAGTGGTTTATATTTTGGTTTAGTTAGTTGTGTTCCTAATCAAAGTAAGCTAAAATAATCCACTTTGTGGCCTTTTGCATGAATGTAACTATTAGTTTACATTCCCACCTTAAGTTATCCCAGTGCCATGTTCTTATGTAGACAAGGCCCAGGTGCGTAAATGAGCTCATCGCAGAACACTAATCAAGTGTTGCCATTGTTCACTCTGAGCAAAGTAACTGCTCTGATAGTGTTGACTCTCTTTTTCACTCCAAACACTGTTCATTACAGTGGACTCTCATTCCACTGGTCTGTTTGCTCCTGATAAACTAAACAAAGCAAATTCTGCTCAGTGCCACTAAGCATCTTGAAGTAACATTTTGTAGTTTAAATAACTCCCATACCTTAGTGAAATAGAACAGTCCAGATGTCCTGAAAGAAGATCCCAGGGCAGCAAGACTGTCCTAGTAAAGCTACCTTGTGTATGGCCAACAATGGGGCCAACTGTGCTATGGTGTTTGATTGTTCAGTGGCCTGGCTTTTGGTCACTACTGTGTCTGACTAGCCCTGCATTTGAATGGCTGCCAGGCAGGTAGACAGCTCTGGGTTCTCAATTTGCTCCATGATGGTTGATGATGATTCAAACTCCCCAATAGCAACATACATGGGCTGGCTGGAGGTGGTTTGAAATGATTGTGTTAGTGGCTATGAAATAAAGGGGGTAGGGGAAGAGTAAAGACAAACAAATGAGAATCCCACACTGCCTTAAATTCCTTTTCCTTCTCTTACTTGGAGCCTTTCCAGATGTGGCAGTGAGCTGCTAGGCTCTGAATCCGTTACCCTGCTGGTGAGGTGGGTGCACAACTGTCTTTCCAGGTCCTGAGAAAAAGGACAAATACCAGAGGACTGTAGGGCTGTACTTACCATGCAGGGCTCTTGAGATTATGTGGCTGAGGAGATAATCAGATCGCTTCAGTGAAACGATTAACATTCAGCAATATCTGGCTGGACTTCCATGGGCCTGACTTCTGTTGTTCTTTAAGGGTGTGTGAATGTGGGAGAAGGTACAGAGACAGCAAGAATCCTGACCTTAGATTGGCAGGTAGAAGGGTGGGATGGTGGAGGTGAAGGGGGATTGCTGGCATGGGTGGGAACATGGGTGCATCGTAGCTGGAAGTCCAAGGGTAACCCTGGGGGAACATGTGCAGTACCTCCAACAGGTAGCTGAAGATGCTGGTTCACACCCCTGTGGAAGGCCTACCTAGATCAGCAACTTGCAAGCAGAATGTCTCTGGAGACTGCGGCTCAGATGCCAGGCCTCGTGTGCTGCACCCTCCACTCTATATCTGGTTCAAGTTCTTTGGGCCCCCTTTGATCCACAGAGAGGCAGGAGAGCTTGTCACCCAGGGATCCTGGGGCTGCATCAGCTGGATGCACATGTGTGGGAGCCATCTTTCACCACATCCCATGTAGCTGAGCCAAAAGGCCACAGGGTTGGTGTGAACCAACAGGCAGTTTGTGAATATGGGAAGCTCTTACCTGGGCCCTATGGCTCAAAGGAGAGGGAGACAGTGTTATCGGTCCCCTCCCTGTAGCCCCAGACCCTCTGGGCAGGGCAGTACCTGCTCATTCAGGCACAGTCCCACCAATTTAACAAGGGGGGACGACAAATATTTGAATTGTATGTGCCTCCACTCAACAGCTTCTTATTGGAAAGCCCTGGGATGATATGGTGCTGGAACTTCCCTCTCCTGCCTATGGTTTGACCTGCTCTTTCTAGTCTCTCCTCCGTAATGACGAACAGCTCTTCTTTCCTGTACAGCCTCTGCCTTTCCTCCTCCTCCTCTTCCGCCTCACTGCCTTTCAGCGGCTCGTGAGTTGTCATTCTGTGCTGCACGGCCTGCCACCCACTTGCCTCACTGAGCTTAAAAAGGCAATTCAGAGTACACGCTGCTGAGCAGCCAGGGGATCACAGGCTGGGGAATCCAGCGCTAAGAGCCTCCCCTGGGACAAGAAATTCCTAGCCCTGGATTAAAGCCCAAAGAACTAAAGCAGAGAGGGGTAGCATGGTCTAGTGGAGCTTCCACTAGATTGGGACTTGGGATACTTGGATTCTATTCCTGCCTCTGCTCTGACTTCCAGCAAGTCATTTTGCCTCTTTATCCTCCTACCATTTGTCTCTGTAGACTCTAAAGTTCTTCAGAGCAGGGACTGCCTCTCGCTGTGTGTCCATGTAGCACCCAGCACAGTGGGGTCCTGATCTCTAGGCACTATCATAATGTTACTAATTTCCAAAAGGGCCCCCTGATTGCAAGTGTCACTGTTTTTAGGGGCCCAGCTGGAGACCCCTTGGACCTGTTTTTTTCCAGAGATTCTGCAGCCCTGGTGACTTCATTTGGAATGGGGGGGGGGGTCCAGAGTCTGTTCTCTACATCCCCACAGTCTGTTTATTAGGGCAATGTGGAGTGATGTCCCAGGAATCTCAGGCATGTGCCAGGTTATTATTGGTGATTGCTGAGAGCTGAGTGTGCTGCCCTTGTCTCCCTTTCTGAAAAAAGCTACTGCATTCTCCTTAAACGGCACTGAAATTGTTTCATTTAATTCATGAGGAATCTGTTGCTATGGGTTTTTTTACTTAGCAGATATTGAATCTTTGTTCCCCCTTTTCTGTCTGTAAAGGGATACAAGTTACACTTTAAGTTCAATTTATTCGTTGCTATGTATTCATTAGATCCTGGTTAGTTACTGCATTATTTAATGGGATTGATGATGTAATTAAGCCATAGACAGACATTAAACAACCAGAACAGTCAGGGAGGTTTAGGATCTTTTACTACTATGTTCCTAGCATTATACAGCTTCTAAATTTATAACAATTACTCTAACGGGTTGGTTAAATCCACACACTTCAAGCATACTGAAAACACAAACCGTAATGCTAGAGAAGTGCAGGGATAGGGATGCAGCTGAGGAGGGCATCATCACCCATGACTTCCACTCCTTCACTCTACTATAAAATATTCTATAACCTCTTCCTATAGACTAGGACTCTCTCTTTTCTTTTGCTTTGCTTCATGTTCTAGGTCTGCCTTGTTCAGATTCTAAACTCTCAGGGGCTCACTTTTTAATACTAATTTTAAAAAAATCCTTGAAATACTGTACAGCAGTCACATCACTCTCTGCATTTTATTAATGGCAGAACCCCACAAAGCGTTGGAGTGAGATGTCCTTGGGAGCCTTGGGTGAAAAACAATGTACCTAACACATTCATAATTGTTAATGAATGGGGCATCACTGTTTCCCCTTCAATAGACAGGGAAACTGAGGCAGAGACTTGCCTTAAGGCAACACAGCAAGTCCCTGTCAAAGCCAGGAATAGAACTCAGGAATCCTGAGTGCTAGCAGTCCACTGCACTAACCACTAGTCATCACTCACAGTCCAGGGTTAAAGCCAGTCCTACCTCTCTAGTGAAGTCAATGGCATCCTTCCCACAGCCATCCATGGATGTCGGATCAGGGCCTTGATTAAGTTGCTTTGTACCCAGTTTCCTGGGTGAGTGATTCCACAAAGGAAGCGGTCCCAACCTCCCTAAGGCCCTATCCTCCCTTTGGGCACTCTGGCAGCTTACAGGGGCCTGGGAGTGGGAATAATGCCTATGCAGAAGGTCCCCCTATCAGGTTTAGGCTGCCACAAGGGCTCTGGACTCCCTGCTCCAAGCCCCACAAAGGGGACAACAATAAAAGTTAGAGCATATATGGGAACTGCCAAGGTGGCTTAAAGCAACCGCAGTCCCCCACTGTCCTGCGCCACACCCAGCACACTTGCAGTGTGGAGTAGGGGCTGTGTGACACGCTGCAGGGAAAGTCAGGCTGCATCCATGTACACATGCAGCAGAGGGGAGACTGCAGGATGCTACGCTGCTAAAAGCAGTGGAGAGGTGCAAGGCAGTGTGTGGAGAGCTGTGTAGGGTACGTACCCTGGGGTTCTGGCGTGGCTATACGCTACTTGCCTAAGCAGCACCTCACTGTCTAGGTGGCTATTTACACCCATGCTGGCTGGGCAGGCAGTGTCTGTACTCTCCACACTGCCATAATGTCTACACTAGAGCTTACAGCTGTGCCACTGTAAGGTGTCTTGCTCTAGGCCTATTGGGGGGGAGAGCACTCCTGTAGACCTCCTTCATCCACCCCAATGAGCAGTGGTAGCTATGTCCGTGGGAGAAGCTCTTACGATGTTCAGGGGGTGGAATATTCACACACTTGAGCAAAGTACACTTTGCCAACATAAGTGGTAGTGTAAACATAAGCCATTGCTAGAGTTAGATATAATACGAATCATCCTGATTCACTTTTAAATGCCCAAAGATCATGGCACGTACCCAAGCAGACCAGCAAACAAGCCTGCTCATCTCTCCTCAGGACATTGCAGAGGATAAGCCAGGCATGAGTTGGAAGCTCCAGATTTCATGGGCCCATGCAGTGGTCTGCAGTGAAGGATGGGAATGGAGCTATCCAATGCAGGACAGTCATTGGTGTGCCCAAGGATCTTGCATTGTCTGGAAGTAGGCAGCCAGGGCACAACTGGGGTTCTTTCATCCAGTTTGCCTAGCTACTATGGGCACTGTGCTGGAGGCTTAGGGAATGTGGTGAAGCTCTAATGACCTCAGTGGGAAGTTGTGTTGAGAGAGCGCTTCCTGGGGCCTTATCTGCCCAGGGATATCAGCAGCAAGGATCTTATCAAATTGTAATTACCAGGCCTATATTAGCACTAATTGGCTCTCTGGAGTAAAGTTACTTCCAATCTGTATATTATGGGTGCACAGCAGGAAGTGATTTGGAGCTGAGCAGGTTGTGTGTGATCTGTCAAGGATCAGCTGTAACTACAAAGCAGGGGATGGGATGAGTGGGTGAAACAAATGTCAGAGTAGCAGCTGTGTTAGTCTGTATCCGCAAAAACAACAGGAGTACTTGTGGCACCTTACAAATTTGTTAGTCTCTAAGGTGCTACAAGTACTCCTGTTCTTCTTGAAACAAATGTGTGTAATATGCCCCCTGGACAGAACTAGAGGGTGAAGTCTCTGACCCTACCCCTTGCCTAAGGGCATCTGCCATGGACTCCTTGCACCTGATGGAAATACTTCAGTCAGCTGCAGATGTAGTAACATGGCCTGTATTTCTGCTTTTGGGACTCTAGTACATTGGGACACCAGGAGCAGTAGCATTACTGTGCACTCAGGAAGGGCCATGGCTTAGGAAAGCAAAACGGGCAATAATTTTTACATATGTCTGCAGGTCTGTGCTTAGAAGTCACCCCAGCTCAGCACAGACATCCAGCTGTATTCTCCTCCACCCAGAGTGTGCAGCCTGGGTCCCTTGTTCATGGGCACCAAACTGTAATTCAGCTTCTCCTTTCAGTGAAGGAACAGACTGAGCTGTTCCTCCCAGGCCATGAATCTTATGCGTCTATACAAAAGCATGCCCATTTTATTGGCTTATGCTCTTCACCTCTAAAAGCCCCCTGTGCATTGTAGGCAGGATTGTTTTATATCCCATCATGATAAAAAGTGCACAGCAATTAGGAAAAGTCCAGAGGAAAATACTGTCTCTGAATACTTACCAAGGTTTCACAACTGAGACGCCATGCTCTGATGCTGGAATGTACATTTGGACTCTGCTTTACTCTGTAATTAGCCCATATTTGTCTCTGACTTCAACTAATATTTAGCAGTTTGAAGCTTGGGACCCACATTACTTCAGCAAAGCAATAAAAAAAAAATAGTTATGTAATTGAAATGCTGCTGGGCTCCTGTGGGACCCTAGTATGTTGCTTCACTCTGCTGAATGATAAAGATACGTTGCCCTGATCAGAGGCAGATAAGTAGGCTGGCTGAGGCTGAATCCCACAGGCAAGCCCTAATCGAGCAGTCTGTTTGTTAACTATCCGTCTTTTTGTGATATTTGGTTTGCATAATGTGATAATAGAATAATGTGATCATTCTTTAAGGGGGAAATGAATCCAAATTAGGGGTAGTGGGGCAGAGGGTGGAGAAGCAATGCAGTCAAATCTTTCTCCATGACAGATTTTATCATACACTAAATGAGCCAATTCTCAAGGCTTCATTTTGGACCAATTTACTGCCTGTTTTGGAATCCACTTAACTACCGCAGTGTGAAGCAATAATCAGCTTGTGGTCAAACTCTGTGCCATACACAAACGTGTGTGTGTATCCTTTATTGTTAGTTAATGCTGATATTACAATGGAAGCCTAAAGAGTCTCACTGGGATTTGTTAGGTGCTGCACATAGAACAGAAACAGCCCATGTCTCAGAGGCTCTACAAGACACAGACAGACAAAGGGTAGAAGATGTCTATTTATGTGTGGACAGGTACATACAGTAGCAGTCGGATTCCCAGCAGGTACAAATGGTGCAGCTCTGTAGAAGTTAATGGAGTTACACTGCCAATGCAGTCTATGAACTTAAGCCTTAGCCCCCAGGTATGGAACAGAAACATACTTTCCCTGAATTCAGAACACCACAACAGAACTTCATCAATGAAATTCTATCTGGGGTCATTATGTGCTTCCCACCTCAATGACCCCTGCAGTTTCAAATAGCGATGGCATAATAAATGATATGACAATATAATGCAATGTTGTGAGCTTCTAACAAGTTGCCACCCTCACCCAAGAGTGGGTGAGATCATTTCTGTGTATTTTGATTGGAAAGCACTTTGGGGCACTTTAGCATGGAAAGCGCTGCATAAATACAGGCTATTGCTATTCTCTTCTAGTCACATCAATAAGTAACACATTATCCTGGGGGGGACAAAACTGAAAAGAATGCAAAGAAGGCAGGTAAGAAATAGGGTGTGTTTTTTTAAATCTAGTCTCTGTACTGATATCAGAGCTCTGAAGAAAATCAGAGCCAATCATACTCCAGATTCTCACTAATCTCCTATCCCTGGGACATCCTCATCAAATTTTGGCTTGATGGTTTCTTCACTCTGGTCAGTGGGGGCATGTTGCATTAATTGGATAGTTGTTACCTTTGCAAAGGGGCTTTAGTTTTCTTTTCACATTTCTTACTCAGGCAAAACTCCCTTTTGAAATCACTGGGTGGGAGTTTAGTCTGAGTGTGTTAAGGAACCAATCATGCCAACACTTCGTTGGCTAATGTGTATGATCTCACTGACATCGGTGGGACAGATTGGCAGTAGTAGGTAGGGGGCCATGCATTACTTTTTTATTTAGCTAAGGACTTCACAGTTTGATCTATTGTTACTTACTTGGAACACTTAATTTCAAGGGTTGAGTAGAGATGAGCCCTGAAATGAAATCCAGCATCCAGACAAGTCCTTAAACTTCAGCAAAGTTTAAATCTACATCCACATCTTGAGCACTATCTCAGGCCAGTCTCTGGTCTGATAAGCCATCTAGTTCTTATTCTTCTGAGAGTAACTCCAGATGCTACTCTTATGCACAGTCCTTTCTTGATTCTTACTAAACTAATTTCCAGAATACTATCCTGCACCAGTGAGTTTCACAGGTTAATTTATTATAATAAAAGCGTTTCCTCTTATTCATTTTAAATGTATTGCCTTTTAATTCTATCCAGTGCTCACTTGTCCTTGCATTATGGAAAAGGTTAAATATTATTGCTGTTAATGGGAACAAATTGAATTAGGCAGAGAAAATATGCCTGGAGGGAGAAATTCAGAAATTGGTCTGGAGTCCTTTGGCAGAAGGAACAGCTAAGTGGTAGCTTTCCCCACACACTGTACTGTGCCCCCGTGACTCAACCCTGACTTAGAAGGGTGACGGGAGGTTGGCCTCCATTAAAACCAAATTCTTCATCTCTCTAAGATTAGTGGAAAGGAGGACAATCAGTGCCACTTGGGATACTAGCTTTTATGACATTAGGCCAGTGTGTATTGAAGTCTGGGCTGTCCCCGCCCGCTCTGGGAGGGGTGCTGGACAATTACCTGGGAGTCACAGAATGGCTTCAATTGTTATCCAGAGTTTTTTGTTAATTTTTTTAAAAAGTGTCTACCTGTTTTTTTTTTTTTAAAAAAAAAAACCTTCATAATATAAAGCAAATGTAACTGATGCAGCTTTGTCTGCCTGGGTTTGCAGAAAGCCTGAAACAGTATCTGAGATGTGAATTGTCCCATTCATTTCAGATGCTAATGATACTTTAAATGTCAACGTTGTTAACTGCGCCACTGTTCACCAACGCATGTAAGAAAGGAGGATCCTATTCTGAAGCTCTACACCAGTGGTGAGATGTATGAGCCAATAACAATACATGGTGAGGTTGTAGGAGTGCGAAGGAAGGGGAAAATTTCATTTTCCTGAAATGTGGGCTCAGCTTTTGAAAGTTAGGGAAATTCTGCATTATGCCGTGGACTAAAACTCACTAACTCATCTCAGGCAAGCCACTGGACAGCCGTTAGAGGAATGACTTTTGAATGTTATCAGCCTACGTTGGCTGGGCTAGATTTGAAAGTAGGAAAAAGGACAGAGCCCGAGCACCAGTCTCCTGAGCCACTCGATCCCTTGGTCTACTAAGCAGTCAATAGGCCCGCTCCTCAGCTGGTGTAAAATTGCACAGCTGTACGGCCTTCAGGGGCGTGATGCCACTTTACTCCAGTTGAGACTCTGGCCCGATACGTCTCATTCCACTACAGTATGTTTCAAGTGGGATATTAATGGTTCCTGGTAAGTTTGGCTCAGAACAACGGTGCTAGTTTAAAAGCAATCCTTAATTTCAACTTGGCTGGGAAGGTCTGGATGGTCTGTTTGGGATCCCTTCCCTCATTCTGACACGTTTTCTATCCCACACGTGATGGCTCAATATTTCTCTTTTGCCCACCTCCTTCTCCTCCCTCCCCCCCTTCCCAGACTCCAGCAGCCCTTGGAACCTGACCTCTCTAACTGAACTAAAGCATGAGGTCACTGGGGGAAGATTCCATGGTGCCAAAGGGCCAGTCCTCTTCCAGACTCCTCACCAGCAGGGAACTGAGACCGAACGTGCCTTCCTCACTTGTGGGAAACTCTGCATCCTTTTTGTGTGGCTGAGAGTGGAGGGGTTTCTTCTGATGGGCTCTCATCTCACTCGAGCAGAGCTCTCTAGAATGACTGACGGTTGTGGGGGTAAGTTCCCCCCACAGTGTGAATCTTGGACAAAGCAGCAGTAACGCATTCCTGATCTGCTTTGGAGAGGGCTTCATTACACGGTTCCCTGCCCAGAGCACCTTTCCCTATCAGCCTCACTCAGGGTTTTTCATAGCTCTCTCTATCTTGTACCTCTGGGTGAATGTGGGACTCTTTGATCATCTGGGATTACATTGGGCATTATGAGCTTTCAAACAGTGCATGCTTCTGATTCAAAAAGTGGGTCATGTACAGTAGTGTGCTGGAGATGCTTTGATGTGTAAAGAAAGCAAAGGAGGGCTGGGGGAAGGAGGATTGGGGAACTCGCCGCTTGCTGGTACTAGTCAAATGACAGTGAGCACCCGTCCAAATGAACTGCTTTTACAAGTGCAGTGCTGGGAGTTTGACCTGGTGCAGTAGCTGCTCTGTACTGATTTCCTGACTTCTTTCCCTGTTACAGCAATTACTGGTGGCTGCACCACTGCACAACTCGTGACAGAGGAATGACAGGCACAGCTGTGGAGAACAGGAAAAGGGCCCAGAGTCAATGCAGAGTGGCTGTAGCAGAACCGTGTAGTCCAATGCGGTGTTCCCAGCTCAGTCACTCTATTTTCTCTGGGCCCTTCTTTCCCTGTATCACCCAAGCTGTGCCTGCCTTTCCTGTTTAGGATACTTAAATAATAGGCGCTTCACACACGCAAGCTGTAGCAGTGTAGATAATGGCAAAAAGAGAAGCTGCCACAGGAGAACTGACCCCGGGCCTGCTTCTCCATTGCCCTGCATCTTGTGTTGTCATTGACACCTGTACAAAATGGATGTCTCATTACCATTTGGGTAGTAATGTTTTGTGCCATGAATTACATCAAAAGCTGCAAGGCTGTGGAGAATCAGATCCAGTATTTTCCCCTTCACATAGTCTATTAGACAGTCTGCTCTGTGCATCAGATGAAATAAGAGTGGACTTGTAGAACAGCTGTTGCGTTATGACCCCAAAATGCAGGATTCTACCCGCATTCCCCACCTTACTGGTGAGTGTAACAAACTCATTGAAAAAAAGCCTATTAATAATTACCCAAAAAGAAAAACTTTCTTTTTTTAATGAGCTTTAGAAAAAATAAGTTCCTTAATTAAAAAGCTTTTTACTTTGGAGATAGCAACAACACTTCAGAGAACTCCAGCCGGTTCCGGCCATGAGTGAAGATGAAATGAACTAACTTGTCAGAGAGCTCCTTATAAGGGCATGAAAGAAAAACCTGAAGGTCAGAGGTCAAATGAAAGATCACTTAGATTTGAGGAACTACCAACAAGGCACTAATTGGACTGAAAGGAGGAGACAGATGTAAAGAAACAAAGCAGGAAAACAGCTTTGGAAGAAGCATCATTAAAAACACAAGTTTGGGGAAGAAGGACCAAGCATTGGTGCAGGAGATAAACAGATGGTGACCCCATTTGTAACTTGCAGGGTGGAAGGGTTTGGAATTCATGGGTGGACCAAGTCACACATCAGCCCCTCTCTGCACATCTGATTCCTTGTGGAAATTGGTTCTGGGGATGGGCTCTCCATAGAAACTACTGAATAGGAGAAGGCCAGAGAGCAACACACCTGTGCAAAGCAGGTGTAAAGTTCTACCAAACCACAATGGTTGTATTCCACACTTCCTTCACATGAGGGCAATTAACACCACAGTGGTGAATCTGGCCCAGGACATTCAGGACTCATTGTGACAAATACAACAATTTCCTGCAACATCCTTGAAAAACAGTGTGAATTAAGTTTCTTTGGAATCCATTAAATGCAAAAGTTATGTATTATTGTGGGTCGTGATGTGACTACTCTAGGAGGCAGAGGGGATGTGAATCCTGAACTTCAAAGGACTGTACCGAATGATGTGCCAGACAAGAACAGACTTTTGGGACAGTGTCAGGTGGCTTGCCTGTGGAGGTAAAAGCAAATTTCTGACCTAGGCTTATGCAAAAACCCAGCCTTTTGCAGCTAAGCCCGGGGGAGAGTACCATTGTCCACATTTCCCAGATAGTGCTACTCTCCATAAACTTGCACCGGACTCTGTGGGGTTTCCGGAGTCTCAAGATCAAAGGCTCCAAGCTGTATAAAGGAAAGACTGAGCTAATCATGGCTATTCTGGTTCTGAATCTGACAGTTATGAACCTGTAACCAAGGGGAAAACTTAGATCCCAAGATTTGGAGTTGGGAGTGACCTCTGGCAAGCTTTGTAGCATGTATGTAGGTTCTAATATTGCTTTTAATGTGTTTTATCTAATGCTTTTACCTTAAGAATAAATGTGCTTGCTTATACAGAGCTCTGTGGTAACCTACAACTGCAGGCAATTACAGATGTTCATAGACTTCAGAGAAAGCAAAGCACAGATGCTGGCTTGTTTGGGCAGTCACGCATGCTGGGCATATCAGTGTAGGCAAGGAATTCTGATGGCTGAGGAGCCTAGAGTGTGGGCCCTTGGTGAACCACAGAGGGGGGAAATACAGGTAAAGTTGCCCTGAAGTGTGACAATTATTCTGGCTGGCTTTGCTACTGGAGCAACCTCCACTTCTTGGACAAGGATGTTTAACAAGTAATCAGCCCTAGGACCATACCAGGCCTGAGGCAAGTCTCCTTTCAAGGAGAACCTCAGAGGCTCATGTGAGGTCAGACTAAATAAAAAATGGGGGGACTGTCCTCAAATGTATAAAGCACCCCTTCGTGGTTGATTGGTGGCAGGATTTGCCTATGGAGAAAGAGCTGAGGCTTGCATGGCTTCATTTCCATACCCTCTTCTTGCAGGGTCTTAATGCAGAGGCTGCTGCACTACAATGCAAAGCAAATCGTATTTGATTTTTTTTCTCTCCTATGGCAGTGACTTGAGCCAACGTGGCTGGTTGCAAAGTGCCTTTGTGATAAATGACCTGCAAAGTTTAGCTCACTCACAGTAACTGTAAAGACCGGCATGGCACGGCCGAGACTGCAGCCCGGGAGGAAGAGAAGGTGTAAGACAAACCCAGCCCTAGGAAGGGATCGAAGAGAGAGCTAACGAGATATGGAGAGGGGAGAAAGGTGCCCTGTGGCTGCCCTCTGCTTTGTGCAGCCCATGGGATTATTGGTGCCAGAGCTGGTCTCCCTTTTGTGCAGCCCTCCACTGAGCCCCATGTTATTACTTTGGGCAGCCCTTGCAGTGAGGCAGGTGCAGACAGCCACCAGGGACAGCTGAAGGCATGGCTGAGTGAGGCACAATCCAAGGGGCTAAGCCCCAGCCAGCCAAGTGCATTGAAGCCACTTTTAATTTGCCAGCAGGAAGACATGAGTTGATCCATTAGGGGCTGGTCCAATATTTCCATTGACTTCAATGAGCCATGGAGCGGGCTCATAGCTAGGGGTGTGTTTGGGGGAGTTGAGTTAGACCCTTGCTCTAAAACAAGGCTTTTAAAAATAAGCCATGAGCATGGAGCATAATGCACTAGAGCATTTCCTATTTCCAGTCCATAACCATTAACTTAAAGCTTTATCAGCAAGTAAGACAGAGCTTATGGTTTGAGAATCTATCACTCCTATTGCTTTTCTGAATGGGCCATTGGAAATTATAGGCTGCAGCAGCAGGCAAAACAACCTTTGTAAGTTATGATTGGTTCTCTCCCCCCCACTCATCCCTGTACAGGGGTGGGTTTTCTTTGTGCTTTTGCTACCATCTGGCAAAAGCCCAGCCCAAAACAGAAATCATTTACATTGAGGCCAGTCAACCTAGCTTCACATTTGGCTACTCATCTGCTAGATTAATGAAATCCAGACTGTGACAATGCTCTGTTGGGTATATTTACACCCTCCCTCCCTCCACATCTTCTCACCTTTCCCTCTGGGGAAGCCAAGAGCAAGGCTGTATTCAACTGGTGGTCAATAGTTAGCCTTCTCCCAGCGCTATTTCTCTTATAATCCCTGCCCTCCTTTCCCACCTCCAGGAACACTTTGTTATGAGCCATGGAGAAGTGCAAAGCACTCCTTGAACTCCTTAGGTCAGTGCTCGTCTTCCTGAGATGAACAATGTGAACAACAGAGTGACAAGTAGCCAGTGGCTGTTGCACACCATGGCCTGAGCTCCATCTGGTCTGTGGGTACTTCATTGTAAATCACAGGGCCATGCAGGGAACTAGTTTAGCCAGGCCTCTTATTTATTATTTTATTGCATGGTGCCATAAATTGGCATCCTCTTTCATCAGGTGTTGGGTTTGAAACACCTCTTCCAGACAGGGCCGGCTCCAGGTTTTTTGCCGCCCCAAGCAAAAAAATTTTTGGCTGCCCCAGCCCTGGGCTCTCAACCCCCCACCAGTGCCTGCCCCCACCTGCACCCCCGATCATCCCAGCCCTGGGCTCCCCCCACCAATGCTGACTCCACCCACTTCCCCCCTCACCTGTCCAGCTCTGGCAGGGTCAGGGTAAGCAGCAGGGCTCCCCGGCCACGCCTCAGCCCAGGGTCCCTCCAGCCAGGGCTCCCACCTCCAGGACCTGCTGGGACCTGGGAGGGCAGAGATGGGGGACCACCCCGGCAGGGAGCTGAGGAGCTGGGGCAGGGTAGCTCCAGAGGGAGCAGAGCTCCAGAGAGTGGGCCGCAGGCCCCGCATGGCAGCATCCCGCCCTCTATGGCCCCGCTGCTGCTTCTGGCTGCCCTGACGCAACCCCTGGAGGCTTGGGCCACTTCGCCCAACCCTGGCTGCGGTGCTGGGGGGCAGGCGCCCTGCAGCACCTGCAGGCAGCTCCGTGCAGAAAGGAAGTTGGATGGCGGGAATGCCACCCCTGAAAATGTGCCGCCCCAAGCATGTGCTTGGTTTGCTGGTGCCTAGAGCCAGCCCTGCTTCCAGATCAGTAGAAAATCTAATTCCCAGCCTTGTTTCATGTACACTCTGGGAATCAAGGAAAGAAGGCATAAGATGGTCTGGCCCTTTAATGCAGGAAGGAACTTTCTACTTTCAGAGAAGTCCCCCAGGCAGAATGTAGAAAAGAGCCAGACACAGACTAACAAAGCTCACCCTTTGCGTAACTCCCAGGGGAGTCAGTGGAGGGATGAGCTAGCCCCAAGATATGACATGTTGAAAATCCCTGTGTTTTAATGTGTGCATTCTCTCCCCTCTGATAGGAGCTTGCCAGACAGCTGAGACCCAAAGTCACATTTGTGACTAGGACTATTTGCTTAGCTAGTCATAGCATATCAGAGCAGGGCACGTGCCAGATGATTGGGTGGTGGAAGCTGCTAATAACTGGAGTTGGCCAGAAAATGCTAGAGCATTTCAAAATTTTGAAGGAAAAAAATACAAAAAAAAGGTGGAAAATATTCCCCACAAAATCATTGCATTTTTTTTTCCAACTAGGCCTGATAACCCATGTTTAGAAGCCAGATCAACTGGTAAAATTTGGCATACCTGAGTCAACAGACCTATTTCAGCTGAGAATCTGGCCTGAAAACTTGACCTCTGTATTCATTTAATAAGCTAAAAGTAATAACTAGGGTTGGAGACCATAGATTCTGGCCAAGAAGTGGACTCCCCCAGGGCACAGAAGGAGCTAATCTTCCTCATGAGAGCCATGGGTCCTCAATGATCATGGGTAGTGAAGACAGGCTAGCAGGCGTGAGCATAGATGGAATCTGCGTCAGCACCCCATCTGTTTCTGCTCAGGTGCGGAACTGGTTCCTTCAACAAGTACTTGTGTCGGGCCAACTGCTACAGCCTACGCTCCCAGGTGGCCAAGCAAGAAATAGACGCCCATGTATAGAAGATGATTTTGACGAAGATGAGACTACAGAAGACAAGGAAGAGGATATGGATGAGATGACAGTTCCAAAGGCAACAGCAAGCTCCATGGATGAGTTTTGTTCACTCTCAACCTTGCACCATCCCAGTCAGGTACTCCCTGCCAGGAAACACCTTTAGCCTCTGGGGCCATAGCTTCATGGCAGGGACCCCTCAGTGACAACCCCAAGCAGAATTGGGCTACTACAATCCTGCCCATAAACCTTGCCTACTTTAAGGAGCCCTGGCGCAGTGGATTAAAGGACATGTGGTGGCTTTGGTTGCTCCCCAGAAAGATCAAGGACTGGTACAGGACTTGGCACATGTATAAGCATGTTAAGACTAAGTTCTACGTCTGGCCTAACACCTTTGAGGTTGCATCATCGGGATGTCTTGCCTTCTGGGAAATAGATGACCCCCTGATCTCACTTGTTATGAGGAATACTTTGGAGCTGTCCTAGCACTTTCCTGTATTCCTGACTAGCAGTGGGGAAGACTTATGAGGAGCCAAGCTTGGCATAGCACAAACATCCAGTGGCTACAGCAGTATAGCCTGCTTGTAGGGAGTGAGGAGGAGTATATGTGGCTGCTGGAGACTTACCTTCCCCATCAAGTCCTCTCTGAATTCTGCCCAAGTCCTAGCTAATTTGAGACAAACAACAAACACAATGACTTGATGTTTTCCTTCACCCCTCCCCCCCCCCCGACTCCTCCTGTTTCTCAAATGAACTCCTTCAAGAAATCGTCCCTTTGTGTGACAGCAAACACGTACATTTCACAGGCACTCCCATGGGACGGCGCTCGGCAGCATGCACATGCACCGCTTTCATGTTTCCAAGTGTATGTAATGTGCGGGGCCCTTTGCCACTCAAGGACGACATTTCAAGTTGGTCAAAGACTGAAGCAAAGTTTTGATTGCTGAAAGAAACAGATTCTTAAGACTTGATTGATAAAACATCACACTTGGGCCGATTAAAGCAGGCAGCTCAGAAGTTTTTTGCAAAGAAAGGAACAATTGATTTTTTTGGTGCCATACTTCCATTAGATCCCCAGAATAAGACGGCTGAAGCTTTAAATATTTATGAAGGTGAAAACTGGTTGGGAGCTCCAGAGGCATCAGTGCAAAGTCTTGGGACCTGCAGACAGGGGTGGTGTTGGCTGATGGTTAGAAATGAGGTCCAGGGTGCTGCTTTACTGGGCAGAGAAAGAAACGGAGCACGTCTTTAGCACAGAGTTGTGTGATGTTTGGTTAACAAGGGCATGGTAGGGGTAAATAGGGTGTCATTTCCCCATCTCCTTGTAAGTTATCTTGGATGCAGTTAGTTTGCCGAGGAGTATTATGCTGGGAATTTGTGGGACAGTTGGCTATTTACCAGATAAGTGATGCACTCCATAAATCCGCACTGGCATCTGGGAGTTTTATGCCACAGGCCCAGCATGGAGAAGTCCACATCTTCCTCCTTGGCACATCACAGAGGTCCCTGTAGAGAAGCAACCTGCACCTGCTGACAGAATCTGTAATACAAACACCTACATCTGCCCTTGATCCTCAATTAAGCCTCACCATGTCCCTATAAGGGCTTGATCCTCTGAGCTCCCACTGGGAATGGCCATTGGGAGTTGCTAGGTCCTTGTGGCACTCCTCTACAGTCCTTCCTCAGCATGGGGAACTCCTTGCCATAGGATGTCACTTCAGTTCCTTCCAAGAGCACCTCAGTGGATCAACTTGCTAGACAGATATAATGAGGCTTAATTAACTATGGCCAAATTGCAAACTCCTTACTCAAATTACTGAACAGTTATTCCAATGTGTTGGCTATTTGCAGAGTAAAGTACTATTCAGTGTGAGTAAGAGCATCAGATTTTGGCATTATATACAAGTGTTAAGTATTTCCTGGGACTAATAAAAGGCAGGTTGAAAGTCCCTGTTTCATTTGGGGGTGTGTGTGTGTGTGTGTGTGCTCGAATATGTTCTTGTCAGGCACTACAGCTTAGCACGCACACACATTGTACAATACCTTAAAGTAGCTATGCAAATTGGATCGTAATAGCATTCAAATAAATGGTTTAAGGAAGAAAAGGGATACAATGGTGTCAGAGTTAATGTTATAGGCTCTACCTCCCAAATTGGCTCACAGAAATTAGCAAGAAGGAAGGATCAGATGAAATAATAAACCTGCTTACCTGCTCATTAATTTAATCTTTTCTTTCTCTCTCCCTTTCTCATAGCTTTTGTGGTTTCTATAACTGGAATAACTACAGAATTGCAAAGTCCTAGATGAAAGGGAGGCTAGGTCTGGAAGCACAAAGATTAAAGAAGAGTTTTTAGGATTTGTCTTGGATTATTTTTTTTTTTTTCTTTCAGGTCTGAGATGGCTATTCCCTGCTCGTCTCACAGCTATTCGTCGGGGTGTACTTATAGAGCACAGAAGCAGAGCATAGAGGCTCTTGGGTAGGTTCCCTACATTTTTTTTGGAGGACACTATTGAAAATACTGATTCTCAATGGAGCAGGCTGCAGGAACCTTCTATACCTCCAAAAATGAACTTTCTTCTAGCTGTATTTGTAACAGAGAAGGGTCCAGACATGCCCCCTCCCCCAGATCCAAACACTCAAGCCTTGAAATAGTTCAGATTCAAATCCAAACTTTGTCGTTTGGGCTTCTCTCCTTTCTATACAGCTGAAAGGAGGATTACATAACCACAGCTGGGTAGTTTCTTTGAATAGGATGTTTTTCTGTGGTCTGCTGCTTGTTGAAAAATGGTTACCCTAGTCCTGGACAGGTGACCCAAAGGAGTATTCCAAAGCACATACCCATGTCAAGTTAGTTTTCCCTTGTTGAAGCCAGGGACGGGAGCTGGTGAGGTTGATTCTCCCTGTTTGCTCAGCAGTTTTTGTGGCTATGCACATTTACCCATTACCTTTCCTTTAGACTAGCATGGGCATCTCTGAGCTGTAGTTGGGTACATTTCTGGAAATTGGAGATGTAGTAAATAGGCATTTTGCAGAGTGTCAGACAAGCAGGAGGTGAAAAAGGGAAAAGCATTTTCTAAATCACTCGGTCAAATTCTACCACCTCACTCATGTTGCTGTCTACCTTCCTCAGCGATCTACCCACTGAGTTCACTGGGGCTATTGGCAGAGTGAAGGTATGGCTCCATGTAAGAGTGGAAGAAACTGGGGCTAGTTGTGTGGACAAAAATAAAGATAAAAGGAAGCCCTTATCAATGGTGTATTCTTTCCCTGGCAGATCGTCTATATCTAGCTGGAACCATAGAGCTATGCTTTTGGTAAGGTGAGGAATAGCTCAAGAACCACTTTCCCATTGGATTTGGCTCTCCCAGTCCTGTCTGGAAGCAAAACCAGAAAGGCTTGGCTCAGATTTGGGGAAGAGGGAAGGAAAGAGAATTCCCCTTTGCTCTGCACATCCAGGCACAATCCTACCAAAGTAGAATTGTAGCCTTTAACACCCACATTGCACAGGGTAATGACGACAAGGTGCAGGGCAATGGGGAATCAGACCCAGGAATTGTTTTAGTGTTTATTGCTGACTTCTCCCTGCTGGTTTTGTGAAAAGAGTCCCCAGAGAGCTCCTCATGAGATTTGCACATGTGCAGCCCCCTGCTTCCCAGTGAACTGGGGAGGGCACAGACAGCCCATCTGTGATCTAGATCTCCTTGACATGATCATCAGGCACTTCCTTGTTGGCTGGCTGCTCTTTCATGCAGAGGAGACTTGAAGCTTCAAATCAATGAAGCTTTCAGATGGAGAGAAAGCTGAGCCGGGCTTGGAATATGATTTATGATTTCAGAGCATCTGAAGCGTTGTGGTTGGGTTTCGTATTGTAATTGCCTTTCAGCAAGTAGTATCCAATTAGGTGACCTCCTGGGTCCTTCTATTGATTTTTCTTTTTTTGAGGGGAAGGGGATGTAGTTTTTTCCATTACTTTCAGTAGCAGTGCTGTCTAGGCTGGGATGAGGGACCCCTTGTGAGAGCAGTGACCTCACAAGGTGTCACGGGGACCATTTAGGAGGCTTCAGGATCTGGGGGGGTGCAGGGGAATAATTTGTCTGGTAGAGGCAGCTGCAGTAAGTGAAGCCAGAAGGAAAAACGTCAGATACTACAGCACACAGCTGTTACATTCCCAGTAGCCGGGTTTGCAGCCTACTTCTCCAGTCCATGACCAGCAAGGCAGCTTGATTCAATGGGGAGAGGAGAGAGAGAAATCAGACCCAGCAGGAACTACAGCCATGCTCCTTTGAACCAGAAAACACATAGGAACATATTAGGTGAGCCATGAGATGCCAGCAGGGAAGGGGTTAATATAACTACTATTCCAATATTACAGTAACACTTGGTGCCCCAACTGAGCCCATTGCACTAAGGGCTGGACACACACCTAGTGAGAGCTAGTCCCCGCCCCAAAGAACTTGCACTCCACCTCAGCCTTGTCTTACTCCAAGATACTTGCCCAAGGTCCCCCCAGGTGGCTCTGTAATGCCAGCAACAGGTCAAACTTGCTGCTGTGTGCTCCTGCCCTCCAGGTAAGGATGCAATGAAATGGGCAGCGAGCCTTGCCAGAACAGCACCCTGCAGAGATGACTGGGAAGCACCACGGCTAGAAGCAACCAGGAGTATGTAGTATCTTGTATAAGGTGAAGGCTCAGCTATCCGGCATGCCCCAGCTGTTAGGCCAGAAGACCGGTCTTCCTTCAAGTGTACCTACTCTTCCCCTCCTTCCCCCCCCCCCCACACACAATATACTGTCTGCATAAAACCAATGGATGGTCTAAGTTAGTAAACTTTATTGAGCACTTGGGATAATTTTTCTCTC
This sequence comes from Malaclemys terrapin pileata, assembly GCF_027887155.1. Taxonomy (NCBI): domain Eukaryota; kingdom Metazoa; phylum Chordata; order Testudines; family Emydidae; genus Malaclemys; species Malaclemys terrapin. The sequence continues at coordinate 32,679,823 of NC_071519.1, forward strand.
CAAGTTTCAGCACAACTTCCCCACTCTCTTATAGTGCACCATGAACTGTATATTTCACTCATTGGCCATAATGGTGTAGAATGGTTAACTGACCAAAACTGCAGGCTTCACTCATCCCTCCTGCCAGGTTCCCCCATAATTGGTCTGTGAGTGGAGCAATGCTGCAGTTTCATCTCTTCCTTGCATGACCCCTCTTTTGAAATGAGCCCAGTAGTAAAAGGTTCATTTCTCAAGTGCTGCTACCTCCCATTAAACAAAGCAGGTGGGGGGACCCAAGATGATAGACAACTGTGCTGATTAATTGAAGAACTCTAACTAATGCCCTTTGTTTTGCATAATATAAAGCTTTATTCAGAGACAACAGCCTCCTACATCAAAGATTCCCACCTCATTCTCAACTTTTGAGCCCTTCTCCATACAATTAATACAGAAAGATCTAAATAAAGTTACACAGAGCAGCCTGCCGATAATATCTTGAACTGTGAAGCAGGGCTCGCTCTGCTCTGCAGGCAGAATCACAAAAGCTGCTTTGCTTGATATTCCTTGCCTGCAGGGTCCCATTCCACAATTGTTAGATTGTGTGTATGTGTAAAAGGAGAAATTGCTCGAGCTGCCACAGTGACTGGAGGTTGCAATGCTCTTTATCCCACAGAGCTGGCGTAGCTGGCATGGGAGGGAGTTCTGAAGGAAGTAATGTAATTGATTCTGGAATATCAAAGCCATGCCGGGAAAGCTTGCATCAGGCACTGCACAAAGACTTTGGGACAGACTCTGATGCCCTTCCTCACGCCAAGCAGCATCTTGCTCAGTGAACCCTCCTGTGGAAACCCGTGGGACTAATTGCAGAGTAGTGTGCACTGCCATGTGATTAAGGGCAGCTGAATGTAAACCTTTGTTATGAGTTAACTGGCTTTGCCATGAGCCCAATCTATGGGGCAGTGAGTTGCTCTGCTGCCCCAGGAGCAGAGCAGGGAGCAAATCTCCTGCTTCAAGAGTGATGTGCCCTGTGTCCTCCCTACGCTTGGCACAGAATACATACCCTGTGCACCAGCGCCCCGGTGTTTTGGAGAGGAGCCACGGTTCCACCCACTCCTGGGTCCTGCCTGCCCACTCTTCTCCACCTGCAGGGGATGGGGAGTCTTTCCACTCACTTCTAGGGGCTCAGGTCAGGTCCCGTATCCCAGGCCCCATCCAAGCCCCCTTGTGTTCTCCATCAGAGCTGATCTTTTTGCAGAAGCCTGAAAATATTTTTTCCTCTAGTTTCCACTTGGCAACTAGATAATGATGATTTGCCTCCACCCCTTGTTTTCCAATGAAGCACAAACCAGCATGGACTAGTTAAAGAGGGGAGCCCATCTGGGATGGCACTCTCTAGGAGAGACAATGGGGTGTAAGAGGGTGCTGTCAACAAGTCAGGGAACTTGCAGGCTTAGTGATTGCAGCCTATGCTAGCCCCAGCTGCGACCTGTGCGTCCTGGTATAGTAGAGAGCAGCTGTAAGCCGAAAAGCAGGAGAAATGGTCTGATGTTCTGAGGACTGATTCTACTGCAATGCAGAGGGGGTCTGAACCAGAACACCGGGTCTGAGCACTGCTAAATGCTTGGCAAGGCCAAACACGGTTGGGGTGTGTTTTGGATTTGGATACAAAGCTTTGTCGTGGAGAGATCGTGCTCTCTCTCTTTTCTCCCCCCCCCCCCCCCCCCCGAGATGTTAAATCTGGCTTCTAAAACCAGGACTCTGCCACCCACTCACTGTTTGAACCTGGGAAAGCCACCTCCGCTAACCCACCTGAGGACATGAGAAAGAGGAGCAGCTGCTGCATCAAAGCAGAACTATGCTGAGGAAGCTAGCTCTGATTAAGAACGCCCTCCTTCTCCTTTTCTCCTTTATAGTCCATACATGTCTTAGTTTCAGAGAGGCCAGTTAGCCTTCGCTGCACGTCAGATTGTGGCTTTGATGAATAAGGAAGCAGTAAAATTCAGCCTGCTGTACAGGCCTTTGCACCCCATGTATGGTATGTACTACCTAGCGCCTGAGGGGTTCCATTCCCTCCTACTGTACAGAGCTTGTATTCCATACCTTACTGCAGGATAAGCTGTACCATTTCTGTTCTTAGATCTCTGCAAAATGCTAATTGTGTGCCTGACCTCCCCCCCCCCAAGATGACAAGGGAAAACCTCTCCTCATTAGCACTGCATCTGTGGGTGAAGGAAATCAAATGTTTGTTGTAGAATGAATGCACCTACTGTAAATTCCAACATGTGCTGTAGGAAAATGCCAGCTAAATAAGACTTCGTAAGCACGGGATGTTTAAATAATAATGAATACCCACTGCTGTTTATTAGAGTAGCAAGGTAATGAAAGACAAAGCTGCAGTTGCCTTTCATCTTTCCTTACAGGACACATTGCATCAGGCCTGCAGTTAAGAAGCTGAAAGAAAAGATCTGAGTGACATGGGAACATGATAGCAGTAAGTTTGAGCATTTTATAGAACACTTCGTGAATGTTAATTCATCCAGCTTCCCAGCATCCCTGTGAGCTAGATAACTATTTTCCTCATTTCACTAAGGAGGAAACTGAGGCACAGAGACAGGAGGAGACTTTTCCAAGGTCACCCATCAGGTCAGTGGGAGATCGTGCATTGGCGCGCAGGAGTTCAGGAGTCTGTATTACACCATGACTACAGCCAAGCTCTGAGAAGATCCCAGGAGGAGACAAGCCAAGGCATTTGCAGGTTAAGCTCCCAGTCCATGGGCAGAGTTGTGTGAGGCAACACACTGAAAAAAGGAGGAGTTGCTGTGGGTTAAATTTGAGGCACATTTGCAGAGCTGTGTCAGATTGCAGGACTGGAATAGCAGGGATGTGGAATAGCTGGGATGGCTGTCAGAAAATTCTGCAAGTCAGAAGTAGGACTCACTGTCAGCATTTGCATGAGTATTCTCCACTCACAGCTCTCTGCACTTTGCCAGCTTTGGATAGAAGCATATGGACCAAATTGATGCCTCATGTAATGCCCTTCACTTCAGTGGAATGCAGTAGAAATGAATTTGGCTTTAACTGTGTTCCTGACATGGACGCTAAAATTTCCCTGATTTTTGTACCTCTCTTGAGGCAAATATCCATCCACTCATATGTAGCATGCAATATAATCATTGGACTTTGATCAGGTTGTTGAAGGTAGCAGCACCCTTTAAAGAAACGGGGATGATTTAGTTGGGCATTAGTCCTGCTTTGAGCAGGGGGTTGGACTAGATGACCTCCTGAGGTCCCTTCCCACTGATATTCTATTCAAGGAGTTACATTTTGGGGAGACTTATCTGCTTCAGCAGGTTTCTACAGCCTTTTCCTCCCCGTATAATTCAAGATACTTTTCTCCTCAGACTGAATGCTGCATGGACCATGCTAGTGTAACCCCCACACCACCTGCGGTGTGGTGTTCTGTCCCATCTAGTGGAACCAAGACCACTTAGAGAGGAAAAGGCGTCTGCTCTGCAGTCTTGGCTGACAGCCTGTTGGCTTTTAGCTCCTGCACTAGAGGCTCATGAGCTAAACTCAAGAGGTTCCCGGTTCAATCCCTCCCACCGATGACCGGAGTCAGTTGGCGTTACACTAGCCCGTGTACCTTCCTAGGGACGCAGTTCTTTGCAGGTGTAAATACCTGCTTCTGGTGCACATTGCTGAGTATGAATTTTAATTTGATTTTTCTTGTAATGTGTTGCGGAAGCTGAAACCGCTGCCTGCCTCTATCCAACAGCTGGAGTATGGCACAGTGGCAACCTCGTCCAAGATTTACAACCAGCTAGGAGAGGTGCTCCAAGACTTCTGGGTCTCCAACGGTCACCTGTGGTAGTCCCAATGATCTGAAATATTTATTTGGTCCTAATTAGGACTAATTACCACTTAACCCAGAGAAGGGACATACCCAGAATGCCCAGCAGTTCAATATCTTTACTAGTGAATAGCCTCCACTAGAGCTAATTAAAAGGCAAGAGCTATGGGCTGTGCCGGCCTCTCTGCAAACTTGCACTGAGTTTGTGTTAGAAGGAAGGACCTTGTGTAATGGAGCAAGCAAAGTGCTGACACTCACAGCCTGAGGTCCATGCCATTCCACTCAAAGCCTCCCTCACGGATGCCGTCCTAAAGGAAAGTCTGCTTCACCTGTAATTTTATTTTGATTATTTTTTCCTCCCTTCTGGTTCAGCTTCATCTCCAAATGTCATTCTCGCGCTTTCATTTTTCACCTTTGAAGAGACCTTTTCCTTTCCCTCCGCTCCCTTGAGCGGTCTCTTTTCGCCAATGTTTTTTCTGCATATAACACTGACCTTTCCCTCATCTCCATAGGACAAAGGCAGCTTGGCACTTTCCTAATGGGAATTGGCTCAAAAAGTTCCAGTAATTGCTCTATCCTGAGTGTTTAACTGCAGAGTCTCATTCAGCTTCCACTGGTGCTGATGCCCTTTCCCCTCTCTTTGCCATTCTCCTACGACTTAGACAGGCTGAAAACAGATTGTGAATAAGAGCCCCAATTAACCGTCCTTTGATCAGAACCTCTTTCTTACTGGGCCCGTTCAGTTTATGATTGATTCCACCCTATTGCTTGGGAATCCTTCAGCCTGAAAAACCCTCTGGTGCAGCAACCTTGGCTTTGCTATTCCTGTTCCTATGCTGAGATGCCCACTGCATGCTAAAAATGATGTGGGGTTGAGACGCTCCCCACACCATCTTCTTTACTCTCCCCATGGTGCTTTGCATTCACCCTGTCTACTTCCCACCCTGATCCAACTTTGGGGCAGGAATTGTATAGTGTGCTTGAATGCCCCACATGCCTACAACCTTGGCACTTATGTGGCCCCTTCACTGTAGTATTTAAGCACTTCACAATTATGAATGGGTTCATCCTCCCCCTAGCCCTGTGAAGGGGATCTGATTAGCAATCCCCTTTTACAAATGGGGAACTGAAGCACCCCAAGGTTAAGTGAGGTGCTAACAGTCATGGGAGAAGTCCATGGCAATAGTGGGATTTGAACCTGCACCTCCTATGCCAGTGCCTTAGCCACACACTTCTTTTTTTTTTGTCTTCCTGGGTTTTTCCACTGATGCCCTGCCAATGCAGGAGAATGGAGAAATTCACCAGAACTGACCCTTTCCCACAAATAGTTTTGGTTTTGACTAATTGGCATTTTGCAATTGGAAAAATACTGCATCAAAAATGCTGAAAACAGTCTCTTCCCCCAGCCCCAGACACACAAAACTAGGGACAGTCAACTCAAATTGCTCATTGGCGCTCATCTGCCAGGCTAGAATGTAAGGAGAGGTGTATTCTGAAATGAGTAGCACCCCGCAGGCCCTTACAGATCCCAGACATAACCTAGGAGCTAGTGACACACAAAGCTTACAAGGGCTCTGAGAGATGCCCCATTAATTATGTGGGGAGCTGCAATCTGCGTCTACCAGTTTCTTGGTGGTCTTTGATTGTCACTCACATCTTGCAATAATCTGAGCTAGAGGGATAAATACACCAAGGTGCCATAGCCAGGAAGAATGGCTGCAAATTCTTGGCCAAGCTTAGATAGCTTCTCTACCTCCTTGCCTCTCCTTCCCTCATCTCTCCCCCACTCAAGCAGCATTACCCACATTATCTGTACTGAGCTTCACCCTTGTGCTAGACTGACCGTAGCAGTCCCAGCAGAGTGTCCCTATTTATTTTCTCTCTACAAGAGAAAGAAAGTGTTGGGCGCCTAACCAGGTTTAAAGGATTTAAACATGTTTGGACAGAGCTGTGTGAATAATATTCATTTGGACTGGCATGTGCACACACTGACTCAGGGAAAATAACATTTTCTCACTGCTACAATGAGGTTAAAGCAGCCTGTGGGGAGACAGGCTGCCTAGCTTTGAGAAACAAATATTGTTTCTTTGCACATGGAACTTACTCTGGATGCAGCCGCATCCTTTGCCTCCTATGACTGCTTGTACAGCGAACGGTCAATGCCCATCGCTTCTCCCCTCTCCAGAGCTGTGGGGCCCAGTTGCTTTGTATCTAGCATTTGACAGAGCTGTGCAAGAGGTCTGGGTTGCTTTCTTGCTCTCTGGGTAGATGAACATACACAAACCATGCACAGCTCCGGCTCCCAAGACCCTAGCAGAAACTCAAGCCCTGTCTATAGTGGGGTTTTTTTTGCACTGAGTTAACTACAGCAATGCAAACTCCCACTGTAGATATGGTGCACAGTGTTAGATGGCACTTGGATGGGTGTGACTTACTCCTGTACATTAGGGTGAGTTGCACCACTTCAAACCCATTTTGCCCTGGTGCCGCATGTCTACATGCGAAGTTTGCACAGGTGTAGTGACATTCATGTGGATACACCAATGTAAATTCACCATATCTAGACAAGCCCTTGCATCCACTTATTCAAGAATCGGCAGCTGCTGCTAACCTGCAAATATGTTTATAACATAGCTGGACCTAACCAACAGCTGTTCTTTCCAGCTTCAGGCCATCAATCACTGCCGACTGTCTGACCCCCTTGGTCTGTAATATGGGCTTCACCTTAATTTCTGAGAAGGGCTTTCTTGCCTGTTGGAAGCTGAAAAATACCACTCTGCAAGCACGGGTTGGGCTAATGATAGATGGCAGCCTTGCAAATATGCCAGAGACTTTGACCTAATTGTCACTGAGATACTTCCTGATTAACTAACGGAGAAAACCCAATTAAAAGTTCTGCTCTTTTTAAAGTCTCCTCTGTCTTTACTTTTTCCTCCCCCTCCTGCCTGTTTTTAATTTGGAGCCAATTTAACACACCTGGTTAGGTGATGCAGTTTTCCTTTGGACCCACCAATCCCCTTGGAAATCAAGTGAGTCCTCTAAAGAACAAAGATCCATGATACTCCCATTGCTGAGTCCAGCTCTGGATTTCTGAGCCTAGCTGGAATGGCTCTCAGATCAGGTCCTGGGAGAAGAACTGAAATTAGATTTCTCTGTCCACCTGGAATGGACCCTTGGGCATTTCCAAGGGGGCCAGTGGAATCTGAACTGGATTTCTCAGCCCATCTGGAATGGATTCTAGGTAAAGCCAATGGAAGGAAGAAATCTGAACTGGAGTTCTGCAGCAGCCTGGAATGAACACTTAGTTCCCCAGACTTTTTATTTCTTTGCTAAACCTGAATAAAACGACAGCCCAGCAGAAGTCTCCTTCGCACATTTACTTTGATGTGCAATAACGTAATTACCATAATAGGTTCATCCCTTTACTCCCCTCTCCCAGTGTTGAATCACGTAGACCATTCATACAAATTGATATAGAGCCTCTACGATTAATTCAATTTACCTTTTAACAGACCTAGGAATAGTAGTATTGCTTCAGGTTCAGAAAGAGGCTTTTCTAGCCCCATTTAACAGGTTTATTCACTTTTTTCAGATATTTATTTCAACTCTGACATGGCAGGGCCTAAAAGAGGTGTCTGTGGAAAGGTAGCTTCTTTAAGCCTTGGCCCTGCAATCCCTTGCAGGTGCACAGCAGGGAGTTCTAGCTTGTTGCACTTCAGTGCAAAGGTGAGTGAAGGCTACACACGGGTGAAATCAGGGTAAGTGCTAGGCATGACTGCACTGAATGCTGCAGTCTCAGGAAGGGTTAGTCTGATCTTGCATGCACCAGTTTCAATCTGGACTAGGCCTACAGACATCATTAGCCTTATCTAGTAGGTCTGAATCTGGACTAGCATTAAATCAGGCTGCCCTGTGCTCCTTTTCCTGCTCATCTCTGTTTGTGTTAAGCTTTTATGCTCAGCCCTCCAGACTAACGCTATGCAGGATCAGATCCTTAACGCACAGAAACACATTATGTGAAAAGAAAATTCCTGGATGCCACCATCATGCTCTGAAACCCCCCGCAGTAAGCAGCATTCCTCTTCAACTACCAATCACTGAATACATCTGCAGCAATTGGTGTCTCTTGAAGGTGCAGGCTTCCATCTCCCTGAGAAGGGGAACTCCTAGCTACGAACCTGGCCCATTTCACATGCAAACGCATTTAGAGCTTACCCAGGAATGACCCTTTTATTGGATGTTTTTCTGTGAGAAGTATTAGACTGACATCTTTGGAAACTGGACTCGTATTTAGCTACAGAGCAGGCTCAGCATAGGGAATGGCAGAGAAAACATCCCCCTCCCTCCTAATCAGCCCCATTCCTGACCTTGTGAGATCACCTTTAGTGACAAGGGAGTACTCGCTACCCAAGACCTATAAGATCTTCACCCTTCTGCTTGGACTGCCATTAAGGGCACAGCTTTCTCGGGGGGGGGGGGGGTCGTACAGTCTCATCTCACTGGTCTGAAAGCCAATCCCCATTTTCAGCAGAATGGCCATTACTGGCATTGGGCAGCTAGGAACCATAGCGATTGCCCAATAAGGGGTTAATCCAAAATGCATCAGAGCCAATGGGAGGCTTCCCGTTCTCTTCAGAGGACTTTGCGTTAGGCTCTAACAGCGCTTTCTCAAATCTTTCCCCATTCAGGGCGTGAGAGACTCATTGCCATGCTGAGAACGCTGTGCTGAGCAAAATGGGGGCAGCCCACTGCCCTCGAGTGCTAATCTGCTCTCTCCCAGCCAGCTGGTGAACTGCTTATATTTGTAACCCTACATGTGAGTGCGATGGGAGCTTGGGGAATCACCGATGTTTGACAAGGTGACACACGTGCCCAGAAAATCTTTACACGTGCTCTCTTGCCCCCCACCCCGCTTCTCTTTTCTTAAAGTAATCTCTAGCTAATGAAGTCAGTCCCGCTGGGCCAATTTACACAGCTCCAGGAGCTTTTCCGTTGACTTGGTCCTGCTGAGACCCAGTCTCTTAGCATGGATTAACTCTGTAGCTCTGACAGCGCAGCTATGGGAATTGGTGAAGATTTGAGCAATGCATGCTACCGTCCAGGGTGGTTTCAGCTGGGGCTCCAGGAGACAGTAACAAGGAAGGTAGGTGGAGGATGTTTAGCATTGGATCCCTCTGAAGATGAGCAAGCTGAGGATTGAATGAGTAGTGAAGAAACAAGCTAAACACTTCTGGTGCAAAATGTGCAGGGTTATCTGAGGTTGCCTGAACTTCTCTCTTCTTCCAGTTCCTAGTACAAAGAGCCCACATTACCAGAATTACCACCATAGTAAGGGGCACTGACGCTAGCAGGACGATAGGAAATTGGAAGGAAGATGTAGGGTAGGCAAGGCCTGTATCTCGTCTGTGGCAGCTGCATTTCAGCTCTGTTCAAACTGATGCCCCTGCCCCAATGACCTGTCTTGATAGTGGTACAGGTGTGGAGAGTTAGTGCCTCCCCCATTTGTACTCTCCTAGCACTTGCTGAGAAGAGCTAATGTGAGGCTGCTCCTTCTCCCTTCACTGGCTGGGAGAGGGTTTGCTGCACCTGCCCTGTTTAGGGACTCTGTTCAGGACCAGCTCTGCAGAAGGGGCCATCCAGTCTGTTTGCTGCTTTACCCAGGCTATCGTAATGCTGTGTCTCAGCAGGGGACTGTAAATGACTTTATAGTTATTGTTCCTTAAATTGGACACCCCGTTGGAGCTTAGATAATAGGAGATGAAACAGCCTGCAGGAGGTTGCACTCAAGTGGAACTATGATGGAGGTTTTTTTCCCCCCTTCCCCAGAAGAAACACTCCATATATTTACTCCTCCTCTACATGTCCCCTTCTCTCAGTTTCTAGCAGAGCCATACCTGGCCATGCCAAGGGTGAATTTAGGCATAATCACCAAGCAAATTGAGCTGCCTGAACCCTGTACGGATGAATGAATTTTGCATGCTAGAATTTGGAAATACAGATTTGACAGCAAGCCCTAAAGAGGAATGGGAAAGGAGTGTGTGTGTGTTTCGGTTTCTCACTCTATTTCCTACTCAAGCAGGGTTTACAAGGAAATGTCATTACCAGCAAAGTAGAAATATAATTTCATGTCATTTGGCTTCACGGAGCTCATATAACCATGAGTGCTGAGAGGGAGAAGTGTCTGGAAGAGGGCGTGGGTGTGGCTTGTGATTGGAGATGCTGAAAGTACAGAAAAGAAAGCAAAATAGCCAGGAGTGTGGGGAAGGAAAAAGATGGTTTCAGGGCTTGAGGTTCTAAGCTGGAAGCCTAGACAGGGAGGAGGGAGCTCAGAAGTGGAGGACTGGAGGAAAGACAGCATTCTAGAGAGGAGATGCCTTCCGCAAAGAGTTGTACGTGTGTGGCGGGGAGGTGAGGCTGGAGTAGAGAAAGGGAAATGAAGTAGAGAGACTGCTTTAGAGCTTGGAGGATAGTGATCCAGAGATGGTATAAGCCAGTTGGAGAGGAGAAATAGTTGAGAAGTGGAGTTTCTAAGGAGTCAGGAAGCCAAGTGTCTGTGAAAGCCCTGGTGTATTGGAGCATTCTGAGCTATTTAGAGCCACCGACTGACTCATTGATTGACTTTTTAGTTTACCCAAAAACTCCAAGTCGTTTAAGGAAAAAAAAATCTCTTTAGAGTTCAAAAGTTTTACTGGTGTTAGAGAAAACCTCTGCCTTTGCAGAGACCTTCCTAAAACCTCCAGTGACTGCACTGAGGAAGCAAATGCACAGGAGGCAAAAGATCATGCCCACAACCCTGGTCCCCAATCACTAAGCGCACACCTTAAAAACAGTGGTGAAGAAAAATTATAGTAATTACTGGCCTAGTAATAGTAGTGCACCTTCTTTGTGAAAGCTAGTGCCAAAGCCTCTTCCTGGGATGTGTTTCAGGACCTTGGATAGCAGGAAATCCAGGAATGGTGCAAGAGGAAGCCGAATAATTGCTACAAAGCCTTATCTGCAGGAAGTTTGGGACAGTTTGTGAGCTCTTTGGGACAGGGACGGTCTTTGTTCTGTTTTGTATAGTACCTACACCTAGCACCATGGGGTCCTGGTCCAGGGCTTAGGGGCCTGGGTACTATTACCACAACACACCAACACACTCATAATAAAAATAAAGGGTGAAATTTTGGCTCCATTGAGGTCAATGACAAAACTCCTATTGATGTCAATGGGCCAGGATTTCAGTCTGCATGTGGTGAATATATTTGCTGACACACTAATCTGTACACACATACAGGAGGGGCAGCTTTTATTCTATTTCTTCCAACCCATCAGAAAGGTGCATATTAACTGTAACACAGCTAAGACATTTCACAGCATCGTTTCCAATTCCAGACAACTCACAGGAAGCTGAGCAGGGGGAAAGCTGAATTGCATGTGATCACAGTCATTCTGTTTGCCTTTTTCCATAGCAGATCTGATGATTTAAATTAGGTCTCGATTCGTGTTTAAATTATAGTTTACTGTTCTGCGCCCCGCTCAGAAGTGAATTACCTTAAGCAGAAGTATTAATAACACGGTTATAATTAAGCTTCATTACTGTAGGCAGTTTGCTGAAACAAATTGCTTCTTCATTATTATTATGGCACCTTTGGTAAAAAGACATTTCCCCAGAATGCGACCTTGATGCTTTATATAGCAAAAGCCAGGATATGATAGAGATGTAAGGATGAATTAGCATCTTTTGCCTTCTATATCAAGCTCATTAAAAGGAAAGCAACTCAAGTCAAAACCAAGCAGCTCTGATGGAAATTTTAATCTGTGCAAAATGGATAATGAATAGGTTTGAACTTTCCCTGCCATTTTTATAATGGTGCTTTATTTATATTATGTTCTTAAGAATACAAATAAATAAATAACAGAAGTGGGGGGGGATGGAATATTTACAAGAATCCAGCTGGCTCAAGACCCCAAATTGGTTTCAGGATTGCATTGTAGCTCGGGTTGGGTATGATGAGCTGTTGCTCAGAGCTCTAGACTATGAGGGATGGGGAAGTGGGAGAAGTGGGGCAGAGGAAAGGGGCATTTTCTGACTACAAAGTATCTTACAGTTGATTTATTTAATCACTTGGCTTGAGTTTGCATGAGAGTCCTACATGAAGCTGGGAGACAGGGTCCCCCGAACCAGGCTTCAAACAGCCCGGTTTGTTTTAGGGTTGGAAAAGGACCATGAGTTCCCCAATCCAAAACCCTTACAGAAGTGCTGGGGTTCTTCCTCCCAGCTTCTCTGTGCATTAAATACAGCCTTCTCAGGAAATATCTCTAGGGATGGGGCCTCCTTGACTTCCAGCAGGAGGCTGCCCCTTGCCTGACTGGCATCATTGCCAGGAATTATTTCCTGTTTAGTTTAGTATAGTTATACTATTATGCATCCCTTTCATCAAAGGCTCACAGCCATTAGGCTTCATAACCCAGATATCCTTTCTCCCTACCCAGTTTCATAGAGTTTAAGGCCAGGTCATCTAGTCTGACCACCTGACCTATAGCACAGGTCATTCAGTTCCACCCAGATACCCCTTTGTGATGCCCAGTGACTTTAGTAAGACCAAAGCATTTCATTTTTCAGGATGCTAAACCACTGTGTGCTACAGGCAGAGAACAGGAGAGACTGAGATGCTACTACTGCACAAGACCCCCTTCAGCTGCACAGGACTGATTAGGTAAGATCCCAGCAGGTAATCCATGCCCCATGCTGTGGAGGAAGGTTAAAAAAATAAATAAACCCAACGTCCCTGCCAATCCAACTTGGGGGAAATTCCTTTCCATCTCCAGATCTGGCCATCAGCTTGACCCTGAGCATGTGGGCAAGACACGCCAACCAGGCATCTAAGAAAGAGGAATGTCTGTACTACCTCAGAGCAGTGGTCCACCCCATCCCATGTCCCATCACCAGTTGTGGCCAATCTCTGATGCTTCAGAGGAAGGTAAATCTGGCCAATTATGCAAAAGGGGGGAAAAATCCTTCCCGACCCCTACAGGCAACTGGCTAATGCTTGGAACCATGAGATTTTTAGTCATTGTCTTCTCTAATCACTAGACCACACTCCCTCTTCCCGGCTGCGTTCCCAAACACAGCTGAACCAGTCCTTCCTTTCCTTATTTTGAGGCCTCTGCTGAATGTGCTAGCTTAGATGGCCGGCCTGAGCAGTAGGACTGAGCCTGTGCCCAGGAAAGGATAGTCATGACATCGATCATAAGTTCTCTGAAGACAGAATACTTCTGTCATTTCATGCGTGTGCAGCCCTAGCACCATGAAGTCCCAAATCCCCGATGGAGGCCCCTAGGTGCTACTGCTATAGAAATAATAACATGACATATCGGCTCACACGCTATTTTAAATTAAGCCATTAAAATCAGCGAGTGTTTAATTTCTGCTCTGTAAATACTCAGCAACTGAAAGGAAAAAGCTGAAAATAAATAGCTATGTAGAGGCAAGGAGGATAAAACCAGACGAGTTTTAAAATAAGCCAAATTAAAGGGCAGGGAAAGAGGACTGGGACTGGAAGACTATTGGTTGGTGGGAATGTAACAGGCCTCAGAAGCTGATGCTTTGTAGAACCCACTTACTAGCATGGTGGTCACAAACCTGGAGGGTTTCCCTCAGCTCAGTCCCCTTGAGAAAAAGCCCCGAGAAAACAGAACTGAAAGTGGTTTTCCACAAACAGTTCAGTCCTCATTTGCTTTATTCACCCTGGCCTTCCCCAAGAGGTCACATCACTAAATAAGGGGGGGAAAGAACCTTTCAAGAAAACAGCCTCTCTACAGTAAGTACAGAGCTTCACACACACCCCCTGTAGGAGGAACAACCCTTCTTGCTACTCTAACCTCTCCTTCTGTATGGCTTACAGTAGCTGGTGGTCTATTGCCAGCGGGATGTAATTAGCCTTCAGTTATCACCACTAACATTTTCACCTGTGCCCCTTGCTAATCCCTTGTCCACTTCACATGCTCTCAACTCAGCCCATCACAGGGCAGTGTTTAACCTTTCACCTGCCAGCCTTTACAACTGGTGTCCCATCCTGATGCTAGGCTGCCCTATGGCAGCAGGCGCTATGCCGAGCCGTTAGAGCATGCACAGAGTGGGAGTCAGGATTCTTGAGTTATGCATGGGCATCTTCCAGTAACCCTCAGGGTGGCCTTGCCCACGTCACTTCCTCACTCTGTACTGCAGCTTCCTGTACCCCACGCCCCATAAAATGGAGATAACAGCCACCCATCTCCCAGGGTGGCTCTGAGGATTGCAAAGGGCTTAGAGACCCTGGGGTGGAAGATGCTCTGGCAACACCAACCCTTAGCATTAGTGTAAAGTCTTTAGTATAATTAAATCCCCAGAGAGATTGTCTGAATGCAACACTGTTATTTAATTATCTAAGGCAGCGGGCTTCTGGCATGGGCTATTGGGATCAATGAAGCAATGGCTACACGTTCTTTCCTGCCTTTGAACATCTCTCCACAACTCATAAATAATGCATCTGAATGATAGCTGTACCGCTGGAAGAATTGGTTATGACCATTACATTCACGCCCTGGGTTAAAGTAGGGATGATGGCAGGTGTGAGGAGAGTGAAGGTGACCCCTTTCATACAGTTATGGCAGTATTTCTTGTTTGGACCAGACCTTTGGGGTATTCTTACCCCACCCTTACCCCTATTGTGACTCTCCCAGCTGGGGCAGGTGATGAAATCTAGGTAGATGGACCAGGTATTGAGGACAGCTGCAGCCAATCATTATCTTTTTATACAATACCTGGTGGATGTTTGGCTTCTGGTTGGTGAGGTCTCTGGTTGAGAGCTTTGATCTTATTTTTCTTTCTCATAGCTTGGTTCTGCAACCAGTCACACAAACACACATCATATATGTGACATGCATATGATACACCCCTTCTGCATTCTACAGAGTCTCACACATTATGTCGAACGACTGCAGCACTGAAAAGAAAAGCTCCCTTGTCTCTGGGCTTGTAGAATTCTTCTAAGCAAGCGTCTTCTCCCCTCACAACCCATCACACAATTGTTAAAGGTCTCCTGCTGCCACATTAACCCCCTGTTAAGATGCACACACGTGTATCTGTTTTAACCCAGGACTGTAGCCATTAGCCATAGATACTACAGCCTGGCACAAAGCGGAGCACCATACAATCATACCTGCATAAGCAGATTTTCATCCCTACAGCTGCTGAGTACATGCCGGCTTCAGGCACCCAGGCAATGCTCCAGGTAAAACCCCACAAAGCCAAGGTTCAAATTTTAACCACCCTTCAAATGCTTGTCATTTCCCTTCCGTGTGACTCCTAGCAGCTCTTTGTGAATGTCTGTTAGCATGCAATTAAACTAGCTTCTCAAAAGGTTACTGATAAAAATGTTTCTCTGTTAAAGTGGGCGTTTATCGGGTCTCTTGCTAACCTTTAGCATGGCGGAGCTTAACACTTTGTGCCAAAAGCGGCTGAGCATATTTTTGTATGTGCGCGCATGCCAAAAACGAGGCAACTTTATATGACAAACTATAAAAAATGGCCCATTGTGCTGTCCACATCGCAGGAGCATGAACATTGTCTGTGCCACACAGATCACCGGTGTTCTGTGCCACATAGTACTTCCATGTAAAATATCCAATTGCAAGTAGCTACATATAGAATACTTTTCTGTTGAAGATGGGATTCCCTCCTGACCCTTGTTGGGCTGCATTTCATGCTGCAGCATGACAATTGATGTGCCTGGTAACATTGTTACTCCAGTTCCCAGCAGGTGTAGCTGTGAGATTCATTGATGCAAATAGCCAATCCTTCTTAGGAATTGAATTGCACTTTTAGCCCTACTGATTTCCTGGGGCATTAAGTTCCACAAGTTGACAGTATGCTGTTATATAAGTATTTGCCCTTCTACATACACATTATAAATCATGTGCGTGTTCGTGTGCTCTCTCTCTCTCTCATATTGAAAAATCCTAGATGTAAATTCATTGAGAGCTTATTCTGATAACTATATTTATCATTTAGCATATCTGGATCCAGCTCAAGTTTAAAATCTATTTAGGTAAAAACTATGATCTTTGATAACTGTGTTTTACTTGTAATGTAATAAATAAAGGTAAGCTGAAAAATAATTTTTCCTTTAAGTATCTCTGCCCCTGTCACACTGATCTTGGATAAGTCACTCCCCTTCTCTTTGCCTGAGTTTCCCCATATGTACAATGGGAACAATAATACTAAGTATCTCCCACAGATGTGAGGAGTCGTCGTCTTTGTCTTCTGCTTTATGGTGAAGCAGACTCGCCATATAACCACCAGCTACCATATTACTTATACATTCAAGCTGTTACACTCTTATCCTACTCTATAGCCTTTAAAAAATGTAGGAGAGCTTTTTTAGCATTACCCTCGTTCCCAGCACTCTCACTAAACCCCTCATAGTATATTCTGTCACCGTAAAGTGTCTAAGTTCATCAGAAAGAGCCTGTCTTTCCTGGATCGCTCCCTGTATTCCCATAGGTTTCAGAGTCGCAGCTGTGTTAGTCTGTATCCGCAAAAAGAACAGGAGTACTTGTGGCACCTTAGAGACTAACACATTTATTTGAGCATAAGCTTTCCTGGGCTACAGCCTACTTCAGCTGATTGGCTGTTTCTTTAACCTGATGTGTTACATAACCCAGCTCTGTCTGTTCAATACATACCAATTATTATTTAAACCACAGTACCCAGTTAACAGTTTAAATATGAGCACTTCACTGATCTTTTCAGAACTTTGGAATGGCCCATTGCCCTCTATAAAGTGTGCCCCAAAATAGAATCTCTTTTCTCCTTGGTCCACAATTCTTGCCATTCCTTTTTTAACAAAACTTCATAATTCCTGTTTACTCAAAAGAATCTTTATAACAATTTCTCCATTTTTAGACCATTTTTCACTTCTTTCTCTGCCATTTCATTGCCTGCGATCTCAGCAGGTGCTGGAATCCATGCTAGTACTATATTTAACCCAGGCGTACTAACTCTGTCAAAAACAATATTTCATTTTTTAGATCATCCATGCTTTCTGAGGTACTCTTTTGAATTGCCAGTATACCTGATAATGAATCCGAAAAGAGAACAGCTGCGGTAGGCTGTACGTGCCTTATCCCGTTTAATGCTAACATTATTCCCACCAATTCAGCTGTCATAATGACTACAAAATTAAATATTCTCTTAAATTTCTTGACTCTAATCTCAGGGATGCAAAAACCTTCTCCAACTCTACTATTGTTTTTATCTTTAGATCCATCACTATACATTCCGCAATGGCAACCCCATTTACCATCTATAACTCAAACTTAATCTGTCATACACAATGACTCTTTCCCCCTTTATTTTATTACATAATTCGAAATCCAAATCTGGAGAGATGATTTTCCAGGTATAATTTACAACCCCACAACTATGGATCTTACTTTCTTCTTGTCCTTCCTTTTTGCTTAACTCTTTTACCCACACTTTAACCCCAAGAGCATGAGCGAGATTGTGTTGGGCTTTGTATCATCTGCTTAATTCCCAACATGACTCTTATTTGACAACTATTCTTCTCTGCTCTGCTCTGTTTCCCTTGACTTTAGTCCAGAACATCAGATCTAACATTTTCGTTCTTAAACTGATAGGCATTAATCCAGTAGCGACCTGCATTACACACACTGGTGTTGTAGGGAATGCACCACAAGCAATTCGTAGTGCTTGAGTTTGAACTGACTAAATTTTTAAGCTCTGATCTGGATGGAGCACTTAAGACTTGATTCTCATCATCTATGACTGATCTTATTAATGCTCTACGTGGCATCTTGAGCACTTTCTTATCTGCTCCCCAATTCATTCCAACAATACTTACAAGTAGTTCAATTCTACTCTTACATTTGTTTGTACTATTGTCTATATGGCTCTTCCAAGCACATTTATTATCAGAGTATACCTAGAAATGTAAAACTATGTGCACCTGTTCTCCTTAGAGATAATTTACATTCAGCTTCTAGTGAAGAAAGATTTATTCCTTTGTTTTAACAATAGAATGGGGAGCTGCTTATAGGATGACCAGATGTCCCAATTTTATAGGGACAGTCCCGATATTTGGGGCTTTATCTTATATAGGTTCCAATTACCCTCCCCCCCCCACATCTCCTGTCCTGATTTTTCACACTTGCTAGTTGGTCACCCTAGCTGCTTATAGATTTAAATTTCAGAGACCTCCCTGAGTGCTTCAGTGAGTGTCTCTCTAGTCACTTTCATTCTCCTGGGTTTAACCCATACAACCCTTATGTGAGGAGTATTCATAGAATCATAGGACTGGAAGGGACCTCGAGAGGTTGTCTAGTCCAGTCCCCTGCACTCATGGCAGGACTAAGTATTATCTAGACCATCCCTGACAGGTGTTTGTCCAACCTGCTCTTAAAAACCTCCAATGATGGAGATTCTACCACCTCCCTAGGCAATTTATTCCAGTGCTTAACCACCCTGACAGTTACAAAGTGTTTTTCCTAATGTCCAACCTAAACATCCCTTGCTGCAATTTAAGCCCATTGCTTCTTGTCCTATCCTCGGAAGTTAAAAATAATTTTTCTCCATCCTCCTTGTAACAACCTTTTATGTACTTGAAAACTGTTTTCATGTCCCCTGTCTACTCTTCTCCAGACTAAGCAAACCCAATTTTTCAATATTCCCTCATCATAGGTCATGTTTTCTAAAAGTTTAAATCATTTTTGTTGCTCTTCTCTGGATTTTCTCCAATTTGTCCACATCTTTTCTGAAATGTGGCGCCCAGTACTGGACACACTATTCCAGTTGAGGCCTAAAGAGCGCAGAGTAGAGCCGAAGAATTACTTCTTAATTTCCGATCCCTGGATGGAAGGTGCTAACTTTCATTATTTATTAATTATTTTAGCTAATCAGTCGTACTTGGACTTTTGCAATGCAATGCCATAAATAACATAACATAAAATAAAAGAGATGCATTGCTAGCAATAGAAGGAGTTGCTCCCAAACGTTTGCAGGTAATGGTCTCACTGTAAAGTGCAGACAGAGTGCTCTCAGTGCCTGCTCCCCGATTTGCATAAGTAATTGACAGCTCATTAACTGCTCATTAGAAACATAGGGATCCTTATGACAAAAACAAACCCTAGTGACTCAGAAGGGGGCAAAGATCCTGCTTGGGAATTACTGAGGAAACTCTCAAACAGATTCATGACAGGCCAGAAAGCAGCCTGCCTGCCCAGGAAATAGACACCCTGAGCTCTCCAGAAGTCCCTGAAGGCTGTAAACACCTGGGATGGAGGGAGCCTCTCTCCAAACATACAGAACAATTCCTAACACAGAACCTGTCCATTCTCCACTTGCCTGGCCCATGTTTGCTGGCGACAGGGGCGTCGCATAGGAGCTGCTAGCTGTGGTGGCTCTGTGCAACTTCCAGAGTCCCCTACACAGGTGAAATCCTCTCTCCAGGCTTCAGCCAGTGCTCTCGGGGGATGACGGTGTGTAGTGAGGCTGAGTGGTCTCCCCCTGGTGGGCGGAGCCAAACCTGCTCAGCCTCCTTTGCCCGAAGGAGGGGCAGGACAGGAAGTATAAAAGGAGGACCCTGTAGCTCAGTTGGGGCTGGACCAGGGAAGGAAGCAGACATCTCTTCTAGGAAGCCGGGATCCTGGGCTAGTGGCCAAGCAGACTAGCGTCTTGCTGCCTGAGGAGGCTGAAGGCTCTGAGAAGTTACTGGAGAGGATGCCACCCGACTGCCAAGCGGCAAGATGGATCCTGGTGTTGACAGAGCAACGACGGCAGAATTGGGTAGGAAGTAGCCACGGGGAACCAGACTTTAGTGTGGTTACACTGCTGGCAAGTGAGACAGCGTGTATCTTTCCCTGCTAACCGAGGGATGGGACCACCTGCCACTAACTGGGACCTGGTGGAGTACGGTGGGCCTGGGCCCCCCTACCCTCTGCTGCTACCCCACTGCAGGGATATGGAGGTGGAACTGGCAGTAACCCTGCTACTACATGTAGTAAAAGAGGGGATGTGGAGGACGGCATGAAGATGATGGCGAGAGAGGCCAAGGGGAAGATTTTTAGCTAGCCCCCCTCACCTTTTTCCTAGAACAGTCAGAATGGCCAGGCTGAGTTTAAGGGAACCCCTTCCCCCAGTCAGATATGGGGAATGAATTCTTGAGTCATAACACATTCTAGAAGCTGGATACAAAATCACTACAGACCAGAAACTGGTTGTTTGGGAAAATAATACTTACCTCTCACACAGCAATGTATGCCTTTGAAGCCCTAGACAAATATTCATATTCTCAGAACACCGCACAAGGCAGTTATTATTTATCAGCCTTGCAGAGGGGGGAAACTGATGCGCAGAGAGGTTCTGGCCCAAACTGTTTGGCGAAGGGTGCCTACAATTAGGCACCTAAATGCATAATTAAGCATTTACTTAGTGGCCTGATTTTCAGAGGTGCTGCGCACCTGCAGCTCCCAGTGATTTCAAGATCTAGAGGATGGAACGCTGGCCCCACTGAACTCCGTGGTGAAATTCCTGTTGACTTCCATGGATTTAGGATTTCACAGGGCCGGGAGGGCTATCTTTATGGCCTGCAGTTTTGCACGTTTTAGTTGATGTGACTAGCGCTCTTGGATGCCCTCCCCTTACGAGCTCGCTAAAAACCATGAGGATGGCCACTGCTCATCCTGAGGGACAATTCAGTTCCATTTCTTGTCCCCTTCCCCATCACAGATGACCAGGAGTGGCTTACTTGCCTGATTACATGAGTGAAGAAATTGGTGGTGACGTTCACAGAGGGAATCCCAGACTGAGATCCTGCAGCCTACCCATGGATTCCACTCCTAGGGTCAAGGGCTTCTAGCCCCAGTCCTGAGAACAAGGAATGTTTTGCCCACCCCTGCTCTGGTTGTCCAAGCTCAGGCTGATAGGCAGTCAGCACCACGGCCCTGTCATGAAGTCCAAGAGACAGAAATAGAGGGAGACTGGGAGGAGGAAAGGACTAGAATGGCCTTTTTCTGCCTAGCCGCCAGCCCCATCGTTGCCCGCACCACTGAATAGCAAAGAACAATTTAAGTTTCTTTGACTCCCTTATCAGTGTGAGCAGCCAATGTGCCATGGTAACTACAATCTTGAAAGTCAGGTGCGACAGGAGGGGGCTATCCAGCTGTGGGGAATGAATTGCTGGCGTACTCAATGAGCCAGTCCAAGTAGGTCTGCCTGCTACAACAAGATAAGGTGGCTGGTCGCTCAGGCCTCCGTGCAAAGCTGGTGTCACTGTGGCATCTTGCTGGGTGGGAGAACAATCTCCAACCAAGATAAAAGGATTGTGATGGCAGAAGTAGACCATGCCGAATGTTACCCCTCTAATTCAGTGCTGGGGCTGAATCTTAGTGTTCATGAAAACAAGGGTGCAAAAGCCTTTGGGTTGTGCCAGGGTAGGCTTCTTGTGCTCCCATCAATCCCAAGAGATAAGTAATACCTTCTCTGCCACCCAGCCCTGCCACTAGAATTCAGTCCTGATGGGCAAACCCCTTCTTCAGTGGTCTAGTCCTAGCTCCCCCGCATAGCTCTGCTGCAGCATCTCAGTCCTAGGTACAACACGTCTCCAACTAAGTGACATTTTGTGGTCAGTAAAGTCAAGCTGAAGTGCAAAGCCAGCTCTCCCAGAGTGACAAGTATTACCCTCCTCCATCCTAAATTCCCTCAGTGGAGAATTCCCCCGGTCATTCTATCTTCACAACTTCCCCCATGGCTCCAAATCCAGTGGTGACAGCAAGTGCTTGGCAACCTCAAATACCTGCCAGTGCTCTCATGTGAGGCCTGGGGAGTGTCTGGCCAAGTTCCCCATTCCGATGGGAATGAGCAGAATAAACAGAGACTTTCACCTAACAGTGGATTGTCCTAAACACCTGTGTGGTGTTGCTGTTTGTGTATTTGATGGTGAGGATCTTAGTTATACAGCACCTTTCATCCCAAATCATTCAACAGACTTAAACTAACCAGAGGGGTCACTTCACCCGCCACTGAAATGCAGCCATCTCTGGGACAAAACATAGCCGCTGTTTACCAGCACCAAGCAGCACTGCACAACAGTCGAAGGAAGGAAGGGAAGGGGACTACTTAACATAAAACATTGGCTCCATACTTAATAATAAAAGTACTTCTTCGTGCCATTACAGAGCATGGTCTTGGCCTCAAAGGTGATAGCAATATCGTTCTCCTCACTGTGCAGACTGAGGTACAGAGAAGTGAATGCCTCAGATTGCAGTCAGTTAGTGATAGAACCCAGGCATACTGCCACTAAAGTCCCATCCTCTGCCCCTGCTTTATCCCTTCCTGCATGAGTCCAGTGGCCAAGTCCTGCAGACTTCAATGGGAGTTAGGTGGCTCAGTACCTTGGATGATCTGTGCCTCTGGGCCTGTTTCCCCATTGGCCCATGGGGAGAATAATCCTTCCTTTCTCTCCTGTGCCCCCATTTTCTCTTTTGTTTATGTAGCCTGTAAACTCTTAAGGGCAGAGTCAATCTCTCACTATATGTTTGTGCAGCTCCTAGCACCATGAGGCCCTGGTCTCAGCTACCGCCACTGGACACTACTATAATGCAAATCAATAATGCCATTTCAGCAGTGGATGCACCGATTTCTATCTGCCGTTCGTGAAAAGCACTAGGACCCCCTTAGGATGAAAGGTAAGCTATTCTTGTTATTTTGTGTAAGGCTCCTATTTGTTGCCCTTAAACTCCATCTTGTAGTTGTGTCCACACTTGCTCTTCACGTAGTGGACAAATAATTTGCATAACTTAATTAAATTTAAGTAATCTTCCCTGAAGCCTGCCTGTAAATGATGCTGTGTACATGGTCTTAAAGCAAATCTGTGCAAAATGATGAAAGAGCCTATTTCAGTTAAGCAAATTATGAGGAGGCGGGTGACGTCCTCAGTATAATAATTCCCTGTGAATTATTTATATGGAATCTGCAATTACATTGAGCAAAACAGTGTTGTGTGCATAATGCACACTTAATTAGCCAACCACCTGTTATGAATTCAGGCACAGCCAATGGTGGGATCCCTTATAAATTATCCTGCTGCTGTAGTAGTTGTTTATTGACATGCTGAGGGAAAGGAGGAGATGGGGCAGGAATAACTGAGGGACACACCACGTGGGTAAAACGGAGCACTGGAAAGGAATTGCCCAACCTCCGTGGCCACTCAGCTGAAACAAGCAATTTCAGAGGCAAGTTTGGCCAAGCTCCGTGCTAGCTCCACTGACAACATGCTCTCATCTTTCTTCACCCTACCCCTTTATCCCCCTCACTCCATCCATACCAGGCTTCAAGCCAACCCCTGTGTCTGTCTCTTGCACTCTGATTTCTGGGGCCTTTTCTATGTAGCTGCAGCCACGAAGAATCTGTCGGTTTATCATCCCTCTGAATTCTTATGTTGACACCCATCACGGTAGCATCCAAATCCCATCTCTGACTTAATCTATCATGCCTCAGCAGTCTTCTCCTTTCAGTCCCACTTGATGTGCACCTTTTCTAAAAGGCCTGTTGATCCCAGTCCCTCCCTACAGAGAAGTGATAAAGCTGGAGAGTGGAAATCCAACCACATACCCAGCATAGTTCCAAACAGCAGTAACAGACTTAACAAGAAGTGAGCAAGCCTGTGCCAGCCATTACACTACTGTTAGATACATCCCTGGCATTCATGCTTCCATTCATACATCATGTACCTGGGCTGCAAGTACCTCAAGTTGGGATTCCTGTTGTCCTACCTATCCATAGGTTAACACAGCTGTGGGAGATGTCCATGAGAAATCAGCCTCAAGGCATAGAGATAGCTGCCATTTCAGCTCATTTTCCTCCTGTGCTACAATGAAGTTTAGACCCTACACTAAAAACAGCCTAGATGGAGCTGTGTTATGAGGCTGCAGGAAAGAAAAGGGGATTGGGTCATGAGGGGCTTGTAGGGCCAGACCTGCCTGCTAACACGTTTCTCTGCCATGCAAACAATAGTGGGACCAGAGCTCCCCTTGCAGAGCAGCTCTGCAACCCCCACTGCTACACCGCTCCTGGGCTCATCCTATCTTACCCAACTGTGTCACACCATGTAGGGCTTTTATATGTTGCAGAAATATCCGGTTTGAACTCAGTGGAGAACTTTCATTCATTTTACCCATGCCCTAATGTTGGATTCCAGCCCCCTCTTCAGGAAATAGAAGATCCCTCCCTTTCAAGTTCATTAGCCCAAAGAGGGGCTGACGTTGTCTGGGGCTGAAAGCAGAAGTTAGTTGTTGAGTGAGTGGCCGACAGGAGCATGTGCTCTTTCCCCATCAGATATTGGACTATTCTTGAATGTTTAATAGGAAAGAAATTAGGGTTTTTCTCCTTTAAAGATTTACCATGTACAAATGTATGAGAATATTAAAGGCAACAATTAACTTTATTGGAAACCTTATATTCTCCAGCCTCATTAGAACTGCCAACAAGATCTATTATTAGTATTACTATGCAGATAATGTAATAAAAAGGGTATTTAAAGTAGATAGTTTTGCATTGAAATAAAATAGTTTTTCTTTCCCTTTCTCTCACTCACTCTCTTTTTAAAAAGAAAGTTATAGCACACCCCAGGCATTAAGCAAGTGTCTGATTGCCTGAACATGCAGAGGGGAGAGGGTCTGCACCCTTTCCTTTGAAAATGTTTTCTGCCAGGAATAGACCTTAATCAGCATCAGGATACCAAATACACACTGCACTCACGGAGCATCTCATCTGCCTCAGAGAAGCTCAGAGTACTCTGCAGCCATTAACGAATGAATCCTCCCAGCCCCCCGGTGTCCCTATTAACCTCAACTTCACCAACAGGGGGGAAACTGAAGTCAGAGATGTGAGTGCCACAAGGCCACATGGTGCATCAGTGGCAGAGCAAGGGAGAGAACCCAGGAGTCCTGATTCCTATAACGTCTCCCATTTTAAAACAGGGACCTGCTGGGGCATGCTTCTATCTGCAGCGCTCCCTGTACCAGCTCTCAGCTCTACCAGCCATCCCACATATGCACTGATTGCACGCACCACTAACCCGAGCAAGGGGGCTAACCGGCACGTTGTGTCTGTGCTCTCCACACAGCTCTAAGGGTGTGAGAAAACCACAGTTGGGTTCCAAATGAGTGTTTTCCCCTAGCAATATACCAACTCACAAGGTCATCTCCATATGTGCACTGCTGTTCTCAGGTTCTGGTGTCTTGTGCACTAGAAGGCAGTCAGGCGAGGCCCTTAGGGCTCCCAAACTATTTAAAGGAATAATACCCAATTCATTTACACTGCACAGTGATTTTACATTGGGGGGTTTACACGCCACTCCTGGTAGATGGAGAACTGAGCTGTGAGGATAAGCCCAAGGGATTGGGTAGGAGCTGGGTCCATCAATCGATCCCTCTCTCTTTTTTCGGTGATCCACACCATGAAGCTGTTGGATTCCCATCTTAAAACTTCAGTTCAGCTTCCCTTTCCCTTTCCCTCACTGGGACGCCTGAGGGCACAGCATTTCTGTGAGGGAGAGGGGACATGAGGGGGAGGGGGCTATGCTGGGAAAAGCTGCTGAAAATGCACAGACAAAAAGGAAAAAAGATTGGGGGCACTTTTTTGAAAACCCCCACAAGAAGCTGAGCATGGCAGGTTCTCACACTTCAGTTGGCTCTCAGAATCGTTGGTCCAGCTGTGACTAGGTACCATCCAGGGTCCTCCTCTCTGATGATTGGCTAACACAATACAGAAATTCCTCACAATGGGAAGCCCAGGGCATGAGTCTCCAGTACCATGCGTTCCCACGGTTATTGGAACACAGACAGCAGGGTGACCCACTCCACCCTGCATGCACACCCAGCAGCTCTTCCTGCAGGGTCAGAGAAATCAAGAGTTGCACACCCAGTGCTCAGATCCCTTGGTATGGGCACCTGGGAAATACCTGAGACAGCTGGTCAGATAGACAGTAACAGGTGCTCACCCACACGGACACACTGTGCCCGTAAACACATGCCACATAGACACACCATTCAGAATGCCATGGCAAGGGCAGTTTCTGTAATTCACCACTGCTCCTGTTCATGGGTCATTTTGCTCATGCTGCAATTGTTGACCAATGCCAAACCCTGCAGCCCTGAGAAGTTTGGGAGCAGGCCATGCCAGGCTGGTAACCTGCTCTGCCATATCTGTTTGGTGCATTTGCTCGGGCCCCACAGAGATGGCTGCCCCTGCCTGACTAATGGGAACTGGGTCTTCCTGCTCAGTCATTCCTAGGCCCCCTCCCTCCCCCAATGGAGGGTGCTGCTCGGAGGGCTGGCACCAACTTGCCACTGCCGTACAGAGCTAGGGCAAGTGGGTAGTGAGGGCTGGCAGCAGGAGGGTGAGAGCATAAGCCACACGGAGATGATGCAGCCTCATGCGATGGCACCAGGACCCACAGGTAGTTGAGGACAGCAGGAGGGGCAATGGCATTATCAAAGCAGAAAGCATCAAGCGTGTGTTATGTCCTGGAGATAGTACACACTAGCTGACTCCCCTCATCGCAGTGACTCTGACTGGAGCATATGTGTGTTGCGTGTGTATGTTTGCACGCGGATGTAAACACCGACTGCTGCCAGCCATCTTCTTATAGCACATAAGTGGGGAAACAATTTGCATAACTTAATTAAAATTTTACAGTAATCTTCAACTAGTCAGGTTCTAACAAACAAACATAAAATCCTCTGCCTTAAACCCCGAAGGTTAATTAGCCTCTCATAGGTGTCTGCCACCTCAAGGAAAGCAAATTGCAGAAGAGCAACAGTTGATTTGCCTTGTTTTTTGACTGGCTGATTAAATAGGGCCCTGAAAACCAAACTAGGCCTAGGAATCTAGCTTGGAATCGACACTATCTCCAGCCCCCAATTGCCAGGCCAGAGATTTGCTCCTGGTCTTTGTACTAATCACTGTTCCCTCATGTTGAATATGCCAGCCATACTGCAAAATGTGCCAAGTGTAGACAGGCTAGAGAGCATCATAGGAATTGCCATCCTGTATAAGACCATTGTCTATAATCCAGTGTCCTCTCACCAACAGCACCAGCACCAGCTGCTTCAGAGAAAGGTGCAACAAACCCTGCAGTTATGGAATAACCTGCCTTGAGGGAAAACTTCTTCCTGGACCTCAAAAGCGAATGCCTGGATGAATCCCTGAAGCCTAAAAATAGATACTAGAACTGGTCAGAAAATGGATCCCCCCCCCCCCCATTGAAAATTTTGACTTTTCATCAAAAAAACCAAAACCAGAACATTCTTGGCCAAAAATGCTGAAAATTTTTGCCAAGAAGGTTTTTGGGTGTTTGGCTTTCTGGAGCAAAATGAAAAGCTTTTGAGGAAAGCAGACGCATTCCTCCAAAATAGTTGTTTAATCAATCGTATAGAAAAAAAATTCCAATGAAATTTTCCCACCATCCCCAGTAAATGACCTCACACTAACAGTGCAACTCTGCTTTGTATTGGGAAAGACAAATCTTTCTTTGCATCATCAAATTGTACACTGTCTGATACCTATTTTTTTTGTTTTATTTTACGTGAGCCACTTCCATTTCTTGTTCTAGTCATTTACTCTTGTCCATAGTTAGACGCATGGGTGAGAATCTCTATCCTTTCATGCTCCAGCTTCCATTTAACCACATTACATCCCTGCAGCAGGTGGGCGTGGGAGAGGAACAAGCACCTAAGGAGTAAGTAAAAAAAAAAAAAAAATAGGTTACATTTGATGATACAAAAAATCCTGTGTAAAAATATCAGGGCTCGTTTTCCTCCCACCTCCTCTCCTGAGTTTTGCTCTGAATCACAGCTTTAAATATGAATCTACAAACACAAAGTGGAACTCGACTGCAACATTAAGTCAGTGGAGTTACCCCCTTGTAAAACTGGCGTAAATGAGAAGAGAGTCAGGCCCTCTCCCTCCTCCAAGGCCATGCAGAACACTGTCCAGTGGGAGTAGCGAGTGCCACGGCCTAGCAACTTGGGCACAGAAAGGGGATTTGAGAGGCTATGTGGGCTGGTTGGGAATGAACAGACCTGCTCTTGAAATCCATAAGCCGTTTGTGAACAGTGGTTTTTCAGCCAGCGTTGGGCTTCTCGGCATAGCTGCGCAGAGCGAAGGGGTGTTCAGGGACTCGGAACATGGACTCTTATCATCATAAAAAAGAATTGTTTAATTTGTGGGTTTAAATTTTAAATAACTCTGCCAGAGGAGAGCAGCTCCTGGGCCGCTCTCAGCTCTCGACCTTGCACTCAGCCGCTCCATTCAAATTCCATTTCGGTAAGAGCCCCCAGTGGGGATTCAAATACCATTTAAATGAGCTCGTTTCTCTCATTCCTCTGAATGTCTCTCTGCTGCAGAACACAGGGCAGGACAGCTCAGCCAAGATCCCTGTCTTTCCATACGGGCCGTGTGTGACGCCCTCTGTTCTGTTCTAGTCTCTAGAGGTTTTTATACCACGCTCATCACTGTAATATCTCAGCACCTGTTGGGCATAGGACTCCGCATAGAATCACAGAAATGGGCTAGAAGGGACCTCGAGAGGTCATCTAGTCCATCCCCCTGTGCTGAGACAGGCCCAAGAAAACCGAGACCATTCCTGGCATGTGTTTGTCTAGCCCAGGGGTCGGCAACCTTTCAGAAGTGGTGTGTCGAGTCTTCATTTATTCACTCTAATGTAAGGTTTCGCGTGCCAGTCATACATTTTAACGTTTTTAGAAGGTCTCTTTCTATAAGTCTATAATGTATAACTAAATTATTGTTGTATGTAAAGTAAATAAGGTTTTTAAAATGTTTAAGAAGCTTCATTTAAAATTCAATTAAAATGCAGAGCCCCCCTGACCGGGGGCCAGGACCTGGGCAGTGTGAGTGCCACTGAAAATCAGCTTGCGTGCTGCCTTCAGCATGCATGCCATAGGTTGCCTACCCCTGGTCTAGCCTGTTTTATAAGGAGCAATGTAAAAACCTCCCCCTCCCTGGAAGTTGTAGAGATGTGAATATTGGCACAAAAGTATCACTTTGTACATTTGGGCTGAAATTTTCAAAGCCTCTTACCAGATTTCAAGATAACCAACCCCCAAGCGTTCAAAATCACATCAGACCCCCAAAACTTTGAGATTTTTTAGAAATAAGGAGATTTTCAGAATTTATAATTTTTTTTTAATTTCCTGCCTGGTTTTGAGTGTCCAGTGTGCACATTTTCCAAAATTTCTCCACCATCTTAAGGCTGGAAACTTTTAAATGACAATTGTGTGGGTGAGATATGTGAATGCAGTGGATTCAACTTTCTCAGCAACTGACCCACAATTGCTGAACTCTCTTCCACCAGGGATTCAAGTGGCCATGAACCTTACTACCTCATCTCTTTTTTTTAATATGATGTCTGATTTGTAAAACACTCAGATACCACGGAGAAGAACAAGGTAGAACTACACAAAGAGATGCATTCTATTTTCCCATTTCCTGAGTGATGCTAAAGCAGCTGTATTGCAGAGCGGATCTGGATAAATCTTGGTGGGGTAAATGGCAACTTAGGGCCCAGCCTTTCTTACCTTTCATCTTAATTTGTGGAGTAAAAGGGTGTCAGTACTAGAAACTCAGAAAATGGAATACTTCCAGTTGACTAGTTCAGGTCAGATCTCCAGTTGGACTCTAAGGCACCAGCGAATAGAATTTTGTCTCCATTGTTATTTCTTTTCTTCCCCTTGAGTTTGTTTAAGAGGAACTGCTCCACACACCGGCCCTGCAAGAGCTAAATTGGGCCAGGTGGGCCCAATCAATTAATTAGGCTGCAAACAGGGGAGCTTTAGGCTGGAGGCAGCTAATTAGAGAGAGGCTCACCTGTGCAGGAATAGGTAGCAGGCTACAGACAAGCTGCTGGGAAAGGCTGCCGGATTGCATGTAGCAGTTACTTCCTGGGAAGAGGGAGGAGTGTTTGCAGTGACTCCTTGGGTGGAGGATTTTTGCAACTGGCACACCCAGAGAGAGAAGGGGAACCACAGCCTAGGAAACGGTCCAGGGAAGGAGCAGAGAGAGGAAGCCCAGAACTGTGGCACTGAAGGTCCCTGGACTGGAGCCTGGAGAAGAGGGCAGGCCTGGGTTCCCCTACCAGCCACCACGGAATGGAGGCAGCGAATGGGAGGATTACTTAGGACTGCTAATGGACTGTACTGCCTGGAGTGGAGTACCCCGGAGGGTTAAGTCACAAAGAAGATGCTGAGGGTCCCGGAGTGAGCAAGGAGGTGCAGACCAGAGAGAGAGTGACAGTGTGCAAACTGCGGAAGGGGTATCTACCTCAAGAGCTCATCCCCAGAGCGACCAAGAGG
Source organism: Malaclemys terrapin pileata (assembly GCF_027887155.1). Lineage (NCBI taxonomy): Eukaryota > Metazoa > Chordata > Testudines > Emydidae > Malaclemys > Malaclemys terrapin. The sequence continues at coordinate 32,710,064 of NC_071519.1, forward strand.
AGGCGCCAGACAAGCGGTGAGTGGAGCACGCTGTGAGAGTTTGCCACTAGATCCCCTTGTACAAAGGGCTGTTCCACCATATTTGTTACACCTTGCAGGCTAAGGCTATGTCTGCACTACAGCCTATGTCAGTGAAACTCATGTCACTCAGGGGTGTGAATATTCCACCCCCCCAGCGCCATAAATTACACCAACATACATGTTCGTGTGCACAGCGCGCTGTCGACGGGAGCACTTCTCCTGCACGCATAGCTTACTCCGCTCTCTCCCATCACCATAGAGCGTCTTCACCCCATGCTCTGCAGCGGCACAGCTGTACTGGTACCAATGCGCTGCTTCGGGGCTGGCCTAAGAGAGATGTGTCCAAGGACCTGAAAGCAATGCTAGTAATGAATACCCACTCGGCTCCCATTGGGTGACCGTGATCAGAGAGTTAATATTCCACCAGGAGTAATGGGGTAATGGCCCAGGCTGGGTGAAAGGGAAGAAGGGGTGTTTTTCAGTATGATCCATTGAGGGCTGTCTGGAGAACCGGTAGTCATAGCTGGGGTCTGCCTGCCCCTCCTCTTATTCTTACGTTCCTGCTCTTAAAACTTGAGGGGCTTCTGTGCAGGGCCAGCTCCAGGTTTTCTGCCACCCCAAACAGCCAAAAAAAAAAAAATCGGCGGCACTTCGGCAGCCACTTAATCACGCCGCTCCATTCTTCGGCAGTAGTTCGGCGGTGGGGGTCCATCACTCCCTCTCTTCCTCTTTGGTGGCAGCTCAAAGAAAAAGAGAGGGACTGAGGGACTCACTGCCGAATTCCCGCCGCAGACAGGACGCCCCAATAGCGGATGGAGCCGCCCCTTTGTACTGGCCTCCCCAAGCACCCGCTTCCTTAGCTGGTGCCTGGAGCCAGCCCTGCCTCTGTGCAATTTGAAGAGCCCCTTGTTCTCTGTTTGGCCTGGCGAGGCTCTGAAGAGGGGGTGTTTCAATGCCAGGACTTCATTTCCAAGGCAGTGGCAGAAATGCTGTGACAATCAATAGCCCTTGTATAGAAAGTGTGGCTACTCGAGATGAATTCTGATGGCTCAGGCTATACTAGATTGTAAAGTCTTTGAGTCAGGGACGGTCTTTCCACTATATCTGTGCGTGTTGCATTGTGCCATGGGGTCCTGATTCCATTTAGGGCAGGGGTTCTCAAACTGGAGGTTGGGACCCCTCAGGGGGTCACTAGGTTATTACATGGGGGGGCACAAGCTGTCAGCCTCCACCCCAAACCCCGCTTTGCCTCCAGCACTTATAATGGTGTTAAATATATAAAAAAGTGTTTTTAATTTATAAGGGGGGGGTCACACTCGGAGGCTTGCTGTGTGAAAGGGGTCACCAGTACAAAATTTTGAGAGCCACTGATTTAGCGCTCCTAGATGCTACCATATTTCAAATGAAAAAAGAAAAACGTAGGCACAGAAGGATTGCCTTGCTGGAAAGTCCAGTGGTCCATCCAGTCTTGCCTCTTGTTACATAGTGAGTGAAGCTGTGAGATCAGAGACCCTGAACCCACTGGGCGTCTGTAAGGCTCAGAGGGTCTGATCGGACACTGAGCTCAGATCTTTGCAATTATCTGTGGCGAGCTTGGCTTTGCTGATAATTTGTTAGCTCCGCACATATCCTTACTAATTATAAATCTCAACCGAGATTTGCATTTTTATGAAATGCTTGTGCTGGAAATCTTTATTAAAAGAAACACCCGTACATATTAATTCAATCTAATCTTGGTCATTTCAGGTTCCATAAGAAAGTGCTTTTTGCAAAGCTACAAACCTAACATCTATAACTCCCCAGTTACACAGCAATCCTCTGCATTAAGGTTTGCGTTCATCTGTGAAGATGGTATATCATCCCTTTTATAATAGAATCTAATGAAGGCCGAGTCCTCCACTATCCCAGCATCTTCAGCCTGGATGCTTACCTAGTCTGAATGCCATGGGTCAAATTCATCCCTGAAGTAACTTCATTGCAGGAGGATGGACTTGATCTACAGCTTTGCAGGGAGACAAATCGATGGAGTTACACCGGAGGTGAATTTGATCCAATGATTATTAGTTATTTAGATGGTATAGCTGGGTGTTTTCCAAAGGCGGAGAGTATCACAATCCCTGCCCCAAACAGCTGGCAGTGTACAGATGCTTTTCCACCATGTTGCACTAGATTTACGCAGGTGCAGTTCCACTGACTCCAAATGGGTTGCAGTGACACACGGCGGAGAAGAATCAGGCCCTAGAGAGCCGATTATTTTCTTTTCCTTTTCTTTGAAACATTTTTTTGAGTCTATTAATGATGCACTGGAGGTGATCAGGAGCAGAGCCAGGCAAGGGACAGGGATTTTATGCAAACCCCTGGGGAAAAATCAATACAGATCCCAGTTAGTCAGGGGCTTGTGCAAACATCTGGCGATCAGACTTTGGGGGGTTCAGTTCAAACCTTTGCGCATCTGTCCATAGGGATGTCAGTTAGCAGGGGTTTCCCTCAGACCTTTGGGGGGTGGGCCCTGTGGGCATACGTTGGCAGCAGGCTTTTATTCCACGGGGTCAGTGTGTGGGGATACGAGGTGTCGGGGCATTCACACAAACCACGTTTCCAGTGTTGGTTTGCAGCCCCGGAGATTTACTGTGCATCACTGGTTTAATATTAATTTAAAAAACCCAAATGGAAACCCAGCTGAAACCAAGGACAAGCTTGGGATCGACACCACTGAGCAGAACCATCAATCTGCCCAGGTGTACGTGAGGCAGATTCATGGAAAGATGCACGAACTGCTACACAGTCAGCCTGAGAACTGGGTTTATGAAGAAACGCGGGAGCTGTCATAGCATTTACACGATGCAACTAATCAAAGATCACTGCAGTTCCCCCTTATGCTTCCCTTGTATTGGCCGTGGAAGCTCCCGAAGGAAAGCTGAATGTGCAGAACGGATTGGGTTACTTGAAACCTTCTGTTCCAATGGCCGAATGGCTGTCCTGGTTTGAACAGGGTTAATGCGTGACAGTAGCACCTAGAGGCCCCAAACAAGATCAGGGCCTTATTGTGCTGGGTCCTGTATAAACACGTACTAAGACAGGCCCTGCCCCATAAAAAAAACCAACCAGGTCTATTGTCCACATTGTACCAATGGGGAATTGAGGCACTGAGAGCTAAAATGACTTACCCCCATATCACTTAGGGAATCTGAGAAAAAGGCGCAGTGTGGTCTAGTGGATAGGACACTCAATCAGATTCAGAAGACCTAGATACCACTTCTGGGTCAGTGACTGACCTGCTGTGTAGGGTGACCAGACAGCAAATGTGAAAAATCGGGATGGGGGTGTGGGGTAATAGAAACCTATATAAGAAAGACCCAAAAATCGGGACATCTTGTCACCCTACTGCTGTGTAATGATGCACAATTCCCCTCCTGTCACTGTGCGCCCCCCCCCTTGCACACTGTCTGTCTAGATTGCAAGCTTTTTGGGGTGGAGACTCTCCAACTATGTGTTCATACAGCACCTAGCCCAATGGGTCACCAATCTCTGTTATTACTGTAATGAAAATAAATAGATTAATAATAAATGAGCAGAGCAGGGAACTGAACCCAGATATCCAGAGTCCCAGTTCAGGGTCTTCACCCTACTCCCCAAAAACATTCTCTTTTAGCCTTGTGTTGAGGATGAGAATCAGACAAGTTAGATGGGACAGACTGGGGACCACCAGGCCCGTTTCTTAGCTTAAGACAAATATAGTCCCCTCGCAAAGGGGGGAGAGTTTCTTTCTCGACAGCGCTCAGTAAGAGTCACAAAAAATGTCTTTCTTCCCTTTAACAGGGACTCTTCTTTAATTGGGCTCTTCCTAGATGAGGCTCAAAGCCAATAATTTAATCAGCAATTTGTATCTCATTTGAAATGCCTTTGTCTGGAGTCAGGGGGAAAAAAGATTAGCGTTTCCTCCCTGAAATATGGCTGCCGGATGCAAGGGAATAGAGAACGCAAATAAGCAAAGCAAAGTTAAGCTTTCTGTATAGAGCTGGAGGCTTAGCGGTGCAGATTACAACAGCAGATGATGAGCAACTTTAGCCTCCACTGTGTAGGCTGTGAAAAATCCTGTTACACTCCAAAAGCATTTTAGCTGCAGCTCCGAGTTTCAGAAATGATTGATCTGAAATCTAAAGGCCTGTCGACAACTGGAGACCAAAAGTTATTTAGCTCTAGGCCAGGAGGAGACTCGGTAGGGCCAAAGAGCTGTCGGATTCCAGGAGCGAGCTGGAGTTTGGAGCCTGCCTTCTTTCTCTCCGTCACCTGGGGGAACTTCTGATCTGCCTTGGATCTTGGCAGATAAGTTGTTTGCAGCTGTATTGCAGATCCCACATAGCTCAGCATTAGGTTGATCACCAGTGTTGACCATAGATGCCTGTGAAGTTTCTGTTCATTAGCAACTAATAACTAATTAGCCAATTAGCTAATATTAAATTTTAGGACAGATCCTGTTGACTTAAATGGAGCTGTGCCGATTTTAACTTTCTGAAGACCTTGGATGAAATCCTGGCCTGATTGAAGTAAAGGGCAAAAGTCCCATTGAATTCAATGGAGCCAGAATGTCGCTCCTTGGTTTTAAGAGCTGGTCTGCATGCAAAACCAGCACCAGGTTAACTGAAATCAGGTATTGGACCAATTTAGTGAAGCGAATGCAAGCCTATATGTAGGAACACTTAAATCATTTTGCAAGAGGATTATGTGGATTTCGCTTCATTTGGTGAATTACCAGTGTAGACGTTAGGAAAAAATACCCAAAAAGGGTTACTGAATCAAAAAAAGTGTGTTGTAAAACAGCTGTAGATGAGGAAGGACACCACTGTCCAACCTTGAGAACTTCAGCACCCAACTCGGTCTGTAATTTTGACAGACACCTGGGCCAACTGGTTTTGATGGAAAGAGTGACCAGAAAGGCCAGAATCTGGTAGCTGCTGAGCTCAGCACTGGATTAATCCCACACTCTCTTACTATGTGTTTGGACAGCACCTACCACCATCAGGCCCTGATCCCTATGGGGGCTCTGCACGCTATCATAACATTACGTAATATTCTACTGGGAAAGAATCTCTGGAGTCTGTGTCCACTTAGTTCCTCGCTAGGAGTGAAATAACTCACTCCAAGGCTCCAAACTTTCTTATCTGCTCAGGAGCTGGGAAAGTATCCTGTAGTTGTATTGGCAGCTTGTCATTTAGGGAAAAGTACCACAATTGTTCTACTTTAATATCCTCTCGGGAGGCATGTAGCGGCCTTAAACACCTGATGCTAGTTCACCAGGGGGGAACAGTTATTCCTTCATGGAATTCCAAGTCTCTTGATACAACATGAAAGGAGAAGTGTTCCCAGGCTGTCTCACATCCCTGGAGCTTGTCCCAGTCAGCAGTTAAACCTGCAGGCCCCATTTGTGCAGACATGATGGGAATTTACTCTTTCTTGAAGAAAAACCAAACAGAAATGGCGAATCCCCTGGTTTGCTTTCTTAGCAGTCTCCACTAAACTCAGACCTAGCAATGTTGTCAAACTCCGAGGCAGGTACCCTGTCTCTGAAGCTTGGCCACATCGGTTCTGCAGGGTCAGTGGGGTGTTTTCACTGCAAGAGGCATCCTAGAGAGCAGTGTCCCGAAGAGAGGCTGTGAGAGACTTCAAGGATATCTGGCAGGAGCTGGCCCAGGTTTGGAGCATTCAGTCCATCATGAGTGCTGGCTCCTTACTTCAAAGCTTCATTAACAACAAATCAGCCATCGGAGTTCTGAAGCTGCTGGCTAATGAAGCCCAGCTGTGTCAGTTCCGAACCCTGCAAAACTCTGAGGCACAAAGGACAGGTTAGAAACTTTCCGGCTCTGGGAAGTGCCCTTTCTGCTGTAGTATCCTGTGGGGGGCAGAGTGCATGGGAATATACTTTGGTTCTAGAGACCTGCAGCATAATGCCCAGGGAGAGCCTATTGCCATGCAGGTGTCACTAACATAACGTGGTGCAACCTGCTGCAAGTGCACGCTGCACTCTGATGGAGATAAAACGGAAATGCACCGGCATAGTGCAAGGAGATGCAGCTAATACTAATGTGCAGTAGCACAGTGCAGGGAGACGGAGCATCAGGATTCAGGTCAATATTGATGTGCAGCAGTACAACGCAACGGGGCAAGGCAAGCTAGGTTAATGCAGAGGGTTCAGGTATTGGTTTTAGGATGTTCAGGGCAGTCCGTAAGTGTGAAATAAATGCTTAGACAGATGAAAGAGCCAAGGATACCTGGTACTGTACTTTTGGCAATTCAGCAGCAATACAGACCTACCTGAAATATTCAGAGGCACACATAGGTGCAGTCTACCTGGACAGACAGTACCTGGGACGGGCGGGCAGGAGCGTCTCTTTAAAGACCCAAGTGGTGTCTCCAGTGGAAAGCTACGTCTAATCCCGCAAGAGAGGCCTATCTGTTCCTACCGCACTCTAATAGCATTTCTCTTTCTATGTTAAAACCCTTTCCGAATGCTTAAGATGCTAATCCCGCCCCCTCCCTCCCCCCCACCCCACCCCGTTCTGAAGGAGACAGGAGGGAATGAGAGTTGTTAAGGAGAAGGGCTCTGGATCCATTCTCTTTTACTCCCCTGGCATCACATTTAATTTTGGGTTTATTATCATTATTGCGGGCTTATTTTTATTAACTTTATGGTAATGATGCTGGCGCTGTGTGGTCCCAGAGCCTTTGGCTTTGGCTGAAGGAGGAGTTGACATTTCCAGGCACCAGACGGCGCAGAGGCTAGATGCAAGCGGACGAGCACGGTGGGAGCAGCTGCTCCCTCTAGCTCAGCTGAGGCAGGAGCCCAGTGTACATCCACTTGCAGGGAGAAATAAGCTGCTTCATTAAATGTAGGGACATTTCTAATAAAAAGGAATCGACAGTGCAGAAAAAGGCCTTCTCGTAGGAGACAAGAAAACGGAGATGGATAGAATACACTGCTGGGGCTATATAAATATGTAGTGTGTCCAAAAACCTTCCCCCATCTTAAAAGAGCATTCCGATCTCAAAGTCAAGCACTCAAAAGTCAGGAAATGCCAGAATTAAGGTTGCCAGGGCCTAATTTTGCCCCCATTGTGTGTATGCATCACGATACAATCTTTAAATACCTGATCACACGTGCCAGAGACCGAGAGGGAAGCCTTACACAGGTAACTGTTGGCTCCAGGGCTATACCTGCAGCTCAAAGGGGTCTGAAGACACCATAGCAATTCTTTGCACTGCCCCCAACGCCCCCTCCAGCGGATGCTTTGCAGCAGAAGCCCATAGCACTTTATGTAGCAAGATTGGCAACAGCAGTCACACCTAGTGTCTCCCTTGAGTGAATTTTGGTTGAATTTGTCGCACTACAGACCCCCTGTTTCAGATTTTCATGTGTAATTCATGATTAGGGTTACCCCAAAAGGGGGGTCAATTCTCCACTTCCCAGGTACAGCCAGGGAGCTATTCCCATCTCTGAGGACATGCATTAGAGCCTTGCTAATTCACACATCACTGATCCACAAGCCCAGTAATGTTCCCCAAAGACACCTGTCCCTGCTCTCCGCCCTCTTCTCAGCTCTGATTTCATAGTCGGGACTGTGCTGAGCTTTCAATTACGTACAAGCTCTTCCATAGAACGCTCACTAGTGTATAATATAAAGTATCATTATCACTTACAAGTCAACTGCTCTTGCCTAAATTAATGAAAAATATTAGAGGAAGCAGCAATGTTGAGTTTTATCATTACACTTGCTCGCCAATTCACAAATGACTTGAGCCAGAAACCCATTAAAGACAATGGAAAGTGTCCCACTGACTTTGGTGGGCTTTGAATCAGGCCCCAATTTGCAATGGCTCTCCTAGCAGGTAGTGTAAATTCATGGTGGTTCTATGCTTATTTATATTATATACTAGGAAGGGGCCAAAACTTCTACCCTAACCCTTTTGTATCTCAGCACATGTGACAGGAGATGGATCTGAATTTCCAGAGCAAAATCCATCCGAACAGAGTTTATTCCATGCTGGATTAAAAATCAGAAAAGGCCTAACTGGGAATTTGTTCTAACAGAATTTGAGGCCAAAGTGGTGGAAGTCTCATGAGAAGAGCTCGTGCCTTTTGAGAGTTCCACAATTCAGGATGGTGGAGACGTGTGTTTGGCTGTGAGAGATTGCTGCAGTTTGGTGTTGACAAACGCAAGAGAGAAATTGAGTTCAGATTTTCACTTTGAACCTGAATCCTAAACTGGATCTGAGCATTGGAGCCCAGAGACGCTAATTAGAGCTGGTTGGGAGTGTTTTGCCAAAACCTTTTATTGTAAAATATCGATACCTCGAAATGAGAGCTTTTTGTAGGAAAGGGTCGGTTTTGACAAATATTTGACAAAGTTCAATTTTTTTTTAAATTGTTAAAACATTGTTTCAACATAATCAAAACAAAATTCTGATTTTTCCAGTTCAATTTTTTTTCTAAAATTAAGCTATGATAGCCAACAAAACTGTTAAAGAATAAAGAACAGTTGAAATGAAATGCATTGACTGACCCAAACAGATTTTTTTTTTCAGATTTTTGAAAATTTGAGATTTTGACTTTTTGTCCCGATCAAAAATTTCTCATTTTTAATATCTCAGATATTTTCATGGGATGGGGAAACCATTTCCCACCCAGCTCTGAAGCTAATGCCTACTGTCGAGTCATGCCCTGGGAGAGTGTGAAGAGGATTCTCTTGTATAGAAGATGCTTAGTGTCTGACGGCTGGTCCTCACTAGAAAGTGAGCTCGACCTAGCCACATCACCATGGGGTGTGAAAAATTCACACCCCCGAGAGACTAAGCCCATTGTAGACAGGGCTAGGTTGGTGGAAAAGTTATTCTGTCAACCTAGGTACAGCCTCTCAAAGAAATGGATTTACTACAGCGGTGGAGAACGTGCGAACACATGCACCAAGTCCCCACGCAGCTGAAGGGCTGAGGACGAAGAAGATTTATTCTGAAACAAAGCATAGAAGATTCTGACAAAAACATCTCTCTCCTCCTCTTGAGCTGCCCTTTGAAATGGATTTCCCTCGTGGTGGCATTTCTCATTTTGACTGTTTGTCTCCCAGGAGCGGCCGGAATTAATATTCTGTGTTCCTGGTGCCTGCTGCTGTCTGGCTACCTTTTAATTGAGGGGCGCGTCTGACGAAGCCTTGAATCACTGCTGATAGAGTGAACAATGGAACTTGAAACATCCGTATCTCATCCTGGGAGCTGGCAGCTTGTTTCATTGCAGGTGTCTAGGGCAGAGGGGGGAGGAAACGGGTGAGCTATGCATTCAGCTACTGGCATCCAGATTGAATTTGAGCCCCCCCAGCAGAGCGACCTGTTCCTTCCATCTTGTGCCAGGCCTGGCAGTGGTTCCCTTGTAGATCACAGAGGATGCTGAACATGTCGGATGAGACACCTGTTATTTTAAGTGAATTTTATGCTGGTAAAAGGTGCCAGGATAACAACCCAGAGGATTGGTGTCTTGTATCCATAGAACAGGTACCACATGGGAGGACGAACCGTGTCTGCTTCCCACACACCCTGCCTGCTGGTGGGTCCAGCTGCTCTCTTGGAAGCATCTCCTCTACTAATTCATTCTCAGTGGTCCACTGAATTCTTGGCCTCCCTGCTGAGAACAGCCAACAAGACTGCCAACAGTGTGGACACTTGGAATGAGGCTTGCCAAACTCATGTCACTTGGGCCACCAAATATCCGTCCCTATGTTGTACTGGAAAGAAAGAGTTCAAGCACTAATATTTTCCCATTGTCCCTCAGTCTGGAGGAGGCCAAACAGGCCTAGAATGGAGAAGCAGGGCAGGGCTGGTTGTTTTGGGAGGAGGGATGAAGGCGGAAGAGAACTAAAAGAAGCCCAGCCAAGGTGTAAAGGTCCTTGGCAGCAGAGCAGCGCCAGGACTCGGTTGCAATCAATACAACGAGGATTCCTCTGCGAGGCTGTTGGACAGAGACAGACCCTGCAGTTCTGTCTGGCTCTGGAGTGCCCAGGCTGAGTAATGCAGCCTGCGCTGCCCAGTGTCACCACACAGGGTCTCTAAGTGCTGGCGTATGACGAGCAGCCAGGAAACAGACTGCTGCCTACCTCACCTAAGCATTCAGATAAGCTTTTTGAGGGGGGGAAGCTAAACTTCTGCGGGCTTAGCCATAGTGAACCTCTGCTCCCTGTGAGGTTTGTCCTTCACTAGAAATTAGTGACAACGTTCCAAAGCTTTTCCTCCATCTTCCCTGGCTTTAGTTGAAATGCAACACTTTGCTCCAGCAATCAGCTGGTAATCTTGTCGGTATTACGTAGCGGAGCTGCGCTGTCCTGCCCATCCGATGCACTCTGCAACAGAGGCAGAATTGTGATTTCCCCTTGGAAGGGGAGGAGGAGGGAACTGAGGTTGACTTGGAGATGACTGAGCCACAGGAGTTTAAAATAAGCATCAGCTAATTCCAGCAAAAACAAACCTGCACTGAGATCAGATATTTTCCCGGACCACATGCCTGCTTTAAAGGGCCTTGGAATTCTAAATGTGCCTCTGAGAACATGGCCCCACAGTATGCCAACATTTTTATGGCTGACTTAGAACAACGCTTCCTCAGCTGTCGTCCCCTAGTGCCCCTCCTCTACTTGCGCTACATTGATGACATCTTCATCATATGGACCCACGGAAAGGAGGCCCTTGAAGAATTCCACCTGGACTTCAACAATTTCCACCCCACCATCAACCTCAGCCTGGACCAGTCCACACAAGAGATCCACTTCCTGGACACTACAGTACAAATAAGTGATGGTCACATAAACACCACCCTATACCGGAAACCTACTGACCGCTATACGTACCTACATGCCTCCAGCTTCCATCCAAGACACATCATACGATCCATTGTCTACAGCCAAGCCCTAAGATACAACCGAATTTGCTCCAACCCCTCAGACAGAGACAAACACCTACAAGATCTTTATCAAGCATTCGTAAAACTACAATACCCACCTGGGGAAGTGAGGAAACAGATTGACAGAGCAAGACGGGTACCCAGAAATCACCTACTACAGGACAGGCCCAACAAGGACAATAACAGAACACCACTGGCCATCACATACAGCCTCCAGCTAAAACCTCTCCAGCGCATTATCCACGACCTACAACCTATCCTGGAAAATGATCCCTCACTCTCACAGACCTTGGGAGGCAGGCCAGTCCTTGCTTACAGACAACCCCCCAACCTGAAGCAAATACTCACCAGCAACTACACACCACACCACAGAAACACCAACCCAGGAACCTATCCCTGTAGCAAACCTCGTTGCCTACTCTGTCCCCATGTCTACTCTGGCAACAGCATCAGAGGACCCAACCACATCAGCCACACCATCAGGGGCTCATTCACCTGCACATCCACTAATGTCATATATGCCATCATGTGCCAGCAATGCCCCTCTGCCATGTACATTGGCCAAACCGGACAGTCCCTCCGCAAAAGAATAAATGGACACAAATCGGACATCAGGAATGGTAACATACACAAGCCAGTAAGTGAACACTTCAATCTCCCTGGTCATTCTATCACAGATTTAAAAGTCACTGTCATTGAACAAAAAAACTTCAGAAACAGACTTCAAAGAGAAACAGCAGAACTAAAATTCATTTGCAAATTCAACACCATTAATCTGGGCTTGAATAGGGATTGGGAGTGGCTGGCTCACTACAGAAGCAGCTTTTCCTCTCCTGGAATTGACACCTCCTCATCTATTATTGGGAGTGGACTACATCCACCCTGATTGAATTGGCCTTGTCAACACTGGTTAACCACTTGTGAAGTAACTCCCTGCTCTCCATGTGTCTGTATATAATGCCTGCATCTGTAGTTTTCACTCTATGCATCCGAAGAAGTGAGGTTTATACTCACGAAAGCTTATGCCCAAATAAATCTGTTAGTCTTTAAGGTGCCACCAGACTCTTTGTTGTTTTTGTAGATACAGACTAACACGGCTACCCCCTGATATCTGAGAACATAGACTCCTTTCAGTCTCTCTCACTTGCTTTGCTGTTTCCTAGCAGGCAAATGAGGTCTGAAGTTTGAAACAATGTTTTCTTATCAATACTCAAGCCAATACTAATAAAGGCTCTGCATACTGATCAGACTCCTGGCACCTAGAGCACTGTCCTCCCTGTCGTGGGGCTGTGGGGACCTTGGTAGCTCAGAAGGGGCAAGGTTAGGCATATCAGGGTAGGCTTTGACTGATGCCCCAGGTGTTTTTTCTGCAGCCAGGTGCGGGGGAGTGTGTGAAGCACGGAGGTGAGGGGATTTTCTGTGGGTACAAAAAGGGGTGGTTTTTCTTCCCTGAAACATCCTGACGCAAAGGAGACCAGCCTGGCTGTCCCTGGGATGTGATCCAAGATTTGTACCCCAGCAATCAGAGCTGCCCGTTGTCCTCCGAACTGGTATTAAGTATTGGAAATCCATCTTCCAGTGCCAGTATTGCCAATCCCACACATATAAAAGTCATGAGATTTATTTTTTTAAATGATACAATGTGGGGTTTCTGATTTGCCTTCTGGTTCCTGAGCTTTTTGTTTGAGTTTTTTCCCCACAACCAGAAGGGTTAGAACAGGGGTCACCAACGTGGTGCCCATGGGTGCTGCGGTGCCCACGGGTGCCATGGCACCCGCTTGGGCATCTAAGTGTGCCCGCATACTGGCCGGCGGACGCGCATCCACCAAAATGCTGCCGAGAAGCAGCAGCATCCAGAGGCGTCGCCACTGAAATACCGCCGATTTTCAGCAACATTTCAGTGGTGACGCCTCTGGATGCTGCTGCTTCTCGGCGGCATTTCGGCGGCGACGCCTATTGACGTTGCCGCTTGTTGGCGGCATTTCCGGGGATGCTCATCGGCCACCACGGTCCTCCGTGGTTCGTTGTCTGGCGCCCACCAGACGAAAAAGGTTGGGGACCACTGGGCTAGAAACACTTTTTACTGGAAAAGACAGCTGAAATTCTGACATGACAGCATGATGCCTGGAGCTGGACTTTAATAAAAGCCACAGATTCTGTGAGACTTGTGAAAATCACAAGAGTCGGCAATGCTGACTAATTATTTCATGCCACCTACAGCCTTTCCCCACCAGATCTTGCCACTCTACTGGCTTGAACGTGGGCTGTGAGTCCAGACATGGGTTCTCGGCTCAGCTGTGCCACTGACCTGGTGTGTGACCTTGAGCAAATCACTTCCCGTCTTTGGGCTCCAATTAGGGTTGACCAAGGTGCCCATCTTAGTAAAGTGCTTTGAGATTTACCGCTGAGAAAGCCGTGCCAAAGCAGAGTCTGCTCTTAGGCCTTGTTTATACTTTGCAGTTAGTCCCCAGCTCCACAGCTGTTGGCGCAAGCTGTGATGGTGCAAACCTCGCCTTTCTTTCACTGTGTACGGCACAGCCCTCTGCAGTGGCTGGCACCTGTAATGAGGCTCATGAATTTGGAGCTGCCTCTGTGCTAAGGTTCCAGTCCATTGGGTTAAGAGGCGTCGGGTTTGTTCTCTGTACAAGTGTCATTATATTTGCCTGCACTCGTGGGTGAAAATCGGGGGCTTTGGGCCATTGGCCTCCTTTGGTTAGGATCACAGTGTATTCTCTCAGGCCAACTGACCCATCTTCTCTTTTCTCCCAGGTCGGGGGACCTGACAGATTCTGCTAATTAAAAGGAGAGAGAACCCTCTCCTCACCCATCCCCTGCCACCACAGCCAGCTCCCAGTAACATAAGCAGTCTGCTACAGCATGGGAATCCCCTTCAGACAGATCTCCTTCGCCCACAACACCCTCCCTCTCTCTCCTTCCTTTGCATGCCACACAGAGGTAGACATTGATAATTGATAAATCTTGCAGAGGGGAATAGAATAGCTTGTCAAATGTTAAGGCATCAGCGGCACTGGTCAAATTGATCACGGTGGGAGCTGAACAGCCAGTGCTAATTAACGTATTGTTCTCCAGACACTGCTCTCCTGCAGCATGGGGGACAAGGCTCACAAACCTGAGTGTTCAGGTTCTGATCTATAACTTTGTAAGCCCGCCCCAGGGGCCAAGCTATCTTGGCCTCTGGGCTGTGACAGGAGAGAGACCCTTGGGAGGTGCTGTCTCAGAGTTCAGCTGGAGGGCAGCACTTTCCCATGCTAGATGCAATTTGAGGGAGAAAGTAAATGAAGTTTTGATGGGCTTGAAATGGTCTCAGGAAATGGCCAGGCCCATCCTTGCCCCAGGAAAGAACTTCATATACTCAGACAACTTGTGCCACTCCAGTCACACAGCTATTGCTTCCTATGGGGGAGTGAGGGATCAGGGTGTGAAGCCTGACTGAATATAGAGCTGAAATGCCCTGAATTTACTGTAGGGCCATCTCGGCCTACTGAGAGATTGGCCTTGGATGGCCAACAGGGAAACAAATACTGGCCTTGCTCAGCTCAGCCCCCAAATGGCTAACTCAGAGCACCTGCCCATAGAAACCCAGGAGATTTATTCCTGCCCCAAAACGGAGAAGAACCCCATCTCCATCCCCAACGCCTTAGTGTATTACAGCACCATTGCTAGCAAACTCCTGGCTTTAAAAGAGAAGGGCATTCCCAGGGAAATACCCTGCCAGTCAGCTTAACCAATACAGGGTTTACAGTTTCCCAGTCCTACTCAGTGATGTCACATCACCTCAGTTGTGATACGTTTGGCGCCATGACCTCCATCCAAGGATCTCAGAACACTTCATCATGCATTCTATTATTCTCATTCTTTGCATTACCATAGTGCCTAGATGTCCTAGTCATGGGCCAGGTGCACACTGAGTTAAATAATTAAAACCCACACAGTCCTTTGCCATGTAGGTGAGTGTCATTTTCTCTATTTTAGAAAAGATACAGCTGAGACACCATATGTGGAAGCAACTTGCCCAAAGCAACGCAGCTGAGTGAGGAACAGAACCAAGAATTGAACCCAGGAGTCCTGCTCTGACTAAGACAACCCTGACACCGAAGGTGCTGCAGGTAATTTCACAAAAATGTGCGTTCTCTTGTTTCCGCATTTCACAGAATACTCGAGCTGGTTGACACGTTTCCATTGAAAACATTTCCACCCCAAAAATGGAGTTTTATCAAAAACTTTTTTTCCCAGGGAAACCATTGGGGGAGCATTACAATATTAGATATGTATATGTATTTTATCTTTCAACAGGAAATTCCAAAATGAAATGGAAAATTTCAGTTTTTGAATCAAATCAAAACAAAACCAACATTTCCTGTTTTGAATGGACACGAAACAAAAAAGTTTTTCACTTAACTTAGAAATCTCTCACAAAAAATCCAGACATTTGAATAAGAAGCTTCAAATGAACAAAATGTTCCAAATTCTGTGCGGGGGAGGAAAAATAGGGTGTTTTTTATCAGCTTTACAAAATACACCTCTACCCCGATATAACGCTGTCCTCGGGAGCCAAAAAATCGTACTGCGTTATAGGTGAAACCACGATTATATCAAACTTGCTTTGATCTGCCGGAGTGTGCAGCGCCCCCCCCCCCCCCCCCCCGGAGCGCTGCTTTACTGCATTATATCTGAATTCGTGTTATATCGGGGTAGAGGTGTACAGCTCGCTCTTCCCAGCTCTGTCTCCTATGTATAGAGCAGGTTAATGTGTATATGCAGTAGAGAACCTCTGAGCCTCATAAAACAACTGTATTCCTAGGCTCAGATGAGCTGCAGAGTCAGGCCAAGCGTCCATCCAGGCAGTTTATCAACTCACACAGCTAATAAGCAGCAGGGAGGCAGAACCCAGGATCTTTGGTTCTAATATTCCGGCTGCCAAACAGCTGCCCAAAGTCTGTCCCCTGCAGAGTGGAGATGCCGTTGATGTTACCATGCAGATGTGTAAAATAATTGAGTCATCTGGAAGCAATTTAAAGCTGGGAGTAGGAGTGAAATATGCCCCTACCCCAATGGGGAGGGGAATCTCCAGATGGATTTTGGATGCATTTAAACATCAGAGGAAAGCAAGAGCAGAGGCCTCTTTTTGGAACTCTCTTTTGTGCCTAGATAGTACAATCAATGACTGGGGCTTTATAAATAGCACAGACACAGAGACAGGCATGGGAACCTTCCTCTTGTTGCAGTCTAGTTGTTGTTGTTTTCTTTTGCTCCAGATTATGAATTGTTTGATATGGAATTTCAGATGATCACTTAAGGATCTAATTAGCCCATAACTGCTCCAACTAAGCAACCTGGGTGTAATGTGGGTTTAAGTGGTTAGTGCCTTTTTCTCTCTCTCCCTTTTAAATTGGCGTTTAATTAAGAGAATAAATAAAAAGAAAAGCCGCTTTGTCTGGGCCAAAATATTAAACAGCATGGTTCTTCTTGGGACAGGAGTGGCCTAGGTTTGGGGTCCTCTAGGGAGAAGCTAAAAGTCTCCCTGATCACTCTTACCCATATAGAAATGTTTCCTCCCCCTGCAGCAGTACTAGGCGTGTGTGTAGGGGGAGAACTGAGTGTGCACATGTGAGTGAATAGGTGTGTGTGTGTGTGTGTGTGTGTGTGTGTGTGTGTGTGTGCGCGATCTGCCAGCAATGGGCTTTTCTGCTCTTCATACTGTGCACTGCAGAAACTCCGCCTTGCACCTAGCGGCACATCCTTCGCCTGTCTTGAAGCTCAGTGAGGCGCAGATGTTGTTTGAACCAGGGAAAATGTCAGCTCCCAGGAGGAGCACAGGGTTAACTTACAGTGAGCCCATTGCGTCTGGCATGCATTTACATATGCTCTTTCAGACAGCCTTCAACAGTCTCCCACCTGCTTCCCTTTCCCTCTCCTCCACTTCGAGTCCAGTTCCCCCTCTCTTCTTCATGACCCTGCCCCTCTCCCCTTTTACCCTGGTTACGTTTTGCGCACACACCCCGTTTGCAGAGAGCAGACACTTGCTCAGTGGCTTTTGATTTACATGAAGTAAAACAATACAAAGAGAACAAGAGTAACAGCTCACGGGGCTCCATGCTGGGTGGAATTCTCTGGCCTTAAACCCCTCTGATGATTAACCTGGGCGGCACTGGGTCTGCCTCCCGAAATGGCAGCTGCCCTGCGCATAGGGAGAGACCTTGCAAAATGCAATGGCACCGAAACTAAGCCTGTTGGATTACAATCAACACCCAAACCCCACTGCTTTGTACTCTGGTCCCTTCTCCCCCAGTCTCTGTACCAGCCCTGCAAGGAAATCTATGACAGCAGCTGCATCGCTGTGGGATGCCCATTATTGCCAGAACAAATCTTCAAAAATACTGAGGTTTAAAAAAAAAAAAAAAAAACTTTAAAGTCTGGATTATTTTTCTTTGCCTTCTGGTTTCTGAGCTTCAGGGTCACAATTTCAGGCTTTTCTCTGCAAGCATGAGGACTAGTATTCTTATTCCTTGTATTTCTATAGTGCATAGGTGCCTGAGTCATGGATCAGGACCCCATTGAGCGAGGTGCTGTATAAACATAGACCACAGAGCTGAGGAAGGTCCTGTTTTGTTAAACTACAGCTGGGCTTCTTATGTAATCCCTTGTGGGCACAAGCTGGGGTGTTGTGGAAAACATCACATGTGGTGAGAGCTGGCAATGCTGGCTGTCTCCAGAAACACTGAAAGAAAAGTGGCCTTGTCTTGGGAATAGATCTATGTTTGCCCCAACCACGGAAGATAAATAAACTGCAATCAGCCTGAGGTACACACAATGCAGCTCATCTGCCTGTCTCCTAATTATGGGTATGTATCTCCAAACTTCATGAGTATCATCCAGCACCATAAGCATTGGGACATCCTGCAGCAAACAGCTTGGTGACTAGCCTTGCTCCCCTTCAGATGGAGACAGGCGCTCTTGCTCACTTTGCACCATCCTTCCATGGGTATGTTTTCCAGTGGAGACCATAATGTGGCAAAGCTCTCCTTTGTTTTTCCCCTTCATAGAATATCAGGGTTGGAACGGACCTCAGGAGGTCATCTAGTCCAACCCCCCTGCTCAAAGCAGCACTAATACCAACTAAATCATCCCAACTAGGGCTTTGTCAAGCCTGACCTTAAAACCTCTAAGGAAGGGGATTCCACCACCTCCCTAGGTAACCAATTCCAGTGCTTGAGGGGCAGTCTTTGTGCCTGCAACGTGGCCTGAGCGGGGATGCAGTGAGTGGGAAGGGGGACTCCATTAGCAAAGTATTTGATCATTCCTGCGCTCCGATTTATTATACTCACTGATGTCTGAAAATTGTCTAGTGTTCTTGCTTCCTTGGTCTCTTGGCAAAGGGTGGCAGGGCTGCCAGACTATTACATCAGTGCCCCTGCTCAGGCATCCAACAGTAACTGCAGACCAGGCAGTCCTGAGCAGCTTTTGAACCAGCGGTGGTTTTCAAAGTCATTTTCTCCACAAGTGTAATTACAATAGAGGAAGAAGGAGGAATGTCTTCTCTTCCTACCTTTCTAATACCTCCATTGGAGGTCATCCCGTTTGGAGATTGTTTGAGGGCTATTCTCACGCCCTCAGCATCTCCCTTCTGACTTGGGAAAAAGATAGCCCTGATTGTCCTGGCAAAACCAGACTGCACCTCCTGGAAGTACCTGAGCACAAGGGGGGCGGGGGGAGAAAAACTCCCTTTGTAGGCTACAGCATATTGCAAATAATTGAACTCTACCAGAGCGGTCTCAGTGAGGGATTCCATCTATATTCCTCGCTCTTAGTTCTGTGGAAATGAACATGACAAACATTCCGGAACAACTCCTTTAGCTAGAAATCTTAAGTAGTAATTCAACATTTCTGCACCATGCCACAGTTCCCATCAGGGGAGGAGGCAGGATATTTAAATCCAGAGCACTAGCGATGGTGGTTCTGAGCGTTGGTCTCTGCACCCTCCCCTTTTCCAACCCGGTAGTGGTTAAATATAAATAAATGAATACACCCGGAAAAGTTAATAGCCACAAGTTTAACTTTCCCCTGCCTCATTAGAATTTGGGGAGACTTGATGCACAACATACAAAACGTGCATGCCTATGAATACCAAGCATGTTACTAGGTTAAAGTAAATCTAAAGTAACATGTGAAAGCTGAAAGATGAAAGCAGATCACAGGCCAAAGATCAAACACTCTAGAACCACTTCTAAGCCTTTTACTGCTGGAGATTATTAGCATTTGAAAGTGAAGAGCATTAGTGAGGGGGGTGGGGAGAAGGAAAAGTTGGAAGGAATTTCTGTTGCGGAGATAAAAATCTGAAAGGAATGACAGTGGACAAGGAGGAATAAAAAGCATCTGGCTTATTAAGCAACACACAAAAAGGGGTGTGTGTTCATCACGGGGGGCACCACTAATTTATTTTTAGATCCCAGATCAATATTTTAGTGGATTGAACTCCTGGGTTTATTTTGTGTTCTCAACAAAATTGTTAAGGTGGTTTAGTCCAGCAGGTGGTTTGTGGTCTGTTTCCTGAAGCATCAGGGTAAAGACTCAGTCTCACTCCGGTTTCTCCCTGCTGCTCTAATAAGTGTGCAGGAGGGATGGTGCCTCCCATAGGACCCAACCGCCGCAGGCACTTCCTTCTCCCTCTCCCCCCCCCCCCCCGCCCCCATCTTGCTGAAGGACAGGCTGGTTGGCACTTCTGTCCCAAGGGGTGAATGTGAGATGAAGTGATGGGAGAGAAGGGCGTTAGATAAGGTGACCCCCTGCTGCCCTGTCAATTCAAACACCCCCCGCTGGTCTCTGTATCCTGTCTCTCTAGAAGTGGTGGGCTGGACTTGTCAGGATGGAAAGGAGACCAGCAAAATGTCCAGGGTGTGGGCAGGATACCATCAAGGATCTCAAGCAGCAGGGAAATCATTTGAACTGACTAAACAAGAGAAGGACGTTAGCGGGGGAGCACTCTCAACGCGGTGTGCTGTGAACTGTCATGCTTTTGTGTTCTGTCTGTTTCCTGCTGCCTCCTCCTTGGTCTGAACTGTTTTCCTTCAGTGTGGCAAATCTTAACAGACCAGTTTGTAAACCCGCGGTGTTAGTGTGGTTGGTACATAATCACAACAAGCAGCATAGCTGCAAAGCTCACGTGCGGAACAGAAAAAAACCTGAGTTGGGGCAGACATGCTCTCCCTGGATTCTGGGCTACGGATGTAGCCCTTTCTGAGAGACCTGGCCCTCAGGGGAGTCTGCTGCAGGCAGACTGGAGCGTCTCTGCCTTTGTTTGCAGGAGTATGGTTTGAAGATACACTTGTGTGCCCTCAGAATTAGCTGCAGGGGCAAATCTATGAATGTGTGCCACGGGTGATTTGATTTACACCTACAGTCCAGTAGCAGGAAGAGATACAGAGGCTCAGCTCTGCTCTCACAAATCACAAATGTTCAGTATCCTGAGTGCAATGAGCAGTTCCTCATAAACGAATGCTTACATCACATCTAGAAAAGCACTATCACAATTTGCAGCTTTGGCAGGCTCAGAAGAGGCACCAAGGATTAAATGGACCATAGAACCCAAATTCTCCTTTTTTTGCATAAGGTGGGTCCCTCTGGATTAATGGTGATGTATTTTGGGGAAGTTTGTCCAAAAGAGGCAGTGTGGCCTAGTGCCTAGACTGGGATTCAGAAAACCTAGAGACTAGTAGTGGTTCTGCTCTGTATACAGTGTACTGCTATGTATACTTGCACTAGCTGGGTGAGCGCTAACGTGGGGATGTGCACCCATGTTGGAATCACACCCCAACTCAGTGGGTAGAGGTAATTTAAGATCACACATTTGTTAAGTGTGTCCAAGTCACCCCTGCTGATGCGTGCATTGTGAACAGTCATTGGCTAGTTACTGTTCCTTCATAAGAATCCCCTTTGCGTTTGTAGCTGCAGAGATAGGCCTGAACCACAAAGCTCAGATTCAAACAACCTCAACTTTTGGGCACCTATCTGTGTTACACCTTACACCCCCCCCCCCATTTAGTGCATCCCCTGTGGAATGCATCCATCTGTAGGATGGAAGATGGCCCTGCACAGCACTGACCTTCCTCCAGGCTGAGGGTGTGACTGGCCAGCTGCCATATGAGTGCACTAATACACATGCCCTACCTCTTTTCTCGCCATAAGCTGTATCTGCCAAGCTCCCAGCACTTGGGCTCACAGAGATGAAGTTATTTTAAACCTCTTAGGAGGAATCTTCCCCTTCTGTTTGCATGCAGAGCTATTTTGTTGCTATAAAGAGGAGGGTGATAAACAGTTTTCCTTATTTACTAGGGCCAGGACAAGGACTCAGGGGCTGGAATTGCACTAAGGGAGGTGTTAGGGAGTTTTTCCTAATGTCCAACCTAACTCTCAGAGCAGTTTAAGCACAGCAACAAATCACCTAGGGCAGTTGGGGAATCTCCATCACTGGAGGTTTTTGGAACAGGTTTGATAAACACCTGTTGGGGATGGTCTAGACAATACTTAATTCTGCCCTAGCAGAGGGTGGGCAGACTGGACTAGATGACCCATCAAGGTCCCTTCCAGTCCTATATTTCTATGGTTCTACTTTCATTTAGTACATAAATGAAAAAGTGGCAGAAAAAAGACCTTCTGTGTAGCTTCACATGACTTTTGCCTTGACTGAGGGAGAGGGGAATGCACACAGTGGAGCCAGGAGGAAAACAAATGGCCAGAAGGCAGCAGTCGTGCCAATAAAACATTGATGTTTTCTAATAAAGATGTTTGATATCAAAATACTTATTTATAGCCTTTCCTCTGTAGCTGGAACATCTTCAGCTGGCCACTTAATGTCCTTGGGGTTCTAGCCAGTATGCAAATATGACGTGCATGAGGATGAACGGAGAGAGACAGACTGAGAGATGCAATTTGGTCCATGGTTTCAAGAGTGGCTGCTGACAGAGACAGATCAAGGGGTTCAAAAGTAACCAGTCATTTTGGGTGACTGTTTTAGGGTGCAACCTATGTTACATTGGTCTGACTTTCAGAGGTGCTATGCTCCAACCACTTCTGCTCAAGTCCAGGGGAGCTGCAAGTGCTTGGCAAATTTTAAAATGGGGTCCAGATAATGTCACAAGAAGTTGTGCAAATAAAAACAGACTCCAAATCACTGGGCCTTTTTGGAAACCTCTCTCCCACTCTATTCCCATCTGTGTATGTGCTCTGGCCATGTGGCCCCTGTGGGTGAAGAGGAAAGGCTCTCTGTACTTGGTTTACAGAGGATTCAGTCAGCATTGAGCCTCCCATAAAATACATACTCTCCTAATAGTCTCACAGGGACAGTTTGTCCTCTGCTTGCTGTAGCTTCATTCTGTCCCTCCCTCCCACTGTCTGACACCTTGTTTGAGTCAGATTTCATCCCACCCTTAAATCTCCTCTGCAAGCTGCCATCCTGGCATGATGGGTTTGAGCTTCAATTTTTTTTTATGAGGCTGTGAATTACTGCCCAGGCACACGAGGAGTGGATCATGGTACAGCCCCCTCCTAAATCAGCACCAAGCAGCTTGTCACTGCATCACCAGCAGAGCCTGGGGCCAGCAGAGCGGGGCTGCTCCATCCCAGAACCTCTGACCTTCCCAGGCTTTCCCCTGCCGAGCAGCGATGGTGACATTTACATTAGCTCTCCCTGAACTGCCCATTCATCCTCAAACACACATGCTCCCTCCCTCCCTCCCTGTCCCATGATATTTCAGCAGCAAACCCTCCACTTCCCTCAGCTCGATCCCAGCTCTGTTTTTAACCTGGGAGCTTGCTTCACTTCAAGCCAGCCTGTTTGGCATGCTGGTTGCTAAATCTCTCTCCCCTCTCTATCGCTTCCAACCCAACACCAGACCACTACATTGTCATTCACTGCTTGGGAGGTTGAGGGAGGGAACACCACACAAGGTGACTTGGTCTAGTTCCTGGCAGGATTTATAAGTTGAGTTGCTTGCTGTGACTTCTGAGAGGTAACTTGTATATTGGCCTCAGCTAGGGGGAGGTGGAACCAGCTCAGTACTAGATTCTGACTGCCTCTTAATTGAGTCGTCGTCTGTTTCCACTGCAGATGGAGTCTTAGGCTACCTGGCCCATGGATACAGACCCTAGGGTAATTTTCCCATCTAGAGGGGGCAGGACTCCCATGTTCTGATTCTGGCTGGCCTCATGACTTTCTATAGTCCTGGTTGAAGCATAGTTATGGTCCAGAGACATGACAGTGTGAAAACTTAACCTTGTTACTTAACAGTGCTGCTTCCCGTGGTCTTGCAATCAGAGCTGCTGATTTCATTCTTATTTAACTCTGATACTGTGCTAGTGTCTAGAGGTTTCAACCAGGTTGGCATCCCACCATGGCAGGTGCTGTACAAACATCAAGTAAATGAGTCTACACATAGGTTGTTACTACTTTCATTATTTTTATTGTCAGAATGGCCAGAGGCCTTGGTCACGCTTGGGAGCCCATTATGCTAGACATTGGGCAAATGTAATCAAGACACTGTCCCTCATCTGAAGAGAATTGCTATCTAAAAATAAAAGCAATATACAAAGGCTGGTGGGATACAGTCTGTATTTCATTGTAGTAGGCAGAGACATTTGCAATTTCTCAAAGTTATTATAAGTAAAACAAGTGCCAAGATGCTCATATGCCCCTCTTCCTAATCTTCCTTCCACTGGAAAGGGAGCTAGATTCTATTCCGGCTTACACAGCAGTGTCAGACTGGTGCACTGATTTTCAGTACAGGGTCTTTATTACTAGTGATGATGCCCAAAAGAGCCTAGTCCAACTCTCCTTTTCCAGGGGGCACTGGCTATTAGAAGAGAAAATGTCTTTATTTGCAAACTGAACACATGATCCATAATCAGTAAAAAAGGCATTATTTCAGGCTTGCTTTTCACAGCACAATTACCTTTTAATCTTTAATCTTCTAAATGTGGTCAGTCTAAGGAGTCTAATAAGCCTAGAGGGAGTCTAAATTTGTTTGGCTTACACCATATCCCACCACTTTAGACTGTCTGGTGACTCACTCACCTACCACCATGCAGCTTATACCCCATAGTGTGGTTCTCACCTGCTCTGTGAGAAGTGCATGAAAATGGGTGTAAAATGCTACAGAATCAGGATTCTCCACTCACCTGCACTAGTGCAGCCTGTGTGCTGATTATTGAAGAAGAAGAAGAATGCAGAAATGCAAGAGACCTATAGGCCTAGACCTGTAAGAAGTAGCTTAAGCAGTTAGCCTAAGAATGAGGCCTAACAGCCTGAGAAGGACTAAGTTGCTGAACTGGGATGGCACAAGTAAGTAAACTAAAAAAATCATAAGATGGTTTTGCTTGTTTTGTAATGATCACAAGTGTTGAAATTGAGCATCAAGTGCTGACAGGTAACCACAAGGGAGTTTGTATCAGGTTTAGGGTGTTTTTGGAGGACAACATCAGCAGATGTTTAACTGCAGGTAGTTATAACTAATTGACATATGCTAATGAGTTAATATACCAAACAATAGGCTAAGGACGCCCAGTTGAGCAGTAATTTGGGTAACACTGGGGCCTGATTAGGGACAAGAACCTACCAAATTTGAGTGTTAATTGGGAATGCTAAATAATCAAAGTAATTTATACTTAACCAATAGATCAGACAACATGAATCTCTCATATCCACACTGCTCAGCTGCAAAGGACATGGGGAGTCAGACCAGCTCTTATGCATCCCTTAGGAAACAGACCTACAGAGGTTAAGTGAAGGAAGTGAATCCAGACATTGTGTCAGAAGAGAAGAGTATAGCAAGAAAAGCAAGTACAGGCGGGTTCAGAATGTGCATGCTAACATAAGCTGCTCCCTATTTTAACTTACACCTTGGTGGCATGTAACCTACATCATCTTAGTCTCCTTTCCACTGACAGCAGTAAGTGAATGTAATCAGGTCTAACTGGGTGAATGGGGGGGGTCTAACCTACATTACCTCTGAACTTGGCCCTCTCTCTATTAACATATCTGTATAAGTGTTGTGGGACTTTGTTTAATGTATGTGGTAAAAGCTCTGAGATCCCCAGATGCAAAATGTTTCTCTACATGTATTTGTTACCTGGATACCAGGATGAGAGCTATCAAGGTGAAGGAAGATAAGAGATGACCCCAAAATAAAAAGTAGGCTCCAAGGTTTCGTTTGCACCAAGAGAAAAAAAGGAAACACGACAACCTGCCCTTTTGGAAATTGCATCTCTAAGCAGAAACATCAGAAGCGGGGAACCTTGGTACACAAGAGGGCTCACGACTAGTATCAAGAGGATTAACACACACAACTGTTTGTGTCTGTGCAGTCATGTGGAAGGCAGCAGTCTAACCCATGGATGCTGTGTGGCAGGGGGAACAAGACTTTGAAAAGCAGAAACTATTTTCCTTTCAACCAGCAATTGAAAAAGCACTTGGTGCCTATTGGAGCTGGATGCAGTGCATTTCTAGAGCAGGGGAAAAAACCTCACAAAACCAAAATGTAAGAAAAACAAGCAAAGAAAACCCCAGTGAAATGTCTGGTGAGAGAAGTCTGGGAAGTTACCTATTGCTGCCTGTCACTGCACATGAGTATGGGCAACATCACAATGATTCCAGGCACTCCAGTCAACAGAAAACAGGAACTTTGTGCCTAGTGGGCATAGTAAAACTGGCTGATGATTTAGCCCATACATTATATCTGCCCAGACCTGGGATAATCCACTTGCCAGATTCGTTGCTGGTGGCACTGGTTTGAGGACTGGGATAGCAGGAAGAGCTGCAGGTCAGGAGTCAGGTACATTGGCAGAGCTGTGCATGGCGAGCTCCAAGACTGGAGTAACAGGGGAGCTGATTGAAGTGCATTGGATGAGCAGTTTATGGGATCACAACTCGATGCTGCAAGACAGGAGAGAAGAGTATTGCCAGGGATATGTAACAGCCCTGGCTGGAATAGCAGGAAGTGTGGAGGGTCAGGGCTGAGGTAAAATAGAGCAAATCCCACACTTCATCCAGTACATGAAGTCCTGCACTAAGCAAACGACCCTGCAAACAAGTCATGCTTTATTCCCTTCACCCCCAACTTGCATGGTCTGCCATCACCACTAGCAGCGCTAGCTCAGCTGACAGTCTATGGGGCTGCAATTTCAAGCAGCAGATTAAAAAAGAAGAAGAAAGTGAATGCCATATCTGTTAAATGCAGCCTTGGCTGTAATAAACACTGAAGTTGACTATTCCCGGAGGGACTTGCTAATGTAGGAGATTGATTCACTGCAGTGTAACCCCCCAAGGCCTTTACACAGAGCTCTGACTAAACTTCCTATAAAATCAATCCAGCCTTTTCACCACTTTTGACAGGGCCTTCTAATATTAATCCACTCTCCTTGTCAGTCAGCTCCACTTACAAAGGCTTTAATGAGCTTTAACCAGGCATAATAAACATTGGGTGGAGGATTCCTGGACCCTTTGGAAAATCCCATCCTGGCCACAGGTAAAAGGCAGGCATCGCTGATTTAGTAAAAGAAATGCCAACAGCTGCCAAGGCTGGAGGAGGTGGGGTGGGGGGCTGAGCGGCAAATTGAGTTCCCTCTGTTGAGAAATGTGTCTGTAAACGAGGTAGGTTCTTTCCCTGGCTAAAAATGACCCAGATTTAATGGCCATGGGGCTTGCTGGAGCCACTGAAGTGAAAGGCAAAGGCTAGCAGGCGTCAGTCTGAGGAGCACAGGTACCATGATCCAGGCTGCAGGTAGCCTCTGCCTCTGAGGAAATGGTGTTTTGCAGTGTGAAAAATGTCAGGCAGGTGAACCCTGCGATTATGCCAGGCACAAAATATTACACTGCACGCCCTTTCTCCTGCCTTATTTCCGCAGCTTGGCCTCTCACTTACTGCTCACTCTGCCCCACTGCAGCTGGAAAAGGAACTCTCCACCTGGGTTTGTTCATGCTGTAATTAGAAAAGCCCTGAGCTCCCTGCATGCAGGTCAGGCAGGCTCAGAACACACTGCAGGGGAACACAGCTCTACAATTCCTTTCCAGAGCCACAGGGCCCTTGAGTTCCTGTCAGGGAATCTGAAAAACAAAGGGAGAAAGGGAAGAGATTGAGGGAGCTGGGCTCAGGCAGTAAGGTGAGCTGGCAGAGCTGTGGAAGTGGGGGCCTCAGATCTGTAATAGCAGTGGGTGCTGGAGGTCAGAACTGATTTGCATTGTGTAGGGGACAGAGGCCCAAGGGGTGTCTTCTGACAGGCTAAGGAACACTGGCACAGCTGGGGGAGGGAAGTTTGCTCACCTTCCACCTGACTTGAACCAAGTGCATTTACATAGAGCTGCTCTCCAGCCCATTTTCATGCATCCCAGGTAGCCTGGGTTCCCTATGGCATTCATACAGGCACCAAGCTACTGAAGGAGGCTTTTGTTTTATTTGAGAGCAAGGATAGCACTGGTCTGCCCCATCACAAACATCCCTGCCCCTTCCCCAGATGTTCTCACTGCAATCTCTGGTGACCAGGGCCTTGCTCCTTGCCCAGTTCTTCCTCTGAGAAGCAGGGGCGGCTCTAGGCACCAGCACTCCAAGTGCATGCCTGGGGTGGCCTGCTGGTCACTAAGGGCGGCAGTCAGGCTGCCTTCAGCGGCACACCTGCAAGAGGTCTGCTGGTCCTGCGGCTTTGGTGGCGTGCTGCCGAAGGCTGCCTGACTGCTGTGCTTGGGGCAGCAAAATACATAGAGCTGCCCCTGCTGAGAAGGCTGCAAACAGACCACAGCAGCTAGTGGGGCAGAGACTTTGCTCTTGATTCACTTAAGAAACAGGCCATGCCAAGACTGGGTGGGTTAGAAGCTGCTGGTGGGAGAGAAGGGGCGCTAAGACCAGGCAAAAATCAGCCCTATTTTCCTGTGTTTGCATCTGGGGCTCATGTGGGGAACATATCTAGGCCTGTGTGCACATCAGAACAGAGACTGTGGCACTGCCTTGGCAGAGTCCAGCCAGCTGGCACCACACTAACAACTGGGGTGTTACTGCCCTCCTCACACTGGCGCTCAGATTACTGCTCCAGAAAGAGCTAATTAAACCTTCTCTTCCTGCTCCGCCCAGGAGAGAAGTCTGGCTAGATGGCAGCTAGGGTCAGCCACCATGCCTGACTATTTGACAGAGGGGAGGGAAGGACAATGGTCCTACTGCACCTCCCCAGTTTCATTATGTTAATTGCACTGAGCTCCTGAGCGTACCCACCCACAGCCAGCACAAGGCTCACTACCCTCCCTGCTGGTCACACTACTCAGGATTGCCCTCCTGACATGTGTTCCACCTTGTTTGCTGTATCCACTGATACAATAGCAGTACACTGAGAAGCTAAGCAGTGTGGGGTCTGGACTGTCTGTTAAGTGTGTGTGTGTGTGTGTGTGTGTGTGTGTGTGTGTGTGTGTGTGTGTGTGTGTGTGTATAAACACACAGCACCTAGCACCCGGGGGTGCTACTGCTAAAAATACATCATAATTTAAGATCCAACTGTTGAAGTCCTTACCTCAGGCATTACTTAGATCAATGGGAATTTTGCTGAGTAGAAACCCGAGAGGCCCCTCTTTATCTAGCCTTCATGGTGCATCTCCAAATTTACCTACATTTACTTCTGCACAAGCTTCACACACGATGTTCCAATAACCATCATTTTCTAAACTGAAAACCATTGTCCCACCCACTCCTCCTATAACCCAGCACAGGTGCTATCCCTCAGTGGGTAATTTCCCTGAGCCTAATTTCAAGGTGTTGGAATGCAGCTGTTTGTTGCCGGATGTGTCTCAAAAAGACTAAATTGTGGTTGGACTCTTTCAATGCCAGGACAGGTTATTTTGATTTCCTCTCTCATGCTACAAACTCAAGAAATAGCTGGCAGGACTTTGTTCACATTTCACACACACTCACACACTCCTCTAACAGCAACAATTTCCCTCCCTCCTCTCCCCCCCCTCAAAAAACATCTCTGGGCCAAGAGCAAAGCCTGGATCGTTTCATTCCAAGGGGTAATTTTTTATTTTTAAAGAAGCCTGTGAAAATAGGGGGTTGCAGTGGAAACGCCTTTACGATGTTAACCACAGCAGGGCCACGCTAGCAGCATGCACATATACATATGTTATAGACCTAGTATAATTTTGATGCTGCACATATAATCTATCAGTAAAATGTGGCTGTAGCAGGTCCGTTCCCTATATTTTCCCCTGAATACCCTTTCAAAGGTTGTCATTTCTCCTGACAGGCTGGTAAGTGGCTTTCTTTGAGAGACGCTCCCTGTCCCCCAGTAGCTTAAGTGCCACGTGCAGCCGTGACATGTTGAAGCTGCAGTAACTATGCATTTTTTATTGAGTAAGCGAGTTAATGGGCATGTAAAACACACACAACTTGTCAGCACTGTTAGCTGCCGCTGCTGCTGCCTGGGGCTGAAGTAAATTACACAGCCTCTTGTGCACTCATTCTGGGTATTCCCCCCCACCACCAAGCTTTCCTAGTTTATTATTTTCAGAAATGGGTTGTGGAGGAGACTTCAGCTGCAGGGTGTCTGGCTCTGCTGAATCAGCAGTTTTCCTTGGTGCACTTACACTTGTTGCATTAGCAGGGAATGGGGAGATGAGGAATCACCCTGTGGAGTGCTGCAGCTCCTTATAGCTAAGACGCTTATTAGCCTCCCCTGGCTTGCAGAATGGCATTACCCTGTATCCCTCTCCCGTGCGCCAAACTTTGCAGTGCTCGCTCTACCCTCTGGGAATGGAATCCTAGAGAGCACCCTCTGTGGTAAAGAGGAACAATCCATCCTCACAGCTGTACTGAGGTTTTTTTTAAATGGGGAAGTTGGTCTCTTCCTTTTGGGCTAGGTGCATTATACAGTAGTACCACCCAGGAGTGCTCCGTCCAGACCAGGACTTAGGGAGACCCTGTGTGGTGACAGTAGACAGCATGGGCTGTGGTTAGTTAATCCAGAAGCTAGAGGGACAAAGAATCAAAGGGCCTGTGTGACAAGCAGCCTGAGTCTTGCAGCTATGCTCATTGTAACTAGAGCAAGTAAAAAAGTTACCTTTTTTCTGCAAAAGAAGAATTTCCCAAGTAACTAATTAAAATCAAGTCCTGACTCATCCCCCTTCTCCCAGGAAGATGACAGCCTGTTAGCCCCACTGCTTCCCTCTCAGTTAGGTTAGCCCTGCAGTAGAGATGCCCATCATCTTCTACAATGGAGGGTGCCGATGACTGGAAACCCAGGGAGATCTAGGGTGCAGCCTGCAGTTTGCATCCTCTGTATTAGAGTTGGGACATGCCAAGTGTACAGGCCCCAGGGTATGATGTTCATCTTGAGCCAGGCAACCAAGAAACAGAATCTAGGTATGTCTGCAAAGCACAACATATGTGTATCATGGGTGAGATTTTGCAATGCCCACAGATGGAAAGGAAGATCAAACTGTATATTAATTAATTGCCCCATCTTTCTCTGCAAACTTAAAGCAGGGATTTTCTGAAACATTCAGCACATTCTACCATTGAGTTCAACAGGGGTTTTATCATTCACTTGCCACATTAACAGGAGCAGACTATGGCCAATGCTGAGTGCTTTGGAAAACCCCACTCTCCCCCGCCAGGCTGCACCTCTATTTTGAAGACAAGCATGGAAGCAGTCAGTATTTATGGAGCTGTAGTGAGGCCCCGATGAGATTGACCTGACTGGATTGGTACTAGAAGAGGTGCAAAATTGGCTAGAAAGAGAAGGCTGGAAGCAGAGGAGTTAGTTCTAAAAGTCTCATGAAAAGACAGACGATGGAGACATCTAAGTTTGTTGAGAAGGCCATTCCAGCCCAAATCGGAGGCAGCACTGGAGTGTGTTGAGCATTTCAGATATCAGGTAGCATGACTACAAGAGATGTTCCACACCAGTTAGATAGACCTGGACTTGTGACTGCTGGTCTAGCAACACTAGCCACATTTGGAGGAGTAAAGGTATAACTGAATGTAAAATTCAATTCCTGCAGTCTCTTGTCTTCAGCATCTTGCTACATGCACAAGAGACATGGACATTAAGGAAACAGGATATTCAGCGGCTTCTGCCTTTGAAGTGAAGTGTTACAGGTGGCTGCAACACATGAGCTCTATCTACCACACAACTAACGAGGACGTGATCAGCCTGATTTACCACCTAACCAGAGTGATACCCGATAGCGTCAAGATGATCAGACTAAGAAAACTTGAGTTTGTGCAAAATGTGAGTCAATGAGCAGAATGAAGATTGCTGAGGCAAGTCTTGCAGGGACTGATGCCAGGTACCAGGGGTAGAGGGCACCTGCAGCACAAGTGGTTCAGGTGGCAGTGTGATGCACTTCTTAAGGTGGTGTAAAGACCGAAATGGGGAAGATAGCAGGCCAAGGACTCCTGTGTGCTGTGTTTACAGTTCATTGTGATGCAGCTTGCCTTGCACTAGGAGAATAAATAAAATAGTAAGGGCGCTTGGGTTCCTGGTAATTTGCTTGCCCAGCCCTTAGAAGGGCAAAGTTGGAGCATCACCCTGCCTTTCTGTAGTGAATATTCAGTGTTCAACAGATGTTTACCCATGAAAAAACAGGTGAACACATTCTAGTGAGAAGAGAAACACACTACCTCCTTTGTTCTTGAGTTGGCATGTCCCTAACCCTGGAAGAAGGTGAAGTCACCTCACGATGCCAGTCTGTCAGTCTAAGAAACGCTCTTCTGAAGTTTTCCTTCCTTCTTTTTGTGAGGGGGATACTACTCCAGTCAAAATGGGACTTCTGCGAGCAGGCTCCTTCCCTCAGTTACGCTGATAAAGCACTGGACTTGCTCCACATACATACCAGGGTAACTGACCACAGAATTTGGCTCTGCACCTTGAAGTCCTATGATTCATGTTCTTATCTGGACAGATTCGGGTCCAGATTCTCAGCTAGTGGAGATTGGCAAAGCACCTTTAAATTATGCAGAGCTGAGGAGATGGCCCTTTTTTTAGTATACAGCAGAACAGAATTTAAAAAAGTAGACTGGAAATCAGAGGAGGGGACACAGGGATCATCATCTGAATTGGTCTAAACCTGCAGGATCCATTCCTTGTGCTGAATTATATGGGAACTGGCACCGCAAATATTTACTCAAAATTAATATCATGTAGTCATCAACAGGAAGTCCCTGAGCCATTTCTTAAGGATCACCTTAATATTGTCTGCCTGAAAGAAGGTCCTGAGTGGGCATTACAGTAGCTGTAATGTTGTAAACAAATCTAATGGTTTGCTTTACTTTCCCCCTCAGCAGAACTCTTAATTATGTATCTGGCAAATGTGCTTTGAAAATGGATTAGATGCACCAGCTGTTTACTACCACGGCAGAGTCTTTTCCGAAGCATTTGTAGCAGCTCCCAAGTATTCTCCACGTTCCCTGCTCTGGCAGTGCAAGCATGTGATCGGGAAGGACCAGCTTTGGGTCAATGTGAAAATTAGCTTGGGTTTTGTAGACCAGACTCAAGGTATTTTGCTTGAATCAGTCACAGCTGTCTCTGCTCATAAGTAAGGAATTGGGACAATTTATGCAAGGTTGGTTTACTTTGTTGGGTATGTTATTTTGCAGGAGGATGGTGGGAGAGAATACAGGAGAATTTAAGAAACAAACCAACCAACACATTTAGAGAAATTTATCTCAAGCAATAGCGGACGTGAGTTGTGGCAGGTCAAGGGAGAGCAACCAGGCTGGGGATTTTGCAACGTGCATAGACGGGAAGGAAGAAGAGTCAAAAATCAAAGCGTTGGCATAACAGCAGAACACAGCATGCTTCCCCTCTTTCCCAATGCACAGAGTGCACTATAATAATTATAACTATAACTAATGCACCTTTCCTCCTTACTGTAACTGTGATTGTTGGATCACAGAAACCCTCTTGGGAGGTGCCAACCAATGTGACAAGACTACCCTTGTTCCTATTTTCCCTGCCAGCTCAGGACTCCAGCACCCTGTCTTGCTGAGCCAGATACTCCTGTCTGCTCCAACAAAGACCCAGGGTTGGAATTACTTGCCCCAAAGCTGCAGGTTTACCTGAAAGCAGCTACTCAAGTGTTCCTGTTTAACACTCAGGTGCCCAACTCCCAATGGGGTCTAAACCCAAATAAATCCATTTTACCCTGGATAAAGCTTATCCAGGGTAAACTCAAATTGTTCCCTCTTTATAACACAGGGATATGCAGTTGTTTGCTCCCCTGGTATTAACATACTCTGAGTTAATTAATAAGTAAAAAGTGATTTTATTAAGTACAGAAAGTAGGATTTAAGTGATTCCAAGTAGTAACAGACAGAACAAAGTCAGTCACCAAGCAAAATAAAATAAAATGCACAAATCTATGTCTAATCAAACTGAATATAGATAATCTCACCCTTAGAGATGCTTCAGTACATTTTTTCCTCAGACTGGACACCTTCCAGGCCTAGGCACAATTCTTTCCCCTGGTATAGCTCTTGTTCCAGCTTAGGTGGTAGCTAGGGGATTCTTCATGATGGCTCCTCTCTCCCCCTTTGTTCTGTTTCCACCGCTTTATATATCTTTTGCATAAGGCAGGAACCCTTTGTCCTTCTGGGTTTTCCACACCCCTCCCCCCACTGGAAAAGCACCAGGTTAAAGATGGATTCCAGTTCCGGTGACATGATCACATGTCACTGCAAGACTTCGTTACCCACTTGCCAGCACACACATACAGGAAGACTCACAGGTAAAACAGCCATCTGCAGACAATGGTCCTGGTTAATGGGAGTCATCAAGATTCCAAACCACTATTAATGGCCCACACTTTGCATAATTACAATAGGCCCTCAGAGTTATATTTAATATTTCTAGTTTTGGATACAAGAGTGGTACATTTATCCAAATGGATGATCACACTCAGTAGATTATAAGCTTTGTAACAATACCTACAAGAGACCTTTTGCATGAAGCATATCCCAGTTATAAAAATATAAGTGAATATAATGTAAAACCATAGACTGCACAATGTCACTAACCTAGTCTGGTTTCCCACCCCCCACAGTTACAAGACCCTGCAGAAGACTGGAGCACCTTCAGTATCCAAATGGGAGAGAGCCTGCTCATCTGAACCTCATGCAGCTACAATTGACTGTACAAGGGATGGTTTTCTTTATTCAACTAAAGTTTCCTGGGAAGAAGTGGCAATAATCCAAGCTCCTACTGTAGATCAGGGTGGGGTGGATTTTCAAAGGCACAAACTGGAGTAGGATGCCTAATTGCCCTTTGTGCCTCAGGAAAACATGTAGCTGTTATAGGCTGCTCCAGGAGCACTAGCTTTTATTTTTTGTAATGTCAAAATATTTACCTTTGTCTGTGTGGTGGTGTGTGCACACCCCATCTCCTGGCAGGGGGGATAGTGGGTGTGCAAACACCACAGTTACAGTCTACCAGGCTGTCTTGGGCATCTCCACAATGAGGGCCAATGGCTAGAGTCCCTACCACAGCCCTCAGGTGCAGAGCAGCATGGCCTAGCAGCTAGATCCAGGAGCCAATACCAGATGAGGTGGCAGCCAGAGTAGGGGGACCCAGGCCCACCTGACTCCACTGGGTCCCAACCCAGTGCCCTAACAATGGCCATGTGTCCACCACTGGGTCAGTAGGGAATCCAACCTCAACCTACTAACCTTAGGTGGGTGGGAGACACCACTCACTCACCCTCCCTGGGTCACCCCCTACCAGGCTCCTGAAGCTGCAGTCCATAGGTCTCCAGACCAGATTGCAGAATTTCCACTACAGCCGCCTCCTTCTCCACCACATGTCCTTCCTCCTTGGCAGTCAGACCAGATTGAGCTGAGCTGCTCTCCTTTTATACTAGCACAGCATTTGGAGCATGCCCAGCAAGGTCTGAGGGGCGGGGCTTCCTCGGCCTATAGTGGGGGATTAACCCTTTCCTGCCTAGTGCAGGGTATGCACACCCTGTCACAGCCAGTAACCTGCAAAGATCAAAATCCAGCCAACAATCAGAGGCCTGGGATGCAGTGAGATGGGACAGCAATATTTCACTTTCATAATCCAGACAGTACAAATACCTGTTGAAATCAGAGCGATTATTAAAGATATGATTCCTCCATTACGGCAGCTGGTGCTTTAAATGCACCTAGCTTTAGGTAACTATTAGTATGGATACAGATGGGAAGACTTTGAGGTGGGGGGGGGCTATGGTGCAATTCTCTAATCAAAAGCTCTGAGGGAGGGCTGAGGTGATTAGTACTAATGGATACCTGAGTATTGAGGAATTGGGTGGATGCTGTATTTTGTGGGAATTGAACAGACATGAGCTAACTGGAGGGTCTGGATGGTGGTCCACAAAGGGAGACTAGTGAGGTGATATCCCTCTTTTTGAGTGATGTGTAAAGGCAGTCTGATAGGCTTTTCTAAAAAAATTGTGTATGGTGTTTTCTAATCTGCTATACAGATCTCCTATCCTGTAAGAATCTCTACATTGAGCAGAGGGCTCAAGTAACCCAGCCCAAGTGAAATTGACTGGAAACAGACAGGCACAATGGGATAATGGCATCATAAGCAGCAAGGAAGTGAAATCCAAAGAACAGACAAATGAAGGGATTTTTGTAATAGGTACTGAATAGAAATGCTACTTGAACAGTGGGGGGAAAAGGTCTCTAAATAGTCCCCCAGGCTGCAGTTTGCTGCTCCTCCAAGGAGAGTGCCACCAAAACCAGACTTTATTTTTAAGTTGAAACACTGAAAAGGGGGGGCTTCTGAGGGCACGAGGGGAACTTTCAGGCCCTCCAACTCTGTCATCCAGAAGCAAAAGAATCTCTTTTCTTGCAAGTCACTTTGGAAAAGGAGGTGAGAGGGAAAGAAGGGGGGTGGAACTGCTAAATCAATAACATTTTGCTTCAAGGAAAACCCCCCTTTCAGCTGATTGCCTCCTTGTTTTGGTCAAAACATGAGGTGGGGGTAGAGGTTAGATATAAAGAATAACATGTTAAAAAAGCAGATCTGTAGCCTGCACAGCTGGACCAATGACAGGGATCTGGGCCTTCTTACTTATTGTCATTCCCAGCTACCCAGAAACACACACTGTTTTAAGGATGGATGAGTAAATGCACTAAATAGAACTGCACTCAACAAGGGGCCGTAAGCTGTGATTTATCTAACATTTTGTCACTGTCCTTCCTGACGGGTCTCAGAAAGCCTGGCTTGGCATCTGATGAGCTGAGTTACACTGCGTTACAAGCAACCTGTAAAGACATGCCAGCTCCAACCTTGCCCTACCGCTGCCCCCATTTTGGTTGGGTACTGAAGACAGGTTCTAAAAACCCCTGCCCATTAGTCTAAGGTAACACATCAGCTAGAAAAAATTCATCGCTAAACACATGTTAAGCACCTATCTGGTGGTCATCACTAGGGTGTTTGCAGATGTAGGAAGTGGGGCAGTTATTCTGTATCATGTAATGTTCAAATGTTAGCGGGCATCCAATCTGGAAAAATCATAAAATCACTAAAAGGGCCATAACTCAAAGAAACAGTCTAATTTTCACCACAATCAGCAGAAATTTTCTAAATACAATTGATAATGCAACTATGTAATCAAAATAGTGCTGTTCTGGAAAGTGTGGGAAATATTTAGCTTCGGGTGATATGTTTTGTGCATTTTCCCGTCCTTGTTTGTCTTCAGCTAAAACAGAAGTCTGTAGTCACAGGACAGTATAAGTTTGTTTGAACCATGTAATGCATCAAAATATCTGTCATTATTTGTAGAATGGACTGATTGGAGAAGTTTTTCTGTCTGCAATTTTATATTTTATGAATATTGGCTGGTGCGCAATGATTCCTGCACCAGCAACTGATGTTAATACAGCATACACCAGGATGAAATATTTTCAAGATATGTTCCACTCTCTGGGCCAAGACTGGACTTATGTCGTGTATGATGAAACAATTTATTGCAAAGCACAGTATGTGGGAGGTGGATGGTTCCCATACCACTTCTTCTTGCTGAGAAGAGAGTTTAGCACTCAGCTCTCAACCGAATGACCTAAATGCCTGGCTAGGAGGTAGTGGGCTGAGGAGTCTCGCTCAGTCCTTTCTGTGAAGGTAGGACACATTCAGTAAATATTACATGAGAATTGGGCCAGTTGCTGTGTGTGATTCCCACTGTAGTCCTGTGGTCTGGCTACTCCTCTAAGAACCAAAGAGGTGCTGGTTCAAATCCCTTCCCTGACACAGTATGGGTGTCTCAATTTCTTACCGCTCAAGCCTTCCACTTTGACTATATATTAACCGGAGCAAGGTAAGTTTTCATGTCCCTCTATGGTACGGGGGTTAGGGTACTCGCTTGGATTGTGAGTGACCCTGGTTCAACTCCTGGCTCTGGGGGACAGGAGGGCCTCTGGGGTGTGAGAGGAGACCCCTCCTAGCTGAGCAAGAGGCCTGTCACAGGGCCTCTTGCTCTTTTAATTAAAGGGGTTTGCTGCTGAGCAGTAAAACCCCCTCTCTCTCTTGTCCACCATGATCAGGATACACGCCCAGGTTGTGGCAGACCCCAGGGCACTCCCCTGCTCTTTTGAGGGGTGTGAACTGGGGGCCGCCACCTCCTGGGGAGAGTCACTGGTGAGCGATCCCTGTCCGAATCCCCTCTCCGGCCCAAGAAGACAATGGCCTCTTGAGAAAGAGAGGGGGTTCGGACAAGGATGGCCCACCCTAAAGGACGGTCGCCTAGGAGGCAGGAAATCCCTGTGCAAATCCCTGCTGAACAAGCAGCTGGGGGATTTGAACCAGGATCTCCCACAACCCAGGCGAGTATCCTAACCACTGGACAAGAGAGTGAGGGTTGCTGTGAGGCTGGCCCAGAGCACATTTAACTAAAGTGGAACAGCTTCAACAGGCAAAAAGGAAGCAGACAAGCCCTTCACTATTACAGAAAGGTCAGGAACACACACTGCATGAGATTCAAACCCACATCTCCCACACTCCAGGCACATAGCGTGACCATCAGCCCACAGAGGGTACTGTGTAAGAGTGAGACCCAAATACCATTTAATTAAAGCGGAGCAGGTTTGAAAGGCAAGAAGGAAGGCACCCCCAACACTAGCACAGAAAGATGGGAGCACATGCACTAGAGGAGATTTGAACTCGCATCTCCCCTATCTCAAGGGCACAGTCTAACCATCAGGCCATAGAGGGAATCCTGTCAAGCTGAGGCCCAACAACCATTTAATGAAAGTGGAACAGCTTCCAGAGGCAAGAGAGAGACTGCGCCCACAGTGCAGAACTCGAAAAGTAGGGAAGGTGCACCAGGCTTGATCTCAAGTCTTTCTTAGCATCAGCAGAGGGAGGGCAGGGGAATTGAACCCACAGCACCCACATCCCACACCTAGGCACAACCACTGGACCACGGAAGGAGTGATAATTTTGGCTTTGCTCAAACAATAGTTAATTCATGTGGAACACCTTTTATGGGCAAAAAGCAAGGGACCTGCCCACCACAGAACTACTGGGGATATCTTTTCAGAAGCCCTTGCAACAGACAAAGAGAAGCTTTGAACCCATATTAGCCACAAGCCAGCCTGTTAGCCCAATCACTGGCCCACATAGGAAGAACCTGGGTTGTTTGACCCAAATAATACTTCATTAAAGTTGAACAGCTTCACAGGCAAGAGGACGGGCTCACGAGACCCCCATTGCTAGAGTCGCAGAACCACAGAGCATAGACGGGCTGCAGGAGAGCCCTCTTCAAACCTCCCCCAACCTGCCCACCAGGCAGAAGGGGGCTTTGAACATGACAGCCTCAGAGTCCCTCTGTGAAGCCTAACCAGGGGCTCAAAGAGGGAGCCACGGCCTTTAAGTGGGCCCAGTCGCCTTCAATTAAAGTGTAACAGCTTCAACTGAGGGTACTCCCATCACCCAATGATTAGGGCACTCACCCGGGCGGTAGGTGAGCCCTTTGCAAATCCCTTGCGCTCATCAGGCGGAGGGGGGAGTTAAGAATGGGAATGGGCAGATTGCATCAGACAAATGGCCCAGCTAGCCCACTGTCCTGTCTTCCCACAGCGGCCAACGTCTGCTGCTTCAAAGGCAATGAACAGAAGACGCCAATTAGCAAGCGATCCGTCCATTGTAGCCGGCAGTCAGCGGGCTAAAGACGCCTGGAGCACGGGGCAGAGTCCCTGACCCTCTTGGCTAACAGCCATTGATGGACCCATTCATCACACACTTTCTCATGCTTTTTTTGAACCCACTGTCAGTTTTGCCCCCCCCCACCCACATCAATTGGCAACGAGTTCCACAGGCTGACGGTGCCTTGCGGGGCGAAGTACTGCCTTTGATTTGGGTTAAACCTGCCACCTACGAATTCCAGCGGGTGACCCCTGGTTCTTGCGTTGTGTGAAGGGGTAAATAACACGTCCTGAGTCATGTTCTCCACCCCAGGCGTGATTGTCTAGCTCAGTGGGCTCCAAACGTTTTTGATCACGCACCCCTAGGTGTAAAAAATTTTTAAGCGCGCAACCAACCCCTGCCACGCCGAAGCAAAAAAAAAAAAAAAAAAAGGCGCTCGGACTCCCACCTGATGAAACAAAACAAAAAAAAGCGCTCGAAGCAGCCGCCTCCCAATCTGCCATTCACCTAAACACTAGGTGAAAAGTTATCTGGGAGGCCTCTGCCTCTTTCCTGCTGGGTTGTTTTGCGAGGCGTTCGGCAGGTCCCTAACCACCTCATACGAAATGCGTTAGGCCCCAAAGTCACCTGAGGGGTTCCTGGCCACGGCTGGCAAGCAGAGGTGGGGAGGGGAAGACGCTGGGTCAATTTCCTTCTCCCCGCCTGATGAGCAGGGAGGTGAAGAGGGCTCTGCAATCTCTCAAGCGTGAGTCTGATATTGAAGTAAAGGACGGCCTGAGGAGACTCGCTCGTTGTAGCGTGTCGAGCTGTGCCACGTTCATTCAGTAGTAACTGGCCAGGCCTGCTCCACGAATCCCTCTGTAGTCTAGTGGCTTGGGTACTTACCCAGCATGTGGATGATGCAAGTTCAACTCCTTCCTCAGGTTGCTGAGAAGGGACTTGAAGAGCCATCTCCTGCCTCCAAGGTGAACGAGCATGCAGCTGCTGGACTAAGAGGGATTCTTGTTGGGGCCTGACAGTGGTAGCATCCAATTTTTCTGCTGCAGTTGTTTCACTTTCATTACATATTCATTGGGTGGCAACCTGAGCAAGCAGCCCAGTATGGTCTAGTGGCTTGTGGTTGTGGCTGGCCTGTGGGAGGCTAGGGTTCAAATCCCCTTTATGCTGGCTGAGACGGGATTTGAACCTTGATCTCTTACCTGGCAAGTGAATGCTCTAAGTGCTGGGCCAGGCAGTATTCTGCCCCGGGGGCTCCCTTGCTCTTTTCTGGTGAAGCTGCTGCACTTTCATTACATATTCTGTGGGCCAATCCACAAGTAAGCAGCCCAGTATGGCCTAGTGGTTGGGGTGTGTGCCCAGCCTGGGGGAGGTTGGGTTTCAAATCCCCTTTATGCTGTCTGAGATGGGATTTGAACCTTCATCCCTTACCTGGCAAGTGAATGCTCTAAGTGCTGGGCTAGGAGGTATTCCAATGGGCTGGCTCCCTCAGTGTTTCCTATTGAAGGTGGGCCAATGTCATTAGGTAATTAAACAGTCACTGGGCCACAGACCCACTGTGAGTCCTTCTGTGGTCCAGTGCGTTAGATGCCTTCTCCTAGAAGAGTACAGGTGCTGGTTCAAATCCCCTTTATGCTCCCTGAGAAGGGATTTGCAGGTTGATTACCTCCCTCTCAAGCGAATGGCCTAAGTGCCTGGCTAGGAGGTAGTGGGCTGAGGAGTCTCGCTCAGTCTTTTCTGTTGAAGGTAGGACCCATTCAGTAAATATTACATGAGAATTGGGCCAGGCCCTCTACATGATTCCCACTGTAGTCTTGTGGTTTGGCTACTCCTCTAAGAACCAAAGAGGTGCTGGTTCAAATCCCTTCCCTGACACAGCATGGGGGTCTCAATTTCTTACCGCTCAAGCCTTCCACTTTGACTATATATTAACCGGAGCAAGGTAAGTTTTCATGTCCCTCTATGGTACGGGGGTTAGGGTACTCGCTTGGATTGTGAGTGACCCTGGTTCAACTCCCAGCTCTGGGGGACCGGA
Organism: Malaclemys terrapin pileata; assembly: GCF_027887155.1. Taxonomy (NCBI): domain Eukaryota; kingdom Metazoa; phylum Chordata; order Testudines; family Emydidae; genus Malaclemys; species Malaclemys terrapin. The sequence goes on from NC_071519.1 coordinate 32,751,223, forward strand.
GGGCCTCTGGGGTGTGAGAGGAGACCCCTCCTAGCTCAGCAAGAGGCCTGTCACAGGGCCTCTTGCTCTTTTAATTAAAGGGGCTTTGCTGCTGAGCAGTAAAACCCCCTCTCTCTCTTGTCCACCATGATCAGGATACACGCCCAGGTTGTGGCAGACCCCAGGGCACTCCCCTGCTCTTTTGAGGGGTGTGAACTGGGGGCCGCCACCTCCTGGGGAGAGTCACTGGTGAGCGATCCCTGTCCGAATCCCCTCTCCGGCCCAAGAAGACAATGGCCTCTTGAGAAAGAGAGGGGGTTCGGACAAGGATGGCCCACCCTAAAGGACGGTCGCCTAGGAGGCAGGAAATCCCTGTGCAAATCCCTGCCGAACAAGCAGCTGGGGGATTTGAACCAGGATCTCCCACAACCCAGGCGAGTATCCTAACCACTGGACAAGAGAGTGAGGGTTGCTGTGAGGCTGGCCCAGAGCACATTTAACTAAAGTGGAACAGCTTCAACAGGCAAGAAGGAAGCAGACAAGTCCTTTGCTCTTACAGAAAGGGACACACACCCTGTGAGATTTGAACCCACATCTTCTGCACCCTAGGCATATAGCATGACCATCAGCCCACAGAGGGTACTGTGTAAAAGTGAGGCCCAAATACCATTTAATTAAAGCGGAGCAGGTTTGAAAGGCACCTCCAACACTAACCCAGAACGCTGGGAGGACATGCACCAGGGGAGATTTGAACTCACATCTCCCACACTCAAAGGGCACAGTTTAACCATTAGGCCACAGAGGTAACCTTATTAGTCTGTGGCCCAACAACCATTTAATGAAAGTGGAACAGCTTCCACAGGCAAGAAAGAGGCTACACCCACAGTGGAGAACCCAAAGAGCAGGGAACACGCACCAGGCCTGCATTAGAACCTGATCTCAGGTCTTTCTTAGCATCAGCAGAGGGAGGACAGGGGGAATTGAACCCACAGCACCCACAGCCCATAACTACAGCTTAACCACTGGACTAGGGAAGGAGTGATAGCAGCCCCATTGCCCAAACACTAATTAATTAATGTAGAACACCTTCTATGGGCAAAAAGCAAGGGACCTGCCCATGATTAGGGCACTCACCCGGGCGGTAGATGAGCCCTTTGCAAATTCCTTGTGCTGGGCATGCACTGCAGCCACTGGACCATCCAATTTTGCACAGTCAAAGTCATTGCTCCTTGAGCTAAAAGTTCCATTATAGCTTAAGCAGCAATGACTTTGACTGTGCAAAACTGCACTCTGTTCTAGCCAAATTCACTGGTAATGCTTGCATTAGTGTAAAATCCTCCATCAACCCAGGGAGGCTGTCATTAAAAACACTCAAGGCCAAAAAACACAGGGGGTGAGGAAGGAAGAACCCTGCACAGTTAACAGTCGGAGAGGATGATGTTCCAATGACTTGCTCCTCGCATCATCCTTTGCACCTGGGCAAAGTGCGTGCAACCCACTGCCCACTTTGCCCAGGAGTAAAAGACAACACCCGAGGGGGAAGGCAGTGGGGAATCTGGCCCAAATGCATCAAGCTGGAGAACTGAATGTCAGATCCCTGTTACTATAGCCCCTGCACACAGCTCCAGTAAATAAAACACAGTCCCTTTGTGCAGGAGGGATCAGGACTGCACAGGGCTCCACATTGCTCTGGAAATTCCTCAGCTCCCGGCAGACCTATGGAATTCACACTGGCCTTTGTTTAACACCAGGCAGCACAGAGTCCAGCACGACCTCTTTCTCTCCGGTCACACAGCCGTGCTCAGCTCTCTTGCAGACTTCCCCTCTTCTTGCTGTGTAGGCAGGAGGCGAGCAAGCTGCATACATTAACATTTCTTTAATTCTATCAGTGCTTCTGAAATACACTGAGTCACAACTCAATGGGTTTCAAACCAGGTGAACTGTCAGGCTTATTCAGAAATGCCATTTCTACTTGTTTCCTTAACAGGACGAGTGTCTGGGCCATTCTGGGTGTCAGCAGTGGCTGCGGCTCACTCCATTTTCTGGAACCACTGCAGATCTGCTCCATGCACTTTTTCTGTGCCCAGCACTCACACCGACTAATGAGAATTTCTCTGGACATGCAAATAGGCTTCATCATAATAGACTGGCAGACTAGCCTTTCTAGCTAATATTAACTCTACCTGGTCCCCAGCTAATTGGTGCAGCATTCAAACTATCTGCTACCTCCAGGGTGCATTTTCAGTGGCCACTGCCCTACAGGGCGAATGGACATTGGCTAAAGACCAGGGCTGGGAGTCAGGAGTTCTGGCATTGCCACAGACTCATGGCGAGAAGTTGGATAAAGTTATATGATCCCTCTGTGGTGGAGGGTAGCTTTTTTCCTAGGCTGTTCACTGTGCTAAGCTCTGTGGTATCTCCATGCTCATCTTCCCCATCTGCAGAATAGATACGATACCTAAGAGGGCTATATGAGGCTGCAATAATGGTTGTTAGAGCACTAGAGGATCTCCAAATGGATGAGAACAAAGTGCCATCGAGACAGTCCTGGAGTCTTCACTTTCCAGCTGCCCTGCAGGGAAGAATTTGATCCAATGGATGCTAAGGCTCCAGGATTGCTTTATTAACAAAGCAAAACAGAAACGTTACTGGGTCGCAATCCAAAATAAACATCACTCATTGGGCAAACAGCACCCCACCACCTCCCCAAGATAGCACTGTGATGTTTTCATGGCACCTACGGTCATTTGGAAGGATGATGTTACAAACAGATGTTAGTAGCATGGGCCCAGTGCCTATTGCAGCCAGTGGAAAGACTCCTATTGATTTCAATGGGCTCTGGATGTGGGCTTGAGTAGGATGTCTAGAGTTGGTGTGGTGACAACTGCTCACTGGAGGCTGTATTACCCTGCTCTGGGAGCTCATTCAAGACCAGCCACTGAACCGTGCCCAGAAGGCTAAGCAGTTATTATGATTTATCTGTTATAGTCTTGTAACACCTAGGAGCCCCAGTCCTGGAGCAGGACCCCCTGGTGCTAGGCACTGGACAAACACAGAAGAAAAAGCTGGTCCTTGCCCAAAAGTCTATCTTGGGGCATGGGGAGGGAGGCAGGGTTGTCAGCCTGTACCCTCATGAGAAGATTCTAACTGGCTCTTTCCACAGCAACTGTGCAAGGAACACCAGCTGCAGAAACCTAATTGTGAAATTAAAATAGGAAAATCAGGGGATGGGTATTTTTTGTGCCTGGGTGTTAATGATCACATTTTGTTATGCCAGCTCTTTCATGGCTAAAAGCTTCTCTCTTTCTCTTCCACAGGGGGAATTGAGATCCTGGTTGCATTTTCCCTAACACACAAATTCTGTCGTTGCTGGAATGCTGTCTTAGTTACAGGGCTTTTTGGTTTTTTATTTTAATTCAGGCAGATCAGTATGGGGGAGTTGTCTATTAATAGGTGTTCCAGGAAGCTTAAGCAACTGAAGCAGAAGAAAAACTAGAAGAAACTAAAGAGGTTCTGATGGAAGAATGTGCTGAAATCAAATGGGGCTTAATTAGGAGAACATGACTTTCCTATTAATGCTCCCCATCCATGTGACACAGGGAAAGAGAGAGGAAAAAAACTGCCAAAGGGCTTATTTGTTTTGCAATTACGGATGAAATAAAAAATTACTTGGTCTAATTAGACCTCTTTTAGTAAGAGAACCATGCAAAATAAACTCCATTTCATTATCAATTCGAACACAATTCTCTCTTGCGCTTTATATGTTTAAGTGAAAATGTGGAGGGTCAATTTGCTATGTAAATTTCCACAAATTTGGCTAAACTAAAACAATTAACCTAATGTGTATGCAAATTATCTTAATTGATGACTTCTCTTGGTAACTTTAAAGAGAGGGAGGGGGTTGTGGAAATTATTCCAATTGTGACAATTCTCTAAAGCATTTCTTTGCGCAATAAAGAAATTATATCTTGACAAATTAAAGAGAATATAATGAAATCAGATTAATTAATGCCAAGACCAATTAGCACATGCAAAGAGAGAGAGATTTAGGGAATCAAGATTTGCTATTAGATGATTCCAAGAACTCATCAGCCTTCACAAAGATAGCTATATATATATTTCCATTATGCAAACAATTAGCAAACTCCATGCTTACGTTTCATTTGCTTTGGGAATGCACAAAAAGGCCAAATGCTGGAACATGGAGCAAATCTGGAATGAAAAGTAATTTTCCCCATGGAAATGTGGATGGAATCCTCATCCTTCAATTGCTGAGACAGCTGCCTGGCTGAGGCACCGCTACTGCGAGGGAATCCGAGGGTGAGAGTAGTAGACACCGTCTGCTGCTTCCCTGCATATGTGCATGTTTGGTCCAGTGGATCCAGAAGAGAGATTGATTCATTAGCCCGCCTACATTTGCCGATAGCCCATGGTGAACCGTAGCTCTGCTGCCTTTGCCCCCCTGTATAGATTACACAAATTTGAAAACTATTGTTGTGTTATAAGCCCCCGCAAAATGTGGTCCACAAACAATTGCTCTGCCACTGATCCATCCAGCCCAGCTTCCCATCTGTGGCAATACTCACTACCTGATGTGGAGGAAGATGAAAAGAAAAACACATTGAGTCTGCCCAGCTATTTGATATTATACCATGGTGCGGTGGAGATGTCTTCCTACCCCCTAACAGTTTATATTTTTAAGCATGAGGATCTATGACCCTTGCAATTTTTATCACAGCTAAGGTCATTATTCTTATGCATATGGGTTTCTAGCCCTTTATGGGAACTTGCTAAGATATTTGCCTAATAACATCCTGCTGCAGCTAGTTCCACAAGTTAATTATTCAAAGTATACACAAACATTTATCTCAATAAACTTTCCTAAGAAATGCAATTGAAAGTTGTATTTCTATCACCTGTTTCTGGTGATAACAGAAGCATTACAACACAATGAGAGACTGAATTGGAGGGGAGCTGTTAGTTTAAACATAGATATACTAGTAAAGGAACCAAAGGACCCAAGTCTTTGTTGCCTTGCACCTTGTGAAATTATTTACACCAGTGCAAAGTGCCCTGCACGGGTACATGGCAATGGTGAATGAGGTGCAAGGCTTGATTCTGTATAAATCAGGAGAAAATGCACTGAAGCCAGTAGATTTGCATTACTGTAAAACCGGGGTGAGTGAGATTATAATCAGATGCCAGAAGTAAGTATCAGGAATGTATATCCAGCACGATCCCCATTCCTTCCTGGCCCCCTTAATGCACTTCTCTTTGTCTGAATTGATCTCCATTAGTTCTTCCTCTGTTCTTCTGATAGCACGTTAAATGAGGGGCCCCGTATGGGCATGTTTTGCTGCAGCCTCAGAAGCGGAGATTCTTTTTCAATATGGTAGAGTTCCAAGCTGAGCTTTATCTCCATAGCCATGGATTGAATCGTTACAGCCTGCAATGTGCTCTTACATTTCATGACATGTCAATCCCGGGCTCGCGCTCTCCCGGGGGGACGTGGTACTGTGCAGCCTCCCGGCGGCTGATTGAAGAGCGGCTTTGATGGACTCTGAAGTGAGTTGTGTTTGGTCTGCTCCACATGGAAGAAGGGCGGTAGCAGTTGCAGGGTCTAGCTGGGGGTGGAGCGGCTGGTGTGGCGAAAAAACTGGGGCAAGATGCAAAGGCCTTTGCCCAACAAGGGGGGGCAACAAAAAGATCAAATAAACGTCCCTTCTCTAACTTGCAACACAGACGCCCTTGAAATAGCATCAGCCAGAGGGCGGGGAAGACAAAAATCTGTCCCCGAGCAACAGTGTTACTGTGTGCGGTGTTGGGAGCACTTTGTGTTGGCAGACAAGATGACATACTGACTGATGTCCGTGGCAAGGTACAGAGGGGTAAAGCATGGCTGAATTTATGGAGAAAAAGCATTTTCACACAGTAGAAATAAAGGCCCTGGTCCAGCAAAGCATTACGCATGTATTTAAGTATGTGAATGATTCCATTAAAGTCCTCAGGACTGCTCCTGTGTCTAAAGATGAACACGAGCTTCAGAGCTTTGCTGGACTGGGGCCAAACTGGACAAACTGCCTTGACCCTGTGCTCCGGGGGTCTGACTTTCACGGTCTCTCTGCAACTACTGCGTACCCCAGGTCTCTCTTGGAGAACATTAATTACTTTCACACTGACAGTGATGACTAAAATTTCTCTCGACCACCACTATAAAATGCACATGATGCAATGAAAATACGGTAATTACCAGCAACACTGCATGTAATATCCTTCTTGTGTCGCTTCTCTCTTGTTGGTAATAAAGCTACATAACGAATTAACTGTAAGGGAGGGCCCGTTTATTTACCTTGTAATTAGACTGTGCTGGGAAATGCTTAATATAAAATGTCACAGGGAAGGGCATAAATTACTGATTGTCGAATATAACACGGTCTCAGCACAGCACGCCGGCTCCTTCCAGCAATACGTTCTGATTCTTTTGGAGGTGGGCTATAGCATTCAGCTTTCCAGGGGGGAATGGGAGTTTGGTGACTCCCCTTTAACAGCCAGCAGGGTCATGATGCCTGGTCTATCCATGTTCGTTTCTTATCGGGTCTCCATTATGGTAGTGCCTGAGCCCCTCCTAATCTAGACTGTATTTAGCCTCACAGCCCCCTGGGGAGGCAGGGAGCAGCTATTATTCCCATTGCACAGACTGCAAACTGAGGCTCAGAGATACAAAGTGACTTGATCTAGGTCTTGCTGGGAGTCTGTGACAGAGCAGCAAATTGAAACCAGGCCTCCTGAGTCCCAAGCTATTACGCTAACCCCTGGGCCTTCCTTCCTCTCTACTTCTGTTGGGCAGGAAGGAAGAGGCCTCCAGCAGACAGTCAGACAATATGAGGCTTAGCCTCCAGTCACCCAGTGGCTCATAGTTGCTCCTTCACAGCTCCCTGCCCCTTCCTGTGTGAGTAAGGGATGGTGACAACAACCAGCTACCGCCATCTCCTTCCACACCCTCAACAGGCTGGTCTGCTGTTGCAAGGTATAACGCTGTTGCATCAGCTGCAGGCCTGAGGTGTGTTGCAGCCCTGGGCAGAATGCCAGGAAACAGGAGGGGTGTGAGGTCCCAATGGAAGACACATTAGACTTGAATGAATTGCCAACACAGTAGCTTCTACAACTGTACTTGAGCAAAAACATAAGATGCATGAGTATTGTTCTTGGGTTTAATCTGTGGAACTGGCAGCCACTGGATATTGTTGATGCAAATAGCCTGGAAGGATTCTAAAGGACCAGAAGCTTTTATACGTATGAGAGCAGCATTAGGTGACGTTAAAAACACAACCCTTCGATCCCCTCTTTACACTCTTTGCACCCGTAACACAACATCACATGAGTGGGTCTCAGTCCTGCAACATCTTGCGGGGGATGGTTTTGGGGGTTTCTGTTTTGGTTTGTTTACTCTCAGAGCTGTGTGACAGTCCTCGCTTGGCATTTGCTTGGGAAGTGTGGCCTAGTGTTGGGTTTTTGGTAGGGGAGCCTGGGTCCTCTCACTCCACCGGGCTCTGGTCCAGGGCCCTTTCAGCTACCAGTGGTCTGGAAACCGAGGCTAAGACTGCCCGTCCTGGGCCACTTCCTCTCATCCCTCCCCACGCTGGGATCAGCTTAGTCCAAGTCTTTCCCCTACTGGGGGAGTCCAAATCAAGACAATAAGAGGGGATTACCAATGTCCAGGGTCCACAGGCAGGGGAGGGGAGATACTTCCCTCTCTGATTGTTTCTGGGGTGGGTCCTCCCTTCCCTCAGGAAGGGCCCTTTGGGACAGTTGTGTCAGAGACTTCACCCTTCCCTCTGTGCTGCACTGCTGGATCTGTGGGTTGCAGGTCTGTTCTCTTCCAGATCTGTCCCCAAATGAGCTGTCTCCCCTATCTGTTAATTCCTCCACCAGATGGAGCATTTGCTGCAGGTGTGGTGGGGCGGGGCTGGCTCGGCTCAAAATAATCCCTTAACCCCGTTGTTGCCCAGTGTGTGGTTTGTACACCCCACCACAAGCTGCCATACTGTGTCAAAGCATGGTCCATGTTGCCCAGTATCTGGTCTTCAGCAGTGGGCCATACCAGAGCTTCTGGGGGAGTGTACACAATAGGGCAATTATGGAATGACCCACCCATCTTCCACAGATCCTAGCACGGATCCTTGGAGGACCCTGCTATTTACTTTTCTCCACTGTGAAAACTGACATTTATTTCTATGCTTTGTTTCCTGTCTTTCAACCACTGAGAAGAACCTTCCTTCTTATCCCATAGCTATTTAATTTCCTTAAGAGCCTTTGGTGAGGGATCTTCTCAAAGACATTCTCAAAATCCAAGGACACTATACTGACTGGGAGCGTCCTGAGTGGATGGTGCAGTTTCTTAGTATATTCCTCAGTGGGATCTGAGGAAAGTGGCTTGTAGAATTTGGTATTGGAGAGTTGTCTGGCAGCCTCCTTCTGGTAGTCAGACCTATTCCTGATGACAATAGCACCTCCTTTATCAGCCTCTTTGGGTACATCTACACTACAGCGGGGAGTCGATTTAAGATACGCAAATTCAGCTACGTGAATAGCGTAGCTGAATTCGACGTATTGCAGCCGACTTACCCCGTTGTGAGGACAGCGGAAAAATCGACTTCTGCCGCTTTTTGTCGGCGGCGCTTACTACCACCTCCGCTGGTGGAGTTAGAGCGCCGATTTGGGGATCGATTGTCGCGTCCCGACGGGACGCGATAAATCGATCCCCGAGAGGTCGATTTCTACCTGCCGATTCAGGCGGGTAATATAGACCAGACCTTTGATTATAAAGTCAGGGTTGTTTCTGAGGCTGTGGATGGCATTGCGTTCTGCATGGCTTAGGTTATAAGGCAAGCGATGTTGTTTTTCCACAATTTCTGCCTGTGCACGTCGGCGGAAGCATTCTATGTACAGGTCCAGACTGTCATTTCGACCCTCAGGAGGAGTCCATGTGGAGTTCTTCTTCTTGTGTTGTTGGTGGGAGGGTATCTGTGTATCAGTGCACATGCGTCTGACGAAATGGACATTCACCCATGAAAGCTTATGCTCCCACACATCTATTAGTCTTTAAGGTGCCACAGGACTCTTCGTTGCTTTTTACAGATCCAGACTAACATGGCTACCCCTCTGATATATTGACTGGATCACCCTTGTGCACATGCTTGTTGACTCCCTCAAAGAATTCTAACACATCAGTGAGGCATGATTTCCCTTCATAAATTCCATGTTGACACTTCCCCAACAACTCATGTTTGTGTGTCTTATAGCTCTGTCCTTTACTATAGTTTCTATGAATTTGCCTAGTACTGAAGTTAGGCTCGCTGGCTGATAATTGCCAGGATCTCCTCTGGAGCCCTTTTTAAAAATCAGTGTTACATTTAGCTACCTTCCAGTCCTCTGGTACAGAGTTGCCTCTTCTCTTAGGAACCTGCAAGTTTGGTCAGGTAAATTCCAGACACCATTAGCTGCTCGTTACTGTGGGCAACAAAGAAGGGAGAAGAGAAGACAGGTTTTATGGTGACCTTTATTGTGCATGGTGACCAGATACCACAGTAATGGGTGCAAGATCAGCTTAAATTCAATTGCATGGAAAAGGCATTCCTTTGAGGCATGAGGTTGCAGGCTTCAGGATACCAGACTGGCTGAACTTATGGTCTGCTCAAGCCTGAAAAGTCCAAACTTCCAAATAATTGAGTCTCTTTAGAGGACTGACAAGTAGGTCAGTACTGTATGATGAAGTGCACTCAGAGACGGGAATTTTCTGAAGGCATTATCTGAGCTGTTAAGATATTTGAACCATTGAATGAGCGTTATTGTAGGCATTATGTTACCAATCTGCTAAAGTTCACGTCTCCGATGCATTACCTCACTCTCGCCATTCAGAGGGGGGAGAAAAAAAGGTCACTTATAAAAAAAGAAAGAACGAAAGAAAGAAAAAGAAAAAAAAAAGACTGTGGGTCCAGACAGCACTATAACCTGCCTGCTGCCGGATGGGAAATGCTCTTTCTGAAGTGGCAAGTAACCTTCAATCAGAGGGTGCAGGCAGGCCGATCCCTCTGCACCCAGCTGCAGAGAATTCAGACTCTGAGCAGGAAATAAAGCAGGGAGCTTTATAAAGGTTTACGGCTTTGGAGCAGAAGATGGAGAGCAGGAGTCCGAATGAGCCAGGCAGCATTCTCCCTGCTGACTCTGGGGTCTTGCTGTTCTCGTTCTCTGGTTGCCGCAAGTATCGATAAACAATTGGAAAAGGCTTCCTGATACTGGACTCACAGAGACTGACGGGTCCTTCTCCCCTTCTCTTAGCATCTCTGAATGGAGTTGGAGAATTGGTTGTTTGTGAAACTAAGAAGCTGAGCTCCGTCAATGCTGCAAAGCAGCACATTGCCTGCCTCCCACCTCCAGCTCTCCCAGTGTCCCTCAAGTACTGCTATACCAGTCCGATCCCTCTGCACCCAGAGTTTGGGTCCTGGGTTTGCCCTGCCCAGCTCTGCCAACTGGGAGCAGGTATTGGGTATCTGATGCTTCTGGAAAGGCCTCATCAGACTATGCTCACGGGCTGATGCAGCAAAGTCACGACCAAGAAGAACCAGTTTCAAAGTGGTGGCTCCAGAAGCCAGACAGGGACAATGGAGGCCTCGAGTGGTGGATGTGACTGATGGCAACAGAACAGCACCTTCTGGCGATTCCCTGACTCCTGCCCTCATGTGCACTCCAAAGGGGCGTTCGCTCGCCCATGGCCACAGCCCGGTCCCATGCAGACCCTGCTCCTCACTTCCCTGCCAATATGTGACTGGATAGTTCCTGGCCTGAGTGGCCCAGAGCATGTCTCATGCCTTATGGAGAAGGAGTGGAATGATTCATAAAGAAGCTCCAGGAAGGATGTGGAAAGCAGGGGACATGTGAGGAGTCAAGCACCGCACACACGCATACACACACATATGTATATGGACTTGCCTGGCTCTGGTGGCTTTCAAGGAGAGGTTTGCCTTCCTCCCTCTCTTCCCCCAAAACATAGCAGAGCCTGCAGGGTTGCAAAATGAAACCTTTTGCTCCATTTATTTCACTGTGATTGACTCCATACTGTGTATCCCAGTTTACTGGTACCTTGATAGCAAAGCAGGTTCTTTCCATCTCATTGGCATTATGCATGAGCTAAGATACAAAATGAGCAAACATGCTGGTTGGATAAACACCCTGAAGAGGTTCTTTCTTTCTTTCTTTCTTTCTTTCTTTCTTTCTTTCTTTCTTTCTTTCATTTTTCTCCTCTTCATTTTTTGGCACAGTTCATCATCCACCTAAACAGCAGATCAAAGAAGTGCTTTGTCTTCCAATCACCAGGATAATTCATTCTCTCTCTCTCCTCCCCCGGTTTGCAGCACTATTTGTTAAACTGTAAAACATTAAAGAAGGGGGGGAAATGATGTGCTTTTTCAACTTTGCCTCTCTAATGCCTTCATTAATTGAACTCATCAGCTAAAATCATTTGTGGAGGGGATGTTGGGGAGGGGGAGAAAAAAATAGAAGGAACCGATCATATGCAGGGGAAATAACTCAGATGTGAAAATACTTCAGACTAGGAGATTGCACTATTTATTCACACAACTGTCCTGCTGTGCTTCTGAAATACAGTGATTTAATGAGATGCTGCAAAGGTATTTGTTATTAAGAAATTCTGTCTCTGGTTATTCTCTTCTGTATGATTACGACAGAGCCCAGCAGAAGTTCTGACTCGGCGCATTATTAAAGATTTAGAGGTTTGCTTCCCCCCTTTCTTGTTCCTGTCTCAGAAGATATTTTTTTTGAAACTTTTTGAAACAAAAATGAAATATTGTACAAGCTGAAGGGGGGCTTGTTTAACGCAGATGCTGAGCAAGCATTAAGAAGAAATGAGAAAGGCATTCGTGTTAACAGATGTTCCTCTTCTCTGCCTTCGATCTGTGATGAGCGGGGTTGGGTAGCTCCAGTCCGCCTAGAGCCAAGAAGGAGGAGACAAACATTCAGTTCTTGCCACCACCAAAGCACTAAGCTCTGGTCATCCACTGGGCGGTGGCAACAGCAAAGCCATCCACCTGAGCTGTCCTGGCTAAGCCCCTCTCCCCGGTCTGTGCCACTGTGCAGTCACTTGGCGAGCCACTGGGGATTTCAGAGCTCTAAATCCCAGCTCTCCTCTTCCCCTAATTCCATCTGTGTGACCACCTTACAAATGCTGTGTCATTATTATTATAATACAGCAGCATCCAGAGACCCCAACCAGGGCCTCATGTGCCAGTCGCCGCACAAACACACAGTGAGAGACAGCCCCCTTGCACTCTAGATGGACAAGCGAGACAAAAGGTAGGAGGCAAAACAGAGGTGCAGAGCGGGGAAGTGATTTGCACAAGGTCATATAACAGGTCCATGGAAGAGCTGGTTCCTACACCTATGCTCTATCCATTGGACCACACTCCAGTTTGTTTATATTTGCATGGCCGCCCACAGCTCCCAGTGGCCGTGGTTCGCCGTTCCCAGCCAATGGGAGCTGCAGGAAGCGGCGCGGGCCGCAGGTTGCCCACCACTGCATTAAATACTACAATCCCTGGCAGGCAGGGAGCTATGAACCTCTTTGTGTAGATAGGTGAGCGAGGACACACAACGGGTAAATAACTTGACCAAGGCCACAGAAGAAGTCAGTGGCAGAGTCAGGGTTGGTGCGCAAGGGTTTCTGGCTCTGAGTCCCATGCACAGACCTGTAACATGATGCTCCTATGCAAATACTTTTAGCTCGCGGTTACCTTGAATTTGCCCACCCTGCATAAACCAAAGAGCCAGCCAGAAGAGGGAGTACTCGTCCGCTAAGACACACTGCCCTGTTCCCAAAATCACTCTGAGATTGCCAAATGCGAGAGTGTAAAGAACGGCACAAACATCCCCAGTGAAAGCAAAGTCATTATCGGTACCACATCGAAAACATTGTTCTCTTCCTCCTTCATCTGGCTGAGATATGATCAATTAGCTCCCAGTAATTGAGTGTCAAGTCTGCCCTCAGGCTTGATCTCCCACGCGAGTAATTCAGACCTGGCACCAGCTCACATTGTCTTGTAGCCGCTGGGAGAAACTCGTGGGCGACTTGGAATTTCAGCAGCAGTGTGAGTCTCCCGCCATCTGGCAGGGACTCTGCAAACCTGGCCCCATCTCCGGTGTGCCAGATGCACTACAGAGAAGGAGAATGGGCAGGCTACACACACGTTCACTACATACATGCACACCCTTCTTGGTTCCCATTGCTCTCCCCAGACCTCAGCCCTGGCTTTCAGGGGGCAAGTCAGACTCTCACTGATACATGAACATAGGTAAATCAGCAGAATTTGGTTCTCGCCTTGACTGCAAAGAGGCTGCCAGCACAAAGTCATGATTTGGATCCAGCGGGATCTGTGATGCTGCAGAAATCGCCTTGTGTAAGAAGACAGAGAGGGACTGCACTATCCCAGACTTCAGAGTGACAGGTATTGTTAAACATGGACCTTTCCATAGTGATTACTGGGGTTTATTAAGATCTTATGATATAAGTAGAATTTTCCAAGCCCTGAGCTCATCCTGGTGGGGTGCCCTGTGGGGGTTTTATCACAGCAGACTCCCCACGTCTGAAAGTCATGACAGATCCCCATTGGACTGTTAATCCGCAAGGCCATCTCTGATTCTCCCATTCAGTTCCTCATCGTGGACTAGAGATGGTCAGAAAAGTTGTGTAGAAAAAAAAATTTCCACCAGAAAACGCTGTTTTGGCTAAACCAATTTATTTTGCAAAATTGTATCAATGTTCACAATATTTAGTTTTAAAAAAATTGGAAAAAATGCATTTAAAAATATCAAAATGTCCTGATTTGACACTGTTGAAATGAAAGGTTTTGATTTTGACATTTCAAAGCAACTTTTCATTTTGAAATTTACTTTATTTTCTTTTAAAAAAAATTAAATTAAAAAGGGTCAAAATCACCACAAAGCATATCAAAATTATTGAAACTAAATGTTTTGATTGACCCAAACAAATGTTGTTGTTGTTGTTGTTGTTTTTCATCATTTTGTTTCACAAAATGTTTTGAAATTTTGGCTATTTTTCCAATTTACAATGGGAAAAAAATTCAAAATCTTAAAATGTTGAACAGGATGGAAAATCCATGTATTGACCAATGAGATCGTGGAATCCTCTCAGTATCATGCCACTGGGTGAAGGCAGCTCCTGGGATGCGCTGCGTCATGAAGCATTGAAGGACTGGGTTGTCTGGGTTTAGGATTTTATTCTCAGAGCCAGGACTACCTCAGATGTACTGGTGAGAGGTGCCAATAACTAGCAGAGTAAGCTTGGGGAAGCCAGCCAGGAACACCTGAGTTCTCTGCCAGTGACTCACGCCATGACCTTGGATGCAAATATATTTTAATGATCTAAGGCCGTGATTCCAGCTCTGCAACATGTGCCCTGCAACTCACTCCATACCAAATGGAAGGAATGAGTCCAATACCTTCCCTCCTAGATAAGCAATGGAGGCGTCCCTCCAAAATATGATGGCTGCCCTCTAACAATCGGATCTCCCTAGCCTTCTGTACCATGGATACTACAAGCTGCTGCTTCTGCATCTGCCCCACAATGGAAGGGAAGGATAGCCTTGTCATTGGGACTTGAGATGGAGCTACAGGAGATCTGCATTCTGTTTCCAGCTCGGCCACTGACTTCTCATGCAACCTTGGGCAAGTCCCTTAATCTCTCTGTGTCTCAGTTCCCCCATCTGCACAAAGAGGAGAATACTTATTTTCTCCCACCCTTTTTCTATCTTGCCTAGTTAGATTAGGGCAGACACTGTCTCTTCCCATGTGTATGCACAGTGCCTAGCACAACAAAGCCCTGATCTCAGGTGTATCCTCTGGGTGCTGCTGCAAAACAAATAAATCACAATAATGAAGAGCTTCTGCTGAGCACCGTCTCCCTGACAATTTCAAAGACACTCCATGCAGCAGGTCTGCTCTGGTTTCTCGGCCGGAGCAGAGTGTTTCCCCTTTCAAGTTGCTTGAGCACTGCCGTTTCTCCGAGGCTAAGCAGCGCTAATGGAGAAAGCATTCCAAGTTTCATTTTCCTCTGTAATGGAAAATGCAAGAGCGAGATTTCAGTCTGTGAGCACTTGTATGAAAAAAACAAATATCTTTATTGGCACTGGACAGCCTGCCAATCAGCTACGAAATTGCTGGCTTCTCTCTCTCCCCTGAAGGAATGCCTCTGCATACAAAGCTATGGAAAAACTTCAGGGCCTGGAGGATAAAAGGCCCCTTCTCTGCCTGTCGTTGACTGATTTGCAATGCATTGCTTCAGCATAATTTCCCATCTCTACTGCTCACAAAGGAAGCTCTGTTGCTATCTGTGAGTTTAATAATTTCTATTCCCTACACCTTGCATTCATAATGCATCTTTCGTCACTCCAGCTCATGCTATCCACCTGCTCTGTGACTCTGCCTGAGCTCTACCTTTTAGTTAGGGCTAAAAAAGGAACAAAAATAGAGTCTTAACATTCAAAAGACGTCTCGCAGCAGGGAGTAGGGGATGATGCTCATTCTGGAACAAGAGAGAAGGTGCAGCCACTCAGCGATGTGTCCCTTCCTCCCTAGCACCTGAAGTGTGGGGCCCCACATTTTGCCCAGAAGATAGTGTCATCTAAGAGCCACACCTAATTTCCATACAATTGAGCAGACGGCAGCACCGCCCTCTTTAACGCACCAATGTTAATACAGTTCCCAGTGGGAACATGCGCCATCTTGATCCAGGCAGAGGCTGGAGAATCATATGCTGGTCTCCGTGGGGTGCAGACCGTTCTATTTAAAATGAGGATGGGCAAGGTGTCGTATTATAGTGCGCTGTGGGTTTCCTGTTTGCCAGCCTTGCTCAAACAATCAGCAGCAGGTAGGAACCAGAAAGGAGGGAAGAGGAAGTAGTGGTTCAAGCTAGTTAATTAATTAAGATCAAGAGGTAATTTGATTAGTGTGTAAGTACCTTCACAGGGAGAAAATACCAGGTACTAACTGGCTCTTTAATGTAGCAGAGAAAGGCATAACAAGAACCAATGGCAGGAAGTTAAAGCCAGATACATTCAAATTAGAAATAAGGGACAATTTTTTAACAGTGAGGGTGACTAACCACTGGAACAAACTAACAAGGGAAGTGGTGGATTCTCCATCTTGTGATGGCTTCAGATCAAGAGTGCAGCCTTTCTAGGAGAGACTCTTTAGTCAAATACAAGTGACCGAGCTCAGGACAGGGATAACGGGGTGAAATTCTCCGGCCTCTGCTATACAGGAAGTCAGACTAGTCTAGTAGTTCCTCCTGGCTTTAGCATCTATGAATTGTCTACGGTGTCCGTTCACCTTTGGTGTCTTGTGTCTCACGGGTTAGGATTTGCTTGGACCAGTCTTTGTTCTGATTTTTATAGATTGATATTTCTTGCACTTCTGTCTCTCGTCATGATTTTTCAAAGTGCTTTCTTCTGTCCATGTTGTATAAATTTGTGTTTCTATTAAACGTCCGCCATATTTTCCTCCCAAGTCCTTTGGAATTCCATTCAGGTTCTTGTCCCTCTCTCGTCACCCCAGGATCTGAGCACCTCCTGTTTGTGCACAAGCCAGGTGACTAACATCTGTCACGTGTGATTCTCTCTTTCTCCCATTTCCTCTCCAAGGAGAAAATGATGTGATTTTCTTTTCATTTAAGATAGCATTTATTTATTGAATGTCCGCGGTCCTGTGTGGGTGTGTTATTGAAGGCAAGTTCAAACATGTGCACATGGACTAGACAGTCATTTGAGGCAGTTCTTAATTTCTCCAGAAGTCAGTCCCATAGCTTTGTACCAGCCCCAGAGAAAGCTCTGTCTCCTAAACAAAGAAGCTGTACCTTTGCTGGAGACAGTTCCATGGCACCCGGGGAGTGGATTTCTCAACCATGGCCTTCATCCTGCAGCTTAAGGCAATACTGGGCCTTGAATTTAACTTGCTCTTCTACGGGAAGACACCTGAAAGGTGTTATATATGTATACGATATCATTAAATATTAGCTATTAAACTGGCATGTCTCAGATCGAGTAGTTGGTTTCTGCACAAAATTAATAGTGGCATTTAGAATCTCTGAATAATCTCTGTTGAGCGGAGGAAAACATATTGTCTAAAGTCTGTTTAGTTCCAAACATAGCCTGAGTCGATGTAACTGGACTCAACCCTTTCCAACGTGTTACAGTGAAACAAACACACACACAATTAAAGTGAAAGAAGCCCTTGTTAGAGAGTACAGTCACTTGGCAGCAAAGGTTTTTAATTGGACACATCACTTTACATCTGAGCCCTTCCCTGTCTGTTCTGCCCACTCATTACAAATGGAAACTAGCAAAACAGAAACACAGAGACTTAAGTGATTTAAATATATGGGAATATTTGCCTGTGTTCCATGCATTATGCATCTGCATGGTGTCAGTTTCCTCCTCCTCTCTTGTTCTTTCATACACACAAATCCTGGAGAGAGATTGGGAATAAAAACCTTCTTTGCCAACATCCCTGGCTCTGAGACAGTGACATTTCATTCATGGCAAAGAGAAATTTGCCATCCAAGAGGTTTGGCTGTGAACCACTCAGTCGAAGAAGAGAATTGCAGAAATGGCCGCTTAAGTGATATCCAGCTCCCTCAGCCAGTGCAGAATTATTCCTTAAAGTGTATTTGATAGTGGTATCTATCTAAGATACATACCCATCTAGCTATCTGTCTGTCTAATCTAGCTTGGGTTTTTCTCAGGAATGGTTTGGAGAGAGAGTAGCCCAGCCGGTTCCCACTTTGATTATTTCTTCATCACCAGAAGGCTTAAAAGGAGATCACCACATCTTTTTCCAGCCTGAAGAATAGAATTCCGCACAGTGGTTTGATTTCTAAATGGCTTTCAGGATCTTCCTCCAACAGAACAGAATACTCATACAAAATGAAAATAAAATAGAGCCGTCCTAGAGTCCGGCAAAGGTGAACTAAGGAGACATTCATTCAAACTTAAAAACAATTGCTCTTCAGCAAGTGTAACCAGAGAGACCATTGTGTTTGCTGCATTAAATAAACCTTTCTTGGCTTAGTGCTCTCTGACATCTGACCCTGTTCTCAAAAACGTGTCAGAAGGCTTCTCCTCCATCAGACAGAAGCTCTTTTATAAATGAGAGAAAAAGAAATTTATTTCAGTATTTATTAGGATAAATCCACAAGAAGTATTGTCAGACCTAGAGTCTGGGTTGAATCAGTCATAAAGGAGCAGGGGTGTCGCTGAGAACTTGCCTTGAGGCCTGGAAGATGGATGGTGATTTTCTTGCAGTGTCTGTAAAGAGAACTAGAGCAAACCCTTTCTATTTTCATGAAACATACAAGTTTGTCATGCAGCAGCCTCACAGGGAAACAGCACATGGATTCAGATTAACTAGGAGATTTTAGCAAGGTGAATGGCTGACTAATGGAGGGGATTTTGTGAACACCTACAAATATCTGGCAGGGCAGAAGCAGAAAAGAGGGAGATGGATAGTTTGGGGGCATCCTAAGGATTTGATTAGGAGTACATGGAGTTTCCAATGTCAGATCTGACTTATGGTCTGTTGAGTCCATTGTCCTCCCCACCCTGGCAGCGGCCAAGAGAGGATGGCTCAATGGAAGGTGAAACCCCCTAGGTAATAAGCTCATCCATCTATGCAGTGCTGTATAAGGGGAAGGGGAGCAGATCAACGTGGATGATGTTATCTGAGGCAGGGACTGCCTTTGTGTTCTGTTTGTACAGCTCCTAGCACAATGATTAAGGCTTTGAGGGGCTATGCTAATACAAATAAATGGGCATGTACCAGAAAATACTATGCAGCATAAAATGCCTACCTCTCAGAGGGTTTGAAATCTACCTGCTGTCTGTATAAGAGCCGGTACCAGGCTTCACAACTTGGCATCTGAGTGCTAGGATACTCCGAGATCTGTCGGTGGTGCTGAGTATTTAATTCATTACATTGCATCAGTAATGTGCTCGCTGTCTCGTTGAGGAGAGGCCTTTGCTGCCGGAGAGCGCATACTGGCATCACTCTGCTGCCTGTTCTGTAATTCTCGCACTAGCAAGTGGGAATCACAGAATTCCCTGGGCAGAGTTCATGGCTTCGGTTCCATGTCAGAAGCTGGAGAGAAGCTGCAGTGTTTTTTCACTCCCAGGTATGCTCCAGGCCTGTGTAAATCTTTCATCACTGAGAGCTTCTCACCAGCCAAATGAGCAAGATCATGCAGACTGCTCCTCCTGCCCCATCAACTGGGGACTTTGGTTTATTCTCCTCAGACTGGGGTCAGTGGCTGCAGATCCCCTGAGGTTTCTGCACTTTCAGAGTGATGTGCTTTTCACAGTGGAGTTAGAGGCAACTGTGAAAAGCACATCATTGCTTCTTCCTCAGCTTTGAGTGACAGGCTGGAGGGCTCCCAGACCCTGAATGCTAAGGCACAACCTGGATACCAGTTTGCTAAGCCTACTTTGGGTCCCAAGGCCTAGCTGGTAACTCCATTAATGAGAGGCATGTGTTTATTTCATCTGCTGTCTTTGTCCCGCTCCATTGCTTGTGAGTACATTGTATATACCAGCACAGAACTGGGTTTCATATAGCACTGCTTACATTCAAAAGGCATCTCTAAAGCACATTACAAAGCAATTGAGTTAGATCCTGGCAGTGCAGTGACTGTGCAGATAAATACAGCAGCTACAAGGCACCCAGAGAGAGCTCTCACATGGTCTTTGAAAGGTGCATATAACCAGCACAGCTGTCTGGAAGAGCACGGTTCTCTGCCAGTGCTCCTGGTGTTACACCAAGCCCTATCCTCACTCAGCTTGACTGAGACTCAGAGACTGTGCATATTACCCTCTAAGTCCTTCTCTGTCCAGGCCTGCCTATTCCTACGGACAAATAGAATTTTGCAATACTTAGCCTTTATACAGGGCCTGATCCAAAGCCTGCTGGAGTCATTGGGAGTCTTTCCATTAACTTCAAATGTGTTTTGCAACAGATCCATAGAGAAAAAAATGCTGTACGGTGTTAACTCATTAGTCTTCAGCTTAATCCACTCCTCTCTGCACTCCATGTGAGCAAGCATTGGTATCCCCATTTTACAGATGGGGAAGCTGAGGTACAGAGAGAGCGAAGTGACTTGCCTGTGGGTACAGGAGGAGGCAGGATTATAAATCAGGAATTCTTGATTCCCAATTCCCTCTTCTAATCAGCAGACAGCATTCCCTCCCCATCTCAAACCTAGACTGAGAGACCCAGCTACACGCATGTGTGACCCAGAGCCAAAATTTAAAACTCGTTCCTTATTGAAGCCAACTGCAATGGTCTTGTGTTGGTGTAGTTTGGTGTGTAGCACAACCTCACACAAATAAATAATTCAGGCCACCAAAGATTGCTGCACAGGCAACTTTCCTGGGGATTTAATGCTCGCATCCTTCACAGTTCTGCCACAGCAAAAAAGAAAAATTACAAATTGATCCATAGAACCGGATTCCCCTCTCCGACTCCTTTGCTCCTTCTTTATAAATAACGGCTAAGCCTTTGACAGGTTGGATTTATTTGGGGGGGGGGGGTTGTGGGGAGAGGACAAGCAGAGTTGAGGTTCAATTCTTTGAAAACTTTGGTGCTGGGATGAATAATGCATGAGGCTGCGGAATCGATACAGATGCATCAGAGATGTAAGCCAGTCAACAGGTATGGGGCTCGAGTGAGTGAATACAGCAAAGACTGATTTGCTTCAGCGGTGTAAGCAACTCACTTGGCCTTTGTCAGTGCCCCTTCGCCTTTCTTTCTGCTAGTATTCCGGTGAGTGGGTTTCCCAGGAGGCACATTAGCACCTGCAATCAGAGGATCTCAATGCACTTTAGAATCACCAGTGAGCAGAGCTATCGGAAATATTTTTTCCACCAGAAAATGGCCCTTTCCCCCCAAAAAAATTATAATTGTTGTTTCATTCCAAAATCTGGATTTAGCTAAAAGCCAATGGGGCCAAATTTGCTGCTGGAGTAAATTGATGCCGCTCCATCGGCATCCACAGGCCAATTTACACCAGCAGAGAGTTTGGCCCTACATCTGAAAAGATGCTACTTAATCAGGCCAGAAAAAGATGAGCTTCTAGTGCCGTTTACAGACCCAGAAAAATCCCATTCTGTGGCTTTTGTGTCTCCTCCATTGCCCCTCTTCTCGGGACCACCCCCTCTGCTCTCCATGGCACAGACGGGGTTATCAGACAGCAGCAAAGCCTGTTACACTTGGCGTTCTCCCTCACCCCATTGGTCCATCTTCTGCAGTCCTTGAAATTTTCCATCTCGAGGGTCAAGTCCCTGGTGCAGCCTCACAGAGTAATTGTGAAATGATTATGGTTGGTGATTTTAATTTAAATTGGATGGAGAAATGTTGTACTGCGGCTGACTCATTTGCTATGGATTTTCACTTAACCAAATTGATTAGTCAACCAACTAGACTTAACTTGAAAGTTGTAATCATTCATTATTAGATCTAATTTTCATGTCGCTCCCAGACTACGTTCAGAAATTACACTGCAAAGAAGACTTTAACAACATTAGGTCTGGGGTCCTGACAGAAATTCAGGCCTGAGGCTGAAATCTCCATCCTTAACCCACCCTTCAGCACCCAGGAAGAGACAATCACCCGAGATGTTGCTGGGTTCCTTTTTCTGGAGCTCCACAGAAGAGTGAAGGAGTGAGAAAATGGTATGTCAAGTTTCTGTGGAATTTTTTTTTCTGGGGGTGGAAGAAACAGGTGCAATACGGAACAAGTCCCACATGTCTCCCTAGGTCTATGATGGGGAACATTCCTTAACAGCTCAGCTTCTGCACGTCCCTCCCCACGAGGACATACAAGGCTGTCCTGAGCCCCATTAGTGACTAGGTATTCTCCTTCTCATCACTGATAAAGGGGTACCACTGCTTCTTATCTGTCACTAGTCCACTGCCCAAATCCAAGGTTCCTATGCAGCCTGAAAACCTTTAGTTTATAAATAGTGTGTTCTTGGGATTAGTGCAGGTTGAATAGAAGTCAGGACTCCAGATTCTAGGATAGTGTGGCTGGCAGTCATGGATTCTAATCCTAAACCTGCCACAGGCTCTCTGGGTTTCCTCTGGGAACCCACTTCAGGTCTCCTCTGCCTTTGTTTGACTCTCTACACTACAGAGGATAACACCACCTACCTTTCAGGGGAGTGACAGTGCTTAGCTAATGCTGGTAAAGCTCTTTGTGATCCTTGGATAAAGTCACTGAATAGTTATTTGACCCTTTGGAGGCGGTGAAGTATGAAAGCCTGGTTTTCATTAACACCGAGCTCCCACAACTCCAGATGGAGTCAGTGGGAGATGTGGGCTGTCAACCCTACTGGAAATCAAACCTATGCATTCCTACTTGCCCCGGGCTGGAGCTCCGGATCTTAGGGGCCACACGTGCAGGTGTTTGCTGGGGAGGGGGACGGGCTATGAAAGAGATTGGTGCCTCAAACATTACGGGACATCACAGGGCTCTCAAGTATGGAGCACAAATAAAACTAACCATACAGCTAAGGCTCAGAGTCGGCTCCCAGCACAGAGATGTCCTGGGCCAATGATCAGTGCTCTCCTTTTTCTCTGACTACGCCAGTGATTTCAGAAAAACCTCACTGCCTCTCTAATTGCTACCATGCACTTCAGAGGCCATCGCATCAGCTCCTTCTTTAGAAGTAAGCAGGCTGCGTGCCAATTAATACCTTTAATTAACAGTGAGGACTCACTGGAGGGACTAGAACTTGTTCTCCCAGATGGTCTCCCTGCCTGTTGATCTAAACGGAGCAGCTCTGTCCTACTGAGTTACCTGCCATTCTCTGCCAATTAAAATAACCGCAAGGGGAAAGATCCCACCTGTGGGACAGGCGGGTGGGCAGTGGGGGAGAGCTGGAGGAATCCAGCAACCTGCACAGCACGTCTTTGGTGGAACATTCTTAGGGCGTCTTGTAAAGGCCTTTCCAAGGGAGATGGCTGTAAACGGACATGGCTCATTGTCTAGCTGAGCAGGCCAGTCTTACGGCATGTGAGTGCATAAATGAGGAGAGCTGGGACAGGGTCTTCTGCGGCGGGATGGTGAGAAAGGGTCATTTTGTCTCTGTCATTTTCTCTCACTTCCAAGCCCTCCCACTACTGCATTAGACAGGAGGAGGATGCTGAATAAGAATAACAACAACATGAACCTTCGTGCTTCAAGACATGAGCTAACCACCAGCAGGCAGGTTACTTCGTAATGATGGGCTCCTTACATCAACATACAAGACCAAACTAGATTAGCTCTTGCATTGATCTAGGATGCCAGTTCCTCTGCTCCCCTCCACAGCGAGGTGCCTAGTCTCTAACCAGCTTGGCCACCATTTTAAGGTTGGCCACAGCCAATCACACACTTTGTCCTTCCGGTGCAGAGAATCCAAAGTGATGCACCTTTTGGGCATTCATGTACACACCACATGTATCGAGTGTCCCCAGGAAGAGGCAGCCTCAGACCATTGTGTACGGCTGCAAGCATGCTGGAGTGACTTTGGGAGAGCTCAATACTCAAGGAAAAGACTTCCCATCGCCCTACGGTGAAAGGCTACTGGGAACCACAGCAGGAGGGCTGCTAACAAAACCCCTTTATCAATAGCTTATTGCCACTAACTACATGAGAGAAAACTCCCCCTCACTTCTATGGACAGAGGGATCAGTCTTGACAGAGGGGAGGCTGTAGTAGTTTTCAATACATCACTCAGAGAGCCAAATCCATAGGTCCTCACAGAGCAGAGCGCAGATAGACACTAACCTTCTCCAGACATGTAGCCCTCAAATAGCTGATCAGTGCGTTACTACTGCTCTGGAAAAATTAAAAGAAACGCAACCAATGTTATTTAAATAAAGTAACTCTATCCATGCAAGAGTAACTGGGTGAAACCCTATGGCCTGTGTTATAAAGGAGGTCAGACGAGATGATCTAACGGTCCCTTCTAGGCTTAAAAATCTATATATCTATGAATCTATATCCATTTAATCTATGCCAGTGGTTCTCAAACCTTTTTTTTTAGGACCCCTTGAAAATTGCTGAGGGTGTTGGTGGACCACTAAATGATCTTTCCAAATGTTGTTTGTACCATTAGCTAACTTTTGTAAAGCACTTTGGATAAAAGTGCTATATATAAAACAACAATAATAATTAATGTTTTTTGTTATACAAATGAAAGCACACAACTCATATTTTCATAGCAGTAGTTTTGCCTTTCTAATGCGATAGATGTGCCCTCTCTCCCCTGCTGTGGCAGCCCCCGAGCTGGGGTGGAATGGAGGGGGGGGTCTCTCCCCCACCACAGAGCTGAGGCTGGGAAGGAGGGGGGGTGTCTCCCCCACCACAGAGCTGAGGCTGGGAAGGAGGGGGGTGTCTCCCCCACCACAGAGCTGAGGCTGGGAAGGAGGGGGGGTGTCTCCCCCACCACAGAGCTGAGGCTGGGAAGGAGAGGGGGTGTCTCCCCCACCACAGAGCTGAGGCTGGGAAGGAGGGGGGGTGTCTCCCCCACCACAGAGCTGAGGCTGGGAAGGAGGGGGGGTGTCTCCCCCACCACAGAGCTGAGGCTGGGGAGGAGGCCATCTCTCCCCAGCAACCGCAGCCCTGAAGCTGGAGAAAGTTGCCTCTTTCTCTGGCTGCCGCAGCCCTGCATATCCCAAATCCCCCCACCCCTTCTCTTCTCACCCCACTGCCCCCTCCCACCTACTCCCTATTCCCCCCAAGACCACCACCTCATCTTACATGTGCATCTTCTTCAGGGTCCAGGCACCTAATTAATGGAGCCATGCCTGCACGGCTCCACTAATTAGGTGGGTGGCCCTTCATTCTTTCATGTGCGGCCGCCCAGGCGTGCACCTTAGAGGGAACTTAGAGATCACCTGAATGCAGCTCGCAGACCACTGGTGGTCCACAGACCACAGTTTGAGAACATCTGATCTATGCTATTTCTGAAACATCTGTCTCTGTGGCATTTAAACAGCATGACACAACATTGATGCCTGTGCAGAAAATGTTTTGCATTTTAGCCCCAAACCTCCCTATTCAAACAATTTCAGTTGTAGTAGGTGTGGGAGGAGAGGGCCGGAGAGAGATCCTTATTCAAAGCAATGTATGTTAACGGCTCCAAAAGCTTTTAACGGAGGCCATTATTCCCATTCTGAGAATCAATGCATTTTATTTTCCTCTGAGGTATTTGTTTGGCTTTGCTTTGTATTTCAAACACACAAAGCATGTTTAACAAAACAAGGCAGCCCTGCGATGGAGACAGCACATTGTATTTTCCCTGAAATTACTGGAAGTTCATTTTCAAAGTAGAGTAGTTTTCTTGGAATCAATACATATCAACTAAAATCAATAGCTACTCTACGCTGATGGGCCAAGACACCTAACTGATAGCACTCTATTGCATTTGTATCCAAATCTGTACATTTTCAACAAGTCGATGCATTTAAGCATCTGCCACTGTCTTTTCACTTAAAAATAATCTGTTTGCAGATAACACTGTACCTTTCCATGGAGTCCAGTAATATATTCTGTGTATTGACTGCAGCCAATGTATATTTACCCATATCAAAACATTTCCACTTAATATCCAATCTAGTTCATTCCAGCTTCAGCTAGCCACTTATACACCATTCTGAACCAATTGATTTCAGACATAACCCTGCATTTCCCCTCACAACCGCTAGACTTACAGCTTTCCCAGAACAGGGCCTTCTGGACATAAGAATGCAATTGTACACAAGCCCCTTGAAAATATATATATGTGTATATATATCACATCACAGACACCTATTTACCTTCCGTAGATCTTTCAGAGAATACGTCACCATAGTATCTAGGTACTCTGGCAAGAAAGACAATATATAAATGTCATTTTTACAGGACAGAGGGACACAGCTTGGTTGAAAGACTCTTTTGAGAGCGGTTCCTTTAAGAAGAGAAGAATTGCAAGTCCCACTTGTCCCAGATACTATTAGAAAACTCTAAGCAGGGAAGTTGGCCAGGGTGAGTTTTTTCAATCAAATGCTTCTCTGATGTTCAGAGGGAGGCATTTTTCTTGGGTTCTCTCTGTTCCTTGTGCTGTATGCAAATCACAGCTCTCTGTAAGTTATTAGATAACAAAGGACTGTTTTCTCTGCAGAGACTTGCTTGCGTCTGAACCTGGTGAGAAGGATAATTAAGGAATGCCGTAGGAAGCTGCACTGATGATCATTTGCATCCCTTCCCCAACATAATCTCTAGGTGGAAAGCACAACAGGGTCCCTCCCACCTGAAATGAGATATCAGCGTGGCTTGGAAGGGAAAGAGAAGGTGGGAACCTAACATAGTGGATATGAGCATCTTTAGGCCAACTAAGAATGTTCACACATACACGCGTGTGCGCACACACACTCCCCATTTCATCATATGAATGGCCCCCTGCTTGGTTTCCATGGTGGACATAGTCCTGCAATGCAGGTTTGTGCTGCGCTGGCACCTAGGAGTCCCTGCCATGGCCCAGGACCCCACTGCGCAAGGTGCTGTACATACACAGAACAGAAAGACGGTCCTTAATCCAAAGAGCTCACAATATGTTGAGGCAGAAATCCCCCTTGGCGTAGGCCTGGAACTTGTGGGGCCAGGAAGTCAGAGCATTCCAAAAGCAGAATCTTAGACTTAGACCCTAAGTTAGGGAATGCTGATGCAAACTCAGACCCCAAGCCTTCCCTCACTAGGTGCTGTCCCTGCCAGCCCCCGTACTCTGCCCAGGAATTGCAGGCAGCGCACGACCCGGCTGGAGCAGGAATTCAAACCCTCCCTTTAAGGGTAATTTTTTCCCTTCTGCTGGGAAAAAAATAAACAAACCCAAGCGCCTGGGTATTCAGCAGCTCCGAGGATATTTGGTAAGCTGGTCCCCTCACAATCTGCTGCAGGCATCAACTCACTCCCTACCTCTCCAGGCATCTGCAGATGCCTCACCCACAGCCCAAAGAAAATGTGACGAGATAAATAAACACCATTTAAGAATTCCCATTAAAGAATTCCTTCAAGGTGCATTTTAGATTCCTTCCCCTAGCTCTGTGCCAGCCCCATCTCCTCCTGCCCATGGATTTTTCCCTTCCTGTAGGAATCTTGGCAGGCCCTTGCCAGGCCTGGTGCCTGTGAACCATACTGTGTTGCCATGGTGAAGATTATTATGACACCAGTAACACAAAAGAAATTTCACGATCCCGAGCTCGCCTGGGATGCAGAGTTAATGAGGAGGAGGAGGAGAATGGGAAAGGGGATTTTTCCCCCTTTCTTTCAGAAATGACAAAACAAAACAAAAACAATTTAAAAAAATCAAATCTGGGTTGGCGGGACCCAGCCTCCCAGCTCGGCAAACGGAGGAAACATTTGCAATGAAAGAGCGTTTGTTCTTGTCTATTAGAGCGATCAGCAGGCAAAGCCCCCAAAGGACACGTCACCGGCTGCTGCCAACATCAGACCAACAGGTGAGAAGAGAAACAGTGGCCCTGGGTCCCTGCCTTTACACTGAAAGCTCTGCCCAGCCCCTTTACCCAGAGCACGCCACAGGCACCGTGCGGATGGGCAGGGGGGTGGACCAGAACTTAGCTGCTAAACCTGCAAGTTGGGGCAAGTGGATGCATAGCTAGGGCAGGAACCTGTGCCCACTGAAGCCAGTGTGTGTGTTTTGCAGGCCTGCGTCCTACAGAAGTTTAGCTGGCAGAACCCAGCGGCTTCACCCCTCAGCTCCCATGCCACGTGTCCCACTGCTGAGTCGCTCAGGTGGTTCCCCATAGTCAGTGAAGGGCACACGTCAGCCCATTGCAGAGGGGCCTACGCCATAAGTAATGCCTCAAAACACAGCTTCAGTGATGCCCAGGCCTTTGTGCTGGGCTCTGCACAGAATCCTCTGCTTCCTGGGTCCTGGGCAGAGGCCCAGTGAGATCAACGCTCAGCAGCTGGGGGGCAGGCCCGAGGGAGATGCAAGTGGTGAGTGCCAAATCATTGCCCAGCCAATGCATCCATCATGGTGGCTGGGCTCCAGAGATGTCAGGTAGGAGGATGTCCACAGCGAACTCAGCAGCTACATCCAGAGTAAACCAATGGGGCAACAATGTGAGCAACTGGGCTAATGAGAGAGGGGATTGGATGATAATGCACAGACTAAGCAAAGGCTGTATTTAAAGGGCCCTGGCTGGAGGTGGGGGGCGGTTGTTATTATTAGATGTCGCTTTAACTTCTGGAGGCTGAAAAGACACCTTCCCTTGCCACTAGTTTGGTCTAGTCTGTAATATGCCCAACCCAAGGCCTCACTCCAGTTCCTGCTGAGCAGAAATCTGCATCATCTCTCCACCCTGAGTATCCCACCTCCTGCCTTGTGAGTGGGGTGCCAGCTGGCGGGATGGGGGTAGGCACCTTGCACTGCTGCCGTCCTTATGCTAACAGTTCAGGGATAAGGTGTCCGCCTGCAGTGTTGTTAACCAGGCACCTGCTGCCAGCCCTACACAGAATGTGGAAACACACAAAAATGGGCTTATTTCCACCACCTTCCTTTGTAGGCATCTGCCTTGCTGAAATGCTTTAGGACGGACTACGGAGCTGACTGGGTTTTGGTGAAGCCGGAGCAATTATCTTTGACCCACCCCACTGTCCTGAGCGTCAGCGCAACTCTGAGCTCTCAAGCTTCTTCCCAGCTGCAGGGTGGGGCTAGCTCAGTGGCTGGGGCATTCTAAGCGCAGGAAAATAGAAGATATGATTCTGAATTCAAAGGTAGGGTGGGGAGAACCATCCTCCCAGAAGAAGGCAAGACTATTCACACATCTATTGTATTCTGCTCCTGTGGAGGGGAAGAATGTGAGGGACGGAGAAAGGAAAGGGGACAGCTTTTAAGAGGTGAGAAGACAAACAGCTCCGGACCTGTTCGGCAACACAAGCTTCTCTGTCAGGTACCGTCGACTATCATGAACGTAGGGGGAGAGACAAAGCCAGGAGTCTGTAATGTAGGCTAAGTAACCTAAGGTACCCTGAGCTGTGTGTGTAGGGAGAACGTGACCTCAACCCCTGCCCTGCCCCACACAGGAGGGACATGGCTATCTGACTCTAATGCACTCCTAAAGTACGTTATTACTCAACAGATGTTTTTTCTGATGCCTGCAAAGAATGACTGATGAATTACAAGTGCAAACCCTGGGACTCATTTTGGGATGCCCAGGGTGGAAGTGGGAAGAATTCCAGTGCATCTCAAAATTGGCTTGTCTGGTGGTTAGAGCAGGGCACTGAAAGTTGATACGCCTGGGTTCCATTCTTGACTCTTCTCCATGGCCCCAGGCAATGGAATCCATCCCACACCTACACATGGCAGATACTGGTCCTGATCTGCAGCTGCATGGTGCAGCCAAGGACAGGGAGTGCACCAGGTCAGCCTGGGGCCACTTTTTGCACTTCTCTGATTTTCTGGGGCTGTTTTGTGCAGGGCTGGTCCCCAGCTGGGGATTTCCAAGGCGCAGGGACATTCAGACCTCAGCCCCGTTCCCCGCATCACACTGGTGAGGGAGAGGGGAATGGTGAGGCATTGGCATACACGGAGGCAATCACCCCTTCGGTGGGCATGCTGGATTTATGGATACTTTGCTCCGGCAGTGCAGTGCAGTGCAGCCCCATTGCAGCTGAGAATAGCACCAGCCAGATTTGGTTTATTAGGCAGTACCACAGCCTTAGTGATCGGAATGGGTGTACAACCATATCGTTAACAATTAGCATAATTAGAGCTGCATTGTGGTCTAGTGGATAAGTCAGGAGACCTGGATTCTATTCCTGGTTCTGCCACTGACCTGTTGGGTCACCTTGGGCCAGTCACTTCCCCTCCCTCCCTTTGTCTGACTTGGCTATTTAGAACATGAGCTCTCTGGGGCAGGGGCTGTCTCTTAATATGTGTTTGTACAGCACCTAGCACAGTGGGGCCCTGATCTCAGCTGGGGCCTACTGCCATGTAGCTCATAATAATGATATGTGGGTAACTTGTATACCTCCCTGCTGAGCCAGCCAGCCCAGGGCCATAAATTCCCATTTACGCTATAAAGTTTGATTTTTTTAGCATCTCCCAGACATTCCCTCGCTTTTCTAGAATTGATGGGATCATGTGTAATTTGTAAATGATATTAAGCACAGTAATAACACTCTGGAAACCAAGTGAAAATCATAAATTATTAAAAATGACTGAGCTGAAATGTGGCTTCTTTGCTTTGATGCTGACTGATGGGTCACACGCTGCCTTCTGTACCCTCAAGGCTCTCAGATCAGCTCCCCTCCATATGTTACAGCTGCATGGAAACCCATGGGTGCACAAGGGAAGAGCTATAGCAATGGCTTGGACCAGGGGTTTTCAATCTTTTTCTTTCTGAGCTCCTTTCCCCCGCCCCCCACCATGCTATAAAAACTCCACAGCCCACTTGTGCCACAACATCTGGTTTTCTGCATATAAAAGCCAGGGCCAGCGTTAGGGGGTAGAAAACAGGGCAATTGCCTGGGGCCCTATGAAACTACTTTGCTCACGCTTCAGCTTCAGCCCTGGAGGTGGGGCTCAGGGCCCCGGGCTTCAGCCCCATGCTGTGGGGCTTCGTCTTCCTGCTTTGGACCCTAGTGAGTCTAACACTGGCCCTCCTTGGCGGATCCCCTGAAACCTCCTCATGGCCCCAGGCCCTGGTTGAGAACCACTGGCTTAGACAGCAATTTTCAGACGCCTTGGTTTGAATTGTGAGCAAAGGCAATTGGAGACTGTCCGCTCCCTTTTGAAAATGCTCACAGGAGATACTGCAGCAATGCTACCTCTGTCACATCTATGCAGACCTGCACTCAGGAGATACCACCATTTTAAACATCCCACTTTCAGGGGAAGCCCTGACCTACTGTGGTAATGGAAGATACTATGGCACTTGAAAGTGCATGATGATAGCTAAAGCTGTCACATCCTTCTCTATTGACTGAGCAGTATAGAAGATAACAGCCTGCTACTGCTGCCACGTGACGATTTTACTCCTTTAGCTCAAGTGGGAGATGCCTGGGTATTGGCACTGAAGATTCCAAGTTTGATTCCCCATGACGGGGATCCGTATACAAGGACAGGAGCCAATTAGCCAAATTATACGTAATTATATTGTCTTCCCAAAGCTACTCCTAGTATTCTTCTTCCTCTTCTTGATGTTAGCTAGCATTGTTCTTCAAAGCTTCCATGTTCCAGCCCAGAGTCAGCTGCATTCTTGTGATCAGGGCCGGCTCTAACTTTTTTGCTGCCCCAAGCTGCAAAAAAAAAGCGCCACCCCGCCGAGCCCCCCCCACTGAGCGCCGCGCTGCGCCACCGGAACCCCCCGCCGAGCGCCATGCCCCGCCCCCCCCCACGCGCCGCCGGAGCCCACCCCCCCCACCGAGCGCCGCGCCACTGGACACCCCACCCCGAGCACTGCGCCACGCCGCCGGAGCGCCTCCCCCACCCCCCGCCGAGCGCTGCGTCGCCGGAACCCCCCCCCCGAGCGCCGCCCCCCGCACCTCCCCCCCGCCGAGCGACGTGCCGCCAGAGCGGCCCCCCCATGGAATGCCATGCCGCGCCGCGCTGCCCCCCCGCCACGCCAAGATTGGCTGCCCCTTACCAGGTGCCGCCCCAAGCATGTGCTTGGTTGCCTGGTGCCTGGAGCCGGCCCTGCTTGTGATGAGAGAAATAGCTTAGGGTACCTTGGGGAGAAAGTTGCTCTCTAAAATTGAAGCTATGTGTTATTAACCGGGCTCAGAATTCCTGAAATGAAGGGTCCGATATGCTTTTTTTCTTGATAAAATTATGAAATTAAAACAGAAAAACAATGTTGGTATCATACAATTATCTATATAGCAGCACAGTATGATACTAATGATCTATCTATCATACATAACCCAATGTCTATCTATCACCATAAAAACCACAGTATCAAAATATCTATCTAGCATCACATAAGCTTTTTCTCTCTTTCTCTCCTTATCTACTGCCATATATTCTTTCCCTGTCTATTACAATATGAGCTCTCTATACTATGCTCATCAGCACGGTCTGATTGCCTGTGCACCTGACCTCCTAATAAGAGCTTGTTTACATCCCCATCAAAGGAGATCTCGTCTCTTCGCAGTCCCTAGGTTGTTCCCAGAGACCTCTTTGCACCCTGGATATAATGTAATTGTGTTCTGTTGAGCTAGCAGCTCCCCACCCTGCCCCCCAAGTCAGGGATATCACGGCTACCCAGACTGCAGTCATTGCTCAGTTCCGGCTCCGTTTTGTTGAAACCGCTGCTTCAGACGCTGCTTGACAAGGGCGCAAACTCATGCATTTTTCAAGCCGATCAATGCGGCCAGGCACCCTGTAGTCGTAATGACTGCATTGGCCTGGCTGCGAGACAGGCTGGGTGAGTCTCTCCAAGTCTGGCGTAATAGGCAGAGTCCTACAAAGCTGGGCATTATTTATAATTTAACTTATAATTTGCTGTTCAAACCCAGTGGTTTAAAGTCGTTGGATGTCAGTGTGCTTTTGGAGAAAGGAGTGGGGCGGGGGGGAAGGAAGAGGAGACAGAAGGATCATAGCACTTCACAGCTTCAAAAAGCAGAGTATATGAAAAGCTCTCCACTAAGGTTCTGACCTACTTTGCATGGCAATAAGCAATCTCCATCATAAAAAAATATTAAAAATAGCAAAATACAACCCAGCAGGTTATAAAAATGCAGCCCCAGCAGCTCCAGCGTGGCAATCAGAGACAATTTGGGAACAATGCCTGGGACAATTATCAAAGATTTCAGCTGCAATTTCCGCCCCCCCCAAATGGAAATGGAATGCCAGTGTAAGAGGGCAATGGGGGGGAAATGACAGCTTCTCACTTAATGTGCATGTTCTGGGAGGTGCTACCATGTACTCACCCGTCTGCCTGTCTGCAAAACCATCCTTGCAAAAATTTTATAATCAAAATCAGATGGTGTGATGGACATTTTGGCTGGAGATGAGCAAAACACACTGATGAAAGGAGAACGGGGGCATTTCATCAATGGCCACAGCAGTGGGGTTGCTCAAACATTTCAGCGGAAACTTTTTTTTGATGGAAAATTGCATTTTCAAGGAAAGAAAAATGTTGTTGGGAAGGGTCTGCTTGCCTTGAAATATTTGCAGACTTTTTTTATATATAAATATTCAGCCAATTTTGTTATTTTATTGGTACTTTAGGGCCAACATTTTCCATATTTTGATAGATTTTAGCTGAATTGTTTTGGGGATCAACAAAAAAAAATCATAAGTTTCAATGAAATATAAAGCATGTTCTGACCAATTCTAGAAAGAGGGACATACCTAAGAATGGCCATACCGGATCAGACCAATGGTCCATCTAGCCCAGAATCCTGTCTTCTGACAATGGCCACTGCCACATGCTTCAGAGAGAAAGAACAAAACAGGGCAATTATAATGTGAACCAGCCCCTTTTCTCCAGTCACAACTTTTGTCAGTCAGAAGTTTAGGGACACTCGGGGCACGGGAGCAGCGACAGCCAGGAAAGTAGCATTTATAGGTAGAGCCAGACAATTGTTTGTAGTGAATAATCCATATAACGACTCTAACCCTTTCTTGCTTTCAAACCTGGTTTCTACAGACTCACAGAAAGCCCCCTGAACTCAATGGGCAACGTTCCATTTCGTTCAATGAACTTTGGATGAGGCCTCTTCTTCCTTATTCACGGGTGTTCGGCCAGTTTATGCAAACAAGTTTCAGCCTATTCACTACTTATTATTCCTGATATGTCATTGGTCGCTTAAGTCACATGGCCTTATATCTGCATCTTGATTGAAAGACTGTGGCTCCTTTCACCCCCCAGATGAGAATTAAGAACAAGGAAAGCTGAAGAGCAGATTACGAATAGCAAATGCTGCCCTGTTAATTCACAAGTTGCCTTGTTGGGGTGCAAATAAGAGTCATGCCATGAAGAACAGCCAGTCCCCAAACATCTGGGCAGTATAAGACCTGGGCCACACTTAAACCCTATGTTTAGGGTTTCAGCAGGCCTTGAGGGGTATGTAAACCTGCTCTGGCTCTTGTGCATAGGAGTGAATTTCACCCTTATTGCATCGTAAGTGTTGTGTGGATGGGTGTTTTATGTGCGTGAGACTGAGAAAAAGGAGTAACAATTGCACAGCATGGTGCCCTCAATGCCCTGAGAAAGTTCCAGTGCTGGGAAGACAATGGCTTGTCTGCAGAATACACTCCACAGGCTGCAGCTATCCAGCAGGTGAGAGGTCAGGCAGGCTGCCCAGGAGACAGGTAGGTAGGATTTGCATGTCCATACCAAGAAGAGAGGTCACAGCCGGGAAAATGAAAGGATCATCCCCCTCAGGTCAGCTAAAAACTGCAGCCCGCAGAGAAGATAATGGTCAAGGAGTGAAACTGAGGGAAGGGACTGCAGCTAAAGGAAACAACACGGGAAGGGACAAAAATAGACTTTTCATACAAACACACTGAGCTTCCTTTTCAATAAGGAAAAAATAGAAGTTGTACTTTTCTCTGGTGTTTGTGGGAAACAGATTCCCATGCTGCAGAGAGGCAAAGCAAGGAACATCCCCAGAGTGATTCAGGAACATCCTTGTGCCTTTTTGCAGAGAAGCCAGGGCAACACAGGTGTGATCAGTGCTGGCGTAAGTGTGCGTTCACTTTCCTCAGGGCTCCCTCCAGATTCCCAGCCACCCCACACCTGGAAGTGCTTCAGGGCAAGGATATTTGTTTATTGTGCAGCACCTGGCACTTTGGGACCTGATCTGGCCTCCAGATGCTCCACTGAGATAAATAATAGTAATCATAACAATGTGTGCTCCATGCAGTGGAAAACAGTGAGCCTGTGGGGTGTGGGAGATCTTGAGTGGATCAAAATATGCTAGACATTTTCCACAAAACGTGTAAAACAAAATGCACAATTTTTTTTTCATTTTTATGCAATTGTTCAGTTTTCTGATTGAATAAAAATTGGGAAAAAATCCTTTTCACCTTTCTCTACCTTTATTCCTTTCCCCTTCCCCTTCCTTGCTCCTTTCCCCTGGAATAGGGAGGGAGAGAGGAGAAAAATTGGACATATTTTGGTTTTTATAGTAAAAAAACTGAAAAATTTGGACCAAAATAAACATCTGTTTTGGTCCAAAAGCCATTTTTGTTCCCCTACCTCCCCAAAAAAGTTTCAATGACAAAATGTTAACCAGCTCTCGAGGGATCCAAAGAAAAAAAAAGGTGTGGCATATTTAGAGATCAAATTGTTTCTGTAACTCAGAAGTAGTGGTGCACCCTGTATGAAAAAAAAATACAAAGATCCCTGCGGGCAACAGGCATTGTTAGCAGCTTCTGCGTAGGACAGTTTGCATTGGCCTGAGTGTCTCTGATAGGACAGCAAGAGAGCCTGGCACACGCTGGCTGATGCTCAGAGCCTTGTTTACCCAGAATGTTTGAACAGGCAGATATGCACTACCAGACGGTGAGAAACCTGAACGGACCTGAACAAGCAACAAGGCCAGAGAGCCAGGATGCTTCTTGGGGATTAATTATCTTCACAATCAGCTGGCCTGGGGAGGGGCCTGAGGCTAATTATTGTTCTTGGGATTAATAGAGGAAATGAATTAAAATAAATGTGATGGCTCCCCCCTTTCTCACTCCACTCCCTGCCCAGGGAGCACCAAGGACCCAAAGACAGCTGTGGAGCCCAATATGGCTAAGGGATTCAGGCCCAGCCTCTCAACCCATCGAAGCATTGGGTTTATTCTAAAAGTCAGTGGCACCATCAGCAGCTTGAACACTGCAAACAGGCCCCCGGCTATCAGAGCCACTGCTCTGCCCTCCCCTCCCCCCCCCGCCCCCAACAACAAACTGCTGCTCCAGTTAAAACCCAGGCGAGGGCCCTCAGTCACGGTTCACAGGCAGCTGCTCTCACGGGCTAAGCTAGCAGGAGCCAAACTAATCTCAACTCCACTGGAAATCACCCTGTGCTGATCGTATATTGTATTATATTGATTTCCTCTGCACCTCATGCGGAGTTGGAATGTGTGTGTGTGTGTGTCTGGGTTCTGGTTTGACTAGAGAGTGTGTGCACATGCATGCATGTACACACACACACACAACTGGTGCTAGGGTTAGTTTTCACTGCATGCCTAAAAGACACTGCAAAACTCAGTTCCTGCACCCGGACCTCTATAGATTCCTTAGTGCCTGCTATTTCTGCTGCATTTCCAGGGCTTTCCAAGTGTGCTCTTTGCATGGAGGGGAAGGTGCTGGGCCTGTCCTCTCCATTTCTTTGACATGTGCAGATCCTGCCCAGCACTGAACTAGCGCGGCTGTCCTTCAGGAGGTCCCTGTACTGGACAGCTCCCCAGGGACGAACAGCATCAGCACAAGCACTAGGAACCTACAGCCCTTGTCACTCAGTGGCGCCCTTTGCAGAGCTGGATCCAGTTCCTGCTTTTGAATGTTTCCCTTTTTTCTTTTTTTACTCTGAGATGGAAGCATTTGGGGCTGGAGGGGGAGGAAGAGGGAGAGAAGATGAAGTCTCTCTCTCTCTCAGACACAAACACACATGAAAGAACAAAGGTGTGAAAAACGTAGGTGATGAGATTGTTCTGGTCGCCTGAGATGTTGTGAAATGAAATCCTTACATGTCCAAGCAGCACGAGGTGTTCCGGGACACCAGCGCTGACATGACTGCTCTCACCGTGGGGGAAATCAACAACAACAAACATCGTATAGCACTGGGCCCTGCTTTCCCTGGGAGGAAAAACTCACACATCACCTACATGCAGCATAACAGAGCCCTAGACCATCTGATGGTGGTGGGTGAGTGAGGAGTGGGTAGTAACTATCTGTATTCCTGGCCCATGGATTTTGGACATCTTTATACTGGGACCTACTGTCTCCGTAAGGCCTAACTCTTTGCTGTCAGTTGCCAGCCAGGAGGAAGAGGAGGGTTTTAGGTTAATCCAATGTTTTGATGCATAGGTATTCCTCCCACCATCCTACGGGATCTTTCTCCTCCATCCACCATGGATGGAATTCATTCCAGTGCAGAGAGCTAGCACAAGGGCTATGTCACAATTCCATCCCCACAACGAGGTTTAAGGGGGGAACTGACCTTATGCTGGTCTTCTGAACAGGGCTGTATTTCAGCCCATCTGTCTACTATAAAAGACGGGAGTGATTTTCAAAGGGGCCCCAGCCTGGACTCTTTTTGCATGTGCCAGTGCCTGGGTGTGGTGTTTGGAAGCATTAGCACCTGTGCACACAGGTGTTTCGTTTGAGTATGTGGCTTTGATCAACTTTTATATTTAATTATTTGCATCACAGCTGTGCCTGGATGATCCAGTGGAGATCAGTGCCTGGTTGTCCTCAGGGCTGCACAGACACATGGGTCGATTTTCCCCAGAGAACTCATAATCTAAGCAGATAAGACATGGTGGGAGGGGAAGAAGCAAGGAAGTGACTTGCCCCAGGTCACAAAGGCTAAACCTTCACTGCATTCTACTGATAGCGATCCCTGTGTAAAACCTTTGTCAAGACAAGACATTGTCATTTTTATTCCAATGTACAGAGCTGAGCTCAACCCTATGCTCCTCCTCCAACCTGGGGCTTAAACTAGCTGCACTGAGGTTAAAAACAACCTGTGTCTTGTCTCCATGAAGACTGTACATCAAGTTTGCTTGTCCTTTTTTGCAGGGAAGACAAAGCCATGGCAAATTAGTAACACTGCTGGGACTCATGTCTCCTAAGCCCCAGGCCAGTTCTCTATCCATGAGGCTACTGCCTTTCTCTCTCACCTATACAGGCAGGTGTTAATGCATGAAAGGAGAAACTGCACATTTTCAAAAACGAAGGCTGGTCTCTTCTGTCTACACCTCACTCCTTACCCCAGAGTCTGCTGAGGCGTCTTTCTCAAAGTCAGGCCTTTGATTCCTTCCTCCGCTTAGCGTCTTCTTCCTCCCCCCAGGCTGAAGTCAAGTACAATGAGCGTGTGTTGTGGTCTTTTGTTTACCAGTCCTGGCATCTCATTAAAATTAGCTGATACTCTTCTGGGTGGGTTTGCATCCTGCCTATTTTAAGCCCTTGCTGTTGGATCAGTGAGGCAGCTCGTAAGCCGTCAAATCAAATTTTCAAAAGCAAATTGCTTTTATAATTAATTTAATTATTATTACTGTGCCAAGTTGGTGTGTTGCTTAATGAACACAATCAGGTTTCACCCTCTGTTCCCCTGCCCCCCCTTCCCAAGCCCCACCTCCAGTTTGGCAAAGGAGGGGGCGCCAGACTCAAGCTGAGTAATTAAAGTTTCGATTGTTGTCACTTGTTAAATGGTACATGTTTTAATTATCCTTTGAGTCTGCCCATGCATTCGAGCCACCTAGGCTCATTGAGGAGGAAAACAGCCACCACAGCCCGCCACTAGCTTGCGCAGAAACAGAGACTCCTGAACACAAGGCCTTTTTTTCCCCCAAACAAAGCGAGTAATTTTGAGTTGCCATGGCGACTGCAATAGATGTGACAGTTTAAGATTTTGTTGTTGTT
Source organism: Malaclemys terrapin pileata (assembly GCF_027887155.1). Classification (NCBI taxonomy): domain Eukaryota; kingdom Metazoa; phylum Chordata; order Testudines; family Emydidae; genus Malaclemys; species Malaclemys terrapin. The sequence goes on from NC_071519.1 coordinate 32,789,906, forward strand.
GTCAAAAATGCTTGAAACTTAATGATCTTGGCAGCTCCCTCCCCCACCCCATCGCGCACACACCTCGGTCCTGCGAGGCCCTATTTGCAAGGGTTGCAGCATTAAATTAGCGCCCACAACCGAGATCAGGGCTGCGCTGTGCTAGGCACTGTACAGACACCCAGTAATAAACAACCCCTGCACCCAAAGAGCTTCCAATCTAAGCAGGAAAAGGAGGAGAGAAAAATAACATCATCCCTTTTGCACAGCCTGGGAACAGAGGCACCGAAGGAATGAATGATTTGCCCAGAATCTGCAGCAGATCTAGGATTTTAACCCTGAGCCCTGCTCCAAGCGCCTTAATCACAAGACCATCTTTCCAGCTCTGCAAGGCTTTTCGCTGCATCCCGCTCCCGTGCAGTTCTGAGCAGAGGCAATTCCGGGATGCCAATCAGACTGGGTGCCCAGTGCCGCCCTTTGCATCCAAACGAACACTGGGATGAGCCAGCTAATGAGTCACGAACTGAAGAAGGGCTTGACCTGCGGCAGCACTGAGCCGCAGCGCTCACTCTAGAAGAATATCCTCAGGAAGCTAAGGAGGTGCTCAGAGATGTTGGTAAACAAGAAGGTGAGGAGAGATTCTAGGCAGCAGGGACTTTCAGGATAGCATCCCTCTGCCAGTCTGTGGTCTGCTGGCTTTTTTCCCCTTCGCCTCTGCTCTCCTTTTGTAGATAGATTTCAGTGTATTGATTTCCTACCTCCCCAGACTTTAGTCTTTTATGGATCAGAGGTGAAGAGAAAATGAAAGCCGAGGTTTAAGGCCCCTGAATTAGATGGTTTGGGAGATTATTTTGATGAAATACCTCTAAACATGCTCTCTTCCTGGAGGAGGGGCAGACAGCAGGCCACTGAGGCTTGAAAGATCCAATTAAAATTAACCCTGCACCCACCACTCTGCAATAAAAAAATAATCCAGCTACTAACATTGGCTCTGTAGCGGCATCGCAGCAGTTCTGGAGAAAAGCTGGCTATTCAGTGGTTACTGCTAAAACTCTCAGCACCTCCTTGGCACCACTGGTCTGGCCTGTTCTTCGCAGTAAAAGACAGGGATTGGGGGGGATTGACATCGTTTTCTTGCTGCTTTTTCTGCTTCTCCTACAAAGGGAACGGTCTCCGAGCCTGTGCTGCTTTTCTAGAAATATTGGCCTACGTCCCCTCAGCACCAAGATGTGCTTGGCACAAGAGACGTCTGAGGGATGTCAGGGAGCCCGTGAGTCTCTGGGCTGATCTGCTCCAGCATTGGCATAGGCTAGAGCAGCCTATGGGCTGCTCTAATTTATACCTACTGGCAACAGTTCCCAAGGAACTGGCAGTCAGTTGGGGATTGCGGGAGAGCAGTGGGCTCTGACCACACAACCTCCCCACTCTCTATGCTGAGACAGATTAGAGTTGGCATCTTGGCTGTCTATAACCAGCCATGCATCAGCTGAGAACTCCCCCATGCGGAAAGAGTTCTCAGGTGACCAGATCCAGCTGTCTTCTAGCCTCTTTTTGCTGCCACAGTGGAACAGTGGAGCTAGACTCCAGGAGAGAATCTGGCTCTTAATTTATAGACATTTTACATTAATGGTCAAAGATATCCTGGGAAAGAGCTGGAATTGACATTAGAAGTGAGTGAGAAAAGGAATAAACAGCAGCGAGCAGAAGGGAGTGACCAGGAGCTCCTGCGTGTGTAGGAAGGAGGAGGCAGGGTACACCAGGGCAGAGGGCCTCCAACAGACACCAAATGTCTAACATACCCCGTCACAATCACATTAGCACTTCTAGCCACAGCATCACACTGGGAGCTCATGTTCAGGCCACTCCCCCATTCTTTTTCAGAGTCACTGCTTCCCAGGATAGAGTTCCCCATCCTGTAAGTATGGCCTGCAGTCTTGGTTCCTAGATGTTTAACTTTACATTTGGCCCTATTAAAACGCATATTGTTTGCTTGTTCCCAGCTTAACAAGCGATCCAGATGGGTCTATATCAGTGACTGTCCTCTTCATTATTTACCACTCTCCCACAATCTTTGTGTCATCTCTAATTGTTAGCAGGGATGATTTTATATTTTCTTCCAAGTCATTGATAAAAATGTTAAAAGGTGTAGGACTAAGAACCGATCCCTGAGGGACCTCTCTAGAAAAACACACACTAGATGATGATTCCTCATTTACAATTATATTCTGAGACCCATCAGTTAGCTAGTTTTTAATCTATTTAAGGGGTGACACAGTGAATTTGTATTGCCGTAGGTTTTTTGACCAAAATGTTGAGTGGTATCAAGTCAATTGCCTTACAAAAGTATATTATGTCAACACCGTTACCTTTATCAACCAAACCCATAATCTCATCCAAAAAAAATCACATTCGTTTGACAGAATCTATATTCCATAAAGCCAGCTTGATTGGCATTAATTTTACTACCATCCTTTAATAATTTCTGAATCGAATCCCGTATCAGCCATTCCATTATTTTTGCCTAGGATCACCATCCGGGTGACAGGCTTACACCCTACTGGGTTGTCCTGGTCACTCTTTTTAAATGTTGGCAGAAGATGAGCAGGCTCCCACTCTTCTGAAACCTCCCTGGCGTACCAAGACTTAGGGCACGTCTGCACTGCACTCACGGGGTGTGATCACAGCTCAGACACACAAACCTGAGCTGGAAGCTAGCTCCTGTCCCGGAGCAGTGAAGCCACAGCACAAAGGATTAACCAGAGCGCTGGGTGGGTTTGTACACACGCTGCTGCAGCGTCACTGCTCCGCTGCACAATTTAGCTATATTAAAGCAAGCTATGTATGTCTGAAAGCGGCAACCAGACCTGTGGTTGCAGTATAAATATCTTTAGACATTGCAGTAGGGAATAGGCTCATCCCCGCGTCGCTGCTCTCTTGGCTAGGGTTACCATATTTCGAGCCTCCAAAAGGAGGACACTCCACCGGACCCCGGACCCACCCCCAGCCCCGCCCACGCCCACGCCCCAACTCCGCCCCCTCCCCTGCTTCCCGCGAACATTTGATTCGCGGGAAGCCTGAAGCAGGTAAGGGGGGGTGTGGGGGGAGGAGGAGCGGCCCAGGCTGCCCCCCCCCCCCGGCGTTTCCAGCCTGGGCCGGCCCTGGCCAAGCACCCCCTTGCCCCGCCGGCCCCCGGACCCCCAGCCGAGCATCCCCCGGCCCACTCAGCACCCCCCAGCCCCGCTGCCCCCCGGCCCGCTCAGCACCCCCCGGCCTGGCCCCCGATCCCCGGCCGAGCACCCCCTGGCCCCGCCAGACCCCGGACCCCCGGCCAAGCATCCCCCGGCCTGCTCAGCACCCCCCAGCCCCGCCGGCCCCCCAGCCCGCTCAGCACCCCCCGGCCCGGACCCCGGCTGAGCACCCCCTGGCCCCCCCGGCCCGCTCAGCACCCCCCAGCCCTGCCTCCGGACCCCACTTCTCCTACCTGGGCTCCAGCTGAGCTGCTCCCCCCCTCTCAGAATGTAAGAGCCGAGCTGCTGGCTTCGGGCAGCCCTCCCCTGCCTCAGGACCCAGAGCTGGCTGGGCACGTCCCTTCCCCGGCTCCAGCCGAGCTGCTCGGCTCCTCCCCCTCAGACTTACAGAGCAGAGCTGCAGAAGCCAGCGTTACCGGCTTCAGGCAGCCCCCCCCCTGCCTCCGGACCTTGCACCGTGGGAGCAGCTCAGCTGGAGCCGGGTAGGAGAAGTGCCTGGCTGGGGGCTCGGGGTCCAGAGGCAAGGGGGGGGCTGCCCGAAGCCAGTAGCGCTGGCTCGGGCAGCTTGGCTCTGTAAATCTGAGAGAGGGGGAGTGGAGCAGAGCCGCAGGGGAGAGGAAGTGCCGGCCATTTTCCCGGACATGTGTGGCTTTTCGGCAATTCCCCCCGGACGGGGGTTTGATTGCTGAAAAGCCGGACATGTCCGGGAAAAACCGGACGTATGGTAACCCTACTCTTGGCACCTGCGTTAGACCCAATGGGAAGTGTTAAGGCAGAAAGACTAGTATGTCCCTGCTCCCCATCTCCCTCACCCAAATGCAGCTTGCAGGGCTCTTTGGCCCGCTGTCTTATTAATTCCTAATTTCCAATTTGCAGGAGGAGAGAACCTTCGCCCTCCATCATGCCAGCCCAGCAATCACAGCAATGAGCCAAGTATCTCTAGACAGTCTTTAATTTATTTCCCGGCGCACATGGGCACTGCTGAGAGACTCGATGGCACCAGCTTAAACATAATAAATTACTCAAGTACCAGAGATTAGTTAATAAAGTGTCAAGCGCCCGTAAAGTGCTGCTTTGTCAAAGATACAAAATATTCTTCTGTTTTTCCAAAGATAAATAGTTCCTGCAAAAGACTGGAACGCCCCGTCTTGTGCAGCACTACAATCAGGTACCTCTGTGCACAAAATACTTCGAGATGCTGCCAAACTGCAGGATCAGGCTGGCCAGAAATTCTGAACATAAAGCTAATGCTTTATAAGTCAATGGCCCTTGGATCATTCCAAGTTGCCTCTCTGACTGACTGCAAAAAATATAATGAAACCAAACTTTCTTTGGTGGTATTTTCCCAGGTGGCTTTCTGTAGGGAGAAATGCAATATTGTGCAGAAAAGGAAATCTGCATCAGGCTTTTCCCCGGGGAAATCTGCATCAGGCTTTTGTTGCTTTACTCCTACACAGAAGGGACTGGATCAGTGGGACATTACTGACTGGCCATTGGGTGACCCAGCTGAGACCAAGGCTGAAAGGGTTGGCTTGTTTGTTTTATTTAAAAGTAAACTAAAATTCAGAGCACAAAGGGCTCACTCGGGGAACTAATTGGCAGGTCAATCTAGAACAAATCTAGAATACCCCTAAATACTTTGCTGCAGGATTTGCAATGGGCCCGTGGAATTTTGCCTCTGCAGGAGGTCAGAAAAAGAAATGCCTCTGGATTTAAAGAGGGCAGCATACCGTCATGACCAATAGCATAGAACATTCCTAGTTAAGAGTTACACACCCTGCACACTAAGATGGGACAATCCGGTCACAAGCTTCTACGCATAAGGGGGCATTCGATATATTACATCGTTGGCCAAGTGCATTGTGGGAGCATCCATCCAATATTAATAACTGCTAGAGGCAGGCTGCCAGACTTGCAGAAGGAGGGTCTTGTGGTTAAAGCACCGGACGAGGATTCAGGAGATCGCAGTTAAGTTCACAGCTGCGTCATGGACTTCCTGTGTGACCCTGGGCGACTCATGTAAGCTGCCCGTGCCTTGGCTCCCCCATGGCAAAATGGCAGTACTAGCACTGCCCTGCAGCCCAGGGGGGTTGCCAGGACAAATCAAATTGTGTTTGTGGGGCTCTGTCTAATGAAGTTCAGCTATCGCTGGCCTCTGAGGAAAGTCCAGATTACAGCTAAGCAATAAGAATAGACCCTGCCGCCCTTGATCAACCAACCAAGTGCTTCAGCAGAATCAAAGAGTAAGTCCTCACCCCACTGCTGAAAAGCTGTGAAGTTGGCTCTTACTGATAAACCAGCTACCTAATGGCACGGACCTGCTGACTAACAGGGCTGGGTATGTCTGTCCCGAGGGTAACCGTGTCCCTGCCTCAGAGCTCACTATGCAAGGAACGGGTCGCAGCAGAATTTGTTGAGTCAAAGAAAAAGCAACAAGGAAACAGGGGGAGGTTTTGACATAAAACTTTTGACCAGCTCTAAATAAATATCAAATAAAACGATAACTACTTCACCCACTGGCTGTTGTGAGTGACGGATGGCAACTGTCTGCTGCTGGGAACTAGGCTAAGATTCCCTCAAAACCACCCTGCAATGTTATCTGCAGATTTACAGCAATGAAAGCAAGCTGATTGCTTAAATACTTTGGAACCAAAAGGAGGGCTGCAGTGAAGGGGGGTGTGGAGGAAGAATCAAGATATGAAAAGCTGGGCGGGAATACCAGGGCAGAGGACGGAGAAGGGAAGGCTTCCCAGTTGAACAGATCGTGACTCAATCCAATCAATGCAAGCAGGCTGCTAACGAGGTACAATCACAATGTGGGTGATTACAGATCTCCTTCAGGAAGGGCAGTTGGACAGCTGCTTGGAAGTCGCTGAGACACTTGCATCTCCAGCAGAGAGGAAAGAGGACCATGAGGGCAGGAGGTGCAGAGCTCAGGGGAGAACCAGTAACATTACCACCCAAACTCCCGCATTGCAATTCAGGGAAAGATTCATTCCCACTTTCGACCCTCGTGTCTTTGGAGAGGAGTCAGTGAATCTGACAAATGGACAGGGCCGGCGCAACCCATTAGGCGACCTAGGCGGTTGCCTAGGGTGCTACAATTTGCGGGGCGGCGACCGTGGCGGTATTTCGGCAGCGGGACCTTCTGCCGCCTCTGTGGGGGGCGGCATTTTGGGGCGGGACCTTCCGCCGCCTAGGGTGGCAGAAAAGCTGGCGGCGCTCCTGTAAATGGATGGGAACCACACGGAATACAGGACACTTTCACTCTAGTTAGCATGGCAGAGCCAGCCCAGCTCTGAAAGAGGGAGCTGGGTTCTCTCCTACCTTGTGCATCGTTAAAGGAATTGTTAAATAAAACACCAATGACAGCATCTCCATTACAGAGGAACCCAGCTTGACTTTCAGATCACAGGGAGAGTCAATGGCTCTGGCAGTTAGAAACTCCATTGCCTTAATTGGAAACTGAGCACATTTGCTCTGAAAGCCACCCAGAGACCGGGTGTCTTTCTAGAAGATCTCCTGTCTTTAGTTCAGCTGTCTTCTGGACTCTCGATGATGTTCTCTTTTGTAGCACACAAGGCAGATTAATGTCCAGAATGGTGGGAATTGCTGAGTGAAACTCTATGGCTTGTGCACTGCTGGAGGCCATAAAGTGGCCTCTTATGACTTTAAATCTATGAGTCTGTGACAATATGAGATAATAAACACACAACTACTCTCTCAAAGGAGAACTGCACATTATTAATAAAGAACCATGTGTACCCAAAACAGCAGCTTCAGTGCCAGACTCAGCAATTCCTGCATTCCACTCCTGTGCTCAGACCACTAGTCCCTCCTGCCATATACAGACAGCATGGCGGCATTTCATCAACTTGCCGGCCTTCTCCTATACAGACATCTGGGAGTCCCCTGGCAGGAGCTGAAATGACTGAGGCATGAAGGGACTTCAGGGCTCTGTATGGCTTCTGCTGCATTCCCTGCATGGATGGAAGTGTTAATACCTTGGAGCATTTCACTCACTGATTTGGGCCTTGTGTACACCAGGGATTTCATCCACCATTAGCACCACTGGTGCAAACCTCAACGTATAAAGGCAAAGTGGCTATTTGCACTGGTGTAGATCAGCCTTGCTTGAAACTGTGGCAAGCCGTGCTGCTGAAATGATGCTCCATAGAGGTTTCCCTGCCTGCACTTGGAGGTTGCACTGGTGGCTTTACCCTGGGTTAATTTACAATGAGCGTGAGCACGTCTCCCACTAGTGACTGGGCCTCACTGAAGAGAACACCCTACTATGTATTCCCTCCCAGCAGGGTGATAGCACTCTGTCTGGCAGGATTGGGGTGTATGGTTTTGGTGCTTCGCACCCCATTGCTGGCTGTGGTGTGCGTCTGTCTCCAGTCCTGGACTGTTGCATTTATTCTAGCAGGGGAGCAGACGCTCTCTCGACTTGTGACACAATCACTTTCCAAATTGCTCAAGTCCCGGGCTTTGCAGGGAGCCTTCTGGTACTGTGAGAATGGAGCCAAATCACCACTCAGGCTGAAAATTCTCTCTGACTTGATGGAAGTTTGGAGGACATCCCAGGCAAACGCAGCGTAACCTTTGCCAGTGGGCCAAACAGCTTTGAGAGAATCCCGCTAAGAGCTGCCAGGTTCTGCACAGTCACCTGCCAAGCTCCTAAGCAGAGGTAGCTATTGCAGGTTCTTTCTCCCACAAAATACAATGCATTAGGCTACTTGGTGCTGCAAACCTAGAGGAGTTGCACAGACCCATTGCTATTGTCCCTTCTCCATCACTGGCAGTGATTAATGGTGAGATCAACAGAGAACGTGCACACAGATACACTGCATCTCGCCTGAGTTTTGGTTTCATATTTGGATGCTCTTGTTAACAGCAGAGCAAGGTGGGATAGTCAACAGGAAGCAGCAGTTGGGCAGAGTGGCTGCTGGATGGATCATTCAATTCACCACTTCTTGTGCATGTGGGCATTGACCCATCCAAATATTGTTTCCTCACCTGGACTTGTTCACCTCTTCATGGGCATATTCTGAAGGGACCTGCAGCACCTGCAGTGGCTCCTGGTCAGCTAGTAATGATAAGTTCGACAGGCTTGAAAGTTAGGTTTGGACGAGCACTCAAAAGCACAGGAGTTTCTCCAAACTATCTAAACCTTCTGAGTTAGCAAGACTGGGTTGGAAATTTCAGTCAAGAAGGCCCTTCCATTTAGCCTGAAGTTCTACAAGAGTTGCTGTCACTGTATCACTCATCTCCTTAGTCTTTTATACTTCAGTCATCACAATGATCCTTAAGCTTTGACAACAGCCGTCCCTGAGATATTTCAGCATTTGCACTCTTAGTCCCATTTGGACCTGCGCAAATTGAAAAAAGTTATCAAAGCTTCTTTGAAGTCCCAAAGAGTCCTGGTTTTGTCTGAGATTTTGAAGATGGGTCAGGAAGAATTGAGTTTTCATTTTTCATCCAAATTGGTTCCTTGATCCTCTTTTAGAGGCAAATCCTCAGCTAGTATAAACTCACATAGCTTTGTTAAAGTCAACAGAGCTGCACCAATTTGCACTAGATGAGTTGTTCCCAACTGTCTACATTCTACCCAGTGATCAGACTTCACTTACACCTTCCCAGAGGATAAAACTCCATTCTGAATTACATACTTTGTGACAGACATCTGGCGCAACTGGGAGACGGAAAAACAGGGGAGGGGGGACCGAGGGTGGGAAGGAATGTGAGATCAGAAACCAGAGCGATTAAACAAACTGCTTGCAATAAATTCAGAACAATGTTTGAAATTGTGCACTTTGTTTTCATGCAAAGTGATTGGCAGCTCCTGGGTGTTGATAGAATTCCAGATCGGATCTCACTAGGTGTTCTTGCCCTTATGCTGCTTGATTTAATTACCAAACCATGGATAGTGCATGTAGAGACAAGTAATTACAGAGAGAGGTAGGATTATTTTGGGGTGCGTATTTAAAATATGCTGCAGGGAGCGACAGGAAGCCAATTCTGCTGCTGGTTATTACATGCAGCCCCTTTTGAGGCATGTTGTTTATCGAGGTTCAGGCATGCTCCCTGATGGTGAGTCTGTATTATATCCCTCCAGGTGCATAGAAGGCTTTCAGTGCACAGCTCAGGTGTTAAGCAGAGCTACTCCTCTCGCTCTTTGCTCCTTTTAACAGGTATGCTCCTTGTCGCAAGGACATTTGCTTCTCCGATACCTGCACGGAGGCTACATTAACTGGTGTAATGCGGCTGAGCATGCTGTTAAATAGACATATTTATTCAACATGAGCGGTAATGATGGCTGTGTATGTCACAGGTTAGTGCAGTGTGTGTTAATTAGCAGACCTGCCCTTTTCCCATCAAAGTGTTCTAAAGAGGGTTAGTCCATCATATTAAGCTGATTGACACAAACACACCAGCTAACTATGGGGATGGGTGCTGCAGAAATGCATGTAACAATGAAAACAATCCTCGCCAGCACATATCTACCGACCATTGATGGAGGCAGCTTGTGTGTGCATGGGTGGAAAAGGGCACATCCTCTAGGGTTATTTCCTTGCAGGGATGCCATTCCCACACACAGCCAGAGCTGGGCTGGAGGTGGGCTATGAGAACAGCTGCTTAGCAGACATTACTTGGCCATTTCCCTTTGGTCTTGTCCTCCCTCCTTTCCCCTGACATCCTTTCTTTGTTCCATCCCCTGGCTTTATCTTGTCCCAGACCAAGACTAGACCCTTTGGGGCAGGGACTTTCTTTGCATGATCATTGCTCAGTTGCATGCTGGTAGCATCTAGAAGTCCTAACCAATACCAAGGCCCCATAGTGGTAGCTGCTGTATGTACACGTGGTAAAAGATAGTCGCGGCCCCAAAGAGATTGCAATCCAAATAGAGAAACCAAAGGCAGGATCATTATCCCCAGTGTACAGATGGGGAACTGAGATGCAGATTAAGTGAGTGGCTCAAGGTCACACAGGCAGTCTGTGGCAGTGCTGGGAAGTGAACCCGTCTCCTAAACCCCATTCCACTCCGTAAGACGTAACCTGTCTTGATGTTAAGGCACTAGGGCTTTCTCTGTTCCTTTCCCACTAACGAGCCTGAGCTGATCCTAGAGCACAGTTTATTGCTCATCCGCCATTCTTTTGGATTGTCGCTGGGGTTTTTTTGGTTGGTTGGTTGGTTGCGTCCCCCCTCACCCCCAATCCTTCAGAAAATCCTGCAAACTGGGCTCTTTCATGCAGATTTCCTTCCCTAACCTTAGAAGTTCTAATGCTCTTGCTTGTTTTTCTCCACAGTGCTGGCGGTACAAGGAGGAGATAATGTATTCAAAGAAGCTTTCAGATCTCCTGTGCTATTGACCAAGTGACTGCAGGTTATAGTTTGGCTTTTTTTTTTTTTTTTTTTACAGAGGAGCCATGTATTTAATCAGAATATAAGAGTGATTTCTTACTGTGTGAAATGTGAATCTGCATCCATCCATCCCTCTTCTCTCTCTCTCATTCATTCATAGGCACACAAATCACACACTCTTTCTGTCCATGATACACACACAGAGACATTTCTCTCAGATCTTTTTTTGAAAGCGACAATACTGAATTTCTCTTGTCAAAGCAGTTGTATTTATCCCATTGGTACATATCTGAATCTTGTTGTCTGACTCACATGCCAAGAGATTCATTCTATTCCTATAAAGTAACAAATAAAACGTATGGCTCTAGGAAAGTTTCCTTGCTGGCCTAGGCTGGACTTTTGAAATTATATTTATGCAGTGCTCATACTTATTCTTCTTGTTTATTATTGGTATTGGGGGAGTGCCTAGAAGCTGCCATCATGGACCGGACCCCATCGTGCTAGGGGCTGTACAAACCCAGAACTCAGAGACAGCCTTTGCTCCAAAGATCTTATGGCACATTCTAAGTAAAAGGGTTTTTTTGTTTGTTTCTGGTTTGAAAGAGAGACCAGTATTCCCCACTTAAAATCTAGATTAAGAACTGGGAGTCTCTCTCAAACCAGGAGAGACATTTTAAGTGTGAAAACTGTATTTGAAGATATATACACATATAAACAAGGGAGGAGGGAGGAAATCTAGGCACTCTTGCTCTTTCTACACCCTCTTTTCCCATAGCAGCTAAGCCACAGTCCAGATCTTCAGTCTCCTGGTCTCATTACAGGTACCCAAAGGTAAACATTGAATGTTGTGCCAGGGGACCAGCCCTGGAGAATGGAGTCCTTCATTAACCCGCATGTGGCAAGGGCAGGGACTACACAAGCTTCCTCTGCACTGCCCTTCCACCAGTGTGCCCCATCAACCTTGACCTCTTGGGACGAGAGGAGTGTCCAAGGCTCTACGGGCTGTTCAAATCTCCTGATTTCTGACTGCAAAAGAAAGGCCAGTCCATGTCCCTGGCAGCATGTTGTGCACATGTGGGGAAGGCGTCCAGACAGAGGAAACAATTGGAAGGATGGACAGACAGGCAGACAGAGCAAGCATATCTTGTCCAAGCAGATAAAGTCTGAAGATGACTACACATGGGGCAGTTGGTTTGTCTGTATCTGGCTGCTTACCCTTCAGTGTCACTAAGTAATCAGAACACACCTTGTATGCAGTTCGGATGCATGTAAATCCCATTCAGATGCAGCATGTCTAATAGTCCCAGCCTGTATTTTGCATGCTGTCCCTCCTCATCTTGCCTCATGCCCACCCCCTTTCGCAGGAGCAAACGTGCTGCACCACAGCGAGGGATGCCACCTCTTGTTGCAGGCAAATCACTCAGCTTTGCTTACAACAAGCCAGTTTAAATATCGTCTGGTTCTTCAATCCAGGTTAGCTCCCGCTGTATGAAAGCTTTTGCTTCTGCGCGTCAAGACTGATTGCCTTCTGAGTTTTAAACTCTCTCAGTGTGGATCAATTAAAATATTGATACGGACATGCTGTAGATCAAAACCGTCAGCCCTGTTTACATGGTGTATGGCTCCCAGTCAATAATCCCTGTTTGAAAGGTCTGGTGTATTTGCTCAATACAATCTTTTGGGGCTGGGAAAACAACCGGGGTTTCAGAAATACTGTTTAACTAGTATTTCCTTATTTCAGTCTTTACACAATGGAGGAGCCATTACTGCTGGTATTTCTGCTCTTGTACTGGAGGGTGGAGAGCTCTCCTGCCCACAAAAAAACTATTCCTAGACATTGTAGCTACCACTCTGATGAAGCAGCATTTTACTCCCATTATGCACAAGCTGCCAAGAAACAGAGAATCAGGCCCAGAGAGTCTGGCAAGGAGACAGAAATTCCTAGTTCTAATCCTAGCTCCCTCACTTCTTGTTTTTGTTAGCCTTGGGCAAGTCACTTGTCCTCCACTCCTCAGTTTCCCCCTCTGCATAATAGACATAAGATGTGCTACCCCAGACTTTCTGCTGCATTGCAGAGTCATTGCTGTGGGCAAATACTAGCAACAGAAGCAAGCAGAGAGAATTAAGGTTTGGTTGCATTTTGGCGCAGGCGTAAATGAATGTGCAAGATGCAAGGCACTGGAAGTTCAGGGCTCTCGGCTGATCTAACAAGGGTTCTAAGAGGAGTAGCTTGCTGGGCACTGGAAACTCAAGCGCTGCTGAGAATCGTTACAGCTGTTAATCCTAGAACAGTTCTGACAAGCCCTGGCAATGCCAAACCCCACCCTGAACGTAGCCCTCGCTGTGGAGGTAACAACGGAGGGCGAAGAACAGGGGAGAGCTGGTATAACCCTTAGGCTTTAGCTTCTAGTGAGAACCACAGCATGAATTCAGGCCCAAGGCACTTTGGTGTAGGGTAATCAGATGTGGTGTCATGCAGAATCATTGGTGAGGGAATGAACACCCTGCACTAAGCTAACACCCAGGTTTACCAGGAGACAGGAAACAGCAGGGCTGGGAGGAATAGTTAGTTGTTTGTTTGTTTGTTTTTCTTTTCCTCCCCTAATTTCCTTTTCAAATCCAGGGAGAGAGGCACTCTGGAAAAGACCTCAGCCCCTGCACTTACCAACCCTTTTCACCTTTCTGTCTCTTGTGCCCCCTTCACCTATCTAAATTAAAATCTCTGTCTCTTCCCTGCTTCTCTCTCTCTCTCCCCTTCAATCTCCTCCTTCTGAAGAGCTTGGAGTTACACCCTTTATCTTGCAGTGAGCTCTGCGGTATTCATAGGGGGGCTCAGGGTAGAACTGAAGCCTTGAGGAGGAATTCTATGTATCCCTAGATGCTGAAGGCATCTCCACTGCCGCTAGCTCTATGTTGAGCTGAAAGAATTCAAAATGGAGGGTGAGTTTTTATAGAGTAACACCCCCTCCCAATAAACAGGGAGGGTTATGCTAAGTAAGGGGCAGGGCTGGGCTCCTGCCACCAATGAGGGTGGGAGCTATAGGAAGAATGGAGAGATGGATTCATCAGAGTAAAACATAGGACAACTTTGTGGATTGACACTGTGGGCTAGACTTTCAGAAGTGCTTGGGGTCAGATTTTTCAAGTGCTCGGTACTCACAGTGGGAGCCAGATTATCCTAAAATCTCAACACCCAAAATGCATGCAGTAATGCTGTGCTGTTTGGAAAATCTGCCCACTTATTTTGGTGTCCAAAGGGGAGGTGAGCAGTTTGGAAAATCTGCCCCTTCATGTGCAGCAAAAAACATTGTCTTGACCAAAGCTGGGTGAATGCAGCAGAAAAAGGTTCCCTAATTATTTTGTTTGATTTTTTTAAATTAATTTGCTGTAGCCACTTTCATGGCCCTTGGGAGTTTGCTTTCTATGAATATCTGAGTCTCTGGGCTTTACCAGCACAAGTATATACATAAAGCAAATCTCAAAGTTACACATCTGTGACTATTACCACTCACAAGTACTCCAGAGAGGGATTTTTTTCACAAGTGTCCAAATGACTTGAGAACACAAAATTGTACCCTGTGTGCTCATCCAATCAGAGAACAGAAATGAAGACATGTGACTTATGTATCCAGTGCCAACCAAGGAATCTAGCTTGTGTGTTGGATGCACCCAGATAATTGTTTGGGATCAATCCATATGTTTAAAAATAAATGAGAATTATAGTAGAAAATTTTTGAACAAATAAATTTGAAGATTTCAGGATCCATTTGCAGATATCCTGTGAACAGGATAAATTCATCTAAGAAATTATCAGTTACAAATTCTTAGCAATGTAACAATCTGTATCTTGTCCCGACTAGGTTACAAAAACTCCAAAGCCAACACATAGACTAATACAAAACCCCTAGAATTTCAATCAGATTTCTGAATAAGCTCCAAAACAGTTGTGCAAGCAGCTGTTACTCCCTCGTATACATCTTTGCATGCTTCAGTAGAGTTTGTGGAGTCTATTTACCACATCTAAGACCAATTTCCTTCCCTTCAGTTGCTTTGAAGATAATTGAAGATACTTGCATTGTCTGCCTTCAAATGTAAAAAGCTGGCTAATGCTGAAATCAATGCTTCCTAGTTAATGCTGCTTCTCCACTGGCATTGAACATTGTGTAACAAAGCCTTGAATGACTGGATCAGCAAATCTTCACTGGCCGGCTACTTTGTTAATCAGAAAAGGCTGTGAGCAAGCCCTGGCCCCTGTGATAATGCCAGATGGATTGAGCTGTTAAGACTGAATTAAATATTTAATACCAAACTTTGCAAAATTGTACTGCGGTGGCAATTTCCCCCAATTAAGCAGGCGAGACAGCAGAATGAATGGCAGGGATTTTGCAGGCCCTAGCTTGTTTATGTCAGTGGTAGGCCGGTTCCCAGGTTATAGACAGGAACAGATGAGATTCAGCATGAGGTGTGAGATTGCATGTCCAGGAACAAGGCACTCTCTGGGTTTTCAACAATGAAAAGGAGATGGGATGCAGCTTTCCAGATCCAGCTGTGGGTGCCTCTCTCTCTCTCTCTAGAAGTTTTTGTTGCTCT
Source organism: Malaclemys terrapin pileata (assembly GCF_027887155.1). Classification (NCBI taxonomy): domain Eukaryota; kingdom Metazoa; phylum Chordata; order Testudines; family Emydidae; genus Malaclemys; species Malaclemys terrapin. The sequence continues at coordinate 32,805,089 of NC_071519.1, forward strand.
GTCAGGCTGCATCGGCTATTACGGCCCAGTACATCAGGGCATGCTAAGCCTGAACAGCATGAGGAAGAAGCTGGAGAACAGGATTCCTCTGTGGGATAGTACAGAGAATAGAATGTGGAAGAGAAAAAGGCGGCAGAAACAACAATGCAGAGGATGAAGACAGCTCTTTTGCTAATTCTGAGGGCCTCTCATGATAGTTGTATTTCAGCTACTGCTTATTCTCTTCTTTACCTTATAATTCTCCTTCTTTCCTCTAGCTCAGATTCCCTCACTGGGATCATCAATGTACAGTACTTCTCTTGCATTTTCATAGTGAGATTAGGGTCTCTCTTGCTAACTAACATCACCATATGGCTGCAGCCATCTATTCTGTCTCTTTCCCTCTCATCGACTGTTTCCATCCAGATCTCATCTGAAAACATCTCTTTTCTCTCGTGCCTCTTTCTAACCCTCCTACTCCCTCAGCCATTCTTTATTATTTAACTGCAAGCATGTTGTTTATTTAACACTGTGAAATATTTGGTGAGACGCTTTGTATGAAATATGCTCTACAAAACGGATCAGTGTTGTGCTACATTGTAAGTGGTTTGTCCACTGAAAAATGGAGAGATCCTAAGAAATAAGATGTTATAGATTTTTTCCAAGTATGAGCAGAATTTTAGTTGAAATATTCTTTTTTAAAATCAAAGTCACAGACTTTCCAGGTTCCCAGATGATGGAGATGTGTGTCAAACTTGGTTATTGTTGTTATTATTATTATTATTAATGTCTAAGGGCACCAACAAAATCAGTACAGGGCATTGTACAGAGATCTAGTTGGAAACCATGCATGCCCTGAAGAGTTCACAATCTAAATGACAATTTACACAAAAAGAGTTATGGGGAAACTGAGGCACAGAGTTTGTTGGGGTTTCTTAATCACACAGGAAGATTATGGTAAAGACAGCATTTGAATCCAGTGTGTCTGGGTCCCAGTCTAGTTCTTTACCCACATGATCATTGTTCCGGGTTCAGAGAGTCACCACATGTATCAATGGTACCTCTGTGGCTTGCATTACAGTCACATCCAAGCACATCACACACTTTGTGGAGAGAGAGTATTTCCCTATTATATGGGGGGGGGGGCAAAATAGGGGGACTACAGAGAGGCTAAGGGCTAGTCTACACACAGAGTTATTCCAGACCAGTTGCTGTGTTTTATATTCACACCCTACCTTAATCTGAATTAACTGTCGAGTGTAGACAAGCCCTAAGTGACTTGCAAGCAGTCACACAGGTAGTCGGTGGCAGAGCAGGGATTTGAACAGACCGCTCGCAAGTCCCAGGCTAGAGCCCAGCCACTGGCCCATCCTTTCTCTCTCTACAGACCTGCCTAATTCAAATGATGACAAGAAAACTACATTCACATTTAAAATACATTGTTTCCCAGCTTGCCCCTCATTCCAGCTGGTGGCCTTTGAAATCTTCCAGCTTCTTCCTTTGGTGACAATACCCCGGTTTCTATGGAATTCTGCAGCGGTGGAGAAAATCACCCCAGGGTGCCGGGCAGCCTTCCTGCTCGTCTGACTTCCCTGCCTGAGGCCTATAGGCCTGCTCTAGTTCTGGTAGCTGGGGTTGTCTTTCCCCTGCACTGATCAGTGCTTAGGCACAATGTGGTCCACAGTCAGGGAGTGGAGAAGGGTCCTAGAGGTCACCAGACACATACGCTTTTAGTACAAAGCAGGCCAAAGAATCACCTCACTCCCCCTTCACCAGCCAACCAGGGGCACAGGGAGGCAATCACTGGGCACTGTACTGTTACTTTGTGGGTGATGCCCATAGATACTGATATTTGGTTTGATTTGGTGTGTGGGGGGGAGGGGGGGGGGCGTGGACGGGATGTTCAGATATAGGGCCAGAGGAGATTGTTTGTGCCTAGCAAAAGGAAACAGCCTTGCACCGCTAGCCAATGGAGTGCCATCTCCAGCACCCACCTCGTCCTTGTGGCAAGGAATTACATTTGAACCCAGTCCCTTAAGTGTACAGTTCCCGAGGTGTTCCCTGCAGGAGGCAGGCCAACCCCTGCACCTGGCAGAAGGGAGGTGGGCTGAGGTGGAGCATTGTCTGGAGAGTGAGTCTGGCCCTGGAAGATAGTATGTGAGTGCCAGAGAAGCAGCCCACGTGTGAGACAGGGAAGAGCTTAGATCTAGAGAGAACATAAATTCTCTTGAGGCTTTGAATTGGAGCAGAGAAACCTCTGGGGACCTGAGCTGCTTATAAAGAAAAGCTTTGAGGGAAGGAAGGACCAGAAATGTCAGTCTGGAAATGGACTGGATTGTGACACAATGAATAAAACAAGTGACCCTTGTGAGAGGCTATAATGGGGCTGGTGCTTTTGGTATTTAATTCATAGACTATCTATTTAGCTATCCATTTCCATTCAAACCCTTCTATCCATGCATCCATCTCTCTATCACCATATACACCCCTCTTACGCTGCACCCATCATTTCCCTGATTCAGTACAAAGTTACTCAAGAACTATTGTTACTGTGGTTATTATTTATTTGCTAAGTGCTGATAATGGCTCCCTCCTCCCCTTTTGTTACACTGCTCTCAGTGCCGGCTCATTTCTATGTGTAGTTTCATTTTTTATAACTTCCATAAACTTCAGTGCATGGCAATAAAAACTCATTCTTTCACCTGAGCATAGAGGATCATAATCACGCACAGACCATGTTTACGAGGCTCCTCAGATTGCTGGTCAGACCTTTAATGAGTGACCCTGGTAGCTTTATGGAGAATGGCTCCTTTTTATGGAGTTACGGACAATAAGGATACAGAGGTAGCCTCTGCCAGGGGCATCGGTGCTTTAATAAATTGCTGGCATCTTCTTTTCAAATCAGCTGACCTCTTTCCCATCTCTTCATGAATCAAGATATAGGGTCTAAAAGGCCAGGGATTATTCCTCATTTTAAAAATATTGATGAAAATAACCTCTCAGGGTGTGTCTACACAGCAAAGAAAAACCTGCGGCTGGCCTGTGCCAGCCAACTCGGGCTGCAGGGCTGTTTCGTGGCTGTGTAGATGTTGGGGTTCGGATGGAGCCTGAGCTCTGGGACCCTTCTACCCTACAGGATCCTAGAACCCAGGCACCAGCCCGAGTCCAGAAGTCTACACAGCCATGAAACAGCCCCATAGTCTGAGCCCCACGCTGTGTAGACAGACCCTCAGAATCTTGAGACCAACATCTGTTTCCTTATTGCAGCTTTCCCTCGTGCAAGTGGATCCAGGTTTGTTATGGTAGGGTTGCTCGTGAGAGCAAGGCATATAGGTAAAGCAAGCTGAAATTTTTCCATTAAAATATTTTTGACCAAAAAAGGTTTTTTCATGAAAAAAATTCAAATTTTTGTCATTTTTTTCAGGTTTTTGTCCAGAAATCAACCCCCCCCAAAATTTCAAAGACCATTTTCAATGAAAATTATTTTGTTTTCATCCTACATGTTTGTAGTGGGGGCAGGGGACTGTTTCCCAAACCACTCTACATATTGGTTTGTTATTGCTGGGAGGCGCCTGCCAACGGGGCTGGGTACATCACTTTGTTATATTTGGGCTGGCGAAGGATGTGGGGTTAGGTAGTGTGCTGCGCAGGGTTCCTAGCAGTGATCTGGGAGGTGGTGTAGTCTCTATCGGTTAGTCTACACTAGACTGGTTTACCTCTAATTCATTAATTGCCAATTAACTCAAGTACTTAACACCTTCATATAGGCTAGTGCCGATAGGTTTGTGCTCTACCCTAGGCTAAAGCACAAAAGTCTATAGCCCAGAACAATCACAGAAACCACTCCCCTCCTCCCCCCGCGCTTGGAGGCTGCATTTCCAATTAAACAAAGAAAAATGGGGGACCAGGCAGTGCAGGGAAGTGAACGGAAAGGAGCTGTTCTGCATGAGTTATGAAGAAAAGCCCTCAGCACACAGGACATACAAGTTTAATTACAATGAAGTCTGACCTAAATCCTTTTGAATTTGTACATACCTGTTCCTGACAGTTACATACTTGTCCTTGTATGACTAAATTAAAAGGTTTAGAAAGTACAAAAGCAGCGTGGAAGCTAATTGTATTCCTAAAAGACAGCAAGAATAAGACGAGTTCAGCACTGATTTTAATTATGCAGAGAAACCCATTGGAGCTGTTGAAAAATCTCTAGAAGCCTTTAATGTTTCAACAGTGACCATGTGCGAGGGTAGACGGTGGAGAACAGAACAGGAATTCCTGTCCAGCCCTCTCAGAAAGGCGGGAGGAAGGCAATCGGTCCTTGCTCTGTTGTATGTTAATGAATTAGGTGCCAGTGAGTGATGCCAGTTTGATGGTTCTCTGTTCACCCCAGTCCAGATGCAGTAAAGGCAGTGGCAGGGTGAGTTTCCACATACATTATCCCACCAATCCCGCATAAACCCTGAGATGGGAGTTTAAAATCCACTGACCATTCTCTCCTTGGCCTGCCTGCAACAAGACCCACAACAAGGCTCAGTGGCTTTTGTGCAACCCTGTGTGGGCTGAGATTTCACATGGGTCATCGAACAGCCCTCTGAATGGACGCTTTGTCCCCGGACTGGAGGCCATGTTCTTTTCACTGAAAGCCTCCTCCTGCCCTCACTGAAGTCAATGGGAGCATTGGCATGGACCTCACGGAGCACAGGGCCGGCTCCTAAATGAGCCTCCGCCGTTACTCCTGCCCATTCAGCTTGAACATAACGCAGCCTCCCTGGGCCATCTCGAGTCTCTTTCTGTAAATGCGTCTCTCTCGGTGCTTCGGGCTTCCATTAAACGCATCAGTGCATCCTACAGAACAGCAGCCTCTCCCCAGGCCCTCAGCCTGTTCCGTCTGGGAGGACTGTGCTTTTCTGGACATTTCAATCCTTTTGGTTTGCTAAACGCATTCTTTAAAAAACAAAGATCAGCAGGGGAGCGTGCCCCCAATCCCCAGCACAAACACGGCTCAGGGCAAAACAGGCCCATGATACCCTGTCAGCCAGGCATGCAGTTGATCACAGGACATGGTCTAGTCTGATGTACATTTCAGAAATGTTCCTTGTCCAAATGTTCCGGGTGCCAGCTGTAAATGCCTTTGCATGCAGGATACAGCTTTTTACACCTTGACCGCTCACTATCAGAACTGGGTCTGAATCAGAGCACTGGAGTCCTCATTCGGAAACCAGCCTTGGTGGTTCAGGCACATATAACGGGTCAAACCAAAACACTTTAGGAAAGTCCAGATTCAGAGTCAGAAAATTGTGCCTCAGGCCCAGATCTACTCTTAACCAGTTGTCCTCTTTTGATTCCCCCAGAAACACTGCCACAGTTTGCCCAGTGCTTTATACAAGGTGCCAAAGGAACGGGGGCCATGCTCAGTGTGGCCTTCCTGGCTTCTGAGTAGGAGCCAGATACAACTCACTGAACAAATACAGTTCAGCAGAAGTGTGGGGTTAGGTGATGGAGTGGAGAAATGACCTTCTCTCCCACACGAGCTGCTTGGGAGTCCACAAGCACTATTAGGGATAATTTGTGTTTCTCTAGAGCCTTCCCCTGGAGAATCTCAATGCGATTTACAAATATTCACGAGTGAAGCCTGAGGACTCCTTGGCAAGGTAGGTGAGCATACTTGTGTCCATTTCACACACTGGGACACTGAGGGATGGAGAGGGGAAGTGACTTGCCCAAGGTCCCATGGGAAGCCTGTAACAGAGCCAAGAAGAGATCCCTGGCCTCCTGATTGCCAGGCTTAAAGTCTGATCCTGCATTGCCCTGCCCCTTGTGTCATTATTTACCCCACTGCAAAGTGAGTCTGAAATACTCCCTCCGGTGGCCATGAGTAGAACATTCTGATTCTTTACCATTTTATACCCATCCTTCCCTTCCTTCCTTAGTATCTGGTTCCCAAACTGTCAGCTGGATGTGAAAGCCATTAAGGGCCAAGCCCGAGCATTCATACAGATGTGCAGCAGTTTTCCAAAAAGGTCCATTGTTTTGGAGTTTAATGTACCCATCCTACACACACCCACATCATATATCATTTCAGAGCATATTTTATGCACATGTAAAGCAAGGGCAGGTCTTCACTACGGGGGGGGGTCGATTTAAGATACGCAAATTCAGCTACGCGAATAGCGTAGCTGAATTCGACCTATCGAAGCCGACTTACCCCGCTGTGAGGACAGCGGCAAAATCAACCTCTGCGGCTCCCCGTCAATGGCGCTTACTCCCACCTCCGATGGTGGAGTAAGAGCATCGATTCGGGGATCAATTGTCGCGTCCCGACGAGACGTGATAATTCGATCCCCGAGAGATCGATTTCTACCCGCCGATTCAGGCGGGTAGTGTAGACCTAGCCTAAGTCTGATGTGGAGCTGTCAATTGGTGCCATAAGCCTGAAGAGGAGGTGAAACAATGGTACCCAAAATGAGAATGTTCCATTTCTTGCACTGTTCCAAAAACATTGCAACATGACTATGCCGACAGTTTGTACTGTTTCAGCTAACTTCAGCTCCTTAATGTGGGGTTTATTGGTCAAAGCTACCAAACAACAATGTATTAAAACAACTGTATTGGTTCTGCATGAGCATGTATGTTTTTCTCACAAATAATGAAGCTGTTTAGCATGTGGTAAAAATGGCGAATATCAATATTTTGCATTGAAGAAACACAATGTTTTCATATCTCATAGTCTTAATTGTCAAAGTATCTCACAAGTAACTATAATTGTTTTCTATATTTGCAATTAATGTAGATTGCATGCCCATATAGTTTGTACTACATAGTGGGTGGATATAAATGTACATAAATTCCTATGTAATGCTTCTCCATTTGTACATACAATGTAGCATCTAGTCTGCTGGATAAAAGGTTTTGATTTTTAATTGCCAGCCATGCAGTACTAGCCTTTGAAATATTCTAGAAACTAGCCTTTTAATTCAGTGACGCTTATGCATAGGTCATTCTTAGTGTTAGAGATGACAATAAACAGCTTCATACTGGGTTGCAATCAAAGTGCTCACTAAACAAAAATGGACGTTTGATACTAACATATAGCTCCAATTTATATCTAATTTAGCACAAGTCTGTATATGTCTACAAAATGAAAAATGGTGGTACTGGTAGTAGTAATGCTAACAACATACACTGGAAATTTTACCTCTACAGGGAACCGCATAGGTTCTGGAACTAAGGGTGTTGGGGGTGCGGCAGCATCCTCTGGTTTGAAGTGGTTTCCATCATATGCAGGGTTTACAGTTTGGCTCAATGGCTCTCAGAACCCCCACTACACACATTGTTCCAGCCCCCCTGCAGGGAAGTTGCAGTACATGAAGACACGGAGGATGCAAGCCCCTTGAGGCTTACATCAAAGAGAAAAGGATTCTCCACAAACTTTGAAAAATGCGTTATTTGTCAAGAAAAATCAAAAGAATGCCAAACTGTCAAAAGCCACCAGTGCTGGACAGAAGTCTGGCAGCAGAAGCTCGGAGAGATGAATTGTATTGGTAGCTACTGAGTGAGTTTTCTCAGGGGTTGCTTTCAGAAATACACAAGTAAGTCGAATTTGGCACATGTCAGAGTTGTATTGAACCCGGGAAAAAAAGAGATGGAATCTGATCAGAGCATCACGTCCATCTGCCTCTCTAGCCACCAGAGCAAGGCTGTCCTCCAGCGACTGGCTCTGTTGCATTGTTGGATTAAGAAAAACATGCAAGAAAGACAAGAAATTCATAAAAGAGAAACATTTGAGAGTTCAACCAATCTAAGGGAGGCAGCCCATCAAAGAGGAGATGATGACATGTTGCATAGAGTATCTGTGGAAAACGTGATTGCTAAGGATGCAGTTTATCGCTCAACATGCCTTTCTTCCTACTTGGTCAAATGAATCTTAAAGCAAAACCATCTTGTTATACTGTAGCAAGAACAGTCATCTTATGACATTGCATTTTATCAGCTGATTGAAGAGACAGACAATGATCCTATACGTACAACAAGCAGGCTCTTCTCCTGTCCAAGCCGCTACAAAGATATAAAGCCCTACGTCCCTCAGATGGAGAAACGGCAAGCTAGTCCAGTAGCAAATTACAGGCAACATTAGAAAAACACTATGGTTCTACCATTTCATTCCATGCACAGCATGGACAAGGCAAGTCTACCATTGTCCTATGCAGCTCAATAACATTAGCTGATGCTATCCAAGCTGCTAGTCATCTGAAGCTGGAACTTAAGTCATCCAAATGTTTTGTGGATGGTCTTCTGGCGAGTGAGCCCGATGAACAGTTTTCAAATGAACACGTAGTTTGGTATAAGGCCACTTCAATCCTTCAGTCTGAAATAGCCAACACGAAAGCCTCACAATATTCTCCAAAGCAAGGCGATTGTAGTTTATAGAGGCTGGTTATTTTTGTGCCCCAATTGGTGCAGGAATTTGTTCTTTGGTTGACAGATAAAGAGGCACATCCTTTAGTCAGCAGTGAGTATCATCCTTCCGAAGACATTCAAAGAAGGTGCCCGTCAATTGTGGAGATCCTAGTATTTAACACTTCCAAAATGATCATACCACTGCACACAAGCCTTGCTCTACAACTATACCATGAATCTGGGTCTCGCAAATTAATTGGCATACTACACCTTCATGGCTTCTGCATCAATTATGATGAGCTGAGGCAGTTCATCACTAGTTCTGTCAAAACGGAAGTAGAAAGACTCCAGGGGTGTGTGTTCATTCCAAATGGAATTGTACCACTTGATGCTTGTAGAATTCTCCTCCACGAAGGAGATCATAATATAGACATCAACGCAGAGACCACGGATGGAAAGAATACCTTCCATTCAATGACCAGAGTGGTATTTCAAGAACAGTCTGAAGATATTTCTTGTGATGCTGGACAACCACTGAAGCATGGGCGGGGGGAGTCACTTACTCTCCCCAGGTCAATCAGAGTCACTGATGCAGCGTGCAGTATTTGAAAAACCTAGAACACATCCAGAACTGACTCACCCCCATGAAAAAGGACTTGAGAAAAATCAACTGTGTCTGTAGTCAGACTAATCTTTATGGCACTGAACTGTGTGTCTGCCAAGGCAATGAAGCCTGTGGTAACCCACGCACTCTCACAGACCATAATGATGAACACGCTGATGATAATGATGTTGACTCGAAATGTCACCAGCACTATTATATTTCAATGATGCCTGTACAAAGTTATTATTAGCTTTTATTTCACCCTGTAGATTGTTGTTGTGATGCTTTGAGGTCACGATGAAATCCAGGGTTATGTCTTGAAATAATACAGAGAGTAATTAAACTAACAGAAACAAATGCAAATATTTCAAAGTGGTCATTTTAATGTGTTGCTGCTATCATTGTTTATCCCCCTTTCTTTGGTAATGGCACTATTTGACAGCTCCACATCATACCTCCTCTTAAAGTAGACATAATAAGCTTTCAAATGATGTATGATGTGAGTGTATGTAGCAAGGGTACATTAAGTCGACAAATCGGTGGTGTCTGCTACTCGCCTAATGTAGCATAGTAAGTGTAGCAGACAGACAGACAGACAAATGGGTAAATGATTGAAGGCTTTCAGCTACTTCGTGGGGAAAATATTCTTCATTGTCTGCTTGTAAAACGGTGTTGCTGTCTGTGTTTCCCTCGTGACATCACTAATTCCTGGAGTGCATTGTCTGTAAATCGGCTGCTTCACTGTGCCATGTCAGCACAAGAGCGTCTTTTCGTTCACAACAAGAACTCATTAATGCAGCAGGAACCCGCAGCAGACTGTGGCGTAGCAGCGTGTGTTCTCTGTTGTGCCTGCTCTTCACAAGGGTGAGCATGGGGAGACCCAGCACAGAGCTTTGATGCTCTGGGTGGATGCCTCAATTCCTGGCTGTGAACATAACTCTGCCAGGTTCCTCAGAAGCACCTGGTGGGGTTTTGTAACATGTGTTTCACTTTGTTTTAACACCTAAACTCTGCTCTCTACCTTGCTCCACCTTTTGCCTGTAAGCAGCTGGGAGCAGTGACTAACTCCTCCCTCACAGAAATGTTTGTTTGTTTATTTTTCCACCATGCCCAGTGAATCTCCATGACCACGTGACAGGGAGAAGCATATGCCATGCGGTTCTCCCCAGGAGTGGGCTGGAGGTACCAGAAGAATCGCAGCTCTGCTCTAATCTTGGAGACTGCTTCCCGTTCCCCTCTGTAGGAAATTAGTTAAAAAGGCAACTTCCCATCAGGGATTTGGATTCCATTGCCCTTTCCACATGCAGCGGATAAACATTTCAGGCAGGGTTCGGGAAAGATCTCTCCGAAGAGAGGTGATTAAAGCATAACCTTTTCCAGGGCACCCGTTAACTCCTCGCATCCTAGAGGCTGGCTTTTTAAAGTGCAGAGGGTAGGTTTAGAGGCATGGGAAGGGATCGACCAGGACAGGCTCTTTTCACTCTCACTGCCTTGGGCCAAATCCTGCAAAGCGGAAGGAACTCTGGGGAGCATTGCTCATCTTTGCTATTTATAAAACCAGGACACACAGTGTGTCAATATTTCATCATTCAATATTTATGAAGTACTGGCTTGCGCCTGCCATGAAATGTGACAGTGAGTGTCCTAAGTGCACCACGGCAAAGGAATACACACCTCTGCTCATGATATTCCTCCGCAGCTGCAGGGCATGGCCCCTCCCAGTCCAGAAAGCACTTCTGCAAAGCTCTCAGAGCACTTGACATTCATTCTCACAGCACCCCAGGGAGGCAGGTTGGTGTCATTATCCATATTCTGCAAATGGAGAATCTCAGGACAGGTAAGGGAAAGGACTTGCCTGAGGCCACAGAGCAAGTCAGAGACAGAGCCTAGGAATCCTGGCTCCCAGTCCACTGATCTAACCTCTAGACTATGCTCCCCTCCCAAAAATCAATGGTAATCAGCAGAGTACTAGGGATTATCAGACTCTGGATGGTTTGTAGCACAGACTCAGCTCCCTGAACTTTGCAGGAATGCAGACAATGGCTGTCCCACCAACCTACCCTTGGTACTAACAGGGTTATGTACAAGCTCACACAACCGTGAGGTGGTTGGGGGAACACGTCTGAGCTTTAAAAACACATCAGACACTCATTGGTCACGAGGCAATGAGAGATATTCTAAGGACACACACACCAGGCAAATTGCACACTACTCTGAGCCCTGGGATCACACCGCAGAGGCAGAGAGAACTAAAGAGCTAATCCATCGCATTAACTCTAAATGTTATTACTGCAATTTTCCCTGTGCATTTCAAACACCTCTCTGCCCGTGTCTCTCCCCAGAGTGGGCATAGCTTGCTGTGCACCAGGAAGCAGCAAACGGAAAAGTTCACATGGAGGAAAACAAAATGGTAATGACAACAACAACAAAGCAAAACACAAAGAAGATGCCCCTTTGCTGCTCTGTCCTCTTCAGAGCTAATTGCAGTGGTGCTTTGATGTATGCTGGTCGCTCGGGGAGCCTCAAGAGGTGGCTCAGCGTGTGACAAAGGAGGAAGGCGGATGTGGAAGTGAAGGAAGAAGGAAAAGAGGAGCCTTCAGGAGGTTGATGGCTGATGGGGAGGTTCAGGCTAGGAGTTTAATTCGAGCTACCAGGGAAAAACTTGGGTGTGTCCCGTACACTGGAGACAACCAGTTAACTACAGTCCTTGCACAGCTGCCTCTCCGCAGTGTCGCATGCGCTGCTTGCTCTGCTGGCAGCATGCTCCTTTCCACTGCATTGCAGCCATGCGTGGCTCCCTCATGCTGGGCAGAGTGCTATGAAGCAGCCAGTGGCAGTGGGAAGAATTACACAGAGGAGGCAGCGTCTGCTCCCCAACAGCTATTATGAATTCAAATGGCCGCTGCCGGCACCTACCCACACTTCCTTGCTCTAGTGAGAAGTTGTGGGTGACTCTCACCAGGGCCACCTGGCGTCACAGAAGACAACATGATCTATAACTAGAGCGACCAGCCGTCCCTCCACCTCCTGCCGTCACTCCTGCACCCGGCCTCACACTGAGATGGCAAATTTAATCTGAATTAAGACTAAATTCTGTCCTTGGACACTTGCGGATTTGACTTTGAACTGCAAACCTAACACTGAGCTTGTTAATTACCCTGGCGCTTAGTCCGGCTCAGGTGCGGATGACTGGTCACCTCTCCCGCTTGTCTCTCCCTTGTCCTGTCTTGTCTGTAGTGGCCCATGAGAACCACAGCCTCATGACCCTAAATCTAGGGGTCTGGAGCATGTCCCCTCTAGGACATGGGTTCAAATCCAGTGCAGGGTGGAAGCGGCCCAAAGCAGTTATCACCAGATGGCTATTCGCTGACCCCTACTTGATGTGTGTTTGGGAAGTGTCAGCTCCAGTCCCACAAGACGTGGTTTCTGAGTGGACTCAGCAGGGAGGCGACAGCATGACGAGGCCAGAGACTGACCTCCCCTCTCAGCTCTAGGCCTTCTCCTGACAAGGGACATCCACACCAGTACAGATCTCTAGTGTAGACATGTAGCACCAATCCAAGCCCCGTCTAAACTCCACGCAGTGCGTCTACACTGGAGATGTTCAGTGGTGTAGCTACACTGCAAAACAACACACACCCCCAGCGTATCTGCGTAGTCCCTCTAGGGTGGCTTTGGGGCACACCGGCAGGAGATGGCGTTTGTGGGGAGCCTGCATACCCCAACGCAGGCGATATATTCGCCATTCAGTGTGACGGAAGGGGGATGCTTGTACTTCAGCCTAGTCTCTCCCAGGCACCATATTGTGTGCTCCGTGGCCCTGATATGATACCTCTGCTGGAGATGCATGCAACTGGTGCCCCTCTGCTGACCATGAGTATTGTTTACTTTCCACTTGGCACAGGGACAATGCCACCAGCATTCATGTGCAACAAAGAGGAGTTTAAAGCAAAATGGGTAACACTTCAACAGGGCTTATTACCCCAACCTTATTTCACAGTGAGATAAGTAGGGCTCCCCAATGGGAGGAGATAATGTGTGTGTGTGTGGGGGGGGGGGCGCTATTAAGGATTTTTAACCTACATCTCCCCTTCTTCGGCCTTTGAACAGCTGCTAAACAAAATGGATCTGCACAGAGCAATCATTTCACTGCCTTACGTAATACAGCTCCTGGCTAAAGATATAATTGACTCCGTTAACTAATCCATCTTCCCATAAGCATGCGGGGCAGTTGGTTTTGTTTTTTGGTTGGTTAGGTTTTTGGTACCAATTTACAAATGAACAAATAAAAATGGCAAGCGACAAAGCTGTGGTGCTGGGGGAGGAATGGACCCGAGCCAGGTCAGAGAGAGATGAGTCATTGCTGTCTACAGTGCAGGGGAAGGAGAGGACTGCCAGACTGGCAATGTGGGGTTTGTGCCCTGTTTCCTCACAGACTGCCCTGAGGTTGGTCCCAGACTTGAGCCACTGCAGGACAGAGCGACAGTTGAAATGCAAGGAGCCAAGACTGGCTGGAGATTGTCCTTTCAGAGAGCCCAGCCAATATCCTGGCTCCCACAGCCCTGAGCCCCAGATCCAGGCATGAAGTTTTCCTCTCTGCCCAGTTAGAATCTAAGACCAGACACCCCAGCCCCCGCTTAGACACCACTGCCCTGGCATGAAACCCTGGCAGCGTCTCGGTGACTCAAAACCTTGCTGATACGACCCTGCTGAAGAGCGGCGAGTGGGGCGAGAGGAGGTGGCAAGGCAGAGGGCTGACCCTCCTTCCCAGCATGCCGCAGAGCCGCTCCCTCCGGTCACAGGAGCCAGCACCGCTCCTTCCCAGCAAGGTGCCAGGCTTCAAATGGCAAAGCAGGCGGTTCACAATACCTGTGTCTCCGCAAAGGTCACCCTTCCCAGAGCACCCTCCTCAGAAGCCCACGCCCCAGTGCTGCTAGGGTCTCCCTGAGGCCCGGCTGACGCTGAGTCACTCCGGCTCCAGTGTCCTTCCTGGGAATCCAGCCTCCTGGAAGAATGACTTCGGAGAAGGTTCTAGAACGGCCTGAGGCGCAGCAGCTTGCTTCTGTGGCCTTCGTTCACTGGGCACCCTTTGGAGCGGCGCATCGACGGCTGCTAACCAGTGAAAACACATTCCCTGGCCGGAAAAAATAAAAGCTGCCTGATGCGGAGTATGAAGCAAGCCGCTATCACTGGTGGCCAGTCAGCACAGCAAACATGGCCACGTGGGGGCCCCCAGCCAGGAAACGCTGCAGATTCCCATCGCCAAGGCTCAAACCACAGGTAATAAGGGGCAGCTAAAAGGTGATTTTTCCTGGCGAGACTGAAGATGGCAGCTGGGGCTGGGCTGATGTGGTATTACCTGGATAACCGCTTCTTCCTCCTGTCAGGGACTCACACTCCTATGTCCTGGTCTTACCTGAGAGTCTTCTCTCTCCCCCTGGCTAAGTAGGTGGGACACAGCTCCCAGCTCAAGCCACTTCCCCCAGCTATGCTGCTCTGACTTGCACTGAGATGGTCTCATATGCCGGTCACCACACTATACTGAGCCACACAGCAGTCGTCTCCTCTCCCAGCGCCCCCCCAGGAAGCAGCCAAGGTCTCTAGGAGCTGAACCTGCAGTTGGACAAGCTGCCAGTCTGCAGCCAGCCTGTTCCTCTCTGTGTATTCGGCTTCCAATGTTACATTTTTATCCCCTTCTCCTGCTGCTCAGACAAAGAGCAAAGGACACCAAGGAGAGGCAGTGTTTGCTCTGACCTCCTAGATGGCCTAAAATTAGAGCCCATTTTCTGGGTACTGCTGAGTGAGCCTGTCAAATAAACAGACCAAATGCATTTGTTAGCAAAAGCCTGGCTAGAGCTGTCGTTAAAAGGTTTCAAAAATACCCCCCTCTCCCCCCCCCAAGCAGCTCTGACTCAAGCGGTCTAATTCAGGCTGAGAATTGATCCTCCTCCGACTGTTGTTTCATGGCGTTAAAAGCAAGATTGATTGTAAATTTATGTTGTAAAAGTGCATCATTATTTGGGCACATTAATGCAGCGCTTTTCTGTGCAAATTGATGTTATTTTTATGATGTTGTTTATGGGTCTGAATAATCAGATTGATTCTTAATTTCTAAGGCTTTGTAGCTGAGCATGGGAGGAGACTCACAAGCTAGGCTGAGTTTCAATATCTCCAAGCACCCTGCAGAGCTTGGGGGGGTGCGTGGAGATAGTGGAGGGCAATGGGCCTGACCAAGAATCCCCCAATCCAAGCTCCACAGGCCAAACCAACTCTCCACATCCAAACACGACTGAATTCAGGGCCACAGAAATCCATGTCAGGTAACGAACTTCCCCACATACTGGGGTGTTTGGATTTCATCCATTATAGAACTAGGGAAGATCCAAACATGGATCCAGCGGTCATGCTTGAGGGCATGAGCAAACTTCTAACTAATGGGGAATGGGAAGTAATTTCCCTGGGGCTGGAATATTCCGTGACTGCCTACTACAGGGTTCCTTGCACCTTCATTCAATGCAGCGGATAGTGATCAACAAGGACAAGTTCAGAGTCCTGCACTTAGGACGGAAGAATCCCATGCACTGCTACAGACTAGGGACCGAGTGGCTAGGCAGGAGTTCTGCAGAAAAGGAACTAGGGGTTACAGTGGATGAGGAGCTGGATACGAGTCAACAGTGTGCCCTTGTTGCCAAGAAGGCTGATGGCATTTTGGGCTGTATAAGTAGGGGCATTGCCAGCAGATCGAGGGACGTGATCATTCCCCTCTGTTCGACATTGGTGAGGCCTCATCTGGAGTACTGTGTCCAGTTTTGGGCCCCACACTGCAAAAAGGATGTGGACAAATTGAAAAGAGTCCAGCGGAGGGCAAGGAAAATGATTAGGGGGCTGGAGCACATGACTTATGAGGAGAGGCTGAGGGAACTGGGATTGTTTAGTCTCCAGAAGAGAAGAATGAGGGGGGATTTGATAGCTGCTTTCAACTACCTGAAGGGGGGTTCCAAAGAGGATGGAGCTCGGCTGTTCTCAGTGGTGGCAGATGACAGAACAAGGAGCAATGGTCTCAAGCTGCAGTGGGGGAGGTTTAGGTTGGATATTAGGAAACACTATTTCACTAGGAGGGTGGTGAAGCACTGGAATGGGTTACCTAGGGAGGTGGTGGAATCTCCTTCCTTAGAGGTTTTTAAGGTCAGGCTTGACAAAGCCCTGGCTGGGATGATTTAGTTGGGATTGGTCCTGCTTTGAGCAGGGGGGTTGGACTAGATGACCTCCTGAGGTCCTTTCCAACCCTGATATTCTATGATTCTATGACCATTGTCACTGGGGACAGACTGCTGGACCGGACGGACCCTGCCGCCCCTCTGGCAATTCCTCTTTTCTTATTAGATTTGGATGTGAGGTTTGATTTAAGCCCATTTCTGGGGCAGGGCTAAGTAAATGTGCCTTGAATAATGGACCAGACCTGGTCTTTACCCCCAAATTAAACCCAAATTCTGAATATTTAACAAAATCAGGTCTGGGCAATGTTTGTATTTGCTTATAACATGTTGGTGCTGTCTAGGGATTGAGACACAGTGGCCCTAGGTGTGAATCACCCCTGGTGTGAATTTTGCCAAGTAAAACCCCAGCAGACTGGGCTGTGAATCCCAGTCCAACATCCCTGTGCTATCTGGGGTTGCTTCAGGGCGAACGGGCGTGCAGGGCAGGATGAGCGACATGGCAATAGCCTAGCAGAGCTCTTTGCAGAACAGCTTCAGCTCCTTTTGTGCGCATGTTGCGAAATGCAGCTGTCCGAGGCCTGTGTTTAACGATGCACCAGCACGGCCTGTCAGAGTGAGTCAGAGCAATGGCAGTGAGTGGACTGCCTCAGCTATCGGGATAACAGAAGCGGTTGCCATGGCAAACCTGTTCCTCAGGGCCAAAATACAGATGTTCAGAGCGCGCTAGTTGCCAAGCGAGCGGTTGGCAAGTGCTGTTTGCAAGGATGATTGTCTCCTCCTCCCCCTGCTGGTGCAGGGTTTCGGGCTGCATCTCCAAGGAGCTCAGGAATCAATCAGGAGTCCAGTTCTGAGCACTTCCCTAAACGAAGTAGAGGAAGAGAGAACCCAACAAGAGGAGGAGAATCGCCCTCCTCCCCAGGAGGTGCCTGGAGTCTGGAGTTATTCAGGGCCAGATTCTGATTTCAGTGGGGCTGTTCAGAGGGCAAGCCAGCACTCAGCATGCGGACTGGTATCAGAATCTAGCCCTTGAAGTCGGGGGCGGGGAGAGCATCTGCTTCTCCTCTTCCTCTTCCTCCCTTCTGCTGCTCAGTGGCTATTACTGCCATGAGCAGGCCAAGCTAAGGAAGTGGAATTGGCCTGGGTCAGGAAGGCAGTGAGGCCTCTCCCTGCTGGAGGTTCCACAGTTCTGACTCCAGAGAAATCTCCATCCCCTGCTTTCACAAGCTGTCACAAGCATGGCCCTCGAGGATGCCCAGTCCACGAGTACAGCAAGGATGGTGCAGGGCTTAGGAACTTGGGAGGCCTGGAGTCAAATCCCTGCTCTGCCACCGCCCTCCTGTGTGACCCTGGGCAAATCACTGAGCCTCTCTGTGCCTCAGCTCCCCGTGCAGTGGGGATAACAGTGCTGCCACCACTCACAAGGGTGCGAGGATGATAAACTCATTACAGCTTGTGAGGCGCTCAGTTAATAAGGGGATGGGGCCCACGTAGGTAGCTCGTAATGATACCAAAGCCCTTAACAATGATTTTGAAATTAACCTCTGGTTCCACAAGGAGCCAATGGAGGGATCAGGGCACTGGAGTGATGGGCTCTGGTGGACAGGATCACTCAGCCATTGGACCAGCTGAATCCTTGTCTGTACCCTCATTCCCACCCTGCGTGCTGTGAGCAGCAGTAATCCAGCCTGCAAGGCCTGGATCACTGACTGGTTACCCTTCACTTGCACCCTGCAGTTGGTGTGTGAGACTTAGCCACAGGCGTGCGTGAGCAGGGACAGCGGGGGAAGATGCTGGGTCTAGAGCGGTGAATGAAAGTTCGTGGAAACAAGGTGTTTATCCGTATTGTAATGATCTTGCATTTACAGAACACAGTCCATCCTAGTTGTGTATGTGCACGCTAGGGTGACCAGACAGCAAATGTGAAAAATCAGGGTGGGGGGTAATAGGAGCCTATATAAGAAAAAGACCCAAAAATCGGGACTGTCCCTATAAAATCGGGACATCTGGTCATCCTAGCGCACGCACATGTGTGTTAGAGATCAAAAAGACGACTATCCCAACTGGTACATTCTGCTAGAGACACATAGTGGACTAAAACCTCCGCTGATTAAAACAGGCCTCACTCCAGTGAAGTGACTGATTGACACCAGCTGCGGATCTGGCCCACTGCTTCCAAAGTCACAACCTGTAAATATTCTCCATTGTTCACATCGGCCCCAGCATTTCTATGAATGTTCTTGCCAGTGGACTCCTTAGAACAGTGGCAAGAAGTGAACTCAAAAGGGGAAGGGACGCAGGCCAAGCAAATTTGTTGTTTGAATGAATATTCCAGGAAAACATTTGCCTGCAGTTGTCCTGTTTTACTTGACCCTGTTCTGAGACCCTGAGATGAAAGGTCAGAGAGGTGCACTAACAGCATAATATTGCCACACACATGCTTTACTTTAATTGATTGTTAGTCATAGAACCAGAGAATCCTGCAGAATTGACTGCCATGAATAATTAATTGCCATCCAATCTGATCCCAGATCTCCTCACTGAGGGTCTGTTCCCCTTCAGTTCCCATTTCTTTCTTTCCCCGCTCATCCTTCTTGCAAAGTTATGACGGAGGATGAGAAGTGCTTCCTTATCTAAAGAACTTTTACCAGGCCATTTAAATCATTCTAATTACTCGAGAAACACACCATTAACTTTTCCAATGAGGTCTGCAGAGGGGAAAGGGAAATCTATGTATTATATATATCTACTGTATTTTATGCGGCCTACAGGAATAATATGGAGGAATAAGACAAGGGCAGAGAGAAAATAAACAGGCAACGTAATGTCCTGACATTAGGAATTCAGAATTCATTAGAAAAGCATTGATTGCCGTGGACTGATTTAGCACACAGTTTGATTGTCAGGCATACAGCAGAGCCAGCAAAAATGCACTGCAATTCAGAATTATTTTAAAATTGTGGTCGAAGTACTACAAGGACATATTCCAAATGTTTGACTCACCAGAGCAGGTGCAGGACATTGCATGCTCTCACAGAAGCGAGCAAGAGTTTATTACCGAGGACCAGCCAGTTTCTAGGCTTCATCCAGGCCTTACTTTTTTGTTTTGTTTTAAACCTTCTGCTACATCTCTTTAATGGCACCTGGGGCCTGCGTTTCAGCGGTGCTGAGCGCTTGCAACTCACATTGACTTCAGCTGAGGCCAATGGAAAGCCCCCCCAATGAGCCTACTGGGCCCACGCTGGAGGTTCGGACTCGAGGCAGTTGGAAATTTCCCAATGGAACATTTTTCCATCCAAAACCACTGATTCATCGAAAGCGAAATGTTTCACGGGAAATGTGACGATTTCAACAAAGTTTCCTTTTGAAAGAAAAATTGAAAAAAGTATTTCAGTGTCTGAACGGAATGTTCCAAAACAACTTTTCCTTTCAGTTTTTGTTATATAATATCACAGAATAGTAGAAGAGTTGCCTGACCCCTTTTCACTCCGGGTTTTCTCTGTCCTGGCTCCCCCTCCTGGACCTGCTCTGTAGCTTTCCCTGCCTTCTTTTATGAAGAAGCCCCAGTTTCCCCAGCACCAAACCTGACCCACCCTCCAGATGCAGCTAGGCGAGCTACCTGGGCTCTCAAATGCCTGTTAACGCTTTGTTCACCGGTGTGAGGTAGACACCCCCTTGCTAGAACATAATTAGAATTAATAATTAATGTAACATTGGCAAAATCAGAACAAAACTTTGAGATTGAGCAGAAACTTTTTTTTCTTGCATTTCGTTTCATGGAAAATTTTGAATTTTTTTGTTCTCGTTCTGTTTCAGAATGATTTTTTTTTTTAAATCACAGATTTTCCTGTGAAACGGAAAACCGGGTTTTTAGTCCTTCCTCAGCAAAACCTCCCATTGACTCCAGTAGGAACTGTGACGAAGTGAACCATTCACAACTGGGCCATGGGACTTCTACTTTGGGAGATCAACGGATCACCTAGCACGTCAGCTTCTGTTCACCCCATCTCAGAAAGCAGAACGAAGGGCCAGTCAACGAAACTGAAAGACAGCTCTTTGGAAGCTGGGAAAAGAAAAGAAGAGTTACTTCTGCACGGCAGCTCAGTTAGCTCAGGGAACTCAGCATTGGGACCGAGAGGTTAGCAGCATTCAGAAAAAGAAATCGTTTTAGGGGGATGAAGAGAGGATACAGCATTACAAGAGAAAGAGTTAAAAACTATCCAGGAAGAGTTGTACCCCCTCCTGCAGCAGGGAAACGTCTTACTAACGGGGGTTAGGAAAAGACTGTCCTTGAGGCACTTTATTCTATAACTGCCCAGCATTGAAGTATCTGGTACTGGCCACTGTCAGACGCAAAGTACTGGGCTAGATGGTACTTTGGTCTGATCCGGCCTGGCAGTATTATTATTATTATTATGTGTTACCGTAGCGTATATCCATGAGCTGCAGTCCTGGATCAGGGCCCCATTGTGCTAGGTGTTGTATAAACAGAACAAAAAGCTGGTCCCTGCTCTGAAGCGCCAACAATTTAAATAGACCAGATGGACCCAGGGTGGGGAAAGGGGGAAGGCGCACAAGTAGAGTGAGCAATGTGATGGCCACAAACATCATGCTAGGCCATGTCTACACTACCACTTATTCCAGTAAAAAAAAGGGACGATATAAACAAACATTTTCGAGAACCTCTCGCGGAAAGTTTTTGCAAATCTAAGCTCGGGCTCGGTTACATCTCGCAGGAAAAATACCTTTTGCACACGAGTCGTGAGTCTCCCTTTGTTCTACCTGAGAGATTTGCCTCTCCCCTTCCTACCACTTATGTTGACAAAACTTACAGTAGGACCTCAGAGTTACGAACGCCTCAGGAATGGGGTTGTTCGTAACTCTGAAATGTTTGTAACCCTGAACAAAACGGTATGGTGGCTCTTTCAAAAGTTTACAACTGAACATGGACTTAATACAGCTTCAAAACTTTACTATACAGAAGAAAAATGCTTCTTTGCCTTTATTTTTTAGCGGTTTACATTTAACACAGCATTGTACTGTATTCGCTTTTTTTGCGAGGGCGTGTCAGCTGCTGCCTGATTGCGTACTTCCGTTCCAAACAAGGTGCATGGTTGACTGATCAGTTCACAACTCTGGTGTTCGTAACTCTGAGGTTCTACTGTATGTTGCTCAGGGCTCTGTGTGTGTGCAAGTGGAACAATATTTAAAGAGCAGAGCATTGCAATTCACTAGATTTCATCTAGCAACTGCCGCATATCTGCCACAGGAAATGTAAAGCCCCTGGAGAGATGGCTAAGAAGCAAACTGCCTCTCTGTGGATTATGATGTCCCTTGAATGTCCCCCTAACTCCTGGAGGAGCCTTCAGGCTGCCTCCATAGCACGGTGGACCAGGACAATAGCAGGAGGAGACTATCAGCACTGAGAACATTCTGGGGAGGAGGGAGGGGAACACACACGCTTTGAAAATTGTTCTTACAAACATAATTTATTCAATTATGAAATGATAATCTGCAGCTCTTTATGGGCTTTTCCAAAGGTTTAGGCTTAAGTCACCCAATTAGCCTATCAAATCTCTGCCAGAGCATCAGTTGGCAAAGCTTGCTGTGGGGATGACAGGAACCCTTTGGAGAGTGGGGGGGTGGGCTTTTGAACACACTGTGCTAACATTAATAGTGGTGCACAAGACGATCCCTCTCTACTCCTTCTCTCCTTGGTTCAGCTCCTTGGGATGGGGGCGCAAAAGTGTTCAGGGCCAGATTTGCAAGTGCTCAGCACCCAATATGCACCCAAGACATCGAGCTCCTTTGAAAACCTGGCCCCCATTTTGGTTGCTGAGCAGTTTTGAAAAATCTGGCCTACTGCTTCTCTGAAGCTAGCTCCAGGGCCAGTGCAGGCAGACTCCCCACACACCCTCGCCAATGCACCCGCCCAGCCCTAAATATCATGATTATCTATTCCTTCTAGTGAGGTACCCCCGATCAGAGATCCAGACCCCACTGTGCTGGGCGCTGTACAAGCAAACACTAAGAAAGTCCTCGCCCCAGGGCGCTCACGATGCTGCATCTAGAGACAACAGGTGAATAAACTGACATGGAAGGAGGGGGAGTGAAGACACAAGTAGAGACAGTGACGTTCGCATACATTCGCCATCACAGTGAGGTCACTAGTCACAGCTGCTTGCCTAACCTGCACCATCCCTTGCTATTCCAGCTCGGAAACACCACCTTAGTTCTGGCCAAAGCACCCTGGCTGTTGTTTCCTTCCCAACTATCCACCTACCTCACAAATATCTGTCCTGTGCAATGCCAGTCCTGCATCGCCTCGGATCTGTGCTGTTTCTCGCCGCCTCAGTCCTGATCTGCCAAACACACGCAACGCACCTCCCCCTCCTTATAGAAACCGCATTGTTACGGCAGGACACAAAGCTTCTTCTCATCTGCCCTAGAGGGACTGGAAATTGCAGTGAGTCTTGTGGACTGAGCTCTCCTTTAAACTCTCCTTAAAGCTTCAGCGTTAGCCTATGAGATATGGAAGGCAGCAATACTTACACTGTGTGTACTGTCAATGCTGCCAATATCTTTAGTTAATGGTAAAAAGTTGACGGTGTGAGCTACCCAGTGCATCAATTCACGATGCGCAGAGGGGCCTGAGACTGCTCATTCTATCCAATTTCACTGGCACGCCAGTTCAGAGCTCATTTATCCACTCTTGCAGAAGCTCTGGCCAACCTCACTGTCCCCTTGCTTTTCTAGCTAAAGATCTCAGGCTACATCCCTAGCTCATGTAGACTGACCTGGCTCCACTGTCTCTGAGGAAGTTATACTGATTTACACCAGCTGTGGAACTGGCCTCTCATTTCCCAGCTCCGAGCTGGGTTTCCTCTAGGCTCTGTGTGATACTATCTCTCCAGCTCTGTGGGGAGCTGACAGCTCTGTGAAAGTGTGATGGTTCCTCACTCCTATGGAGCATTCTCATTAAAATCTCATTTCCAAATCAGATTGTATGAGGGTTGTATGATCTCTTCCTCTCCATAGGGGTGCGAAGGCATCTGCGGCTGGATTTACCTCCTCTCTTCCTCCTCTAGTGCATTCTTGCTTTAATTTCCTCTGAACGAGGGACTGAACTCAGATACAGTGCCTACACTGAAAGAGGCCACTGGCAGATGGGAAGAACCATTTCTACCAGTCTGATCTGGATTTGAACCAGCGGCCCAAATGCTGACTACGTCTCTCGATGACCAACACTGCTCAGGAATTTTGACACCCACTTACTAAGTTAACTGCCATTCAGGAGTCAATATTTTCCCCTTGGTCACATATGATTCCATCTCCCGGGGTGATATTGCTTTGTGAGTAAAGCTGGTGGATGGCAAAACTTTCCTCCCTTCTTCGCATCCAATGTTAATATGAGCAGGCTGGGATATGCTAACAAGCATATTTTTTTACATACATCCCAATCAGCTAATTACTCCTCTCCTGCGCTCTGCCTCCCATTGTTAATTAACACGCTTTTTATATCAGTGCATCGCCACAGCTTCAAAAGTGTTTTTCAATCCTCAACTGCAAACCTAAGAGGCATGTCCTGCCTTTTTTCACTTCTGGAACGGAGGCTCAGTCAGCGCAGATAATGAATCTGCGCCAGCCATCACAGTCGAGAGAATTTTAGAGGGGATTGTCATGTGACCCAGCCAGTGGAAATGTGAAATAAACCTTTACGGAATAATTAAAGGAATTTTTTTTAAAAGTTTAAAATGCGCAAACATGAACAGAATGTTAGCAAGGGGCCCAAAACAAAGCCACTGAGCTATCTGGAGGCCACCCAACCTTGGTGGTTCAGGCCAATTCTAGTCTAAGGCTCGCGGGGTAGATTCTGGTCTGAGTTACCCTGGTGTGAATCTGGAGTGACTCTGCATATGGCAGTGGCGTTATCCTGGTGCAATTCTTGAGTGTGACCCGAGTCAGGCCCAGAGTTGGAACAAAACTCAGAATCATTTATACAAATCCCTTTTGATGTGAGGTATTCTAGATAAACTGAGGCTTGGATCAGAAACACTACTATTTGGGTTTTAAAAACACAAAACTTCTCTGTCCCTAGTAGAAATATTCACATTACATTAGCATCTAGTGGACCCAACCAAGATCAGAGCCCCAGTGTACTGGGTGCTGTACAGACACATAGAGATGGTCAAGAGAATCACAGGGTTAGAAGGGACCGCACGGGTAGGGTTTGTTGTGTCTAAACCATCGAAGGCAGATGGGTCCAGCTTCCTTTTGAAAACCACCCAGTGAAGGAGCTTCCACGACCCCCCGAGGCATCTGTTCCATTGTCCTTCTGTTCTTACAGGTAGGAAGTTTTTCCTGAGATTTAATCTAAATCTACTGTGCTGTAGTTTGAACCCTCAGTGGCAAAAGAGAACAACTTTTCTCCATTTTTTTTAGTCCTTGCTCTGAAGAGTTTACAACCTAAATAGACAAGTGAAATGGTGGGAGAAAGGAAGTGTCACCTCCATTTTACAGCTGAGGAACTCAGGCGCAGACTGTTTAAATGATTTTCCCCAGGTCATGTGGGAGGTCTGTGATGGAGCTGGGAACTGAGCCCAACTGCCTATTGCCCTACGAACAACTTTCTTCTCTGAAACACTTCTGATTCAATAAATTCAAATCCTGAATTCAGAATTCTGTTTCCCTGTTTTCACTAGTAGTCAAAAGGCTAAATGTGATCCTCAGAAACAACATCAGAGGACCCCAGAGTATATCTGTTGGTGTTGGGAGAGTTTGACTTGCTAATGAACATAGCAAAATTACAGAAAATAAATTATAATGAGAGCAAGTCTAATGACTAAAAAGTTAATACTCTGGGAGTAGAAAAGCATGAAAGATCTCAGATTCTAAGATGGCCTGTTGGTTTGCTTGACCTCCATAATCAGGAAAAAGAAAGATCCTTCCAAATGAAGAAAGAAGGTTTTAGTTCTTTATGGACGGAGGTTTTGGAAATAAATAATGATGGTGTTTAGTGATATAATGCAAGTAGCTAGGCAGTTTATGAGTGCTCAATTTAGAACACTGATGGAGAGGTTTGTGTGTGTTTAGCATGCCTATTATTATGTGGTATTATGGGTTCTTCTCGATATATAATCATTGTTTGAAGTGGGGATTACTGGAGTAGTCTATTTTTATAATTGTATTTTTAAATGCATCAAGAAGTACCTCGTGCAAAAAATAGATAGTCCTTGTTATTGAATTAGAGTGAAAATCCACATAAATCAATGAAATATATATATACACACACATGTGCATTTAGACATGCACTTACCCAGTAAAAAGGAGCCCCCATCCCTTGCATTAAGAGATCATCATCCACCATAAAAGAGACCACTCCAATTAGTCCCCATTCCTTTTGACCATTAGTAAACAGGTTTATTCATTTATGTCATTTTTTCTACTCTGTAATGACAAGTGCCCGTCACATGCCCTGGACAACCTTTTAAAAAATATATCAGGAAACAGACCCCCTCAGCTATCCCAAGCTCAAGTCAAATAACCCTACAGAGGCAAATCTGTAAGACCAGATAACTTGCATCCAAGAGTATTAAAAGAACTGGCCAAAGAGCTCTCTGAACCAGAAATGTTGCTTTTTAACAAATCTTACACAAGAACATAAGAACGGCCAGACTGGGTCAGCCCAATGGTTCATCTAGCCCAGGATCCTGTCTTCCAACAGTGGCCCATGCCAGATGCTCCAGAGGGAATGAACAGTACAGGGCAGTTATCAAGTGATCCATCTCCTGTCATCCAGTCCCAGCTTCTTGGAACAATGGGGACTGGAAAAAAGCTAGTGTTATGTCAATATTTTAAAAGGACAAATCTGATGACCTGGGAAACGACAGGCCAGTTAACCTGAGTAAATGTATGACTCTATGAGGCAAATTAATTAGCCTCCCACAAAATCCTCCCCCAGGCTTCCCCCACCCAGCCACACTCACCATCCATGTTCTTGCAGGTGAAGAAGAAGAGATGGTTGTTGCAACTAAAGAGGGTGCTAGGATGGCCTGCGGAGGGACGGAGTTCCAAAGTCTCCAGGCCCCCTTGGAGAATGCCCTGCCAGTTGCCTTCTCTTTTTCTTCTACCAAAATCCACAACCACCAGCAAGAGCTTATCAATAAGAAACACATTTAACATCTTCAAGATCTCTCACCAAAGGCCATCCCTACCCTTCACAGCTCTGGAAAATGCACCAAGTCCTTGAGGCCAATAAACCAGGGCCATTGTGAATCCAAATGGGAGCTGAGTTTACAGAGACACCCTGCCAGCTGCCCTCTCTTTATTTGAAGGACGTCCAGCTTGGACACTGTTACTGATCACAGCTGGGGCAGTGTGGCCACGGGTGAGAGAGAGACTTTCAGCTAAATATGGCCCACGTCAGTTAGGGCTTTATAGGTCATAGACAACACCTTTAAGATACATACATGAATATGTGTGTATAGATTGACAGACAGACTCCTTAAAGGTGTTGTTTTTGACCTATAAAGCTCTAAGTGGTCTAGGAGCGATATAGATATAGTAGTTTGTGTGCGTGTGTATTTCTCCTACCCTGAAAAAAAGAAACCAAAAAGCAAGCCTGAAAGACAATACGTTTCACTTCTTGCTCTTGGTTTCTCTCCACCCCACTCACACCATGAAGGAGTCAGAGCCTTTTCCAGGTCAAAACGTCAACTTCCCAGTTGGAGAAACCCTACTGGCAAGCAATTATGTAATTAGTATGTGTCACTTCTACAATTAATTATTTCACTTTAATTTTGTAAAATAAACTAGATTTTTAGAGTGGCATAAAATGTACTTAGAATATTTTTTTCAATTCCATTTAATTGTTTAAAAAAACAAGTGGGAGAAATGACTGTTCTACGCAGTGTGGGGCTGGTGGCACAGGCTGCTGCGAGATACACGCTGTAGCTTCACTGAGCAGAACTCTGTCAATGCTTCTCAGTCCTGATTGACAGGCCACCACAGAACTTGCACTGGGACTCCTTCACCCCACAGGTCTGCCCATGGACCCTGCTGTCCCAGACCTAGCCTTCCTAACCAGCTCTGCCAATGCACCACAGTCTTGACCTGCAGCACCCACTGCCACTCCAGTCCTGTCTCTTCACAGCACCACACTGACATACTCTCTTTCTGCAGTGCCTTCTGCTAGTCCAGCGCTGGGCCTTTCTTGTGCAGAGTTGATCACTTGAACCAGGCTGTACCTTAGTTCTTGGGAGATTTTATGATGTGGGCAAATATCCATTAAGCAACAAGAGTCACAACAATATCCTTTTGCTCCAAGGGGCAAAGCAAGTTTAATATTCTATTGTGTCAGCTACCTGGGTTTCAAACCTTCACTCCCAGGTATTATACTGCATTTCACTTGAACCCCGTGTGTTTGCCTTGATCTAATAATGCCAGGAGTCACTGGTAATATTGACTCTGAGATTCAATATATAAGGCCATTGTAAATCATTTATTTCATTTCCTTGGAAAGGTCTTCATCTATGGTGTCTAAGAGAGGAAGTGGGTGACATTCAAAAGCAATAATGATGGCCAGAGCAATTATTACAAAGGGTGAAACGACCTTTGAGACATGTTCTCTTTGTGGGTTAGCACAAGACTGGTAGTGGCCTCCTTCCAACAATCCTTCACACTCAGAGTCATGAATAACCACCCATTACCTGCTCTTCCACCTTTTACACATTGTCTGTAACTTTAAAACACTCTAATGAACTGGATAATATCTGAGACATGACTGCCCTCTACAGGATAGAATCAGAGCTGCTCAACTGTGGGCCAAAGGCCCCCTATTGCTAACAGAGGTTCCTCTTTGGCTCAAGTGATAAGGACCAGTGGTTTCTGGAGCAGAAGGCTCCGAGTTCTGGCCCTGTGAAGTTCCGAGACCGCACTAAGCAGCATAATATAACTGTCAAATCCTAGAGGCAACCATGGATTAGTTTAAATTCTTATAGTGATTTAAAGGATTAGTAGCAATGGATAAACTGACCAAAGATTTTGAGTTTGGCTTTGGTTCAGCTCATCATACAAGTTTGGACAAGAAGCACTAGCCAAAGACAGAGCTACTCTCAGCAACCCACAACCTCTGGCTTGGCAAAACGGGGTTGGATATCTTGCAAGGAGAGGATTTTTGTGGGATTCCTGGTTTAAATTGTTTTCTAACTGGCGTTTTTTGCAATGGCCAGGAGCCAAATAAATGCCTAGGGTTTTTAAAGAAAAAAACAAAAAATGGAACTAGTCACCATGTTTCACATGTAAAGTGGCCTTTTTTCAAAAACAAAACTTTTCACTAAAATTGACATCGGATTTTTCTGTTTTCACTAAATTTCTCACCGTGTTTTATGTTTTATGTTCTCAACATGTTTATCAGAATTATGACAACATATTTTGTTTCCCAAAACTACATCTTCTTACTAAAAACTAAGTTTTCATCAAATAAAAAAAATTGAAAACACTTGGAAAGATTTTGGTAAAAGAAAAAAACACCGAAGGC
This sequence comes from Malaclemys terrapin pileata, assembly GCF_027887155.1. NCBI lineage: Eukaryota > Metazoa > Chordata > Testudines > Emydidae > Malaclemys > Malaclemys terrapin. The sequence continues at coordinate 32,833,818 of NC_071519.1, forward strand.
AATTTCACACAAGTTGGAAAATGGCTCCATGTCAAATCCCACAATTTTGACATTTCTAACTGTCTCATTACATTGCTTTCCTGATTTTTGACCCACTGGAACAGAAAATGTTGACTTTGTTTTTCCAAAACTCAAGAAAAGTTTTTTTCAGCCTGAACTGAGTTTTGGACAAAACTTAAGCTCATTCAAACCAGTTTACCCGAGTCACAACCACCTAACTAGCGCAGCGGATTCCCTTGCCCTCTCTGCTCTGTCTTAGAGCCTGTCAGCACTACCAAAGCAACTGAGTCAAGGGACCCATTAAAACATGGTTAAAATCTGTAATGTGGATTGAACTTGCCTGTGCTGTAAAGGATTGGATAATGTGGCCAAATCCAAAAGGTGTAGGCCAACAATGTCAAACTCAGTTGTCTAAAGTTAGGCACATGAGGCTATGACTACAGTCACAGTGGCAAGCAGAGTATATACACTGCATGCCCCTCCCACTCCAGCATGGTATAATAACACTATAGGTGAGGCACTGCTTAGACAAGGAGGGTAAAGACACACCAGAACCTAGGGTATGTACCCTACATGGCTCTCTCCTCGCCGAATCAGTGCCTCCCCCAGCTACACTGCTATTTCTAGCAGTGTAGTATCCCGTTGTCTCCCTGCTGCTGAAGCCTTTCCCCACCACAGGGAAGGATTCCAGCAGGGAAAGGCTCTGGCCATGGGGAGCTTCCAGGGCCTTTCACTGGTGCATGTAGTTACACTGCAGTGCGGACGCAGCCTACTTTTCACTGCAGCTACATGTACCTGGCATGCGGCCATCAGTGTAGACAAGACCTAAATAACTGGCCTGATTTTCAGAGATGCTGAACTCCCCCCACCGCGCCCCCAGCTCCTATTGACTTTTACTTGGGTGCCCAACTTTAGGCACCCACGTCTGAAAATGTTGGCCCTAAGTGGCTTTGCTCCCGGTCACGCAGCAAGCGGCTGGTGGAGCTGGGTACAGAAGGCACATCTCTGAGCTCCCCAGGAGTTTGCCTTTCTCCTTGGGGACAGGCAGAGTGATGAGAACGTGAATGAACAGGGGAAGGAAAATCGCCAGCGCTCCCCGGGTATGAATGTGCAATTAAAGCACCGAGGCGGTGACCCTGTCAGGCAGGGCGGGGGATTTACGGTGCCAGGAGAGACAGAGTAGGTCCAAAGACATGCAATGAGTCTCACCCGAGTCCAGGTCATCCTTCCCACATGAATTAAGAGTGCCCAGAGATCAGATTCATCATGGCGAGCCAGGCTGGAGATAGGAAATGTGGCCACGCTCTAACAAGGGAAGGAGGTGAGCGGTACGTGGTAAATCAGAGGGAGGGAAAGGACCGGGGCAGCTGAAACTCTGAAGCCCAGGACTTCAAATGAGGTGAGCAAAGACGTCTTCCATGAGCACAGAGGAGCTGGTGAATCATCAAGGGGAGCAGCTAGGTCGTCACCCCTGTCAAGTTAAACACGGCTTGGGAATGAACGAGCTGTGGGGGGAGAGGAACAGACATGGGGTGGTGCCAAGCGACCCCTCTTAAGGATATTAGCATCAGTGAGGAAGACAGATTCAGGCAGTGCTCTGGGAAGTGTGGTCCAGTGGGAAGAGCAGAGGCCAGCAGTCAGGACTCGTGGGGTTCTAACTTGTCACTAACTCTGGGCAAACTGCATATGGGCAGGTTTTCCAAGCTGCTGGGTGCCCACTGAAAGCAATCAGGGCAGCAAGGCTCAACACCTGTGACAAATATGCCCTTAAACCTCTCTATGCCTCAGCTTCCGCAGCTGCAAAATGGAGATGTGATCGCCTTGGGAAGGGCAGGAGGAGGGGACGTGAAGCTCAATTAATTACTGTACATAGGTGATAGCTATATTGCAGATCTATTTATATCATCTGTGGGAAGGGAAAGAGAGAGAGAGAGTAGCACGTCTTGGAAACTCACAGCTACAGCTGACTTCATTCCCAGTGCTGGAGCTCACAGAAGGGCCTGTATCACGCTTGCCCTGAGCTGCTATTGCCAGAGAAAGAACCGCCCAAGGTGCCGCGGCGGACAGTAAATGAATCCAGGCCAACAACTGCCAGCAGAAACCGCCAGACTAAATCTGCCCATAACGGATAAAGAGTTTTGTGATGCCAGTGGCAGCGGAGTCCTTACCTGGGTGACAACCCCACGAGGCTAGCCTTCAAAATCCAACTCTTTGAGCAAGCACAGAGGGCTTCAGTCCCAGGGCCGTCTCTGATGGGGGAGCGGAGTGTGGTGCAGAGCACAAATTGAGGACTAGCACTAGCACTGGCAGCAGGATCTCTGACCTCAGAGGTCTCAGCTAGCGCCGCATCCATAAAGCAAAGAGCTGTTCACCTTGGGTGATTATAAAATGTGTCTTCTGTAACTTGTCAGCCCATTCACCCAGTACGCGACTGCAGGCACTCCCTGTCCCCTCTGATGTGCCTTGAATTTAGCTAGACACAGACTGGGTTAGTGGACGTTGGCGTGGGAGTAGCCAGCCTCCTGCAGCAGTTCCCATTGCAATCAATCATGTTTCTCTGTGTGTGTGTCTCACTCTCAGATTGCTGCTCACTCTCTCCGCACACGGTAACAGTTATTCTGATACTTTGCACTTCTCCCATGCCTTGCACACAGCCCCCACCAAGGACTTTGCAAATCTTTAGCACCTTTTGGCCTTGTCTACCCTAAAGAAAATTATGCCAAAATTCCCCCCCCGGTTGCTAACATGGATTGAGCTCCATCAGAGGTACCAGCACTAGCCGGGAGCCCTAGGGGTGACAGGCTGCCAGTCAGGTTGCCAGACCACTGGGGGTCTAAGCACCAATTCATCTAACACTGCTCAGAACAAATCTTAACAACATGGTGCTTAAAACACCAGCAGCAACCAGCAACCTATGTACACTCAGGCTCCTAACTTGACTCCCACCACAGGAGCTGAACAAGGGTGAGGAACATAGATATAAACACTAAGGGTACGTCTACACTGCAAAAAAAACCCACCCTGCAGCAGTGGGTCTCAGAGCCTGGGTCACGTGACTTGCTTTGTGGAGCTCACACTATGGGGCTAAAGAGGGCAGCACAGATATTCCCACTTGGGCAGGGCCCGAGCTCTGAAACCCGGCCAGGGGGTGGGTCTCGAAGCCCAAGCGCCAGCCTGAATGGGAATGTTTACACTGCTACTTTCAGCCCTGTAGTGTGAGCCTGAGTCAACTGACCCGGGCTCGGAGACTTGCAGCTTTGGAGGGAGGTTTGCAGTGTAGACGTATGCAAAGACTCACCCTCCTGGGGGTCAGTAAGATCAGCAGATGAAGCAGCTGACACATTTTGAGGCAAAATGCCTTGCCTAGCAGCACCCAATGACTCCATAGTAGAGCTGTGAGTAACAGCGCTGGCCTCCTGACCTGTTCTCTAACCACTGGTCACAGTCTTCCCCACAGCTGGGACTAGAATCCAGCTCCAACTTTCAAAACATGCATTGGACCAACTCTGCCCTGATGCCGCTGCCTTGGCCTTGGTGGAGTGACCCCAGGGACAGGTCTGGCCCTGGGTCTGCTTCAGATTCCAGTTGGGTGGGGTCCTGATGATACTGTTCTCAAGGCAGCACAGCACTGCACGTTTGCTGCGGAAGCAATCTCCAGGGACAGAGAAGGAGACCCCAATTAGAGCCGTGGAATTCTCACAACGAGCAGCGTTGAGTAATAAGCCCCTGAGAACCTGCTTGCCCAGTGCTAAGCTTTTGTTACATTTTTAATGTCCTTAAAGGCTCTTTGATGGTCTCCATGCTGTGCACAGAGGAAAAGACGGCCCTAGACTGAGGGTTTAGGCACATTCCCTTCAGAGAAAAGCTTCCACGCTGGTGGAAATACTGAGTATGGGAAGGATGGAATAAAGGGTGGGGGGCCTCTGGACTCAATTAGCCTAATTACTGCTTGAGTTCTGTGGCCTGGAAAGTTCAGCTCAGACACAGGCATAAGAAACAGTGAAGAAAGTGATAGAGAAGAAATCAAACTAGGAGATAAAGATAGTTTGTGTTGGACAAAGGCTCCATCTTCACTGGTGCCAGCCTTTCTCCTGAGCACTCGGCATACGCTCCCCCTCTTGCCAGAGAATCAGGGTGTAGAAGGACTCCTGCTTTCGAATGTGAGGTTTACATGGCAGGAAGAAGTGAGGCCAGGCTGGACTCTTCCAAAGTGATGTGTGATTTTGGGTGCCCGGTTTCAGACACCTTAAGGAGGCTGGCTTTTCCAGCAGCACTAAGCACCTACCTAAATCACCCCCATTTATGACACCTCAAGCAGCTGACTGGAATAACGGCTCACTTTGGAAAGGAGTTTACTAGCCGTTTGGAAGCGTCTCCTGAACCCACACTCTGTCAGGTTTGCTGTCCCCATAGAGAGCCCATAGACAAAAAGCTGCTTCTCACAGTTCCCCTTTTCTCCTGAACCTCATCTCACCCTTCCCTTTCCGGAGCATGGAACTTCTAAATCAGCAAGACAGAGTCTTGGGGACACGCATTGGGTCTGATTCTCCTGTCTCTCATGCTGGCTTTACACTGATGTAACTCCATTGGCTTCAATGGAGTTACTTCTGGTTTACTCCGGTGTGCATGAGAGAAGCAGCAGACCCATAGTCGGCTCCTCAGGCTGAGAAACGCTTGGTGCAGCTGAGGAGATGGGGAGGCAAAGGTAGCTCCAAACCACCTTCATTTCTCCCCACCCCAAGGGAATGCGATCATGCTGTCTGTTCTCGCTCATGTGCTTCCTCTAGCTGGGAAATAAACTCACCTGCTCCCACAGTTCCAATTACATTTGCCCATCTAAGGCAAAAACATCTCAGTGTTTTGCAGGTATAGAGCCATCCCTGTGGGGTAAGTAAGGAGTTCTACAGGTGGGGAAACAGACACAGCAAGGGGCAGAGACTTACCCATGATTACATAGCAAGCAAGAGCAGAACTAGGAAGAGAACGCAGTAGTCCTGTCTCCTGCCCGAAGAATTACATCAAAGTCCCCTACGAACTCCCCAGAGTCCTTGCTTCATTACCAAGTCCTACTCCCTTGGTACAAAACCCACAGGACGCTCTCACCAGAACATTTTCTTCTCCCTGCTCCACAACCTCCCACTCACCTGTCTGCTTTATGAGATCTGATCAGCAGGTTTTTAATCAGTCTTTTACTAACTGGAGAACGGGCGATCTTGGATGTGAAGAGACACTTATTTATCCCTTACCAGACGGTCTAATGAATAATTTCATGTTTGCAAAAGCTCATTTTGAAATTTGAAGACAAGAGATATATTGCCGAGACGGCTGGAAGACTACGACATTAATTTTGTGCTGAAAGATTTACTTAAAAATTAGATTTTACAATTTTAATGCCTCCATTCTTTTCTTTAAATAAGCTGTGAAATACAGTTAATTAGACTTAAAACCTAGAAGCTTAGACATTTGGGCTTCAGTGTAAGCTACAAAAGAAAGCAATCTTTTTCACTTGCAAATTAAATCTAAATTCATTTTATGACTAACCCCGCATTTAAACATATACAAGCCCAAAAATTGCTATATTATATGTGGTGGGTGTTGTGGGGACATGGTAAAAATGGACAGGGTATTTCTCTCCTTCAGCCATGTTAAGACTGAGTAACATTTTCAAAAGCACTAAATGACTTAGGAGCCTGATTCCCATTTTCAAAAGTATATCGAAAATAGGACAAACTCCTAAAATCCTTAGGTGCTTTTGAAAATTGTCCACCTTGTCTCAGTGTTCTGGTAACAAAATGAGATATTGGAACCTAGAGAGACTGGGATTGGGGGAAATGAGTCTTCCCGGCCAGCACTGTTGTGTAGTGGTCCTGACTGCTATTACGCTGCTGCTGTGTTTCACCCCAAAGCTGGCTGCATTTTGGTGGGGAACGAAGGTAGCCTTTCCCTAACTCACAGAGGTGTTATGAAGCCTGGCTGGTTAATGTTGGTGAAATGCTTTGGATCTTCGCCTCGGTCTATGCCAGCCCACGCTACTCTAAAATTCCTCACCATTGCTAATTCCAATGCAACTCTACTAGTGAGCGCAACAGCTGAAGCACAAGCGTAGGCAAGTTGCCAGAATTGTGCTGTCTAACCCTGATCAGGGCAAGGGCATGCAAAATGATGCTTTAACAGCGGCCGCTGCAGGCCCCATGTCCGCAAGAGCACTCCTATCACTGGTGGGTAAAAATCTGTCTAGGGATTGGTCCTGCTTTGAGCAGGGGGTTGGACTAGATGACCTCCTGAGGTCCCTTCCAACCCTGAGATTCTATGATTCTATCCCAAGTTCTGGGTCTCCTTCCACCAACCAGCTATTGTGACAGTCTCTGTATGAGGGCTCCCGTTACCAGCCACTGACCATCCTGCCTGAGTTTCACTGAGTGCATTTAATTACCCCACACCTGCAGAATCAGATGTGTGCAGGGAAGGGGGAAAAAATGGAGAGAGAAAGAGAAGGCCTTTGACTCATTAGCTGCATATTAAATTCTGGCGTTCGAAGCTGATGGGATTTATAATAATGAATTAATCCCACAGAAGGAGACAGGTTTTTAGCTACTTGGTTATTAGCTGCCTGGGGAGGAAAGGAGACCCTGCTGTGCAGATGTGTGGCATTAAACTATTCCTCTTACACCTGGTGCATGCTGTGTGTTCCTTGTTTAGACAAAGAGCAGTGTTGTAAGAAATATCCCCATGTGTTCCCCCTGACAGGACTCCATTCCTCGGGACACCGGTCCTGGTACAACTGTTGGTCTGCAGTTTAAAGTAATGTTCTAAGTCTGGGGGTTCCTGGTTGTGTGACCACGAATTCTATAGTAGGGTGAGACAAAAGGAGAGTTGAGGTGTGGTATCACGGGGCCTCCATTCTTACCTCTTCCTTGTTCTAACTTTCTTGGATCTCTTATTCCATTGTCTCTTGAAAGCAACCCTACTGATTATGAAAATGGCATCTCTACTAGGAATGGGTGAACCTCCTAAGTTTCAGATAAATGTTTAGAAGTTTGGATGCTTCGCTGAACATTCTGAACTATATGAGTCTGCAAAACTCAGCTGGAAATCTTGTGAAAAGAGATTTTCTGGTGCTTCCAGCTTCAGGTCAGGCTGGGAAAACCGCCAGAGCAGTTTACGCCTGTGGTTCCTATCATTGCAAGAATGGTCTATGGGTGTATATATTTAAATAGTTGATAGATTCTGGGATAATAGCTAATAGATGGTGCTAAAGATAGGTAGCAGAGTTCTTGGGTTTTGTAAGACCAATCAAACTTGTTACTGAGTGCACTGCAAATGGTTTCCTCTGTGCAACTCTTGACACGTACCACTATAGGAAATCTGCATTAGAGCCAGGAACTGAACCTAGATTGCGAGTACCAGACTAATGCTTTAACCACAATCCTTCATCAGCCCACCATTTAAATGCTCCTTCAACCAGACCATCCCTTTTTCATTGTTGCTGTGTCATGTCTGCCTACTTTCATCTGCCTTTTTCTTTTAGTCAATAAGGCTAGACTTACAGTTACCTCTGATCCATTCCTCTTGGCTTATGCTGAATGAACTCAGATGATCTTGTGTAGGATCAATATTTAAAGTGCCTTGCTCTGGTTCTCTGTAAAAAAAAGTGTGAGAGAAGCATTGCTTGCACTATAATGGATTTCAGACCTGGGCACAGATTGATGGATGGGCCAGCCTGAATTAATTAATGAATTAATTCAGCCAGTGCAGAGACTGATGAAAAGGCAATTCCAGTTTGCAGGGCTTAATTTAAAAGATTTCCCACCCTTCTCTCTATGACTACCTGCTGGAAGAAGGGGAGAATGCAAAAGGGAGATAGATTTTCTGAACGCAAAGCTGCAGAATATAGGAACAGATATTGGGGGAGAACTTTAAATCAGAGATGGGCCCAAGGCAGACTGGTCAGATCCAGTCAGATCTCAATTTTCTCACACTTCAGCGCTTGTGAGGTCAAGGGTTCTGATTGAGTCATTACAGAGACAAGGGCTGGACACAAAGCTAGGTGTCCTGATCTGAACTTTCCCAAATTTCTGAGGTGTTTGGACATGGCATTTTGGTGTGGGGCTGTTTCCACGTTAAATTGAAATAATTAATTAAAAGCACAATCAGTGGGCCAGATCCCTTTATGTTACCCCAGTGACACAGGGGCTGGAAAGCTAACCCTAAACTGGCAGCTGTGGATTCCCCTGACACTGGGGACAGGGATGGCATAGATTTAGCCAAAGAATTGGGGAGCCCAGAGATGCTGTTTGTGGCCACGCCCAGAATTCAACCAAGTAACGCTTCCCCAAATAATGTGTAATCCCAAATATTAAAAATACTTTCACTGAGCTGCTAACTAGACCAGCCATTTAGAGCCTGATCACCCCCATGAGCCACATAAGTTACACTGACATAAGCGCCGGTGTGGACAGCGCTATATTGGTGGGAGAACTTCTGCCGCTCGGGGCGGGGCTGGAGTAGTTAAGCCGACAGGAGAGCTCTCTCCCATCGGCTCAGAGTGGCTACATTAGAGAGCTTACAACGGCGCAGCTGCATCGGCACCGCTGCAAATGCTCCAGTGTAGGTGTGCCCCTCCAAGTAGACGATTCACATTTTGGAAATAGCAGGAGTTTAGGAGACGCCTTATTACTATTTATGACGACCATGCTTGGAGCTCCATTGTGTTTGGCTCTGCACAGACACAGAGTAAAACACAGCTCCAGCCTCCAAAAAAGTTAATAGTCTAAGTAGACAATGCAAAGAAGTCTCCTTCTCCCTATTGTAAAGATGGAGAAGGGAGATGCAGCGATTACGTGATTTGCCCAAGGGCTGGGTCCTATGTTCCATTCTATGCATCTGATGAAATGGGCTGTAGCCCACGAAAGCTTATGCTCAAATAAATTTGTTAGTCTCTAAGGTGCCACAAGTACTCCTGTTCGTATCACCATAACCGTGATAACACCATAACTGCTTCTCAGCCATCTTTCCTCCTTTCCTCACACACCTGCAGCTCATGCATTAGCTATACCTTGCTCCAGGGGGTACATGGCAGGAACCCACAGGCTGGCTATTCTGTATGTATGGACATATCCCCACTGCCCATCATCCACACCCTCATTGAGATGCCTCCTCAAGTGACAGCGAAAGCCATGCTCAGAGCTAGCTCACCTTATTGTGGAGCCCATGAAGCTTTGGGAATCAAAGCAGCTCCCCCAGTAAGGGAGCCCTTCACAACTGACGGATTAATTGACTGAAAACTTCTAATGCCAGCTGTGTGGTGTAGGCATTTTAATAATTCCTGAGGTGAAATTAATCACTGGCTCCTGCTCTTTCATGCTGTCTCTGAGGCACTTTTAAATTCCACAGAGAGTTCCTGGGTGGTCTATTTTCCATGGGTAACTTTACCTTTCGACCCCAATTAAATCTGATTCCCACCTATTTTGTGGGAGGCACCTGTTGAAATATCATCTCTGCTTGGCCATACCTCAAAACAAAAGTCAGTCCTCCAGAAGCTGGGTTACCTAGACATGGTACAGGTCTGTGATTACATATGGCTCTGGGATGTTATAGCACACCTTGGGGTGAAGAGGGGAGATGCTAAAGGCAGAGTGACTGAAAGATGTAGTAATCTCCTGAAATATAATGCCTGGGGTGGTGTCTTATGGCTTCATTAATGTACTCACCTGAGATATGTCAAATAATTAAAAGAGAAGGGGAAAAACAAGCCTATGGATTTAGTCTAGTGCTTTTATCTTCTCTAGCATCTTCTACCCAGGAAGCCGAACGTATTTTATTGGCACTGATTAATTAATCCTCACTAATCCCCTTGTGAGATAGGCAAGTGGTATTATCCCCATTATGCAGAAAGGGAAACTGAGGCCCAGAGCAATGTAACACAACAAGTCTGTGTCAGACCCCAGCACACACTCATACACACAAAGAGCACACATGCACTACATCTCTGGCATTAAGATCATTATTATTAGATGATGTGAACACCCTGGAACAAACTCTCCTGGAACGTCTCGCCTCATTCTTCCAAGCCCAGGGGCTATGCTCCTTCCCTGGGTGTGGATGGGAGCGAAGCTCCACGGATATTATTTTTTCCATAAACGGCCCCCATCAATGAGGAATCAATATGGTCTCCTTGCTTTACGGAATGTTTCAGTAATCCTAATTGGTCACTATGGCAACCCCAGCAGCCTGAGCATCCCATGGTCTCAATGAAGAGACAGTGAGAGGAGAGTGAGCAAGATAGAGGTTAAGCCTATTTATTGTATAATGCTCTGCCTTTGATATCACCTAGATCCACATGCTAAGTACCTGGAAGGAAACAAAATCCTGTGTAAATTAGAATGATACCGTCCAATCCTCTCCTCATTCCCTGACGAGCTGGAGCCGATAAGACTATTGTCTGGAGGCTCGGGGTCTCAGCAGCTGCCTGACCTCTCTTCGTCTTCACGGCTAATAGAGTTTCCTCAACTCCCTAACTTTGCTGGGATTTGAAAAGTGAAAGTCCTAGTGACTCGCATGGACACTGGCATTTGTCATGCTGGGACTTCGGGACTGCATCTTGGCTTCTGTCTTGTACAGGGTTGAGTGCGTCGTTGGAGCTTTAAAAAGGCAAATAAATAATCACCTATCTCTGCCTCCAATCCCTCCTGCCTGGGATTAGCAAGACATGTGGCCAGTTGAGGCTTCGCTTTTTCAGCTAAACTCCATTTGTTTCATTATTACTGTATCCTCCCCCCCCCCCATCCTCCTCTGTCTCATCCACCCGCTGCATTTCCCCCACTCCTTGGGCTTCGTTCTCACTTACGCCGGGCCTGAGTCTGCTGCCCTGAGCCTTGGTTCCGAGTTCACACCAGAGCAACGCTACCCAGTTGGAAGGCAGCGTTTTGAAGGCACTTTGCACTGACATTGAACTAGTGGAAATGGCTGCACAAGGTGCAGGGAAACGGAGTACCTGGCTGTAAGGATGAGGCCTTCGTCTGCAGTCATGTTGTAAGGCCTAAAGCCGAAGGCCTTCGCCTGCAGCCAGATTAAAAGAGCAGCCAAGCAGCAGCCATGAGCGGAGAAGCAGGAAGTCACATCCTCACATTCCATCTACATTACATTAAAACACTGTCAGATCGGGCTGGTAAGAAGGAGTCCCCATCCTAATGGCCCCAATATCACCAGATAAAGAAACAGATCTTAAGAGGGTTAAAGAAAACTTAGTTCGATAGTATTCTGTCTGGCAAGAAATCACTTCTCAATAGTTGTGGTTGTGAAATCCTCATTTCTTTATTGTTTTGTCATTATCGTTTTGTTTATTGTTTTGTCATTACCCCACTTGCCTATTGTTGGTCTGTATGATCTCGGTCTGGTTCGTTGATTGTTTCTGTCGGTTACATAATTACTTTTGCTAGGTGTCAATTAATTAAGGTGGTGGGGTAGGATTGGTTAGAGAATTTTGTTACACTATGTTAGGATTGGTTAGTAAAATTTTAGTATAATGATTGGTTAAGGTTCACCCCAGGACTCAAGTTTCACTATATAAACTGGGGTCCAAAAGGAAGTTCTTTGGGAACCAACTCCAGGACACAGAGATGCCAAGATCAGAGATACCAGAGCTGCCTCAACACTCTCTCAATGACACTGCGGGAAAACTGGAGTCCCCCAGATGGACCTGATCCTGATCCTGACTGGCCATCAAGAAAAGTTCATCCAGAGGCATAGCGAGCGCCCTCCGTACCCTCCAACCGGAGGGGGCCCCGCAAGGAAGGGGGCCCCTAAAAGTGGCAAAATAAATACCGCATTCCAGTTTCTGCATTGTAAGGGGCCCCGCCCGGACATATGTTCGGAGGGGACCACGTTCGGAGGGGGCCACGTTCTTTGTTGCTACGGCCCTGAGTTCATCTGTCTAATTGGGAGTGGTGAGCACTGTCTGTGTAGCGTGTGCAGTCTGCTTTGGGTAATTTTTATTAAATAGAGGATAAGGCTATTACTGGGTAAGGCTCTTTCACTGGTAAAAGCTCCTGCAAACCCACAGGGTTACACCTTGAGCCCTAGGAACTGGGTAAAGGTGGGTGCCCTAGAGTGTGGGAGTAACAGAGAATTTTGTGTGGGTAACATGGCGTCTACACTGGGTTGTCAGTACAGGGATTGTCTTCTTCGCTACTTGCCTGAATACGGCTAGCACACTGTGGCCCTCGTCTTTGGCTGGAGTTCTTAAGCATAATTAATACATTAAGTGGGGAGGAAGGTCTGACCCCAAAGTGGCAGAGACTACAGAAGGCAGGCGAGAAGGAAGGTTACATTAAGGGGCAAGACGAAGCATGCAGACCATTCCTCCTACGTGAGGGCTGATACAGAGCAGGCTGTTTCTGTCTAGGTAACCTGGCAGCCCCCAGGGGAAACTACCTACTCAGGTGCTTTGACATCCAGCGCTCAGCTGGGTCCCTTCTGAAGAAAGCAACTCGCCAGCTGTTCTGTGCATGCAAATAGATTCCTTTCTTCTGTTAGTAAATAAGGCAACAAACTTTCATTTTCCAAAGAAGAGAGCGAGGGACCATTAGGGACTTGGAGTCACCAGAAGTTTATTTGAGTTGAAAGAGAAGAGAGAAGCCTTGGCATTTATTTAAAAAAATACCCACCTTCCCCAGAGAAGAACTGGGAAGATAAGCTGGGGGTATGTGGATTGAGAAAGCTCAGAAGGAAAAGGGGAATCCAAGGGGGAATTTGAATACAAGAAGAGAAAGAAAATTCTTCATATTTAAATCCAAAAGGACACTGAGGGATTCAGCAGCCAGAGACAAAGAGACACTTTGCGAAGTTCCTCAAAAGAGAAGAAAGGCTATGTAGCCACTGCCTTGTGATAAATTATACATCATGCAGGATGGTCTCTTTGCACAGGGCCCAGATGGCAGGCACAAGTGAATTCGCACCAGCTCTGGAATTTTTTTGTCACAAACAAGTTAGTCTTGCATGTGTTTTACCAGGAGCCAGTTCTTAAAAGGCACAGCGGGTAACTGGGACTAGCCTAAACTAAAAAGGCGAATCAGAGTCCTAGGGGGAAATCTCTTAAAACACATAATTATGAATGGTGTTAAACTGTGGAAGACAAAATGATGTCTCTGTTTAGATGCTGGATTTACAGTAAATACCAAGTTCTCCCTGTGGCTGCTGTTGTATTTATTAACATTATTTGAGCACATCAGAGGGCCTGCATTCAAACAGCTTCAAACAACAGCAACAAATCGTTGCTAGATGCCTCTGAGACTATCCTGAGGCCTGTCCCCTGCCCCAGGGACAGACATTAACACCAGTCCAAAGTGCGCACACTTCAGATGTGATGGCGTATTACCCGCACTGTGCGCTCGCATTGCCCCGGTGTCAAAGACAACAAAGTGCAGAGACGCTATGAAATGGGCCTGCCGTCTAGTGGGATTTGGCAGCGATTGGGACGGCGCTTTGCTCAGTCCTCTCCCTGCGAGCACCTCGCTCTTCCGTTGCCTCGTCCCCTGACAGACGTCTATCCCAGGGGCTTTTCTTCCATCGCAGCAGAGCGCAGATGAAGCCATGTTATCTGATGGGTGGTCCCCCCACGGAGGAGTGAGTGGCTTAGAGAATACACGGTAATCTTGGCAATAAACCGAGCTGGGATGGGAGGCATCCAGTTCCATGGATAATCAGGTTCATTCAATGGGCATGAGAACATTATATGAACTTATTGTGCTAAGCCAAAGAGACATAACAGTGGCTATTTATAGACTAGCTGGTGGGGTTCCTTGGGCCAGGATCAGGGACCTCGTGTAAGAGCCAAGGGCAGCCATTGGTCTGGATCCTTACCCAAGCCCCCTGACCTCCTCTCCACACATGCCAGCTGCCAAGTGGAGCCTGCCTTGCCTGTTCCGGCTTGTTTTTTTATAGCAGTGGTTGGAGGTCATATGACCTCCAGTCATCCAATGGGCCAGGCCATCTGACACTGCAAAAGTGTGCACTCTGCTTCATAAATGTGCTGCACTCACAGCCACCACATCACCCACAAACATCCCAAATACATGTATCTCTCAAAAGGATGATGAAGAAATGCAACGCAAACTCTGAACCCCTTCCTGTGCCAGATCCTCAGATCCAATGCACAGAAAGAAGGAACCACCACCACCAAATCCCATCCCTGGCTGAAATGGGAGAACCCAAAACTCCTGTCTGAGCTACCCATTCTACAACCATGAACACAGCGGGCAGGGGAGGAGAATTTGGCTTGCAAGCGCACGAAGGAGATATAATTCCTCTGAGCAATTGAACAGAGGAACACGTAAACTGCAGCGCATTTAAACAACCAACCCATAGTAGTGAGACCTATTCAACTCTGCAACAGTCCCCAAAGTAACGTAAAACTGGCCTGGACAGAGCCCTGCAGAATAGACTGTAGGAAGTGTCTCACGCTGGCTCTAGGGATGGGGCAAACGCACTGTCCCATCCCGAGGTCTTGCACTCTTTGAAATATGATATGTTTGCCACCTTTCAGTTTCACTGAATGTCCCTTGCTTTTCTGTCCGAGATAGCTGAGGAGCTCCTTTCTACCTCTCTCACGCACCGCTTCTGACTTTCCTCAGAATTTCCTCTCCTCTTGCATTGTCCAGCCCCAGGAGGCTTTGTTTTCCTAAAAAGAAAGCCTCATTCTATTTCCCCTCCTGAGAAACTGATCTATCAGCTTCCTTTGCTTTCTGACCTCTCTTGATGGCATTCAGCAATGTGAAGATGCCCGGCGCTCGAACCCTTTTAGCAAAACCCTCTAGCCTCAGAAGGGAGGGCAGGCAGCCAAGACACCCAAATGAAGATCTGATCTCTCGCACTCCTGAGGCGCATGAGGAAAAGGAGCAGTTCTCTCCAATGGGGGCTGCTAGTCATCTTCCATTCCCAGGACAGACGGAGAGCTGCATCTCAGGCCTCGTCTGGGACCCTCGTTGGTAAGGCCTAGTATTCCTTAGGGTGGTATCTCTCCTGCACTCTCTGTCAGGGCACCGGCCTGTTAATCTTGTCATATTATCCCCACGTAATAATCGTTTCTTCCCCCCTGTTTCATTGTGTTGCCAGAGATGACAAAATACATATTTTAATAAGCACGTTGCTCTGAGGGCCCGGGCCATGTGTCAGCATCAGTTTGCAATATCGCTGGCAGAGGGATCTCAAGATAATAGGAGCCTCTTCATCTACAATGGAGCTGGATTGGAGCAATTGAATGTCTGAGGAAGATTACAAGCAGTTATGGATATTGCTTGTCATGCTGCCATCAGCAGACGCCTTTTTCAATTGACTAGTCGCATGTATTTCCGGAATAGGTAATGCCAGATATATTTACTGTAGCAAAATTAGGCTGTGATGGTCCTTGGGAATGATTTGCAGATGTCATTTGTCAATAGAGCCTACAAAGCTTTAACCCTTCATTGCTTGTTTAGTGGTAATCACTGAAGAATCACCCTTGGGATAATTAAGCAACTCTTACCAAGCAAGTCAGGTTTTTTTCCTATGAAACAGCTATAGGCCAATGAAACTGTTCTGGAAAAGCTCTGTAGTATGCAACAGGGATGAGACCAACAGAGTCATCGAGAAATGCAAATTGGCCAGCGCTTCAGCCATCACTAAGCAGCACAGCTCCACTGACTTCGTTGGAGATGCACCGATTAATACCTGGTCAGCTGAGGCGCTGACCCATAGAATTGGATAGAGGTTCCAGGCATGCCCTGCTCCCACTGATTGCCATGGGATCAGTGTTAGGTCCAGTTGCCTGTAATGAGAGTTCAGGTAGCGCAGCACCTCGCTGTACCAAGGGCTTATTTTGGACTGAAATGGAAACATCTCTAAGCAGGTCCTGGGGCAAAGAGCACTGGGTATGTGTCATGTAGGGCACAGGTAATGACATGAAGATGGAAGGTTTAGGGCACTCTATTACAGTTCTGATTTGCCTCTGGGACGCTGGGTTCCTTACAGGTAAGAAGCCCATGAATTAGGAATGTGTGTGGTACATCTGATAGGCCTGGACAGATATCAGAGGCTGCTCCTGAATGGGAAATGATGGCAAGTCAAGGGAATAAGTTCTTCTAATGGATTTACATGCCCTGAAGTTGACTTTGCCAGACCCAGAGCTATCACCTGCCAAGCCGCCGTGCTGATGACTGGCTCCACCTACTGCAGGCGGCGAAATCCTGCCATATCATCTGTGAAATTGTTACTGTCATCCCCTTCCCATCTCCCAGCACAGCCACTTGGCCATCACTGTTCAGACCAACATGGAACAGGGCGTGGTGATGTGACAGCTGTACAGTGTTCCCTGTTGCTACGGCATGAATCTCTCAGCAGCCCTGTTCTTATGCCTCTCTCTCATATGCAGGGGTGGGTAGAAATTCCATCCACACTGGGCCTTTTGGCTCAAACTTTATACCCCATCTTAGACAGAACCAGGCCTGGACTGGAAATGACCTGCCACATCCTCCAGAGACAAGTGAAACCTCACCCTCTGCTATGCACAGGCCTTAGGAGAAAATCCCATCCCAATGCAAAATGTTCTCATCAAATCACAGCAGGATGAGAGGGAAGCAGACGGGGCAGACCTCTATCCTTCCAACCTCAGCAATTGCAGGATTATTCCAGAGCGGTCCATTGCCATTGGCCAGCAGAACAGGGCTCGCTCACACCTGCTACCTGGAACTGCGGGAGATGCCATCACTGGGGTCAAGGGCACAGGCAGAGGCAGCGGCTGCACAAACGTCCTCTTTTCCCTTATGAGGATTTTGATTTTTGCTCTCTCTTCCTGGAGTCGGTTTTAGATATAGATATAGATATATTAGCCAGCTAAATACTGACATGCCAGAGGGGCCCTCCACCGAGAGCCGCACCATACTTAAGCATGATAGATGGCAACAGCAGCAGTCATGTGGTCAGGAGGCAAATCCAGAACACCCCGAGGAACCGGAGATTTGTGATCAGATCCTACATGGGCAACAATCTCATTCATCACTCAGGAACAAGGGAGAGGGGGGGTAAGGTAGCCTGGGCCCCAAGGGCAGCGCTTTTCAGGCAGCTTGTTTAACACTTTTGAGGGTTCAGGCAGAGTGTTTTTCATTCCTCGGACTGAGGCCCTTTGAGCACCACCCTGGCTAAGAGGAGTCTGTGGGCTCTTTTCCTGCTGTTGGAGCTGAGCGTTGCCTAGCCTGGGAGCTCTCTCCATCCACCCCATTCATTTCCCTCTCTCTTTCCTTCTCGCACTCGCTGTCGAATCCAGCCACCTCGAAAACGCACACTGCCCTTTCTAAAAGCATGGTCAGCCGTGTCCCGGCAGCCTCTTTAGCAGAAGCTCTCACTTGCTGCCCACTGATCACAGCAGACATGCCAATGCCCAAATCCTCATGTGAGTCAGGAGATGCCCTGTTATTTGTCCCAGCTGCCAAAGTACCTTCTCCGCTCCAATTTTCCTCCCAGCGACACTCAGAGATTTTAAAACACACATTCCCTGCCTCACCCCCACCATCAGAAATGTTCTGTTCTCTCACAGCTAAGCCCGGAGTTGTCATAAACAGTCCATAGCCACATGCCTTGATCAGACTTTGATTTCTCATTTGACAGCGTTTTTCATATGAAAGCGCAGACCCTGGCTTGAAAATGCTCGGTGTGGGTTGCCTCCCCACGCTGCACAGGGAGTGGGGAATCAGCAGGGGGATTTGCATGTTTGCTCTCCTGCAAGGCAGCACTTGAAAATCTCCAAGCCTGACTCCACTGCTAAAAGAACTGGCAGCAGCAGTGGCAGAGTTAAGGGTGAAGGGCTTGTTTATGAGGCTCCATGCTGTGAGCTGCAAAGGTCAGCGCTCATCTACCGCCTAGCGTGTGCCAGAACGCTGGCAGCCCATGTGGCTCACAATTCAGAGAGGCTCTGCTGAGACAGATGGATTATTGATGGCAAGGAAGGTCCGCCACGCTGAGGATAAAAGTAGATGCACAATGGTATAAGGGGCATGGCAGAGAGGAAGGAATCGGAGAGAAGGGAGTGCAGTGTGACAGACACCTGGACATCGAGCTTTGGCATCTGCATACAAGAGAAATCATGACAGGCACTCCCCCGGAAGGAAAACTTCATGGTATTTGCAGTATGTGCTGAAGAGGAGGGGAAGGAAGGAAAAACAGATAAATACACTGGGCCTACCATGAAACCTGAACATGAAACCACCCCTATTAACAACCCCTCTGTCTTACGTGACTGCTCGAAAGAGCCCCCAAATGTCTGGAGATGAGTTCTGTTCCACTTTCACTCAGTCACCTGCATTGGGCAGCTGAGCTCCGACACCCCCTAGATGTGTCATTTCAGATCGGTCTGGCTGTATGTGCATGGGAAAGAACTAGTGATGGAGGAATGCAGGAGCCCTTCTCGCTGCGAACATCAGGATGGAACAAGATGAGAAGAAACTAGGGTCTTCTGTCAGGTCAGAGGTGATGAATCCAGTGTAAAGAAGCTACAATCAAACCTTCTGCAACCTCTGACACACACAGTTTCACTGAAGAACTCTAGGCAGATGTGCATAGGCCGGGTCTTCAGGAGTGTCAGTGGGTATAACTGAGGGTCTGCCTGCACTGCTCAGAGAAGTAGGTGCTGCTGTGTGATAAACCTCACAGCCTCCACACAACCTGTGCACCCATCTGGGGGAATCCATCAGTAACAGGGGCGAGGATAATGAGTCCCAGTGCACCTCGTACTACCATGGGCCCTTGAAAACTGGGAGCAGCAGTGGCCAGGAGCCAGCAGGTGACCTACAAGAAGTCTTCATGCCTCTTAGGTAAGGGCAGCAGATAGGAGAGACACGGGGTCAGGGTAACCCTAGGGTGGGTCTCCCCAGGGTAGGTGGGAAGGGAGCGTCTCCCTCCATCCCAGCTGGCAGGAGCTGGGAGAGCCTCAGGAATTAGTCCCCCGTAGTTTGTTTATTCACTGGAGTTTGAAAATATAGCCCACCCAGGGAAGAGGGGCTTGGACCGAGCAGTTGTTGGGAGCTTTGCTACAACTGCCCTGGCTGGGGAGTTTGCTCACCAGCTTACACCATCTCTTGCAGGCTGCAGCGTGGTAGTGCAGCCTCCTCCACGGGAAAATAGCCCGTAAACCTATGTAGTCACTGGTTCACCGGTCACACCCTCATCACCCCACTTTGCTCTTGGGTGCCGGGAGTCCAGACGCAGCTCTACTCCAAGGCATACAGACACCACAGCAGGATCCCCAAAGTTGCCTCTCCATATGTCCTCCCCCAGCATGGCAGAACCACGCAGGCACTGCTGCGTCTCTGGGGTGCCCTGTACCTCGGACGAGGGTGGAGGGAGAACAGAGGTAAGATCTGTCCCTAGTTCTGTTTTTCAGTGTCTTTCCAGCTCCAGCAGCCCTGTATGGGTGTAACGAGGGACAGGACGATCCTGCCTCTTCTAGCAGCTATTCTGAGAGGCAGCATGGTCTAATGAGAGCTGAGTTCTAGTCCTGGTGCTGTGCCTGGCCAGCTGTGAGACTCTGGCAAGTCACTGCCCCGCTCTGTGACTCCATTTCCAGTCCAACCCTGGGTCCGTCCTCTCAACTTCGGCTGAAAGCTCTTGGAGGAAGGGGCTGGTTCTTTCTATATGTTTGTGCAGCGCCCTGCACAGTGGGGCCTCACAACCTCAGCTGGAGCATCTCTGTTCTACTGTAACACAAATAATAAAAATAGATAACACCATTCCTTGAGCCCATCTGAAAAACTGATTCAGCCACCAAGTGATACATTTGTCAAAATAGGATCATTCAATTCCTGAGTAAAAGCAAAAGGCCGACGTGATTTAAAATGTCATCCTCTGGGTGTATGGTCAGGAGCCCTATAAATCATTCAGCACTACTGAGCAACTGCCATGTTACTTAACTGCAGATCAGCTGGACGAATGTTTATTTCAATAACGGGGGGCAGGGAGGGACAAACTATTTTGAATAGACATGTTGCTTTCTGTTCCTTACTGTCGTTATCATGTTTGCAGCAGCCCCCAGTTGCAGCAGCAACTCTCCAAAGGTACGAGAAGGAATGGGCCTTGTCCCAAGGATGGACGGGCAGACACACAGACTGAAGTGAGTTTTTAAGGCTGTAGACTGGGATGAGGAGGTGCTTTGCAGCAGAGGAGTTCAGGGAGGCTGAGCTAGGTGGAGGGGGCACTTGGAAGAAGGAACAGAAGTAGAGTGGACCAAAGTAGAGTCATGATTTTTTCTAAATGAAAAATGGCTTTTTTGGACAAAACAGAAAAATGCCCTGAACAAACAACATCTGTTTTCATAGACAATGTTCACCTTGGCATCGGACAAAGCCTTCTGACAAAAAAGAAAACAATGGTGGGGTTTATCAAAATTTTTAGCAGTGAGAAAAAACATGTCCAGAGAAGCTTTATCCAGACATGAAAGAGGGCATGCAGGGCCTGAGAAGAGGCGGGATCTACTGATTAGGGCAGGAGGCCGAGACCCAAGACTCCAGGGTTCTATTTCCACTTCTGGTACCGACCTACCATGTGACCTTGGGCAAATCCCATCATCACCCCCCTACCTCACTCTCTCCGTGAGTGAAATGGGGCTATGGGTGCTCAGAAAGGTCCCAGGAGGGCTGAATGAAATCCTGCCTGTGAAGCGCTGAGAGATCCTTAGATGGAGGGCTGCCCTTGGTGTTCAGCACTAACTAGGCAGGGTCCCTCGGACGCCCATATGATGCACAGCGAGTGCTGTGACGATTAACATGCATGGGCTGAGCTTCGAGCCAGAGATGTTCCAATCTGCCTGCAAGGTTAGTCTGAATGCTCCGCTTCCCTCTGCCAGGCCACGTCTGAATCATATGCTCCCTCTCCAAACTGACAATGGGTAGCAGACCTGACATAATTTCTTTCCTGGAGGTCCTCATGATGTACACTGGGTCACAGCCACAGAGACTGGTATCGCAGAGACTGTGCTGGGTGAGGAGCAGAGGAGAAGGAAAATCCCAGCGCATCCAGCTTGTCAGCAGCTGAGAGCTGGCCGGGGATTTGACGAGAAGAGGAACAGAAGGGTGAAGGGGGTGAGAAGTTCACTGTTCACTATTTGACCCATTCAACCCATGGCCTCTCTGTGAGATGGACAGCAAGGGGGCAGTGTTAGCCAGCTGCGGTGGGGGGCTTGGTGATGAAGACTCAGGCCTACAGGAACTGGCCTCAGACAGGCAATTACATTACCGGGTCTGGATTCTGATGCTCTGACACAGGCTGAACAGCACTTTACTGTGCAAGCGACCCTGCTGAGATCATTGAGGCCCTTCTAGATGAAAATGAATCCAGGTAGCAGAATCTGGCCCTACAATTAGCTTCAGTGGAACGACTCCTGGAATACGGTGTTATCAGTGTGGGAAAGGACTTCAGCATTCGAGCTCTTGTATCCTGCAGAAGTACATTATGGAGTTTTCAATATCCCTGAAAAAGTTGTCTGCTTAAATAGTTTCCATTGGCCTTACAGAGTTTAGGTATGGCTTAAGAGTGGGTATTGTCGCTTAAATTCTCAAGGTGATTCAAATCTTTGTTTTTTCCTGAACCCGAAAGTAGGGAGGTGGTGTAGAAAAAGTGTGTGTGTGTGTGTGTGTGTGTGTGTGTGTGTGTGTGTGTGTGTGTGCGCGCGCCTGCACACTGGTTATGAGGTTATCAAGCAGGAAATTCCTCTCTGAGGAACAGAAAGGATTTCCCAAGACTGAGTAAACAGCAGGAATTTGTCCTGAAATAAATCAGACAAGCACTTTTTATAATGTGGGGAATTCTATTTACATTTCCCGAGAGCATTAGCACATCCAGGATTGTGTCATGTTTCTCATTAATGAGCCTTTCCATCAAATTCATCTTATAGTAAAAGGGACCCCTGTTCCATGGTCAGTGTTTAATGAAAGTCAGGTCTCTGGAGAGAGGCCAGCCACTGCATGAGTCCACTCCAGCAAATCTTCAAGACATTGGGGAGAAAAAAAAATCAGAATCAATATGTTGCCCTGGTGTGAACATAAATGTGTCTGTGAGAGCCTGTACTTTCTGTGGATGTCCGTCCCCATGTGCTCAATCACTGAGTGTAGCTTAATCATTCTGCGTACATGTCTTCTGTGCCTGTTGCCATGTGTATCTTTATCAGTTTGCCTCTATTTCTATGTGTGTGACTCTCTTAGTCTTTGTACACAAGTATCTCTGTCTGTATTTATGTCAGTCTGAGCATGCTTCCTTTTTACCCATATCTCTCCGTACATCATACGTCTGTGTGCGCATGCATCTCCACATGGCACCCGGCTCCCAGGGACCGGCTCCACGCTGTGCTGGGAGAAGATCAACTTTTCCATATTTTTACGTTAATGAACAGGTGTGTGTCTCTCCGGCAGTCTGACCTTCACTGGCCAAGACAGCTCTCAGCAACTGCTGAAGCTCTTGTCAGCACAGATGCGAGGTGTTTAATAAGGTGTCTAAGTGCTTATAACAGGAACTTCTAAGGTCTGTAGCTTCTTTTCTTTTAAACAATGTAGGACCAGATTATCGCTGATGAGCATTCTCCCTCCACTCTCAGACAGCTCAATTCCCGGCTGACAGAGCAGACGGTGGTGGGTTTACCCTCCTCTGATGACTTACAGAAGAATAAAGCTCCTCGGCCATTCACTTAGAAGCAGGAGCCAGGTTGCTGCACTGACTTTTTTCGGAACCATCTTTTATTAAGCGTCTCTGGATCGAGATCAACTTTCTCCTCACTCTGCATTCATTGCGGGTACACCTGCCTTGGAAAGGAACTGCCCGCAGGAGGGAAAGCTTTGTTTAATTGCTGCTGTCAGCAGTTCCTCTGCTGAAATACCTGAACCCACACACTTCACTGACCCTCTGCACCTCGCCCCGCTCCCCGATGCCCCCTGCCACAGTTCTGGAGAGCCCTGAGCCATACAACAGGAAAGGCTTGGTCAAGGCAGGGCAGAACCATCGTCCCCATTTGCAGAGCAGGTTAAGGTGACCCATGGAGAGTGGAGGTGATTGCCCAGACACAGTGTCAATCTGTGACAGAGCTCAGAAGAGAACCCCGGGGTCCCAGTTCACACACTTCTGCCGTATTCATTTCACTCGACCTGAGCACCCTCAGAAAGTCCATGGTCCACCTGAGATTAGCCCCTTCTACTCTGGTTACTCAGACAGGCGTCCTCACACAGCCGCTGCCTCATCTGCCCTTTGGAGATGGAAGGTGATTTGGCTCTTGCTATATCCAGGGCTGGCTCTAACTTTTTTGCCGCCCCAAGCAGCAAAAAAAAGCGCTGCTCTGCCGTAATACACACACACCCCCACGCCGCCCCGCCCCACCGAAACACCCCCCTTCAAGTGCCGCGCCGCCAAACCCCCCGCTGAGCGCTGCACTGCTGAACCCCCCGCGCGGAGCGCCGCCGAACACCCCCGCCCCCTGCGGAGTGCCACGCCGCCGAAACCCTCGCCGAGCGCCGCGCTGCCAAACACCCCCGCCCCCCGTGGAGTGCTGCTGAAATCCCCCCCATGCGGAGTGCCGCCGAACACCCTCTGCCGAGCGCTGCACTGCCGAACCCCTCCCCGCGGAGCGCCGCGCCGCCAAACACCCCCCGCCGAGCGCCGCACTGCCGGAACCCCCCGCCGAGCGCCGCGCTGCGCTGCCCCCCATCACCCCAAGATTGGCCGCCCCTTACCAGGCGCCGCCCCAAGCACATGCTTGGTTGGCTGGTGCCTGGAGCCAGCCCTGGCTATATCAGAAGGAGCTCTTTTCTGGGCAAGGAATGTGCAGCTCAGAACAAACGGCTCTTCCCCCAGTTACTGTGACTCGTACCAATTCTCACTCCTCTCAAGGGGAGATCTTTCCCATTGGCTGCAGAGGAGTGAGGCTTCCTCTTGTGCTCTGCGGTAGCCCCTCTTGGGGACCCCTAAAAAAGCACAGTCACGCTGACCAGGCTTCAGGCTCACCCTACCCCACCTGTCAAGCAGTCCTCCTTCCCCGCCTTCCAGGTTTAGATCCCCACCAGGATAACAACCCAGCCCACCCTGGGACATGGCTCCCAACATGTCCCTTATCCCTGGGCTCCTTCCACAGCCTTCTGATGCAGATAGAGCCTCAAATAGCTCCAGATCCACCTCGTGGGTGCAGACTTTCAAGCCCAGTCACTGCCTGGGGACACGTCTCTTCCCAAGCCCTTTAACCCTCTATGCATCGGACCCAGGACTCATGCTCCCACTAGTCTGGGTGGCAAGAAATCCTTTTATCGTCCTGCTGTCCGATAACCCTCAGTCACCTGACCCCTGTAGGGCCTACAACTCCCTGCTCCTCTCTTTAAAGGGCCAGACTCACAACAGCAATGGGCTCCGGTGCAGGGCAACCCACCCTGTGACAGATACCAAGGGGTCAGGCAGACTGAACATTACTGGGGCTTTATGGTGCAGGGACTGAGGAGCACAAATATTCTGTAGGACCACTTGCCACATGCATGGTGACTGTTAACTAATTAATGACTTGGTTAATTAGTGCACTGTTGCTATTGTAATGGTACGAGGTAAACACAAGGTTATGACATCTGTCTTCAAAACCCAAATGGTTAACAGGAAATATTCATTTTGTTCCTATTAAGTGTAATTACCCACGAATCTGTGGGAGCCTGCTATTCCCATCCAATTACAGGATATTTAACAAATAAACCAGCGGGAGGGTGGAATCCACAGGGGGGTCTGAGTAAGTCCTGTGCTGCTTAGGTTGATACTGCTGTGAGAGCCTCAAAAGGGGGCAGGTGGTCCCAGATCACATCAGGACCAGGAGAGTCCTGCACTCAGTCTGTGGGGCGGTCTCAGGGTGAGTGTGGCTGAGAGAAGCAGAGAAAGTTCAGTTGGGCAACTTGTAGAACAGCACTTGCTTTTCAAGAGCAGGCGTCCCCAGCCTGCCCCTCCCCACACCCAGCTCCTCTCCCATCCCCATAACAAGGGAGAGCGAAAAGCGATTTCAAGCCTAGTTTTCTATTCATTAATTGCATTTATTTCTATCTATGCTGCTGGCTTCGAAAGGCTCCCGTTAGCAATCCGGATGTGCTATAAGCACTGTCCACACTCTTGTTTTTTAAAACGAGGTAGTCCTTGCCCACCGAGAGCTTATACTCCCAGTAACAACTGAGCACTGAAGGTGGATGAAACACACAAGCAAGCTGAGCTGGAGAAAGGGGTAACAGTAAGACTTGTGTATCTTAGCAGCACAAGGTCATTCTAAATAAAGTCTTGGAGGACTCTAGAGAAAGCAATTGTAACAGGCTTTGGAAAAATACCTTTTGTGTTGGGCAATCACCCTGGAAGAGTGAGCCACTCTGAGATCATCAATTACAAGCGAAGTGGTATTACAATAACACTATGAATAAGGTACCAGATACCACGGTGATGGGTGCAGTATAAGAATCTGAATAGAATATAGTAGAACAAATTCCTGATGGTCCTCTAGTGTCTATCTTACAAACGGGGATGCTGAGTTTGATTTGCCTTACACCAAGACCTGGAAAAAGGGAGCACAGTCCAGTGACTTCCCTGGAATAAAACAGCTCCCTGGAATAACACCAGCTCTGAATCTGACCCATAATTTCCAAGCTAGCAGATATTGGCTGCTTTCTTTGCAGCACATGCATGCTTTGCACGACTCAGCAAAACAAAAACCCTCCTGAAGCACAGGTCCACTGGCAAGTGGTTATCTGCAATTCCTCCCACTCCGCCTGCCCATGTGATCACTAGTAGTTGAGCAGAGACACTCAAAACCTATACTCCTTTCACTTGTGACATGGCAAGACCCCAGATCCTAATGATCTCAGACACAGGACTTTAGATTGGATAGAACACCAAGTCCCAGCGATTGCAAATTTATCCTCCAAACCACCCAGTCAACCCTGACGGGACCTCATTTCATTCATGCCAGCACATTGCTTGGAGCACTCAGCATGCCAATCCACGCCAGCGGAACAGGGCATAAATCAGAGCGAGCACATTCTATAACCTGATTGTTTGATTGTGTCAGGTTTGATCAAGTTGGGCCTGAGCGCTTGATTGTTTAGAGGGTTGATTTAGAGAATCCAGCAAGAAGAACAGAGGCAGTTTGCGGCTGTGTGGGAGGGAGCTCAAAGGAGAAGGCAGCAATCACGTACCAGGATGATGGGCACCGTATTAAACCACAGATGGGTAGGTATGGGGATGGATAAATACATAAGAGGATGAATAGAGAGATAGACCCGTAAGGGGATTGATTGACAGACAGATAGTAGTGCATACAGATAATACAATAACAATTTAGAATCTTGACTTTATTTTTTATCAAAGAGATGTAATAAAGAGGGGAAGGAGATGAGAGCGTGTCTGTGCATGAAAGGCCCAGGAGCACTCGACAGACTGTAAGGCTGGGATATGCCTGTGGGCTTATCAGTATCACGCCTCTCTGCCGTGGTCTCTGGGGTGGGAATGACACCAAAGGTAAACAAACCTGAACAGCGCCGTAGGCACGGCTCCCGCACTCTCACGAGCCAAAGTTCAATGTCCTGGAGCTTTATGAAGCTACCGCAGTCAACCCACTGCCAACTAGATGGAGAAGTTACCCTGTGTGCCATGTCCTCAAGGCCAGACGAGGCCTCTAGCAGACCACAAGAGGGGGTGAATCCCAGAGCTGAGAGCACTCCTCCCTCAGGGAAGTCCTAGTTTCTAACCCAGGTGGTCATCCTTGATGACAGCCAAAGCAGCGTACCGGCTGAGCACCCTGACAGGCCGAGGCATGGGCGTGAGGCAGTCACTGAGCAAACTGGGCCCCAAGCATTTACCATTATTATTATTTACCTTAGGCCAGTGATTACTGTCCCCAGCTGAGGTCAGGGACCTGTTTTGCTAAGTGCTGTGAGAGACAGTCCCTGCCCAAAGGAGCTTACAATTGAAGCAGACAGAGACGGACACAGAGTGGGAGAAAGGATGTGTCATTATGTCCATTGTACAGGCAGCTGTGAGTGGGACATGGTTGGTGCCCAGGCCCCCCGTGCATGAGTGAATTACACCCATATTCAGCTATGAGCTAATCTTTGTTTGAGAGCAACTTCCTTCCTGTTGGAATGGGTTTTAAACTATTCTCCCTGTCCCTACTCCCTCTCACCCCTTGATCCAGAGCAAACCACACAGGCCTCCAAATGAGCCTACTCTGCAAAGCCATTTGCTTTCCCTAAGACGCGCCTGTGAATATTCATGAAGCTGTGTTTCTGGGATCACACGTTCATCTTTGCCTGATTTACAGCCCCCATTTCCCCCTCGAGGAGCTGGGATATTTATTTATCGTCTCTCTCTCTTGCATTATCTCCCAGCCGCTGTTCTTCCAATAGGGTCCGCCTCCCTGTAATTCTTCACTTGTTATGGAGATCGGTTCTGAAGGAGTCAGGCTAGGAATCCTGGCAGGACGGGGGTCGGGGGGTGAGATGCCAGCCCTTCCTTCCTAGCCTGTGTAAACAGCCTGCGGCCACAGCAGTGCTTCAGCCACCTGTAGCTTGGGGTGACCACGCGTTTTAACATGATTGAGGGGAAGGAAATCAATATCTCTCTGTTTTGCCCAGTTGTTACCAGTTCTTAATGTCAGGCGTTTCTCGTCAATGTGCTGTGGTCCCAGGTCTCACAGCTGGTTCTGATTAATGGTCTGAACACTGCTACCCAGGATCATCTCTGGGTCACAGCCACTCCAAAACAGTGCATTCACATGGCAGTGTTGTTATCTATAGGGCAACAGTGTTTTTTATTGTGGGCTTCTTCTCCCCTCAACATGCTATAGCATTTCCGAATTTGGACAAACAGATCAGTACTTGGGTCCCCAAATGCCTGTATGTTAGCAGCATTCCTGGCACCTTCCTTCAGCCATACCCTTCCTAGGACGGTCTGTAGCTTTTTATTTTAAAAAAATGTTACATTTCTCCATGCACAAATTGCAGCAGCTATCTGCAGTGTGAATGAGCTTTCTTTTAAACTGAGAACACCACACGAAGAAGGACTCATAAAATATCCAGGAAAGAGCACTTCGTGTGTGTCTCCATCTATCTGCTATGGATCAAACACAAAATGGCTGCCTCTCTGCAGACAGCAGAATCCTAAGAGATTTAAAGACTCAATACAGGAAAAATAAAGGCATAACAGTTCCTAAACATGCCACAAATTTTCACAACGAAAACGCAGCCTGTGTCGCATGTTTTAACATGATTGAGGGGAAGGAAATCAATATCTCTCTGTTTTGCCCAGTTGTTACCAGTTCTTAATGTCAGGCGTTTCTCGTCAATGTGCTGTGGTCCCAGGTCTCACAGCTGGTTCTGATTAATGGTCTGAACACTGCTACCCAGGATCATCTCTGGGTCACAGCCACTCCAAAACAGTGCATTCACATGGCAGTGTTGTTATCTATAGGGCAACAGTGTTTTTTATTGTGGGCTTCTTCTCCCCTCAACATGCTATAGCATTTCCGAATTTGGACAAACAGATCAGTACTTGGGTCCCCAAATGCCTGTATGTTAGCAGCATTCCTGGCACCTTCCTTCAGCCATACCCTTCCTAGGACGGTCTGTAGCTTTTTATTTTAAAAAAATGTTACATTTCTCCATGCACAAATTGCAGCAGCTATCTGCAGTGTGAATGAGCTTTCTTTTAAACTGAGAACACCACACGAAGAAGGACTCATAAAATATCCAGGAAAGAGCACTTCGTGTGTGTCTCCATCTATCTGCTATGGATCAAACACAAAATGGCTGCCTCTCTGCAGACAGCAGAATCCTAAGAGATTTAAAGACTCAATACAGGAAAAATAAAGGCATAACAGTTCCTAAACATGCCACAAATTTTCACAACGAAAACGCAGCCTGTGTCGCATGTCGCTGTATTTCCATGGGAGCCAGCCTGTGCACACTTCAGGAAAGCCCGTGTTAGGTGCATTTCTCTGTACTGCAGCAGCAGTTCAGTCCAAATTAGCAGCCAGGTTATCAGGGGTGACTCTCCTATTGTGGCTAATGAGTTGTTCAGACTTTTCAGTGTTTACCTGGGTTGTTGTTGCTGACTCACAGCTCCGAGGTTGTGGTTTGTCACAAGCGCTAACCTGACCTGACTTGACCTGCTTCAACCATCCGTCCATACACAGTACTCATGTCCATGGGTTGGGTTTCCATGCTCTCTCCCTTTTAGCAGAGGGATTCTAGCACCAGAGTCTACATGAGTTTCATGCCCCTGGTGGCCCTTTGCATTTCTTCCGATGGTGCTGTCACCATCAAGTGATCTGTAGGCATCAAGACAGAGGTGAGTTTTAAGGAGATATTTGCTCTCTCACAAGCAACTAGTTCAATGCACTCCAGTGGTTTCATGTACTATTTTATTCATCCTATAGGTTAAGACTGATTTAGGAAACTAAGTTTTACAGGTCTCTTATTTGGTGGCATATGGCATCATTTTCTGCACCCAACCACATTCCTCATAGGACTGGATAAGGGTCATGTCCTTATCCAAATTATTGCGTGATCATTTTCAGATCCCCTGCTCAGATGCATACCTAGCTCACTGGGCGTTTGACTGGCTTTCTCATCCAATCACCCTGAGGGATTCCCATCTTTCACTCAAAGTAGGGTGACCAGATGTCCTGATTTCATAGGACTGTCCCGATTTTGGGGTCTTTTTCTTATATAACCCCCCACCCCCATCCTGATTTTTCACACTTGCTGTCTGGTCATCCTATTTTACTGTGTCCCACGTGTCATGTAGCCGCTGGAACTCTTACTACACATCACGTTCTAGAGACAGCCTTGCAGAATGCACAATCAAAAAATCTTTGATTCGCTTTACTGAAAGAAAGGGGACACAGTTCTTGCTACTAATAATCTCATACTAGATCAAAACCCTGCTCTCAATTAAACCAGTGTCATTTTGGAGTAACCCTGATTACTCCAGTAATTACACCAGTTTAATTTAGAGCAGCATCTGTCCCATTTCTTTTATCATGTCACATGGTGATTATTTAAAGATAAAAGTAACTGAAGCACCATTAGCAAATGTGTGTTTTAAGGGGGAAATATCAAAGGAATAATTGCTTGATTTAAAGTGATCTATTCCATTAAGTAACTCTTTGCCATCGGCTCTTTTTAGACTTTCAAGTGTATTTTTCATTCGTTCTTCATAATACAATAATTGTAGATTTAGTAAGGAATGCATTGTCATATGAAATGATATTTAAGAAAGGCAGAAATATTTACCACCTTTTGTATTTGCTATGTTGTAATAAACTGAAGGCCAAACATGGGGGCTGAAGAACCCACAAGTAAGACTAGATGCTGATGCCTTCATTTACACTGAGTAGTACTTTACTCCCCTAGTCACCCCCTTGATTTAAACTGGGGAAATAAGGTTTCTCTCAGTGAGAGTAATGCTGGGAGAATCTGTCCCTTCATGACCAGCTCTCCCACCATCTTCATTTCAGGCTGCCAGGATTTTTGTCATGCTCCATCATAGCTCAGTTTAAAACGAGGAGAGAATCTCTGCCTCCTTCATGTACTAGGTACCCAACGTTTATTTGTTTTTATTAAGTGCTGGTGAAAGTTGCCAGACTGATTACCTTTCCCTATGGACATGTCCTATGGAATTTAACAGGCATGAAATCAATCGTGTTCCATAGTTATTTAATGGGGCTCTACTGAAGTTACTCTATAACCCTACAGAATAGAGAATGATGCCCTTTCTGTAGGTTTCTTTGCTAAGTATCCTAGGTCAGAAACAGAATTCTCCGTTAACTAAAAGGTGTTTCCACCAAGCAGGCTCAGGTGTGCAAGCTTCTGTTTAACCATTCTTCCACGGTGCCCGACTCCTGACCTGGAGGGACCATGCTCCAGGGATGAGAAGGGTGTCCAGGATCGATCACCAAGTTCATCACTAGCCTCCCTTCTGAGACTGGCACGACTGTTTCATCTCAGGAATGATCTGTTTCCACCACTACTACGTAAGAGGTGGTTAGATCACTATGACAAGAGCGGGCTAATTCATGAGGGCTCGTTGTGGTGGTGCCTGACTCCGCTTTGATGTCAGGAGTGATGTACCAAGGAACAGCCTAGAAACAAACAATTCAGTTTGCAATGGAAATGTCAATATATTCAGAGAGCACAAAGACAAGAAATAATCCAGTTAGGATGGAAGAACTTCACCCTGCCAAAGAACGAGGGAGGGGAAAGGAGGAAGGGAAGATATGGGCGGGGAGGGGGCAAGAACCAGACATACATGCATACATGCAGTGAGACACATGCACAGAATGACAGACACCCATCCAGAGAGACACAGAAATGAGACATATGTACATACAGCTACATATACCAGGCACACACACTCTGGTATGCACACATGAAATAAGATACACAACACACACACATTCAGAGAGTTAGAAAAGGTAGACAAGACAGTACACGTGCCCAACCTGTGATATGCACACAAAGAGACGTTTAGGCAAATAGGGAGAGACGCCAGCAGGCACACACGCACAAAGAGACAAATAGAGATATACACACTCATACAAATACACTCAGAGAGGGAGAATAAGGGGCATGCAGCCAGATCCACGTGAGCAGGCATGAGCACCCACGCACCCAGCACCAAATTCCTTTACCAGTAGCAGGGGTTTAGGAGCAGAATTTGAACTGTCTCACTGTCATTCTCATATGGTGGGGAGAAATCTCCCAGAGTCAACATGTCTAGGATTTTCTTGGTTTGTCTCAGTTCTACATCTACCTCTTTCATCACCAGTAGACTAAAAAAACAAAACTCCAGCGACTGGTTTTGCAGACCCTACAAAAATGCAATGGTTTGAGCTCCCTCTAATGGCTCTATAGCAGCAGTACCTAGGGGGGAAAAAACCCAACAACGAACCCCTTGGAAGATTTTGATGCACAAAAGGCCTGATCAGCTGCACTGACTGCAGTGGAGCGATGCCGATTTGCACCAGCTGAAGATCTAATCCAAAGCTTATAGAATTCCACAATGCTTCTGTCAGCCAGGAAAGAACCTTGACAAACTCAGGGCTGGGAAGTGACAGTTTGCCATGTGGACAAGGCCTAAGACAGCAGGGGAGCAAAATCAAGTTCATCAACGCATGTTCAGACTGGAAATAAAGCAAAGAAATTTAACGGTGAGGGCAATTAACAACTGGAACAATTTCCCAAGGACTGTGGTGGATCTCCATCACTGAAGCAGACGGAGCATGGGAGTTTTGTTGTGAAGGGGGAGGTTGCTTGCAGAATGTGTTGGGGGGGGATTCAAATCCCCTGTGATCCTGAGAGAGAGCATCCCACATTCATTACCAATGTCCTCCACGAAGGGGATGGGTGCCATCTTCCCAAACTGCCCACACCATGGGCTGCCATCAGAACATCACAAGTGTCCTCAGCAGATTGAGAGGGGTCCAGGGAAGGGCACTTCCTGGGCCGGCTCTGCTGTGCTCGGCCACAGAGTGGGAACGTGCGATGGAAAAATATCCTGGTGAAGGAGACAGCCCCATCACCTCTAAGGCCACGTCTTCAGTGCGAAGAAGGGGTTTGTTTGGGAGTATGTGTGTCGGGTGGGGGGCAGGAGGGGTTACAGACAGATAACTAATGTGCATTAGCCATCCCACTCCAAAATCCTAGCAGAGACAAGATACCTCTAGAGTTTACCACGACGGAGCTAGCCGAGGTCAGCGCTATAGCCTGCCAGGGGCTGGCCTTGCCTCTTCAACCTACACTCAGACTCCAGGGCCCGGGCCCCACGAACGTGCCAGGGTTATCCCTTGGTAAAACACACTTGGCTTTTTCTTTTTTTGCAGTGATGACAAACCCTCAGAGCAGATAGGTGGAGGCGGCCTCTCCAGAGCTGTTCACGCATGCATTGAATTTAATAGAGCTGTTTGTTTTCCAAGTGCAGCCTGCGCCAGAGTCAGACAGCATTTGAGGGACTGGTATTGAGTTTGACCCAACAAATCTATTCTTTATTGTCAGCTCTGTATTTGTTTCCATGAACTAATTAGGAGAAACGAGAGATTCCATCAGAAGGGCAGACAGGGAGGCGGGGAGTGACGGGGAATAGAATCCTGCAAAAGCTGAGGAAGTAGCAACCCGACATGATTGGTGTCTGCTCTAGCAAACAGACCAGAGAAAGGCAACCCTTAGATTATCATGGCTGCTGGGTGCAGAGCAAATGAAGAGCATTGCAATGAGGGGAAATCGGGACCCCACTCAATACATTATCCCCAGCATAACGGGCACTATGGGTAAGCAGTATTTACATTCTGGTAGTATCCAAAAGCTCCAATTGCAATCAGGGCCCCATTGTGCAGGGCGCTGTACAAACCCAGAGTAAGAGAAGTCTCTGCCCTGATGGATTTACAGTCTCCTACAGGATCATTTTCAAAAAGAAACCACGTTAGATTGATTGACCAGGTTCAGGGGGATCCATGAGACAAAGGGAAAACTCTATACACAAGCAACTTCTTGGAGATTGGTATGGGGATTATGGGCTTTCAGCTTCCAGGCACAGCTTCAAATTTAGCGCAGGGCAGGGCAGTGAATAGGTTCAGGGGATCAGGGGTGGGATGCAGAATGGGTCACTCATTCAAAGCTGCCCCAAAGGATTTGCGATGGGATTAGAGATGGGCAACATTTTTCAACTGAAACTTTTTTCAGAGAACAATGCCAATGTGGGCCCACTGAAACCTTTCACAAATGTGCCGCGAACACACCAAATTGTTTTGGATGAAAAAAACAAAAGTTGGGGGAGGGGGGGAAATCTAAATGTTCAGTGTCCGTGTTGTTTAAATGAACTAGTTTATTTTTCAATTCAAAATGACTTTTTGTTTGAAAACTTCCTTCGGGTTCATTTGTAAAAGTTCCAAAACGTTTTTAAAAGCTCCAAATCAAAAGGAAACATTTTGTTTCAGGTTAAACAAAACATTTAGTTGGCCCCAAAACCAATGTTTATTTTTCGGAACAGTCAGTGAGCTGAAAAATCAGTTATTCCCACAGCTCCAAATGGGAAATGAGCCCTTCGCCTCTGCACCACTGGTGCCTTGCATCCCCATAGCAGAGGGCATTGGGATACAGAGACTGATGTTAGGTCATTTCTTCATATCCAGCTAAAACTAGCGCCTGGAAGTGGCTGTCTCGTGGCTGTTCGTGGCTTGTGTGAAATGAGCTGATGGTGGCAACCCAGATCCCCAACATCACTAACCCTCCATCTCTATTGACACAAAGACCCTGTTTTTCTCAACTCTTTGCCACCTTTGTGTGCATTGGCTGGCCAGCTTTGCATATGCAATATTACCCCAGCTGCATGCACAACGTTGCACAAGGACCCTGAGTTTCTCTCTGTACCTGGCTCTCTCAACAAGCTGGTCCAAGTGGAGATGTGCCAGATGGGAGAGATGTGAGAGCTGCTGATAATAGCTGGAGTGAAGACCGGGGATTATTTCTCCAAGGAGACAGTGAGTCACAGCAGGCCAGGGAGGGAGCTGAAAACATTTGGTTAGTTGCTAATCTCCCTGGATAATAGGGATTTAAGAGCTAGGAGGAAAGAAAAAGCAAATCTCTGGCAGCATCCCTGGGTGCCTAGGAAATGGCTTCATCTCTATGTTAGCTACGCTGTTGGCTCTCCCACTCTCAGGCTTGGCCTGCGTGGCCATGGCTCACCTTAACAGGGCTAGAAAGCCTCAGTGAATGCACTGTGAGCACCAGCTTCATGACCCGTCTCTGTCCCTGTGCTGCCCAGCCCATGGTTCAGAGGGCAGGATGCCTTTGTGGGCTGCCATCTGTCTTCCCTGCCCCCTGGCGCTGCCTTGGGGGGCCCTAGAGGAGCCTTTCCATGAGTCACGGCTCAGTAGTGCTTTGCTGTTTTGAGACCATGAGTTAGAAGACAGGAGTGAGTGACTATAGAAACAAAGCCAGTCTGTCCCTTGGGGCCTTCCCAAGACACCTGTGCAAAGTGGTTGGACGATGCTAATCCAGGTGTCAGCAAGTAGAAAAGTCTAGCCTGGTGGCTTTTCACCCGATTTTGCATTATGCAAGGCAAAGGAGATCCCAGCCTGAGAAGTTAAGTGACTTGACAAAAGTGACAATGCTTAATATGGAAGCCCTGGGTTCTACTACCAGCCCTACGCTCTAGTGATTAAAATGGGGGGCTGGGAGACAGGACCCCTGTCCAGACTCACTGAGTCTCAAGACAGCAAAACAATACTGAGCAGTGACGCTTGCATAGGCTGTTCCAGAGCCCGAGGGTCCCGACTCTCTAACCAGGAGAGTGCAGGGCTGGGCGGGGAACGCCGGTCCCTTGCACTAACCACATGCCGTTTTGTTGGCTGACCTGTACTGACCAGTACGAGATGTAGCAAGAGCCCTGCTCTTCTCCCTGGTTCTGCCCTTCCCACTGCCAACAGAAGACACATCACACTCGCCACTGTGTGTCCAGTGCCCCAGCTGATCTCCTCTCTGGGCATCAGCTGCCTCTTCCGAGGGAAGCCAGGCACACGGAAAATAAAGTTTTCCTCAGTGCTATTAAGAGTGAAGCCAAGATTTTTGTTGGAGTCTCAAGAAAGGAGCAACCTCTCTGCATCCTCCTCACCTCCCTCATTCATCACTGTCACATCTGGAGAGGTTTTTTATTTAACAACCAATTTATTTCCAATTTAACTAATCTCAGGCTGGAGCATCTCGCACAAACACACCAAAGACACCGGAGCTGTAAATAGACTTACAAACTACACCAGTTAATATAAACTCCCATCAAAGCACATCAGGCAAAAGAGATACTAGAGGGAGATTGCAGGACACTAAAATATGCAAGCGGCCGCAGTAAACAATCCCTTCCCATCCTCCCCACTGTTTCTTCTGGTGACTTTAAACTGCTGAGATTTATATATTTGCCTTCCGGACTGCCCTGTCTCACCTTGAAAAGGCAACAAAAGCTTTCATCAACAATTTATGGGGAGATAATATAGAAAGACTTGGTGGGGAGGGTGTGGGGAGATGGAGGCAAACAATCAGAAAAAGGAAAATGTATTTCTCTGGGACCCGCCACACTGTATAACTCTCAGCACCCTATTATTCTACCCTTGCCTGTAAGGTCATGTTGCAGCCGTAGATGTACTTTGGAACAACAATTGCTGTAGATAAGGAAAATCTAACTGGATAAAAAGGACAGCTAATCAGACTACAAGCCCCCGAATTGCTCAAGGAATCCATATTGATCTGAACAAGATATCAAATATAAAATAAAGGATTTGCTAACTCCACAGACTCCATTTCAGCTTCTGCACCTGGCACTGTTTTTCCAAGAACAGGAGCCGGCCTGCTTCCTTTTTCTGTTTCTCCTCCTATAAGATAAAGTCTCTGCTGCCCATTCAAAGGCAGCAGCTGCTTTTAAAACATTTATTTATTAAAAGCACCCTCCTGATTCCAATCTTTCCACAAGCCCAGGAATGCTAGAGATAAACAATCCCTTGAAAAGGCAACTTATCCACTCCGGGTTCTCTTTTTCTAAAGTGAACTCGGCCCAGGAGTGGTCTAGGTGTCGCTTCGGCAGCTCGCCACCGATGCAATGACCCAGGGCTGTCGTTCCTCAGCATTACTCCAATTTAAGCGCTGCCGGAGTCTCTCAACACCACCCGCTGATTGCTTCGAACTAGTGCGGTGTCAGCCTTTTCTCTGGCACGCTTTCATCGCTTCAGAACGGGACGTACCTAGAACAGACCAAGGGCCCATCTGACCCAGCCGTCTGTCTCCAACAGTGGTCAGGGGCCACAGCTTCACAGGAAGGTATAACCCCTCTATAATGGTCTTTGTGCAATACCATCCCCTGGCATACGTTTCTGTCTAGGACCCATGCTAGCAATTAGCTTATGTCCTGGAATGGGAGGACTGATGGACGCTTGTCATAGGTGGGGGGAACAATCTATGAAATTATCCACTCCCTCTCTCTGAAAGTTCAGGATCATAGAATCCTAGAATATTAGGGTTGAAAGACACCTCAGGAGGTCATCTAGTCCAACCCCCTGCTCAAAGCAGGACCAATCCCCAACTAAATCAAGGATGGTACCAGGAGCAGGAGAGCCTCTACGGCAGTCCTCCTAACTACCGGGGATCACTTTATTTATGCATTTCTAACAGCTGGTCAAAAACAATTGACTGAACATTTTTGCCATTGGAAAACGTGGCTTTGCCAAAATTTTCCATGGGAAAATGTTGATTTGGTGAAAACATGTGGATTTTCCAAGTGGGAGAACCAGAACAAAAGATGGGTTTAGTTTTGTAATGTCAATGTGAAACGAAACATTCCTTTTTGACACATCAGATCATTTCATTTTGATCCAAAATGTTGACATTTTCCATTCTCACATTTCCAATTCAAAACATTGCAGAATTTTTTGTCCTGCAAAAATTTTCAATATTTCGACTTTTTGTTCCAATTCACAATGGAAAATACTTTCAAAATAGTTGACATTTCCCACAAAAGAAAAAATCGCTCTGAAATCAAATAATTTTTAAACCTGTCCGAGCGATGTCATTCCAAGCCTAAAGCAGCTAGTTCCGCAGGTGAACAGTATGCTGTGCTGAAATACGCTGCCAGTCCTCCCCTTCCCTCCCCTCCCTTTCCCTCCTCTCCCACTGCTGAACAACACTGATGTTTTTCCCCAGAACTCCTTATTTATTTAAAACATTTTGGCTGCTGATCAGCTGTGTGCTCATTTAATGCTCTCTGCCTCGAACTGGGAGCTGCAAGCACTTTGATAAATGGATTGAAAGGTTTGTCTGGTATCAATGAATCTACACAGCAGCCACTGCTGAAATGAGATGATGTAATTTCTTGCAGCAGCCTTCATCCGCAAGTCACAACAGATACCCTTCTTCTAGCACCAGCATGTGTCCCAGCAAGCTGGAAGCCTGGAATACATATAGATGCAAAAGCCTGATTCGCCTCTCACTCACACCTGGGTAACTCCATTGACAGCAATGAAGTAACACCAACATCAGCGAGAGGAGACTCAGAGCCTAATAGGCAGCATTAATGTATTGTCAGAAACTATCAGCTTCTTTTGAGCACAGCCAGTCTGGCCGGACACCCATAGTGCAGCATGGACTGAGGGCTCAATCCTGGCTGGTTCAGAGGATCTCTTGCAAGGAGTTGCAACCACTGGAGTCAATGGGGATGACAAGTACTCGGTGCCTTGCAGGATTAAGCCCCAAAGTTCTCTCCCAGGATGGAGGCGGGACCTAAGCATAACTTTAAAATTAAATACTCCGAAGACCCACAGGTTGAAATTCCCACCCAGGTTAACCCACCCTATTCTTTTTTGGAGGGTGGAGCCTTCCCTTCATTTCTTAACAGCTGGTGTTCATGCTCTGCTTGGGTATTGAAGACCCCACAGAACTGTATGCGACACAAGGTGTTTGCTCTGAAAATCCCAGCCAAACTTCCCACTCTTCCCCCCTGTTGTGCTGTGGGCTGGCTGCCACACTCTCCCCCAAAGGTGGCTGCATTTCAGCAGGGTGTGTTTCAAGTTCTTTCAGGATTCGTTGGGATAAAAGATTCCTTGGACTCAGTTGTCCCTGATAGGCACAGCGGTGCATAAGGGGCATGGTGGGAACTCCAGGAGGCGTAATCCATCTTGGATCTCCCCAGCATGCACAGAGAGCTTCCTGCTAATGCATTCCTTGTGCCGGGTGCATTCCCTCCATGACCAGTACAAAGAGGACAGGGACCCACCTCCCATGTGGATCCCAGGCCCAACCCAGCCCTGTATCAGTTACTACCTAATGCTGCGTCAGGGCAGTTGCCATTTCACCTGAACCTAAAACCCGCAGCCCAGGCAGCTGAGGCCAGCATCGCCTTGGAGGGCAGAAACATAAAGAGATTTTGCAGCTGCTGGGGGAGATTCACGTCTTCTCCAGCCCTGGTGAGAAATGTTGCCAGCCAGCCTTTAAATTATGCCTTTGAACTGTGCTTAACC
The DNA here is from genome assembly GCF_027887155.1 of Malaclemys terrapin pileata. NCBI lineage: Eukaryota > Metazoa > Chordata > Testudines > Emydidae > Malaclemys > Malaclemys terrapin. The sequence continues at coordinate 32,872,882 of NC_071519.1, forward strand.
CTATTTCCACTTTGATTTAGTTGGGGAGTTGGTTTATGCTAAACAAACATTGCTTGATTATTAAAAACATATTTAGCAGCTTCAGTAATAGAGACTTGGCTGAGGCCGGCGTGCTCCTTACAGACAGCGCGACACGCGCCAGTCCGATGGCTTGGCTGGGCAAACATTCCAAAACCTGGCTTTGGAAAAGAGACGTCAACTGCCGTGAAAAGAGCCACAGTCATTACTGGCAGCTACGGGGCGTCCCCTTGTTTTCAAAACATAATTAAAACATTTAGTTAATAAAACCGATCTGATCGTAGAAGCGTGGGTGTTTGCAAATTATCATGAAGTGACAGCTCATCGCACCGCAGGATGCTGGGCTCATCACACCGACGTAGCTGGTACTAAGGCTTATGCATGCGGGCGAGCCTTGTGCTCTCACAGACCCTGCTGACCTCAATGGGGCTTGAAGTCAACAGGCATCTTTCCATTGGCTCTGGTAGTCTTCGGAGCATACCCAATGGGACGGATGTCTTGGGACCAGGACATGTGGAAAGGGCAGAGTGCAATGTAATCCAAGCCTAAAAGAGTGGTGAGTGTTCTTAGGTGGGAAGGCACAGGTATGGAGCAGACAAAAGGGAAGTGATGAAGTCCACATGTGACAATGCAGCTGTCATGTTATGGAGAAGCAGGAGCATCCACGGGGCACTATAGAGCAGGCGTTCTCAAACTGCGGGTTGGGACCCCTTAGGGTGTCTTGAGGTTGTTACATGGGGGGTCGTGAGCTGTCAACCTCCACCCCAAAGCCCGCTTTGCCTCCAGCATTTATAATGGTGTTAAATACATAAAAAGTGTTTTTAATTTATAAGGGGGTCACACTCGAGACTTGCTATGTGAAAGGGGTCACCAGTATAAAAGTTTGAGAGCCACTGCTGTAGAGTTATGCCATGGACTCTGCACCCAGGCCTTATTTCTCCTCGTAAGCTCCTACAGAAACCACTGCCACATTCTGCCTGAAATTCTGCCTCGTTTATTAAGCCAACCAAATAATAAAAAAAGTCCTGACTCGTCATTTGACGCAGAGGCATTTATTCTCTGGAAAGGGAACAAAGAAAGGCTACAAGTTGGACTGTCGGCAGGTTTGGGTTTTTTGTTCTTCAGACACCAAAGTTGGCGGCTCAGCCCATGGGCTGATGATCTGAAATTTTCAAAGGCTCGGAACCTTGACACACAAAAAAGAGGAGAACTTTGTACATGATTTCGGAGACAGTACTTTTTCCAGAAAGTTGTGAGGTGTTGAGCAATTCCCAGTGCAGCCCAAGCCCCGCCAGCCCAAGTCAGCTGACATGGGCCAGCCGCAATGTTTTATTGCAACTCAGACATACCCTTACACACCACTGGCAAATGATAATTGCTGCGTGAAGCACGTGGCTATGACACTGCGAGACCGTTGCCTACAGCCAGGGCTTAGGTGAGAGCAGCTCCTCCTGTTCCCGCATTTACTCCACCCAGTGACAAGGGAGTTTCTTGGTGGTAGCAGGACAAGTCCACTCGGAAGGCAGCACTAGAATGCAGGAGTGGAATAATCAATTGCACAAATGCAGAATGGGAAATCACTGCCCAGGAAGGAGAACTGCAGAAAAGGATCTGGGGGTTATAGTGGATCACAAACTAAATATGAGTCAACAGTGTAACACTGTTGAAAAAAAAAAAAAAAAAAAAAAAAGCAGCAGCAGAAACATCATTCTGGGATGTATTAGCAGGAGTGTTGTAAGCAAGACACGAGAAGTAATTGTTCCACTCTACTCAGCACTGATAAGGCCTCAACTGGAGTGTTGTGTCCAGTTCCAGACACTACGCTTCAGGAAAGATGTGGATAAACTGAAAAAAGCTCAGAGGAGAGCAACAAAAATGACTAAAGGTCTAGAAAACATGAGCTATGAGGAAAGACTGAAAAAACTGGGCTTGTTCTGTCTGGAAAAGAGAAGACTGAGGTGGGACATGGTAACAGTCTCTAGGAAATACTTAGTCCTGCCTCAGTGCAGGGGACTGGACTAGATGACCCATCAAGGTCCCTTCCAGTTCTACATTTCTCTGGTTAATGAGAAATGCAACACGGGAGCACTGGAAGCAGCCTTCCTCCTGAATCGTCATGCTGTGAAGCGTAGTGACCCAAAGCGGCAGCTGGTACAATTCAGCAGAATTCCACTGAAGTCCTGGACTTGTCCTGAACTGTCCTGTGGCAGATGTGGTTGCAGAACTATTTGTATTTTATTTTGGTTTGTACTGAAAGATGAGCCCAGAGAGCTGGGAAAGCAGGGTCAGGGACGAGGAGCTGCTGCAACATGCCTGGCCAGTGGGGACTCAATGTCCCCGCCAGAGCAAGAAATATTTTATCTTTCCCTTGTTTTGATCCCTGTCCCTGGTAACAAGGAGATGTTACCATGGCGATTGCTGAGTGATAAATCTACATTATTATTGCCCAGCGTATTAGGCTGGGAGCAGAAACGACCCTTTTAGAACCGCAGCGCTGCCTGCTTTGTTTCTCCTCTTTCTTTCTTTCTTTTTTAAGGCATAACCTTCCCTTGGTGTAGCACACAGCAAAACCCCACTGGAAAGGAACACATCCATAGATACACCAGCAGCCTCCGGGAACAGAAACTCCAGCAAGTCAAACCTGCAAGACATCATTCACCCAAAGCCCTGTCCGATGGCAAAATACAAATATTTTTTCTAAGCACGCCTTCACCCAACCCTTTGGGAACATGCATTGGACTATATTATTATTGCTGTTTGTTTCTCAGTAGCACATAGAGACCTCAGGCTGAGATCAGGACCCTGTTGTGCTGGGCACTGCAGAGACACAAGGGAAGAAACAGTCCCTGCTCCAAAGAGCTTACAGTTGAACTAGACACAACATACAAGGGGAGGGAGAAAGGAAGTATCTCCTCCCCTTTTTATAGATGGAGAATTGTGATACAGAAAGCTCAAGTGTGTGAGTGCCAGCATTCTAACCCAGCTCTCCTGAATCTTAGAACCTTCACCATAAGACGTGGAACTACTTCTTCCTGGGAGAGTATCTCTGAAATGCTCTAGACAGAAGTTGTCAAAGGCATTTGGGATAATATAGATAAGTACCTGAGTCCAGCTCCCATTTTGTTGTCCGGATGAACAGAGATGAGCAGGGCTGGATTAAGGTACAGGCATACAGACCCATGTCTATGACCCTAGCTTTGTGGAGTCTCATGATAAGCCCAGAATCTCAGCTGTCATTTATTTTTAATTATGTTTCCAGACCTCACGGATGCAAAGAAAAACGTGAAAACATGAACGGAGCCTGAATGTGCAGATAGCTCTCCGAGGGGTGAATGACCCCATTCATCTTAACTCCGGAACCTGCTGCCACTCCAGGCAGAGGGGGAGTCGTGGCTTGAGGTATGGCCCACCATGGCATGATGGTGGGGGCCATGCAGGGTATGCCTAGGATCTTAGGTAGCTTAAATTCAGCCTTGGAGATATGCAAATAATCAGGACCCTATTTATTTCACAAACACTGCACCTATGATGTCTCTACCAGCTCTAGTTCTGAGCATGGGCAAATCCCACATCACTTTCAGAGTCAAATGAATATTCCCAAATAACTTGCTGTGCTCTTTGTCCACTTCTAACTGGCAGCTTCTTGAATAAAAGCACTGAGTGGACCTCAGGGATGTGGGGGAATTTGTCTGGTACCACAGGGAACCTATAGGTGCATGTAGCCCATTGCATTTAGGAATTCACACCTCCATCCGGGAAAGTGACATCAAAAATCAACCCTCAGGGAGACACAGACAAAACACCTTCCTTATTTCTGAGCAGGTTCTCATTGCCCCTCCTGGACAGATGTCATTTGCAATGCATAGTCCGGGCTGGGCTTTCATCTCAATCCCTTTTGCATTTTGCCAGAATATTTCTGTGTGTAATTTCCCCCAGGGGGAAATACACATTTGAAATTCTGCTTTTAAAATTCCCTTTCCTTTGCCTCCCCAGCTCTCTCCCATGCTGGCTTTCCCCTCTATGCAGGCACAGCCCCAACTGGCTGTAAATCTATAAACCAGCTCCTTTCTCCTTTGAAGTACAACCAGTGTTGTTTGGAATCCCTGACTTTTTGCTCCTTTTATCATTCCCCATATTTCACTTATTCAGATCCACAGATTACATTTGTCTTTCAAAATTGCTCTCTCAGTCTCTACCTCCTTCCCCAGCCTGTTCTTCTGGTGTGTTTGTTCAGCCAGTTCCCACTCCGGTAGATTAGCACATATTATTTGTATTTTAGTAGCACCAACATGCCTCAGCTGCAACTGGGGCCCCATTGTATAATATAGTGAGAGAGTCCCAGCTCCAAAGATCTTAGGAACGCTACCATTGCCAGACAGGATCAGACCCAAGGTCCTAGCCCAGCATTTTGTCCACCTCTGTCTCTGGCAGTGACCAGCTTCACAGGAAGGGGGAAGAACCCTGCAGTAGCAGATGTGGGATAATCTGCTTTCCACTTGCCGGCAAGTTAAAGAAGTATGGTCTGGATGAATGAACTGTAAGGTGGATAGAAAGCTGGCTAGATCATCAGGATCAACGGGTAGTGATCAATGGCTCCATGTCTAGTTGGCAGCCGGTATCAAGTGGAGTGACCCAAGCGTCGGTCCTGGGGTCGGTTTTGTTCAATATCTTCATTAACGATCCGGAGGATGGCGTGGACTGCACACTTAGCAAGTTTGCAGATGACACTAAACTGGGAGGAGTGGTAAATATGCTGGAGGGTGGGGATAGGATACAGAGGGACCTAGACAAATTAGAGTATTGGGCCAAAAGAAATTTGATGAGGTTCAACAAGGACAAGTGCAGAGTCCTGCACTTAGGACAGAAGAATCCCATGCACCGCTACAGACTAGGGACCGAATGGCCAGGCAGCAGTTCTGCAGAAAAGGACCTAGAGGTTACAGTGGACGAGAAGCTGGATATGAGTCAACAGTGTGCCCTTGTTGCCAAGAAGGCTAATGGCATTTTGGGCCGTATAAGTAGGGGCATTGCCAGCAGATCGAGGGACGTGATCATTCCCCTCTATTCAGCATTGATGAGGCCTCATCTGGAGTACTGTATCCAGTTTTGGACCCCACACTACAAGAAGGATGTGGAAAAATTGAAGAGTCCAGCAAAGGGCAACAAAAATGGTTAGGGGGCTGGAGCACATGACTTATGAGGAGAGGCTGAGGGAACTGGGCTTTAGTCTGCAGAAGAGAAGAATGAGGCGGGATTTGATAGCTGCTTTCAACTACCTGAAAGAGGGTTCCAAAGAGGATGGATCTAGACTGTTCTCAGTGGTGCCAGACGACAGAAAAAGAAGTAATGGTTTTAAATTGCAGTGGGGGACATTTAGTTTGGATTATGTGGCAAACCCGGGACAAACAGCTACTGGGGGTGGGGGGTAGTAATCAGTCCCAGGGGGTTAAAAAGGCCTCTCCCAAGCCACTGAAGAGAGAGAACCATGGGGAAATAACGTTCAGCTGGGCAAGGGGTTACTAGGGAACTAATTAGGTTCAGCTGGCTCCAACTGCTTGGGACCTTTTTAAACCCTCCCCGACGTGGAAGGGGAGGGAGAGAGAGTGAGGGAAGCTGCCAGTAAGTTAGGAGCAGCAAGGCTCTGAGCCCTTCCAGCAAGGAAGGCCGCACTCTGTCCCCAGAAGGGAAGACAAACAAGCACAAGGCACTGACTGAGGGAAGGAATAGCCAGCCCCTGTGCTACCTACAGGGTTTTGCTTTGCCCAAGCCTGGGTCTCCAAAGCTAAAAAGGACTGAGCCTGCTGAGGAGAAGGAGGTACTTTGCCACAATACTAGGAAATACTATTTCACTAGGAGGGTGGTGAAGCACTGGAATGGGCTCCCTAAGGAGGTGGTGGAATCTCCTTCCTTAGAGGTTTTTAAGGTCAGGCTTGACAAAGCCCTGGCTGGGATGATTTAGTTGGGAATTGGTCCTGCTTTGAGCAGGGGGTTGGACTAGATACGTCCTGAGGTCCCTTCCAACCCTGATATTCTATGATTAGGTCTCATCCTAATCTCTGACAGAGATCGATTTACGCCCTGAAGCAGGAGATTTAACATCCTTTCCTCAATGCTTGTTGTCATTCATTAGGAGAACGCTGGATACACTTGATATCTATAGAACGATCCCACTCTAACCAGACAAGGCAGAATTATCACCCGTTTTACCGATGGGGAGCAATGGCATGACTTGGCCAAGGCCCCACAAGGAGTTTGTGGCGGAGCTCAGAAGTGACCCCCCACACACACACACATCTCGTGAGTCCCAGTCCGGAGCCGTGACCACAAGACCATTTTTCCTCTGGGATCATGCAACCAGCTCATCCGCCGAGTATCCCTGCTACAGAGCGCTGCTTTCCCTTTCTACAGGATTTCACTGGCCAACTCATGCAGGAGCCATCAGGGGTCTCTCAGCATCTCCATTACTGGTTTGGGGGAAATGACAAAGAAGGTTTTTGGGCAAAGAGTGAAGGATTCCCTGCCACCACCCAGCCCACCGTCAGCGATTCGTGGAAAGGTTGATGAGCCATTGCACCAGGTCTGAGCTGGGAAGGGACACAACTGGGTTGATTATAAACTCTCCTACTACGATTTCACAGATCATGCATCTCTAGTTCTTAGTCACAGGGACAGAGCATGCTCCAGTAGTTCAGGCAGGACTCTAGGGCCCAGGACTCCTGGGTTCTATTAACGGCTACATCCTCAGTGCTGTCCTCTCAGACACCATCAGGATAAGGCTGAGAGAGCCACTCACAGGGACCGATCTGAACCTCCCAGCCTTTGATTCCCTCTTCCCCATCGGCAGAGCAACACAGCGCTCCGTGGGATGGGGAGTCAGGGGAGACAGATTGGTCTCTGTGCCACTCGCAGTCCCCTTGTCTTTCATCGGGAGTCTGTCAGAACGGCCTGGGCGCTAACCAGGAGATCAAGCTGATGAAACCTGGATGGATCCAGCCTTGGCCACCAACATCAAAGGGAGATAATCAGAGTTCTGTGATGCTTCCAGGGAAGCAGATGCTGCTGCGGATGCTTTCTGCGACTGGCGCTGGCTCCATTCCCCTCCCCACCACTAACTCCCTTTTATCTGCAAAATCATTAATTGAATTAACTCAAGTGGAGGAGCTGTAACAGACTCAGGGAGACCCATCCACCCCGAGCCTCCTTCCCTTGGAACAGAAGAGTTTGACAGTATCAGATGGACACAGCACCAGGGCAACCCGTAGGGCTCTGGATGGGGAGTAGGAGACCAAAAATAAGAAAGAAAGAAAGAAAGCTCTCAGCTTTCTGGTGGTTTTCTATCACTCATCAGGGGCCAACATGCTGCCACCATGAGAGAGGCAGGGTCCTGCTGAATATCCGCATCAGGCATAGACACCAAACTTCGCAGTGTCTCTGGACTCATAAGTACCAGTCGGACCCTGGAGAGGCCGAAGCGCATGGCGATATGGATGATGGTAGAGAGATGTTCATGGTGATAGATGGGCTGCTCTTCCCTGCTGGAGACTTGAATTTGGCTGCTTCCAGTGATGGCCAGAAAAGCAGTCAGCAGGGAGGAAGGGCGGGACTGAGACTTGTGAAGCACTAATACAAGTTGGTGGCTGTTTCATGTTATGTGTCTGTGCAGGTCCCAACCCCTTCCCCTGCGAGAATTACTAGCCAGACGCTGCTTTTCCACTTCCCCAGCCATGGACCTAAGCCTGGAAATGTTTTACCTGTCCACAGCTCCCATATCAGTGTGATTTTTGGAGGTGGGTGTGGGGCTGGTGAGAGGGACTGAACTGATGCCCCTGCCGACTGAGGCCCTCTGCTTATATCACTCGGTGGTGGCAGGACGAGCTTCCCACACCAGCAACACGCCTGCAGGCAGGGAGATTGGCTGGAGTTCAGCCTGCATGGAGCCTCGATGCCTTGGGGAGAGGGACAGCAACACAGACAATACTCCAGGAAGGGCTGGATTCAGACCAGCAGCTTATTCCCATGTAGGCCACAGAACAGCTCTCCTGAGCCAAAGACCATCCATCCAAGTGCACATCCCCTGCCCCATCTCTGCAGTATTTCTCAATCATCCCTTCCCGCTGCCCTGGGGGTGGCCTCTTGGGTCAGAGCTGGTCTGATCAGCCATAGGCCAAGGGGATACTGCCAGGGTGCTGCCTGGAGCTCACATGAAACAGACCTCAGGAACATCCAGATCCACCTTCCCAAGATGTGCTCGGAGCCAGGGGAATCTGAACAGCAAAGCGGCCTTGCCGTCGAGGCTGATACAGACAGAGACGGCTCCCCTGTGTTGGTTTGCTGGAAAGAGGGATGTGTCATTGGGAGAGAGAACAGATACGCCATGTCATCCAGCCTGCGCTGCACCATCATTATGAGCTCACAAGGCAGGCAGTCGGGGCCATGCCTCTGCACAGGGATAGGGCACAGTCTCGACCCCCAGGTATGTACCTCAGAGTACTTTGCAGCAGTAGCCACAGACTAAGGCAGCATGGTCCAGTGCTTAGAACCAGATCTGGGACCTGTTTCCACCTCTGAGGCTGCCCTTGGACAAGTCAACTCTGCTCCCTTCTCACATCCTCAGTTCTGTCTATTCAGACTGAGTTCTTTGGGGCAGGGACTGTCTCTCATTATGTGCCTCACACAAGGTGACTCTGGTTAATTATCCGCATTTTACAGATGAGGAAAGCGAAGCACAGGGAAGCAAAGAGACTTGCCCATGGCCACCCAGTGAGACAGTGACAGAGTCAGGCATGTATTTCTGTCTCCCAATATCTGTGTTACACAATGGAAACTGAGCACTGTGTAATGCCCCCCAAATAGCTCTGTTTTGTCTATATATTATTAAACATGCCTGGGGCGGGGGTGTCGAGCCATGACAAACCTGGCTGTTTATTTCTTTGCTGGATGCCAGCTCCCAAGGTCACTGTCAGGTTTAGAATTCCTTCTACCGGATGATCTCACTCTGCTTCCAAACAATATTCTCCCAGCAGACCTCCCCGGGTCTCTGTCACTTTAGAAATAAAACAAAACTATCAATTCCTTAATTGTTTCCCTTCCTCTCTAGGGCATCATAAACCACAGATGTCATTCAACAGCTAATATACTGCTCCTTCCCTCACTCTAGCCATCCGGGGTCTTTCTCTCAGCTAGAGTGATAGCGAACTACCTGCAGGCTGCTTTTGTTGGCGGCCAGCACAGAAGGCTAGAACGGGAACCAGGGGACACGGGGAGGCAGAGCAGCTCCTTTCTGGAGGACTTCCAAACACAAGGCAGGAGTCTGTCTCGTTTGCTTTTCTCTGCTTTCCATTCATTGGTGGTATAGGTTTGTTTCCAAGAAAGTGAGGAATTAAGATCATTAGCACTAAAGTACTGTTGCCAGGTACTAAGTTTTTCAACCACAGCGCTGCTCACTCCTGACCTGCAGCCTCCCTCCCCCCAGTTCCCCTGCTGTTCCAGTCCTGGGCTCCGATACAGCTCTACTGATGCACCTCAGCCCTGTCCTGCAGCATCTCCACACACACACACACACACCCCGCCACTATTCCAGTCTTAGGCTTGCAACACAGTTCTGACAATGCCCTTCAACCTTGTCTTACAGCATCCCTGCTGTTCCAGCCCTTGGCTCCCCGTGCAGTTCTGCCAACGAGCCCCAGCCCTGCCTGATGCATCCCCCTACTAGCCCATTCTTGGGCTCCTCACTCAGAGAAGCCAGCACCCTTGTGTCTTGTCCGGCAGCACCTCTTGCTGTTTCAGTCCTGGGCTCCCCACACAGTACTGCCCTGCTAGCCAATTCTTGCCACCCCCGCACCTCTCTTCCCTCGAATCTGGTCCCGAGGCTCCCCTTACGTCAGGAACTGCTCGCTGCACAGGTCTCTGTAAGCAGTTACACGATACAGTCTCAGGAGAGAACAAGGAAGCTACAAGGAAACTAGCCAAACCTTTCGATCCATTTATCAAAGCGCCTGCAGTTCCCATTTCAGGGTGAGTGAAACAATAAAACACATTGAGCATAGAAAGCTGCATCCAGAGCATTTTATTAAATGTAGGGAAAAAAATAAATAAGTGCAGACCTGTTGGCTCATGCCAACTCTTGTTCTACATCAAACGCCTCTGGTCCCAGACTAATGGTGTTATGTAGGCTGCTATATTGGTTCCCTGCTTTATGATACTGCCCCTTATGCTTGCGATTTATTCTCTTGAGTTCAGCAATTATTTGACATATTCCCCTCAAATGTGACTTATTGAATCATTGCTATAATGTCTGTAACAAGCCCCATTACATGTTGTCTGCAGGCTGTGAACTACAGATCTGCAGCACAGACATTGAGCAAAAGGGGATAATTCCATTAGCTGGCCTCGGTAATAGACTGTTGGCCAATAGTTATGGAGAGAGGCAGCGCTGCCTAGTAAACAGAGCCCTGGAGAGGGACCCAGAAGACTTGAGTTCTGTTTCCAGATCCTCCACTGATTGCTGAGTGAATATGGGCAAGTCACTTTGCCTCCCTCTGTGCCTCAGTTTCCCCATGTGAAAAGCCAGGATAATATTATTCCTTTGTAACGTTCTTTGAGATCTATGAATGAAAACATTATGCAGGAGCTAGGTCTTGTCTCTTATTACGTGCACCAGCCACTATAGCAAGCAGGACAAACATCTCACATGCTCGCCTTACTTGTGAGCTTGCTAGCCCTGGCCTGTGGTACAGAAAGGCAGGGCAATAATGGTAAAGCCATGGAGTGATGTTGCCAACACCTAAAGGTCGGGTCACCATAGTTTAGGCCAACCCATGCTGGCTTTAGAGCAGGCTCTAAGCCACATTAAGTGTGCCTGAGTACAAAAAGTGAAGATGTTGTATTTAAAATTGGGTGGAAAAAGAATTTGGGGCTAAGACTCCACTGAAAATCTAGCCCCAAAGTCTTGGGGTTTAGCTTCTGAGAGGTGGACAAAGATCTGGGACAGTTATTACAATCAAATCCCGTTTATCTCCTCCTGACTGCTTGGGATACACTAGAGCACGGAGAGAGGCTCACTTTGAAAGTTGGGTTTTATCATCTGCAGGATTATTAGCAGGTGTGACGGGGATTTTTTTTCTGCAGAAGAATAAATCAGTTCCTTCTTCTTCCGACTTGTCTGAACACCTCATTTAAACATTTATCATAGGGCACGGCATGCGATCTTCTTTACAAATTGAGGTGTTACACAGCCTTGAATGAGCTGACACGCTGCAGATAGCATTGTGAGTATTTTGTCACCCTGATATTTTGCAGTGTAGTTGTGTATCACTTTTGACTGCTGCTTGTTCACGAGATGTAATGATCCTTTTTAAACAGTGCCACTATAATTAAAGTTTTAAACAAATCTTCAAAAGAGGAGTGGGGGGAGGAAGAGCCTTCTTCAAAACAGACTTACAAAGAGATGTCACAGAGGGAGAAAGCGAAACTCTGACATGTGTAGCAATCACTTTGCGACTCCAAATCCCTCAGAAATGTTTAACCGACGCTCAGGATTCAAGTACTAATATATATAAAACCAGCAGCACCTACATAGCATTTCTGGATTCTACTGATTGATTAAGGACTGCCTGCCGCTGCAAGACTAGACTCAGAAGACTTGATTCACCACATTACTTCAGTCTGGTGCTGGTGTAACTCCAACAGTTCTGGTGTCACACTGGAGTAATGCCTGCAGAGAATCAGGCCCTGAGAAGCAAAGAGGCTTGCAGAACTAATTGGCTCTCAGTTTCTCTATTTCAATGCACAGAAAATAGTATACTACTACCTAGGGTTCTAGCTATCTACCAACACTTCCTGGACAAGATTACTTGGGTTCATTATCAAATAACATTCAATCAGTGCACACCAAGTGTAATTAGTTATGTTTATGATGCTGATTTTTCTGAACATCCTCACAAAATGGTTCTTAAAATGCTCATTTTACTAAATCTGGAAATATCGGTGGTGAGGAGATGAAACTGCAAACAGGCAGCCCAATTCTGGCTGGTGCCTGGGGCAAAATGTCTGGATGAGTCACTGAATTATCTGAAGCTCTTGAAACTGCAGATCTTGATCTGAAAGCCACATCTCTCTCTCTCCCTCCATGTTTCAGTGCTTTTCACTTCTTCAGAGGAGAAGAGGACTCCAAGAGGAAGCATGTGCTGCACTAGGAGTCAGGAGACCTGCAGTCTAAGTTCTCCACTGGCCTTCTCTGTGACCAGGGGCAAGCCTCTTCACCCCTGTTTTCCATCTGCTTTGTCTGTTTAGGTTGTGAGCTCTTCAGGGTAAACAGAAGAACAGGAGCACTTGTGGCACCTTAGAGACTAACAAACAGGGTAAACAGTTTCTCTTTCTGTGTTCATACAGCAGCTAGAGCAACGGGGCCCTGATTGCAATATAAGCTAGCAAACAAAACCTATCTTCAGCTAAAACTGTTTGAAGGCACCCCGTCCATCCCCATGGAAATAAGAAGTGAAGAGGAAACACTAGTGCACTCCTTTCCATCTTTGTATTGCCTGCAACACTGTCCATAACAAACGTCTATCCAAAAGCTATACATACTCCAGCTCCATCCAGCTGGGGGTCAAAATGCAAAACCTTAATAGGGACCTCATGTGTTATATCAGCAGATTTAGCACTGTCCCAAATTCTGTGCACTGGGGATGTTTTTGTACCTTAACACTGCTGAGGTCACTGCTAAAGGTCTCAGTGCGGAGGTAAGCAGTGATAACAGGCCAGGCCAAAGACTGAGCCATTGCTCTGAGGGCTGGGCATGGATAAATTTCTGTGGGTGCTTTGGGGAGCAGAGATGGGTCAGGGAGATAGATTACCCAAGGCTCTGGATGACGTAGCATGGTGCTGGGGTTGTCATGACGACCCCATGTCATTCACGACAAACACCCTACCACAAATGAGACAAGAGCTGCAGATGGAAGACTCTGCAGCCAGCCCCGTCTGCGAAGGTGATCCAGATTCAGTGTACGAGCAGCATCAGCACTTGGCGTGTCACCAGACGGGCTGCTGCCACCTCCAGGGTTGTTTCCCGGGACCTGCTGTCTGCCACATGTTTACACAACTCTGCTGCAGGGGAGGCAGTCTCTCTCTCACCATCCTGCTGAGCATCCTGAGGGGAAGTCTTTATTCCTGTGCGTGCTCCAGGACTGCACAGTAGGCGCGGACAGCTTGTTTTACAGTGTGTTCCCGGCCAGGAGAGCATTACTAAAGACCCCTCCAAAGCCAAACGCTGTGATGTAAAGAGCCCCCTGTTTTTTCAACACTCGAAATGCAGTTGAGCAGTTGTGGGGGGACTTGAGCTGATTGTTCCAGTCATGGCTTTGGTGTCATAATGAGCCATTTCAAAGGAGAATGATGATAATACTTTGGAGTTACACCATGGTTTCCTCTGAGCATCCCAAAGCACTTTAACAATCATCCCCTAACTCAAAATCTAGTCGGTTTAAGAATGAAAAAAAATTAGACGTAGTTTAAGGTGCCACCTCTGCACCTGAATCCCCTTCTGGTTCAATCACACTCTCCTCTTTGATAAAAATATCTTTACCCCTTCTCTGCTGCTGCAGGAAGGACCCACACAACCAGGAAGTAACTAGAGAGTGGAAGCTGTTAAACAGACTCCACGTGCAATGCTGGTAAAGTGCACAAAGCAAGCAGACTGAAAAGAAGAGAGAAACCTTTGCCACTCCTGCAATCTCTTGCTGTCACAATGCCTCAGCAGGAGTGGAATCGGCATGGTGCTATGAACGCTGATGGAGCAATGCCGATTTCTACCTGCTGGGGATCTGGCCACAGGGATATGGTGACAAAGACAAGTAACACATTTTCAGACGTGTGATCTCTAAGTTGGACACATGCCTTGAAGCTCCTCCAGCCATTCTTGGGAATTATTAGTATTATTATTTGTATTACTGTAATGCTTCAGAGCCCGTCATGGACAGGACCCCATTGTGCTAGGCACTGTATGTGGCAGATGTTATTATCCGCCTTTAACCTATGGGGAAATAGCGAAGGGAAGTGATTTTCCCTCGGCTGCACAGTGAGTCAGTGGCATAGCTGGAGATAGAACCAGGTGAGTTCTGACTCCCAGCCCCAGATCTAATCACTGGACAACAATATTTCACCTCTTTCATCAGCTCCTTCCCTCTCAATTCCCCTCCCTTCTCTTCTCCCAGGGGTTCGTATTGACTATTGACAAACAGCACCATTATGATGTGCACTAAAGCTTGTGGTGGAACAAAAATTACAGGCTTTTAAACTGCGAAGCAGCAATTTCTGATGCAATGCTATCAGTGCTTGGCACAACTATCCCAAAGCACATCACTTGGGCAGCAAAGCTTGAGAGGTTTATGGGAGCTGGGAGGGTGAAGGATATAATCCCTAATGGTATTGCACTAACTCTTCTCAGCTAGGAAGGGCTGCATCAGTGTGATGGACTCCCGGATAAGCAGATTATCTCATCCACCCTCACAAAAGAAGCATGACCCCTAATTTGTTAAGTCCAAAGATTAATGCTGAGTTAACCTCTAACAAACAGTTTAGAGACAGAGGTGGCAATGGGGCTCAGCACAGAGGAATTTCTCAGTGCCCTGTGGCACCAAATAGGAATCACACCAGGGTGATTCAGGTCCTCAGGCACAGGCTATTGTCTCTCTCGGTGAATTGTTTTGGGGAGGGTTATAATTTTTCACCACCGGACAGAGGTACTGTGGATTGGAAGTCAGTTGATTAGTTTTCTCTCCAGTGGGCAGCGTGCATTTAGGGGAGCTGTGCAGAAACACCGGCTGGGTCTTCCTTTCTCTGGCATCAGGGGCTTTCAATACAAGCGTTAGTTCTTTTTACTTTCTAGGTAGCGATACCGACCCGAGGGACTGGTAGGTTACAAACGTTACACTGTTGGGCCTCTGAGGCTGTAGAGCCAAATCTGAGTCTCAAATGCAAACCCAGGAGAAACTTTTCAACTCCTTTGGGCCCAAGTCACCATTTCCCTGCACCAGTGCAAAGAGGGTGAAAATCATCGTCCCCGTGAGTCAGCAGCATTGTGCACTAATGGTCACACTCCACCACTCCAGATACAATGATTTTTTGCCCCAGGACTTCAGGGCATTAGAACCTATAATCTGTATAAGGCACAAAAGCAAAACCCATTGACTTCCTGAGCTGTCCATCTCCCACCAGCAGCTCCTATCTGTCTCCTAAGATATCTGGCTCACCACAGGATTCTCTTTGCTTTAATGGTTACACTTCTATGTCTGCAAAAGAAAACTTGAGAAAAGCCCCATGAACTGTTGGAGAGTGACTTTGGTTTATATATATATATATTTTAAGTGTGTGACAATCTCATTCAGTCTTATCTGACCAAACCTTGGAAAGACATCCCAGAGAGCAGGGGCATCTCAGCACTGCATCTGGAAATGCTCGCAGAGCTGATGCTGCGCTCAGAGACAAGAAATCACCTTGGAGTCCAAAGACTTGGAAAGGAGATAGTCACCTTGGAAACGAGGAGTGACGGCCGTGCACGGAACTCTGGCCTCCACTTCCTCAGCCCATTGGGAAAGGGAACCACAGCCCGGTTGGGGAGGGAAGGATGTGAAGGATGACCCAGTGAATGAGGACTGGGTCAGAGGTAGCTGGTGCACACATGGAAAAAAGCTGAGATCCAGCCTTACTTAACAGAAGTCCCGAATGCTTCACTTGAACAAGACAAACACCTCTAATTGTGTGTGTGTGTTTAATATTAAAGTGCGGTTCCACTCCAAAATGTGGCTATGAAGCCCAGTTTTCTGACTACACTTTGATTTTTATTAATTGAATCATTATTCACAATTGTTGGGTGACGAGTTTATCCAGTTTGCAGCCTATGGGGTGGGCCTCATACTCTTCATTCATGGTGTTAGGTCCAAGGAAAATGGAGTATAGAACAGGTTGTTTGGCCAGCTTAGCCAAAGTTAGGCTAACTGTAGTTGCTGGGCCATTCCTGTCTCTCTGTGAAACATGAGGACATGCTTGCTTGGGCTTCAAAGAATGAGATAAAGGGGGGACCGTATTCTTGTACCAAATGTACTAGGAACGGTTTGTTTGGACATATGGAGACTTGCAGTCTCCACTCCGTTTCTGTTCTTAACTCCCTACTTTCTCCTAGTTTCTAGTGCATGACGAAAAAGCTGATAAGAAGCTGCTGAGGAATCATGAACTGTTTGTACTGTCAAAGAACATAGATATGCATGAATATTAGAAGCTTTTAACTAGTAAAGGAGGGAATTGAGTTGCTTTAACTATGACGCGACAGAACTGTCTATATAATCTCACTAGTTATTGTAATCGTGGCTGGTTCTCTCTGGAGACGGGCCGCTCTCTATTGTTGTGTGCACTCTTCAATAAAGAGCTTGTATTGGACCTTGCTGGTGTTGCCTGTCTCTCACTCTGCGGTCAGACAACGAACCTTGCCGTCTGGGTTAAAAAGTCCCTGACAATGGCATGTCACTGGTCTCTTAAGTCACCTAGTATTGTTTCCGTTCCTGATTGGGTGACTGAAACTTTTTAAACTGGGTAACACGCAGCAAGCATTGAATATGTTTGTTCACACACAAGCCCCACATGGACCGAAGATTCCCCATACCTCTGTATGAACACACCTCATTCATGCAGTGACTAAATACAGTAATAATATAGATACTACTTTGTCTTTGTACAGGGGGCAAACGTGCCTCTTGTGACCAGTTGTTTGGGAGGCCAAGGAGTGTTTGCAAGCATCATTTAGCAGCCTTCATCTAGCTATTGTAATGGGGCTATTGGCATTCAACTCAGAGGGCCAAGTTCATCCCTGACATGACTCCACTGCAGCTAATTGTAATTACAGAGGCATTAATTGGAGAGGCCCTCAGTTGATGTCAATCAGCAAAGCTCCATTGAAGTCGTTGGAGCTATACCAATTTACATGATCTGTCCAATGGATTTACACCAAGGATAACTTTGACCCATCACATTAAAAGTTCACTTGCTGTCCTGCAGGGAACACACAATTGGAACCACTGACTGGACCAGCAAACCTAGCCTTTGGTGTATTTGTAAGCCATCGGTGGTTGGAACGTAATAATATGTCCCTTTAAACCTGATAACCCTGGCAGTCCTCAACCTGTTACATACAATAAAACCTGTTCCTGGATCAGTAAAATACTCTCGCATGGGGCGAGTTTGCACCACAAGCCAATACAATACTTCGTGAGCTCTTTCCCAAGGAAATCTGGAGTGCACTGGCAACAGTACCAAATGTCTGGAGCTGTCAGAGAGATTTCATCACCCAGGAACTTGACATTTCCGTAACAGGAGATCCAGAGATAAAAGTTGTCACTTCAAGTTTGTTGCCCCCCTCCCCGCAACCCCCAGTGATACGATTGGGATCATCTGGTAGTACAGAGGCTGAATTCTCTTACTGCTGCTGCTTTTTTATAACAAAAAAATGACTTAGAATTGATGATTCCTGGTATGAAGCAGTTTGTCACCTGTGCTTTTATGATTACAGCAACTAAGGGGAAAAAGATGTCCTTTCAGATAAGCATTTGAAAGGGGGAAAAATAGAAGCTTTCAAAGGGTCTTTGTTCTCTTGAAGTGCTCTCGCTCCAGAAGCCTGGCAGATTTCTCTGGAGGAGGGGAAGGAGGTGGAATTTAAAAACAAAATGCGTTCTCGTTTTCAAACTGTTTCATATTAGCAGTCATCAATTATGGAATTTGCCTTGACTAATGTTTCAGGCCATTATATCACCCTCGATGTTTATAATTGGATCCTAAATTAGGATTAATTCTCAAGGAAAAGGTTCCATGCTAAACAGGTTGTTTCGCTCTCTGTGGAACTCCCGGTGACATTCTCGTTACTAAAATAATCATTTGCTTTTTAACATTTATATGGAGAGATAAAAAAACGGCTAACCTTTTTCAAACGCTCTACAATCCCGGCTTAGGTCACTGTGGGGAATGAGGCTGGTGGCTCATGTCATCTTAGTTGTTCGTAGCGACAGGTGCCAACTGCAGCATCACAGCACTTGGGTTTGGAGTTGGTTCTGTTTTAGAAGTAGGTGCAGGCTACAAGTTTGGGTCAGGAAGAAAAGATTGATACCAATCATCCCAAGACAGAATAGTCCATGGAGATGGGGTCACACTCCACGTGGATCCTGGTGAAATGTGCTGGCTGGGGTTGCCCAGAATGCCGCTGCCTGGAAGACAAATCACACGGATCAGGGCTGTCAATGTGGCCTTTCTCACAGGCATCATGTTCACTTTTCAGTTACATTTTTTGCAGCTGCTAAACATGAAACAGGGAGGTGACAAAGGGCAGGAAGAAAAGTCATTCTTGTGGCCTTAATGAATGTGAGTGTCACTATCATTGGAGCTCAGAAGGAGCGCCATCCCCGAATACTTATCCTTCCTCGTTGATATGCATCCCACCAGCCAGGGCCAGTCCCTCTGCCAGGGTTGATGGCTTGTGTTTGCAGAGTTGGGGCACATCTAAATAAAAGTCTAGGCCCTACAGTCTGATCTGTTTGTCTCACGGAGATAACAGATGAGCCTTTGCCACTCTGACAGCAAGAGGCCGCACACAAAGGGTGACCTTTAGTGTGCCATTAATTTACAGACCAACCCAATTTCCAGTCTCACTCGAGGGCATAATCACATCAATTAAAGCCTTTCATTTTGAAATTCTCCCTATGAGCCTGATATAAGAGGCAAACCGCAGTGAGTGTGTGTGTGTGTGAGAGAGAGAGAGAGAGAGAGAGAGAGAGAGAATGGGGGGACCAGAGAGACAGTTAGAAGCTGCTTCGTTGCTATTTGACAGGGTTTAGGCAGATAAGCGTAACATCGGGAGGAAATGGGGGAAACCCCAGCATGGATTAAATGAGAACCAACTCAGTGAACCCAAACGCAACCTTTGGTGACAAGAGTGGTGCTTTGGCGAATTGCAGGAGGCTGTGAAAGAAACCGGTAACACAAGAGTCCCAGGACACGTGCCTAGAGCTTAGAGAACTGGCTCATGGTTAGAGGGGACAGGAGTTGTGAGACAAGTGTTGGAACCAGGATTGTCCTTGGCTGAGCTGAATGTTATAATAATCGATGGGGGGATGACAAACAATTGACTAGTTGTTACTAGATGAAAGTTCAGAGGAAGGAGAAGGTGCTGGTGACCATGTAAGAAAAGTGTTTTCCTTTCCAAAGGCCTTGTCATAGAACCCTTGACAACGCTAACTCGGAAACCGAAAGAGAGAGTGCTCTTTTGGAAACACACTGCCTGATTCACCCCTCCTCCATTGCGAGCCTGAAACTGTAGCATTCAGCGATGCTTCCCTGGAGAGGCCTGTCCTGATTTACCACAATAGAGATTGGAATTTCCCAACCTGCTGGGAAAAGTTTTGCCTCCTACCAGAGGTCTGCTCTGAGATGAGATGGGGTGTTGGTCCTTCAAAGTGTTCTCATGCTGGGACAGATGTGCCCTATTGTTTCCCTGTAGCAGCAATTAAGAGTGAATGAGTACTAGTCATGTGACTAAGATCCCTAGTTTCCCATGCTACTGGCCTACTTCTCTGTATCAGAGACACGGGTACCCAAAGTTGGCCTCTGAGCTGCCGTGATGTCACCATGCTGCTCTTCAGATATAAACCGGGGCTGGGAAGCCAAGGCAGGGAGAGGCCATGTTCAGAGACCCAAAACCTCCCTACTGAGGCTGGGAAGGCAGAGCTGGAGCGAGCCCTGCTCTGAGCTCTACAACATGTGCCTAAGGAACAGACATAGGCCCTAGGAGATCTGGGCTCTACGCCTGGCTTTGGCAGTGACTGACTGTCTGAATTGGGCAGTCTCTTACCCTTTCAGTGTCCCAGTTTTACCATCTTTAATATGGAAACAATGAGATGTCACTACCTCACAGAGAGGTTGTGAGGCCAAAATTATTCCGGGTGAATTTCTGATTCCTTTTCCGACACTGGGTAGCACCTTGCTTGGTGAATTGTCCCATTGATTTCATCTGGTCTGATAGAGGAGTCCTCAATAAGCCAGAGTCTCCTCTGTCTCATCCCTATTTTACATCAGTATCACTCCACCCACTCCAACGGCGTTACCCCTGATTTACAACAGTATAAGGGAGAGAAGAACCAGGCCCATTGTGGGTAGGGGTAGCACAATCAGTCCCTGATCATCAAACAGCTTGTACTAGCATAAAAGCCGTGACCGATTTTTACATCTAGTTAGTTAAACCAGTGGAGTTATACGTCTGGACATGCACGTCTCGGTTAAATCTAGCTCCACTGCAAGTTAAACCAATATAACCCAGATTTAAAATGATAAAAGAAAATCTACACGGGGTTTTCACCAGTTTAACCAAAGAATCTTTAAAACTGATTTGGGAACATAGGACTTCAGACTGGACAGCATCTCCTGGGTCAACAAGTCCGTTCCCTGCTATTGCAGGAAAACCCTGTTTGTCTGTATGTAGACAAGACCTGGGTGCAAGTCACTAGAGGGGGCAAAGTGGTGTTAGCAATGTTGACTCCATCTTCCACCCAGTGCTATCACCATGATAGCGTTTGTAATGCAGTTTACAGCCCTTCCGAATGACTTTACAGTGCAGCATTGTTATTATTTACTAAACAGGTTGTGTATTCCTTAACAGAAATTTCATTAGGAGCATTAGGTAGAGATAGTCACCAGCCCAGAACCTACACGTAATTATATGTAATTATTATGCCTGTATGTTTGGAATAATGATCGCTCCTGAGCTCTGAGGCCAAGAAGCAGAGTCAATTGGAACAGGAGCTATTTATTTTTTCTTTTAACCGTTTTCTTCCACTCTTAATTTGTTTTCACATCTCTTAACGAGCGGTAAGTGATTGCAAGTGATGCCTAGCAGCGTCTGACCCCCCATTTCTCCTTTATTTGTAAAGCCGGAGAATTACTAAAACCGTGGGTGAGAGAAAGGGGAGGGGCTTTGCCTGAACACATCTCAAACCCGCAGGGGCTGCACAGTGACAACAGAATAAGTGGGAGGAGAGCGTGTGGCTATGCGCCTCCATGACTGTCTGCTCCTGCTGTTACAGTGAATATGAAGGAGAAAACACATCAGGAAGTGGAATGGCCCCAGGAGGTGGAATGGCCTACTGGATCGGTATATTTATTTAAAAAAAAAAAACGACCAAAACAAGATGCTCCACTGCATACACTTCTAGACAAATTTGTGACAGATGTGCAGTCATGTTGCTTAATGCACTATTGGAGGGTGCTCAGATACCATGGTGATGGGCATGGTAAGAAAAACTATCTAGACTAGACTGGAAGAGGCAGGGCCTTGGAATCTGAGTCAGGAAACCTAGGTTTGTTCCCAACTCTGCTGTGTCCCAGACAAATCATTTCCTCTCTTTGTGCCTCTGTTTCCACTCCCATCCTTTGTCTGTCTACTCTGATTGGCAGCTCTTTGGGGTGGGAGGGTCCCTTGGGGGGGGGGTGTACAGCGCAAGCAGAGCTGGGGTTTTAGGTGGTACTGTAATAATATTCATAACAACATGGTTCTTGTATAGATGATAAGCTGCAAGGTGACCAGCAGGAGTTTTCAGAGGGGAGACTTCACTGAGTAAATATATTTGTTTTGCTCTTAGCCAAGGAAGATCCTGCACACCCATTCCTTGGAGAAATGATCTGTCTGCATTGATTCTATTCGCTCGGTGCTGTCTAGTGGGTAGAGCAGAAGACCGGCAGTCAGGACTTCTAGGTTCTAGTTACAGCCTTGAACTGACTTGTTGGATCACCTCAAACAGGTCACTTACCTGGAACCAGTCTATGCCTCAGCTGATCCAGCAATAAAATAATTATAATATTAACATACCTCACGGTAAGGAGATTGCAAAACTGACAAAAAGCTATCCCTGCCTTCTCACTGAGACCTAACTGGTAAGACTATTGTGAACTCTTTCCTCTTGGGAAACCCAATAACAATTATTAGAGAATTATACAAGCCAACTATAGAATTCACTAGGTTAGGTTAAAAAAATTGCAGGCACAATATTATTTAGATTAATCAAGACTAGAGATGACTGAGGGACCTAACCCAACAAAGGGAATGGCCAACCAAGTGGCCAATAATTCCCATTGCTGACAAGGTATTGCATACTGGAAGGAATAGTTTGATCCGCTCACACACTTTGCTGGGTTCTGAACCAGCCCTAACCACTCAAGTAAAAGACTTGGGCATCAGTGTGGACAGTTCAGTGGAAACAACTGCCAGTGCAGCATTGATCGATCAAATCCACCAAAATGTTAGAATACATCACGAACAGGATGGAAAACAATAATGGGAATATTACTGGGCCATGATGTGAATAAATCAATGGCTTGCCCGCCCCTGGAACGCTGCATTCAGTACTGTTCGCCCTGTCTCTACAGAGAGCTAGCAGAAGTAGAAAGGTTCAGACACAGGTGAGGGAAATGATTAAAGGCATGGAGAGGCTTGTGTAGGAAAAGGGGTTGAAAAGTTTGGAACTGTTTGGTTCAGAGAGGAAACATATAAGAGAGGACATCACATAACAATAAGGCCGGGAGGCTCTAACTCAGAGCTTTGATCAGCTCCACCGTTTGAAGTCTCTGAGTGGTTAATTGCTCCCCGGTGATGAGGGGCAGAGCTAAGCTGAGCTAAGCAGGGATACTTGGTATAAAAAGTCACTTACTAACAGGAGCTGCAAACACAGGAAGCTACCAGGAGAGTTCTGGAGGGAGCGGCTTTCCTTCCAGGTTCAGCACTATGTGTGATATCCAGAGGGCCAGAGATGGAACAGTGGTGATGACCTGCAATGAATGGGCCACATTTTCTTTCCTGCCTGAACCCAGAAGGGACAAAGTGCCAGTTGGTGGCTGTGCTGTGGAGAAGATTCTGGGATTTGAGGGGCAAGTAAAAAGAACAGGAGTACTTGTGGCGCCTTAGAGACTAACAGATTTATTTGGGCATAAGCTTTCGTGGGCTAAAACCCACTTCATCGGATGCATGCAGTGGATAATACAGTAGGAAGATATATGTACACAGAGAACATGAAAAAATGGGTGTTGCCATACCAACTCTAACAAGACTAGTCAATTAAGGTGGCTGTTATCAGCAGGAGAAAAAAAACGTTTGTAATGGTAATCAGGATGGCCCATTTCAAACAGTGGACAAGAAGGTGTGAGTAACAGCAGGGGAAAATTAGCATGGGGAAATAGTTTTTACTTTGTGTAATGACCCATCCACTCCCAGTCTTTATTCAAGCCTAATTTAATGGTATCCAGTTTGCCAATGGTGTTGCTAGAGAGCGAGGCTTGGAAAACACCAGTCCCCCAGGTCTAAGGAAGAAAGCAGCTGGCCACCACGGAGTCAGAGAAAGAGGAAGTCAGAGAGTAGGCTGGGTAGTTCATAACAGCTAGAGGCCGTAGGTCATAGCGGCATTCTGCACAGCTGGAGATAGGCTCTGGCCATCAGATAGAAGAGGATGGGGAGGGATTCCACACAGCTGTAAGTTTCCAGTTGATTCCAGATCCTCAATGTGGAAACTGTGGAAGAGACCTCTCCAAAGCCAACTGGTCCAAAGGAATGGAGAGATGTACGGGACACACCTGTGGATGGTAGGTCTGCCCAACCTGTCAGAAAATCACGCTTGTCCACAAGAAGTTCTCCAACCATCCAAGAAAGACAGACAAGCCTTTTTGGGATTTCAATACTCAGGAGAATTAAAAGAACATTCTGCAAGGGACAGGCAGGCAACAGGACAGTGTGCTGCCTTCCCAGAGCCAAGACACAAGACATTACTGTATCATTGGATAAGCTTCGAAAGTCGACAGAAAAAGAATCCATTGTTGATGACTCCTAATGGCACTAATGGCGCTGTGTGGTGAGATATCATGCAGATAGCAGATGACATCCGGGAACTTGGAAGCAAACTGAAGAAGAATGTCCAACCAATCTTCTCAGAGAGACTTCCTGTCCCAAGAGCAAGGGAAGGCAGAAGAATTAAAGGAGTGTAATGTAATTAATGCCAATCAACATGGGTTTATGGAAAACAGATCCTGTCAAACTAACTTGGCCCTACACTATTTAACATTTTTATTAATGACCTGGAAGAAAAACATAACTCCTCACTTATAACATTTGCAGGTGACACACAAAGTGGGGAGAGGTAAATAAGGAAGAGGACAGGTCATGGATATAAAGTGATCTAGATGCTTGGTGTGCTGGGCATAAGCAAACAACCTGCATTTTAAATGATGCAGTGAAGGTAAACCAGACTTTCCTACTTACCATTTCTCACATTACAAGAACAAGGATGAGTCAATGACATTGAAAGCCAATATACTTAAAACGGAAACAAAATTTTGAAATATTTTTGCACAATACATAGTTAGCCATAAGATTGCAATTAGGCCAAGAGCTTCGGCAGACTCAAAAAAAGCATTAAGCATTTGTCTGGGTAGTGAGAACACCCACAATTACATCCCATAGGATTAACATGTATTTTTTTCTTTTAGGAGGAACCTAAACCCTCATGCTTCAGGGCATAAATCAACGTCCAAGTGACAGGGGTTAGGAAGAAACTTCCCCTCTGGGTAGGCTATGCCACAATGGTCCATTAAGCAGCTGGCACTGGCCACCATTGCAGATAGGATACTGGATTAGATGGCACCCTGGTGGGATCTGTTATGGGTCCTAGGCTCCTCTGATAGAAACGGTTTGGAGAGGAAGTGGCTGGAGCTGCAGGCACGGGGAGTCCATTCAGTGAGAGCCAGGGAGAACGCAGAGAAGAGATGTGCACTCTTCCTACATGTTCCGCTCATCCCAAATTACTCCACCCTGCCCCATAACCCCCTCTGCAATGCCTTCTGCCACCTGTCAGCAGAGGCTGCCAACACACCACGCAGACAGTGGCCATCCTCTGCTTATTCATTATGAATGAAGGCATCCATCATTAATGACAGGCCCTTTTATCTAATTAGCTGCTAGGTGGGACTCATCATGCCGGGTACCTGACTGGGACTGTGTGGAACTTACTAAGTGCGGAGTTGCTCTCTGTGCCTGGGAGTCTTCAGCTGGCATGTGCCAATCATGCCTGACTCCCCTCATCGTGTTCTCTCCTGGGTATTCCTAAATTGCAGCAGCCAGAAGCCTGGAGGAATCAAAGTGTTTGCGAAGGAAAACAGCTACACAGAGACAATGTTGAATGTAAATACCAGTTAAATATGCATTACCATATGCCCGCGCCGTCACTGTCTGTTAGGAGGCAACACAAGCCAGTCAGAAGATGTAGAAGCGAAGAGCTGGAAGCTCAGAAGGACGCATGCCAGCCTGGCACCCCACCAGCCCACGCTGGAACCATTGCTCATGTAAATAAACATCTGTGGATCTGCTCTGGGTCTCCTCCCAAATGAGCATAGCCTGCTGCATGCCTGTCTCTGTGGGCTCTGGACCTCTGCCAATGGCACCTCTTCCACCCACGGATCTTGTGACTACTCGGGCAGATACAGAGAGGAGGCTGGAGTCTGCCTCCTTCCATATTAATCCCATGGGGAAAAGCGGCTATGAACTGGCTCCCAAGTAAAACACAAATACTGATGAACCGCCTCTGAGGGCTAGATCCATGCTAGTCATGCCCAAATGACAGGGAGGCAGGACGGTCATTTAAGGTGCTGGTCAGGGACTCAGCAGACCTGAGTTCAAATCCTGCCACTGGTACAGATTCCCTGTGCGACGTTGGGCAAACAACAGAATCTCTCAGTTCCATGTTTGTACAATGGTGATAATTGATCCTTCCTTTATCTGGCCAAAATATCACACAAACACAGGCACCCACCGCAGCAGCCTGCCCTCTGCAAATCATTCTTTCAGGAAACCCCTTTCGGGAGGAAGATCAGTCAGGTTTTCTCATCCACACTCTGCAGACGGCCGTGACGCAGATCCGACATTTGCAAGGCAGGCTGCCCCAGCCAGCCCTTCTCCTTTCAATGCCCCTGACTGGGCCTGCAGTTTTAATGGACATGCTGAGCCCAGATGGTAACTGTGGCTAATTATGTGGGCCTATGATATTAGCCCCAAATGTTTGATTCTCTCTGGAGTTTCCGAGGAGATCATAGTAAGTCTACTCGGGGTAGAAGGATTACACGAAGGACATTAATTGTTACCAGGTGGTACTGCACATTTCAGTCATTTGCTCTGCATCGGTCCTGCTGCATAAGCACATGCCCCTGCTCCTCACACCTCCTTGCATTCACTCCCAGCCCCATGGGACAGATTGACTCTGCTTTGTATCTTGCCGCGGGGATTTCTTTCCTGGGGGGAAGGAAGGGTTTTGGTTGTTCATTTGGGGAGAAGGGGGTTGACTCTTAGGTGGGAAGATCATCCTGTCCCTTCAAAATTAGGAAGCCTGATGGAAATCAATGCTGTCTATCATCTACATACTCATCTCATCTCTGTGGTACCCCGGGGCCTCTTTAGGGGACCCCAGTTCCAAGGGAGTCGTGTGTGGGATTCTTACGGTTTGCATTCCCACCCCTTTCCTTTTCAGTGACAAAAAGGAAAAAGGAGAAGGGGGGGGGAAACTGAAAAACGAAACAATGGACATTTTTCTAACCTCAAGATTTTTGAACCTCCACATTCCTGTGAAAAATTGAAATAAATGGAAAATCATTCCTTTCCCAAATCCAAGGAGCAAAATCATCTGAAATTTTTCATGCAAACGTTACCATTCTTCAACCAGTTCAGGTCCTGACACTGAGCAATAACACCACTATTCCTGCCAAGGTTTTTGCAATTGAAGGCCCCTCTCCATTAAGCCTGCCTAGCGATGATTCATAGCAAGGTGATGAACAAGCTGCTCTGTTGGAATCATCCAGCTACTTGAAACTGACTACACCACTAGTTCAGCAAAGCACTTCAGCACATGCTCAAATGTCAGCACATGCTTAAATGCTTTGCTGAGGAGGGATGGAATTAAGCATGTGCTTAAAGTTCAGCAAGTATGTATTTGTGTATTTTGCTGAATCAAGGCCTAAAACTCAGTCCTCCATCATGTTCTTGTATAAAACGTGGGCTGAGTCTTTAAGTAGCTGCCTTGACTTCAAGTTTTCCAAAGGCCGAGTCAGAAACATGTTTCCCAAGTGGCTGAAGAAGCTGCAATGAAACCTCATTCATTCTCACTGTGGTCATGACTGTCCCTCCGAGTCAACTGACGTGCACCCCAGCTGCTGGGTACTGTTGGAATACAGAGGATTGTTTTCATACAAGCCTGGCCAAATTTCAGACAAACCTGGCTCTTTCTAATAGATTTCGTAATGTCTGATTTTTCGCCCAAGTGCCATGCAGTCAGAGACTTGGTGAAGTGCTGCTCTCTGTACAATGCACATGCTCTGGTACAGATTAGCCTCTCTCTGCTCTGCCCTCTGCTGACCCAGACAGATCCAGATCTGCTGCTTAGTTCCTTCCACCTCTCTCTAAGGGAATTGTGTAAACAGGTGTTGCTCAGACACACACATCATGTGCCACATATGGCCTCTCTGTCTTGGTAGGAATTTAGCATCAGCTGTTCAGCCGGCACCAGCCCCATTATAGGTCTGTGGCTGGAGCACAGATCAGCTGTTTGCAAGCCCTAAAAAATGCAAACCCAGCTGCATTCCCTACATGAGGCATTACAGGGGTCAGTGGAGATTAGGGAGCTCAGGCAGAGCAGAAAACTAAAGATCAGAGATGGCGCTGCACAAACTGAAGGGCCTTTTCTTCTAGACAAGCATCATGTCCATCAATCTCGGGTAATGACTCTTGGCTGACATCCGATGGCTGGCTCAGGTGTTCACAGGTGTCATTTCCTGAGCAGTAAGATTCTATGGTTGGTTTATTACCCCATCAGCGAGGCCATGTGAGCAAAGGAATAATGAACAGTAATTTTGACTTTATTTTGCTATCACCGCACTGTCATTATATTTAATGGATGTTTTACAGGTGTCTTGATGCACCAAACCAGCAGACTTCGCTGGAGTAGCATTCTGCAGAGTACAGGAGGTCACCTCCATTACATTTACTCGCACCAGCCACGTCGGTAATGAAGTTGCTCGTACCATGTTTTTGTAATTATTTGCATGTTTTCTTTAGAGTTTTTCCCCCCATGCTTATTCTGTTTAAATCTGCTGCTTGACAAGTGAGAGCAAAAGAACAGCCAGTAAACAGGGAGACATATATGTCTTAATAGTTACTTCATCGCCTTGTGCTGCAAACGATGTCTTAGAATTTAAACTCCCTCGGCTAGTTCTGTTCTTCGATGGAACGTGTACCCGCTGCAGGGAGTGTTGTTGGAGACTGAATCAGTCTTGACCTGATCCCGGGGGCGGTGCTGAGAACGCTGCAGTATAGCCACACCCAAGGGTTCAACAATCATAGAAGTTTTGCTGAAAAAAAAACGCAGGACATTGGCTCAAAAATCATGAGGGGTTTTTTTAAACCGTACTTTTGGTGTTCTTTTTCACTTGCCTTTAGCTCACACTCAGGTCACATTTTCAAACTTTTCTCTGTAACCGTGAGGGCTAGAAACTGACTTTTTGAAAAAAAGAAAATGGAGATTCTCTCCAGTCACCTGAGTCCAGGTGCTGGGGCTTCAGAAACCCACTAAATATTGTGAGATTCACAATAAAATTGAGAGATGTGGCAACACTGGTGCTGTGCTGCTGGAAGTGGCATCTTTCAGATGAGACACAAAATTAAGGTTCAAAAAAGAACTAAATTCATGGAGGATAGGTCCATCAATGGCTATTAGCCCAGATGATCAGGGATGGTGTCCCTAGCCTCTGTTTGCCAGAAGCTGGGAATGGGCGACAGAAGATGGATCACTTGATGATTACCTGTTAGTTCGTTCCCTCTGGGGCACCTGGCATTCGCCAGTGTTGGAAGACAGGATATTGGGCTAGATGGACCTTTGGTCTGACCCAGTGTGGATGTTCTCATGTTCTTAAGGTCCTCGCTACAGATAGGCAAAGTCTTCAAAACATTTTCTGCAAACTTTCATTGAAATCATTAAACAAATCCATTTCTTCTGAGTTTGGCGCCTGCGCAGAAATATTCCAGCAAACAAGATCACTGGCAGGGATGTTCGTCAAAGCAGGGAAATGTAATGAATGTTCACAAGCAGCAAATTTCAATTCAGAATCATGAGTGTTCACACTGAAAAAGGAAGCTAAGAGTTACCTTGAACAGGGACAATCTGGATGTGGCTGGCATGTCCAGTCAAAACTACTGCTATGTTGAATATTGAACACTTGCAAAGAATTGCTCGCAAACAAGCTACAGACGAAGAATCTCTAGCAGGACTATTCAGCAAATGATTTCAAATAACAAATGAATGTGGCACAATCGCAATCACTTCATGGACAGCGAGAGCATTGATGAAACATGGCAAAGAAAAGACTCATTATGAATAATTCACTCGGTTCTAATCCTGGGCATTTAGGGTCTTTCATACCCTACTGTGCTTTTTCTAAGAGTAGTAATATTAACCCCAGCGTCCTGGTCAAATCCCACCTTGGGTGATGAATTACATTCTAATTGGATCCATATTGTCCCTAACATTCCTTCCGCAGTTAACAAATGGATAAGGGATTCTTCTTCATTTCCTTTTTTATAACATTGCATTGGTTGTTGTATGCGGCATTTCCCCTTGAAGTGACTGTATTTCAGAGGTGGATCCCCTTTACATGACATTTTATCACTCCTCTCCAAAGAGTCAATACAGTTTTTTCCCCATGTACATTATTAAATGTCTCTCTGTTATTTGGTAGTCTACACAGTATCCTTTTGTCAACCTGCTGCATAGAAGCAGATACGCTCTAGGTAGGAGAGGAAAGATTCTTCCAATTGTGCAGTATCATTTCTTTTGCCTTTATCCAAGTTACACATAAACTCATTAAACATACCAGATTGTCTCACAGGAAGAGATGTTTGATATGGTTAATATGTCGTTCAGGATGCATAAGAGCAAAGTAACTTGTGTTTTGAGGCCTCGGTGTTGTGTCCCAGATTACAAAGAGATTCTTGAACCAATGACACTCAATACTGAGATACATAACTTATCATCCGCTTTATTGATCGCATCTGCACGGCAGGAATACCACACGATGCTAGCGACGCTCCCAAAGTTCTGGCCCTGACTGCACCGGGATCATTGCAAAACTTTTAAAGTCCTTCTTCTCTTATGCATTGTTCCTCCTGTGATAAACAAACACTTTGGCTTGAAGAAAGCTGTCTGGTTTCTCTATGCACCACTGGTCACAGACTCCTGACACAAAGAACCACAGGTGCCGAACCCAGTTGGACCTTCTGGGTAAGCACGGTGGATGCCCAGGGTTCTGTAGCCGAGAGCCTGGTCTCAGAGTGGGAGAACTGTGGAATTCTACCCCAAGAGAGGTAAAGGCCCAAGGCTGGACACCTGAAGAAATGCACCCAGGAGACCAGGAAGGGGACAAGTGCAGCTAGCCCTGTAACCGTGACAGCAGGTATCCCTTACTTTGGGCTTCTATGATTTCTTATAGTTTGCTTCCTGAATGGTCCCAAACAGTCTAATTTCAGGGTTTCTAGGTCTGAGATGGCTCACGATGGCCTGGAACATGAAATCCCTGTTCCTAACCCAGCTGGAGCCTGACAGCCCTTTCCCTTATCATAGTGACAGCCCAATTCCCACTCAGCCATTGACAGGACTTGACAAATTTCTTTGATCAATATGTTTTTCGAGAGGAGCGGTGAAGCTCTATCTACCAGTCAGGCGGAATCATTTGTTTTCTCTTGAACTATGAGAGATGTGTTTTCAAGGCCCTGTTGAGATCAATGTGGAGGCTACTGAACTGTGGCAAAGGCTAGTTCCAAGTTGCAGATAGGGGAGGGGGGAAAAGAAAGACAATTTACACAAGATCTGATTGGCGGATGCACAGGTTCGGAGGGAATTACCCAGCTTGTTTGGCCATTAAATACAGGGGCAGCAGGGAACAGCTGAACTGCTATTGTCCAAATTCCTTTTGGTGCTTTTTCCCCCTCCAGATGGCAATGGGCTTATGGAAGCTGAGAATACATGCAGGTTTAACAGTCGCTGCAGGAAACGTGATGCAAACCAGACCCCTTATAATTACTTTGGAGTTGCGTAACTGGGAGGCCAAAGGCCCCCACTGTGCTAGTCAGGCAGAGTCCCTGGCCTGGAGGGCTTAGAGTCTAATTCTGGGAACAGGCAGGTTCACACCAGGGGAAGAATTGCAGAATTGCTGATCTGGAGAAAGTGTATGTGGTGCTAAGCGATAGACCAGAGATAACACTGCCATGATCTGGATAGAGATGAAGTATCTGACCTTTCTTTCCTCTGTTATCTGTTTGCAAAATCCAGGCAATGTTCAGCATGTGTCCAGTTTCACAATTTGTTTTTTGATGCTCTTAAAAAACTTAGAATGAGAAAAACCCATCATAGGAGCAACTCTCTAATACCGAACCAGCAGGCCCATCTCCAAGTGTCAGGAGCAACCCTACAATAACAAACCAATGTACACACCCCAGGCTGCTCAGGGTTGTTACTGTAGGGTTTTTCCTGGGAACCCTGGGGTAGACATGCTGCTTTGTTACTGTAGGGTTGCTCATGAGTCTACAATAACAAATCAGGGTGCTCATTCCAGGACTCATGAGAAACATTACGATAACAGATCTGAGCATCTGGGGATGGGCACATTGGTTTGTTATTGTGAGGATGCTCATATGTTGGGTCGTTCTCATTCTATTTTTTTTTTTAATTTATTTCTCATTCTGCTCCGGGTGCAGCCCCATTCTCATGAGAAATCCTTCTGCATCCGCCCCAAGGTGCCAAACAGGCCTGTACAGAAATAGTCTCTTCCAGCCACAAACACCTACCCATTCAACTCTGTTTTAACAACTTCCTGCAGTGGGAAAAGCGAAGAGAAGCCAGCCTGCCGTGGCAGCCTGCCCAAATTGAGAGAGGCGCCTGCCCCACCCTAACTCATTCTCCTCTAAAATCTTTTGGCAGGGACACAGTCAACTCTAATTGCAATTTCCATTCTGGTGACTGTGCTCTGCAGGCAAAATAGGTCCCTTCTCGATAATGAGTCACTCCAGAATATCAATCTCTCCCGGATAAAGTGGAGACAATAGCTGCTTACATGCATAGTGAGTTAATTATGAGCATCTGCTATTAATCTTGCTATCAGACTGCTAATTGCTCCTTCTCCTCCTGTTGGAGGTGAAACAGCTCAGCCACCCTTCCCCAGCCTGACAGGAAGGCCTCAGCTCCTCGGAACGGAGTGACGGGGACAATCCGACTAGGAGGATGAGAAAACTGAGATGGAGGCACTTCCAGGCTGTTTTTGCTGAGGAGGGTGGGTCCGTGTGTGCGCTCTAGAGCGTGCTCGGATGAGCCCATAGTCTGTCTTGGCTAATAGAGGAGACGTGGGCCTTGAAGGGCAAAAGGGCAGAGTGCCTGTCACCTTTGGAGACCTGGGATCAAACGCTGGCTAGTCTCGCCAGCTGAAAAGGAGCTTGGGTCTCAGTCTAGTGTCTGTGTGTGAGCACATCAGGAGATCACTGCTTGGCAGGCCTGCCAGGGTGAGTGCACAGGAGAAGAACACAGAACTGGGCTATCAGGAAGGCTACCGGGCACATCTATGGGGCACCGGCAGAGCTGAGTGTGGGATGCTCAGGTCTGGAACGTTGTAGGGCTACAGATGGGCATTGGCTAAGAAGCAGGACCAGGACATTGGAGAGCTGCAGGTCAGGATGGAGGGGTACTGGCAGAGCGGGGGGTGGGGGTAATCCAGAACTGGAATATCAGCGGAGGCTACCGGTCAGGATTGAGAGGCACTTGCAAAGGTGGAGAGCTGAGGAGTTTGTGTGGCACCCAGCCAGTACTACCTGCCTGATCACTTTCATGAGAGCTAAACTAACTCCCACCTTTAAACAATGTTACAAACCAAGAGATGAAAGGTTAGCCCAGGCCCTTGAGCGCTGAGCAAGCCAACCTGCATGGGGTTAGGAAAGGAGATGAAACTCAGGTTCAGTTGTGGGTGAGTGAGGCTGGGCCGCAGAGCTGCTGCCGTTTATCCCAGGCTGGTAATGCTGAGATAGGACACTGTCAGTAGGGCAGGAAGCCGGAGGTAGACCCAGGAATCTGTGCAAGGCCAGGAGTAAAGCATCTCCGCACCAGATGCGTGCTGTGTGCACGATGCCATGGCCCTGTCGCTAGGCTGCTTGTGTTGGTAGACTGAATTCCTGGGAAGGGGGGTTGCATTCAGATATGGAGCTGGACTCTCACAGGTGAGAAGTTGACATATCGCATGTAACAAGGAAAGAAAGTGCATCAGGAGCATTTGAGGAAATGACAACAGGATCAGAAATGCCTCCTTCTTCCACAGACTGATTCTGCCAACCAGTTTTGTCAACCACTCACTCAGAAAAGCAGGAGAAGAAAAAAAGCTTTGGAGCGTTCAACTGCAAATCCTTCTGCATTCCAGAAAGGCTGGGGCCCTTCGATGCAGGGTGTGCTCAGTGCTCATTATGTAACAGAAGACACGTACACACAGCTCTGCCAATACTCTTCCATCCTGACCTACAGCACCCCATTCATATCCCTAGCCCCCTAGTCAAGTTCTGAACTCCCCATTCACATCCCTCCCAATGCCCCTCAGTCCAGACCTGCAGCACACGCTGCTGCTGTTCCATTCCTGGTCCCCTCATAACAAGGAGATGGGCGGAATGATCCCAGACAGGGCCCGGGTGACTGCATGAGGGGCACCCAGGCAGACGAGGACAGGAGCCATTTTTCCTTAACATTTTTAATTTAAGGGGGAGAAGGAAGTTTGCTTAAAGGTTTCACATAAGAGAACCAAAAGACCCCACCTGAATGTGAAGGAAGAGAGACTAAATGTAAGCCGTGGATGTTCAGGGACTGACCTAGAAAACATTTGCTGCTGTCCACTGAAAAGAAAATAAAGAGAAGTTTTCTTGTCTTCTTTTTTTCATTAATTTTCTTGGTTTGTCGTTGCTTTTTACCTCCCTCTTGCATTTCCCCTTCCAGAGTGGAGTGGTCTGTCATATGCACAAAATGAGGGAACGTGAAACCGTAGTACTATATACTACACTGCACTGTATTATTTTACTATACGTGTTCTTATCCTACCTTCATCTTAGTATCTGAGCACCTGCCGGTGGCACATTAAGCGATGTGACTAACATCTGCCACATGTAGAGTTGGGCAAAGAACAGACCTTTCAGTTTGCTGGTAATTCCAAAAAATCATTCACAAAAATCATTTCTGGCAGAGCCAAAAATGAAAGGTTTTGACATTTCTGACAAATTGAAAAGTAGAAAAAAGTCATTTCAAGTCAAACTAAAATGTTTCTTTTTGATTTTGAACATTTTTAATACATTTTAAACATTTTTTAAAATACAAATAAAGGAAATGTTGAGACAAAAAGTTGTTTTGAATAAAAAAATTGAAACATTTCATTTGATAATCTCAAAATGAAATGTTTGGGGAGGTTTTCTGAATCTTTAAAGTTTATTTCAACTGAAACAATACAAGGAAATCAATCTGAATTCACAGAATGTTTTGGTGTCACCGACTCCGCATTTTTCGCCAGAAAAAGCTTGATCAATAAATTTTGTCCTGCTCTAGGCACATGTGGCTTGGTCTCTCTCTGGTCCTCTTCCCCTTAAGAGAATTGTGTGTGCAGCACCGTGTTTTACTTTGGTAGGGTTGTGTTTTTAATGTCTGCTCTGCTTTGTGTCCATGTTAGAAAAGGCAGGTCAGAGCAGTGCACCTAACACTTGGAATAGAAAGTGGTGAGGTTTGTGCTGGGGAACTGTTACTATTCAGGGCCTGGGAGCACTGAACATTCACATGACTGATACCATTTGCACAGTGGTCATGCCCACTGGGATGTGGATAATCGGATTTCATGCTTCAGACTGCGAAATAATCCCCATAAAGATCAGGAAGAAATTGCCCACCCTCCATCCCCATATGCAACAACCATCCAGGTGCATTTTCAAGAGGCTCATTTTCCTCTGAAGCATCACATACTAGCCACTGCTGGAGACAGGATAATGGACTCTAGGCTGAGCCAGTCTAAGCCTGTCCTCCTCAATATGAAACTCTAGTGCCAATTTCCATTTTTAAAGCCAAACCCCTTTATCTGCAGCTGTCAAAATTCATGTAAAAGGTACATACAACCTACAACATGGTCATACTCGTTTATTTCTCTTTTACTCGGCTCTTTTTCGTCCATCTGCCTAAGGCCTAAGCTTTACAGTAGTGTTTATGGTAGCCTGCTGAAAGGCCCGGGTTCTTTCCCTCAATGCACAGGTGTGTGCCAGTTGGGGATTTCCTGTCACCGTTCCAGTATCTCCAGGTTCCCTTTTATTATGTATTTGTAAAGCAGCGACAGCATGAGTTGAGCGGTGCAAGCTTCCACAGAAGTCCCTGCCCTGAGGCACGTACAGATCCAACAACCGATACAGACAGACAAAGCCTAACTGAAAGAACCAGAGGAACCTGAGGCTGAGAGTTTCAGAGGTGACCAGTGATTCTTGGGGCCTTAATTTTTGGGTGCCTGACAAAGGACCCGATTTTTAGCGCATGGGCATGGGCTCGGTGCCCTCACTCTCAGAAGTCTGTCACATCCACGAATGGATTGCTGTCCACATCGTGAGACCTGCCGTTTTATCAATTGTTCCCAGTAAGAGCTTCAGTGTGGTGAGGGGTCTTGAGACACAGCCGCTGAACGCCTGGGGTCTCAAAGCACTACAGTGTGGTCTATTGTTATTTAAATGAGTTAACTTAACAGTGAAACAAAACAGAACTTACAACAGCTTCGGAACTCTCCTGCCTTTCTCGTGCATGCAAATATCGATTGGCACGTCCAGTGTCTCAATCTCATCAGACTCCCAAGATGGCCATTTCCTCTTCCTGCCTGGTAGTTATGTTTTGCTTTACACAGATAGGGCCAAATCCTTCTCTCACTTATTCCAATGAAACTCCACTGAAGCTAAGAGGCTGTGCCAGCCAAAGGGAGAGGAGAATTTGTAATATTTAAGACACTCTTAAAATCTTTTGTATTGATTTGCCCTTCTCTGTAATTAGATGTAGTGATTAGAATCTCCTTTCTATTACACTGCAGCATTGGTTTAAGCACAGGCTGCACGGGGAGATTAGACTGCACTTTACAATGGAGACGCTAACATAGCCTAATCCACATGCAGAGCAAACAGCCCAGCTGTATGACCAGAAAAAATTTCCTGTGAATCTGGCATCAGGATATGATATACATAATATATAACGAGCATGTTTATCAAATGATAACACATCGCAACTGCTGTTAAACTAGCACATGAGCCTTGAACTGCACAGAAACGTCATGTATTATTTAAAATACTTTCCCATGAATACTGTCAAATCAAAAGCAGCTACTGCACCCCAGAGGATAGTGGTCCAGGTACTGCAGTAATGTCTCTCAATGATAATGTCTACCGTGCTCCTGCTGGAGAACAATACACCGTGTGCAATACACCGAACCCTATCATCTGTTTCTATTTCAATGGACGCTGGACAGCTCTGTAATAGTTATTATGCATTCCATGTCTCTCACACCACTATACCGATTTTAAATACAAGTGAAAGGCATTTTATGGAAGACAAATGCAGTCTGTAGAATACTCCCCCATTGAAAGGAATGTAATACCAGTCTAAAACCCTGAAGATCCAGGAACATGAGACGCTGCAGGAGGGAAATGCATTTCTTACAGTAAAGTTGACTTGTTTCATTTCTTTTAAGATTTTTTTTTTAATCAACATCCTTTCAAGGAAGAGAGTTCACTAGGGATAACACCCCACTTTATTTCCCACTGAAGTCATTGCGTAAGTCCATCCCTTTTCAGCAAAGACTTAAGCACATGCTTAATAGGGGTTATGGAAGGGTACCCATTCCAAGCCCATTGAAGTTAATAGAAATCTTTCCATGGAACTGAATGGGGTTTGGTTTACACGTGGTGATAGCAGCAGTTAACTTGCCACGAGCTATTTTAATTATCCTGGCAATTGTCTAATTTCAAAGTATATTAAACACTGCTTTAAATTGCTAATAATATGATGTTTCAAATGTGTGCAATACATTGTATCTAGTATTCTATAGAGCTAAGCTCTTGAAAACTGTAACTTTGTTCCATCTTTTGTTTGTGGTCAGGCATGGGGAACAGGGAAAATCACACTTCCCATTTTGATGCTGAATTTTGAATTTTCCAGCTGAGGTCACCAAGAGTTCACCAGTGTTTCTTATCAGACTTCAGCTCTTCAAATCTCCTTGTAAACTAGCCTGCTGAAATTTGGCTCACATCACTCATTCATTATGAACTGCTAATTACAAGGTGTTGGGGCAAGGGGGATGAAATCTGACATTTTTGCCACAGGTCACCAAAAAGCCATCAGTCAAACCATTTACAACAACAGAATTCCTTCCGTCTAGAATAGTGGCTCTCAAACTTTTGTACTGCTGACCCCTTTCACATAGCAAGTCTCTGAGTGCGACCCCCCTCCCTTATAAATTAAAAACACTTTTTTATATATTTAACTCCATTATAAATGCTGGAGGCAAAGCAGGGTTTGAGGTGGAGGCTGACAGCTTGTAACCCCCTATGTAATAACCTTGCAACCCCCTAAAGGGTCCCGACCCCCAGTTTGAGAACCTCTGGACTAGAAGTTGGATTTGTTGGTGTCCAGTCCAGGGGAATAAAAGGAATCTCAGGCAGATTTGGTCAAAAAAAGGCGGAACATTTGTCACAAAACAATTCTTGACATTTTTCATGAAAATTTGTCAAGTTCGAAGTTTTGAAAATTGCTGACCACATACAGCTCACGGGGCTGGTAAAAACAGCAAATACTTTGGCCGCAAAAAATTGCTGCCAAAATATTGCTGTCAAATGTTTTCAACCTGCTTCAGTCTCAAATCAACAATGCCGCATGTTAGATTTGAACCCAATGAGAGCCCCACAAATACTGATGATGCTGGCTGCAAAACACACTGGAAGGGTGGACTTCTGCCAACTACACTGCCCCAATTACCCAGTACAGCCCCACTGACTTCATCTCAATTGTAATTAGCCCAGCTATGATGAGCTCACAGGACTGCCCTGGCCATGGGGCTCTGTATCCCATCCCCTCTGCTGTTTGGCTCCCCAGTGGGCATAGTCATTCCCATTGCCAAAATCTGCATGCAGCGTTGATGAGGGGAGACAGAGTGGGCAGCGACATGGGGCCCTGATGAGCATCAGCCTCTAGTTTTCATCTCACCCGTGCTCAGAGGGGGTGTGGCAGTGGTGGGATGGACTCCGTGCTCCTTGGAGCAGGGACTATGTGTCCGTACAGCACCCACTACGCCGAGGCCACGATCCTGAGTTGGTGCCCCAGGTACCAGGGCAACACAAATAAAGAACAATGGCCAGAAATGGGCACAGATGGGCAGGGCGTGTGTGTTATAAACTCAAAGAAGGGGTTGGTTCAGAGGCTGGGCCCATTGTACCCTTGGGTGCAGGGACTGGGGTCTCTTAGTGACTAGGCACCAGGCTGAGATTCAGGAGAGCCGGCTTCTAGTCCTGGCTCTGCCACTGCCCAGCGGGGAAGGCACAGCATGTCTCTGTGCCTCAGTTTCCCCATCTGTAAAATGAGGATAATGAGACTGGCCTCCTTTATAAAGTGTTTTGAGATCTGCAGATGGAAAGCACTAGATAAGAACCAGCTGTAATGACATTAACACAGAGCTTTCATCCTGCAGCAGCCAAAGGGCTTTACAAACACTGTACATACCAGGCCAGACCCTGATTCCAGCTACCGATGGTGTAAATTCATCCTTAGGCCTCCTTGTTACTGCTCCTTGCCTTACCCTGCCAAACTAACACCTAACTCCCAACCCCGGGCAGATTGCATGGAGGCAGGATTGGTCAAGCAATTGAGGATTTTGCATTGGTTTCTCCAAAGTAGCTGCAGCAGGCACGGTGCGATATTGATTCATTCTAATGCGAGCAGCCAGTGTAACCTTGTTTGCTCAGAGACGGTATAATTTGGAGATTATGCTTTAATGAACAGATGATGTATGTTTCAATATACAGAACAAGAAAAGTAATGGAAATTTCAGACAGGTAAATAGAAAGCATAATTCTTGACTGATGTTAACTAATCCCAACTCCCCCAGCAGAACGCCGGGCTGCCGTGGTAATAAAACTCTTGCGTTAGAATTCATCCTCTAAGAAGGAAGAAAGGCAAGGCGCCCCCATCAGCCGCATGGTTCTTGCGTGATGGACTTTCAAACGCCTCTGGTCCCTCTGGGCTGCCCGTTTTAGGTCTCTCAAGCTGTCCGTTGCTGTACGGGGAAGGTATACTACAGTGATGCTCCACTAGCAGGGCAAAGTGGGCGTGGGGGTCAGGAAGATAGATGACATGTTTCATCTCTTAGCACCCTCTAGCGGTTTAAGGGCTGGGATGTAAGCCAGGAGAGTGGCAGTGGGGGGGGTTGTATGCCTTCAAAAGCAACAGAAAGGGTCTGTAGCAAAGAGAACTGCAGGACCCTGACACGCATTAGCTATGGAAGCCGGCTTGTGCTGGCTGTTGCCTTGACGCTGGAAATCTGGAGAGATTCTGCGGCTCTGGGCTTGCTCCTCTATAACAGCTGGTCCTGGCTTTTCATTAATAAAGGAAAAGGGCACAGGGATGGGAGTACACAGTGACGGCTTCCCTGCCCCTGACACCCACGGCTGCTGGCAATCGCAGGCAGCTGATGCTATCAGAGACCCCGTCACTATGGATACTGTAAGTGCCTGCCTGTCCCTGGCCAGAAGAACTGCTCAAGTGTCAGCGCTTGGTGGGACTGCCCAGGGCTGAGCCATGGGGCCAGCTTCAGAAACACCCCAGCTTCTGCAAGTGCTATGGGATTAGAGACACCCGCGTAGCAAGGGTCCCCTATGGCTCCAGGTTGGCTGCCTGCAGAGATGGGCCAGAACCTCCTCCTAACATCCTTCACCCTCTAGAGCCTTTGGGGAAATGGGACCCACATTCCCTCACCCAGCTTCAGACCCAAATGGTGTCAGCTCTGCAGACCCTCACATTCCCTACTCAGCTCTTGGGTAGCCCCACCCCTTCCTTTTAAGCCCCCCCCCCATTACTCTCAGCTGCACCCAATTACCTCAGCTCAGTGAGGCCTTTCAACTGGGACTCCGCCCTGACCCCCCCAAACCCAATGGCACAGTCTGGCTCACTGGGGCCTCTCTATATATGGCGGGGGGTCTTGCTGGCAGGATTCCTCTGGGGGCAGGTGGGCACCAAAAGACCTGTGTATCCCATCACAGCAGCAAAGCACAGGTGCCTGTACTGGGACACTACAATACAGCCACCTCTAGGGTGGGATGCAGCAGCCCTGCTTCATTCCAGTTGAACTGCAGAGGGGGATGTATATAAACAGAATGGGACAGATTCTTCTCTCAAGTAACTCCCACAATCTGTGGCATGACACCAGGCATGAATTGGCCAGGCTTGGATTGGAATCTGGCCATGCCACTATGACTAATACGATCCTACCGACTCGCCCACACGGCTCCTTGCAGCACACCACCCTGGGGTACTGGGGCAGGATGAAGAGAGAGGTGAAAGCACCCTTTAAAGGGTTCCCCTCCCTGCAGGCGGGCATTAATTCTGTGCTGATTCAGCAGGGAGGGCAGCCCTACAGAATAACCAGCACCATTTCCTGCAGCACCTTTTTCTCTGAATGGGGCGCTGGGAGATGGGTCAAGGGAAAGCGCTTCTCCAGTCCCATGCTACTGAGCAGCCCTTTCCCCTAGGACATTCCCTCCCAGTGCTGTGTTTCTTTCGAGGTTTTGGGCTGACGCAGCCACGTATGCTTGAGCTCAGCAGGGGAGCAAAAGATAAATGGTTTAATATGTGCAAAATCCAGACTCCAGCTTCAACACTTATTTTTTCCTCTCTTTCTTCTTAATATTTCATATGGCTCCAGATAAGAACTAATGCAAGCACGGTTATTAAAATCTCCCTATATATTATACATACAGGTCGGTGTGAGGTGCCCTGTCATCTGCATTTTTAAAAGTATTTCAGAAACTGGTTTTCTTTTCACAGTGAAAAATTAAATACACCTGAAAGCTGAGTAGGAATAAAAATGGCTCCTGTGCTAGAAAAAAGGTTAGGGAAAGGGACTGAGGAGAAGGAATTCCATTGCCTGCTTGCCAGAGACGCCCTGGGTGACATTGGACAAATCTCTTTCTCTGTGCCTCAGTTTCTGCATCTGTAAAATGGGGATAATGAAACATACACACTTCCCCGGGGAGCTCTAAGGCTTAATTCGTTAATGTTTGTGAGTTATTGTTATTTGTATTACAATACCATCAAGTGGTCCCAATTTGATTTGAGATCCTATTTTGTAAGGCTCTGTACATACACTCAGGACATGTCTACACTATAGTGGCACAGCTGTGGTGCTGTAGCACCCTAGTATAGATGCTTCCTACATCAAGGGAAGGAGTTTTTCCATCAATGTAGTTAATCCAGCTCTCTGAGAGGCGGCAGTTAAGTCGATGGAAAATTTCTTCCATCAACATACCCATGTTTACCCCGGGAGTTAGTTCGACCTAACTACGTCGATCAAGGAGCAAAAATTGTACACAGCCCTGAGCCACACAGCTAGATCAATCTAATTTTTAAGTGTAGACCAGGCCCAAGTAAG
This sequence comes from Malaclemys terrapin pileata, assembly GCF_027887155.1. Lineage (NCBI taxonomy): Eukaryota > Metazoa > Chordata > Testudines > Emydidae > Malaclemys > Malaclemys terrapin. Next base: position 32,914,729 of record NC_071519.1, read on the forward strand.
AGGCCATCCCTGCCCTGGAAAGCTTACACTCCAAGTGGACAAGACAGACTATGGAAGAGTTGTTTACTTCATTTTACAGGTAGGGATGAGAGGCATAAAGAGACGGAGAGGCATGGTCTACACTTAAAATCCACATCCCAACTGCTGCAGCTATGCCAACCTTAGCCCCAGCGTAGACGCAGCTAGGACAGAAGGAAGAACGTTTCCATCAACCTAATTACTGCCACGCTGGGAAGTGGTGTTGCAACAGTGACAGAAAAGCTCCTTCTGTTGCTGCAGGCTGGGATTACCGTGGCCGGGCTACAGCAGCATTGCTATGTCAGGAACCGTATCCCAATCTCAGGTCTAGGGTATTACCCACACGCCCATACTTCCCTCCCAGAGCACTAGGAATCAAAGCCATAAGGGAAGCACTAAATGTCATCTTCTATCTTCCTCCCCAGGACTGTGCCTCTCCCCCCTGACTCCAAGCACGGGCCAGACACAAGGAAGTGGCTTTGCCCTTCCATGCAGAAGTCCTGCTGGCTGACTGCACCCAACCTGATCCAAACCTCTCCGGTCCCAAATCGGCCTGGACATGTCTCGAGAAATGTCAAGTTGAGTTCTGCTTCCAGCGTCTCTCTTTATTTATTTATTTCCCATTAAATCTGCCTCAGAAAGCCTGGGAGAAGCTGCTGAGGGACTTTTCTGTTTGGGAAAAGAAAAACTGCCATAAATTTATTTACTTAAAAGATTTCTCACCAGAAAGCAGCCCCTTGAGACTCCTCTTCTCCAAGAGTGAATTTCTCACCTAATCACAAAGTGCTGTTTTTTACTGTATCTGCTATCAAAGCAGGCAGTCTCTGTCCCGCCTTTCCTAAAGTCTATTTACCAAAGCCATTTGCAAGTCTAAAATTTAATCAGCTAGGTTTCATCTTACAGGCATTAACATTCAAACGGGACTCACTCCCAGAGATGGAGCCAGAGTAAACTGACGATTCAAGGGGTGTTTGTGCATTAATAATGGGTGTTTGCGAGCCGGGCGCGTCTCTCACTGCTGATTTAGATATTCATTGAGTTATTCACAGGTTAAATATAAAATCAAATGAGGTAGAGGAGGCTGGTGTTGTGAGGAGCTTCTGTGCTAGGCCCTGGCACTCGCGGCATTCAGAGGAAGACTGTAGCTATTCAAGAGGTCTCTTGTAGTCTTGAGGAGAAGGACACAACACCCTGAAGGACAATTGCCGGTGACCTGAGCACAGAACTGTGGGGCAAAAGACCTCAGAATCCCCATCTGGCTCTGACCCTGACCCTGGCACCAGAGATCTGTAGCTTCCCTCTCTGGGCCTCAGTGGACCTACGCATAAAATGGTGCTAATACAGTACCTTAGGGCTGGTCGCAAATTCTCTATCAAAATGTTTCTTCTGTGGCAAATGCCTTTTTTACTGACATGGAAATTTCCCTGGGAAATGCCAATTTTCAGGGGGAAAAAAATCTGTTTTCATTGACTGCCCCCCACACACACAAAAAAAAGTTTGGTTTTCAATGAAAACCCCCCAAAACATTGAAGAATATTTTTTTCATGAGGGAAAAAAGTTCCCCACCAGTTCTGTTTATAACAGTTGTCTCATGAGAGGGATTAACAAGCTCATGCTCATACAGCATTGTTTATAGCGTGCTCCTTCTCTCATTGAAGCCAATGGGAGTCTTGCAATCAACTTCAATAGGAGCAGGGGAGATCCCTAGTGATGGGAGCCCAAGGATAGATCAGAATTAACAATCCCTTAGGCTACCAGATTTTCCATCGGATAGTCAGGAGCCCATTTATTCTGAGCAAAATATGGTTACGAAAAAGCAGAAATCAGCCCTGCATCATCATGCCTCTAAAATCACGGCCGGTGGAATTCAGTAAAACACAGCTGACAGACAGGCCTCACTTCTGGCCTGCACACAGCCTCCACTGCGCCAGTTCTGGCTCCACACACCGCTCTGTGCAGCAGCCCACCCAGCTACGCCAGCCCTCGGCTCCCCGTCAGATCTGTCGAGCCGCCCTCCTACCCCGCCATGCCCGGCCACTCCAGTTCGGAACTCCCCTACGGTCCTGCTAATGCCACTTAGCCCTGCCTCACTGTTCCAGATCTGGGACTCTCTTTGATTGCCAGTCACGCCAAACTGCGTGGTAGTTTTATGATGCAGGAATTGCTTTTTCATGGTTACAGGGACAAACAACTGGCTCTCATACAGGCTAAAGCTTTTCCTTTGTTTAACCAGAAATGTCCCTATCAGTTCAGCAATCCCCACTCTTTCCAAGTCAGGCTGGCTTTAGCCCTGTTATTCTTATATGAGACAGGAAAACAGAGCTCAGTTAACATGTCCCCTTATACTCCCATGGACTAGGGATTACACCATTTTAATGAAGTGCCTGTATTGGCCTGACAGAGCTAAGGTGACAGGTATTCTCTGGTCTGCTTTCATTGCTTTCACCTTTCACGCTCTGTGACATTGACAGATATATGTTATTTGCACCATCCTCCTGTGTATTTAATTACACCTGCTTTCAATCATTTGATAGTAATTTCAGTAGGAGTAACCAATGCTCAGAACCTTTCAGGATTAGGCCAAGTGAGAGAATCGAGCCTTCAGTCTGGGGTCCTTGTGGGCATTAACTTGGTGTTATTGATAGAGAGTCGGAGTTCTCGGACATATACATGAGTGTGGGTTGGACACTTGCTAAGAAGGGAGCATGATATGGAGGTTTGAGAAACAGGCAGCCCTGCCTCTGCCACGAAGGTTTTGTGCGGCCATTGGCAAGTCACTTCACTTTTCTGACACCAGTAAAATGAGGCTAAAAATATTTACCCACCTACTTCCCCCAGATGTTGTGAGGATTAATTAGTTAATGCCTGCCTGTAGGGTGCTTTGCACGAGGGAATACAAAAAATGCTCATTATTAATATATCCAATGCCCTGCTGAGGTCTGAACTCCCATGGATGCAGGAGTCATGATGGAACCCCTCAGAGGATGGCTTGGAATTTCAGTGTAGCTTTGCTCAAAACAGACAGTGAAGACTGGGGAGAAAAATGTTATCCAAAGTTTTAAAGATCTTAAAAATGTGAGGGTTTGGGGCATAAGCAAGGTTCCGGTGAGCTGCTTCTGATTTCTTGCCAGCCCCAACCTCCCATGCCTTGATGGAACCAGTTCATTACAAGCAAATTGCCAAAAGGAGACAACTCCGTTTTAAATAAATGCATAAGCACCAATCAGAGAGAGAGACAGACTGAGTGTGTGTCCAGATCTTTAAAGCAGAAACTCTTAATCCTGCACTGCTGGGTACAGCCCCGATAACAGTATCTCTCCTCGTGAAAATAACCTTTGCTGTGATTTATTATAAGCCAGAGAGAGAGAGAGAGACATTGAGTGTCTCAGTGATAGCATGCGACGTCTTCAACTCCAATAAATAAATAAAGGAAGAAATATTCCCCCGAGTCCCTCTGACATATCTAATTGATATCACTAGGGATCTTCCATGAACCAAATAGGAATCTAATCTATTGCCTCATACAGCCAAATGGAAACAGTGGGGTGTCTGCCACCGAGCCTCCAGCTTCTGACGGAGACACATATAATGAAAATGGAAACAGATTACAGCCAGTCTGATATCCAAATAACAAATACGGCTCCTGGAGAGAAATTTGTCTTATTGATGTGGGAAAGAAGTTCCACTGATTTTCCCCATCCACTTCCCCTTACCTTTTTAATTGAGCAAGGTGCTAGTTCAAACCCTCCCTCAGGTAGAAAAGCACTTGGCAGTTCATAGACATGCACAGAAATCACACACAGATGTGCGCTCAAGCACACAAGGGAATTCACTCTATAGGCCTGATTCTCCTTTCACTTGCACTGGTGGAAATCTGGAATAACTCCACTGAACTCAGTGTAGACAAGAAGAAAATGGATACCGGTTATGGCTCTACTGCTCTATCCTGGGACAGGACATGTTGAATATCTTTGGCTGCCTTGATCCTTATTATTATTTGTGTTTGTGATGGGTTGTACCCCCCTTTCTGAGATGCCACCTGATGTACTGGGATTTCACTGAGCCTCCCCTGCTCAAACAGCATGGGTTCCCTCTCCCTGCTTTGCTGAATTAGGTTCTCCGGCCTCTTGCAGCGCACACACACAGGTATGGCCACACCCCGCTACAGACACAGACTGAAGTCAGCTCTGTGTGAGAGGACTCCCCCAGCCCTCACGTGCGCAACCCTTTTTGGGCGATAAACCCAGACTAATGCTGTCTTGCGCTGTATAGAAAAATCTGTCCAGCACAAGCTCATAAAAATCCATCCTCTTCCTCGATGTGAAGAGAGATGTGCACGACTTCTTGCCACCCCTCAGTTAGAAATTAGATAAACTGGGTTTAATAATAAACAAAAAATAAGTTTATTAACTACAAAAGGTAGATTTTAAGTGGTTAAAGGGATAGCAAACAGAACAAAGCAGATTACTTTAGTAAATAAACAAAAGTCTCAAACTGAGCTTAACACACTAGATAGGTAGGATACAAATTAGCAAATTTTCACCCCTTAGCGATAAACTGACTGGCAGATTCTTAAGACACAAATTGCCTTGGCTTTCCCAGGTTTTCTTACACAGGCTAAAAATCCTTCCAGGCTGGGCCCATCACTTCCCACAGTTCAGTCTTTATTCCTCAGGTGATTTCTGGTGTTTTGTTGTAGGGAGAGTGAGGTCCCCTCCTGTTGTCATTGTCCCTCTTTTATATCTTCCCCTCACTTGCTGGAAAGCTTTTTTGCTGTGACCCGTGTCAAACAGTTCCCATTGTGTCGAGCTATCTGACCTGGGTCAAACAGTTCCCATTGTGTAGCGCTATCTCTGAGAGGTTTCTATTGCACACAGTTCCTGGGGTGATCCTTGTGCTTGTGTGCATTTCTTCAATAAGCCACTAACATTGTTTGGCATCATCCAACATAGCCCATTTGAAATATGGAGACCTGGTCAATATTCCCAGCTTCAGAGAAAGAAATGACACAAGCATTTCTTGGGGGGAGGGATAGCTCAGTGATTTGAGCATTGGCTTGCTAAACCCAGGGCTGTGAGTTGGGATTGTGTAGTTATGTGGCAATTTGTGTGTTGTGGTCTAATGTCTGCTGTAGATGAGTCTGAGACCTACCAAAACTCCTTTCTTCTTCTGCCACACTGATATGGCCCCCAACACTGCAGAACCTGAACACCCCACGATTATTTAATGAATCTATCCTCATAACACGCTCTTGAGAGAGGGCAGGGCTATTCTCCCCATGTTACAGATGGGGAACTAAGGCACAGAGAGGCTAAGTGACTTGCCTGAGGTACCAGAGGAAGTCTGTGGCAGGGCAGGGAACTGAAATGGGATCCCCAAGTGCTTGACTAGTGCTCTAATCACTGGGCCATGCTTCCTCACTTATGATTTCCTGTCCTCTAAACGTTTTGAAACTCAAATGTAACCCCCTGATCCTTTTCCTTACTAAACTGGGTTAACGTCCCCCCATAACCTCCCTCCACCCTCATCTTAACCCATTTTTGCACTGCCTCTGCACTTGGTAGTTTGTGCTGGGGTGTAAGTGTGGATAGACCGTCCTTCCTAGTATTCTGGCCTGAGCCAAAGCAGGAAATGCTAGAAACCGTATGAGAAATCCTTCTGGAGAAACTACAGAGATGCATTCAAATGTCTGAGCCCCTCCGGACATCTCTAGCGATAACATGACTAGTCAAGGTTTGCCTATGCCTCCCTTTGCTGTGCCCAAAGAGCAAATCCTGAACTGGAACTTGACTTCATGAGTGAGCTCAGTCTCTGCAGAAATGCCTGAGACCCCATCAGCTGCCACCTCCCACCTTTCTTGTTTAATTAACTCTCTCCTGATCTCAGTAATGGAGCTTTGGAGTTTTTAAACAAAGATTTAATTAACCTGATCTCTGCACTTGCAGCAACCATCCCCTTTGTTGGATTGGTGTGAAATCCCAGGCATATTGAGCCCATGACAACACTGTTAATAGCTCCTAACATCCTGATGTCCCTGGATGGTCCAGCACGGAGTCTTTAGACTCTCTTCTGCTAGCATCAAAGAGTCACCTGGGTCATTGATTTTTTAGCATCATGCAAATTGAGTCAGCAGGGAACTGGCAGCTCTAGTGCATTATTATTGAGGATGGATAAACTCTTACCCCTGGTTCTCAGCCTCTCACCGAGACCAGGGGAGAGCGTTTGACTTATGATTGTTTTTAATCCTGCAGTGGAACGACAGTACCAAGTGAAGGGCAGCAGGAGAGGGAAAAATCACTTCCTCGTCGGAGATACCTGCCAGAGAAGGACACCACACAGCAGGGCACAGAGGGGCAGCGCCATCACCTCTCTCCTCTCCAACCCTGCAACCTATGCTAGTTCTCTGAAGTGCTACTGAAACCTTACCAAGACTAAACTCAGCCTTTCTCACGCTGCCCCTTTGGAGAGAAAGGCTGGTCTTAGTGTTAAGATCTAGGAATGGGACTCAGGAGATTTGGCTTGTGTTCCTGGTTCTGCCACAAACTTACTGATGTGACCTTACCCCAGTCACTTCCCCTCTCTGTGTCTCAGTTTTCCCACCTGTAAAATAGGAGACAAAGTCTTTGGCTTACTGTGACGGAGCAGGGAGCAGGGCAGATTTGACCTGGGAATGTTGCAGGGGGGTTGCAGTGGGGATGTGGGACTTCCCTTGAAGGAAGCTACCTGAGCTGTAACCTGAGCCAGGAACGGGGGTGGGGAGAATTAACACCTTCTGCCCGGGAGACTGGACAAAGGAGAGGAGCAGCGGGAGGAGCTGGGAGTTTAGTTTCAGTTGGGGCTGGGTGGTGCAACGCAGGGAACCCCAAGCTGGGGTCTAAGCTCCCTGAACCTCCCAGAGGGACCTAATTGAGGGGGTCTGGTCGTACCTACACGCTCTGCTTGAGACTGTGTTCCTGTCCTTAAATAAACCTTCTGCTTTACTGGCTGGCTGAGAGTCGCAGTGAATCTCGGGAAGAGGGGTGCAGGGCCCTAACTCCCCCACAATCCGCAACAACTGGTGGCAGCGGTGGGATCTACTGCACCCCGTGGACGGCGCTTCCTGCAGTAAGTGACTGGGGAGCAGTAAAACGAAGGGGGATTGACGGGGACCAGGCGTGCTGAAGAGTGAGAGAGAGACGGTTATTACCCCTGGGAGTGTGTGACCAGCGAGAAGGACTTTTGCAGTAACAGGGTCCCCCGGGGGGATCGCAGCGAGTGGTCCCAGGGGCGGAGGAGTCTGCAGCTCGACCCTGGCAGAGAGGTGGTGACCTCGAGAAGGGCTGGCACACTAGGGGGCCCCCTGGGAACTGTGGGGAGCTGTGAGCACACAGGCCGGTGAGTGGCCAGCAGGAAGATGTATGCCAAGCGGCTTAAGAGCGACCTGGTGGAGCTGTGCAGGCAGAGGCTGCTACAGAACTTTTACTGGCCCAGGGTCTTCACCAACGTCCGGCAGTACTGCCGATCCTGTGACCCCTGCCAGAGGGTGGGGAAGGCCCGGGACAAGGGGAAAGCAGCATTGAGACCTTTGCCCATCATAGAGGAGCCTTTCCAGAAGGTGGCCATGGACATAGTGGGACCTCTCAGCAAGACGACCCGGTCTGGGAAGAAATACATCCTGGTGGTGGTAGATTTCGCCACCCGCTACCCCGAGGCAGTGCCCTTATCATCCATTGAAGCAGACACTGTGGCGGATGCGCTGCTGACCATTTTCAGCCGAGTGGGGTTCCCCAAGGAAGTCTTGACGGACCAAGGGTCCAACTTCATGTCGGCCCTACTCCGGTGCTTGTGGGAGAGATGTGGGGTCCGGCACAACTGGGCCTCAGCATATCACCCCCAATCCAACGGGCTGGTGGAGAGGTTCAATGGGACGCTAAAAATGATGCTGAAAACATTTATGAATCAGCACCCGCAGGACTGGGACAAGTACTTACCTCACCTGCTGTTTGCGTACAGGGAGGTACCCCAGGAGTCTACCGGGTTTTCGCCTTTCGAACTGCTATATGGAAGGCGGGTAAGGGGGCCCCTGGACCTGATGAGAGACGAATGGGAGGGGAAGGCCACTCCTGACGGAGAGTCGGTGGTGGAGTATGTCCTGACCTTCCGGGAACGACTTGCCGAGCTCATGGGCCTGGCCAGGGAGAATCTGGCCAGGGCCCAGAGGAAGCAGAAGGTCTGGTATGACCGCACAGCACGGGCCCGCGCCTTCGCCACTGGGGATCAGGTGATGGTCCTCATCCCCGTGAGGAAAAACAAACTCCAGGCCGCCTGGGAAGGGCCCTTCAAGGTTGTCAAGCAACTAAACAAGGTAAACTATGTGGTGGAGCTGTCGAACCGGGCACACCACCACCGGGTGTACCATGTGAATATGATGAAGCCATATTATGACAGGGGGAATATGGTGTTGGCCGTGTGTGGACAGTGGGAGGGGCAGGGAGATGACCCTTTAGTAGATCTATTCCCTGGGACAAGAGTTGGCTTCCCCCTGGAAGCAATTCCCCTCTCTGATCGGCTAACCCCTGCCCAGCGAGCTGAGATCGGAGGGGTGCTGCATCTGTACCAGCAGCTGTTTTCCAACCAGCCTGGACGCACTAATCTGACTGTCCACCGGGTGCAGACAGGATCGCACCCGCCTATAAAATGCTCCCCCTTCCGAGCCACAGGGAAAACTGCTCAGGACCTGGAAAGAGAGGTCAATGACATGCTGGCTTTGGGGGTGATCCAGCCGTCTTCCAGCCCTTGGGCCTCGCCGGTGGTGCTGGTCCCCAAAAAGGACGGGTCGATCCGGTTCTGTGTGGACTATCGGAAGCTCAATGCCATCACTGTGGCCGATGCCTACCCCATGCCCAGGCCGGACGAGCTCCTAGACAAGCTGGGAGGTGCTCGGTACCTTACCACCATGGATCTTACAAAGGGCTATTGGCAAGTGCCGCTGGATGCAGATGCCAGGCTGAAATCGGCCTTTGTCACCCCTCTGGGGCTCTATGAGTTCCTGACCCTGCCCTTCGGCCTCAAGGGAGCGCCGGCCACCTTCCAGCGCCTGGTGGATCAGCTACTGAGGGGGATGGAGAGTTTTGCCGTGGCGTATATCGATGACATCTGTGTCTTTAGCCAGACCTGGGAGGACCACATATCCCAGGTTAGACAAGTGCTGGACCGACTCCAGAAGGCTGGGCTGACCGTAAAACCGGAGAAGTGCAAGGTGGGGATGGCTGAGGTATCCTACCTAGGCCACCGGGTGGGAAGCGGCTGCCTAAAGCCGGAACCAGCCAAAGTGGAGGTGATCAGAGACTGGCCCGCTCCTCAAACCAAAAAGCAGGTCCAAGCCTTTATTGGGATGGCAGGATACTATCGGAGGTTCGTGCCCCACTTTAGCGCCATAGCCGCCCCCATCACTGAGCTGTGCAAGAAGGGGAAGCCAGACAAAGTGGTCTGGACCGAGGAGTGCCAGGAGGCTCTCCGGGCGCTGAAGGAGGCTCTGGTCAGTGGCCCAGTTCTGGCAAACCCAGACTTTGACAAGCCCTTTATGGTGTTCACCGACGCCTCAGACACAGGACTGGGGGCGGTGTTAATGCAGGAGGATGAAAAGGGGGAGAGACACCCCATCGTGTACCTGAGCAAGAAGTTGCTACCCCGGGAGCAGAACTACGCGGCCATCGAGAAGGAATGCCTGGCCATGGTGTGGGCCCTCAAGAAACTAGAGCCATATCTCTTTGGGCGTCACTTCACCGTGCACACCGACCACTCTCCCCTGACCTGGCTGCACCAGATGAAAGGAGCCAACGCCAAGCTCCTGAGATGGAGCCTGCTCCTGCAGGATTATGACATGGACGTGGTCCATGTGAAGGGACGTGACAACCTGATAGCGGACGCGTTGTCCCGGAGAGGGAGCCCTGAACTTCCCCAGGTCACTGGTCAGAGTGACCCCGCTCAGTTCAGTCTCGAAGGGGGGAGAGATGTGACGGAGCAGGGAGCAGGGCAGATTTGACCTGGGAATGTTGCAGGGGGGTTGCAGTGGGGATGTGGGACTTCCCTTGAAGGAAGCTACCTGAGCTGTAACCTGAGCCAGGAACGGGGGTGGGGAGAATTAACACCTTCTGCCCGGGAGACTGGACAAAGGAGAGGAGCAGCGGGAGGAGCTGGGAGTTTAGTTTCAGTTGGGGCTGGGTGGTGCAACGCAGGGAACCCCAAGCTGGGGTCTAAGCTCCCTGAACCTCCCAGAGGGACCTAATTGAGGGGGTCTGGTCGTACCTACACGCTCTGCTTGAGACTGTGTTCCTGTCCTTAAATAAACCTTCTGCTTTACTGGCTGGCTGAGAGTCGCAGTGAATCTCGGGAAGAGGGGTGCAGGGCCCTAACTCCCCCACAATCCGCAACACTTACTTCCCAAAGGTAATTCATTCGTCTTTGCGGGAGCTCAATTTCAACAGTGCTGAATACCTTGGGAATGCCCCAGAAAGCGCTGTAGCACCAAACCAAAGCAGTGAGCGTCCTGAGGCATCTTCCCCAGCTTGCCCTCTGCTTCCGTATCGAACCGAGCTGTTCGAAAGCTCAGTGCTGCTAAGGCACGTTGGGTAGATGCCAGTGGGCGAGGCTGAGTCTGGAGATGGAAGACAGGAGAAGGGGAGTCTGTGATACCATAAACTTTTGTTGCTGTTGGGCTTGGATTTGGGGGGTTTATTTTGTTTTTAAGCTCCCTAATAAACAAGTTACCAGTGCACTAAATGACCAACGGAATTGCTACAACAGCATCACAGAACATTCCTCACCCGCCGTTTATGGGGATATCGATCCAGACACAGGAACACTGGTCTCTCTAGTATTGCTTGTAATGGGTAATTTGACTAATTTCCCTGCGTTCCACTTGCACAGCTAGGAAACCTGGCACAGGTGGGTGCGGTTATACCCAATCCCAAACTCCTCTACAAGGGAACAGGGCCAAGCCCCCAGCATTTCTGGCAAGTTGCTGCTGTAACCTAGGCTGGCTGTGTTCTCAGTCTTTGCAACTGCCTCAGGTCTCTGCATCAGCGTCTGTGAACCAGCAAGTCCTGTGGCTATACACATACTAACTCTATATAGCCCAGATAGCATCTGGCACAGTGGCCCAATACATTATAACCATGCATGGACTATCCAAAGTCCACCAGGAACCCTTAATGGATTTCCTTTGGTGACAGGGACGCAATGAATAAGCCAATGATCTATTGATAGAACACTGACATCAAAAGAAAACTCCAGCTTTCTCAGCACCCCCTGCCTCCTTCTCCCCCCAGCAGCGACTCCTTCCCTACCAGAAGCCAATTGCAAATAGACTGACTCCTGGTAAACTGCAGTAACTTTGCAGAATGCCATTTTAATAAGTGCATCTCCCAGGCAGGGGTGAGAAGCAGCAGCTGCGGTGCTGGCGTGGATGTCAAACCACAAATGAGACATCCAACTGCTTCATTTATTAGAGCGAATCAATTCTACTTTTCATATTCACACGGAGTTTCATGCAGGAAGAGCCCTGTCAACAACATGCACTAAACCCACCGTGCACCAGCAGCAATACAACAACAGGGGAGGACAAATCTCCCTCACCTCGGAGCATCAGACACCGGAGCTGTTTTCCAAACCCAGGAAGTAACAGGCTCAGAACAGCATATTGGACACACAGTGCCGGAGCCTCTCATTTTCACCAGTTTTACCCCTGAGTAACTTCACTGATTTCACTAGCATTACTCCTGATTTACACTGGTATAGGTGAGAGGGTAGCTGGCTCAGCACCTCCAGACAGTGGGTGCAGAGTCGGGGGGGTCAGGGCATGGAAGTTCTTAGTGAAAAGGCCTCCATGCCGCAGGCACCTGGTTCCCTTGGCAGAAGAAGATGGGAAATTAACTCTGGCCCCAGGAGCGGTGCCTGGGTTTTGGGGGCCCTAGGCGGGGGTCCTTCTGCGCTCCCGGTCTTCAGGGCACTTTGGCGGCAGGTCCCGGAGCGAGTGAAGGACCCGCTGCAGAATTGCCGCCAAAGACCCGGAGCGCGGAAGGACCTCCCGCCACTGAATTGCCGCCCCCCCCCAAATCCTGGCCCCCTAGGCAACTGCCTAGGTCACCTAAATGGAAGCACTGGCCCTGTCTGGCCCATCCCCAGTGATGGTGTCGTGAGGATACAGCTGCAGCACACTGGCCCAAGAAGGGAGCACCTTCGCCAAGGAAGGAGTCCATGCTAGCCTCATGCTGCGCTTGCAGAGGGGGTTGCTTGTCCCAGGGCAACGCCTTTTGCCAGCCGAACACTAAACTCATGTGAACAGAACGACTGGAGTCTTTTTAAACGAATTCTGCAATAATCTGCTGAGAACAAAATCGAATCTGCCCAGGAAGGGCTGAGCAAGGGGCTTTTGCACAGCCCAGCACAAGAGTGAGACTCCCAGGTCAGGCTCGGCAGCCCTGGAACACCAGGAAGAGCTACAGATTGAAGGGACCGTGGAGCTCTCAGTAGGGCGATTGGATGAAGTGGTTCTGTGTTTAATAAATAAAGAGGGATCTTGATGTTTTTCATGTAAAAAATAGGCCCAAACGTTTAAAGTCATAGAAACGTGCATTGTTACACACATTCTGAATGCCTTCAACAGCAACCTCTTCAGAGCATTTCACGGCAGCCAAGAATTCATCACATGCAACTGAAACTCACATTCTAAAGAGTCTGACCTCGGGAGTTAGCTATCATTTACATGATGTACCGGTATGTATGTGAGCCAGGCCAGTAAGCATATGTACGAGCAGAATTGTATATATTCACCTGTGCCCTTCTCCTCAACCTGCATATGTCACATGTCTGCTTAGCCCCATGCTGCAATTAGCTCAATGCAGAGTACATTTTCAAATAAATAAAATAAAGGGGATTGGTGTTTGGATGAAGGTCTGCAGGACCCTGGGCCTTTGAGCATTTAGAGGCAGGGGCTGTGTTTTCCTAATTGTTTGTACATCTCCTAGCACAAAGGAACCCCTGTCCTGGTTGGAGTATCTGGATACTATTGCAATAACAATATTAAACAATAAAATAAAAATAATAATAAATACAATTATAATAAAATAATAAGAAAAAGTATGCCTGATAGCTGATGGGCCAATTAGCGAGCAGAGAATTGTATATGGAATCTGATTGGATAGCAAAGTTCTGACTTGTCACATGACTGCTTTCAACCAGTCATGAACCAGAATTGTTTCATTTGTTTATCTATCTTTGCAAGTATGTATCTTTTGTATAATCAGTTCCTCTTTAAACTCGTCCCAGTGCTCCAGGGAATGGTAGGTACTGGATTCATGGGCCCAGCAAGATTAGTTAGGAAGAGTTGAATTAGTTTCCTTTGCATTAGGGAGCATCAGTCATGCCCTTAAGGATAAAATTAACAGGTGTTTCTGTGTGTGGTGCGGTAGGGAGGGCTTAACACCTCCAAGGTTTGCAATTGTTACTGTACAAAAATATTACAGGTCACTAGAAGCAATTTAATGATAATAAAAATAACAAAACCCACAGAAAATGAAGAGGCTGCTGTACTTAATTTTCAGGCTTCTTTATCGTGTAAAAACCTTCTGCTCATTTTCCAGCAGACGATTAATGTATCTGCAATTGCAACGGAAAATTCTCCTCTTCTTTCTTGACCCTTCCCCCCCTCTCTCCCCCCCATGTGTCTACTCAGGCTCATGAAGAAAATGAATTCTTCTTCACCACAATGAATAGGCACACCCCTGTCAAACAGCTCCGAGCCCTGACCCCTTCTCCAACGAGCACGGCACCGCAGCAAGACTTTAGGTCCACTCTGGTTAAGTGAGGATCCTAAGCCAGCCAAACAGAGAAAAGGATTCCCACCACCACCACTTTTCATGTCTCTAAACTTACTGATGTGTTTTCCATTATTAGTATTCTTTGTATTGCACTAGAGCCCAGGAACCCCAGTTACAGACCAGGACCCCATGGGGCTAGGCCAGGACAGTTGCCTGGAGATGACCCCTGCAGATTCTAGTGTTGTTCATGTAAAAGCTAAAACAACCACCACCACCACAAATCCCTGCTGGTTTGAAATATTTAGTTTTCAGCCCCTAAAAGGCGACAACCTGGCTAGGTCCCCCCCACCACCCCGCTGAGAGCTGTACAAATAAATAATAAATGACAGCCACTGCCCCAAATTGCTTACAGTCTAAAAGACAAGATGTAACAGGTGGAAGAGACAAAGAATCAGCCTGGCCAGGAGACAAGATGACAAATCAATAGAATAAGAGGTGCACAATTCTGGGCTAGTCAGCAGCTGGTCTACCTGCCTAGGCATTATTTGGTTCCAGTCTGTGAAAGCAAGAGGTTCACGGCATTCATTACAAAAGCCAAACACTGCCTCAGCTCGGAATCAGAATCCCAGCTCCACAGAGAGGCTAGGGCTGGGTGCTTCCTTGGAGATACACTTTTGACACAACATCCTGGAAATATCCTTTCCAGGCCAGGCCAGGCGTCAGTGAGAACCAAAGAAGATGGAGTGCCTTAAAAAAATCTCTAGCAGATTTTACAAGTAGGCTAGGGATATCAGATCTCAGGCTTCAGGGCATAATCTGATTCTCCCAAAGGGTTAGGAGGAACGTTCCCCCCCTCCCCCCCCCCGCCCGCCCCAACACATTTGCACAATTGGCCAGAGGCATTGTGCACAAAAGTGAATTGCCCTGAATTGACCAGGAATAGGAGGATGTTTGCCTTGCTCTGAAGCACCTTGCTGGAGAAGGATATTAGATATAATGAACCCATAATCTCATCTGGGCAGAGAATCCACTTTTATTTGTTCTGAAAAACACCAGGCACATGAACAGCACAATATATCTAATAGATATAATACTGAGGGCAGGCTCTGATTGGTGCATTCCAGCCCCTCAGTTCTGCACCATCTGGAACGTTGCTATGGTTGCCACTTACCCCAGGGCAACCCAGCAGAATTTAGGTCTGTCTCCGCCTGGGTGTCTCAGGACCTGCAAATCAGAGAGGGCAGGAAGGGAGCAGCACTGCCCAGACAGTGGCGTGGCACCAAGGGCTCCTCTGTGATTGTGTTCCAGGGAGCTTTGTGAAAAGGTCATGCTATTACCGCACATCATTGTACTTCACAGAACACGTTCGCCATTAGAATTCTGTCAGATCCTTTTTGAGACACTTGTAATGAGAAAGGGGAAGAGAGAGAGGGAAAGGGGGGGGAAAACACACAGCACTAAATTAATTCTGATGACAAAGATAATAACAAGATCAGGAAATGGTGCAAAATGAATCCATTATAATTAGAGTGTCAGCACTGTCAGACCCAAGGTCCTCTCCTCGGAGGTGTCTTGTAGATAAGCAGAAGAATGGGGCCTCTTAAGGAGTTAGCGGAAGGCCACTGGATACAGAGGTAGCGTGGTAGAAGGTCCCCTCCTCAGCCGTGCAGGGACAGTGATTGTTAGGAATCGCCAACGCTTTGCACTTCCCTGGCTACTTGCATCTGCAGATCTCAAAACAATTTATACTTTGCTATTTCATTTATATCATGGCTACTGCCATGATACCTGGCCTCGTTACAAAGCATGGGGTAGGAACAGCACAGGTTGGGAATCAGGAGACCCGGGGTCTACTCCTGATTCTGCCACCTGACCTCCTGCGTGACCTTAATTTCAAGAGCCTCAGTTTCCCTGCCTAGGAAAGGATGGCAGGGTTCTTGTGGGGCTTAATTTGTTCAGATAGCAGGATAAAAAATTGGTGACAGCTAGATAAGTGGGTAGAGATCCTCAGCCAAAGGGTGCTTGATAAAGGTGTTTTTACAACTTTCTCATACGAGCTTGATTCTTATATCCTTTTTACAGACAGAAAAAGTGCAGTTCAGGGAGGTGAAGAGATTTGTCTAATGGTCACAGAGAGTAAAGGTGGCACCTAGGAATCCTACCTCCCGGTCTCTGTGCTCAGCAAAGGGTTAGCCCCACAGTTCCCTGATTCCAGATATTCCTGGCTGATGAATATTCTATGACCCTCCGTAACACCTCCAGCTGTCTGAGTCCCTTTGTCATAGGTGCTCTCTAACGAATGTGACACTTATGCTCTAAAAAGTGGCATCTGGACTGTCCCGGGCCAAGCATTTCCAGGTCCGAATTGTTCAGTCAAAGTCAGATTTTCTCTGAACTGGCCCAGTGGCACTACTTCCAGCTATTGTCTGAATGGCAAGCTGTGCTTTTTCTGTTCAATCCCATACAACATCAGTAGCAACAAGGTGCCTGGGGGGAGGATTCGGTGGGGGGTGTTTCTTATGCGGTACAGAGCACGCAACACAGAACACACTGCAGTCTCATGGCAGATTTTTTTTCTTGAAAATGAAAGGTGGTTTCTGTAACTGCACATATAACAACGTGCTTAACTTTAAGCCTATGTTTAAGTCCCGTTGAATTAAATGGAATTTAAGTGCATGCTTAAGTGCTTTTGCTACAATGTAGCCACAATGTACAAATCCTTCCTGCAAGTATTATTTCTCAAACGACTCTAATTGATAACAACATTTGGCAATCTTTCAACTCTTTTCATCTCTGCAAACATTAACTAATTAATCCTCACAACCAGAGCTGGCTGACTCTTTGTCACAAATGATTTAGCTGATGAATTTAGCCCTTTATTCTGTTTAGCTCGCTGCAAACACATGGATTTTAGTGAACTTGCTTTTCAAAATTGTTCAATGAACCTTCTGTGTGAACTTATTTCAGCCTATGGCTTGTTGTAAACGGTTTGCTTCACTTGTGTCTTTGACTGTTTGCTATGCCTTATTTATGGTATTTGTATTATATGGGTCCTTAAGTCACACGCTGTCATTTCTGCTTGCTGATTGGATGAGTGAAACTTGGCCAATGCTCAAAGCAATTTAAAGATGATTGGTTGAGTAGTCCCAGCACAAAACTTCATGTGAACACATATTTGCACCAGTATAAAAAAAAGACTTTAGCTTTCCACTAACACCCTTGAGAACAGCAAAAATAAAAAATAATAAAAATTCTAGATATGAACACAAAGAGCTGCAAGCACCATTAGTGAGCCACGTGCTCCCTGTTCGAGCTGACATTGGCTAGCACTGTAAATATCTGCCTGGCTGTATTCCCAGCATACCTGCCAGGCAGGGAAGGAGTGTTATCCCCATTTTACTGATGGAGTGACTGTGGCAGAATAAGTGGCCGTGCCCAAGGCCACAAGGAGGGTCGTTACCAGAGTTACGAGTTCCTGCAGGCCGATCACATGCTCACACTGCACTCCCTGGACGCCTGTGATAAGCGAAAAGGGATTGGTGGCAGGCGGTAGGGAAAGCAAACATCCCAGTAAAAGCCAGCAGCACTGTTGTCTTGTGGATGTCTCAGCTCACTCTGGTTTGGTCCAGTAGTCAGGGAAAGGCACTGGCAGTCGGGACTCCTGCGTCCCACTCCCAGCTTTGCCACTGATTCGCAGAGCAACTTTCAGCAAGAGTGTCTATGTGCCTCAGTTTCCCCTCTGTAAAATGGAAACACTAAATTCACTGGGATGTTGTTGGTGCTTAGTTCATTCAGTACATTTGGGAGGTGTTTGGAAATCCTCAGATGAAAGGTGACTATTTATGCAAAGGGCGAGTATTTATCATCATTTTGTTGGCATATAGAGCTCACTGTCCCTTCCGCTCATGAGCAGCCCAGGCAATTTTTTATCATGGTCCATTAAGGCGGGGGGGGCGCGGAGGGGGGCTACAAGTCTCTCCTGCTCCAAAGCTCCATGTCTCCGGGTGCCTGGCAGGAATGGTTCATGCCTATCTCAGTCACCAGTTTCCATTTACCAGGCTGCTCACTTAGCTTCTTGGCAGCTCGCTGCTTCCCTTTGATTTTCCCATCCAGAACCACAAAGGAGAGCGGGGTCTCAGCGAGCCCTTTCTCCTCTTGCTACGCAGGCACTTGTCAGGGCTGGGCAATGGCGACAGAGTTATTATACATGGCCTCAAAGCCCATTCAAGGCACTGGAAGATGAATTATGTTTCATTTATATCAAAGAAGCAATCTCAGAGCCCATTTGTGATCAAATTTGCTGTCAGAGAAACTTTGCTTTATCTCATTACATCTGATATCTCTTGGCTTCTTGTCCTTGAGACTATTAAAGTTTAATGTCAAATTCAAGATGAAATGGAATCTTTGCTGTATCATCTCATCAGGGCCCGAGTGCGCCCCCTTCCATCCACAAAATTTTGACAACTAATTACGATGGGGAGGTGGCAGGGAAAAAGGAGACAAAGAGAAAGAGGTGCCCCTCCCCACCCTGCTCACTGAAAATATTATTGTACAGAGCAGCTGTAAATTAACATTAGCGTCACTCTCTGGAAGAGGGGATCGTAATTTGCTCATTGTCGGATCAACTTTCTTTGTCTTCCCAAGAGATTGATTCTTCCACGTCTCATTGGAGACATGGACATAAACCGGGGATGCCCAATATTTCTTACAGCAAGACTCATACTGGTGTCTTGCATAAAGGGTTTTTTTTTTTGGAGGTGGTTGTTTTTTTACTCTGAAATAAGTAAACATAGAATCGTTGAGAGCTCAATCACAACTGCCTGCTAGCTGGTGTTCCCCAGCAGTGAATTGTCTTTGCTCTTAGGGCACCCACAGTCTGCCTTTTCGGATGCTGTGGGCTGCACAGTGGGGTAACCCTGTTATAAACCAAGTCTGAGAGTGTGGGGGAGACAGAACCAAGCAGGATTGGAGGCAGGAAAGGTGGGTTAATGAGACTGATCTATTTTTCACAAGATATAGTTCATCCATCTCTAGTTTACACTATCCCACTCCCAACATATTGTTTATTGGTTCTATTCTATTCAGGTTCTTATGCAGAAGTTGTGTCATACTTTAAGATACATATGCCAGATGTGGTTCATTCTCTCTCTCATCCAGGGAGGAAACTGTGTGTGCAGTGGAGGGTTTTGTTTTGGTAGGGTTGTACACACTGCTCTGTATTTATGCTAGAGAAGCACACCTTGCAATCAGAGTGGAAAGTGGTGAGGTGTGTGATGGTTGCACAACAGTTAACCAGTGAATGAATTTCCTAACCTTATGAGCTACATTGCAGCAAAAGAATAAAAAACCTTCTGTAAAGAGCAGCATAAAACATACAGCTGTAGCCCATAAAGTGTAGCTAATACTGAAAACTTGCAGCCTTTGGGTTCTCAGAGATGCCCGCAGTGGTCACTATTGGGATTATTTCTCCATTATTTTTATTCTAGTAGCACCCAAAACGTGGGATGTGCTGACCACATGCTAAGTTCCTGTGTGTTTGTCCCTTGTCTCCCACAGCAGGCAGGTGGTTTGCAATATGTGCTATATTTGTGATCTTGTTCTGGTTTGTAAGAGACCCTGGTGCAGATCAATAGATAGGCAGATACTTTGTATTGGTCGTGATTTTTTCCCCCGATGATAAATTGCAAGAATTTTTTTGGGGGGGGCAATATTTTCTTTTAAATTCCTCTGGGTTTGGGTTGGTTAGTTGTTTTGGTGGCTTGGTTTTGTGTTTTTAGCAATTGAAAATTCATTTGGTTTTCAGGCTTTTCAATGAAAAATTGACATTTCAATGAAAATAGCCATTTTCTATCCTATGCGCCCACAAAAAATCAACAGAAAGTTTCCAACCAGCTCTAGAGCAGAGGCTGGCTGTAGTGCCCAAAGCTTGCTGCAAAGATACATTTTAGGAAACTGAGACACAAAGACAGAAAGGATCGAATTTTCAAAGCATTCTGTAGTTTTTAGGTACCTAACTTCAGACAGCTCGGCTCAAATTTTCAGGGTAATCTAAGAGATTTAGATACACAATTCATGCTTTATAGGGAAAGACACAAGTAGCTCAATCCGTTTAGATTAACTAAGGAGTGATTTGTTCAGTCTATAACTACATGCATGGGGAACAGAAATGTAATAGACAGCTCTTCAATCTAGCAGGAAAAGATAGAGCAAGATGCAGTGGCAGCAAATTGACAAATCCAGACTAGAAATAAGATGCACATTTTTAATAGTCAGGGTAATTAACCATTGAAACAACTTACCAAGGGATGTGGTGGATTCTCTGTCATTGGCAAATAAGATTGGATGTTTTTCTAAAATATCTGGTCTTGTTCAAACAGGAAGTCATTCTGGGAAGTTCTGTGGCCGATCCCCGTGGTCTCTTACAGCTTGAATATCTGTGACCCTATGGTGGGGGGAAAAAACAGTTGAGATTAACCATAGCTGTCTATCTAAATCTCATAAGCAAATCTGAAACTCCCAGTCCTTGCTGCCTCAATTTGGACACTGAAAACTTGCAACACCTAAAACTAGAGGTTACTTTTGAAAACATGGGCCTGACTGACTTGGCTAAAGCCAAAAAAGCAAATTAATAGTCGAGTCAGGAGGCCCAGGCCCTGCTCTAGCTATCAGACCAATCTGCTTCTAGCAATGGATTGGCTGTTGCATTCCAATATCTGTACGCACAGTGCAACTGAAATGACCCAATTCTCCTTGACATGATGGGAATCCTGAGGTTAACAGCTGCACCATGGTGTAATGGCTGCCTCTCGTCTCCTTTAGCAGCTCATGGCCTTCTTTAATGCAACAACAAACTTCATTTCTTATCACCCCTGTGGTGCAATTGAACGACTTGGCAGGTGTTGAATGGAGAGTGGGGCACACAAGGAAGCAGAGTAGGCTACATGGTCAAGGCTCCATTTAGACAAGACTGTGATGCGGCATGCAGGATGGGGAACAACTGGAACTGATGGCAGAGATTATATTAGTGCCCACGACAGAGGGTGCATGCCGGCCACATACCACTCGCTTGGGCAGCCTTTGTGGAGAAGTTACCCCAGGGACGGATTTGGCTCAGTGTTTTCCTGTCAGTTTACACCATCCAGGTTCGGTTTGCCTAGCTCTTTGAGTGCTCTGGGGAGATACAGACTTTGTGAAAGAAGCTACTTAAAGTTGCATTATGTTGTCTTGCTTTACTAAGTCTTCGCCAGGAGCCTGTATGTATCCAGACCACTGCGCAATTAACCACCTGTAAGTAAATGAATACATACAGAGTACATCTGCCTTCTGGAGTGAAGTGTCACCATCTGAAAGTCCAAGGCAGTTTGCAGGCTTAGCCAGTATATTCTGGTCTGACTATACTTGTATTAGGAATTCACAGAAAACCAATAATTGTCTTAATCATTCTGGGGATGCAGAAAATGCATCTATCGTAGTAACAAGGTGTTACATGTAGAGCTGGGATTTTTCAGCTTGGAAAAGAGACAACTAAGGGGGGATATGATGGAGGTCTATAAAATCACGAAAGGTTATGGAGAAAGTGAATAGGGAAAGTGTTAGTTTCCCCTTCACATAACCCAAGAACCAGGGGTCACCAAACTCAATTACAAGGCAGCAGTTTAAAAGAAGCAAAAGGAAGTACTTCTTCACACAATGCACAGTAAACCTGTGGAACTCATTGCCAGGGGATGTTGTGAAGACCTAAATTATAACTGCATTCAAAAAAGAACTAGGTAAGTTCATGGAGGACAGGTCCATCAATGGCTACTAGCCAAGATGGTCAGCGATGCAACCGCTGTTCTGAGTGTCCCTAAACCTCTGACTGCCAGAACATGGGACAGTATCATAGGGGATGGATCACTCAATAATTACACTGTTCTTTTCCCTCCCTCTGAAGCATCTGACACTGGCGACTTTCAGAAAACAGGATACTGGGCTAGATGGACCATTGGTCTGACCCGGCTTCCTTATGTTCTAAACATTTTGCAGCAAAAAATACAGATTCAGGTTTGATTGAAGTACTTTGTTAATCTCGGCAAATTGTTTCAGTTGAAAAAAAATTAAGAAAAAACAAAACATTTTGTTTTGACATTTTCTAAACCAAACATTTCAATTTTTCTATTCAAAATGACTTTTCATTTCCAAACCTCTTTTCGTTTCCTTTTATTTTAAAAACATTTTTAAATGCTCAAATTCATTTGAACTGAAATGGTTTTTTCTACTTTTCAATTCACCAAAAATGTCATATTCAGTTAGGCCCCAAATGAAATATTGTTTAGGTTTTTCGGAACTGCCACTGAACCCCAAATTCTTTGCACAGGTCTTGTTGCAGACCATGACACCACAGTGTTACTTATCATCGGGACACAACTCTGCAAGGACCCAGTCTTACAAGGGTTGAGTGCCTCAAGCTGAGTATCTTCAATTCCCATTAACTTCAGTGGTGACCCAGCAAGTCACAGATTCCAGCCCGAGCCCCAACTGCACTGACCCCTGGCTCCTACCCCCCCTCATGCTCCCAAAGCTGTCTTTAGCATGACTAATCATGCTGAAGCAGCTTGGACATATTCCTTCCCACGCTCAGCACTGCGATGCCAAACGTACCCCTTGAATGCAGTTTGGGTTCATGGACAAAGTGAGCTCGGATTCCTGAACTCCCAATGCCAGGTAGGTTTCTCTGCTGATCCCCAATGGGTGAGAACTTGAGACAAGCGCTCAGCAGGGGCACAGCAGTCCCCTCTTCTCTCCCTGTGCTGATCAGGAGCACAGCGTTGAGGATACATCGTGCACACGCGCCTTGCTCCTATGCTCTTCTGCCTTTTCAGTTGCTTTGACTTGTGTGTGAATTTGACACTGTTGAAAGGTGGCCCTGGCAGCCCTGGGGGCACAAGTCCCCTGTTAATCCTCCAAACAGGGTCACCCAGATTTGATGTAAGCTACCTCCACCCTGCCTCAGCCATGTGCTGCAGCCCCGTCCTGGAGGAAACAAGGTGAGAGGAGTGTTCAGTCTCCGTGGCCCATCCCCTCTTGGCCCTTTCTGCTGAGACGGCCCACAGTCTGGTCAGAGGGGGCACGCAGGGAGACACCAAAGACGCAAACTCCAGGAGGATACACACCAAGCAACAAGCGGCTTTTCCAGCCGAGGCCAAACCTCTGGCATCAACAGCTGCTAAACACATCATCACCCCCACTTAAAGAATAAACAGCAGTTTTCATTAGGGGACCAAGGCTGGGCCTTTTTTTTAAATAGGTTAGTTATGGCACTTCCAAAATGAATGAACTCAGAGCCTGAAAACCCCAGTTCAATTGTCAGTTATTGCTGGCAGTTTATCAGCATTAACTGATTAGACTCAGAATGATGGATTTCCCTGCCTGGCACTTGTGCTAAGGAGAGGAAAAACCTGCTTTCCCTCAGTCTTCCCTGTCACTGGATAGTAATTGCTGTCTCTAATTCTTGTCCTTCTCTCCCCCCACCCCCACCCCTCGCTCCCGCCACAGCCACATCAGACAATAGCATTTGTTTTCGCGCCTGCTGCAATCACAGAAAAAATAATAATAATAAAATTAAATTAAATTCAAATGAGAAGAGAGCTCAGACCCGGCAGAATGTAAGTGATGATCATTACGCTTTGGAATCTAAACTCTTTCAATTTCATTGTGGTTCAGGGAGATGAATTATGAAATTACACTTGCCCAATTATAAGTCATGCCTTTGCCTCAAAGGTCTTTCAAGCCCTGTCTTTTCTCTAAATATCTCTGACTCCTTCCTTTGGGTTGGGCTGGGTTGTGTTGTGTTGCAAAAAGCCTGAAAATATTATCTGCTTTTTATAATATTCATGACATCTTTTTCTGTTTAAAAGCAGCACAAAGCCAGGTGGAGCTGTGACTTTCAGAGTTCAAAGCCCCTGCTCCTCTTGTCTTTTGGTTTCTTTTCAAGATGATTCTAGGGTTAATGATTTTGGATTTGAATTTTTTTTCTTGAGGAGGGGGACGAAAGAGGATTTTAAGGACAAAGTCACGGTTTGCTACCTAATCTGCTACCTAATTCAACCAACAGAGGTTCACGGTTGAAGAGCAACCCCAGATTAAACCTCCCCCAAAGGGGGCATCTAGATGACAGCATCTCCCACAGAGAATGGAAACCAGCGTTGGGTGGATAGTTAATCTGTGCATTTGTAACCCACACCTCCTGGGTGTGGTGCTCCGTCGCCTTCTAGTGGCACTAAGACCACTGAGAGATTAATGAGTCTGCTACAGCCTTAGCGAAGAGCCATGCGGCTTTTAGCTCATGCAGTAGAGACCCATGCATTTAGCTCCAAAGGTCTACCCTGAGCTACCCTGAGTTCCTGCCCCTTTGTGCATGGCATATAAAACTCGTTGACTCCGAGTGGCATAGTAAACCTTGTGCCATGTTACAGTAGCTGGGGCAAGTGTGTCAGCCCTATGATTGCACTCATTGAAGGGATTATGCTGCCCCTGAGTTCTGAGGACAGTTTCATGGACTGAATTCCCCCTCTTTTCACTTCATTTGCCATGAAGATTTTGAGGTAAACGTGGGGAACTTTGCCACTCAGGACAGTGAGAGATTGAGAGAGGTCCCAGTGCTATGCACAGGACTTGAAAGCCTCTCTCACACCACTCAGTCAATGCACCTTCATCTTGACATACTGAATCCCTATTCCAGACCTGCTTCCAGCTCCAGCTGCTTTGCCAATGCCCTTCATCTCTGACCCACAGCACCCGCTGGCCGCCTCCACAGAACTCTGCCGATGCACCACTGTTCCGGTCCTGAGCCATCTAAGCAGTTCTTCCAATTATTGTACATGACTCAGTCTTGCTCCGCAGCATCCTTTGTGTTCCAGCCCTCATTCTCTTGCGAGCAGAGATTGCCAGTCATGCTTTATTGTGCATCGCTTTGCAGTATGGACAGGCATCCACTAGGTAGCAGAGTGAGCCAGACAAACTCACTCCATACAATAGTCAAAAGATATGAGCTCAGTTATCCAAAGATGAAATATTAATGTATTAACAGCCTCCCCACCCCACACAACCAAATCCCCATGTTGCATTGCCTGTGCATAACGCTCCGAATTTATCCAGCCCAAGTCTCTGTGCTATAATTTACAATAGCTGCATTTCAAAAAGGCACGATGCAACTATAACAGCTAATTGCAAAAAAAAAGCAGCTAACAAACGCTGCACTGTGTCTACCACTTGAGGAGTTCAGCAGTAAATGCACCGTTAGAACAAATACAAAGTTATCACCTTTCCCCTCATGATAGATTTTATTATTGAGTTGCCTTTGGGGATTTTTGTTTGTTTGTTCGGTTTGGTTTTTTTAAAAGGCAACAATTTTTTTAAGGCTGAGAGGAAAAATAAAGCCTTTTGCAAAATGTCACTTCTGAAAATACACACACACACACACACACACACACCAGCAAAGCCTTGCAAAGAAACAAACAAACAAAAAGATAAATTCTGGCTGTCTTAGGAAGACAGACCAGTATTGCTTATAAACCATGATTTGAGCAGATAGTGATTTCACAAAACAGACACTGGTCTTTTGATAATAAATGAAAGCAATAAAGCCAAAGTGCCTGCCCAGAACTATAATTAAGACTCACACAGGCTGAAAGTGAGGGAGGCTGGAGAGAAAGCTATTTCCAAGCGAGACAGGCGGTTAGCGTAGAGCTGCTCGGGGCACTCTGGGAAGGGGGTGCATTTCAGAGAAGGGGTTACTCTAAAGCCATTGATTCACCCCTGGAAAGGCAGGCCTACAGTGCAGTTATTATGCCTCTCTACAGAGAGATGAAGCTGCTCTGACACTGACCACTACGCTAGCCCCATCACCAAAAGCTGATCACATTGCTGTTTGAATTATTGCCCAAGAAAAGAAAAACCCGCTGCTCTATGCCTCCCTTAAAAACATCCCTGGATCTGCCTGTTCCTAAAGAGGTGTCTATTTAACACAATTTCCATCTCAAGAGGCTGCTTTGCATTTCCTTTTGGCTTTATTAAAACTGATTTTCTATTGGCACTATACAAACTGATCTGATTACATTTCCATTTTTCCCTGAAGAAATGGTCGCGCTCTTCTCTCTCAGGGAAGATGGATTTCAGTCGGGTTTTTTGTTTTGGTTCTTTCCCCCCCCCCCCTTTCCTCTCTTAATAGCTCTTCTACAGGGGTACCAGGGATCAGGAGTCTCTCACTCACAGGTTAAAGCTACAAGTTGTTCTATTCTATGGCATCCCATCATCTGTTTCCACGGGGACCAGGACAGAGAGTCAGCAGGCCTCAGGAGACACTGTATGCAGGCAGAGGCATTACATGTGGGGCGGGAGGAACAGGTGAAACTGAGAGCAGAACGAAGCCATGTCCTGTAGCAAGGTCCATGTGTCACTCGCCCCATCCTGCAGCCTGCGGAGGTTCTGCTGCAGCTGCTGTAAGACTTTGCAGACGTAACTTTTTACAGCTCATTGGGTTTGACTCACAAACACTCGAAAGTCCCCACGCAGCCCGCTCATGCTAGCAGCAGGGGCGGCTCTGCAGCTTGCCTTCTCACTGGGCTCAGAGGGGTCTGGTTACTTTTCCATGCAAACACAGCAGGCCCACGGGGTACATAGGACCTCTGCCATCTTCCACCAGTGGGCAAAGTGCTCTGCTGCATGCTCAGTTCCCCTGGCAATGCCACAGAGACTGCCTGAGTCAGTGACATCAAAGAAGGACGAGATGCCAGAAATATCCAGGGGCCCCGAGTAGGGTCCTCAGTCAAGTGTACCAGTCCCCAGAGCCAGATCACGTCTGCTTCTCTCTCGCAAGCCAGCTTTGTGCAGGAGTCTTACAGCTCGTTACCACAATATACCACAGAATATGCCCACGCTTGGAGCTTGGGTGCGAGTCCCACCAACACAGCCCGATCCTTGCACCTCTCGCCTGACTTGCTGCGTCCTCTGTCCTCACAGTGGAGGGTTCCAGACAGCTCTGCTAAAGCCCTAATATTCCAGCCAAACCACTCCCGCAAATCTGTCGTGCGCCTGACCTCGGCTACTCCACCTTAAATACAAGTTTTGTACTCTCTCCTTTCTGGGCCCAGGATTACACACTAATAAACAGAGAGACAAACAGCAGGTTGGCACTGGCCACAGGTAAATGTGGGTCCAGCTTCTAAAGGACGGAGGCAGAAAGAGTTGTATTCCATTCTGACAAGAGGTGACTAACCAGGCTGCATTTAAATGGTCTTCAGCACAAAAAGGAAACACACTATAGAGTAAACTGAGACCATAAAACTCATTTCACTTGTGACCTAATCCACAAGAAGCCAGATCGCAAGAGGGGAGTGGCTAATGGCCTCTGCTGCTCTTCCAGCCCATCCATCAGCCAGCTAGCCTCTCTCGCATCCCAAAGCTGCCCCTTTCCTCATTGGCATTTTAAGTCTGTTTTGCTCATTCTTCAAGCTAATGGCAAGTGCTATTTAAATGCTTTTGTAAACTGTCTTCCCATTAGCAACTCAGGCTGTCACTGCAACTACAATGGGGAATGAGATTTGGCATGAAAGGGCACAAATGCCAGTAAAATATGTTTTAATTTATATGTCAGCAATTCATCAATCAGCACGGGATGCGGAGGTTCCGGAACATAGTCAAGCAGCACTATAAATCACATGGTAGATGGAAGTAGAGGGCCAGATCCTCTGGTCCATCCAGGCTGTGCTGCACTCTGCATGAGATCCCCGGAGTGGACAGGAAAGAGAGTCCGGTGGGTAGGGCATTAGCCTTGGACTTGGAGACCCAGGTTTAATCCCCTGCTGCTCCCTGGCCCTGCTGTGTGACCTCAGCCAAGTCAGTGTCTCAGTTCCCCACCTGCAGAATGCAGGTAACAGCACTGCCCTCCCTCACAGAGATAAGCACATCAGAGATTGTGAGGTGCTCAGATAAAGTGAGAATGAGGGCCAGATAAGTACCTTGGAGAGAGAGAGATGGTGGCTCTGATCCCGAAACAGCCCTCAAACAATAGAGGCAATCCAGCTCTGGCCATGCACCCTGCCCCAGGCTGACCCCTTCATGGTAAGGATGGGGGAAAATTCAAAGTACTAATTTTATTAAACTTCACTATAAAAAGGCATCTTCCTAATACAACTTTTGAGAAGCCTGTGAAGACTTTGTTAGCTTGGTTTCTGCCAGCGTATGGCACTTGGGTATTCCAGTGGTGAACACAACAACGAGAGAGGAGATTCAGGAGCATGGATCCAGACAGAGTTATGGAATAGCCGTTAGGAAAGGAGGCACCTGGCTTTTTGATGGAGGATGGGACGCTGTGGGAAACTGATAAATGCACACAGGCCAGGAGAAAACTCCTTAGCCAGCTTTTGCTGAAAGACAATACGGCAGCATTTAACACAAGCAATAACGTGCTTCAGGAGGGTTAGTTGGTAAATTCAATGCCAATCTCGGTGGTCTCCATACACAACAGGCTCATGCAAACCCTTTTCACTGTCTTTATTTATATTACAGAAGTGCCCTGGGTCCTAACTGAGACCGGGGCTCCCCTGTGCTGCATATTCACAGAGTGAGAGACAGCCTCTACCCCAAAGACCCCGTCATCTGAACAGACAAGACAGACAAAGGGCTGGAGAGGAAACACATGTTGTCTGTCTTGCCCTATTTAGTTTGTAAGCTCTTTAGGGTATGGACTGTCTCTGACAGTGCCTGGCACAACAATGGGGCCCTGATTGCATCTGGGATCTCTAGGCACTATTGTAACATAAATAAAAATAACAATAGCCACTTTCCCTTCAGTATATCATAGCACTCTGAGATGGAAAAGGCCTATTAAACGATCCAGTCCATCTCCCTGCCAGTGCAGGATTGCTCCCAGTGGTACATTATTGTGTGCTTTACCCAGCTTAGTTTTAAACGTCTCAAGTGATTGGGCTCCCTTCACTTCCCTTGGGAGGTGATTGCTTGGCATGATAGATCTCACCATCAAGGACTTTTTTTCTCTGATCATATTCAGCCTAAATGTTCCTTTGCTCAATTTCACCCCATTACTCCATATCAAGTGTTACTAAAGCAACTCTCCCTCTTTCCTCAGAGCCCAGGAGACTGACTAGCATGCTCTTGGTGATAATCCATACAGCACAGCAAGACCAATGATGACACAGGAGCATCGCATCGTAAGGGATTGCTGGTAACTCGACTTCAAAGGGACTTTTGCTCAGTTAAGGACCATACGATTTGGCCCCTTGTTAAGGACACTGCTGGTGACTATTTAATGACACCGGTAGCCATCTTGCTGTAGTGGGGTAATTGTATGGTAAATGCTGACCAAGTAACAATAGATTAAACATGTGAGAGTTGGAAATCAACGAAAGATACAGACAGACATCTGAATGCTTCTGAAAGCAAATACCCTGGGGAAATATCAGGTGTTAAATGGAATGGATTTATAACCAATGCGGAGACTTGTCAGAGAGTTCAAGTCCCCCTTACCATTCTACGGAAAATAAAACGGAAATATCTGGGACGTGTGTGCAGAATGAAGCCAGAGCATCTGCGTGGCAGGCAGGCCATAGGGCAGGTGGATGAATGCGCAAAAGGGGCTGACCAAAAGAACCACACCATAGACCCGCACTTAGCAAGGGAAACCATGGGACTTAACAACAGAGGTTATGCAAAGAGTAGCCCAGAATATACAGGGTTGGCAGCGCTTAATTCATACCTGGAGCAATGTTTGATGGCCTGGGATTCAGATATTTCTGGTCTCTAATCCCAAATACATTTTACAAAGCAAATACCAACAGCCTGGTGCAGGGAAAAAAATCCTCCCATACCCAGTGCAGATATGTCCTTATTGGGAACAAAGGTTCAGACCTCTAGTGTAATTAACAAGTAATCTGTAGGGATGTTTAATTACTGTGTAGTTACCTTCTATTTACAAAAAACCTCTGTGGCTCCTACGTAAGTAAACAGAGCTCACAGGATATTTGTCCCTGTCATTTTCAATGTTGCCCTGTAGGAGTCTCAGATTAAAAAGCAATGAGAAGTTTTCATTTTGGATAAATACTTTTAAAAAAAAATGAGGAAACATCCATTAGTGACCCTGCACTCTACAAGGTTTCGTAATTTCTCCTCTTCCTTCCCTATCGCTCCATCCCTGACCTTGTGGGAAACCATTACTGGGAAGAAGCTTTGAAGTACCAACTTTATTAAGATTGATTCCGCCTGCGTGTAGTTTTGACAGGTCCAAAGCAAACACATGGGGCCATGGGGAGATTTGGTAATAATTACCATCTTTAATTACTGCTAAAACATCAATTGCTCTTGTTCAATTAGTATCACAGATTCAGGCATGGCAAATTTTGCAGCACAAAATAAGCTGAAAATTGATTTCTGAACACTTAATGTAGATCTGAAATTGCTAACCTGATAAGGGGCCAGAGGAGAACAAGCGCACCGTCAGTGAGGAATTTTGTGCTGATGTAATTGCTTTAGTGCAAGATTAATAACTTGTATACTTACATCTTGTACATCAAGTAGGAGTCGCTCATTAGGGGGAGTGCAAAGAAGGGGAGAACATGTTAACAAGGACAGCAGCAATTAGGCAGCAAATCACAGCAGAAATGCTCACAGCCCATTTATTCTTGAACCTGAGCATGATTTCAGGGCCATGATCATGAGCCCACCCGGCTATTCCTTGTGTAGCTGTTGGCCATCGCCAGTGACCAAAGAACCTCAAAATCCTCCAGGAGGAAAAGTATCTATATTCTGGGTGGGAGCAGGCATTCTGAGCTAGACCAGATGCATCTCTGTACAGTAGCAACCAAAGGCTTCCACTGGTATCAGAGTCCCACCATGCTAGACACAGTACAAACACACAGTAAGAAATAGTCCTCTCCTGAAGAGCTTACAATCCAAGCAGAACAAACAGATAAAGGAAGGGAGGGGAACCAGAGGCAAAGTGACTTGCCTGAGTTCACACAACAGCTCACAGGCAGACTCAGGAATAAAATTCATGCGTCCTTAGCCCCACACCGGTGCCCTGTCCACTTGGCCATGTTACTTCTAGTGTCTGACAGTGGTCTGCAACAGATGCTTCAGAGAAGAAGCATCAAACCCTACTGAGGATATTTATGGACTGACCTGCCCAAAGGAGAAGCATCCTTGACTGCAAAATTCTGTTGGGAAACGTCCAAGAATAGAGAGTCCCCATCCTTGCTGCTGTGAACAGCGTCTCACCCAGCATTTCAGCCACTTCCTCCTCCAGTCCCCGCCAGGCCGAGGCAGTGCAGGGGTGGCACAGAAATGTATCATGGCCTATTGCTTTCGAAACAGTTAATCCGAATCTGTTTTTAAACTCAGAAAAATGTTGAGGTTCAGTGGATGGCAAATTGCTTCCTTCCAGGGTCCCTGGTGATATCGTACTCACGTGATGTTACAATACTTCCCCCAGCAATCCAGTTGTGTTAAACAACGGCACTAATGTGTGACCTAGAATTTTGTTTTTCATTTGCACCTTTCCCACTCCAGACATCTGAGAGAACCTGGCAAAGCAATCAGTTGGCAGCTCACTGGGACTGGGGCCCTGACTCATCTGCCATCTAAGACTATAGAACTTTTACCACTGACTTCCGCAGGCCTTGTGCAAAGGCGTGGGAGAGGGGACACTGCCTCTTCCCAGAATGGACGTCTGCCCAGCCCCAAAGACTCTCGGATCCTAGAGTTTAACCTTACACTGGAAGCACAGCTCTTCTAACTGTGCGGCACCCTCCCTGCCGCTCCCCTGCCATGACAGCGCTGGGGATCCGGAGAGATGGGGCCATGCTGCTAAGCTTGGGTTTGCTTACAGACTTCCCCGGAGTTTGCAGTTGCTTGAATTTAGGGCTCCAGTCTGCATTATGAAAAGAAGCTCAACGATGTCCAAACCTGCATCTGTATCCAGATTTGGACTCCCACAATCTTCTGTGTGGCCAGAGGTCCAACCCAGTGTTCCCGCTGAGATGCATCTCCAGCACTAGTCCCAAGCTTTTGTGAAGGACTAGACCCCCAGCGGTGACGGCACTGACCACTCAGTCCATGCACATCATCAGTTTATCTATGGAGCTCAGCACCATATCCAAGACCTTCCACATTTGTTAAGTCCTAGGTTTAACTTCTCAGGTTGGTTTTTTAATCAACACAACCTTCTTTGATTGTGGCTTTTGGGATATCTAGTAATGTGTTATTAAATAATTCCCAATCACCATTCACATTTTTCTGATTATGTTCTTCTTCCCAGCAGATTTGGCTCAGTTGGTTTCTGCTTTGTGAAACTGGCCTTTTTAAAGCACTAAGTAGATATGTCTGGGTTGCATTTTTCTCTGTGTGCACATTATAAATGTGAACAAGTCATGATCACAGGATAAGCCAGTATAACACGGCAGAAGCAGCCAAAGGCAGTGCTAGAGGTGCAGGTCAATGCAAAGCCAACGCTGGACAAAAAGACTGAGTAGAAGCGGTTACCCCAGGGGTAGACAACCTATGGCATGCGTGCCGAAGGCGGCACACGAGCTGATTTTCAGTGGCACTCAGACTGCCCGGGTCCTGGCCACCGGTCTGGGGGGGGCTCTGCATTTTAATTTAATTTTAAATGAAGCTTATTAAACATTTTTAAAACCTTATTTACTTTACATACAACAATAGTTTAGTTATATATTATAGAGGTATAGAAAGAGACCTTCTAAAAACGTTAAAAATGTATTACTGGCATGCGAAACCTTACATTAGAGTGAATAAATGAAGACTCGGTCCAGCACTTCTGAAAGGTTGCCGACCCCTGGGTTACACTCTCCCATTGAGTTCAGTGCGATTATTTGTATGCTTAAAGTTAAACATGAAGTATCTGAGCACCTCACAGTCTGCAATGTATTTCCCCTCACCACACTCCCTGCAGCAGAGCAGTACTACTATCCTATTGACTAAAAGGTGTGGCCAACTGTGTGAGTAAACTCACGGTTCGTTCTTTAAAACGTTCAAGAGGCCAAATAACCAGTCTTAGCCAAATGTATTGTCTAAAAGACAGAGCAGTACAGTATCAGAAGGAAACACACATACCCTCCTTCTGGAAAGCAAACTCTCACAGAGTGCTCACCGTACACAGAACGTGTACTTCAAAGATACGCATTTCAGCTGGTAGTATTTATAATACAATTTACAAGTGGCATAACTCTTAATATGTCACTTACGTTTACATTTAGCCCACTAGTTTGTGTCAGCTTTATCCTTGGTCCCTCCCCTTACGTCCCCATATCTTGTTTTGAATACTACATTCCAAGCCGAGAAAGTACTCGGTCACGTTCAGGCATCTTTGCTTTGACAAGTTTCCTATTTTCTAATGTCAAAGCTGACTTCAGCTTTGCAAAGTGTTGAGAGATGCTTGACATGAGTGAACAGAATTGTAGGAAGAACATAATACTTCCAGTTAACATAACTTCCCAGCACCTATGCATATAATATATTAATACCATGCACATAACACTTATTAATGTGGTGTATAGGTGTATACTACACCTAACATAAGTACTAGGTAGCAACCCCCATTTTACAGATGAGAAACTGAGGAACGGAGAGGCCCAAGGTCACATGGAAAATCTGTAGCAGAGTGGAGACTTGAATAGAGGTCTCCCAAGTTCCACGTTGGCATCCTAACCACTGGATCACCCTCCTTCTCTGTCAAACTCACACTACCTGGACCATAGCATGTCACCTTGAGACACACAGCTACAGCTGCTTTTGTTAGCTACTCTCCCCTGACATCAACAGCTTCCTTCAGCAGCCTGGAAGGAACGTTGGAGCCTGATTTTGACTTTTTTCTTTGTTTTGTTTCCCTTTTTCCCGCCCAGAAAGAGAGAGAGAGTTGGGGAATTGTTTGTGGATTGGGTCCCCCTTTGTCCCCCACCCTCCTCCACTGTTTCCAGCTGTCTAGCTAAAAACACAACGCTGTTCCCAGAGAAACAACCAAACAAACTTCTAAAGAGAGCTAATTTGTGCAGCAATGGACAGCTGCATTTACATAATGAAATGTAGAAAGGCTGTTTAGCTCATGTATTTTTTAGAAGGTTTATCTTTAATTTTATTTTGCTTAAGAAGGGCATGTCACTCAAACTCCACTGGTCATTTATACAAATATTTCAATTGGGTGTCAGCGAAGCTGTCTTTAGGCCTAAGAGGCTCCTGTGCTGGCTCCGAATACTAATGGCAGCTCCACTGACATTCGTGAGAGGAAGCCCAATGTTAAATTGCAGGCTGGAAAGTTTTCATTTCGCTATTTTGGCCCATAATTTTCTTCACAAAATCTCTACTTTTTTTGTATTGCAAGTAGTGATTTCCTTTTTTTAGCTCTCAAGATGATACTTTTGTTCGTGAGGGATCAAGATTACATCACTGACTGTCGACAAGAGTCCATGAGTAGTTAGTTACTGAAAAAGAGTTTTATTTCAGGGCTGGTTTTTGCCACTCCAAGTGATCTAATCAAAGGTATGCGTCTTTATTTCTAACCCATAAAAAAAAGAAGAGTAACTTACTGCAAAATACACTATAATACACTGACACAGAAGCATGTGCTCATTTCCTGCCCTCCTCCTGCAGTTAGAGATTTGTGGTGTGTCTGCACAGCCAGTGGCAGCCTGCGGCAGGGAATATCTGAGCCCAGGTCGACAGACTCAGGTTCGTGGGGCTCACGCCGCCACACTAAAAATAGCCGTGTAGACTGCACTTGGAAGCTGCGGCTCAGACTGTGAAGCCCGTTTTAAGATTTCCCCATCAAGCAGCCAGCCCCCGTTGGGGCGACCCGTCCCTGGGAGATAGATGGTACAACCTTCCTCTTCAGAAAAGTACAAACTAGGGGCGTAGTCACGGGTGGGCCTGGGTGGACTGCGGCCCACCCACTTAGCATCCAGGCCCACTCAAATCAGGGCTGGAGCCCCCCGACTCCACAAGCTGGGACTCCCGACCTTGGCTCCGAGTCGCGCCATGCATTGCTGCCCCTGTCTCCGGCCCCAGCGCTAGCCCCGCAAGGGGGGTGCCTCGTGGGGGCGGGTCTGGACAGGGCTAGTGCTGGGGCCAGAGACCGGGGCAGCAGCACACAGCGCCGGCAGGAGGGGGACCCAGCCTGGCAGATGGACACTGAGCCGGGGTCGGGTGGAGCTCAAGCCCAGGTGTGGCCCACCTCCCCCCAGGGGCGCACTCCGAAGCCTGTGTGCCCTGGGTATCCTCATCTTTGGGCACCTGCTGAGTAGTAAGGGGAAGTGCAGGAGGTGGGCCCCCATCCCTCCTGTCCTCCTCCCCAAGGCACCGGATCCCTCCTGCCTGCCCCTTCATTGCCCGCCCACCCGAAAGCTGGGGCCCACCCAGTTTTTTTGTTTTTATGAAGATGTCCCTCACCATAGTGTCTGAACACTTTTCTAAACACAGCCCAAGTCCAAAGCTCTTAGTCCTCCTGTGCAGATCCTGTTAAGTAATACAATAGCTACAAAGGACTTACGAGGTAAACGTTCTGTAACTAGAGAGCAATAATTACACGTTCATTTTGATTACCGGAGAATTGCCCTTAGCTCATAGTATCTAAGCTCTGTAGCATCTTTGCTATTCCTGTTTATAGTCTCAGGCACAATCTGAGTTTTACTAGCCAGTCTATAGGTACTGAGCACACTTCCGAGTCCCTGGACGTCCCTGTTTAAGGGAAAGATGGCCCGTGCCCAGGAGCAAGACTCTTCTCTAGTGAGGAGTTTATTCCCCCACCTCAGAGGTGGTTCTGTAACAAAAATCTGGACTCCCCAAGCTACATGATGGAGTTTGCTTTGAGGGCCTAGTAGGTTTCTGAAGCTGGAGTGCATCCACTTTTGTTTTCAGTGGTGGTGTGAATGGATTTCACACCGCTTTGGAAACCTCACAGACACATTTTATGACAGCCCATGTTCCCAAGCGCTTGGTTGGCATAATTATCCCTCCAGCTCTTAGAGTGGCCATCTGTCGTTAACGAAGAGAACTCTCCTCAGGTGGACATAGGCTCTCGCTCTCACCTGAGAGCCCTCACACTGCTGCTGAATTCACGAGCTAGCTTATTAGAGCTACACACACACGGCTGTTGGAGAGAGAGCTCCAAACTAATTAGCACAGGCACAGCCACTCATTACTGTTATTACTATGACATTATTAAATTTCCCCACCTCTCATTGGCAGTTTTTCTATTGCTTTCTTTCAATCTGCTTTAGCATCAGGAGATGAAAATTAAACCCAGGCATTTATCCCAGAGCAACACAGCCTCCTTTTTCACTCCTTCATCCTGTCTCTTTGATTATTAGAGACGAGACCTAACCTCATTTATGGGCCTGTTCCAAAGCGCATTGATGCCAATAGAAAGACTCCCATTGATTTCAGTAGGGTTTGAATCAGGCCCTATCTAGCACTAGCCAACCTCTGACTAATGGAGATTAGGAAGAAACTTTCCCTGTGGAGATCTTATACGTGCCTTTTGTAGGATTTCTTGCTGCTGCTGCTTCTGAAGCAGCTAGTGCAGGCCACTGTGGGAGACAGGACACGGGGTTGGATGGACTGCTGATCTGATCCTATGCTCCCATCTCAAACTGAAGCACTGGTCAGGATCACTGAGGTCTGACAAGTATATGCCAAGTTTCAGGCACAGCTGGGAGATGTTTTGAGCACACACAGGCAGAGTTCAACATCAGCGCGTTGCTAACATTATACAGCAGGAGGCTGTTCGATATCTAACAGCAAAGTGAAATCCACACAGATACCCAGGACGGGGGAATCCTGGTGTTCTCTTTCTATTACACCATCACCTATCTCAAATGCTATGGCTAATGTAGCAGACCTGCAACCGTGGTGGGCAATACCTTTCCCCGGTACAGATCACTTTCCCTCCGCTAATTCCCTCTGTTCCTGATCGAGTCCAGTCGAATCACAAGTTATTTATTTGGCTCCTATACATTAAGGCCTTTGTTGATTTCAAACATAATGCCAATGTATTAACAATTACTGAATTCTAATCCGACGCAGAAGGGAAGCCGGTAACACCCATGCGTGTGCACACGCACGTCAGCAGCCAAGCAGGAGAAAGGATATTATGATTGAAACAGATTTGTTGGGAGTTATTAGATACTATCTGCAATCAATCCATTACCATAAACGTAAGCTTCCACATTCTTTCATTTTAAATGAATTTTCATATCACATTTCCAAATGAGCGCTGCCTCCAGTCAACTCCCATTTATCTCATAACCCAATGCAAATATTTTGTTATATTTCAATGAAACGTGTCGAAAACTATTACCTAATGCAATATCTCCACGCCAGCGCGAAGGGACTGGTTTCTGCCATTGGCACTCTGTCACTCACCCTGCTCGGACCTAAGCAGGATTGACACTACCTCCCCCAGTGCCAGCTCCCCCCATCAGACCTAGGTCATCTTTGGAAGGTCATCCTGAAACAGAAATGATGGGTTTGCCACCTACTCTACCAGCCTCTTCTTCGTAAGGAAGAATGTGAGGTGAAGGCAAGGCCAGGGGTCAAAATACCTACACTGCTGATAGATCTGAACTAACCCTCTCCTGTTCAAACAGTGTCCAGTCTAGGGAATTCCATCATCCTACTCGCTCTGGTCCCCACAAGACGGTGGATCCAGTGATAACTCTCATGTCTATGTGTTCATGGGATAGTATTGGTAACAATCCCTAAACGTGTTTGAAGGGTGTTAGCACTAAGGAGGGGGAAGCATTCATTTCTGAGAGTGATCTGTCAGGTCATAAATAGAGCCAGTCAGAAAATAAGTGGTGGGCACAGGCGCAGAAGGCAAAAAAACCCTCTTTATTGGGGGGGGAGGTCTAAATTTTCAGTGGATGGTTTCAAGTTTCCATTACAGAAAAAAACGGTTGACAACCAAAATATTTTTAATTTTCAGGTTTCAGGTTTCCAGTGAAAAATCTAAAATATTTGAAGAAAGCAGATACTTCCCCCCAAAATGTTAATTTAGTCAAAAACCCAATTTTCCATTAAAAAAAATTCAGCTAGATGTAGTTATGATTAGCTGTCAATGTGTGTAATTTAACAAAGAACTGGATGGAAGCTGTATTAGCCATTGGAATTGTGTCTCAGTTTAGGAGTAGAGGTCCCATCGCTACTGTAATTTAAAACCAGACTTGACAGAGCCCAAGAGAATAGATTCTAGGCCAGGGGTCGGCAACCTTTGAGAAGCAGTGTGCCAAGTCTTCATTAATTTAAGGTTTCCCGTGCCAGTAATATATTTTACATTTACAGGGGCCCGCAGACAGAACCCCAGACCGGCAACAGGCTGAGCGGGGACAGCAGCCAGGACCCCGGCTGGCAGGGGCCGGCAGACGGAACCCCAGACTGGCAACAGGCTGAGTGGGTCTGGTGGCTGGGACCCCAGCTGGCAGGGGCCGGTGGACGGAACCCCAGACCGGCAGCGGGCTGAGACGCTCAGCCCACTGCCGGTCTGGGGTTCCGTCCACCGGCCCCTGCCAGGCGGGGTCCCAGCTGCCAGCCCCACTCAGCCCGCTGCCAGCCTGGGGTTCTGTCCATCCAGGCCGGCAGCGGGCTGAGCGGGGCCAGCAGCCGGGACCCCAGCTGGCAGCAGAGTGCCATTAAAAATCAGCTTGCGTGCTGCAGGTTGCTGACCCCTGTTCTAGGCAATAATACTGTGCTGGGCCTATGGGGATGGAAAAGATGAACTAGTAAAACAGAATTTCTTCATCTCTGTTTCCTACCATTTGTCTTACTCCACTCTCCCTCCTCGGGCAAGAGCTATGGAAATTAACAAATCATGGTCAATGGAACAGAACACGTCAAAGGATTAACCTCACTGACTTGTTAGCCAAGCCCCTTGCCATTTGGGTAGCAGCAGGAGACTTCTATCCTGTGACATATTGTTCTGTCCCAATTCCTTTCTGTCTTTTGTACATTACAACTGGTGGATCTAGATTTAACCCTCTTGCCAAATGGGTGTAGATGCAGAGGAATAGCTCTTTCTCACTGAATCCTTATAGGTGTATATGTAACCACTTGTTACTTTCTGATGGTACCTTGTCCAATGGGAGCATTGCCCCAGGAAGTGAGAGATGCTACGTGTATGGTCAATGTTACCCCTACGGCATCTTTACCCTGGGAACTGGTGCCTGAACAAGTGCTGAGCAAACAAATACAGTGAAAGGTAATCTCTCAGATAACTCCTGCCTACTTCTACAAATAAAAGCAGTGTCCAGATGTCCCCAAAACTTCCTCAAAGTAGAATGTCTACATCTGGACTCTGATTCAGGGAAGCACCTAAGCACATGCCTAAGTCCTACTGCCATGCAAGTTAAAGTGAAGTATGTGCTTAACTACTGTCCCAAATCAGGGAAAGAGGCCAAATGCAGATATCACTTCGGCAATACCACGTGGAAATGAAATCACCAAGAAAGTGGCCCATCGCGTAACACACCAGCACCCAGGGTTGCTACAGAGAGAAAGCAGTCCTTTTAGTCAATAACTCCAGCCGAGCTGCTGGCTTGATTTTTGTCTGTAAATTCAAACACCACAATTGCAAAGGACACCATCCCTTTTGACACCTGCTTATCCAAACATGGCTAGTACTGCTGTACCCAAAACATCAAACACATGGTTTCCTTGGGTCGTCACCTCAAAGCTCTCTGTGGAAAACTGCACCCTGGGGTTAATGATGCAGCCCTAGGAGAGAGGGAACATTCCCTCGCCCTTCTGCTGCACCTTTGCTACAGGGATCTCAAAGTGTTTTCAAGTGTTAGCTAAGCCACCTGCCTTACGTGCAGGCCACGATTGTTACCCTCATGCAGAAACTGAGGCATAGCATCGGGATGGGAAATTACTTGTCCGAGGTCACACAGCAAGTCAGCCATGGAGCCAAAAATGGAACCCAGGAGTCCTGGCAGTCCCCTGTTGCAAAACCACCTGGATCAGCACAACGGAGAGAAGATCCGGACATGTCCAGTAGAATGTAATAAGTAAGTCAGAAGGGTTAATTCAATAGGAAGTAACTTTAAAAGCCTATAGAACTTAATAGAGAATTTTAGTTTGTTCTGTTCTATTTTAAATATATGAAAAATGTCCTATTGGCTCCTCCAGAGGGGAAAGAATGCTCCATTAAATCCGTTCTATATAGGAAGTTTAACAAAAAAAGAGGGCTGGGAATTGGTGTGGCCAGACCGTCTACTTCATACAGAACCTAGCAGAGCAATGTACTAGCCAGTGGCAGGCTTGTGGTGGGGCAGTGGATTAAAGATGTGCGCACACCGTGTACAGTAAAATCCAGCCTCATCCCTGGCTACAAAAGAATCACAGCAGCATCAGTGCGTTTATCACTGGATTAGCACAAGAGATAACCGCAGCCTTGTGGACTCATTACAAAGGCAAACTAAATATTCTTGTGCAAAGAAGGACTGGCCTGTGAATTTCACACACACTGTGGTTTCGCACATTCCTTTTGGGGATGGGGGAGGACTGCCAAGGGGAGATGGCTGGGGAATTAAGGCAAAATGCACCGCACATCAGAAAAAGAAATGCATACATACATGCATACGCTCCCTTCTAGTTAACTTGGGAAGTATTTCTCACTTAGAGAAATTATGAGCATTCCACCTCGGCCATTCCTCACCATGGAGCCAGGCCTAAGAATGCGATAAGAATATCAACACTAAATCAACTCGGACTCCTGCTGCTTATTTGCAACATCACTGGTGCTGTGGGCATAATTTGCAGCTCCTGTAGGAAATGAAGCTCAGACAGGTGAGGCAGCTTTTCACTTCCACCTTCAAAATCACTGCATGGAAAAGGTGCTGGTCCCCCCTCACACACGGTCACCACCACTACTGTGTGCCTCCCTGCAACACGTTACTGCCAAAGGACAAAGTGCTGTTTCCCCCCTTCTACGTCCCAAGTCACCTCCTGCTTCTCCAGTCTCAGAACTTTGCTTTGTAGATATTTGGAAGCACTTTTATATTTTTAATTGGTATTCTGCAAACTCAGGGCCTCCCCTAAGGAGCTGGGATGTTTGTCTTCAAAAAGCCTTTATTTTTATTTTTTTTAATTAAGTACACATTTTCCTGGGCATGCACGAACGAGCTGCACTGTGCTCTGGTGCAACCAGCCCACAGATGAGGCTGCTGATCTTAAAGCAAAAGTTTTAGCAAGAAAGAGGAAGTGCCTGGATTTGTAACTTTGGTACAAAGGGGCCCTGTGAAACTCCCTGCATCTCCCACGTAGTGGGCAGCCTCAGAGACGTGTGCCCCTTTCTGACACCGGTGTGAATTGTGCTGGACTGACAGCCTGGGATCTATCCAAGCACAGATGTAGCTCAGCATCTCCACTGAGCGCGTTAGTAAGTGGTGCCAATTAGCATCAGTTGTTGGTGTGGGGACACTTGGAGGTTTTAGGGTTACATGGATCCCTCTCCTCTAAGAACTGGATTGGAAACCCCAACTCACCGCACTTCAAGGAGAGGAGGCTGCTACCGGGTGCTGCTCTGGGAATGTGCTACACAAACTCCTGGGTGCAGCTGTGGGGTATGAGGAGCTCAGCAAAGTCCCACATACTGCATCAGGATATGTGTTTAATTTCGTGCAGCAGCCCTGACGGAGCAAGCGCCTTCCGTGAGATTGCTGGGACCTACAGGAGAACGTGTCCAAGGGGGTAACTCCACTGACCATGCTTGGCATGCCCAGGGGCACAGGACACCCCCACCCACTGTGTGTGCCTGGTACTCTCCGAATCACAGTAAGTGTCCACCTGTCATATGTCCTCAGCCCATTCACAGCACAGGAGGTGCCTGCTTACTAGTCATATGGCATGTGCCGCTGAATTAAAGGGACTAATTAAAATGATCTCCCTGCCCCTTGTGCCAAGAGAATGGCTGATAACATGCTCCAGGGTGAGAGGTAAGGAAGTCCCCCCAGCTCAGCTTAGCTTGGTTACGTCATTATTAAGCGCCAGTTCCCACCACCATCTGGGGAGGAGATGGCAGAGGCTCCCTTTCCCCTGCCCAGACTC
Source organism: Malaclemys terrapin pileata (assembly GCF_027887155.1). Taxonomy (NCBI): domain Eukaryota; kingdom Metazoa; phylum Chordata; order Testudines; family Emydidae; genus Malaclemys; species Malaclemys terrapin. The sequence continues at coordinate 32,956,653 of NC_071519.1, forward strand.
TCGTGCACTGGTGCCAAATTAAATAACGGAAACTCCCCTTTTATTTCCCATTTGACAGTAACGTATTGCAAATGCGTCTGGTTTTGACATCCTAATATTCAGAGTCGTATCCCCTGGGATAAACATGTCGGCTGTTATCTGAGCAGATGATTTGTACCAGGAAGAATGGAGCAGAAAAATGGAGCAGACAGGAGGCTACCTAGCTGCAGTAGCGAGAGATACAGGCAGGCACAGCAGCCCCCTTCTGCAAACAGGAATGGAAGCTTTGCCACCTCAGAGCAGAGCATCACTACATGCAGCCCAACATCCTGCCTCCACGTGTGGCCAGGCAAAAGAAGGCAAAAGATCCTATAATGCACCAAGCATGCTGTGCAATGCTGCATCTTGTGGGCGGGAGTCCCTTCCTGGCCCCGAAAGATGGTGATGCTCTACACCCTGCCGCATCCCGTTAGTTTGCTCTTATTCCTGCGTTGCTGCAAAAGTTCTTATGGATCCAGCTTCATTTTCCCTTGCTACGGTCCTTCTCAATGGGGCGTTTCTAGCGGTAAATGGAGAAACTGACAAACATCAAGATGTGCATCTACCAAACCTGAGTAATTATGTGATCTTATTACTGTGCCCTTTGCCCTTCATTATCCTGGTGTCTGTTAGTCTCACTCACTGCAAGGACAGTGTGGTGCCTTTTTATTTGCTGGGTGAAGCACATTTTGGGGCCCTGTGCAAATACTGCAGCAAAAGGGTGACCTCATGCTGTGCAAAGAAGTATTTCCGGTCATTGGCTCTAAATGGACAGCTTTTTAAATTCACTGAGTTCCCCCCTTGATCCCCAGCTGCAAGACAGGGTATGCAGAAAGGACTGATAGCTTCTTGTTCAGCCCTTTGAAAGTCTGGCTAGTTCAATCATGTGCCCTCTAACTCTCCTCGCCCGCAAAAAGAGTCCTAATCTTTGCAATCTCTCCTCACAAACCTTTATTGCAAGCCCAGCCATTCTGGCCGCCTGACGGCAAGTCTTAATGAAGAAAAAGTCGGGGCTGAATGGAGATCAGAGTCTGTTGTTAGGAGCACGGTTTTGGAAGAAGTTGACAGCATCAGCAAAGCAGTTACAAGGAAGTCTAATGAGTTGTATATGCTTCCTGGCGGTACATGGCTCACTAGCCCTGCACTGACCCCCTAACAAAACCAAAGACACTTTCCTTTCCTCCTCTCACTCCTTTTGAAGCATTTGTTTCTCTTGGTGGCCTGGTGATTATGGGTGCAAGAAAATGAGCGTCTAAGCCGTGAGAGCCACAGGGTCACAGGCAGGGCAGGAAGGGTTACCCAGGTGGTACTGGGGTTTAGTCACAGGATGCCACTGCTTGAAGATGATTGTCCCTTCTAGCTCCTGCCAGGCTCCAAGGACACAGGCGCTCAAAAGCAGGGAATGAATGGCTTAGGTGTAAACGCAAATGGATAGTGCACCAGGCTGGTTGGGGGAGGGCATTAGTGTCACAGTGCATTGGGCTTTCACCACTTCCAGTCTGGCTCCAGATTTGCTTCCCAGCCATAAAGGGAGAGCAAAGCGCTTAGCCTAACACGGATATTCAACCTGTGGCACTTGGCCCTACTGGCGCTCCTCTCTGTGCCACACACAGAGTGGGGAGAAATCACACCAGCCACCTGGGAGCCATGATCCACTCCCCGCCTGGAGGGAGGAAAGGAGCCGTGGGGACCCCTCCTTCCTAGCCTGCAGGAAAGGCTGGGAAGATGGGAGAGAAACAAGACTGATTAGCATTCTGCAGCACCTTACAGCTAAGGATCCGCTCTCGGACCTCATGGCTTTCTCCCGGACACTCTCGAGCTGGTACAGCTCAGCCTCCTAGCAACACCAAGTCCCTAGCCCAGAACATCATGTTGTCAGGCAGTCCATCTAGTCCGCTAGCTCCCCTCCATGGTGAGTGGCAGCCCATGTGGAATGAGCTGCTGATCTAACACTGGGACAGGAGGGCCTACTGCAAAAGCCTTCACCATATTTAGCATGATTGGCCCATTCACAGGCAGTCTCAACAGAGACCGAGGACTGAATGGACACCAGAGACCGAACTCTCCTCTCATGCACAGAGGTCAGGGCTGGGGTGCATTGGCAGGGGACAGAGCACATGGGAAGCTTGTGCTGCCATCATCTGTGCCCCCTCCCTGGCCTGCGGCTAAACAACAGAGGTCAGTCTCCAGAGCTGTTCATCCAGCACCTTCCACCCACACCAAATGCGAATGACACCTTGTTTCAGCCTTTACTGGTCTCGGATTTTAATTAAGCCTAATATGATTATTGTGGCCCAATGCCATCCAGCCTCTCTCCTTAATTTGTCTGGGGGATGGGGGAGAAGGCCCTAAAAGAAATAAGTCAGGGGAAGATTGAAGCAGTGGGAATATTTCTGAAGGGTTGTTGACGGCTGGTGCTGACTTTAAAACGCAGAAAGCATGGTAATCTAATAAACACGGCAACAAAGCGTTTGTCACCAAGCTAATTTTATCAGCAGAAATCTCAAATGGCTAATTTCCGTTTACTAACGACTAAATTAGTTGAATCTCTGATCTGTTTTTAAGGCACTTATACTAATAAAACACGAGCGACGTCTGAATTCATTGTGAAGTGTTGTGACACACGCTAAGGCTGAAGGAAAACCAGGGGCATCAGATGCACCATCTATTGAGTGCCAGCACCTGTGTCAATACAGTCTGGATTCTGGACCAATGGGCTTTCCCTCCCCAGGGAAGTAATGCTGCAGCGAAGCCATGAAATCTGGGAGGAGGAGAAGGAAGTGATGAGGAGAAGGAGATAAGGAATTAGTGTTGTCATAAGAACCATTGGGCCTGGAGCAGAGAACAGAGAGGCTGGAACAGGTTCAGTCCAGAAGGCGAGGACTTTCATCTAAGAGGCCCACTTTAGAGTTTTCACTAAACCAAGGTTCTCCTAAAGGTGATCTTTCTGATCAGTCCCCCTTGGGCTATCCGCATGTTTTGAAGCTGGAACCTACAGAGCTAAACACATGAGCTTCACCACTTGAATTAAAGGTCTGTCTGCACTGCAGAGTTGACTCGAGTTGTCTACGCGGGAAGCAGCCTAGCTCAAATGAGTGCAGCCACACTCACTTGTGCATGGCACGACGACTCCTGGGGACACATCCCTTGGCTCTTTGCCCTGCAGTGGGCTGGGCTGCTGTGAATTCTTTCCCAGGGAATTGTGGGAGAACCTGTCTGTCCTTTCTGGGGAAGTGTGGGGCAAGCGTGGGAGGACTAGCAGCACTCAGGTCGAGCTTGCCTGAAGCCACACTGCAAAGTGGGTGTGCTAGCAGCTGACTAGCCGTGCTAACTTGAGCTTTAGTCTATATTCCCTGTCATGTCAGCCAACTTGAGTTAAAAAACCAACTCAAGTTAAGGGGTTTTGTGTGTGGACAGGACTCAAGTTGGGAGCAACACTCAAGTTATAACTTGAGTTAACTTTGCAGTGAAGATGAGCCCTAAAATCTCTTGGCTGAGAGCTGCAACTGACTGTACTGGGACAGGACAAAAATGTATAGTTTTGTGCTACGAGTTATGCTTATACTAAAAGATCATCTATAGCAAGAACTAACTTGAATCTTTGTTTCAAAGCTTGAACAGAACTTGAACTTTTTCCTGCGGGATGAAAGTGTTCGGTGAACTCTAAAAAGGACGGTTTACTTGTGCAATCAGAAGGGAAATGCCAAAGCCAACCGAGAAAGTCCTAGTTCAAACCAGCCAGATTCATACTAAGAATCTTGCAAGAAATCCTGCTCTCAGGAGATTTCCTAACAGGTGTCTAGACCAAAGTGGCTGAGATAAACTTCGAATGAATATTTCCATTTAATCTCTCAACATCTTTGAACTTCCTGCTTTGCTACTTATAATGTGAGAAAGGAAACATCCCACTGGTTCAGATGCCAGGGTGTGCGGGATGTATCTGTATGTATTGTGTGTGTGTCGATCTGCCGGCTGGACAGTATGTTCCGTGTTGCGTGGGTGAGCTTCACCTATTCATGCATTAATACGTTGAGTGCGTTGAAGCGGTGTCCGCATGATAATTAGCATGTATGCGCGCCGTGCGTTTGTGTGCATGGCTGCGGGCGTTGATGTTGCACAGGTAACACATTGAATGGCATGCGTGGGGCAACGTGGGAATCATAGTGGGCTGTGCTGCGGTCCGTGTGTGCATGTTCATGTGTTGTGTGTCTATCCTCGGTGAGAGCAACAGCCAAAAAACCTCAACGCTAGAAGGGCAGGAAACTAGGCCTCCTGCCCTACCTGATTGTTTCCTGGATCAGCTGGTGCTCAAACGTTTCAATAAATCATGAGGAAGGGGAGATGATCTTGCTCCCTTCCAAACACATCCCTGGCCATGGTGTCCTCTCCGCCCTATTTCCACTGTCTCTCGGCACAAAATTTGATCCCTCAGGGACATGAGGCGTCTGGATGGCCTTTGAACTGTTGCAATATAAATTCGGGAGGGTCAGTTACCACAGACAAGGACAATTGCTCATCTAAATGAGCCTTCAGCAGAAAGGAAACCCGACCAGGAGCCAGAGGCAGCTGCCTTGGGCCAGAACGCCAAACTGGTCTGTGCCAGCTCACTTCCCTTAGGGAATCTCAACGGGTGCCTCGGGGCATCTCTCATTGTCTGCACAGCGGGGACCAAGTCTCACTCCATGCTTGCGAAGGGCCTGGCAGGTGCTGGGCACTACAGCAATCTAAATAACCATACCAGGACACAAGGTCCTGCTCCTATCCCTGTGTCAGTGCCTGGAGGGGAGTTAATGGCCGCTGTCCCAAAGTGCATGGCCAAAACTATTCCCTTTCCGATAAGCACTGGAGGAATGAGGACCAGCAGCCAGGCCTGCAGCAGGCAGCAAGTAACATTGCCAGCAACAATTGGCAGGGACAAGCAGAGAGGACCAATGAGGAGGAGAGGCTGGGCTGTACACAGCTCTCCGACATGGCTCGAACACCTCACACATTAATTAAAGGGGTGGAAACTGGAGAGACGCATATGCCAAGCCTCCCTGGCACATGCCAAGCCGCAAGAGCAGAACACTGCACACACCAAGGAGAGCCCAGGGCACAGCATTGCAAAGGCGGAAGGAGAATTCTAATGCGTGGAGCTGAGAAATAGCTTTCAGTCAACCGTAACACTCCCCTCGGAGGTCCTTCATACTTTCCAAGTGCATATAGATTCTCTGCTAATTGGCAACGCCCTTTGCAGTAAGTAATAGAGCTGGTCCTTTCATACCATGGCTAGGGCCACTGAATAACATCAATGCCACACATACATACGTACAAGGGCTGAGCATACATATCCCACAGAATATTAATGCTCAGCATTTCTTGTCCTCCGAGTACTTCACACACACTAACAGGCTAACCCGTACACCACCTGTTTTCCAGATGGGGAAACTGAAGCACCGAAAGAGGAAATGACTCGTTCTAAGTCACATAAATTTGATGGCGGAGACAGGAGCAGAAGCCAGAGGCTCCAACTCCCAGCCCCTTGCTTTACCCTCCAGAACCTCGGCCCGTGGGGGAGTCATGACAGGGCTAGGAATGGTCCCTGCCTTGTAGGCCAGATTCAGGAGTGCATTCACAGCAACATTAGCTAGGCTTAAAATAAAATAGCAGGAGTGACATAAACCCTCCTGTTGCAGGGCATAAACTAAGGATTAGCTGATGGGCTAAGGAAGGAATGTCCCCCTCTGGGCAGACCATTCCAGAATTACCCACTGCAGAGTTTCATGCACCTTCCTTTGAAGCAGCTGGTGCTGGCCACTGTCAGAGACAGGGGACTAGACTGGATGGACCTCAGGTCTGATCCTGTCTGTCTCACACCTCTCCTACAATGTGCATGCTGTATTCTACACCACAGCTGTAAATGCATATGCTCACACAGCTGGATGTGCTGCCGGGGGGAGGGAGTCTTGTGCACTCCAAGTTGTGCTGTACACACAAACGTGGGCATTGTGCCTACCTGCAGGAGGGCAGCCTGGCTAGCTACCCCTGTGATGTACAGGTGTGCTGTCTGGTGCCCTGCGTGTGTATTTCCATAAGGAATTGTCGGGGGCGTCCATTCTCGCCCCCAGGACAGTCTCCCAGCAGCATAGGCTCTGAAGAAGTCATTTCTCAGCCTCATCCATTATTCAGTCATTCCAGCCTGATCAAGGCCTAAAGGCCGGAATGCTCATGTTTATTTTCTCACTTTCATCTTAAAAGACGTGGAAGGAATAGAGAAATCCTCTCCCAGCCCAGGTGGGGAAGCCAGGAAAGCAACTGCCCCTGCTCAGCAACAGTGTTGAGCTGTCAGTGGGGGAATCCTATGGGGAGGACAATGAGATATCATGCGTGATTTACATATGCTCATCATTCACAATAGAACAAGGGGGGCAGAGCTTTGTTCTTTGTAACTTTCTGAGCACTTCCCGCCCCCCATAGTATCCCTTTAAGGACAATCTTTGCAGCCTATTTCCCTTTGCCAGCCTTCAGCATTCAGCTCTGGTCATTTCATTTACTATCTGACTCTTTGACTGTCACCAGCTACCCCTGATGATCGGTGACTGTGTGTTGGAGCAGCAAATTATTATTTCTGTTTGGAGCTGGCTGAAGCTTTTCGTTTGAAAAAGCCATTTTTCATTGGAAAAATATGTTTCATCAAAACAAATATCTAAATTTCTGTTTTTCGTAAAAAAAAATGGAAACTGAGAAATTTCAGACAAAAGCCAAATCCTTTAAGGCTTTTAGCATCTCAAAATTAAAAAAAAATCTGTCGAAAATCAATTAAATCACTTTGCAGCCAATTCTTTGGTTCTGTGTTTTGTTTTCAGTTGCTGAAATCTTTTTTTCCATCAAAAAATCTGAAAACTTTTGAAGACAAATCTTGATGAATTCCCCCCCCCCCCCCCATTTTCATCACAGTAACAAAAAATAACGTGCTGACCGGCTCTATTTGTGTTAGTACATCGAGGCCCCAGTCAAGATGCAGCCCTATGGGGCTCACTGCTGTATGGTCCTAAAGGAAGTGACAGCTCTTATCCCAAAGGATTTACTACCACAATAGACAAGACATGGAAAGTGTGGGAGAGAGTAATTATCATCATCCCCACTCTACACATGGAGAACACAAGCCCAGAGAATTGGTGATCTGTCTGGTAGGTAGTCTGTGGCAGCGCTAGGAAATAAAAGTAGATCTCTAGATTCCCCATCCCATGCCTTGCCCACAAGATCATCCTTCCTATTGCAAGGAATAGTTGCTGGAACCACGGAGTAAAGCCAGGATCCTAAGACCTTCTGGTAATTACAGATTCCCTGGCAGCCCATCTCTCTCGGTGTCTCTAACAGGGAATTACACTGCAGCTCTCAGTTGGGGATGAATGATAACTGACCCTAAATCACCAGTTCTTACTGGACAGCAGAGTTTGGTCCACAGCCTCTGAGCAACAGACAGGGAGCTGCACCCTCTCCACTTTTGTCTGAAAGCTGGATCCGTTAAACCAAAAAAAGAGAGAGAGAGATGTAAGTGAGAATGGAAGTGCCATGTCAAATCCCAGCTGCCCAACGGGAGAACAGCTGGATGCTTTAGGCTAAGTGAGCCACAGGTCGCCTTCTGATGTCACTTCCTCTCCCAGCCACACATGGCAATTTTCCCTGGAAAGTCCCAGGAACCACTGTCCCCAGGAAAAGCGGGGGATTAAATACTGAAGGCAGGAGCAGGTCACGGCAGCGGCTCCAAGAACGTGCAAGGCACCTCCTGAGGCTGTTCTTGTTCCAAAGTGGTGAGGCTGCTTGTTTTAAATTTCTGGAGGCCCTTTTCGGAATGACTCCGGAGGAAAGCTCCACGTGATTTATTTTCAGTGAAAGTCCTCCACTGGTACTGCGAGGAGGAGCAGGGAAGCCGGTCACAAATTGCAGCTTGAACACGCTGTTGGTGTGAATTATTTACTAGCCAGCTCCATATGTGGTGTTATCAGACCGGCAGCCGTTAGGCTCCAAGAAACACCAGTGCAAAGCAGCCCTTAGGGCGATGTCAGAACCGGGAACGTCCGTGCAATGGAACGACATGGGCAGAGTGCAGTGGTGGTTGGTGAATATCACCTCGGTACTCGGTTCTCAGTCCCTTCCCCTGGCAGGCAGGCAGGCAGGCAGCACAGCGATCGGCCCAGAAAGACTGCAGTGCTGTGCCCCCCTCTAGGGCAGAGATCACTGTGAAATAACAATAGTACAAAATACTAACACAAACCCCTGCTCCAGGGTCACTCGGCCCTGCTTCAGCAGCAGGGAGAAGGAGCCTTTCTGCTCTATCCACCCCAAGAGCTGGCTCTGTTCCATGCAGCACAGCTGTCAGCAGTAAGGTGCCACTCAGCCTCCTCCCCATGGGGGGGGGGGTGAGGAATAATCTGCCGAACAACCCTCCAGCTCCACCTCAAGTGCTCCCCTGGATAACAGTGGCTACAGCACCTCCTATGGAAGGCTGCGTCTAAACTAGCTGCTTCCCAAACAGCAGGTCTACGCAGCAGCATTGGAATAATTTGTGTAGTGGGGGTGCTGAGAGCCATTGTATATGATGGAAACCACTTCAAGCCAGAGGGTGCTGCCGCACCCCCAGCACCCCTAGTTCCAGCACCCTTGGGTGTAGGTGCACACTCGGGGCAGCGGAGCCATCAGACACGGGAGGCTGGGAGCTTCACACCATTTTACCTTTTCCGTTTGCTTCAAGCTGCACCAAGCTATGCTCAGCTGGCCCTTTGCTCCTATCTCCGAGGTAGGAGCAGAGAATGGGACAGGCAGGGGAAGAAGTGCAAACACACACACACACACACACGCTTCCTCTTCCCTCGCCAGGCAGTGGGTTCTCCCACTGTCCCATAGCTAGTCATTTTAGCTAGACATCTGCTCTTTCTGGGCTTAGAAATGAGTGTGAGCATTAAGAAACTGTCCGTCTAGTTTTAGCCTACGGACTGTCCAGAAACCAACAGAAATAGAACAGATCTCCCCCCATGATTTCTAAACAGATTGACTAAAGGACACCGCAGCACCAAGCCAGGGCACAGAGGGAGACCCAGGAAGTGAAACCTGACTGTAAACAAAATCTGCTGCTGCCAGCCCAGACTGCCCCAGCACCCAGGCGAGAGAATTGTATCCCAGAACTGAACAAACAGCATCAGGGGTGTCAAGAACATTCCAGTCACCGTTCTTTCGCTCTCCTAACCTGGGAAGGGGCTTTTGTTTCAAAGCTTGTTTGATCGCATCCCAGTTTAACAGCTGTTTTTCAGATTCATGCCAGGAGCTCTTTCTGAAGCAAGGCGCAAGGATGAAGTTTACAGCAGCCTCTAAAAGTCCTTACGTTTGTTCCTATTGGCTCAGAAGAGAGACTATCACACCCTTTGCATGCTGCTCCTAGAGTGAGGTGATTCCCAGCGTGGCTGATTCCTTCTGATGCCTGATCCGGGACCTGGGATCTTTCCCTCCAAGTCAGAACTAAAGGAAGGGTGACCAGCTGGTTGTGGATAGTACTAATGACTCACTGGTGCACTATGGATAGCATTCATCTCTCCCAGGGGGTTTCACTCGATACTAGGGGAGAAAGGCGTTTCTCTACTTTTCAATATTGCTGAGAAAAAATGGCCCCCATTTTGTTTTAATGAAGGTCTGGATGGTTTCCTATTGGCTTTTCATTTAGCCTCTTACTCTATGGTCAGACTTCTGCCCATCCAGAGTACAGTAAGCCGGGTCTTTCTCCTACACACACCCACACCTCTTGTTCCACTGGAATGTATGTACAGAAGTCTACTTATTACAGCCCCTCCAATATTTAGGTTTATTTCTCAAAAGTACAGCCCTGCAGATGGCAAATTGCATCCTACACCCGTTCCCACCCAAGCATCGATATGGGAAGCATATACCGTACATGGAAAAGGGAACCAGGCTAGAAAGTTGGGATCTGAGATGACAGGGAGGATGCATGGCCACAGGGGAGAAGTATTCCAGTCCCCTGCCTTCTGGCTGGAGTTGGTTAATAGCTTTGCGCATTAGGCTGTGTAATGTTACACAGCCCTCAAGCGCTGATTGATCATTTCTCTCACAAATGCTTTAAGCTGCCCATTAAGTCTCTGATCAGTGGGATTTTTAGTTGTGGGAGGAGGGGTTATCCTTAATGCCAATTCTATCCGCTCACCATTGCTTCCTATAAAAGGTTCACACGGCTTAGACTGTATTGGAAAATCCATTGATTAGTTTGCTATATGTTTAAGGAATAAAAGTGGGGCTTAAGAAAATCATTTGAGCAAGTAAGACAAAACCATGGCTCAGGGCTGAGCACGGGGAAAACGCAGGCTTTTTATTTTTTCCACCCAAGCGCTGGTCTCCAGGCCCTGCTCTGTAGAGATACTTGATTGTGGAGCCTAGCTTAATCAAATGCAGAATCCACCTCCACTTGCTGGCTTATCTTAGATACTTATCGGGCCACCATTACCATCATATCTGAGTGCCTCACAATCCTTAATGTATTTATCCACCCAACACCCCTTTGCCACCCAGCACTGCTGCACATCGCATTTATTAAGCATCCCCGGTTGCTTTACGTTTTACATACTAATCCTGCTTCCAAACTTTAAACACCCAGCGCTTTCCCCAGCTGCAACAACAGTGGAACGATCCATTTCTGGCGGTATCATCCTTTTAAAAAAAAAAACGCATTGGAGTGTTCCATTTACTGTGCAATCTGATAGGCTGAACCTCTTGTAAGCACTTTGCATAATACAGCCTCTGTTTCCTAATTAGAAAAACGACCTTATGAAAGTAGCCCCTTCTCACATGAGAAATCTGCTCACTGTGGCTTGTCAGGGTTGTGCCTATGAGTTATCTAACGTGATAAAAACACCTCATTGTCCTAGTGGGGGCTCACCCGGCATGTTTCCAGGTCACTCCTGTGCACTTCACTTTGCTGGAAAGAGATTTTTACTCCAGTTAGAAGCCACAAAGCCAATATCAATTCCACGACAGCAAAGCGAGCTGGATTCTAGCCTGGCTCCTGCACCTCTGACAAAGCCACCAGCCTATTGCCCCTAGCGGAATCCTTCTCAGCAACAGTGCTGATAGAAGTGGAAAGGACACAAGAAGATTTTCACATCCCAGGCTGACTGAGGAGGGGTACAAGAGGGGGGGGCGTCATTTATTGACTGGTACGCTGAGCCCACCTGACCTGGAACAACTGAAGAGGAATTGGAGTAGAGTCCCACATTGTTATTCTTAGCCACTTTTCTACCTATAAGCACATTTCAAGGGACTACAGCATTGGACCCTCAAACTAGTAAGCACGGAGGAATGAATCCCCCAGAGGCCCTACCAGCTGGAGACTGGGGAGGAAGAGCCCTCACCAGGTAGGACTGTCTCCCCTAGAAAAGGGGAATGCATGTCTAGGGTGTAGCCAAGAACTAGGGACACCAGCCCCAGCCTTACGTTCGGCTGCCCCTTCACAATGCCATATGAGCATCACTTCCTGACCGGCGCTTAGGCAGACCGTGGTACACAGCACCCTGTAGATGCAAGAGTTGTTGACCCCTTGTTTACACTGCTCGGGTGCCCACTTCTCTGCGCCCTCTGCCCTCTCAAATCACTTTGCCACCTCTTTGGGGTACACAGGGACCACAGGAGCTGTGCATGGTCGGTGCATTGGAAACGATCTCCTCTTGCCATGCAAACCAAGGGCCAGGAGTGGCTTTCCCATGCTCTCCTGCAAAGAGTCTCACTCTGACAACATCCTCTCCTTTGGTGCATCACCTGGTCTTGCAAGTTCATATATATTTCCACTCCAATTCAACACTCCTTGAGCTTAGAAATTGCTAGGAGATATTGGGAACAATGAGGCCTGACCGTGTTAGCTCAGAACAAAATGGCTTTTTATAAAGGGGGCACTGTGCTCTGGCTGATGTACTCCCTAGGCAGTGATAGCAGGAGAGAGAGAAAGTCAGAGTCCTTCCAACGAGCCTGCAGGTCAATTTTAGTAACATCAGTTAATCCCCTGGTGCTTTTGCTCACAGCAAGGATTCCATGAGGTTCGTCAATGGCTCTATCATCTACCACAAGGCCCGGCATTCGCTGCCAGGAAGCAGAAACTAGCAACAGCTCTGGTAGGATATCACCCACTCCGTCCACCTTTAAGAACCAAACATGCTGAGTGTTGCCCAGGGGCGTGGGTGGAAGAGGAGGAATTACAATGGGGTCTGGTGCAGACAGCTGGCTCAGAGAACCCAGACTTAAAGGACAGGGCTGAAAGCACATCACCCATTCTGTCCTTCGTGGTAGAGAAGAGCTAGAGCTCTGCTGTAATGGACGTAAAGAGGATTTTTTATGGAGGCTGCTGAATGCAGATAGACCATGTGACTCTTTCTGGCTTTCCAGCTCCCAGGCTGAATAAACACAGCCCATGCAGCCTAGGGCCGTCAGCCTATATTCTGGCCTGAACCAACCAGGCATTGAAAGGGTTGCTGACTGCAGGACACAACTTTCCCCTCTCTCTCAACATGAAGCCTGGGGTATTTTACTGAATTTCTTCTAATTCTTCCTTTTGCTCAGCTGTGCCGAGGGGACGGGATGATTAATCATCTCAGATGTTCCTAAGTAACAGCTTCCTGCCAAGTGACACTGAGCCAGTCAGCCGCGGTTCCATGCCAACACTGCTGCATGGGACGGGATATCTTGCTGGAGCTTACCATGGGTATGATTTGGGGAAAACCCGTCCGAACTAGTTCTTTCCAGCTCTCCTGCTCGTGCAGTTGAATTTAACTCCAATAGTGCAGGTGTTACTTTTCTAATCTGCAGGAGGTCTCTTCTAACGCAGCCACCTCCAGTCCCTACTGGAGCCCTTCCAAACCCCCTAGATCTCGCCCTCTCTCAGCCGCCGTTGACAAGGTGAGCCACACCAAGATCAGGGCCCAACTGTGGTAGGTGCTGCACAGACACACGGTGTGAGACAATCCCTGCCCTAGCCTTCAACAGACAAGACAGACAAAGGGTGGAAGGTGAAATAGAAGCACGGAGGGGAAAAGTGACTTGGCCATGGTCACCCAGAAGGTCTGTGGCAGAACCAGGTCTCCTGATTCCCAGCCCACTGCCCTATTAAATGTCCCAAGAATCCCTGTGGGGGGGGGGGTTTGTCGAGAATGCACTTTATTGGGCAAAGCCCTCCCAGCCCAGGGAGCAGGCAGCCAATCCACTCTCAGTATCCAGGCTGGTATTGCCAGGCCATTGCATTCCTGATTCCCTTTGCTTCTGAATAGGTTGTTGGGAGAATCAAAGTAACATCCAGTTTTACATACGTGCTTCTACAGTGAACCCGTCTGAATGCATTGTGAGCCAGAGCTCTTTGTCAGGGACCTCAAGGTTGAAATTATAACCTTGACGTGTAATCCAAATTGCAGATACTTCTAGCTCCGATATGCCCCTGCTTTTTCTCCCCCATTATTTGCTAATTTTAGACAGGGAAGGTTGCAAGCTGTTTAGAGGTTTGTTATTAAAATCTGCGAGGTAGGAAGAAAGAGGATTGGTGCCCATGAATATTCTGTAGGAGGAGATGGATTAGCGTCTGAGAGATATCTGAAGGGATTTGCAAGGGAATTATTTATGGTGGGAACAAGTAAGTACTCATTTAGCTTATATTATACATTATACAAACAAGGCGTTGAGCGCTGGAAGTTAAGGCAGTAATGCCACTCTAAATTAAATTCATCAGTGCTTTAATTAAGATCTATATTTAGTTCTTAATTAAAGGGAGGAGAGGGGAAAAAAAGATGTTTCACGGGGAGTGATTTTGTGCCGAGATAAATATGTGAAGAAGAAATCGGTGTAGAGGGGGCCTGGAATGCTGAGCTGCCGTCACCCCGCTGGCTGGCTGCCACCAAAGAGATCTAAGGTAACATTCTTCTGCTGCTGTTCTATCCCGGAGAGAACTTGGTTTGCTTTGTCATCAAGGGGTATGAAACATCCCCGTTCCTTGTTGCCCACAGGGCATCTGCTGATTCAAGCCACGTGTTTGGCGCCACTAGATAGGACAGGGGTTTGTTTGGTTTTCAGTAGCCAGCCTTTGAAACGCTTCCCCAGAATTCAAATTACAACATCAAAATAGCCATGGAGAAGCAACGTCTTTTACCCCCCTTCTGCGCTTTGGAAGATAATTTAAAGACAAGCAGGGAAGGAAATGCAAGTGAATTACAGAGCTGCGCTGGGAATGCAGAGGAGCCTCACTTTAACTCTCTCCTGCATATCAAGATAATTTAAGCACAAAAACGAAAATCCAGTCAATGAGCCATGTTAAAGAAACCATGGCGTGCTGCATACCCATCCCTGCCAGTGTCCTAGGCTCTGGGGTAGGATCCAGGCTGGAAAGAAGCTGGCAGACTGTAAGAGGCAGACAAACTCCTCTGTTTGAGCAGGTTATTAGAGGTTATTGACAATAATGTGAGATACAGATCCAGGGCCCAATCCTGCAGGCTATTCTGTGGAGGCAAACGCTCTGTTAGCGAATCATCTGTGAACCGGCCCTGACGTTCCACCAACTGTATTTGTTATTCTACCAATTCATAGAACTGTTTGTAGAAATGATTTTCAACCAGCTGCTCACACTGTCTGCTCCCTCTTTGGGGTTGGTCATCTGAGGCTTTGTCTTGACTGCATGCTAACCTTGTGCTCAACCCTGCTTTTTCCCTTAATGCAGGATGCATTCAAACATCATCCCATGGAGTGTTTCTGTTCCCTAACTAGAGGAGTTAAACACTGTTTGTAAATCGTGAATGCAAAGTGCGTACAGTACCTATATTGTGACAGGTATTGGTGCTGATATTACATTTCCTGGACTCAAAACCATTTTCACAACCAGCTCAGGTTTCTCCAAATCCTTGTGAGTAATGAACGCCACCATCCCATGAATCGCCGCAAATAGGACATGACACTTTTTTACTAGCAAAAATATTTACTAAGTGAGCTTTTACCCTTTGATCAGCTCTCTGAATTCTTACCATGTATATAGCACAGCTGGGAAACTGGCAACATACCCTGGGGCAGAGGCCAGGGGACTATGATCCTCATCAGCCAGACAACAGTTTTTCATTTCCTGCATTGGTGATTGGATGCAATGGTGTGATGGGTGCTTTAGAAAAACGCAGACTAGCCAGCTGGGTTGGAGTAGGCACTGACTTTCGTGTCTAAGATTCTGTATGAATTGTGTACCAGGGTGAGAGATATGGGGAGCTGTGTAGTGGGCTGTGGGGTTAAACTACAGCAGGGCATGTCCTATCTCAGAAGAAAGCAGGGAAGTGGATCTCAAATCATTGTTTTTTAGTGTGTATTCACTTTGCCCTTTGCAAGCTTGTGTCCTTCATTCTCTGCTAACTGATCTGGGATCTGGTCACAGTTTCTTTTCATTGCTGAAAGTTTTAAGATTCCCTGGTTTTAAACTCCACCTGAGTAAACAATAAATAAGAGCAAATGTGCGCATGAGATAAAACATTTTGGGGCAAAGCTGTGTGGAAAGAGGTAGCAGAGCAAATCAAACTCCTCTCCAGACCCCTCCTCTTGGACAAAACATCCCCGCCGGGAACCGGCCAGATTATCCCATCCTGTAGCCAAGGTGGGGAGAAGAGGTAAGAAACTCTATATCCTCTGGGATCCTTGCTAGAGAGATTCAGTTTAAGTCATAAACACTCTATGGTGATAGGGGCTATAGAAACCTCAGAGCCAGATTTGAGAGACAGGAGACAGGGTGTGAAGGTGGAAAGGGACGTTCCAAAGAAGAAAGTTAACTTAGCAACAACTGGAATATCAAAGCGATGCAGCACACTGCTTTCTTCTTTTGCCTCCCTTGCACCCGATTAATCAGCGACTACAGCATGCGGCTTTGATCCCAGAAATCAAACCCCCAGTCTGATGGGTGACTTGATGTTATGCTAATCCGAGTTGATTGAGCTGAGATAATTACACTTCATCCAGGTTTCCTGGGAGTTTCGAATAAATATTGATGCACATCTGTCCCCTGCTCAGGTGAAGGGGGTTGCTCTTTGCTGGCAACAGTTTCAATGTGGTCTCCGGGAGGCTTGACTTGCTGATGGCTGGGAACAGCTTGCCTTTGGTACCAATGTCCTGATGCGGCAGACGGGAGCAGGATGCTGTGTGTGCACACGGCGTGCAGAGCGGTAGGGGAGGCTGGACCAGGAGCTGGTGTGGAAAAGAGCAGCCAAGACATCTCCTGGGGGCTCATCGTCCTTGCAGCGTGGTCTGAGCACCGAGAGGGTTAGCTGGAACCTGCCTCTCAGGGCTTGGCCAAGGTGGGACCCATCAGCTGAGCCTCCCTCCATGCTGATGGTGAGACCTGCGCCCAGGTGCCGTTTGCTGAAGGCATCGCTCAGGCATGTGGCCATTAGTCACCGGCGGTCGTGTCCATCACAGACTGTGTGTGTGGGCTGAGCACTCAGCTCTGGGGAGGGCAATGGACCAACTCCTCCATTTTCCTTTGGAGGGGAGTGTCCAAGTCAAAGACACCCCCCCACGTCCCAAAACTCACACCCTATCGCAGCCACCTTCCTTCCCAAAGCTTTCCTCCTGGTTTCCCAGGAGGGGAAAGATGTGCTGTGAGGTGTTTCCTGCCTCCAGCCTCTCTGAGTATAGGCCCCTCTGATACAGACCCCATCAGACCCAGACAGGGCCGAAGCATGCGAATTTGCTCACACATATTTAGTATCAGATTCCCCCCCACCTGATCAGGCCAGCTGCTTCCCATCAGAGAGGGATCTCTGTGTTTTTCTCTATCTACAGAACTTCTCTAGCCACCAGTGCACCTCACAAACGTTAAAGCATTTATCTTCACTGCACCCTGTAAGTGTAGGGCAGTGTTGTTTTCCCCGTTGGGAACAGAGACACAGAGATTGAGGGACATGCCCAAGGTCATACAGAGACTCTGTGGCTGAGCAGGAAATTAAACTTGTGTCTCTTGCATCCTCACCTCAGGCCCTCGCTATGGGCCCATCCTTCCTGCCCCAAGGAATGTTAGTGCTGTTGCGTGTTCTGCATTTAGCAGCTCCACTGCCCCTGGCACTACAGAGCACATGGGCTGAGAACACGGCTGACACACGCTGGAGCCTGAGTCAGGGTGCAAGCTCCAGGGAGGCCGAGGGAGATCGGGACTGAAAGGTTTTGTGGAAGAAGCATCTCTTGGGAAGGATCTGAAGGAGGAGAATCATCACCTTGGTTCCCAAGGCAAGTGAGCCAGCCCCAAACCTAAGGGGCAGCATGGAAGAAGGTGCAAACACCGCGTGGGAGAAGGGTGGAACGTGGGCACTTAGGGGAAGACAGCTGAGTTTCTATGAGACTTTCTGCACTTCAGCAGAGGGGGACTTGGAGACATGAACCCAGACAAACCTACTCCATGGTTGCCTCTGCAACACCCCTCACAACAGACTCTGAACTGCAGCAGTCAAAATCTATCGTCTCCAAGCAAAGCTCGGTGCAGAATCTATTCCCCAAGTGCCACCTCCTTCCCTGCTTTCTAGCCATGGCACAATTCACCCCCGCAGCCACAGGGCTGAGGCCCTGCACCACCAAACACCACAACGCAGCCTCCTAAACTCCCTGAGTACTCGGGAACCTTAAACGTGTCACCCCACTGACAAATCAGTCCGTGTACTCACATCATGTACAAGGCTCTCTTCTCCAATAACACCTGCATTCAAACAGCTTCCCGCCGCAGCTGCTGTTACCCTGAGCTCCAGCAAAGCAGCAGCAAATCGCCTAGCATTAAGAGCATTTCCTAGCCGGAGTTGAAGGGATGCTCTCAAGGAACTGGAGTCTAAAATGTAGGTATCTGTGACGAGAACAGGGGGGAGGCCGCTGGGGAGTGGGAGGTGCGGGAGATTTCACAAATCAAACTGGGAATGAATACCGAAGCTTCTGTCATTGTTTATTGAAGTCACGGAGCCAGATCCTGAGCTGGTAGCTCGGTGATTTACACCTGCTGAGGACGTGGCTCGCTTGTTATTTAAATATTCCCTGCCAAGTTTGCAGTTTGGCTCCTACCACATTGTATTGGGGTGACAGTCTGAGAACCAAACAGCGCAAGTACCCATCCCAGATGAAACAGGGTGGGAAAGGAACCCTGAACAATCTGAATCAGGAATGAGAAGCCAGTTCAGTGTTTCAGTCTGTCCAGCGTTAACAGTCTGCAGGGGGCTGTTACCAGGGGGAACAAGGGAACAGTTTCAATAACAGTTAGAGCTTGACCGTGTCCTCTGACAGCCCGTTAACAGGCTATGGAAGGACAGGTCAGATTGAGCCGCATGCAACCATCCTTCCCTGCACTCCTAGGCCAAGGCAGCTCTTTAAAAGGACAAAGGACCATCCTGAGCTAATGATCCAACCACTGGACCAAATGCGGGGATGAAGCCTGGTCACGTGCCCCCTAAGGCAGGTGTTGCGTACGCTATGAAGGGCTGCAGCAGCCCTCGCTGTTCACAGGCGGATCCCTTTGGAGATTCTTGTCCCATGGCAAGGCTGGTGACGCCACAGCAAACGCGGCACAAGGGGGGTCGGGCTCAGCTGGATCGGGACCGGTTTTGGGTATAAAAACGAAAAGCCATCCCAGCCCTGCCCATGCTGCTCCAGCCCCCGCACCGGGCCCCTGGTTGCTGTCTGAGTGAACGTATTCCATCTCCAGAGCCCAGCTGGAGCATAGCCCCCTTCCCCTCCACGCTGCCTGCCCTGGCGTGTGAATCCCGATGAAAATGAGGAAGATCCATCAATGTGACGCGCTCTCCTCAGGTGGGACGGGAATGCGTGGCAGGCCTATAAATCAAACCCTCTCTCCTCCCTAGCCCTGGGGGACTCCAGCAAATGGAATGCCCCCCCCCCCAGCTCTACACGCACCTTAAATATGACCCGACACGAGGGTTAGGACAAGGGCCAGCCAGGCCACGCCACATCACGGGGAGGTACTGGCAACTCAGACTGCTATCCCTGAAGAACTGCATGGACCCGTAGCTGGCTGAGACGGGCTGAGGGTTAGAGACGGGGAGAGGCACCAGCTCCTAAGGTTGCATATTCCTGGGGGCAGGGACTGTCTTTTTGTTCTGGGTCTGTTCTGCGCCTAGCGCCATGGGGTCCTGGGCCATGACGGGGCCTCTAGGCTCTCCCACAATACAATGCGTAACACAGTCACATGGCCTGGGAACACCCTGCTTTGAGGCTCAGCGGCCTTAGCACATAGGGCTGGCCAGCAGGTGCATGGGGACTGCCCCAGGGACTTCAGCGTGGCAGCCAAATGGCAAAAACCACGCTGCCCTGGTGTGTTCCTTGCCCCCATACAAACTCCAAGCAACATGATACACTCATGGCCGTTGCCTGCCCCCCGTGGGAAGCACAGGACATACATCTGCAGTGGGCATACGGATTGGGTTAAAAGCACTGGAGTCAGCAGATCTCACCCTTCCTTCTCTGCCTTTCCAAACCACTCTGGCTCTACTATGGATGTTTTCCCAGGCCACCCGTGGGGCACGGTGGAAGCGCCACCCAAAGGCAGCAGGCGCTGTGAGGTCCTATTGGGCCCAGTTGGCCTACAGCCTGAGGAACATCCCAAGTACTAATGGCCCCGTGAGAACCTGCTGGGGCCTGTAGGTCGCCCCTCACAGATCCGCCCTGCCTCTGCCAACAAAGCAGCAGCTCGGTCGCTTTTCAGTGAGCGGGACATGGGAATTCATGGGAACCCACACCTAGGAACGGCACACACCTGCGCGGGCAAGATCTCACGCCTCTCTGCTGGAAGCCTGGTTTCCATTTCTAGCTTGCCACCTGCAACTGCACCTCAGAAACTCAGCCTAGGGCTGGCACGGCCCTCCCTCATTTAAACATCCTGTGAGCTGGCGCATAGCTCCCCCCTGCCCACTTCCTGCCTCCCCATTTGGATCAAATTGTAAATGGAGATTCTTCCCAGGCCGGGCGCTCGCTCTGTAGCATGGTTTGCTCTGCCTAGGGAGGCTGTGCAAGTTGGGGAAGGACAGTGGGCAGCCAAACAGCTCATTTGACTCGCCTTGTCTCATGGTAGATTCCTTAACGAAAGAAGGGAGCATGGGAATCAATTCCAGACTCCGTCTGAACTACCAGCGGGGAGCTGCCCTCGCCGCTGCCTCCCTCGAGCTAGCAGGAAGGGTGTGACCTCCCTTCAGCACCCACACTCAGCCTTCAGGTGCCTCCCGCTACCCAGGACAGTCCTCCCGCAACCTGAGCGACTGCTGCAGGTCCCTGAAGAACCACCCAGCACAGGACCACGCACAATTCTCTCTGCCCCACCTGAGGCCTAGCCGGCTTGCCCGGAGCAGTGTGGCCTGGTGGGGAGAGCACAGAAGCATGAGCCACGCAGGAACCCCAGGTCTGTAATCCCAGCCCTTACACGGACACCCTCCGTGGCCATTCTCTGAGCCTCAGTTACTCTCTCTGTAAAACAGCGCTATTGCTTTCCCCGCACCATGCAGAGAGCTCTTGGAAGATGGACAGGGCTAGCTGCTGTTAGGACGTTAGCATAGGGCACAAGCACCATGGACCGGTGTCATTACCAGGGTAAACAATTCCTGGGCTGACTGGCAGGCTCTTTGTTTCTTATCAGAGTTTTGTTAACAGTGTTTTGTAGTGCTGTCGGTGGAGCGAAAGTTTTTGCTTTCGAGCGTGAGGCTGTGCAATACACCATTAGCTCTGTGCTCAAATGGCCCAGCTGGGACCACACACAGAGCTCACGTTTTGAGCTTTGGTATCGCTGGCTAGACATCTGCTTTTTATTTTTGGACTGTGCATCATGATTTGAACACTAGCCTGGTGACAGGCACCAGTTTGTGTTCACAAGGAGTCCTTGTGAACTCCTCACAAGCACGGAGTACCTGGGTGAACATCACAGGCGATGGAGCACAGGTAAGCACATGCCCTGGCTGGGTTCACATTTTAAAGGCTTTACTACCTGGTACACTGACAGGTAGTGTTCAGTGTATCCAAAACCACCTGAACCAAAACTGATTAATAGATCAGATGAGCCCCTTGCACCAAAACCAGCTTTACACATACCGAGCCACAGAGCCCAGGGCAGCTGACTTGGGGTGATGGGGTTCGGGCTATAAAACTGCAGTGCAGACTTTAGGCATGGGGGAACCCAGGCTCCGGGACCCTGCAGAGGGGCAGGCCCCCACAACCCGGCTCCGGGACCCTGCAGAGGGGCAGGCTCCCAGAACCCGACTGCGGGACCCTGCAGAGGGGCAGGCCCTCAGAACCCGACTGCGGGACCCTGCAGAGGGGCAGGCCCTCAGAACCCGGCTCCGAGACCCTGCAGAGGGGCAGGCCCTCAGAACCCGGCTCCGAGACCCTGCAGAGGGGCAGGCTCTCAGAACCTGGCTCCGGGATCCTGCAGAGGGGCAGGCCCCCACAACCCGGCTCCGGAACCCTGCAGAGGGGCAGGCCCTCAGAACCCGGCTCCGGGACCCTGCAGAGGGGCAGGCCCTCGGAACCCGGCTCCGGGACCCTGCAGAGGGGCAGGCCCTCGGAACCCGGCTCCGGGACCCTGCAGAGGGGCAGGCCCTCGGAACCCGGCTCCGGGACCCTGCAGAGGGGCAGGCCCTCGGAACCCGGCTCCGGGACCCTGCAGAGGGGCAGGCCCTCGGAACCCGGCTCCGGGACCCTGCAGAGGGGCAGGCCCTCGGAACCCGGCTCCGGGATCCTGCAGAGGGGCAGGCCCTCGGAACCCGGCTCCGGGATCCTGCAGAGGGGCAGGCTCTCGGAACCTGGCTCCGGGATCCTGCAGAGGGGCAGGCTCTCACAACCCAGCTCCAGCCCGAGCCTGAATATCTACACTGCGGTTTTATAGTTACAGTCGTGCCATGGGTCTTTTATTTTTGGCAGTGCAGAGATAGCAATTTTTGCATATGAGGGTATGTCTGTGAACTGGCTCCAGGTGCTAACAATACTTGTACATGCTTTGGGGCAGAGCCCATCTTTTGTTCGGTTTGTGCAGCTCCTAGCTCGCTGGGATCCTGGTCACTGACTAGAGCTCCTCAGGGCTACCACAATACAGATAATAAATCAATCATCATCAAGGGCTTTTCACCTGCAGAGCCCATGAACTTTACAGCAGAGGGGAAGCTCGGCTATCACGCTTTAGACAGGAGGAAACTGAAGCACAGAGCGAGTCACCCACCCCATGTCACACGGCAAAACAGTGAGAGAGCTGGGACCACAGATCTCCCAACTAGCCCTGGGACCCTGCTGCCCCCTGAGATCTCAGAGAGCTGTGGGCCCTTCCTGTGCACGCTGACGAGGCTGTACAGAACGGGGGAGAGGCAGCAGTTAGGAGCCCTGCTATAAGAGGCCATCTTAACTAATCCAGAAATTAAAGTACCATGAGAAAACAGGCTAATCAAATTATACATTCCTAAGAACCATTTATAAGCCGTGTGCATTCTTTAATCTTAATTAGAAATCTTAGCAGCTCCTGCCGACTCTGTAATCAACATTTAAACGCGGCTGACCCCCACCGCGCTAACCTTGAGAGTCTGGCGCAGGTATTTGATGAGGGAGTTAGGGAAAGTGTCTGCTTTGCGGAGTTCATTGTAGCCAAGGAAGCCTGGGGGTATAGAGCCTTAGATCAGAGAACCAGCTACAGGGTAATGATGAGTATTATGTCTGCGCTCTAATTAAACAGCATTTGCTGACAATTCCACAAGCCCATAATAATCTCTCTCATTTGGCTCAATAACATTTGTATTTGTAAATAAACATTATTTCCTTACACTTCCCCGGAGGGGAGGTGCTGGGAAAAAGGAGGCGAGATACAGATGCTCAGATATCGCTCTGCTCTGGAGAGGGGCTGGGGGCCCATGCACAGCAGTCTGGGGGGTGCCTGAATGGTAGAGGGTCGGGAGAGGTGACCCACTCTCTCACCCACCTGCAAATAACAAAATCTCCTGCCTTTGAAACCCCCAGGGACCTCCAGCAAGGCTACTAGGCGTGTAGGCAGGTATGTTCAGCATACAAGAGTTACCGCATCACTGCAGGGTTTCTTGCACCTTCTTCTCAAGCAGCTGGCACTGGATTCACTGGACCTCTGGTCTGAGCCAGTGTTGATCCATGTGCCCTCCAGAAGTTGAGTGTGCTAAAATCAGATTGTAAGTGTCTTGGAGCAGGGCCCAAGACAGAGAGGGACTTGGCAGTCACCGTGAATAACCAGTTGAACATGGACTGCCCGGACGATGCTGTAGCAAAGAGGGTTAATGTGATCCTTGGATGGAGAAACAGGGAAATAGCACGTAGAGGCAGGAGGTGGTGTTACCTGTCTATAGGCACTGGTAAGACCAATCCTGGATCCTGTGTCCAGTTCTGGTGTCTGCACTTCAACCAGGGTGTTAAAAAATTGGAAAGGGTTCAGAAAACCGCCACAAGTCTAGAGAGCCTACCCTATAGTGAGAGGCCTGAGAATCTCAACCTGTTCAAAAAGAACAGGAGTACTTGTGGCACCTTAGAGACTAACAAATTTATTAGAGCATAAGCTTTCGTGGACTACAGCCCACTTCTTTGGAAACCTGTTCAGTTTATCCCAGAGAAGGTAAAGTGGTGATGTGATCACGGGCTGCAAATAGATACATGGGGCAGAGATTTTGGATAGCAGACAGCTCTTTAATCTAGTGGAAAAAGGCAAAAAGCAATCCAATGGCTGGAAGCTTAAACTAAACAAATTAAGACTAGCACTAAGGTGCAGGGTAATCAGCCCTGGGAAACTGCCCGAAGTCTTTGGTGGCTTCTCCATCTCTTGACTCTTGTAAATCTCACTGGTATGTCCTTCTAACAGCTCCAAGCTGGCTCCGACAGAAGCTACGGTTTGCTGCAGTAACTGGCGGGTGGGGTTCTGTGTGCTGTGGCAAGCAGGTCAGACTCGCTGAGTCTGGGGGTCCTTTCTGACCGTAAATCAATCCAAGTCTGAAAGTACCCAGCGGTCTCTCAGCCTGATGGGATTTTATCCCCAGTGCCTTTCTTCCTTCTTTGCACTTAAAGGACTCCAACACAAGTGCTAAATGGACGTGTCCTGTTTTGATGTGTTAAATACGTAGCAGATGCTATCGCTGCACACCAGTTTAGAACAGTAAGTCAAGAACAGCTCTGGATTACATTAAAACTGTGTGTGGAGGGGGAATTTAGGCAATAGACCAATAGTTTAGGCTTCTTGGTCACCATCCCTCAAAGCACATGCCACGTGGAGTAAACGACACCTCACACTGCAGAGATGAAGCAGACTCAGGCCCATTTCCCAGATGGGTAAATCGAGGCTCAGAGAGGGACTTAGAAAGTACCGTTTCCAAGGTCGCAGAATGGGTCCGTGGCACAGACTCCAGTCTGCCCTGCTCTAACCCCTGGATATACACCCCTGCCCACTCCACTCGCCGTTGGATTACCAGGTGCAAGAGCTCCACCCAGGAAGCCAATTGCCACACAACTTTATTGAACCTACAGACCTATGAACAACACAACAAATGTGCTATTCTTATGTGTCATATGATCTTTTTATATATTAAGTAAGCACCCGCCCACCCACCATATATAGATACCGGTGTTGGTATACAGCTCTGGTATCAACTAGGAATATTATTCTGATTCTGGTGAAAAATTCCACTAGGCTCTTTAATACCTATGAGTGATCAGGACCTCAGAGTTATGTTTCACTTGAAAGGCAAAGCCAATAGTCTACGGTAGGGCAGAAGCAGGGCAGTGAAGGCTGGGATGTACTCTTTAAAGTATAGCCATGGATTGAGAGTTGTAGGTCCAGAAGCTTCTGTCTCTCCCCCTCTCATGCACAGAAATTAAATCACCTCCCGGATTTCTATGGTAGCTCATACTAGGCTCCTCAGCATCCAAAGAAACATGCCCGAGAAGCAGCTACAGAAGGCTGACAAGTGCCACACAATTGTTCAAAGCTAGCAAACACAACCAAAAATATATACATATTAAAATACTCAGCTTTGCAAGAGAAAGCATTGCCCTCTGCCCCTCCCCACACCAAGGCCTGAAGACTCTTAGTGACTAGACAGAACGTAACCAGACAGTGGACATGAATTCTAAAGCAGAGAACAGGTCCATGGAGCTCAAGGTGGTCAGGAGGAAAGGTCAGATGCTCTCTTCCCCAAGCTTTGCTTGGAAAGTGAAACCAAGCAGACAAGTGGCGGCTCATTAAAGGAACTGTACCCTGGTTCCCATTCTAAACTTTGAAAAGCCAGTGAACATGGGATCCGTGGTATGTTGGCGTAGTTCAATACCCAACAGAAGTTGTGTTCCTAGCTAGGCAGGGAACATGGAAATATTCCAGGCAAGAAGTCAGCAAACTTCAAGTCCTTTCAAAGTCATTCCAGTGTCTTGGCCACTCTAACAATTTTCCTATAACAGCATCTCTAGTGCTTGGAACCAACAGATTGCTGGCCGGCAGAGTTGTGATGGTTCTTCTGTGGGCAAGGAAGGGTGATTCTGGAGAGGAAAATCAAGAGATCAGGAAGCAAGAACTACCATGCTCTGCTTTTGGCTTGGCCATTGAACCCCAGTGGGATCTCAGTGGGGAAGGAGGTGGGCAGTTACTCAGCACTCACAGCCTTGGGGTACTGGGGACAATGCCAGCTAGCACCTGGGGGAAGGGAAGGCTCCATTAAAGGACAATGGTAAGCCACTCAGAGGCTCTTGGATTGAAAGCATTGTAGAAATGCAAAATGTTCTTAGTCTATTGCATTTTTGGTTTGGTTTGGTTTGCGGGTGACAAGGGTCTGGCCCAGTGGTTCTATTCATATTATTGTTGCCTGGAGTGACCTTAACTTCTCTGTCTCTGTAAAGCGCATCTCTCATTTCCGTGGAAAGCCATGACATAAACTCTCTTTAGAGACACCCGAACCACAAGCTGGCACCTTGGTCCCTGCAACTGTGTACTGGGAATGGCACGACCAGGAGAGTCCTGCCCATGTGTGTATCAGGGGATCCCTAGAAAGGCAGCGGGCCGGGTCAATAGTGCAGTGAGTTGGTTCTTTAGTCAGAGTGGTGACATCTCTTGACTCCAGACACTAGAGAAAGTTCGTCCTTTGGACAGATTATTTCCTTATTGGGAGAAAACAAATGCAGACACAACAAAAAAGAGGCTGTGCTTATTGGGAAATCAATAGCAAGTCATGAGCTCCCAGGTAAGTATGACATGCTATATACAGGCCTTCTGTAAACACAATCATCTTCTAAGTTATTAATGGGCAATGTTCACTGGCTCTTCATTAGTGCTGAATATAAACAGAAAATCGTTTACTTACTGCAGCTTCCAGCTTGAGCTAAGCAAATTTAGACAGGGATAGTCAAACATGGAGTTTGTTGTTTGGTTAATTGCAATCACAGTGTAAAGTTTAGACACAGCAAACTTGACTGCAGTCAGCGGATGCGTAGGCATGGCTGGAGTCAGGCACGGGCCCATGGAATCCTGCAGTGGTGCTTGCAATGCAAACTACACAACCCTGCAAAGATGGGTTGTGAGGCCTCAATAGTCCAATGGTGCGTTTGGCCCCTTTGGGGCACTCATCTGGTGGGCAGGGATGTTTAAGCCTTTTTACTGAGCCCATCAAAAAATGGGGAAATTATCTCAATAAATAACAGCAACAGCATTGTGACGGTCCCTTAGAACACTAGTCATGGACCAGGAGCCCATTGTGTTAGGTGCTGTATAAACACAGAACAAAACCACAGTCCCTGCTCCAAGGAGGAAAAAAAAAACATTTTGAAGCTGTTTCCATTTCCCAGGGTTTCAAACTGACCCATTTTCCACTTTTCATAAATGTGCCCACTTTGTCTTATACCGAAAACCCAGCTTTGGGGAAACGAAAACATTTAATAATTTGAAAAATGATCTGGGTCTAAACCATGATATAAAACGGAGTGGAAAGTGTTTGCAAAAGATTTTAAATGTCAACGTTGACAAGTTTTTGCAAACAGTTTTTTATTTTTGAAAAACACTTCTCAGATGAAAAAACTTCAGCAACTAATATTTGTACCTTTCCTTTGGGGGCAAAAACCCCTCCAAAAGGAAAAGCTAACTAAGGAACTGAAGGCGGGGGCCAGTCACATGGGAGCCCCGAGGGAGTCAGTGCGGCCTTTTGGCCAGAGCACTGTCCATAGCACCAATTCTATTTCAGGCTCTACCCCTGGCCAGCTGTCTGACCTTGGGCAAGTCCCTTCCCATGTCTGTGCCTCAGTTTCTCCGGCCGTACAATGGAGAGGATACGGAGCTCCTTTTGCAAAGGACATTGCGGTCTAGGGATGACAAGTACTAGGTGAGAGCAAAGTATAACTATGCTAAATAGCGTGGATGACCAGTCCAGGTGCTTCACAGCAGCCTCTAGGGCTGTATCCAATGCCTGCGGGAGTCAATTGTGTGCATCAAGAAAACTCACCAGCCCAGGCATGATAGCTGCTATCAATGACAATGATGAAGAAACCGAACGCTACTTAAATGTACCCACGCCACTCTGCCATACCCTGTATACTCATTCTGGGTAACTGGAAATTTTGCAAGGCTCATCTATATGCCAACGTTGGGAAGGTGCCCCACATCCCCTTCTTGTGCATGTTAAATATTCCTGGCCAGGATGGGTGCATTGTATGCACCAGGGCCAAGCACAAACCAACGGAGTCTAGGTCCTGTCATCTACAATAGGTTTATGCCTTCCCCTTCCTAATTCATCACCTGTTTTAGGGGCTGGCCCACTCACCAGCCCCAGGGCAACTCAATGAACATGCAAGCTGGGGTCAGAACAAGGAAACAGGAGGGGGGCCAAGGGTCCAGAGAGATTTCAGGGCTCTGCAAAGTCACAACACCACGTCCGTTATTAACATAGCCAATCAATATTTAAATATGTTGAATATTTATACAGTGCTCTCCATTAGACAATAAAACAATGCCTTAGCTTTGGTCATTGGCCACCCATTTCACCCCAAGAGCAATATTTTCCTAATATACCTAATTTCCTGTCAATATACTTACAGTCTCTGGTGTAGAAAGGCCTTGAAGTAAGGATTTTCACTGGATACTCAGGTACCTCCAGTGCTGCAAACAATGCCTTGTATATTGCAGGAATTTTTTTATTCCCTCCAGGATTTTACTCTGCCAGTCCCTCCCTGCTGAGAGCTCTAGATTTCACAGTCTGCCCTGCATGCATTATGTATATGTAATAGGCATAGTTTATTATAAATGTCAATAAATACAGACATCTACTGTATATCGTGTACACATGGAGACAGCAATTTTCTGTTTTTCTGCTTTAACAACAGATGGGGAAGGAATGTTAATATGGGGAATATTTGAACTGGAGGCAGGATAAGGTCCATTGCCCATAAGGAACCAAGAAATGTCACTGCCTGATAGGAATAATTTTAATGTGAAATGCCACCTTCTAATGATTGGGCCTTTAAACCTCCGCCACAAAAGACAATAAGATTTTTCCCAGAAGGCAATTTCTGTTCAGACAGCTTCAATGAGCTGGTCCTTGAAGTATCCCCTCCTTATTTCACAGACTCTTTAATTCAATTGATCAGAGGGGGGGAGTTGTTTTAGTTAATGCCAGAGGCCGAATCTGACCTCTGATCGAGCATTTTGCAAATGCATTTAACTGATTCTGGGGTAAGGATTTGAAGAATCCTTGTTGTACACGAGATGTCCCTCCACCGTCAATGCAACAGAGAAGAGAGAGCAGGTGTGGGAGAAATAGCCCCAATGCTAGTTGTCCTCTTGGGCCACACAAAGCCAACAAAACTCCAAAATACTGGAGGGCTCCATCGTAAGTCCTGAGGTACTTAGCTCACATACAGCAGAGCTGCACAGACAGCACACACGTTAGGAAAGTCTACAGCTCAGCAGTGGAATTATATGCTCTCTCTACCACATGAATGCTGAAGCCTTGATTGGTTTCTGAATTTTTAAAATTTCTTTGAAGGCTGGGAGTAAACAAAGCAGTTGTAATAAACAAGAGACCCACCGTACCAGGCATTATTGATGTAATCTGCAGTTATTTAATAACCTCTTAGTGGTTTTAAGCACTACAGTTAACAAACCTTCCCTCTCAGGAAAAAACTACAGGGCCTTGCATCCTGGGTACTGCAATGCATAATTGCTACTAAGCAATAAAGACAGAATTTTACAATAATTAAAGTTACCAGCTGAGGACTCCTACATGCCTGGCTTTAATGATTTTAGCTGTTCTGCACAGTGCATTAAAAATTAAAGGGGTGAGGACTGCATGTGCTGAGGCCCAAACTGCAACCCCAGTCTGTCGTTACGTGGTTAGCCGCAGGATTGGTCCCTTGAACAATGAGCATTTCCTTTTGGCAAACCATATTTACGGTAACCCCAAGTGAGAGGTACCCCATCTCTTTAACCCATGGAATCCCATAAACAGCTAGGTAGACCATCCCAGTTTAGTACGCTCCTCCATTACCCGACTCTGGATATTTTCCATATCCATTGTTATCGGTTTTCAAGATACAGGTGTTAAAAAATCCTCCCATAAATCCTGCATCCCCCCTCTGCTCTTTGCTTGGTGATGGGTGATTGTGTCACTCCCTAGTTGCCTTTTTATTTGTAGCATCTATTTCCCTTGTATTAGGTGCCTTGTAGACAACAGCACCCCACTCTTCTAGACAGCTGTAAGCTGTTCTATTGATTAGAATCTTGGTGACTAATTTAGCCACGTACTTCCACAAAACACCCCGCCCCCAATAACTAGGAAAGAGGCATCCCCCACTGGGGAAATGCAGTCATCTTTGGGACAGGACATAGACATTGTTTTCCACAGCACAACAACTCTACACATCACTTTAGGACAGGAAGTGAAGAAGAATTCTGTAAGCGGTCAAAACTGCAGGGGAATTTAGGGTGTTACAGGATATATTTATCTGAATTGTAACTCGGTCTGGATGTTAGGAACGGTAACATGGGGTCTTTGGACAAAAGGGTCCTCTCCAAAAAAACCTCAGTACTCCCAACCTCTATGCTGAGGTACCGTGCTTTATTGATCCTTATTCATTCAGTGATGTCACAGTCCTAAATGAGTGTCATCACAATGCACTTCCTGTCCCACTACTGCGGCTAAATAAGCCAGTTGGTCTTGTTTAATTTTCCATGTCACAGTTTTTCCATATATCTCAAGCATTTGCCAGATCCAACATCATATCTATGCAGCAAAGGCTCCACTGCTGCCCAATCACCATCTTGAGTTGATCGTCCACAGCAGAACTGAGCTACAAACAAGTGGGCACCTTTAAAGTTCTCTCTGGTTTCAGAGATTTAACCTATACTTAAACTAGGGACCACAACCACAACACGCAGTAACTTCTTAGCTGTGCTCACTGTATGTATATTTTTTAACCAGGGAGGGAGGGGGGAGACATTCTTCAAACCAAGAAGGCAAAAGGAGGAGCAATTTGTTAGCATCTTTGCTTCTAGTCATGCTAAAAATAAATAAATAAGAGAGAGAGCGAAATCCCTGTGAACATGAGTAATGGGCCAGGAATGAGCAGCCTGAGATAAAACTGAATAATAACATGTCAAAAACTACACGATGTGGGTTTTTATTCCCTGGCGGAGTTTCCATCGCGCTAATCCATCACTGTAGAAGATGCAAGATTACGGCTTTCAGAAAAAACTCTGGGAGATAAATGTGAGTAAATTAGGGTTTATTATATTATTTGGGATGATATAATTTCAAACATCCCCTTATTAAATTACTTACACTCTCTGGCAGCACAGCTCCGGGTGCCAGCCCCTCTCCGTTATAATCCCCACCCCCCTTAGATATTTATGTAGGTTTGTGGTTATTTAGCTGGGGGTGGGGGTTGTTCGTTATCTCTGCAGTCTCATCCCAGTCCTGCTGCCTCAGCTGGTATCCAGTGCTGCATTGGAGGTGGGTGGTCCATTAAAATGGAGCAAGGTCTGACCTGCCGGGCTGACCACGGAGATGTCGCAGCCTGTCGAGGATGAGAGAGCCACAGGGCCTCCCCTCTGGGGAGGGTGGGTGCTGAGAGCCCCCAAACAGCGCACTGAGAGCAGGGAGCTGGAGCTGGCAACCGGCACGGGGAGAGACCTGCAAATGAAACCCCTTTTAGACAGACACACACACGTCCATTAGCACTACCCGACACAGGCACACCAGATGTAGCTCTAGACCATCCACAGCCTTCCAGCAAGTCGGTGTCCGAGCGGTAGCACCCTTCTGCCCCGGCGCTGTGCTGGCATGGCTGTGCGGGAGCTTGTTAAAGGATGTCAGGGTTTGAAGGGCTCTTTCTCTTCCATCCCGTGAAGTCTGTGAGGTGCCAGAGACAAGCCCATGCCAAAAATACAGACAGGCTGCCCAAGGAGCAAGCGGAGCAGCTTCTGCAGGGAACGCCTCGTGGCCACAGACAGAGGAGCCTGCTTGGTGCTGCTAAGGCCAGCAAAGAACCCAAGTCAGGCAGGAGCAAACTGCCAGGTTTAATTGTCACCCAGGCTGCAAATGCTCCACGGAAACAAACTGCCATTTCCATCCCCCAGACAAACACCAGCTACCTCCCAATGGGGAGGGGAGGGACTAGTCCCCACTCCTGGGAGCTCTCACCCACCCATTAATTTCACACAGGGACAACCAAACCAGCATCAGGAAGTTGTAACTCAGGTGCAGGCAATAAATGTGGGTCGGCCTGGTTATTGGGATGTGCAGGGTATGAATATATTGGTTTAGCTCAACTGCGAGGCTGGGAGCAGCCACCTCTCCATGGGGCAATGCCAGAACTAAGAGCTTTGATGGTTTTGCCTTTCTCCAGCCAACCTACAAAACTGGCTATGACCATTATTGGAAAAATGTGACTGTCCTTGCAATGCAAAAGCTTCCATACCAAGCATGTACACAAGAGACGTGCCCAAAAGAGCATAGGTATGTAGAAACTGTGTCACCCTTATTAGCGTATTTACAGGAGATAGGGTCCCCAGCCAGCAAGCCAGAATGTTTGGCCAGGTTCTTTGAATATTAATCTGATCCTGAAAAACGTGATAGGTAATGTACGATAGTATGCTAATGGCTTATTGTAACTTTGCCTTAATAACAATTTTCCAGAATAAAAAAACTGGTTTGACCAGGGAAGGGAAAGGAGCTGAACACACAAGAACAAAGGAACTCTACAAAGTTCTACAAAGGGTAGAAATGGAATCAAGAGCGGAACAAGTTGTTTGAGGAAACCAGACAGACACAGACAGGACCCAGGGCGTCTGTAAGAAACTGTGCCTGTTTAGGTTACCGTCAGGGAGGGGAAGGCTTTCGGGAAGACAGACATGCACGTGGTTTGAAAATCTTTGTTTCATTAAGGCATTGTTCCTACTGCAGAATAAACTATGATTTGGTTTAAGGCCACTCCCAGGTGACTATTCACTGCTGGTCACAGCCTCCTGAAGGCAAAACCCCAGGTGCCAAACTCAGCCAGGCCTGCTGGGTAATCTCAGTGGATACTCAAGTTCTGTAGCCCAGGGACTGGTCTCAGAGGGGGAGATGTGTGGAATTCCACCCCAGGAGAGGTGGGGGCCTGCCACCTGAGCAGTGCACCCAGAGAGACCAGGAAGGGAACAGAGGTGCAGCTACCCTGCTCTCTCCCCGCCAGAGGGTTGCTCGGTCGATCATGCTCTCTCTCTAGCCCCTCTTGTCCTGTGGACAGTGCCGCTACAACCATCACAGAAAGGCCAATGTTGGATTGCAAGACCCTAGGAGTAACGTGTGACCCTAGGTACATGGTGCGCCGGGGTTAGGAGAGCAGCCCAAGTTACTTTGACCCATTCCCGAGGAGAACATCGGCTGAGCCCAGGGCATCACTGATGGTCCATGCTGCCGAAGGGAGCTGCATATTGGACACTGGTCAAGAGCCGCTCAACGGTTGGTGGTTATTCTGCTTAGTCCTTCCCCTATTCCCCCTGCTGCTGTAGCGCATGCGCCTCCCACCTCTGCGTGCCCTCCTCCGGGTGCCCTCCCACCTCCGCGTGCCCTCCTCCGGGTGCCCTCCCACCTCCGCGTGCCCTCCTCCGGGTGCCCTCCCACCTCCGCGTGCCCTCCTCCAGGTGCCCTCCCACCTCCGCGTGCCCTCCTCCAGGTGCCCTCCTCCGGGTGCCCTCCCACCTCCGCGTGCCCTCCTCCGGGTGCCCTCCCACCTCCGCGTGCCCTCCTCCAGGTGCCCTCCCTCCTCCGGGTGCCCTCCCACCTCCGCGTGCCCTCCTCCGGGTGCCAGGCAATCCCATGTCTGCAGCAGCAGCCGCCTTTTCTCCTGCATGGACAAGTGTGGTGCCTCTGGCTTCCTGCAGTGCACAGGCCTGTTTATGGGGGAGCCATGGGGGATAAGGCTAAAGGCCTCCTCTATGGGACTCAGCATGAACCTTCCAGTTTCCTGAGAGGTGTTTAATGCCCTCTTCTCCCAGTGGCTTCCGAGGGGCTGATCCCACAGAGAATGGCTTTATACCTCTCCCTCCGCCTCCCGCTCTTTTCTGAAATTCTGGCCTTACCCATAAGGCAGAAATCAAATTATCTCTGTGGATCTGAAAGGACAGACGTGCATTGAGCCCAATGTCATGATTTTTTCCCCTCTTCAATAAATTCTTTTCCTGATTTGCCGTCATTCAATTAGATGGATTAGATTGTAGCTGAAGTGCTTTACGAGGGGAAAGGAGGGGGCAGGTCCTGAGAACAGAGCCCTGACCAGCTGAGTTACAAAAAGCCTCTCTCTTTGAGTGCGTCATAATCCCACAGCATTTACATTTCTTGCATGAAAAAACATGCTGTTCCCCTCGTTCTAGGTCTTTGCCACACACTAGGTCCCACATTTTGGGCCTTGGCAGACTAAGAGGTGGCGGGCACGGGGATATCTTGCATAGCCATCCTCTGTGCAGACAGACCTCGCTTAAATGGTGCCACCTGCAATCAGAACTGGGGTCTCTGTCCTCTGGGCCGATGATCCATCCTCTTGCCGAATCAGACAGGCCTGACGCAGGAGGAGGAGCAGCATCCAAGTATCCTGCCAGCATCTCAGGGGGTTAGATTGTCCATGGGGTGACAGCAAAGGAACCAGCCAACCTCACCACCCTGGCTTCACGCACTGTGCAAATGAGTCCGTGTCCTTCTGCCTTCCCTGCCGTAGTTTATACAAGGTGTCGGGCACTTTCCTGTAAATTGCACCAAAATTACAGTCCCATCAATAATGAAAGGCTTGTCCTGAGGGGATGCTGGCAGGAAGCAGCCATCCTGCTGAAAGACAAATGTACCCTGTATTTAAATCAAGCGGCACAGATGCTCACTGGTGTATGGCCTTTCTATTAGCGAGAAAGCAAAGCTGTGTGGATAGGTCAGCGCTGTCAGAAAAAATGAAAAGAGACTAAGGCCAAGACAAGCAAAGCAGGTAGGGAAAGGTGAACTTTGTCGTGGTGGGGAACAGAGGCTGCTGACAGAAATTTACCGCGCTTAATGAGCAGTCAGGCTCCTCCGTGTCAGGCCTGACATCTCTGTTTTCAAAAGCAAGCAGCACCTGTCTGTCTGCGCTGCCTGTGCATCTCAGCATCCCCACCACAAGAGAAACGAGCCAGGGAGGTGGCTGGTGTGGCTGTCGAATGAACTTTGGCCAATAGGTTAGCCAGGTGGCATGGCCCAAGGGGACAGCATTACTCTGTTCCACCAGACACCCCCGTGGCAATCTTGGCAAGTCACTTATTGTCTCTGAAGCCACTCCCACCTGCCCTGTGGGAATAACAGCACTTCCCGACCTGAGGAGAAACGCATTAGATTGCGAGATGATGATGCGGACAGATAAGTACCTAACCGAGAGACATGGGGACTACTCATTAGACCTTATTGCCAGCTCCATATGCAGGTTTCCCTGCCCGTCTGCTTCTTCCTCTGCGTTTTCTTCCATGCTGTCCCCGCTCTGTGGGGGGAAGCTCCTGGCCATCCTGCACATCTCTCCTTAGCGCTTACCTGCAAGATGCTGTCCTCATAGCTCAGCAGACGGTGAATGCCTCCTCCTCCATCTTGTCAGATGCTTAGACCTGAAACTCTCCGAAAACCACGCCGGAGGTGTCTCCAGCAAGGGGCACTTCCAAAAATGCAGCCCCTAACTTCTCTGCTCACTCAGCTCCCGCTCTGAGAGGCGGGGACCGCGAAACCTCCCTGTGGCTGAAGGGAGCTCGCACTGCACTAAGAATTACATTATTAATTGGGCAAGAGACCCTGCTAGGAGGGTCAATATTTCTGAGAATACATGAAAGGCCAGACTGATCCTGCAATGCCTTCCTCACATACTGACATGCACAGTGGAGACGGGGGAGCAGACTGTGTGTGTCTGGGGCTGGCATGAATCGCAGAGACCTTAGGGGTTGGACGCCTAGCAGATCAGCAGGCTGCGTGTAGGTTGGCTACCGAGTTCTCCGGACCCCCAACACCACTTTTTTTCTATTAACAAAATAAAGTTGGATTTTTCCTTTGCCTTTGGTTTCTGAGCCTTTAGGCCACACCAGGGTCCCATCTTCCAGCTTTTCTCCACAACCAAGTGGGCTAGAACCCTTTTATTTTTAAAGCAAAGGCCAAGGTTCCCACAAAAACACAGTTCCTGGAGCGGAGGTTTTAGGAAAAGGATGAGTTAGCGCAAGACTTGCAATCAGGTCACAAGAGGTGGCACCGGGGAAATCTGGACCTAACCTAGGCTAGAACACAGCCTCAAACGGGTTAGGACGACAGGGTCTGTCACTAGTGTTAAGCTAACTTGACAGCGGTAGAGCACTTGACCGTGACTTGCCCAAGGTCATTGTGACACAGGGACTCCCTGGCAAAGGGTCCCCTGTTCTTTGTAACCAGCTCTCACCTCAGGCCTGATGCACGCATGACACCAAACGCGTCTTGCAGGGTATTTATCCATCAGAGATCTCAAGTGAGGGGTCTATAGAAAGCTCACAACGTGTCAAGACTCAGCATCATTGTCAGCTGTAGGTACGGGTAATATTTAAGGAACAAAGGAAGAATAGCGAAAGTTTGCTTTATGGATTTGGAGTAGAAATTAATCACCAAGTGGCAATGGGCCTCGGGGCTGTCCAGTTGAGCAAGAGGGAGCGGTCACGCCGCCCTAACCAGAAGGTAAGATAATGCAAGGCTCAGCTGACCAGCCTTGCCCCCTCCCAGAATTAACAATGGGAAACCATCAGGGGCACCCGCAAACAATCAAAACCTCCTGGAGGTGAAAAAGGAACATTCCACCTGACAGAGCTTCGCCCTGGCTGTGAACAGACACCAAAGGCTGGTTTCAGGGGCGGAAAAGACCCTCTGCGTCCATTCACTGAGGACGGGCCCGGGAAGCACAAGGGTTTGGATCCTGGTTCTTGAGAAACAGCCAGCTCTGCTATAGACTGAACTTGGGGAGGGTGGGGGGGAACCTGCTATATTAGATGGGACAGGTAACTACTGAGAAATGTAGACCCGATTTGTTTGTTCCAATTTTGTTTAGAGTTGTAACCAGTTGTTTCCACCACTCTCCCTTGTTTCTAGTTAAATCTCTATTGTTTCTTAAATAAACCTTCTGTTTTACTGCAAGTGCACACAAGTATGCTGTGGTTTACAGGAGTGGTAATTCTAGGCAAAACTGGTAAACCGAGTTGCACTGCACCTTTGGGGGCAGAGGATCTGGGATTTCTGCGAGTAGCCAGTGTCAGGGGCTGGACATCACAGGGGAATGATTCAAAGGGACTCAAGGATTGGGGTGCATCTGTTGTTAACCAGCAAGGTGAAGGAAGGGCCTGCATAGCCAAAGGAGAGTGCTTGGGTGGTTATCAGGCTGGTGGTGTCTGGGAGCTGACCCCCAGTTAACCACAAGCACATTTTCCTCTCTCTGGAGGCAGGGGAACAAGGTGATTCACCATCCTGACCACCGTGAGAACCTCACCCTGGGAATACGTGGTGCAGCTTGGAGTCTCAGCACGGTGCCTTAAGCTCATGATCAGGCTTCCTCTCTAACCCCGTTTCCCCCCTACTTAGCACTGGACGTTACTGTAGCTGCTCATCTACTTGGCTGGCAAACACTGGCTGTGTAGAGGAGGCCGATGCCTTTATGCCGCGTGAGGGCTTTAAAAGTAAGGAGCAAATTGCATACTGCTGTCATTACACCATTACCGTTAGTTCCCCAGAAATGCTGCAGTGAGCAAGGCTTTCCCTTGACCCCTCCGTCTCTTTCTGCAGAGTTAATGATGACCGAGCGTGCCCAGTCGGTGCATTCAACCAAACTAATTATAAGACGTTTATTAGTAGATCAGAAGAGAGACTCTAAAAACGGCCCCTTGCTTAGCCCTCTTTGTCCCTGCTCCCTGAGAGTCTTCTGAGTCAGAGAGGCTGAGAGAACGACGCACACACTCTTATTGTTCACAGTAAAGCTAAGCCAAAGAGGCCTGGGGCAGGGAGAGATCTGGATTCTATTTTGCCCAGCTACATTCCAACTGTGAGAACCTTTATTGCTTGTGATAAGGCACGAAGCTGGAAGAGTCCAGTCTGATTCTCGGGCACCAGGCTGGGCTGAGCGAAGCCAGCAGTCAGGGGAAAGAAAAACTCTCACCTTAGCTAGTTAATGGAGTCAATGTGATCTGCAAGTCACACCAAGACTTTAAATAAAAAAGTCCTTTTCCTCCTTGTAATCGCAGTTTTAAAATGTCAAATAGAGACATGGCGAGTGGAGAGTGGAAAAGGAGACTCAAGCCAGCAAGGTGAAAACACACCTGTGGATTGGCTGGAATGGGAGTTGAGCCCACACTGAGACAGGATGGAGTAAAAGGCTCTCTCCTGGAGGAACGCCATCAGTCCAGCAGCATCAGCGATCCTGAGTGAAGCACTCAGACACATCCCTGGTCGAACATGCAATTGGCACTTAAACAACAGTAAACCCTGCAGCATCTCGTGGGCCACCCTGCGCCTGGGCCATCCAGCAGCCATCAGAGCAGCCACACACGTCACTTCCCCTCCCCGTTTCTGCTCCCACTCTCTCTCTGTCTTGTCTATTTAGATCAGAAGCTCTTTGGGGCAAGGACTCTCTCTCACTGTGTGTGCACCGCACCTGACCCCCGGAGGCACCAGTCTCGGTGGGAGCGGGTGTGCACTGCTGTAACACACCTGCTGAACACCAGCCTGAGGTGCACAAACAGGAGCAGTGTGAGAGGCTGAGGAATCACACCAGATTCATTCCTTTAGCAAAGTCACCTTGTCCCATAACCTCACTCTCAGGATTTCTGATGGCAATAATTTTACAACAAGAGGCACGTGGTTCAGCACATCTGATCAGACCACTGAATCCCCACGTGCAGTATCCTGTCTTTAGCAGCAGCCAGGAACTGATGCTTCCGAGGAAGGTGGGGGAACC
Organism: Malaclemys terrapin pileata; assembly: GCF_027887155.1. Lineage (NCBI taxonomy): Eukaryota > Metazoa > Chordata > Testudines > Emydidae > Malaclemys > Malaclemys terrapin. The sequence goes on from NC_071519.1 coordinate 32,995,152, forward strand.
CCAGCAATACATCTGTCCAGCTGTGCATTGCCTCTGGGGAGGGAGGGCACATTCTGTCCTGACCCCGGTGGGAATCAGCGGATACCTGAAGCATAGGGCTGGTTCACGGTCTATTTAGACAGCCAAACTGCAGATAATCCTACTGAGTGTAATACTAGCCAACTGTCTTTAAAATCCAGCTCCAGCATTTGACACAAGGTGTTATGTGTGGCATGGCCACTGGGCGGCATGGCTTGGAGATACATTTGCACCCATAATGAGGACAGTTGAAATGCATAGCTACCAAATCTGTTAGTAACAGTCCTCTCTTAGCTCCCTTCAGACCCCACCTTTCCCACCTATATTCACCACCCTGGGTGGCAATCTAAGCAGGTAGTCGGGTTTGTATCTCAAGTCAGTTCCATCCGAGCTGTTATTGTCCACTAATAACTGCTGAAATAACATTCTGCACTTTCATTAGCACCTTTGGACCTAAGGTTCTCAAAGCTCTTTGCAAGCATTAATGAACCGAGCCTCATAAATACCTATTTTACAAAAGGGGAAACCGAGGCACAGAAATGCGATGACTTGCTCAAAGTAACACAAGAAGCCTGCGGCAGAGCCAGGGAGAGGAGTCAGATCTCCTATATTCCTGTGCTCTAAGCGCAGACCACCCAGCTCTTCCATGCAGATGGGGAAACTAAGGTGCAGAGAGGTGATGCACAGGTAACAAGATTACAAAGCATGTCAGTAGCAGAGTGGGAAATAAAACCTAGGAGTCCTGACTCACAGTCCCTACCCCAGCTGCTAGCCACACTCCCTCCTAGAGCCAGGAAAAGAACCCAGGAGTCCTGACTCCCAAGTCCCTGCTCTGCCTACTAGACCACACTCCTCCTCCTTTCCTCCCAGTTGGCTCTGCCAGCAGGACCAGGGTCCCCAGGCTACCACAGAATCATCATCTTTGCTTGTCAGCATCCTTAGCGAAGGCACAGGGACGTCACTGCAGTACCCAAGACAGCCTCCCCTCTTGTTAGCTCTCCAGAGCACTTCCATTGCCAGCTAACTAGAACAGAGCTGACAGAGGAGGATTACCGGCTCCCAGGAAGCCGGAGTGATTGTGTTTACTCTGAAACCTGGGCCTATTTAGTTGTCGGTGTGCATCATTAATCTTCTTCTACAATCCCTTCCCCATCTGCTCCCACTTTTTAATGAACTGCCACTTGCCACACTCAATAAAATCAACGCTTTGCAAGGATCGCAACAACAGGGAGAAACGCGCGAGAGAGGGAAGGAGCGGAGGAAGGGAGGAGACGATGATAAAGATATGCTCTTTGGTTTAGGAAGACGCTGTCTTATCTACACAGGCAAATGAATTACAACATCCCTCTGTGAGACACTTTGGACTGTCTTGCCCCCAAGCAAGTTACTAATAACCACATCAGGCCGAGGCGAACGCAAATCTTACAATGCAAAATGTCAGCCGAAGTTTGATCCAAGCTATACTGTTTTACACAATTATTTTCAGTGCATGAATACTGCAGGCGGCACCAAGAATGTAGTTTTCCAGCTTGCTGGAAGCTCTGGGGATGCAGCCGATATCAGGCTATTACCTTCTGATTACTTTACTTGGCAGTCAACCCATTTGGAGCTGGCAAATAAACAATAGAGAAAAGAGTGTGATGGGGAGCTTAGCTTTCAAATTACACATTTCAATCATTTGTCACACCAAAGGGTTTAATACAAAACTCAAGACTGAAGAGGTGAGGGGTGGGGGAGGGTAGGAAGTTGTTTTATTTAAGTGGAGAATGCTTAGTTTAAGGAAAGTGATGTTTTGAAAAGTTATAGAGCCCTTCATTTATTCATCTTGTGATTTACGATGGGGGGTTTCTATCACTGGTCACAACTGGCACACAGGCAGCCCTGTCGCACTCAGGCTCTCCGGTGCTTTATGAATATCATTTACTTCAGTTTCTGAAAATGGGTACACTGAGGCACGGAGAGGTTGACTTGCCTAAGTTGGCACAACAAATCAGTGGCAGAGTCGGGAATAGAACCCAAGAGACCGACGCCCAGTCACTTGAGCGAAGCATCAGAAAGCATGCCTCTCCCTGTTCTCGAAGAAAAGGACTGACCCTTTCCTCATGCACTCTTAAGGAAAACTGCCCTACAATCCTGCCACAGAAGTTACCCTTGGAAAGTTGATTTTATCCACCTGCTAAAGCCAAAGGTGTCCCCGGTGAAGCACGAATCTGTCTGAGGTTGGACAGTAACCAGCATCATTTTGACTCCCACTCATTCATTTTTCTAGCCACCAACACTTCAGTATACTGGCTCAAATCTGAAACACCTGTAACACCTGCTGGAAGGAGCTGGATTTCCCAGTCTGGAGCAAGAGAGGACTACGCCAAACACATCACCTTTGCATGCGGCGGGGCCTAAGCAAAACTGGGTTGGCCTGAATTTAAACCCCAGGATAAATGTAAACACGGAGAGTGTGTGTCATTCAACACTTGAGAACGGGGTCATCCCCCATTAGCTCAGGTTGGCTCTTTGTCCCCATCTAGTGGCTGCGGCACATGGCAAGGTTTATGAGTCTGTTACTGCCTCCAAACCAACAGGCCTGTTATTCATTTCAAGCTCTAACAGCTCCTGCTTTTAGATACAAAGGTCCCGGCCTGGGGCGTGATACCGATCAAACAATGCCACGCAGCATGTGACCCCCTAAGGTTGCTGTTGTGAGCAGCAGCTCTATTGGAGCACGTCTGTCTGCACGCTTTCACGTGTGAGCACCTCCAGGGGAATTCTGACAAAACTCCACCTGCCCGTGATGGAGAGACGATGACTCTGGCATTCCAAAAAGGCCTACTGCCAGGATTTACCTTAACTAGGAACCTCTCCAACTCCCAAACAAGGAACATACTCCACATCCAGATCCTCCTTTCTTCACACATTTCTATTTATTTCCTCGTAAACGTTTGTGAAAATTGCCTGCCCTACGGCCTGCGTCACGAGCATATGCTATCGGGACAGCATGCAGGGGTGGGAAGGGTGGTCTACAAATTAGAGCACTAAGCTGGGACTCTGGAGATTTGAGTTGAATCCCCCGCTCTGCCACAGACTTTCTGAGTGACGTTGGACAAGTCACAATCTACCCTGTCAAATTCACAATTTATCTTGGTTTATCAAAGCTGCATTTCTCATTGCTTGAGCTATTCATTTAAAAAAAATTCACCCAGTCCTACCCAGGAACACTGGGTTTTGACTAATGCGCATTTTCTGACAACAAAACTTTTCATCAGAAAATTCCAAACCAGCTCTTCTTAAGATAGATGGAATGCGGCTGCTGAAGATATTTGTAGGTCATACATAAACCATGGTTATTGTTTTTAGTTTTATGCTTTAGTTTCTGTGTCCAGTTCCAGCAGTTCCCTGGCAGACAATTGTTACTCACTCCTCTGATTCTCCAAGTATGTGTCTCCTTGTGCTCCCGTTTTCTTTATCTGACTTGGGCTGAGATGATCCCTTATGTCCTGTGCTCAGACCCATTCTGGAGATAATTCTTTGTGGGTTTAGGTTTTTTCCTTTTTACTTGTCAATTCTCTAGTTTGATCAAAGATTTCCTGTCTCCTCCTCTCCGGAGCAGTGTGTTGCTCTACAACACAAACCTCTCTTCCTCCTGCTATCTGTAGGATTTTGACTTGAGTGATTGGCAGCCTGACAGCCTTCAAATACGTCTCACATCTCCTCAAAGGGAAGGTTTTAAACCATGGTGCATGACCTACCTGACTCTTACAAGCCGGTTTTATTAATGCACCTTAAAACAATGTCTTTCTTCACATAAAGATATCATGCACAGGAACTCGACTGAAAGGCGCCCAAGGAGGAAGAATGAGGATATTGACAAGCACCTTGGAATGTCTTAGTTCTTTTAATTTTTAATAATTTTTTTCAATTTAGTTTGTAACTTTTGTGCTCAGTGGTAGAGCCAGATTAAATACAGGCAAGTTCTGGGCAAGCTTCCCACATACAGCTCTGCTAATGTAGCTAAGCCTAACTTTCCAGAGCAAAAGCTTTTCTGGTCCTGTCGTCACTCTCACAGCTTCATAGAATTTCATGACAAAGGGGATCATGAGATCATCTCGCCTGACCTCCTGTATGGGCTTAAATTGCAGCAAGGGCAGGTTAAGTTGGACATTAGGAAAAACTTTCCAATTGTCAGTGTGGTTAAGCAATGGAATAAATTGCCTAGGGAGGTGTGGAATCTCCATCACTGGAGAATTTTAAGAGCAGGTTGGACAAACACCTGTCAGGGATGGTCTAGATAATACTTAGCCCTGCCTTGAGTGCAGGCAACTAGACTAGATGACCTTTCGAGGTCCCTTCCACTCCTACAATTCTATGATATTGCAGGCCATTCAGTTTCACCCAGTTAGTTGCCTGCATTGAGCCCAGTAATATGTTTGACTGAAACGTATCTTCCAGGAACGCATCCAGTCTTGACCTGAAGACATCATGAACTGGAGACTCCACTGCTTCTCTTGGGAATTTGTTCCAATGGTTAATTTCCTCACTTAATTTCTAAGGTCTGCTAATGTACTTCAGCTCTGACCTGCAGCCCCCTTGCTGTCCTGGTTCTGGGCATACACGGCTCTGTCAAACCTCCTCAATCCTGGCTTGCAGCCCTCCACCCCAGCTATCCTGGTCCTGGGCTCCCCACACAGCCTTGTTAATGCTCACATTCTCCCACATCCAGGCACATACACACAGTTGTGCAGCTACAGGACATACACAGGCTACTGGCACATATGAACACACATCTATATTATTCTTAGCGTGGCCACAGCTCTCTGTAGCTTTCCATGTGCTCTCCCCTGCAGGGGGCCCTGCTCTCTCTCTCTCTGCCAGGCCAGCACTCCACCTGCAATGATATTATCTATGCAAAGGAAGATTTTATGTGCTTCAATTTGTTTTCCCTCTGAACTCTATTGTTTTCTAGGCTGGAGGAGACAGATGGAGGGTTTCTTTTATTGGATTCTTAACTTCTTATCTGGAGATCTTCTCTGCCTCCTCTCCCAGCACCTTTCTGTGGGCTGTGTGCAGTAAAGACAGCTCAACAAGGAATTGCAGGGAGACTCGTTAGCACTCAGTGTCCTACTCTGCCACTGCTGCTTGTCCGGAGTCTGCTCTTCCACACAGCTCTGTAGATCAATGTCACTTAGTCCTACCTTGTGCCAACGTATTACACCCATCTATTGGTCCAACTCGATTGCAAAAGCACAAGCCAAGTCTCCACCACTTGGAAACTTTAAATCAAGGCTGGACGTCTTCCTAATGAACCTGCTATAGACCACAAGTTCTTGAACTCAATGCAGGAATTGTGGGTGAGGTTCTAGGGACTGTGCTAGGCAGGAGGTCACACCAGATCATAACAATCTGCTTTAAAATCTATTACATTGGTCCTATATCATGTCATAGGTTAAAAAATATACTGAACAGATGACTGAAAACTCCCTTTAAACCCCTCTGCATTCATCCATCCTGAACGGGTTGTTTATTTCATTTGATATCTTTGGCATTAGGAAACCTGGACAGGTCTGTGCAGCAAGAGCTATTAAAAGAAGCGGGATGAGCTAGTTCAGCAGAATTTAACACCTGTGTATTGTGTTCAGCTCATCACGGTGACTGGGGAGGGCAAGACAGAGAATTTAATGGTGGGGTGGGGTGGTGCAGTGCGCACATGCACCTCCTCCCCCCCCCAAGAAAAGTGGGAGAGGGTTGACAATTTAAGAACATAGGCACTGGTTATGTTTGTTTGAGTTTTGGGTCAAAGGAAATAAAATATGTCTGGGAGGCAATTTTATAGAAAGAGAAGCCATGAAATTAGCAAAGACTAGAGAGAGCTCTGACTTGCCCAGGCAGATCAAGTGCAGAGCAGCTGTGACGGGCCCCCTGCTACTCTGACGTATATGCCTGGGTATACAACTCCTGTTGCTGCTCTCATTGCGGCTGCTAAGGGCTGTGCCCGTTTGGGTACATGCAGAGGAGGAGTGGGCCACCTGTCTGAGCATCACGCAGAGAAGTGCTGCGCCTTTAAGGTCAGTTGGTGATTCTCAAGCAGTCACTGTTCTTACATTATTCATGATCAAACTATTTGGCGCTAGAGTGGATCTAATGTCTAAATCTATATGAGCCCCAGAGTTATTTAGTATTAATTAAATACAGCCATTCTAGAACAGATTGCTTTGTGTTTTTTACTCTGCAATTAGCAGATGAAACCTGTCTTTTACAGCTGCAGTTTCATTCTCAAGCAAAAAGTGTTCCATTGGCATGGGGCTGGAGGGAAGGGAAGACAGCTTGGGCTGACAGGCTACCAGCAGCTCCAGAGTTAGGAACGTTCTGACTTTGGTTGTCTGGAGGCTGACCTGGTTTGACAGAGCCTCTAGGATGGCCTGGCTTGAGATGCCCAGAATAGGCCCAGTTCAGGAGTGGCCCTGGGAGCAAACAGTGCCCAGGGACAGTAGGCAGATCTCATTCTAAAGGAAGGTACTTGCTCACTGCAGAGTAACTGATCCTTTGCAATAGCTTGGCAAGCATTTACCATAAGCAAAAAAGGGAACTTTCACCACCAGAAACTCATTCCTGGAACAGGAATTGCCAAATTTCACCAAAACACTGGCAGAGTTTGGAAAGCAAGAGTAGGGCTCGCAAAACCTCATGAAAGCTAGCTAAGTCTGGCCCTGCAAACACGTCCTTCCCCAGTGACTCTAGGCCAAAAAATATTTGGGTTTCTCCAAAACTCCAAATCCCCAAGTCTTGTACTGGGTGGTGGACCATTGAGTTGGTAAGGCTGGAACAGGTCTGGTATCCTGCCTTCCTCACAGCCTGAGCCTGGCACTTCAGTGGAAGGAGAACGCACCTCTCTGAGATACCTGGCTGCTTTGCAATGGATTTATTTGGCTTTCTAGGCATTAACATATGATGCTCCTACCCCAGGTTGTAGGAATCTTTAGCAAATAATTAAAAGTGCAATCCAACAAAGACACGAACACAAAGAGCGAACCTGCTCTCCCCACTCTCCTTAATGATGCCAAATACATGGGCTTTGCTTGCACACACCCTAAAGGCCAACAGACTGGTGCTACTACAGACCAGAGAATTTCAAAGCGAAAGAGACTGCCCTGCCAGCAGCTCCCTGTCTTAGAACAGCAGACACCAGCTTCAGCACCCCTGTTGAGTTCAAGCCCAGCAATATGGCCTGGGGAAAGGTAGCCCCGTTGGACTATGGCTATCAGTCAAACACCATTTTTAAACCATAGCAGCATGTGGCTAACATAGATCCCAGCGCGAGGCTGAATATGGAGCTGTGGGGGGAGCCCTGCACACAGCACAGGCTAGAACTTTGATGTGTCCCACTGCAAGATGGGGGAGAGTCAGTTACCACGCAGAGTAGGTGTTTGGGGTGGGGGGAACCAGACCCTGCTCCCAGCACATGCTGCCTTCATCACCCACTTAGAAACCACACGGAATGCCTGAGCCTCTGGACTCGGCCGCCACTCCCCCGTCACATCCCTCTATTGGAGAGCATGAAAGGAAAGCCTCTGTTTCAACAGCGACAGAGCAATCGCTCAGAGGAGGCTACCTGAGGATCAAAGCCCCACCAGGACTGCTGTAGCAGGCACCTCCCTCGTGTGGCTAAGCCAAGCCACGGGAAACAAAAGCCCAGGGGATGGGTGGGTAAGTGGCAGTCGCACGCTGGTCTGCTACGGTAGTTCAGAGAGGGACCTCTGATCAGCGGAGAGGTTAGCCAGGCACGGGGCAGTCTCAGGCCAGAGAACAGCACGTTCCTTCTTCCACAGGCTGGAATTCCCCTGAGCAGCGTGCGGGTGTGCCTGCCAGCTGGAGACGTCCAGCCAGATTCTGAACATAGCCCTGGGAGAGTGAAGCCTGGCGCAGCCTGGACAATGGCCTGCCCTGCTGCTCCATCATCCCTGAATGCCAACTCAGGGTTGGCAGGTGAATTGTGAGGCTTGATTGATTTATAATCAGTCAGGCATCCTTGTGCTAGCAGCCCTGCACTTGTCAGCCACATGCCAGTCGCACAGCTTGGCAGTGCCAAACAACAGACCGGCGTGAGAAATACAGGTCCCGGTCAGGGCGGGAATGAAGAGAAAGTGATGTGACAAACACGCCGGATGCACATAGTTAGGGGAGGAGGAAGGGAGCACAGGGGTCATTTGGAGATACAGGATTGGGAGCAGCCCCCCGGCGGACAGTCTGCTCAGGATGCGGAGCAAAGACCGTGATTCAGGCCAGATGTAACATGAAACAGCCCCAACTGTGAACCCTGGGGCTCGACTTCTGCTCAGGGCTCTGCTGACGTCAGCCGCGCTCTCGTGCTGTGATCCCTGCCATGGGAACATAGCCGTGCCAGTGCCGGATGGTCAGGGTTCCGTCATGCTAGGCACTCTACAGCCGCGTGTGGCAATATACATGGCCCCAGAGATCTGCTGCACTTTGGTGCTAGTCCTCGTTTAGTACTTGTCGGTGTTGTCCAATCATTAGCCTCGTCAGTTTAAATGGAATGCTCATTCCCAGCCCTGAGACCCCCTCTCCAGGTGGCTTGTCTCTTGCATTGATCACCACTTATTACTGTAAACTTAAAGGAAAGTATTTTGCAGCTGGATCTTGAAGGGGGCTCAGCTTTCTCCCTAAGTGTGTTAAGCTCACTCTGTTTGGTTATTCAGGTTCCCGGCCCTGCTGTCCACATGTCAGAGGAGAGAGAAAAACAGAAATCACTCCTTAAAGTTCACAGCCCACCAGTCTGACTTTCACAAATACAAGCAAAAATGGCAAAGCACTAGGGGGAAAATCCATTTCTTTCGTGATGATCTTTCCCAGGAATGCATCCTGTTGATTTGCAGCCAGGGAAAGGAAAGTGTGTTCTTCTGAGATAGGGAGAATCAGATCTGTATAAACTCTTCTTTACTCCAAATTATCTCCTTCAAAAGAGCGAGAGAGAGAGAGAGAGAAAAATCTTTCCTTTAAATCCCTGTGGTCTCTGGATGCGCCCCATTGGGAAGTAGCAATTTCTTCTCTCTCTCGTGCTGATGGGAGGGGGAACTAGCCAAGAGGACACCTCATGGCCCCTCCTCATTCTCTGCTTTAAAAACACAGACCCTCCCTTGCTGTGGGTCTGGAAATAAGCCATCCATCAATGGCTGACGTGAACTTTAGTGCTGGTGAATGGTCCCATCCCACAGCACAGGTGCAACTCAGCAAGATCCCCCCACGCTGCCTCCTGCCAGTGTGCCCCAGCCTCGACTGTCGGGGGGAGAAAGCTGATCAGTCTCTGTAATATTTGCCCTGCAAGCCGAGACTGCCCATCAGGAAGTAAAATGTAGCATGGGCTGCTAGACACTGAATCGAGCACGTCAGTCCTCACGCAGGCCCACTGACCAGCTGTGATCAGTCAGTTCTGTCAGCCAAGGTGAGAGATTTCATATCCCTCCACCAGTCACAGCCCCACCCCACAAGCCATCCACTTCCCCTAGTATCACCTTGGAGATGTAGCACATTTACGTGTTACCTGGAAAGCCCACAGTTGACCCTCCTGCCCTTTGACAGTGTAGCCAGTCTCTGAAGAGCAGGAGGGATGTTGAACACAGGTAATCAAAGCGACATTCAGGAGACGCTGACTGGGTGGGGGGGAACATTTGGAGCAAGAGGTCCTGGAAGAGAGCTATCCCAGGGAAGCAGCACTTCTCGGTGCGAGGTTAGGACTCTCAAAGGTAGGGAGGAGCACTGGGAATTAAGCTGAGTGACGGGGACCTTGCTAATCGCATCAGATCAGTTCCTTGAACTTCGCTTTATGGACTTTCCAAAAATCATCTTTCTTCCCCCCCTCCACCCCCAGCTGTCCAAGTCTCTGGCTGGGCGCTTTGGGCTCGGTCTGCTGGAAAGTTGGCTAAAGAAACCAGTCTGTGAAAGCCCCAGCAATCAGCCGCTTAAATGCAGCCTGGCCTGATGGCTTGAGTCAGGCACCTGTCACTTAGGCACTTACACACAGAACTGTTAAAACCAACAACTGTTATTATACTTAATAACCAGTTTCCAGCTCATCAACTCATTGGATTCTGACAGGCGCAGCTAGTGTCAGCTCGCATGGCCTAACAAGTTTGAGAAAAGGGAGCAGTGAATGGAAGGAGGCGAGATGCCAGCGTGTTATTCCAAGCACACACCCGTCCATCCACTGGGAAGACTCACAAGGGCAGCCTGACTCTGCCAACTTCTGCGGCACGAGCACTAATCACCATGGTAACCTAATATCCCTGCATACCTGGGCGCTGGGTGAGGAGAATGAGATATCGGAGCTGGACCAAAACCACTGAGCAAATCAACCCCCGCGGAGCATCCCAACACACCCCAGGCCACCCTGGCCAAAGGAGGTGCTATCTGGCTCCTCAGCCGGCACCAAGAATGCATCTGGCCAAGCCATTCTCACCTGGAGACCTGGGAGCAAATCCTGACTCAGGTGGCAAGTGAGGAGGAACTGGGTGAGTCTTTTGCTCATATATTGCTACCTCACAGTCCGGAATAGCTGGACTGATTGGCAGCGTCTGCTTGGGAAGAGTCCTGGTGACCCAGCTGCAGAATACGGTGCATTGGCCGAGCTGGAAATGCTGCACGTTGGGATTAAGCGGCATTGGCCGAGCTGTGCACGAAAGGGGCCCAGGACTGGGCTGAGGGGCATTGGCAGAGCTGTGTATCTGGCGGGGCAGGACTGGGAATATAAACCGGTGCTCTAGTGCAGGACTGAGGCATGTTGCATTGGGGTTGGAGGATCTTGAATGGCACCTGCCTATGTTATACCTGGTTCTAGTCCGTACCAGGCTCCAAGTATAAAGGAAACTCCTGTTACCATTTGCCCTGAAGCCACCAGCGCCGTCTGGCTCTCGCGTGCATGAGTGAAGCCACATCAATCTTTTGATTTATGAAATAAAGAAAGGTGAAAAGCTCAGGGGCCGGGCAGCAATGGCTGGAAGCCAGCCCCTCTCCGGCCTGGAGATGCCCTTGAAGGAGTGGAAGAGGAGTCATTTATTTCCCAAGGGACAATCGGAGTTTGTGGGGTTGATCTTTGACTCCATCTGTTCCTGTACCTCCCACAGAGCTGACCCATGCTTGCTCGGGGCATGGGGCCCCCACGGGGTGCACAGAACCCAAACCTGTCAAACATCTGGCCATATCTACTTGTTTCCTTGTAATATCCTGGTTTTAGAGAGAGGCGTGGCCTGAGCACAGGCCTGGGAGCCAGGAATCCCTGAGTTGTAAACCCTGCTCTGACGACGACTTCTCCTGCCCTTGAATAACTTCACATCTCTGACGAACAGGGAGGATACTACTTTATCTTCCTTGCAGGGGCTGCAGGTTGACAATTAGTTTGCACAAAGCTATACAGGAAGGAATATACAAAGGAGACATTTTCCAAAAGCCACTAAGCCCCATTTTTAAAAGTGACCTAGACACTCAGGAGCCTGAATCCCACTGACTTTAAATGGAATACAGGCTAAAGTCACTCGCATGCTTTTGAAGATATGACCCCATCCCTCCCATCTGTCCAATCTAGGTAGGGCACCCATCACATCTAAGGGCCGGCTGCTGCCACGGGGAATAAAGGATTCCAGGGGTGGGTGGTTCTTTTAATCATTCTATGACTTTTCAATCCGTTCAGTGCAAAACACATGAAAAACAGAAGCAAAAGGAAACATTTCTTCAAGTGCAAGAGATTAATAGTTGATGACTGCACCATGCTCCAGTCACGGTCCAGGCCCCTGAGGAACATGCCATCCACGCAGATGAGGCCAGCACCTAGACAATAGCCCCTAAAGCAGGCTGCATTGTGAACTACTGGAGTGCAGAAGGAAGATACTGTTCTTCCCAGCCCTGCCTCAGCAGCCTGGCCTGCGATCATGGCTCACTGCTTTGAAAGCTGCCTTTCAAACCCACCTTGCAGCACGCTGAGTCAGTGCAGTACTGCCATCTTTTGACCACACAATAAATTTGAGAGGCTGAGAAGACAATTGTCACAGACCCAGCCCCTCTTTGGGCCTGCAACCTTAATGACTGGGTCCAAATTCCCTGCTGCAAATGCTTCTCAGCCCCGTTGATGGGTTTGGGGTTTGAAACCAGAAGATACTTAAACGCCAAGGTGCTGGTTGCCCTGGATTTGCCACCTGAATGCCTGTTTAACTCCAGGAAGGCCTGTGGAGTGATAAACTGCAGCCACAGCCTCCCACTCTGTAGCCATACAGCATCCGAGCTGGTCAGTCTCTCCAGCCAGCTGCACAGAGGAATAGCAATGGAGGGTGAGCGCAGGTGAGAGGCTGTTTGGGGATTAGCGGCAGAGGTGTTTGGGTGAAGGGCTGCGAGTCCATCGGAGAGAATCCTTGCTAGGACCCTGGAGCAGCCGTGAGCTCTGCGCAGACAGACCCCTGCACGCCAGGGACCCCATCAAACTGCAGGGTGCTTGGTTAGGAGGCAGGCCTAGTGCAAAACGACGGCTGTGCAAGGACACCACTGCTCACAGAGGAAAGTTGCTGGGTGATGTCATCCAGCATCATGAACGGGACAGCACAATTAAGTTCTCACTTTAAACAAACAGGAGGACAATAAACTCTATCCAAAAATGAACAGTGTGACCTACAAACATCCGCCCATGGTCCCCACTCAGCGCCCTTTTACAGAGAGAAGCCAGGCTCCTCAATACAGGTTGTTTTATAGTCACTTTTCAGGCTGTAATCACAACTGAAAGGCCCCAGGGAAGAGACTGAAGCATTTATCTCTACACCCTCATGGGGTCTCAGAGCCTGGGCTCCAGCCCAAGCCCAAACATCTACACTGTAATTTTATAGCCCTGCTGTCCAAGCCCCGTGAGCCTGTCAGCCAGCACAGGCCAGCCACAAGGGTTTCATTGCACCATGCACATAGGCTTTCATAGATTCTAGGACTGGAAAGGACCTCGAGAGGTCATTGAGTCCAGTCCCCTGCCCTCATGGCAGGACCAAATACTGTCTAGACCATCCCTGACAGACATTTATTTAACCTACTCTTAAATATCTCCAGAGATGGAGATTCCACAACCTCCCTCGGCAATTTATTCCAGTGTTTAACCACCCTGACAGTTAGGAACTTTTTCCTAATGTCCAACCTAAACCTCCCTTGCTGCAGTTTAAGCCTCCTTTCCCCATCTGTCACATCAGGATAACAGCACTGCCCTAGCGCACAGGGGGCTGTGAAGATGCTACACAGTACAGAGAAACAGATCACAAAAGATTGATACCACCTGTAAGCAGAGAGGCCAAGGAGTGAATGGGACACACAGAGAGAACTCCTCTCATGCCTAGACATTTTAGACAGTACCTTGAAAATATAAAGTGTCACCTAAGTGCCAAATACTACTACTTAGTGCAAAAGGAAAGGAAATTGCCATCTGGGAACAGACAGATGAAGTCAGGTGGACCAGTGCTGGATGTTAAAAAGGCATTGGTTAAATGCCACTATTGCACAGGGTAGCAGAGAGGGACATAGGCAGGAGCATGGACAGGGAGGCTTGTGCTGCTTCTGCTTTACAGATAAACAGACTCCTTCGATCTCATTCAGAAGATGTGCAGTGCTGCCAGGTCTCACAATTGTATCCGCGCCTTGCAAGATTGGAAGGTTTTAGTCAAGCCCCTGCTCCTTGGAGTCATGTGATTATGTAAGAATCTCAGCTTTCATTGGAGAAAAAGTGATTTTGTTCTAGTCCTCATGGTTGTGGGGAGAAGTTTGAAAACGGGACCTGAGTGCACCCCAGAGATTCAGAAATCAAAAGTCAAATGAGAACCTCACCTTTATAATTTAATCTCATGATTTGTAAGCCACTCTCAAGACTTTGGAGAGCCTGACTCGATTTTTGAACATCTGGGGTTGGTGATACTGAATCTGACGCCGCTTCCCAGCACTAAACTTCACTCTAAAGACAAAAGACCAAAAGGCTTTTCATGGAGTGGGCTCTGGGCACAGCCTCACTCAGTAGCAGGACCAGAACTGGATCCCTGTACCCACCAGGAATGGCATCTGGGGTCTGTCATGTTTTAGGGATTCCCAGGGCTAGCACCAGTCTGTCTTGGGTTGTCCTGCCTGCATTCACCACCTTGCCCAGTAAAATTTAACTCTGAGAGGGGAGCCAGAGTTCATGTAATATAGAAAAGTCCTTCTCACCCCTCTACCCACTCTTCTTACCCGGGTCCTGGTTGCTCCGCCGATGTTCCCACAGGGGCGTTGGTGCGACTTACCTGGATCCCAGGAACACAGATTTCTCATTTCCACTTCACTCGCACACATGCTTTGGCATCAGTAGGTTGATAATTAATATGTATTATCTGTATGACAAGAGCATGCAGGGGCTGCAGTCAGGACCCACCCACCTGGCTCGGTGCTGTGTGGACAGCGTTCTGTACTACCCATAGCGGAGACAAGATCTGCTGTGCGTGATGGGCGGCACGAGCCAGACGGCTCTCTAGAGAGTCTCTTGCCACATACCTAAGAACAGGTATCCCGGTCACACAGGTGATACCAGACTGGCCAGCTAGGGACACACACACACACACACACACACACACACACACACACACACACACACACATCCTTCCCCTCGTTTGCTGCCCACAGTCCTAGGTGAGGTCAATCCCAGGTGGGCGTTGTCTATGCCTGGAGGAAAATTGTTGCTCAATCAAAATTACTCTGATAAGGTGAAAATCTCCCAGTTCTCACAGCTGTCTCCTGCAGAGGCCACGTCCTGCAAATGCCAAAAGCTGCATTCAACACTGGACCGTGCATCCCAGTCTGACCCACCCGTAGGCATGTTAGGAAGTTCTAACTCTCTAGGTATGGGAGTGTCTCAAACACACCCTGACAACACACACACCAACACGGGGGGATGGCATCACCATTGTACAAATGGGGAACTGCGGCCCAGGGAAATTAAGTGACTTGCCCAAGAACACAGTCTTTGGTGGAGCCAGGAATTAAAGCTGGGTTTCTGGAGTCCCAGACCAGTGCCTTAGTCATGAAGGCTCCTCTAGCTATTAGATGTTCCTAGTTGAGGATTGTCTTTGGATGTCCAGAGGCTTTCTGGGCCATTCCATCATGCCCCAGGCGGGCATCGGTTTTTGTAAATCATAGAAGGTAAAGACGGAAGAGACTGATTAAGTCATCCCTTCCCTTCAGCCAGCTGGAATAGACGGTCTCCAAATAGAGGATGCATCAGGTTTTAAAACAGATACTAGCCTGGGTTTTAGCCAGAAAGGCCATGAAAGAACAGCAATCAGAAATAAACAAGAATCCAAATGCAGAATAAGAGGTGGTTAGGGGGAATGTGAGCTGGGAACTCAGGAATGGCTAGGAAACTAGTTTGTGTAACCTTGGAGACAGTGAGAAAATGAGCCCAAAGTGGAAGGAGGGGGGCATGCCGCAGAAGGAACAGACATGGCAGCGAGGAACAGCACCGGAGACAATGAGGAAAATTAATTGCGGCACAGCATAGAACAGAACCCCCTTTTCTGAAAGGAGAGCTGAACCAAGGGCTCTGAAATGGGACCTAAAGAGGTTTTAAAGGGCCAAAAAATGATTCTGCAGAGCACCAATTTAGTCAAGAGAGAAGAGAAGGGTTAGGGAGATGAGATAGGGGAAGAAAAAAGAGCCAAGTGAGGAGAATAAAGAGAGAGAACAAGAGAAGAGACATTGATGCAGGAGAGAAGAAAAAAAGATCAGATATGAAATACAAGAGAGCGAGGATAAAAGCAGTAAAGAGGCTGTATTGGCAACTCCAGCTGCCATGACACAGGGAAAATTGTCTGTCTTGTTAAGCACTATATCTATATTGATAAATCTTAAATATTATCTCAGACAATTTCTCCAGAACAAGCAATTTCTACTATTGCTTCAGAAGTTGGGGTTATTTTTCCTCTTTATAGCTTCACATCTATCCCATCCCGCTCACTTTTTTATTCCTTCTGCTTTGCACAAATCTCTTTGTATTTCCTTTCAGCCTTTTCTACCTGCCGTTTGTCTTTTGGATTCCTGTAAGATTTGGACTCATGTTGGGTTTTTATTGTATCTGAACCTGCTCATTCCGGCATGTAGACACCACATTGACGTCTGCGAAAGAAAGATTCCAACCCCTGATAGAAAGTGCTTCAATTCAAATCCACTTCCCATCCACACGTTCCTTTCACATCCACCCAGCAAAGAAGGGGGGGAGGCTTTGATCTCACTTGGAAGTAAGGAGGAGGATTTAGAGCTCTGAAGCCATTCATAAGTATCACCTTAAAGTTCGTGTTTCCCCACAATTGGTCACATGGGTTGTTTGAACCTCGGAGAGCTTTCAATGCGACAGCAGCTGGACAAGTACTTCACCTGCTAGAGATCTAGGGTGACCAGATGTCCCGATATTTGGGGGTTTGTCTTATATAGGCACCTGTTACCCCCACCCCTTGTCCCGATTTTTCACTCTTACTGGTCACCCTATGGAGATCCTCATAGCAGAAATATTCTAGATAGCCCCCGTTTTTTGGATCTTGCAACACAAGGGCCAAGCACTGAGTGTGCACTGGAAAATGAACTTACCCGCTGACTCTAGAACATTTGTCACGGAGGCGAGACCAGGAAGTGGGGATATGAAGGGATGGTCTTGTGGTTAAAGCACTGCCCTGGGACCTCATCTATTTATAGGGCCAGAAGGGCCCATTGTGATCATCTAGTCTGACTCCTGCACAACACAGGCTTCAGAACTTCACCCAGTAATTTCTGCATCAAGCCCAGAACTTAGGTTTGAGCTATAGTATACCTGTTAAAAATACCTCCAGTCTTGATTTAGATGCCAAGGGATGGAGGCTCGGCCAGGTCCCTAGGTAAACTGTTTCAATGGATAATTTAGCATCACTGTTAAATGTGCACCTTATTTCTCATATGAATTTTCTAGCTTCAGCTTCCAGGCACTGGACCCTGTTCTGCCTTTTCCGGCTACATTGAACAGCCCTCTACTATCAGAAATCACACCCCCCACCTACATACTTGGAGACCTTGAAAATCACCGCTTTACTTTCTCTTGGATGAATTCATCCAGTCTCTCACTAGGACTGTGTCATCGTTAGGGAAAAAAATGTGTGTTCTTAACTCAAGTTAACAAACTCGAGGTAAAATCCTAGAGAAGATAAAGGAGTTTGTAGCTAGCAGGTCGAGTTAAAAGACTACATGGGAGCCATGCTATAGTATTGCCCTGTCACTGTCCAGACATCCTATTGTGGAGGTGCAGGAAATGTTCATAGTAAATGTGCAAAACGAATTGAAATTCAAGTTTTTTCACATTTTGTTACAAACTCAACAACAGACCCATTTGTGTGGAGATTCAGCTGAGCTCCCTCCAGTTTTCAAACAAAACTACACCAGGTTCTGAATGAGTACAGAGCTAGCTCTTTGGAGTGGCGATTGCTTTCAAAACAGAGGGCAAGTCAGCGGCTGCAAGTTTGAGTTTTAAAAAATAACCAATTTTCTTTTTCAGAAAAAGCAAATAAAGCAAAACGGGGGTTGAAGGAGGTTGAAAAATGGCAGAAATATTTCTGCAAACACCCACAAACCAAACCTTGCTAGTTTCACACAGCTAGTGTGAATAGAGACTTCTGTTTCATCTGGCACTTTCCACTGGCATCTTGGTCACTTGGGGAAAAGATACTAAGAAATAAGATAAAAAACCACCCATGATAGGGGTGTAGAAAAGCCTGGGATAAGAGCTGTGGTTTGGATTTGCCACTGTGTGAAAATCTGCCAACCCTGCCTGTTCCAACTAGCCTTTCCAACCCAGCTGGTTCCCTGCACTCGAGGAAAAGTGGGTAAAAAAACCTGACAGCTCCTCGAAGGACATCAGCACCAAGACATCAATTTAAGGCATTTATAGCATGGTTTAGAAGGAAAGAACAGATGTGGGTCCAACAACCTCTGACAAACAGGCCTCTTTCATCCCTGTAAAACATCTCCTCCATCTTTCTGTAGCTGCTCCAAGGAAAGGGCTTTTCCCTTGCTCAGGAGCCAGGGTAAAAGGTCTCACTCTGCAGGCCCAGCTATTCAATGCTGGGAGTACATTATCCTCACGGGGGCCTGCAAGAGGAGAGGTTTCCCAGGATCTGTCCCCCCTGGTAATGGTACAGTAGTGAGCACTTTGCCTCCCTCTAGCGCTTTGCATTTCAAGATCTCAACGCGCTTTGCAAACACTTGTTAATGAAGCCTCATGCAGAGCATAGATGTTCTTACGGCGTTTTATACAGAATGAAATTGAGTCAGAGGGGAAGCAACTTCCTACAGTCACATGCTGACTCATGGGAAGCACCAGGAAATAGAACCCAGGTGTCCCGATTCCCAGTCACTTTGCTACACCATGGTTCCATGCAGCCTTCATCATGCTTTGTTAGAAAGATGACTTGACAGCTCCCTTGGATCGCCACACGAAGCCCTGATGCCTCCCATTCATCCCCACCACGCCATGCTTTGCCAGGGACAACTGGGTTAATGTAAGGCACCAAACAGCCCACAATTAGCTCCTGATCTTAATTACACACATTACTGATGAGCTCATCAACTTAATCTAATTAGTCTGCAAAGCTCAATTGCCTGTCCCTTTTTCTTAAATAATGTGCTGTGTAAGCCTGTTATCCCTTTCGATAAAACCTGTTCCCTTGCAGCCATTTGTCAGGAAGGCTAACAAACGGACACCTGGTGCCGGACAGCCACTGCAGAGCCAGACACACCCAGGGTCATGCTCGCCCCGCCAGCCCCCCCCCACACAAGCTCCCGGGGATGGCTGTGTGGGGGGGTAGGACACACACTCATTCCCAGCCCCCGGGGAACAGCCACCATGCTTGTTTCTCTAGTGTCTGTCATCCTGCAGAATCTCCATGTGCATTCCAGAGCTGACCTGCCTATTAAAGGTATGTCCCTACTGGCCATCACTGTGGTCCTTGGGCGCTTCACGGGAGCATAGAGTCCCCAGCCAATTCCAGACAAAAGTGGCTCATTCATGGATGCCAGAATGACAGGGGCTGTGTTTATGAAGGAAAAGGCAACTCCAGAGTAACACTACAGGAGCGGCAGCAGATGAACTGCAAGGGGGCGCTGGTCCACGACCAGTTCTCCTAGGCACTATGGAAACACAAATAACGCCAAAGGGTTCTCCCTGCACTTTGCTGCACTTAGGGTTCCTTCCCCAGCAGGCCCTAGCACTGCCCCAGGGTGCTCCCTTCTTCCCTGCCCTACATTCCTTAGTATTGGTTGTAATCATGGTAGCACTTACAGGTTTCAGCTGAGGCCAAGGTGCCCCACTGTGCTAAGTACCGTACAGACACACAAAGATGGCCTCTGCCCTGAACAGTATCCCATGTAAATAGACAAGACTGGCACAGGTGAGAGGAGAAACTGAGGCAGAGAGGGAGGGTGAAGTGACTGAACCAAGGTCACTCAGCAGGTCAGTGGCAGAGCTGGGAATTGAATCCACATCCCCGGACTCCCAGTTCAGTGCCCTATGCACTAGACCATGCCCTAGCACTGAAGGATTCAAGGTGGGATCTAATGAAGCGTGCACACACACGCACAGTCAGCAGGAACTAACTGGTCTCTCCCTGAAGGGCACTAAGAGGGTGGAATTCTGCCCCTCTGGTGTATTAACAACCAGAGAAAACATCAAAATGTCCATCTTTGGACTGAGATGTTAGTGCAAGGTGCTGCACAATGCTCCTAACAGAGGGTTCCCAAGGGCTGTCCCTCACTTGCCCCGTGTCATACAATGTAATGCCAGATATGCTATATAAACAGTGCAAGTGTGGCCAGACAAGTGACCAGAATGCTTCGTGCAGAACGCTCTCCTGAGAGCCGTTCGCCATCCTTGCCCCATGTCTCTTCCTCTCTACACTCACTTACATGGTCTGGCTAAATTATCCTGTCCTGAGCCTGCCAACCTCACTCATGTGGGAAATCCCACTACCAAGCAAAGGGACTCCTCACAGGTCAAAGACTGGGCCAGCAAAGAGGCAGCGCCTCCATTGCTGTGAACTGTTGTTGCTCCGCTGCTATCAATGGAGCTCTGCCAATTTACACCAGCTGAAGATCGTTGGGGCAGGGACCCCATGTCATACACGTCTGCCAAGCTGCACCTCTGGCACTATATAAATAGCAGGACTGTGTAATGCTGGGATCAATTACTTTTTTCCTTCTGTATTGACATGTGACAAATTTGTTTCTAACGAGAGCACTGATGTCCATTAGTGATTTACCGTCTTTGTTTTAGGCTTGACTGCATTCTGCTGCTTTTCCTTCGATAAAAGCAATAATCCCAAATGAAAACTCTTGTGGCTGTTTAAAATGAAAGCCCCAGACAGCGCAGGTAGCTCTGTGATCTTTGTTCTGGTTGATCAGTCAGGAACCGCTTGGCACGCCAAGGGGAAAAAAATCAGGCCCTGTTTAAACCAGTTCCCTTTCTTTCCTGGCATGGTTAAGTTTGAATGCATTCACTATCAAAGCTAGGTCCACAGATTGAAAACCTCTGGAGAGGTCTTTTGAGCCATACAATAGCAGAGTGGATCCTTTGAAAAGGGGGCAGTGCTATCCAGCTGTGCCTGTTCCAGATGTGTGTTGTGGTGCGATTGCATGTGTGCTGAGGGAGACAAGTCTTTCTTCTCCACCGAAGAACACTCTTGAGCTCAGCTAGTCTCTGCATACAAAGCCTCCTATTCCACTGGAGAGAGTCATACACACCACTCCCACTTATGGAATGGGGGATTGGAACTGGGCCTTTTCTATTTTCCCCTTGCAGTTCCGCGTATTGTTCAGATAACAGCCAGCAGCCTGAATGAGAAGAACAAACTTATAAAAGAGAAATTGGTCCTTGTTATTTCTGCAGCGATTCCATTCTGCTTTTGAAAGTCGCTCGTCCTAACAATCACATGTGCGTAGCACAAGGAATACTAATGAAGTGAAAGTGTCTCACACACACAGCTTTCAACAGACCAAAGGTTGCTCTATTAGGTAATGAGGCCTCTTTGCAGAGCAGGGCTGGGCTCCACATTGTGACCTGCCTTAGAAAAAGTAGCTTTTTCTTTAAAGTGATCTTTCAAGCCAGTAGACATCATACACATATCAAAACTGGCTCTGTTATTGTAGGTCCTACTATAAACAAAGCTATGTACATGACTATAAGAGTGCCCTTCAGGCTACCACACACCAGTTGCACCTTGACTGACAGGCAGTGATTTTGAATAACTTTAAAAAAATTAAACCTCTAAAAATTGCAGTTTCCCCTCTACCACCATCCTGCAGCCTGGCTCTTGTCCCCTAAATCAGGTGAAACGTATTCAGCTGGGTCAGGCACATGTCCATGCCCCTATAAAATGTGGGATATAAAGAGGGTCCAAAAAAAATTTATTTAGCCCCATGAGCCACTGACCTGCTGCAGATGAAGAATCCTGGCTGAAAACGCTGCCCCTTCCCACTGGCTTTGCCTTCTGCTTCTGTCTCTATTAATTTTCAGGAATAAAGAGAAGCAGGCACCTGTGGATCCAGCCGTGTTACCCTGCATCAGGGTCACTGGGTTAAGAAGCTCCCTGAAAAGCAGATGTTGCATGGGTCATTGATTTCCTAGGGGTGAGCGTGTGCCCTAATGCAAGCTGAACCAGCGCCTCGGAGTATGAGAGAACTGATCTCCCCCCAGTCTCGTGAGACAGAAAATAATTCCACCATATCTCGTGGGCTCCATTTCGCCGGCACCAATTCAGAACCTGTCTGCTCGCCGCAACAGCGTCCCCACAGCGACGAGCATGAAGGGGACCTCAGCAGAGGTGGTGCATCCCTGGGAGCATTCTCCTGGGATGTGTTAAAGCTTTCACAAGCCCTTATACCATTACCAGCACCCTAGCCTCCTCATCCCATGGGACTAGTACCTCTTGAGCATCGCTGTCTGGCTGACGGAGAACTGACCCTTTACAACCTGGTATTTGGCACAGCAACAGAACTGTGCTGCGAGACATTGCATTAGCCACGAGAGCTCTACGATCAGACACCACAGCCTCACCTCTGACCCCGTCCCTGGCACAGAACTTCCTGCGCCAGCTAGTTCAGCGTGATCAGATGCATCTTCTCGAAGCTCAGCTCCTGGGTTGTGGCATTGGGTTGGCAGAGGAGGAATCCAGTATTCATTTACTCCTCTTGGTTTTTTTCTAAGGCACCCATCACTGCAGGATCTAGGAGGGAGTTTTGGCCATGATATGTATCTGACTAGCGTGCTACCGCAGATCAACGCTCTGTGCACTCATGCTATTCCCTAAGGGATCCAGCTGTGGAGAGCCTCAGGGGGCAGCCATGGCGTGTTATAGGTGCAATAGTGCCCCCAAAGTGTCCTCAAATACTGCTGCTGCTGCCACTGCCACCTCTTGACCCAGCCTTCAACCTCAGGCACAGCATCTGCATTTCCAGGAACCCGGCCGCTCTGTGTGCCGGAATCAATGCAATCCCCTAAAAGCTCCTAAGTCGGAGGTAATTATAAGAAGCATCAATTACCTAGCCATGTGGATTTCATGAATTCAATTAATTTGCATAGTGATCGATTCAGGCGGGTCCTCTCCAGGTCTCTGGAGAAAGTTAGGACATTGTTCTGCACGTTATTGATTTAACAATGTAAAACCAAACCTCTCTCTCCTTGTATTCAGAGCTGTTCATTCAGCCATATTAACTTTCAGATCATTTATTTTTGTACATCTTTCAACTCTGTTTGTTGCTATCACACAAATGCAGAGTATTACATTGTAGAGAATAATTGAATCAATACAATCATGGTATTTTGGGCCTCCCAGGCTCTCAGGAGCGAGAGCTGGCAAGAGCCAGCACAGAGACTGGGAGGTGGGGTTTTCTTCACCTTTCCAGTTATTAAAATGCTTGTCTGGCTCCATATTAACTTTCTGCGCTGTGAGTTTGCTATTGTTTCCTCTGCCTCGGAGTGGGAGATGCAGGCAGTTGGATGAATTACATGCAGAGGTTCCCTAAGTGGCTTTATATCCTCCATTGAGATGCTATTGTGTAACATCCTACACCGGGCTCTTCAGGGGATTACAAGTCTATCCCTACGCATCCAGCCCCGGGGGACAGGGGAGCTCTATGGCAGGATTTCACTCAGCCAACCGGCTTGGGCCACCCCAGAATTGTTTGGATAAATGGAAGTCAATAGAGGGGGATGGGGCAAGCAGTTTGTTAGGAAGATGCAGGTACTGGGGGTTTGGATAGCCAAGTTCATGGTGTATTTTCCTCTTCCAAACCCTGCCCCAACATACAAGGCTGTGTGACCCCAGCGCACTGCCCCTTTCCCAGTGCAGTATTAATGCTGTACAGTACCCATGACATGCCCCGCCCTTTCTAGCCAGCTCCCAGCCACACCCCGAACCCTGCAAACACACTTTGTGTCATCCAAGTTGTGCTGACTATCAAAGCGCTGCTGCCCTCTGCGGGTCTCTCACCCATGAAGCTCTTTGCAGATGTTAATTAAAGAAGGCAGGGAAGGGTGAGCAGATGCTGACGAGTTTGACTCTGCTGGGCCAACAGCCACATCCGTTTCTCAGGTGGAGAAAGTGAGGCCCAGGGAGGGTAAGGGACTTGCTCAAGGCCACCCAGAGTGACTCAGTGGCAAAGGCAGGAGTAGAGTCCTGACTTCCACCCCAGACAGTCTGACCCCAGAGGACCCGCCTGCTAATGCCTGTGACTTAGTGCAGTTGTAAGACCGACAGAAGGGATGAGGGGGAGCCTGGAACCGCCTTGGAGCTAGACCAGACGGTGGGCCTGGGAAAAACGAACATGTAGCTTTCTCCCCCCGATGGCCCAGAGCTTACCTGTGCTACCTCCTGGCCTGCCCAACAACTAGACAGGGGAGGACCCAGGACTCAGAACCCCGTCTGTGCAAGGCAGAGTGGCTATTTCTTGGCCTTTTGGAGAAGACCAATTGCAGTGTTATACTCCGTGGTACGTCCTCAGCCGGAGTGGGTAGGAGCAGGACCCTGGCCTGCCCGGGGGACAGACTCAATTCTCTACATGCTTGTCTACACAGGGAAAGTGCCATCAGCAATGGGTAACATGAACATGGCCTGTGGATAGCGAGGCTCACGGCTATGCCAGTCCAGCAACCTTTGCTGACCAAGCCCTCAGAGGTCTCTTCAATCTCGAACTGACGATGTCCATTTCCCACCCTCCATCCCTGGCCACACAGCAGATCCCTGGCACAGCATGGGAGGGAAAGAGTCCGGCCCTTCCTGCAGTTCATCACTGCTCAATAGCTCCCATTCCAGGGCCCCAATGGCGGGCGACACAAGGGAATAGAGCCTGGAGCTGATGTTAAGGTTTCCCACGTCCCAGCCAAGCCCACCTTTTGTGCTCAGTGCTACTGAGCTGCAAATGGCCACACACAAATGTGGGGAGGAAAAACCTTCGACTGAAAAGCCACCCAGTAACAAAGACTCCTCCTGCAGATTCCAAAGGTGGGGAAAGGAGAGGCAGTTTTTAAACTTTGTGGCCCCTCCCATCAGGATATTAGGCAGCTAAATAGCAGCGTGGCTGCTGGCTTCAGATAACCGGTTCCCAGTGAGCACCCTAATTGTCCCCGGAATCGCTCTGCCACTGTAGAGAGTAGGTCATTTACTGAGCGGTACACGCAACTAAATCAAAATCCATTTTCCAAGGGAAAATTCTATTCTTATCAGAGTTCTGCAAGCGGCCCGTGTTAATTGAAGCTTTGATGTTTGTTGGAGGAGGCCTCTAATCAGCTCAACAAAGGAGCCGATACATGGTACCTTGCTCGCCCCTAGCAGCATAAGAGAGTTCAGGGCTGAGCAGGCATTGCGGGTCCTTGGTTTGCAGGTGAGTGTGTCAAAGGAAAATACTGCAGACTGGCCTTCAAAGACGAGGGGCTGAAGGGTGAGAGGGCTGAGACACAGTCACCAGATAGCAACAAGCACTGACCCCTCCCACATAAGCGGACTTCTCAGCAATGGGAGCCGTCCTCTCTCCAGTCCATCAGACGCCTGGGTACTACAGAACACCTGAAACGGCTAGCTTCAGAGCTGCACGGAGCCATACAGCGCCAATGAAAGGCAAGTGCTGCAGGGCCAGAAAGAAAAACCTGGTTAAAAAAAATCAGCATCTTTCCTGGAGCCAAACAGGAGCGTCGGTCTGAAATGAGCATGTCTGCTCCAGGGGCTGGCAGAGTCCACGATGGGGCAGGAGGAGATGGCAGGTGGGGTGGGACAAAAAGCACAAGTGGTCCCAGGCACTAGTTGTTGCAGCCCAAACCCTGCTACACAAACCACCAGTGTGTTAACTTTTGGATGCTGCATCTTCACCTTAAATATCCTGCAGTCTAGAACATGCCTGCTGTCTAAGAGCAAGAATGAAGAGACCTCTGTACATCTCAGTTCCCTCATCTGTATAACTGGGATAACGGTGCATATAGTGACCAACCTCCTGGTGGGTTGGAAAGATCAAGTAATGTTCCTACAGTGGTTTAATCATCTGATGCTAATGTAACCTCCTAAGCATTAGCACTGGTTTTCGTTACAAGCAAATAATCCATTTTAGTGCATCATAGTCCCAAACCATGTACAGACATTCCAGCACTACACAGACTCGCACGCAGCACAAGATGTGCAAGGAGAGCATTACACGCTGCATCATCGTCAGTCACAATGTTTATATGTCACAGCACACTCAGACACACACAGCACAGCACACATAGGGTCCCCCAGAGAATTAGATGCAACAGTGTTCACATACACCCAGCAATGCACACTAATTCAAAGGAGAAAGCGTTTTTAACCACTTTGGCATGTCTTCTGCAATATCCTCCAGCAAATCAACCATCCCCTTCTTGGGATGTTTTCAATCTGGTTTATGTTGATTTTAATTAAAGAAGTTGAAACTGAACAAACAGTTCGTAGCAGGTGGCCATACAAGTGTGAAATAAGCAAACTGTTTTATCTGCCACAACGCTGCTAGTAAATTTCTTCAAATTAATCCCAGCCTTAGAAAGTCTGTTGATTCCAACTGAAATGCTGAGCAATTTGACTTCTTTATTCTCTAAATATTTGCCGTCATAACAATGTTAAGAGCAGGTCTATGTGTATATATTTTTTTGAGATCGTCGTACTAACGGGTCTGCTTTTCAACTTCCATTGGTTTGAGCCATCTCCCCACTCTTTGGCGATACAAGAAGGTTAATGACCCACAACAGAAAATGGATTTTGAGAACTTTTTAAAATGCCAACATTTATGAATGATTCTAATGCTCAGACACTGAATGGTCCATAGCACTCATTCTGCCATACGGCTCTGCCAGCACACTTCAAATCTAACCTGCCGCACTCCCCATCCAAAGAGACGACCCAGCTGCAAAGCTCTGACATTCCTAGGAGCACCTTTGGGTTTCTACCAATGAGGATTTTCAACTCATTGATTTTCCTCAGTGCTAATTCACTGCTCTCAGTGATCAATATTATAAGCACAGTGAGACAGAGCCAACCTATTGTGGGTCTGATTCACTTCACTAAGAGCCCATCCTCGTCAGCACAAATGATGGATAATTAGTGAGGGGCAAATCTCTGAAGGGACAAAATTCAATGCTGAATAAAAACCCCAAAAGTTGAGTGTTTTTAGGTACACGCTGAACCGAGCCTGCAGAACTGTGCTGGTGGGAAGCTTACGACAGTCTTTCCATGTGCTACTTAGGTGCTCCCCATTTTCAGTCACAGCCCGGATCCAAAGCAAAGCAGTGGGGGGAAAAGGACTAGCCTAACTTAGGGCTTGTCCACACATGCGGGGCATTCTGGAGTAAGGTAAGGTGTGACCTTAAAGCAGAATAGCTATTTTGGAAAAGCTCCATGTGTACTATTAATTATTATTACCCATAGGGAAGGTGGCCGTGACTCCGCCATCCCTGGAACCAACAGCCAACTGCGACCAGACATCGTCATCACCAATGAGGACCAGAAGAAGATCATGATGGTGGACGTCACAGTGTCCTTCGAGAACAGGACCCCAGCCTTCTACAACGCCCGAGCTCAAACTGTGGAGAAATACGCCCCTCTGGCTGACACCTTAAGAGCTAGGGGTTATCAGGTTCAGACAGACACATGCAATGATCGTTGGCATCCATGGAGCACTTGGGACCCCAGTAACGAGCGAGTGTTGTGGGAAAGCAGAATCGGTCAACGCTATGCTCTGCTGATGCGGCAACTCATCGATCGCCATCAGGTGGTCGAGGGACATCTACCTAGAACACATCACCAGACATCAGCAATACCAGGAGAGATGAGCTGGAGTGCCAATGAGAAGCCAAGTCGGAAAGTAACTGAAATACTTCTCTGGTGGATTATATCTACTCAGGGACAACCCATCCTAAATGCTCAATTACTGAGGGACAATCTACACTCATTTCTATATTTGCTTTTTACAACCAACTCTCTGTATAACTTTTCATGAGTGATGTACCCGAGTATTCGGATTCTTATATCTAAACTGTATCATTAAATGTATCTAAATTTGGGTTATTGCAGATTGTGCACGATATGTATTGTATGAGTTTTTAAACAAACTTTGTATTTGTGGATAATCTGAGCAGTATACCCAGATGTACAGATACTCTTTTCTCAACCTATGTATTATATAATTTTAACATTAGCTTTAATAAAATATTTTAATTATTATTATTAATTATTCTTATTATTATTTCTTAGCGGCACTGCAGTAGCATGCAGCATCCCCAGTCGTGGGCCAGAATCCCCTGGTGTTAGGAGCCATTGCAGAACAAAGAGATGGACCCTGCCCCACGGAGCTGACAATCTAAGTAGACAAGCCCTGATTCAAACCTCAAGCAATGACCACTGCAGGGCTAGCCTGAACTTGGGAGATGCTCTGTGGAGGTTTGTTTTATCCAGACCAGTTCAGCTGGCACTGAACGGCAACTGAGAGCAAATATCTGGGTATTGCTTCAGAAAAGCTCTAAAAAGGCCAGGCAGCCGAGGGCCCGGACATGGGCAGTGGGATATGGAACTTTTCCCCAGTTCCTATGCTCTGTATGGTTTGGGATGCCATTGTACCAGAAGATGCACAGACTCATAGTAAGAGACGTTCCCTGCTCCAGAGAGCTGACAGTTTAACTAGAGAATACAGGAAAGCGAGAGGGAAGATGATGCATTATCCCCACCAGTGCAACAGGGAACTGAGCCACAGAGACACGACTCGAGCATGGATGCGCAACAGGGGACAGGCCCCCCAAGGTCCCGTTTTGGAACCACTGCAGTGCCCAAAACTCCCGCTGAACCCTGTGGGGGCCTCAACTCACTCGGCACCTATCGTTTTTGCAATCGAGGTTCCCTCAGCACCTGCGTTTCTGTCTCTCAGCCTGGAGGCCCTAAGCCAGAGTGATGCAGGACCTGGGGGGAAGAGAGGCATACCCTCCCCCTAAGTCGTGGGGGGACCCAATCCTGTAGGTTTGCTCAGAGGGTGCCCGCTGAACAGTCACACAGAGGAGGAATAAAGAGGAGGAATAAATTTGTTAGTCTCTAAGGTGCCACAAGTACTCCTGTTCTTCTTTTTACAGAGGAGGAAGACTTCCTTCAGAACTATTTGCCCACCACCACCACCACACAGAGGAGGGGGAGATGGAGGTGATCAGGGATCTGCCAACTCTCAGGTGAGTGCTCGGACCGCTGGGCTAGGGGATATTCTGTGGTGCCCTCAATTTCTCCTGTCGAAGCAGCTCCACACACGATTTAGGGGAAGAGGCAGGGGGACTGGACCCTGGGTCTCCTATTGCCCAGGTGAGTGCTCTAACCACCAGGCTACAGAGCCACTCGTTCTCTCACTCGCTCTGACTCAAATGACTCAAAGGGAGAGAGAGAGGGAGAACAAAGCCTTCTAAAGCATATAAAGTGAAAGCGCCAGGCAACCAATCCCCTGGAGCTTCTATGGAGCTCATCCAGATTCTTCAGCTGAGATTTGCATTTAAGGTGCCACCGGATGAGACGTGGGTAGCTTGCAAGAGGAAAACCTGGCTGAGCTTCCCCTTGGCTTGGCCACAGACAAGCGGCTGCACCTTAACAATGTGGCTTTTCTTTGCAAAATGGAACTTTTGTGGTAACCTTGAAGACACAAAGACATTAAAGACCCTTTATCGAGGCAACAGGCACCGCATATTGATAAGCCCCTGGGGAAGGGGAATATAAAGCACAGATGCCCACAAGCTTTTCTTCTTGCAAGGCTGTGCTGGAGATAGCTGCCGGAAAAAAAAAAACACACACACACACCTCGCATGTTCCTCTTCATTTCGCATGCCTTTCTCTTTCAAAAATCTTATCAGCATCTTTAAAAGATCAAGTTTTCCTATCCAGAAATATTATTTTACTGATAGAATCTGAAGGCAGAGCTGGCAAAATGAAGCCGGTAGAGTAGTGAATAGCCTCTGATTTCCAGGGTACAGAAAACAGGGACAACCCTCCCCGTCCCAAACTCCATCCCGCCAACGCCCTTCGTCTGACCAACCAACAGAACAATGGAATCATGTTTGTCTTGGAGATGGACTGATTTCCCACAATGTTCTGTAATGTTAGCTTAGCAAAGAATGGCTGGTTGTTTTTATCCAGTGCTTTGAGCACAGATGCCTGCATTATACCTCATATACACACAGAAATGCATACGCACACTCCTACCATCTGTATTTGCAATGTGTGCACACAGATGTACACAGAGATATGTGCACAGAAACACCACACCTGTGCAGACACAAAAACAAGAAAGGAAAGAACCCATGCCCATGGCGGAAGAATGAACTGATCATAGCGCCGAGAGTCGCCATCTGAGGTCAGAGAGAGAGGACTGGCTGAAAAATAAGACTTCCATGTAATGAAAAAACTTCAAGATTTTGAAATTTGTTGTTGTTCTGTATCAACATGAAAAATGGAACCTTTGAAAACGTCTTTTTTTTTTGCAAAAAAGCGAAAGAGAAACCAGCCCCAGAATTGCCAATAATCACCAGTTTGTTCTGGGTGTAGGTGGGGGTCTCTCTCTTTGCTCAGCGTGTTACATAAAGAGAAATTCCCAATGAAAATTTCACCAAAACCAATGCATTTCTACGCAGTTTGTTTTGGCAAATTGGTATTTCCTCACAAAAAAACTTGTTTCATCACAAAATTCCCACCTGGCTCTAACGAGCGGCTCGTTGAGCTAGCCCGTGTGAACACACCATAATAGATAATCCTGGATCCAACACTCTCACCAGAGGAAGTAGCGGGGAGAGAAGGTTTATCTTTTTTACAGATGGGGAACAGCGGCACAGAGACTAAGTGACTTGCCCAAGTTCACACAGGAAGTCAGTGGCACAGCCAGGAACTGAATCCAGGGCTCGTGAGTCCCAGCCCAGAGTCTTATCAACAAGGCCATTGATGGAGATACATACAGGCACGTTCCACACCAGCACAATTCTTGCCCATCAGAACTTGCAGGCCTAAGACTGAATGAGCAGCAGGGCAGTATTTTCCTGGTGTGGCAGTCAGGAAAAGAGCCCTTCTGCTACTGGTATTTCTGCCTCCTCCATTAGTTCCTCCACTCCGTATCTGATGGAAATATGCTAATATCTGCAAGCATCACCAGCTGACTGGCAAACCCAACAAAAGAAAAACATTTGCCAAGATCGTGTCTCTCTCCTCCATGCTCCAATCTCAGTTTTGTTTTTGTTAATTATTCCATTTATCCAAGAGAAGGTCCCATCCTAGGCTTCCTTTGCCCAGTTGATCTTTGCTGGGATGGGTCCCAAGAGAGGAGTTTGGGATGGTAGCTGGTCTAACTGGGGCACTCAAAGGTATTTCACCTCTTGCTCTCCATGTGGGCTGCTGTTTCTCCCTATGATCACTGGTCCCATGGCTGCTGCACAAAGGCAGCATGTTGGGGCAGCTGGGGAAGACTGCACAAAGCAGGCACTAAGCAGCACTAGTGAGCAGGGCAGGAAGCAGGTCATGTGATTAAAGCACCAGAGTGGGACTCAGGAAACCTTAGCTCATTTCCAAGCTCTGCCGCCGACTCACTGTGTGACCTTGGACACATCATTTAATCTCGGTCTCCATTCCCCTCTCTGTAAAATGGGACTAATAAGGGTTAGAGGCCACATGAGGAGGGACGTGGGGACAGAAGAGAAGAGGAGCATTTCCCCCTGAAATGATTACAGACTCATTCTCCTTCCCCTCACGCTCTTTACACATCCATAGACTTGAGTCTGCTTCCAAAGCTGGTGGGTTTTCTCATCCTTGCTTACATCACGCACTAGGCTGTGATCAAACACATGGAGCAGCTGTGAAATCCATCATCTGGACTCAGAATTGACTCTGTTCCCAGGCACGCTTGCCAATGGAGATTCACAAAGGGCTGTTTCCGACGGGTCCTGTACGATGGAGGATCTGGACAAACGCTGAGCATGCCAGATGGTTGGCAGGGATTGGAATGTGCCCACATGTGTTGCATGTCTGTGCCAGGGCAGATGCTTTTGTTCACACCACACTTTGAATTGGGGAGCGACATTTTAAGTAGGAACAGAAAGGGGGTGGAGGGAGACCCATCCCTTATGGAAGTTGCTAGCTCCTTTCTGAGCTAGTTCTTTCTGTTTGTCTTCTTGCAGATTTGCCAAAAGCATTTCCTATGCACCAGGGAAAATCTACACGTGAAAGAGAACAAGCCACTGGAAGGGGTCAAATATTAAAGATTTGGGAGTCAAGTCTTCGCCCGATGGGCCCCTTTCTCCAGCTTTGGTGATATAAAGACAGAGGCTCTCCAGCACTGGAGAACCCCCCGAGTGCAGGGGTTTTCCCAGGTGGCCTAGCACTGGCTGTGCCAGACCAACCCCACCCCACTGGGATTGTGCCTCCGGAGGGTGGTTCATAGCGCCTTTAGAGCATCTTACCAAGGGATGTGGTAAATTCTCCATCACTTGAAGTCTTTACATCAAGACTGGGTGTCTTCCTAAACAACACACTTTAATTCAGCCACAGGTTTATTGCTCTTCATGAAGGAATCACTGAGTGAAATTCTCTGGCCTGTACTATGCAGGACTTCAGACCAGGGGACAGTAATGTTCCCCTCTGGCCTTTAAAAATCTATGAAATGTCCTAATATTTTATATACATATATATTAACCTTCCAATCACTACATTAATCTCCATCTCACTAAAAGCACATTCAGAGTCATTTAGTAAATCATGTCATAGCTGCTTGGCCACTTTTGTTGCAGAAGTCCTTTTAGAACATGTGTCAAGCTATTGTAGATAGATCAGCTATTATCTTAATAAGTTAAACATTTAAGCAAATATAGCTCAGAGACAGAGAAAGATCGCTGCTGTAATGAATCACACAAACACACACACAGAAGGCTCTGCCTGTCCTTATGCTTGTTATTCCTAGTTCAATTTTCCTAATTTCTTGTCTTGCAATTAGGCAGCATAGTCTAGTGGACAGAGCATCAGATGGGGACCCTGGAGATCTGGTTTAAATTTTGGCTCTGCCACAGCCTTCCAGTGTAACCTTGGGCAAGTCCCTTTATCTGCCATGTGCCTAGATTCCCTCTCTGTAACATGGGGCTCAGAACACCTCCCAACCTGACGGGGTTGTTGAGGATGAGTCCGAGTTGCTCAGGTTATAAACAATGAGGATATCAGTGCTTAAAGCCATTAACAAGATCTTTATCATCCTCTGGGTTAGCTTCAGGGGTACATTTTGCTTGGCAAAAATGTTGTGACCATAATGCATACGGAACAAGTATTAATGGAAACTGTGTGAAAACTCGGGCTAATCCCAACCAACAACCCTAACCCTGTGTGGACAGAACCATTTCTTCCTGGGCTGAGGAACAGTTCAACGCTGTTAGTGCAGTTGTGTGAAATGCAGCAGTTTGGGTCCTGAGAACCTTGTGTGACTGTGCATTCCCTGAGCTAGGTTTTGGCTGGAACCCAGAAATCTCAAAGTGAAACTCAACCAACAATGACAACTGTTGCCCAGTTTGGGATCAAAGCTACCTACTTTCTCTTGGTTTCCACCTAGAACAGACTTGACGAAAGTTTTGTGACCTTCAGCACACCTAGCCTGAGGTTCTGGTTGGTAGCAAAACCTGAAGCCAGGGCAGGTGTTTTTCCCCTCAACCCATTCTGCCCTGGTCTCCTCCTGAGCAGAACCTGCCAATTAATCCACTAAAACTGTGGGCAGGGCTTAGTGACAACCAACTCCTGTCCACTAGCTTGGACTTGCCTGGGATCCTAATCTGGACCTGGATCTTGATCCAAGAGGTAAAATAATGCTACAGCATGAATGCTCCAGAACGCTTTTATCCCAGGATCTCACAGCACTTTACAAGTATTAATGAGTAGTCTTCATAATGCATGCATGCACACGCACAGGTGAATACCCACATATTATAGATGGGGACACTAAAGCACAGAGAAAGTCGGGTGACTTTCCCAAGGTTTCATACAGCAAGTCAGTGGCAGACCCAGAGCTAAAGTCCAGGAGTCTTGCTGGCCAGTTCTCTGCTTTGACCACTGGACAACACTCCCTCTGTATGGGCTAAACCAAAGAAATAAAATAAAGCTTCCTGGGAATAAAGCTAACCCCAAGTCAAAGAGCCATGACTAGAACGGCTTCATGAAGTACTCAGAAAGGGGTGTGTCTGTCTATCCCAGTCATTCCTGGTCAGGGATCTTCCACAAAAGAATTTACAGCTGCAACAGAAAGGTTAAATATGTATTCTACGGACTGCTATTTTTCTCCTTTCTGGGGGAAATAAATGCTAATGTCCCTGAGTCATTAGCCAGCTCCGAGCATCCCACGGGGCAGCAGGGGTGTAAATAGGTCTGCACGCTCTAAAATCCCTGGGCCGAGCAGTCTATCAGAGACACTGCCAGCTGATCCGACCCGCTCCGCCACAGCCTGTCTTGGTAATTGTTATCATGATTACCCTTGACGTGTACGAGTAGCAGCGCCTTTGTCTTCTTGGCTGACATTTCTCAGCAACGCGCCCCTGATGCCTCCTCTTCGTTCAGTGGCAGGAGGCGCCAGACAATTCAGTCTTCTGGAGGTAGCCGATGTTCGAATGACAAATGAGTGATTTCCCAGCAGCAGGGCAGACAGCTCCTGGATTGCCCTGGGGCACTGAGCCAAGCCAGCCTCCAGAATCTTGAATAATGGAGCTCTCCCAGAGAGGGAACTGAAATACCCCTGGAGATGTCCCTTACAGATTTCCCTTTAGGGCCCCCGTGGGGAGCTGCAGCACTGTATTGGACGCCTGCTCCAATCTCCTGAAAACACAGGCCAGCCTGAGAAAATGGCTGCTGGGCCTTCACCACCTATCTGCTTCCAAACAAACTGGCTTCCCCGCCGGCAGGCAGCCCCTCCGTGTGCACTGTATGCCTGTCAGGCAATAGTACCTTTGCAAAGTCCACCGGGGAGGAGGAGACAGTAATCAGAAGCCAGGATTCAGACCCTTGCATAGAGAAGCTCCAGTTTAGCACCAGTTTCCAATTACATAAGCAATCTTTGCAATGGACCCATACCGGAATATCCAATACAGGGCACCTGGGACTCCGACCCCAGCTTCCTGGCTCAGACTCTGTCTCCGTCAAATGCCCAGCAACAGAGAATTGGGAAGCTTTAGAGCAACATTTCCCCTCCTGGAACCGCCAGTCAAAAGTTTCTGTGGTATCGTCAGGGCAAAGAGAAGAGGCTGGGGAGTGAAGCTTCCAGCTGGAGCCACCCGAGCAGATTTCCTCGCTGCAATTACCAACTCCACTCCTTCCAAAGAGCTTCCCGGAATAAATATGGATGCACATCTGTCCTGCTAGGGTACAACAAACAAGCAGGGCATGCACAGCCTCCTTTCCCCACCACGCTGCTCATCACAGCTCAGTCATCGGGAGCAGGAAAAGCATTACCTCCTGTCAGTTACACTTAGCATGGACCAATGAGCAATGTTAATGGGAGAATTGGGTGACTATTTCAAGAGGGTAGCTTTGGGCTTGCCTCCCACAGCCCAGGCCTTCGTGATGCCTTTCAAAGAGCCTGCCTGGTGCATTTTTTTATTTGGTTGCTTTATTATTTTAATTTCCGTTTGTTCTGCTCAACCCCATGGCTCAGGGGCTCTCTTGCAGCAGCTGTTGGCAGAACTGCTCGGAACCATTCCTCAGAGAGAGGGGCAGGGTGTCGGTCTGCTGCTCGGGACCGACTGGACAAGGGGTGGGGGGGCACTGATCAAACAAAATGGCGGGGGTAGCTTTTAAACAAAGAGCATCACGGTCCTCAGCATAACCGATAACTTTTTCTGCCTCCACTGTGCTGTGTTCCCTTATCCTAACTGACCAAATCTTGGCACACAATGCCCCAGGGTGTCTCAGCGGCACAAGGTGGGCTACGTGACGCTGATCTCTGAAAGTTGCTCCCCTTTGCTGGAAACTAAAGAAATGAAAGTTAAGGGTCTGTTTTAAAACTTTCCAAGACCAGAAACTGAATTAAGGCGGCCAGCCTGCCCTGAGGACATAGAAATAACATGGCCTGGAAAGAGACGAGCAAGCAGCTCCCACTCACCTACTTACACGTGGGTAGAATACTGACAGCATACTGACTCTACTCACCCGCCGCGTCTCAATAGCACATGAGCGCTCCAAACTCCGGGAGCCCCTCCATGCCTCCTGCGCTTGTCCTTGGTACCGGGATAGCGATGCTGATGTTGGTCGGAAGACGCCTTTGACAAGTGGAAGCAGCATGCGCTAGCACTGAGCATCAGGACTTTCCGTTCTATCTCTGGCTCTGCTGTTTTAACCCCGTACCCAAACTGTGCCTCAGTTTACCCAGAGAGCGAACACCAAGACTCTGAAGTAGGCATTAAGATCTAGAATGTTCTCCAAGATGCTCAGACGCAACATGCTACAGAATGGGGACCGCTTGGGTTCTTAAAGAAATAGCCGCCTAGCCCAAGAGAAAGTGCAGGGCATCCGTGCCCCCACGAAACAAACAGCACCACAGCCGTGCCTCTTTCACTCAGATTCTGTTTTCAAAAGAGCCAATATTCAGTGTCCCAGGGAAAAGACACCCAGCTGCGGGTGCCCACACTGCCCGGGCTTACACGGGTATCGGAGCCTGCCCGGCATTCCTGCTCTGCGGGCAAATGGAGGATTTGGGCTTCTGGCCTGCAGGAGCAGACCATCCCTGACTCACCCTTGGACAGCAGAAAGCTATGCATGGGATCCAGGGGAGAAACATGAACAGCTGCATGAACCTGTGCAGTGTCTCTGCCTGCTAAGGAAGAGGAGCCCCCTTATTGCGTGAGAGAGTTAATGTGCATAGAGATCAGCTCTTCCTATCCCGACTCAGGGTCTCTCTAAGCGGGCCTCCAAATCTGGCACAGCTGGCTGGCTGGGCTTGCGGGTGGCCCTGGGCTGGACCAGTGGCCAGGAGGGAGAGGCACTGGCAGAGCTGGAGGTGGTGCGGGGCTGTGACAGAACCGTGCACATGGGGAAGCCAGGACTGGAACAGCAGAGGGGCTGAACGTCTAGGATTGAGAGACATCAGCCAAGTTGAGCGGGGAGCCCAGGAGGGGCTGCACGTCAGGACAAAGGCATGTTAGCAGAGCTGGGTGTGCAGAGGGGAAGCTTACACAAAGCCTGCCCGCACTCTCCCTGAATTCCTAGCTGCAACGCTAGGCAGAGCCACGCCATCTCTTCTGAAGTCCAGGCAGAATCGCCCTCCTGCTGGGCTTCATTTCAGAATCCAGGGTTATCATTACAGGGGGAAAAAATAGCTGTTTGCTCACTCATCTGTGTGCCAATTTTCCTCAAAACCTCCCAATCCTTTTCTCCGGGTGCTGCCCCTGAGGCCTATTAGACTCCACAGACCTTTGTCTCCCTGCATAGATAGGCCCTGCGTGCGTCTGTTTGATACAGAAACATACAAGCCCTTATTACGGCCGTCCCTCTGAGTGGCTCAAGGACACTCTGGAAGCATGCAAGATCTTATCCTTACAGATACTCCATCTCGGGCAAGGAGTGCTACCCGGGATGCCCTTTGGCCCCCGTCCCTCCTGTTCCTAGCTCAGACCTGAGAACACTCCCTGGAACAACACTGCACAGTGCTTGAATGCGCTATCTACACAGCACCATCCTCCTGGGTGTCTGACACGGCGGCACCGAGCAATGACGTGTGTACCAGCACAGCCCCGGCAGTTAGGGCACATTCTTCTGACTCGGGTACCTTGGATGGTGCTTTTCCTGGGGGATCCAGGACTCTGGGTTGCAGGCAGAGCTGTGGATAGCATTGAGGTGCATCGGCAGAGCTTGGAGGGTCCTAGGACTGGAACACGAAGGGGTCTGACAGGCCAGGAGTGAGCTAGATCTGTGCACGCTTGGAGGGGAGGAAAGCCCATACACAGCCTGCCCTAGGCCAGTTCCGCCCTTCAGAGGCTCAGAGATGGGACTGAGATGCTGCAGGCTGCCAATGACACCATGCACCTGCCCATCTCCTGCCTGCAGAAATACCACCTCTCTGCCTCAGCATGACCACCGGAGCACAGCGCCATCCGCTGGTGGGGCAGGAAGGGGGCACGTGCCACAGCCACCCCACTGGCACCTCTTGGGTCACAGGCCTGAAGAGAAGAGGAAGCTGTATTGCTACAGATGGGGCGCAGCTGCCTGGCTTGTTGCAGACTCTGACCTTTCCTGTCACCAGTCCTCCAGGGAACAGGCAGCCTTCCCCGTGCCGCCGTCTGTCTCACATCACTTACACACCACGAGCTAATTGGCCTCGAACTGCTACTAATGGAAGCGGAACCTGGAGCTGTGTCAGGCACTGAGTGTTTCTGCTGTCACCGCCTGCATGTGTCCTTAACTCCTCCGGCGTCACGCCTGACCCAGGCAACGGGGAAGCCACAGTTCCATGCACATGCTACATAGGCAGAAAAGCCCCGGTACAGTCAGGGAGCCCCTGCCCCCCACAGAGCGGATGGCATGGGGAGAGCGATTTACAAAGTAGCCCTTACGAAGGGCAGGGCACATGCACCATCATCCTGGTTGGAGCGGCCCAGCATGAGAGAGAGGGAGGGGCAGGCCTGTCCTCTCCCTGCCCCCTGTGCAACGGCATTGAGCAGAAAGAACAACATGAGCAGGATCCCCTAGGAGGCCAGTGATGGGTGAGGTTCCGGGGATACAAGCTAGTCCAGGCCTTGGGTACTGCAAGGCCAGGGGCGGTAGGAACAGCCTGGCTGGATGAGGTCTAGAGAGGCCCGATAGAATCTCAGCTGCAGGGAAACTGAGTGTGCAGCTGCCAGGAGCTGTGTGCGCAAACCGTACTGGAGCAATAGTACGGCTCTCTGCCACGGGAGCATTTCCACCAGCCAGCATCCTTCCCCCACAGCCATCTCAGGCACTGACGCCTCCAGCTCAGGGCATGAAATTTGATAGGTGAGGATCAGCTGGAGGCGAGGCAGGCTCAGAATTAACTTGACGTGTTAATTTCACGTCCTTCCGGGTCTTTGCCCTGCAGAAAGGATTTCCTGGGGAAGGGATATTAGCAGGGGAACACCATTTTGAAGCCTGGCCCCTGGGGAAAACACAGTAACACCACTGGAAACATGGTAAATCGGGATCCTTCTGGCCAGACGCAGAGCGCTAACATTAACTCACCTCTCATTTATCATCTGCCTTTGTAAGGGAGACGGGGAGCGGCATCAGACAGGGAGGGAGGGCTACCCGATGCATCTCCCTTTTCCCCAGCACAGCCTTGCTTCCGATGTTTGGCTGTCTTGGTGAACCACCTGCCACGGCAGCAGTGACTGAGGCCCCAGTTGCCTTCATAACGGATACATCCTACACATCATGAGAAAAGTTGACTCCTCAGGCGGCCCCTGTGAAGCCAGAGAAACTGCCCAAATGGACCACTCCAGGCATCCATCTAGTCCAGTGTCCTGTCTCAGTCAGTGCCCAGAGGAAGGTGAGGTCATCTCCTTCCCATAACTAGGGCTCAGGCTGATCTTACTGGTTATTAATTGGCTTAAGCCCTGAAGCATGAATCCAAAATCTGTGTTAGCGTTACATCAAAGCAAGGGTTAACCTCAACATTTACCCCCCCAATCTGTTCTGCACTTCCTTCCCCTTTTGGGTCCGAGAGCTCTGGCTGCGGTTCTTCCTCCGCACCCTACCCAGCATTCCCGTTACTCCTCAGTTATTCTGGAATATGCCAGCGCTGGCAGACAGAATCCTGAATTCCTTGAAGTTATTTCAGGACTTGTCAGACCTGTGCCTGGGGAAGCAGGAGTTTTAAGAATCTGCCGCGTTTCCCTTGTCTTGTTACAAAAGCTAGGCAAAGTGTGAGTTATGGCGGGGCTGGATGTGCACATATTCTGATAAGGGAGAATAATAACTTGTCAAAGATATATATGTTATGTGTTTTCTTTCCAGACAGAATATATATTGGGATAATTCATCAACTTGCCTGGCACTGGCCAGGAGAGGGGGGGGGAAATAGAATCATAATCAAAAGAAGCCAATGTAGAAAAACCCTTTTGCATTTAGTGCTGTTTTGCCCCATATAGTTCTGCTCTGAATTGTGTTTATTAGGGTCTCTTCAGACTGTTCCCGTGGAGTTAGCAGGAAAGTAGCCAGATTGGCAGCCCCATTGACTGAAGTCTGTTAGCTATCGGCAGAAGAGGGACAGCTGGGAAGAGCCCGTAAAAACCTCCCCCACAGCTCTGCTGATGTGCCTGACTCCTAACCAATCTGCGTGCCCCTCATTACTCCACGCTACACTGCTCTGCCAATGCGCCCCACTCCTGACCTGCAGGCCTCCTGCTATTCCAGTCCCCTGCTTGTGAGAGGCCGAGATTGCCATTGGGGTGGTCCATACTGAGATGTGGTCAAATGTTCATTAAGGGACATGCCAGAGGCCCCCAAACACATTTTGTATCCAGTTCCAAGCCTGGCCTCCAGAAGAGAAGTGTCAGAAAATGCAGCCTGAGAAATAAAAGAACTCCCTCTGAATTAAGTAAACAAAAAAGGCAGCTTTCTGGTCCCGCTGCCCGCTTCACCCAAAGCATGCACCAGCACAGCAATGATCTGGTCTTTCACAATGAAAGGCTCCACTTTTCACTGATGCCAGAAATCAAACTCGTTTCAATTTTCTTCCTACTGATTTTTGTTGTTTTGCAAAAGAAAAAGCCAATCCTGGAGAGCAGGGACTGGGCATTTCCCATCAACACTCCAGTCACAGCATTGTTGGTAGTGAGTTATGGAGGGCTGGGTAACAGCGACTCTGACCATGATCAAATGACCCACACTCGGGATGACAATGGACTAAAGGCCCTGACCCTAGCGATCTCAGTACCTTTTAACATTATTGGGTGGCACTAGAGGGTGCTATTTCAGACACTCTTACAAGTTCTGTTTAACGGAATGTAAAAACAGGTCACAGAGAAATGCTCATTGTTAGCTGTGGTACAGCCATCTCTTTGTAAGTTCAGCCAAGTAGAAGTGTGTGCACTCACTGTCTCTCTGACTTCGTTCATTCCTTGGGTACAGAGGTGCTGCCTAAAGGATATACACACATAAGCAAACAAAAGCATTTCACACACACACACTTCCTTCATTCCCAACTCATTTTGCAATATCATGAGGACAACCCTGGGAATTTCTCTTCCCTACATAACTACTCTTCATTTTTTCCAACGTCTATCTTGGTTTTTACTTTATTTGTTGCATTTCTGCCACACAGAAAGCAGAATTATCCGCATAAGGGTTTTTGTTTTTTTAAGAGTTATACTAGTCTACTAGTAAAACATCAGATTTCAACACTGAGCTAAATGAAAACTGATAACACAGTGTGTGTTCAAATATCTTTGTTCCAGAAACTCTACTGGGGCTCACTCCATCCAAGATAGAAAGGCAGCCACCTCTGGTGCATAATATGGCAGCTGTTTAATAGAACAGGAGCGCATTATACGATGGGTTAGGCGAACTATCCCATATCTAATGGAACACGGTCTGGGGGGCAGAGTTAGGTTCACAACCTACAATTAGCCAAGTTAGAATTTGGCCAGGATTCCAGAGCTATAAACCCTCACTCCTGTGAAAAACGTAAGGTACTCTACAGTGTAAGGTACTCTCTTTTGTTTCATCTGACGGACAATAACTGCTGCTGAGCAGTTTCTTTTGTACCAGACTTAAAAGGAAGAGCACCCCGACTGAACCACCCCCACTACTTACTCCAGCACTTAAGTGTTCCTTGACGGTCTACCCTCCAACCACTGGCCGGGCCCAACACACCTTAATTCTTGGCAGAAACCTGCCCCTGGGCATAATACCCTGATGGAGATGTAACCAGAAGGAATGGGGCTTGCCAGAGCAATTAATTTTGCTTTAAAAAGAGAGAGACACAAGGCTGCGTCAGCATTGTGGAGGAAAGCAAAAACGATGTTTCCTATTAAACAGCCTGCTACAAACCCCAAATAAGAATAAGGTCAGAGGGAGACAAGCTGCAGGGGCTGCTTAGGCCCTTTCAGATGAATGATTACATGTAGCTGGGGTGGTGAGGCGTTCTTTGGTTTTTTTGTTTACCCCCATTAGTTTCTTGTGTCTCCAAATGCTTCCTCATCCATCTCCTTCCACTATAATTAAAGAAGGAAAACAGTAATGAAGAATCAAGGGCAGAGCAGTCCGTCAGTTTGAGAATCTCTGCTTTGGCGCATACTAATGCCATCTGCCTCTCCCTTGTCCCATCCACAGCCATGGAGAAGACACCAGTCCACGCTTCGGAAGCTTGGCTATCATAGTACTATGGGCTAGTTGGTCCAGCATGGTACAGATATGATCCTTGCTCCAGGAAGCCTCATCTTCTCCCATGCACTGAAAGGTGGTTCAGGTTCAGAGTGCTGCAGGCGTCTGGGAGTCTGTGAAAGGGTGTTAAGAAGGAAGGGTGGGAAGGTCTCTGACACATGAGAACAGGAACTCCGGAGCCAAGCATCCGGCCCCAATTCAGCAAAGCACTTTAAGCACATTCTTAAGTTCCATCCATTAAGAAGCTGGATAGTGCCAGGTTCATTTAGGGTCCCACAGGTACTGTGTGAGGTGAACAGCAGGGTCCCCCAGGGATCTGTCCTGGGACCTGTGCTGTTCAAGATATTCATTAATGATCTGGAGAAGGGGATGAACAGTGAAGTGGCAAAGCTTGCAGATAATATAAAAATATTAAATCAAGGCAGATTGTGAGGAGTTACAAGGGGATCTCACAAAACTGGGTGACTCAGCAACAAAATGGCAGATGAAATTTAACATTGGTAAGTGTAAAGTAATGCACATTGGAAAACATAATCCCAGCTACACACATATGATAGGATCTAAATTAGCTGTTACCATTCAAAAAAGATCTTGGAATCACTGTGGATAAGTTCTCTGAAAACTTCAGGTCAACAAACAGCAAGAGTCATAAAGTTCCTAAGATTCTGGTAGCCTATAGGGAAAGGGGTAGAAAATAAGACAGAAAATATCATCCTGTCACTATATAAATCCATGGTGCGCCCGCACCTTGAATACTGCATCCAGTTCTGCATGGTGCGCTCGCACCCCATCTCAGAAAAGGATATAATGGAACTGGAAAAGGTTCAGAGAAAGATGATCAAGGGTACAGAACAACTTCCTGACAAGGAGAGACTAAAAAGATTAGGGCTGTTCAGACTAATGGGGGATATGATAGAGGTCTATAAAAGCATGTTTGGTGTAGAAAAAGTGAAGAGAGAAGTGTTATTTACCCTTTCCCACAATACAAAAACCAGGGATCACCCAATGGAATTAACAGGCAGCAGGTTTAACACAAACAAGAGGAAGCACTTTTACACACCACGCATAATTAACCTGTGGAACTCATTGCAATGGATGTTGTGAAGGCCAAAAGCATAATTGGGTTCAAAAAAGAACTGGATACGTTCCTGGGGGATAGGCCCAACAATGGCTACTAGCCAAGACAGTCAGGGATGGAACTTCATGCTCAGGGCGATCCTAAACCTCAGACTGCCAGAAGGGGAAGATGGGGATGGCTGTCTCCAGACATGCCCTGTTCTGTACACTCCCCCTGAAGCTCTATCAGCGGCCCCTGTCAGGATACTTGGCTCAATAGATCATTGATCTGTTCCAGTATGGCCGTTCTTAATGTTCTTAAAGATGCTGAGGGGGAGGCTTTGGAGAAGGGGAGTTTCACTGCGGGTAGCTATAGTTCAGTGAGGAAGAAAGAGGAGACTCCTCCAAACAGAAGCTTTTGGAAGGCGAGTTCAGAGTGGGACATCCCAAGCAAATGCTGAGGTTAGTTATTGTTAAAGAACGGTGGCTCTTGGCAGTGCAGAAGTGAAAGTCACGGATATACAGGAGACTCTCAGATGCCATGGTGCTGGGCACCATATCAGGACCTAGATGTAACCACACGATCCAAGCATCTCATTGACCACTGTAGACACTCATTAACTCCGCCTTACAACCTCCCGGCACATATTCCATGCCTATCCC
Source organism: Malaclemys terrapin pileata (assembly GCF_027887155.1). Lineage (NCBI taxonomy): Eukaryota > Metazoa > Chordata > Testudines > Emydidae > Malaclemys > Malaclemys terrapin. The sequence goes on from NC_071519.1 coordinate 33,038,804, forward strand.
ACAGGCTGGGCTTTCACCCAACATTGCCACCTCTGGTGCAGAACACAGCAGCTGCCTACCCAAGAATATGCATCCTTTTGATTAACACTAGGGGCAGGGACAGTGATTTGGGCGAGACCCTTCCCTCTCAGCCTCTCTTTCGCTTCCCACCCATTGTATGTCGTATCTATTTAGACTATATTCTCCACAGGACAGGGGCTATCTTGTGCTCAGTCTCTGTTCAGCTCCCAACACACTGGGGCCCTGATCTTGGGTATGGCATCTAGGTGCTACCGTGATATAATTAAGAATAATTGATGCAGGACAAGAACATAGGCACCATTTAAAAGACAAGCAGGTGACATTTTAGAGTGACCCCAGAATACCAAAGAGCATGAATTAGCTTCACTGTGATAGTCTTTCCCCATTTACTGTGGCCTGCGTTCCATCCTGGCAGGCGGCCTACAGCTCAGCATTTGATACCCCTCTCCCCCATTCAAACAGGCCCATCGTGTCTACCTTACACCAGGAACGCAGACCCCACCGGGAGGTTGGCTGACCACTCTCTGGAGCATCCAGGGGCCCAGAAAATGAGGGAAAGGCCATAGACTGTTCTCCCACCGCCAGTGCAACACGCTTCACCAACAGGTAAAGCCCAAAGCCACTTCTCTGACAAAGGAGCCCAGCTGCAGAGCTGCCATCCCGGCTTTGTTTCCCTAGCAACTGAAGGCTGCGGGATACACACTTAGTAGCGGAAGAGGTTGATGTAAATAAAATCCCTGGTAGTCTAGTTTCATTCTGAACAGACTGAAGGCAAAAGGGCCTGCCCTCCAGAGACACGCTCGGTTTAAAAAGGAATAAAACCGCTGACCTGTGAAACAGACGGAGTAATATTTTGCCAGCGGTGTGTGCGTGTCTTTGCTTCCTGAATTTAAATCTTCCCCTGCCAAATGGAGAACTCAAATCCCCACAGCACAAACATCTGGGAATCACATTGCTGCTGGCGGATTGGTCTCTGCGTGATGGGATTCGTTCCGATGAACACGTCTGGGTGTTGGCTCAGCACCCATCCGGGTCATGTAACCAAAGGCATCTGTCCTGCAGCCACTCCAGCACAGCAGCGATTCTTCCTTCTCTGCCCAGCTAGATTGGTGCTTTACCCTTTGAGCCTTGAGCCAATGCCCCAGCCAGAGGAGAGGGGCCGCGCACACGGAGCTGCCTCCCACATGGATTGTGAGGGCTGGGGGAGAGGGTGCAGCTTTCCCCCACCCCTAAAAGCAGAGGGCAGATCCCCCTCCTCTGCTTGGCCCCCCACAGCTCCCCCTCCTGTTACAAGCTGCTTTAGCCCGTGGTGATGCGGGTTAGCTAGAGCAAGCAAAGGCACGGCCCAGGGAGGAGTTTACCCTCGGCCCAGGGGTCTTGTTCTTGCACCCAAAGTTCTCAGGCACCGCTGGGTCCTCAGCTCCCATCAGGGGGCTACACTCAGATTGCAACAGTTTCTTTCAGCTGCAGAGCTTGCAACCGTCACCTTGAAATGGAATCACCGCCGTGTGCTCTACATGGTGCTACATCTCAGATCACTATCTTGCTGTGAGCACATGGCCCCCATGCTCTGGGGCCTGCACTGACTGTACAGGTGGGGCTTTGGCCTGCAAAGCCCTAAACGGCCTTGGAACAAGCCTGCCTTAGACCGGTCTGCTCCTCACACTGCTCTGATGCTGCCATGACCAGCAGACACCCTCAGCAGGAGCCCCGACCTTCCCGAGTTCGCTAGCAAACAGCTTCAGGGGGAGGCAGCTGAACTTTTCAGGTCTCCTCTGGACCTTTGCATCTCATCCCTTGCTCCCTGAGCCAGTCCTGAGCAATACCTTCTGTCCCTCTACAGCCTGTGTTGCAGACACCACTTGTTACATGGGGTGCACGACAGGAACCGTAAACACAAATGCAACCATACGCAGCTAACACCCCCTCCACAGAGAAAAAGGGACAAGACAGCCCAGTCCCCTTCCTTCCAAAGGACATGGCTGTCTGTTTAATTCAGCTGATTCATGAATCTCTCTGCTGTGCCAATAGTCATCTATCCATCCCCTCCAACTCCCTCCCTGTCCCCCCACAAAGGAGACTGCGGCCTTAATCTGGACAGCTGGAAAAGATGCCCAAAGTTGAAAGAAGACAGACTATTTTTCTGCCCCTATGTCAGATCAGGAGAGCTGGCAATACAGAGACAGCAACAAGGGGGTGTGAAGTGAAGAGGTGTGGGGGATGCGGGGAATTGTCAGATTCTGCTTGTATGAACAATTATCTCTGTGGGGAACTCCCTTCCCATCCCTTCCAGCCCCTTCCCAAAAAATCTGATCCTAGAAGGCCCAAATACAGCCGAGGAGCGCACCTTCCTCGCTCCTGGGCTGCTTATGTTTTCTAACAGATGCATTCTTTACCAGCACCAGCAGCTGGACATGCTGTCCTGGTCCCCGTCTCCCTGCCCTGACACGCTATCCTAATGATATCGTACAAGCCACCCTGGGAGGAGGCGGCCGCGGGATGCTCTTGGCTGGCTCAGCCCTGGCTCACCACAGCGTATTGTGTAACCCTTGTGTGCCTGAGACACTGTGCTGGGATGGAGCATCACGTCCAGGAGATAGGAGACGGTCAGTCTTTAGAGGCACAGCCATGGGCCGGAGAAAGTGGGAGGGGAGAGGAAAGGCAGGTCAAGCAGTGGGAGGGACGGGTTAGTCTGGTCCTCTGTAGGAAAATGAGATGAATGGGGAGAAGCAGCAGACACTAGGGTGCCCTTGCTCCCCCCTCAGGCCACTCAGCTCATGCCCCAGGTGTTAATCACCAGCTTCATGTCTACGGCCTGCTTCACACAACCCCCATCCCCATCTGGTCTCCGCCCCATCCCATCCCCTGCTCTCCTCACAGGGTGGGCATGCCCTGGTGAGTGGTCCCCATAGCACCATGGGCTGTCTCCCCAGAGGTGCTCGTTCCTCCCCAGCACAGATGGCCATGCCAGGCCTGCTCTCGGGCCCAGTCCTGAACCATCCTGGAAGAGCTGGGGTGGCTCCATGTGGAAGACACCCAGCAACTCAAATGCAAACCCGGCTGCTGTGCTCATAGCACTGAGACCTGGTATTCCCAGCCTGTCGCTGAAGCTGGAAGCGGAAAGGGCAAGGTAGCCATGTGCCTGAAGAACGATGGAGGAAAAGGTCCTAGCTAAGACATCTTACAGAATAGAACCCTTTACTTCCTGGACAAGCAAAGGAGACCCTTGCAAACCACACATTGAACACACAGACAGGAAGAGCAACACGCAGGGTGTGTGTTAAATAAAAATCAAACCACCCCCCTGGAGTGTCTTATGCCCTATGACACCCCACTCCTGTCAAAGACAGGAACTGACAGGGTAGGGCAGTTTTCTTCCCACCTCCGTGACTGGGAGTCAGATAGTAACTTGCTCTCCAGAAGGATTTCCCCAGCCCTCTTGCACTCTGAGAGCCACAGATGGCAGCATCCATCTAGCCCTGCCAGGACCCCTCCTCTGCCTCTCTCTAGGCGAGAGCTGCCTCTGCCCATTGCAACAGCTGCCTCACAAGGAGGCAGGGAGCTGTTTAAAGCGAAGCCTTGAAAACATTAGAGCCAGCAGAGAAGCCACCCCACCCCCATTACCTCACAGAGCATTTGCTACAAAGGCAATGCTGTTGAATAGGCAGATGTATTAGCAGAAAGTATCCCCGTTTATCCAAACTGGGCCTCCTGAGAGCGCTCTGGCTTTACCGTACCAAGCCATAAATCCAACTCAAATGTTACCCCTCCAGCAAGAGACTAAAAGGAAGCCTCTACTTAGACATTAGCACTCCCTGCTGAGATTCCCACACCAGCCTCCTCTAAAGCTCTCTCCCCTTCACGCTCACCCAGCGGGGTTAACCTTTACTCTGTGAATATTTGCGGATTATTTCCTGATTGTGAACAATGCACCTCCTTCCATCGTCTGCTCGGAGGGTCTGTTAGTTCCAGGAACATATGCAGAAATATATAGATCTGTACATTGGCAATTACCTGCTCCCAAAACTGGACACCTGCTAATTATTTTCAAACTGCCAGATGGTGCAGTCATAAAACTCTAGCCCCAACACACACACACACACACACACACACACACACACACACAAAATGGCCAGATTTGCCTCATATGTGCGAAGGGATTAGAAATCAAGCTCCTCGCCAATTAATTAGCAATTACTTTGAAAAATAAACATTCTGGTAAATAAAAGTTGCTGCATTCTGCAGCGATGTGTAACTGACATGGGGAGGAAAGCTAATGCTGTATCTCCATCTGAACAACAGCACACAGAGAAGGTGCAGAATGCCCTGCCCACCAGGGAAGCTATGCAAAGTGTTGGAGGTAGTGTCACCTCATGGATCTGCCACTGACCTAGGTGACCTTGAGCAAGTCACCTCCCCTGTGTGTCTGTTTTCCCCTCCCACGCTTTGTCTGGTCTTTTCTATTTCGATTGTCATCTCTTCAAAGCAAGAACAGTCTCTTGCTATGTGCTTGTACGGTACTTAGTGCAACAGCCCTCAGCTCTCACGTATATAGGTGCTACCACAAAACAATAATTATTATAATCACACACAGAATTGGCCCACTGGCCACAGCACATGCTGGAGCAGGCTCATCTGACCCTTCCACCTGAGTTGCTCCTGAAGATTTGAACTTTGGAGAAAGGTTCCAGAGAGAATACCACAGGACTTTTGGAACCTCATAATATAAAATGGGATGTTTTTCCTCTACACATATAGAGGAGTTGCATTTACTTAGTCAGTGCAACTATTCCATCCTATTTTCCCAAAGTTCAGCTGAGGGTGGTGTCTGGTTGTGACTGTATAATAATATATAATATAATAATTCCAGCATAAATGGAATAATATACTGTGGACTACTGAAAACTGAACAGGCCCCAAGTTATATCTGGAAGGGCTTCATTACAGAGAAGACTAAAATGCAAGAGATTCAAAGAAACAGCCATTTGAGCAAAATAATAAACACAAATATCAAATAACTTGGTGCCCTGCTGTATAACGCTTCTTAGACTCTACACAAAATAAGTAGAGCTCGTGCAACTGAGAAAATTACATTTACAATGTGTGTCTCTGCTGTGTTTTCCCCACTTGAGGATGTGAGTGGAATAAGCTGCAGGAAGACTGCAGGTTAGAAGTTGGCAAATTCCTTACCCTTATAAGGACCACATAAAGCTGTAGAGTAGATTTATAAAATGATTTGTCAACTGACAAGCAAAAATATATTACCAATTTAGGACTGTGATTTGCCTGCAACTTTTTAATCCTTGAGTTGTTGTTGAATAGATTAAAGTGTCTGCTTTGATCCATGCATGTAGATGGAAACATAAATATAGCCGTCACTTATTCTTTCAGCACCACGGACAGCGATGTCATTGCCCATCACAGAGGCTTCCCAACTGCAGAAGAGTAATGCATGTGAATGACCTTCTTGCCATTCAAATCCCATTGCATTACAGCAAGGCTTTTTGGGGGGGGGGGTTGGGGTTTTTTTATTTGGCTGCCTCTTTCAGATGGCTCTTTGTCCACCTAATTTGACTGCTGCACACATGGAAAGAGTAGCTCAGGGGCGGGAGAAAAGCTTTTTGCAGGGTTGAAAGGCATTGCCATTGAGAAACTGACAGGGATGCTTGTTTGAATGTGGGCACTTGCCGTTGGTTGTTAAAGTCACTTATTGTGAAAATTTAAAATAAGTAAAATAAGAACAGAATCTCCATCATTCACAACAGTGCCTGCCCATCACAAAGTCCCTGGGATACTGTATTAAAGTTTCAGCAACTGAAAAGAACTTGTGCTCAGTGGCCCAGATGCAAAATGGACACTTCACAGAACAGAAGAAAAATGGGCTAAAGGAAACTAAATCCAGAATAGAAAGGCTGGTGAAACCCAAGCTGATCTTACCAGAAAGGTGTGTGCCAAGCTGTGGATTCTCACCCTAAGATACCCTGCTAACTCTGAGAATGTTCCCCAAACAACTGTACAAGGATCCTGTAACTTGACAATCACACAAGTCTTCCAACACAGAGTAATAATACTTTGTACTTTGGTAACATCTTTAATCTTGGGGCGCATTTCAAAATAATTCATTAATTAAGGCTCACACAACACTTTAAGACAGGGGTAATGCTATTTCCTCATAGTGAGGAACAGCTATGTTAAGTGACATGGCCAAGGTCACATAATGAGTCAGTAGTGGAGTCAAGAATAGAACCCAGGAGTCCTGACACCCAACTGCCTATTCTAACTAATAGACAGCACTTGTCTCTTGTGGTTTTGTCTCTATATGTTCCAGAATGCTTGGCTCTCCCAAGCTCAGTGTTTCAAAGGGATTAGAGAGGCAGTCACCCTCTCTAGCTGTCTCCCAGGACTCTTACTCAGCTGATCAAAGCCTGATGACCCGCTACGAGGATTAAATGCTTCACCAGAAGCCAGTCGAGTTGGTGATCAGTAATGCTATGTTCCAGAGTGCAGAGGGAAGGCGCAATTCTAGGAGGCTGGAAGCAATGAGAATGAGAGGGGGGATTTGGACTGTAATCCTGTCTATTCTCAGTACATGCTTGGTTGATTATGTCATCCTTCGTCAACTGGCAGGCATCTAGGAGTGGACTTTATGCTTTTCAGCCTTCCTGTCAGAGCAAATCCTTCTCACATTAAGCCATAAAGCAGGGTTATGCCGGTGAAACTTCCCTTCACACTGATGTATTGGGTTTCATTGCCGCTCTCTCAGGATCCTTAAACTACCCACCTCAAACTACTCGCCTTCCACTGCTGCAATGAGGCCATCTTTGGTATCACCTTCTGCAGGCTCAACTGCTCCTGCCAAGGCAGCACACGACAACTCGATACAAGGTTACATCAGATGGGGGCATGTCTGCTTTGGACAGGGCAAGAGACCAGCCCACCTAATAGGCCTTTCCTTTCCACTTTCCGGATTGAGTAGGACAGCCCCAAGTCAAACACATTCAACCCCTTTCAAATATGTTCTAGGTGGAGCACAGCCACTGCAGCGGTAGAGCAGGAAGGGCTGCTTCGCCAGCCGGAGCATTTGCTCGACTGAGAAGTCATCCATTGAGAACACGGAGGGAATAAGAGTGGTTCCAATGTTGGAAAGGCCCGTGTCCAACAGGGGTGGCTAATCCTGATTCCCCCTCTTCCCCCCGGACACATGAACTTAAACAGGCCCAATGACCTGCAACTATTTGATCATGGGGCTTCAGTTTGCCCCACTGTAGAGAGAAAGTCCAGAACCAGCTCCCAATTCAAATGTGTCTGGGCTTTGGAGAGGTTCCCACCCAGGTCAGACCTTCCCATCCTGCCCCGCAGGCAACATGAGAACGGCTCCAGTACCTGGGCAGTTGAATAAGCAGGGAAGGGCCCAATGTATTTTATTTGTCCCCCAGCAGGGGGGACATGACCCTCCTTCCTGAGAGGCGTATGTTGTAGCTAATCCAGGCCGAGTTACGGAAGGCTGGACTGCCATTTAATTTTTTTCCCCTGGACCCTTTAACTCCTACAAGCAAATAGCTTCTTTGATCACAAGGCTTTCAGCTTTCCTGTACCAACACAACCATTCTTGAGGCCAAGCCAGCTCACAATATCCCTGGATTGTGCTGCTCCTCCAGCCTCTCTTCCATCCGTATGGCTACTACTCAACCCAACCCCCGTCAGCATTCTATCAGGTCCCACTCCCCTCCTCACTCCCCCTGATTCCTGGGCTTACAAAAACCACTGTGACTGCAGGGGTTCCTGGAGGAGATCAGTACTTCCCACCTCCAAAGTGACCTTTACAGTACGAGGTCTTCCCCACACCTCTGTCCTCTACAATTCACAGGGTGGCACCTCCACCTGGATACAGAGCAGCAGGCTAGTAACCCTGATCTCAGACAAAAGGCAGGCTCCAGGCCCTACTGTTATGTATGTCTTCAGCAGCCAGGACCAAACAGCTGTGAACAGTGGGATAAAGGTCTGAACAGCTCCAAAGTAATAGCAAAGGCAGATAAGATTTGTAGAAAATAGCTTAGAGCAGCATGATTTGTCATGCAATTAGCACTCAAACAATAGCCACAGAAATGTCAAGGTAACAGGGTGATACATGGAATTACCCTGACATTTCATTTAGTGGAGATTTGTATGGACTTGCCAATGTTTTAATTATACCATAAAAGCCACTGGCTCTCAGCTGGAAGGCACCTGTCTTGTAGGGGGCGCTTCTGCTTGTGTCTTTTTAAAAGAAACTCTCGGCAAATTTGAGCACCTGCCCCACAGGGCTCCATGCACAAGACTTCATGTCCCAACTTATGCTGATCCCCCTACTGCTAGTCAGCAGTGAGCGGCCTTAAAATGACACAGTCACCTGGCACCATAGTAGAAGTCTGTGGGGCATCTTTCACTCTGCCCACTGCATGGCCATTGCAATCCTTAATTCTCACCCTCAGCTGTCCCCGTGCCACTGGACTGTCCTACTCCACCACCCAGCCAGTCCTGAGCTGCCCACACACAGCTCCACGGATGCACTATACCGTCCTCACATGCATCTCCCCCCCTGGGGGGGAGGGTATATATATTTCAAGGCTGAGTTTAGGGATAATTACATCTTCCCTATCCTGCTACCAATAGATGATGCTCATTTATTAATTGGCTGGGTGCCAGCTGTGGGCATGGCCCTTCCCAGACTGGCATGAAGATGAGGTCCCTGTCCTGAAGCACATACGATCTAGATGGCGGATGTCTCCCTAGATGTCCCTCCCCAGCCAAGTGATTATTATCCTGCAATGACAAAAATCCCAGAGTCTCCTCCCGCACCAGTCAGCAGAGATCAGTGTTCGGGGTAATTTTATGCTGCAGAAATATGAAGCACAATTCCATTTGGAATGGCAACAAATGAATCTCTGCTTGAACAAGCTCCCCTCATCTTCTTTTCCTCTCTCCAGCCCTCATTTGATACCACTCCATGTGGCAACATCAAATACGCTCTGAATATTTTAGCTCCTGTAAAATATTTATTTGATAAATGCAAGGAAGGAAGTTAGTGGCTTCCGGTTCATGTGAACATATGCCTTTTAACAGTGGGATTCCCAGTGCCAGTCGCAAGACGAGGAAGGGATTGTGCCATTGTTCTACCCTTAGGTTTTCTAAACCAAACAAGTGCTCTGCGGCAGCCTACTTGTCCAGTAGAGAACAGTCGCTCAGCAAATGATGGTGGTAGGCGCAGTCTGAGAATCTGCTTCACTGACAGCTACCCAAGAGATGGAGACATTGTTCCCCAAAGCCCACAAAGAGGGGGGGCCCACAATTAAAAAAAAAATACTTCCTTTCAATTTCACTTGAAGAACAAAACTGCTGCTTCAGTATGTAAATAAAAGCAATCACTCTTGGAGGCAGAAAGAACTGGTGCTTTGGAGTCTGATCCGGCTTGTTCTTCAGCATTTGCTCCTGTTGTCCTATTTCTCCAAGGACCCAGAGCCCTGATGCAGCAGTGTGAAAATAGCCTTCCCTGCTCCCTGGCTCAGCCCTGCCCTGCAGCGTCACCAGATGGCCTCTGCTCTCCTCCCCTATCACCCACCCCCACCCCTCTCCAACTGTGCTCAGGAGTTATTGCTTCCAGGTGATTTACCTACAGCTCTTCAGCAATATGAAACCTCATCTGAGCTGGAAGGATGCTGATGTGTTAACCTCCGAGGAGTGGTATGTCAGATTGGTGCTCACTGGTAGGTGATGCTATAAGGTGAAGGTGTTTAACAGAGTCATTGGGTGCTGCATTTCAGTCCCAGCAGTTCCCCGGAGGGCAGGGTGAGTGGGTAAAGCAGGTTGGAACACCTTGGATGACATACACCGTTCCATCGAGCCCAAACCGTTTTATCAGAGACACATCGAGTTCAAGGAAGTTTTCAGGGACGGGTTGTGAGGTCCAGGGAGGGCTCTGCTCCACCCCAGAGAAATGAATCCAGAGCCTGACCTTTCTGATCTGCAAACAGATGCCTCGGTCCCGTTCTGTTTCATGAAAGGTTTGGGAGAAGGGTTTGAGGGACAAATGTTCCTGCCCCTCCCCCAGACCAGGAGTCTCCCTGGGACCCACGGTGGCTGGAAGCTGAGAGAGCACAGCTGTTCCTTCGTGCTCCCCAGCAGCCAGCCTGATCTCATGCACTGTGCTGGCCACTCCAGCCCCCCCTCGGGGTCCCACTCTCACCTTCACCACCCCCCATGCATGCAGAAACATACCCAAGCCCCCTCGTCTCCCTGCTTCACAAGATATTGGGTGGGCAAAAACACTGAGGGTGGAAACACACATCTTCCCCCCAATATTTCCATTGCAAGGCCCCCCTGGTTCCACCAGTCACTGCGGTACGCCAGCATCCCAGGCAAGAGGGCTCAACCTGCTCCAGGAAGGCAGGCTACTATTTGCTCAGTGCCAGAGGTGCTCCATGCCGGATATCATTCACCCCAGGGAAGGTCCAACGCGGTGATCGGGTGTGGCAGGAGTGTAGGACAGATGGCAAGAACAGACCACTGGCTCATAATTCATAGGGACAATTCGTCGGCTCCAATACAAGCAGGCAATAGGCTACTGTGCCACGCATATTGCACCAGGTGCACCACTGCTCTGATCTCGTACAACAACTTCCATTAAACTGAGCCGAACCAAAGCACTGGCAGCCTGGAACTGTTGCCGTTTCCCGTCGCCTGTTGCAAAATGTATTAAGTCCATGCTGTTGCAATAGCTGCCCTCTGGGTGCCTTGCAAGAGAGGCTCCAGCGGGTCTTTATGAAATATGCTAATAATCAGCCATTTACTTTTCGACCCCACTAAACACACAGAAGTATTTCTGTGGCATATCTCCCTCCTGCAGGTATGGGAGGTGGGAAAACCCCTCAGTGACCTCCACGTTTTCCTACGTGAAGCTGGGAGATAAACTTGCCAAAACAATCCAGCTCTGTTTATCCTATTCTCTTTAATCCTTTAATCAGCGCTGCTAATTAATTATTAATCTGCTCACCACGCTAAGATCCTTCTCAAACGCTCATGTTCCTGCCTCACCAAGCTATCAGCCAGTTTCATCCTCGTGGTTTCTAGGTAGCTCTTCGGGAATTACAGCAACACTTACAGCCTTTGGCCCTCGCACCTGGCACCACTTCACACGGGCGTCATCAGGGACTAGAAAGTTCAAACGACAGCGGGAATCTGTGAGCACTTCAAAAACTCGGGTCTGTGCCAAGCCCTTGGAGGCTTTTCAAAGAGTAGCGAGTAACAAATGCATCCTCTGGGAGGCCCGGGTCATGAGCAGCAGAGCCATTCTGTCAGAGGCTGCCAGTCCCTTGGAAGGAAACTATTGGGAGAGACGGGGAAGGCAAGTAATAGATATTAGACGTAGAGGATGACCCCTACTCTGCCACTTTTACATGGGACATGCACGCTGTGAGGAGATGGATTAACTCTAACCCTTTCTTGGGTAGAAGGCATGGACTCCATTTCTGGGCTGCCTCTCCCCATCTTTCCTTGCCTTCTCTTAGGCCTCACACCACCTAGCCACCTGGGCAGGATGTCGGCTTTAGCCAAAGCAAACTGTTTGGAGTGCCCTAACTGGCCATTGGGTGTCAGTCTTGCTCCATAGGAAAAAACATCTGCAGGGGAACTGGAAGAATCTGGGGATGGGATCATAGAGGCTTTAACCTCTAGGTCACTGGCTTGAATCCAGCCCTGGCTGGCAGAGGCTATAAGCCATTAACTGACTAATGGCTGAAAGGAGTGTCCCCATCCCACCTGGATCAATTTGGTAATAACGAATGCAGCAGTGGTTCTGGCCTGCGGCTCAGGTGAAACAGACGCAGCCAGGCAGGGAATAGAGCTGGGTGAAACGTTGTACAGGAAGAAACTGTTCATCTAAAATTGGCTCCTCCCCGCCATGAGAAGATTTGTGTGGAATTTTCCCCCTGCTTTTTTGGCAAAGCTAGAAAATGAAAAATGGGTGTGTGTTTTCAGTCCATCGTTTTCCTTTCCCGCCCCTACCCCTGTTCAGTGGTCAAATGGGACAAAGGAGAGAGGGAGGGGGGGAAAGCAAAAGAGCATTGCAAGGTGGAGGAAAGCTTTGGAATAAAAGCAAGATAGTCCTGTTCTGAAGCCTGCAGCATGGCAAAGACAGAGGGTTATCTAGAGTTCTAGGTGGGATTGAGCTCTGGCCCTGAGGACTCCATGGGGGCCACAAGCCATGCACATGGCAAGAACGTCTATGCTCGCTGCTATGTGCAGGCCTGGCCTCTGCCTCTTGGAATAGATCCCTCTGGGTGTCAGCCTATAAAACATGCCTGTTCTGCATCTCTTTCCCTGGAGCCGTCTCAGCTGATGAGAGCCCTGCATTCCAGTCCTGTGCCCCTACCGAGGATAGTTCACATTTCACCTCCCAAAGCCCCAGTGCAATCTACACCCTCCTGGAAGCACTGAGCTGCAGCCATCTCTGGGGTGATGCAGGGCAAATGGCCAAGGGTACGGAGGCAAACCCCAGCGCCCACAAAGAGAGAGCCATGGGCTGCTGAACGTACTGGCACAGCAGACATCTCATTGCTGTGAAGTGGCCCTTTTGGGGAAGTCACTTTGCCTGTCCCTCCCCCGAGCAGAGCAGCGAGGCACCATTCGTGCATGTGTGTGAAGTGCCTAGAGATCTCTGGCCCTGCAGAAATACCAAGAGTTGTTCTAGCTGCTTAGGAAACAGATTGATCTCATCACATTTACATAGTGCGGAGCCACTGGTTTGTGTCTAATGCCTGGATACTATAAAACCAGTGATCGTGTCTCAAGGCTTAGATAAACCCATTACCAAAGCCTAGATAGAGAGGGGCCTATTCCCACCTAACCAGGTATCACCTACAGCTCCAGGACGAAAACTCTGGGCCATAACTCCGCTCCTCGGCACAAGGAGACAGAGCGTTCTCTAGGACCAGCCGGAGACTCTCACACGTCTCCCCACTTCCATGCCAAGTGCATTTCTCCGACCTGGTCATCTCTAGCATAGATACATAGCAATGAGAATATTTCAAAAACAAAAAACCCTAAAACAAAACTCTCCACTGCACGCAGAGAGAACAAATGTGTGACAGGTGTGTAATCTCATTGTCTAATCCATGGCTGGAAGACACTTAGATACTACAGTGATGAGCATGACATAAGAACCTATATGGAATAGAACTCCAATTATTAGAGGGGCTGTGTGTCTCCCACAACTTAAGTCATTAGGCCCTGAGCCTCCTGTTCCATAGGGATCAGTCCTCGGATGAGGAGAACCCAGTACTAATTCCTAGTAGGTGATACAGCACAGCTCTACTTCACAATTAAAGCTTAATTTAGTCCTCACCTTTCCCTCTGAGATAAGTAGGTGATGGTCAATACAGGCAGTCCTCGACTTTATGACGTTCGACTTACGATGAACGGCACTTACGACGTTTCTGAATCGACACCCTGATTCCACTTACAATTGGTTTCGACTGTACAACACTTGGTCCCGCAATGAGTGGATTGCAGTTCCGAGTGGAGACGTTTCAAGTTACGATGCCATTTTCAGGTACCAATTGTGTCGTAAGTCTGAGGACTGCCTGTATCCCCATTGTACAGAAGGGGAAGCTGGGTCAATCCCTAAGAGACTCAACGTTAGAGCCGAGATTAGAGCTCGAGGCTCCCAGTCCTGTGCTCCGGCTGCGAGGGCCGTGTCTCTTGCATGGGCCCCGAGGAAGACGCTAGCCAATCTAGTTGCATCCCATCCAGGCTGCTGTATCAGCACTCCGTTCCTGGGGAAGCATGCCTGGCCTCCCGACCTTGAGTCAGTCTCCAGCCAACAGGAGATGAATTGAAGCCCGCCATTAAAATGTCACGGAGAAAATAAAGGTAAGGTAAACCACCTCGATGCATCAAAAGCAAAGGCAATCAGTCCCAGGCATGTCCCCCTAGGAAATTATGTAGAGTAATTAATCAAAAAGCTAATGAGAAATGTGTTTTCTTTCCCAGCCTAACACCACATCATATTCTTATTAGCCAAGGTTATTACAATAGTAATCATGCATGCTCTGAGTTCAAATTGGGTTTTTTGCTCCACTGCCACCAATTTAGAAACCTATTAATGGAAAAGATAAACCCTGATACACAAATCAGCCCTTTGTGTTTATTCACCTGTTATGTGATAATCGCTGCCTGTGACCTACAATCAGCTAACATATTTTGGCTGTTATCTAATTACAGGCTAACCTTCTGTCCTGGCCACTAACCTCGCCCTGGAGCCATCTTCCCTTTTAAAAAACAAACTCTCCCAAGTGTAGGGCAGCTGGTGCTAGGGGAATCAGAATCATAGAACTGGAAGGGACCTCGAGAGGTCGTCTAGTCCAGTCCCCTGCACACATGGCAGGACTAAATATTATCTAGACCACCCCTGACTGGTGTTTGTCCAACCTGCTCTTAAAAACCTCCAATGATGGAGATTCTACCACCTCCCTAGGCAATTTATTCCAGTGCTTAACCACCCTGACAGTTAGGAAGTTTTTCCTAATGTCCAACCTAAACCTCCCTTGCTGCAATTTAAGCCCATTGCTTCTTGTCCCATCCTCAGAGTTTAAGAACAATTTTTCTCCCTCCTCCTTGTAACAACCTTTTACATACTTGAAAACTGTTATCATGTCCCCTCTCAGTCTTCTCTTTTCCAGACTCAACAAACCCAATTTTTTCAATCTTCCCTCCTAGGTCATGTTTTCTAGACTGTTAATCATTTTTGTTGCTCTTCTCTGGACTCTCTCCAATTTGTCCAGGTGGCAGCTTAGCAGCCCTGCACATGAGAATGAGCTGTTCGGCCTCAGAACGGGCACAGCGTGGTTCCTTCAGGCTGCTCTGCTAACAGGCCTCAGCCCTGCCAGGAAGGGTTCGGCCTCCATTGCTCACTCAGCCCTGGGGCTTTCTGCCTGTAAGGGAGCCAGTTGTGAGGTACACACTTGATCTCAGTGCACACGTGGTTGGGAGGGGCACCTGGGGCTCTCCCTGTGGCGCACAGTTTACTCTCCTGAGAGAGGTGCTTTGGTCTAACTAGCGCCTTTGGCTGAGTGAGGCGGTATCGGAGGAAGGCTGGTGGCTTGTGACATACGGGGGGTGGGGGGATCTGACTAGATCATCTAATGGTCCCTTATGGCCTTAAACTCGATGGGACGTCTTTGTTCAGAGAAGCACCAAGTTCACGTCACACCAGCCACTGAGGAGCTAACAGTCAGTCACTACTGGCTGGATGTGAACCCGTGAACTGGAGGTACAACGGCTCCCTGGCCCCTCTCATCAGTCCCCTGAGCTGTGCAGGTGACCAAACTTTTCCCTAGCAACGTTGGCTCATGTCACGGTTAATTCCGAGAGCTTTGCAGAATGCATGCTATTATCTCCATAATAGCTGCACCTGTCCTTGCAGTAAGAAGGGTGCGCACGGACCATGCCACGGCTGCTTTCCTGTCCGTGTCCTCTCTGCATTACTACTGAAAGGAAAAAGCCCTGCTTCCCATGACTGCCCGGAGGGTGGAGCCCTTGGCATTAACCCAAGGCAGTGACTCTGCTGCCCCATAGCGCACAACAAATCACCCCCCCACACACAGATACTGACTTTGTGACGTCAGTGCCTTGGGGCAGGGGCTGGCACTAACTTTCTGTTTTTAATACACCTTGCGCCATGGGGTTTGCGCCTGGATACCCTCTAGATGCTCCCCCACTGCAAATGTTACATAATAAGAGTATTCAAGCCCCTTGCTACGTCCAGACAGATGGTAGCAGAGCGACTCCTGCTGGTGCTTTACTGCCAGCTGCCATGCTGAAAATGGAAGCGGTGCCCGCTGAAGCCCCTTCAGGGCCCTGTGCTTCACCGGTGAGACGATCTTTCAAATGGCAATGAGGGTGCAGCCCCATCTCAGCTGTAGAACCCGCGATGCTCCCCCCCAGCCACGCCCTAGCTTTCTCTGTACACGTGCATGTGCTGAAGACAGCTTCTTGACGGGACACAGCATCCTCAGTCAGGAGATGGCTAACGAACTGCATGCAGCTAGTTTCTGGAGAGTTTTCCCCTCCCATCCAGGTTGGGTTGTTTGTGTTAGTTTGCTCTCTCCCCAGAAATCCCTTCCCAAGGGGTGGAGAAGACCTGCCACTCCTCCCTCACAACCTGCTCTGACCAACCTAGGGCTCCCGTAGTTCTGCTAGCAAAGCTGACTCGGTATCTCCCCCAGCTCCAGCCCCGGGGCTGAGTCGGCGAAGATGGCCTGTCACCACGACGCTAGGACGCCTGTTGCACCCAAGAGCAGCATCTGGAACCTTTCCCTTCTAATTCTGGTTTCCTCCTTTGGCCTTTTGAAGAATTCCCGGCAGCAGCTGGGCCAATGGACCAATGCTACTAAAATATCCACTCAGCCCCTCTGCCTCCAGAGAAGGGGGAACGGCCTTGGGGGAGCTCTACTTTCACCCAGCTCCTTGTTGGCCCCTTGGACAAAGCCCTTGTGTCATGTGCGATCCTTGGGACCTGGGGAAACATTTGAATGAGTCAGATAGGCCGGTACTGTGCTCCAGTCACCCACTGCCCGAGGCACAGTGTGCACTTCCTCTCCACAGCAATACAACTGGACCACTGACCGGCCTGCATTCTGCTTCTGCTGCCCGCAACTCCCCCCGGTTAGACATTCCCAGCATTAGCCAAACAGCCAACAGCCAAGGGTTGGCATCCACCCATCATGGTCACACCTCTTACGCACTCAGGGCTGTCAGGTCTCAGCTGATTGCTCTCCTGACTACTTCATTCATTCAGAGCAGTGACACAAAGAGCGGTCGTGCCCATTTCTTATAGTCCATTATATCAGCTCCCCCTCCATCCTGCAGCCTCAACCCTTCGATGGTTCATGGACTTGCTGCTTTCTGCAAAGCTGACGTGATGCAAGAGAAGCAAAGGGACGCACACGCTGATTAAAAGAATTCAGCCTCCTCAGGTACTTGCATTTCAGCTCTGATGTCCTGGGTTCAGCCACAAGTGAAATGAGTGTGATGGGTCTCAACCCTGTCCACAGTTCCAAGAGGCAGGCTCGGTCCTAGACTACTGGGCACAACTGAGTCGCACCAGGAGAGCTGGGTTGGAAGCCCAGTGCTAGAATTGGATGGCTGTGGGTCAGCACCGAGGTGTTCATTGGCAGAGCTATTGAGAGAGGGGAGCTCAGGCTGTTGGTCAGCACTGAGGGGCACGGTCAGAGCCTCGGGGCCCCATTCCCGCTGCAGGGGACACTAAGGATTTTCACAAATCTCCCCTTCACTCACAAACCAGCAACAATCCCCCACAGCCAGGAGCTGGGGCTCCGTGCATGTGTGACCGGTCAGTGGCGCCGGGGTGCGGGGGGCCAA
Organism: Malaclemys terrapin pileata; assembly: GCF_027887155.1. Taxonomy (NCBI): domain Eukaryota; kingdom Metazoa; phylum Chordata; order Testudines; family Emydidae; genus Malaclemys; species Malaclemys terrapin. Next base: position 33,056,240 of record NC_071519.1, read on the forward strand.
ATGGAGCTTGACATTAATTAGGCTGGACATCCATCACCGGCTCAGTGAAAGTTGCCAGAACTCTGTGCTTCCCAAGGCCTGCGAAGGTGCCGGGACTGTGATAAGCTCCTTCTGCAGGAGACTTCTCTCAATTTACAGCTGCCTGGCACTGGCTTCTCCGCTCACAGCCAGTGATCTGCTCCTCAGCTCCGGCTCACCTGAGTATCGCTGCTCCGAGAGGAGCAGCCCGGCTCCCCGAGACGGGGTGCCACAACCCTGCATGCTGCCGAAGGAGGCAGAGCCAGGGAGAAACTGTTCACCAGAGATAAGGGCTGAACCGATCAGCCTTGCGAGCGGCTATCCAAACTGCCTGCGAGTGATGCTGCAAGCATGGCTTTTGCTTCTAACCGACAGATAAAAGTTCCTTTTGCTGCATTTTTATAGGGAAGCAGCAGCAGCAGCCGCCGCCAGTTCCTAGCAGTCGGCCTTGCTGCTTGTGAGTGGACAAGGGGCACAGAGCCAGAGTTTGGAGCAAGCAGAGGGGAGCAATGTGAAAATAGAGAACAGTGCCTGATTCGTGCCCTGAATGGGACTGAGATGTTCTGACTGGTCTGGGACAGGATTCACCTGCCCAGCCAGAACGGTCACTGTAGAAACCACACAAAATGCAATAACTACCCCCTTCACCTCGCACATGGGCACACACACACACACACCCCCCTACTTATGCGGTTGCTGCCTGTGACTCCACTTAGGAAGCCTGTAAAATCTCTCCAGTGTTTGCAGCTGTGGCTTTGATGTGTACATTAACGAGAACTGACACTGCTTGGGAAATGCCACGAGAAGCCCAAAGGCAGGGCCCGGAGCGAGGCCTGTAGGGGCGGCACTCTCTCTGCTCTCCCTTTGATTGCACAGCGCTCAGTCTGGCCTCCCAACAGCAGGGTGGGGCTGCTAAGCAAGGGCCAGGAGCATTTGCTGTCAGAGGCGCACAGCAGGAGAGAGGGCGAGGATTAGAGGCCGTGAGTCTGCCCTGAGGCGAGGTGCTGCTAACAGAGCTGGCTTCGTAAAGCCAGCAAAGGGAAGTGGGCTCTCCTCTGGGCTGCCGGGTTGTTTAGGTGCCCGTTTGAAGGCTGGCACTTAGCCTGTCCATCCCTGCTCCAGGGGCCTCACGCAGCCCAGCAATCACAGACCCACCATTCACAGATGAGCATCAGTGGGCCTGAGGCCCCATGCATCCTAGCTTGCAGCAAGACGGGGGGGAGCTCAGGAGGGCAGCTCAAATTCATGAAGGCTGGTCGGAATATTTCCCTGTTTTCCCAATGGAAATTTTCACAAAATTTTTTCCTCCCTGTTTTTCGACCAGCTCTAAAATAATGCTCTGGCAGCCTGGCCTTGTGGTTAAAGGACAGGCCTGGACATCAGGGCTCCTGGGTTCTAATTCCAGTTCCGCCACTGACTTGCGGCATGACCTTGGGCAAGTCACTTTGGCTCCCTACATCTTCTCACAAGGCTTTGAGCCAAAACTGTGGGGAGAAGGAAGGAACCTTCCAGGTTTTGATCTGACCTGCAACCAAAACCACGAGAAGAGACTCATGTGCCTTAAATCGTGTTTCCTCTGGGTGTAGTCAAGTATTTATGGAAGGGATGCCTTCCAAATGAGTACAATATCAAAAACACATGCTGTTTACATGGCATTTACAGGGATCTGACACTGATTCAGGCACAGGAAAAGGGGTTGGATTGTTGTTAAACAAACAAACCCTTGAACATTCAAAGTGGGTTCGGCCTTTGAGGTCCCAGCCCATCTCGAGTGAGAAGAGGCTCCTACTTAGATGGCCCACATCTCATTTTCAGATGGACATCCCGCAGTGTTCAGGAGATCGGACCTGCAGAAGCAGCCCCTGGTAGATGACAAAAACAATGAGGAGCCCGGTAGCACATTAAAGACTAACAGATTTATTTAGGCATAAACTTTCATGGGTTAAAAAACCCACTTCTTCAGATGCATCTTAGGCTTCAGAAAGCTTATGCCCAAATAAATCTGTTAGTCTTTAAAAGGTGCCACCAGACTCCTCATTGTTTTTGTGGATACAGACTAACACGGCTACCCCTCCGACCCCAGTAGATGATTCTTCCAATTCCCCATTGCACCGAGGTGGCTGGGGTTCCCATGTCCATGGGAACATTTTGGAGAGCAAACCTATTTCACTGGAGGAGCTGGTAGGCAAATCCTGGGGCTGCCTCATAATGCCTATTTGCAAAGGATTCTGGGAAGGAGCCCTGCCTCAGGTGCACCCAGAGATAAAAACATCACCGTCAAAAGCCTCCAAAAAGAGGAGCTGACGGAATATAGCGATCTCCCTCCTAATCTGCCGAGTAACCTCGGGGTGCAGATTCCCCGGCAAGGACCCCTGCCAAAGGATCTTCTTTACTCATGCTGATGAGCAGACCCAGGAAGGCTGAGGCCTGAGATGCAGCAGAGTGACTCCAATCCCCCTCCCTGAAACGGGCTGACGTATGCTAAAGCTCGCTCCCCAGAGTCTCTTTGCTGCTGCTAGGAAACGTCTTCATTACAGAGCGGGATGCACACAGAGAGCAGCAACGAGGCTACCGGGCCCTCAGCCGAGCACTGGCTTGAACTGCAGGAGATCTCTCTCTCTGGTAGCCAGTCCAGATCTCGGCGCTCACTGGAAGCTGATTCACAGCTACAAGGAGGAAGAGGAAGCCCAGCTCCCCCTACATTCAAACCCGTGGGGCATGTGCTTGTTTGCTCCTTATAGAGGACAGTCGTGCATGTGCCATGCTGCTGTTAGCAATTAGGTGAAGGCAGCCTAATCCACTCCCCTCAGCCTCCATTCATCTGCCTTAACTCATCCTATCTCCTAGAACTGGAAGGGACCTTGAAAGGTCATCGAGTCCAGCCCCCTGCCTTGACTAGCAGGACCAAGTACTGATTTTGCCCCAGATCCTTAAGTAGCCCCCTCAAGGATTGAACTCACAACCCTGGGTTTAGCAGGCCAATGCTCATGCAACAACAGAAGAGTTCCCACAATTATCATGGCTTATCTGTGCACCCTAAGTAGCCAGCTAGGCCTGAAAGCAGCATGGCACCTCTGCTGAAATGAGCCTGTGTGTTGGCATCACCCCCACGCTGGCAGGGCATTCGGTTTGAAGAACTTTAGCGCTGCTGCTTCTGCACCTTTGTTCCCAACCGCCGCGTTAGCACTTTCTGCTCGCTCCTGCATGCTCTTTTCTAATTGACGACAAAGTAAAAAGGAGAATGTGTTACTTTGATAGGGGAATGAAACGGCCGGTTTGATAATAAGGCCCTGGGAATTCCAACAGGCGTGAACAGCTGCGAGTTGGCATGAGACCCTAACAGCCCGGCTTGCTGGGATGCTCTGATAAATATGGATGTGCAGCTGTCTCAGCTCCAGCACACCCATCAAGTGGTATGTTCAGGTGCAGGGCTATGAGAACCATAGCTTAGCCAGCTGATTGCAGGCACTTGACAGAGCACTGGCCAGATGTGGTGACAGGCTGCACGAGGCACTCTCATGGAGGCTGCATTCTTCTGCACCTTTCTGGCTGCGCCCACGCAGCAGATGGGGAAGAAAGGGAGCAATCTTATGGGAGAGATACCTGCACTGGCTCTTCGGCCTGCCACGTTTAGGCACGGGGCAGGCTGAGCCGTGGTGTTTCAGAAAAACAAAGGAGCTTTTCATGTTGCTATAAAGAGAAGCAATTCAATGAGCCGAGTCCCTGGACAGTGGAAATCTTTGTACGCACACACACACAAACACATACACACTCCCCCCATCTCTTTTTCTGCAGTTCCTGCCATGCTTGCTCACTGGTACTGTATGTGGTGCCCTGAACAGGATCTAAGCTTCTGTACACGAGAGTTCCTGGGATAACTATAAATGTCCTACCTGGTGCTGCAAGCCAGCGCCCCTGCACGCCAACACGCTGTCTCCCACAGGATGCCGCAGCACGCTTGGTATCACCATGGAGCAGAATCCCGTTCATACGGACGGACTCTGCTGTGGCAGCGACGTGGCTGATTAAACAGCTGCCCTCACTGAGTAAGTCTGGAAAGAGTGAGAAGGAAACCTAATCCCTAATAAACAGGATCTCCCAGCATCGCCTCTCTGGTTCTTCATCACTTGGCAACTTCCACCTTGGAGGTGCAGAGCTTCGAATCGCACCTGGTGAAACCCTGCATTGCCCACTGAATGGAACATCAGCTAGCACAGTCCTGGGTAAGCAGCAATCATTGCTGGTCACTGCCTTTAAGTTAAATATTTCCCTTAGAGCCATCCCAGCAGCAGTTTGCTGCCTAGCACTGTACCGGCCTGTGCGTCTGTGCGCTGAGGCCAGGGGAACACAGACACCCGTGCTGCTTTTTCCTCCAGTCGTAGCTTCTTATTAAGCAGAATAAACTCTTTAATGCAGAGTCCTCCAGACTCAGGACAGTCCCTCAGCCCCCCTTTAAGGCTGTCTACACTACAGGTGCAGGCACGTCCAGGAACTTGGCTGGCCTAAGTCTGGTTAACAACATGGTTCCAGTTTGCCAGGGAGACTGGATGCTAACCAGATTTTGTACGTAAGCGAAGGCGCCACTCCCTGCTCACTGTGTGGCACTCAGTCCCAGCTACCTGTGGTTTGTGTAAACGCCTGGTTGGTTTGATGTTTTTAGGTTCTCCCGCAAGGTTCTACTTTCACAAGAACCCAAATCCCAGAATTCAAACAGGCTGGACTTTGCTTGGTTTCCACCCAAGTCACCTGGAAATCTGGCCTGCCAAGTCCTTGGCCTGTTGGCAGGTGGGCCAATTGGTGGTGATTGTGCTGGGGATTTGTGTGAGCTGGAGGTCAAGTCTAGCTCCCACTGGACACAGCCATCGAACTGTTTCACACAGCAGCCACAAACAGGTAACACCTCCCCATCACTGGCCCAGAGTGGGACGCTAGAGCCCAGTGGCCTGGCAGCATTGTCCCATGACAGCCCCAGTGTAAGGGCCTAGATACAGTGATGTCCTGATAGGCCCCCTACCCCATCACCAATGGCCAAGGAGAGCCAGGCCCCTGCAACGAAAACGTGTCTCCGTTTGTGTCCGCAGCCATGGCTAACTCACCCGTACTCTCAGTCCAGAAGCACCATTGCCCATAGAAGCAGGGTGCAAAGGCCTAGGTGCCTATACTGGCCGCCAGCAATAAACCAAGATGGCTAAGGCTCTACATCAAGCACCTCTGACAAGAAATCTATTAGGCCGTAATTACATGCTGGCTAGAACATTTACATTGGTGTTCTGGCTATAAGCCATGCCACAATTATAATGTGTCATTTCTGTTGTCTGGTGTTTACCGTTACAACAACACCTGATTTATGCCACTGCCTAAGGCGGGCCCCAGGAGCCAGGGCTGCTGAGCGGCCAAGACCCAAGCAGAGAGACTCAGACCTAGGGCAGGAGGTTTCTTTAATGCTCTCAGTCACTGCAATTCAGATCCCAATTTCTGCCAAAGCCACATTTAAATACAACAAGAGCAACCGAGTAAAACAGGCATGTGGGCAAGGGAAGGCAGGCAGGCTCCTGCTTTTAAGTGGTCTGTGGTTTATGGTAAGAAAAAAAACCCAGCGAATTGCAGAGCTGGAATACACACGTGTGCATGCGTGCCCCTGCACCCTCGGGAGAGAGGCCTGGTTGGCTGTCTATGTCCTTTTGGAATGAAATACGGATGTAGACCCTGGGAAGAGGCCTGGGACTCAATTCCTGCTCCTTGGACCCTGGGATGGTCTTTAGGCAAAGCTATCAAAGGAGGAAAGTTGTTTTCCGTACAGAAAACATTTCTGTAACCTCCTGGAATGCATTTCTGATCCCAGCTGTCAGGGATTCTGGATGCAGTGGTGTCCCTCTTGTAACCCAAATTTCTCAGGAAGAGAAGGATCATTCACCATCTGTCTTTGCAGAGCCTAGAACAAGAGAGAAATCTGCCCTCCAGTGGGAAGAGACGAGTCCTGCTAATTTCCACTCCATCCTACCTGCTAGTCCTTGAATTGGAGCCCAGGATACTGGGCTGCTGAACAGGCTTGGCTTGGCTGATAAAGTTATTATTTCTAAAGTTATCCAAAATGAATATGGATGCACATCTGTCTCCACTTAGATGTAACAAATTGATAGAGATTGTGTTAAATTATCCTGAAACTGTGTCCACCGAGATCCCAAGCACCCTGGGCTCCTTTCAGCCCTGGCCAGAATTTGCCAAGATACACGGCATGCCCCAAAGAGAAAACAAAAGCAACACAAAAAACCACCACACACATTGCATTTTTCCTCATTGTTGTGCAGGACAAGTTGTCCAACTGCCTCTTTCTGCTACTGACAGATGATTGGTCTTTGTAGCTCCCTTACAGTGTATGCACATGAACCCCCACAGGAGGAAAGACTCCTTCTGTGTGCAGATTTGAAACAAAGCCGAATGCTTGGCATTGTCCAAGGCCCTCTTTGTATCCAAGCTGGTGTTTTAGGAACAAAAGTGTTGCCAATCCTGTTCGCTTGACTGGTCTGTTTGCTCCAGACATGCCTCCAAGCAGTGGCCTATACTAGATACTTCAGAGCATAGCCACACATACACCTGGCTAATTGGACAATTAAAGTCCTTCCTGTCCCTGGCAGCAACAGCTTGTCCCTGAACCACAGGTGAGATTTCATTACCCTGATCTACCAGTGTCACTACAGGTCAGAACTCACTGGACTATCCAAAAGCAAGTGAACGAAGCTGGTTCATAACAGCTGGCTGGAGCTGCAATGTGTTCTTTTAATTAGAGGGGAACATTGTGCCCACTGCAATGAGGCACAAGGACAGTTGATCCCATTACTGATGTGCCCAGTCCACGTGCCACAAGGCTAACGCTACACAGTGCTTGCTTCCTCTCCTGTATTGGGAAAGCCAAGGTGAAAGGCAGGAGGGGTAAGTTACATGAGGTTTCTAAGGGGTGCCTTTCTGAAGATTATACACAGCTGGACCCCTGAGTTAAGGTGAACTAGATCTAGGGTGACCAGATGTGCTGATTTTATAAGGACAGTCCCGATATTTGGAGCTTTGTCTTGTATAGGTGCCAATTACACACACACATACACACACACACACACACACACACACACACACACACACACACACACACACACACACCTCGATTTTTCACCATTGCCGGTGCATCGCTCAGGAGCCCACCAGCCCTTAGGTCACGCTATCATCACTTGTTGAGGTCCCAGGGTGAGCAGCAAGGCTTGACACGCTGCAGATCTGAGAACACGCTCTCTCCTGGTGCTCACGTTCGATGGAGCCCGGCTGTGTAGCAGGATGTCCGTCCTGCATTTATTGAGCAAACGCCTTGCTCTTACTTGTATTGCCAGGAACACCACCCTTTGATATGGTCACTCAGCTCTTGGGAATGGGAGCAAAGGGCCCTCCATGCTGAATAGGATTCCCTGCTGAGGTTATGGATACAGGCTCCAGCCCCGTTTCCCCCAGCAGCTAGGCCTCTCTCCTCAGTCCTCACTGCATGAGTTACAACATTCCTTTGTTGCATCGTGTAACTAATATCTCTGGTGCTTCACGGTGTCATTGCTTTCCTTTGAGCTCTCAGCCCCCAGTAGAGTTTGTCCCACTGCAATATCACAGCCACTCCAGTCCCCAGCGTGCCTGACAGATATTTGAGAACCAGGGGATCCCAGGCTCTCTCAACTGCCAAGAGAAAAATCTAGTCTTAACCACAGCTGAAAGAGCCCATTGCAATAGGCTACCATGGAGCTATGCAGCTTGCAAGGGACTCACGCTCTGCAGCGTCTAAAGCTGGGGAGCAGAGGGGAACAGGTCTCTTTACACTTCATTTTTCAGTCACCAATTTCCCTTGTTTAAGATGCTTGGCTTTGAACTCCCCCCCACCCCCAAATGAGGGGCCAACTAAGAACCATCCCTCTTTGCATTGACCCACGTGCTCTGTGAGCCGTGCCCAGGAGCCAGAGGCATTCCAGCTCCATTTGACATCCAGACCCGTGGCCACCCTAGGCTGTGGTGGGTCCATTCACCTTGATGAGCTCTTCTCAGGGAAAGACACGGGTGGTTTTCTGTCCTTTCCTTTGTCTGCAGCGTCCAGGCCCTATCAGCCCCCTCCATTGTGATGCATTGTGTCGCAGGCTTTGAAGCAATTATCTGGCTGCTGGCAGAGCGAGAGGAGGCATTGTGCGTCTCAGACAGCAGCATCTCAGCCTTTCATCTTATCAGCCCGGTGTTAGGTTAATGAGTTTTATTGAATTTCATTCTGTGTGCATATGAATAGACTTTCCATTAAGAGAGAGCTGGTGGCAGGCAGGCTGAAGCAAAGGTCACGAGTATGGCTGGGGGAGGAGGGGAGAGGGCATTCGCTAGGCCCTACAATGCACAGGGGAGGGTGTTGGCATTTGAGGGCACAGCTAGAGATGGGCTTCAACTGCAAACCTCAGCTTGAAACTTTTCTAAAGTACAGGCTGGTCAGCTCTGGGCCTGTCAGGCAGGAGAAACTGCCTTCTCTGCCGGCCGAGCAGCAGCATTCATAGCCACACATGTCAAATGCCCTAGCCAGTAGCCACCTAGCTTGCACCCTATGTCCAGCCAAGACGAAGACAGCTTCACTATACAAGCTGTCCCTCCATAAGCAACTCCGAAAGCAGAGGTGATATCCGGATGGGTCTTACCCATGCTAAGGGAGGCAGGCACCGGGTCCCAGGCTGTTATCTCAGGGTCCCAAAGCAGTTAGCTGGCTCAGGGATTGCAGATTCACAGATGGTGGGCTAGTCTCCTGATTGACCCACTGTTACGTCTTCACTTCTGTAGCTACTGTGTAGTTCTCCCTCCTTCCCACTGTGTGTAAGACACTAATGGAAGCAGCGGATCGGATGCTTTCCACCTCTGACCCCTTAACGCACAGCAGGAGTAGGTTGGTTGTATACCTGTATCCTGCGTGGTGTAGCTTCATCGCATGATCTTCTGTGTGCACAATTTTGTGCTCATAAGCAATTGTGCAAATGATAGCATGTGCCTTAAAATATGGCATTTTACCTTAAACTGGCATATAGTGGATTGCATGCACAAGTGATTTTGCTTGCAACACTGCTTGCAGAATTATCTCTTCCCTTAGGTCTTTCTAATTAACCATTGGGAACAATTTACCAAGGGCTGGGGTAGATTCTCCATCACTGAATGTTTACATCGAGATGGGATATTTTTCTAAACTCTGATCAAGGAATTATTGTGGGGCAGGTCTCTGGTCTGTCCCCTACCATCACAGTGGTCCCTTCAGAACTTGGACTCTATACAGCACCCAGGACTGTTTGAGTGTCTAGGCGACACTGTAGGATACATGAACATTTCCAGCACAGCTACAAACCCCAAGTCTCAGCTGCTTCACACTTCGAAATCTGTCTGCAGCTTTACCCCTGCTCCTCTTTGCGGCATGCGCCCCTCCCCTGTCTACTTAATTTGAAGGGGGGGGGGGAACGGGACATACTAAACCAAACAGTTACCACTGCAACAGCATCAGGGATTCCAGCAGCACCAGGCGCCCCAGAGGGAAGGCTGGGTTCCAGACAGCATCGACCTGACATGCGCTTGGAGCTCAAATAAGGCTCTGGTTCATCAAGTGAGAAATCCAAGGAGCTAAGGGAATAACAGCCCAACCTCCACGGCCTGAAGGAAACCAAGGTGCCCTTGGAATGCAGGAGCCGGTCACCGCTGGGCCTATGGGGCAGCTGCCGAGTTGCCAACATTCCCCAGTTCTGCTGCACCCAGGGGAGCACTAAAGGGGACCAGCACCTCCTTATTACCTGGCATGTAGCTGGGACATTCAGCAGCACTGCAGGTACATGAACATGTCTGACGTGGTCAAGCAACACTGCATGTGCATCCTCCCGGGTGTAACCCGGAATATTATAGCAGGGGGAGCTACCAGTCAGTTCAGAGGTACACTGGCACCACGGCAAGACTGGAGCAGCAATTAGGATGCTTCAGGCTAGGACCGAAGTGCATCACAACTGTGTAGGGTCGCAGGTCTAACCTGAGCAAGGTTGCCGCATCTCTCGGAACAGAGGCTTACAGGCTAGGCTGTGCCCAAGACTCCACTAGCTGTAGTGCTGCGAGGAAGACTGGAGATAGATGCATTTGGCAAGTTTTCCAGCAAGCACCTTCATGCTTCTCCCCCCATCCCATGTTGCCTCTTATGCTTGGGAAGAGCTCCCTGTAAACATCCCCAAGGCAGGGGTGCTGGAACTAGGAGTCCTGCGGCACCCCCTGGCTTGAAGCAGTAATAAACACCATCAGCAGCACCCCCCACTATACAAATTGTTCCAGCACCCCTACCCCAAGGCCACCTCGTTGTCCTCCTTCAAAGCTAAGCGTGGCATGAAGCCTGCCAAAACACACACAATGCCGAGGATGCTGAGCAGTATTGTCGCATTGTTACCTTGTTCTCCCCCATCTGTCTTTTTGCTCTGTGTTTGTACGGCACCTAGCACAATAGGGTTCTGGTCCAGGCCTGGGGCCCCTACATGCTACAGCAACAAACTACAGTAAACTAAGCATCTTCTGCGGTTCCTTCTTCCATTCAGGTCTGCCATCCTAAGGAGATTTTGTTGATGATCTATTCCCTATGTGCTTGCATATATAGCCTCATAAAATACGTTTCACATCCACAGGGCAGGTTCCATACTGGCACAAATTGGACGGCTCCAGTGCAGCTGCACTGATTTGTACCAGCAGAGAATATGGCCTGCAAGGAATGTGATCATAATGCCAATTCCAATGCATTTTAAATATCACAGAGGCACACAAAATCCATGGAAACGGACACCAGTATGATATAAATACTCTATCTTCCCCAGACACGTGTCTATGGTAACAGTACTTTGCTAGGACCTTTCATCTCAAACATTCCCAAGCTTAGCTATCATCATCCTCATTTTAGAGAGGGGGAAACTGAGGCACAGAGCAGGGAAGTGGTGCACACAGGCTCACACAGGAAATCAGAAGTAGAGCAGGAAGCAAGACCCATAAGTTGAGTTTCCCAGTGCCTTGCACTAACCACTGGATGACACAGCCTAAGGGTGTTTATTTCCATCCAGACTGCTTTTTAATTTGATTATTTATATCCCATTTAGCCTTTGACAGATCAAAGGCTCAGTGCAGGAGAAGCAAAGCCAAGCTGTGCATGAAAATGAGCCAGATACATAATTAATTAACATAAAACAGTTTCATTAGGAGATGGTGTTACACGGCTGTTTGTCTTAAAAATTTAAACTGTGTAAAGAGAACAAGGAAAAACACGTCTTTGCTTTCAGCCTGTTTGCAGAGTGCTTCCGTGATGGCTGCAGCCCGGGAGCCGTGGGGCGGGCGCACCTGCAGCACCTCTGGCTGGCGGCATTGCCGTCAGCAGCAGGTGCCCTCTGGGGGCACAGAGAAGCTGCCTCTGTGTGCCTCACTCTTAAAAGCAGCGGAAGGCCAAAGGGTAATAAATTTGCCTTCGTCCCCACTGCTGCTGCTAGGGTGGTAGAATGGCTCTCCCAAGGCAAGAGCCATGCAGCAGTGGGGGCTCTGCCCCCCCACCCCATATAGAGCATGTTCCAGTCTAGTCCCCCAAGGGGTAGCCTCAAAAGAACCCTTCGTAAGGCACAGACAAAGGACAAGCCTGAAGAGACCTGGGTTCCAGCCCAAGCTCTGCTGCTGACTCCATGGGTGACTTTACATAAGCCATTTTGGGTACGTCTAGACGGCATGCTAAGCCTGGGCTCTGACTCAGGTCTGAGCCCAAGCCCCACTTCCGTCCACACACAAGCCAGTTTGACTCGAGTCAGCAAGCGCTCAGGATCCCAGTCCTGGGATCCTGCTGGAGGTGGGTCCGAGCCCATCGGGGACTCGGGTCTAAGCCCTGTCACGTTGCCGTGTGGACACAGCTCAAAGCCTCAGGCCCGAGTCAGATGGTCTGTGTCATGCAGCATGGACCTGGGAGTACGGCTGGGAGAGCCGGGTGCAGCAGCTGTCAGCCCAGCATGGTTGCTCCAGCACAGGCTTGGAAACCCCAAGTGCACAGCCTGGCTCCCCCAGACTCGGGCCTAGTGTGCAGCGTAGACACATCCCTCAGTCCCATCTGTACAACAATCATCCTTCCATAGTTCACCTTGTCTGTTGAGACTGGAAGTTCCTTGGAGCGGGGCCCATCTCAGCTGGGGCCTCTAGCGGAATACAAAGAACTAGGATACCAGAGCTAAGGCAAGTGCCTGCTCTGAGTGGTGGGCCTAGAGCCACTCTCCAGACCAGACCTGAAAACGACCAAAGTCACAATACTTGGCATGAGGCCCTTGCTGTCGGGAGCTTGCCGAGACAGGCTATCTTGGGGCTGGACTAATTCCAGTGGCGCACACAGCCTCCCCTCCACAGCCACATTCAAAACCAGAATGACAAACTGGAGTTGGCTCTTTCGTGAGAGAAGAGGAATAAAAAACTAGCAGCCATACGTTTGAGATGCTGCATCCCTGCCCCATCACCCACTCCCGCATCTATAATTGCATACAATGGCTCTGATAGTTGATTATTAATCTGTTTTTAATTCTATTAAGAGAGGTCTAGGAGAAAGAGTATCCATTTTAGATTAACAAGGTTATTAGCACTTAATTATGTGAGGTGTCTTTGTAATTGAAAAGAGGAAGCACCATAAATATCCTCAGACTCAGCTCCTGGGGGTTTGAGGTGGCTGCTTTTTTATTTTTAATTCACAAGGCTATGGAGCCATAAATATTAAGTATCTTGTAAGAAAAAATTACAAGGAAGAGAGAGGCTGCCCTGTGGATATTCCGATGCTGAATGCTCTTGAATTTACAAATATTCATTAACTGGGATCTCCTAAGTTATTTCCACCAAGACAGAAAGTGTGAGAAAGAGAGAGGTTATTTAAAAAAAAAAAAATAAGAGTCTAGAGTAAATATTATCAGTAATTTTTATCTCTGCATGTCCCTAATTATTCCATAATTAGGAAAAGTGCATATCTGCATATGTAATTACTAACCTGTCAGTCTTATTGATTTTCATTCCTACCCCAGCCACCAGCTGAGAGACAGAGCTGGATTTAGACGCTTTTATTCCCCCTAATATGAATGTGCTGCAGGATATGGAAACAACTGGTGCGGAGGGATGGTATTAGCTCTGCTTTGTGAGCCAATACCCTAGTGTGTCGCTCTGGGCTCTGCTGTGCTGCTGAAGGTGCCAGTTCTCAGCTGAGATGTACAATGCGAGTGTTGACCACTTGTGGTCATTCAAGATCTCCACAGGGCTTTGCATAAGCATCCAGGTGTGAACTCCTGTATTGTAGCCAAATTCCAGCGGGGGGATGCAACCTGCCTCCCAAAACTCTTAAGTACATTGCATCAGAATTGGGTCTCTCTTCACCATCTTGCCTAACCTTCTGCACAGTGTTAACAGACTTTGCTCCAAGGATAAATGCCAAAAGTGACCCCGACATACCTGCCAATAGATGAACAAGCTCCTACCTGCAAGGGAAGGATATTTTGTCCCTGTTGCCTCATCAAGTCCTCCAGCTTCCAAAGAAGGGTAGGGGAATGTAAGAGGAAAGGCCCTGGGAACCTATGAGGGAGATGTGACCCCAGCAGCAGTGATGCCTGAAGTCCCAGGCCTGCCCCTTTCAGTGTGGGGAGGTCTGCAGTGGGAAACCACATGAGTTCATGGGTGCTCAGAGTCTCACAGAAGAAAATTTGGGACCTAGCCCTGCCAGACTGATGCGGACGTGGGATCACGGCTACTGCCTTCCGAGAGGTCTGTGTTCTCAGTGACGGGCACCTCCCTGGGAAAGGCAAGAGCTGGAGGGAAGACCACACATGGAGCAGGATGGAGCATAAAGGGCAAAGGCGATAGTGCCATTTTCTGGGACTCTTCTGTCAAGTGTCCTTTGCTGGGAGCTATCCCCACAAGAGGCAGAGAGCAAGTCCAGGTTCCCCATGTTGCTCTCCATGCCTGGGAAGTCAGACAGTAGGTAGGTAAAGGCAGGGCCGGATTTAGGGGCAGGCGAGCACTTTGGGTGCCATTTTTGTTGTTAGTGACAAAAGGGAAAATAGACTGTTAGAAGAAACATGTTTCAAGTATTCCATATGTGGAGTCATCTTTCACTCACCTCTTAGAATGTTCTGGACCTTTGCAGAATCTTCGTGAACCTTCCAGACATTCTGAGAATTACATTTTCCTCAGACCTCCTAGAATGTAGTCAGCCAAGCTCTTGCGGGTATATCGGGGTGGGCGCCTGTCAGAGAGATACAAGAACGAAGTTAGAGCCCAGGTGTGATATTGAGAACCTTGTTTTAGTGGGTAATTGTGAAAGTGGACTTGTATTTTAAGACTTGAAGAGTGTAAGTAACAACTAATAAAGGACATATTTAATGAGACGCCAGAGGTCTATCGAACCCCAATATAAAAGAAACACTTACTTCTTTTGCCATGCTGAACACGTAATGTTGGATGACTTGCTACGACTATGGAACAGAGACTTTTCCCCTCCCTAATACTATCCATTTCCCCCCCACAGAAACGGGCTACAAATGCCATAAAAAATGAGGTATTTAACAAATGGGGGGGGGAGGGGGAGGCCAAATATGCGTCTCACTTGGGTGCCATTTGGTCTCAGGCCAGCCCTGGGTAAAGCACAGCACCATTGAAGAGCTCTTTAAGAAAGGGTGGTTGCTCTCCGAATCGTCGGAGAAGCAGCACCCTGAGCAGACCACCCGGTTGAGGATCTAACACTGCCAGCAGCTCCCACTTCCCTCTGTCTGCAGAAGAAACGCTGCCCTGCAGCCTGAGAAAATGTTATTCCAATAGCCTCACCAGGTGAGCCCACCTGGGTTGAGATCTACTGCCATCTGCTGGCTGCCGGGGGGCATCGCTCAGGACGCTGAAACCAGGGAGGAGTTGCACTGTTGAGGGGACCAGATGGATGGCAGGGTTTTGGGGGAGGTATATTCTGACCAGTGAAAAACATAGAAAGGAAAAGCCATTTCCCTTGATAAACTGCTGAGTGCGCAATAGCAACTTTCCCTCCCTTGTTTGCGCCAAAGCAGCCACCTCCTGCTCTGAGAAGACGAGAACACCCATGGCCATCTACACTAGTGTTCCCACCCTTCCGACACGCATGGGAAATGCCGCGGACACTCCCAGAGTCAGGCCCCCATCCCAGGCAGCTCAGAACTGCTGCAATCCCTGCCTCCCTTCAAAACCACCAGAGTTTGATCAGAGAGAGAATTGTGCAGGAAAACCGTCTCCAGCTGGGAGAGGAGAGAGGAACAGTAGCTGAAGTCTCTGGAAGGTCCCGATCTAAGAACCGTCTCTAAAATGTCTTCAGGCAGGATAAAAGGGCGGCCATGTGGTTAGTGCATGGTCCTAGACCCAGGAGGGCTGGATTCCTTTCCCAGCTCCCGGCGTCACCTGGGAAGGTCACTTACTCTGGCTAACGATGCACACTTTGGCTGTTTAGAGTGCCAGGTCTTTGGAACAAGGGACTCTTACTATGTGCATTTACTGTGAATAGCCCAATAGGGCCTTGAGCTCATGAAACTCACCCTTTATTGCTAACAAAAGCAACCCCACAAGCCTGTAAGCAAACCCCTAACCCTTCCTCCAGCGAGGCCTGGACGCTCTGTGTCCTTGTGTCACAGCTCCCAGGGCAGGAGCGCTGCACACACTCATTGAAGTAACTGCACAGCCTCGCATGGCTTATCACCAGCTTGGCCTAGCCAGAGCCTTTGACACTGAAAGCCCAGGACAATTTATGGAGCCATCAGGATTTGCCAAGCACTTGTGACTTGGACCTGCTGCCCGTTCAAGAGACGTGAAAGTGACGAAGCTCTGGTTCTTCTTAATTAAAAAGTAATAGGAGACCTCAGCAGGAAAGAGCCACTGGAATGTGTCGCTCACCCAAACACACTGTACTGGAGAGCTGGTTGTTTTGTTTTGTTTTTTAAAGGCTCAGGTAGCCTGGAGAGGCCACATTTACCTCCAACGACCCCCGTGGATCGATGTGCATCTCTGGCACCCCTGAGCAGACATGCCCAGTGCAGGCTCCTTGGCACCCTTTGAGGAAGGGGAACGGTCTATTCTCTAGCTCTGTCCCTGTGCGTCAAACAGCCAGATGTGCAGGAGCCATCCTAGTGCTAGCGCACGGCAGCAGAAGCATCTCTCAGCTGCGAACAGTCCCTGAGTGAAACACTGCATGGGGCCAGGTGCCTGGTACAGGACCCAGGAGACTTGGGCAGACCCCAGTAAGTGAAAGCTGCCACTGGAGGATTGTTCTGCAGCCCAGGAAGCAGTGGGGGGGCCCCCCTCAGTCATTCCAATGGGATGGGCAATGACATAAAACCACCACCAGAGTTGGCCCCGGCTCCCCACACCTGTGGGCAGCCTCAGCAGACGAGTCAAAGCCAAAGTTAACCCCAGAAGCTTCTCTGGGTATGTCTGCACTGCAATCAGACACCTGCGCCCGCTGACTCGGGCTCACCAGCTGTTTAATTGCAGCCCAGATGTTCAGACTGGGACCACCCACACCTCACAGGGTCTTAGAGCCCATGCGGCAGCCCAAGCGGGAAGGACTATACCACAATTAAACAGCCTCTTAGCCTGAGCCCGCATCAGCTGGCACAGGCCAGCAACAGGTTTTTAATTGCCCTTGCTGACAGAGGGTCAGTGGGTTCCTGATGGAACAAAGGTTTCCATGGGAGCGGAACCGCCTGTATCCTGAAAGCTGCCTCAAGCCCTGACCCCTCCAAACTCACTCCCTCCTGCCCCCCGCAAATAGCTGCCCCATGGGAACTACCACCCTGACCTAAATGAGATGGGAGGGATAGCTCAGTGCTTTGAACATTGGCCTGCTAAACCCAGGGTTGTGAGTTCAATCCTTGAGGGGGCCACTTAGGGATCTAGGACAAAATCGGTACTTGGTCCTGCTAGTGAAGGCAGGGGGCTGGACTCGCTGTCCTATCAGGGTCCCTTCCAGTTCTAGGAGATAGGTATATCTCCATGTATTATTTATTATCTCCACCCAGAGGTGACCAGTGAGGAGACATGGTGGAGTGCAGCATATGGTCGGGATAGGAGCCCCCTTCTCAGTGCTGCATGTGAATCCTACTCTACGCTGGACAAAGGCCCCAACCTTATTGCTGGGGAAGGGAAGCTTTTCCCTCATGTTCCTTACAGTCCCTGCTGGCTCTTTCCTGGAGAATTAGGCTGGGTATCCTTGGTATTCCCTTGGAGCTTCCAACAAATTCTAAAACTACTGAGTTCTGTTAAACAGCTGCTGAGCTCCACCTCAGAGGTGGTTGCATTGTGGTGCCGAGTCAACC
Organism: Malaclemys terrapin pileata; assembly: GCF_027887155.1. Taxonomy (NCBI): domain Eukaryota; kingdom Metazoa; phylum Chordata; order Testudines; family Emydidae; genus Malaclemys; species Malaclemys terrapin. Next base: position 33,073,642 of record NC_071519.1, read on the forward strand.
CCGCACCCAGGCAGGACAGTGACTGTGTTACCTCCAGACTGGCGGCCCCGCTCACATTTCTCACCAGCCTTTTTGGAGTCATGGTTTCCCTTCTTTCCGTTTAGAAGCAAACCCAGGCAGCAGGAGGAGCTGCAGTTCTCAGCCACATAAAGCCAACCTGGAAAGGAAGTGACAGACCCTGGCATGCATAATGTGCAGCCGCAACAGCCTCCAAGCCGCCACTCTGCTCCGGTGCCCTGGACTCCACGCAGGTGCCAGAGGAGCCAGCCATGGGGTGACAGGCGGCTCACTCCTCCGAGAGCCCTGTTAGTGTTTAGGGGACGGTAAATTGGCCCAGAACTGGCAGCGCTGCCTGACCTGCTTTCCAGGCCATCAGATAAATCCCCCAGTCACGGTGGGCGGGAGGTGCGGGGGCAGTTGGGCTTTCTGGCTCCTGCCTCTCTGCGGAGCATTGCTCTTTCCAACTGCTGACAATGTTCGTTATTAAAGTTTATAAAGGCCCTTCACTGCAGCTGTTCCTGGCCTTTGATGAGTGATGGCATTTGGTGCCATTAAATCCTCTCTCTGCAGGAGACAAGCCAGCCAGAAGCTTCTTACCAGGCTGAAAGCTTCCCTCACTCCTCCTGCCCTCCAGTGGTGCCCGTCCGGTTCGAAGTTCAGCTAAGCACACAGCAGCGCTGGCCAGGCTGGAGAGCGAGTGAGCACTGCACGCCGAGCCAGGCCAGTGGCGGGAGGGGAGCTCTCGGGGGAGCCGGGCGCAGGGGTTGCACTGTGGCATGGTGCAGTGAAGCGGGACAGCGTGAGGGGGAGAGAGAGTTCTTGGCTGTGGAGTAGCAGGGCTGGATATACAGGCCATGCTCTGTGCCGCTGGCCTAGGTCTTGGAGGAGCCTGTTAGTGCTACAGCGAGGGGCTGCCAGCTGAGAGGGTCTGACCCCAGCTCCCCACAGATGTGCCAGCTGGGGACACTCCCTTTCGAGCAGCTGGTAAAGCAGTGGTCTTCAGCCCAGGAAAGTCTTTGCAAGATTCTGCTCCTGAATGCCCAGCCCTGGGTAAGATCCGGTGCCTGGGCGGCAGGGTCAGAGGCAGCCCTTGGCGTGAGTCTGCATTTCACGTGGCAGAGGAGGGGCCTCTGCACGGTGACTGGATTGACAGAGGAGACGGGCTCCCACATGTGATGCAAAGCACTCCTGTATGAAGGAGGACAGTAGGGTGGAGTGCAGATTGCAGCGGACAGACTTCTCCAAAAGGGGACTTGGGGGGGCAGGTCCTCTACAGGATGGGAGCGATCCACTGAACATGCAGCCCTCCTCTGCCACCAGCACCCACAACAGTAGGGGAGGCCTTTCCTGTCTCAAGGACAAAGGACTCCTCAGTTCCATCCCTCAGCCTGGCACAATGCCCCACTGGGCTGCCCTGCCCCCCAGAATCCAAAGCAGGAGAGGCTGCACGTGAACGTGGGGCTGCTGTTGAGGGAAGGAGGGGCAGGGCACACACTGAGTGCTTGTGCATTCCCTTCCCCATCATCCAAGCAGTTTATTTCTTCTCGGGTTGTTCATTTGATATTTTGACGACAATCCGGAGCATTTGGCAACCAATTCGACTTCCCCACTCCTCACAGCTGAGTCTAATTGCTGAGCATCTGCTCAAAGGATTCAGACAAGGAAATGACTGATAACCAAACAGCTGAAAAGCAAGCATGGACTATTGGAAAGGACGTTGATCGATACAAAAAGGACCCCAGCAGGCACAGACAGGCAGAGGGAGAATACACTGTAGCCAGGGAAATGCTTTGCCAGCCTTTATGTATACTGAGGATTTCTATTAAATCTCAATGCTCCGGAGATAAAAAAATACAGCCTTAGAATATTACAGGGTTTGGAGGTATTTATAATTGTCAGGAACTGAGCAAATACAGCTATTCCTAAGTAAATGATAGCATTTGTAGGGAACAATGTCATCCATTTCTCAACATGAAATATTTATAGCATGTATTTGTCTTCTACAAGTGTCTCCCTATTCATCTGCGAAAATAGAAAGTCGTGAGCACTTTACTAGCTTCCTTTTAATTCGTAAAGCTGTTTGGACAATTTGTTTTCCACTGTAACACATTTGGTCTGTCTAACAGTACATTTATAGAGTTCCTTCTCCCCACCCCACAAAGGATCCCAATGCAACATGCAAACTGTACCAAGGGCTGCTTCTTCCACCACTGAAATGCAGCTACCTCGGGGGTACAACACAGTAGGTAACAGCATGCAGGAACACTGTGCTACATTTTAAGCAGGGACTAAAGAACACTACCCAGCTGAAATTACCCACGAGGGAACAGAACCAGAAAAGAGCTATTGTCAAGTTGTGGAGAAACTCTTTCTGGGTACTATTGCACTAAGAAAATCCCACACTGACATATCTAGTAAAAACGGAGAAGGAGAGTCCAGTGGTTAGGGAGCTAGCATGGGGCTTGGAAGAACTGGGTTTAAACCCCCCATCCTGCCTCAGACTTGCTAACCTTGGCAAGTCACTTTCCTCTCTGTGAAATGAGGATCACTGAGGCCCAGGGCGACTAATAGCACTTCCCTACCTCCCAGGGCTGAGGGTAAATGCAGTAGACTGAGGAGCTCATGGAATACCATGCTGAGGACCCTACAAGTTCTAGGATAAATGGAGCATGAAGTTCCTCTGATTGTAACTCTGCTTTTGTTTACTTCCTTCTTTGTGCAGCAGCATTGACCTCCACCCCACCCTGGGAGCAAGGTCTGGAAAGAACCCAACCTGTCTGGCTGTCAGCTCTAGACACCCAAGTCCTCCACCTAACCGGACACCAAAGCTGCAGCTGGGCCCCCCATTTCTAGAGCCAAGTGGAGGGGTCAGTGCCCATAGCTCATTCTGCCCTGGGCCTCTCCATCACAAGGTGTTCTGAGACAGGCATCTCCGATCTCAAGGGGCCAGCCAGCCCTCAGAGTACCAATATTTCACCATTATGCCCCTGGAGAAAATTAAAATGCTCTAGAAATAAAAGGCTCCTCCTCCTAGTCCATCCCCAGCCCCCTGAGCCCATCCAAACCACTTGCACAATACACTCGTGCCTCCCTGGCATGGCTATGACCCCGCTGGGCATATGGGGTGGAGTATTTGATGAAGGCCAGCTAAGCACCTCATGGGAGGGGGGAGGTTAATACATCACCCCACTAGGACAGAAGTCCCCTCCAAGCCAGCAAGAAACCCAATGGTAGTGGAACCGGACAAAACTTTGGCAAGCAGATTGGCGGGTGGGGTGGAGGGGGAAAGGTCACACCACGAATTAAGCTCTTAATCTCAACTAAACACATTACAGATCTGCTCATCAACAAAAAATCTAATTATTATGTGTGAGGCCAATCTTAATTGCTTGTCCTTGACATGAATAATGCACCACATAAGCCTATTACCCAGTGTAAGCCTATTATTGTTATTATCGCACTCACTGTCAAAAGTATAAAAGTAAAACAGTCAAACAGGGGGCGCGGGGGGGCGGGGGGGGGAATAATGTTACGCAATTAGCAGCAAAATGCCAGACAAACAAGCTCATTAATTCTTAGAGCAAGTGAGCACCACCAGTGACTGTTAGATGTACATTTGGGGGCTGGGCAGGGGGTGAATCCTCTTCACGAACGCCTGGATCCAATTCTCATCCACTCCCGGCATGGTTCTACAACACATTCACGCTGCCGAAGCCCGGAGCTGCTTGGGGCTGGGGGCTGGTCTCTGACTGGCCAGCCCACGCTGTGAGCTGCCTTACTGGAGCAGAGTGGAGAGGGATGTTGTGGCTTTCCTGGCTGGGGGTGAGTCAGATGCAAACCTCCCCAGCCACTAACAGGGCATGAGGGTGCTTTCTAACATTATCATTGCAGGAGGCGCAAGGGAGGAACGCAGACTATTAGAGTGTAAGAAGAAGCCATTTCGCTTTCTGATGTCAGGGCAGCAGAAGGGGTGTCCCTGGTTGCATTTGTCACCAGCCTTAAAATATTCCCCCTTATGAGCCCTGTCAAGGGAGATGTTTGTACAGTACTCACCCCTAGAGCACCCCCTCATGGCTGGGCACGGCATAGCAGGCTCTCCTTGTCTAGCACCCCAGCCAACAGTCACTGCGGTCCTGTAGTGGTCTGCCTCTTCTTGTAATTCAGCCCTCCGGAGAGGTCATGCTTTATCCCCCCTGCCAGCATGACAACGGTCAGCAAGAGAGTCCATTCCCTCTAGCCAGGCTCACACCCTCCATTCTGGGACCAATGGTCCATGCACTTTTTCCTCACGTCTCCCAGTTGTCCCCTTCTCGGGTGCTCCTTGCCACCTACCAGCAGCTGGCAGGGAACCCAGGTCCACCTGCTACACAGGTTTCCACTCCAGAGACCCTAGGACAAGTTGTCAACGTTCAGGCCACCAGAATCCTTCCTACCAAGCCTTTTCCCCTGAGCTGTCTCCTCACCTCACCAGAGACTTCCTGCACAGCTTCACTCCTTGCTATCAGGAGAGTAATTTCACAATTCCCCCCTGGAGCTTCTTCTGCTCCAAACGACCTCTATTTATAGCAGCCCCAGCCTCTCCCCAGCTGGGCTGCATCATTAATTAGGCTTGGCTCACCCTCCAGATGCAGCCAGGTGGGTTAATTGGCCTCTCTGGCCTGCATTATCCTTTCAGCCCCTGTGTGAAAGTAAAGTGAGGCTCAGCAGGAAAGGGCTGTGGAGCAGCTGGTGGGACCAGGATTTTAGGTGCACGGTCCCTGCGGCACGGTGCTTTTCCCCATCCCAGAGAGAGGTACCACAGCCATTGCATAAACCAGCCTCTTTGTCCTAAACTTCGGACAAAGGCAGGCGTTAACTAGCCCCACTGATCTCCAGGAAGTGATGCCAAAGCTGAGGATCTGGCCAGTTGCATTGGATTAGACCCATGACCTTGATGGCATAATGTGCCGACCCCAGTGTGTGGTGGTCAGGAGAAGGCATGGACTGGCCTGGGTTTGGTTACCTCCCTGGGATAACCTGTTCTCTAACTACCTAACTTCTACAGTGTCTCATCCTCACAGTGATTGCATTAGTCCCTTGGCTGGAGGTAGGGGCCTCCCATCAGCCCGCCCCCGTGCATTGCCTAGGGGCTCGTACACTCACTCACTCTGACTGACAGCATGGGGGAGAGAGAGAGAACTGGATAATTGCCCCATCCCTTCCCCAGGCTGATGCTGCAGTCGCCCTGGTGCGCATCGTGTGTCACTATCAATTTGAGCCTCCCGCTGACTTTGGGGAAATGAGCAAAGCCCCAAAGTGGGTAGCTCATATCTGAGCCAGCCGGCTCCAACTCCCCCTTGTAAGGATAGTCTGTAGAGCACCAATAATGAGCAGGTGTTTCAGGATGCCGCAACTCCCTTTGACACAGGAGCTGTCAACAGCAGAAGGGCAGAATGAGACTGGCTAACCCTGGGGGGGAAGCAGGGATAACGTGGAACAAAGCCACTGTCCCACCCCCGCCCCTCCTCCTCACACACTGTCAGGCTGTTGCAGTGTGAAGGCGGCTTTTCATCGGCATGACAGCAGACAAACAGCCCGGGTGCCTGGGTCTGCCACGGCTGGAGAATGCCCATGCCAAGGGATTGGACACAGCCGCTAACAAGCACATGGGCCCCAGCTCAGCTAGCCTGGCCACTAGAGTGCAGTTAAAGGCGTGGAGAAAACACTGCTGACTTTCCATCCTCCTGAAAGCAAGGGACTGGTGATGCTGGCTAGCTCAGCGCCTGGGCACCCATAGCTCTGCCCGGGCACCCCCGCCCGGCCGAGCAGCCCCCGGTTAATCCAGTCCTGGGCACTGATGCCTCTGCCAGGGCCGCTCAGGGTTGAGCTCTTTTGCCAGTCCAGACGTATGGCCCCTGCACAATCCTACATGCACCGCCTTGGGCGAGTCAAGTCACGGGACCCTCTTCACGGCAGCACCCCAGCGTCCCTCACCTTGCACACCTCTGCTGCTGCCCTTCAGTCCTGACTACACAAACTCTGGTAGCACAGATCTGGGCCCTGTCTCACCTCTCTGTCAGTGCCCCTCCATCCGGACCCACAGCCCCCACGGCTAGTCCAGCCTTGGGCACAGCACCTGCAGCAAGGCCAGTGCTAACACCAGTCTGTCTCCTAGCGTGGGGGCTTGGTAAGCTAAACAGCTGGGCGAGAAAGGAGACCCTGGCAGTTTGGGGCTATTGATTGCATGAGCGCCGGGCAAGCGAGTTACATGCCTCCCTTCGACACTGTCGGAGGTTGGGTTCCGGGTGTATCCCGCAAAGACCCGAGTGGTCCCTTGGGCTCACCCAGTTCCTCATGCTGCCAGAGCTGCCCCCAACTCACATACAGCATCTGCTCTGCCAGCCCCTCTCGGCAGCATTCCCCTTCCCCCTGCCACCTCCCTCTCAGCAGGACGGGGAGGAAAGAGCTGGTGCGGGCATGCAGGCGAGGGCTGACGCACACAGCTCTGCCAGATGAGAAGCAGCCACCCGGGCTGATACAGCAGTGGTCCAGGTAGGGGTGGTCCAATAGCTATTCGCGTCCGCTCTGCACACCAAGATAAAGGGAATCGATCACCATGACAGAGGGTAATTAGCCATCCCGCAGCTGCTGTGCAACCCAGGCAGGCCTGGCTCTGCAAGTCAAAGTCATCTTGTTAGCATCTCCCTGCTCCTGGGGAAAGCCAGCACAAGGAAGCAGAGCCCTGAGTACAGGGGCTGCCTGGACAGTGCCAAGCCAGCCCGCTCCTCCTCCTCACCTGAGAGTTGGCCCTCTCCTCCCAGGTCGAGCCCCAGGGGCTATCGCTGGAGGGGGATCTGTGCAGTCAGTGTGCCCCGTGGTGGCCTCCTGCCCCACCTTAAAACAGCCTTGCCCGGTCCATACACAATCCCAAATGCTCCAAGGGGCTCGGGACCCTCCCCTTCAGCCCCATCGCTGGGAGGTTCCCCATAACCCACTGGTGGAGAAGAGCCAGAGAGCCCCTGGCTCCAGCTCTGTCCCTAGCACCAGGGACAAGCTTCCCTACAGCCTCCCTCCTAGTCCTGACAGGGCTGAGGTGTGTGGGGGGAAAGATCAGGGCAATCCAGGCTCCGTAGGCCTTTCTCTGCCGAGGTGGCCAACGAGGGGTCCATGTAACCTGGGACACATTCCCTGGTGCATTTATCTTCTGGGCTGAACCTAGTGCCTCCCAGATCTTCCCACCTCCACTATTGACATAAAAAAAAAAAAAATCTCTGCATCCCATTCCCTCTGCTCCCAGCCCCTCGCCGGCAGGACAGCATCAACAAGGAGCATCCATGCCCGTAGCAGAGCATGCTGTTGCCCGGAGGGACACCTTCAATGGTTCCTCTCACTGCCCAGACACGGGGCGGCTTGTTCCAGGTCCTGTCTTTTGCAGCCTACAAAAGGCACCTCCGCAGTAGAGGGTTCTGTGCACACCACCTGGCCTGTCTCTCTGTCCATCCATCATCCATCTGCCCTTCCCTAATCTCAGCTTCTTCTGCAGGAACGTAGGCAACAGAAGATCCCCTGGCCCAAATAGGCACCATGGCTGGCCATGTTGGCAGAAAGACCAGAGCCAACTTGCCTCTCTGAGCACTCCCCTCGGCACGGGGTTGAGGTGCATCATCAAGGGGGTGGGTGGGACCCTTGCCTTGTTCATCCTCAATCCATGCCAGGCCTGGGCAATTGGTTTGTTACTGCAGAGTTACGTGGGAGCACTGGGCTTGCGGGTGGGGTATGGCAGGGCAGCTGGTGATTCCTCCTCTTCTAAAGGCACAACCCCGGCTGCGCAAGTCGTTGAAGGGGAATTCCCATCAGAGTCTCAGGGACTTTGCAAAGAGACAGGACGCAGTGAAGGCAGGGACCTTTTGGGGCCAATCAACCCTGACTGAGCCCTTGAGCAGCAAAGTTACTTGAAGAGCGTTTGACTGAATGGAGGTCTCAGCTTTGAAATTCACGCTGGCAGTGGCAGCGTCCAGGCTGACATCTCCCCCATCATCTGAAACCCAAACGCTGGCCCGGCCTGATCCCGGAACCGCACAACTGCTGCTTGGCTCCTACGCGTCATTTGCTAATTAAGTCCCCTAATGAGAAAATCGGGATTCAGGAGCTGGCTAAGCAACGCTCCTTCCTACACACGCGCTACATGCGGACTTATCACTAGTCACAGGATGTTTACAATAATTTTTAATTTGTGCAATTATTAATCATTTTTCTATCTGCCTAATTTGCATAATAATTAGTCTGCTCAGCGTTTGCCATGACTGTGAATGACAGTGTTTTAAATTAAATTAAGATTTTAATTTTTTTTAAGCTAATCAAAGTCGCCTTGTGACGCCAAGACCGAGGCCGCTGCCCTTCTAGAAGCAATAATAAAAGGGATCCATTCCTGGGCGCTCTTTGCTTTATCCCAGAGGCTCCCAAGGCATTTTACAGCCTCACGGCAGCCAACAGTGCTGAAATGCAGCTACTCTGGAGTGGACGCTGGCACCAAGCAGTACACAAACCAAGGACCCTCGTACAAGACACCCTACAGGGATTCAATGGCCTTTTAGAGGCCTCCTGGGCATGACGCAGACACAGAAAACTGCATGGAACGTGGCAGGATTAAGGGCCAACCCCCGCCTGAGGGGAACCTCTGGATGTGTTGAACATGAGGGGCTAGACGCTTAGCCAGGGTCATTGGAATGCTCTGCGGCTCTGGATTCCCAGGGCTCTAATCTTTGCCACCAGTCCAGCCTGCGCACGTTCACATGTACCCACATGCCATTGGGGCACAAGCCCTACTGTCTGGGCTGGGGAGAGCCAGTGGTGAGCCAGCACCTGAAGTACCGTATGTTAGTATCTAGGCTTGTTTGTCAACCTGAGATAAAAGTATCCAAAAGTCAACCCCAAAATTCTCTCTCTTATACGAATGTGTGTGAACAAAGGACAGAGACATGTGTTGCTTCTGCCTGGCCAGATGGGTTTGCTAGAATAATGGGAAGTGAGAAGGGATAGAACTAAAGTGTTACAGGGAATGGTGGGAGTGTAATAGGAGCATACAATGACAGGCTGCCTGGCTCCTTTCTCAAGCCAAGGTCAAGCAACCAGTCAGGAGGGGCGAGGGGATATTGGCGGGGAGGCATAAGAAACACTAAAAGCTAAAGAAAAGCCTGACCTTGGCCAGACACGACCTCACTCCTTACCCTTCCCTTAGGATACAAAAGAGGAGTGGGACGAAGACCCCAGACTCACAACCCTCCAAAACGGAACAGAACCGTAAGTTATAAGGGGCGTGATAGGGGCAGGAACTGGAGGTATATTTGCGCCTGCTGAGGAGGAGGAGGTGGGAATGGGGACACAGGCAAGGCTCTGCAGCGTCAGAGCTGGGAAGGGAACACTGGGAAACCAACTCTGCCAGTGTGTAGAGCTCTGGACATGGTTGCTTGGAACTAACCCCAATAAACATCGCATTGCCTGCGCTTCAGACTTTCTGTCTGCGTGACAAGAACCAGGGGAGGGGGTGAAGGGACAGTCCTCTAACACCGTACAGCTCCCAGCTCCTTGTTCTGCTTTAGGGATTTGACCCAATGCCCACTGCAGTCAATGGGAAAAACCCCATTGCCATGTGATGCACTCACACCACCACAGACCTCCTCCTCCATTGCAAACCCCTCCCAAGGAAATAGCTTACCATCCCCATCGCCAGGATAGCTCACCCACCTCCTGCGCCTCCGGACACAGGCAGCTCCCCCTGAAATACGAGCGTGGAGATGGTGGACATCTGCTTGCCTGGCTGGCTGAGCAAAATGTGCACGTCTTGTTCAAGTGGGAATCCTAAATGTTACCAAGCCAGCCATTCGTTAGCACAGCGTCTCTCTTTAAGGCTCATTAGAGCCAGGTTTTTCCACAGAGTGTCTCGGCAGTCCACCTGAGTCCATCCATTTACATTCCAGCGTGAGCATGTCTCTGGCCTGCATCCGGATATCCTCCGGCAACTGCCATTCAAGGTGGTCATCCCATAAACATTTACCAGGCAACCACTTTGCAACAGCTGGTGTCGTTCATCCTACGGCTAGACGGAGCTAGGAATGCACACCGTGAAGCGTGGATATACACAGCCCCTGGGAACAATGGATGCTAGGGTGACCAGATGTCCCGATTTTATAGGGACAGTACTGATATTTGGGGCTGTCTCTTATACAGGCATCTATTACCCCACCACCACCCATCCCAATATTTCACACTTTCTATCTGGTCACCCTAATGGATGCAGACACAGTGAAGCACACAACAGGGACACACACAGGCTATGCATGCCTAAAACTTCTGTAGCACACAGGCACTATGCACGCAGCAACACAGCTGTTTGAAGCAGGGACCCATTAGTGATCGGTTTCTGCACAATCTGATCCGACTTCCATTCTGCTCTGTAGCCCAGCACCTCTCTCTCAGATCAGGGGCTTCGGACAGCAAAATCTAGATCCAAAGCATGTGGGTAATGTAAAAACAGAACTCTGCATCTGCAAATAAAGAAACAGGAGGCCGCTCTGATTTGCATAGACCAACCCATAATGCTTCGTGGCTTTTTTTGGGGTGGGGGGGACATCACAAACCTGAGGTGGAAATGTGGGGAGCAGGATTCACAAAGGATACAGCGGGTGTGCATGATGATAACACAACTGCCTCAATTCTGGATCCAAATGTTCCTGAAATCCAGAGGTGATTGGATCTAGGGGCTGGTTTGGGACCCAGCCCTGCCCTGATTCCAGCCTGACATGCAAGATCTGGACGCTTTCCTAAGGACACCACATTTAAGGTACCACAGGGCCAGCTGCTGCAAGCTCCAGTGAGGAAGATGGCAGGGTGTGTGTGTGAAATCTTCCCTCAAATGATCCCCAGGCCCCCGGCTGTATTAGCACTAATTAAGCACAAACATTAGCAGATCTTCGGTGCCACCTGATTAATGACACTGTCAGGCGGGAGTTTTTCACTCTCTGAACAATGACAAGTTTCAGAGTAACAGCCGTGTTAGTCTGTATCCGCAAAAAGAAGAACAGGAGTACTTGTTGCATCCGAAGAAGTGGGCTGTAGTCCATGAAAGCTTATGCTCTAATAAATTTGTTAGTCTCTAAGGTGCCACAAGTCCTCCTGTTCTTCTTTTCACTCTCTGAAGGCAAATGACCTGTGATGTCAGCTACCTGGTAATGTGTTAGGGGAGCGAAAGTCTCCTGGGAGGGCCGTGAACCTCCACCACTCCTGCCTGGCAGCTCTCGGGCAACAGCTTCTTGCTCATGCAGGAAGAGGGGTCACAAGGAGAAGCCAGAGAGCTGGAAGCCCGTCGCTGCCCCTCCCAGCACAGCAGGTGTATGGATACTTACAGCGATCATGCACGACTGGTCTGAGGGCTGGTGGGAAGCCTTGAGTCAGGACTCTTGAGTTCTAGCCCTGGCTTCACCACTGATTTTCTGGGTGACAAGTCACTTCCCCTCTCTGTGCTAGAACCCTGTGACCTGACCTGAACCCAGCCACAAGTGTTGAGTTGGGCGAGAAAACAACCAGACCCTCTTAGGGTAGCTTTCCCCCTCCTGACCATGGGAGGATAATGGGAAGTGATAAAGGATAGAACTAAAATGTTACAGGGAATGGTGGGAGTGTAATATGAGCATACAATGACAGGCTGCCTGGCTCCTTTCTCAAGCCAAGGTCAAGCAACCAGTCAGGAGGGGCGAGGGGAGGTTGGCGGGGAGGCATAAGAAACACTAAAAGCTAAAGCTAAACACTAAAAACCGGAACGGCAGCGCCTCTCGCTCTGGAGGGAGCAGGGCACACAGCTGCACCGATCCCAGGGGCAACTCACGACCCCCTCAGGCTCAGGTGGGCTTAGGTCCAGGTCAGGCCCAAGCAGACCACTACTCCGTGCCTCAGTTTCCCCATCTCTAAATTGGAGATAATGCCCAGGAAGTGAAAGCCTATAAAGCCCCCTCGGTCCTTCCCAGGACGGCTGAACGCTGGACACCAGGGCCCTGGAAGTCGTATTTTTAAATAACGTCATGCCAGTTGTTTGGGGAAAGGTCCATGGTGCCATGGGGCCTGGCCGCCCTGCACGGAGGAGCTGTGTCCCCCACCCCCAAGCTGTGGCTCTGGGGCTGGTGAGACGCTCCAGGCCAGTGGGGCCAAGGGGCCAGGGCTGCAATGACAGACTCTCAGTCACCCCCCATTCCCAGCCCCTTGCAGGCCCAAGGCACGGATAGCTGGTGTCACAGTGCCCTCTGGCGGCTGCCCGCAGCACTTCGCTATTGAGGCTTTATAGCTCTGCACCACTAGCTAATGAGCGGGGAGCCCGCTCGGGTGACCCACCTCCAGCATGGGGAGCCAAGGTCATCTGTGAGGGAAACCGCCCAGTGCAATAACTGGGGCCTGGGCTACTTGGCAAGAGCCACATGGGGCCTGCAGAGACCGAGCACTGATATGGGTCCCAGAGGGAACCGGGCTTCAAGGAGCCCCATCCCGGCTCAGAGGGAGCAGAGGCCTCAGGAGTTTACACACACACACACACACACACAGGAGAGAGGCATCTCCCTGCAGCAGCTGTTGTTACTACTTCTCTGGGGCAAGGAAACCAATTGGGGGGGGCGGAAAGCAGGGTTCCTCATCCCCCAAAAGCAGCCAGGAGAGCGCTTGGCCCAGAGGAGCAATGCACGCTCCACCTGTCTTGCAGCCCCCACCCCCAAGCACAGTGCACTGGGTTCGGAGGATGCGCCTGAAGTGTTTGAATGGGGATCCCCGTCTCGACGGAGGCTTTCGGAACAGGCAGGGCCCCTTGCTGTCAGCACTTCCCCCCACAAAGGGATAATGCCCCCTCCTGAGCTCCTGTCTGGGGTAGGAGTTGCATGGGGCCTCCTGTGCCTTGCTTCACCCTGGGGTCAACCTCTCCCCCCGCCCCCAACCACCATAACAGCCTGAGAAAGGTGATGGGACAGGCCTATGCACATGTTGGAAACCCCTCAGGCAGCAACTGTCCACTTCTCAGTGCAAGTTCCCTCCCTCCCCTCCCCAGCTCAGCCTGGCCTGCGGGCGGAGTGGTCCCCCTCCAGGCCCCGGATCTGCCATGAGATATAGTCACTGAGCCCTGCAGCAACCCCAGCCTTTAGCTTCAGCACCTGAATTAACAGCTAGTGAGGCCAATTCTTCAGTGCCGGGGAGAGAGCGCCATGAGGGAACTAGTCCTTGGTCACAAAGCCAGCTGGAGTCCAGAGAGATTTCAGGGGCTTCCCTGTTTTTTCTGGCTGCATCATTTAATACTTGAGTCATCTCCTGAAATGTGTCCCGTCCCTCTCGCATCACACGCTGGTTGGCTATAGGGCTGCTGACGGACCATGCACACCGCACAGCCGCTTGTGAGGGCTGGGCTGCATGTGTGTGTGGTGGGGTTATTATTGTGGGGCTATTATGGTTATATAGCAACCCCCGTTGGTTAGTGTAGGATCCTGCCTGGCTACTGGGCAGCCAGGACTGGTTTCAGAAATGCTTAGAAAGCCAAACAAATCAGACAGAAGCTGGGAGGTGAGACTGACATTCTCCCTCAGCCCTGAGAGGGCCTGAAATTAAAGCAGAGATGTGTCTCTTTGTGCAGCTGGAATTGGGTATTTCCTGCAGCAGGGAGTGGGTGGTGGTGGGGGGACTGACCCCATTACACTTTGGGCAGGATCAAGTCACAGCAGCAAGTAAATTATATAGACACAGGCTCACCAAACATCATTACAGGAGAGGGGTGGGCAGCTCTGGGCGGGTCAGCAGGACTCAACTGCTCCTTCACCTTCACAGGACTCGTAAGAGACCAGCTCCCAAGGCAACTTGGGGTTTTTTAATGCATTTTGCTGGGAGTTTGGTAAACTCCCAAGGGACTGGGCTCAAAAGGGTGGGGAGAAGGAGAGAGACGACCTATGTTCAACTTGGCCAAGTCTCCAGGGCTGGAAGGGAATGGTTTTCTGTTCTGTTTGTTCTAGGATCCAGTCCAGTTAAGTAGAACAGCAAATATTGTAAGACTCATGATAAAAATCTGAGAGTTGGCAACACTGTAAATTTATTAGTAAAAGTCCCAAGCCTGGGAGTCAGGTTATTAGCCAAGGATCTCACTTTAAGAAAGAAAGAAAGCTAAATTCCTATTGCTCATGGGATAACCTTTGTTACCTGTAATCCAATCTCATGGGTTTTTGGACCCTGACTCATGATTTGTGAACCCTTTGGGCTGGTGATGCTGCTAATACCTGTATTTTAAAAGGGCTTTTTAGGTTTAAAAAGATGCATGTCTCTTTGATAGTAACAGTCTGTTCGGGTTTATACCATGCCCCTCACCAGGGTATCGGAGAGCCTCCCACAGCACCAGAGCTCTCTCTACAAGCAGAACTGGCTTGGTGAGATGGCTCTCTCTCACACACACAGGCAGTGGCCAGTTAATTGTCTCCAATTACTGCGCAGTTACCCCCTTATTAACCAGCAAGAAGCAGATTCTTCTGCATTGTTCCATTAACATCTGCCAGGACCGTTCAACTTGTCAATGAAACAGTGCTTCGAACAATTAAATGACTGATGACACTCAACATGTATCAGAGGGGGAGCCGTCTTAGTCAGGATCTGTAAAAAGCAACAGAGAGTCCTGTGGCACCTTTAAGACTAACAGATGTATCGGAGCATAAGCTTTCATGGGTGAATTGCATCCGACAAAGTGGGTATTCACCCATGAAAGCTTATGCTCCAATACATCTGTTAGTCTTAAAGGTGCCACAGGACTCTCAATTAACATGCTGATTGGCCTCTCAGCTAATTGGCGCTGGCTTGGCCTGCTCCTTGTTGGTGGCGACTTCAGCCTTGAACGGTTCCTCAGCAGCTCCGGCCCCAGGGAAGCGGTAGCTTCCTGCAGCCATGCCCAAGAGCTGGCTCTAGAGATGCCAGGCACTGTGCAGACTGCCTTGAACAGTACTGGCCAGGGGCGATCCAGAGTCCCCCAAGCCTGTGGGATGTTCTAACTAGCATTAGAGAGGCAGTGTGGAAGGTACTGGATTGGGAGTCAGCAGCCCTGGGTCTAACCCCAGCTCTGCTGGGCAAGTCACTTCTCTTTGGGCCTGTTTTCCCCTCCCACCCTTTCACTATGCAGACAGTCCCTTCCGCAGAGCTCACCGGGTGTGCACAGTACCCTGGACCTTGGGGCCCCAGCCTGCGAGTGACTGTCCCCTGCCAGAGGGCTGTGTACTTTCCCTTGGTTGTTAGCGGCCCTGCGGACAGCCCCTGCTGCTCCTAATCCTCTGTCAGTTACAAACCTAGCCTGGGAAACGCAGCACCCTCCCCTCCTCTAAGCTCCTGGTAACCTGGCATTCGTGGGGTTGCTAGAGCGCCATTCACATTCAAATCACCCCTGGGTGAAAGGCAGGAGACCAGGAACCATAGCAACCTGCAACACACACTAAACCCCTGAGCTCAGCCCAAACGGAGACTCCTTGGAGCCCAGAAGTAGCTGCTTGGAGCACTCCTGGGTCCGTACTGCCAGCCCCGTAGCCCGTCGTCTCCTGAACCAGACACTGCCTCTCACGGGGGCGGAGGGATTCCCTCCGCCCGCCTGACCCAGCAAGCCTGGGAGATGGAATCCCTGCGGTTTGCTTGTCTCTGTGAACTGTGCGACTGTGGGTAAGTGAGCGCTCGAACAGGCACAGACAGACACACGCCCTTATTTATTTTTGCTGAAGGCTTCTAGAGCAAGACTGGATTCGCTTCGCCTTCCCCCCCCTCTCCACACACCAGACCTGATCTTAAGCAAAAGCTGCTGGCACTGAGTTGGGCAGGCGGGCTAGACGCCATGGGCAGCGGAGAAGGACATCCGGCTGCTTTATTTCTCTCGCTCTAGGTCTCTTTCTCTCTGCGTTAGTATGGAGCCGTTTTAGAAAGAGCTATCATCACTTGTACTGCTGTGGAACCTAGAGGCATGAGAAAGTCTCTGCCCCACAGACCCTCCACGTGCATGTGCATAGATATATTCTGTAGTGTTTACTCACGGCCCTGGGGACTTACAGGTTTTAACCACCTCTTTACAGAACATGACAGGGGCTTGCAGCCGTGCCCTGAGCCATGTTGCTAGTGGGTTGGGTAATAGCAGGCGGGGGGGCGGGTCATTTCACAATATTTGGTAGCTTCCAGCTCCTAGCTCCACCACAGGAGAGATCTCTTCCTCCTACCAATTGCAGCTGTCTCCCCAGAAGCTCTGAGAGACGCCGAGTAGAGGGCAGCAATTCTCAGGGGCCCATCATCCGACTGCCCAGCACACAGCTCCCAGCGAGCAGACCCGGTCGCCTTGGCGGTCACCTCCCCTGGCTCTGATGGCTCCCCTGAGGCACGCGGGCTGGATGTGGAGAATGTTCCCAGAGGGGAGGGGAGCCCGGTTTCAATTTCTCTCTCTCAGCTGCTTCTCTGTCACGCTCAGTCGACACAAGCGCCACAAGAACTGCAAGAAGCGGAGCAGGCCAGCGCCTCAGGACTGCAGGAGGCCCCAGCTGTCCCATTACAAGGCCACTTACACCCAGCCACCAAGTAAGCGAGGGAAACCAAAGCAGCCTCCCTTGGGAGCGTTTTACACATGCCCCGTGCGCCTCCCGGTCACCTCCTCACTCTTCCTCCCCTCCAGACGTGCATCCTCGAAGCAGCAAGAGGCCGCTCCGCACCCCTCCACACCCCAACCCCCCGGCCATGGCCTTCAGCACCACGCAGCGGGCAGAGTTCATTCCCTGGGAGCTGGGCCAGAGGACCAAGCCGCCTGTCCAGGTAACACCAGCACCGCAGCCGATCCAGGCTAGGCTCCTGCCATCCCCCTCTCCCGAGGGAGAAAGGAGAACCCCTCTCTCCCCACCCGCCCCCTTGGAGAAGGCCAGGGCTCTACCCCACCCACACACCTGCCATGGCAAGGCCTGCAGGCCACGGGGGCTCTGTGAATTAACCCACCCGTCGCCCCTCATGTGGGGAGGTGCCCTCTGCGGCTGGGCACTCTGGAACCCAGTCAGCGCCAACGGGGGCTGCGCTGCCTGCTCTCCACTGGGGCAGGGTTAGCGCCATGGGTCGCTCCCTGGGAGCGGCGTGGGCCCAGCAGCCCCACGGGGAGGAGACAGGCTGACCTCTCTAGCCCCGGGCACGGGGCGGTCATGTTTTGCAGGAGGCGTATCAGTGCCCACAGGAGCCCTTCCAAAGCCAGAGTCTGTACCGCCTCCACTTCCCGCCCAGGGAGCCGGTCGTGACCACCCTCCGGCGGCCCCCGACTCCCAGGCAGCCTGACAGCTCCGGCTTCCCCCACGCCACCACCACCAAGGAGAGCTACAAAGGATGGCGAGCGGAACGCCCAGCCTGCTATGGAGAGCCACCAGCCCTGGCAGGTACAGCTGGGACCCACCCCCAGGCTGAGATCAGCCAAAGGGGCTTCATTAACTTGGGGTGCCCCCATTCCACATGCCCCATCCCTGAGTCCTGGATCCCGATAGTGCCCTGAGGGCTCACCGGCACTACGGGAGCCAGGAGGGGCTCGCCAATGCCAAACACCGGGCCCACAGTGCCTGAAGCGGGGCTGGGTTGTGCTGTGCTGGGCTCTGTGCCCGGGAACATGCCCGAAGCCCGGGCTTCAGCCTGGCACGCTGGGAACACTGAGCGGCACCAGCCCCGTTCTCTCCACCCTAGGCGCTCTCCTGTCCCCTGACCAGGCAGCCGAGATGGAAAGCACCACGCAGCGAGAGTTCACTGAGAAACGCATCCCCAAACCGGAGCTGGTCAAAGGCCTCCAGGCTCAGCTCACCATTGAAGGTAACAGAGAGAATGAAAGCTTCCAGCCCCACATCCACATGGGCCTGGAAGCAGGGCTGCCCCCGCATTGGCCCGGCAGCACGCAGCCGCCCACGCTGGGTTCCATTCGCTATTGGCGTCTTAGCAATCCCCTCTCCAACCCGCGCGAGCATTTCAAGCACCGCCCTGCTGGTTTTATTGCTTCATTCCGCTCACCCTCCCTCTGCAGCCCTCTCACCCAGTAGTTCTCAAACTTTTGTACTGGTGACCCCTTTCAAATAGCAACCCCCCCCTTAAAAAGTGTTTTTAATTTATAACACTATTATAAATGCTGAGGGCAAGGCAGGGTTTGGGGTGGAGACTAACAGCTTGTAACCCCCCATGTAATAACCTCGCAACCCCCTGAGGGGTCCTGACCCCCAGTTTGAGAACCCCTGCTCTAACCAGCTTTGCAGGGCACAGGCCTGTCCCCCCCTCATCAGTGCATAACAACATCCTCCTGGTCGGGGTTAGAACCCCCTCCCCAGGCCCACTAGCCCCTCCTGGGCCCACCGCTGGTTAGCGCTCGTGCCTACCTTCTTCCTGAAGGGCTGCAGGCAGCTTCACCCCAGCTACCGCCTTTCTCCAGGCCCTTCTCGCAGCTGCCTCGCCACGCCTGTCCCAGCTCCTCTCTCCTGGGTTCCTCCCAACTGCGTTCTCTGTGCAGCCAGCTCCAGTCCCCCCCACAGCTGGGACCAGTCACTGGCCTCGCCTCCACATCACCTTCAGCTGCCAGGTCACAGCAAGGCTCATCCCGCTCCCTTAAAGGGCCAGCCTGTGACCAGGCCCTTTTCCTCTAGCCCAAGCGGCTCCCAAGGTGAGACAGTCTAGGGCAGTGATGCTCAACCTGTGGCCCAATCAGCACCGAGCTGCAGCCCATGTGACATCCTCAGGGCCATACAGGTAGTATTGAATGCGGACCACAGTGATGCTCAGCCTGTGGCCCAATCAGCACCGAGCTGCAGCCCATGTGACATCCTCAGGGCCATACAAGTAGTATTGGATGCGGCCCACAGAGATAAATAGGTTGAGAACCACTGGTCTAGAGCAGAGGTTTTCAAGTGGGGGTGTCCATCAGCTCATCTAGAGGTTTGCCTGGTTTTACAACAGGCTATGTAAACAGCACTAGTGGAGTCAGTACAAACTAAAGTGTCAGACAGACAATGACTTGTTTATGCTGCTCTGTGTATACGCTGAAATGTAAGTACAATATTTATATTCCAAGTGATTTATTTTATAATTAGTGGTAAAAACAAGAAAGTTGGCCCCTGTTCAGTACGAGTGGGCTATGACACAGGTGTATTTTGTCTGATTTTGTAAGCAAGTAGTTTTTAAGTGAGGTGAAACTTGGGGGTAGGTAAGACAAATCAGACTCTGGAAAGGGGTACTGTAGCCTGGAAAGGTTGAGAGCCACTGGTCTAGGAGTACATCTACGCTGCAAGCACAGGGATGATGAGGGGGGGAAGCTGGTACAAATTACTGGGGCCTGGCAGTCTAGAAGGGGGCCTGGGGCCTGGCTTCCCCTCCTCCCCCTGTTGTCTTACCAGGGCCTGGTAGTCTGGAAGGGGACCTGGCTTCCCCAGCTTCTCCCTCTCTGCCCCCCGTTGGCCCTGTTTAGCCAGTCTGCCCTTGCTGGGGGGCCTGAAAAAAATTTTTCAGCAGGGCCTGAACCCACTCTGAGTGGCCCTGTGCAAGCGGCAGCAAGTCTACGGCCTGGGGCTTGTGTTGGGTGCTAAAAACAGCTGTGGGGAATTTGCAGCTCGACCTCTGCAGCTCACCCCATTCCCTGGGGTTCTGAGCCCAAGTCTGAACAGCTCCATGTTATTCTTAGCACAAGCCCTGAGGACCCAGGCTCTGAGACTCCCTGCCCCTTGCAGTGTAGACACCCCCCAGGAGGCTGGTCACGGCTAGGCGTTATGATACGGCGCCGGAAGTACAGGATGGGGCTGTGCCATGTGCAGGAAGCAGCACAAAGTTTCAGAGACTTGCGAGCATGGCAGAGCTGAGCACACTGGGTGGGTGGGCTCGTTTCCATGTCATCTCTCAGCTGCCAGCCCAGGGGCTGTCTGAGCACTGAGACAACATGGAAAGCCTGGGCTGAGCTCTCCCTGGGCTACTTTCCAAACCAGAGCTGGGAAAAGCGTCCCCATTCTCTAGCCTGAGTTTGAGACCCGCTGGGAGATGCATCATTTATTAATCCGGCCTAAGACAGGGGACGCTCTTGATTTCTGCAACCCCTCTCAGTAGGGCTGGCAAACCAGCCAAACCCTGCTCCTATAGACTGGGTAGCCCCTCCAACGACTAACCCCCACCCCCTCGGCATGGGGCAGTACATTGCTTTCTGTTCTGCTAGGTGATCATGACATGACGACAACTCACCAGAGCACCTACCAGTCTGTGCCCTTGGAGAAGCGGGTAGCCCAGTCACGCGGTAAAGGAGTAGTGCCAGCAGGGAAACGAGCCTGGGTGGAATACATGACCAAGTACCAGAGCGATTTCCCAGCATGTAGCTTGTTACCTGCACGGATTCAGCCTGCGCAGCCTCCTCTGGACAACCTGGCAATCAACCAGGGCTTCAGGTGAGTGCAGCCATCAAGTAACCACCTTGGGCAGGGCTTGGAATGGGGGAACTCCAGGCAGGGCGAGGGGGTTGTCTCATCATTGCAACAAGGGGGCTGTGTATCCCTGGAACAGCAGAGCAGGTGAGCGGAGCCTTTAATAGAGAGTTAGCACAAGGGCCTTCCCCTCCTCACAGTCTGAGGAAGGCTGCGTCCAACCCCAGCAACAAGTTTTGGGAAGAGGAAGGAAACATGATTTTGTTCCTATAAACAACATTGCCAAGGGCTTTGAGATCCTCAGGTGAATGGTGCCTGGCAGGCAGACATTCACTGATATTAACGCACATGCTTACCAAACGCAGTAGCTCAGTGATGACCCCATTTTACAGATGGGGAAACTAAGGCATGGAGCAATGAAGTGACTTGCCTGAGGATGCACAGAGAGTCCTCGGCAGGGCCATGAATAAACTCCAGGAGATGCTGCAGTGATGGCTGGGGATGCAAAGCTCTAAAACACCTGATTCACCTCACCGCTGAAGTGTGTCCCTCTTCCACCCAGCACAGATTTTCAGACGGTGCAGAGGGAAAGCTACCATGGCTGGGACACCCGCAGATACCCTCGTGCCAGCCCCATCAAACTGAAAGAGGAGCTGGCAGACTTGGGGAAAGAGAGGGATGGAAAATTCAGTGGAGACACGGTGACCAAGGTAATGGGAAGGGAAGGAGATGGGGGTTAAATGGAGATAAAGGGACTCTGAGCACAGTTAAATTCAGTGAATGAATAAAGATTCTCACTCACACAGTGGGAATAAATCTAGTGAGTAGAGCACAAGGCCTAGGAGTCAGGATGCCTAGGTTAATTCCCAGCTCTGCCACTGCCTTGTTTTGTGACCCTGGGCAAGTTTCTTCCCCTCCTGTCTGTAAAATGGGAACAGTAACACTCCTTTGACCCATAGGCTGGGAGGCTTTGAAAATCTCCTCCTTAATTAGCCAGTATTTGTAAAGGGGTGTGGGCCACGCAGTTCCCATGGATGAATTGCTTGGAGATTCTTGGACAAGCCATGGCAGAAGTTCAGGATATTGTATTCTGCATTCATTCAATAAGTCAGTAACTCTAAACCAGGGTGAGGTGGGGCCAGTATCTGGGCACCCCTTGGCTTTTGTGGTGGGGGTGCAGTGGCTGCTTTGTGTAGCATGGACAGAGAATCCCCTATTGCAGTGATCCTGACAGTGGGGGGGGGAGGGGGAAAAGGAAGCTAAAGAGAAAATGAGACGGAGGGAACCTTGCCTGAACCCCCGCCCCTAGGTATCAGTGTCACTGTCCACCGTTTTGTCCTGTCCCTGCATGGCAGAAATGGGCTGGCTCCCTCTTCACCAGTGTCATTGTGACCCAGTAATAAACCATTGGTGTAAATCTTGCACTTGGCCATTCCAATCCCAGCTCCACGCCTGGAACAGCAAGCAGCATTTCCCGCCACCACGTTCTCTACGTACCAAGGGACAGACTTTTTTTTTTTTTTTTTTTTAAACTCTGCAGTGTTCTCGATGGGAGCTACAAGGTGCAAAACTCGTTTGAAAATCTGGCCATGCCTCTCTGCAATCTAGAGGTGAAAAGTGCTATAAAGAGCTTGTGGTTGTTCTGACCCTCTCGTGTCTCTTTTCAGCTCTCTTACCCTCCTCTGCCCTTGGACAGGCCTCCGGGGACTATCCAGTGGACCCCACAGTGCTGAGATCCCTCCCTGCAAAGTTTGACGATTCCACAGCCCACAAGTTCTTCTTCAGAGAGTGGAGAGTCCAGCCCCGAATCCGGCAAGGTGACCCCCACGATGGAGTCTACATCCGACCTCTGGTAATACGATGGGGGCAGGAGACCGCTCCTGCTAACTGGCTGGCACCCTCACACAACACAGACGGTCCTGTGAAAGCGGAATGCATCCAAGAGCCTCAGCACAGCCTTGTACACCAGACAAATTCCACAGGGTACCACAAAGACAGAGGCCACTGTCCCATGAATGATAATGCGCTTGAGAGAACAGCAGCCAACTCCTATTTCAGTCAGGGTCGTACCATGACCAGTGCTGCATGGACTCCCCAGGCATGCAGTCCCTGCCCTGCAGAGTTTATTATCTGAATAGACGCATGGGGAGAGGGGGATTTGAGAGACAGGCAGCATAATGGATGCAGGTATCACCTTTTAAAGAAGATGTGTGGCACTAACATGATGGGAGGTGAGGGAGTTGTTACCCAGGGCAGATGTGTAGGGAGAGGAAGCTGGTGGGCAGGGAATGAGGGAGGGGAACAGGAGCTTGGAGCAAACATCCAGTGAGGAAACCATGACCAGAACAAAGACAGCCCTCTTGCTGCAATGTGTAGTGGGGCAGGGGGTGGGGTGGGAGGGAGAGAGAGAGAGGAGGCTGGAGCTGGGCACCCTGCTGCTACCAGCCAGTGTAGGGTCCTCTACTGCTCCCCCCAGGAGGGGCACAGCTGAGACAGCAACAGGTGGTAGGGTGACCAGATGTCCCGATTTTATAGGGACAGTCCCGATTTTTGGGTCTTTTTCTTATATAGGCGTCTATTACCCTCTGTCCTGATTTTTCACATTTGCTGTCTGGTCACCCTAACAGGTGGAGGAAAGCAGGCCTTAGACTAACGTTCACCAAGTTAAACCTGGGTATTTTGAATGCTCCCCTGGCAGCACACACATGCTACCTTATGTCCCAGACCCCCTAGCAAACAGCGTTCAGGGACATCCAGAAACAGACGGCAGAGTCCAAACCGGCCATGTCTGTCTGCCCCCTGTACAGCCCTATTGTATATTTACAAGTGCCTTATCTCATCTGTTATTTTACATTGGCAGTGACAGAGAATCTACAACTGACCGCAGCAACAACAGGGGAAAAACCCCACTTCCTTGCTCACACACTTTAATATTTCCTAAAAGCAATTTCCTAGTTTTCTCCAGTTCTTTCTTTTTCAAATGTAATTACCTCTGGTCCACATGCGGAATGGAAAGGAAGCTGACAGATTGCTGCAATCTCTAGTTAGCAGTTGGCTCATGTTTAATGTAGGCATGGCTGGGGCAGGGGGTGCTTTGATAGCGTCTCCCAACACCTTGCAGTGTAAAATACCAAAAAAAGGGACTGAACTCTGTGACTGTTTGGATTTCTAGGGCAAGTTTGAAAGCCAAACTACCACACACAGCACATTCCTGCCCCAGAGAGCAGAGAAGGTGAAGAACTGCAAACCAGAGCAGAAACCCATCCGAGCACAGGGAAAGCAGGATTTCTCCACCATCCACAGGGAGTCTTACAGGTACAGCTTCTATCTCTTTCGGTGATCAAGTCCAGGCAGGCCATGGCAACATTCTGATTCCTGCAATGCAACTACGGCTCCGGTTGCACCAGTCAGACACATAACTGGGTTCTCAACACTTTCTTTTCCAGGCCTATCCCACTCCCAGTCTGTCGTTTGCAAATGTACCTGATCCAGCAACAGCAGCAGGGAAGAGAAACAATTAATTCTCTTGTGCCCGTTAAAGCCTGATATGCAGTGTGGATCCAGGTCCCTCAGCCAAATCAACTCTGTCCCCAGAATGCTAATGGGCAAACCATTACTAACTAGACAATTTGATAAACTGTTTTTTGTGCATCTTAGCAACATTAAAATGGCATCTAAAATCTCTGAAACTTGAGTGCCTACACTGCAGAGGTGTGATTGCAGCTCGCACAGAAGTACTCGCACTAACTTTAATCTAGCTACCATGGCTAAAAACAAAGATGCAGCAGCACAGAATAGGAACCCAAGTACGTACCAAGGGTTCTCGGCCGGCTTGTACAGCCTGCAGGTCTTCACTGCCTCTTAGCCAGGTGAGCGAGATTCAAGCTAGCGTGGGTAAGCAATCACCGTGCAGACACATCCTAGAATAGCTGCCGTTAATTTGGGTGTTGTGCATGGATGTGGTGGTGGTTTAAGTTACAGCAATACAAAATGTAATGGCTATTGAAATTATTCAATAATTTGTACCTAATTTCATTGTATTTCCTGTTTGTTTAAGGATTCTGTAGGAATGCTGCCATTAATATTTTAACACTAGCTTTCAGAGTGCATTAGTCTATTTTGCATTTTATTTTAAAGATAATAAAAATTGCTTGTGCTTAGTGTTAGCACTTAAATGGTCCTGATTAAACAGATGTGCATTCCTCAGCAAAAGGGGTGTTCCCAACTTTCTCTCTATCTGAAGAATCCCAGACAGTAGTTTTCTGCAAGTCTGGAGTAACAGAGGAGCACCAGCAGCACGTGACTTATCAGAAAAATCAGATGACAAAAAAATATTTACATAATGTACCTCCCATAAGGCTTTATGGAAATATACTTAGAATGTGTTTTATGCTACATATGCCATGTAACATATCTCCGTAAAGGTTATGATCTACTGAATGTATTAATCCTATTTGTATGCATGTATCATTTGAATGTTGGCTGTGCACTGGCTTGATTTCTAAATAACCTTAGTAGAGCATTTGGTCAGTTCCTGGAGAAAGGAATGTTGAAATTAAGTACCTAATCAAGCAGCACTTAAAGGACAATGGATCTTGGAATGCTCCAATCCACATAAGATGTCTACTTGAGGACATTCAAGGTAGCATGTAAACAATGGATGCTGTAAAAACTGAGTCATGCAGGGACATGTGACTTGCCCAGGTGATTCCTAAACTCCATCTTGGAGCTGGACTTTGCATAGGAGTGAGGAGGGGGGTCTCCACCCACAAGAGTCTATTTAAACGCCTGGGAGACCTCTCCATTTTGTCTTCGGCTGGCTAAAGAAAGAGCCTCTCCACCTTTCAGGACACTTGAAAGAAACTGGAACAAAGGACAGTGTGCAAGGGGTGTGAGTGATTGCTGGACCCAGGCTAAAAGGAGTTTAGCCTGTAAAAGGGAGCATTCTGGAACTGGTGAGGATCTTATCTGTATTCAGTTTGATTAAACATAGATTTATGCATTTTATTTTATTTTGCTTGGTGACTTACTTTGTTCTGTCTGTTACTACTTGGAACCACTTAAATCCTTTCTGTATTTAATAAAATCACTTTTTACTTATTTATTAACTCAGTATGTATTAATACCTGGGGGAGCAAACAACTGTGCATATCTGTGTTATAGAGGGCAAACAACTTGAGTTTACCCTACATAAGCTTTATCCAGGGTAAAATGGATTTATTTGGGTTTAGACCCCATTGGGAGTTGGGCACTTGAGTGTTAAACAGGAACACTTTGGTTAGCTACTTTCAGGTAAAGCTGCAGCTTTGGGGCAAGTAATTCAGACCCTGGGTCTTTGCTGGAGCAGATGGGTGTGTCTGGCTCAGCAAGACAGGGTGCTGGAGTCCTGAGTGGTAGGGAAAGCAGGGGTAGTAGTAGTAATCTTGGCACATCTGATGGCAGCTCCCAAGGGGGGGTTCTGTGATCCAACCTGTGACACATACATCTATCTCAAGAGGGCAAAGGCCTACAACTTACATTGACTTAAAGCCAGGGGTTAATTTTTTTATCATTAATTCAAACAGTAACCATAGTGAAAGATTGATATCTGCCCCATGCATAAGTTTATCTTACACATGTGTTTAGAGCTGGTCTTCACCAGGAACTTAAATCAGAGCTACTTGTCTCAGGGCTGTGAAAAATCCACACCCCTGAGACACACTTATGCCAGCTTAAACCCCACTGTATTTTTAAAAAAAACACACCACACACAGAGCCAGCTAAAAAACATTATTATTTACAATTTTTCATCCAGGTTACAGGACTGTTAAAAATTTAACCTGTTAAATAAAAAAGGAGCATCACCTTTTGACAGGGAGAAAACACCACTCCACGAATCACATTTCCTAAGAAAGCCTGTACACTATACTTCCCACCCAGCACCCTCATGCAGCATAAGAACCATGGGAGCCTAATTCCTATCCCAAGACCCAGACCGCCACTAAGGCAAGGACCTTCCATGGAAACAGCTGGGCATTCAACACCTTCTCTCTGCAAAGTAAAGAAAGAGAAAACTCCAACGGCCTGTGAGATCAGAGGTGCTTTCTCAACACATTGTCTCTACCTTAGCTGTGGCTCAGAGTCTTGGTAGAGCGGTCGTCTTTTCTGAAAGTCAGATTTCAGGTTTAAACAAACCTGCAGACAGCAATGCTGTGACTATGCAACTGCCAAGCTAGCTTGGCCCTGTCAGCCCTTGTGATAGATACCAACCCCTTGCCATCAGATGCTCAAAATAAAAATCACATTCAGGGTAGTACATTTAAACCCACTATTAACTGAATCTTTCCATGAGCAGTTAACCTAGACCAGCTGCCAGAGTTTCTAGCCAGGATGGGTTTGTTGTCAAATACAACAAAAGAGTTTCTCCTCCACACCCCTCTCTCCAAAAACCCCATTTAGGAAGGGACCAGACAGTGATGTTTCACCATATGGCGCAAGGCATTGTAGGAAATATTCATCTACTTAGCATAGCTCAGAACTAGGAACAGGAGGGGCTTTCACAGCCAGTCGGGGAATCCACATTGCAGGACAAAAGAGCCACTTCAGGCTCCTTAGCAATGACATCAGGCAGACTTGCTGGGGCACAACAGCGACAAGCCAGCTGACGGTATTAAACCTATGCTGCCACCACTGCCTACAAACCCCTGTTGAGCTCCCCAGAGCTGAAATCTCAACTTCCAGTTTACAATCTTGACACACAAAAGCATAATTCTCTGAATGAGTTTTCTTTAATCCTCTCCGCACCCCAGAGAAGCACCTGAGATTTGGGACACAACTGAAAATCAGCAGATCCCAAAAACACCTCCAGGGAACCAAGAGTTTGGCTGAAAATAGGATTACAAATGTATTTACATATAATTTGTTAAAAAAATATTAATGCCAGAAACTGGTGTCTCTTCTGCATCTCACAGCAAGTCCAAGAGAGCAGAACTGCTCCTGCAGGTAGCTGGATACTGCACTTTCCGGCTGCTCGCAGTAAAGCTGTAGGAGTTCTTCTCTGTGCTCAAGGGACCCAAAGTTTCCCGCCTTCTCCTCTCTGCCTGACTGGAGAGAGTGACCTGTTTTCATCCTCTTCCAGGAGCATCTTGAACTTTCCTTTAGAGGCAGCCTTCTCACCCCCAGGTCATCCATTTTAACACTGAATGCTAAGTGTTAAAGAAGAGGTGTTCAAGGAAGAATGAGCCATTCCTTACAGCTCTTGCAATGTCATTAGGTTGTACTGGGGTCTCACTTCCTCCCCAAAGGGGAGCCAGGAGCAGTCTTCCATTTGGTTTTCTCTTTTGTTTACATGTCCTCAACACTCCACTTATATGCAAGCTCCTGAACTGCCTTCTTGCTGGCTAGCCTGGCAAAGCGCTTCTGTTCAAACCCATTGGACCTACAAAATAATATCAACAAGAGTGTGGGTTGGTGCACAATATACTTTACCAAGCCATTTCTGAAAAATGAAACCTTCTGGAACGACCAGATGGCTCAAGCTCCCTTCCATTTCTAGATTGCTGGCTCAGTTTCAGCCCCATCTGTGGTTAACAACAGCTGGTGCCATCTGGTGGCAGTTCAGTGGCCACTGTACAGCAAATTAGGTGGGTCTCCTTCCAGTTTTTCATGATAAATGTCCCGACTGCAAAGGCCACGTATCCCCACATTGGCAAGACAGGCAAACTATGGAGATAGGTCTCCCAGCCCACCATAGCAAGGATCTGCAAATGTCAGCACTGAGGCATATTAGCAAGGGGGAGAGCAGAGTGTGGGAAGCACAGATGATGAGAAAAGGGCAAGTATTTTCTGTGAAAAATTAAACACATTTCATGGAAGTTTTTGATTTTTCATCAAACAAATTAAAAAATTGTTTATATTCAATACAAAAAAAGAGCAGTTGGGGCCCTGCTCCCACCTCACTGGAAAAAAAGAGGGGAGGATGGGAAAGGGGAAAAGAGAAGGGGGCAGGCACTTGAAAAAAACTGAAACCCAATAATTTGACATTTCAATTTGACCAACTATTTGTAAAATTGCAAACACAAACATTTCAATACCACTGAAAAGCCATGTTCACCCCCCAAAAATGCAAGCAACTCTAACGAGAAGCCTGCAGTGCTGCTTGCCAACAGAGGACTCTGGTCTTCTGGGGTGTTGAGCCAGCACCTCACTCTGGCATGAAATTCACATAATTTAAAAAAAAGGTTTGGAAGCTCAGTAAGCCAAGATACTGTGTGAAAACGCCTTTGTGTGCAGGCAGTACAGCATACTTCCCCCATGCTTTTGTCTGCGTTACCCTGGAGCTAAGGGTAAGCTCTTCAGGGCAGAAGCCCATCTGTTACCTCTACCACCATGCTAGGTGCAATACAAACCGATGAGGAATGCCTACCTGTCCACTCCATCCCAGCGATACCCAGGCCATAAGTTAAACCTGTTCAGGGGAGGTGCTGGTCCATTGTACCTGGGCTTCTCTAGAGACAGAGAAAAGCAGCAATATAATCCATTACTATTTCAGCTCAACCATGTGGTTACGTTATCATCAATCTAAAACAGCATACACACACATGCACTGACTGCTGAGCCAGCCAGCCAGATCGCTGAGCGCTGACCATTATTCATGGAGAACTTCCAAATACCACCTTTCATCTAGATGAACTCCGTTGGTTCACAAGAGCACAGCACTGTTGTTCACCTGGTCTCTAAGCCAATCAGAACACAGCTGGCCAACAACAGTACAGTGAGTCATTACCACTACTGCACTAACAGCCACCAAAACCAGACTGATCCGTTACGGTGAGTCTCGTGCTGTGCGTTTATTAACAGCCGCCTTGCTCATCAGTGCCTCACCTGAGCCCTGAACTGCCATAACCTAAGTACAAACCAACCTTTCTTATCCTTGCTCTCTTTGGCTTTCTTCTTTCTGATGAAGTTAGCCATGGGGTCCCCTTCTCTCTCCTTCTCGCGGAGCATCTGATCCAAGTCTTGGTCATCAATGTAACGAGCCAATGGCTTCTGCATCTCCTTTACGGCATCCTCCACATTCTGCTGCTGCTGCCTATGCTGGGCCAGGCTTGGAAAGAAACATACAAAGCCTTATGGTCGAGCACGTCAGACCCAGGGCACATCCTATTGCTTGCTCAGTGAGCGTGGCTGATTGCAATCCTGGGCTACCAACAAGTGTACAGCACTCACAATCCACACACCAGTGCAGGACAGGAAGAGTCAAGAGATCTCTAAGATGAGAGAGAACATTTGGTGTACAGGTCCAGAATCTCAGTGCCTGGTCAGTGCTCCCTGGGAAAGGAGTCCAGTGGTCTCAGTCCAGTCACAAGCGGGCCTGCATCCATATCACTAAAACCACCTTCACAACGGCCATCTTTGTTGGCAACAGAGGTGTTACATCATTAGGGGGAGGGGATGTTATGCCATGGAAGAGGACTGAGCAGTTTGCTATTGAACCCCGGGGCTTCTTACCCCTTGCCCCACTTGGCATAGAGCTCATCTCTCTCAGATTTCGCCTCCGCCTTCTTCTGCTGCTCAAGTCGTTCCTGCATAAGGTCCCTCTTGCGGCCTGACTTGTCTCGAAAGACTGTTTCAGCATTTTGGGATTCATCTGAAGACATGAGAAGTTGCAGGTTAGTCATTTTAGAACATTTCCAAAATCTCAAGTCAATTCAGTCCATCACTTCTACGCACTTCAACAGCCCTGTGTTTTGGTTGGCTGAGGTATATTTTTTGTTTTTAAAGTATTCCAACCTCAGAAAAAGGTCACCAACCAGTAACGATAGAACCACAACCACCAGTTTCTAGCCACTGACCACAGCTGTCCTTGTAGGTAGGCTTACTCAAATCTCAGTCTGACCCGGTTCTTTTAAGAATTGCTCACTGATCCTGCCTAGCACCTTGATGCAAGTCCCAAAAGCTTCAGCCCTCTCTATTATTATTTCATGGGGAGCAGTGCTCGGGGATGGGAGGGTTCCACCATTTACATTTCATTTACTTTACAGGCCTAGGGCCCTTCATTTTCAGTTTTTATTTAATTTAATTTTTCCCAGGAATTTATCAGTGTTTATTACCGCAACAACAAAAACAGATGAAAATCAGTGCAAAAAACTATTAATAATGTGTCTGGGTAAGTATCAGGGTTTATTTTGGTGAACGGAAAGACGGGAAAAAAGTATTCAGTAGATTGATTAATGCTTTGAATTCCATTCAATGTGGTTTGCTACAAAACTAAAACAGATCTCAAAACACAATGCCACTTCTGAGTTTAAGAAAACAATACATCTCTAATCCCCAAATAAAACTTTTCATTTGAATAAACAGTTTACTGTTGTAGGCTTAGAACTATGAGTCTATAAATATTTACATTTAATAATTGGGCCACATTGTTTGCAGTGCATAAACTCAACTTCATCCTTTTCTCCTGTTTTGGGGGTTTTCTTTAAACTTTTGAATACTTGTGTTCTGAAATGTATTCTGACAGATTTTAATTTTCTTCCCATTTTAGTGTGTCAAATCTTTAAACCGTTATCTGCTTACAGCTTGAAATGTGTACATGGCGGGCATGAGATGTATCAGTAGGTTCGGATGCACACGCACTTCCGAGCTTGCGGGCATGCCTGTTTGTTTATTGTGTGTATCTTATCTAGACTAATACATAGC
Organism: Malaclemys terrapin pileata; assembly: GCF_027887155.1. Taxonomy (NCBI): domain Eukaryota; kingdom Metazoa; phylum Chordata; order Testudines; family Emydidae; genus Malaclemys; species Malaclemys terrapin. The sequence goes on from NC_071519.1 coordinate 33,104,730, forward strand.
CTTACTTCAACAGGCAGTTTTGCATACACACAGACACACACAGACACACACACACACACACAGTATTGTATTATCGTAATACATATCTCTCATGCAATGTGTTGTAGTTTCCTAATAAAACAAGTTATTTTTTATATATTTGAATGATACAAAAGTAGGGTGAAAATGAGAAAAAAAATGAATACTTTTTGTAAAACTTGGGACTTTTTTGGTAAAAAAAAAAAATTTAAACTGAAAATGAAGGGGCTTATACAGGCCCCACCCATGACACCACCCTTGAAGGCCTTTCGGAGTGCCTAGATGCTACCCCACAGAGAAGCACTTCAGCCAGGGCCCACCACACCCCAAACCCCTACAACTAGCACAGAAAAAAGCAGTAGGAACCAGGCTGTAGGTTGAAAGCAGGTTGATGCCCATTACAGTCTCATTAACTCTTTACCTTCCAAGTGTTTGTTATTTCTATCATGTCTCCTGAGCTCCTGCTGTTCTCTCCGCAGCAGGTCGGCTGACACCAAGCCAGCTTTACCCCCAGAGAGCATCTGGCTGGCCTGCAAATCCAAAAGAGATACCACACATTACCACTAGCTGAAGGCTGTGGAGGCTCATCCATGTAAAGAGCTGGTGATCTCAGTCCAGTTCTTAGGAGAAATGTCCACATCACCAAGCCACCTCCCTCCCCGGGGCAATAACTGGCTCCCTTGTGGGCACTCTCAGCAGACACACAATGACCGAGTGGGGCAAGAGGACAAAGCTATTCACTCATCCTTAGCAATGCTCACTGCAGGATGGGGTGAGGCAAGTAGTGAAGGCAGCATAGGAAACTTATACCTTACAAGCTTACCCTCTGGTCCTCTCCTCTCTCCCCCTGGAAAGATCTTTTAGAATCTGGGCCTCGATGAGGAGGCAAGAGGCCAGGAGAGGTCCTTGAACCGTGGAGTTTCTTTCCAGCTGCCTGACTCCTTCTGGGAGGAGATAAATCAGAATCTGAAGACGTGTTCTGATTCCTCTTGGGAGGAGAGAGTTTGGAGGGGGAGTCACGGTGTAGCAGGCCTGGTCTATGACTGTTCCGCAGGGGGGAAAGGTCAGAATCAGACGAGTCCTGGGAACTCTTCCGTGCCAGTGAAGAATCAGAGTCATGTCTCTTGCGCCTTTTAGGCGACGGAGCCTGTTTAGGCTTTTTATTGGCTGGAGAAAAGCCTGCAATAATATGGAGATATCAAATTATAATCACAGAAAAAAATACAGTTTGGAGCCCTGTAAAAGCCTGGACATGCTAGCGTCTGAGGTGCGTCTCTGCAGAGCTAAACTAGCCAGTTTGGAAACCAGAAGAGATGTTAAACATGCCATGTCATAATAGGGTACACAGACAGCTAAGCCCTGGGCACTCCTTTTAGAACTCTATATCAAGCACTGAGAACAGCCCCGACTGGTCCTGGAAGTTATTTTGAAAATCCCTCTTCTACACCTATAAAAATACTGGTACGTACACTTAGGTATAATCAGCATTGCTCCAATAGTTTCATTCCTGAATGAGGCTATTTCCCATCAGCATGGGCTAGGTCAGCGGTCCCTCTTGGGAGGAGAGAGTTTGGAGGGGGAGTCACGGTGTAGCAGGCCTGGTCTATGACTGTTCCGCAGGGGGGAAAGGTCAGAATCAGACGAGTCCTGGGAACTCTTCCGTGCCAGTGAAGAATCAGAGTCATGTCTCTTGCGCCTTTTAGGCGACGGAGCCTGTTTAGGCTTTTTATTGGCGGTCCCTAAGGCCACCTCTTCACGTGCGGGGAAAAAGGATATTGTTAACATTCGCTAACACGTGTTTGAAATAGTCTTCTCTTTGCGTGGGGTTCCTTTTACTCGCAATTTGCCTTTGATATAGGCACTCTGGGTTGATTTTTAACCCCTTGCTAAGTCTGTGCAGAACAGGACTGAGAGACTTAGCTTTACCATTACAAAACGTTCGTTACTGGGGATTTTTGTACTTCTTGTAAGGTAAGTCCAAGTCTTTCCATCTTTAACTTACCAAGAAACACTGATTCCAAATCCCACGGCTGGCAGCAGTGTGCAAACATGGTCACAGACGGGGGCCTGACAAATGTTTAGAAATAACACGAACTTGAGTGACTTGCTGTTCCCAAGAGCACCCGGCTAGCACTGAATGATCTCATACATACTCACCTCTTGTGCTGCTCTGTTTTTTCAGCCCACTAGGTGATCCAGTTCTCTTTCTCCGAGATGGTGATGGGGCTAGGTCAGAACTGTCTCTGTTCTTCCTGAGGGGTGAAAGATCTGGAGTTATCTGCCGCTTATGATGTGATGAGGACTTGTGTGGGAAGCCGGATCTCAGATTAGATCGCTCTCCTTGGATTCCTCCCGGTAGCGATTTGTCCATAGTTTTCTTGTTTTTTTTTCCTGACACTGAGTCGTGGTGGCCCCGGCGGGGCGGCGACAGGTCCGGCGAGTCGCGGCAGCCCTGGCGGGGCGGCGAGAGGCCCGGCGAGTCGCGGCGCCCACGGCGGGGCGGCGAGAGGCCCGGCGAGTCGCGGCGCCCACGGCGGGGCGGCGAGAGGCCCGGCGAGTCGCGGCGCCCACGGCGGGGCGGCGAGAGGCCCGGCGAGTCGCGGCGGCCCCGGCGGGGCGGCGACAGGCCCGGCGAGTCGCGGCGGCCCCGGCGGGGCGGCGACAGGCCCGGCGAGTCGCGGCGCCCACGGCGGGGCGGCGACAGGTCCGGCGAGTCGCGGCGCCCACGGCGGGGCGGCGACAGGTCCGGCGAGTCGCGGCGCTGATTCCTGGATAGAGACTCATCTGAAGAATCATGACGCTGCCTCCTGGGTGGAGAAATCTCAGGCGAATCATGACGACCTCTCCTGGGAGGTGATGGTTCAGATAAGTGTTTAATTTTCTTTTGTTTTGTGGTTTCTGAACTGGAAATAAAAACAAAACAAGAGGTTTGTAAAGCAGCCAGCAGGGTTTAAAGCCCTGCTGAATGAAGCGCTGGTTACCAATTCACATTTGGTTCTCAGTTTCACAGACAGACGTTCACACAGATTAATGCCTGAACTTGTCACCTCTGATCTGTCACTACCAGGCCAAAAACCCCAAAAGGGTTCCTATACCTGGGCCCTCTGAGCTCCAGCCGGGTTGGCACTTAAATTCTACCGGAATCACTTTATGATCAATCCACTTAATAGTGGAAGGGGCTGAAACAGATGTTATGGGCAGTCGGAATATTTTCAGGAGTCATGTGAGAATTTAAAGATCCCAAGGCTGTTATGAAAAGGAGGGAACTCTACTGTCCTCATCACATTCCGGCTTTGCTTGCCAGCATGCAGCCATCTATATTTTCCCTACGTATTTAAATGACTATGGAATAAATCTGCTTCCTGTGTTAAAGTTCTGGGTATTATTTCTGTACACTGTATTAGACAGTTACTGTGTTCTCCCCCAGAGGTGAATGCATTTTAGCGCTGAATAAAGCAATCCTCATATATCCCTTACCTACATCATAAGGCTTAACTGTAAAGTACTGAGAGACCACAACCCCAGGCAAAGCCCCATACCTTGCTGTAGACTTGGCAGCTAGAGAAAGGTCTGAGCTTTGTGAATCTTCATTCTGATCTAAAAAAAAGAAAAGAATCATCACTTAGATTCTTATCATAGTGGACCACAAACTAAATATGAGTCAACAGTGTAACAGTGTTGCAAAAAAAGCAAACATCATTCTGGGATGTATTAGCAGGAGTGTTGTAAGCAAGACACGAAAAGTAATTCTTCTGCTCTACTCCGCACTGATTAGGCCTCAACTGGAGTATTGTGTCCAGTTCTGGGCGCCACATTTCAGGAAAGATGTGGACAAATTGGAGATAGTCCACAGAAGAGCAACAAAAATGATTAATGGTCTAGAAAACATGGCCTGTGAGGGAAGACTGGGGCAGGACGATATGATAACAGTTTTCAAGTACATAAAAGGTTGTTACAAGGAGGAGGGAGAAAAATCGTTCTTCTTAACCTCTGAGGACAGGACAAGAAGCAATGGGCTTAAATTGCAGCAAGGGAGGTTTAGGTTGGACATTAGGAAAAACTTCCTGTCAGGGTGGTTAAGCACTGGAATAAATTGCCTAGGGAGGTCGTGGATCATTGGAGGTTTTTAAGAGCAGGTTGGACAAACACCTGTCAGGGATGGTCTAGATAATAATTAGTCCTGCCATGAGTGCAGGGGACTGAACTAGATGACCTCTCGAGGTCCCTTCCAGTCCTATGATTCCTCCATACAATGAGAGCACATCTCAGGATTTATGGGGTACATGCTTCTTCTGTTGGTGTTTCATTTTTCAGCTTGCAGAAGCAAAACACTCAGGGGAAGGGGATGGAAAGTTAGCCCAGACATGCTCCCTAGATGAAGTCAGACAGGGCTCCCTGCAAACAACTAAGAAGGCCCCTGCCCTCACATCTTCTGCAGATGATGACTACGCTCACTTTCACCCTCAGTTCCATTGATGACAACCTGACAACTGCAGGGCACCACCTTGCTGAAGTCAAGTTGAAGCTCTTGCCTTTATCTTCAAACCCATTCACAAGTCCCCCCATCCTCATCTCATCCTGTGTCCTACTGTATCCCATCAGCCCCTCTGTTCTCTGTACAATGCCAGTCCTGAATCTCTGTTCATTTCCTTCTATCACTCTCCATGTGTAATTTTCCATGCTGCCCTTTCCTGTGGAACACCCCTTCTAAGCCAAACCATCTCTCTTCGGTCAAGTCCCTCTTGAAAGCCCTTTTCTTCTGTAAGGCTCATAAGAAGATATATGTATTGAAATGTGGAATGAAAACCCTATAAAACCTAAGTCTTCTCCATCTCTGGGTTACCCAATGTTTCCTATCTTCTACATACCTATCTTTAAGTGTAAATTATTTGGAACAAGGACTTACTACATTTGTGGGGATTGAACCAAGCTGAATACTTTGCTGGGGATAAAACAACCACAGCCACCACTCCAAGCTTACCTCCTAAAAGCTTCCATTTACTATTTGTCCGGAATTCTTCCATCCGTTTCACTTCTTCTGGACGCTCATCAATAAACTCTGCCACCTGAATGCAACATAGCAGAGTTACAACCCAGGAGATTTTCTACTCTCAAAAATAAACACACACAGGCAACTAATGTGGTTGCCTGTAATCCTCGATTATTATGCTGCACAGACTTCTTGTACATTGATATCAAAACACACAATACTGCTAACGCCTCTGACTATGTATTAGTCTCTGGATTGTTCTCTGTAGCTCTAGAATGGAACACATCCCTTCCTACTTAAATAGCAAAGTTTAGCTCACATCATCAATTGCATGGGCTTATTTGATTTCATTACAAGCGGTTGTTTTAAAACTTTTCAAAATATTTCTCTCATCTGTTGCTTTTGTTTTGCAACAGCTCTCCACTGCTTCTTTTTCATTTAAAAATCAATCTCTAAAGACCCACCATGTCAAGCAGTCTCAGCTCAAAATTTAGATTTGGCTCAAAAACAGGAATTAGCAAAAAAATTTCAATCAATTCCAATGGGAACTTTATTTGTCTGAAGGCAAGTTTTAGATATAAACAGTATCTGTTCACCAGACACTGAAGTTGGGCTACTGCAAAAGAAGCAATAAGTGAAACTGATCAGTCTAATTAAAAAATTTTCCATATCTCAGGTGCTGTTAGTAACTCAAATAAAGGCTTTTAAAAATATGATTGTTAACTCAATAACAGCCCATTAAAAGTTACTAGTGACAGTCTATCTACGCACAGTATGTCATTGGAACCTGTACTAGACAAAGCACAGGAGAATACGCTCTAGCACAGTAGTCCTCAACCAGGGGTACAGGCCCCCCTTGGGGGCTGCCAGCAGGTTTCAGGGGGGCCTCCAAGCAGGGCCAGCATTAGACTCGCTGGGGCCCAGGACAGAAATCCAAAGCCCCACTGCATGAGTCTGAAGCCCAGGTCCCTGAGCCCCGCCGCCCGGGGCTGAAGCTGAAGCCTGGGCAATGTAGCTTTGCAGGGGCCCCTGTGGCATGGGGCCCCAGGCAATTGCCCTGCTTGCCACCCCTAATGCCAGCCCTCGGTTTTATATGCAGAAAACAAGTTATTGCAGCACAGGTGGGCCGTGGGGTTTTTATAGCATGTTGGGGGGGGGCTCAGAAAGAAAAAGGTTGAGAACCTCCTCTGCTCTAGGAAGCAATTACCCCCAGAAGAGGAACATGAGTCATGAAGCATAATAGTAACTGAAAAGCACTTAGAGACCTTCAGACACTGGGCATCCTGGATTCTCTATGGGACGTGTAGTGTAAAACAGCCCTTGTGCAGCCACATTTTTCACATATGCTCTGGAACAAATCTGACACTGATTAAGGCCAACAGAGTTGCACCCACTTATGCTACTGGTCAATTTTACGTTTGATTTCTGAACCCCCTTCACGGAACAGCAGCTCTGCAGGGTCAGCTGCTCTCTCCTTTTGCTATAATGTTGTTTTGTTAATTTTTTTAATGCAAGATAGAGACGTAGTATCAGTCCCTACCCGCAGTAGCTTACACACCAAATGCTGCCTTTGCTGATGGTCGTACAAGGCCTAGCCGAATGAGGCTCCAATCTGCTTTAAGCCTTTAGATCTACGGCAATGCATATATAAAACATTTGAATGCAAAATATCATTCTTTCTAGGATACTAATGAGATCTCTCTACGGTTAAACCAGACAAGTTATTCACTTTGTCCACTTACACAGGCAGCCATTCCCCCGGCAAGTGTTTCCCCCCATGATGACAGCAGGAAGTTTGTAGGGGTGCTGAATACACTTAGTAATTTGGTTTTTGATAGCACAAGCCTCCCGACCCTAGAGTACCCACCACAGGCAGGTCCCCTTCATCCTCTGCCTCCTCCTCTTTCTCTTGTGCAGCAGAAATGCTATTCCAGCTCACATCATCATCCACTATTCGCATCCTGAGAGGAGGGGGAGAAAGGTAGTGGCATTAGGAAATGACCATGGCTCAGGGGAGTACAAAGCAGATGATTGAAGCAATAAGAGGCATTTGTGTCCAATGTATGCAACTCAGGTGGCAGGCAAAAGAAGGACCCTCAGAGACACAGCAGTTGCTTTTTGCATCCCCATAGTCCACTGTGGTAAGAGCAACTGTCCCCAATCAGCTACCTGGGGGGGATGCTCTAGATCTACCTCTCCCCAGACCCAGTGAACAGTGCAGGGGGAGCAAGAAAAGAAGCTACACAAGCCCCAAATCCCCTAACACACACTGGAGATAGGGATAGATACAGGGGTTCTGGTCTCAGAGGCAGGGGAGATCCTTGGTGGGGCCCCATGGTTAAGGGGTTACTTGGGGATCCTTCAGAAGTGAAAGTGGGGGAGGGCTCACAGATTCCAAGGGCAGACGGGACCATTGCGATCATCTAGGTTTTCAACCTGCGGGCAGCTTGTGGTCCAATCAGCACAGAGCAGCAGCCCACATGACATCCTCAGAGCCATACAGATAGTATTGGATGCAGCCCACAGTGGTAAACAGGTTGAGAACCTGACCTCCTATATAGCATAGGCCAGGGAACTTTACCACAATAATTCCTAATCTTCTATAAAAACATCCAGTCTTAATTTTAAAAACGTTTGAGATAGAAAACCTTGGTAAGTTATTCTGATGGTAAATTAGTCTCACTCTTAAAAATGTACACCTTATTTCCAGTCTGAATTTGTCTAGTTTCAACTTCCAGCCACTGGATCGAGTTCTACCTTTCTCTGCTAGATTGAAGAGCCCGTTATCACATATTTATTCCTCATTTAGGTTCTTACAAACTGTAACCAGGTCACCCCTTAACCTTCTGTTAAGCCAAGTAGTCGGAGATCCTTGAGTCTGTCACTATAAGGCAGTGGCTCTCAACCTTTCCAGACCACCGTACCTCTTTCCGGAGTCTGATTGGTCTTGCGTACGTACCCTCAAGTTTCACCTCACTTAAAAAAGACTTGCTTACAAAATGAGACATAAAAATACAGACGTGGCACCGCCCACTAGTACTGAACAGGGGCTGACTTTCTTGTTTTTAGGAGATAATCAACTGAAATATAACTATTGCACTTGCCTGTATCTCAGCGTATAGGAGAGAGAGCAGCATAAACAAGTCATTGTCTGACATTGTAGTTCGTACTGACCCCACTCGTGCTATTTACGTGGCCTGTTGCAGAACCAGGCAAGTCTCCAGAGGAGCTGATGGACCCCCCGGCAGACCTCAGCACATCCCTGAGGGAGAACCGCTGCTACCGGGCACATTTTTCAACCCATTCATCAGTCTCATTTCCCTGAGCGCGGGGAGGGGGGAACCCGGGGGGGGGGGAACCCGGGGGGGGGCGTTGCCAGGGGAACCCTTAGGGCAGCGTGGGGGGGTCCCTGGGAGCAAGGGGGGGCTAAGGGCTGGGGGAGCGCCGGGGGCCGAGGAGGCCCTGGAACGGGGGGGGGGGGCAGGGCACCCCAGAGGCAGGGGGACCCCGAGGAATCCGGGGGGGGGAACCCGGAAGCGGGGGGAGGGGCGATCCCCCCCGGCCCGGCCGCTCACCCCCTGCCGCTGCTCCCCGGCGGTTTCTTCCTCCGCTTGCGCCTGCCGCCCTCCGGCTCGGCCGCGGCCCCGCCCAGGTAGCGCCGCAGGTACTCGGCCTTGGACAGGCCCGGCGCCGCCATGGCGGAGCGGCGCAGACGGGTCGGCGGCGGGGACAAAACAGCGCGAGGCGCGCCCCGGAAACCGACTGGCCCCCGGCCGCTGCACGTGGGGCGGGGCGAGCGGGCGGGCGCGCGCTTCCGGCTGCTCACGCGCTGCGCAGGGCGTGTGACGTACAGCGAGCGCTGGGAGGGGGCGGGGCACGCGGCTCCTGCAGCGGGGAGTTCCCTTGGTCTGCCCCGCCTGAGCCGGGGGAGGGGGAGGGGAAGGGAGCTCCATAGGCTGCAGCAGGGTAAATTATTAAAACTGCCTCTCCGGCCATTAAAACCTCAGGTAAGGCAAAGGGCCCTGCTGGCTGCAGCCTTGTGGGGGCGACCCCCCAGGCTAGGTTATAAGGAAGGTTAAGATTTTGTCATGGAGAGTTTTCGTAATGGCACAGATAAGTTCCAGGCCACACAGAAAATTCACAGCAGGCCAGGACCTGGCTGACTTTTACTACAAAAAAAAAAAAAAAAAGGCCATGACAAACTGAAGAGCTCAGCGATGGGGTCTCCCCACTGGGCACAGGGGCTAGGGAGTTTTGGAGGGTCCTGCTGGCTGCCATAGGCTGAAATCACAGATTCCATGGCTTGCACAACCTCCACTTAACAAAACAAAAACAAACAAAAAAACCATAGCTGTCCTGAGAAGAAGCCAGCATCCTCTTTGCTCCTACAAGTGGTGCAGAAGAGGGCAGTACAGCTGCCCCATTTTATCTCAGAGGGAACATTAAACAAACCCAGTTAGTTATTGTCACGTTACTCCTTTTTTATTTTGAGCAAAGCTAAATACATTGAACTGCATCTACACTGCCAAACCCCTTCTGTGGGGGAAGCATTAGCCATAATCAGATTGTGTTGATCCCCTCTTAATCATTGTTAGCTTTCCTTCCCACCCTTCAAACCCAAGCTTCTCTGTGCTTGGAGTCTTCTCAGATGTGAGCTCGAGGACATGCACAAAAAAACAAAATGACACATGAACTATGCAAAAGCAACACTTGGTTTAATACTTTACATGGGAACAGATTACAGAGACAGACAGTGAGAGTGGTTTTCATTTCAAAGTAGAAGTGTACCATCAGTCTGGAGCCACTAGCTGCAGAGCCAACAGCTGCTCAAGGAGGGGCTCGACTGATCCCAGTTGATGCATTTACAGGTGTGCAGGGAGACAAAGAACACAACTGAAACCCAGGCAAACAGGTTGTTTACATTTTTCTTTATACAAGTATAAACCTCCAAAACAATTAACAGACTCAGAACTTTTGACCTTAAAGGCTGCCCACCTGCCAACTTCCAAAAAGTAAGTTAAGCAGGTGTACCCTCCAGCTGTCCAACAAAAGGAAAAAGCTTGCTGCCAGTGCAAGACAGGGCAGCTCCTTAGCCCTATTGTAATTAGTAATAACTTAGTGAAAAGAGTTTGGCTTTTCTGTCCCTCCGTGTGCTGCTACCGCTCAGAGGTCAGCCCAGTTTCATAGCCCTCAGTTCGCATGTCATTGAGGCCCAGATCCTCATTCTGTGCAAACGTACGCTCGTAGTGCTCCACTTTTAGCTCTGGATCTTCTTCTGGAGCATAGACGTTCTTCGGTTCAAAGAGAGAGAGAGAGAACATTAGTTGTGCTTTGGTATGGGTCAGAGCCGAGCATAGCTGCGTGTGTTGCACTTCTCCGGCAAGTCTCAGCCAGGGATCACAAAGCATTTTACAGATAATAGTTGAGCCTTACTCTCCCTTTTAGGAGGGCAAGGATCAGCCCCTTTAGAAGTGAGTTATGTGAGGCAGAGAAATCAAGTGACTTGCCCAAGCTCCAAAAGTCAATAGCAGACAGAAGCAGAGAGTTAGGATCCTAGCTCTCAGCCCCCTGAAGAACCATGCATCTAATTTTTTCCTACCACCAGCAATGGAATCACCTCCTGGAATGAAGGCAACCAGTTAAGGCACAGGGGCATGGAGGTGAAATTATCTTCCCACCTCAGTCCACCCCCAAAGTGATTCCTTGGTTGTTTTCAATAGCATGGGGTGGGGGAGAGAAGGAGAAGAGAAAGAAGGTGTGCATCTGTGGATTTCTGCATTCAGAAGACCCTAAAAAGGAAGTCTCATTACAAGTGCTCAATACTCTACCTGAAGGTAGCTGTTCCCTGCAGGATCATCCAGAATGAAGTGAGCCTCCATGTGACCCTCCATAATCTGAGGAAACAAAAGGCAGATTAACAGCTTCAGCACCTTTGCTGAAGAGTTGCCAGGACCCCACATGCTCCATTTTAGCAGTGATCAATCCTAAAATCCAAGTCTCTGCTGCATCTTGCAGGTTGTCATCACCACACTCACCTATGCAGAGGAGCTACAGAAGCCTTATACACCACTCGAAGAATGCACAGTGCTTTCTAGACAGAACATTTCCTGTGCATAACAGCATTCACTCAAGACAGGACATGCTTCAGGTGAGGAGGCTTAGAGCAGGACAGAGTTCCAGGCATAGGAAGCCGCATGACAGTAGTGCTTTGCTATCTAGTGCCTGTTCAGATCATGAACAGTTGCGACATTTGAAGGTTTGAGTAGTCTGGTGTAACAAATTAAGAGAGTGCGTCTCCCAGCCCCATTATCCAAGATGTTCAGGAAACATACTGCAAGCCAATGACAATCTGTAAATAGAAGTGCAGCTTCTCACAGCTGTCCACACTGGACAAGGAAGCAGTAATCTAATATGGCTGTGCCTCCATCTCCCAGCATGCAGTGCTCCATCTTGACACCCCCCCACCCATCAATTGGATCACTGCATGCTGGCAGACACAGCCAAAAGTGTATTATATTACTCTTCTGAATACTGGCTACTAGAACACTAATACAGCCAGTGATTTGATCCAAGTCCATGATGCATATAGTTCTAGGTACTAGATTTGGAGATCCTATGGCATGGAGGTGCCCCAGAGCATTAGCTCAATGTACATGGGAAGTTAGCCCCCTTTGGCCTGGACAGTATTGCAGCATGGCTGGTTTGCCTCATTTCAGTGAAAGGAAGGCTCTGCCCAACCTTTAGGTGGCCCAGAGGAGGGATGCTGATCTTTAGTCTAGCTTGTGTGATGGTCTGAGGTCAGGGCAAGCTTCAGGATTACTGCCTTCATCGGGTGCAAGCATGTTGTGTTAGGAGGTATTCCCTGCCTAATGATGTATGGAGCAACATCAGTGGTCCTGAAGCAGGAGCCTCAAGCCCCCTCCCTGCAGAAGGCTTATAGCATGGCTACACAGGACACTGATGGAAGGTGGGAACTGAGAACAGGATGGCAGGGTAAGGAGGGGTAAACTTTACATGCCTGCAGAGATTCCCCAAAGTTACACACTTCAGACTTGCAGCAATGCTGCCAAAGAACGCATCTGAGCAGGTCAGTCATTTGCCAAGTTCGGTGTGAATAGGACACCAAAGCTACTAACCTGATATACCTTTCTGCCAAACTCTTGGAGCTTCTCCACTCTGCTTGGAGTGGAGCTGTCCCCCAGAGTGAAGGGGTTTTTCACAACCTGCAACAGAAAACAGGCTCTTTCACACTGTGCCACACTGAGTTACTATTGCTGAATACTTTGTGGTACCTGCATGTGAACCATGCCCAGCCTGGCCCAGGGCATTCAGGGGAGCCCTGGGAAGTCCCTAGTTAACAGGAATTGGCAGCCTTCTACAATAGCATGCTGCTCTAGGTAACCCATAATAGGCCTTTGAAAGCTCGTTCCTGTCTTCAGATCAGTCAAGGGCAAGTCCTGCAGCTCAGCTCAGAGGGGAGAGGGGTGTCTTAAGAATCAAGATCTACAGGGCAGAGGCCCTGTACAGAGTTCTCAGTCACACTGTGCACTGGTTACAGATCTCTTTGCTTTCAGAAGCAGATGTAGGAGCTAGAGGGACACTGTCCGTTCCATCTACTATGACCTCAGCCACCCACTTCTACAGCCTGCCTTCCTGTGGGCATCAGTGTGCCAGAACAGAGTAGGCATTAAGCTATGTCACATATCAGAGCTGCCCTCAGTTGTTCAGAAGGAGGGAGCCAGGACTGGCAGCACATCCAGAGCCTAGGGAAGGAGTGATTGATGCCGCTCTCAAGTAACCCTCCGATTCATGCACTGATTGGCTCTAGGGAGCAAGGTGTACAAGAACAGTTGGAGTGAAACATGGAGAAGGGGAGGGAAGACTTCTGGAAGGACAACCCACCTCTCCCCAGAAGAGGATGCAAGCCACTGCGAGTGGCTGATGTGCTCCCCCCTCTCCAGGCAGGGTGAGTGAAGGCTGCAGCATAACATGAACGACTGCGTTCAGTGGTGCCACGCACTTGCGCAGCATATCCAAGTCTACAGGAAGCTACAGGTACTCAGCACTCATGGGGCCTATGCATCCCAAATACAGGTACAGACCTCAGCTAAACAGGAGCTTAATATAGGCCACTTACCAGATTTCGGATATCTTTCAGCAGCCCCTCCAGAGTAGTGAATTTTCCCCCCAGCGCTCCCATGCCAAGCTCGAATTCCAGCTCTGGAATTTCCACACTACACGTCTCTGACTGTAGAGAACAGAGAGACACACGGTATGCTTAGTTCCAGGTCATCCAAAATGGTGATGTGCTAGAGAGCAGCTTCCATCTGAGAGCCAAGACCACAGAAAGTCTATGGTGAGCTGGGAATAAATCCCAGAAGCTCTAACTAGGCCCCATTCCCTTCATCAGCAGGGCCAAATTGAGAGAAGAGGTCCCAAGAAGCAGCCACACACATTTAGAGATTATCAGATATCTGAAGGAAGAGATTACCTTTAGTAGATCTCTCGTCATGTCTGAAGGGTCTGTAACACGAAGGGTGATCCTGGTACCCAGCGGTTCTATTGCTCCTCCAGATTTAACCTAGAGACAATCTGTTAGAGTTAGTTTACAAGTGACAAAAGAATTCAGAATATTTTAATCCTCTTGCCACTACAGTGTGCTTTAATAGTTGGTGTATGTCTTGCGTCTAAGACCCTGCAGTGGGCCAGTCAGATCTGGGGTCAGTGCCTCAACCTTAGGTTTAGGACAGATTTTGGGGATAGAAGGGTTAGTCTCCAAGTCAGCCACTTAGCTCATAGACTCATAGACTTTAAGGTCAGAAGGGACCATTATGATCATCTGGTCTGACCCCCTGCATGCTGCAGGCCATAAAACCGTCCCTACCCCTTCCCTGGACTCTGCTGTTGAAGTCCCCAATCCTGTTTTAAGTGACCTCAATCGGCAGAGACCCTCCTGCTAGAGATCCCTGCCCCATGCTGCGGAGGAAGGCGAAAAACCTCCAGAGGCTCAGCCAATCTGCCCTGGAGGAAAATTCCTTCCCGACCCCAAATATGGCGATCAGTAAGACCCCGAGCATATAGGCAAGAGTCTCCAGCCTGACCCGTCAGCCATTATACTATTTACCTACCATTGCTTGGTTTTCCTCGACTACTATGTTTTATCATTAAACCATTCCCTCCATAAACTTATCTAACTTTATCTTAAAGCCAGACAGGTCCCTCGCCCCCACCGTTTCTCTCGGAAGGCCGTTCCAATATTTCACCCCTCTGACGGTCAGAAACCTTCGTCTAATTTCAAGCCTGAACTTCCCCACGGCCAGTTTATATCCATTCGTTCTCGTATCCACATTAGTACTAAGCTGGAATAATTCTTCTCCCTCCCTTGTATTAATTAATTAACATACTGTGACAGAGCTGCAGGTATTTGTTCCCATGCTAGCCACTCAGCTGCTGTGGTCTTACCCACCTGCGTTTGCTACAAAAGACATTTAACAAACCCCATCTCTCCTAGTCTCCTCTGTCCGATGTGTGATCCAGGAAGCCAGATTATGATAAGGAGTGGGGTGCAGGCAGGGGACAGACAGAAAATTCCATCCCTTTGGAGAGCACAGAAGAGTGGCATGTTCCGAAGACGACATAGTCAGATTTGCAGCTCACCTCATTTGTCCTGTGCCCACAGGCCTCGCAGTTTGTAGCCATGATGATCACTTCCTTGAAGTGTGGAATTTCTGGGACAGACCGTTAGGAAGTTTGCCTGAAATACCTCCAAGACAAAGAACTTCTGGCTTCCTTACAGAGGACTAAGCTACTTCCCAGCCCTATCAGCCTTGCCACGCAAGGATGCAATTGTCTTCAAAAGAGCATTCAAAGGAGATTAGCATGTCAGTGCCAATGCAGGTACTGAGCACCAATGCAGAGAGTCATGTTGACAGGCACTAGTAGATTTCCAGCCTTTTGCTCCTATTTAATGGGATCATCCATCAGGATTCAAACATGAGCTTGTTTCCAAGCTATAAGTAGCACTTAGCTGTGTCTCCGGAGTCACAGACTTTGCTATCCTGGGTCAGACCTTTAAGCCTCTCTCTGGCAGAATACAAAGCACCAGGCCTGTGCACAATACTGAACCCCACCCCCTCTGCACAGGAGGAAGAGGCCAATTTGTACGGTCACATAGTCCCATCAGAAGGATACGCACTAGCTTCATGTTAGTGTTGGCTGGGGCGTTACACTCAGGACAGTTTGTGTTGAATTGTAACACCTGCAATAGAAGAACACAATGAAGAGTCTGATCTGTTGCACTATGAGCACTTACTTGCCTAAAGACAGATACCAAAGAATATTGCAACCAGGAGCAACGCATGAATTTAGCTTCCATCTGGATACTTATGGCCCTGATCACTGTAGCTTAGAAAGAGAATTAGCCCAGCAAATGGGGCAGTTTAGGTATCCCTGTCTGTGTGCCCAATACCACATGCTCCTCAGAGCAATCAGGACAGAGCTACAATCCAGTTAGCCAGCTCCAGGTGGCCAACAAGGAACATTACTCACTTCATTCCTCAGATCTTCCACAGAGTCAGCTGGGTTCTCATCAGTCTCCTCCACCTGAAACAGCATAGAGGCTAGTATCAGTATGCCAACTCAGACAGTTATACCTCATACATCTTCCCATTCATGGATCTCTGAACAGACTTTGGGGCAGGGTGGAAGAGAAGAATGCCTCTGCTACTCAGCAGCATCCCCTCTAGCATATAAAGGAGGGCACAGACTAGGATTTGAAGGGCATTTTGCCCTTCCGTTATGGAAGACAGGGACTGCAAAGCAGGAATGAGGGAAGAGCTAACATACACCTGCCAGGCCTCCCCTCGCTTCCGACTTTAAGACACCTTCCCCACCCAGACGCAATACCTCAAGTCCAAGCATAGCATCCTGTTGGGCAGTCCTCCTGTAATGAGTAACCACAAGAGCGTCATCTTTCTGCGGCGCACGAGGATTCTCCACAAAGCTGTTACCTGAGGGGTCGTCTATGATCTGACAGAAGGAAGTATAAGGAAAGTCTTCAGGAATTCTCCCTGTTTTGCCCCCAAAGAGAGAGGGGCAGATGCATTCCCTCACCCTCCTGCTAATACTTACAAAGGTGAAAGAAGAATCCACTTCCTTCAGCTGCTTGAGTTTGCCAATAAACTCATCTATTTTTCCTGCCACATCTTTGTCTGCTGCCTGTGAAAGGAGAGACACTTAAGATCGGATTGGATCTTTGGTACCAGCCTAGACCTTCAGATAGGCCTGTCACAAGCACAATGGTGAGCCAAGAAGTGTTCTCAGCTCATCATCTAGTAGGGGATGTGTAACCGTGATAGGTGCAGAATTTGTAGTTAAGTGTAAACCATAAGCAGACATCTGTTTTGAGATTCCCTTCTTAAAGCACCTTACCCTGCGGACTGGCTGATCCTGTTCCAGGCCAGCGACAGCTCTGTCAATTATTCCCTCGATAGTGGTAAGAGCTTGATAGAGGAAGAAAACAGACCTAATTAAAGCATTAAGTACACCAGAGCAATGTTGTTAATCTTCTAAATTTATCATCCCCAGCCCACCAGTCCTTCCTAGAACTATTCATTCCCCCAGATGGGAAAACAAGAACTCTTAAGAACGCCTGTTTTTTTGCCCTGGTAGGTCTAGTCTCTTCCCTACTCAGACAGCACCATCCAGCTGCAGATTCACCATGCACACGTCAGTGGACAGAAGCCCACACCTCCGATAAAAGAAGCTGCTGCTGCCTACATGAGAAGCATCCATGAAGGAAGAGACGCCTCAGGGCTAGGCTGTGACACTGTCTCCAAGACACTGCAGGATTTGGGGGAAGCGAGCTTTCAATGCTAGGCACTGACTAGCAGCAGGATAAATTGGGATCCAGAGTACAAGAACGGGAGATATTTAAGACAGTAATACCACAGAGCCTAGCTCTACCCACCTCCATCCATACAGCCATCTCAGTAAAGCTGGGCATAAACTGATTCACACCAGTACAAAGATCCAAACCCTTGTCTAGACTAGGTCATACTCAGATAGAGTAGCCGTCCATTCCAGTAGCCAAAAGTTGTTGTTATACCAACACCTCTGCTAAGCTACCAGCCACCCCAAGCCACATGCGAGCTCAGATTACATACCTACCTCCTTTCTGAGAAAACGCAGGAATTTCAAAGTCTAGCTCTGGGATTCTAGCCGTGGCACAATCTGTCTTCACCACTTCCCTATTCATATCCTGGACAGAACAATTTATAGGAAAGATTAAAAATAAAGCTACAACAGGCCAGGAACCCTACACACGCTGAGCAAATAAGAATGAATTCAACCCTGAGAAGCACATGGGAGGATGCTTACAACTGTGTTCCCAAATAGAAGATCATTCACACACACACACACACACACCCAGTGAAACCAGTGTTTCCATTCACTGTCTCCCTGGGCTGCTTCTCCCACCTGTTATTTTCCCATACACCTCAGTTCATAAGTAGAAAGTTACGCTTGGATGGTTGCCACGCTAGGCCACCCCCATCTGCTCTGCCCACCTTGTAAGTGCAGATACATCAAAGCATCAATGAACCCGACAAAAACAACAAACAACAACCTTTTCTGATCATAGCTGCCATGCATCAGGGCAAACACTGATCCACTGACTGGCTCTCCCTTCCTCAAATGCTCACAATGTCTCCACAAAATAGCCTGTTTTAGCATGTTGTGTGGACATCTTACACCAAAGTACTTCCCAGAAAGTCAGCATCCCATTAATCAGGGGGTAGCCATGTTAGTCTGTATCTACAAAAACAACAAGGAGTCTGGTGGCACCTTAAAGACTAACAGATTTATTTGGGCATAAGCTTTCGTGAGTAAAAACCTCACTTCTTCGGATGCATCCGAAGAAGTGAGGTTTTTACTCACGAAAGCTTATTCCCAAATAAATCTGTTAGTCTTTAAGGTGCCACCAGACTCCTTGTTGTTTTTGCATCCCATTAATGAGCAGTTGATAGTGTCTCATTAAATATTAGTTACTTTACAATAGTCAGAGAAGCAGATTTGCTGCTGTATTGTACTCTGAGGGCAGCTGTGACTTATACGCAAGTATTCACAGTCCTAGGGTCTTGGCTGGAACCTGCTTACCTAAATTCCACCCCTTTCAACCCACGCTATACTTTCAGTCAGGATGCACAGGCACCAAACATGCTCTTCAGAGACGCAGACAGCCCAGGATCAGCCACTACATTTCAACAGGCATCAGAAGTGTAACCTGTGCTTATTCAGTGGGACACTCCTTCCCCCTTCAGTGGCTAGGCAACATGTAGGTTCATGAGCCTGCTACAACATTGACTAGAAGAATTGGGTCTACTAGGTCAGGCAGTAGGTACTCAGGCTTTTATAGCACGAGGCCCCAGATTCAGTCTGCACGATCAACAATATACTCAGGGGCTTCCTATTATCTCACAAGTGCTGAACGCTTAAACTCAGGCCATTTGTATCCCCCAAGCTGAGGCTTTTGATAGCTTGGCTGTTTTTCCACAATTATGTTTTTATTGATCCAGACAAGGCCAGTGGCGACTAGGATACCTCAGAATTGCCAGGACATCTTCCACCCGGCGCTAAGACGCTACCGGCCATCAGGTCTGGACCTGGACCTGCCCCCGGCTCCCTCCCAGAGGGGCCGAAGCGAAGGGGCCCTGGCTCACCTGCCGCGCAGTAGCCGCGAGGGTGTAGCGCACCCCCTGCTCCTGGATCCGCCCCACCGACTGGATCTCGGTGTTGGACCATGCGCAGCTGCCGCAGGTAAAGGAGCTGACGATGATCTCTTTGAAGAAGGGGATCTTGGTGAGCAGCAGCCGAGTCACCCCCTGGAAGAGCAAAGCCAAGGGAACATGGAGCAGCTGCTCCCACCCCCCCCCGCCGCGCGAGCCCCGGGCCAGGCGAGCAGCTGCCCCCCCCTCCGTACTCCCGTACCCCCCCCCCGCCGCGCGCGCCCCGGGCCAGGCGAGCAGCTGCCCCCCCCTCCGTACTCCCGTACCCCCCCCCCGCCGCGCGCGCCCCGGGCCAGGCGAGCAGCTGCCCCCCCCTCCGTACTCCCGTACCCCCCCGCCGCGCAGGGCGAGCCCCGGGGCGGCCCCTCCCCGGCCTCACGTTGCGGTAGCAGCTCATGCAGAGGGACTCGATCTCGTCCGGCTGCTGCTCCTCGTCCTCGGCGCTGAGGGGCCGGAACAAGGGGCCGCCCCGCACGGACTCCAGCTCCCTGATCGCCGACATGCTGCTCTCTGCTTCCGCTTCCGCCTCCCGGCCACCCTCTGACCCGGAACTTCCTGAGCGGGCCACGCCCCCTTTGTAAAGCGATTGGGCGGGGCGGAGGGGGAGCCGGAGCGCTCCGCGGGCCTCGTGTGGGCGGGAGGAGCGCCTCCGCTACGTCACGTGACGCAGAGCTACTCCCACACAGGCTTCAGGGTTGGGCGTAGGCCTCAGCCTGGCACAGGGGATGGCAGGAGGCTGAGGGCGCGCACACCTCACCAACCTGTTCCTAGCAAGGATTTGGGAAGAGGGGTGGACAGTCAGGGGGCAAAGTTTGCAGACGCTACAAAATTATTCAAGATCGTTAAGCGCAAAGCTGACTGCAGAGAGTTACCAGGGGATCTCACCAAACTGGATGACAGGGCAACAAGATGGCAGCTGAAAATCAGCGTTGCTAAATGCAAAGCAATGCACATTGGAAAACATAATCCCAACCATACATAGAAAATTGATGGGGGTCTAAATTAGGACAACATCAGTTCAGTGTGGACCAGCGGTCAAAAAAGTTAACAGAATGCTAGCAACCATTAAGGGATAGCTAGTAAGATGGAAAATATCACACTAGAACTGTATAAATCCCCAGAATATCCACATTTTGAATACCGCACGCAGCCCCCATCTCAAAAAAGTTATATTTGAATCAGAAAAAGTACAGCAATAGCCAACAAAAATGCTTAGGAGTATGGAATAGCTTCCCTATAAAGAGAGATTAAAAAGACTAGGTCTGTTCATTTTACAAATGAGACAACTAAGGGAGGATATGATAGAGGTCTATAAAATCATGAATGGTGTGGAGAAAGTGAATAAGGAAGTGTTATTTTCTCATAACACTAGAACCAGGAATCACCCAATGAAATTAATAGGCAGCAGGTTTAAAACAAAGATGGGGAATTGCTTCACACAACTCACAGTAAACCTACAGAACTCATTGCCGGGAGACATTGTAAAGACCAAATGTATAACTGGATTAAAAAAAGAATGAGATAAATTCATGGAGAATAGGTCCATCAATGGCCCATCAGGGACACAACCCCATGCTCCAGGTGTCCGTAAATCTTTGACTGCCACAAGCTGGGACTGGACACCTGGAGATGGCTCATCAGTAAATTGCCCTGTTCTGTTCATTCCGTCTGAACCATCTGGTACTGGCTACTGTCAGAATACAGGAGACTGGGCTAGATGGACCAATATGGCCATTCTTATGTTCTTGTGTTATACTGAATGCCAAGATGCTGAGCTGGGTTTTGAAACCCAGATATATGAGTACAAAGTTGTGGAGCGAGACAAAGCAATGTGGCTCCTACATAGCCTTTAAAAGTCTACACATTGTGATAATGTATTTATTGTGCAATTTCAACAGAAAAAAAAAGGAAAAACCAACTCCAAAGAAATCTAACAACATGTAACTTTATTGAAGCAGATTTGACAGTTAAATTGCAGGGGAAGAAACCATAAAACTGGTATAGCAAATGGCATATCAATACCGTAGTGGCAGTGGCTTACAACATCCAAACACCTGAATTCCCATCGACTGTTCCATAAAAAATGCTGTGATTATAGAGAGGGATATTTTATATATACACAGAATGTGCAAGGAAAGTGTTAACCCTGCAGAGTAACCTAAGTAGGGTGCAGTACACTAGCAGCATGTACTATTCACTCTAGTAACACAGAGAAGATTGTTAAAGTCCAGAAGTCCAGCTTCAAGAGTTTAAAAAGAATTCAACATTTCAACTCTGTATTAATCCAAAGACATACAGTATGGACCAGATGCTGGACCTTTTACTCCCATTGACTAGTACTTACTCACCTGAGTAGTCTCACTGAAGTCAATGTGAGTAAGGTTTATAAAACTGGGCCATATATATATATATAGTGTATGCTACAGGTCAGAGGTTCTCAAACTGTGGGTCGGGGCCAAAGCTGGTGTTAGATTTGCTGGGGACTAGGGCCAAGCCAAAGCCCAAGCCCAAGCCCCACCACCCAGGGCTGAAGCCCAAACCCAAGCCCCACCACCCAGGGCCAAAGCTTTGGCCCTGGGAAGGGGGACTAAGGTTACATGCCTCCTGCCCAGGGCAGAAGTCCTTGGGCTTCAGCTTTGCTCCCCACACCCCCAGCCCGGGGTGGTGCGCTCAGGCTTCGGTCCCCCCCTCCTGGGGTTGTGTAGTAATTTTTGTTGTCAGAAGGCGGGGGTGGGTCATGGTGCACTGAAGTTTGAGAATCACTGCTATAGGTAATTACAGGTATGGTACTTATTCCCTCTTTCCTGCTGCTGAGATAAGCACTCTGCCCATTTGGCTTTCAAAAGACCACAGCAATGCTAGTTTGTGGAATTATTTTAGTAAAATGGCATGATTCAATACGGAGTCACAAAATTGTATCCTTCTGACAGAAGGTGACTTTGTGGCTTTATCTTTCTAAGAGAGAGCAGGTTGCCGTGTTTTTTCAGCCGCAGGGGCCTGCCGGGCAGTGAGGGAGGGGCTGGCTGAACGCCCGTCAGATTTGAGAACTCTGGACTAGCACTGCAGCTAGACAAAAGAGCTGTACTTATGTGGCACGAGAAGCCATGTTGATGGCATGTTATAGTTGTCCAAGTCATGGCCACAAGTGTCCTTAGCCAACAGTGCAGTAGAGTAGGACATGACCTCTTGACAGTTTTTCTTTTCCACTAGCATGGTTTAAGCATGCGCACGAGCACACACACACACTCCCCTCTCTATACACAGGTACAGGATTTCATTGTAAATCGCTGCTTTTCTCATTTAAACTCTGGGAAATATCCTTCCACAGAGAGTCAAGCCGGACATGCAAATCCTCCAGAGGTGCTGAGCTGTCCTGAAACTCCTCTGAGTATGAGGACAGTGGAGACAGTTTGAACTTCATTTCTTCTGTCTCCCGGTCAATGGTTCTGGTGAAGTCGTCTATCTGGAGGAACGTGTCCCTTCTGAACTCCTCAATTCTCTGCTGCACTTCCTGAGCCATGCCCTCCATGTAGGGGTCCACAGCCCAGTGAGGGTCTACAGTAGTGCCAGCAATGTGCTCCCGGAGGCCACTGGGGTAAAGGCGCAGCTGCTCCTTGAGGTGGTTCAGATTCCTCTGGATCTTCTGATGGAGATCCCTGGCATTCTGGGTCAGCTTCTCAGAGAGCTCCTGGATGTACTGACTGAGTTTTTCCGGGCTGACTTTGGTGTGTGGGATGACGTTTCTATGGAGCTCTTCCACGTTGCGGTGGATCTCCGTCACCAGTCTGGCAGCGTACGGATGGAAGACCTCCTTCACTTGGTCAGTATGAAAGGCTATTTTATTGGCATACTGAGACACAAACCTCTGAACCTCATCTACACCTTCCAGAAACTGGGCCTTCACGTCTCGAGTGGGGGTGAGGTGCTGCTGGAGCTCCCTAGCTTTCAGAATGACCTGATCCAGGAGCTCTTGGGTGAATGGGGTCAGCTGGAAGCGAAGCACTTCCAGGTTCTTGCTGATTTTTTGGTGCACCTCATCCACATAAGGAGACAGTTTCACCCTCAGGCCTTCCAGCTCCTTCCTGATGAGCCTTCGCAGGCTGTCGGAGTCTTGGTAGAACCGGGGCTGAAGTCCTCTGTTGAGTGGGGCCAGTTTCTCAAGGAGATTTCCCATGTAGTTAACTCCTTCTTGGATACTTTCTTTCACTTTTCTGTAAGAAACAACAGACACATACTTCTAACTGCCTGAGCTCTGATTCCTCGTCCTAGCCCTTTTGTTACTTTACTAGCAATAGTGACTGTACAGTTGGGCACTGCATTAAGAAAGGGGGCTCTCAAAGATGTATAAAGTACTAACTTTTCACCCCTTGACACCTGGGCCTTGGGTCTCATTTTAGAGTAATCCCTTGTGGACTTTGCCCATAGAACAAAAACTACATGGCAGAATTCGTCATGAGTCTAAGCTCAGGAGAGGCAAGCAGGTAGTGGGATAGATTAGGAAAGAGGTGCATTGGCAGAGCTGGAATGAGGGTCATGAATGGAATAGCAGGGAGGGGATGCAGGTCAGGAATGAGGGGCACTGGCAGAGCTGAGTTGGGGTATCACAACTGCAATAGAGCCCTCAGAGAGCTGGTTGCATAGCACTTGCCTATGTTGTTGCTGGTCTAACCAATATTACCAGTCACGCCAGTCTCACTGTCCTGTCTCAGCAGAGAGCCCTTGCCTGTGGTCCTTGCTCCCAGTCTTGGCTGCTGGGCCGGAGCTCATATTCGCCAAGCTGCAGGAATCATTTTTGGGTTTCCACTGGGCTTTTCTTTGTTGTATTTCAGTTATTATTGGGTAGGGCCAGTTGGGGGATCTCCAGCCACATAGGGGATGGATAGTATTGACACAACAGATTTTGGAAATGCCAAGATGCCTATATATATATATGAAGGTTTTAGGGGCACTATGCCTCTCTAAAAATCCATCAATAAACCAATCAGCCTGGAAGCAATTGGAAGGCAAAGTGCAAGAACCAGATGTTCTTTGGCCTCTGACAGGGCAATGGGCTTCAGGGTACTGCCTACAAATTCTTTAACCCCAGAGAACGAGGTACTCACTTGATCTCTTGATCCAGCTTCATGCTTTGGGTATGTGCCATACTGTCCTTGTCATGAGTGAGCTGGCTGAGGTAATCCCAGAACCCATTCCTCGCCCGTTCAGCCTGAGCAACTGCATGGGTGGAACAAGAGCATTTAACAGAGTGACCCTGGGAGAGCCTTGGTGGCAAAGCATGAGGTTGGTAGCAGGGACGTGGCATGGGGGAGCTCTGTGAAGGGAAGACCTGGTGTTGGGAACTGCTCTTAAACTGATGGAGTTCACAGTCTGTAAATCCTTGAGACAGCGTTTTATCCCTGGGATGCTCAGGAGGCTTCTCTACACTGACAAGTCCCAGGGGCGCCCCCTCCCCAAAGTAATAAAGGCCCTGATTTCCAGAGCTGCAGCCCCCATTAACTTCAGTGGGCGTTCTGGGTGCCAGGCCCAGCATAACCCAAAGGATTCGTCAGGGGGGCTGCCTCACATGACACAACAGAAGTGGAGGCCAGTGGCACATGTTGGGTCCAGATGCTTGAGACTCCCGTGACAGGGTCAGAGCTACCCTGCCTTGGGGTACAGCGATAGCATCAAAGGAGCAATACATGGGGGACTTGTCACTGGGTCATCTTACTGTGACACCTTTCTTGTCTGGGGCGAGATGGGTCAACGGACTTGTCATCTCCTGTCCCAAAATACTATCTCGCTAAGCTGCATCCTCCTGTAAGCAGCCAGTGCCCCCTGCCACGCAGCTGAATCCCCAGCACTGCCCCGACCAAGGACTTTCCACTGTTGTGTCTAGAGCCAGGAAATGAGTCCCTGCACGTTGTTATAGAGAAGATCACCAACCTGAGACGGTGGCCAGGAGCAAAGCCAGAAGTGCAGCTTTGTGAGACATGGTCAGTCTGGTCACTGGGCTGGGACTCTGCGGAGAGAAAGCAACCAGAAAGCAGTTAGTGGAGTTCCTGCCATGACCCAGGTTTTGCCTTCACTTTATCGGCTCATGGGGTGGGGGCCAGGTTCATTTTCCAATGACTGGGTCTTCTGTCTGGGTTGTTGCTTTTTGCAATGACTCTCTTTCGATTCAAACACATTTCAGGTGGGGATTTAAATTGCAGCTGGATGGCACAAAGTCCAGATGGTGAATGTAAAATACAGCCAGAGGCCAGATTCTGATACCCTCCCATTGAGCAGCACCTTACCGCTTCATTGATTTCATTTCAGTGGGGCCGCTCAAGGTGTAAGGCATTCTCAATGTGAGTAAGGGTATCAAGAACTGGCCCCCTTGGTCAGCAAGATAAACTGCCTCTGAGTGGGAACAAACGATGGACACAACCTATGGTTCCTGCTCCATGACTAGGGCTTCCTAGGCACTATCATAATACAAATAAATAAATCATAATACAAGTTCAGTGGTCCTTGTGAGGAGAGCACAGGTGACCTCAATTTGCACACATGCATGGTAATCACCCCTTTGTGTCAATATCACCGTTGGTTTGAAATTAGTTATTCCAAATGATCAGAGAGCTCAGCTGTGCACTGGGCACTGTTTTCAAGAAGATAACTCAGAACAACCTCAGGGGAAACCATTTTAACAGATCCGTCCACTGACGTCAAGGAAAACTCTATAGCCCTGATACAGGTTCATTTCCAAACTTCTTACAGTGCTCTAAGGTGAGACCGCCCCCACACCTCACAGCTTTATGCCCTTGTGGGAATCCATACAAGAGCACTATACCCTACTAAAGCATCTTTCATCCAAGGCTTTCAAAGATCTTTGCAGTCTAAGTAATCCAGCATCACAGGCCACTGTAGCACCAGTAGATCAGCATTGTTATCCCATTTTATAGCTGGTGAAACTAGGGCTCATAGAGATGTGACCTAGAGTGTGTCAGTGAAAGAGTTGGGTCTAGAATTCAGGAGTCCTTCCAGTTCCCTGCTCTAACCACTAAACCATATTCCCCCCGATGCAGAAATGGAACCCAGGAAACATGACTCCCCGTGTCCCTATGCACTAGGTAACATTTCAAGAGGTGGGAATAGAACCCAGGAGTCCTGACTCACAGCTTTCTGCTCTAACTTCTACACAACATTCCCCGGAAAATGCCTTGAGCTGCTGCAGAATTAACGAATTGTATCACCTGCACCTTACCTAGCCGCTGTTCACCTGCTGTCCTCTGTGAGTTGGACCCTGGATCACGCTGCTCACTTTATATATGGAGCAATATTAGGCAGAAGTGCTCAGGTGACAAGAGGTCCCACACGCATCTGCATGTAAATACAACGTGGAGGTTCAAAGACATTCTCAGAGCATGACGTGAGTACCAGTCATCTGACTGGCTCTCAGATCACTCACCACCCTCGCCCCACCCATCTACCAGACCAGTTCAGTTCCAGCTACCCCAGCCAACCACCTCTCTCCCCAGTGGCTTACAAACAAAGTTAACCCTTTGCATGCTGCAGAAATGTATGTGCCAGACATCCTCCTAAGCATCCACTGGGCTAGCAAGTTAGAAAATACCAGAGCTCCAGGGTATCCAGGAACAATAGCCAATCACAGGTCCTCACCTTTCTCTTCTTGATGGATAAGATGGTATATTACCAGTGCTAAGAGAGGCCTTGCTGGTCGCGCTGCCCAGGTCTCTGGATTCGGGTGAAGCTGGATTTGGGGCTGACCTTTGTATCCCAGTCTCATACACCAAGACAAACAGCACTATCTGTTTGCCTGGCTTGATAGTTCTGCCACTGGGTTCCACAGCTGCGCAACCAAGTGTGAGCTGCCAATCCTGTGGAAAAGGCAAGAGGTTATTTGCCCTGAAGGGGGTAGAATCCAAGAGGGGAAAGCAGGGGCTGTTAACCTTTTGGAAACTGGCAACCTACAGCTGCACGTCCCCTTAAGGGAATTTGGATTACTAGTGTTTTATTATCATGGTAGCGTCTGGAGGCCCCAATTAAGATCAGTCCCTATTGTGCCGGGTGCTGTACAAACACATAGTGAGAGTCTGTCACTGCCCTGAAGAACTTACAGACGGACAAAGGGTGGGGGAAAGGAAGGGCTATTGTCCCTACTTTACAGCTGGGGAGTCTCTGACAGAAAGGAACTGAACCTAGATCTCCTGAGTCCCAGTTCAGGGCTGTAGCCACAGTACCCATCTTTCCACCGGAAGCTTTTCTTTGCAGGAACCATCTCTCTGTATCTGTCTGCACACTGCCCAGCACAAGGGACCCTGATCCCAGCTGGAGCCTGGTGAATAGAACTATGAAATATAATAATTAATAGCAAAAGGGGGAAAAGATTTGGGAAAATGGTGCCTTTTTGTCCTGAGCCATTTCATAACCCAGACAGCTCATCTTTTGCCCAGTTTCAGCAAAATGGCTATTTGTCCATCCAGAACACCCAACATGTAACTTTTTGGCATGTTTTATTCATGTATTTTAACCGGTGAAACAATTTCAAATTTTGTAAACAACATTTTAAAAAGCATATTTGTCACTGAAAAACCAGCCATGCTGAGTGAAAGTGGGGCCAGTTTAAAGTGAAAAGCCGCGTTTGAGAGCGTTTTCCAAAACCGAGCCATTTTCAAACATTCCGAACAAATTGTGGGCCCCAGGCTCCAGGCGCCTTTGACTGGCATTTCAGATTCTCCACCCAGAGCTTCTCCTGAGGACGGCAGGCGAGGAAATGGACAGCACCCGGAAGGGTCAGTTCATACCCGTCACACTGTTTGACAGCCCCCTGTGTCTGTGCTGATGCAGAAGCAGTGACCAGCAGCACACTGAACACAGCAGGCGAGGCAGGTAGGAGACAACACGAGACATCTCCAAGACATCTCCAGCACACAGGTGATCCATGGAGGTGTACGAGGATCCTACCTGAGCTTCACTCATACAACCAGATGCAGAGCCCTGGGGCTCTGTGCAGCATAGACTGTGCAGGTGCTTCGATCTCCAGGCTGACTTCTAGACCGTGCACTGCTACTAAGATCTATACGTTATCTATACGCTTCCACTGGGCTCAGGTTGCTACAGCAAACCAAAGCAACGGAACAGCTGGTGAACTCTGGTCTGGGCACACTGGTGTGTTAGTGCACAGCTGCTCACAAGCACTGGGATGCTGGCACTGCATTTGAAATAGGAAAACAAAGCTTGGAAATATTTGTTTTGAGGGAAATGAATCAAACTCTGTAAACAGTGACGGGAGTAAACTCCTCAGACACTGTCTCTCCACCTCCGATTTGCTTATTCCGAGAACTGATCTGCAAACCTTTACCTCATTTAGCTTTTGTATCACATTAATACCTAAGGCCTTTCTGGGAAACAGGCAGACAGGGTACTTCATGTTTTCAGCCTCTTTCCCAGTGAGGATGTGTTATCTGCATGCAGATTAGAGGAGGTGACAATCCACGTATTTGGCAAAGTCCAGCCTGAGGCAAGGGTGAAGTTCCAGGCAGTCACTGACCCTCCTCTGACACCAAAGTTCACCTCTCTCCCCTGAGCCATGCAAACAGGAGCGGCTCACAGGGCGCAGGGCTCTGCTGCAGCCCCATTTTCCTCTCCACCTGATCCCGAAGTCACTCTCCAGCCCGGACAGGTAGCTGGGGAGCTGCTCCTGCGTGATGCCTATTATAACTCCCTCTAATTGGGCACCTTCCAGCCCCTGGAGGAACGTGGCCCTAGTCCATCAATTTCTGCCATTATTATTATTCCATTTAAAACATTTTTCATGTGAATGTAGCACTGGGGCGAGGTAGCCTGGGGATCTAGGTCCTCTCCGCATCTCCGGGACAGGAGCAGCCCATGTAAAGCTCCCCAGAGTGCCTCACACTGACCTCCTTAGGGCTGTGAGAGGCGTTCAGTCTCCAGGGCCCGTTCAGCCCCTCGCCTCACTCCTGAGACGGCCCACAAGGGGGCCAATTAGTGCCGAGAATGAGGCTGGTGTTTTGGGGGACATGCAGAACCGGCCACTGGGGACTGGAACGAGGCCATCAAAAGAGCCATGAGCTGGGGACAACTTTCCGCCTCTCCCTGCCGGAGCCAAAAAGCTGCTGAGAAAGGAAAGATGTGTATTGTTTATTGATGCAGGACTGAAGAACCCAGAGACCCCACCTGAGACCAGAGCCCCACAGTGCTGGGCATTGCACAGAGTTCACAGCCCAAGTCTCATGAGCCATTCCCACAGGCCTTCCCCAGCTTCTTCAGTCATGTGAGTGGGCTCGTCTCTCTCTGCCCTCGTTCCCCAGCCCTGCTGCCCTGCTCCACCCCCTCTCCAACGGCTCCACATGCACCCTGCTCCTCAGGAAGTCGATTCTGATGCTGAGTTAACTTGGGTTTCTGACGGGTGAAGGTGGCTGGTGTGGGCACTAATGATCAGGGCAGCCCAGCCAGGAGCAGGACATGGAGAGTAGCAGGTATCTAAACCACATAACTGGTCTGTAGTGTTACAGTAGTGACCGAGACCCCATTGTGCCAGGCGCTGTACAAACACAGAGCAGGAGCTTGCTGGGGCCCCTGCATCACTCTTTCCCTCTGCAGCGAGGTGTCTCTTGGGGTCTCCCATGCAAATACAGAGCCAGCCTAACACTGCTTAGTTTGTGAGAGCAGCCTGGCGGCAGATTCGGTGTCACTTTGGGGAGCGAGTTGTGCACGCAGCAGAAATCCAACCATTATTTCCGAGGGGACGTGGGTTACAGTGACTCGTCTTCACAACTGCCTGAGCTAGCTTGCTGCTGCCAATGCAAGCCCTCTCCTTGCCACCTTAATCCCAGTTAATCCCCTTAGTCCCAGTTTGACCCTCCTCATGGAATGCTAATAGGTAGGCCCAGCTTCCTAGGGGCCGTTGGGCAATGGGAATGCCTAGTGGGCGCTAGATAACCCACTATCGCTCTAGATGCTGTTTGCCTAGCATAGCACTCGCCTGGACTTTAGCAGGGCTGTCCTTAGAGAGATGAGGGGCAGTCTGGGCTAAAGCCAGTGCAATGCCGGAAAGCTTCCCCTTGCAGGAATGTGGATGATGAAGATGATGATCAAGGCCCAAAGAAGCCCTCCACCCACAGGTGTCAGATTAGCACCCCAGACGAAATCAATGCAGCTGTAAAATAAAACGGACCCGCTTCAGCAGCTTCCTTCCTGGGGTGTCTGAAAGAGACAAAGCCCTGCTCCTCATTCGTTGCGGACAGTGCAGCGTAAGAAGTTCAGTGCACACTCACACACGCATACGCAGTCACACACACAGAGAACAACAAAACAACAGCACTGGGCTGACCTACCCAGCGTTATGAAGGCATCTCCTCATTTGGGGACTGTTCAGAGGCTGGGAATGTGGCTATATGGTTTGGATTCAGAGCAACGCATTCAAGGGCTTCCGTTGCTACATCACCAACATACCGGAGTGTCGGCAATCCACCCCTCTAGATTACAGCTTCACAGCGAGCACGGGGTGGTAGGCACCCAAAATGGTTTTCATGCATTGGCCATTGAGAGGCCTCGTTGAAACAAAGAGGTGGGTGGGTCTCCAGCCCCTTGCTGCAGGACAGGCATCCCCATCACTCACAGCACTAACTAGCTCCTCGTTAGCAGCCTCAGCCAAGGGGATGAATGCACCGTGGAGCCTGCAGTCCCTTCTCCCCCCGGGAGAGGGAGCCCTCGGGCCAGGGCTGTGACAGTGTGGGGAAAAGCTGTCCCTGTTCCGTGGGTAGAGACCCTTGGGTGGTCAATCCAGCGTGATGTTCACTTTGAACCAAACACTAATAATTCCAGCCCTGGGGTTTTGCTCCCAGGCCAGGCTGAGCTGCTGCCGGCCCCATGAAGAGCAGGGCCAAGGTGGAGTGATTGCTGTCAGAGCGCACAGCTGGCAGACAGTCACAGCTGCATATCAATATGGCTCAGATGTTAACAAACACCACCGCTGTCTGTAGCTAGCAGCCCTTCATGTGTCCCCAAACCACGCTCCCTCAGCTGGGGGTGTTCCATGGTCCCTCAGACCAGGTCCTCGGGTGATGCAAAGCACCATACCTGCATTGACCTCAAAGGAGCTGCACCGATTTACCCCAGTGCAGGGTTTGGCTCCTTGTCTGTAGATGAATGACACACTATTAGAATAGGAAGTGGAGCCCGGGAAAACCAGAGTGCCCTGTTCCCAGGGCAGCAAGTGTCTTAGCCTGGCAGAAGAGGACCCCTGGGAAACCCCGTCCAATCCTGGGACACAGGATCTGCTGCTCAGAGAAGTGGAGTGGGGCAGAGTGGGGGGTGCACGAGAGCTCACAGCTGGCTGGTGGCTGCCAGGGCTCAGGAGGCGATTGTAAGGGGGTCATTCTCAGGCGGGCAAGCCAGGGAATGTTAATTCCCAGGGTTGGTCTGTTTATCAATCCACATTAAAAATGTTTCCCCTTGGATTTAAACCTCCCTCTGCAGTGTCTGTACCCCAGACACTGCAACAAGTGTTCTCCAACTAGCTCAATGCGTGGACCACAACCTAACAGAGACACTGTCTTGTGGACACCTCCCCTCCCTGCTTCCATCACCCAGCCCCATGCCCCACACTATTCATGACCATGCAGACCACCTTGCGTGGAGCAGGTCCCTTTCCATCCCCCACTGCCCAGACCCTGCTTCCCTCCCATTGGCAATCACCCGGGTGTATCCACAGGACATCCCAGCACAGGGCTTTCAACTGGTGAGAAGAAAGAAAGAAAGAAAGAAAGAAAGAAAGAAAGAAAGAAAGAAAGAAAGAAAAACCAGACAATCTTTTTCCCTCTCCCCTCATCCAGCCTAGTTTATCCCCTGGTTTCCTGTTCAGACTCACTGGAGTGTACTGGGCTCATTAATTTAACAAATTAGACACTTTATCACGCCACTAGAACTGGGAAGGGACAGCACCCCCCACCCCATGCACCCAAGGAAGAACCTAGGGCCTCTGCAGAACCAGTAATAGCAGAATGCATCTCGTATGGGTCAGGCTAAGAGAGAGACAGAGTCACCATGTGCATTGCTGTGTTGCGTTTTTATTTCAGCAGATACAGTAGGTGCAATTTTGGAGTGAGGGCAAGGGCAGGAAAGTCGGTAGCAGCACAGACAGTCGTCCAGCATGTGCAGGTCTCCTGGCAGTCACAGCTCCGGGTCCCTTTCCCGCGCTGTGGCATGAGCTGTGGAAGACCAGCGAGCCCTTGAGCCTGTCCTGGGGCTGGTTCCAGTGCTCTTCGCCCCGGGCTCTGAGGTAGACAGCGGCTTGCCTTGTGCAGTGGAGGTGAGGGTGAGCAGGTGGCGATAGGAAGCGAAGCCGAGCCCTCTTAGGAATCCCCTTAGTTTTCGATCTGCTTGATGGTGCTGAAGAAGGAGGCGACCTTGTCCCGCACGTCCTTCTCCAGGAAGCTGAGATGATCCTCCACTTCCCCAGCGTAGGGGCCCAACTTCTGCCTCATCTCCTCCACCTTCTGCACCAGCTGCTTGTTGAAGGCCTCCCCGTAGGGGCCCACGGTTTGGCGGAACTCCTCAATCTTCTGTTCCATCTGCCCGCTCAGGCCCTCCACGTAGGGCCCCAGGGACTGGCGCAGGCCCTCGGCATCCGTGCGCAGCTTCTCCTTCAGCTCCTCGGCATAAGGGTTCAGCTTCAGGCGCAGCTCGTCCGCGCTCTCCGAAAGCTTGGCCCGCAGGTCCTCTGCACCCTTCTTCATCTGGAAGGACAGGCCCTCGAGCTGGCGATTGAGCTTGTCCTGCACGTCCTGGGCGTAGGGGGCCAGTTGCTTGCGCAGCTCCTCCACGTTCTGGTCTATCTTGACTTGGAGCGCGTCGGCCAAGGGCGCCAGCTTCTCTTTCATGTCCGCCACGTTTTTGTCAATCTGCTGCTGGAGCTGCTCGGCATAGGGGGCCAGGGATGCCTGGAGGCCGTCCACGTTCTCCTGCAGCTTGTCCCGCAGCTCTTGGGCGTAGGGGGCCAGCTGCCGGCGCAGCAAATCCGCATTCTGGTTGACCTGGCCACGCAGCTCCTCGGCATACGGGCTCAGCTTCAGCTGCAGCTCCTGGACGTTCTTGCTGATCTGCTGGTGCACTTCGTCGGCGTAAGGGGACAGCTTGACGCGCAGGTCCTCCAGCTCCTGCCGGATCTGCTCCTTCAGCTTCTCCGAGTCCTGGCTCAGCTTGGCGTGCAGCTCAGTGGCGAAGGGGATCAGCTTCTTCTGCAGGTCCCCCGCATAGGAGTTGACATTCTGGAGGTTGTCCTGGAAGAGGGTGCTGGGGGAGAAGGGGAAGGGAAGCTCAGCACCTGGAGTGTCTTTCATTGATTCACTGCCCACTCAAGCACCGTCCCCTACCCTGTACCCTTGCAACTACAGCTAGCGGCATTTCCGGGGTACCCATCTCTGTGCGCTCACCCTTGTCGGAGCAGCCCTTGGCTGCAGACCTGCCTGTCGGTGCCTCTAGGGAACCCCATCTCTCCCAGCTACCCTGCTCCTGACCTGGTGGGGGGGCACGTTTCCCTGCAAGCCTGTTGTCCCCACTGTTTTGTATGAGAGTGGGTCCCTCCCGCTTAGTGGGGCAGTGGGTCTGGCAGGCCATACGCCCTTGTTACATCAGGCAGCCGGCTTCTCTTTCATTGCTGCTTTTTGCTCTGGTGTGACTGTTTATTCTGGTTGGATCTCCTAAAACCAGTGCAGAGAAGCAGGTACCAGCGCTTTAGTCTCTCCACCCGTGCCAGCCCCAGGAACCTGCTCAGGTCTCATCCCTCCCACGGGCTCCAACACACCCCTCCCTACGGATCGCGGCCTCACCCGCCCACCCGTGGGGGCCAGGGGCTGCTCTCAGGTGCACTCACTTGAGCTGCTTGCTGATTTCAGATTGCTGGATCTGCTCCATCGTCTCCTTGGCATTGCCGGTCAGCTGGGTGAAGTAATTCCAGACCACATCAGCCACCTGCCGGGCACTGACATCTGCATGGGCCCCTATGGAGAAACGAGCACCAGCGCTCAGCGCCATGTGCAGCCAGCCCTATGCCTGCCCCACCCCTCTCCTATTCCCAGGGGCTTTCTTTCCATCCAGCCTCGCAGAGCATCCTACATAGCCCTGAGGCCACATCTCCAGGTCAGGCCCTCCTCACTCCCTGGAGCCGACCCCGGCAAGACAGGAGCAAAGAGTCCAGTTGGCCACGGCTCTGCGGAGCAGGATGCTGGGACGGGGACAGGAGGCAGCCCGAGAGGGCCCCCAGCCCCAAGGGCTGCACCCACCCAGCAGGAGAGGCTGCTCTCCCTTACCTGTGATGGCGAGAAGCGCCAGAGCGAGGGTGACAGCCTTCAGAGACATCCTGCGCTGTTTGGGTTCAGGGACCAGCCAGGCAAAATGAGCCACTCTGCAGAGAGAACAAAATGCATCAGTCTCCCCGTGCGCACTGACCCTGCTCTTCCCGCAGCGCCCCCCCGCCCATGCTGAGCCCCTCGCTGTCACAGGGCAGGCTGGGACAAACGAGGTAGCTTGGGATTCCTCCCCCTCCTCTGTCCCCCCGTCAAAGCACCCCTTCTTCCTGCCGGGCTGAGCTCCCCGCAGGGACCCCGCAGCTCAGCCATTGACCTGGAAACGGCTGCGGTTCCCAGTGCCCATCTCACCCACCCACTGACTCCTCTGGACAGACCCGTAGCCCCTGCCCGTCTCCTGGCTGCACCCCTTGTAGGATGCCCCTGCAGCCGTTCCCCAGCGAGACACTGTGCAGTGACCACTGCCCAGCAGGGCCTGCGGTCTCATGCTCCTGCAGCTCCCTGCCCCAGGGGTTAGCTGTCTGCTGCTCCCCCTTCCAGCCAGCTGACCTGTGCTGCTGCCTCTCCCCGGCTGCCGGTTGTGCCCTGCTGGCCTGTATTTATACCGCAGCCAGCAGCCCCCGCCGGCTTCCACGCAGGCTGGTGACACAGTCCCCAGGGCTTGGACTTTAGTAAGGACACAACGTGGAAGCTCCTGACGTGTGCACGGGTGTGTCGTTATCTGCTGGGACGCGATGCTGGAGATGGGGGGGGGGGCACTGCAGGGAACCAGGTGTAACTCACGGCAGCCAACAGGCAGGACATGGGAGAGGGAGAGCAGAGCTGGACTCAGCCCAGGCCATTTGCTGGGCTCGTGTCTGGGACTTTCCACTGAGGCGGCCCAAGGGGGATCCCGTCTCCCTCCCCCTGCTCAGCAGCTAGGGAGAGGTGTTGTTAGTCAGCCCAGCACAGCAGGTGGCTCTGCAGAGCGGGGAGGGGGCTGCCCGGGGAGGGGGCTCTGGGATAGCGATTTTTATTTCGCAGGGTCAGGCCCAAGAATGAAGCACATTTTGCCCAGCCAGGCACAGAGGCCAGGCCGAGTCCCGGGCTGCATGTCTTCCTAGCCGATACAGGAGGGGAACTCTCCGCTAGCAGGACAATCACTGGCAGCCTCTGCTGTGATTATGCTCCCAGAAAGAGCCCGCCTGCCCCCTGACCCCCCGGCCATCAGTCTCCAGCACTGCCTGCAGATGCGCCTGCTGAAACAAATTGCTGTGAAGCTGAGACATCTGTAATCCTGCTTGCAGGGGTGGATGTGAAGCTGCTGTGGTGGTAAGAACCGGGGTGGAGGCATGCAGAACACTCAGGCTCTACTGGCTCCGCCACTGGCTCTGGAGCAAGGCTCATCACCCGGCTCAGTGCCTCAGTTTCCCCTTCTTGTATCATGGGCAAAGTACATTTAACGTCAGTTCCACCCTTTGGTCCTCACTGCCCCCTCCCCAGCCAGCTTCACTGCCCGCATGGAGCCCAGCTCCCAGGTGCACCGGAGTCCCTGTCCGTACTGATGCCCTGACGGACCCACCCCACACAGGCTCCGGATGGCCTAGCAAGGGGCCCAGTTCTTATACATCCGTCCCATGATTTTGAGAAGAAAAGTCTCTGCGCTGAGCCGCCCCCCGGCCGTCTGGGGCATCAGAGCACAGGGGCCACAGGGCCAGAGCCGCAGCTGATGTGAAGCAGTGCAGTGACTCTACTGGATTTGCCCTGATCGCCACCCGCTGGGGATCCGACCCATTGTTTGTCATTCCAAGTCACCCCCACACACACGGTGTGTGTGTGTGTGGGGGGGGGGGGTGCGTGTGTGTGTGGGGGGGGCGTGTGTGTGAAGGGACATGCATGACGACATATCATGCAAAAAGACGTCACTGTGACCAAGCCCCTAAACTCAGTGTGGGTCCTTCTCCCCCCACCCCATGGGCCATTTCTTCAGGCACTGCCTAGCAGGCCTGGCCGCTCCCCATGCTGCAGGTGGCCAGGTGATGGGCTGCTGCCCCAGCTCACCCGGATCAAGGGTCCCAGCTGAGGAGGGAGGAAGCAGTCCCAAGAAGGCTAAAGAAACGTCAACAGCCCAGGCCTGATTCTCCAGCTGTGCAGCAGGGCGGACGCTCGGGTCAGGTACGGGGAGCTAGGGACAGCGCGTGCGCCCAGCCAGCCCTCGAGTGCGGAACGCCTGTGCCCCTAGAGCTGCAGACAAGCACGCGGTGTGTGTACAGGGGGAAGGGGCGTGTAATGGCTTTGGGAACACTGGAGCCAATGCGACTTGCTGTATATCCTGTGGGAGGAGGGAGCAAGCCCAGGATTTCCGTATGAGGCGCTGGCATTGGACAGGCCTTGGCAGACGCAGGCCCAGCCCCACTCAAACCCCACAGCATGCTTAGTGCCAGTGTGTGAGAAGGCTGGGGGCAGGGGGCGGATCAGGGGCACAACAGGAGCCCAGCACAAAAAGAAACTGATTTTGGAACTCTCCCACCCCCAGGCCCAGGCAGCCCAGGCCCCAGCTCGCACGGTGTCCAGCTGGCAGGGGCCGAGAGGCACATGGCAGAGGAAGCCGTCAGCGCCCAGTAAAGACTAATTGCCCAGGAGTCTCCCACAGGAGGGGGAAATGTGTCCCAGTCCCAGCGGACGCTGGGCTGCGTGAGGTCGGGGAGCCCTAGGAAGCATTAGCACAGTGGCCAGCAGTGCAGGTGCTGCTTGTCGAGCATTTCCTTCAGCTTTGCCTCAGCCAGGGCCTGGCCACGAGCTGTGTCCCCAGTGCTCACTGACCTACCCGGCAGGGGCCGTGCTCAGCACACTGCAGGATGAAGCCCAAGATGCTTTGCCCCAGGCAGCCGGCACAGTGCCCTGCTCGCCACGGGTCAGTGGCGGGTGCAGAGCAAATCTAGCCTGGCCCAACCCTGCAGCTGTGTCCAGGGCAAGGCGGGTTTGGTTATGGGCAAAGTGGCTATTTGGTTTTCCTGCCCAGCGCAGGGTCAGTCTCCCAGCAGGGATGGAGGGAGGCGACCGCTCTGCATGGCCATGCTCCACTGCTCTGCTGGCTTTGGGCAGGGCTGGATTGAGCAACATGGTCTGCGGGTGTTTGCTAACCAGACGCTGGTGTCAAAGTCCTGGCTTCCAGCGTGGTACTGCCAAGGCTGGACGGGAGGCAAAGTCTGAGTGCACATTGGATGCACCAAGGCTCGGCTCCGCTCCACTCCCGCCTCTCGGACTCAGTGACTTAACGAGGGCATAGGGCCTAGGTGTATGCTGTGCCCGGCTCTGCCAACCCACCTCACCCTTCACCCACAGCACCCCTGTCTCCAGCCCTTCCCTGTGCCCGGCTCCGCCAACCCACCTCAACCTTCACCCACAGCACCCCCGTCTCCAGCCCTTCCCTGTGCCCGGCTCCGCCAACCCACCTCAACCTTCACCCACAGCACTCCCATCTCCAGCCCCTCCCTGTGCCCGGCTCCGCCAACCCACCTCAACCTTCACCCACAGCATCCCCGTCTCCGCCAGCCTTCCCTGTGCCCAGCTCTGCCAACGCACCTCAACCTTCACCCACAGCATCCCCATCTCCGCCAGCCTTCCCTGTGCCCAGCTCTGCCAACGCACCTCAACCTTCACCCACAGCACCCCCGTCTCCAGCCCTTCCCCTGCACTCTGGATCTGCTGATGTATGTCAAGTCTTGCCCTGTCGCCTCCTCCATCTCCCACCCTCTTCTTGACAATTAGGCCCCATTGTACGAAATCAAGGCTTGCTTTTGTGATGTGTCCAAATCTGCAGCAGGGAACAGACTGCGCTTCATTCTCCTTGTGAGCGAAGGCGCCGTGCAGCCAGCTGCCAGAGGCTCATGTTTACCCCTGGAATTGCCCCAGTCTGGAAACAAACTGGATCCAGACAAAGGAAAAGCCAGTGCTCTAAAACTACATCTGCCTGGAGAAACCATCACTGGGCCGGGGAAAGAGCGGCCCAGTCCCACCTGCAGTTCCACCAGATCGGCCAGAGGAGAGTGGCGAGCTCCTGGGACAGCGTCTCCAGCCGAGCACTCCCCACAGTGCCCTCACTGCTCCACGCAGCCCGGCGCTCTGCAGCTCCGTCTCAGCCCAGCCCCAGCCCCCGGGAACCCTGGCCGGCATTGGGGCACCCAGCGCAGCCCTAGAGCGGCAATTGCTGAGCATACGGCACAGCGCTCCCATAGGGCCCCTCCCAGGGCAGCACGGAGACCACGCCGAGTCTTTCCTCTCTTGCTCATTGCAAGGCTGAGGGCCTGCCCCAAATCCACACTGGGAAGGTGAGTCTGTGACGTGGCTGCTGGCCACAGCCCGTCTGTCCTCTCCGAGCGGGCGAGCCCCTTCCTGTGGTAAGGTGGATACAATCACCAGTGACCGGGCTCAGAAGCAGGATCCCAGCCGGGCATGGCTAGCAGGGACCCCTCACCCAGCACAGAGTCCCCGTTGGGCTGGGACGTGGGCAGGGCCCTGGCTACGCATTCCTCCTGGCACCACTGCCCTGGGCACCTGGCAAAACGAGCATCTGCACAACCGACAGGCCCCTCAGGGCCGAGACTGGGGGCAAATGTGCCTTTAACCCGCCGGGAGCTTCCCCAGTTGTGGGGCCAGCCAGGGGAAAGTTAGATAGTCTTCGGGGCAAGATTAGCCCCATTCCCCTGGCCACACACCCAGCTTGTCCCTCATCCCAGGGGCTGCAGCCATTGGTCTCCTTCGTGACCATAGGCAGGGGGGGCCTGCGGGCTGGGGGGAGGGCTATTTCCCACCCCCTGGATGGCACTCGCTGTCCTGCGAGTTCCCCTCCCTTGCCCTGTGCTAGCGAGCAACCCGCCTTGTAGGAGTCCTGGCTCGGAGCTGCTCAGCGCTGAGACAGGGCTTGGAACGGGCCCTTGCCCCCACGAGGCATATCCCCCACCTGACATCATAGTCTTCGCTTGGTGACATCACAGTCGGTTCCATGGTGGCCGCTTATGATGTCACAGGGCGCGGTTCAGCCCTGAGGAGGGGAACGAGCAGCAGCGGGAGGAGATGCAGCCTGAGCGTAAGACAAGCCACCTAAGCGCTGAGGGAGAAATGGAGAGCGCCGGATGGGCACAGCTGCAGGCGTCCGCACAAGCCTCCCCCCGAGTTTTCCTAGTTCACATTTAAATGTCTCCCCACAGCTCGTCCCCCAGCCGGAGGCAACCCAGAGCTTCCCCAGAGCTGCAGCACATTGGCTCCCGGGCCCAGGCTGCAGCTCACCTGCCATGTGTTCTCACCGGTTCACAGTACAAGGTGACTGGGGCGCCGGGCTAGTGGCAGGGCTCCGTGGGGATGACGCCCAGAGTCCAAAGAGCCCTGGCCGCAGAAGGCCCGTGTGCAGGACACCAGCTAGCTGGAGACCTCAGGGAGGAAGATGCCAGCAGCAGCAGGATGTCCCGGCTCATGCTGAGAGCAAAGCAACGCAGGGCTGGTCTGTGCGCTCATACCATCCCTCCCCTACCAAACCCAGCAAGCCTGGAGCCACAGAAAGGCTGAACTGCTTGTTACCATGCTGGTGTCCGCTACAATGCCCAGAGCTACCAATTATTCCCCCGGTGAGCAAGTCTCTCTGGGCCTCTGCTCCCCACTTGTGAAAAGGGGGAACTTCCTGGGCCAGTCTGTCTCTCTGCTGCCAGCTCCTTGGGCAGGGACTGTCTGTGCAGGGCTGGGACCTCTGTTTGCTGCTGTAATATCCCTCAGGGGCCTCCTCTCCAAACCTCCACGCAGCTCAGCTGTGCTGGAGCCTGGCCTCCTTTCCGCTCACTGCCGCAGGTGAGCGGGACGTGCTCCGGAACTGGAAGCTAGCAGGGCTGCAGCTGGTGCTTATGGGGGTCAATGTGACTGGGGAATGACATGGCCTGGAGCCCTGGGGGCTGTCACTGGGCCAGAGCCAAAGGGTCATCAGAAGCAGGGTCACCCTGCTCCTCCTCTCCCTCCCTGGGGGGGAGCAGGTTGGACCTGGGTCTCCACTCTCCATGGGGGAGTAGCTGGACAGGGCCCAGAAAACTCCTCAGTAACCAGGCAATCCAGCTTCCCACGTGGGCCCTGCTGCTCTCTCTCCGCTGCTGTGGTGCTGGCACTGCCCCTTCTGCCAGCCAGGACAACGGGGGAGCAGCCAGGCCTCACACGGCTCTTGGTGCCTTCAGGAGCCGCTGCGCTGAGCACAGGACCAGCGTGCCCCCCGGCAGTGCAGTCCCGCCCCAGGCCCTCGTGGCAGCTAGTCCAGACCCTGCCTGCCCCCAAAGTCAGAGCAAACCGGAGCTGGATCCAGTGCCCTGCCCACCGATGCAAGCTGGATGCAGGCCACTGGAGGTCACTCTTGTGCCATAGACAGAGTTGCCGCCTCCCCTGGGCCCAGCGGGTCAGGGAGCTCGGGACAGGCTGGGGTGTGGAGCATCTCTCCTGGCAGCACTCACCTGGGGCCCACCCCCGAGAAGGGGAGAGCCAGATAAGGAGGCGACTGCAGGGAGTTAGAGGCTCTGCAAAGCAGGGAAGGGATCCCTGTCACTGCTCTGCACTGACCACCGCAGGGGGGGTGTGCGTGTGTGTTACACACACAGCCTTGGCCCCGGTTTGCTGAGGGATTTCTCAACTCCCCGATGGCGCCCTGCAGCCTGACCCTGAATATGTCTGGCAGCAAGAAAGTGAGCCATAAATGCAACCCCCCGCCTCGGTTCGGCCAAGCCACCCCGCTGACCTTTGCCCAAACGGCCCCTGGAGGCCGCTTGCTGGGGCGGGTATAAAAGCATGAAGCCGGGGCTCTAGCT
The DNA here is from genome assembly GCF_027887155.1 of Malaclemys terrapin pileata. Classification (NCBI taxonomy): domain Eukaryota; kingdom Metazoa; phylum Chordata; order Testudines; family Emydidae; genus Malaclemys; species Malaclemys terrapin. The sequence continues at coordinate 33,145,651 of NC_071519.1, forward strand.
GGTTAGCAAAGCCCAGGAAGCAACGCAGCCAGGTAAGCCTGGAGTTTGACACGTTAGCTCCTGGGGCAGGGGCTGGGGGGGCACGGCTGGGGCTCGCGCCCCCCTGGAGGTGAGTCAGCTGCACGTCAAGCCGCAGAGCATCACCGCAAAGGCAAAGCAGTCCTGGCTGCAACGGGGAGGAGATAACAGGGAAAAGCCAGTCCTGCCCCCGGTGAACCAGCCTCCAGGGTCCCCGTAGGACGCCCAGGGAATGCCACTGGGCAGGGGCACTCTCCACCCCCGGGAGGGGTGTGCAGCTTCATGGCACGACCCCCCCATGCAGACAGGACCATCAAACCGTCCTGCATGTGTTCTGAGCCAGCCGCAAGGCGCTGCTCCGGGGCCTGCGCTCGCAGGCCAGGCTGAGGCTGGCAGCAGGGCGGGGGCAGTGGGAACAGCCCACAGCACTGGCTCCAAGGCTGGGGAGAGCAGGACAGGACCCAATCTGCCTGAAGGGACTCTGTGTTCTGCCTGCTGGGGCTGTCAGTCCTCTCCACCTCTGCTGGGGAAGCTGCCAGACACACACACGCGGCAGCCTGTGGAGCCAGAGAGCAGGGAGCTGCTGCAGGCGGAGACCCCAGGCTGCGCGCTAGCCCCAGACCGGCTTAGCAGAGCCGGGGTGCATGGAGGGAGGCAGTGTCCTTCCCCCAGCTTGGGGCTGGGGCATGAGTGGGGGGACAGACGGGGATGCCTGTTTATTCTGAGCCCCCTTGTTTCCAAGCCGTGGAGCTGAACCCTGCCGCCCGTTCTGCCCCCATAGCTCAACTCGCGGGGGCCGCTCGCGTCCTGGCTCCCCACATGCCAGGCTGGAGCGGGGCTGGGGTGTGAGCGCTGGCCCTGACACCGTACAGCCCGCTGGGTTTGCAGCCGCTGGCTCCGGGGCCAGGCTGTGCCTACGTGTCCAGAGGGGCACAGCAAGAGGCTGGGGGGACTCGGTGCACCACGCCCAGCGGGGAGCTGGCTGGCTTTGGATCCAGAGGGCAGCTGGGGTGGGGGACATGGGAGGGCGGGTGCCATTACGCCGGGTGAGGGTGCTGTCACTGGGACGGCCCCTGCAGCCCTTCACTGCTCTGCTGCTCTCTCCTCAGCCCGCACCATGAAGGCCCTGCTCCTCCTCGCGCTCCTCGGCCTGGCACTGCTCGCTGCCGTGGCACGTAAGAGCCGCCACCCCTCTGGGGGCGAGGGAAAGGGGGGCAGACTTGGGGGGGAATGGGGGAGGAAGGAATCGGGTATAAGCAAGAGATGAGAAGGGTGGGGGGGAGCAGGTTGGGGGGGTGAGGTGGGGAAGAGGGAAGAGGAATCATGCAGCCATGAAAGTGCCGTTAGTTACGATGCAGCAGGAGGCAGAGAGGGATTCACAGAAACGTGGGGCTGGAAGGGACCTCGAGAGGCCACCCAGCCCATGCCCCTGCACTGAGGCAGGACCAGAGAACCTGGACCGTCCCTGACAGGTGTTTCTCCAACGTGTTCTTAAAAACCTCCAGTGCCGGGGACTCCACAGCCTCCCTTGGGAGCCTGGTCCAGACCTTAACTAGCCTTAGAGTTAGACATTTTTACCTATTCTCTACCCTAAATCTCTCCTGGCTGCAGATTAATCCCATTACTTCTTGTCCTGCCTTCAGTGAACATGGAGAACAACTGATCCCCGGCCTCTTTATAACAGCCCTTAACGTATTTGAGGACTGGTGTCAGGTCCCTCCCCCATCTTCTTTTCTCAAGATTAAACGTTCTGGTTGCTAACCTTGCCTCATAAGTCAGGTTTTCTAAACCTTTGATCGTTTTTGTTGCTCTTCTCTGCACTCTCTCCAGTTTGTCCACATCTCTCCTGAAGTGGGGCAGCCAGAACTGGACACAGGACTCCAGCTGAGCTCTCCCCAGTGCCGAGTAGAGCAGGACAGTTATCGCCCATGGCTTACATACAACAGTCCTGTTAATACCCCCCAGAACCTCCCACCCCCCTTCCCCACACGGCTTGGTTTGTGCTTGCAGAGGCGGAGGCCCCCGGGGAGGAGGAAACCATTGTGAAGAAGGTGCACGATTATGTCCAGCACGTGGCTCAGACGGCCAAGGACGCCTTAACCAAGGTCCAGAAATCCGAGGTGGCTCAGCAGGCCAGGTACGCCCCCCCATCCCTTCTGGCCCAGGGGTCTCCCCCACCTCTCACCACAAGCCCTTCCCCTTCCCACACCTGCCCATGCACAGCCAGCATCCGGAGAACTCTGGCGACCAGGCTAGGGGCAGATACAGGGCTGGGCAGTGCCCAGCTGTCCGCGGGAGCTGCAGAGATCCGCCCCCGGGAGCAGCGAGCAGGAGCCCTCAGCCCCCTGCTCACCAGTGTGGAATAAGTTGGGGTACAACCCTGGGCCCAGGAAGCCGGTGACAAAGCTCCTGTGACCTTGAGCGTCCCACAGCTGCAGGTGAGGGCCATGGGCACTGCAGGGTCAGCACCCGAGTTGCACCCGTTCTGGCTGAGGGCCCCGAGCAGCTGGTCTGCTCCCAGTGCCTCTCCCGAGAGGCAAACACTTGGCTGGCTCGTACCCAGCCGCCTTTGCCAGGAGCTGGGAGTGCTCTGCTGGGAGAGGGAGAGGGAGCCGGAGCCGTCACACCTAGGCAATGGGGTGCAGCAAACCCCGAGCGCTCTGACTGCCCCAGAATGCAAACTGGTTCATTCAGGGGCATAGGCATGAGACCGAGCAGGGGGCTCAGTCCAGTCCCTCGGAGGACACAAAATACCCCATGAATCGGTCTTCTAATTGGCAGCTCAGTGAAAGGGCAGGGACTGAACGGGCCATGGACAGATGGTCCCCCTGTGACCCCAGGACTGGATGGGGGAAGCTGGCATTGCTACTACCCCTGCTGCACTTGTTCTGTGGCGAAGTGCACCAGTCCCATCAGTCCAGCCCAATCCCCAGCCCCCAGGGGATGCCCTGTGGCCCAGGGGTTTCAAAGAGTTCCAGGCTAGGCAGCGTGATTATAAAAGCCATGCCCGACCCTGCACTGCTTATTAAAGCAGCATTTTATAGCACAGGGACAGCCCCAGACCCACAACACCCCGTATACGGTCCTTCCCTCTCTGCCCCCGCATGCGTGTAACTCACAGCTTGATTGCACTGAGTCATATTATTAAAGTGGCTATCTTAGACCTGTGCAGATAGGACCCCCCTTTTAATATAACCTCCTCCTCTGCTCCCCCCCCCCCCAATGTGTGTTGAATCCTTCAGGGACTGGGTCAATATGCGTGCTGAGGACGTACACCAGTTTTGGGATGTGCTAAAGGACAAGTTCTCCGCGCTCTGGGAGCAACAGCCGCCTGGGCAGTGAGCCCCACATCAGCAGCTCTGGTCGGGTTCTCAGCTGAGTGAGTGCAGGTGCAGGATGTGTAATGCAAATTGTAACCAAATTGACTCCCTGCTCTGGGCAGAGAGCGCAGCATCCTTCCAGCTAAGCACTGTCCCACCTGCCTGCCTGTCTGTCCAGTAACTCAATCTCCACTCAGCGTGGCGGGTTCATACGCTACTTCCACTGGGGCCCAGGAGTTTTGGTACCAGCTGGTGTGTTGGTTTGGAGGGGCTGGGTTTTTTTTCCTTATAAAACATCATAACTCAAAGTTTGTCATGTATCTTGCAATAAAATGAAGTAAACTTGAGATGCATTTGGTGGCCTTTACTGGAGTGTTGCAGTGAGCGCGTACACAGCTTGTATGCAGTGACCAGTGCGCCCAGGAGAAGCAGGACAGTGTTTGAGAAGCTGTTTGCATTCTCTGTGCAATACCCATCATTAGGTAAAGGCAGTGCTGGATTTTGGGAGTTCATAGCCCAGGCACCTCTGGGCTTGCTGCATCAATTATGAATGTAAACAAAATTGCTTGAGCCCCGGCACCTCTTTCATTACCACTTAGACTCATTGGAACCAACTAGGATTCGGGAACAATTGCCCAGAATGGGATTTATTGGCCAATGAATCACCATCCCCCAGGCTAGGACTCAGGTGCGTGCCCTGGCTCCCAGTCCAGCCCCAATCCTCCAGCTATGCAGGCGGACGCCCATGCTTGGCACATCCCAGCTCGCTGCATGGCAATGAATGAAGTCAGCATTAGGCCTTTCGTGCATCCCCCCCCACACCCCTTGTGCCACCTGCTTCTTGGGTACCTAGGAACCGCAGCTGCGTTTCTAGTGGAAGGAGGACAGGGGAATGGGGTGCTGGTTACCTAGAGGAAGATGCTGCTTTAACAATGGCTGCCTAGAATATGCTTTGAAGTACAGAACAAGGCCACTGCTGTGGTTGGGGGCTCCCCGCCCGAGACACCGGAGAGGGGGCTGGATTTTCAGAAATTGCTCAGGATCAGGCCCCTTCAAGGTGTCTGAAAATCTTGGGCCAGACCGCAGGGTGGCTGTTCTCCCGGCTAGCGTCGAGATGTGGATTTGGCAAAACCTACAGCCAGCATAGCCGGGTGGGTGGTTATTGTATGCAAACCCCAGAGCTGTGCAACACAGCTGCCCCCCCCCACACACACACACACCTTGTAGACACGCACTGCTGTGCGGCAGACCCCCACAGTGGGCTCATGGCCTGGCCCCGGCCCCAGCAGGTTGAAAGCAGACGGAAACAAGGCCTACAAGGCCTGTAGCTCAGGCTGCAGCCAGCACTGCCGGGCTGCCAGATGCGGTCTCGAGAGCAGTGCACAGAGCCCTTCTGCTTTGCTACAGAGGGGGCAGCTGGCACCAGGGCCCGGCCGGACGCCCCATCTCGGTGTGATGCTGGGATGTGGGCTGGGTGTCGCGCACACACTAACCACCAAGATGGCTGCAGGAGCATGAGCAGCTGAGTTTGCAGGACCCAGCTCACGCCAAGCTAACCGTCCCACCCTGCTCGGCTCTGGTGAGGCCTCAGCTGGCAAATCAACCCTTTGTGCCTCACCCACTCTGTCTTGGCCAGCTCCATGAACAGCCCTCAGCTCTGACCGCTCTGCACCACCCCTGCCACCAGCCAGGCCCAGATCCTGCCCCCGAGCTGCCAGCCCCAGCCGGCTGCCGCTCCCCTCAGAAGCAGGTTTATAACAGCCCAGCTGAGCCGCTCCATGCACAAGGGACACAGCTGAACCTGAGGGGCTCATTCCCCTGGGGAGCTACAATGGCCTCACCCCTTGTCTGCTGCCCAGCACCCCTCAGCCCCACATTCGCCTCTCCCTCGGGGCTCCCAGAGCTCTCAGATTGGGCTGGGCGTTGTGCACGGCCCTCTCGGCGGCTGGGTCCTGTGGGAAGGTGATTCCGATCAATGCCCCTTGGAAAGAGCCACCCTGGGGCAACCTCCCGCTCAGCTCAGGGTGTTCTGCAGGCCTGCACTGGGATTGCTAGAGCGTGGGAAAGGGGGGACCTGGGAGGGCTCCCCACAGGGTCCCCTCACCCCGTCGCCTGCAGACCATTCCTCTTCCTGCCCCCCAACCTCCCTCCTGGTCTGCACAGCCCCTCCCTTCCCTTCAGTAACCTGCAGCCCATGGACCCCCGTGAGCCCCCATGGAGCTGTGTCTTCCCTGCCCCACAGTGCCCTCAGCCTCCCATTTGGTGCTCCCCACCCCCCCGGGAAATCCCCTGCAAACACAAGCTCCCAGTAACTTAAATCACTTTTATTTGACAAAACAAACAAGAACGAAAAGTTCTGTGGGGGGGCAGGGAGGAGGAGATGGGAGCCCCGAGCCTGGAACAGGCAGGAGAGCTCTGGGCAGGATGTTCCCAGCAGACTGGCCTTCGCCGTGTGCTGGTTTCCACCCCAGCCCCCGCCCCCCAGCAGAGGGACCCTCGTTCTACAGCGATCGATCAGTAAGTGACAGCCACAAAGGGCCGAGACGCTTGGCCCAGCGCTGAGGGCGCCAGGAGGAGGAGGGAGTTGAGCACACCTGGTGTCTTCACCCAGACGCGCATTAGCAGCAGTGGAACGCAGGGCAGTGGCTGATCAATTGGGGGCTCATTGTGGCTAGGGGAGGGGGTGTCAGTCCCTGGCCCGGTGCCACTAGTTGGCCTGGGCCATGTTCTTTTGGAGGTTGTCCAGCAGGGTCAGGAAGCGGGTCTTGAGGCCCTCAGCATAGGGGGTCAGGCGCTCCTTGAAATCCTGCACGAGGGGCGTGACCTTCTCTCGGAAGGCGGTGAGGTGCTGGATCACCTTGGCCTGGTACTCGGCAGCCTGGGGGATGCCCTTCTGCCGAATCTCCTGCAGCTTCTGGGTCAACTTCTGGCGCAGCTCGTCGCTGTAGGGGGTCAGGTTCTTGCGCAGCTCATCCACGTGCCCGCGCAGCCGGTCCCGGGCCTCCTCAGCCACGGGGGTCAGCTTCTGCTGCAGGGCCTCCACCTTCTGCTTGGTCATCTCCTTCAGCTCCTCGCCGATGGGGGCCAGTTTCTGGCGATAGATCTCCAGCTCCTCTGTCCACTTCTTGTAGAACTGCTCCAGGAAGGGCTGGATCTTCTGTTTCACCTCTTCCATCTCCTTGGTCAGCTCCTGCTTCAGGGCCTCGGTGTCCTTCACCCACAGCCCCCAGGTCTCCTTGTAGTCCTCCTGCAGTTTCTGCGCCGCCACCGTCAGGGAGTCCAGGTTGTCAGACAGCTTCAGGCTGCAGGAGAAGACAACGGGGCAGGGGTTACACACTGCTGCATGGCCTCTCTCCTGGCAAAGCCCAGGGAGGCCCTGGAGATGCAGCCTTGTTCCCAGAAGGGATGGGACGGTACAGCCGGCAGATGGGGACTAACTCCCACGCTCTAATCCCAGCTCTAACACCGCCTCCTTCTGGCCAATCACCCCACCCCCGCAGTTTCAGAAGGGTTCACACATTTTGGGTGCCCAGCTTGAAATGCCCAGGGCCTCAGAGTGGCTGACACCCCAGCTCTGGGTCAAGTCAATGGTAGATTTAACCTCTTCCAAGCCTCAGTTTCCCCAGACAACCTGGGGACGACAAGGCTCACTCAGTTTTCTGGTGGTGGAAGGAGGGAGAGTGCTAGATCCACTGCAAAGGTGAGGGGTGTCACAGCTGTCAGCTGCTGTGCAGTGTGGGCCACTGGGCACCCCACCGTGACAGCAGGGACAAAGCGCTCCTTAGCTCCAGGGGAAGGGCTTTGTGGTCACCATTAGCTCTTGGGTCCTAGGGCCTGACACACAGTTGAGCAGTTCCCATTCCAACCAGCAGAGGGCAGTGGCGCCATGTGGGGGGTGGTTTCAGAACCGGGGGCATCCCAGACTGCACATGTAGGGCCCAAGGCTATAGGGCCTGGTGCTTGACCTCCTAACAGCCCGCTCCTCCCCAGAGTCAGCTACTTACTCAAGCTGTTTGCCAACTGCAGAGGTCTCAAACTGGGCAATGGCTTCCTTGCCACTGGCCTTGACGGTCTCCAGGTAGACTTGGACCATGTCCTTGAGGCGATCCAAGGGGGTCTGCGGGTCGTCATGCTGCCAGAAGTAGCGGGCCTGAGTCCCTGCAAGGAAAGCACAAGAGGGCTCAGGACCAGCTCCCCAAGCCCCAATCCAGAGACGCTCACCACCTCCTGCCCAGATCCGCCCCTGGGCCGGAGCTGGCAGCTGCTTGTGTTACCAGCCGCAGGCTGGGTGGACAGTGCCCGGCTGTCCCAGCCCCCTAGGCAGGAAGGGTTTCCTGGGGGAGCCTGGCTGGTTTTACACAGCTCTGGTTTGGAGAGGTTACAGGCTGGGTCCTGCAACCGGGGGCAGTGGGCTTACCTGGCCCAGCCAAGATTATAGCTCCGGAACTCCTGGCTCCCAAACCTCTGCCCGCTGGCCCACCCTGCCCCCTCTCTGACCCAAGCGTGCCCCACGCTCTCCCTGCTGCACATCGTCTCTGCCCCCTGGCCCAGACAGGTGCTGTTTTACAGCAGGGTAGTCTCCAAACCGCTTTTAGAGTCACTCTAGGCTGGATGCCTTCTGCAGAGGTTGCTTGGGCCTGGCCCCTTGCACAGCAAGACACACGGGCCTGCCCAGGGCTCTGACTTCTGGGGCATCACATGCCCTGGGCTGAACACAGCTCCTGCGCCCTCCCTGCTCAGGGGTGTCTGGTTCGAGACTCGTGCTGGTTTCTGGCCCTACCTGTGAGGAACAACAGGGCGAGGATCACAGCGGATCTCATCTTCGGCTGCGTCTCTCAACCTGGAGAAGGCAAAAGAGTTTGAGGCTCAAGTGAACAAATAGAAACTGCTTAATGGAGCGAGGAGATGCCAGTCGATGATTAATCGCTGGAGGATGGTGACAATCTGGGACAAGCCTGGCTCCTTCTGCCATTATCCCCCCCACACACACACACTGTCCCCAGGGGAGAGCCACTTACCCACCTGGCATTGCCCCATTCTGCCCCTGCCCATTTAAAGCATCTCAGGGCTCTGCACCAGCCTGACTGGCGAGACCATGTAACAAAGGCCATTGGGTGCCTTTACAATGGGGCGAGCAAGCACCCAGAGGGAGGCAATGGGCAGATTAAGGGGTCTAGGACTCATGATCTTTCTGCTTCCCAGCCAGTTCTCCCAGGGTGGGGTGAGGATATCCCCTCCCCTCCATCACCTCTCACAGCAGTTACACTCCAGGGCAGGTTTAACCTCCCAGCGCAGCAGGGCCGCACAGAGCAGCACCAATGCCCCAAAACAGGGCAGGACTCCCCAGCTCTCACCAGGAACGGTTCCCAGCAAATCACACTCCTAGAAGGACTGAGGCGCTTACCAGTTTCACTGCTTCCTGCTGCTGCTGCTCCTCCTCGAGTGTGGCTTGTGCGTCCCCAATGCTGCTATTTATACCGGAGAGGGGATTTATCACGGAGATAAGCTCGGGAAAGCACTCCCAAGTTCTGATTATGTGGCGCTTAGAGTTCAAGGATCGAACACATCCCCGCTGCGGACGGGCGCGATCAAGGAGCAACTGCCTGGGAGGAGAGGCCAGAACAAACAGGCTCCTGCAGCGGGAGCCTCCAGACCAGCTAGGCTGTTTACACTTTGGCTGACCCAGATTTTCCAGCAGCCACACTGGGACCCCTCCCTACCCCCAGTCCTTCAGAAGCCCCTGAGATTCGATGGGAGCCGGTGGGCAAGGTTTGCATCCTCAGGACACCTCAGGCCCCCGCCTGTTTCTTTTGAAACAATTAAACGCACACTAGCCACCACTTACACCCCCCCCAGCCCTAAAGTAACCACTCGCAGGTCGCCTCGTGTGCCCAGCGCAGGCCAGGCCAGCGCTCAGGCAAATGGGAACCTGCCAGGCAGATAGCGCTGAGTCCTGTGGTGCTGTGTGCCATGGGGGGCATAGGATCACTGCGATGGAGGTGGGGCTCAAAGTCTGCAATACCAAACGCTCCGGCCTCCCAGTACCCTGCCACGGCCTCTGACAAACTCTCAATTCCCAGGCTCAGCCCTGAGGACGACCTCCAGGGCCGAGACTATCCTAAGCCAAGCCACCTACCTAAGCAATGCCCTGAAGAACAGGGGGCTCGCCCCATAGCACTTCCCCTTTGGCCTGTATGGGGCCAGGGGAAGAGGGCTCAGGCCAGGGAATCAACTCCTTTTTCTGGCCATTTAAATGGACAGGATTCTTCACAGCCATCGCAGGAGGCAGCCCTTCGCCGCCGCCCACCCTGTGGAGTGTCCCTTGGGCGGCACAACCCTGCATTCAACTGGCTGCGGGCCGTGTGGTGTGAAGGGGGATTAGATCGGCCCTGGGCAGCGACCTGGCAATTGGTGCAATCTGGTCCATTGCAAGGGAAACGATTTGCTCTTTGCAGACACGGGCGTGAGCTGCTGGGATAATTCAGCAGCAGAGAATTCACCCCAACTGCACCCAGGGGATCCGATCATGGGGCCAGCAAGGGCTCCTGCTGAAAGACGCCAGCATGCTCTGGATTTACTGCACCAGTTGCTTCATTATCACACGTGGCTGGTCCAGCTGGCTCCCGCCTTTCTGGCCTGGCTCAAATTGAGAAACGGCACCGGGATGGGGCGGATCTGGGGCACTCAGGGCAGGAGCTGCCCCAGACAGAGAATGAACAGGCACTACCAGAAGCCAGGGAGCTTCTTAAGTGAGGTCTGTGCTACCTTTAAAAACAATTGGCTGCATGTGGATGCACAATGAAGTCGATCCATTGACAGTCAGTGTATTAAAGGTCATCTAGCCTAGGGAAGTGCTTGTCCATTTGGAAAGAACGGGCAAAGACCTCAAAGACCTTCCCACCCCCTGACACTTCCCTACGCCCAGCCCCTGACCACGCACCTTCCAGCCATGTGTTAGTACAGTGGTTTCCAACCTTTTTTCATTTGCAGACCCCTAACAAATGTTGAATGGAGGTGAGGAACCCTTTGGAAATCTCAGGCATAGTCTGTGGACCAAAGGCTGAAAACCGCTGTGTTAGTAAGTTTCATCCTGAGGCGTTCAGCTCAGGTGGCGCTCAGCAGGTCGAGTGAGTCTGTTTCCACATGTTATGCAGGAGCCCCCATTCTGTCTATTTCAGCTTTGGAAAGTCAGGAGATCACCACAAGGGAGATTTCATATGGCAGGTTGGATAACAGACAGACAAACATGCAGCAACTGGCGAGCAGCCAACCCTGGCATACTGCAGGGACGCTATTCAGAGAATCCAAGTTGGGCTGGCTTCTCCTTTGCATCAGATATTGAGCAACACCACAAACAAGAGATCACAAGATCATAATCATGATTTTATTTGTCATGATCCCACTGTCCAACTAAGTTACTAGTTGCAAGTGACCCACAAAAAATGGACTAAAGATTTACTGAAAGTTGTTTGTTTTTAGTCCAGCATAAACGAGGAAGAAAAAATACTTCGGACATTTCCAAAAAACAGAAATAATAGCAAAGTATATTAATATACATTCAACATATACTGCGCGTATTGATTACTACAATACAAAGCAATGATAAAGTGTGATACTGCGAAATGGCATGGTTAAGCAAGTCCCTGCTTTTCTTTTGGATGGCTACTGTCGGGCGACTGTCAACTCTCCCAGAAATACAATGTCATGTAAACAAAAGGAAAACAAATCAAAGGTACAGAGCAATGTCAAAGCCTTTCAGTGTTTCTTGGTACCTTCTCACTGAAGTCCGGCAAGCCCTGTCTGGGTCCCCCACCCCCACCCCAACACACACTGTCTATTTTATATGTTAAAGAAAATGTAACTTGACAACTACACACCAATAAAACCAGAGTGACATTAGGCTTTCTAGAAACATTGAGCTGGGAGGTATGTTTGTCAGTTGCAGATTTCTTCTCTCCCCTCCCCTCTCCTTTTCTTCTCATTGCAGGTCCATTGATGACAATTGCCAGGGGGGGCTTTGGGGAAGAGATGGTGATAGCAAATTAACCTTTGCCATGCTGGTCTCACACTTCCTTCTGTGCAAATTCAGAGGGTTGGATTGATTTTTCCTTTATTTAAAAAAAAAAAAATTCCAAAAAAGTGTCAATAATAGGAATTTTCAGTTGTAGCTTTTAAAGTTCCAAAGGCAATGATGACACAAAATACTCCCTTAGCCCCAACCACTGGAGGGGGCATTGGTTTCTATCAGTCAAGGAAAGAAATTAAAACGAATGAGAAAGAAGAGATCTATGCACATCTGAATTTGTATAAAGGAGAACACCACTTCTGCCACTGGCACAAGAGAAAAAACCAGTCACAATTACAATGTCATTAAAAAGAAATAAAATACTTTGAACAAAAGGTGCAAGTCACAATTCAAATAGAACAGAATCTAGTTAAAAATTTCTCTCAAACAGAAATTCCTTTTGTCTTTTATTAATAATAATAATAATTATAATAATAATAATAAAAACAACATTTACCATAAAACAATTCCTACATGATCAGGAGGAAAAGCTAGAAAAACAAAGAGAAACAACCTGTCTTCTTTACTTTAAACTGAGAGGTGGGGAACAAAAAACAAATCGGTCGTACATGGGTTTGAAAGGAAAAGGTATTAAAAAGGGGGGGGGGGGGGGGAAGGAAATGATCCTTTTAGCACAATGACCAAAAAAAAAAAAAAAAAAAAAGGAAAGAAAAGCAGACAAAGATGAGAGAGACAAAGCGTATTGCACCACTGCTGGGTGTTGGAAGAACCAGTGGGGTGGAGGACGTAATCGGACAGGGGTGGGTTGGACAGGCTAGCATTGTGGTAAGGGAGACTGAGTTGCTCTTGCCCCAGAGTAGCTCTGGGCCCTACTATCAGTTCAGATGCAAAGGATATGGAAATAAAACTACAGCGTGGCCTTCTTCTGCCCATGGGGCTGGGCTTGTGGGGCGTGGTGTGCGCTGGAACCCTGGAAAAACGACTCTGGTTTTGGACTTGGTTTTCAGGAGCTCTGCTTATTGCTTGCCAAAGGACAGAGCTTCAAATTCCCTCCCTGCCCCTTGCTTCCCCTATTCAGGCAGGCTCCAGGAAGGCATGGGTCCCATGCTCTCCTACTTGTCCCCAGAAAAAGAGGATGTTGGGCAGGCCTTAAGAGCGGGGTAGGATGAAGGGGAGAACGCCTGAGTCTGCACCATCCGTGATTGCCTGGCCCTTCGCATTTAAAACCCCCTCCAAACCAAATGCAAAACTCAAGTTCCATCAATCCTTTCACACAGGGTGTAGGACTCAGGTTTTCTGGTTAGCTCTATGATAGCTGAAGTTACAGGCAAATGTGGCAGAAACAAAAGAAACCAAAGGAACGACACACTGAGGAACTGATTATGAGGAAAGGAGCCACGATATTTCAGTGAGAAATACTATGGCGATTTGGCGCAATGCTGCTAGATACTGTTGGTTTAAAATGGACCTTTTCATTTCAAAGCTGTACACAAAACCTGGAAGAGAGAGAGGAGATGGAGGGGTGTTAAAGGCCAGGACAAGAGACAGACATTTCTCCTTAAACATCCCTCTGCCCGCCCCTTGCTCCAGCCTGACACGGCCAGCTACATGCCCCGAGCGCTCATGCTGCCAATGCCACAAGAGGTTTGAAAGAAAAGGGAAACGTGCACAAGGAGGGGCTGCGCGCCCCATGGAGGTGTGCCCACTGCTCCAGGCAGCTAACAGGATCATGGCAGATCGACACACTACCATCTGGACGTGCCGTGTCCTTCCACCAACAGCAGCAGCGGCTCCTGAAAGCTGCCCCTCCACAGAAAGGGGACGAGCTGAACAGACAGGCCTGAGTCACTGTCCAGCTGTTCAGAGCTGCCTCCTGGCAACCCCAGTGCAGAGCCCACTCTCCCCACACATCACAGTACAGACGGAAGATATTGCTGCATGTGCTTGTTCTTGCACAAATGACTGAGGCCTTCCCTCACCAATCCCTGGGCTCCCACCCAGAGACTACACAAAGCAGAAGTGCCGAGTGGCCACTGAAGGTCACCAACAGCAAGTCTGTGAGGGTGGCACTGTCAGCAGTGCAAACGACTGACCTCTGGAAGCTCGGCAATGACATCCTCTATCTTAAACTTCATTCTCAGACCCACAGCTGGGGGGGGAGGGGGGTGGGGAAGGGGAGGGCAAGGAGTTGTCTAGGGATATCTAGCCCCTGGTACTGGATATCTACCCTAGAGGCAGAAAAGGGAAGATCTGAACTTACAGAAACAACAGAAAAATACTCACTCCCTCCTCCTGCTACACCCCAGCCTGCTCCATCCCAAAGGGCACCTCCGGGTGCTTGTAGCTCAGGAGGACGTCTGTAATACACGTAGATGGATAACAAGAGGTGTTTAAATGCTGGCTGACATCAGCTAGATTTGGGTGCTCTTGACCTTCCAAACTTTCCCCACAGTCTGCAAGACCAAAGAGTAACATCAGAGTTTGTAGGCGAAAGGGAAAACACTCTCACTGCTACTTGGGATGGCTACCAAGGGCCAAGGAGAGCAAAGTTGATTGGAGCTTCTGGCAGAGGGCTCAGGCAGGGCCTGAGGTGTTGAGTGTGGGTCAGGGCTGGCATGCAGGGTTGTCCCTCGTTTTAACGGAAAGTCGTTGCAGTGAGCATGACACAAAACCCTTTGCCGATGTCACATCTACCTAAGAAGCACACCGTGCTCTATGTGCTACAGCCCAGCTGTCTCCCTGCTGCTCAGGGCATACGGGAGAGGAGATGACGACAGACCTTGAGAAGCATGTGTGGAAATTTACCTGGAAAGGACTCCAGCCAGTAGCGTGAGCTTCACAGGAATCCAAGACAAATGTCACTATACAGGGAAGCCACTATGTGCTTAAAACTGCAGCACAACCCAGAATGACAAGCGTCTGTAAGGGCTGCACCAGAAATAAGCACCAGCACACGCTCTGTGGGGAGTTTGGTAACAGTGCTTAGAGTTAATCAGTGCAAGCTTTCAATACACCTCAACTCTGACCTGCAACAACTCCTGATCTTCCAGCCTCCACAGCTCTGCCAATGCAGATCTATTATTCCAGCCCTTGGCCACGCTTAAACAGGGAATGCCAATTGTACCATACTCTACAGGATTACAACATGCCTAGCACACTGCTGGCTCTATGCACAGGAATACCACCAAGGGAAGGGACTCTGGTGCGGACCTATATCTGATAGATGAGGATGGCACAAATCAGCGTCACTTCTGACCCAAACCAGATTGCAGCAGAATTCAATCACCTCTGCAAGATGCCTTTTCCGCCCCAGGGAAGTCCTTACCCTCGCTCTCCCTGGCATGTAGCTGCTGGCTGGCCATGAGCGATGACTGGCTGAGTACTGCATCAGACATCCGAGCAGAGCTTAGTGCTTTTCCAGCCATTAAACTCATTCCAGGCAAGTTATCCAACTGGACCTGAGGAGACGGCAGAAGGAGACAGAGTCACACCCCAGTGCTCCCCCAGGACCAAAGGAGACATTCACAAGCGCACATTTTCTTCCAGCACACTAGTAAGTTATAAGGAAAGTTACACCAGGCCTGGACTATGACAGAACTGCTTCCTAACCCCAAAGGGCTGATGTAGACGGTACTCAGCGCAGCTGTCCTTGCTCCTCTCTCTCAATGGCTGAGGCCGCACTGCTAGGTTGTTCACCAATATTGCCTGGCTGGAAGTTTGGTTCTTTCGCAGAGTATGAGACACTCTGGGCTGTATTCATCCCTGCTGCAACTCAAATGTTTTCAGCAGAGGTACACTAGGGTGCGCTTGACCCTGCAGGAAAATCTCATATGGACTTGGGTATATGTGGGTAAACTAGGCAATACTTGGTTAGCCACAGGTGGGAGATTTCACTTTGGGGTTGGTCTTTGCTAAAAGCACTTGAAATCCTGCCTGGTACACAACGGACATGCCATTGAGACATTCCAAAGGCAGAGGGGGAAGCATGTTATCGCATTGCTCTGCACAGCGCTGGATTCCAAGTTAGCCCTACAGGTTTATAAGCTGGTCTGTATTTGGCTAGTGAATGGCCTATTTGCTCAGCCCTAGAATGAACACTTCATAGAAAGTTTTACACGGTCTAGAACACCTGGCAGCCATGAACCTTCTCAAACCTACATAGGCATCATCGCTGTTCTGTATGGTGTGATGTCTCTGCAAAGTCCTGGGTCTGTGGTGTTCAATGGAAGCTGGTCTTGCAGAATAACCCAATCCATTATGATTGGGCATCTCCATAGCTTGTCCTGGAGAACTTCTGTCCATACAGTTCCCTACAATGGATTCTTGGAAGTCAGACAAAAGAGAAAGGGGGTTAGTATAAAGAAGCCAGCGGTTTCCTGAGTGGTACATAACATGGAGTAACTGCCTTAATGAAGAACTCTGGTAGGATCACAGCAGTCAGGGGGGATGAATTAACAATCCATTAGCCTGTGATGACTGTGCAAAAAGGATCAACTGAACATATACTTCTTGTTCCTGACTGAGGAGCACAGATTTGTTTTTCCTTGACTCCAAAGACCCTGGCTGGGCTGCTCTATTGAAGAGGATTTCACGACTGGCTTGACGACCGATCCCAGTCACAGCTAGCAGTCGACCGGAATCACACCACGAGAACTCAGAGGGAAGAATGCACAACTTCTGTCTCAATCAGATACACAATATTTGAGGAGAAAGAAACATTATCACAATGCCTGGAGACACCCACACAACCTCGCTCCTGTCCAGTACTAAGACAGCCTTTTGCTCCCACTTGTTTGAAGGGGTCAGACGTGCCAAAAAAGAGATGTTTATGATTTCCGTATAATGAAGGTCCCAGAAGGGCCGTTCTGCATAACCTTGGAAAAGGGAGTTACCAAGACACTAAATCTGTATCAGACCACTGCTCCTTGCCCTTTGCAAACATGTTTGTAGGAAACTGAATATCTGTGCAAGTATCCTGCCTGGCAAAGTCCATCCATAACCTGCTGCAGGAGCTGCTGTGTCTGAGGGCAAGGGTTACGTTTCTATCAAGCAAAATCTAATGTTACTAAAGGTCACATCGGACTCCGAATGAGCGAGGAAACCTCTCCTCGTTCACTTCTGTCACACACTGAGCAGACTGTTCCACTAACCAGCCCTCTCTTTTTTCTCCAGGCAGGCAGAACAAGCCAGCTGCTCTTTACACAAGCTTTACAGCTCTAGGGGCCTGATACTTGGGAAATCATGGGATCAGTGAGGTTGAAAGGGGAGCATCCACCTGTTAGATCATCAAGAGAATCTGCTGCAAAGGCAGGATACACAATCTCTGCTGGGGACCTACCAGGCATTCAGCTGAATGCGTATCACAGCACCATGACGAGGCCCTGGTTCAGTTTTCCTGCTCTCCAGGCCACCAGGTGTCGGGAATACTCAGGGACAATGTGACCGCTCACGGGTCAGAGGAAAGGACCAAACACAACTCTGGAGCTGCACTGAATAGCTCCTCCATTTCTCCTTGGGCACAAGGACAGCTGCCTCAGGGCTTCAGAGGTCCTACCTCCTTGACTGGGAAAAAAGGAGCTGCCTGGTGCAGTGAATGCAGAGGTGCTGCACTGCTTTGGAGAGGCCCTTTCCAAAGTCAATATCAGACATTCAGGGACAAATCCAACCTGGGTGTCACTCTACTGGTGCCTATGGAGTTATTCCAGGGATAGCTGTGGTCTCTTTGCTTTGGCAAGATTTCATGCCTGGCATTTATCGTAAATGATCTATTCACTGTTTCAAGAATGACCCTGTTCCCAGTGAAACTTTTAGCAGAACATCCATTCATTTCAGTGCCATCTGGACTGGGCCCCAAACTGTGCTGCCCCAGGAAACTAACACAATTCAGGCATGTGGGGGGGACCTGCCCCTGTCCTAAGGAAGATACCACATTTTAGCAAAAGCAACAACATGGCCGCCCCATTCCCAGTAGAGAACATCCGTCTCTCACTCTGCAGCCAAACAGCACTTCAGAGTCTGGGATTCCTGCTCAGCAAATGGGTCTAGACTCCAGGTCGCTCTGCATTAACATGTCCTGGCTCGCACGGACGGGGTGTAGGTACAGAATCTGGGTTCAAATCTTCCTCTGCATGAAGAATGGGGTTTGGCAGCCTCTTGTGCCAGCACTCCCTTTGCCCACTGTCCAATCCGATCTAAGTGGCGTTATCTGTGATCAAACCAGCTTCCAACTCAGCTGGCAGAGACAAGTGTTACATGTGGCTCAACTTGACCGTCTATCCGTACTATTCCTCAGCCATGCCAGTGTCCCTAGCCCCTCCAGCGTATGGCCTCCCAGCTCCCTTGCTGGCCCCAGTGTTTTGGGGGGAAAGGAGGGAGTTGAAATGCACTGATCATGCTGCTTTATAATCACAATTACATGGTACTTCACCATGCTGCGGTGTTATGGGAGCAGATTTTGCAATAATACAAGACTGGGTCTTGGCTTTGCCTCCCTCTGCACGGCCACAAGGTTAAGTTCAGTTAAGAGTCTCACTTTCCTGGAAAAACAAAAGAAAACTTGAGTTACCCTGGAAAACCAACTGTTGGAAAGAGGCTGTGAGAAAGAACTGCCACCCACCCACGGCTCCGGCTGCTGTTCAAACTGGGGGAGCGGTTGTCTGAGTGGGCAGCTCACAAGAGCCTGCAGCTATCAGCAACCAGCCTCCAAGTGCTGCACAAAGAACATCAGTACAAATCTTGAGTGAGAGAGGCGCACAGTTAGCAGCCCATGAAACCCAGTAGCCTGCCTCCACTAGGGCAGCCCATACACCTGAGGCTCCAGGGAAGGGAGGAGTTCCCTCCTGAACCTCTTGCTCTATACAAACAGCGCACCGAGCAAGAAAACCATTTAGCACTTGCAGCTGCCACTGCTGTCAGCACTTCTCATGGTCAGGCCCAGGTTACACACAAGCTGGAAGGCTCACATTTGTATCCATGTTTCATTGCAAACCCCAATCTAAATTCTTTCCTTCCCCCACCTGCTGCCTGAGCAGGGTAACGCTCCATGGCGGGAGTCAGTTATCCACATCTGCGTAAGACAGACAGTTAGGTTCCCACTTCCCTGCATAGCTTCAACACAACAGATGTGACACAGCAGTGATCTGACCCTCCCCCACATTAGTGAGTAACCTCCAGAGCTACTAATGGTGTTTGGGGGCTGGAAACCTGGGCTGGGCAGCGTTTTCGAAGCTGTACGGCATCTGGAGCACAACGATGCCCCGTAAGCGAGTCACTGAAATCCAACCACAGCTGGTGGGAGCCTTCATCAGGATTTAGGTGACAGGCAGCAGTCAGTGGTGGCATGCCCCCCAAACTCTACGTAACGTCCCAACACACAATCACACTTCTATGGGGCAAGTACGTGGACCAAAGCACTCACCAGGCATGCCAGAGAACTGTAACCAGGACCAGCATACTCATCAGTGTATAGACCGAAGTGCAAGTGACCGGGAAGTGGCTCATAATGTCTCAAGCATAAATATCTGCTCTATTGTTTACACAATACATTTTCCTCTTAAGGGAAATTATAATTTAAAAACCATTCAAACATTGTCAATGTAACTAGGGGAGCTCAAAGACAAGGCTGACAGTCTAACCTTTGGGGGAGAGGGGGCTGGGAGGGCAGAGAAATCATTCAAGAGAAACCATCACAGAGTGACACTTGTTTGGGTTAAATATCCCCCAGCAGTACTCCCCCAGTCGCTCTTCAGTGTGCATGCACAGAGCTGCTGCTAACATTTGGACTGTTTTGTATGCAACAGAGTGGAAGTGAACTCTTTAGTGCTATTTACATGGAGGTTTTATTTCACTTAATTGTACACAAGTGTGCCTGGGTCGCTTAAATGTTAGCCCAATTGGAGCAGGAAGAGTGTAGGCTAGATTCCAACTGGGTTATTAAACACAAGGAGGAAAATAAAGGTCAGGGGAGCTCCACCTTTGAGTATAATGTACTATATTAACACTCCCAACAGCCACATGCGCACTCCCGCCTCTTTCAGAACGGCTTGCACAATTCCTGGTAAATGTTGACTTCTCTTTACTCATTTACAAAGTCTTGCAGTCTAAAGTCCTGCTCTCCTGTGTATCGTGATAGTAGCAGAGCAATTAGTGGGGCACGAGCATGGCTTTTGGCTTGTTTAGTCATTCACACCATTTTACATGCAGTTTATTTAGCTGTGTCAATAATAAAAATGACCCAGGTCAGTAAAAAACAGGAACTCAGAAAAGAGGAGTTTCCAGAGCCTGCTTGCACTAGGACGGCGCTCTCCTTGCCCAGGGCCAGGCCTGGAAATTGAAGCCCAGCAGAAAAACTGGGGTCTGACAGGGCCAGCGCACTAGTGATCTAAATCACCCAAGGCACAGCGAACGAAGGCCACTCCTCGCCCTAGTCCTCACTCTGAAGGATCCCGTTCGTCTCACACGCACACCTGCTTGAACACACAACCTGACCAAATACCTGTGGTTATTGTCTCAACATTAAGCACTGCCTCCTGAGTGGGCAAAGCACCAGTACAGCCAGGGGGTCAAGCGAAAGGTGGTGGCTTCAAATAAGATGCATCTCATTCCTACAGCAGATACAGATCTACCCTGCTCAGGCCTGCCAAGTGGTACTGCTCAGTGCCTTCGCCCCTCTTGAATGGGTGGGCAGGAGATTAATTCTAAACACACGGGATGCACAGAACTACAATGCAGGGAGAACAGTCATTTAAAGAGACCGCATGTCATGCTGCTCTGTCTCCACAGTCACAGCGGGTGGGGAGACCAGGAAAGGGGAAAGTAGTTTCCACAGGACCAAAAGCAGGCCCGAGCCACTCACTAGGAGCAAGTTTAACAACCAGTTTTCCTAAATCAGATCATTCAAGCTCGTTCTGGGGCTCCCAGTCAGTGCTCTCTAGTACGGTAGTGGAGGGCGCTGGCCCAGGAAAGGACACCGTGCACTACAGAGTACATTTCATTGACCCATGTAGCACTGCCTGAACTTGGGGGCTGCTGATTAGCGAAGGAGGAACCAGTCACAGTTTTGGGCTGTCGGGATAATTTAACACACACGTACTCCCTTAATTTGGGACACTAGATTTTTTTTTTTTTAATAAAAAAAAACAGATAAACCACCCAACACTTTGCAGCTCATCTCTAAAGGCAAAGCAGGAATCCAGGGTCTTTTTTCATTACCTGCAGGTTATAATCATCAAATTCCAAGTCCTAGGAGTCTGGCAGTGTCCCTTTATTATTTAACAATTCTCCTCCTCGTTGTTTGGTACAAAGTTTGTACGAGTTCACAATTTACTTACAGCCTTAATAGCCAAAAGATTCTAGAAAATTCTGCCCTAAGTTGACTGTCACCGAAACTCCTAGTTCTGTCTGATATACAGAGTCATCTCTGCTTGCACGTGGTGTGTATCTGACATTGGAAGAGGCTGTTTCATGTACACAAGTAGCACTAAGTCTTACCTCTGCTGGGCACCTTATTCCTACTGAATCCGGTAGCTGGCTGATGTCTGTAATGATGCGTCCCCAATTCCTGCCCCTGATTAACAGTTCCTAGCAGAGATTCTGGGTCCCCATGCCCTCCTGCATTTAAAAGCAGTGGGTTCTCATGGCCACCTTTGGTCAATGTATTTGAACTCTTAGTGTCCGGAAAGCTGTCCCTGGCACCCTCACATGCACAGTCCTCCTCCATGCTCTCCGAATGGATCAGAGCTGGCTGGTGTACATACCCATGTGGTGCCACGGCTGCAGATACCTGCTGGATACATTCTTGTGCCCTGATTTTTAAGAGCTGTTGGGGGCTGTTGTGATGGTACGTGTCAGCATTCTGATAAGGCACAGACAACGACGGACGCTCTGAGAGGTTCTGTCCCAGGCTGGTGCTCATATTCCCAGCATCTCCTTGGCTCATATGCCTGAACAACTCTTCAAATTCTTGCTGCTGCTGCCGCCGCTTGATGAGCTGTGCAAATTCTGCTGGGGGCAGTCGCATGTCCGTGTGCCCCGTGAGCGAGTGCCGGGGGGAAAGCAGTCCCTGGAGGATATGCGGTACCTGCTGGTGTCGGCTGTAATCGGACGGAGTTGGGGACAGCAGTGCCTGCTGTAGTGCCGATGCCGTGTAGTGCTGCGGCTGCTGCTGATGTGCACTTTGAGGGAAGCTAGGGAACTGGTCAAGTTGAGGGACCTTCAGGGCTTGCTGCGTTGTGGGGAATCCCACCCCTGCTGATGGGCTGTAGTTGCTGGGGGATGCACGGGCCTGATCGGAGAACAGGTGGGGATGTAAGTGCACCTGGTCATAGTTAGCAGGGGGATACCTGTTCATGTTCAAGCTGCAAGGAAGAAACGACAGTCATTGTGTTGCAGCAACCAAGAGTAAACCCATGAATGCAGAGGAGGCCGCCACCACTCAGGCACTCTGCACAACCTCCCAATCAACTCCAACAGGCTGTACATGTTCAGGGTGGTGGCTTGAGCGCCTAGCTGGAGTGGAACAGAGGGGACCCAGGTTTGCCACTCAGCATCTCTTTCTGGGAGAGCTGAAGAGACCACACACTCCACTCAGACCCTGCAGAAGAGCACATGCCCCAGGTCATCGATGACTCTGCAGGGCCAGGTAAGAAGGAATGTTTCAAGTCTCTGGAGATAGCTGGGGGAGCGTAGATGGAGAAAAGGTGCTGTTAGAGGCAGAGCCCGCCTGTCGGAGCCAGGGCCGGCTCTAGGCACCAGCAAAACAAGCTGGTGCTTGGGGCAGCACATTTTTAGGGGCGGCATGGCTGGTGCCAGAATGCCGCACCTAAAAATGTGCGCCGGCCGCCCTAGCTCACCTCCGCTGCTGCCGCTCGCACGCCGCTGCTCCCCCTCCCTCCCAGGCTTGAGAGCCTGGGAGGGAGGGGGAGATCCCGAGCGGTCGCGGCGCACGAAACAGCTGATTCATGCGCCGCTGCTCGCCCTCCCTCCCAGGCTTGAGAGCTTGGGGGGAGGAGGCAGGGCTGGGGATTTGGGGAAGGGGCGGAGCTGAGGCGAGGCCGGGGGTGGGGTAAGAAAAAAACGGGGGGTGGCCGGGGTGGCCAAAATTGTTTCTGCTTGGGACAGCAAAAATCCTAGAGCTGGCCCTGGTCGGAGCTCTTGAAGCTAGTGTAGGCTCCAGACAAACCAGGCACGAAAGGGAATTAGTAACAGTCTCTGTACTTCTTTATTTCTCCCCTCTTATTAAAGCACAAGACTCTACTTAAGCAGCGACCTGCATTCCTAGAGAGAAAGCTGGCTTCCTACCCCGCCTGGCTCAGGAGTTGTGCTGACTTCACACAATCCTCACCCCTTGGCTGTCTGACACCCATGCCACTAACAAAGCCCTGAAGTCGAACGCCATAACGGGACCAGCGCATGGCTGCTGCTGGCAGCGAGAGCTGTGCTCAGGAGACGGGCAGCCAGCCTTGGCACACGGAGCCGTGGTGGCAGAACTCTGACCGGCCCTGGTTCTTTTCTCCCCCCTCCCCGGGTTAGCAGAACAGTTAGAGAACGGCTTACCTGTGTGACTCTGCACTATCAGCACTGAGCTGCTTGGACAGTGGCCTGTGCCCGTACGTGAGAGAGGCCATCAGGTTAGCGCGATGCTGCATTTGGATCTGATTAGCACTCGGGTTGATAGACGTGCCTCGCGGGTGCGGGGACATGCCCTGCCCTGCCACAGCTGCCCCTTGCAGAAGGTTGTTGCTGAGCATATCTCCGGGCTCTTGCACTTGGATGGTGACTGGCTGTGGCTGCGGTTGCTGCGCCATGCCCATGCATGTCAGTGCCACGTTCGGGGGAGGGGAACAGTTACCAGACTGCTGGAAGATCGCACTGTGGGAAGGCATCCCTTGGAACTGGGACTGAGAGGCCGCACCTACGAAGAACAATCCCTTTGAGTAACTGCACTGAGCTGCTGCAAGGCTTGAGAGCACCTTCTGTTTAACAGATACAGCGTCTGATGCTATCAGGGCCAGAGGTAAGATTTTCAGAACCAAGCTGCCTTTCAGTGGGTGATGAGGCGTGCACCTTTCCTGACTATTCAGAGCTAAAGTTTCACCCTACTACAGCCACAGCTAGAAATACTTGTAAGGTAAAAGAAACAATACCAGTATAAAGTTATTTGCATAATCAAAGAATAATATCCCTCCTCCCCGCCCCCAGAAATGATAAGCAAAGACCTCATGACAGGTAACAACATATTCCAGCTGGCAAGTACCGCAATAATACCAGCCCCTTATGCCAGATGGAGACATCGGCTATCTGCGCCAGGCACTAGAATTTGGAGAAGACATGAACTGTTTTCCCAAGCGCTCTATAAAGCTGTAAGGTTCTGACAAGTGGCCTGCACAATAGGAGGACAGATGGCTTGGTCCACTCAGTGCTTACCATGAGTCTGCAGCATGCTGCTATTCCCAGGAGGGGGGCTGCTATTTGGCTGCCTGAAGAGATGATTATTAGGGTGGTTTGGGGGTGGACTAGATGGCTGAATCCGTAACCTACACAAGAAAATAAGCATCTTCGTAAATTGCTCTTCCTGATAAAGACGCTTGTTCATGTTTTAGAACTGAACCCTAAGTGCTTTTTCAAAAAAACAAAAACAATATAAAAAACTCCTTTAGAATCTTAAAGGCTTTGCAACATAATTTCTATTTTATCTTCATTAGCTAGCTGGATAAGGTAGTATGGCCCAGTGGTTAGAGCACAAGTCAGGAATCCTGAGTTCTATTCCTGACTCACCATGACCTATGGCAAGGCTCTCCCACTCTGCCTCAGCCTTCCTCATCTGTAAAATGGGATGATATTTGCTAGCCAACAGAGGGACTGGGTGGGAGGGGGAAGGGTCTAAAGAGTGTTTGTAAATGGCTTGGCATTCAAAGTGCTAGAGAAAGTGTTCATACTATTATTGAAGCTCATTTGTTTTCAAGTTGGCCAACAAGCAGCAGTTCCATGTCAATTTAAAACAATGTTATGCCATCAGGTTACTTTCAAGGTTCTCTTGGACAGAAATGTTAAGAGCCTGATTGCCAGAGACTTGCTCCTACAGCTCCAGCTGCAGCCTGCACGTGCTTCTAGGAATGAGGCCCAGTTCTCTAAGGTTATATGCTCCCAGCTGGCTCTGGGACAGGCCTGAGTACATCACTGAGTGACAGCTCCCGCCCCTCCCCGCACTTTACCAAAGCAAACCCCTTTCTTTACCTCTGCAGCTGGTGGGTGAGCAAAGCTGGCTGGTTTTCACATGGAGCTTGCAAGGGTGGAGATGGCTGAGGTGGGCGAATACAATCCTGAGCCAGGCACCAGAAAGAAGGGGAACAAAAAGTATTTGCAATTAGTCAGTTCCATCTCGACTGAGACAGTTTGGACCATAAATTAATCAACCTGAGACAGAAGTTCTCGCTATTCTACCAGCTGTGCATGCATTGCTTTTGAAAAGCCTTCCCCCTTGTTCTTCATTACAGCAGGTCGGGCACTCTAACTTGCCACATACACAGTTTTTGTTTTCGTCCCTAGTCTCATGTGGCCATTCAACACCTCTACTGCAGGAAAACCTGGCTAGGATTCAGGGAGCATGGTCCCGGTTCCAGTACCTGAATCTGCTGATGGAGAATTTGATGATGCTGCTCCTGCTGGTACAACATGTGCTGCTGCTGTGTCTTCTCCAGAGTTCTCTCGTCCATATGCCCACCATACATCTTCTGTAGTTGCTCACACTCCTGTAATGAATTCAATACACCCACAACATGATCTCTTCCTGCACAGCAACCCTGCTGCGCAAAAAAGGCTTTCACTCTGCAGTCTCCAGAGCCAGAGAAAAAGAAGAAACTGCAGGACAGAAATCCTAATCCATGTAGTTAGCAGCATGTGTGCGCATAATACCAGGGTCATCGCAACTCTCTCATACAGTGGGAAAGAAATAGATGCTCATGGAACTAAACTCATGGGCTATTTAGTCTCTTTACACTGCAATTGCAGGGAGTGCAAGTGAAAAGCATCAGACATGAAAACCCCAAGATTAAATTAGCATCTCGTGCTCCTGCTGTGCTGCACAGGGAAATTCCTCTCTCGGGGCCAAATCCAACTCCAACTGAAATCAACGACAAGACTCCCCCGGAGGTCAAAGAGAGGACTATGCAATTTATGCCACAGCAGAGCAAAATGGCCTTTCCATGACCGCTATGGCATGCGATGGGACTTCACTGCCATTAAACACTGGTGAAGGCACCAGTGGCTTTTAGCAGCCGTGGCTAAGAGGATTTTCAAGAGTGTTCTTCAGTCTGGTTACTCTGTGCAACACCACGGATTGTTATTCAAACCAATCAAACAAGCAGGCCAGGCCCAAGAACCAACCATTTCAACTTTGAAATGGGATTCTGGGGACTGGTTTCATTGCGTGCGAGTCTTGGGAAGAAACTCAATGACAGTTTCTAGGGAGCACAGGTATCAGGGCCCACGTTCCTCACTTGAGCCTGACTTCTCGGACCTTACATGTGTTTCTACAGTGATATGTCAAGTCCCCAGAAAAGGGGAAGCCCCCAAGGTCCCCAGGCTGCAGCTGAGATGAAGAGGAGGATGGCAATTCTACAAAGCACACTCAAATACCCAGAAGGAGGGAGAGGATATGCTCCCCAGCTGCAGCTCTGAAGAATGTTTAGATCCAGGAGACAAAGCAGTAGGAAAGGTTTCCTCTACCAGTAAGTCAGTGACCTAAGCTAATTCATTGCATCCCTCTTCCTTCCTTTACCTGCTGAAGCTGTTTGATGCTGCTGTTATTGCCCATTTTCTCCAGGTGGGCTTTGAACGCCTGGATGCTGGCAGCACCGTCAGAAAAGCGGCGAACCGGGGAGAAGCGCTCAGTGGGGAGGTGCAGGGTGTTTGAGTCCTTGTAAACAGAGCTGAACACATGGGGAAGTGGGTTAGTGAGGCCAGCTGAAAAACAAACTCAGCTACAGAGACATTTTATTTACATCAGCTCTGCCAAGTTCTGCCTGCCCAGAAGTTCTGTTTCTGGGTGAGAAGTAAAGTGCCATTAGTTTATTCATCACCCACATGGTACAGGGTTAGCAAGTCCATTTTATGCTAGGGTAGGTACATTTTCTCTAAGATTTTGGCAGTCTGATTTATATCCTACCTAGATTATAACAGGGGCCCCAGTCTGTAACTGGCCATACGACTCGGCCTGGCACTTGGTTCCCCCGACCTGCAGAAACCATTCAACTGCTAAGAACTGAAAGGCGTTTCTCCATCTGAGAGCCTTTTTCATTCACTATACTTTGGAGTTTACACAGTGACATTTTTGCTAAGCTGGAGCATCCCTATATTCCAGTGGGATGGGAACACTTTGTGCTATGAAAAATGGTTGCCTGTTCATCTATCTGAATTGGGGAAGTAGGAGCCAGTCAGGAGTGCTGCTGTCTTCGACGAGGTGATTCTGCTGCTGAGAACAGTTGTCTCTCTATGGCAAGGCCTGTTCGCTAAGAGGAGACCCTAACAAGCACAGCCGGAGCTTGCCTGCTCAGTCTAGTTCTAAAATACAGTCGGCCAGCACCGTAGGAATTCTCATTTAAACAAGTCCAGGAGCAGGACCAGCATAACAACCTCCCCCCCAGTCCCAGCCCAGATGCTTTACTTGCAGGTACACCTAGAGAGAGACGTCACTGAGAGAAGAGCAATCCACGGGATTTCCAGGAAAGGAAGAAAACTGGAAAATACTCATTTGTGCATCAAAAGGGGCACCAGTAACCCTGACTTCTGTGGGAAATGGAGGCTTCCCATTTGAATGCCAATAAAGCTTAGACCATCACCTAGCAGTAAGACCTGCCCTCTCTCAGCACACACACAGGCTTCCAGGATCTTCCATTTCCTAGATGACACATGCGGGTGAACCCATCAGACTGGTTTATTCCAAGCACTAACACATATCAGGCCTTGAAGATGAGGGAGTTTTAATCTGAACACGTTCTGCCAAATGTTGCATCTCATGTGACCACAGAGGGATGGAGCGGGGGCGGAGGGGGGTGTCAAACAAGGAAGCTGCACTTGTAGGGGGCCCTCAAGACAAAACCAATAATGGCAAAACAAAAGTTTTAGAAACATTTCTAAGTCTCCAGTACGTGCAGATAAAAACAGCCGTGTCACAGCACCAGTGGATCGGGGTGGATAAGATTCACACCCCAAGGGTAGGAAAGACACTGCTGACTACAGAGCTATCAGGTCTATCCTGCAGCCACTCTGAGCCAGAGGAGAGGCCGGCATCCACGTTCAGAGAGGCACTAATCCCATTGTGGGGGGATGATGACAACTTTGTTTCCAGGAACAAACTTCCCTTTCAATCTGGGTTCCCACATAGGAGTCAAACCCAAGCACACTCCTCCTCAAGACTACATCTTTAAGAGTATTACAAAGCACTGCTCTCTCTCCACCCACAGAGCAAACACTAACACATGAGGACCCAGTTAGTTTTCTGCCCAGATGGGTTTAGCTTTGTACCAATTCAATCCATACAGAAAACGAGTGGACAACAGTTTGGCTGCAGCAGTGGTCTTTGTCTGTGAAAGGCCCTTAGGGAACAAGTCTTTAGAGCATTCCTGCGGATGGTTTGGTTGTAAAACAAACAGAAGATAATCGAGCTCCATATAGTAGTGCTTCAAACTGAATTACGTTAGACAGACAAATTGGTACTTTAAATATTTGATGTATGCACAGAGTTCTCTGCTGAAGCCTGCTCTGAAAGACCAAACGGAATCTCTGCGGGAGAAGCTACCCCTAGCAGGAGGACAATTCTCATTCATGTTGTAACATTTCCAGGATGTCAGTTCCAGTTAGTTTCACATATTAATGTATTTCAATTCATTACGATTTTAGATATGTTCCAGCTAAGGTTAGAGTTGGCTGGCTGTCACGTTCCCTTTCTGCCGGTCAGCAAGCCAAATCTGTCCATCTGACCTTCCAACTCGGTAACGGGCAGTGCAGCAAGTGAGGAGCATGAGCATTGTGCATCAGGTTCCCAAGCATGCTAGGGTGATGCACGGTAACCCTAACCCCTGGCTCTCCAGACTGGCTTTCTAGACTAACAATTGTTGAGACCTTTTTAAGTACAAACCAGTTTCAAACAGACTACATTAAACACCAGAATAAAAGCTGAGAGCTGTTCAGTAGGCAGTACTTTGTGGCTTACTGCAGGTTTTGCCACACTACACGACACAGCCTTCCACTAGCTCTGTCTGAGGTGTACAGAGACTTCCAGGTGCTTGGTCTGGGGCCAGATGTGATTTTCAAGCTCCTCTCTTTTGATCTCTGCAGGTCTGTAGTCCCACAGGCTTACAGGCCTCTGCTGTGACATGTAAAATGCTCATCATTGTGAATCTGGAATGAGCCAATGCTCTCCTGTGCATGTGCAAACAGAGGAGCAGACACATGATGAGAGATGAGAGCCAGTGGGGGCAGGGTAGGCTCATTCTAAAGAGCCTTACAACAATCTCTCAATGGCTTCGTTTAAACCTCCATTCTGAAGTGACCCTGGAAGCAGGACATACAGTATTTTCTGTTTATTTACTTTGCAACTGTTTTTCTTCTCTTCCTATAAAGCACTCGGTGACCCAAGAAATCTTCCTCCTCCTCTCCTGCCTCCCTACAAGTGTTTCTACCCAGGAGTAACTCAGGGTTTATCTTTTGTCTTCTAGAGTTCCAGCGTGGCACCAATGCCGACTCAGTCTGCTCAGAGTTCACCTGATTACACCAGCGCCCAGCTCAGCAGGTATCTGGCTACAATAAAGAGTGCTTTCACAAGCTTGCCAGTGTGAGCTGGTTAGAGGATTTAACATGAGCACAAATCTGGTTTTCTCGGTAACTACTTTCTCAATTGTTCAGCAACTGAAATCAAAGAAATGAGCATGACAGTTTACACTTATGTTACACCCTCTGCTTTGGGGTCGGGGTGCAGTTTTTAAGCTGTGTCTGAGGCAGTAGGGTCTCCAATTTGCTGCAGCATCAAAGGACTCTGTAGAAATAATAGTTCTCCAAGTCAGGAGGGCCCTTCCTCCAGAATTTTAGCTCACTTGGATCCAGTTTTGCAACAGTTCCCTCAGTCACAAAAGTTATAATTGTTCTCCCCCAGATTAGAAACAAAAAGACAAACGGGGAGCTTTGCACGGAGACTCTGCAGTGGAAACACACAACTCTGGTGCAGTGAGGTATCTAAACCTACGTATAGTTTACTCCTGGTGCAGCCTTTCATACAGCATTCCACTACTGAATATTCCATAGCAGATTTACTACTCACTACAGGGTTGAGCCTTCCAGTACATTAACAAAGCTTTCCACTAAACTGGATCGTTTAATCTTAATCCCAGCCCCGGGGCAAAGGCAGCCATCCTGGCCAATCATCTCCAGCCACAGAAGTGGGACTGGAGGGGAAGAGCCAACTGATCCCTGCCCGTGAGTGCACCACGCATTTAGCAGCTGAGGAGCCAATATCTATCCAACAGGGCCAGCCAGCGTCTGCTTTGGGGGTCTGCTGCTTTCTTCTTTTAACCCCTTTATGCCAAGCTGGATTTTTCCTGCACTCCATTCAGACGACATCTGAGCGGGTTCCCTGGCACAGAGCTGCCCGAACGGCCGGTGCCATTACTCACCGGTGCTGATCGGGTACCAGGTGTGGAGCCCAAGCCCGGGATCGAAAAGACTGCTGTCCTAGCTGCCTCTGCAAGTCTGGAGGGATTTCAGCTGTAGGGTTGGTCATTGCCAGAGTGTGCCTTTTTGACCTATTTGCCAAGTATCTGCAACAAGCAGGAGCATATTTTATAAATGGAAGAGACTGACGGGAATACTCCAAAAGAAGGGAGCAGAAGCAGATAATCCAGAGTAATTAGGAAAGGAAAATGCTCGCTGCAGTGCTCGGAGCCTGCTGTGAGTTGTAGAACACCCATGAAAGAGCAAACCGTACTGCCAATGTCTGTCCGATTAAAGGGATGTTAACTGCTTAGTGGAGGACTGAAGTCATAGCCAGTTTTATTCCAATGCCAACCTTGGTAAGAAACAGAACGACCATTCACCATCTCAGGAGAAAAGCCCTACTTCATCTCATGGGGAATTCTCAAGCACATTCATTTAGATCTAGTTTCAGTGACTAGTTAGTTTCTGTAGGGATTCTTTCTCCTAAAGTGGTGCTAGTCTGAAGGGTAATAGCACTGTCTGCTTTACATCATATGCACTATGCCCATGGGACTGTTTGCGTGAGTAATGCTTACAGCTCGGCACCGTGCAGACAGACGCTGTGCACGTTCCCCTGCGTGGCTCAGCCTGCGCACTTCAGTCCTCACCTGCAAACGTGCTCAGTCTGGAGTCTGAGCAGAGATCAGCACGCTGAATGGTCCCACATCGGATGATGGCATTTACGACATCGCTACCACCGCTGGAGATTAGGCTGCCCTTTGCACTGTGTGTGTGATCTAACCTGGATCTGAACGTAGGTTCAGAGAGAGGAACAGCGTGTGTGTAAAGTGCGCCATCTAGTCCCCACTCTTGGACACTTCGAGCAGAGCCTGGGAATCAGTGTATGGAGGCTGCACCAATGATGCCTAAAGCAGAAATGGCAAGGGACAGTGAGGAGCTAATTCAGCCCATTCCCTTCCTGGAGCCGCAGCCCTCTGAGAGCTTCCACCTTCAGCTGTAGACTAGTTCAGGGCTGGTTTGGGGATTTTTAGCCCTATTGTTCCCTTTGTGTTTTTGTTGGATGCTAAGGCAGGAAGGGCCTGATTCAGTGAGATGGCAAAAGGTGCAGCTATCCTCGGATATTCTTCAATCTTGGGCAAGCACCAGGACAGCTCTCTCAGGTGCTAGCAGTGGTGGAGACACTGACAAGGTTTGAGGACAGAGTGGAATCAATGCCTGTACCTGGACTAACCCTCCCACCATTGCTAACTCAGGTGAAGCTGCATTGGTGATGAGTTATGGCTACAAAGATTCCTGGCCTCCACAAAGCCAGAGGGTAAAATGGGGGTTACAAATACTTCGATTTGATTTCTTTTTAATGTCTGTAACTAAAACCTGTACAGTAGGGGAAACAGCGGCACTTAAAACTATGGCTCTGCAAAAAGCATTATCCATTGACACAAAAAGCAGCCAGTTAACAGAATGACGAGTACTTAGTGGTGTGGTGACTTGCCAAAATCTGAGCCATTAAATGTTTGAGATCCATTAGATGGAGACAGGGCGAGTTTCCCAAAGAGCTTCACAATTGTGGTTTGCTACAATCACTTTATTTCATGGCTCCAGGGAACAATCCAATCATGAACTGCAAGTGTTTGGCTGAAAAAAAAAAAAAGTTTTGCAAGCTCCGAAGAGATGTGATTGTGCCCTGGGCACGGGGAATGGAATGCACACTATTTCAAGGTCAGGCAACCTAAGCAAACAAGGGCAAAAGTTGCTCTACGGTCATTGCAGAGGGCATTCAAACCAGTGTTCTGAAAAGATAAATATTAGCTCCTGTCCCTGGTGTTAATCCTGTTTACTCTTCTGCTGGTGATTAGTGGCATGTCACAGCGTAAGAGGGTGGGGAGATGGAGGGTTAATGTGCACCCATTAAGCACAGTTGAAGCCTGGTTCCGTCCAGCGGCTATGGAGAATGTGGCATGAGCGCACACAAGAAGGATTTGGGGGCAATAGTTTCAAAAGTAGCTAAGCCCCATTTTCAAGGGTGACTTAGGTACCTCAGAAACTGCATCCCATGGACTTACAGTGAGACTTAGGTTCCTAAGTCCTGCACACGTTTTTGGAAGTTTTACCCTTGGTCTCAAAACCCTACCTGCCAAGCCTGACTCTTGGAACCTCGAAGGATTTGGCTGAAAGAGATTTTAAAATATGGGCACTCTAAGCTTGGGCAGATGAGGACACATTGGCAATTTGCCAAGAGCCGCAGGGCTGCATCTTATTTGCCCCAAACGGAAAAGGCTGCAGCTTTGTTCAGCTTTACAGTCTGGAGTGGTGGCCCATGGAGACTGCAGGTCCCAGCTTGCAACTTCTGCTCAGATCTGAGCAGCGCCGTCACTGGAGAGTTCTGATGCCAAGAGACAACGTTCAGCATCGACTGAGGGCAAGGCTTTTGTCACGACAGAGCATGTCATGCTGGGCCCTGCAGTGTCTGCGGGCCATGCCTCCATAATAAAGATGAGAATGACCATGGGTGGCACTGTATAGCTTCTTAGGCCACACTTTGACTACCCAGAATGTGTAGACTCCTAACCACTGGAAGTAGAAGGCATTTTTTAACGTGTACCATGTTTGGCTGTTTTCTAAGGTCAAGTAGCCAAGGGAATCTTGGCACATGGCCTGGACAAGCCACTGTTGTACCCAAGTGTCCATCACCATTAGAACCCTTCTGTTTTACAGCACTGAGACCAGTGGAGTTTACAAGGGATCTAGGAAATTATAGGGAATTAAATGGCATTAGCAGCAACTCCCTCACTTCTATACCTGCCTGCTGCCCACCCGGTAGCTATCTGCATCCTTCTTGGAAGGACAATATCCATAAAAGTTGAAAAAGAGCCTGTTCTCGCCAAGTTCCTGCCCACCAAAACTGGGGAGAATCCATGGAACTTAATAAGGAGGATCATCTGCACCAGTTGCTTAGCAGAAAAACTAGCTAAACAAAAGCTACACTGGAAGTATTAGCAAGGACAGTGTTAGTGTTTTCAGTACATACTTTGGCTGGGGAGAGAAGTGAAGTTTCAGGGTCGATATTGGACCACCTCTCACATGTCGGAGCAGACTGTTTCAGGACCTACTGCTATGGCTAGAAGTCTAAATGACTACAGATACCCACGTTTTTATCAAACTCACTTCAAGGCATCAGAGTTGGATGTTTACTGCAGGTCTTGGTCCAAAAGCTGCACAGATAAAAGGAGACCACTTCCCCAAGTCACTCAGCAGGGATGAGGGAGGGTGCGGTGTCTTAGCACTAACTAGGCAGGTTAGTTTGCTTTGCATGCTGATGCACCCTCAGCAAAGGAGTTTAGTGCTCAGAGAGATTCTGGATACCCTATTGTTCAAATAGCCTGCAGAATTTCAGGTTGTTTTACTGAGTTATTCATTCGCCTGTTAGCGTCAGGTAGGGTAACTGCCTGGTGTAAACAGGCACCCATAAAGGAAAAGTTGAAACCTTCACCATAATCAACACCTGCAGCTTGGGATGAGGTTGATTAGTTGGGTTTTTTATAAATCAGCTTTAGGGCACCACAGGGTGAGCCTCTCCAGCAGCACAAGGGGAAAGGCCAACGGATGGGATGTTACCTCTGCACAGCTTCCTGATCCGGCTCCCCATCGGAGCTCTCCTCATCCACAGGGGTAACTGCTGGCACGGCCTGAGGAGAGAGGAAAGGGGAACCATGGGCTCCAGAAGGTGGCTTATTTAACACTATCTTGGGCTGCAGAAACCTGACTTTCTGGAAGAACATTTAAGTACCAGACATTTGGGGGCACTCAGAAACCTCCTCCAAAACACACCCTCACCATTGCACCCTTACATAGTGCAACCTATATAGGGGCAGCTTCTTGTGGTGCTAGCAGGAAATTCAGTAATACACATACCTCCAGGGGGAAGCACTGCCGACATTAACACCGGCAGATTTTCCTTTCTCTCAGCAAATAAAGCAAGAGAGTTGCAAAGCAACCTTAGCAAGAGAGAGTTACAAACATCATGCTCTTCTCAGCACTTCTGAAGAGGAGAAATATTTCAATTACTACTACTAAATGAGAAATAAAAGGCCCATTCAGCATCAGCACGTGACATTTCTCACAGCAGCAAGATGCCTGGCCTCTAGTGCTAGCAATTTTGTGCAGGTCATTAATGGAAGGAGGAAGATACTCAACTGGACAGTGAAAATAACATTCATCTTTGAAAACATACAGCTATGCCCCAGACACAGACACTTCCAATGGGAAGGAGACAATCAAATAGGGGGCTGGCTTGAGGAACACGTGTGCCCCCAATGGTCAGCACTACTCAGATAGGGGCTATAGCCAGACAGCCAGGCATGCCAATTCCAAACGCGGGGCTCTCTGGCAGCGGTGTCACGAAGGAGGAGACCAAAAGCCAGACGCTAAGCAAGCAGCAATGCCGAAGGATCTTGTGAGACAGGGAAGGGCTGCCGGGAAAGGAGAGGCGCTTGTGATGCACATGGTAACTGAAGGACCAAAGCAGTTTAAGTGCCAGGAGCACAGGCATCGTGGGAGATGGAGGCTACCAGCCCTTCTATACACTGCACCGAGGAGACAAGACCAGTCAGAGCACGGCCAGGAACTTGCTGATACTGGCAGTGAAGCCACCGTCTGTTTTAAAAGGTTCCTTTGAATGCCGCTTCAGCTTTGCCTCTGGAGAGCAGGTAGGTAGAGAGGGCCAAGGGAAAGAGTGAGGAAACCCTCCCAAAAGGGAACATCATTGTAGGATGAATGTCCCGGAGGAAGGAAAGCAAAAGCAAATGGCAGGTGGCGAGTCCCTGCCAACGTTGGGAATCTGGCATTTCATTCCCTGTCCGCCCCCGCAGTTCTTTCGCACACGCCACTCCTCCCCCCCGCTTTCACTGCCAGCAAGAGGACAGGTTTGTAAACACGCCACCAACTCTGTTCTTCCTTTGCTACTTACTGGCGTCATAGTGACGAGTGGGGAAGGACCTCGAGGACGCTTCAGCAGTTGTTGTGCGTGCAGCTGGATGTTGGCTCCACCGTCTGAAGCCCGCCGCCCCAGAGGGCCCATTCCATTCAACAACTGCAGAGTCGGGGGCTGCAGCAAGGACTGCTCCTAGGAAGAACACAGGGGAGTTATCACGGAATACTCCTCCTCTAGTGCCTCCCGATGGAGGATCTTAGAGCTCTGTATAAATACCAAGGAAACAGCCTCACTGGCCTTGGGTGAGGGGAAGGATCTTCCACACCTTACTCCTGGGGAAACTGAGGCACAGAGTGGTGGAATGACCTGCCTGAACTTGGTCAGTGGCAGAGCTGGGAGTAGAACCCAGATCTTCCAACTTCCAGCCCTGAGTTTCAGCCACAAGGCAGGCTGGGCCTCTGGGTTTCACACACTTGGAAGCCAAGGACCACGGCGTGATCTATTACTAAAACCACTGATCTCCCGTCCCCATCAAACAAGTTTCTGAATTTCAAATTGTGGGGTGTTTGTTTGCACTCAGAACGACACGAGGGACAATCCCAGCAGTAAGCGACAGCCAATAGAACTAAGGTCCAGGCTCAGCGATCAAATCGATCATTAAACCTATGGAGCAGACTCAGGGCGTCTCCAAGAGCACCAGCCTGTATCTCTGCAAGGCACTGGCTGCAGTTGTGGGGAACATACATAGCAGTTGGTACCTTGTACTCCAGCTGGCCAGTTGGCTGCAGGTTCTGCATAGGCAGCATATTGTGCATGAAGTTCATGTTTGGAGTCACCTGCAGGAACGGTGCCTGGGGAGTGACACGAGGGAAGCCTGGCAGGAGCTTCTGGAGATCTTCCATCACTTCCGTGCTGTGCAATCACATTCAGAAACATGGGACTTAGAAATAACCCAAGCAAACCAACCTATATGTTTGCTACTGTCAGCTCTACTTCTCACTGGCTTTCCCGGTGGATTTCTCCAGCTCAGGAGTGGGGCCTGCACCTTAAATGTAGCAAGTTCTTCCCTTAGGTTCTCAGAATTGGGATTTTCCAGCGCTAACCATTGATGTAAAATACAATTGCACTTGGCATCATGACAGTCTCTAGACACTAAGACATTAAAAATAAAGTGGCTCATAGCTTTCCGACCTCCTTTGCCTCTCTGGCCAACACGGCCCCCAATTAAAATCTAGCCAGAAATAGCAACTGATTCATTGGGGTAAGGAGGAAATTGTGTCCCTGCCTGAGAGGCCTGCCAAACAGGTCACTGGGAAAATGGATTTTTCAAGTGAAAAGACATGGATTTCTGCTATTCAAGTGGCACCCGACTCCCTTCCCCACCCAGCCAAGATTATGCTTTCAAGCAAGAATCCCACCCTGCCATTCCATTCACCACAGAGCTAGATATGCCGGGAGCAAGAAAGCAAAGGGATTTCGCTCCTAGATATTGAAGGGTGGGGTTTTTGACGTGTGTTTTTCCCATTAAGATATGAATCCATCATTTTAGTAGATTATATAAAACCTCTGACCTTTCAACAAGAGCAACCCAAAGGTGTAAGAGCGTCTTACAACCTCCAAATCAAAGCACTGTACCATACCCAGGTGCCTCCAAGAGGCCATTAAAAGCCAGAGAAACATCATCCATGAATTCATAGAGAATGCCACGGGGGTGGAGAGGGACCCTTAAAAAGGCAGGAGTGGGTTCCTTTGCTCCCACTCAGGAGAAAGAGCCCGATACTAACCGTGGGTCTGCGACTCCAACAGTGTGCCTTCTCATTGAGAGATAGCGGACCAGGGCTTCAGGGGATGGCTCTTCCCCTTCGTCACTGTCCAAGTTCATTGTTCCATCAGTCTAGGGTGGGGAAAAACACAAGAGGTTTTGAAAGCAGGTGCCAGAAGCCCAGCGTGTCACTAAGAAAGGGTGCTCACAGGAGTCAGCAATGGAAAGCAACTTGCCTCTATGATCTGGTTCTCAGGGTTGATGAGCTGGACTTGTGGCACATTGATACTCACGGGGTTGCCTGCCTGTTCCGCCTGCAAAGCAGAAGGAATCAAAACCATAAACTGGGGGGTTTCTTTTCCATTTTAAAACCTGCAGCAAAGTCCTTCAGGTTGTGACTCTTCCTACAGGTCAGCCACTAACAGCCCAGGTAGCCCAGTGCTCTTCGGGGGGGGGAGGGGGAATCGCCTTCTTCCAAACACATTAGCCACTTGCAGACGGGATCCCAACTCTACCTTCCTCCTCCTCTCCCACCCATGCTCCCTTCTCAGACTCCTGCCATTGAACCTCAGCTGCATTCCCAGATGCTGCACAGCAGAAATTGGAGCATTTTCATGAAAAGCAGAACAGGGTTAGGCTCCAGCAGCATGCTGGTACAGCCACTTGGGGCTGAAGGGGGGAGATCCAGGAGCCAGTTCTTAACTGTTCTTTTCAGCCTACCCCCAGGAGCTCCTCTCTCTACTCCCTGCACCTCGTGCGCCCCTTCTCACAGCCTGACCTCTGTTAAAGCAAGTGTCTGTTCCTCAGCAGCTCCTGCTGCCAATGGCAACAGCTTCCTCACACCAATCCCAGGTCACGGACTCTCCGCTTCTTAACCCCGAACATCCCCCCCCGCCCTTCGGCCATACGGACGTCTGCCACGGCATTACAAGGTAACTAGGTGCAGCGGGTTTGCATGAAAGACACTAGACTGAATAAAGTTGCCGTCTCATGGCCAGAAAGTTGCAAACCAAGAGTACAGTAACATTGACACACATGAAAACCTCCCACGCAGGCAAAGACTCTTCTCATCTCTCCTTACCAGGGTGAGGACGTTCACAAAGGAACTCAAGTTATTTTACTTACCCAGCTAAACAAACAAGCTCTGACCAAGCTGAGCTTTGCAAAGCTGGGGGAAGTAATGACTAACCCTGCAGCGATGAAACAACCCCATCTATGTGGAACCCACCTGGATGTTAGCTGGTGTGGGGAAGGCCATGGTCCGTGGCACACTGGGAGGTGCTGTAATGCGCAGATTCTTGTGTCTCTTTAATCGGTCGCACAGCAGGCTATAGATTGCACTGTAGTGATCATAGGCATCTGTCCTTAGTGACTAGCAAGGGAAGGATAAGAAGAGATTTTTTTTTCTAGTAATGAAAATAAATCCCCTCCCCCCGCAGACCCACTCTGCAGAAGAAAGTGTTAATTGGCAGGTGTGACCAGCCACCAACATGACATTTACCAGCTGCGGGCGACAGCCCAGTAACAGAGGCACTTGCAAGCTGGTTGGCGTTACCTGTAGCGTGCGCTCTTTGTCCAGCCCCATCTCCACCATTGCTAAGAGCACGTCTTCATTCAGTGGTTCCATCTGCCTTTCAATCTTCAGGTGCTGACATTCTGCTATTAACTGCCAGGGCACAGAAAGACAGTCAGTGCTCAGCACCCCAAGGGCGGCCAATGTTCACTAGTGGAGCACGCCATAAACCACCAGTGCCACAAGCCTACAGCTGGAGCGCCCGCGACCCATGCTGCAGCTCGGCACAGTATCTAAACACTGAGGGTACAGTGGCCTGCCTGGGCAAAGCAGGAGCAGAAACAGCACCTCACTTCACACTAGCATGTGATCTTGGGGGCCAGCTATGTCCCATAGCCAATGTGACTGGAACCAGGATTCCAGTGGCCTGGAGATACCGAGACTAAGAGAAAGATGTAAGATGATGAACGATCTAGAGCCCAAGAGAGGAGAGGGCACTAAGACAAGGACGACAGCGAGTAAGCTGCATGGCCCAGTGGGGAGAAAGAAATACCAGCATACTTGCACTTGGGAATTGTGAACTCTTAACACAGGACATTCATTTGGTTTTGAGGGTCCTGTGGCACCTTTAAAACTAACAGAAGTATTGGGAGCATAAGCTTTCGTGGGTAAGAACCTCACTTCAGTTCTTACCCACGAAAGCTTATGCTCCCAATACTTCTGTTAGTCTTAAAGGTGCCACAGGACCCTCTGTTGCTTTTTACAGATTCAGACTAACATGGCTACCCCTCTGATATTTGGTTTTGAGCCGCTCTAATGGTCTCCAATGTGCACACAGGGCCAGTACTCAGCCCTCCTCCCTAAAGCCTGCCTACTGGACTCCCCACACCCTTTCTGCTTGCTCACCCTGTCAAACTCTGCATCAGCTTCCCCAAGCTTCATCCACTTGTGTTTGCAGATCTGTTCCATTGACAGTCGCTTACTTGGGTCCAGCACCAGCATGTGGCGGATCAAGTGCTCACATTCTGCAAGAGAGCAACAAGAAAATGAGTAATTCAGTAGCAAAGGGCAACACCTCCCCAGGGACACAGCTTTACACTGTGTCGAGAACAAGGGTAGATTTTCAAAGTAACAGACAAACACACTACTCTGTCTACAGGGTCATTGACAAACATGCCTTGTGTCAGGCCTGATTCAGTCATGGACACAAGTGTGGGATTAAATTCCAGACATTTGTTGTCTGAGTTTAGCATCTACAAGGACTAGGCACACGCTCCGCCCAAAGCAAAATTAAAACAAGATCTCCAGCTCAGCATAGTTAAAGGGACCCCATGCGGCACTGTGCAACAATAGCCCTCAGTCCTCAGATGACCAGAAGTTAGTGACTGCAAGAGGTTTTGCAAGGCACAAGGGCAGAAAGACCCCAACGCCCAAGGGTCATCAATGGCTTCTGCCACTCAAGAGCATTGGTTTTCTTTTCATTATGGTGATGTGCAAGACAATGTTGGTGCAGACCCTGGGTTAGTACAGCAAAAATCAACTTTCGAAGTCTGTGGTAACATTTTCATTGGATTTCGGTTTTGCAGAAGCTTGCTTTGAAAGCATTGATATTTGGGGCCAAATCTGTCTGTAGATCTTTAGACCTGAAGAGCTCTGTGTAAGCGCAAAAGCTTGTGTCTCTCACTAACAAACAGTTGGTCCAATTATCTCACCACCTTGTCTCTCAAATATCCTGAGACCACCCGGCTACACCACCACTGCATATATACCTTTAATTCAGTATACTTCCCCCCCTATAAACCACCCAATACCAAAGTCCAGTTTTTGAATGAAAGACGAACTCACTCTTTCATCCAACAAGCAACCATCAGAATCAACCCTGTGATGTTTGTTACAGCCTGTAGGTGGCACACGTCTACTCTCCACCTACTTGTTTACTCTGGCAATGCAATAGGGCCCATATTTCAGGGTTGAAGGGCAAACCACAATCACCATCTAACAGGCTGCCAAGGCAGGATTACCAAATGCAGGCTTAATGCAGGAAAACACATTTCCCCAACTTCCTTACAATAACAAGCACCACCACACCTGACCTAAGCTTACACCACGTAAACTGATGACAAGTTCAACCTGAAGCCAGAGAAAGTGTCTTATTTTCAAATTAAATTTTCCATTAAAGCATGCTATAAAGTATGAGCTGGAGTCTCCCCCAGTAAAGATGGAGGCTTGTCTGTAGTTAACAACAAGTTATACATTTTCATGAACATTATTTTTCCTATTTACAACACAAGGATCTCTTAAAAAAAAAAAAAAAAAAGAACACAGTATAAAATTAAGATGCAAATTCACAGTGCAGATGTTTTTAAAAAAAAAAAACAACTATCAAACTGGTTCAATAAATTAAGTGGCAATTTAGATGTAAAGGAATAAAACACAAGTTGTTCCTTTCACATCAGGCCTAGCCATAAGCTGCTTAGTTTTTAAATACTGACTCTTTCTTATCTCAGCCATTAAAAATGCCCAAGCACCACACTGAATTCCCCTTGTGCAGTCACTGCCAACTGCAGCAGCTACCGCTCACACCACTTATCTAGCTCGCACATTTGCCAACTGAGCCTTCAGAGCAAGAAAAACCTCAACGTATTTCAGTGAAAGAAGATACACAGGGATCATTTTCAATGGAGACTGCAAGGCACCAGCCCTTCGACAGC
Source organism: Malaclemys terrapin pileata (assembly GCF_027887155.1). Taxonomy (NCBI): domain Eukaryota; kingdom Metazoa; phylum Chordata; order Testudines; family Emydidae; genus Malaclemys; species Malaclemys terrapin. Next base: position 33,186,636 of record NC_071519.1, read on the forward strand.
AGAAGTATGCAGTTATGAATGAATCCGGGGGTGGAAGGGCGTGGTGTTACTGTGTCTCATCTCTAAGTGAGGAGCATTGTGGCTGTCCCAGAGGTTGGACAGATCTAGGAGTGCTTTAGATGCTCTACACATTTTAGTACAATATTTCTGCCTCAGTGGAAGTATTCAATTTCTTTCACTGAAGTCTCAAGGACTCAGGATGGAAGCATAGCAGTTAACAGCTAAGCCAAGTGACTGCACATCACAGGGCACGTACAGGGCAAGGAGTGATCAGCACATCAGGAGATAAGGTGGGTTTTCATGTGGCTGATGCATGCCAGTTGTCACATGGTACCCAAACCAGTTTGCCTAGGGGTCTGTTCTCAAGCCTGCTACTGACTCTGCCCGGGCAAGTCACCACAGCTGTCTGGGCCGGTCTCCTCGTGTGTAAAATGGAGAGGACATCCCCTCCTTTGTAAAGCACTTTGTGAGGAAGACTGCTATTGAAATGCTAGGAATTACTGCTATATTACCATTGTTCTAAGAATCCCTAAGGCACACAGAGCTTCTACAGCTTGTGAGCACAACGGAGGGGGACAGAAAAGGACAGGAGGAGCCTTACTTCTCCCTTTGGACAACATACAAGTGCAAGAGGACATTCAATGAAGATGAAAAACAAGCCATTTAAAACTGATAAAATAATGTTTTACAGAATCCATAATTAACCTGTGGAATTCTCTGCCTCGAGGTATCAAAGCTGAGGATCTTGGGATGATTTACAATAAAGGATTAGGCATTTATAAGGACAATGGGAACACCTGGGATAAGAGAGAACATATTTTTAAAGGGAAATAAACCCTCATTCCTTAGGGCCTGAGCCACTGTGTAACGAAGGTTAGGAAAAAGCTGCCTCTGTGGGCAAGTTATTCCATAACTGCCCCCTTGGGAGTTTCTTGCACCATCTTTAAAATCAGCTGGTGCTAGTCACTGTTCGATACAGGATGCTAGAAGGGATGGACGGCTTGTCTGATCTAGTCTTGCAAGTCTAGACCCAAGTATCTTCCCATGATACACTTTTTACAGCTTTGGTGGGTTTAAAGAGAATTTGTATCTGAATGGGGCTTTGTTGGAGTTTAATAGAGACACAAACGGGCATTCCACAGACACGAAATGAATGAAACTGAAAAAGCAGCCAAGGGCAGCACAGTCACCACTGCCATCCGCATTACAAGACCTTGCAAATACAGCCATCATGGGACTGTTCCCAGGAGAACTCCTAGGACTCCTAAAGCAAGGCACCGAGAAGAGGCAGAGGGTGAAATTAACTCTCTTTAAACCCTTCATTGTCAAACTAATAGGAGACAGCTGGTGTGGCTGAACTGTCGCTTCAAGTGTTGCAGGCTGAGGGCAGAGAATGCCATGAATTCTTCATGGTCACATGAAGTTGCACAGTGCTTAGCAAAAGCACAAGGCACTTGTTAACCAGGAGGCTCAGAAGGGATCTGCTGGAGAGAGAGAAACCAGGGCAGTTTAAGCACCTGTAAAGCAATCCTAGCTACACACAGCTCTTCAGCCACTTCTGTTCTCCTACTCCTGGAGCTGCTCAACATGCCTTTTCAAATGGCTCAGCCCACCCCTCCAGGCATTCCCGCCCTCCCCCTTTCTGCAATGTGTCACTCATGAGCTAAGACTTCAAAGACGGCCTCAGTCTGGAGAAAGCCCAGAAGGAAGAGGAAATAAAGCCTCTATTAAATCTCTAGAACATCTGCTTCTGGCAAAGGGGTTTATTTTTCATGAAACAAAAACACTGAAACAACATTAAGGCTCTAACTTAAATCAACCAGAGCAAGGACATGTAGTTAAGGGTGCCACTCTGTCCCTTCCTCGCCCAGCTGTGCACTGCAAAGATCTCAGACCATCAGATGCTCCTACATCTGACATAAAAGTGGCTTTGCACTTTCTTTTATGTCACTCCCTATGCAAGAGCCAGGTTTCTTTCCCAAATCCACATCTTTGGTGAACCCTCCCTACAGAGGTTTCTTGACTGACTAGCTCTCCATGGCATCTTGCCTTGGCAGTGATATCCCATGCATCATTCCTGGATTAGACTAATTTCTCTGCCTTCCCTTGTTTTTGTGACATACCATGTAAGTGGGCCACAAGGAATAACTGAAGAAGTCATTGATTAGTACATACCAATGAATCAAGAGCTTGTGTGGGGTGGGGTGGGGGATATAAACGACAGTGACATTTAGAATTCACTGGCTTATCTTTGGTTTGGTGGCAGTTAAGCTCTGGAAACTCAAAGCTTCAGGCTGGGAAGCCTCAGATTTAGTAGGCAAGCTAAACTGTATGGGACACAGAGACCAGACAGGCTTCTTGTGACTCTCCATCCTGCAGAGATATTGCACCAGAACAGGGAGAAGGGTCTTTTGTTTAAGAGAATTAATGAGAAAGCCATTCACATAGAGCTAAGATCAACGGCTTCCCTGCCTCCAGCCACAGGCTCTTCAGAGCACAACTCCAGTGTATTATGGCTTAAGAGCCTAGCAGAAAACTTCTTTAGGAAACCAACCTAAACAAAGGAAGGTACCATAATCATCTGTGGCTGTTGGATTAACCCAGGGACTCTGACTTCCCAAAGGGGTTGCTGTGCTCCTGTACTCTGCTACAATTACTTTGGATCTGACAGCTGGTATCTTGACACTGGAAAGTTGCAAGCCACACCACTTTGCAAAACTGGCTTGGGAGATCACAATATACTAGGAGACAGATATTAAATGCTATGCCAATTAATCCCCCTCATCATCTAGCCTGAAGCCCTGAAAGGAATTGAACTAGGCCCAGCATATCGAAGATGGGCCTTTTGACTGGCTTCTGTTTCAGTCTCTAACACACAGCTCTGTTCTTGATTAACTGAACTCAGGGCTGAGTGGTGTCTCCACACACAGAATCATAGAATATCAGGGTTGGAAGAGACCTCAGGAGGTCATCTAGTCCAACCTCCTGCTCAAAGCAGGACCAATTCCCAACTAAATCATCCCAGCCAGGGCTTTGTCAAGCCAGGCCTTAGCAGTTTTAGCATGCAGCTTTAGCAGTAGCCGTGCATGCTGCATTCGCCAAACACATTACAAATGATGCTACTTGCAGCTCCAGTGATAAAATGTTTATGTTCTGTTGCTTGTAGTTCAGTCACAATGAAGTCTAATCAATAATGATTCAGCCATACTGTCCACTGGAGATCTCTATTCTCTCTGGCAGCGCAATTATTCACTGAAAATTAATTTTCCTTTAGTTAAACATCTGCCCTTTAATGTTGCAACTACAAGGTGGGTGATCTGCTCTTAGAGGCTGAGTACAGTACCATGCTGTGCATTCGCAATCAGAGGATTTGTGTGCGCACACAAGTATATCAAGACGGCTGGTCTGAGGCAGGCACAGTGCCGGCAGGAACTGGGAAAGCTTCCCCCTCCACAACTCTGCCAATCCATTTTGATCCTGCACTAAAGCAGCCCTCGCTGGGCTGATTCCTACCCACACACAGACCTGCAGTCCAGCCCAGGCTGTCCCTCCTCCGGTGCACCTTCCACCTCTCCCAGCCCTGACCTGCAGCTGCTCTGCGGTTCCTGAGCTTCTCTCCTAAATTCCGACAGTGCTCCTGAGTCTGGGTTTGCAGCACCCGCCGCTATTCCAGGCTGAAACCTCCGATACGCAGTCACTGTGCATTATGCCGAGCAAGGAGAGGTTTTGGAAGAATGGGGAACTCTGCTGAGCTCAGCAAACCTCCCTCAATTGGAATCTAAGTCAGGGTTTGGACCCAGATCTCCAGAAGTGATAGACTACATCGTTCAGGGATTGCGTTGCTAAAATCAGCCCGACCAAAAAGCAGAAATTAAATTCCACTTTTCCTCCTGGAGAACAAAGCAACCTGAAACCACCTGCCCTAGGCCCCCTTTTCAGGCAGATCTGTTGATGGGACCTGCCTAGCACAAGTGGCTATGAAAGAGCCCTTAGCCTGAGAGCAGCTTAGAACCAACGTTGGTTTTACTAAACTCCCAAAAGTCTAAAGCGAAGGGAAACATTTGCATTGACGTGAAGGGGCTTTGGTAACATGCCTTCCCACAGCACACATGTAAAAATGGACGCTGCTTTCCTGGAAACTGAAGCAGTTATGTAAAGCTAGTGACCTGTATAAAACCTTCCCCCATGTTCCCGAATGAGAGAGGCTAGGGAATTGCATCATCTTCTGAAGAGCCAGGACCACAGCGAAGTTATCTATCCACCTGTGCTACAATGGCAAAGAATCATGAAGCAACAGAGTAGAAAAAGCAACATGCTTCTCCTCCTCAGTTGTACTCCCTACAGCAGCATTTCAGCCTGGTCGCACAAGGACACGGAGCCTCACCAGCACCCGAGCATTACCTAAGGCACATGTAAGTTACAGGAGATGCTGAACACTTCACTTTACCTCCCCTCCTTAAGTCAAACAGTTTTCTATGCTGCTCTTATGCCCCTAAGGCGACTGTCCTGAACTCTGCAGTGTCTAGCGCATTCTAGTGGAACTAAACGGAGAACAATTAGTGGGTTTTTTTAAGAATTTCCTCCCCCGTTCTGGCTAGCTGGGTGATTCTAGCATTCCCTTTCCCTGCCCCTTACACTAAACCCAGGTGGCCCAAGAACTGCCCAAGATTTAACTAACTGTGATTAAGGCTGCAGCCTTCTGAAAGGGCAAGCCTGCTTCATTTCCAACCAATTTGTCAGCTCTCTCTTGTTCACAGATAGGGCTGAATGGATGTTCGTCTCTCAATGCCCATAACACAGCTCAGAACTGCAGGATTAATGTCCAAGGTAAGGTGACTCGCTTTACCTGCTTCTCTGGAGGTATGTGTCTATGGGGGGTTCATTTAGTGTTATTTTGAAGTCTCTCTCCACATTAGGGGCCAGATTCTGGCCCCGTAGTTGTGATGAGCAGCCCCATGAAGTTATCACTCAAGAGCTCGTCTAGACAGGGAGGCTGCTGTGCAATAAACCAGGGTGTGAATAAGTGTCCACACAGGGAGCTTATTCCACACCAACTCCCGTGTAGACACTCGTATACCACACTAAGAGTGCCTTTGTGTGGGTCAGCTTAATCCAGTTCCTAAATGGACTAACCTAACCTGCTCAAAGGCAGGCAGTGCAGAGTAAGGGTGGCCACGTGGGAGCAGGTGTAGAAAAGCTACCGAGCTTTAAATTCACACCTTCGTTTATTCAAAAATAGCTTCCCCGTGTAGACAAATCCTCAACGTAGGAGGGCAAAACGTGGCTCCCAGTGGCACAGCTACCATGCCAAGAAGGGATTACTCCTTCTTTGTTATAGGAAGGTTTGTGAGTGAAGATCACTTTGCTAGTGATACAAAAGTTTGGGAGAGTTTCCCAGCTGCAACATGGATCTGATCATTAGTTCCAAACTTCTGCTATCGATTCGTTGGGGACTCTGGTGGAAATAAAATTCAGTATCAGCCAATCTAAAATACAAGGTACAAGAAAGGAAGCATGCGCATGTGCACACGCAGTTAAGTGTCAAATTAAAAACTGGGGTCAACTTGTGAAAGACAGAGAGATTAAATTAGAGCTGAGTATACTGTAGACAAGCATGGTACAAGCTGCCTACAATTTAGCCCAAACATATCTGCCCTAATCTCCTCCACAACTCTGACTGTGCAGTCCAGGCTTCCGCGTAAGCAGCAACTGCCAATGGTGTCAAACTATACAGGGAAGATGTGAGATAAGCAAATATGTACACAGGAGTAGGACAAAGCCTCTCAACTCATCTTTTGACCCCAGATTCCCCAAGATGAGAGCCTGGTGAAGTAACTCACCCACTTGGCTTTCAAAGTATTTTGTGCATACAGAGAAGAGAAGGATTCAGGGTGTGCAGGAAGTATGCATGTCTTTCCCTTTGTCTCTTCCCAATGTGTATCCAAATGACTTCTCTGGTACTTGAAAAGCAACCAGTGTATTTGACATAATTAGTCATGAATGTGAACTAGCATGCCCTGCCAAGGTGAAAACACTGATGGAAACAGCATAGCACTTCAGTATTTTTATGTCCTGTCTAGTACCGTGGGAAGATCAGGAGTGACCTCAAGATGACATGCATTAAAAACAAAATACTTAAAATGCACTCAGAGCAACTAACATTAAGAATTTACGGCAGACAGAACTGTGGTAATCTGCAAACCAGTCTCCTGAGGGCGTCTTTGAGAAGGAACATTCAACCCTAAATTAACACACTAAACGCCACAGCTTTATTAAGGAAGCACTGCTTATTAATAATGAAAGCTCATGTCTAAGTCATCTGTGTACTGTACAAGTATCATTTACAGGACTGATGTATGCGAAAGGCTCACTTAGACACTATCTTGCAGACTTGCTAAGACAACAAGCCGCTCTGGACATATTCCAGCAGACGCACGACACTCCTCCAGCTTTCACGATGCCAGGGATATTTCAGCTCTTGAGAACCAGGTCACTAGTGGTCACTGAAATGCAGTGAGAAAGAGAACCAGATGAGGCCAGTCCTGAGACAGATGGGAGTTATGCACAAGAATGTGCTGCCCTAGCAGCAGTCCTTGAAGAAGGCTGCACAGAGCACTGTCCCTAGCTGCAAGCAGGATACTGTAGTTTCACACAGCTAATGTGTATGTGTGGAGAGAAAGGGGGAGGGGGAAGGAGGAGAAGGAAAGAAAACACTATCTGCAAACTCCTGCTCAGCGCTTCAGTCCATCTACCTAGTGAAGAAATGGATTTTTCAAAAATCCCTGCAGCCTCCCACCGCTTGGCAAAGGAAGTGGAGATCAATTTACAGATATCTCCCAGTTCCCAATAGCTATATTGGCATGTACATAAAGTCAGCAACATATTTAAGTAGATCTAACTGACTTTTAAAGGTTAAATGTTTGAGCACAGAGAGACTGGAGCCCTTTTACACATTCACAGGTGAGGCTCTTCGAGGAATGCAATGCAGCTCAGCTTTATGGCAATGTGGCTCTGGACTAGCCCTATACTACGTTTAACTACTAACCTACCCTAAAGGAACGAGAATAGAAAAAAATCAAGCTGATCAGTAACTAGCCATCGGGAAAGCAGGCGTGTGTCTACTCACAGAGCTGCAGACAAGGAGATCCAACGCACAGCCATTTTCAGAGAGAACTTGGTTTTATTTTAAATGGAATCAGAAATTCTCCTGAAAGATTAGCTTTTCTGTTGAGCCTAGAACACGCTCCAGTCCAGCAGCCCACGTATCAATGTCCAGTAAGTGGTCATGTACCCAAGGGGGTTCTCACAGACAACGAAGACAAATTCAGGATTATTAATAGTATTTACCAGAGGACCCGCAAAATTCTCTTGCCTTAGGGAGAAATGGTAAAAGGTTCCAGATTCCTAGGGCCTGGTGTGTTTTCAGACTTTCCACCTTACAAGAGTTACTAAAAACCTGCCCTCACTAATATTTTAGTCATGTATTGACAGCAGTCTATGATATGCAAGGTTAGATATATGGGAACTGAAATTCTCCAAAAGAAAATTGATTTAGAAGTTCTCAGGAATTCAGAAATCAATACAGCTTACATGTTAGATATTAGTGCTCAACCCATACAGCTACTTGATGGGTAGAAATGTCCTTTATCTGAAGATAGAAACAAAATAAATGAATTCAGCCAGCTGGTATTGAAGCTCAACTGTTCCAAAGACACTCAGAGCAGGAAGCCTCGGACAGTGCCTGCGAACGAACAGTTTTAGAAACCTCAGTGCAAACAAATCTGGCCTTACCTGTGGACATAAAAAATGGAATGCGAAATTTCCCACTAAGCACCCTTGCCCGCAGATTCTGCAGAGTACTCCCATCGAAGGGCAGAGCACCACAGACCAGCACATACAGGACCACACCAAGACTCTGTGTTCAAAACAAAGATTTGACACACATTAGCAACGTCAAAGGGGACATGAGAGGCTCGGCAGCCTGCGGGGAACAGCAGCAAGTGTAGCTTTTGGAAGAATGCAAACACAATTAGGATATTGCCATCGTTTAGCAGCCCCAAACTGATGCTAGCTCAACCTCCCAAAGACATCTGTTCAAATGATAAGCCTGAGATAGGCCTGCTCTTAGGCCTCAAAAACAACCCTAAAATCCCAGCCCTTCATCACCACAACGGGAGACTCTGGGTAACTATCATCCCCAGTGTAAATCCACTTGGTTCAATAGAGTTACACAGTTTGTTAAATTCAGTTGTGGCTCTGTGGCAACTGTACATCCACCTAGAATACGCAGAGCTTAACTCATGCCGTGCTGCTCGCCCACCCTCTGGGCCCCTTCTTAAAGCGCACAGATGATCCGGCCAGGAAAACGGAGGGATGGCAGGAACTGCACGGCAACAAACCTCCTGCCCAGTTTCGAACCAGGCCTGTAAGGCTGCAGAGCTGTTACCAAACAGCTGACGCCTGTAAGGGCGACGGTTTCCAACTACTAATTGCTGTGGGATGGGAAGGCAGCTGCTAGCATTCTTCATTGCGCCCCTTTAAATGCTCTGTTCTGAGGGATATGATCTTTATTTGCTACAAATAACTACACCAGGTCAAACCAGGTACCAGTGAGACGTTGGCTATTCTGCTTAAGGGATTCTAACTCTTAAGAGCAAATCAAAATGTACATATATTTCTAGACAACTCCTACAATATTAAGTCCAGTGCCTTATAACAAGAAGTATGCAATTTAATAGCTGGAATAAAAAGTTACATTTCTTTGAACAACATTATTCCCACAAATGGGGCCTTCCTACAAGAAATGAATTCAATGCTTTGGAAGCAAAGCCACATGTAAAGAGCTGGGATATGAGATCAAAGCAAATATAGATATGTTCACTGCATACCCAAATGTCAACCTTCGGCCCATCATATTCCTTCCCTTCAAAGAGCTCGGGGGCCGCGTAGGGGGGACTCCCACACCAGGTTTTAAGCAGCTGGCCAGGTGTGAAGATGTTACTGAACCCAAAATCTGAAAGAACAATGAGAGAATCGATTAAACGAGGAGTACATGACCCATTCCAACTACTGTAAGCATCAGATGGTGTTTGTGTAAGCAAACTGCTGAGAGATACAGTCCAGTGAAGTCATGTGCAATCCCACAATGGCTGATTGCCACTTGGACCCAAGACAGGGAAAAAGAGCTGCAGATGATCTGTGCTGAACCCAACCAGCAAATTTGCAGCTTCTAATAGGGGGTATAGGGCACAAACTAACAATAGAGGCAGAATGCTGACAATAGCATATATTTGCCACATAAAATATACACACCATCTGCTTAACCTCCTTAAAAATGCCAGGAACCTAGCACCATTAGGACTGTGTCAGAATCTGCAAATACAGCCACCTCGCTTATTATATACACAGTTCTTACAAGAGGTGTTTTTCTTCCATTTATCAGACACGTATCTGCTCTTGCAGAAGAGACATGTTCTAGCAATTAGACTTAGCATTAGGATTTCAATTTACATTCAAAAGACTCTACATGAAGATTTTACATCAGTTTCTGGCCTCCATCCTTCCAGCTGTCAGTTTCAAAAATCTCACTCTCATGATCAGAGCAGGTGTTACAGCTAGAGCTGTTGAAACCAAGATAAGCTGAAGATATAAAGCAAAGAAAATGGGAAAACTGGGTTTTTCATTTGCCAGAAAGTGCTTTATTCTTTTCTGGCAACCTGAAAGCCCCAGTTATAGGGCACATCTTCACTGGCAACGTTAAAGTGCTGGCCGCAGCCAGGACTGGCTCCAGGGTTTTTGCCGCCCCAAGCGGTGGAAAAAAAAGCCGCCGCGATCGCAGTTGCGATCGGCGGCACTCCAGCGGCAGCTCCACTGCGCCGCTTTCTTCTTCAGTGGGAATTCGGCGGCAGGTGCTTTCCTCCGAGAGGGACCCGCCACCGAACAGCCCAACGTGTCGCCCCTTCCTCTTGGCCGCCCCAAGCACCTGCTTGCTGCACTGGTGCCTGGAGCCGGCCCTGGCCGCAGCAGCGCTTTAATGTGGCTTGTGTAGTCACAGCACAGCGCTGGGAGAGAGCTCTCCCAGCACTATAAAAAAAAAAAAAAAAAAGCCACCTCCACGAGGGGCGTAGCTCCCAGCGCTGGTGCACTGTCTACATTGGCACTTTACAGCGCTGAAACTTGCAGCACTCGGGGGGTGGGGTTCACCCCTGAGTGAGAAAGATGCAGCACTGTAAAGTGACAGTGTAGACAAGACCATAGAGGACAGCTCTGCAAACTGATCCAGCCATTCAGAAACAGCGAACAGTAAACCCTGAGACTGAAGTTAAGAGAAAAGTCTTGGTAACCAAACAGCAAGATGTGGCCAGCCAGCCAATCATTCAAACAGCATTTGTGCTCTGCGGGTGATGACAGCATTCCACACGGATTGCTTTGCCACCTCCAGTGTACCGTCCAAATCCCAAAGGTGGTTTTTGCGTGTGTCTGCAGGTGTGGAGAAAGGGGTGGAATTTGGGAGACAAAGGTCTGCATCTCATACATACAACACTGTTTCAGCTCAATGGATATTAAGGGTTCCCCTCCCGCATTGCATCAGCAGAAAGAGCTTTGCCCAGAACATGGTATCATTAACCGTTTCTTCCCTTTTTCTCTCTCCAGTCAAGGAAAAGAAAACAAAATAGCATGATGCTGTTTACATGCCACATAAACAGCAACACCTTACAAGCGGAATTCTATCAAAGCTTATTTGCAAATTGCTTTGCCTTTGGATGTTTATGCTGATAATGCCCCAGTATGAGCACGAATGACGTTAATGCACACCGACCAGGGCCCACATCAGTAACACACTGTTTTCATAGTATTTGCATGAGAAGCAAATCTTCATATAGGGCTTCTGAGAGAGATGGTGTAAAAGCAGGGAAGCCAGTGAGGAAATAACCTGTCTCACAAATTCGATGTGAATAAAAAAAAGCAGGGCACCAAGGTGCAAGAGAGAGTACAGCTGGTAAAAATAGAAATGTCTTATGATGAATTTAGTAAGATTAACTTTGACCCCCTAACTGCAATGCATGGGGGATAACATTAACATCTTTGGCCAAAGCACCAATGAAACACAGGCTCCAAGCTTTGTACTTCAAGCAGAATTAGTCTCAACCTAGCACTTTGCTAGGTTAAAATCTGCTCTCCAACAGTCCGCTAGAAATATGGAGAAATGGAAAAGAAACTGGCCTTTGGTATTTATGGAGGTGGCAAGGTGTATTCAAGATGCAGAGATACCAAGAGATGAGCTCAGTCCTTTACACTGTGAAGATTTTTTTCCCCTACTTTCATTTTGCAAAACTGTCACGAACATTTCCCCACCCCAGCACATAATCTACTTACCCATGCTTAAAAATCGTGATTGATAATGGAAAAAAAAAAGTTTTATTTTACTTGTTCATCAAAAAAGTTACTCCCCGGGGGCAAGCAGAATTATGCAGGTCTGGCTTATAACACTGAAAGCGCTGGCATCTGGATAGACACACACAACTGCCGAGCGTATCAGACAAGATCTCCATATTTCAAAGAGGGAACTATGAGAAGAACCAACAATGGCAAGCAGCCATCTTAGGGATTCCCATAGCTCCTATCGCCAGAGTATCTCAACACTGCACAAGACGCCTATTTAACTTTGACGGTAACATGTTATTCCATACCCTCCAACCCACTGCCAACCTTCCTCCCCATCCCCATCCCAATCCACATGTTTCAGCTTCTCCAGCGATCTTTGCCTTTTTCCGTGCTGACCCTTATTTGGAAAGCTCTCTCCAGGATGTGCTCCATGAGACTACCACCCTCTTCTCTTTCAAATACCTACAATGACATCTACAAAAATATTAGCCAGCTAACTGATGGGGGCTGGTCATGGTAGGGGAGAGCTGACGATAGTTTAAACAAACTTAAAAAGAAAGAATACGTTCGCTTTATCCTCATCCCACCCTTCAGTAAACTGCTCGTCATCTTACAGAGAATAAAAACACCAGGGCTGTATTTCTATTAACGGAGGGGGCCCGGCACATTGTGGTTGCTACTGTAGTACATCACACCACATGAACAGGACAGTTCAAGACCAAAAACTACTTCAAAAATCAGCCAACAGATTAATATAATAAACTCAAATTAATTTCAAACCCACCACTTGCAACTCCTTGGGTTTTGCACAATGTTGGGAACCAAATAAATTACTCTGGCTTGGCAAATACAACAACATTCAGCCTAAGGGACTGATTCACAGAAACAGCACACAGCTTGGAGTTTCTCTAGTCCACCTCTGCAAACCTTTGAAATGTGCTCTCATGCTTGCAGTGGGACGCTTGGCAAGTCACTGAATTCCAACTGCCAGGCAAGCACTAAAGCCTACAAAAGTGGGCTGCACCTTTAACAACAAACCATGTGCAATCAAGCTTAAACGCAAGTTTTTCCTCAAATAAACTGGCATGTGCTGCAACTTCGGTAGCTAGTTGGCATGGTTTGGTTTTTTATCCCTAACATTCTGCAGGAAGGCAATGTGTTCCAAAGAGCTTTAGAGCATTCTTGGGAACCATTACCATTATTAATAGTGAGCTCTTTGCAGCTTGAGAATCAGGGGGAGGAGGGCAGAGAGGAGAAAGGATGATACACAGAGGAAATGAAAGAACAAGACAGGCAACAAAACCACAGCTCCTGTCTCAAAGTGTTAAAGGCAGAACTTAAACAAGCTCCTCCCACCCAATTGTTAACACGAGCAAGTCTATAATCTTCACCACAAGCTGCAGCAAACCTCAATGGCAAGTAACCAGAACTACAACCAAGTCCAAGCTGAGATTTTTTTGGGAAACCATCCTGGCTGGGATTGTCCAAATGGCCTTGGGAACTCAGCTCTGACCCCTGTGGGTCCTCTGACAATCTGAGCCTAGATGCATAACATGCACATTGCTATGTGGCACATACAGGCTATTGGCAAGTCTAAAAGACTCAGGCCATGTATGCGAGTGACAGGTGGGTGCAGAACTCAATGACGTGGAAAAGCTCAGACACAAACAATAGGTATGAACATCTCAGAGTATCAGCTGTTTCAGTACTCCACCCAGTACTGATAGCAGATTTTAAATGCCTGCACCTCTCTGCTCACAGTCCATTTTTAATACATTTTCCCCCCAAAGACATCTTAAATCCGAGCATCTCATTTGACAGATGAAGCACTTGTTGAATAACTTAAGTCTGGTAGGACGTTTAGGTGGCTTTAAATAGCTTTGGTCCTAGCTGAACACCGAACCAGTTATTGTAGAAACAATGATCCTAACTGTCACTTCTACCAAGGATATAGTCCCAGGCATATATGTAACTGGGGCTAAAACAACACAAATGCCTCCTTGCTTCAACAGCATGATCAGAAAGCTCATGGTTGCTAGCCTTCGCTGCTACTCTTGAACCAAAATTATCCGTACAGCAAACAGAAGAAATGTCTCAGGACTCTGGAATCAGACATGTAGGTAAGGCAGCCAGCAGATCCTAAGAGCACTGGTGTTCATTTTGCATTGTGGCTGGGCTTCGGTGGGGAAAATAACTCACTTTGAAGAACTTCCTCTTTGCACAGCATTTCAGACTTCACAGTGATTCATGCCTTTCAGCTCTACAGGGAGCTAGAATCAGATGGCTCTCTTTGATATGAAGTCCTGCTGAACGGCTGGAAATAGTTTTCCAGAACCCACCTGTGCTTAATGAACTGAGGTCAAATGTGGGGAGGAAACAGACTTCTTAAAGCTGTGTGGCGCAAGGAGGGAATATCTGTGTGTGAGAGGATTTTAAAAGTAAAACTCTGCTTTTTAAACAAACATACTTACAGTCTATGAGAACTGTCACAGACTGAGGGAAAATACCGGTTTGCCTACAGATCCACCTACCAGAGCGCAACCAGGATGTTGTCCACAAACAGAAGAAATGGAGCACCCTACAGAGCACTCTTACCACTGGTCAGGACTGAATGTAGCCACAGCAGCTGGGAGAAGGGGTCTTAGGAAAGCCATTTTTATTATCTGAATCAGCTAGAAGTTGTTAACTAACCCAATGGCTGGCACTGCAGTGGAAGCCCTGCCATAGGCTAGGAGGGGGAACTCCGAGATGGACTAGCTGTGGTATATTCTAGCTCTGTTTCCATAGAGCACTAGAACCAGAAGGGGACAGAACATCTGTACAGTAACTGGCTTTTGCCTTCAGAAGGTGGAAGAGGTTGAGGAGCATTCTTGTTAAGCGATGGTCTTACAGATGAGATCCTCTTCTGAAAGTGGCTTCCAGGATGGCCCTGGTGTTTACCGAGTGTCGCAGCCCCTGGGTGAACTTTCTGACTGTAAGCAAAGAGAAGCACATTGCCAAAAACTTCTGACTCTCACCCTTTGAGCAGATACGCTGGAGAAAAACCCTCCACGGGAAGAAGCAAGCTAGGCAGCAAGGCAGAAACATTTGCAGGCGTAAGAAAGTGCTTTCTGTTCACCTGCAAGTGAGAATAGCAGCACTGCCAACTTCCAGTCATTGTTACTGCATTTTACTTAAAGGCAGTTACTTAACAGTATTGCACTTACCAATATTCAACCATAAAAAGAACACAAAGCCACATACAAAAGCCCACTACAGAATCAAAGTACTGGAAGCTACCTCGAGAGGTCATCTAGTCCAGTCCCCTGCATTCATGGCAGGACTAAGTATTATCAGACCATCCCTGTCAGGTGTTTGTCTAACCTATTCTTAAAAATCACCAAGGATGGAGATTCCACAACCTCCCTAGGCAATTTATTCCAGTGCTTAACCACCCTGACAGTTAGGAAGTTTTTCCTAATGTCCAACCTCAACCTCCCTTGCTGCAATTTAAGCCCATTGCTTCTTGTCCTATCTTCAGAAGTTAAAAACAATCATTTTTCCTCCCTCCTCCTTGTAACAACCTTTTATATACTTGAAAATTGTTATCCTGTCCCCTCTCAGTCTTCTCTTTTCCAGACTAAACAAATCCACTTTTTTCAATCTTCCCTCATTAATCATTTTTGTTGCTCTTCTCTGGACTTTCTCCAATTTGTCCACATCTTTCCTCAAATGTGGCACCCAGAACTGGACACAATACCCCAGTTGAGCTCTAATCAGCGCTGCGTAGAGCGGAAGAATTACTTCTATTGTCTTGCTTACAACACTCCTGCTAATACATCCCAGAATGATGTTTGTTTTTTTGCAACAGTATTACACTGTTGACTCGTATTAACTTGTGGTCCACTACGATCCCCAGATCCCTTTCCGCAGTACTCCTTCCTAGGCAGTCATTTCCCATTTTGTATGCGTGCAACTGATTGTTCCTTCCTAAGTGGAGCACTTTGCATTTGTCCTTATTGAATTTCATCCTATTTACTTCAGACCATTTCTCCAGTTTGTCCAGATCATTTTGAATTATAATCCTTATCCTCCAAAGCACTTGCAACCCCTCCCAGCTTGGTAGCGTCCACAAACTTTATAAGTGTACTCTCTATGCCATTATCTAAATCCTTGATGAAGATATTGAACAGAACTGGACCCAGAACGGATTCCTGCGGGACCCCACTCATTATGCCCTTCCAGCATGACTGTGAACGACTGATAACTACTCTCTGGGAACGGTTTTCCAACCAGTTATGCACCCACCTTATAGTAGCTCCATTTAAGTTGCATTTCCCTAGTTTGTTTATGAGAAGGTCATGCGAGACAGTATCAAAAGCTTTACTAAAGCCAAGATATACCACATCTACCACTTCCCCCTATCCACAAGGTTTGTTACCTTGTCAAAGAAAGCGATCTGGTTGGTTTGACAAGATTTGTTCTTGACAAATCCATGCTGACGGTTACTTATCACCTTATTATCTTCTAGATGTTTGCAAATTGATTGCTTAATTATTTGTTCCATTATCTTTCTGGGTATATTCTGCTTATAGAGCAATAGGAGCTCACTGGGAAGTTCACACTGGCAGGAATTGGGGAGTTTCCCATTACCCTCCAATGGGTGATTTGCAAGTTCCTGTAAAACTGCAGAAGCTGGAGAGCGCTTTGCACATAATGCCAAAGATCAGACATAATGCACTTCGACAATACTAACCATCTCACAGCATGCTATTTCCCACAGAGCTACACATGCAGTGCAAAACGGAACTACACAAAACATGACCCCTTTGCTTCCTTTTTATCTTGTATACTTCGAGAGGCAGTGTAGCCTGGTACTCAGAACAGGGGACTGGGCAACAGGATTTCTAGATTCTATTTCCAGATCTGCCAGTGACGCTATGTCCCTGGATAGGTCACTTCACCTTTCTGTGCCTCGGTCCCACTCTGTGAAATGAATGAAGAATACCACATGGAGGCTTGTGAAGCCCTTTGAAACACTCAGTTGAGGGGAGCTATAGAAGTAATATCACCTGCCTCACAGGGAAGAGGTTTTTAATTTAGAGATTGTTAAAGGGCTTGGCAGTAAGGTTCTGCTTATCTTTCATCCTGTCTGTACAGTTCTATGTATTTCTCAAGTATTCATTCTGGGGGGTCCTGCAAGAAAAAAAAATCAGCTGCTACCACTTTTTGTTCTTGACATAACAGAATCACCGGTGTCAAATTATAATTGATGGGATCTAGGGACAAAACTAAATACTTGGAAAATCCTGTACTGTAAATCAACTTTTCCAGGCTGTTCTTCAATCACTACCAAGTCTCCCTGCCAAGTAAAACAACACTACCACATGGGTGGGAACTATCTTCTAGAGACCATTCTGGGAGCAGAGATTGGGAAGGAGAATAGTTTCCAGCTTCCTTAGGTTTAAAAAAAAAAAAAAAAAAAAAAAAAAAATAAAAAAAAAAGTTTCCACAATTTTCAAACATTCACATAACTTGTCAGCATGTTCATATGGACATTTCTTCAGGGAATCCAGCCGCATTTCAGATTCTGCCAAAGTTATTTCTGAAGAGTTTTTTTTTTTTTTTTTTTAATTGTACATGCAGGAATTTTTCCCACTCATCATAAAAGAGAAAGTCTAAAATTATTTGTAAGTGTATTTGCATACGGCAGACATAAGAATATACATTAATCATAAATAAGGCTATGATTTTGTCACGCATTTTTAGTTAATTTCGTGGCAGAGGTGCAGGGGGATCCTCTAGTCATGGAAAGGCCGCCACCCAGAGGAGTGTTGGAACATGAGCCCAGCCCTTCAGCAGCACCTCTGGCCCTGCTCCAAGCATTGTGACCTATGCAGGTTTGGGCTGTTCACCTTTCCATCTCCATCAACCTGCCACTCGCATGCCACTGTCTGCTCTAAGAATATCTTAATTCTAAATAGTGATAAGCAAAAAGACTAGGAACAACATATTTGTAAAGAAAGTTAAATTCCTCTGCCAGACTTGTGACCAAAATACTGCGATTTAAACCTAGAAAATGTACATCTCGAGATGATGGCTCACTAAAAAAAGTTCCTAAACTTGGTAAATCAGGTCAGTATTAAAATTGCTCCCAGACTGAGTAGTTCTGTGCCAAGTCACAGCCCGAAGCAAGTTTCAGTCAAGTTATAAATCCTTCTAAAAGGGGTTCTATAATTAAAATGCTGACAAACCTTTCACTATTTCAGCTCTGCCAGGTACTACAATATGGATATTCACCTAACCATTGAAAAGGAAAATGCACACACACATTATAGAGGGGAAAAATAAATACACAGGGAGGCAGAGAAAGGAATCATTCACATCGGACATCAATCATATGTGCCACCACCGGAGCAGCTGTTAGCATTACACTCCAGCCACTGGGCTAGGAGAGAAAGATGAATCTGAGGCGCTCTCCATGGATGCCTATTTATCAGGACAGCATGGAGCTCTTTCCACAGCTTTGGCATTTGCTGGGATCCATGCATCAATGGAATTAAATGGATTGCTATTTGCCATCCCAAAGGGAAAACCTGTATGGTGAGGTGGCCAAATGGATACAAGACCTGCCTTTGTTTTGAGCAGACATTCACCATTCATATGTATCTAAGTGACATTAAGGACTAGCTGGTGTATTCTGATCTAAGCCCAGAGAGTTTAGATGGTAGACTGATGACAGCCTCTCTGGCAGCATAAAAAAAAAAAAAAAAAAAAAGCAGCGATCGTGATTTGCGGTGGCAATTCAGCGGAAGGTCCTTCGATCCGAGCGGGAGTGAGGGACCGTCCGCCGAATTGCCGCCAAATAGCTGGACCTGCCGCCCCTCTCCGGAGTGGCCGCCTCAAACACCTGCTTGCCAGGCTGGTGCCTGGAGCCGGCCCTGTGTGGAGCTGGACAGATCAGACACATTTTCATACTGGGAAGCAACACAGACACGAAGGTCTGTGTGACAACAGTTTAGAGAGTGCCTGTAACATGGGCTTGACTAGAAGGCATGCTAGCTGAAAAATATCCACCCATTCCACCAGGACTTATTGACGCATGCCAGAACAACAGAGGCTCCTATCATTGTGCAAAGAGCCCGTTGCTGAAAACGTGTACGTGGCCTTGTTGGATCGTCTTCAGCTTTCTGCTCCGTTCTTGATATACTGCTAAGTGAGACGCTATTGTGGTGATTTTCTCTCTTCAACACGAAGAGAACGGAATTGATCAAAATCTCTTTACTTTCTCTCAGCCTCTCTACCACTAAACTTTGTCGTCTTTATTTTTCCACACTCCCTACCTCTCGTTCACCCTGCCCCACTTCTGAGAAACCCTAAACTGAGAACAGGACTCAGCCTCGAGGTCAGCCTCTAGTTGTGTCTCACACATTGGAAAGTGATTGGAACACCATAGCTTTTGTAACACCAATACTGCCTGCAGAGTAAAAGCCCAGTATTTAGCACCATGAAGGGGGATATAAATCAACACACTATAATTTATCAGAGCAGTAGCCGTGTTTGTCTGTATGCATAAAAACAACGAGGAGTCTGGTGGAGATTAATCTGTTAGTCTTTAAGGTGCCACCGGACTCCTCATTACTCTATAATTTGTCATTTGCTGGCTTTGGGCCACACAGAAATTTTAAGTTTCCTTTAACTGAACGGTGCTTCCTTCTTTCTGAATAGCATAAACAGCGAGTGCCTCCATTTATCAACTTCTAACAGCGGTTGCCTTCCTCCCCCTCCGCTAGCTCCCAGCTCACCTGCTATTTTGATGTTAAGGTTAGCATCCAGCAGCAGATTCTCTGCCTTCAAGTCTCTGTGAACTATGTGACAACAGTGACAAAAGTGGACAGCAGCTACAATCTGCTTGAACTTTCTCCGAGCTTCTTTCTCAGCCATCCGTCCATGGGCTACCAGGTGATCTGTAGGGGACCAAGAATAGAACAAATGGTTATTGGCACAGGAAAGACAGGCAGGAAATGGGCATCTGGGGTACTGCTAACAAGAAAAGTAGAGGGATAAAAAATAAAAAGCAGTATTTCACCATGACATAATCTCCCTCCATTAAGAAGTACAAGCTTCAGTCCAATTAATGCTTAGGTTACTGGAGAGTGCTAAAAACTCACTGAGAATAGAAGGGCATTTTTCAGTTACAAGGGGCACGTTTTCATGGGGACAGACGATACTCAGAACTAAAGACTAACTCCTGCACTTTCACACACACATTCATCAGAGGAGGAAAGAAAGAAACTACCCAGCAAGGGGTTGGGCCTACTCCGGGATCCTCCTGACTCAATGGGTGCAAAATTGGGAGTTATGTTAGGGCTAATAAATGGTGTCACTATGACAATTACTCATGCTGTCTGCAAGCCAAGAGAAGTGTCATAAGGCTGGAGGCTGGTCTGCATTTAGAGAATAACTACACTCAGCTGTACAAGTAAAGATACATTTTGGAAGTATTAAACCTTCTGTGCAAGACTCAATCCAATCTCTATTAGAAACCAAGATACCATCTCACGTGTGTGGGGGGTAGACTGGCAGACTATCCCACATCTCCCTACAGAACCACCTGGTGCTGGCCAGCATCATAGATTCTAGGACATCAGAAACAGGATCCTAAACTGCATGGCCCTTAGGAACTGCCAGAGTGGATCAGACCCATGTTCCCAGGGCTTTGGAGTGGAGCCTGGAGCTGGAGCGCGGAGCAGCTCCGGGGCAGTGGAGCTGCAGGTTTTTGCCTGGAGCTGGATCGGAGCCGGACCACAGCTCCAAAGCCCTGCATGTTCCTACAATATAAATGCTCCTATTTTATCAACAGGATTCTAGTGACTAAACCCTATAACACAGAGGAAGACTACGAGTACAACTCCCTAATGTATGCCCATATGTATTTCATTTTTGCAACACTTCCTGAAGCGAGGAACATTTTAAAATGTACATCCAGGAATTTGCCGCCCTGTGCCTTTATGCTTGCTCAAATTTCTAGGTGTTTGCTGTTTTAATAAGTGACATTCATGTTTTTATATATCTGCACAAGTGTCATGAAGTGAGACTTTCTGCATAACTAATTCATCATTGCAAAAGTCAGGTAAATACTGCTCCTGGAGAAAGTCTGGGTACTTAGATATTTTGTTGGAATATTACCTTAATTTTTTTAAAAAAAGCATTTCATTTCAATGTAACATCTGCTGAAGCTGGGCTTGTTGTTGGAAATGTCCTGTCCAAGTACTGACCCAATTTGACCCTACTTTGCTGATAAGATCAGAATGGGAGGTGGCATGACTGCAAACCAAGATAAATTAATACACTTTACATTTAAACACCTTTACAAGGATAAAGCTTTAAAAAGACAGGATTCATCCCAAGAGGAATTGTGTCAAACTACTTGGCTTTCAGTTTTGGAGAGAGAATTTCAACCGGCAGAAATACAAACCCAAATCCACAGGCCTAGCCAAGTACCCTGATGCGTCTCTGCAAGTGTGCACAAGGGCAGGAAAGGTGGACAACGAGATAGGGAAAGCAGCTAGATTATTGTAGGCAACTGAGACTGTCAAGGGGAAGCATCTCTCAAGAGCCTAAGAGAGATTTCCTTGAGGCTGTGCCAAGCAAAGTAGCATTCAAAAATCTACCTCTCCTATTTTATTACAGCAGAGGTTCTCAGTCTGTGACCCATGGATCATTCAGTGTCCACAGAGCACTTGGGGACAGTCTGAACAATTGACAGGTTCAACTATAGTGGCTCCACCTCCTTGCTTCTATCTTCTACTACAGGCATTCCACGCTCATCTAGGTAATTGAGGAGACAGAGAGGAAACAAGAGCCAGAGACTCCATCAGAATTATTAGAAAAAACAATGCAGTTTCCTAATATTTCTTTGCTTTGTAAGGAACCACCCTAGGTGTTGCATGATTTGCAAATGGGGTAGGAGGTGTTTCCCACAAGGGGACCACACTGAAAAAGCATGAGGAATCCTGGTTGAAGGCACACTAGAGCGCACACTAACCAAATATCCCAATATTTACAAATTGTCTTGTTTCCCTTACAAATGGGAAGAGCAACTTCATACACAACCCTATCCCATTATCCTCACTTGGGCCCATTCTCTATCTACAATAGCATGCATCAGGAACAACTACACAATAGTGCATTTGTTTCATGTGTTTCAGAGAGCCTCATCCGATTTAAAAAGCTGGAAGATCGCTACTGCTTGAGATCTGAAAAAGCTACTGTAAATACAGTTCATGGCACCTACTGACTTTCTTGTTCAAAGCAATAAGAAAAAAAGTTAAGGACACACCCTTATTACCCTTCATATCCTCCAGGTTAGCTACACAGCACTTTGTGCCATAGCGGGGCTAAAAATCAAGCTATGGAACAGATTAACCAAACACCAAACAAAACGCATAGGTACTTTTTCTTCTTACTCCTGTCTCTATATACTTCAGAGAACATATAACTGTTAACACCTAGACTCCTTGAGAAGGAGTTCAGAAAGAAAGTGTGATAGGCTACTGGAATGCTCTCCAACCCCCCACTCCCATGAATAAGGATGCCAGAATCACACAATCTTTGAAAGCAGACAGAAATCAATGACCCCTTGTAATGATGCTTTATGAATGTACACTGCAAAGAAATGTAACAAATGAAAACTCGATGTCACATCCTCCCACGTTTTGAGAGGCCATTTATTTTAAGTGAACTGTTGATCTGACCTCAAAAGGCCCCCAAATCCAAGGCCTGATTGCTTCAATATATTTTACCTCATAAACTGCATTAATTAGAGAGCTTGAAAGAGAA
Organism: Malaclemys terrapin pileata; assembly: GCF_027887155.1. Classification (NCBI taxonomy): domain Eukaryota; kingdom Metazoa; phylum Chordata; order Testudines; family Emydidae; genus Malaclemys; species Malaclemys terrapin. The sequence continues at coordinate 33,208,842 of NC_071519.1, forward strand.
GTCCGTTCTGGAGAATAAATACAAACCACTTCTGAAGGTTTCCCATCAGGTGGCTGCTTTGCCAAACCACCCATTAATTAAAATACCAGAGACATAATTGTCTTGCAATAAATACTAATTACAAAGATACATCAAAGCACTTCTACTTGCTTCTGATGAAAAGTAATTCATTTCTTTGGGGGCTGATTTCTAATGCAGTTGGATAGAGTCTGATTAATTTCCCCCAAAAAACTTGCCATTTAAGTTTAATTTATTCCTACAGCCATGTACGTAGTAAGCACATCTGCAGCGAGTCTTGGAAGGGGATACATCCCCTATTATGATGTGACCCTTCAAACATTTCCTGCCAAGTGCAATGCCTATTACCACAAGTAGTCCCAACAGAGCCCATTAAGCACTATGCTTTACCATAGGTTCTTTACTCATGTGAGTTGTCGCATTGACAAATGGAGCATGATTCAGTGTAAACACTCCCATAGATTTCAACAGGCTATGGAGCATGTCCCAAGCAAATCAAATCACTCTGGTGCTTCAGTCTTTGCAGGATTGGGAACATCATTTGCAAATGTAGTAAACACACCTGATAATACAAAATTCCAGATTCTGGTCGCTCAACACTGAAAATCCACATGTGCATTTTAAAAGGGTTCTTAAGTGTCAGTACTGAAGGCAAGAAATCAAACTAATTATTCAATAAGGAATATTTCTGGAAGGTTCCCATGAGCATATTATGCTCTATCCAGATTCAAATACCAATGAGGATGAAAACATGCAAGAATAGAAACTGTACTTTGGTCATTGTTAAAACCACATTTCACAACCTAGAAAGCAATTGCCATTTCAGGACTTCCGTTTGTACAGATTTCAGGTCTTCTAATCAGGTTCTAAGAAATTTAATCAATCTTAACTATGTCAACCAGATATCACCACTTACAAACAGACTGGAGGGATGACATGACTTGTAATTTAAGACCACAGTTTGTTTAACACAAACAGATTTTGGGACGGCGTTTGGGATTGCATAAGAGAATCTCCTGTCACCCCACACTCAGGTCAGCTTCTGCTATGACAACTGCCACTTTTACCATTTGTTTTTCAGCTCCCTTAGGCATCATTTCTCAGAACTCTACCCTAACATTCAGATTTACACAAACATTTTGGTTTAATAAACACTTCAGAGTTTGATTCTTAAATGAAACTCTCCCAGACCTGTCTGCACACATAGCACTGTCTCCTCTTTCAGCACGTACGGCTTCATTAGACTGCAAAAATTCCTTTAAACTTAGATGTGAAATTTCACTACCATGAAGAAAGCCAGAGTGGAGGCCCGTCCCTGAGCTTTGCACGTAGGCACCACACTTGCAAAATGCTGACATTTCTGTACAGGCTCTAGAAGGATAAAAACAATGAAGCTACAGAATACTTCACATACCACTGAAAGCAACTGTATTCTGAAATTAACCATTACCAGCTTAGTCTGCAGAACATCTCTTGTGCAAGGCAAGTCACACTTGGCCTAAATGTTGAACTGGGGGCCTAGCCACCTTAGTCCCACATGCATCAAATCCAGAAGCACAGGCTCTTGCAGCTGAATCCTAGGCATTCAGTGTTATCCTCAAGTGTTGTCTTCTGACCAGAAAGCCGGGTGTGACTCCACTTCAGGTTCTTTTCTAAAAGGATCAGTCACTGCTCTCCATAGAGCTAATATCAAGAGACCAATCCTGCTCCTGCTGACTTAAACAGAAACAGGATCAGGCCCAAAGGGAAAAGGCATAAGGCACAGACTGGGAATTCAGCAGATTCCATTCCTGGTTCAACAATACACTCCTTGTGCCTGACCTAGGCAAGTAGCTTCCCTATCTGTAAAATGAGGATAATACTGATCTATCACACGGAAGACATGTGACACTTTAATAAAGTCTGCAGGGTACTTCGAGACCCTGTGATAAAAAGGTCTTAGAGACTGACATTCTAGCCAACCCCCTTTCAGTGACTGGCACATCAGGAGTGTCATCTTACATTTCTATAATGGTAGCACCTAAAGCTCAGGGTTCACTTGTGCTGGATGATGTACATTTAGAGAGAGAGAGAGAGAGAGAGTGTGTGTGTGTCTCTGCCCCAATCAATAGGCAATCTCAACAGACCAGATAGACACAGGGCAGGAGCAGAGACAGAGGCACAGAGATCAAGTGACTCACACAAGGTCACACAGCAGTTCGGTGCCAGGGCCACAAACAGAACCCAAGCCTCCTCACTCCCTGGCCAGTATCCTGCCCATTGATCATACTGCCTCAGAGTTTTCCCTTAAAAGTACAAAACACCACTACACGGACTCATCAGTGTGTCACTTTTATTTGTGGCACGTATTACTGTTACATCAGCTAAAATACCTTTCAATTAAGATTAGGGGTGCAAATACTCTCCCTCTCCACTTCCCCCCACCACCCCTGTTTGCTTACTCTATGCATTGACAGCAATTTGCGTAGTCAGTTTCATCCTCTCTCTTGCATAGCCAGTCCATTTCCTGTTTTGTGGTTGGTCTGAGAGAGAACCTTTCTGAAGTGTGATTGCAAACATCCCAGCCCCTGGCAGGGAGACTCAGGAACAGGTGGGATCTGAGATTAACTCACCCATTCAAACCAAATTGATTCCAAGTGGATAGTATGCATTTAAACACCTGAACATCTTTATTATTATTTTGAAACATGAATGCCCTGCCCTTCCAACTTGCACTGGCTCTCACGGACCTCTTGTTGCATTTCTAGAGCAAAAGGCTGGGAATGTTTTTAACTGAGCCAGTTTAGATAGTTTTCAGAGTAGCAGCCATGTTAGTCTGTATCCGTAAAAAGAACAGGAGTATTTGTGGCACCTTAGAGACTAACACATTTATTTATTTATTTATAGTAAGGAGATATAGATACATATAGAACATGAAAAGGTGGAAGTAGCCATATCAACTCTAAGAGGCTAATTAATTAAGAGCCACAAGTACTCTGTTCTTTTTAGTTTAGATAGTAGGTGTGTGAGACTTCATGCAACACAGGAATCCGGTAGTTCTGACCACCACGTTCTCTTACAAGAACTGCAGGTCTAGCAGCACTCAAGCACAGATTTCAGAGTAGCAGCCGTGTTAGTCTGTATCCACAAAAAGAACAGGAGTACTTGTGGCACCTTAGAGACTAACAAATTTATTAGAGCATAAGCTTTCATGGACTACAGCCCACTTCTTCGGATGCATATAGAGTGAAACATATATTGAGGAGATACACACACACACACACACACAGCATGATCAGGTGGGAGTTGTCTTACCAACTCTAAGAGGCCAATTAAGTAAGAGAAAAAAACTTTTGAAGTGATAATCAAGATAGCCCAGTACAGACAGTTTGATAAGAGGTGTGAGAATACTTGCAAGGGGAGGTAGATTCAATGTTTGTAATGGCTCAGTCATTCCCAGTCCTTATTCAATCCTGAGTTGATTGTATCTAGTTTGCATATCAATTCCAGCTCAGCAGTCTCTCGTTGGAGTCTGTTTTTGAAGTTTTTCTGTTGTAAGATAGCCACCCGCAGGTCTGTCATTGAATGACCAGACAGGTTAAAGTGTTCTCCCACTGGTTTTTGAGTATTATGATTCCTAATGTCAGATTTGTGTCCATTAATTCTTTTGCGGAGAGACTGTCCGGTTTGGCCAATGTACATGGCAGAGGGGCATTGCTGGCACATGATGGCATATATCACATTGGTAGATGTGCAGGTGAACGAGCCCTTGATGGTATGGCTGATGTGATTAGGTCCTATGATGATGTCACTTGAATAGATATGTGGACAGAGTTGGCATCGGGCTTTGTTACAAGGATAGGTTCCTGGGTCAGTGTTTTTGTTCAGTGATGTGTGGTTGCTGGTGAGTATTTGCTTTAGGTTGGGGGGTTGTCTGTAAGCGAGGACAGGTCTGTCTCCCAAGATCTGTGAGAGTAAAGGATCATCTTTCAGGATAGACTGTAGATCTCTGATGATGCGCTGGAGAGGTTTTAGTTGGGGGCTGAAGGTGACGGCTAGTGGTGTTCTGTTATCAAGCACAGAGATTCCCTCAGAATGGAGAGCCTTTGGCAATGTGCCACACACAGCTACATACCATGCCTCAATAGCTCCCTTCTTCCGGACGCTCCTTCTGCACCTTGGTTCCCTTGAGTAAAAGACAGGTTCCCTTTCCTGCCCTTTTGCTATTGAGGGCATTTCACAATCTGGCAGGAAGGGGACTGGGTTTTCTGCATTTTTACAGCCAGCACACTCACTCTAAGACCTTCTGCCTTTGTGACCGATACAAGAGACACCCTCTTGATTGCGCTACGAGAGCTGCTAACTCAGGTGTATGCAAGTTCCTTCCATTTCCCAGGACATTCCACTGACTTTCAATCAATAGGCAAGAAAATGCTGCGTTGATATTTTTAGCTTAACTGCAGCAGTGAGTATCTTGGATTATCGGCACTAAAGAGGTGAACCACGTTAGGATGATTTTCTGTATAGCAGAACACGTGCTAAGTGAATTATATTAATGTGTAAAATTATATTGTCAAGCAGTGCTTGTTCGAGTAACTGTCATCGGTTACGGTGCCCCCCAATGGGATTTTACAAGGCAGACTGAATAATTCTATATGAGTGTAATGAGTCCGATGGAGGGGCATTCTGAATCAGAGCAAAAAAGAGAAGCAGAGGCAATCTAGATGCCAAATTATGTTTTATCTGAAATCCACTGGGGTACAGTACAAATCAACGAAGTGGGGAATAGTCACCAATAAATCAGAGTTAATTGGTTTAGCAGGAACTACTATTTAGTGGATCATAAACTACTGTAAATTATTGCTGTTATCTCCTATATACTAACTACTATCATCTTAATCCAACTCACTTTGTAGGTACAAATTTGTATTTATGAAATAACAGATTTTTTGAATGAGAAGATACAATGCATTAGAATATAACCCCCCGAGTTATATGCTCCCTATTCAGTTTCTCAGTTTTCAGCCTCTGTAAGCCCAGAGTTTGGAGGACAAACTCTTAGGCTGTTTAGTTATAGCTTGGGCAATCATCTGATGCAATTTTTATTTACTGTTGAGAGTTCCAGCTTAAATAAAGACATGTATGCTTTGATACAATGTGTTCGCTTCTTGACTCCACATTTATACTTCGCTCTTTTCTGTCTTATAGTCCCCTCTCTGACAAATTTCTCTATTCCTGTCACTTCACCTTGCATGCCTTACGACACCATCTGGGCGTTTTGTTTTACAGTCCTTACAGTTTTCTTACTTCTGCTACAGCTCACTTCCTCCTTATTTCTTCTCCGTTTCTCTTTCATTACAGTTTATCTTTTATTATAGCTTATTTCCTTCACATTTCATTCTTGCTTTATCTTTCTCACTGTTTTCGTTTTTTCTAATAATTTCTTAGATAACTGAAGAGTCTCCAAGTATTTATTCTTCTTGTTTAACTGCACTGTTCTTCCTTTAAGTTTTCCCCTTTTCCCCTTATAGCACTGTCTTCTCTCCTTCTAGGTACTGTCCCTACTATTCCTACTATCTGTCTTTCCTGTCCCTCCTGAACTGGACGTTCTCCCTTTCAGCTCTGTTCCTGGCATTCCAGGGACACAATTCGGCCCCGCTGTCCCTATCCTCTGGCTCCCCACTTCCTGCATCCCTTCTTTTCCGATGCCAGTTGCTGCCTCACTGGCTACTGGCCTCTCCCCCCCAACTCTAGGCAGCCTTCCTCCGGACTCCACCAGCTGTTTCCACTACTGTGCTGCCTGTCTGCAGCTGCGTTGGGCTGGGGGGCAGGAAGGCACTCTCCCTCCTACTCTCTGCCATGGATTTTTTCTTTTCCCCCAAAAAACAGCCCCGGGCTCAAGCTCACCCCGCTTCACTGCCCAGAAATCCTTGGAGTTGTCTAGGCCGACCTTGACCCCACCCAGAGCAGCTGTTTTGGACTCCCTTTTTAAATAAAAGAAAAACCAATATGAGGCTGTTTCTGAGCAGTCAACTTGTGCTGCTCCCATTGTGTGTTTGGCCCAACAGCCTCCAGTACAGGTGGGGCACTCACTAGCACTTGTGAGCTTTTGGAAGATGCTCGGAATCCTTCTGGGACAGCCTGGGTCGCAGTTGTGTGTGCCAACGGCAGGCTCATTCCATGGAGGGAGCAGCTTGCATCACTCAACAGCTACCTCTGGATGGGTTGACAGGCACAGACAGGCTCTCACAGAATCCTAAAATATCAGGGTGGGAAGGGACCTCACGAGGTCATCTAGTCCAACCCCCTGCTCAAAGCAGGACCAATCCCCAGGCAGATTTTTTCCCCAGTTCCCTAAATGGCCCTACTCACAACCCTGGGTTTAGCAGGCCAATGCTCAAACCACTGAGCTATCCCTCCCCCCTCCCGAACGGTCAGTGGTTCACCCAGGAGAACTGTAACTTACACGTTACTGCCCTCCCCATATACAGCAGCTCTCTCCCCCCGTGGCTGTCGGTCCCTTATCCATTGCGCTGTCCCCCCCAGGCTAAATGAGCGTCCTTCCCCTGGCCAGGGTATCTCTGCATTCCAGTGCTTATTAGACAATAACCCATGCTCCTTCAATCACTGCCCTAGAGTTTCCATTTTTTCACTAATTCCATATTTTTTTTCCAATCTCATTCATTTCCTACATGATTTATCAACGCACAGTATCCAACTTGTCATAATGACCAATTAGAAACAAAATGTCCTCAGATAAATGTAGCTAATTCCAGCCATGTGATCACTCTGAAGGAGTGTAACAATCTGGATAAAAAAAAAAAAAACCCTTTCAGGAAAACAAATCAGTTGCAAAAATGTTTTTCATAGAAAAACGTAGAAGAATAAATGTCACTGAGATAAATCCACAAGCTAATAACTGGAAAATCAGATAGTCCCTAGGTATTCCGCCATATTATCCACCTATCTTACGTCAACGAATAAGATGACAATGGATAAGGGCACTGGACCCAGGGAGCTTGGGTTTTAGCCCTGGTTCTGCCGATGACATGCTGAGACACCTGGGAAAGTCACTTCTCTCTGTGTGCCTCAGTTTCTCTATTTGTAGAGTAGGGATAATGATACTTCCCCAGCTATAGAAAGTGCTGTGGAGATCTATGGATGACAACCCCTATATAAGAGCTAGGTATTAATAATAAATATTTGAAGAAAAATAATCTTGTGAGTTATTTTAAATTAATCTCTTAATTTAATTTTTGTAATTGAGGGTTGAAGAGTATTTGTTGTTGTTGTTAATATTAATGAGTAAATAACAAACAGAAACATGCGTTTAGCCTATTTTCTGTTTGACCTCTCAGATAAAGGAATGCTGTCAAGACAGGTGGAACAAAAATGTGACCTACCTTTAAGAGGTACATGTATTTGTTCACACTGTCAAACTGCCAGCTTGTGTGCATACAGAACATGTACAGGGCACAGAACACAATGATGTGCTCTGCAGTGCTTTGACCCTACAGCACACCACAAGCAGCTCTCCATCATTCCCGCTCACTGTTGTGCCTGGCCGCTTTCATTCTTGAAATGAATGATCACATCAATCGCAGCTGAGTCAAAGAACTCGTTTACATGTGGGCCATTTGGAGGGCTTCTGAGCACACACTGAGCCTGTCTAATGAAAGCTCAAGTAGACAAGTACAGCAGCTCTGGCTGGAGCTAGCCAGGACTACAGTTCAGAAGAGCTAACAAGGGACAAAAACAGCTAAGCTTTGAATTTTAACATTCTTGAATACTGATGCCCTTCACAGCCACACCTATTTACAGACATTATCATCCCTTTTCCAGTTCAAGAATTGAATCCTATGCTCATATTGTGTAAAATGTTACATTTTGAAAAACTTTTGAAAATTTATTTAAACACTTCAAAAATCACTTCAAGTCACATTACATACAGAAAAGCCTACAGACAGTATGCAGAAATGTATAATGCAATACCTCACACATGATACAACGGAAATGATCCTTATACATGAGCAATGTTTCTCTTTCTTGACATTTTCTGAACACAGAACATTATGGTTGCACTTCCCCCCCCCTTATTTGGGGGTTCAGTGCAGTGGTTTCACTTTAAAACTTAGCTTGTACGGCCACACATACTCAGAGAGCATTAAACAAGCAGCCAAAACTCTCAACACAGACATGTAGCACAGAGGGGATCTCCCTGGTGTTCCAGAACAGTAGATAATGGGATTCTTGCTGAGGCTGTTCCACCAATGCACCCTGTACCAAGCTGTGATTTTTGCCATGTTATGTGCACGGAAAAATATTCTACTCATACAGCTGTAGGAAGGGAAGCACAGCTCTTGAGATGATGATAGGTGCAAGCATGCAGCCTATTCCAAGCCTGCTTACCCACACATTTTGGCTGGATTACCAACGGAAATTAAAAGTCACTTTAAATACTGAATATGTTAAACGTTTCCCCTTCTCCAAAAACACCTTAGTCTTTTTACAGTAGCTGCACTGTAAACGAATAGCAGGGAGTTATCACTACAGCTGTTGTGAGAAGGAAGATTCCTCCAAAGACGTTCACAGTAAATCCAGTGACTCCAAAAATGGTAGATACTTGAATGAAGGAAAACCTGGTAAGCAAATTTTACCTACAAAAAGATCTGTCGTACACCTTCTGATTTCCAATCTCAGAAGGCAGCCTGCAGTACACTTAGACTATTTCTCTTGACAAAATGAAGATGCGAGATTCTCTTCAGTGTTGTACATGCTAATGATTGCAAGGAAAGATTATTTTCCAAATGGGCTTCTGTTTGGTTCCCTCCCCACCTCCAATAAACTGCTTCCCATGTTAGAACAAAATGTCTCACTGGCTACTCAGGAAACTGTGCTGGGATTCTGGCTTCACTCTCTGAGATATAAAGTTGGGAGTTAATGGACCTTGTGTGAAGTTTGAAAACGGTCAGAACCTACTAGAGAGAGGTAGACATTGTCATTTACCTTCTAGTACATAACTGATAACTAGATGTATCTGCTCACAGCCACAACTGAAGCTATAGTATGGGGCAATGTACTGTAAATTAGCAATTCTAATTATCTGAATTTACTACAGCATAAAATATCTTAGAAAACAATTCAATTTATGCTTTCTATTAATGTACAGGGCTATTTTTGTAGCCAACAAAACTCTTCCAAGTCTGCATATGAGCTTGCTAGTACATACACAGTTCTGGATAAGAGGGAAATACTTGGATCATATCTGCCAAATTCAACAGGAGGAAGGGGGTAAAGAGATAGTTTGCCTCTTTGCAGTGACCCACAGAAAAGCAAAGCCTCCCACTGTGTGTGCGTGAAGAACCATACAATACTGCTACTTCGTAGGAGGTGAGAATTACACCAAAGAGTAAGCTGAACTTCACAAGTCTGCAGAATTATGGGGCATCTGACAGTACAGAATTAATGGGAACTTATGTTTCGAGCAGGGGTTCTCAACCTTTTTTTGAATCAGGTCCCACCTTTACATTTTTTGTTTGCCACCCACCCTAATAGTGAGAAGGATACTGCCACCTAGCGTTGCTAATGTGTTTGTATAGCAGAGACCAGGCAGATTGCCTAAATCAAAATGTAAGTCAAGTGGTACTATAAAAGCGCACCTAATCTGTCACTCAGAGTCTCAATGCCACTCGCTCAAGTTTGGCCCGGCAACCTGTCCATCATGAATTAAAAGGTTCGTTGTGCTACCGCCCCCCAGTTTGAAAACTGCTGCTTTGGAGAGCTAGCAGAAGGCTCAGCTGGGCAAAGTTAAGTGTAGATTATCTGAAAACCTATTGATTATCAGGTATCAGAGTAGCAGCCGTGTTAGTCTGTATCCGCAAAAAGAACAGGAGTACTTGTGGCACCTTAGAGACTAACAAATTTATTAGAGCATAAGCTTTCGTGGACTACAGCCCACTTCTTCGGATGCATATAGAATGGAATATATATTGAGGAGATATATATACACACATACAGTGTATATATATCTCCTCAATATATGTTCCATTCTATATGCATCCGAAGAAGTGGGCTGTAGTCCACGAAAGCTTATGCTCTAATAAATTTGTTAGTCTCTAAGGTGCCACAAGTACTCATGTTCTTTTTGTTGATTATCAGTTATAACTTGTTTCCTCCTTAAGTTGCCCCTTCCTTAGAGAAGCAGGAATCAAAGGAGCAGTGGAGGATAATGGGAGAAGTAATGGATGTAGATTCTTCCATTAATAATTACTGAGTCATTAGCTATTAATTACAAAGGCATTGAGAAATGTCAGTACGTTAGATATTTTATTTTATTTATTTTTAAAGGTGCTTTTTAGGCTACTAGAACTGTTACCAGCAATTTATCGTTCAAGTCTCTGGTTATTTACCCACAGATTTTTGGTTTGCTTTCTCTAAAGGAGGTAGTATTGTCTAGACTAGCAGAGCAGGGGACCATGCACAGACCAGAGTACTGTCTCAGTCAACAGCCCAGGGTCACATAGTGATTTATTCAATACCTCTGTGCCTCAGCTTCCTCATCTGTAGGCAGCAAGTAACATTTGCCTACATCCCAGGAATCCTACAAGAGACGGAGATCCTTGAATAGCAAGTACTATAGAGGTGACAAGTATTGCTTTACTTGCTGCTGAGAACTGAAACATCTGCCTTCCCTCTCCAACATGTACAAGAATAGCCAGGAAGCTGTTCAGACACCGCAGATATTGCTTACCACACATTATAACCCTTCCCCATAAGACATGAATTCCAATAGGAGCATTTTCCCGGGATCCAGGTAAAAGGAACAACATTCAGGATAAAATGTGAAGAATTTTATAGCACTTAGCAGATTTCAGCTCCCAGGAGGTGCTTTTGTGTTGGCATAACTTGGACTTAACTTTTCCTATGAAGTTTGTAATTTTGCCACAATGACTTTGCTGTGAATTGGTGAATCCCTGCTTCATTAAGAGCTTTGTCCTTTGTTACACCCTCACGTCTCCTCCAGCAAAGTCAGAGCCTTTTCTTATTTTCATGGCAAACATAAATGTTGACGTTAAAGGAGATATAATAATCTCAGTATTGACTGAACAGGAATAAGTCAGAGAAGACTAAATAAAGAGAGAACTCTTTGGCTTTTGCAGATGTGTCTCTAGATTTTGCTCCACACCGAGATCAGAACAATATTACCTAGAACTGGGTTTAAACAAAGTTATTAGTGTGATTTTCAGACCTGTTTTCCTGACCAAACTGAACAAGACTCATGCGAGATAAACGGATACAGATCAACCTTGCAAAATACTGACTCAGTTACCTGGGGCAAAGAACTTTGACATGTGAGTAAAATACCATCAGATTTTTCATTAGTCATCATTGTAAAAGCAATTTTGTGATTCTAAGGCAGTTACCATTATATGGTTTTCAGACAAACACTGGTCAAGAAAACCCAACTAGAACCGTGTTAGCAAAAAATGGAGTTTTAAAATGATGCTTCTAGGCTTTAGAATGCAGGGCTAACAGGTCATAAAAAAATATCAGAAATCTCAGAGAAATCATATGATTTGAAGTATAAAAGACTGCAGAGCTGCAAGACGGCCCGTCAGCTTAGAGGTCACTAATATCAAACACCATCGCAGCTGCAGCCAATAATCTCACATTACAGCTTGCCAGGAAGTGAAGTTTTTAGCACCTCTTTAAAAGGCAGTTCTGAAACCAATATGCAATACATTTAATCCCAAGTGTCAGCATGCGGATGAAGAAAAATGGAACTGCCTCTAAGAATGAACCTCTTCATCCCCCTGACAAAACACAGACGATGCATTTTTAAATGGAATGGTTTATTTTTCCTTTAAGTTAAATGATTGTATTCTTTATTCCTTTGTCAATGGAAGTTTCCAGGGCTGAAGGACAGGAGATATGAGGCAGCTATTTTCAGCTTACTGTAGTTGACCAAGTATAATATCTGATTAAAGAATGCAATAAGCGTACTTACCAAATATTTCCCCTCCGCTAGCATACTCTGTCACCAGATAAATCATCCTCTCCGTCTCCATAACCTGAACACACAAGGATACAAAGTGACAGCTAAAGAGACTGCCCAGTGTAAAAGGAAATGAAGCTAATTGGAATTTTCTTTTGTTACTTGTAACTTTGACACAAACCGCTTTCAGCAAATTAAAAAGAAGTGGATTGCAATGCTTTAGAGAGCAATGGCGGGGCGGGGAGGGGAAAAGAAGAATGATCATTAAAGGGGCTATTTTAAACACTACTTAAATCCTTCTGCATCCCACCCACAAAATATTCAGTTGCTAGTCTCCACTTGTTTCAAGAACCTCAGAGACTTCTCTGGGCTGCCAAGACTGAAAAGTTCACCTTCGGATTAATCATTCATCACTCTGAAACACTCAAATAACTAGGGACACTTTTTTCGAAAGGAGGGACTACCTGCCGAATTAGTAAATGACTTTCAAATGACTGAAGATCTATCAATCATAAAAGCGATTGGCTCAAGAGCTTTGCTCTAGGGAACCTTCACATTTAAGCGAGAAAACAATGCCAATCTTTATAAAAACCTTCCAGGGCTCTCAGTGGGCATGGAGCTCTCCAACAAATGAAGGCCAGTTACAGTATCAAAACTAGTTCTCCCGTTTTCAGCAAGCCAATTAAATGCCAAAATTAGTCCCTGGGAAAGGTCAGATAGTTCCACTACAAAGCTGACTTGCTCTAGTAGCCATAGAATAGATGACCAGGCCACAGTAAGTTTCTCTATGGACCCATCATGGTAACATCACCCCGGACGATGGGAGCTGCAGAGGTAGTTGCCCTGGTGATACCAGGGTATGCCAGAACAAGCCGAGGGTGCGGAAAAGGATTCCAGTTTAATTAAAAGGCACAGCCCCAAAATAACATGTTTTAAACAGGCCAATTTCTTGACCTCTTACTATCGACACTAAGAGCATTAACACTAAGAGAAGATTCCAAATCTAAACATTCTTTTAGCTTTTCATGCTCAGGGCTCAAAACACTCACCTCACCTGAACGTGGAGTAGACAGAGCAGAGCGGCTGAAGCTCCATGCTCCTTCCCACGAGGGACGGGGCAAGTCTGGGAGCAGATGGGTGTGGGGGCATCGATCCTTTCAGAGGAGGGACGTGTAGAAGAAGAGAACAAAGCAGCCTGGAGCCTCTGCTGCTATTTTAGGCCAGGGGAAGGGGAAGGAAAGCCAGGGAGAAAAGTGGCTGGAGCAGTTGCGTTTTTGCTCAGGATGGAGGATGAGAGTCAGGGAGTAAGGCAGCCCAGGTGCCACTACTGGTTTAACTGGAGGGAATGGATCTTCTAGCAGCAAGCTTCAAAGTGTGCCCACGAGTGTGTATGTGTGGGTGAGTCCACATGGGTAAGCTGGTGGATGTAGGTAAAAGAGTTTGAGGGGACACATTAAAAAATTAGAGAGTAATTCTCTGTTCGGATTTCCCTCTCCTTCCTTCCACTTCCCCAAAAATCCGAGAGAATTTTAGTATTAATGCATTTGCACAAAATAGAGGGGGAAATCTCTGGGGAAGTGGAAGGAAGGAGAGGGAAATAAGGATGTGAAAGGAAAGAGGGAGCACTGCACTCAAAGCATTGTGACAAGATCCAAGGGTGGGATTTTCAAAAGCATTTGACTGATTTAGGAGTACAAATCCCATCGACATGAAACCTGTACTCCTAAGTCACGGTTGTACTTGTGAACCTCCTTCCCCCAGGACTGATAAGAAAGCATGCAGAGATGCCCAGCTGGAACACTTGGCCTAAGAAAGGTCAGGGACAGAAAGCTACCTTTCAAATGTTTATTAAATAGGAAGTTGGCTGACAATGCACAATTACACGCAATACATTGATCTTTTACTATTTTAAATTGCATAGCAGTGGCTTTGGCAACAGTAGCTTTTATGGGCACGGCAGCACAGTTTTTCCACCATGGCTTCAAGGACTAGTCCTTGGGCAAGCTGATCTCTGGGAAATTTTCCAAGCCTCAATTATGCTATTAATTTTACGCATTGCTTGAAACTTGGACAACAAAAATTAAGGAAGTCAGTTTCATTTTCCAGTTATCAATGCTGAAACAGTTGGACTGCAAACCCTTCAGGTGAGCTTGGTTTAACATCCATGTTTCTGCAGGATTTTTAAAATCCTGAAAACACTGATTACATTTAACTTTTCCAGAAAGTCTAAATAGTCAGCTACATTTGAGATGACAGTTCCTCTCATGCTGAGAGAGACACTAAGCACGTTGGCTCTTGGTAAGAGTTTGGGCTTGAAACATGCAACCTTTAGATTAAAAAAAGGATGTCCAATCTGGACAACTGCAGTTCTTTAACCAGCAGGTTTTGTTTCTTTTCCCAGAAAAGCTAATAAATGAGTGTAGCAGAGACAAGCCCTTAGATTCAGAATGTGCTATCCAGCTTTACTCAATTGTCATGTGATGTGGTTAACAGTTGCCACTTAACAGTTACTCCACATATGTGCAAACAAAACATCTGGGTGTTTTTTACATCTTCCTGTTTCCAGGCAAACCTGGTCTCTTACATTTTTTCAGGTACTGGAGACACCTTCTCCTCTTGCATTTATTGGTTTTGAGTGTTACAAACCTAAAGAAATGTGCCATTCAGATCTTTAATGAATGGCTGGGGAGGAAAGGCTTTAATGACAAAAGGGCTTTGATTTCAGGTTTAGCAGGTGTTTTATAACAACCATGCACTATTTCAAAAATCAGAATAAAACTTCTGTGGAAAGCACCCCCTAGAACAGCCAGCTGAAAAACACCACACAGAGGATGCTGTGTTCTAACCCTGGCGGAGCGGAGACATGGCTGCCATCTCTCGGCGTATTCTCTCTGGGGCTTTATATTGTATAAAATAGGTTGACAAGAGCTTTTGGCTCAAAAAAGCGTTACAGGCACCAGCTCTTCCAGAGAGGATATTGCCTGTGCATTGTCACCCTGTACAACTCTTCAAATGGCTGTCACAGGCATCTCACACATGGCTCTTTGGCCAAGGTATCAAGTCATTAACCTTTTCCACCCGAGATTCTCAGTTTTAGTTCCTCTGAGTCTAAACAGCCACTGACTGCAGTGAGACAATAACTAGACGCAGCTTTGCCTCAAGCAGACAGCAGCTGTTTCTAGGGGAGGGCAGTCTCTACCAGTGCTCATGGTGTCCTCTCCTTGGCAAACATACAGAGCCCCCCATTAAATCACAGGGAAAATAAGCCCCTGAATATTGCAACCGATACACCAAATGTTCAAACTGTGTTGCCAGCCAGCAGAGACAAGTAGCTACAGACACCACAGCAGACTTTTGGTTCTAATGCATCTCTGGCAACCCAGTTCCTTCTCAGGCTAAACTTAATGCACGCCGAGCCTGAGAAGACAACGGCATTTTCCCTACTTCATGATCCAGCCCTCAGGAATGGCAGACAGACGAATGTGACAGTACACTCCATTGGCTCACACAGAAGCTGTCTCTGCTTTCCAATTTAATCCATTGTTTTTAAAGCAGGAAATAAAGGGATCCTACTTGTTAATTCTATTTCTGCATCTTCAGCTCAGCAGATTGTAGCTGAAAGGCAGTTCCGCTTCAGCCTGTCACCCAACAGGCAATATTGGCAGGATACAGGAAAGGGAGTCCTTTTCCAGATGGCCTGGTCAAGGAGGTCCAGGACCAGGACCTTTTACAAGACATTTAAAGTTTCACCAAGGGTTTAGTCCCCATTTAGTTCTCCATTCACTTCACTCAGGTGCCACATCACTTCTGGATCCCCTCTGTTGTCCTACTTGACCCTTTAGTGAGAGTGGCACCTCCAGAGCAGTATGTACAAACCCACACCTCTGCACAGAGCCGAGGGGCTCATCCCACACTGCATGCAGCGGGGACCTTTCCCTGGTGCTTTTTGCCAAGTAAGGAAAGCCAGAAAAGCTGGAGAAAAAACTGCAACAAAATACTGGAGTGATGCTACCACCGTTACTGTCAATGATCACCTTCCACTGAGGACAACACAGCTAGTCTAAACTGGGAAACTGAAAGGCGCACAATAGCCATAAACAAACGGAAAGAGGCTGCCCTCAAAGGACATTTGATCTTCCAGGAAAACAGAGGACTAGCGACTGAAACACTTTTTTTTTTTTGGGGGGGGGGGGGGGGGAGGAGGAGGAGGAAGAGTTGTTTTTTTAAATCAAGGTATTTTGTAACCCTGAAAATAGATTTTTTTCCCCCATATTTTACTCTATTGAAAGTACAGAAACAGCCCTATATGTGATGCTACTGCACAGGGTAAGCCTGTGGCATAGCCCGCACCAGGAGGGAAAAGCCCATTACACAATGCTCATACCTGATATAATCGGATAATATGCGGGTGGCAGAGCATCTTCATAATCTGAACTTCTCTAAAAATCTTCTTGAGGTTCTCTTCATCCAACTGTGTCTTGTCAATGATCTTTATAGCAACCTGGCAAAGAAAGAAAGAAATGGGTCACTCACTTAGTGACTATACAGAATTAAGTATTTGTATCACCATAGCGTCTAGGAGTTTCATCAAGGACCAGGGCCCCTTGGTGCTAGGCGCACACACAGAACAAACACATGGTCCCTGTCCCAAAGAGCTGACCATTGAAGAATTGTCTAGCTGATTCAGGAAAATTCTCCCACTTTAGTACAGACTACGCTCCAGCAACATGCAGGAGATGTATTTAATTTTCTGATCGTTAACGAGAAAAAAGAACGTATGCCACTGAAGTGTGCAATGCTGATCTTGGGGTTTCATGTTTTCCCCTCTTCCTATAGTATCTGAATGGTCACCCTAGCACCAGTGACTAGTTAGAAAAGAAGCTTCCTGGAATCCTGGATTGAGTCCCCAGAAATTCCCAGCTGCCATTTGTTCAGTTTACAAGTCAAAAGATGACTTGCAGCTTGTCGCCACTGCATCTTAATTAATATACAAGCAGCAAGGCTGTCAGGTTAAGTGCTGATGAAAGATGCCCAACTCAGCCTGAACACTGAAATCCTGTTTGTCAACAGAACAGGAACCGCACAGGCAGTGACACTGCAAGACACACACTTCATCCACCAACAACTTTCAGTCACCGCAGATCTGGACTGGACTTGAACCAGGGGTGCGCATCATTACCAAATCCCTAAGCCATAATGGGGGGGAGGGGGGGAGGAAGAAGAGAGAGAGAAGAAAATTTAAGGCACCTATGAAAATTGGTTTAATCTTATCTGGGACCACAAACACCTACAGTGTCTTAATCACACAGTTACGACCGGGTATCACTACAAGACAAAGTTAAGTTTGTTGGGGTACCTTAATTGTGCATTTCCATATCTTAGCATGTTTGATTTCTTTGATGTTGACCCTTAACAGTGAATTTCCTATGTTTATAATGTTTGGTGTTGGGATAATTACATCATCCCTGCAATATGTTTTACCCTAAATTACGGAGATTTACTCTCATCCTTAACTCTACTTTCACATAAAATTTTGCCTGGGAATGATAATTCAGATAGGAAGGCTCAAACTACAATCTTTACACTCCCAAGAAGTAGGATTATTTTAATTCATTTTATGAATGACACCTCAGTATAGAAATTGGAGAGGCTTCAAAGGGATAGGAAGTCAGTGAGAAAACTGAGGAATCAGCAAACTTTGTCAGCTTTGATCAAAGCAAGGTTGAGAACAGACGACTGGCAGGGTCAAGCCAGCAAAACCTTTCCACCTACAGTAAAACACAGCCAAGGAGTTCAACGTGCCAGAGAAAAATCACTGGTACCTTCCAATGCCTATCATCAGAAACCATGGGAATGGGATGTAAAGTGAGGGTGGGGGAGAGAAGGCTTATTTAATTTAAAAAAGCCTCAGCAGACAATAACAAAAAAGCCTTCCTTAATCTCAGTGTTTTCCCAAAAAGATTATTAATTCATGATCAACTGAAGCATCCGTCAGAAACCCACACAGAAGGAAACTGACAGCAGTGAAATTTACTTTGTGCTCTATTTTTGCATAACAAAATGTTACCCTCTACGTGTGGACTGGTGAACATCAGCACCGACAGGATGGTTTGTAAAAATCCCACTGTAGGCAGGTGGCCAGTTAGTTATGTGTTTGGACATTTAATTGTTCAGGTAAGATACTTTTTCATGAAGCACAACCTACAGTTTTTGATGTTTCTTATTTAGCAAACCTTACTACCTCCACCCAGCCGATCTTTAAAAATTCCACATCACAAAGAATTCCTTTGCTTCCACCCCAGACAGCCTCCTTCCCTCTGCTTTCCCATCACTTCTTTGCAGTGGCATTAAACTGCTCCTCTGCAGCAAGCCTCAACACCTATATGTGCCTGTATTTAAGGTATCAGTGCATCACATTCCAGAAGATGGAACTCCACATATATCACCACCTGCATAATCCAAAGTATATAGGTTGGAGATGGACACGTAAGCTGCCCTCTACCCTAGCCTCATTCAAACAAGTCTGAATCCCCATCTTGTTACATAAGCCGGAGTTTCATTCTCTGCATCTGTTTTCCTTCACAGAAGCTATCTAAGCTCACATGCCAGCTCCAGACCTAAAAAAAGCAACAAAGAGTCCTGTGGCACCTTATAGACTAACAGACGTATTGGAGATGTATCCAGACCTAGACACTGTGTTATGTTTGATCGTGCTGCCCAACTGCATAGAAACTGGGTCCTCATTGTTATCAAACTGGCATCAAAGGCAATGTGAATGATCCATCAGCTTCTAAAAGATGGAGATGATTTCTGCTTAGATGGAGAACATTTAGTTTGTGATGAAAATCAGTTTAATCTCATGCCTGACTTTTTAATAGGTGCTCATTAAAAAGTTAGAAGCTATTTTTAAACAATGAAAAAAAGTGATTAGGTGAAAAACAAAGTCAATTTTTTGAATGCCAGGGTAAATTGTCTTCTAAAAAGTCCCATGCTTGTCTATGCATACAGAAGAAGTGTTTCTTCTCTTGAACTCCTTTCTACTTATCTGATCCAGTAGTAATATGTAGGCAGAGCACACAAGACTCAAGGTTCAGATCAGAGACAAGAGTCAGGTCTACTGTCTGAGGCCAAAGAACATACCCATCACGAAACATTTCCCCTCTAGTGCTCATGGGATTTGCCTGTGGAAACCCTACAAGGGTATAGTGCTGGCTACACAAATATGCCAGGAAACTGAAATAGGCAGGCACTTCCTGAAAAGTAACACTGCATTTTCCCAATTTTGAACTACGCTTTTAAAATATTGAGCTACACTGGAAAAATTAAAAAGCTCTGTTAAAGTGTGCCAGTAAAGGGGCTGGGCTTTGATCAGATGACAGCAACATGTGTCCATCATACATGGAAACAGATTGTTTAAGTGAAAGCACCTGGATAAAGGACAGACGTCTGTTCTACAAACTGTTTGAGCAGCTGCACGCTGCTATAGTCTGAAGGGAGAAAAGCTAGCTCTCACCGCATCGCTATCCACAAACCATGCCAGAGTAAAAGGATAAGCAAAATGGAGTCTGCTCTCAAAGACAGAAAGGAATACACCGACACATGCTGCGGGCATCTGTAGCAATGCTGCAAAGTCAAAACCCTCCGCAGCACACATCCACACACAAAATATGCATGGTCCACTCTAACCAAAACCCCACCCTACTAAAAAATAACCAGGA
Organism: Malaclemys terrapin pileata; assembly: GCF_027887155.1. NCBI lineage: Eukaryota > Metazoa > Chordata > Testudines > Emydidae > Malaclemys > Malaclemys terrapin. The sequence continues at coordinate 33,228,552 of NC_071519.1, forward strand.
CACTTGGCAATGCAAGAGTGACCGCTACAGTGTGCCAACAGGTGATGAACAAAAATGAGTCCATGATTTGGGGATCCACCAGCAAATTTTCTGTTTAGAGTTGGCATTTCACACTAGAAAAGAACCACAATACAACATTCTGTGGTGGTATTTCTTTGATTTTCTAGTGTTATTTACAAAGACAGCCAATTGCAAGGAAGGGTAGATACCATAAGCCACCAAGTCAGAGTGGCATGGACACACACATAGCAACACCCTTGTAATGATGTTCCCGAAATTTGATTAAAAGCCAGACCACAGCCATACAGCAGACCAAATGCCACATTTTTTGCAATACTGAAAATTCTCTGCAGATTCCTCATTTTGGCCAGAAACTCATTCCTGGGATGATAGGGCTTCAGAAAGCCCAATGGATTCCCCCTGTCCCTTTGCTGGGAGGCTGTCAGAACAGGGAGTAGCAAGATACCAAGAGGCCCCACTTTGGATTTCATTTCAATATTTTATAAAAAATGTTAAAACCACACAGAAGTGATTGTTCGAGGAGATGTGATTTACCTAACTACATTAAAAACAATCAAACACTGAACTGGAGAAACTGGAAATCCCAACTATAGAACAGCTTGTCTGTAGAAGACTACAACATTTGCTTAGAGGGCAAGCATTTCACATACTGGGACATGCCATGTCAACGGACAAAGAAACCGCACTGGCACGAGATCTGAAACACACATTCACTATTTGGAAGTAATCTGGGAAGCCAGAGAACAAGATCCCCATCACATTATGAGTTGCATATTCCTACCAAATGCTGCTCTCAGTTGTGGAGAGAGGGGGAGAGAGGAACGGGTTGCAGGCTCTTTCAAAATCTGCATTCCAACAGTAAGATTGTCCTGAGTCCCATGAGCACAGCTACATGAGATAGAACAACTTTATTTGTGGTTAGAGAAAGCTCACCCAGGTCCTTTCCCAAAACAGCTACAGCCCTACAAGAGATAGACCTTTTAAGTCTTAGCATTACCCAACAGTTCTATAGCTGCATCCACAATACTAGTTAGCAACCAGTGGTATCACCCCTAATAGCTCTGTTTTAAATGCAAAAAGGTCCTGGGGGCAGTGGCTGCTTTTGAAAGGGGGAAAACAGAGGTAAAATGTAAAAACACAGAGAATATGTTTCATAGTTACTTAGGATCCTTGAATCAGGATAAATAACGGCTAGCTGAATAGCTATGGGATTAGTGTGCATGAAATTTCACATCCGTGTAGCACTACAGACTACATGAGTTAAGGGCTTTACTCTGGCATTCGCACCTTGAATGCAACAGACTCATATTGCATGTGGAACTGAATGTTACCATAGCAAACTGTAAACAGGCAGGTAAACATAAGGCTTAAAACACTAAAGAACATGCCTAACAGAGGACATTTGCTACCTTGGAATTGAACACTTGCTCTATCATGGGAAAAGCACTTTTCAAAAGAGAAAGAACAGCCAGATGAGAGGAGAATCCAAAATACCCCAGAGACCAGGGGTCGGACTGTAAGCTCCACTAGGCAGGAACATGTCTGTGTGTCCTGTACAGCAGCAAGCACATTGTCACTGCTCCGCTAATGAGCTATAATTAATAGTAAACAATCATAAGAACGGCCACACTGGGTCAGACCAAAGGTCCGTCTAGCCCAGTATCCTGTCTTTCGACAGTGGCCAATGCCAGGTGCCCCAAAGGAAATGAACAGAACAGGTTAACATCAAGTGATCCATCTTCTGTCGCCCATTCCCAGCTTCTGGCAAACAGAGGTTAGGGACACCATTCCTGCCCATCCTGGCTAATAGCCATTGATGGACCTATCCTCCATGAATCTATCTAGCTCCCTTTTGAACCCTGTTATAGTACTGGCCTTCACAACATCCTCTGGCAAAGAGTTCCAGAGGTTGACAGTGCGTTGCATGAAAAAAATACTTTGTGTTTGTTTTAAACCTGCTACCTATTAATTTCATTGGGTGGCCCCTTGTTCTTGTATTATGAGAAGGAGTAAATAACACTTCCTTATTTACTTTCTCTATACCACTCATGATTTTATAGACCTCTATCATATCCCCCCTTAGTCGCCTCTTTTCCAAGCTGAAAAGTCCCAGTCTTATTAATCTCTCCTCATACAAAAGCCGTTCTATACCCCTAAATCATTTTTGTTGCCCTTTTCTCAACCTTTTCCAATTCCAATATATCTTTTTTGAGATGGGGCGACCACATCCACACACAGTATTCAAGGTGTGGGTGTATCATGGATTTATATAGAGGCAATGTGATATTTTCTGTCTTATTATCTATCACTTTCTTGATGATTCCCAACATTCTGTTTGCTTTTTTGACTGCCACTGCACATTGAGTGGATGATTTCAGAGAACTATCCACAATGACTCCAAGATCTCTTTCTTGACTGACAAGGAGAGCGGTGGCACCTTAAAGACTAACAGATTTATTTGGGCATAAGCTTTCGTGGGTAAAAACCCACTTCTTCAGATGCATGGAATGAAAATTACAGATGCAGGCATTATATAATGACACATGAAGAGAAGGGAGTTAGCTCAGAAGTGGACAGCCAGTGTTGACCGGGCCAATTCGATCAGGGTGGATGTAGTCCACTCCCAATAATAGATGAGGAGGTGTCAATTCCAGAAGAGGAAAAGCTGCTTCTGTAACGAGCCAGCCACTCCCAGTCCCTATTCAAGCCCAAATTAATGGTGTTAAATTTGCAAATGAATTTTAGTTCTGCAGTAATTTTCACTCCATTCATCTGAAGAACTGGGTTTTTACCCACGAAAGCTTATACCCAAATACATCTGTTAGTCTTTAAGGTGCCACCACTCTCCTTGTTGTTTTTGTGGATACAGACTAACATGACTACCCCGTTTCTTGAGCGGTAACAGCTAATTTAGACCCCATCATTGTATATGTATAGTTGGGATTATGTTTCCCAATGTGCATTACTTTGCATTTATCAACATTACATTTCGTCTGCCATTTTGTTAATAATAATAAACAATAATAATTAGCAAAACATTAACTCAGCCAATCACCTGGATGTTCCCTAAGCCTTTTCTTCCATCAGTTATGAAAACTTACCCTCCACCAAAACTACTTTATGGTTCCATATACAGTAGAACCTCAGAGTTATGAACACCTTGGGAATAGAGGTTGTCTGTAACTGAAATGTTTGTAACTCTGAACAAAACATTATGGTGGTTCTTTCAAAAATTTACAACTGAAGATTGACTTAATACAGCTTTTAAACTTTACTGTGCAGAAGAAAAATGCTGCTTTCCCTTATTTTTTTTAGTAGTTTACATTTAACACAGCACTGTACTGTATTTGCTTTTTTGGGGGGGGGTATGGGGAGGCGGAGGAGGGGGGGTCTCTACTGCTGCCTGATTGCGTACTTCTGGTTCCACTGAGGTGTGGGTTGACTGGTCAGTTTTTTACTGTATTTGTGGAATAGAAATTTCAAGTGTACATTTTTAAAGTTCCTCAAATAAAATATACAGATGACAGTTTTCTGCTTAAAAATATTATTGGTTAAAGCCAGTCAGTTTTGTAGTAATTGCACCCACCACACCTCCATATCCTCAAAGTCTGAACTTCCACCACACCTTCCAAAAGATCTCCTCCAGTGCTGTAGTTGCAGAGTTCAGGAGTACGGGGTAGACAGTACCCGGTAGACAGCACAATGCCCTCTGCCCATCCCCTAGAATTCTACCTTCATGCTGACAAGCCCAGGAGGAGATCATCTCCCCTCAGTCTCTATGGGGACTGTTGTGGGGAGAAAGTTACCGTAGTGAGAAATGACCAAGACTGAACAAACCTGTCCAGTTCACCAAAAGGTTCATACACCTCAAACAAGGTTTGCTTTTGTTATGAAGTTCTGTAAAGCTCCCCTCCTGACTCAAAGCACAGCCCGGAGATCTGAACTGCAGCTTGGCACTCGGGACATAGTTCTATTAAGGGTCGCTCCTGACAATCTGATAGACTCCGAAGTTTTGAAGTTACGGATTTCAAAGAATAAAAGAGTAAGTGCTTTATCTAAGCATCACAGCACTGGATTGCTGGGAAGCCCAGGTGGGGTGGGGGGTGGCTCTTGACTAGGTACCAGGGTCTTTACTTCAGATTTTAAAATAGTGCGGTTGTGTACAGTAATGCCCTAGAGTCACTGAGGGTGTCTACTACAGTAAAAATGGCAGACAACCCAGGGCAAGCTGTTGGCAGATTCTGAGGTCTCAGGCTCACATGGGAATGGCAAGACTGTCACATGCACACGAAAAATTCCAGCTCTGGTTTCAAAAGTCACTCCTGCTTGAAATGACAATATCCAGCAAACCAATCTGGTCACTGGGATTAGAAGCGGCTGCCTGAAACGGAGTTAGAGCTGAGGGACAGGGTGAAATGGCAAAAAATTAGGCCCCTTTCTCCACTTCCTAAAATTGCAGGGCACTAACAAGCTGTGATTAATGAGGTGACAAATTGCTGCTGTCATGTTCTAGGCTTGCAGCATTCTTCAGAAGAGTAACCTCCGTTGTGCAGCAAATATGTGAGCAGTGCAGATTTTCATTAGTTACACTTTTGATAAGCCTACAATATGTGGTAAAGAGGACAGCGCTGAATGGCAGACTGGAAAACTAAAGGAGTCACATGGGACTCAAAGATCTCACAATCACATTCTTTTCGCTGAGAGGATTTTCCCAGTAAGAACAAGCTTTTGTAAAGCTTAAAAAAAGGGGGAGGGGGAGAGGGACTTTCTTCAGATGGTGGCAGCGAAGATGGCCCTGAGAGCTATGAGAAGTTTAAAAGGACAGCACTGTACATGGGAATAGGTAGAGTATTCCTAAGCAGCTTTATGTTTTTTAAAGTCACATTTCTGAAGCTATAGATCTGCTTTAGGGAAATCGGACAAAGCCATATAGCACAGCTGTGTTAAGCTGGGGGACATTTCATGGCCCAATGCAGGACAGATACAGATAGTATATTTTGGTCAGTGTCTCAAACCAGAATAACTGAATTATTACGCTCTCCTCTCTGACATCTGACTGATTACATTAGGATTTGGTTGGCTATGTTACACGACAGTACGTGAGAGATATGAACTCATTATCCAGCTGCACTGCTGTGGACTTAATACACTATCTTTAATAAAAATATATCAACCACAAAAAATAATTGCGGTCACAAAGGGGACATAGAAAAATACCAGCTAGAAGAGCTATGCTGTTGTAGCCGCGTGGTTCCAGGATACTAGCAAGAGAAGGGGGTGAGGTAATCTCTCTTGTCACACTTTCAAGCCAGAAGACCTATCCTTTAAATAAATGTTTGTACTCAAAGTTTAATCCAATGGAAATGCCCTTGAACAGACCAACACAGTCACTTAAACAAGAGACTTGGCACTTTCTAAATAAAGGTTCTGCACAGACAAACGCTTTGGGTACCAGAGGTACATAATATAAGAAGATCATTGTCTCTTGGGAAAAGTCTGGGGGAAGTTACCTGTGCTACAGACCCAGAAAACACAGAGCTTCCCTAGGAGCTTGCAAGAGGCAATGAGGGTTAAGTTGGTACAGGTCAATTTCCACGTTATCTCTCAGCATGGAAGCAAGAAGGGCAGAGGGGAAGTTGGGGGCTTAAACAACGAGGAGTCCAGTGGCATCTTAAAGACTAACAGATTTATTTGTGCATAAGCTTTTGTGGGTTAAAAACCCACTTCTTCAGATGCATGGAGTGAAAATTACAGATGCAGGCATTATATATGACACATGAAGAGAAGGGAGTTACCTCACAAGTCATCTGTCAGTATATAATGCCTGCATCTGTAATTTTCACTCCATGCATCTGAAGAAGTGGGTTTTTAACCCATGAAAGCTTATGCCCAAATAAATCTGTTCGTCTTTAAGATGCCACCGGACTCCTTGTTGTTTTTGTGGATACAGACTAACACGGATACCCCTTGATACTTGGGGGCTTAAGAGCATTTTCAAAGAGACAAATAAAGTTGTTTTCTCCATGCTGGCATTTCCCGGCAGCCTAGTCTCCTTCCTCATTATAGATGATTCAGGTTTTCACCACAGTAAAACTGGCTCTGACCACATCAGCCAAGCTGACTTCCTCCAAGGCCTAGTCACAGGGAAACAACTGAAACCAATGCTACCCTCCCTCAGAATGACAAGTCTCATCAAAAACTACCCCCTCTCCCAGAAAGGGGTGGGGAAGATTCTTTTCACAATGGTTGGCCAGTGAGCCCGAGCACTGACAAAAAGCACCACACCATCTCGCATGACACCTTGAGCACACCAGAAGGTGGAAGGTAGCAACGTAGGAGGGAATTAGCTCTCCTTAGTTCAGCCACTGAAAACTCACACAGGGAGGAAGTGCTGCTCACCTCATGGAACCAGAATTATGTCTCTATTCTCAGACATTGACATGGATACTGATCCCTGCCACAAGGCAAGTTAGAAGAGGCTTGTGAGTTAATCTGAAACCTTGGCCTGAAATACAATAATGTATTGTTCCTATACCATGAGATGGTTCACATGGTAGGGACTCTCTCTACTGATCATACGAGGTGCAGCCTTCTGTTAACCTCTGGCTATGTCTACACTGAGTGGCACAGCTACGGCACTGTAGCTATGTCGCTGTAGCTCTGTAGTGTAGACACTTCCTACAGCAACACAAGGGGTTTTTCTATCGCTTAAGGACCTCCAGCTCCTTAAAGCCATGGTAGCTAGGTTGAGAGCATTCTGCCATCAACCTAGCTGCATCTATACCGGAGGTTAGGAACTTAAATTTTATTTCCCTAACGAGTGCCTGTTCATTTCATGAGCTGCATAATGAAATGTTCAAGTGGGTGATTAACTGACTTCTCCATGATGTCTAATGGCAATTCCTCCTTACAGATTTTTGGATCATTAGCTCCCTTAGAAGGGTTGCAAGAAAAATGTCCATCAATTGCACTGTTTTACATAAGAAACCATTTCAATCCTCATTAACCTACTTTCTCCAGCTGTCCCAATATTGTTCTAATACCCTGGCGTGGCACTGAACTACATTCGTACTCTGCCTGGAGAAGAGGTAGTGGGCAAGATTTCCAAAAAGTGCTTAAGTGACCTAGCAGCCTAACAGGACTTAGGCTAAGTCACTTAAGCACTTTTTGGAAATCTTATCTGGCTGTCCTAACAGTACTCACAGGTTCAGCCTTCCTACAGATTACATAATAAGGCGGGGGGGGAGGGGGGGGGTTGTGATTCAGCCAGAGAGAGAAACGAGAGAGATTTTAAAAGTTCACAACAATAAATTAACACTCACTGATCAAATCAAGATCTTTGCTCTGCCTCGTTGCCTTTCACCTTCCCACAACTACTTCAACACCATAGATTTTACTCTCGGCTTTTAGTGAGCTATATTGCAAGAGCATATTAATGTTTCCATGGGATGCCTCCGGTGATTTGTAGTGGGACATGGAGGCATTACTTACGTGTATGATATTTGCACAAAGAGGTCTTAATCAAGATCAGGGCCTCATCATACAAACATGTAGTAAAGAGAAACTCCCTGTCCTAAAGCATATACTATCTTGGTTCATTAACAGATGCTACAGCTGGGAAAGGTGAAGATGGAAGATAGGATAATTCAAGCATATTTTCATATAGACTAGCTGTGTGCAAAATATAACCCACTGCCTACCGAGCCACCCATCGCTGACAAAAATGTAGTTTAAGTTCTGTAGTGACCTTCATTAGTTACTATTTCACAGCAGTTTGGAGGCTTCTGAAAGGAGTTGGCACTATCAGCCTAGTTCTCAATAAACAAGTATTCACATCTCTCTCAAACACACACACACACCCCCACCTCAATCAATGTTCCTGTGGGCAGTCTCAGGAAACAAGGCACGGGTTGGATCGATACGAATGATAAACTACATCTCTATTCTCAGAGGACCACCTTCCAGGGCAAAGTTGAGGTGCACGGGCTAAGCAATGTGAGGAAGCTTACACTGCTGTTGCTTATGCTGTAAAGTACCGACTCTGTGGAGACAGCACATCAGTTTCCATTGCTGATAACCCAGCTTCTTCACCTGCATTGAATTCCTATTTTAGCTTCAAAGACAAAAGTAGCCCCACACTGATAATGAGCATCAGAAGAAGTGTGGGCAACTCAGGTTTCACACTGCAAAAGAAAGGAACATTCATGGTGAAGGAGCCAGAAGTAATAAGACTTCCACAATATTCCTTTACCTATCTGAAAAGAGAACTCCTCAGGAGCCCTATACAGCGTGCTGAAAGCTGGCGAGCACCCACTCTCAGACCTTCTGTTACCATGTAAAGTATGTGGGGAGTACATTAAATGAAGTGTAAATCAGACTACAATTAGAAGTGGAACAAAACCATAATCCAATTTCTTAAAAAGTGAAACACTAAAACAAAATACATCTGAACAATTAACAATTCCATTATCAAAAGCTAATGAAGCTTACAGATTATAAAAAACCATGCCAGCTCACAGCATACGTGCTGCTACCAATTAATAAAGTGTTCCTTCAATTTCTAAAACATTTAAGTGTTTTCTCACTCCCTTGGATCAGACTAAAATTTAACCTAATAATTTGAGAAACAAATTATTATATAGGAGAAAGGTTATTTAAGCTCTAGACAGCAATTTAGGTGAAGAAGATACCTCTTCAAACTGAGAATTGCACTTTGGGGTCTTGCTCTCAACAGCCCAAAACAGGGGGTTTCAGGGTGGTTTTCACTTGAGTGGTGCTCTCTATTTTTTGGATTCTAGCGCCATATCAAGAGTGTGTGAATTTGCCAGGCAAAAAGCATTGGAAATTTCAACTGCAAAACACTATAAAGGAAAAATAGACTGCGAGGCTACCAAGGGAGAGGCACTGAAATGCTACATGGAGAAGCCCAGAAAAAATGTTCCCTTATCACGGATATTGACAATCACTCACTGCGCTGAACATGAAATCATAACGGAGAAAAACTACATTTAGGACAAAAACAGCCACTCAACATTTTCAGTGCAAGTCTCATGGCAGGACAAGCAACCATGGAATGTTAACAAAGATATTAACTCTTGGGGCCACCAACCTAATGCAGCAGCAGGATTGTATTCAGAAGAGCTTCAGCTCTCGCAGTCCTCTCAGTTTGTATGACCTAATGCAATCCAGTATGAGGAACCCTTTTACTATGGTTAAAACCAACCTCCTGGGGCCTCCCAAAGCCTTTGGGTCTTATAACTGCCTGCCTTGCATCCAAGGAATCTGTCTCTGCAGTGTTATCGCTATGGCACAGTGAAGGCAAAATACTCTTCCAACTTATAAAGCTCAGAATCAGCCTTGGGTTTAAAAACCAAAGACTGATCCAGCAGGACTCATTTTTAAGAGCACAGGTGACAGTCTTGGACTGCTCAATACTAAGTGCTCTGCCATTGTGCTCCCAAATAGGACAGTGCTGAGATAGTTCTCATAGCTGCTCAGACGGCTCCCAAAATATAAAGACTTAGCTACAGGCAGGAAGGCTTTAAAGCAGCCACACTCCTCAGAATAAAACAACTCTGAAAGGCTTGGCACCTAAAAAAAAAAAAAAAAGGCACAGAATTTCCATTCCGCATGTTTTAAGGCCTGAACACTACTCTGGTCAGTCTTCATTATGGTACAAGAACAGGTACTAAGTGATCCAAGGACTGGAAATGTGGCAGCAGTGGCACAGAAGAGAGAATAAGTAGAAATACGAAACCCGCTTTCTTTAGGCAAACAGAGAGGCAGTAGCAGGGAGCAGAGGAGAGAGCCTGATGAACCTGCATATAGAAGAAGCGACAGCTGCAAAATCAGGTGGGACAGCAGCCAGAAGGAACATGGAAAGGGGAGCACAGCACGCCAGGATAAGTAATACGGAAGAGCAGTACCTGAATATAGTCAGAGGAAAGCAGGGGACACTCAATAGATAACGCAGGAAAGAAACAGCTCCTCCTAGTGAAAGCTTAGACTGATTTTGAAATCGACAAAATCACTATCTACCTAGCGCTAAAGGAACAGACAATAGTGAAATAAAAAGTGATGGCGCCATTTCAAGTATTCCTGACAGACTTCAGAAGACCATAATTGCGCCAGTCACTATGCAGTCAAGCATTGAAAAGTCTCTTCTTGGTATCTGTCATCCTGCCAGGAGATGGGCTCAGGGTCTGCAAATTAACTGCTAAAACACCTGATCCCATTGACTTTAATGGGACAAGGATGTGACCTTATGTGCATATTAGTGGCTGTGTAATGAAGATGAAATGGAAATATTGAGCAGAAAGTTAAATTGCATCCCAAACATTTTCCTTTTTAAAGAGCAGACCTTGAGACTGCCGGCTTTGGCTAACTCCAGCTTTCTCCTTTCCAAGCTTCCAAAAACCACCGTCATCATTACCAAGTCAACAGCCAGAAACATTTAAATTGCTCTTTTTTGACCCATAATTTCCCAAAGTAGGTCAGGGCTGAATGTCATTATTGGGTTTTTCATTCTTTCAAACCTATTGCAGTGCAATAAGCCGGCAGAGATGTAGTAACGGAGGCAAAATGCTGCAATAAATTTCAGAAGCACATACAACTTCTACTTTTGAACTGTTGTGTTACTAAGAATGTTTGTACTCCTACAGCGTTCAAAGGACATCTCAGAAGGCAAACAGACCAAAGATCTTACTGAGTGATTGTTTAATCATCAAAAACATAGCTGCCTGGAGAACAGAACCAACTCACTATTCCACACAAGCGCAGTCTGCTAATGCAGCTATGCTCTAATGTTAGCTATCACTTTACACGCATGCATTAAAGACCGGTGGGATCTCTCCACTGGAAGACAAGGTTTACAACAAATTAAAACCCTCTTCCATTGTCATTCAGACACAAAACATCGAACAATATAGAGGAACAACAACAAAAGGGGTGGGGGAGGGCATTTGCTTTAAAAGCTAGTCCATATCAGATATAGGGTAGGAGAAAGGCAGGCCAGAATATGAGAGTAATGAAAATAACCCACTATGATTGCAAAGAGATGAGTTCATGAACCAGCTAATAGCAAATGCTGAGTTAGTGCTAAAACCTCTTCCAGTAAAGGAAAGCAAAGAAATGGGAAGTCAGAGGATTACATGCAACCCTATATCAGCAACTAACAGTGCAGGGCTGGGGACCTGAAAGGACATGCTGTGCTTTTTCCAACATTTATTGGAAAAGTTCCTGGGGAGGATTTTAAAATAGCAAATGTTAATTCACTACCAGTAAAGAAATCACACATTTTCATTACTAGACTCTTGCTTTCTAGTGACAATTACAGTGATGTTCATCAAAACATGTGTACTTGCTATTTAGAAATGTGATGCCTACTTGGATGGCTGCACAGGTGCATATTTGTGCTAAGTATAGAAATCTCATATTATGGTCATAATTATCCCACGTAAATGTGCATAATGGGCACAATACTACTCCCAAACAGAAGTGCTATTGGTGTAACTTCACCCATAGCAGGGTGTGATACTACACCCCATATTCTTCATAGTGATATTATGTTATGATTATTGCATAATTATAATGCATTTTCTAGAAGACGGGTCATGTGAGATGTCATTGGAAAAGTTATAGTTTGCTGAATACGATTATCCTATTTGCATGCATGTATCGTTTTTCTATCTGAAGTTATGAATATTGACTATATCTGTATTTCAAATGTAGTTACAGTCTAGATAGCTGGTTGGGAAGGACCTATTCAGGGCAATGAGCCATTGGGGAAAACAACAGGCCTCAGGAGAAGCTTCCCCCTCCCCCCCCCAACCTGGTGAGCCTTCCTGAGAATGCTCCAGACAGCCTGTAAGTAAGGCCTGCTATGACTCTACAAGGGCATGTGACCAGACCACATGACTCTGGACTCCATATTGGGGTGTCTGTATTTTTCCACATACTGGTCTGGGAACTGGTTTTGGAACAAAGGGTTCCCATCATATGCTAAAGCTATATAAGGAAGGGAGTGACCTCATCTCTTGTTCTTCACTCCCCACACAAGAAAACTCCTGGAAACACCTAAGGAACTGAAGACTGAACCGGGGGAAGTGCTGGACCCAGGCTAAAGGGATTTCTAGCCTGTGTATTTAAAACCTGAGGATTCCAAGCTGCAAAACAAGTGCAGCTTGGGCCCTGAGAATCTGCTTGTACCATCACTCAGGGTAAGAAACTACTAATTCATATCCAATCTATCTAGTATGTTAAGCTTAGTTTGAGTTTTTTGTCTATTTGCTGGGTAATCTGCTTTGATCTGTTTCTTATCCCTTATAATCACTTAACATCGATCTTTTGTAGTTAATAAAACTTGCTTTATGTTTTAATTTAAACCCAGTGTGCCTTTAAATGAAGTTTCTGGAGGGATGGAGGGAGGAAATCTCAGCTTGGTTCAACACAGGCTTGTTGCATTTCCTCTCCACATTGAGGGGGAGGCGAACTGGCTAATCAATTCATAACTGGTTTGGACCAGGGCAGGACAGTACACCTCTAGGGTCCTAGGCCTGGAAGCTGGTGGTTATTTTGGCTGTAGCCTCTCTATTGTTAGTTTATGAGGTGCCTGGTCAGATAGCCTGCATGTAATTGCTGCTGGGTGTGTTCCTGTGTGAATGCTGGTGGAAGTGTAGGACCAGGAGCAGATCTGCAGCGTGTCACAGCAGCACAGTGTGAGAGGGAGCCCAGGCTGGTGGGTCAGAGGGCTCAGTGGTACCCCACTTCCAGGTGGCACCCTGGGGGGAACCTGTCACAAGGTACACACACACACACACACACACACACCCCGCCACAGTCCCTACCCAAAGAGTTTACAATCTCAAAGGGCAAAGACAAAGTAGTACAATGTTACCAGTTGCACCTTTAGTTACCATTATTCTATTTCAATTATTGTAATAGCTGCTACTATGATTGACAGGATTATTCTCATTTCAGTTGAGCTGGGTTACACAGAGCACTGGAGGCCTCACAGGACTTGACTAGATACCCAAGAGGGAAACTGAAATTCTGAGCAATATTCAATTGTGTTAAATTGATGTGTATGTTAAAGAATGTGAGGGGAACAGATGAGAAAAATCTTAGAATGAATAACTATTGGTTACCATAAAGTACACAGTACTGAACAAAGAGGAACTGTCTCTGAATTTAGGTATTTGGAGAGGAAGATTAAAATAATTTAGAGAGATTTTTCAGCCACAGAGACCTGCATCCTCCATTTAGAGTTCTCATATGCAGTTATTAGTTGGTGGTTAAAAAAAACTACTTCCCGGTAAGACACTGGAAGTTGGTGGAAAAACCACTTGAAAAAAAATCTTTGCATTTGAGCCTGAGACTACAAAAAGGAGAAGTTAGCATTCTGTCCCCTTAGGATAGATTGCCCTGTCTGTCTTCAGTGACTGAAGCTCAAATAATAATTAATTTGACACCTGAAAAGTTTAACAGTCAGGGTGGGATGCTGTTAAATACTCCCTGGGTCAGTACCATTTCTACACTCTCAGTTTGCATAGCAGCAAGCTCAAAGAAGGGAAATTTGTAACCTGAACTATCTGAGAGTTTCTCCACTTGTTGGCCTCTCTACTTTTCCTCTAACATCATGCTCAATTCTACATAGTCAAACCCAGAGATTTGTGAGGCCAGAAGATTTTATTTTTCCAACTCTCTCTAGCAAAGTTCCTGATTAGCAATTGTGCACCTTCCTCAACCATCTGATGGCCAACCACACAGGTGTTTGGAATTTAGCAGGATGAATAGATTTAAATCAATGTAATTTATATCACCAGTGTTAATCATGATTGAAATAAGCAAGCAGGAAATCTTGATTTAAATCATACATTTTTGCAGTCCTATTTTTAGTTATTTTCCTAAAGAAAGGTTGATATAACTAAATATAGCCTTGCCACTAAATTTGGTAGTTTTTGCTCACCAGCAGGCTACACTATATCTATGCACATTTAAGCAACTATATAGCTCAATACACATTTGTTCAGATTTTAATTTATTTACGTTTTATGTTAGAAAATATTGCATGATGGAATTCTTATTTGATTATTAATTTTTTAAACTAGTAATTTGTAGCAAACTACATTTGGATATAACTAGGACTTCAATTAAAAATGCACAAAAACAGTATTTTAAAATTATTTTATTAGTTAAAAAGTTTAATCACTTAAATGCAAAACATGTTTTGATAAACAAAAGGAAGCATCTGTAGTTAGTGAATGTAATTGACTGTTTCTGATCACCATGTCTTTCAAGATTTTAGAACTAGTAGAGCTCATCCTCGTACATTTCATTTTTATTGATAGATTGAAAACTGAAAATGGGCCTTCTTGCTCTTTTGACTTCCAGCTCCTTTCTTAACTTTGAATGAACTTAGTCATTTAACTGAGCTAGTTGAATAATCTGAAAGAAAATATTCTCTCTGCACCTGCAGAAGAAATTACTAGTGTCATAAATTGGTTTAGCACTTCAACAATCTGGTTCCAGATGTTTAGCCAGTAACTTCCAGCAGTTCAGTGGCTTGACTTTAAAACTTTGGCAGCCAACATGTGCTGCTTGAATATTCGTTTTTTTTATTTAATTGAAATGTTCATAGATTATAGTAAGTTCAGGGCCTAAGTCATTATTTCAAATTTAATTTTTAAAAAGAAAATTGTATTTAATTTTTTTTTTAAAGTCAAGATTTAAATAAAATCTATTTGATTTTTTTAAATCAATTTTGATTCAGGAAAGATAGTAGTCGGAAAGTAGCAATGTCTTTAGATACGTGTTCAGCAGACTGCTACAGGGGCCATCTCTCCTAAGAGGATAGGGAGGGTTCCCAGGGCAAAATACCAGATCCAGTAAAAAGTTATGATATTAGAAGCAGTGCAACACACGCCACAGTCAAAACGGTCTAGCTCAGATCTCAGTGAGCACAGAGCCAAAGAATTTCTGCACAAGGCTCCGCACAATTTCTTTGCAGTAACAACTACAGTATTTTGAGCTATGAATTCAGGAAGCCATTACTACTGGAAGCTCTGAACAGTAAATACTGGTTAGAGCAAGAAACTAAAGGGCATGGGTACACGGGAGTCTACCTCTAGGGCAGACTCAAGGCACTTAACACATTTCTGAATGTCTGAAGACTGTCCAAAGGAGCCTTTGTTCCATTTGTAGTTCATGTAGGGATCAGCGGAGGTAAACCATAAACATTTGTATCCAGGATCCAACGTCTGGGGAGCATCCAGCCTAGCCTGCTACAAGCATGTTAATCACTATGAGTTAACTAGCAATAAGCGTTAGGTTAAAAAAAAAATTAAAAGCCCTAAAAGACTAATTGGTTTGTCACTATTATTAATTGTGAAGCAGACTAATTATACCTCCATTCTCCGAGGACAGCACAGTACCAACAGACCTGCTACACCTGTGATGTGATCATAAAGAGGTGGCCTGATTGTTCTATTGGTCACACAAGACTATAAGAGATAAGAGTCGGCACTCAAGAACCATTATACCTGGAAGGTCTCCAAACAGGCTATTTCACATTTGTGGGAGAGAAGGGGGAGAGGAGGAGGTTTATGACACTGGAGGAGAGGTGATGTCCCAGGTAGACAGCTCTCAGGTCATTTAGGCTTTGTAGGCCATAACCAACTACCCAAATTCCACCCAACAATCATGAGGCAGCCAGTGCAGATCTTGGAGCACTGGTGTCATGTTCCCAGCACCATGTTGGGCTTGATAAACAATTAGTTGCTGTGCTCTGCACTAGCTTCAGTCTCCGAATAGTTTTAAGGTACAGTCCCACATAGAGCACATTGCAATAGTTAATTTTTACATAACACAGGGGTGGATAGCAACTGCAAGCCCCACATCCAAAAGGGAAGGATAACCTCTTGACCAGACGTAGATGATAGAAAACTGACTGGCGGTCAGGAGCCAGTCAGTTACAAGAATTTGGATTTTGCAATGTCTTATATGGTAGGTGATCAACATATACAGGAAACAGGAGACACTGACAGTTTAACGGGCATGTATATTTCCAAGAACATCACATTCACAGATCAGTTTGGGGGGGGTGAGTGGAAATGTCCTATATCCAAAACGCAACTTTCACTAAGATTCTTAAAGGAGTCTGATGAGAAATTCCAAGAACTATGTGCAAAAGGGTCACTAAAGAGTTGCATATTCAAGTAATGTTTCACTTAGCCGACACTATGAGAAACTGGTCACCACCTTCCCGCTTGCTGATTTAAATCATGATTAAGATTGGCAATTTAAACCACTTTGATTTAAATCAGTCCACCCTCGGTCCCAGCCACACCATATATTTGAAACAGACCAAGGACTACTGTGTTAAGTGGGTTCCCTGGTGCAACCATTTTCAGAGTGTTATGTGCCCTGTTCTCAGAAAAGTCTCAGTAAACATAGAATCTGTGTTCCCATCTAACAACCTGGAGGAAACGAACTTCATCAGAAAGGTCTCCATTTGTTGTTGCCATAATCTCTTTTGTTGAAGGAAATCTTGGCTGATGGTACTGCAGAATTTCCTGCCATTTGCTACCTTGACAAATAAAAGTGCCAAATCATGGGCCAAGACAATCCATCACCTCAGTAGTGTGTCTGTTTGTAAATGGAAGTGAAGAAAAAGGGAGTGAACAGATCACATCACGGATTAAGCAGACTGTTGGAGGAAACAGTGGCCCTGTTACAGGAGATAATGCCCTCTTGGTGAGATTAGAAATTAATACAAAAATCCTGTTTATCGATTTAAATTGTGGCTAATATTCATACATGCTTGCTTGAAACAAATACTGTCCCATATGCATCAAAGAAAATAAATTCATGCTAGCACTTCAAGTCCAGACAAAGGAAGCAAGGAGAGAGGCTTAGACACCTGACCAAAAAAGCACTGGATCATACACTGGCTATATATTACTCATTCAAATAGGGAGACTACAGCCATCACATTTTTCACTAAGCAAAGCACAACTAGCAATGATCAACCCACGCATGCTGGCTGCTTAATGGAAAGATGCTGAACAGAAAGTGTTTTGTTTGACTTCTTGTGTAACGTGACCTTTCCAGCGCAGGCAACTAAAGATCACAGTGGGACTTGAAGAGGAAGCCCATGTGAAAACAGGTTTGAAAGTGTAACTAACTATTTCGTTAGTAGCATTCATTACAGATACTCCTCTACAGTCCATCTAAACAAGCTACCAATATGCAAGCTCTCCACTATAATTAGACCAAAAAAAACACACAAAAACACACACACTTGCTCAAATTGAGAAGGATGGCAGAGGATGTTGCACTATTCACTACAGAGGATATTTTTGCAAAAAGCACTTGAAGATTTAAAAACCAAGCAAGTCTGCATAATTAAATCCCACATGGAGTATTTATTTCCATATGCGGATCACAGCATTCTCTGCCTATTTACACAGGGAAATGACAAGAGCGTTCTAAAAAGTATTATTCATATAATATTACCTATTTGTGACATCCCTGAAGAGACAGAGTTGGAGGATATGCCAACATGGGTATATTGGTACTGCCCTCTCAGAGCACAGAGGAACACTCATTTAATTTCCTGATCAATGAGAAAATGCAAGTATTATCCCGATCATTCATAGTCAGGAGAGCTGAAAGTAACTTTCTTTTTAAGTTGAGGACTCACATGTGGATGCTACTGAATTAAACTGCAGCTGCTTTCAAGTGTGATGCTTTTACATTGATCTTTTTGATAGCAAGTGGATGTACTTGTACTTCTCCTCACAGCCACATCTAGTTGCCAGTAACAATTAGTAAGAAAGCTAGAATGCCTAGATCTTTTGTGCCAGATTTAAAGTTACCAATATCACAAATTCAGACATAAGGGAGGTATTCTTAAAAGCACTCATTAGTGGCCTATTTCCATGGAAATTAATGGTAAAACTCCTATGATTTCAATGGGAGCAGAGTTAGGCCAATGTCCAGTGCTTTTGAAAATGCCACTTTAAAAGCTTTGCCAGAATTAAATACTTTATGGGACAGATTTTAACAGTTACGCATATGATCACATGCAAAAATAACTGGGGCAACCTTGCGCTCAACTTGAATGCACGACAGCGGCGCACACTAAGGAATCTGCAGGTGCAAATGGCTAATGAGATGCCTAGGAGAATATTAAAGATGAATTTTGTAATTAATATTTCAAAAATCACATTATACACATGCATTCTATGTAAATTCAGTGCAGCAAGGAGCTCCCAACATTGGAGGAACAAGTATACTCAGTGCGAATAAGTTACATTTAATAAATTAATGAGTTAATGTTTATCCTTCTAGGTTACTGTTTAGCCTTCTAAATTAAGACACTAGAAAAAAATTTAGAAAAAAAAATATTCTGGTTTACCCAAGTGTTATCTGGCTGAAAATTAACATCACCTGACACAGTCAGTTTTCATCCAAGTCTAGTCAAGTTTCAGTTTGTGAATGGGGTTCTGTAACAGAGGTTGCCTGCAATAGCGGGGGACTGGACTCAATGACCCAGAAGGTCCCTTCCAGTCCTATGTTGCCTCTCAGATGACAGTGAACCACTTTTGGCATCTTTGGAGAGGCAACAGTGTTAATACTGACCATTCAAATTATAGATGTGATGCTAACACTGTCGTCCTTCTTTCAAAGGCCAGCACCAAGAAGTGATAAACTGTCAGAGACAGCATCAGAGTAACAGCTGATCTCAAAAAAATATTTTGGCTATAGACTGCAAGTGCATCTTCAAACAAACAGCTTTTTTGTTACCAGTAGTGAGGAAAGCTTCAAGTTAAAGCTACCCTCTGTTGTATTAATTTAGATGGAATACAGAGGCCCAAAGACATCAACATAACCCAGTCACTGTCCAACATTAAACAGTGTTAAACAAGGTCCAGGGTTTGTTATAGGGAGACCTCAGCCTGCTTAGTCCCATAGCGAACACATCATTAAACATCCTTTATTAAAGATAAAGAAAAGAAGGAAAAACCAGTTAAAACATTGGAAAGTATTAAATAAGGCTTTCATTTTAACAACATTCCCTTGTTCCCTTTTCCTTTAGCTGGGGAATTTTTAGAAGAACCCTCTCCCCCCCCCTTGTTTGACAGTCTCTTAGACTGTATCAAAAGTGGTAATTGTCCTGTGGGGGAAACAAAAAGAAATTAGTTGTGATGGGCTAGAGCTTCTTGTTGTTGCTGTTTAAGCCCAACCCCATTTCATCCAAGGTGATGTTTGGGATTCAGCTGGAGCTGACAGAAGTGGCAATGTCATCTGGGTCTCACTCTCAGGCCAGAACATCACTCAGGATCAGGATGATAAAGGGGGTCCCAATGAAGTCGCTCACTCCACTAGCCTCGGTCTGTTCTTCTGCTTTTTCCCCTGAAGAAATATTTCTTTAAGGACCCCAAAAAAGGAGTGATGGGTGGACTAGCCCATTACCTTACTATTTTGTCCACCAGCTAGGCCTAGTATCCAACACATCAATTTTGGTTTGTTAATTTCCAGTTCCACATCTTCTGTTTTTCCCAAGTATGATTTTAAAGTAGTCCATGAATCATATCAGGAGGCCCTTTTGTTTAGACTAATTCAGTCTCTCCCCTTTTCGTACCTTTTCCCATCATCATTTGTTGTTATAGGTGACTGTGACATCTCACGAACTTTCACATTTCTACAGGTGAGCTTACAATTAGAGTAACCTATAGGCCTAATTATCACAACACCGCCAAAGCTAAAAGCTCGTATTTTGTATTGCACTTGCAGGTATTTTGTATTATAGTGTTGTTACAAGGGAAGTTTACCAGCATAACTATACTGGCCTAATCATGCCTCTAAATTTCACTGTATAGACAAGCCCCTAGGAACATCAGCTCTTTCCATTATATCAGCAACTCACCTTATTCACAACAGCAGCCACAACAGGCGGCACTAGCTAATGATCCGACTGTGTAAGAATACAATGTGTTTATTTAGGAAAAACAGAACTGTCAGAAGTATGAGTCTTCCTTTCCGCCTCAAATTCCTTATGGCAAACCTGTCAAATATGAACCAGAAGTGCTCTTGGTACAGAACATCAAGTCCACAAACATTCCTTTCTCTAAAAATCAACTAAGAGGGCATATGCCTAGTACAACAGTGTTATAACCTGTCACCACTGTAGATCTGGGGCCTAGTTACTGAATGGAGTTCAGAGAGAGAGAGAGAGAGAGAGAGAGGTGTGTCAGTATCACAAAACCACCACACACTGGGCAGTCTGAACAGAAGTAACAAGGATTGGTTAGAGCACAGTGCGCACAGCAGATGAGGACAGAGATTCGCTGGCAGAGTTGTGTGGGAAGCCAAGGACTGGAACACCAGATCATGCTGCACGTCAAGCCTGAGGTGCACTAAGCTATGTGGGGAGTCATAGCTGATGTCTTCCTGAATATCATTCAGTTAAATGGTGCAGAACCAGCAGACAGATCCTTTTAGCTGCAGCCTAATAAAGGCTACGTCCAAATGCCAGCATTAAATTAGGTTACCCAGCAGTGCCATTGGCTTCAGCCACTGATGCACTCAGCCAGATCTCCCTGAGAGAACAGATATTTCTAATCAACTCCAAGACCTGAGCTTTTTCTATATTGAGACATGCACACTATGTCTGATATGATTCCTCTCTGGTTTCCATTCCAGTAGGTCACCTAGCCAGAAGGGATCAAAAATATAAGCCCTGGAGAGATAGAGGGGAGCCAGTTAACTGTATCCTTCTAGTTACTCTGACACCAAGCTTCTACGTGACAGAAACCTTTGAAGAGCTCAGGAACACAGCTCATTTGGAATAGATAAATCCCAGGGGAGTGAGGGGATCACTTCAATCAGACGATACAAGGGCTTCACTGAATTCCAACAGCACAAAAAACCAAATGGAAACTTAAGGAAATCAGAGAGACAGAAAATGTCTGTGACATTAACGGTGGGAGCGAGCCTGGAAGTGCTGGAGAGCTACAACATAGTTCTGATGCATGCGTTTGATGATGCTGTGCAATATTTGCACACAGTGCATTATTATGGAGACTCAGTAACAAACAGTAACTATACTTTGATGTCCCTTAACACTGACTCAGGGCTTACTCTCTCTCTATCAACCCATTCCTGCCAGAGGAATGGAGCACATCTGCTCCAACATGCCCTATCTGGCATATGTGAAGCAGGACCCATGTGATTAGCACTCTGGTCAGTTCAGATCCATGGACTCCAGAGGAGATACAGCTATCTGGTACCATATTACCCATTGCTCAGTCCTAATGACATAGCCAATGTCACAATTTATGCCCCAACACCGCAAATATGAGGGGGGTGCAGCAGTCCCGTTGCATTCTTCACTGACAGCCAACATTGATCAAGTCATTGCACAAGCAAAAGCAACAGCCTCTCCTGTTTCAGGAATTTAAGTGGGCAGTTGGGCCTGCAGGAGTGAGCTTCCACAACAGCACAGGAGGTAGAAAAACACATGGGGTTTGTCCACACATCCCACCACACGGCAAGGTTTGGTTCAACCCTTTGCGTTCGTTTTCACAGAGTTCTTCAGACATTCATAAAACAAATCTACTAGCAAAGTTTCTTCTCTTATTTGCTCTACAGTCTTAAACAAAGCCCAGATAAACAAGCAAGACAGTCATTCAAATGGCAATGCACATATTACTCACATCTGGAGCCACTTTTCATTGGCATATGCACATTAATCAATGCTGGAGACAAAGAGCTGAACTTTAGGCTTTTGTTGGTGACCTTACATAACAAATGCCGGCTTTGCAGTGTGCTGTTGTATTGCAACTCCTTGTCTTTGAGTGGTCAGTCTGATGGCACAGGTGCACATTTTTCAAGTGAGCTGTCACCATAAATCTGCCTGTGTCTATGAGGCTGCTAATAGGGTAACCTATCCACAAGTAATAGTTGTGTAATTTCAAACAAGAGAAAAGGTCCCACAAAGGGGGTATTTGCTCTTCAGTTTGACATTCTAACAGGATAGAGAGCAGGGCACCTTTTACTGAACCAATGTAACCTCTTTTGACAGGCTTAAAGACTAAAATGGAAGAGTCTCCTCTCTAACAGGAGCTGACTGGCTGGCCAGCCTTCTGTAGTCTTCTTTCCAGCAGTTCATATCGATACTGAGAATCATTTTTAATCTCATGAGAAGAATAAAATTGCCAAAGGGAAAAATCTCCATTGCATGTATGAAAATGACTGAACAGATCAGCCCAGGCCATTTTATAGCAAACTGGTGGCTTGAAAATAAATATTGCCAACACCTGAAAGATGGAAATTTGAGGACCAAAGTGTTTGGTGCATTAAGAAACTGCATTTGCTCAACAATGAAGTTCTCACCTTCTCCACATCCTACACCACCTCATGTATTTTGCAGAACACGAAGAAAATGCTGAGGGCATTTTGAGAAAGTCAGTAGCGCCAATTCCTCTAGGTCTGTTGGGGCTTTCATACTCTACTTGTCTAAGTACTGTTCTCTGCTGTGACCATTCCTGGCCCACAGAGGGACCAAGCAGTTTTATCCAAATGACAAAAGCGTAACATTCAGACCTACAGTTCAATATGCCAGCTAAACACTGAAAGGAGATTGTTTTCAGATGCCTGAGCAGCAGTAGCCTATAAGCAGCCCTGGGATCTCTGCATCCCAGGTGGAGTGGCTGGTGTCTCAGAAAGTAAATACGAGAATAATACTTGCTCTTTATTTTCAAATTTTAATATTAAACTATACTGCCGTTGCAGTCTTTCCTTTGCAAAAAAACAAAACAAAACAAAAAACCCCACACGAGCAAGTCTACACACAATATTCCTGTCTGTCTTTCCATTTGTGCCGGGATCTCAGAAATCACAAGCTAAATGGAGTCCTACTTGGTCAGTATTTAGAAGTGAGATCTTGAAGGAAAAAACCTGTGCTGTGAGAAATACATTTGGTGGCACACTTTCCTCTGAGTACTGAATATAATGCTCTCGCATTGTGCTAAAGAGATCTGTGCTGCTAGACATGGCATCTTCTGATTAAGACACCTCTTGTCCCCCAGCTCCTTCTTGCAGTCATCAGAGAACCCACAGCACTGTTTGTACGAGCCCTGGGGAGATCTCAATATTACTTTTCCTCTCAAAATCCCCCTTCTGGCTTTAATTAGATGCAGGATTCTTCTTCACTTCCTGTCCTAAACTACTTAATACTGCTGTGTGCTGTTAACTACCAAGTTCCACCCCAGAACAGGGTAGGGTGCACTTCAGAGTTGGACAGAGTGGATGTAACAATTCCTAGAGGGGCTTTATGAGACATCTGAATAAAAAGAGCATGCGGACCGTAGAGGAATTATTTCCTGCTCCTTATCCCAACCCGAGTGGTCAGAGACTCCCTATAGCAATGTCATTTCTAGGCACAATGGAATGCATCAAAAGGGCCATGGCGGGCTCAGTAGAAATCCTTTGGTTTATGCATAACGATTTAAACATTAACTTCAACATTCAAAACCAAATCCTCTCAGAGTTCCTTAGCAATGCAGTTCAGTCAGCATCCACAGTGAAGGGAGTTCAGAAACAGGTTTGACAGTCGGATGGCAATGAACTAATTTAGTCCTTTGTCTTCCTCCTACTCTATACGCCTATTCACTTTTGCAGAAACTCCGGAATTTGGGATGGTGTCCTTTGGTTGTTCAGCTACAGGGGGGATGATGCAGCAGCACTGTATGTTGCCTGCCACACGGGGGATGTTACTGTATCAGGAATCACTGTCAGGTAGATCACAAGCTCACCAGCACAACTGGAGAGAGAGAGAGCGAGCGAGCAGAAGCAGCATGGGTTAAAATAATTCTGATCACCATTTGTATGATGCACTGTTGCAGGGATGGGGAATTCTATTTTCCTTCTCCCTCAATGGAATTTATTTTATATGCATCTGAAGTCTGGAGTAAGACAGCTACCAACTTAAGGGCCTGATCCTACAAACCCTTGCTAACACCAGCAATCCTTCCTCCTGAAGTCAAGAGTGACTACTAATCTCACTACAGGTTAAGATTCTTTGTATCTGATGTGCGGCAGGCCACTTGAATCCACTTGATTATAATGAGGACTGATAGCAGTCCACTCAAGTAATGAAATGCATGTGAAAGGCTGGAAGACTTCAATCCAGATGTGTAAGTGAAAAACTGCAACTTGTGTAAGTCCAGTGTTGTAAACTCTTGCGATTTTATCGTGTCACGATATTTGGTATTTTTCTTAAGGCCCCAACTCTTCAACTCTTGTTATTTTATGAGAATCTCAACTTTAGAAAAAAAAAGTTAATTTTTAGCCTTGTGGTTACAGAGAAAAGTTTGAAAACGTGTCCCAGATGCGCCCTCAAGGTTTAACGAACAGAAAGCAAATAAAAAGAACCCAATATTTTTTTTTTTTTTAATCTCATGATCTTTCAACACTTCGGTGGAGATAGCAATACTGGAAACCATTGATATCCTAGATGTCCAATTTCTACGTACTTGTCTAGATGGGGAAATTCAGCAGCATAATTATATCTGTATAATTATATTACTATAGCTGCATTGGTACAACTCCCGAAGCGAACAATTTTATTCCCACATAGACTTATACTAGCATAACTACTGCAGTATAATTATACTGGTAAGTTTCCCCAAGCCCTAAGAATGTGCATGTTTGTGAAAATGGAACTGAAGCTACTGAATTCCAAAGCTGAGTTTTGAAACTTTTGGCAGCAGTCATCTTCTTAATGGAAGCAGTAGACTGTCTGCAAACGGAAACATGACATTCCATGTTCTGGTAGCAGTGGGGCATGAGAAAGGATGGCAGTTGAGCACAGCAAGTAGGACATCTTGGCCGTGATGTAGCACTTCCAGACCACCAGTCTCTGTGCTGAGTTCATCTAGCGAATTACCAGAAAATTTGCACTCTGTTGTACAGTAAGAGGTGAAAGTTTTCCCAAATAAAGTTGCTCTTGCAGAGTGAGTGTGAGGCGTTTCATGCAGAATGCTTCTACTGTTCTGGAGGCTGGGGGGCTGGGGAATGACAGTAACATCCTGCAGGCTTGGGTACTCAACCGACAGGTTGAAGATTTTTGGAAGTAAGAAATTAGCAGTCAAGAATATCCTACAAACAGTGAGTAAGATAAAGCCTTCTCTCCCCCAAACTGTGCCTTCATTTCAGTGGAGCTATTGTAGTCTGTATTCAATATGACCCTATTCTCTTATGCTCGCCACAATCACCCCACAGTCAGTCACCAGCACTGCTTTTCTACACAGTCCATTTCCCCCAGTCATTTAATTTCTTTAAAGAAAAATAAACCTATCTGGAGAGTTTAACATTACCTCCAGCGGCTGCTGAAAATGCTAACGTAACACACCTATCATCACAGGTTTTGTTCACTGGGAACAGAATGATGACTGGTAAGTTCCCCAAAAGAGGCAAGGGAGGTATTGCAAGAGACACTCTGAAGAGGAATAAACGAGCCACTTAATCATACTGCAAATAATGCTCACTCACTTTTGTAAAGCTGATCAGAGATGATACAAGTGCCAAGTGCCATTTCAGTCAACAACAAGGACATACCGAAATAGCAATTTTCAGCTGTAAACCAAGAAGCAGGTCTACCTGCAGAGCAGGGGAGGCAGCCTAAGCAGTTTGCACAGGAGCATGACAGTCACCCTCAGGTTTGTTGACTTGATGTGTCGGGAATGCCTCCATTACACAGTATTAGCATGATTAAACATGACTGGTCAAAAGAGTTAGCAGACAGGATACTGACTAGGACGTAGCTGTCCATGTAGACTGGGTCAAATCATGTCAGCTAAGCACAATTTGACCCAGACCTGACAACATTTGCAGGCTCAAGTGAGAAAAACCAGCCCTGCCACTGCCTCAGACAGTTTTGGAAGTGTGTATAAGATTTCTTATACAGTAGAATCTCAGAGTTACACCTCGGGAATGGAGGTTGTTTGTAACTCAGAAATGTTCCTAACTCTGAACAAAACACGGTGGTTCTCTTAAAAGTTTACAACTGAACATTGACTTAATACAGCTTTCAAACTTCATTATGAAGAAGAAAAATGCTGCTTTCCCTTTTTTTTTTTTTAATAGTTTACATTTACCACAGTACTGTACTGTATTCACTTTTCTTTGTCTCTGCTGCTGCCTGATTGTGTACTTCTGGTTCAAAATGAGGTGTGTGGTTGACTGGTCAATTTGCCACTATGAGGTTCTACTGTACCACATTCTTCACTCAGGGTCGTGTGTGAAGTCTCCTGGTCCCAACTGCTGCTACCCTTTCTTCTTTGGCATAGCAAAGGCTGCAATTTTCTGACACTAAAAGTCAATGCAAATACATAGCAAGATTTAGCGATCCAAATTCTAGATGTTCAGAACCAAAGGATTCAAGTGAAAGGTGTATCCAGCATTTCATTGCACTTTTTGCTACAAATCAACCCATTCTGTTTTCCATTTAACAAATCTGCATTGTACGTACTCTACCCCATTGCCCTTCTATTTAGTGCTCTCTGTTAGAGGGAAAGAAACAGTCAAACTCGGAGGCTGGTCAAACTTTCGGGAGTATCCTCTAATGGTTAAGAGTAGGCCTGTGCAAACGAGGACTCCCGACTCATTATAAGACTTTGGCTATCCCTTATAAAAAGATGATGATACTTCACAGGAGCTTAACTAACATCTGTGAATGCTTTTAAGGTATGGCTACACTGCAGTTAAAAACTTGCAGCAGGCCTGTGCTAGTGACTTGAGACCACGGGGCTCAGACTAAGGGGCTGTTTAATGGTGGCAAAAACATCCAGGCTCAGGCTGGAGCCAGGGCTCCCTTCGACATAGACTGGCTACATAGGAGGCCTTACAGCGGTGCAGCTGCAGCAGTACAGCTGTGCCGCTTTAAGGTCTGTCGTGTAGACAGCCTTAGGCTATAGCTACACTTGCAGAGTTTTTGCGGTCAGTTTCCAGCGGTGATAGTGACAGGTTGGTGTACTCACTCACTTCCACAGGCATCAGAGTGTTTACATTTGAGCATTTCCATTGCCGATGAGAGCAGCGATCCCACAGTGCAGCTCTCTCCATTTTGATGATAGGTCTTGTGGAAAGGGGGCAGAGGGGATCACGGGGCATCCTGGGTCCCTGAACAGCCTCCTCTCCCCAAACACTGATCAGCTCCAGGAGCTCAGTATTTGCTCCGTGGAGCAGGCATTGTCACCTGGCCAGAGAAGTGAGCACTTGCCGTGAACACAGGAAAGAGTTTCAAAGTTCCCAGGGCTTTACTGGGGGAGGCGTGGGTGTCTGTTTACCTGGCATCAGAGCAGCAGAGCTGCTGGCCAGAGTGATCACCTAGACACTGTGGGACATCCTGTGGAGGCTAAAAGCTCTGTAAACAGGAAGAACGTGTCTTCACTTGCACATCACTGCAAAAGCATCACTGGTAAGAGCTGTACTCCTCTCATGGAGGCGGTTTTCTTTTTGCAGTCAAACTTCTGAGTTTCACCGCAAAAAGTCATTGGCAAGTGTAGACGCTCCCACAGTTATTGCACAAAAAAGGGACTTTTTCCACTTTAAATTGCAAATGTAGGCATGCCCTTATTGAAAGTTACATTCAGAAATGGATAATACTGGTAAGAGTGAGTCAGTCAGTCAGTCTCTCTCATACACACACACTAACATGCTGAACACTTCGAAGTTTATTGCCACTAGTTCTATTCAAATTAAAAGTCAAGAGTTATCGACTTTGCCTACACACAAGTTGCACTAGGTTGATTCACAAACTGGTTTAGGTTAATTTAGTTAAACTGGTGCAAACCCCTATGTGGACACACACAACCTGGTTTATATAAATGTATAGTAACCAGCCTACATAAATCAATTTTAGTTAAATT
This sequence comes from Malaclemys terrapin pileata, assembly GCF_027887155.1. Classification (NCBI taxonomy): domain Eukaryota; kingdom Metazoa; phylum Chordata; order Testudines; family Emydidae; genus Malaclemys; species Malaclemys terrapin. The sequence continues at coordinate 33,256,508 of NC_071519.1, forward strand.
GGCATAACTCACGGGCAGACAAGGCTTAAATCCACTCTTCATTCAAAAGCAGGTTTAAGCACAGTGCCTCAGCCTAGTCCCAACCAGACATTTTCCCACCACACAATCTGGCTTGCTGGCAGTCTGATTGAGATGCAGAGACGAAATACAAATCAAAAATGAGGTGAGGGTACGAGGGAAATCATGTTGAGGAAGTTACCCAGTACTGGCCCACATTCCATGGAGCACGGGCCAAGTGCTCTGATTACCCCCTTATTTTCATGACACTGGCTATGAAGATAATGGGACACGTCTGGAAAGGCCTAGTAAATCAGACGATACAATGCAGGTTGCTCAAGTCTATCTGCTGTCTTTCCCACACATGTACAGAAGTGCACATCACACTGCATGTGGGAGTAGAGATGAAAAGCAGCTTGCATGTGTTCAGCTCTGCACCTCATCATCAGAGGAGAAAAGCGGAGAATCTGAGGGGGAGAGAAAAGAGAAGGGAGGAGAGGTGCAAGGACGTCATCAGGGGGCACAGATCCTGCGGGAGGCCAGGTTGCCTGGAAACAGAACAAGGAAGAAGAGGAGGAAAAGCCATTAGTTGGAAGAAAGCTGAAATGCTTTTTATAACGCGAGTTCAACCCGGGCCTCAGTAGGGCCATTGTGGGGAGACTAATCAGCCTGGCTCAAGATATTCAAGTGTGTGCAACTGCTGCAGAGACTGATTTTTTTAAAAGTACATTTCAAACTGTACATTAAGTACAGTGACCAATTCTATTATCACGTGAAATACGTTAGTGAACTAAAACGTGAGAGATATAAATTTACGTTTGCTTCCTTTCACACCGGTTAATAGAAAGATCGGTATAAACTCTATTGTTATAGCTCATGACATCACAGTCTAGAACAAAAGGTTACAGAGTCCTGTGACAACAGCTATCTATACCTCCAAGTTCATACAAGCCAGTCTAGAGATCTATTCTGATCCCATTTAAACAACTAATATGCAGTTAATACATGGATTTTACTGTACTGATTTAAAAAAAAAAAAACCCTGTGGAAGAGCAGACTATCAAGAGTTCATCTACTCTGTCAGTTGGGCCTGTTTGTGCTAACATTAGTGATACCTAGTGTAATATTCCAGTTCATGAATGCTGAAATCTGGACATATCTGAGAAAGTTGGGAGAAGATGCTGTAATCACAAGACACTGTCTCCATCCACTGACTGGGAGGAAATCACACTCAAGCATTTGTACTGGTATAGCTGATTGATGAGAGTTAGCCACTATCAGAATGAGAAAGGCACAGTCTGTTCCATTACTGGGGGGCTTCCAGCTGAATATTATTATGGTTAATTCCATAACAAACCAACAGCACTGTTCAACTCCTCTGTACACCACTGACCTGGACATCCCAATGAACAGGTAGGGGTGGGAGTACACAGAGGAACTCATTCATTTGTTCATTTATAAATAACAATCATCTCTTTACTTTGGGGCTTTTCTACAGCAGAATATTTTTCATTTGTACTGTTTCTACGGATTCGACTGTTAAGGTAAATACATACAGAGGAACATCTGAAAAAGGTCTCTGGAACAGGGGCTGTCTAATGGAGTGCCTCACACTCCAACAAAAGATTAATATTATACTTCACACCTGACTACCTATTTATGTGAGGTTTTTAAACTCTTTGAGATGTACTTTAGATTTAAGACACTTTCTTTAGATGCACTTCTAAAATCCTAAGTGCATTTTATTGCAAAACTGTCAAACAGCCAATACTAATAAAACTAAAAACCAACTGTCTCTAACAAGGTCAGATCAGTGAAACAACTGTGATAAAATATCATATTAAAGTGATAGGATAGCTTGTAAAAGTAAGAGTGCATCCTATTAAACTGCAACTGATTTACTGTTACTGTGACCAGAACCAATTGACAGTGGGAGCAGGACTCAGGCCAAACATTTCAGCTAACATGTCCAATTCATTCCGCCTGCCAGTGTCAAGACCAGCTTGTAAGATCACCTGTCTCTTAATGAACATGTTTCTTAGCTTACTAATGTTCTCGCTGCTGTCAGCAGAGTTGGAGGGAATAATGTCAGCCCAGCAAGCCTGTTACTCACTGACACTATATTAGAGCACTAGAACATTAGACAGAGTTGCTTAGCAGCAGTTTTGGAAACGTAGTCACATGCAAGAACAAAGTTGTCACAGCAGGCTGTGTACCAAGAATGCTGAACAGCAGCCGCCACCAGTCTCTCTGCTGAGAAACTGAACTGTAGAGAATAGCTTCCCTGCAGTGTGTTTGAGGAAAGATGGAGGAAGAGCCATGCTCAATCTTTTTAAAAGTATGCTTTGGGAAAGACCAACCCCCCAATACCAGCACAGAGTCCTTACAAAGCTGTTGGGATACTGGGAATACAACAGATTCAAAAAAATGGAATACTACTGTAGCAAAGCCCGCTAAATATACACTTCGCTCAAATTAAGACACAAACAATGAATACTTTTTGATGACAAGGAAAGAGTTTGGGGTCAGCATTAATAAAGCTGTTAAGCAAACAATCAGATAATTATGAAGCTGGAGAGAGAAAGCTATTCTGTTCATGCTTCCTCTGATGGCCAACCTGATTGCTACTGGGTGCTTTCCTGAGCAGCATGCACATAATCTGCAGAAGTTAAAGAAATGCTTTTTCAGGCCCTGTAAGATGTTCAAAGATAAAGCAACAGCCTACTCCAGATTTAGAAAATGTAATACCTGAGACAGTGTTCTGACCAAATGATTAATGTGAGAGGCACATGTGACATAAGTGCAGCATATTAAGCACGGATGGCTTTGAAATGAGAATTTTGTCCTAAACCTGGGAGATCACAGCTCAGAATTCACTGACATGGTCATGCACTAGTAAAAACGATGACAAGTTTTTCAATACAACATTAGGGCATGACTGGGAAAAAAAAATTTAAGAACCAGGCGCTTTCATCACTGACAATTACCCAAGTGTACGTGGGGATTTTTCCATTATCCAGTGATGAAGTTCACAACTGGAAAATGACTGCAATGACACTACTAGACATTGAATAAACCTGGCAGGAAGGAGGAGGGGGAAGTGGTTTCTTTTCAGTCCAGTATTTCGACAACCAAATTGTGGGAAAAGAAAAAGCAAATGACAGCTTAAAAAAAATAAATAAATAAAAATCCATAGATTCCAAAGCCAGAAGGTACCATCATGATTCTCTAGTTTGACCTCCTGGCCATAGAACTTCCCCAAAGTAATTCCTGGAGTATATCTTTCAGAAAAGCATCTAAACCAGATTTTTAAATGGCCAATAATGGAGACTCTACCACCACCCTTGGTAAATTGTTCCAATGGTTAGTTACTCTCACTGTTAAAAATTTATGTCTTATTTCTAGTCTGAATTTGTCTAGCTTCAACTTCCAGCCATTAGATCATGTTCTACCTTGTCTCTCCTAGACTGACGAGCCCATTATCAAATATTTGATCCCCTTGTAGATACTTATAGGCTGATCAAGTCACTCCTTAACACTATAAGGCACGATTTCTAATCCTTCAAACATTCTCGTGGCTCCTCTCTGAACCCTCTGCAGTTCATCAATATCCTTCTTGAGCTGTGGACACGAGAATCAGACTCTGTATTCAGGTAACAGTGCACCAGTGCCAAACACAGAAATAAAATAAAGTCGCTACTAGAGATTCCCCTGTTTACGCATCCAAGGATTGCATTAGCCCTTCTGACAACCGCGTCACACTGGGAGCTCAAGTTCAGCTGATTTTCCAACAAGATCCCCAAATCTTTTCCAGGATAGAGTTCCCCATCCTGTAAGCATGGGCTACATTCTTTGATCCTATATGTATACGTTAAGGCATAATAAAACTAATTGTTTATTTGCACCCAGTTTACCAAGCATTCCAGATCCCTCTTAATCAGTCACCTGTTCTCTTCATTGTTCATAAATCCCGACTGGATTAAAAAAAAAAAAACCACACACACACACCACTCAGGGAAGTTTTTAAGAAACATTCAAACAAGTTTCCAACAAGCGCCTTCTGCAGATTGCCATGATCAGACAGCAGTTTCTATGGAAACACAAGTAAGCATCAGAGCCAGTAAGTAAGCATCAGAGCCAGTAAACCTCTTGTTAATTTCCTACAGTTGTGAGTGCCCAGGATCATGCAGGTACTGTAGTCAGCAGTGTTTTATATCTCAGGGATGAATTATCTTCATTTCCCAGACCTGGTGATTTCAGGAAAGGAGATTCAGCAAACCAAGGCCAGCCACATTCTCACAGTGATGACCAACCCATCCAACACCGCCTTTAATCACTTTTACCTATTTTATACATATACTATACATTATGGCACCATGGGATTACACTCCTATTTTTGGAAAGGGAAAAAGACAATGCTTTGGTGTGTTCCAATCACCATAGCATCACTTTGCTTTCATTCCAAGCGCACTGTTCATGCTGGTTTTTCTTGAGTGTGTTAGGCCCCAACAAGGAATCTACACCATCTACAGCAAGATGGGTTTATGCCCGGCCAATCAGCCACAGAGCAGATTTTTACCGTTAGACAAATTACTGAATAAGCCCGAAAGTTTTGGCACAGGAAGAACGAGATGTATACAGCTTTTATTGATGTAAAGCGGCCTTTGACTTGGTTGATCATCGCTCCCTTTCTGCCTGCAGGCTAGTGGTGCATCTGGCAAGCTCCTCAACCTTCTCATAGAAATGCACTGCCAAAGAGTGAGCTGTGTGTGCTTACATACTAGGACATCCGCTTAGTGAGAGTACAACAGCAGCGCCCATCCAGGTTGTGTGGCTGTCCCTAATCTGTTCAATACCATTATTGATCAAATGATGGAAACTGTCACTAGCCACATATTGAGAATGGTACTACTTGACTTTTTCATAACAGAGCTGGAATGTGGATGACGCTGCTATCTTCGCATCCTCACAAACTAATCTCAGCAATTTCCTGATATATTTATGGAAGAAGCAAGTAAACTTGGTCTTCAAGTCAACTGGAAGAAAACCAAACTGATGAAAGTGGCTGATAGACCTCTACCCCGCTACGTAATCAATGGACAACGTGTTGAATTTGTCAACTCATTTTAGTATCTTGCTCTGTTGTCACTATGACGAGGAAAGTTGCCTTGCTGACGTAAAACACTGAATCAGGAAGTGTCATGCAGGCTCTTTGGAACTGTCTGTTGCATCAAGGCCACATATCAATTCAGACTAAGATGCGTATCTATGAAGCAGCAGTGGCTTCTGCCCTTTTGTATAGCTCTGAAACCTGGGTCACACACATACAAATGTGCCAGTTGGACTCTTTCAACATGAAACAGCAACACCTATTGAAGGCATAGAGTATTTTCATCATTACAAACGCGGATGTCAGGCATCAAACCAACTAGCCTAATAGGTCTTCCCAGGTGACAACGCCAACTTAGGTGGCCTGGCCCTCTGCTCCATATGCTGGCATCCATACCAGCCCACCAGCTTTATGCATTCAATTCAACAATAGCTGGATGGGGAAGATCTCATCGACAGCCTTGTGCATGCTGGAGGGATGTCATGACTTCCAGCCTCGCCTGCCTCAGCTTTAATACAAAGCGGGCAGCAACACTGGCAGGAGACCAGGCTCTCCAGAATCAGGTGATCTGAAGTATACACTTCACGTTCCACGAGCAGAATTAATGAATGAATAATGAATATACTTTACACAAGCATACGAAAAAGGACAAATTTGCAGAGTGGTCCTGTTACAGAGCTGGGGACTCCTGAGTTCTAATTGCTGCTGCTGACCGGCTGTGTAACCTTAGAGAAATCCCCTCACTTCTGTGCCTAAAGTTTTCCCATCTGTAAGTGGGATCTACACCTCCCCCCTACACACATTGATAAGTCTTAATTAGAGACAAAAGGAGATACCATCAATGGCTAGAGAAATGGTTTTTAAATAAAAATAGTACCAACAATGCATGACCACACTGCTTGTATGTTATCTCTCTGTCCCGTCCCCCCCACCCCCCCAGCCCCAGCACTGTTCTTCAGGGCCAGGCTGTTCTTCCCTACATCCCTGTCTACGGCTTAGCACATTTGGGGCATTGTTGTAATAAACAGTAATTAATAGATGTCTATATAGCATTTTGAAGATGAAAAGCATTGTGAATGCTAAGCATTTCTTCAAGTATATGACAGGTCTCAGATCTCAGTAATTTGTCCCGTTTGCCCAGAAAGACATCTGAAACCTGTATTCCTAGAGCAGACAGAGCATCTGAACCAAATAAAGCAGGAAAATATGAAAAGTCAAATCTCATACACCAAATTTTAGCCCAGAGCAGATCCTAAGGATCAAGTTATCAGCTCCTAAGCAGAATCACAGTGAACATAGCAAGAGTCCTTAACTACAAGGCCAATATTGCCACTGTGATTGGTAGAGTATAGAACTCACGCATGTATACTGTTTACCAGAGCTAACACAGGCCCCAATCCTTTGGAGTACACCCCTCGTGCAGCCCTTCTGCCAACAGGACTGGGGCCCCAAGTAATTGCAGGGGTCCACTCAGACAGAGCAGTGTGCAGAATCAGGCCTTTGTAGCTAGGAACATTTATTTATAAACACACACACTTGTTCAAGCTACTGACTCAGTCAGCCTCAAAATATTGACTATTTGAGATACTTTTTTAAAACAGCTACTGTTTACATCTCAGAGATGCATGCATTTAATTCAGTGTTTTTATGTTTCTGCCAAACCTAGTAACTTTAGTCTGCATTTGACCCTAAGAGAGAACTGAAATGATCGAATCACTCACGTACAAAGCTGTTTAAAAGACTACAATATTACTTACAATTCCAAGAATGCGACAGAATCAAAAATATTACCCTGCCAAACCCAAGGCCTTCAGCATGCCATCTCCACTCCCTGATTCAATTATAACTCTCCTAATTAGCTGATTTAATGACTGGTAAAAATTATTGGCAAACAAGATCCATTTCAAAATCTTGTGGTCAATCCCACCACTTTGCTTACATACATTTCAGATTCAGCAGGTAGAGGTCCCAGAGTTTAACAACGAAGTGGACAATTTCAGAAAGGGCAGCAACACTTAAACTGTAAGAGCTAAAGACTTCAAATATATTAACCCTCAAAGAAAAAAGAAAAAAAAAAAAAAAAAAGAGCACCAGAAAGTTGCAGCCCTGCCCAGCCGATATCACATGTACTGAATTGCTCAAGTGTTTCCTGAAATCTCTATGATGCAAAGTGACTTCTCCCCACACCAGATATCTATTGTTGTTACTTGCACTGGCCCAGAGGATATTAGCTAGTCATATTAAAATAAGTTGCACTGAAACCTCCACAAGGTTACAGCAGTGTCTCTGCTGCAAAGCCAGCAGGCAACAAGGTGGTAACGAAACTCCATAACTAGGTCTTCACTACAGGGGGGAAGGGGGTCGATTTAACATATGCAAATTCAGCTACGCGAATAGCGTAGCTGAATTCGACGTATCGCAGCCGACTTACCCCGCTGTAGGGACGGCGGCAAAATCGACCTCTGCGGCTCCCCGTCAATGGCGCTTACTCCCACCTCTGCTGGTGGAGTAAGAGCGTCGATTCGGGGATCGGTTGTCGCGTCCCAACGGGACGCGATAAATCGATCCCTGAGAGGTCGATTTCTGGTGGGTAGTGTAGACTTAGCCTAAGTATCAGGATTACAAAAAAGAAAATGAGTTCAGAACTTTTTAAACTGACAAAAGAGGCAAAAGACCATCACAACAAGTCAGGAAACTCATTAGAATCATCCAAACCATACCTCAGTGGAATGGGTTTGACACCTGTAATCCATAGCCATGTTCATTTAACTTCCAGGTTTGGGGTTCTTCCTCATTATTTTACACCACAGTCAGTCATTGTTCCCTGCAATACCTTCTCCCCGCCTCCAAACGTTTCTGAAAGTCTCTGGAGTAGGGAGGGGGCCATAAGGACAAGGTGGTAGTAGTAGTAATAATGGCCAAGTCAAAGCTCACTACAGCCCATTAACCTTTTTAGGGCTGCTCTACACCCATCTTTTGGCTTAGAGAATTACAGGCTGCTTTTGCCTCCGAACTTTGACAAATGCAAGTTCAGTAAGATTTAAAGGAAAGTACCAGAATGGCAGTCACCCATTTTTCACTGCAGCTTATGTTTCATTACAAAGTTTGGTTCAAACAAAGCCATAGAAACACACATACACTCTCTTTCTCTCTCTGTCTCTAAGAAGCAGAAATCTGGGGGGTAAAGGTACCTAACCAGAAACACATGCTCATTCAGTCCTTCCTCCACAAACCTCTCAATAAGCCACTAACAGCCGCCTGAGGCTAGAGGAGATTCTAACACTTATTTCAATTAATAGTTTGCTTGTGTTGTCAGTGCCAAGTGTCTGCTTCACTCTTTACCCTTTGTTGCTTCATTTTACTCCCCATGACAGCTTCAATTAGGGTAAATGCACATTTCTGGGGGCCCATGTCAAAAATTAGTTTAAAAATTCATCTGTCTTATGACAAAGCCAGCTATGAGGGAGGCCGGGTTTAAGAGACAGCCTTCTGCTGCAATAGCTCCACATACTATCTTTTTAAAGAATTGGCTTTCATTTTGGTCTACAACTAATTCATAGGAGCTGACAGTCCATTTCTGGCACAAATACCTGGATTCAGTTCAAGGAATCAGAAGTGGTTTAAGCACTCAACTAGTAGGCTACTCATCTAGAGGTGAAAAAACATGCCTAGAAAGCTAAAACTCCATAAAGGAGCAGCCTCTGGGAGAAGCATAGTCAATTTGAGTGTTACACAACACTCACAGCATTAATACTAGTTTTAGGACTATCTCACGTAATAATAGGATCACCCGTCAGCAAGTGTGAAAAATCAGGACAAGGGATGGAGGCTAAAAGGAGCCTATATAAGAAAGACCCAAAAATCAGGACTGTCCCTATGAAATCGGGACATCTGGTCACCATACATAATAACAGATGTTCCTCTTCATTTGTGAGCCATAAGAAAAGACGAATGAAATCCTACGGAGTCTCAATGGCAGAGTCTTTTACATTAACGGGATTGCTACAAACCTCTCACCTTTCTGAGGGATCCCGCTCAGAAAGCTGGCACTTGGTCTCACAATACACAGTACCTTCCCCCCCACAAACACATGTGTATAGAGTTTGCAAGTTCCAGAAAGGCATTCCCCCCCCCTTTTTTTTTTTTTTAAAATCAAGATGGCAAGGAATCCCCCTCTCTCCTTATTTTCAATGATTGTAACCAAGTGGAGGAAAAGAGACATTCTGTAAAGAAAGGGTTGTTGATCTACTGGTCAGAGTAAGGTACTGGGAGGACATCTAAGTTTTATCATGAGTTCTGGCTGATGTTAAGCAAGTCATTTTCCCCTCTGCCTCAGTTTCATGACCCTGTACAATGGAGTTACTATATACCTACCTCATGGGGTGCAGTAAAGCTTAATTCTGGTTTAGAATGTTTGATCCTCGAATGAAAGGGACTATAGGAGAGGCAACATATTATTTGTACCCAGATACTACACAGAGCGCTACCAGATAGACAGGAGGGAGGTTAGACTATGTCAGGGATCAGCAACCTTTCAGAAGTGGTGTACCGAGTCTTTATTCACTCTAATTTAAGGTTTCGTGTGCCAGTCATACATTTTAACGTTTTTAGAAGGTCTCTTTCTATAAGGTTTTTAAAATGTTTAAGAAGCTTCATTCAAAATTAAATTAAAATGCAGAGCCCCCGGACTGGTGGCCAGGATTTGGGCAGTGAGAGTGCCCCTGAAAATTAGCTCACGTGCCGCCTTCGGCACGCATGCCATAGGTTGTCTACCCCTGGACTATGTGTTTATGACTCACCATTGCAACCTGTTGGATCACAATTATGCTATATAGGAATCCTTTAAAGAATTATACTCAACACCCTACCACTTTCAAACACTTATGTAGGACCACTATGACCACAGGAAGGAATGGGCTTGGTGGGTTAACAGCCTTTGCATAACTCGCTGGGCTTGTGGTCCCCAAGGTATACAGCAGAATGGGTCCAGGTTGGAGTGTAAGAAATAAGAGGTTCAGTTCCTTGTCAATACTGAAGTACATTGTCAAAACAAGAGCGTCTCAGACTCTGAACCAACGTGTCTCATGCCTGGTTAAATAATAATATATGGAGATATACCTATCTCATAGAACTGGAAGGGACCCTGAAAGGTCTTCGAGTCCAGCCCCCTGCCTTCACTAGCAGGACCAAGCACTGATTTTGCCCCAGATCCCTAAGTGGCCCTCTCAGGGTTGAACTCACAACCCTGGGTTTAGCAGGCCAATGCTCAAACCACTGAGCTATCCCTCCCAGCAGCCCCTCCATGTTCCAAATGCCTGTGCAAAATACAAAGCATGTGTTGTGTGTGTCCTGGCTTAAGGTCAGGAATGGAAGTGAATTTCGTGGCCTCATGCTTGTAGCCTCCATTCATGCACACTCTAAAGTTAAAATAATGATATATGCTATTTCTGAAGAGTTGGCTCTCGGCTGCAGCCCAGGACTCAGGTGCCTTTGGAGAGTTTCAAGGGGAAATCTGAACAGTGCCAGAGCTCTCGATGCCTGGCTCACATCAGTGCTATTATAGTTCCCAACTTGCATGAGCAATTGATACACCCACCAATTTCGTAAGATAAAAAGTGAGGGGTGTGTGCGTGCTTTCTGAGCTGGGAGACATTGCTATTTTGGAGGTGGATTTCAGAATTGTGATTTGAAAAATCTAATTTTAGCTTTTACATTTTGGTCTGCTACTGTAAATCAAACTCTGAAGAACTAGGACACCAGCCAACACATGAACATGGGCAGAATAAGACTGGGCTTCTATAGGCATTTGGTGTGAAGAATAATGTTCTTAAAAGATTTAATTTCTTGGGAATGTTTAAATACTGAAAGACAAACACTGAATCTGAGCCATGCACTAAATACAGGTAAAGGCAGCAAGGGCACGTGGGTGTAAAGCCACAACCTGGAACTCACTCAATGCCTCTCCTTGTAAACCCTACACTCAGGAGCCTGCAGAGAACAAAGCCTCTTTATCCTCACACAAACCACAGGAAAACAAAAAACAAACAAATAAATCCCACCTAAGGAAGCATTCTGGGGTCTTAAACAAAACAAATCTGCAGCACTAAACTTTATACATTTGAATTTTTGGATTGTGAATTTTTGCTATTACACGCACATGCTGCTACAGATCAGTTAACTACTAAAAACTCAGGGAATTACTAAGCAATAGCTTTATATTTGGCCTGTACATTGATGAAGCAAGCAAGCTGGTTTAATAGTTAGAGTAAAGGTCAAGAAATCAGGATTTGATTTGCTGCATGTCCTTCCTGAGGCGACTTGAGTACCTCAATTTCTCCATGTGTATAATGGTGAGAGTATTGCAGAGCTTGGCTCTATAAATGCAGTGTACTATTCCTGTCTTGTCTTCTGGGGTTTTTATCCATCGTGGGGAAAACCAGATAAACAAGTACTGATACTATGCACTTAGTGATGTTTTGTTTTAATTAGACTTGGTAAGCTGGTCAATTGAGCATTTATTATTTGACCATGGTCAAATACTGTCAAGTATTCCAGCCAGAATGCCCTGAGGTAGGCAGCAGCCTACCTGTCTGGTTGCATCATGCTGCTTCTGTCTGGTTTAGAACTTTATTTCTTTGTGCTTCACATATTTCTAAGTTAAAATAACTTAAGTAACTTGTTTTTTATAATAAAACAAATATCCAAGGCTAAACCTACTACAAACCATGAACTCTTACGCTTTTGTTACTGACCCAATGACTTAAAATATTTGACAATATTTAACTAATATTTGACCAGTCAAATGACCAATTTTTGGACTGATCAAATGTCCAACTCTAGTTTTAATAGGCTGAAGATAGTAACTTTCTCAGAAAAAACAGATACAGATACTAAATTAGTTTATCATAATAAGGAAAAAGAGTATAAACAGAAAACAAAGTAAGAACCGTGTAACCAAATTAGCCCCAGCTAATAAACAGAGAAGGTACAATGAACAACAGCTCAATAAATCCTGTAAACAAGAGATATAGAATGCAAAACGGCAGATGCATGTGGCTGCTGAGTGAACTTTGTATTTCAAAAACTCCAGCCATTCACAACTGCATGTGAACAGGGCAAAAAAAAAAAAAAATATATTCAAACAGCACAAAAGAATCATTTCTAGATCCTACTTTGTGGCGTGTGTTCTTCTTCCACACCCGTCAAACTGTTAAGTTCTGCTGTGTCCACTCTCGGAGGATTCTATTCAACACTTTTCCCAGGAAAAGCAAGTGTGTCACCCATTAACACTAGCAGGGCCAGCTCCGGCATTTTTGCCACCTCAAGCGGCACGAAAAAATAGAAAATTAAAAAAAAAAAAAAAAGCCGCGATCGGCGGCACTTCGGCGGCAGCTCTACCACTGCCACTTCATTCTTCGGCGGCAGGTCCTTCTCTCTGAGAGGGACTGAGGGACCCGCCGCCAAAGAGCTGGACGTGCCGCCCCTTTCCGTTGGCCGCCCCAAGCACCTGCTTGTTGCGCTAGTGCCTGGAGCCAGCCCTGAATACTAGTGGGAGTGAAAACTTGTACAAGCCTTATCTCTATCCCCTTCAATTTAGCAATGGGAAAATGGACCCAAAATCCTCTGCTGGCTAAATACATTAAATTTAAGTTCTTGTTCACATGCTAAGTACTAATGCAGGCAAGTTTATCATATAGTTCATAGTTTTTATAGGAGCTCTGGTGTATAAATTCATTTTAACATTCCTCATCCCATACAGCCATCGGTATTTTCTTCATGTAGCACAAGTGGGAATGACTGCAGATTATGCCAAGCACTCATTTACCAGTTTTTGCTAAATTATCCTTGCAGAAGTGCATCCAGTAAGAAGAGAGTGAGGCGTTTGACAGTAACTGAGCATCCAACGCTAACCAGAAACACTCAGGAAACTCAACCATGCAGAACAAAACCTAGAATTTAGTCATCTAATTTTGTTAGCTGGCTGCATGGGAATTTTGTAACCAAAGTCAATTTAAGATGCCTCCAATATAGAGACAACATGTTAGCACAGAACTGGGAGACCCAGAGACACAAATTGAGAAAGTTAGACAAACTCTAACTTCATATACCATATGATCAAACTTGTTAGTTCAGTCTGACAGGGCTGGCCATTTAGCTCAAGACTTCAGCCACAGTTCTGATTCCCTGCCTCTTATCACCCTTTATATAGAAATACCTCCAAATGCTGCTGCTACAGAGTAACTCTGCACAGCCAGAGTGAGAAGGGCACCTCCCCCGCTTTGCAAACTTGGCAGGTTATGTGAGAATTGGTACAACTAGGGTGGGCAAGCTGGAATCATGAGAACAGTTTTGGCTCCTAGATTAGAAGCCTGTAAAATTGGAAGCGGCACGCCATTTGTTTAAATTACCTTCTGAAGCCATGCTCCATATGTCAGAGTATACAGTTGCACTAGTACCACTGAATGCTACCAGGAGTAAATTGTTCCAAGATGCACATCTGCATTTACCAAAGATCAGACAGACAGGCTGCCAAGTCAGAATTTGACTCTCCCTATTCACTGGATTTTCTAAGGCACTTCTAACTGAAAAATTCCAAAATGGCAACTTGGAAAGGTAACAGTATTGGAGATATTTTTAGCATTTTTATTGCCTTCGTCTGTCCAATTCAAGGCAAAGGCCTCCCTAAGGTGTCATTGGGTATTAGCTTTAGGCCAACCAAGACCATAAGACTTAAAACTCCCTCTTTACCTAGATACTTGTATGACCTACATGGTTGTAGTGCCAGAGATCTTGTTATTAAATACATGGCAAGATCTCTCTTCTCTCTCCCACCACCTCCAGCCTACATGAGAAAGAGCTCAATTAATTTAAGAGGGAGCTTTCATGTCTCATGCAAAACTTTTCACAAACCAATATGGAAAATGTATTGAGGGAAAGCCAAGTAAAATAAATTGGTTTTGCATTAAGTTCTCAAAGCCGTGAAGTCCATGGTCACTTCTCTCTTAAAGGAGAGAGTTTTCCAGTTTAGGTCCAGCTCCTGCAAAAAAACTTGTCTCATGAATTCAGCACATCCCGGTTGCATTCAAGTCCATGGGAACCGAGCTGCCAGAGAGGCCCCAGGCACTGACATAAGACGGGTGATCTCTCAGGTAGCAGGACCAATCCCAGAGAGGCCTTTCACGGTCAGGACACAGACCTCAACCTGGACTCAGTTTAATAGGGAGCTTTTGCAGACATCGAACCATCAAAGATGGGCTCACAGTGACCCACGTTCCAAAACGCAGCAGACTGTCTGCCTAGCATCAGCTGGAGATTTCTCAGGCTGCATGGCTTTGCTCCTACGTATAAAAAGTTGCTATAAATTAGGCCTGAAAGTCACAAACATGCATCACTGGACAGTGCCACACTGGATAGGATCAGGCAAAAATCTTCTCACCAGTTGCAGATGAATATGGGCTATTTCCACCATGGCTGTTCAGATAGCTAAACTCCTACAAGTCCAAAATGAACATCAGGGTTGTCAAACAACTTAATCTCAGGGCAGACATCCTCTGCAGCCAGAAGCATTACAAAGGAGACAAATTCTTTGAAGCTCTTCCTTCTTCCTATCAGCGTTGCCTCAGTCTTGTCTGTCTGTCACTGGGAGTCCACAGTGAACATAGTGCACTCTTGTGAAAACCTATGCAGTGCCCACCCACAGTGTCTATACTTCAGTCTCTAGCCTTTGAGCTTTGCTTCAACTTTGATTTCTGCTCCATTTTTACTGTACATATGGGTAAAAATGTTGTGTTTTGTTTTTAGTGGAGAAGGGCTCAGACTGAACAGCTATATTGGATAACATGTTGCAGTAAAACTATCTACTTGCCTTCTGAACCAGGAACATCACAAGACTGCTATGTAAATGTCAAAACCCATGTAGTTCACTGGATTGCAGTTAATCTGTTTGTTGCTTGCTGGTTAACACTGTGACAAGCAATCATGAAAGATGCATTTGTATCAGATTCCTCAATAGTGTGTCAGTACTGTATGCACTGGGACACCGACAAATCTAGAAATTCTCACCCAGCGGCTCACACAACCCAAGCCTATATGTGCTGTAAGTGTCACAAACAGCCAAAACCCATTTTTAAGGTCAGGTTTTGATATCATTTCACATAGTTCTGAGTACTCTGTTCCCAAGACACTGTTCTTTGTTTAGGTTCTGAATGGAAACCAAGAGCTAACAACAGGATACTTAATTCTTAATCACTAACTTACATCATTCTCACCAACTCAGAAAGCATTACCTCAACCACAAAAAGCATGACCCTGGTTTTAAGAAAGTGTTCTGAATTCCCAAGACTTCTATATTGGATCAACTTTTATTTACAAGCCAGTCTCTCCAAAAGCTGAGCACTGTGCCTCAACAGAGTCTCCAGTTTTTAGGATTCAGTTTATTCCACAACCTATACATTGGTCAACCCATTTCCAAAAGGAATATAATGGGTTCTGAGCAGAAGCCTGGAGCAAGAAGATTTATGACAGCCTTGCAAGATAGTCCAGGAAAAGCCACCATCCCAAGCCCAATACCTTGCTTATTCATAGTTGACACTGATATTTTATTCAGATACTAAACTCCATTACTAGGCCTTTGCTAGCTAACGCAATGTGGCAAGTCGGATTTATAGCGAGTTCAATTATGTGTTCTTTTGCTTAAACTGATGGGCACTGAAAGTCCAAGAAGCTGGAAAAAAACTAACAGAATCAAGGTTTAATTTTTAAGAATTCAAGAGCTACACAGACTCCATAATCCAAGATCTTTCTATGCAGCTGCAAAGTTGTACATAAATGCTACATAGCTCTCCACTGGGCACATACTGAACCAATTATACAGGAGCCTTGTAAGACCCACACAGCCTCAGGAGCTACCACATTATAGATCAATGTCCTTATGTAAGACACAGTGACGTAAATACACTCTCCCTTAACACATGGAGAGAGCAGGATGAGTGAGCCTGAAGGAATCTCAGATCACATTTCCATCTTTCTCTACTCATTCACTTGTATCATTTGCAATGACCTTGCTCTCCAGGGACATATATTACCAGAAGTAGCTATACAGGATTTCTATTAACTTAACGTGTACCAGTAAGAGAAGAAAGCTAATATCTTGCAAGGGTGAGAAGTAATCTTTCCTTCTTGTAATGGAGACTGCAAAATGCTAGTATATTTACTGGTTGTGAGGTTAGAAATGCTAGAGAACTGGAAACTAGAGAAGCAAAAAAATGTCAATATTTCAGCTACAATATGATCTCATTGGAAAGAGACAGAACCAGAATTACTTGCATTTCATTTCACTTTCTTCAGGGTACAATAGTGTGGGGAAAAACACTGACTAGGTGGGCACTACTGCCTCCCCCCCTTCTTTTGGGGAAAGGGCATGTGCAAGGGAGGGAGAAAGAATTCAGAGTGGGGGGGGTCCCACAATGAAGTCACATAGTCACACCAATTAGGCACTATTTAAAAAACCCATATGCTTTGAGTATTCTTTGTAATGTGCTAGATGATACTCTGTATGTAGGGTTTCATTCAAGGATCAACTTGTCTATAGGATTTTTTAAAAATTAACTCTTGAACAATATATATTCTGTATAGCATCCCTCCCAAAACTACCCTGAGTCACCCAGTCTTGTTTGAGCAAAAAAGTATTCAGCATGAAAGTGAGTGTCCTGGGCCCATTAGACTAGAGCTGGGCGAAGAAGTTTTTTCCACCAACTCCACACACACAAAAAAGCAGCAGCAGCAGATTCGGGTCAGTCGAAACATTTTGCACATTTGTGTTGATTTTGCCAAATTGTTTTGGGTGGTAAAAAAAACAGAACCTTTTGATTCAAAACAAAGTCATTTCCTGCAATTTCATTTTCACAATGTTACAAGAAGGTTCAGAATCTAAACAAAATTTTGTTTGACTTGAAATGATTCTCTCCCTCACCCTCCGGACACACAATTTTTCAGATATGACAGTGAACCGAAAGAAGACTCTGTGTAAGCTCAAGTGCTTGCCTCTCTCACCAACAGAAGTTGGTAAAATAGTTATTACCTCACCCATGTTGTGTCTCTAATATCCAACACAGCTACAACACTGCATATAGTGAACCGAAAAAAGTCAGTTATTTATACGGCTCTACATTAGAGACACATCAAGTAAAATAAATGTGCCTGAGATAACATCAAAAAACAGCCAGCCAGCCAAAAACCATCCCAACTTCCTGGTAGGGCTGAAGGGAACCTTATAGGGTCATCAAGTTCAACCCCTCAGGGCAGGTGAGCCCCCACAGTAGAATGAAAGCCAGAAAGCACAGATCAAGGAGTGCTGGGAGGTGGGTGGTAGTGACAGCTAACCTGCTTTATACTGCCTCACTCCTGTGCTTACTTCAGAGATGCAGAATCTGGTTTCTAAACCCTATGAGCACAGCGGGTGCATTGCTACCATGACCACACCATGTGCTGCAATCTTTCCAGGAAAATCTCTTTCAGAACAGGCATGTATCCTGAGTGCCTGCCTTCTGGGCAACGTTTATTTGAAACGCTGAACTGTAATGCATATGTTTGTCTGTTGGCTTTAGTATCCAGAGTATCTTCCAGTTTGACAGTAAGTCAGTTCTATACATTTATTTGAGAAAAGCGCTGGGGACAGCAGCCTGATGAGGCATGTCACTTTCAGGAGCTACACACTGCAGAAAGGGTCAAGAATATGAAAACTGGCATCTACTTTCCTTACCCGAATTCCCCCAAAACATTCCCCAAAGCCAGCCAAGCTCAGCAGCTGCGAGTAATTCCCAAGGAATCTTTTCCCAAGCAAAGTTAGCCAAACCCTACAGCTTCATCCAAGTAAAAAGAGTAGAGCCAGTCGCTGGGCAACCTGGCCACTCACTTCATGGAAGCTTCTATTTCTGAGCATATAAACCAGATCTGTCAGTGTAAGCTAAACCCTCTCCATTAGTTAGCAGAAACCCCTCTGTTACTATCACTGCAGGAAAGCCACCTTCCTATAGTTCCTGCAGGCAAAAAGACAGCCTCAGATTCACACACGCAATTTACAAGTACACAGTGCCAGATTCCAATGGAATTATCCCTTAATTAATGAACCCACCTCCATTTGAACTTTGACAGGTTTTGGTGGGAGGGAGGAGAGAGAAGAGGCAAATGAAGCTAGTATGTCTAGAAAGTATTTATGTTAAGGAAGACAACTGCCCCTTGTCTGTCCCAAAGTAAGATTTTTTTCAGACATGTAAGGTTTGGTTTCTATTATTCAGGTATAAAATGGAAAAAGGGCTTCTATTCCAGAGGGTAATAAGCAGCTTTCAAACACAGTATCTTCCACTGGGTAAACAAGAACTTTTCATTGG
The DNA here is from genome assembly GCF_027887155.1 of Malaclemys terrapin pileata. NCBI lineage: Eukaryota > Metazoa > Chordata > Testudines > Emydidae > Malaclemys > Malaclemys terrapin. The sequence continues at coordinate 33,275,003 of NC_071519.1, forward strand.
TAATGGAATGCTGGGTTTAACCACTGGCAGATTTTTAGAAAATAAATAAAAGTGACATCTGAGATAACTATAATAGGCTAGAGTACAGTATGTTCATCTTTTAAAATAACCACAGCACTGCTAAAGAGTAAGTCATTCTCACCAACAAGTCTTAATAAAAATGTGTTTCTTCCACTCATTACAGGCTACAGTTTCCCATAATTATGCATCTCATTCTGCCCATCACCCTAAAGACAAGACAGCCAGTCTCTGTAGAGAGCAAAGTATAAATCAGATGTTAAAGAGACTAACCGGGCTATCATTATATACAAATGACCTACAGAGACCTAGGGTTACAAGAAAAGAGAAGGAAAGCAGTGACTGTAGGAGGAAAAAAAATAAATCAATTTAGTACTTAATATTTACACTATACTTAACTGTTAAAACTTTGAGAATGTATTGAGAAAAGTAAGGTATCAGAAGGAATATGTATAAACAAGATGCGGTTGTTGATCATTAGTGTCTGTAACAAAAGGTATTAATGCTTGCCCTAATTGTTAATCTAACAGAGACTTGCCTGGGACGGGGGGAACCCCTGTCCCAATGTACTCTCCCTTTGCTAAGTGTCAGGAAAATAAACTGTCTCTGACTTGTTGCAACCAACCTGAGAGTGAAGACTGTTTTCTTCCACAATAGATTCACAGCATAAAAACGAAGATAGCCCTATGACTGACTGGCAGAGTAGGAATGGTGTAGCTAAAGCACCATTCAGCTTTGATAGTTACTCCACAGGACATAGAAAGTGAAGAACATCCTGCTTAATGACCTCAAAATGGTGAAAAAATCAAGCTATTCTGTCATTTTAAATACAAATATTTCCAGCTTCTCAATCTGTACCATGGAGGATAACTTGTGTATATAAAATATTTTAGTATAGTATCTGTAAATCAATTTATTTGCTTGATCAGCAGTTCCTAAACTATGCTCCATGGACCACTGCTCATCCATCATCTAGTCTGAAACAGCAGATAGACGTAAGGAGCTTCCCTTGCAAAGAAGAGTGGAAAACTAGGAGGAGCATTGGCCCACAAAGAGGAACGTAAGCTTTTGCTGTAGCTACCAGAGGAAGCTGCCTGGTTGTGGATGGGATCCTGATTGGGAGGGGATAAGAGCTGTGCAATTGCAAATGATAGAGAAGGCAGGCCAAGAGATTCTCCCTGTAGTAAGATGTGGTCCACACTATGGGAGTTTGACAATACCTCTCCTAAAAAGTATTGCCAGTACTTAGAGAATGTGTTGGGTTACCCTCATGCAGCCTCTCAGAGATACAGTAACCAGCATTATTAAATGCATTGTTACACAGGCTTCAACAGGGATAGCTTTAACACTGAACTGTGTCTGTTACTAAAGAACATACCCCGTTTCAGGGTGGCGTTAAAAAGCTGTAGCAGTGGAGCGTTCAGACAACATACGCTGAGATGCTGTCCATATAATCAACTCGCAGGGAACAAAAAGGTCCAGCTGTCAATGCTACTTGGTCTCAAGTTTTCACAAGCAGAGTTCCCCAACACAGAGACAAACTGAGCCCCTGGGTCAAATGCAAGAACAGTCCATGTGTGTAATCCAGCCTATGAAAATGCTGCTCTTAAAACTTCTCCCAAATAAATGGATTGAATGACTGTATCTCTAGCATAACATCTTTGAGACATGACAATGAAGGAGGGTGAGCGAGATGCTGGCATAGCACCTCATTAGAGCATAGTTAAATGCACTGGTTACTATAGTGACTCTCCTCTAGTGATGCTCTGATATCTCCCTCCATTCATCTTACTGTAAAATGAGAACTCTTGGTTTTGTCTGTCTAAGGGGAAGCTGGCTCTGACTGAGGGTAAACAGTGCTGCTCAGGCCCTCTAGGGGGAAATTAAGAAAAAGAAAAGACATGCAATGTCATGAAAATGGAATGTGAGAGAAAACTAAATGTATGAGGACTTTTTTTTGGGGGGGGGGGTGGGGGGGGTGGAGGAAGAATGTAGCGGCAGGACAGCATTACAAACCCAAGCCTGCACTCAAGTCACTGAAAACACAAACAGTGCCTTTAGCAATATCATCAGCTTCATGCTTAAGTTCACTTTCATTGAGGGTCTTGAGAGATACTTTGGTTTACAAGAAAAGCTATGCATGTTAATAAAGTGATTCATTTGATAGGAATGTTCAGTTATCCAGATGCAATGGAAAAATTCAGAGATTAAAATGCTCCATCTCCCATCCAGGTTTAAAGGTTATAGTAGCGTATCTCAAACATATTACTCATCCTTGCTTCAGATGTATTCCGCTGCAGAGAAGATGTGAAAAAATAAAGCTGAATAGTATTAATGGTTTTCATTGATTATAGGTACCAAAACAACAAGGGTATGAAGATCCGAAGAACCTGAAACAAGATCTGAAAGCACTGAAATTAGGCCCCATTTGCTCAACACCAGGAAAGAGTCACTTCCTGTTTGAACCTTGTAGGTAGCAGATACTCTAGATAGTTTTCTATTCTAATCCTCTCTTATTGTAGCATTAGAAGACACCTTAAAGTACACAGCGCTCTAAACAAAGAATTTCATTCGCCAGTCAGAAGAACATACAAAAAGTGTCTGTCTGCACGGAAATATAGTAACCATTCATTCCATGCACCATGCTAGGGCTCAAAAGATTAAGGAATAGCAACAAAGCCCCAATTTTCCCCTCGCAGAACTTATCACACACGATGGGGAGAGAGCCAGGTAAAATGGCCCAAAATAATTTGTTAGAAAGTAAAGAGAAACCCTACATACTGAATCTCTTACATACTGGATATGCTTGATACAAGATTTAAGACTTCTTAATATCTATTTTTGATCTTGTTTGCCAGCCTCTGGGTTCCTCAGGTTGGGACAATCTCCAGTCTTCTTCCTGAATCCCACACAGAAAATGGTCTTGATGGTCTACTTGCAGACACATTTAAAAAGCCATTCTCAAATCCACAAGCATTCTGTACCTTTGTGAGGAGCCAAGAGGGAGATAGCTACACGTCTTGCTTAGTTGTAGACACTCACTCTGTTTTCTTACTTGTCTTTAAAGGAAAGGTCAGAAAATGGAGATCTCCAAATTGGAGTTCTTCTAACCCTTCCCTACAAAGGTTTGTAAAAGAATTTGAGTTGGCCAAGATGAAGTGGGGTATCAGTTCTATGTCTGACACATCCTTTATCAAGGCTACCAATGATACTTGCAGGGAGATGACCTCCAAGTCTTTTCTAACTAATTTTATGATCCTGTGACTTTATGGATTCAAAATACAAATGTACAACAACCTCGCACTTCTCCACAAAGGCCAGCATGCTGCACCTTAACTTCCTGCAGGGAGTATGGGGGCGGGGGGTAGACACATGTAATGAGTTTATTTAACGACAGTAGGGCCTTCTTCAGAAGCAATAAAGATGGCCTAGTTGTCCTGTGGTCTGTTGAAAGAAAAATGTTAGAGAGACAGAGTTCAGAGATTGTTTTGGTTCACTACAGAAGTAACATTACTTCCCTTCTCAATGAAGGCTGGTATCCATGTGTTACTGTGACTAGCCTCTATCTCTTACGGAATTCTTTTTTGCAACTAGTCTGTCAATAAAAGGATTTTCATTACTTAAAGCTCAGGCCTTCCCTCTTTAATATGAAGTCCTTTTATGGGGGAATTGGGATATGGAGCTCGCTGCTAGGACACTCGTCTGGATGCAGCTCAAGTTGCACCTAACTGAAAGGTGGTATCATCCAATGGCCTTTCAGTGATGTAGGCAAACCTGGTGTGTTCTCAGTCTAGTTGCCAACTGGAAAGAGTCTACAGTACAGCACTGGTCTCAGCCAAAAGGTCAGGAACTGAATGGGCATGGAAGTTAGCATCCCTCTCCCTCTTGATGTACTTCCAGCAGCTCAGCATTGAGTCATTATGTGGGAAAGCTTGCCTTAGTATCACACCCCTGGGAGCCTAAATGTCCACATGAGCTGTCACTGGCATTTCAGAAACATCAATTCATTTACTTTAACCCACACACAACCCCTTTCTCCCACAGCAAGTCTGGACATTGGGCCAGTACACCATTTTTCCATAATATAATCTCATGCTTTTTGGAGGATGTGTCATTCACTGTCTTTAGCATAATTTACTTCACCAATTGTAACTGACAGGTGAACAGAAAAGGTTCATTAGTTACCAAGTACTTTTAAATAACCTTAGGTTACTGACGACTGCTCTCTCCTATGTCAAATGTTACAGGACCAGGCTTGTTTTCTGTAACAATGACCTAGTAGCCTTTTACTGTGATAGCACGCCCTGTTTGCTTGATTACAGTGGCTTAGAATGCTTAGCACACTAGTGCCTGAGAAAGTGAAAGGGGTCTGTATGCTCCAGTGTTTATTTCTTCTTTGGGGCTTCTTTGCTGGCAGGTATTTAACAGATTGTCTTTTTGATAGGAACTGTAGAAATAAATAGTTCTCTTGCCCTCAACCATGGTTTAGAGTTTTAGTCAAATGTATTTTCCCTTCCATTGTGCATGTCTTTCATAATGTATATTTTCTCTTTCACTAAAGAGGTTAGTTAACCTCAGGAAAGAGAGATGAAGTTTCTTAAGTTTCATAACGGATTTAACTAATGCTTTTCCAACCCACAAGGAGTCTCTGTTAGTTTCCCCGTCAACTGGTAAAAGTATACGAGCAGACAGCAGACCACTATATACTTAATACTCACACCAAAAGGGTGGGCCCACGATGGTAGAGACTGGATTGCCCTTGGGTACACCATTCATTCTCAAAGCCCATCCTGACATGGACCTTTACGATGAGGTCTATTAAACCATTTTACTGTAGAAGCACCCAGAAGCCCCAATCAGTGTTAGGCCTCCACAGGACTAAGCACTCTAGTAACAAGGTCCCCAACTCCAAAGAATTTACAAGCTAAGAAGGCATGCGACACACAAAGGATGGTACAAACACAAACATAAGCAGTTTTTGTGTACATTTACTGTAAGTTATAAATAGTCCATTATCCCATCTGATCCTCAAACTAAACCATCACCAATTGTCCAATTTCTTATTGGCATTGGAGGCCTAAGGATAACAACTTTGCATGTACACATACCCTTCAGCTCAGGATCTCAAAGCCACTTAAAGGCGGATGAGCATTACCCCTCTCAAGAAAAATGAGGCACGGGGAGGTGAAGTGACTTGCTTAACAGTCACTGATGCAGTGGCAGAGTCAGATTCCAGAGGAATTTTGGCTGGTTAGGGGAAGGAAGGGATGAGGCTTAGGCCCTAGCTAGTCACCTAGACCTAGAGGTGGTGGAGTTGCTGAGGGTCTCCTCAGGACAGAGAGAACGAACAGGAGCCTTAGCAAGTAGCCCTTTGGGGGGGATAGAAATGTTGATCCCCAATGGGTTGGATTGGAAGGGAACCCCAGAGACGAATGACGACACCCAGAGGGGAGCGGTTAGGCCACTAGTCTTAGACTCAGGAGACCCAGGTTCAACTCCCTGCTCCTCCACAAACTCTCTGTACAACTTTGGGTAAGTCATTTAGTCTTTCTGTGCCTCAGTTACCCATCTGTAAAACGGGAACATGTCCCTACCTCACATGAGTAATGGGAGGTGCTCATAGTATGGTAATAGGGGTTATGTCAGTGCCTAAAATAGGTAGGGAAAAGATTTTGATTGGTGCTGCCCTAACTGGCTTTGAAAGTGCGGATGCTACCAGATAAAGGCAGGAGTATTGAACCACCTCTCTGGATGCACTACCAGAGGCAGACAATCTGGATATGGGTAGAAGGGGTGTAGTCAAGCCCTGGAGCCACGTTGGCAAGTCGGGGCAGCCTTCCGCATCTTCAGGAAGAAAGGAACAATCACGTCTCAGGCTAGAGGAGTGGGTTGGGATCCAGAATTATTATTTCAGCCTCAGTAAAGCTGAAGTTGAAGACACTTGGTAAAATGCCATTTAAGAAATCCTAGGGCTTAGTAGGATTCAGCAGGTTTAATCAAACTTAGGACCATGAGAGTAAACAATTCTCAACCAAAGTGTTACATTCCACGCCGCTAAAGAGGAGGCCCCAGTTCTGTTTAGGTGCTGAAAGGATAGAAGACGATAAGTAGAGGTTTTTGCTGATTATAGCAAATAAAAACCATACAGCAACCTTTGCTTGAATGGACCTGGAAAGGAAAGGGGATGGGGAAGAGAAAAGAAAGATGCAAAGAGGAAGGCAGGAAGTCCTTTAAGACAAGTTTTATCCCTCCTTCCCTCATTCACTGAGCAGGGAAGGAAAGGCTGCTTACCAATCCAGAAATAAGCAGTAGTCACAAAATATTCCTTTAACAGTGCGTGACCTGTCTAGTTTTAAAGACTCAAATCAAGAAGTCAGCAGCCAGGATGAAACTCCACTTTACGTTCCTTCAGGGAAACAGCTACACAATCTAACCAATTTAAAACCCATCAGTGACCTGCATAAAATGAGTTTGTCGTGTCATTGAAATTCCTGTTGATAGATATCCACAACAACAAAATCAACCCCTATTTCTTAGGGAGCAGAGCGGCCTGGGAATGAACAGGCTATAGCATGAACTTTCCTTTCACCCAAAAAATGGTCCCTGAAAATCAGGGTTTAGACACACTGGCAGAAGATTAGACGCCCCACCCCCAGCTTGTATTCTCTCTTCTGTCAATAGCAGAGACCTCTTGTGCAAAGGGCTGGATTTACCATCACTCATGAAGTTATTCACATGCATTATTTCACCCTTAAATCTATTTTTATTTACTTAGTTTCTGGCCCTCTTGATTGCAGAGTAAAGTTTGAATACATGACTTAAGTACACACCTAAAAATTCAGAAGTCAGAAAGAAAAAAGGGTGCTTTTTACTTGAAGCCTCATGATTTTTAAACCAGTCTTATGGTTTTTGAGCTCTTCAGATTAGATGTATTGCTTTTGTTACCTCCAATTTTAATCCAATTTGGGGACACTGGTGAGCTCTTTCCAAAGCACAATAACCTTACTGTTCATCTAGACAGTAGAGGGGTCAGACTGTTACAACAGCAAATTTTTAAATTCAAGTCAATTGAATCCAGAGGTGCTGCATCACCAGCAAGAGCCTCACCATGCGCTAGTCCAGATAAGAGTTTCTGAAAACTCAAGTTAACAATTACTGCCTAGGGAAATGAACTAATGAAGCTGCAGCTTGACTGGCTACAGGAGATTATTTCAGTGACTGACAAAATTTGGAGCTGCTTGGGTCTCAATTAAGTGATGAGAAAGTCACTAATCTTGGAGTTAACTGTGCAATGTGTTGCCACCATATCAGCAATCCAAACTGCTTTTAGGCAAGGTCCCCAGGGCTGGTGCTTCAAGGAAATTACCTGTACAGATACCTGAATCAATCATATCAGCATAAGAGGCCGGGGAGACATTTGGAGGGAGGAGAACAAAAAGACTTCAAGAGAAAGGCTTTAGAGAGTTGGGAGATGACTTGTAAACTGGGGACATTTACATCCTTCTGTATTCCTCCAGCAAACATCCCTCACTCCAGTTTATTTTGGAGGGAACTGAGAAGATGGGGGAAGGCACAAGACGATAGATTACAAGGGCGGGGATTTGGGAGTTCATCACAGTGGTAGGTAATTTTCCCCACTCCAAAATGTGGAGGCTCAGCTATCTAGAGAAAAATTAAGACCAAATGAATGTTTGGAGAAAAGAGTTTCTAAACTGAGACTGTAGGATGACAAGTTTCAACCTAGAGCACTTTAAAAAAAAAAAAAAAAAAAAAAAAAGTCAACATCAGTTTATGGGACAACAGAGCCAACCTTACACAGCATTACTAGTAACAGAAAGCATAGCCATAATGTTCATATGGCACAAGAGTGGATCAACTCCTCTTGATAAATCCTGTTCTTTTATCAATGACCTAGGAAGTATTAAAACAGGCTTATGACACACAAAGTGAAGCAGTAAATTATGTCAACGTTTACTACAGAGTGAATAATATAGAGTAAGTCCCCCATCTCCAACTGAACACTGCATAATCCAGTGTTCCTCACAGGTACCATGGATCACCAATGGTTTTGAGAGTAATACAGTCCACACAAAGGTTTATCAATTCTAGTTTTAAAACATTTCCTGATAAATTACTCCTGCTTTTTGTTCATGTTTGCATTGTCCTCTAGAAGAGAATCTTTTCTCTAAAGACTCCACCGCTGGATGGCTGGTATGAAAGGTGGGTTTCTCGCGTGAACTTGAGGCAAAAGGATTCTCAATGCAAATTCTAGTGGACACATGTCCCGTCACAGAAACTGAAAACTCCATTTTGCAGTAATTGGTTCCTGGATTGATAATTTCAACAGACACCGCAAAAACAAAATGTATCATGAAGACATGAACTAGCCGTTCTTAACGGAAGCCTTCGTAGTGCTGGTCCTTCCAGAACAGACTTGAAGCATGCTGTGGAAACTTACACAGCCATTGAGTGGGCCATACTTGGTCTCTAAGTAAACAGAAGAGTGCTCCACAGCTGTTGATCCACCACCTTTTGTGACAGTAAACATTCAGTGAAGACATCGCTGTACTCAAATCGTAAGTGTAATGAGCAGCCATAGGCATAAACAGAGGCTCCCACTGTACATTTATCCAGACAGGATGAGCCAGGCACTCCTAGTAAAAAGTAGCTGGAAAATATCAGCTTGACAGACACTAAATGGGCCTCCACGGCCTTCATCCATTGAAAACATTACTGCGCAACATCCTCATCTAATATATAGGAAGAAATTCAGACTTCAGTCCAAGCACATAAGCCTATACAGACACCCCATTATTTTACTTTTTAAAAATGTGCACACACCACGATGCAATCAAGGACCTATAAAGACAATCTCTACCTCATCTATCGCTTGCATTCTTGCTTTGGTTGTTCCCGTACTGCCTAAACTTCTTGTCTAAATAGACTGTAAGCACCTCACAGAACCTGTCTTCCCGTCTCAAGTGCCATCAGCCCTATAGATTTGTGATGGTCCCATAAGAGCTCAGCTAAAGATGTTCCCTACTCTTGTTGATTCATCTTTTGTCATCCTTGTCCCATCACTTCTTCCTCACCCCCTTAGTCCATAAGGAAACCATCCAAGTGGGAAATTCACAAGAGAGTAGCACCAGATGTCATTGTAGGAGAGCGTAAACTAAAAATAGTTATGTTTGAGGACTAGGAATCCCTGCAACTATGAAAGAGAACTCCCTTATGAAGCTAGAGCCTGTGACAGAATGAGCACAAGAGTAAAGCTAGCGAGATTACATCACTTTGAAACCCAAAGATGGCCTGTGAGCTGTAACTAGTGCCCGTTTTTAGGTGGGCCACAACTAAAGCTCAGCATCACCCCAGTCTGCAGCAGCACAGACATCCAACTAGACAGACTGCTAATTAGATGAAATTCCCACATTACTATTTTACTTTCCCAAAGGCAGTTTCTATACTTCACTGACAGTCTGCGCATTCAGCTTGTTGCCAGCTATGGCAATCTTGTTGTTGTTTAGAGTCTGCCCATTTTGTTTCTTAAAGCTCCAGCTCTAGGAGTCATGTAAATACATCAGAATTTTAGCTTTCATTAAAAACAAAACAAACAAAAAACCTTTCAAGCTTTTTTCCCACTGACCAGAAGGGCTAGAAAGTGTGGCTCAACTGCACCCTAACTGGTCAGAAACCAAAGAAAATGAACCCAAAATGGTTTAAAGTCTTATGATTTTCAAATAAATCTCAATATCGGGGGGGCCTGACTCATGATTTTTTTAATATTTGGAGTTGATAAAACTGACAGTCCAACACGCCCCAACACGTGACTCAGGCTACTGTGCCTACAGAGCAAGGACCGTATCAACATTTATGCAGATCTGTCCCTAATGAGGTGCCACCCTTTCTTTTTGCTTCTTGCCAACTGAACATTCTTTCACTGGAAGTTTACGCAAGGTTTAGGTTTATCACCAGAGAACCTTTGATATTAGCGATCAGACCGGACAGATCTAGTCCTGTCCTCGCTACTCCCCTGCTGGAAGAGAGGCTAAGATTTCCCAGATCTAGACACACACACACACAAAGAGGTCATCTATTTCCTAATCTCTAGGCATCCTCAAAGTAACTGAAATACCCATGTCCAAATAACACTGGCATAATGAACAATAATCCTGCTGCCCTCTAGTTATTTCATATTTGAATCCAAGGTGAGTGGAGGTCGCAGTAGCCTTGGATTGATGCTAGCATCTTACAAGAAGCCCAACACGGTGGCTAGCTTCATGCTTAGACCGGCACATGCCCTAGTGATATGCATGCACTAGGATCTCCAGGATAAACATTGTTATGCCTTGCCTTTGTTGGCTATCACACCCAAGAGCACCTGGAGGAACCCACTAAAATAAACATCCAAAACCAGAAGTATATGGGCCCTTACATTGTACTCTACTGCTATATGATGTATTAACAAGCCTACTAATTCACATGGGCACAAAAAGCAAGAGAGGTGGAAGATTTTTATTTTAACAGCAGCCATTGTCATCTACTAGTCAGTTCTGCTTCAACCTCGATTCAAGGTGATGTGTTTGGGAGGGGGTATAAGAGAAGTCAGGGCGATATAATAATACTGCAAGACAGTCACACAAAGAGATTATGGATGAACAGAAGCATGAGTTTCACTTAGAGTTGTAACAATCTTGTACTTCATGAGAAAATATTGCCTAACTAGTCTAGATTAATTTTGCCACATGTGGATCATTGAGGGTAGTCCTACTTGTGCAACTTTAAAATCTAAAACAATGAACTTTAAGTGCCACCCAACTTACTTTGGTTTAGTGACATTAACGTGCATTTCATAATGTTTTGAGGACCTGAGTTTTATTAATCTGTTTAAATAGATATGGTTGACAGCAGCTTTTGAATTACAGCCAGTAGCGGTCCTACACTGGACGGTTTCTGAAGGTACATCATAAACTAGGGCATGTCTACACTACAGCCCTAAGTTGACCTATGTTAGGTTGACTTACAGCCACCGCAGTAATTATTGCAGTGGCTGATGTCCACACTATCCTCCTTCTGTCGACTGTGTGCGTCCTTAACAGGAGCGCTTCCACCAACTGAAGAGGGGCAGTCTCACCCTAACTACACCGACACAATTCCACCTCCACAAGAAGTGGCGTGCTTATGTTGATGTAGTAGGGCGCTTATATCAGCAGGACAAAGCTGTAGTGTGTACACTGACATAATTAGGTCAACATAAGCTGCCTTACAATCAACTTAACTGTGTAGTGTAGACCACGCCCGAGTCTAAACCGAGGTAAGAAAATTCTGAAATATATTTTTCAAATTGATGTAATTTATGAATTACCACTCAGTTATGTCTAATTTTAATCAGCATCTCCTACTAACACAGCTTCATGAGAACATGAATAGGTCACACATGAAATCAAATGAATCCCCATTTCCCTCCCCCACCACTTTGGTGCCTATCATTGCTCTGCATTTTATGCACCCACAGAAAGCAATGGGAGTTTGAGGTCCCTAAGGAATACTAGATTGGAATCCTGGGTCTGTATTTCAGGATTTTTTTCTAGTTAAATTAATCCCTAAGGCAAAAATCTCACCCACACCAACTCAGTGTTTAAATCAGCTAGCAGCATCTCTGCCTTCCTACTTACTAATGGTTCTATTAATATTGGGCATATAACTAGACCCCCAGCATTGAAGTTAACCATTCTTCAACCATTCTAAAGCAAAATGAAGTTTTCCTTCCTTCCAACACAAGGAGGAATGATACCATGAACAACATGCACGTTAAGATATTAAGTATTTTTCTTTACAAGGCTCCAAAACACAGTTAGTCCAAGTAACTTCTCCCTCTGCCCCTGACACCCTTTAAATTAATCAGACAAAAAAGTTAGTTCAATTTAAAGCAAATGATCCAGCATTAACATTAGCACCAATACTTAAGCTTCTGAAATTTCAAAATCCACCCTTAGTAAAATAAAAAGTATTTTACTATATACACCTTATTTCTAAGTTTTTTGTTTTTTTTTAAAATAGGGCTAATCAAAGTTAAGCTTTTATACATGCCAGGGTGCCTATGCACCATCTCCTGTTTAGACAAGAGTACTTGCTCCCATGGCTATTTTAATAATGACTCATTCAAACAAGCCGGGGCACCCTGCTAGACCACACCCCAAGCTGCTGACTTAGAGTTTGTGATGCAAGTCTGTTAGGAAACAGTGTTTCCCTCTTGAATGCCAAGAGGCATAGACCTGGTCATTAAAGCACGTCGAAACAGGATGCATCATTGTACCTAGACTGTTCTGGCCACAAGAAGAGTCATGCTATTTTATGTAACTCAAAATAGTTTTAAGAGAATTTTTCATGCAAGTAGATGTTTAATACAAACCATTATACACTAGTAATTTAAGTCTAGCCAGGACAATATCTGCACAGAAACATCAATGTAAGCTTTAAATGAACTACACTTAACAAGAAGCTAAAAGTTTTGAGTTTTGTTTTGTTTGTTTGTTTGTTTACAAACTAAACTGGTAGCACAGAGGTCTAACAGGAAAATTCCAGTTCATTTGTCAATAGCTGCAATAGCGGCGTGGAGGGTAAACTTAGAAAGAAAACAGATAGGCTAAGTTGATTATAAAATATTCCAGTTTTTATTCAATATTGCTCAAGCTGTTTTGATCTTTAATATTTGTGTTTCACAAAAGTCAAACCCTGGATGAAATGTCTTTGTTCATCCTCCAAGGGACTTGCGATATGCCATGTGCAGCTCCATCATGCCTCTTAATTCCACCCGTTTGTAGTTATTCCTGAAACTACAACAGTATCTGTTTCAGAACGTAAGCCTGCATAAGCCTCCAGAAAGCCTTTCCAGTGGAACCATTCCAATGAATTCCACTTTTGTTCCATGAAGCATATGAGAAAGTCAGAGTCCATGACAAGTGCTAGCAATAATTGCTGTATCGGTTTCCACCTCTGCCTGGAAAGAGCAACGCCTGTAACTATCTGCAAACTATAATCCATGTAATACCCTGCTTAAATATGAAGAAAACAAGCTCTTGACTAAAAGCATCATACTAACACCAATTAGGAACCTCCTGCTCCAAGCGCTGCAGAGTATGTACAGTGAGCCTGAGTGTGAGCCTCACAAATGGCAGGTGGAATTTCCTGAACGATTGAAGAATTGCTAATGAACACTTCACATTGCAAGCGCATTGACTGAGCATCCAATTACGTCTGAAGGTAACAATAGGTAGTACACGACGAGATTCTTTCACCTACTACAGTGTGATTCAGGACCGGCTCCAAGCACCAGCGAAGGAAGCAGGTGCTTAGGGCGGCCAATGGAAAGGGGCGGCACGTCCTGGTCTTCAGCGGCAATTCGGCGCGGGTCCCTCAGTCCTTCTCGGAAGGAAGGACACGCCACCGAATTGCCGCCGAAGAATGAAGTGGTGCAGTAGAGCTGCCACCGAAGTGCCGCCGATCACGGCTTTATCGTGTGTGTGTGTGTCTCTCTCTCTCTCTTCGCCGCTTGGGGCGGCAAATAAGTTGGAGCCGGTCTGGTGTGATATCAGTGTCACCATGTTCTCCTCGTAATCAGTTGCTGATTGCAAGACCAGTAAATACTGCAATAGATTAAAGATCCAATAATCACATTAGTACCTTAGCTCAAAGTAAAAGTTATTCACAATTTTTCAGTGAGAGTAATTTAATTATGCCCATCATTACAGAGGACTAGACAATCAAGCACCTGGCGCTCTGCTGCATGAAATGTAGAACTAGTTAGGCAATATTGTCTCTCATGTGGTACAAGACCGTGTAAACAAGAGTTGATTGGCTAGTGGCATATGAAGATTGCTAAACAGTTACAACTCTAAGCAAAAACCCATGATGCTGCTCATCCATGATCTCTTTGTATGAATGTCTTGCAGTATATTTTACCAGCCTGGAAGTCGGAATGCTGAAAATTTATCTACTAGATGGAGCTGAATCACTAAGAGTGTTACTGTTGCTCATAGTCTGTTATTTAGAAACAATCATGATGACCAGGTAGGTACTTCAAACAGGGATTTGGAGATTTTAATATTTAAATCCATTGCACCTTTAAAAAAATAGCCCAGATGTTTTGCCAAGGTCAGAATTCACTTTTAATCTCCACTTGCGAAAGTGCACTGCTGTCTTATTAATCCTTTAATAGCAAGGCAGCTTTACTCGTCCAGGAAGCATTAAAGCATTCTTGTTTGCAAGTGGGATGTTTGCAACTCATGCAAGAGTTTCAGAGGCAGACTATGTCTGCACATCTTCAAAAGGTCTCCATCCTGCCATGCACATATTTGACCTGCTTTCCTCTCATCCTGCTGTCAGGGTGTACACTTGGCTCGGAGACTCTGTTGCCATGGTGAAAGCTCTGACACATGTACTTAGTTTTCTCACAGATTTCCTGCAGTATTGTGAGCTACTGAAGTACAGCACCTCATTGTAGATCACTAGGGCATAGAGGCAGAAGAATTCTCAAGGTCAGATGTGACTTAGCCAAATGCTCTTTTCCAGCACCTTCCATTTCCACACTGCGGGAGCTGTAGTCCCAGCTACACCAATTAATATCACAACTTGTCCTGTCTACATTAGGATTTTACATGCGTCATCCCTCTCATTGTAAAAACACCCATTTTTCCTAGCACTGATATGGCCGTGGGCTTTTGAAAATGTTACCCTACATCCTTAAGTTAAAGGCAGCTGGTTTGCAAAATAATGTATTCATTTAGGCAGTCACTGGAAGTTTGACCACCCTACAGAGCTGCTGCCAGGCCACCTTCTTCAAGCATTTGGGGGAAGGTGGGAGGCAGGCTCCAATCGTGATTAGTGTATTGAATAAAATACCTAAGAAGAGGAGAGAAGTCCATTATCAGAGTCTAATCTTGTAACGGTTTACTTTTCATGAAGTGTCCAGAGCACATGAAAGGTGCTTGAAATAAATCTCGGGTCTATGACCAATTGGCAGAGTCCCTCAAAAGGATTTACTTTCATGGTTGTGTATAAGTCAAGAAAAACCTATGCATCACTTTGCTATATGTATATTTTTGAAAAGAAAATATCTTCATTGTGCTTTTTAGCAGGAAATGAAACAAAGTTTTCCCTGCTTTGGAATGAAAATAATTTATATCCGACCTCCTGATTTTGGGTGAAACGCTAATAATTCAATTCTTGCTGCTGACCTCTCAAACCTCAGAAGCTGAGAGTCCCCTACTGTCATGCATGTTTTCATATCATTGTCCCTTCACTCAAGAGGACACAGTATGGAGACATGGATGATTCCTGACCACTGAAACAGAGCAGGATTTTTGTGAATTTTGATCCTTTGTTCACAAGTAGAGGACAGCATGTTGCCGCAGATCTACAAGTGAGCAGTAACTTTAGGCCTACCATCCTTCAGTACACTTTTAACAAAGGCACTAGCAGCTGTCTCCTATTCCTTCTTATGGAGACCCTCCCCAGTTCAGTGGGAAACTTTAGTAAATCCCTTAGTCTAACTTGGTCTATTTCAAGAGAAAGGGCTCAGCATGTTTTGACCAGCCAACTCTGTCCTGAGGAAAACCAGACAGTATTTGCAGAGGACCTTTGATTTTTTTGCCTACCCACCTTCGTCTCAAACAGTTGTGAAGACTAAGCTGGAGTCTTCCGATATCGGCAGGATAATTTATAAAATTTGTGTAGTGCATGCTCTGATTTATCCTTCACATTTTTCTGGGTGGTTTTGGTTGTTTAGAGTTGAGCACGTCGGTGGGGAGAGTGGTGTACACGTACGAGCCTTTACTGCAACCACAATAAAGTTAGGATGAACAATCAGCGTACTTCCCTGGGAAAGCTGCCATTTTGAGTACATTTCATTTGTTTTCCCAGGTCTCCTCTAAAAGCTATTTAAAGAGAGTGAGTAATTTGTTATTCATTTAATTCATTCCACACTATCACGTGGGCATCCAGAGCAGGTCTGAAAGGTTAGTGGCTATAATCTTCAGTCTTATAATATCTCCCCTAAAGAGTGATGTTTTCCATTCAGCTAAACTAGGACACTTCCCAATCTCCACCTATACGGGTCACTCCACTTTAAACTCCATTGGCCCAATAAGTGAAAATGACAACCAGTTTTATCCCCTGAACCAAACTGGAATAAGCAGCACATTTACAACTAACACATTTGAAAAAGTGAGGTTACATGCAGGCCCACATGTCTGGCAAATGACTAACTGCAGAAGCAGCTGAGTGGGAAAATACCTACATTCAGACTTCACTATGCTTTTAACTATGAATTGGTATTCTTAGCTAATCTGAAAAAAATTAATATTCTGTTCTGACTGAACAAAAGTTTCCCCATACAAGTCAGCCAGTGTGGGAGAAGGTACACCCCCTGCTTCTCTGCAAGGGCCAGGATTTCTCCAGAGGACATAAAACACCCAAACAGCAAGGAATGTTATGTAGGTAACTATTACTTTAATTCCCCCCATCAATTTGGTATGATTGGAAGTAAATTACTAGCAGCTGAATTAACTGGCAGCGAATGGAAAGTCAAAGATTTATCTGAAACACCCAAAGGAGCTTTTGTGAAAACCCTTGAAGTCAAAGATTAAATCTGCACTGAGAATCAGCCATGAACTTGACTTTTCAAGCCATGATCTCACTGGCAACCAATAAATCGCTGTATATTAGTGACAACTGGCCAGTTCAGACAGAATGCTTGAGATGCAACAGGCAGGCGCTGTGCACTGCTATTAATGGATTTCACTATAACCAGCGGTCATAACAGACTTGCATTTATATGAAATTTGTTTATTAGTGCAGAGTAAAATGCCACTGTGTGTACCAACTAAACTTACAGGAAAAGATCTACCACCTCAAAGTAGCTACAGGCGGTTGTTACCAGCCTCAGGAAACAAGAAACCAAGGTCCTATTTGAAATGTACCCCAGAAGAACACTATTCTGTTTGTGTCACCTTGTTATGACAAGATAACCCAATATAACTCAAGTGCTATTTTATCCATTCAGTTTTGATCTGGAAAGGCCAATATGATTCTCTATCGCAGCCCTATGAGTGTCAACATGCTATTTGGCAAGTGTGAAAAAGCTTATTTGTATTCACTAATGTCTCTAGCTACTCAAGTCCAAGAGATGCCATGCATACCACCAAGGCCAATATTTATCAATAACACTCCAGTCTAGATGATAACCACTTGCAAGAGTCTAGTGCAAGGATTTCCTTCAAGTGTAATATCTTGAGAGGAAAAATGAAGTGCTGAGACCAAGACTTTTCATCTTTAGTTAGTTAACACTACTGCTTTGGACTTAATGTTGCACTAATCTAAAATGTAAGTGCACACAGAATTATGCAGTTAAAGTAACTGGCCAAAAGTAGATATTTTTCTAGAGCAAAGGCACTTAAGGACCCAAATTAGAGTTCAGTGCCTCACTATACAAAGCACAGAAATAGAGACAGTCCCTACCCCAGAGAGCTTAACTGATCAGTCTCACGCTACATACCTGCAAGCCTTTACTTAAAGCAAAAATCTGTTCAGATACGGTGCATCCAACAGCCACAAATAAGAATCCACTGCAATTTAGCATATTATCTTATCAAACTGTTATACTTAGCCTTAATTACACATCGCTAACAAGATCTTCACTTGTAAGCTAAGTCTTCAACAGGCTTTGAAGGAATAAACTAATGTACTTAGGTTCAGGTGAAATTTGAGTTTTGGTGGTTTCAATTCAGTTGCTTTTGGCAGTCTATTGAGAAGTTTAAGACTTAAATATATTGCTATCTCCAGAGGTACCACAAACACATGGAAAACAGCTGATGAGCCAGAACAGGATTCCAGTGAACCTAGTTCCTCAAAAGCAGGGGGGGGGGGATGGGATTTGTAAGCATTTCCGTCCAGAAGACTGCCATGTTTTTTTACACATCACTGAACTCTATTGACAATCCTTTGCCAGTCACACACACAATGAAAACGTTACTGTTCCGTAAATGCTGCTCGCTGTTATACCAATTGCCAACACTACATCACACAGGGTTCTCAGGGAATATGAATGAAAGACAAAAGCAGACAGTTCAGTATGTAAACACCCTAACAGGACAGAATGAAGAGAAACTGTACTAAGCAATGGGGAACCTTAATGCAGGAAACCGGTTTTTACAGGAGATTTCCTACATAACTGCATAACATTTAGAAATGTTATAACGCTACTGACATGTTTAAATCGGACTCAAACAGGGGCTAAGCATGCTAGGACAAACAGATCTCCGAAGGGGACATGAAGCGCTCGATAGTCTAGGGCTGTGTGTAAGCGTAACTATATATGTAGAAGGTAATGCTCAAGTTTCAAAACCCATATTTTAATGGAGGCACCTTGGTACCATTTTTCAACCAGTCTTATTCCCATTAATATCAAGCCATGTGTTTCCCCTAATTGAGCATGGACAATTGTTGGGGCCCGGCTTTGCCAAATCACTTAAGCCCTAGCTTCAGTCTCTCAGTTGCATACTGGCATCCTATGCAAATTCTCCCGCCCACCCTCACCCACATCTCCAAAATCTGATAAATACACAATAATGTACTAGAATTACATCAGGTGCTTTAAGAAACTGAAGGCAAAGCTTCCAAGTGGTAAACCATATACAATGACAGCACAAATTGAGAGATTCAAATGTTTTGTGAAGAGACCGATTATATCAACCGTTAGCCAAGATACTTTTGGTTGTATAATATCGAAATAAGAGACTGTCTAGAATGGCTCGAGCAATAAGCTCAGTCATCTACAAATCAGTTGACTCATCCCCAGATTGGTTCCCATGAACTTCTTCCACTGTTTTTAAACAGTTCTACAAAAGCTAACTCTGAGATCTTGAAGCTGCCAAGATAATGTGTCACTGAAATGTTATTTCTCACCGTGTGCACGCACATGTTTATTAAATTAGGGATTCTTAGGAATTCTTGGCTCCCAGCTTTTTTGTGGGGTGGCTTTAAATCAGTGAAGCATTTGGTGCTGAAGATAAATTGCACAGATTTTTGAACCCAAAGCAGGTAAGTCACTCTGAGCCAACCACACTTAATAGTGCTTTTTATGCACTATGGTGGTGTGATACTGGTGAACAACTATATCTAGGATTTTGGTTCCAAATCTTGTTGATCAAAAATATAAAGCGAGTCACCGTATTTGCATACCTAAGATTGCCAATTAGTTACCATGGCTACCAGGAGCTTGGTTTTGAACTATCATTACACAGAAGCAGGCAGCAGCGCTACCTAACCCTGGTTTGAGTTCAGACTAGCCATTGCCTCTGTTTCCCCTCCTTGGGCACGCCTATGTCTTTGACATGCTTGACACACAAGCCCTTCTTGGGATCTGGGTTTATTAACAAAGTTCAAAAGGAAACAAACACTAACCCCAGACTTCCTAGCTGGCTCACAACTTTTGATGCAAGGTTCTTGTCCTGTTCCTACTGAGACTTTCCTTTCCACACTCCATTCTTACTAGTCAACTCCTAATCCCTACCAGCTGGCACCCACAGGTCCTCTGCCTGAGAGCTAAAGCAAAGACAGCACTGGCCCATCCTACTTGGTCAGAAGAATGGGGATCTTAAGGTGACGGGCATATTATCAGCATAGAAAGAGTATCTCCAGTCCTTAGTGCATGCCCTCTTCTGTGACAATAAAATGATTTTAGAGAAAAATTAGTGCCACAGTATTCACCTCAGAACTGCAAAGCCGAACACTATATCCAGAATTGCTGGATTAGGAAAAAGTTAACAGCTTCCCAATTAAATTTTAAATCAAATATTACCACAGTACCATATAC
The DNA here is from genome assembly GCF_027887155.1 of Malaclemys terrapin pileata. Taxonomy (NCBI): domain Eukaryota; kingdom Metazoa; phylum Chordata; order Testudines; family Emydidae; genus Malaclemys; species Malaclemys terrapin. The sequence continues at coordinate 33,294,891 of NC_071519.1, forward strand.
TGGATTACAGCTGGCTGAGCAAGTACGTAGCTGATCTAATAATAATTCCCAGCATGAATTTTCATTACAGAATACATAAAGCTGCTGGAGGAAGTTCCAATAGTAAAAGTGAAATATGCACGCTGTATGTTAGTGTTAAAAGTTCTTCAATTCAACAGTATTTGGCTACTCTAACCTAGCACAGTTATGTCTTAATAGAGAGCCCATAGGCATATATTGGGTCTTTGGCTCATTTCAGTCAATCCAGACTGCCTTGGGATATCATGTCCATCCTCGCTGTTTGATTAGTACTGACCAGTGAAATGAAGCCATTTCTTCCCCCACTTCACCAAGATGCAGCCAACTTTGTGCTATATTTGAGCACAAACTGTGTCAATTCCATTGGGTGTGGGAGTTTGCGTGTTTGTATGATTTGATTTAGCTGAGGCCACATAATTCCCTTTGATGACCGTTCGACAGAATGAGAGGTTTCGCCTCAGCTACAGAGACATAGGAGTAAATTACCAGAAATATCCCAATGACTAACAATGAATCATAGTCCTTCAGGGGTTTCTTCACTTGAGCGCTAATGCATCATATTAATCCCCTGGACTGGCATCGAGGCCTAGCCTGTAATCCATTGCACTCGTCTTAACTAGATCATTTTAAAACTCTCTCCTGTTAAACTAGTGCATACTTCTAATGTGGATACTCAAAATCAGTTTAACCCTTGCTTATGTCAATGCATATGAAGTTGGTGTTGCTGAATTGACATAAGCAAGGGTTAAACTGATTTTGAGTATCCACATTAGAAGTTTGCACTAGTTCAGAGGTCGGCAACGTTTGGCACGCGGCTCGCCAGGGTAAGCACCCTGGCGGGCTGGGCCAGTTTATTTACCTGCTGACGCGGCAAGTTCGGCCGATCGCGGCCCCCACTGGCTGCGGTTCGCCGTCCCAGGCCCACGGGGGCGGCGAGAAGCGGCACGGGCGAGGGATGTGCTGGCCGCAGCTTCCCACCGCCCCCATGGGCCCGGGATGGCGAACCGCCGCCAGTGGGGGCCGCTATCGGCTGAACCTGCCGCGTCAGCAGGTAAATAAACTGGCCCAGTCCACAGGGTGCTTACCCTGGCGAGCCGCGTGCCAAACGTTGCCGACCCCTGCACTAGTTTAACAGGAGAGTTTTAAAAATCATCTATTTAAACCACTGCACGTTTTCATAAAAGACAAGGCCTAAGCACATCAGTGGCAATTTTTATCTCTGATATTTATCACAAATAACTTGTGATTTTAATATCAATGATTTTGGGAGCAATGAAGTCACACCAAGCTCCACACACAGTGTTCGTTCTGAATAAACAAGCAGGCATTCTGTAAGAGCAATTAGGAAGAGAGTGCTGTTTAAAATGATATCCCCACCAACATGTCAACTTGCTACAGTTCCTACAATCAAGTCAAGACACTAGTGAACAGACTTGCACTGCCTTCTGTGATTTATCTGCCCAGTGAGAATTCTAATCAAAGTTCTGACATGCTAACGTTTGAGTGGGGTGATGTGGCTTAACAAATATGCTTAAGCAGTCTTGCAAAAAAAATTTTTGCTGCAGATAGTAAATTCAGTTTTTTATGATTTTGGCAAGGATAAGAGAAGAGGGGAGTATTTGGGCTAGCAACTTTACAGGACAGTTGTACAAGGTTTCAGTACTGTATGTGTTTTCTTGCGGTTAAAGATTTTTCCACAGATTCTCACAATAGTCTGATCTTCCCTTAAAAAGTTGGTATTTACACAGGTACTTCCTATTGGTGCTATTTTCCTAAAGACCTAATGCCATGTATCTGTGCCACTAGGGAGAGAACAAAAAACAGTGGCTTACACAGATGATATTGTCACTTAGCCCAGTACTAAGAAGGAAGACACTAGCCCATCAGGACACTAGTCATCACAGTACCTGCTTTTTTCCTTCAGGGAGGCTGTTTTTGTGCCTAGCCTATGAAATAGAACTTTGACCATCAGTTATTCTCTTTACACACACAACCTTCCTGCCTCTTGGCACACAGCTCCAAAGCCTCAACAGAATAAGCAATGAAATGCTGGGTTACTTTAGGGCAAAAAAGTCAAACCCACAAAAGCCTCATAGGGAAATGCCTTCAATGAAAACATGATACTCTAAGAGAACCCCTCACCCCAAATCTTCTGTTCCTCTTCAACAAAGCTCATCTAACCATTAGCACCATCTTACCTCACACAGCTAGGACACAGGTGTATTATAAGCTGGGAAGGGAATGCCTTAAGGGTAACAAGTAAACAAGACATAACCTTGCCTAACAAGCTGCCAGTGACAAGCTGGGAGAGCAGACTGCCTGAAAGCCATGCTTGATTAGACTATTATCCCCTCCAAAAAATGCTAAGCAAGCACTAGGTTCTTTAGACCAGGAAGGCCAATTCATCAAATTCAAAATTAGACTGTTAGAGCTCTATCAGCTGGTAGTGATACACAAATCCTGTTCTCAAGGTCTTCGGTGTAAGCTGTCACCAGGACAGAGCCTGCTACACAGGGTCTCATGCTCAGCAGTGTATATGCATTCATCTGTTGGCTACTTGTAAATTCCTTCGTACAGCTCAGAAATGTCTAGTGAAATGCTAGATGCCATTAGTCCAGCATGCAATCAGTAGATAGGAAGTGAAGACAGTAAATATGCTGGACCAGAAGACCCTTTCCTTCTCTTAGGAATTCACTAAGCCTGGATATTCAATGGCCGAAATACAGTGGCTCTTTTGGAACATATAAGCAGCAAGATCAGCACCATGTGAGCAACATTATACTGCATGCCAGAGGAATTATTTGTGATTCACAATTAATCAGGGTTTCTTATGTTTGAGAGAAAAAAGAAGCAGAAAAAATGTGCACTAATGGGTACTGATGAAAGGGAAAGTGACTAACAAGGTTACCATATTAGCTTCTCACATAGTTCAGTATGAAGCTAACGGCAAGAGTATTAACCTGTTTCTGTTTGACACAATACAGAGAGATTGGTGAATCACAGCATATTGAACCCAGTATAACACCCCTCCACAATCATAACATGGAGTGCTCTTAGCAGAGGCTTTGGGGTTACCTCATGCCCACACTTCTCACAGGCTTGCTCAAGATGGGGAACAACTGGGTTGTGCAAGGAGCAGCCCTTACTCCCCACCAGTAGCCCCTCTGAGAGCAGCTTTACTTCCCACATTTTACGGAAAACAAGAATCCAGGCAAGAATCACTGTGTCTCCCTGAGCCGCTCACATTCAGGAGCTACAATGCCATAGTCATAGAAACAGGCCCTTTCCATGGCAGCCCACTCCCACTACCAGCTGAGTCAGCCAGCCAGATCTCATACTGCGTTTTAAGTGCTGTGGACCCACTTCTGTCTGAATTCAATGCCAGATTCATTTCTTTGCCTCAAAGTTACTCATGTATAGGTCTAAGTCTAGAATCTAATTAAGCTATGTCTTTGATAGACTACAAAGGAAGAAAAGTGTTATTTCTATTGCAAATATTTGGGAGGCATTCCAGTTTGACAATGAGGGGCATCACAGAAGTAAATAGAAGAATGCACACATCAGTTCACCACTAGCATTTCCACTACTCTCCCAGCTTCTGTACCTGAAATAGCAGGTCTATGTCATGCCAAGGCGTTAAATTTACCCTGAAACCACCATATTTGTATCTCAGATAGAATTTTTTTTATGGACAGCCTGAAACTTCTGTACTCTAAGTAAACACTGCTTGAATGAGTGATACTTTTACCTAAAAAGAGTCAGACCTGCTCTGGGCTCTGCACGTTATCTAGTTCTATAAACCCAAGAATATACATATGTAGCTGGAAGGAACAGAGTATGGTCTAGTAGATCAAGCACTTGACTGGAAGCCAGGAACTCCTGACACCAAGTCCTTCGGTGGCCTTGGACAAGCCACTTATCCCACGTCGGGGGGGAAACTGAGACAAAGTTTAACACCTAACTCTCATTGGTGTTTGAAAAACCCAGTAAGTGCATCACAATGGGTTGTGAACTCACGGTAACATCTCAGTTTACAGAGGGGGCTTGACATACATACTGATGTGTTCCTTGTTAAAAACAAAGAGTCAGAAACTGCTCAATAGCCTGTAGTTACATGTCCTCATAGCAGAGTTGGAGTAGATCACTGCATGCTGCAGCTGACAAAAAGGAGAAAAACAGGTGCAAAATGCTTTCAGGACTATAACATCTCTGCTGTTGTGAAGACAGATTTTAAAATAATACACTACGCTTTACTACACTATCCTGAATATGAGGGAAGGTGAAGGTAGATGTGCCACAGTATATGCAGTCAGCTCTATCAGCAAACACCATTCAACTCTTATGAAAGAACATGGCATTAAAAACAACTCCAGTGTCTGACCAGAGTTAGAATACTAATAAAGTCACTTGGATGATTTATAAATGGAAATTGTGCAGTGAACAATCCATCCAATAGGTCACTTGGAGGATTTTTAAAACAAAAAACAAAGACTGATTTTTGTGAAACACCAGAACACTGACAGAGGAAGGGAGGACAGGAGGCAGGAAACAGAAATGGAGAGATGTAGCAAGATATCCTGCAGGTGCCTAATTAATCCTAGTCAGAGAAACAACTCCAGTTCCTGTCCAGCCATCAGAATAGCTCTGTTTTACAGCATACTAGATTCCAAGTTTGCATAACAGGGCCTGAAAGTAAGTTGCTGGCTTAGTTAATACATAAGCTGTCCAGCTATGCCTTTTTATTTAGTTAATTCCTGTAGGGATAATTATGACCCCAAGCATCCTGCCCTTTAGAATGATTAATGTTTCCTTTCACAAGTGTCCCCAACATTACTGACCCATATTTAAATTGTGAAATTCAGTTGTGTAAACTACAGTCTTGTGTCAGCAAGACATACCAGACTATTGTTGTGAAGTATATAGAATGTGGGAACATACTAGCTATGCAAATAAAAATATGTCCTAGACAGTTTCAAAATGGCTACAAATTATAATACTCAACCTAAGTCAGTGGTTCTCAACCAGAGGTACGTGTACTCTGGGGCGTACCGCAGATGTCTTCCAGGGGGGTACATCAACTCATCTAGCTATTTGCCTAGTTTTACAACAGGCTACATAAAAGCACTAGTAGAGTCAGTACAAACTGTCATACAATGGCTTGTTTTTACTGATATATATACTATACACTCAAATGTAAGTACAATATTAATATTCCAATTGATTTTATAATTATATCGTACAAATGAGAAAGTAAGCCACTGTTCAGTAACAGTGTGCTGTGTCACTTTTGTGTTTTAATGTCTGATTTTATAAGCAAGTAGTTTGTAAGCGAGGTGAAATTTGTGGGTACGCAAGACAAATCGGATTCCTGAAAGGGGTACAATAGTTTGGAAAGGTTGAGCGCCACTGATCTAAGCAATGTGTTATGAGTTTTTTGTTTATTTCTTTTTTCAGGTGGGAATGGAAGGGGGATCTACAGTGTTTAAATCAAGACATACCCAGGTGTCACATCAAAGTCATCTGAACTTGCAATCAAACATCTCAGATCAACAGGTAATCTCTAAGTTCACACAATGGTAAAAAACTTTAAACTGTACCAAGCAGGTTAATCATCATCATTTAAAAGTTATCAACATTTGCTGTGATTACTTTCGGAAGGGCACAGTTCCAGTTTGAGTGTCACTGAAGAATAAACTAAGGTTCTTCCAGTGAGAAGTCAGAGCATCAAATCTGTTAAGCAATTTGATTCGGCTGCTAAATTTTAACATTGCACTATCCTTCTGTGCAACTGCTAAGGGAAGATTATTGCTGGAAGGGGCTGCTGGCGGCATTGACTAACTTTACTATGCTTGAGTTTCATGATCAACAATGTTTTTAGTTTCTTTACTAAACAGGATGATTTCACAAATATTCCGTTTAAGTAATTTTCCTTGAGTCAAACAATTTGTTACTATGAAGAAAACAAACCCTTCATGGGTTTCATTTTGGTGCTTTCACTGCCCTCTTAAACAACAGACTTCCCATATCCCGTTAGCCCTTTCCGATTTACTGAACACAGATTCCTCCCAACAACCCCCATCTTTCTGATGGAGCTTGAAATAGAGCTTTTTGATTCCCCCCTTGTTTGTACATCACAGTCAGCAGTGTCCAAACTACTGACCGCTCCTGAGGAGAGCAAGAACAGCATAAAAACAAGATTGGGGGAGGACATAGGTCCTACATATGAAGTGATTTTCTTTCGTTTTCCCTCTCTGTTTCTCAGACAGAGGTGAGTTTTGAAGTAAACTAGACTAGAGTTTCCTGGTGCTGAAGATTTTCAGTTTCCAGTTAGAGAAGGGAAACCTGCTCACATCTATTGGAGGAGAACTTGAAAATACATAAGCTGCCACTATAATTTCTATCTTTGGGTTTAAGGATTGAAAGCATCCAACATCTATCACCATACCATGCAATATATACGTCTCCTATATGGAAGAAGACAATTAAGTTTACCGACTTCAAAATTACAGATGCAAGTGGCACAGGCCTTAACTTAGAGCAATGGCTTTTCATTAGCGGAGATTAAGTTCAACCCATTCTTAGATCATTTGGTAGTCTCAATCCACGCACTACTAGCCACCTGGTCATAAATAGGCCCGTCAACGGTTAAGTTTGTGTTCATCTTTTCACTATCTTGCAAGATCTTTAGCCATTCACCTGCAATAAACCAACTCAGTGCTTCAATATTTCACAACCTTCAGAATTAATAATGCTCCATACAAAGCCTGACTCAGCTAGGAATGCTGAAAACAGGAGCTCAGCTAATAATCGAAGGGCTGATTTCTCATCAAGAGGCTCAGTTTTCAGCATTTAAAGCAACTAAAGTGGGAGCATTCCTGCTTCTATCAGCAATGTTCAGGAAGTGTAGTTTTTAATCACTGGGCAAGTAATGATCAAGCCATAAGAAACAAAAGCTGAAATACAGGCTAGACTGTAGCATTTTGCAATTAAAGGCAGAGGCATCTCTGAATGTTGTAAATACTACATATACAAGTGCAGCTAATCCAGTACTAAAAGATACTGTAGGTATTAAATTACTTTAGATTAAACTTTATCAGCCCCTGGGACAAGTTCTACTCAGGCAGATGGGTGTAAATCCAGAATTTAAGAAAATGGAAGAATTACTTTGTGGTTATACTAGTGTCACAGCAGGATTTGGCTCCTAAAATTGACATGGCAATTAAAAAGTGCAAGCCAAAAAACTCTTGATAGGCTGACTTTCCCTTGCTGTCAAATTGCTGCTATAACGGACAGAAGCATAGAAGAGATGGTCTGTGGTAGTAAGGACCCATCGCCCTGCTGGACCAGCATGGCCCCTGATTAAGTTTCCATTAGGGTTTTTAGGACACTATTGCTTTTACATAGGATCCCACAGAGCACTGCGCTGTTGCCACTCCCAGCATGTACTAGCATATTCAGCACTAAATTCTGGAAGACAGAGGATGGGGTACTAAAAATGACAATATGATACTTTTATTAGTTGCTGGAATGTGACTTCTGATATGAAAATAAGTGATATACTCATCAGCTAATCTGTACCTCAAAATGACCTGCCTGCATATGGCAAATGTTTGGTCAACAAGTCTTTTCTTCCTCTGTTTTATTCTTTACAGTTTATAGTATAGTCCTGGAAGAATAAAACTCTTTAAAAAAAAAAATCTGGGGAAAGATAGGTCTTTAAACTGAAACATAAGTATTGCCCTTTATTAAGTTAGCTAATAACCCCTCCTTTCCAAAAGAGTCAGCTCTTTTTTCAGGTTTATCCATGTGAAATTAATTAAATAAGAGTCAGGATCAAAGCAGTCGCATGACATTCAATAAGAAAAACTCTTCAGGACGCTATTTTCACTCGTGAGAACTGACGAAAGGTCTGTGGTGAAGAGGATGGCACCAATATCACAGAGACAAGGTGGGTGAGGTAATATCTTTTATTGGACCAACTTCTATTAGTGAGAGAGACAAACTTTCAAGCTTACACAGAGCTCTTCCTCAGTTAACAGTCATTCTGACTAAACCCAACGCTATGACAATGGCTACAGAGTTCAGAATCCACCATCCAATTGAGAAAGAGCATTTTCTGCAGCTTCTTTTGTTACCTGTGGCTGTACCAACAATTCATATGCTAGACCAGGGGTTCTCAAACTGGGGACCGTGACCCCTCAGGGGGTTGCAAGGGGGTTACTTGGGGGTCGCAAGCTATCTGCTCTGTGGGGTGACAGCCCCAAGACCCCATTAAATTGAATGACTGCCCCCCCCCATTTTTAATGTATAAGGGGGGGGTCACATTCAGAGGCTTGCTGTGTCAAAGGGGTCATCAATACAAACATTTGTATCATCAAGGCCTGGGAATGTTATATCAACAGGTGCTAGCCCTAGCCAAGTTGTTTAGAGCAACAACTTCTTCTAAAGTAGACACAGGCAGGAATGAGGAGCCAAAAATATATATGACAATCACACAAAACAGGACATTTCACTGATTGGTGTCAGTGATATAGAGGATCAGGGTCTCACAAAACCTAATACTGAGAAATGGTTTCACTGTTTGGTGTTTATGGTTTAGTTTTAAATCAACAGTTTTTGTTTTGGATCTAAACTTCCCCCTGAAAAGTTTGTAATTCAAACAGTGCAGCAAAAGAACCAGAAAGTGAAAGTGACCAATACATTTTCACTGTCCAAGATGAACAGCGCAATTAAGAAATGCAGATTGTGAACAAAGCATAGCTGGTGAATGATAGAATTTTAGAACCTTTCAGTTCAAGAATTTTGATTCTCCATCTACCTGCACAATCTGATTTTAACCCTTTAGCAAGCCTTTAAAACATAGCCAGAGACATTGTCCATCACTATGTTCTAAGCCACACTGCACAGAGAAACCTCAACACAAGTAACCAGTTGCACATGCTAATGTAGTGCAGGGCTCCTGACATATCCATGTGCAGCCGCAGTTGCATAATAATAGTGCAGCAACACCACTGACCAGGGATATTGAAACCCAGCAACTAGCAGGGTATGGCAGAGTCCTGAAGGCCCTGACCCACACTGAGACCCAGCGGGGAGGGTCACTCAATGCAGCCTTCTCACTGTGTGGGGGCAAGGGCTGGCAGTGAGGCACTAGGACGAGTGGCTGATGTTCCAGCAGCTGGAGATGAACTTGGAGCCTGCAGAACTGAGAATTCCAGCCCAGGCACGAGCCCCCCCGGGCACAGGGGATGCCCAGCAGACCACGGGGCACGTCACAGCACCCACCCTCCCTGTGGGATTGGGGGGGGACCAGCCCCCGGGGTACCCCATGTATAAGGCTGTGCATACTGCTCCCCATGGCATGCTGGGGGCTGGGGTGACACCAGCCCTCTGCTGCGGGGTGACGGCAGGGGGAGCCCTGCTCTGACATCAGCAAGACCCCAACAAGACTGGGTCCCCTCCACCCCCGCGGTTACCCAGGTGACCAGCCCCATGCACGGCGCCCCCCAGCCCGACCTCATTCACATCACCCAGGTCACCGGCCCCCCAGCGCCGGGCCCAGCCCCCCTTTACCAGGTCACCAGTCCAGCCCCCACCGCCCCACTACTCACGTCACCGGGCCAGGCCCCCCGCCCCTACCCAGCCCCGCTCCCGATAGCCCAGCCCCCCGGTCCAGCTCACCGGCCGCCCCCCCTCACCTTGGCCCGGGTCACCAGGTGGGTCGCCAGCTTCACCACGGCGAAGTTGCCCTTGCCGATGGTTCGCTCGATCTCGTAGTATCCGATGCGGGCGGGGCCCGGGGGCCGGGGTGGCGGCGGGGCCGGGGGCAGCCGGGACCCGGGGGCTGGAGGGGGGGCCCCCGCTCCGCCGCTCGCTGCAGCCACCGCCGCCATCTTGTTGCGAGGAGCAGAAACTCCCCCCCTCCCCTCCCGGGGCTGCGGCACCGCGTGAGCTCATCGGCACGGGGGCGGGGCCACCGCTGCCATGGCAACCACCGGGGGCGGGGCCCACTGACGCCAACAAAACGGCCACCGCTTCAACGCGTCACGCCGAGCCGAACACGGCATTGGCTGGGCCGGGGTGGGGCCCACCACGGAGACGCGACCGGGCGCGGGAGGGGGCAATCCCTGGGGAAGCCCCCCGTCTCCGCGGCTAAGCGGGCCCTGGCGCAACGGGGCGCAGTCTCCGCTCCCCCCTCAGGGGCCCTGGGGAACGGAGACTCCCTCAGTCCCGCTCCCCTTACTCCTCCCCTCCCTTCCCCCCGCACGGGGACATCCCCCTCAGCCCCCCCCCGCACGGGGACATCCCCCTCAGCCCCCCCCCCGCACGGGGACATCGCCCTCAGCCCCCCCAATGGGGACATCCCCGCCCTTCCCCCCGCACGGGGACATCCCCCTCAGCCCCTCCCCCATTGGGACTCTGCTTCTCTGCCCCCCCCCGCACGGGGACATCCCCTCCCTTACCCCCGCACTGGGATCCCCTCAGCCCCCCCGCACGGGGACATTCCCCTCAGCCCTCCTCCCCCCGCATTGGGACTCTCCTTCTCTGCCCCCCCCGCACGGGGACATTCCCCTGAGCCCTCCCCCCCCCCCCGCACGGGGACATTCCCCTCAGCCCCCCCAATGGGGACATCCCCTCCCTTACCCCCGCACTGGGATCCCCTCAGCCCCCCCCCCCGCATTGGGACTCTCCTTCTCTGCCCCCCCCCGCACGGGGACATCGCCCTCAGCCCCCCCAATGGGGACATCCCCTCCCTTCCCCCCCGCACGGGGACATTCCCCTCAGCCCCCCCCCGCGCGGGGACATTCCCCTCAGCCCCCCCAATGGGGACATCCCTGCCCTTATCCCCCCCAATGGGGACATTCCTCTCAGCCCCCCCCCCCCCCCCCGTATTGGGACTCTCCACCTCAGCCCCCCCGCCGCACGGGGACATCCCCGCCCTTCCCCCCCACACGGGGACATTCCCCTCACCACCACCCCACCACCCTCACTGGGGACTCTCCAGCTCAGCCCCCCCCACCCACAAATGGGGCCATACCTCTACCCCCTGCACTGGGACCATCTCAGCCCCAATGAACTAGGACACTCCCTTTCTGAACTCGGACACACCGTGACCCCTGCACCACCACCCCCAGGATTGGAATCTCCCATCTCTGTGACAAATGCTGCCACTCGGGAATCCTGGTAGGTGTGAAAGGGGATGACTGGAGGAGGATGACCCTACTGTCCAACAGCAGGACAAGGAATTAAGGGACACCTCAATCTGCAGAGCCCAGGGTGTGTAAAGGGACAGGCATTGCAGATGCAACAGGATCAGAGAAGGAGACAGCAGCTTTAGGTAACTGGGACCAGAACTGGGGAATTGCTGTAGTCCTACAGACTGTTTCTCTTTTTACCAGCACTGCATATTATTAAGGAATTCTATTCTAGTCAGATTGTACCCATCATTGTGGTATCGAAATGCCTTACTAGACATATATGTACAGTCAGGAGTGTGCATGTGCACAAGTTTCATGGTACCATTTGGTATGCAACAAGTTACTCCATAGCCAATATGAATCATTGGGTGTGACACTCAAAGTGACGGACTTCAAAATTTTATTAAACACCTCTCGGCCACAGGTAACTAACTACTAGAGACGGGACTCAACGGTGAGGTCCAGGAGCAGCACCCTTGTAAGAAATTCACGCTCTCCCCATCCCAATTGCTGGAAATAGGGAGGATGTTGAGATTCCTACAATTCATGGACCCTGCTTGGGGCTCCATTTTTCAGTCTTTATCTAGCCTCTGTATGAGAAATTAGAAAATACCAATCATCCTCCACCTGTTTGAAAGGAAGTTCTCTACTACTCTACCACTTCGCCTCTATGTTTTTGAGTCTTTTCCCATAAATAGCTGTATCTTCTGCCTCTGGCATTGTCCATAGCTGATCCAACCAACAGCAGGATGAAGCTGATATCATACTGGACAGTTTCTGTGAACAGTACCTACGAAATTGACCAGCCTAGTTAGTTTCTCTGTAATTGCTATACAATCATAAGGGCTAGCTGGAAACTTACATTTCTGCTGAAGTTGTTGTCTTAGACTCTCATGTTCACCAGTTCCCACTGGTTAGCTCCCCTCTCACAAGAGAAGCCAGCATGTACTGGCATATCTCTGGAAACATCTGCTAAATGCAGCTATAGTGCCAGCAAACGGATTCAATTCCTAGGATTTAGTGTCTTTGTTTAAAATGTAAACTTTGGTACCAAGTTAAAAATGTTCCAAAACTAGAGGATTTTCCCCATCAGATTATAATATGAGGACAAACCAGAACCCTGGATCCAAACACACCTGAAATTTGAGAAGTTCTCAAAAAAAATCCCTAAAAATATTTTTTTTAAAGAGGATTCAAGGCACCAAATGTGACCCAAGAGCCTCAATCAAAGTAATACTTTAACATAATTTCTGGGTGTAGGCAAAACATTCAGAGCTAAAATTGAGAACAGGACTTATACCAAGAATACTTATAATACATTTGTGGTGTGCACCCCAACACCAAAGATGTTTTACTTTTAGTTGTTTACCAGAACACAGGCACCAGAAAATGCAAGCTACCAGGAAGTCTAATTTTCCAGAGAGAGGCAAGTACACAGTGTGTTTGATACACCCTCTCCTCTTGATTAAATATGCTCTGTCAGTAAAAGTTACTGCCAGTACCACCAAATGTGCTTCCTAGCCAGCCGCTGTAGTCAGACTATTCACATACATCAGCCTATTGTTCTATGTAGCTACAGTTGTGGTTTTATTTTTGCCCTCTTAAGTTTTAAAGAAAAAATTCCCTATCTTCTAAAAAGCTTCCTGAACAAGAACTTTTGACTGTAGTGACCCCAGCTGGTAAAGCACAGCCAATTGCAACTACAGAATGCTCTGGCCAACAGGCTGTTCATTATAACATGAATATCATTTACAAGATCACATGCAATCTAGCATCCAAAGCTAATCCCTCCCCTTCACTAGTCCCCCCACCCACATGCCGGTACTGACCACATAGGTCCAGAAAATTCTTATCTAAGCTGCAATACTAGGATTTAAGCCAGACTTTCACTCTGTTCCAGAAGATTGAGACCATCAAGAAGGAAGGAAGTGGGTTTTGGTGGGATAGTTGCTCCTGCCTATCATGAAAATGCCAATCACTGAAATTGTCTCCTGTCCATGTCGGTACCGATACACATTGGTGCTGTTTGGCAGAAGCCATCACTTAGTGATCAGTGCACTACTTCAGCATTAATACTTCAGGCTTCTCACAGCAACTCTATTAAGATATACTAGATTATTCAGACTCTGTAGTAGCCACTAGCTTCAGATTTTTGCCCCCAAGCTTCATCCCACCACCAAGAATTCTACAAAACAAGTTTTTTAATGGACTAGGTAACTTTTTAGAGCTCTGACAATGGGAACCCTTCTACAGAATCCCCACCATCTGCAATTATAACAACTGACTTTCATGGTGGGATTCTGAGTGCTGAGGGGGCAATGCTGTTTGTTTTCAGGAGTGCCAAACACCTGCAGATTCTATGGAAATCAGTGGAAAGCACAGCTGCTCAACACTGCTGAAAACCAGGTCCATTGTGTTTATATTTATGGACTATTTGCAATGTTTTGTGTTCCACTGTTCTACTTAATTGTACAGGTCTCTTCACTATGCCAAAGTCACTGCCTAGGTTGTGGGAGTTTTAGTGCTTATGAAGCAGTGACTACAAGAAGTACAACTCTGCCCGTTACTCTGGACTCACAGCACTCCTGGTTATTTCTGTCCTCAGCTCCTCATGCAACTCTCACTGCATCTTATTCCCAAACTGCTCCATCTCCTTCTGTTGCACTTATCGTCCTCTTCTGGTCAGAAACTAAACTGCTCCAATTAATATCATGGCTTTATGATGTGGAAAAGCCTCACTCCACATTACTCTGTCACTAATTCTTGCAGAACAGTGTTTTGTATTGCAGGATGTTCTAATAGGTTTGATACAATATAGTGTGGGTATTTGTCTAGTATCTTTCACTAAAGGCTATGCAGCCTATTCCATTCAGTATATAGACTGAGACAAGGAAGCTACTTACACTGTACTCTAGAAGCAGTTGTGCTAGAGGAAGGAAGGCCAGTTTCTTGAGGGGCTGGAGGAAGACAATAACAGATGAGACAGGGCACTGAGGCTCCAGAAGTAAGGTTGTATTAACAAGACTAGGTTTAATTGTTCAATGAATTTAGATAATACAGAGGGGAATCTGTACAGTGTGTCAAACTGAGCATGGACATAAATTCATTAGGCATTCATGTTGCATCAAGGCTGAATTCTAACACATTCTTATTGGTCTAAAAGTACAAAAAATAAGGAAAGTTGGGGATATTGAGGGTATAAAAGAAGACTCGAAGGGCAGCAACAGGACAGTGAGAATCTAGGACAGAGGAAGCTACCTGGAAGATTACAAGAAACAGGGATTCAGTTAGACAGTTCAGCTCCTACTTATCTATGCCCAAGGTAAAAATACAAAGAAAAGGGCTAAAGGGAGGTTTCCAACAGAGGCTATTTATAGCCCAGTCTTAAACAACAAAGACACATAAACTCTCCAAAAAACCCATTTAAAGATCTTTGGAGACTAGACAAGGAAGTATCAACTTCTCATTCTTCAAGGTTAAAGTAGCTATCACCGAACTAACCTTGGCCTACCCCAAGGGCAACAAAAATTATCAGTTATCAGAGGGGTACCCGTGTTAGTCTGGATCTGTAAAAAGCAGCAGAGAGTCCTGTGGTCTGACCCAGTATGGCCATTCTTATGTTCTGTCCTCCACACCTCCTGTTTTTTTGGAGGCTCATATTATAACACTGCCAATTTGCTCTGCTGGGGGCTTTTATAAAGAAATTAATTCCCATCATGCCTAGCAGCACGGTTGAGGCCACCTTAGATGTTCCCTTTGATGGACAGGCACTCCAGCCAATCCATTGGATAGCAGAACTTACATCATTTTCTGTTAGTCCAATCTCTCTCTTCCTCTTTCTCTCTTCATTCATCCATCATTAATTCACTGCATAACAAGCTCCCCTGGAACAAATTACCTGTCAGGCTTGGCCATTGGCCATAGCACTGTAGTCACTGCTGTGAAAAGGAAAAGGAAGCTGGGGCCCCAAACCAGAATCTCTCTTCCTTTACCCTCAGTCGTGAAGCCTGTACGCTGCTATGTTCGAGTCTCAGCATTCCTGGCAAGTGAGGCCAAGGTTTTACTTTTCCGGATTTTGAATGGACCAGAATGGCCCTCAGAGTCCAATAAGGCAGTGTGTGGCTGCCCTCTCCCTTTCAGCACTGACCAAGGGGAAAAGCTGAGCATTGCAGTTTATTATTGATGGCGAATTCAACCTGATGGGCCATTTCTGTTCTGCTCGCAAGGAGGAAATATTCGCGCTCCCTGCATTTTGCTTTTACTTTAAAACATTTCATTGCAAATCACTTTTTGCCCGCAGTGCTCAGAGCCTTAGTACCTTGTAAATGAAACCTATAGGTTAGGGATACAAGGAAGAGTTGATCTGTTACAGTGAAACATTAGTCTGCCTTATTCGCTATTAAAATGGGGTAACTATGTCTATTTCTTTTATACACATGCATATCTATATCTGCTTATCTAGCAGGAGACTGATATCTTTGACTATAGGGAGCACAGCTCTGCCAGTGCACTACACTCAGCACTGCAACATCCCCTGTTATTCCCGTCCTGAGTTCACCCATCCAAACTTTGCCAAGGCGCCTCAGTCTTAATCTGCAGCACCTCCATCCTTTCCAGCTCTGTGAGCCTCCCCTAACCCCAAACCAACCATTGTGCAATGGGTGTGCATGCACAGGTACACAGGAGCTAGGGAGGGAGCAAGTTAAAACCACTTCATAGTAATCAGTTACCTATAAGGACTTCATTGATTTAGACACAGTCAGTGCCAAGCAAACATGTACACTGCAATTTACACTTCAAGGGCAATGAGTAATAATTACAGCCATTGTTATCTCTTCTTGTTTCCTTTTCTTAAATTTCATTTAAGTCTACAATGGTTCTCTTCCCTAGCATTCAGCTGGGCTTGTACTTATTCATCTGTAAAGATGCTTTGTTCCTTTTGCAATGCAGGCAAAATAATGCATTTTTGAGCTTTTAGAAAGGTCTACAGTTCTCCTGAGATGCTTGAAAGCTTGGGGATGGTGCAGGTGTCAGAACTGAGGTGCATTAGCAGTGCTGTTTGGGGAAGCATGCACACCACTTACTGCAGCCCCGAGCACTGCAAAGCAGCACACACCCAAATGTTCATGTGTGGACACTGAACAGCACTCAGGCCAAAATGTAGCAGCCCAGTGTTGCAGTTTGCCTCTCTTTAGTCTTGTCATTGCTGCCGGTTAATTGGGTCAGACAGAGGCAGGAGAATGAAATCCAGCATAAAACAGAAACAGCCCTCCAAAAGGGTGGATGGTGGAAACTAAAATGGACACCAGGTGACCAAAGAGTAAGCAGCCTGAGGCATACTATTTATCTGCCAGAGAAAGAGGGGTAGCTCAGGACCTCAGCCCTCCGTTGTTGTATAGGCTGGGGTTCAAAGAGCTTTGTGTGCTTCCACTCTAGATGTTAACGGAATCCAGCTTTTAACTCTAGCAACTGACATCAAATCCACAGGAGATGAGAATGTGGGGCCTGATTCTCAACTACCTGGCACCTTGCATAGCCGTTTACATAGAGGCAAGATTTGGTGGCATTTTACATCCTTTTCACAGCTTGAAATGACAAGGTAATGAAGAAACAGGCCTTGAATTTTTTCAGTTTTCTACCCCAGGCTCCTCCCTGCCCCTCTCCCTGCTCACACTTCCCCCCACCCCCCCACCCAACACACCCATACACTCAGTAAAAGACTTTGGGGGGGGGAAATTGTCAATAAGTGATTCACCCGGACAGTAGAATGACCATGGAAACTGCTCTTATTGTACCTAGAATTCAAGGACTAGCTGCATCCCTGGGGACTCTGC
Source organism: Malaclemys terrapin pileata (assembly GCF_027887155.1). Lineage (NCBI taxonomy): Eukaryota > Metazoa > Chordata > Testudines > Emydidae > Malaclemys > Malaclemys terrapin. Next base: position 33,311,941 of record NC_071519.1, read on the forward strand.
CACTCCATTCACTTCAGGGTAAATATCCCTGAGATGAATTTGACCCTGGTATTTAGGTGGGGAGAGGAGCATCTATGGATCCCTGGCCCTATATAAATTTTGTTGAGGAGGGAGGAATTGTCAGAAAGGTGGCAGGCCTGCAAAGAAAGAGGAGTGGGATTTGAAGGGAGTAAATTCAGGCACAAGATGTAGATAATGCACAATGATGCCGTTTTCAGATGAAATCTACAATAAAACCCAAGCCTTTTACTCAGAGATTATTGTCCTCACCCTCTCCTAGGTCAATAAACATAGAGCTGAGGGCTCTGACCTCATCATTAATTTTTTTCACCAATAAATCTTCATTTATCTGCATCTGTCGTTCATTAAGGACGTTCCACAGAACTTTGTTGTCAAGGTTGCCCAGGGAAACTGCTGAATTAACCTCAAGTGGTCTAGCTGTTGCCAATGGCAACACTCTAGCTGCATCTCCCCATCAAACAAGAGACAGGTGTGCTAGTTATGTATTTAAAAAAATAAATAAAAAGCAGCCAATTGCTTGTGGCCCTGACTTTATGTAATAAATATTAATCTTCAACCAGCCTGCAGTGTGTGTACATGGGAAAAGCCTGTCAGATATGGTGAGAATTCATTGCTGTTGTAAATATCAAGGGAACCTCTAGCACAGAGACCGTCACCAAGGAACATTTATGCAGTGCTTTCTTTAGATTTCCTCCTGGTGGCTGCATCCTTCATATCCGTCCCAGGTCCAGACAGCATAACCAAAGAATACATGAATTCTCCTTCCCCATCCTATCAAAATTGGCCAGTGTGGGAGACACCCAGATTAATGACAAGCAATGAAAAGTGCCTCGTCAGTGTCTCCTAAATACATGGGAAATTATACAATTTACTCTGATTTTCTGGAAAAAGCAAGAAATAATACATTAATTAAATAAACAGGTGATTTCTAGGAACTTCCACTGTAGAATATGCACCCCGCTCTGCTGTCACTTTTGTATCGGCAGATTGGGCACAGGGTGCAAAGTCTGACTTTGGGCACAGACCTATTTTCTGGTCTCAGGTTCCCAAGTCACTTAGGTGTGTTTAAAAAAGGAACCCAAGGTGACTTGAATCACTAAAGGAAGCCTAAGATCACCCTCATGGCTTTCCAATATTTGTCAAATATTTCCAAATGAGGGATATTACATATGTAACAGAGGAGACCAGGGTTTCAAATGGTATGGAGTTCATTTATTTTAAACATGTATAAAGTTTTCTCTAACCTCACTTTTAAGATTCTAGGTTTCTATTATTAAGTATCACTTACATGGCACTGCTTGAGTTTTCTCTGTATGATTGTCACCAAGTGATGGTTTGCAGATGTGGAAAATCACACTTAGCTTTGATTCCTTTAATCCTGCCCAGATTCAGCTTCAACTTTTAGATTTAGGTATCTCAGGAAATTCTCATTCTTGAGTGGTCCTCTATGCAAATTATATTTGGAGGGGTCTTCTGAGCTACCTCTGATGCCTAAATGCCATTTCATCCATCCAGCACAGTCAGAAATCTGGAAATTCAGCATACAGTACATGCCATTCTCGTGGCATTGTCCTGAGCATTGCATATATCTGAGACAGTAATCTCAGACCCGTTTCTAGTGGGCAGGTGTCCACATCACAAATCCACCAGGAATATAGAACGATGTGCAGTCACTACCAGACACAGCTGGACTGAAAACAGTGGCATCAGGTGAAAGTCTCTGGATCCTCTTGATCACCAGAACCACTCTGTCTCTTGCTGACATTTTGCTAGTATGTAATTTACATTTCTCATTACTGAAATTTAATCCATTGCTCCTTGATCAGCTGTCTCAGCCCCTGTAAAAGCCTTCACATTGTTTATTCTCTCTATTATTGGTAGACTCTTCTTCTGCCTCCCCTTACATTCCTTTTCCCTTACACTGGTATCATGTTTAGTTCCCTCGTAGATTCTCTCTTCTAACCTGCAGCTGATGGGCCAAATGTAATCCGTAGCATTATAAAACACGTCCTCTCTGTAACCACAGGGAAGGACACAGATGATGAACTGGAGGACTTTATTTTTGGTGAACTCAATAACAATTAATTGTCCTTTTCATACTGGGTAGAATTTTTTAAAGCACCAAAGTGATTTAGGACTAATCTGACTGGGGCTCCTAGGTATTTTAGGTGCTTTTGAAAATGCTACTCAATATACATAATATTTGAATGGCTGTCCTGAAGCTGTACTGGGGTTCATTCTCTGCAAGAGAAGGGTAGAAGCAGTTACACCGCTCTCAGCACCTTCCTCTTGCTGATTTAAAAATGGCATCGATCGTCTCCCAAACCACTTGGCCAGAATCTTCCAATCACAACTACGACACAAGGATGGTATTTAGAAAGTGGGAATCCTCTTTAAAAGCTAACCCATGAGTTGTCGGAGTAACAAAATAAATCTCTTTAAATGGTTACAATATTCATGCAATGTGTGATTCAGCCACTGAGAAATCAGGACTTGAATCAGGACAACCTTTGTGCCACAAGTAAGCTGAGAGTCAGACTGTGCTCCTCCTTTAGGGCTGTCCGAGTGGATATTTTAGGAGAATGGTGATAGGATAGTGAGGTTTCCATCTCTCTGTACCTCATTCAAAACCAGATTAGGTAAACAGTCGTTTCCATTTGATGACTATATGGCAGCCTGCATGGAGTGAATTTGGTAGGTCTCAGTTCAGTTCCCAGTGGATAGCTGTCCGCATCACACAGCCAGAAATAGGTATTAACTGGCTCCTTTGTTATCACTGAGTCCAAGAACCGAATGACATTCTCTCTCTCCTGTGCCTAGTCTTCAGTCTCCAAAAAAACTATATTCAATTTTTTCAAATATCTTTGCCTAAAGTTAAGCATTTAAATAAGTAACTTGATTTTTCAGAGATGCTGAACACTTACAGTTCCTATGGTCTTCAATGGAAAATCATTGGGTCAGTTATCTGATACCTAGATATGGATTTAGTGGTCTGATTTTCAAAAGTGCTGGGCACCCAACAGCTCCCATTGAAGTCAATAAGAGCTGTTGGGAGACTTAGCACTTTGAACAAATGGCCATTAGGTACCTGATTTTAGGCACCCAAGTTTGGAAAGTTTGGCCTATTGTTATAAACTGATGTGTGAGCACCCCCTATTGGCCAAGCAGCAGTTGAACTAGTATATCCTTTTTTATAGAACAGTGTCGATATAACCAAAGCTGTATGTGTCCAGAAAATTATGTAGATAAAATGAGCTTCTTAATTTCAGCATTGTTAGAAATACAGGGGGAAAGACCTGTGTCTGCCAAACTGACAAAACTGGCAACTAAGGAAATGTCATTATAATTCTAAGAGGGTGTTACAAATAATGGAGATAAAAATGTACAACTTATTTTTAAAAATATGTAATAGTTTTTTATAGTTCCAGTTTTAATAAACCTTTTTCTTACATTTGTAATGTGTATATAGTTCTTTTGACAAATATTTTCTCCAAAGCAAATGACTCTGTGTTTAAAAAAAGTAAATCACTGCCAGTAGCCCAAGGCTCATGAGAAACCATACAGCAACAAGGCACTCAGTTACTACAATGTTGTGCACCAGAGAGAGAGAGATCAAACCTTAGTGCAGAACCCAGTGTTCATGATCACACCTGAAATAACAAACCAGTGCTGATTAGAATCTCAGCTGTAACAAATCTTAAATAAAATCTTGTATTTAGATTGAAAGCTCTAAGTGCTTGTGAGCTCTTTGTGGAAGGGACTGTTTTTTGTTTGTACACTGCCTAGCACAATGGGGTCCTGGGCCATGACTAAGGTCCTAGATGCTATGATAATACACATAACAACAAATTCCAGTCCAGTGAAGCCCAGCACTGCTACATTGAATGATAACATCATCTCACTGCAATGCTATGCATCATCATAAGAACGGCCCGACAGGGTCAGACCAAAGGACCATCTAGCCCAGTATCCTGTCTTCCGACAGTGGCCAATGCCAGATCCCTCAGAGGGAGTGAACAGAATTTGGCAATTTATCGAGTGACCCATTTCCTGTTGTCCAGGCCCAGCTTCTGGCAGTCAGAAGTTCAGAGACACCCAGAACATGGTGGTTGAAGAACCCACCCGCCCCCATCCGTTGCATCTAAAGAACTCACTCAAACAACAGGTTGTCAAATTATATCAGACTATCATCGCATTGCACCACAACACTGACACACCATGGCACCAAGAAGTTGTACTGGACAAAAGAAGTCCCCGCACTGTGACAGTGGATCAGCGGGATAATCGAAGTGCCATCGTTCTGTGTCACCAGCCTGGGCAAAAATGTCATCTCACAACAGCAACATGACCTCAGGCAGGCAGGGTCCACCTGGGACCCCACGCGTGCCATCATGATGCCCAGTTAGGTGACATCATCAGGTTGAGCCACGGCCTCATCGTGGATGAGGTCATCACGTCAGCACACGCATCGTTGACATTCGGTTTGCTCATCATGCTGAGCGATGACGTCATCACACCGAGCCACTGCCGCGTCGCCAATGAAGTCACACGTCACCGGGAGGATCATCGTTCTGTGGTGACACGTTGCGCGGTGACCTCATCAGGCTGTGCCATGTCCCATCACAGCACCAAGCCCCCCCCCGCTGTCCCCGCCAATGGGGAGCGAGGCAGGCGCACGGGCCCCTGGGCGCCCCCTAGGGAAAGCCCGGAGACGGGCTGGGCGGGATTTCCGGCACATCCGGCACGTGATTGGCAGGCGCGGGTGAACGGAAGCGGAAGCAGCGTAGCGCGCAGGCGCAGCGGCAGTCTGGGCTCCGCGGGGGAGGGACGCGCCGCCCGCCCGAGAGCGAGATGGAGACGCGGGGGGAGCCGCAGCCGGCGTGAGTGAGAGAGACCCGGGGCCGCGCGCGGGGCCCCTCCCCAGCGCCTGGCGGCGGCGGCGGCCCTTTGCCGCAGGCCCGGGGGCGGGTTCGCGTGGGCCGGGGGGCAGCGGCCTGTCCGCCCGCCCGCCCGCCCCGGAGCGGCCGTTTGGTCTCCCGCTCGGGGCCCCATCCCCGCAACGGGCCCGTGTCCCCCGGGGCCGCCTCTCGCCAGCAGGGACAGGGTGGGCGAGGGGCCGGGCGGGCTCGTGCGACCGAACTCCGCTGTGTCTTGAACCTGCCCTGTTCTGGGCGAGAGCGTGTTTTAGTCTGTGTGTCTGCTTGGCCCTTGGCTAACAAATCATCATAGAGTTGATCCGAGACTAGCAGGGCTGGAAGGGACCTCAGGAGGTATCTAGTCCGGCCCCCTGCTCAAAGCGGGACCAATCCCCAACCAAATCCCCAAATCCTTAAATGGCCCCCTTAAGCATTGAATTCACAACCGTGGGGCTGGTAGGCCAATGCTATGTGCTGGGAGGCAGTCACTGTAGTGACGGGGGTGGGGCATTGGGAAAGGGGACTGCTCCTCCATGAATTCACCATGAACTGCTCCACCCTGCTTCTAGGGTCTTTCCCAAAAACACACTTGAGAAATTAAGTGTAAGCATTGTTATCACTTTGCCTGTTACCTTGGAAGGTGATTAAATACAAGACACTTGAATTTAAAACCTTTCCTCTGGACACAAGAGATTTTGAAGGCAATAGTTATGCTGAGATAACTTCTGGATTTTTATTTATTTATTTATTTCAACCAACCAGGAGTTCTGCTTGTGGCCAATCTGACCAACAGCCTCTTCACCTCACAAACACGTTAAATCTACTCTGTGCCAGACTCTACCATCAGACACAGCCATAATAATAGGATACGATTCCGGAATCTGTTCACGTCACGGGTGGAATAAGATTCTCAATCCTAATGGATTTGGGTAGCAAGGGGGAGGAATACTGTAACAGACAAGTTCTAACTTACTGGGGCAATGTTTCTTTTCTTCCTTTGGCATCTCTTTAAAAACTATGTGAATCTTCTGGTGAAAGGTGTTGAGTTGACAACCAGGGGACTGGAGTCCTCTGTTTGTCCCCAGAATAGCCAGCTTCCTCCAGACTGCACCCGCCAATGTGTTTCAATGTAGCCTTGAAAGGAACCCTTTCAAACGATGAGCGTAGCTGAGTCTCTCATTTACTATATGGTCTTTTGGAAATAGACTGTCAGGCTACCAACAGTCTAGCTAAGGCCTCATTATTTGCTCTGCCCCCGTTGCCGTCTGGTGGTGCACATGACTTTATAAAATTATTTCTGAGGGGATGGGAGTGGGGAGAGTTATTTGAGGCAAGAGGAGAAATGTAGAATTTGTATATACTGTCTCCTGATTTCCCTTAATGGTATATAAATGTCCATGATTTAGTCTTGCTGATCCACTGAGTGTAAACATTTTGTATAACCTCAGATTTTTTTGCATAATCTTTTTATTAGTCATTTTCCGTTTTTGAACCAAGATAAAACCAAACATCAGGGATGTGCTATTAGCAAAATTATCATCATCTGACTTTACAAGGGTAAAATGGAAATGATGGATATCTGTAGCTTTGAATATGGAACTTCAAACCTTCCCAGGTTATGATGCCATATGTCTTTAAAGAGGGACTTTCACACTGGGACATTGTCTGATGCAAACAGTTTTGCCACTTTTCTCCTGCTGTAACTATCAAATATTTGTTTAAAGAGACGCTTCTTTTCCTCACAACTTGGCTGCTTCATTCCTACTTCATTGTGGTATCAAGTTCAAGAGGAGGAAGCTGAGTGGAAACTGTTGTTCTTTGTAATCATAATGGGAGGTGTACGAGTAAAGAGAAGACATTTCTGTTAAAGGATAGAGGAGAATTCTTAGACCTCATTCCACCTTGTTCCAAATTGACCTATATTCCTGAAATGGAGCTCTAACTTCTTGCTCACCCATCTGGAGGTGTAAAAATCCTTTGTCTAGTACAGGATCAATCCCATATGCTTGTGTACGAGAGACTATCATCTGTACTATGATCCACCCATTTTCATGTCTGTTTCCCATTACCTTGTATTTCTCAGCATTGCATAAAGTCACGTTTGGGTCTCTGATGCTGTGTGTTCTAGGCACATTAATATTATGCTAGAAGAGGGACTGGCCATTGTTGGGTGGGTGGAAACTAATAATACACTCATGGAAAAATACCTGAATCTATCAATACTGTAATGCTCTTTGCCACTGCAAGTGAAAGTCACTGGTCAGTTGATTAGGTGAGACTTTATTCCCTACATACACCTGCATACTTTGATACCACAAAACAGTTATCTCTGCCAACCAAAAGGGTTTCAACCAGAGTTCTTGCCAAAGATGTGTTGGTGGAGATATTGTGGGACTTGTAAGTGATAAGTGTATTTAGGGTTATTTAGGTTATTGAATCAAATCATGTGACTGAATTTTTAAAGGGCTGGTTAATTTCATGTCCATTAGTAATAGCTGTAGCTCAGATCTCATCTTCAAGACTCATTCCCCTCTTCCCATACTGTGCTGTATTTAAAGATGAATTGGATGTTTATATGGATAACAAAAATATTGGCTCTAATAGACTATGCTGCCCCATAAAAGTGTTGGAATGAATATAAAATCTCATGTTTCATGTCTTAAGACAATCTCTAACTGTTAGGGGTTGGGATGAGACTTTCATGGAGTCTGATTATCCCACGTCTGTCTGCTATGGAGTTCTTGACCTTCCTCTGAAGCATTTGGTGCTGGCCACTGCCAAGGACAGGATATTGGATTAGATGGGCTGACCACAGGTCTGAACCAGTATGGAAATTCATATGTTCTGTGATCGGTGAATTGAGTTTTCTCCTTTCTCTGAAGCATAAGCTATTGGCAACTGCAGGCCACAAGGCCAGATGGAGCTATGTCTGATCTGGTGTGGCAAACTTTTCTTGTGTGCAGTAGACCTTTTACTTCATTCACTCTAGGGCAACATTGACCCAGAAGGCTTCAGGAAACTTGAAACTGTTTTCACCAAAATGAGTAAGTGCTGTTGTGCATCAAACCCTTTGTCTCCATAACAATACTTTTATCTATGGTTGTCAGCCATTAACATTAGCATTTCCTGTTGTGAAGAGGGCATATGTTGTGTAAGCATAGTTTTGGCAAATTCTCCTTCCAGTGCAAGGCTGTGTGTTCTGCTCTTAAATGCAGGGATAAATGTTTATGTAATGCTATGTGACTTATTCCTTAGCAAGAGTCACTTGAGGCGAAAAATGTTAGAATAAATATTGGTGTCAGTCGCCTCTTGTGTCAGAAAAGGCTTGCTTTCTGGGAGCGCTGTGTTCTCCCTCCTGTTACTCGCCTTGGAGTTCTTTGGGTACCTGTGTAGCGGTGAGAGTAATGCACAGAGTGTACTTGGCACCTGAACTTTATAGGGCAGCTTGTAAATGTTGTGATAGATTCAGTTTTTGTGGATAAAGCAGTTATGCGGGTTGGATTGTTGCATATAAAAGAACACTCCAAAATTGTTTTCCTCTTTATGATAATACAGTAGAGCCCACTTCTATAGTCAACTTGGCTCACTAGATCACTCTGTTTCTAATGGTATAGTATGAATGCCCTAGGTTTCACTGCATCGTAGTGAGCAAATTGCAATTATGCAAACAGTGAAACCTCTTTTTGACAAGAGAAAAATTACTTCTAAGAATATTTCACAGTATATGTGTGTGTGGGCATGTATAGAGCACAAATTGAGAGAGAATGCAAGCTTACAGAGCAAGATAACATTAACTATCAATCACTAATGATATTTTGTCTGCAAAGACTTGGAAAGAAATTACTCTCCCCTCAGCTTGTATTATTCTATATATGTTACTCAAAGGGAAGCACTAGTCTGTAGGGTTAAATATGAAAATACTTTAGAGCAAATATTTTTAAATGTAATTTTATGATTTATGATCTCTGGCACTTGGATATGGGCATTCCCTTGCCCTATTTGCATGTGCCAGAAGGGACCACCTGGTCTCTCTACATTTTGCATCTAACATAAAACTACCAAAGTGAGGGGTCTTAGGCTTTCACCCAACTTTTTTCATGGCTGCATATTTCAGTCACATTCCTTTCTTTCCCAAGTCCTATTCCTCTCTATCTCGTGTGTGTTGGCTAATGGTATTCTCCACTAGACTACCACACTGGCTTCGGAATAAAGTTTTTTGGTTTATTACATAGAGCTGCAGCTAAAGATACTTCGGAGGTGCCAGCCCTGTGTGGAATGCTAATGTTTTCTGCTTAGACCCTCTTGGGCCAATGGAGATAGTTCATTGTCTTTTGAAACCAGTTAATCCATCTGAAATGTATATATGCAGTTGCAGTCTGGTATTGTACAAGTAATGGCAAATCCTCTGATAATTAGAATCTATACTGTGTTATAGTGAATAATAAACATGCGTGAGATAGGTGCTTCTGCAAAGATTGCCCTAAAATGAACTTGCTATTATTATTAAAAGGTTGTTTTCACCTGTCTGGATGTCACTGATCAGAAGTTGGTAGAGTGGTTTCAACAAGATCATGAGGCAGGGACAATTCGGGGTTCCTGCATGGAATAAAACTTGCTTAAGTGAGTCTTCCAGGCATATTAGCTTTCAGCAGAACAGATGCAGTTCTTTCAAGCTAAGCTACTGCTGGTCTTGACTCCTTGTACGAGTGTATGGCAACAGCTCTGGCCTCTTGAGAGTCAGAGCTTGATTTTGATCCTTGGTATATAGCGTAACATATATTAAATGTTCTTTCAACAGGAATAGAATGAGCCAGGGAGACTCCAACCCAGCAGCAGTTCCACATGCAGCTGAAGACATTCAAGGAGATGACAGGTGGATGTCACAGGTAAAACTGAAAACACAGCTGACAGATAGGATCCTCTTTACTAGCAGATTGTGAGGTAATCAGGTGCATGATGAGCAAAATACAGATGCTTACATTTCTGATTCTGTTCGCAAATGTTAGCAGCGTTATTGATGGCTTCCAGTAACCTGCCACAATAAAAGAGGCAAAAAGCAGCTTTGTGCCATGACCTGCAAACCACATTTTGAAATAGAGTTCCAGAAAGATATTGCAACTGGCTCATTAATTGGGAAGAATTGCCAACCAATTTATTAAAAACTGGATAGCACTGAAGTGTGTAATATATCCTGGCAGTTACAAAGCTGAGAATAGCTGAACTCAAGTGTCTGGACTCGGAGTCTCCTGTTCGTACAACTAGATTGTTAAAGCTACTTCTAGACAGGGTGAAATAGTCTGAGGAGACTTGTATTGTGACTAGCCAGCAACCTGAATGACTATAGATTTAGAATTGCTGAACACAGTATCTGGAGCAAGCACCCCCTTTGTGTGTGGTGCATAGTGTAGCCTGAGGGGCTCTGAGTTGTAAATGAGTGGCCATTTAAAATGTCAGAACTTGTCTATGCCAGGGAGAGAGCAGGCAGGGAGGAAGTTCCAGCAGTTAAGGAGTTAAACTAAAGATATGTGCCTGAGGGGCAGACAGGATGAAAAGTCACAAAGTTTGGCACCAGAGGAACTGGTTGGGCAACTATCACTTTCTGTGCATGGGCTACAGATACCTGTCAGCTGGAGCTTATGTTGCTGCTTTCTTTTAAACAGCACAACAGATTTGTCTTGGACTGCAAGGACAAGGAGCCCGATGTGCTGTTTGTGGGTGATTCCATGGTGCAGTTGCTACAGCAGTATGAGGTATGGCTGGAGGGGATGAAGTTGTGGGGTTAAATGAGTGAGATGGTGCCTCCCTATCACTTCTAGTCCAATAACTGGTGAACCTATGCAATACTGACAGTGCCTCCCTGTCCTCGGGTCCTTTCTAATCTTACCTCCACTTCTACAGCTGCTTTCCAAACCTCGATCCCTTCCATTTCCCTGTGCTTGCCCTAGGCTTCTCCAGTCCAATCCCGTCAGCCGCTTTGAACCTTCACCCCACCCCTTCTTTCCCTGAGGTCATTTGCAGCCTTCTTAGTTTCACCATACACACCCGTTTCTGTCCCTCTATCTCACTCTTGCCACTCTTTCTTACTCTGCAGTTGCTGTGTGAGCCCATGTGTAGATTTAAAATGAATTCTGTCCTCTCTTCTCCCACACCTTCTGTATTCTAGATTGTGCCCAACCCACTTCCAATGTGACTGTTTTTCACTTGGTTCTCAATAATGAAGCTTCCTTATCTCGTAATGGTACAAATATTAAATTTAGTGCGTGTATCACCTTAGCCAGAGAATTTCAATTTAACCCTCTTGCATGCAGTGTCCTAGCATGCTTGTCCCTCTGCTGGCATAGAGACTGTGCTATCGACTATCCCAGTGTCCAGAGATTAGGAAAGGCAGCAACTAGGATATTCTTAAAAAAATGTGTAAAATGTTTTGAAAGCTGTCCCTTCATCCACTATTTCATCAGTAATGGCTACCAAACCGCTTTGCTCTGAAAGTGTTCCTTTCCAATGTGACTCATTTGGTTCTAGACTTCTTACTTCTTAGGCAGTAAAAGGAGTTCCTTCAAGATTTCCTTTCTCTCCTCAAAAGTCCCATGTTTAGCTGAGCTCTGGTTCTGGCCTTGATGGACTGGAGATGGCTCCCTTTCTAGGCCATCAACATCCCTCCTGGATGGGCTGAAGGGAGATTGCTCCATATTAGCTCCCTCTTATCTCTGTGCCAGGACTGAGTTAATTAACTGCTGTGATTCCACCTCTTCTGGCCCAAAGAATGTGTAATGCTTCCACTGGCAGCATCTCCATTACCTGAGTTACCTCTTTATGTAAAGTGTTTTATTTTTGATGCTGAAGAATAACACTTGATCTAAAATAGTAAATTGGTTTCTGGTTACAGATATGGCGAGAGCTTTTTTCACCCCTTCATGCATTGAATTTTGGGATCGGTGGGGACACAACAGCTCATGTTCTATGGAGATTGAAGAATGGTGAATTGGAGAACATTAAACCCAAGGTATAAACACAAACAGCTGCTTTTATGTTTTTTTATTTTAGAAAAAACTCTGAATATTGTCTAGTACAGAGCTGAGGGCACCAAAAGTCAGAAGAATAGTCATTCTCTAACCAATGAGCTCTTAGCTTCTTCTTTAGAACTTCTCTATAAAAGGTGTTTATTTACAAGGAATGTACAAAGTCCTGTGTCTCTGAAGACCGAAGGAATCAAATAGCAAGAAACAGCTTCTTTTGCTCATAGCACCAAAAACACTCTCTTCATCCTGCACCCCGACCCAAAAACCTCTCCCTAGGTTTTTTCAGGATTAGACACTGCATTTAGGTGTTCCTTCAGGTTGTCTAATTTTACAGTTCTATTAATTGAAGGGTGCATTCGTACCTGTCCATCTCAATGAGGTTGTAAGTCAGGCCACAACAAGGTTTCACGCAACTAATAACACATTCTAAATGACATACAGTGTACCGGGGTGTTGTAGGCATTTGCGAAGCACCCTGCACCACAATACATAATGTACAGCACAGGTTCAAGTTTGGTCACCATTGTCAAGCACATTCATGACCCCAACATAAGAGTTAAGGCTTAAAAGTAGAGAAATGCTATAAAAGGGTTTCATTTGAGAGCCAAGACTGTGGTTGGTGCTTTACAAACAAATAAGCCTCTTCACCTGTGATGCTTCTAGTCTGCTTCATACACATCTAGTATGTTGTAAGACAGGCAAGGTGCAAGGTACTCTAGGAGTCTGAATTGGTCACTAAACACAGTGCAGAAGAAGTGTCAGATATCTGTTCCTGTGCTGATCAGGGTAGCTTCTTTTAATACTGTGACTCTGGTTCTGTACTGGGTGAGAGGGAGGAGTCTTAAGTTGACAAGAAATGATTCAAGAGTCGTCAAAGCTGACAGTCCGGGACTTTTAATATTTAAGCCTAACTCTTAATTGTTTTGTCTGACTGGTTGCAGACAGCCTAGGCCCTAGCTATTGCCCTTTCCCCAAGAGCCAGAATGGCTGCTACAGCCTCCCCTGTTTGTGTACCTTGAGTGGAGTGCTAAACTTGCTGCACAGTTCCTGTTTCCTCTTCACAGGTCATTGTCGTCTGGGTTGGAACAAATAACCATGAAAATACAGCGGAGGAAGTAGCAGGTGGAATCGAGGCCATCGTGCGGCTGATAAATACCCAACAGCCACAGGCCAAAGTTATTGTATTGGTATGCACATCAGAGGGTTGTGATAACATAGCACCATTGGAACAATCCATGTCATGTTGTTTGCACCCCTATCCCAATGGTATTGGGTGTTACCTGTGCATTTTGGGGGGTGGGTCATAACTTATTTACAATAATAAACACTGTAGGATGGTTTCTCCTGTTCAGGGGGCTTTGCCAACATTATCTAACTTTCTCAGCCCCTTCAGAAGAGTATTATCTTCTCATTAGAGGCGTCTTTGTCCCAGACAGAGAAACAGAAGCAGTGAAATCACATGAGAGACGAGGATGATGGAGACAGAGCTGAGACTAGAACTTGAGCAATACCAGTTCTGATCCTGTGCTCAAACAGCTTAGAATGTCTCTTCTTCTGCTGTGGGAGTTGCATAACCAACCATTAAAACTGCATTGAAAGAGGGCATAAGTAGCTAATAAGAATGCTAATAAGAATTGGTGAAAAGAGAAGACTTGCCCATGGGTCAGCAGTGTCCTTCAGACTGTTTTCAGTCATGTTTCAAAGTGGGGCTGGAGGGGGTGAGGAGGATGTGCAGGGGAGGAGTGGGATAGACCTTTTAAAGCTCAGAATGAGGGCCCAAGTCTAGAAAGAGACTATAAGTTACTATATTGTCTGAGTCACTTCAAAGCTCTCTTCTTTGCCTGCTTCCCTTATCAGAGCTTGCTACCTCGAGGCGAGAAACCAAACCCTCTGCGGCAGAAGAATGCCAAGGTGAACCAGCTGCTAAAAGCCTCGCTCCCAAAACTCGCCAGCGTCCAGCTTCTGGACGTCAGTGGGGGCTTCGTGCACTCGGATGGCGCCATCTCGTGCCATGACATGTTTGATTTTCTGCACCTGACGGGAGGGGGCTATGCAAAGATCTGCAAACCCCTCCATGAACTGATCATGCAGCTACTGGAGGAGACCCCTGAGGAGAAGCAAGCTGCTCTGGCCTGATCAGCTAATATCAGTGTTCAACATCATCCCAGCCCCATCAGATCAGTTCTGTCACTGGCACTACAGAATCCTTCTTGCTTAAAGCACTTTCCATTGTAGAATGTTACTGGATGTTCGTATCGAGTGTTTTGAGGGGGAGGGCTAACGTCAAACTGGTCTTGTACATAGAAGGGCAGGGCTAACTGGTTTTACTGCAGGAAGAAATTAGCTAAAGAAGATTTTTACTTTAAACCATTCCTCATTTAAAATGAGAACAAGACTGTCACCTCTGTGCCCCTCACATGCATTATTGCTCTATGGTGCCCCTAGATCCCTGTCAGCCTGACTCTAATAACCCATGCGCAGCTCTCGGTTTAGCTATTCCCTTCCCTAGGCACTATACTCTGTATTCGCTTGGGAACCAGAATCGCATTCCACTCACTAGAAACAAAACAGCTGCATTTTTGTCAAAAACCGTTCCCACCTTTAGAAGTTTTATTTACTAAGGTATTTTTAAAAGACACTTGTTGCTTTCTGGCTCTTTGTTTTTGAAGCAGCATGAGACTAGATGTAACTGGAATTCAGAAATGTAAAAAAACAAAGTGTTAGTTGAGCTGAACTCATTTAACACTCCCAAAACATTGTTTTGTTTTTCAAAGTCTGTTAGCTGTGACAAACTTCATTCCACTGTTGCTTGGACTGTGGGCAGTCTCATGTGGGTGCTGTTGAATATCATGTCTCCTATAGAACCTGTTCTTTGTTTTGGTTTGTGTACAGTATTGGCAGCTTTTAACAGTTCTTTGGTTTAGGAGCTTAGTTTTCCAGCAAACGTCAAACACAAGCCAGTCAGAAACGTAGAACTGACATTTCATCCCACTATGAGGGCTGTGCTACAGGGTTCTGTGCAGTGCTGTTCATGTTCATAGTTCCAATTTTTTTAAAGTACGACTGTTACGCCTTTTTTTTAATCCATACTCAGCCCCTCTTTGCAAGGCCTGAACCAATCTAATGCTTTACGAGTTCTAAGGTGTATATTTCTTTATTGCTTCTGTTTTACTTGTACAAACATTTTATTCAAGCAAATAAGGCCTTTGACAGTAAAGAATTGAGTCAGTTTGTAGCCTTTTCCTCTCCTGGACACTGCCCCTTTCCCCTCCAGCAAAGGGAGTTAGTGTGGAGAGTGGACTGTTCACAGGGACTCTGTCTCGCTAGAGCTTTTTATATGAGAGCTAATTATAATCTGTGTAATGACTATATAAAATTGTCATTCATTTAAAGGTGAACAGGAAAAAAAAAATTCTTATCAATAAGAAACTGTTTGAGACCCAATGCAGAGCCTTGCTACTTAAAAATAAAAATACTTTAACAAAGTTTATTCTTCCTTGACTTACCTACCACAATTGGAGTTCAGCGGTGGTGGTATCCCTCATAATGGTTCGCGCCACCGCGCGCTAAAATACAACAGCCAATGCAGGCCTCTGCACTGGTTGAAGTGTTCGTGAAGGCTGCAGCCTTCAACTGTCATGCTGCTTTTTGGCAGGCAAATGAAAAAGGAACTGATTTTTGTTTTACATTTTTGTTAAACCGGAGATCTACCTAGATTGCTTTTTCCACCCCACTACAAAAAGTACGTATGTAGTGTATATAACCTGTTTGCCCTTTTATTCTAGTAAAAGGTTCTGTTTAAGGCAGGCTTTAATCTAGCACTAAGGAATATGTTTATGTCCCCATCACGCTTTTGCTGCTGCTGTAGAATTTGTCATAGCAGGATTTCTGCCTGGATTGCATGCATAGCGTGTGTGTGTGTGTCTCCAGTATATGTGATCCACACAGAGATGTGGAGGAAAGCCGAAGAATCCCACTTCCCAGAAATAAAGGTTCAAGTCTGATAGTGCTCAGTGGGAGAGGAGTAGTCCTGGTCTTACCTCCCCAGGCCAGCGTGGGTTGGGGGAGTGCTCCCTTCCCCTCCAACAGCTTGGAACATTAACTGCAGAAACATCATTCAGCTCTGCTGAAAGAATGGAAGCCTCAGCACAGGAACTTGGGGGTGTGGAGGAGAGAGAGCAAGCAGATTTTAAAACCAAGGTTGGGAGGAGGAGATTTGGCAGGGTGGTATGGGTCCACCTGTAGCAAGAGTGAGGGGATGAAACAGGACTTGGGTCTCTGCTAGTTTTTGAGGGTTGTAGGCTTCTGTTGAAAGGTGCCATGTTTGACCCATGCACTAAATGTCTCCATGGTGTCACCACACTGGTAAGACAGCTACTTGCTGGCAATCTAGTTTTTTTTATATAAAGCACTAAGTCTTTGTAACAGTGCAGTGTGTTTACAGCTGAGGCTGTCTTCAGCTGTGAGCCAGAGCCCCTTGGTTAGGTGCTGATTGCAGTGGGGTGGGTCTGGCCTGTTGAATACACATCCGTTGGGCTGAGGAGGAGTAGTCAGGTGGCTTTCCATGCTCAAGGTTGTCTTGCTGAGGTGCCATGTTGCTTATGCATGGGTCAGCGTTCGCCGCCCTTCATCTCCAGTCCGCATTGTTTCTTTCCCAGCTGCGTTAACCACCTCTGTGTGTAGCCATGGCGGTGGCAGCTGTGGACAGGAAGGGCAGCTTTCTTCTATCTGGGACATTGAAGCTACTGTCCTGTTGCCACCATCTAAGCAGTGACCAGGCCATATCCCAGTGTAACCACATATCCCTTGAAGAGGGCAAGGAGGGAATTTTTTTCTCATTGTACCAAAATTAGAGCCTGGTCCTGAGAAGTAGTGAGCATTTGCAATTTCAACAGTAGGGTGCTTGGCACCTCTGGGGATCAGGCCCAGCAAACCCCAGTCTGGGTGCCCCTGCGTAGCCTTTATGACTTATTCCATTGTAACTGGCTGATTGTGAAAGAACTGACCCTTTCTGAACTTTTAATTTTTTAAACTAATCTAGTTACCGTTTACAGTTGTATGCTGAAGCCTGGAATCTTGTTTGTGCTGTAGTGTATGAGCATTGCCAATTTTATATTTATTGCAGTGAAGAAAATGCAAAGGAAAAGGTGTGAAAGGAAGGAGAGAATCCTTGTCTCTGAACTCGTATGTGGGTGCAAGCAAGGGGACTCCAGGTGCAGGCTGGGGGACCTCAAAGGCTGGAAGCTTGCACAGTATGTAAAATCCAATTACAGCCCTGCTTCAGGGTGACCTTCCTTGGGGTGCTGCCCACTGCTGGGAGCTGACTGAACCTTCCCCAGGAAAAGCTGTGATTCTGCTTTGGCAAAATTGCATTGACTGGTAGAACTCACTATGTTTAGTGCATATTTCAATATAAATGTAAATGTTTCACCCCAATGAGGTCTGGTGTGCGTCTCTCTCTGGTTTCCCTGTGTGTGCGTCGGGGATGGGGAGGTGTCCAGTGGGTTCATCAGAATGTGTTGGGTGATGCGCAGTGGCTAATGGTTGCAACCTGTCATCACCCAGGGGTGATGCAGCGGGAAGGGTGACATCTGATGGGGTGAAAACCTTTATCAGGTAAAAGTTGGCTGTATTCATCCTTGTGGTATTCAAAAGGACACTCACCCGAACCTTCACTTTTAATTTAGCCTCCTGTGTGGTGAGATGCACTCTGATTCTCTGTTGTTCTCCTCTGACTTAACAAGGACCTATTTTTTTTAAAACTAAATTTAGGTTTTGCACTCAAAACTCTGCTCTTTTGTTTTCAGATTGGGGGGTCTACACTGAACACTAATCAGTGTTCAATGATTATTCGGCGGGGGTGGGGGGGTCAATATCCCTGAGACGGAATAGGAAATGAACTTTTGTACTGATGTAGCTTTAAAATCCGTCTAAAGGAGGCAGTGTTCTGAGTCTGAGAGTCGAACTGGGGAGAGTGGTAAATAATGAAGAGGACAAGTCGCTGATACACAGTGATCTGGATCACTTGGTAAACTGGGCACAAGCAAACAATGTGCATTTTAACAGGCTCAATGTAAAGTGATACATGTAGGACCAAAAGAAGTCATCCATCCTTACACAGTGCGGGGACTCTCATCGTGGGATTCAGTCACTGAAAAGGACTTGGGGGTCATGGTGGATAATAGCTGAACTTGAGCTCCCAGTGTGACCCTGGGGGATATAAAGGAAATATCTAGTAGAGGAGAGAGGTTATTTGACCTCTGCTGCTGGAATCCTGTGTCCAGTGCTGGTGCCCACGATTCAAGAAGGCTGTGGATAAACAGGCGATGGTTCAGAGCGGAACTGCAAGAATGACCGAAGGATTGGAAAACATACCTGGGAGTGATAAACTCGAGAGAGCTCAATCCGGTTGGTTTAAAAGAAGGTTAAGGGGTGACTTGATCACAATCTAGAAGTACCTCCATGGGGAACAGAAATTTGACAATGGGCTCTTCAATCTAGCAGAGAGGTAGAACGCAATCCAAAGGCGGAAGTTGATGCTGAACAAATTCAGACTGGAGATAAGGTGCAAATTTTTAACCATGAGACTAATTAATCATTGGTACAATTAACCAAGGGTCATGGTTATGAAAGCTTATGCTCTAATAAATTTGTTAGTCTCTAAGGTGCCACAAGTACTCCTGTTCTTTTTTTTAAGGGTCATGGAGAGTTACATGGATGGTTCTCCATCACTGGCAATCTTTTAATCAAGATTGGGTGTTTTTCTAAAAGGTATTCTCTAGTTCAAACGGGACTTAATTCGGAGAAGTTCTATGGTCTGGGTTATGCAGGAGGTCAGACTAGGTCATGGCGGTTAAGGTTAGAAGGGACCACCAGATCGTAACTCTGACCACCTGTATATCACAGGGCACCAACAACACTCCCACAACAAGCCCAGTAATCAGAGTTAAACCAAAGTATTACAGCCCTCAGGAGACTAGACTTGTGTGCCCCTGGCAGAGGCCAGTGGTCCCTTCTGGCCTTCGAACCAAGAAGTTTTTCATAGATTATATTGCTGTGAATCCTGTGTGACCTTGGGCAAATCACTCAGCCTCTCTGCGTTTCATCGTAAACTGCAGTAATAATACACACGGATGTCGTGAGACTTATCAGTCAAGTGCTTTCAGATCTTCAGATGAAAGGTTGTATAGAAATAAAATTCCCAATAGCACTGGCACCTTGTCTGCCAGGCTTCTCACATTTGTCCAGCAGCGAGTAAACAGAGGTTAACAACAGACACTGACACTTCAGATTTGGTCTAGTTGGCATCAGGCCTTGCATATGGGACTGCAGGTGCTCAATTAGGTGACTGAGAGTAGCGTCCCACAGTACTATATATTGGTCATAAAGCCCTTTTTTAAAAAAAAAGACTGACAAACTCCCTGTTGGCTTCCACATGTGCCAAGCTTCCCCAACCCATCTGGCTCTGTGCAATGCTGCATGTTGTGGGGAGCGGTAGCAGGAGGCTTGCTTTTAAATAGCATGTGGCAATCTCTCCTAAACGAAGCAAAATGACAACTTTGAGTTCCTGCTGTGTGATCCATAGAGATCATTTATTTTCTCCTCCCCTTATCCTGTAGCTGTCTCTCCTGAGCAAATGTTGACTCCCCCCCCCCCCCCAGAAATTTGCTATCCTTTGGGGGGTGGGGGGCAGTCAAGGTGCCCTTTTAACGTAAACAAGGAATGTGACTGGGAATAGCATGACCTCCTAGATATAAAGGGAGTTGGTATTGCTTCTGAGGCATTTCCTAATAATTCCATGTCAGAGATGGCTGCCAAACAGTCAGAGCCGGCTTTAGGAAGTGCGGGGCCCGATTCGAACAGTTTTGACGGGGCCCCAGCAAGGATGACTGAAAAAAGAAAAAACACGTAAAAAAAACATCTGGGGCTTGTACTCACCGGGCGGCACTAGTAGTCTTCGGCAGTTTGTCCTTCACTCGCTCCGGGTCTTTGGTGGCACTGAAGGACCTGCTGCCGAAGACCCAGAGCGAGTGAAGGACCCGCCGCTGAAGTGTCACCGAAGACCCGGAGCGCTGCCGGGTGAGTAAAAATTAAAAAGGAGCCTCTAGCCAGGGAAGGGATTCTTGGCCACTTGCCCCAACCCTGGCAGCCCTGCCACTGGGCGCGGGGCCCTCTTAGGCGCGGGGCCCGATTCGGGGGAATTGGTGGAATTGGCCTAAAGCCGGCCCTGCAAACAGTGGTGGATAAATCAATGATTTGTAGTTTGTTTCTGGCGCCTTGCTGACTAAGGAGACTCTGTAAATATAAATTAATGGAGATTGTAGAGGTCTCCACACAGAGACCCTGAAAGACAAAGCTGAAAGGGGGCAAGGCACCTCCTATGCAGTTACTTGCTTGGGTATCCCCTCCGCTCCATGTGTGTCATTGCACTGCTATCCGGTCTGGAGAAAGGAGGGAAGGAAGGGCTTTGAAAGAGGCCAGTAGTGCCCTCTAGTGTTACTTGGTCACTTTCCTCTTTGTAAACTTTGCCATTTGCTCCCACGCCACCAGCACTGTGCAGGAGTGACTGGGCGTGAGGATGGTAGGAGAGGAGGAGTTGTCATCCGTGTTCCAGTTCATGTGGGAGCTGGACGGTAAACACAGAATGTCATTCAGGAACATGGGGCAGATTTATTGCTTCTCTTTGGAAGTTGTCCCCACTAACCATCAACGTCGAACTGTCACTCTCACAGCACCAGTTACAGTCTAGTTATTGCTTAGCCTGGCTGGGAACAGAACTGCTGCCTCCCTTGGTAAGAGCGGTTACCTTTGGCACTGCACTGTATATTATGGGCGAGACCAGAGGGGGAAGCCTGTGTCTTCCACAGGGAATGGAGCCTGTCTGAATGCCAGAAGTAAGCCAAGCATAGAATCAGAGAAGTGTAGCACTGGAAGGAACCGCAGTAGCTAGCAGGTTTGATTTGAGTTTCAGGAGACTTCATTTCTTCATCAAACAGAAAACCCCACATCTAGTGTACGTGTTGTGGAGAACATGGGACTGGAAGCCATGAACAATCTGAATCAGTAGATTCTCTCTCCCTGCAGAGGAGGCAGCAAACAGGGCGGCTAACAGGGGAGTTTGAGAGGGAGTTCGCAGGGGGAGGTAAGGGGGGAGGCAGGAGGGCACAGTGTGGTGTGTGCTCTGAGTCCACAGGCGCCGTGGGCAGGGAGCCCAGCAGGCATGAGCCAAGCAGCAGCAGCAGACAGAATGCAGATGGCTGCATGTGGAAGCTGTGGTATGTATATGGTCCTAGCAGGGGAGCCGGAACACAGGTATGTGTGTATGAAGTGTCGCCTGATAGTGTTACTGGAGGAAAAGATTAAGGGGCTAGAGATGCAGGTAGATACCCTGGTGGAGTTTAGGCGGGGGTTTGAGCAGCTGATGGAGGACAGGCAAGGAGGGGCTGAAGGAGAACGCCCTGCGGCGCAGGTAGAGGCAGAGGAGGGTGATAGGGGAATGGAAGGGGGAGAGCATGGGAGGTGGAACCATGTGACTGTCAGAAGCAGGCCAAGGAAAAGAAGGGCCAGTGAGGGGGGAATAGAACTCAGGAATAGGTTCGAGTGTTTGGATAGCGAGGTGGAGGGGCAGCAGGTGGCGGCTGAAGGTGGGAGAGTGAGGAAGAAGAGAAGAGCGGCTAGTCCGAGAGAGAGAGGGGAGGAGTTGATGGAGACAGCACCAATTCTGGGCCCCGGGAGGATTCAGGAAGGCATAAGGGGGAGCATTAGGGAAGATAGGAACAGGCTCAGGTCAGGACTAGAGGGATTAGAGACTAGATTACTAGATGGCACTGTTGCCAGGCGAAGGCAGGTGTATGTAATTGGAGACTCATTACTGAGGAGATTGGACAGGCCTGTGACCAGGGCGGACCCGGAGAACAGAAGGGTGTGCTGTCTCCCGGGCGCAAAGATACGCGATGTGGACCTGCGGTTGAAAAGGATCCTAAAAGGAGCAGGTAAGAACCCCTTGATAATCCTTCATGTAGGAACGAATGACACGGCTAGGTTCTCGTTAGAGAGAATCAAGGGAGATTATGCCAGGCTGGGGAAGACGCTCAAGGAGATAGAGGCTCAGATTATCTTTAGTGGGATTCTGCCCGTTCCGAGGGAAGGGCAGCAAAGGGCTGATAGGATTGTGAGAATAAATACTTGGCTAAGGGAGTGGTGCTATAAGGAGGGCTTTGGGATGTATGGCCACTGGGAGGCTTTTGGGGACAGACACCTGTTCTCGCGGGATGGGCTTCACCTGAGTAGGGAAGGAAATAGACTTCTGGGAGGGAGGCTGGCTCATCTTATCAAAAGAGCTTTAAACTAGGAAGTTTGGGGAGAAGGTTGGGAGATGCACAGTTAATCTCCACGCCAGATTCCAGTATGGAAAAGGTGAGTAAAATGAGAGGAGACATAGCCGGGGAGACGAGATTGGACATAGGAAGGACAGGGGGGACGGGCGCAAGGCGGCCCGCAACATATAGTGCTACTAATGGGAGACAGGCTAAACGACATACATTAGGGTGTTTATACACCAATGCGAGAAGCCTAGGTAATAAAATGGAGGAATTGGAGCTCTTGGTCCAAGAGCTGAAACCGGATATCGTAGGAATAACAGAAACGTGGTGGAATGACGGTCACGACTGGAACACAGGTATGGAGGGGTATACGCTGTTTAGGAAAGACCGGAACAAAGGTAAAGGTGGGGGGGTGGCATTGTATGTCAACAGTGAAATAAGCTGTAAAGAAATAATAGTGGATGGATTAGATAACACAGAGTCCGTCTGGGCAATACTCACACTGGGTAATAGGACTACTAGAGCCTCTCCGGGGATAGTGCTTGGAGTGTGCTATAGACCGCCGGGATCGACCCAGGATATGGATAAGGAACTATTTAATGTGTTTAGAGAAGTAATTACTAATAGAAACTGTGTAATTATGGGGGACTTTAACTTCCCGGATATAGATTGGGGCACAAACGCTAGTAGTAATAATAGGGCTCAGATGTTCCTAGATGTGCTTGCTGATCAATTCCTTCATCAAGTGGTAGCTGAACCGACGAGGGGGGAGGCCACTTTAGATTTGATTCTGGTAAGCAGTGAGGACCTCGTTGAGGAAGTGCTAGTGGGGGACAATTTGGGCTCCAGTGATCATGAACTAATTCGGTTTAAAATACATGGGAGGAGTAACAGAATTAAGTCAAAGACTAGGGTTTATAATTTTAAAAAGGCCAATTTTAACAAATTAAGGGGACTGGTAAGGGAAGTGGATTGGGCAAACGTATTAAGGGATCTAAAGGCAGAAGAAG
This sequence comes from Malaclemys terrapin pileata, assembly GCF_027887155.1. Taxonomy (NCBI): domain Eukaryota; kingdom Metazoa; phylum Chordata; order Testudines; family Emydidae; genus Malaclemys; species Malaclemys terrapin. The sequence continues at coordinate 33,335,229 of NC_071519.1, forward strand.
CCTGGGATTACTTCAAGTTAAAGATGCATGAGCTGTCGGAGGCCTGCATTCCAAAAAAGGGAAAAAGATTACAAAGCAGGAGATTTAGACCGAGCTGGATGAGCGACCGACTCAAAGGGGTGATTAGGAAAAAACAGAAAGCGTACAAAGAGTGGAAGAGGGGAGGGATTAGTAAAGAAACTTACCTTAGTGAAGTCCGAGAATGTAGAGATAGAGTGAGAAAGGCCAAAGGCCGTGTAGAGTTGGACCTAGCGAGGGGAATTAAAAGCAATAGTAAGAGGTTTTACAGCCACATAAATAGGAAGAAAGCAAAGAAAGAAGAAGTGGGACCGCTGAAGACTATTGCCGGAGAGGAGATTAAAGACAATCTAGGCATGGCGCAATATCTCAATGAATATTTTGCATCGGTGTTTAATGAGGCCAATGAAGGTATTAGGGATACTAGCACCACTACAGAGGGGCATTCGGGATGGGGGATTACCGTATTCGAGGTAGAAACAAAACTTGATTGCCTTAATGGGGCTAAGTCGGGAGGACCGGACGATCTTCATCCGAGAATATTGAAGGAATTGGCGCGGGAAATAGCAGGCCCGTTAGCGATAATATTTAATGAATCTGTAAACTCGGGGGTGGTCCCGTTAGACTGGAGAATAGCTAATGTGGTTCCTATTTTCAAGAAAGGGAAAAAAAGTGATCCGGGTAACTACAGGCCTGTTAGTTTAACATCTGTAGTGTGCAAGGTGTTAGAGAAAATTCTGAAAGAGAAACTAGTTGAGGACCTGGAGGTTAGTGGCAATTGCGATAAATTACAACATGGTTTTACGAAGGGCAGATCGTGCCAAACGAATCTGATCTCCTTCTTTGAGAAAGTAACGGACTTATTAGATAAGGGAAATGCGGTGGACCTAATATACCTGGATTTCAGTAAAGCGTTTGATACTGTACCCCATGAGGAATTATTGGTTAAACTGAAAAACATGGGGATCGATATGAAAATCCAGAGGTGGATAAGGAATTGGTTAATGGGGAGAATGCAGCGGGTCGTATTAAAGGGTGAACTGTCGGGTTGGAGGGAGGTTACTAGTGGAGTGCCTCAAGGTTCGGTTTTGGGACCCATTTTATTTAATCTATTTATAACTGACCTCGGGACCGATTGCAGGAGTGGGCTGATAAAGTTTGCGGATGATACGAAGGTGGGAGGCGTTGTAAATTCGGAGGAGGATAGGGATATCCTGCAGGGAGACTTGAATGAGCTTGTGAATTGGAGTATCAGAAATAGGATGAAATTTAATAGTAAAAAGTGTAAGGTAATGCATTTGGGGATGACTAATAACAATTTTAGTTACAAGATGGGGACGCATTGGTTAGAAGTAACGGAAGAGGAGAAGGACCTAGGGGTCCTCGTAGACCGCAGGATGACTATGAGTCGACAATGCGACGTGGCGGTGAAAAAAGCCAATGCTGTCTTGGGATGCATTAGGCGAGGTATATCTAGTAGGGATAAGGAGGTCCTGCTCCCGTTGTACAAGGCGCTGGTGAGACCTCACTTGGAGTACTGTGTGCAGTTCTGGTCTCCCATGTTTAAAAAAGATGAACTCAAACTGGAACGGGTGCAGAGAAGGGCCACTAGGATGATCAGAGGAATGGAAAACCTGTCGTATGAAAAGAGACTAGAGGAGCTTGGGTTGTTTAGTCTGACAAAGCGAAGGCTGAGGGGGGATATGATTGCTATCTTTAAATATATTAGAGGGATTAATACAAGGGAGGGAGAAGAATTATTCCAGCTTAGTACTAATGTGGATACGAGAACGAATGGATATAAACTGGCCGTGGGGAAGTTCAGGCTTGAAATTAGACGAAGGTTTTTGACCGTCAGAGGGGTGAAATATTGGAACGGCCTTCCGAGGGAAACGGTGGGGGCGACGGACCTGTCTGGTTTTAAGATTAAGTTAGATAAATTTATGGAGGGAATGGTTTAATGGTAAAACATAGTAGTCAAGGAAAACCAAACAATGGTAGGTAAATCGTATAATGGCTGACAGGGGTCAGGCTGGTGACTCTTGCCTATATGCTCGGGGTCTGACTGATCGCCATTTTTGGGGTCGGGAAGGAATTTTCCTCCAGGGCAGATTGGCCGAGCCTCTGGAGGTTTTTCGCCTTCCTCCGCAGCATGGGGCAGGGATCTCTAGCAGGAGGGTCTCTGCCGATTGAAGTCACCTAAAACAGGATTGGGGACTTCAACAGCAGAGTCCAGGGAAGGGGTAGGGACGGTTTTATGGCCTGCAGCATGCAGGGGGTCAGACTAGATGATCATAATGGTCCCTTCTGACCTTAAAGTCTATGAGTCTATGAGTCTATGATACAGAGGTATCTTATAGCAGGGGTTCTCAACCTCTTTCTTTCTGAACCCCCCCCCCATGCTATAAAATCTCCATGGCCCACCTGTGCCACAAAGCCAGAGCTGGCGTTAGGGGGTAGTAAGCAGCGGAATTGCCCAGGGCCCCACACCACAGGGGGTCCTGCGAAGCTAAGTTACTCAGCCCCAAGTGGTGGGGCCTGGGATCCCAGTCTTCAGTCCTGTATGGGGGGGCTTTGGCTTTCTATCCTGGGCCCCAGTGAATCTAATGCCAGCCCTGCTTGGTGGACCCCCTAAAACCTACTCCAGGACCCCCAGACCCCTGAGAACTGCTGTCTTACAGGGAACCAAGGAGCATCTGGTTATAAGAACTGTTTTAATAACATGAAAGTTGTAACACAAATTGCCATCAACTACAAACAGGCAGATCAGAATAGCCATACTGGGTCAGACCAAAGGTCCATCTAGCCCATTATCCTGTCTTCCAACAGGGTCGAGTACCAGGTGCCCCAGAGGGAATGAATAGAACAGGGCAATTATCAAGTGATGCATCCCCTGTTGTGGAGTCACAGCTTCTGCAAGTCAGCTGGTCTGTCTGCAGCAACTGGCCATGAGGCATGATAACACGAGGCTTCCTTTAACACTGCCTGATTCCACTATTATTTTAAACTGTCTGAATTAGGTATTGGTGAGAGGGGACTGATAACCGTGTGTGTGGTGGATAATTAGCTGGACTGGGTATAGAGAGCATCCAAAGAGGTAGGTGACGGCTGCACGGGAACCATCACCCTGACTGCTCTGTTGGCTGGCACAGACCTTCCCACCCCCCAGCATCTGGCTCCCTGCAGTGAGAAGCACCCAGCAAGTCCTGGAGCGGGACAGGTGCAGTAGAAAAGCAGTGACTGCTCTAGCCCAACAAAGCCTTTATCTGATTTACTTTATTGCCTTTGTTTTTCTCTTTGGTTTTCTGGATGGACTTTACCTCACTCTTGTGAGGTGGCAAAATTGTATTTACTTAGGATGGCTAATTGCCCAAGGCCCTGGAGCAGAGATGTAGTTTCACAGTTCAGACATAGAGCTCACAAACTGCCTCAGGCAGTGCTTGCTACCATTACAATTTCTGCGAAGTTCCTGGTGCCCAGCGCTTCTTTGCAGCAACATTTAGTATTTGTATCTTTGGTGCTGTACGATGTGTCCCCCCAAACCCCAGCTGTTCCCTGATAAGTGAGAGAGTGCAAAAGAAAGGGCATCCTAAAATAGCCATGATCCTCGACCAGCAAGGTTGGGAACATAAGATTATAGGAGAGATATTTGTGAAGTACATGTGGATTCATGGATGTTTGCTCCTTATTTACCCAGCTCTACGAAGTGGGTGAAAAATGGACAAATATTCATTGAATAATTAATTGCAAAGTAAATATTATGTGAAGAGCAATAATATCGATCTATCTTGGGGTTCATACTGCTGCCCACCGTAGTGTCTGAGCCCCTTCCACTTAAATCAAGAGCAACTGCCTAGCCTTTAGTGGACTCCATGAAGTCCCTGGCACCTCTCCCTTTTCCAAGTACAAACTGCTTGGGACATGGATGATTTTTGGTTGGTTGATTGGGGTTTGTAGGGTGAGTATTGGGTTCATGAGGGGGTCAGTATTGTGAATGTCGTTCTTGCAATGGTGGAAAAGCTTGAAGGATGAGGGAGGCCTTGTAGCATTGCCCAGGAATGGTCAGGCTTTGGGTCTGTCCAGTCCCCTTTAGAGTTAGACAGTTTTTCCTAATATCTCACTTATAGCTCTCTTGTGTGTCTCCTATGTGGATTGTAAGGCCTGGTCTACACTCAAAACTTAGACCTACCTAGCTACCTCATGCTAACCCAACGCCTGGTGCACATGGAGCCATTGCTCAGGAAGGTGGAGCTCCTACAAGGAGTAAACGCCCTTCTTGTCACTGTAGCTATGTCTACATTACAGGGTGACTATGCTTCCATGGCTATGTCGTTATAGTGCCTGCAGTGCAGACATGGCCTGACTTTACAGTAGTTCGCGTCAGGGGGCCTAGAGCTTGTGCCTAGGTGGGGGGTGTGCATTTAAAGCAGAAGAAATAAAATAAATACAGTGAGAATTCCCCTAATGTTCCGTTTCCATGCTAGCAATTGCTGCAGTTGCTGGCGGGATGTTGTGTCAAGATCACAAATGGGAAGGGAGAGTCTGTCCACCAGACAATCTGCTTCAGTGAGGTCCGTGTGATGAAAATGTTTCAGAAGCCTAGATCTAAACTGTCCCATGCTGGAACCTCAAGCACAAAGCCGTGGGCTGGGGCCCCTTTGAAACTGACTAGGCTAGTTCCAAGTTCCAAAAGACCAAGGGTATAACTAGTGAAAAGTCCGTGAGATTTTAAACATTTGTCCCTTGTGATTTCCAGCTCTTCTCTATTTACTTCCAAGCAACTGCACTTTATTGATTGCTGCCTTCTCTATAGGTGCTGGGGCGAAGGCTGCAATGTCAGAACTGGCAGATATAATGACTGGATCTCCATTCTGCTTGCTGACCCCCTTTCGTTAGCATGGAGGGCAGGTAGTGATCTGGGGTTAGGAATACTCTCTTTAAAAAAAAATCAGAACAAAGCACCGCTGTTCTTTAGCAATATATGGTGCTTTGTCCCAAGCCCTCCTTTTTTTAACTCTTACTAATGTATCGCATGAGTGTGCAATGATTAGCTGTGCTCATGTAGTTACAACAATCGAGATGGGCTGTAAAGGCATGGTAAGCATTGAGGGGGAGTTCTCTCGGAGGCCAGAGTGTTCTTTGGTGTTTCTCCTGCTCTGGGAGCTCTTTGCAGCACAAGCTCTGGTCCCAGTTCAGTTCCATCCATTGTTTTCTAATGTAGCGTCCCCTGAATTGAAATATACAAAGTGAAACAGAAACTAACGATAGCCCTTTAAGGCAAGATCTTCAAAGGATGGTACAAAGATTCATTAGCCCTGACAAGCCCATTGGGAGCAGGTCTAGTACCTATGGTGGGGAGGGAGTAAAACCAAAGCCAGAGCCCCGTTTCCCAGTACCAGACTCCAAACAGAGATGAAAACGTGACCAGAAACCCCACACAATGCTGGAATGGTCCGACTCCCGCAGCTCGCTCTGGGGCCCTGTGTGGTTCACCGATAAAACCAAACTGAGACCATAGAGATAAGACTTGGTTTCCACGTTGTTTTAGCTTTGGATAAATTTCCTCATCGGGTTCTGATCCTGAAAGGGGCTGAGAACCCCCCAACCCCAATGCAGAGAACCTGCCAGGCCTAGGCCCTTGTTCCTCTAAGCCTGTACTGAAAACACACTAGCTTATGAGACTGGGTGTGGATTATGATTTACATGATCGATAGGAAGTTTATTGAAGCAGCTCTCTGCCATGTGTCAGACTGTTCTGCAAACACACTGATTGAGGGTGCGGCCGAGTTGCTGTTAGAATCTGTATTCAGAGAGGTGTCTAATATTCCATGCTCCAGAGAGATGATGTGCTGTGAGGTTGGATATCCACAGCGTTACCACACTGACTAAACACTCCTGTCTCTCTCCTCTAATAGCAAACTTCCAGGGAGGTTCACTGTGGAGAATGCAGCAAACAGAGGAGGTTTTGCTGCCTATCCAAATGTAAACCATAATAATTAGACCCTCCATGACTCCCTGCATCTGCTCAGACCAACTGCCACAGCCAACAGCCATGGAATCTTTCCATCCCTTCCTCTTATTAAAGGGACACTGCCAGCACCGAATGTTCCTGCTGTTTGAAGCAGTGTGATGGGGGCTGGGGGGTGAGCCAGTGGGGTGGCAGGAGAGGTACCCTGTAGCTGAGTGGGGAAAGGAAAGAGGCGATGCCCTACAGGGGCTGCGAATCGAGGCGTCTAACGCCTACACCCTGGTAACAATAAAGACTTGTCAGAGTTGGCTGCAGTGTGTTCCTTGTGCATGGTTCCAGCTGGTCCGGTGGTGTCCCCAGTGGCTCATTTCCCAAACCACCGCAGGCCCAGATTGCAGCACAGCAGAATGAGAGGAGTTCTGCAGTGGCTCCCTGGGACTCACTCTATTTATTCAAACCAAACCAATTAGGGTGTGAATTTTTCACCGTTGAACAGCATCCAACTCACAGCCCTCTTCAGAGTCCTCCGTTTATCCCCAGCGCACGGACCGTGGGCTGCCGTGGTGTGAGCTTACCCCACCGCTACGCAGGCTTCTTCTGGAGGGACCGTCTCCAGCGGTAAGAACCCAGTGGCCTATTCATCTTGTCTCACAGATCCCTGAACACCCAGAAGGACAGGAACTGCAGGTGGTTCTAGCCAGTGTAACAGGCTGAGGCAAGACCAGAACCCAGTGCTCTGGGAAGGTGGGAAGCAGGATCTGGGCTTGATAGCCGCATGGAAGCAGCAACACCCCCCAGAGGAGGCTGGCTAAGGGCACAAGAAGGTAATGCAAACATGCAAAGGGCCTTTTTCACTGTATCATAGAATTGTAGACATGTCGGGTTGGAAGGGACCTCGATAGGTCGTTCAGTCCAGGCCTCTGCACTGAGGCAGGACTCTGTATTATCCAGACCATCCCTGACAGGTGCTTGTCTAACGTGTTCTTAAAAACCTCTAGTGCTGGGGATTCCACAACCCGCCTTGGGAGCCTATTCCAGAGTTTAACTAGCCTTAGGGTTGGACGGTTTTCCCTAATATCTCACCTATAGCTCCCTGGCTGCAGATTAAGCCCACGACTCCTTGTCCTGCCTTCAGCTGGCATGGAGAACAGGGCTCTAGAACAGCCCGTAATGTACTGGAAGACCTTACAGTCTTTCATCTTGTCCCCAAGCAACTCCCGGTGCTGAGTTTGGGGCCGCAGGAGGATGGAGCTGTCTGGGTCAGTTCCCCTTTAAGGATTTTCTGCAGCCTGTCCCTTTAAGAGTGTGTCAGTTCCCTGCCTGACGTCACCTGCTGCTTCAGTGTTTACAGCCTGGGCTTGTTGCATTCAGGACCGACACAAAGTCTCCAGCTGCCCGCAGCCCCTCACCTGCGAGGTGCAGTGGCCAGGCAGAGGCCTGTCTGCAGTGGGCTGGCGGAGAGGACCCAGCCCCTGGACAGACAGGGCAGGAAAGAAGCTGCTAGCCTTGCTGCTCACTGGCTCCCATTCAGGAAGCTGGGCGTGTGTGGGGCAGCTTCCACCGCCGCAGTGGGGCTGGCGGTGCCATGGGGCAGAGCGGCCCGGGGGTACCCTTGCTCTGGGAGGCCCTGTAGGCGCTTCTCCTGGATGTGAGCAGCCTGCAGGCTCCCCCGGCAGAGCTGTTGATTCCCAGGTGCTCCCGCCCGCACCCTTTGGCCAGGTGCGGCGTGGAAGAGGCGGGGGGCCATGTTACCTGGGATTGCCCAACGTAGGGTCTAAAGGGTGCTGACCCCGGTGATGCTGGAAGCTGCTGCCGCCTTAGCCCAGCCCCGGGAGACGCGCTGCCTGCCTGTGGGATCAAGTCATGTGGGCCTTGGAGCTGCCCCTCGTCCTGCTGCTGCTGGCTCCGCCGGGGGCTGGTGCTTTCCCCGAGGCCCTGGCCGTCAAGAACATCTCCCAGAAGGAGGCCGAGTTTGACAAAAACTACATGGACTTTGTGAACAGCGAGCTACTGAACATCTACACCTTCAACCACACCGTGATGAGGAACAGGGTGAGTGAGTGTCCCCCGAGTCAGGCCCAGCACCAGCCAAGGGGGCACGCTCCCTCTGCCGGAGCCCTCGGCCTGTGAACTGCTCTGCCCACCGTTGGGCCATGCCCCGAACAACTGATGAGGTGCTGGGGGGATAATCCTTGCCTAGCCCACAAAGGGGGCCCTGCCTCGTGCTTTGCTGGAGGGTGCTACGAAGTGTATCTCTGAACAGTCCCTCGGCCTGACTCTCCATTCCCTGCCCCTGAGCCAAGCACGTGCAGGATGCTCTGTTTGGATCAGGTTCTGTTTCGCACGGCCTGCGGAGTGCACTGTGGGCAGGGCAGTGGAGAATCCGGCCCCCTGGGCCCTAGACTGCAGGTGGAAAAACCCAAACTTCTCCCCCTGGTTGTGCTATTAGTTCTCTGTTCCCACGGGGCTTGGGCCAGTGAAGCAAGGCTGCTCGCTTCCTGGCCCAGTTTCACTTCCTTCTTCCCTGTGCGTTCACCATGCTGCTCCCCTCCCTGGCTGACAACTGGGGAGTGTCCCCATCGCTTCCAGCTGAGATCACAGTTGCTTTGGCCAGTGCTTGCTGTTGGCCTTTCATCTAGCTAGTGGCTGCGATGTGTTTGGCGTGTGTGTTCATTTTGCCCTGGTAGGGTGTGTGTGTCTTGGGGGCGTCTCTGCGTTCTACTGTGCAAGCCACAAATCAGCATTTTTAAAAAGGAAGTTGCTTCGGCTGACTCTTTACTTTTTCTTTCCACAAACTCGGCTGCGCTGTTTGTTTAGAGGGGTGGGAGGCGACTGCCCGCTTTTGGGTCTGTTGTTAAGCCAGGTTCCACATTGAAGATTCACCTTTATCTCCATCCCTGAGCATTGAGTCAGGCTGCGACTGGGAAGGCTGCTCTGGCCTGGTAGTTGGAAGGGCACTGCCAGCTCACAGCTGATAAGTCCCTGTTTCTGATGCAAAGGGAAGGAATGCAAAGGCTGTTTTCCCATTCCAGGGCCACATAGCCCAGGAAATATATGCTCGGCTTCCCCAGCTGCAGAGTGGGCATTTTGCCCTGACTGGGAAGCTTTGCACCCAGATGTCTCAGAGTTCGGCGTGGCTGGATCTGGGGGTTCGGTTCAGGGCTGTCTCTAGGACTAGACCGGATCTGCGGGAGAGACATCCTGTGGGGGAGTAATCCCTTCCCAGGGTGCATGGAGTGAGCTGCTGCCCTGCCAATACCCCCGACACACCCACCCACCCACCCTGCTTTGGCATCTCCTGTTCTCTGAGCTGCTCATCCTCCCGTGCCCTCCGTCACTGCCCAACCCTCTGTCCTAACTGCCCCCAGAGCTGACTCCTCGCTCCCTTCTCCTGCCTCTGGAACAGCCCCTCCCCACAATCCCTGCTTCCCAAACCCCCGCGTGAGGTCCCTGGGCACCAGTATCCAAGCGCTGACCCATCCTGTCCCAGCACATGCAGTGTCTTGACCTTTCCTCTCTACTGGGGAGAGTACGTGCAGGAGCTGTTTGCGGACGTGGTCCAAGCTGAACTTCCTGTTCGGTCAGCAGGGTCCAGCGGTCACGAGTTCCATTCCCCATTGCACGCGGTGTCTGGCTGTAAAAGGCAGGATGGTTCTCTGCCCCAGGCAGGTCACGCTGCTCCCGCATCTCGAGAGTCACAGGGAACAAAGGGCCAAGTGTAAGCCCGCGCTGTCCTTGCGGGAGGGCTCTGTGCCCTGTGCACCAATGGCCACCGCTTCCCCTGCGGTGGAGCTGAAAGAAATTCAAGTCTGGGGCTCAAACCAGAGTCCCCCAGCTGAGCCCCATGGGGGAGGGCTTGTGTCTCTTTGGCCAAGGCCAGCATGTCCCTTCTTTCCTCCCCAGACGGAGGGCGTCCGGGTGACGGTGAACGTGCTGTCTGAGCAGAAGGAGATGCCGGTTCTCTTCGTGATGAGGCAGAAGGAGGCGGTGGTGTCGTTTCAGGTGCCGCTGATCCTCAGGGGCCTGTAAGTACCACCCTTGTCAGAGACGACCTCTGAGGTGGGGCTAAAGACCCATGCCCCCTCCCCCCCAGTTCTGGGGTCCCCCTGCCGGCGAAGGCGGGGGCACCTAGGCCAGCTCTCTGACCATGGCATGAAAATGGCCTTAACACCCGAATGTGTAGCCTCGTCTGCCCCAGAACGTCCTGCTCTGCCAGAGCGGCTCTGGGACAGTTGCTAGTTCATCCTCTGAGCCTTCTCCACAGTGACCTTGTCCAGCTACCGAGCGCCGCCGAGGGGGAGAGCAGCACCCTTAGCTCGGCCTGTGCACCAGCAGGAGGGGCTGTCCCCAAGCTCTTGGGGAAGGGAGATGCTGCATTGCCGACCCCCCATGGCACCCTCAGTGCCACTAGGAGAGCCTGCCTAGCTCAGGTAGGGACAGCAACCCGGCCAGCCGAGGGAGCGAACCCCAGGAAGGCCATGGGCTAAGGGTCCTGGAGCTGTGCCTGATGCTTATGAGCAGTGCACCATGCCGTAGGCTGTGGGTGCTCCCCAGGCTGGTGGGGACTGGCTCCGTGCTACATGCCACCACTGCCAGGCCCCTCTCTCATCCGGCCTGGGGGTCTCTGCCTTCGCCAGGTTCCAGAGGAAGTACCTGTACCAGAACGTGAGCCGCACGCTGTGCCAGCCCCAGACCAAGAGCGAGTCGGAGACGCAGTTCTTCTATGTGGATGTGTCGACGCTGTCCGTGAGGAACGCCTCCTACCAGCTGCGGGTCACCCGCGTCGAGAACTTCGTGCTGAGGTGAGGGATAGAGATAGGAACCACCCCCCCAGATACACACACTGCCCTACACCTTGAGCCTCCTTCCCCCCGCCCCCCAGCACTCTCCCATGAGCCAGCTGTGCAGGACGCCTGAGGCGCTCGCGTTGCCTGAGACCCACGCAGGCCAGCCAGGTCCCGGGCTGGGGCAGGCATCGCCTTGCTGGGCTCCCCCTCAGGCGTTCAGGGCGGGTTGGGGACCCATCGAACGGCTGCTCGTGGCCCTGCGAGCTGCGGATTTGCGGCTCCAGCCCGTAGCTGGCTCCAGCCGGGTGGGGTTTTCCTTGCCCCGGCGGGCAGGGGCAATGGGGGGTCCCTGTTTGCTCACTCGTTATGAGCCATACTGCTGTTCTAACGCTCTCTCTGCACAGGACGAACGAGCGGTTCAGCTTCAATGCCACAGCAGCCCAGCCGCAGGTAATGCCCCTCTCTGCTTGGGGGGCTGCTATTTGGGGGGGGCATTAAAACAGCTTGACCAGACTCCCCGTAATGTAAAGGCACCTTTCTGGTTGCCAGAGGGAGGGGCCCTCTCTGATCTTGCACTTCCTGATAGTGGTGGGCGAGCTAGGACTCCTGGGTTCTATTCCTGGCTCTCTATCCTCCCCCCCCCCCCGGTGCAATGGGACAATGGCCCTGCCATGCCTCCCAGCGCAGGGGTTCTGGGTTGGGGTTCTCAGGGGAGAGGTTCAGGGGAGGGGCAGCCTTCTATTGGAATAACATGGCAGGTGCCGCTTCGGGGGTGGGGGCATGGGAAGGGGTGTAGGGCACTGCATGGGGAGGGGAGGGCAGTGTTACCATGGCGATAATGTGCCCTGTTTCCTCTCCCCCTCCCCCCCCCGGTAGTATTTTAAGTACGTGTTCCCGGAGGGTGTGGACTCGGTGATCGTAAAGGTGACCTCGCGCATGGCCTTCCCCTGCTCCGTCATGTCCATCCAGGACATCCTGGTACGTGGGGCATGGCGCTGGGTTCCTCTTCCCGGTGCTCCCCTCGCCCAGCATCCCTTAGGGTGACCTCTGGGCAGGTCCAGGCTCCGTGCGCCTGAGTCTTTGCTCCGCCCTCTCCTCCCTGCAGTGCCCCGTCTATGACCTGGACAACAACGTGGCCTTCATCGGGATGTACCAGACCATGACCAAGAAGGCAGCCATCACGGTGCAGGTAGGGAGCGCTGCCAGGCCAGCCCAGCCAAACAGCAGCAGGTGCCAGGCCTCGCTGTTCTCTCTGGTGTGGCCCTAGTGACAGGCAGTGCTGGCTGGAGATGTTCTTGCCGGCATGTGCTGAGCCAGACGACACGCAGCTCGTTCCTCGCGGCCAGATGGTGCTAGCCGGACGACTCCGTCCAGGCAAGTCGTGGCCTCTCTGCTCGTCCCGGTGTCTCCGGTGCTGCCTCCACGCTAATAACACCCTGCGTGTAAGCAGTGCAAGCGAGCAGCTTCCTCCGCAGCCAGCTCCGGCATCTCTCTGGGTCACTCGCGATGTGCCCGTCTCGCCAGACTCTCGTCTGGGGGAGCCTGGGCATCCAGGCCTCTCCGCTCCACTGGGGCCGGGTGGGGAGAGCCGCCACTCACCCCTCCCACTCACTCTCCTCTCATTCCCGGCGGCCGTGCCAGAAGAAGGATTTCCCCAGCAACAGCTTCTACGTCGTGGTGGTGGTGAAAACGGAAGACGAGGCCTGTGGAGGGCCCCTGCCTTACTACCCTCTCACCAAAGGTATGGGGGTGGGGTGGGGCGGTCTGGGGAGGCACAGGGCTTAGCCACTCACCTGTCCCTCTCCTCCACCTGCCCTACGGCCTTCTCCCCTCTGACATCTAGGCCCCCCCGCCCCAAGGCACTGGCGACGGGATCCAGACCATGCAAGGGGCCCTGGGGACCATAATGCCCAGGTGGAAGCTGGTTCCCAGCCTGACCCGGGTGTGGTCACCCCTCTCCCTGCCTCAGTTGCTGCCACTTCTCAGCAACAAGGTGCTGTGGGTGGAAAGGGTCCAACAGCCCCAGCTGGGCATACGCCGCTCTGGGCCGGGCGACGCGCTGGACGAGACCCAGGGCGTAGGAGTTCCAGAGGGCTGGGCTCCTCCATCTGCTTTGAGCAATTTTCCTGGAGACAGGAGGCAACTGATCTAGTCTGGGCTAATCTCCAGCCTTCTGTTCCTTCCAGATGAACCAGTAGATCAAGGCAGTCGGCAGAAGGCGCTGGACGTGATGGTGTCGCCTGCTATTACCTGTGAGCTGCTCCCACGGGCAGGGCCGGCAGGTCACTCTGCGGCAGCTACGTCTGCAGCTGGGAGCGTTTCCTGCTGAACGCTGGTCACAATGCTCGTGTTCATGGGGCACCGTCCTTGCAGGGCTGTCCCAGTGCCTCCGGGACAGCCCTGGCATGGCTCAGGCACATGGGAATGGCTGGCTGGCTCTGACAAACGGCTCCACCCTGCTGGTGGTGCAGGCCCCGAGCACACGTGGCCTGGGGCAGCACCTGGGCTCCGCATCTGGAGTGGGCCTTGTTGGGCCCATTCACAGACAGACACACCTGCTCCTGGGTCTCCCTTGCTGTCTGGGCGTTACATGCTGGGCATGAGCCCGGAGCAGGCCCGGCTCCAACAGAGCTGCTAAGATGAGCAGTGGCCACCTCTCCCTGTACAGCCGGGGTCTATGCCCCCCAGGGAGGGGTACATAGCGTGGGCTGTGTGTCTCATGGTGGGCACGGGGGAGTCGTGGGGCCAGGGGAGGCTTTGTACTCAGCTGACTCCCCGTGCCTGCAAGGCTGTGCCATCCAGCGAGCTGCACTCTGGGTGGGGCACCACGGGCTGCTGCTGTCCCGTAATCCCCCTTCCCGCTGCCTCTCTCCGCAGCCGAGGTCTACGTCAGCGCCATGCTCTTCTGCCTGGGGATCTTCCTCTCCTTCTACCTGCTGACGCTGCTCATCGCCTGCTGTGAGACCTGGAGGTGAGTCCCTGCGCCTCGCTTCCCACGGTGCTCCGGGACCGGACTGCCGGCTTGGCTCAGCTCACTCACCTCGTCCCTCCCCTCCCTCTCACTCACCCGCCACCGCCGGGCTTGGCTCTGCAAAACTAGAGTGGGTTTCAGCTCTCCCTCCTAGTTAGTGTAGCCACGGGGCCTGGCGCGGTGACACGGAGCAGCTGGTGCAGGGTAGGAACTGAGAGCCAGGGCCTTGATGGCAGAAAAAGCAGCCAGGAATGAGAGATCCCCTCCCCTCCACCCCAGGATAGGAGGTCTGTTTCCCTGTATACCAAGGGCTGGGCATCCCCACTATCTCCAGGGTCCAGCCCGGAGACGCCTCCCACCGACACGGGGAGCGTCGGAACGTGGCGCGGCCGTGTCTCCATAGAGCCATGGGGAAGGTCACCATTACTGGAGCCTCACGCAGCCTTCCTCGCCCCCCAGCCTGCATGTGCCTCTACCATAGCCGTGGCTGCTGCGGTTCTCGGGCAGGGCGAGGTGAGCCCTTCATTTGGCTCCGGCCCTCTGTGTGAGCAGCTCCCAGGAACGTGGTGGCCGGGGGTGGTGTGGGGCTGGTACGCCCCAGCCAGGGACAGCGCCGGGGCTGGATTTCCCTGGGCAACCCCTGACGAGGGTTAACACAAGGTCGGGAGGTGCCTGAGCTCTGCAGCCCTCGGCTGCCTGACGGGATCTGGGTCTGCGGCAGGAGGGAGCTGCCTCCCGGCCCTTCTGTTTCAGGTTTTCTCTTGCGTTTTTGCAGACAACAGAAGAAGAGAAAAGGGCTCCTGGCTGCCATGGACACGCCCACCACGGACACCGGTACGGACCCGCCAGGGCCCGTAGAGTGCACTGACACGGGGGGCGGGGGGGACTCTGGGAGCTGGCCCCGTCACGTAGAGCCCGGGGGGCAGCGGAGATGCATATTTGCTGGTTAATGTGCTGGAGGCGGGGGGCTGACTGTGGGTGGGCCCAGTTCCCTTAGGGGATGGAGTATGTACCAGAGCCGGCTGGGGGTTTTTTCTTTTTTTCTCCCTGTGAAATAACGTTTTCATGGACACTTTGCTGCCGGGTTCTCTTCACAAAACAAAGGTTTGGGGTTTGGCAAACAACGGTTGGTGGAAATAGAACATTTCCCTTGAATGGAAACCCACTCTCCTTTGCCTCTGGCCAGCTCCGCGGCTCACAGCCCGAACCCCTGGTTCCCTGGTCACTGCCCTTCCACGCAGCCAGGACTCCCCTGGGGCGAAAGGAGGGGCCGGGAGAGCTGGCTCCAGCCTTGGACTCGGGCTCTGCTTGACGGCCTGGCTCAGCCCCACAGCTTCAGAGCCAGGCCCTTTCTCTGTGCACAGTTCTCCCTGCATTGTGGGGAGATGGGTGGACGGGTCCTTAGTGTGCTGGGTCTAAGCTCCGCGTCATCTGTGATCTGCTGCTGTCAGTGACTCTGTCTGTCTGTCCATCTCTCTCTCTCTCTCTCTCTGCCTGCGCATCGCTCCTGGGGAACTTCCCCTCCCAGCGTCTTTACTGGGTAAGCGTCAGCCTCCGTTATTTCACAGGCTGTGAACAGATCCCTTTGCTGCCCCTGATGCGCTGGCCCTAAGCCGCCCTCCAGCTGGAGGTGGACAGGGCAGGGTCCTGCACTGGGGTCTTGCTCCGTAGGAAGCGCCAGCCGCTAAAGCAAGGGACGCAGGGTGCTGTGCAAACTCCTCTCACCCAGCTCCACTGATGTCCCACAATCCTGGCGTGTCGCCCCCTCGCTCCCCCAGTTCCTCCCATCCTTGGTCTCTCCTGAGCAGAAACCATCTACAGCCCAAAGAGCTCCGCTGCACTGCAGCTGTCCGGGCATAGCCTGAGCCTGCCACACTCACCCCACTGAGACACGTGCCCCCTGCTCTCCTGAGCCGCCTGCGCTCTGGGGGTGACGTGTGTGAAGGCTGCTGCCTGCCTGACGCAGGCTCCTGTGGTGTCTTGCAGGGCATCCGCGCACCACCCCGGACTCCCTTCTGGGTCACCCTCCCTACCACGGCTACGGCTACGGCTCTTTGGGTAAGCACCAGCCAGGAGCACCGCACCCGCACGCTCGCATGGGGCTCCGGGACCAGTTGGAGATGGGAGTGGGCCCTGGGGGCGGGGGAGGTCGCCAGTCCTTGGCAATGGCTGGACCCTATTCCTGAGCCTGCGACCAGAATCTCGTTTGTCTCCTCTCCCCCAGACAGTGACTTGGGATAAGCCAGGGTCTCCAGATACAATAGTGTTTTATCTCTCTCACACACACACACACACACACACCCCCGCTGTGTGAGCTCCTTGCCCTCTGCTCGTTCCTGGCTGGGCGTCTGACCGCGTCGACTCACCCCCTTGTTCTAACTCTCCTTCCAGAGAACAGTTCCACCCTGAGCACTGAGGGCATCACCGAGAGCATGGGCTCCACGGACATCTCTTCTGGGTACACAGGTGAGCCGCAAGAAACCAACAATGACTGGCCGGCGAGATGAACCCTGCGAGCCGGAGCTGGGTCTTACATGGCAGAGTCCACATCCGAGCAATCCCAGAGCCTGGGAGCCCATCCCTGCTGCAAACGCTCCATGCACCGAGACCCTGTCTGAGGCCCGCTGTCTGGGCTCATCCCGTGTGACGCCAAGCCGGGGAGGTGCACATCTGCCCCCGCGTCCGGGGGCCTGAGTGCGAAAGGCTGTCCAGGGAGGGCTTGGTTCTGGGGAGAGGACTTTGCCCCAGGAGCTGTGGCTTCCCCAGGCTCTCGTCCTCATTCAGAACTCCGCCCCACCCTCGCCAACTCTGCTCCGCTTTGGAAGACCAGTGTCCTGGGCAGGCCTTTAACTGGGTTGTCCCTGTCTGGCTTGGGCAGCAGATGAGGAGTGAAGCTGCCTGGCTGGCTACTTGGGACCCCCCGCGGCTCTCAGAAGGAGGCTCTGTCCCCATCCGCCCTCCCAGTAACTCTCCCTTTCCTTTCAAGGGCTGGACCGCTTCAAGCGACGCGTCCCCTCCAGCCAGATGAGGCACCTGTGCATTGCTATGGGTAGATGTGGATGTTAAGCAGAAAAGGCGCTAGGAAAACTCGAATCAATCCAATGTATTGCGGTGCCCTCGGCTTCACGTTACCTGGGGACAGACCCTGCATTCAATTAGCACCTTCACTCCCATCTGTTGTCCCTTGATCCAGGGACAGCCACTGAACAATCCCTCCAGCCACCAGCCGTCCCATAACGCTCCTGTCTTCCAACGCGTGGGCGCACTGGGAGCAGCCATCCCCCTGGGCCCCTCTACTGTGCCTGTTTGTCAGCCTCTGCTCAGGGGAGCCAGGAATGGAGTGGCAGGGGTCAGGACTGAGGGGCGCTGGCGGTGCTGTGAGGAGGCAGTGGGGGGGCCCAGGGCTGGGGTAACGGAGGCTGTAAGTCCGGACTGAGGGGCGCTGGCGGTGCTGTGTGTGAGGGGGCGGCAGGGGGCCCAGGGCTGGGGTAACGGGGGCTGCAGGTCAGGACTGAGGGGCGCTGGCAGTGCTGTGAGGGGGTGTTGGGGGGGCCCAGGCCTGCGGTAACGGGGGCTGCAGGTCAGGACTGAGGGGCGCTGGCGGTGCTGTGAGGGGGTGTCGGGGGGCCCAGGGCTGGGGTAACGGGGGCTGCAGGTCAGGACTGAGGGGCGCTGGTGGTGCTGTGTGTGAGACAGTGCCCCCCCCCTTTCCCCAACACGTCTGGGCTCCTAGCTGGACTGTAAGGTTTGCGGAGGAGGGTGTGGGAGGGGAGACCCAGGGCCAGCGCAGGGGTCATTTGGGAGCCCTGGCTTGTCCTGCTGTCTTTTCAGAGGCAGGGGTGGAAAGTCCAGGGGAAGCTCGGTCATCCTCCTCTCCTGGTCCCTCGTCCGGGGCGGGGTGGGATGGGCTGCACACGCTCAGCAGAGATGGTCGATTTCTCTCCGCCAGTTGTGGTGCAGGAGGGGAGGCGGCAGGTTCCCTGACCAGACGGAGGCAAATCAGTCCCGTTTCAGCTGATTCAGAGCGCTGGGAGTGGCTGCCGATCCCTATGCCCCGGTTTAACCCGTCTGAGCCGAGAACGTGGCCCTGGCTCTGTGGGTCCCATTCAGTGGCCTGGAAAGGGAGGGACGATTTCTGGACTGTTCACTGGCTGACAACACCCCCACCCCCCCAAAACATCTGTCTGGATCTGAGATGGTAACGTGAAGCCCTGGAGGACCCCTGCCCAGGCTTGCCATGGCTGGGAGCTGCACTTTCTGAGGGGCGCCGGGGTTCTGGGTGGATTTAGAGGGGGCAGCCGTGGGCCCTGTTGCAGTGGGGCAGAGGCAGCATCGCCTGCAGAATGGCCCAGTTCGGGCTGTGTGGGCAGCACCGTGCCCCTGCCTGCCAAGGCCATGATAGCCAGGCCTGGAGCCCCTGGCTACGCACCCAAAGAAGTAGCCGCCTTCCCCGAGTGGCCACCGCTCCCTGGCCTCTGTCGGCTCCTCAGTGGGTGAGCTTCCCTGGCCTGCGTCACACCGGGGGGCAGACGGGAGGGTCACAATGGCCCCGTCGGCCCTTGGCTCTCGTCAGGCCCCCGAGGCCGGCAGCCTTTGGCTAGCGGCAGGGTACTCAGCTGCTAGCAGAGTGAGCCAGGGAGCGGCAGACATGTGACTGACCAAGACAGAGCAACAACCGAACAGCCCCAGGAGCGCAGTGTCTGGTGCCAGCGAGCTGTGCAGGACTGCCTGCCCTCCCCAGACCCACACGCAGCCTGGGGCTGCCCTGGTGCATTGGCCAGACCAACGACTGTGTGCTGAGAGGTGCATTAGGCAAGGGACAGACTTGTTGTACTCTGGTCTCTGCACATGGCACCCAGGCCCTACGTGGCACTGGGCAGCGTGGGACGAGTGCCAGCAGGTCTCTGTGCCAAAGGGGCCGTGCTCTGCATGTGACGTCTTGCAGGATCCGGCGCACCCCCCGGCTCCCGGCCCCGACGGCCCAGCGCACCCCCCTGCCCCGGCGGCCCAGCGCACCCCCCGGCTCCCGGCCCCGGCGGCCCAGCGCACCCGCCCGGCGCCCGGCCCCGGCGGCCCAGCGCACCCCCCCGGCGGCCCGGCCCCGGCGGCCCAGCGCACCCCCCCGGCGCCCGGCCCCGGCGGCCCAGCGCACCCCCCCGGCGCCCGGCCCCGCGGCCCAGCGCACCCCCCCGGCGGCCCGGCTCCCGGCCCGACCCCCCGGCTCCCGGCCCCGCGGCCCAACGCACCCCCCCCCGGCGGCCCGGCTCCCGGCCCGACCCCCCGGCTCCCGCCCCCGCGGCCCAGCGCGCCCGGCTCCCGGCCCCGCGCACCCCCCCGGCGGCCCGGCTCCCGGCCCGACCCCCCGGCTCCCGCCCCCGCGGCCCAGCGCGCCCGGCTCCCGGCCCCGCGCACCCCCTCGGCGGCCCGGCTCCCGGCCCGGCACCGCGCGCCCGGCCCCGCGACCCCGGCCCAGCCCTCCCTCCCGATTTTCCCGGACATGCCCAGCTTTTGGGGGATTTCCCCCCGGACGGGGATTTGAGCCCCCAAAAGCCGGACATGTCCGGGAAAATCCGGACGTATGGTAACCCTACCCAGCGGGCCCCGCTGCGGGGTGCAAGCCCTGTGTGCCAGGGTGACTCGCTGTGTGGGCCATGTGGACCTGCCTGCCCTGGCTCTGTTCTGCCGGGAGCTGCCTTTGTCCCCTCAGTCCTTTCTAATGGTGCATTTGGGGCCCCGTCTCCCTCGCCAGCCCCGACAGACACAGCCTGGCCCCTCAGAAAGAGCACCGGGGGCATCAGCATGACGAACCAATCGCACACGTCCCTGTATCATCAATACCCAAATCAGCCCAATCAGAATGACCCCGGGGTGTAATTCCCCCGACAGGCGTAGGTAGCTCAGTGCACAGGGATCTCTGTCCCAGGGCCTGGCAGCTTGAACCCCAGCCCTGAAGAGCTGGGAACGTCTGCTAGATGCCACAGAGCCTCCGGCAGCGGTGGGGCGGGTCTCTGTTGTGGGGTTTGTGCTGCCCCCACCTTGCCCCATCGATCCCTTTTCACTGAGCTGTGGACGATGAACGGGGGGGATGATCTCAGGGTGTGATTGACTGGCTCTGATTGACTCCGTGATACGAATGATTGGGGCCCGCGTCGCCCCGTGGTCTGATCCCGTCGGCAGGGCTGTGGGGAGGGGGCGGGCTAGGCCTTGCCCGGGGTGTGTGGCCTCAGCCTGGACTGACGCTGGTGCTCCCCTGTGCCCTTGCAGAGCGCTCCCTGGAGAACGTGGCCAGGCGGCCCCGCCTGGACTCCCTCAGCTCTGTGGAGGAGGACGACTACGACACGCTGGCGGACATAGACTCCGACAAGAACGTCATCCGGACCAAGGTCTGTGTCGCTTGCCCAGCCCGGGCATCGCTCTGATGGGTGGGGGGGAGCGTGACATGCAGGCCCCTGCGTCACCTGCCCGTCCCAGGAATCGCTCTGATGGGTGGGGGGAGCGTGATATGCAGGCCCCTGTGTCTCCTGCCCGTCCCGGGTATCGCTGTGGGAGCAGAAACACACTGCACAGCCTGTATGGCTGCCCTGGCTCAGGCTTGAGCGATGCCCCGCGGGGAGATGCTGGAGCAGGGTATATGTGGGGCGGAGGGTGATGGAGCAGCGGGGAGGCCTGTGTAGCCAGGCACTGCCCCAGAACCATGTACCAATGGGCTCGTTAACCCTGTGCTGGCCGGTCTGGTGCGTGCCCATCACTCAGCGCCAGCCTCCGTCCAGTGCTGTGACCGAGCCCGTATTCCCCCCGGGAATGCTGCCGGCTGGCAGCTAGCCAGTGCTCTGGGCAGGGGTAGCTCTGCAGCGGCAGGTGGAGCAGGCTGGGCTGGTTGCCAGGGTGCCCTCGCCCCTGTCTGCCGCATGCCCCGCCTGGCCTGTGATGGGATCCCGCCTCTGTTCCCAGCAATACCTGTACGTGGCAGACCTGGCCCGGAAGGACAAGCGTGTCCTGCGGAAGAAATACCAGATCTACTTCTGGTGAGTGGGTGCAGGCCTGGAGAGGTGAGGGGGTGATGGGGTAGGGAGATGGGCTGCGGGACTCTTCTGTCTGCCCCTGAGCTAAGGAGGTGCCTGGAGCCCTGCCCTGCTGCAGAGCAGTGAGTAGATCAGCGTCCCAGCCCTCCATGGCGTTGGCATCACACTCGCCATCCCGCCCAGTGGGTGCTGCAGAGCGCGTGGAGATGGGTGAGCACAGGTGCTGCTGGAGCAGTGGGGAGAGCCCTAGGGAGGAGGCGGAGCTGGAGTCCCCGGCCAGCGCCTGCCTGGCTCAGTGCCGTCCTCTCTTGCAGGAATATTGCCACCATCGCTGTGTTCTACGCCCTCCCTGTCATACAGCTGGTCATCACCTACCAGACGGTAAGGACGGCCCCTGCCTGCGTCCCCCTCCTGCCCCAGTATCCGAGCTCTCTCCCCTGGGGGCTGCTGGCTGCCCTGCTCCACCATCTCCTGAATTCGGGGAGTTCCCAGGGCTGGGCTCTGGGCTTCAAAGCAGCCACGGGCTGAGGGGCAGTTCCCTCCTGTGCCAAAGAAACCAGCGGCGTCTCCTCCCAGGCGCTCCCCCAGCCGAGCGGCCCCTTCACTCCCCTCTCAAGCGGGGCTTGGTCGCCCACGCGTCGCAGGGCGAGATGCAGGCTGAGATCCAGCCCTGCCCAAAGTGCCGCATTGTCTCCCTCTGCACTTAGCAGCCTCTCCAAGGGGCAGGCTTGGCCAAATGCCCTCTGTAAATGTGCACATCCCTGCCCTGGTTGTAATCAGCCCTGGGGTGGAAGCTGGAAGAACACATGAACTCTGAGTCACCCCTCGCCGTCTGCACTCGCCCAGTGCCGCTGGGTCCTCTGCCTGCCCCCTCCTCGGTGAGTGCACGTTTCTACTGGGGACACCTCCCCTCGGGCCCCCCAGTCCTGGTTGGGAGCTGTGCCAGGCCCATTCCAGCTGGTGTCCCCTGCCCTTCCTCTTCAGGGTCTCGCTTGCTTCCCCGCTGCAGGTGGTGAACGTAACAGGGAATCAGGACATTTGCTACTATAACTTCCTGTGCGCCCACCCCCTGGGAAACCTCAGGTAAGAGCTGGCGCAGGGCTCGCAGTGACGCTCCCTGGCCTGCCCACCTGCCCCTCTGCGGTCTGGCGGATGGGGTGAGGTGGGGAGCTGGGCCCCCGGTAGCACCCAGGAGGGGAGAACAAAGAACCGGGGAGGGGAGCCCATGTGAACCGTGGCGCTCTGGCTGGGATGCGGGTGGGGACAGAGGGTGCTGCTGCCCGGGGCGGGGGCAGTGCCCTGTTCCGTGGCACCGATCTCTGGGGAACAGGCCACGCAGCCGGCCCTGTGACGGTGACCTGGACTGACCTGCTTCCCGCCAGCGCCTTCAACAACATCCTCAGCAACTTGGGCTATGTGCTGCTGGGCCTCCTCTTCCTGCTCATCATCCTGCAGCGAGAGATCAACTACAACCGGGCACTGATGCGCAACGACACGCAGGCCCTGGTGAGCACCGCCCCTCGCGCCCGCCCCTGGCAGGCGAGGTGGGGACCTGCCTGTGCCCGCAGCCTGGCTGATCGCCGTCCCCCGTGATGCTGGCTGGGATGGGCAGGGCTGCGCCCTTGGGGTGGGGGCGGGCAGGGCCTGGGTGCTGCATGGGGAGAGTTCCTCTGGGGGGCATCCAGGGGGAGCTGCCCCTGGCCTGAGCTGGGAGCTGGGCTCGCTCAGCCCAGGTGCCTTTTGGCCAGATCTGTCTGTCTGAGGCGGGCATGTCAATCCTCCCTCTCCCCCCCCCCCCTCCAGGAGTGTGGCATCCCCAAGCACTTCGGCCTGTTCTACGCCATGGGCACGGCGCTCATGATGGAGGGGCTGCTCAGCGCCTGCTACCACGTCTGCCCCAACTACACCAACTTCCAGTTCGGTGAGTGCTCGGGGCTCCCTGACCCTGCAGTGACGCCCGCCCTCTGCCCGGCTCCAGCGCGGAGCTGGACTATGGGTGACTGCCAGGGGCTCTCCGCTCCACCCAGCGCAGCCCGTTTGCTGGCTGCTTCATCCCCCTGAGCTCACCCCCTTCCCAGCCTCAGACTCCCTCTCTCCCGGCCCTACCCAGCTGCCACAGTGCTGTGGTGCTGGCAGAGATTGGGCACTGGCTCCGGTGGAGCTCTGGGAGGGTTTGCGCGGCAGCCTGCGGCATCAGACAGCCCCAGCCACCTCCCGGTGAGCTCAGGGAGCCGCTGTGCTCCGAGCAGAGGGATGTGCAGCACTGCTCCGGCCCCACGGCTCGGCAGTCCAGCTCTGTCTCTGAGCCGTGTCTCAGACGTGGCGGTTCCTCCCGCCGTGCCTGTCTGAGATGTCCCTGCCCTACTCTCCCTGCCACGGCAGCCAGGACCCAGGCTCCTGCGGCCGTGCAATGCCGAGGGGCTGCCAGCCTTCCCCTCCCCGGCCCCTCGCTCAGTCTGGCCACCGTCCCTTTGCAGACACTTCCTTCATGTACATGATCGCGGGACTCTGCATGCTGAAGCTGTATCAGAAACGGCACCCGGACATCAACGCCAGCGCATACAGCGCCTACGCCTGCCTGGCCATCGTCATCTTCTTCTCCGTCGTCGGCGTGGTGAGTGCCAGCCCCGGAGCCGGGTCTGTGGGGGAGGAGCCACTGGCTCAGAGCTCGCTGGTGCCCCCTGTGCAGACGGCTCAGTCCAGGTGGGCGCGTTACTGGCTGTCTGCAGAGGGACTAAGGACTGAGCTGTCTGAGAGCCTGTGGGTCCTTGGCCAGCAAACCCCACACCCGGAGAAGGCAGCAGTTGCCCCAGTAAAACTCAGGCTGCCTTGCCCCAGGCCGGACTCGGGCATGAATCCTGGCTTTGTGGCTCTCTCAGCTCCCTGGTGCTGACGGCTCCTTCTGTAACCGCAGCTCTGATGCCTGCATCATGGGCCCCTGGGGACCAGCCCCAGCCCCGTCTCCCACCCGCTCACCCCGTCTTCTCCCCACAGGTCTTTGGCAAAGGGAACATGATGTTCTGGATTTTCTTCTCCATCATCCACATCATCGCCACCCTGCTGCTGAGTACGCAGCTCTACTACATGGGCCGCTGGAAACTCGGTGAGGCCCTGCCCCTGGGACAGGGATGGGGGGCAGAGCCAGACTCCCCATGGGCACCACAGGCAGCCCAGCCCAGCGCGGGTCCTTGGCTCTGCGTCGCGGCCAGAGTGGTCCATGGCACTAGAACGCCTGCACCCAAGTGACTGCTCAGCCCTCCTCCCTGCTTAGTATAACCCACGTCCAGGGCTCTCTGTGCACCGGCAGAGCAAGTCTGGCTCCCTCCCGCCTTGGGCATTGTCGGCTCAACTCGCACAGGAGACGCCTGCGCTTACGCGGGGGCCTGTGGGGCCGAGCGTGGCCGGCCCTGCTCAGATGAGCCCGCAGCGCTGGGGACTTGGTCTGAAAGCCAAGCCAGCTTGG
Source organism: Malaclemys terrapin pileata (assembly GCF_027887155.1). Lineage (NCBI taxonomy): Eukaryota > Metazoa > Chordata > Testudines > Emydidae > Malaclemys > Malaclemys terrapin. Next base: position 33,359,458 of record NC_071519.1, read on the forward strand.
TGGTGGGACTCACTGCAGGGGCATGAACGGGGCATTGTTCCGCCCCCCCTCATGGCTGTGTGATGGGCTGGGGGAGCCCCCACTGCTCTGTGCGGGCAGCCTCTGCTCACGCTGGCCTCCCTCCAGCCGGACTGCTGCTCTGGGAGCGCAGGGTTCAGGCCTCTTCCCTTTCGGATGGGACTGGCTGCAATCCATGCCCCGCTGGGCTAGGATGGGCCTGGGAAGGGCCTGCTGCCCCCTCCCCTGGCTCTAGCGCTGCCTCTCTCTCTCTGCAGACTCTGGGATACCGCGCAGGATCGTGCACGTGCTGTACACAGATTGCATCCGCCAGTGCAGTGGGCCCATGTATGTGGTGAGTGAGCGGCTCACTTCAGCCCTGAGGCGCCCAAGGCCCCTGACTCTCGGTACAAGCCCGTGACTGGCTAACACTGCGCGAGGAGGACTAGCTGCAACAGCAGTGCCCCGGGGCCGGCCCAGAGCTCTCTCTGCTGGACGGTGGATGTTCCGGCAAGGCCTCGTGCTGCAGGCACAGGGACGCATCCAGCCAGCACGGGGGCAGGATGCTTTGATGGACCACTGGCCCAAATCTGCCCTTTTGCTTCTGCATCCCAGTGCAACCGTGCAGTCCCTGGGCATGACAGCCCTGAGCCCCTGCCAGCCCCCTCTGACAGCACATCCCCAGCGTACTCCGCTCTGGGCCTGGCTCTGTGATGGAGACAAATGGAGCTAAACCAAGAGCCTGCCCCAGAGGTGACCAGCCAGTGGCCATGTTGTCCACCCCTCGCGGGGGGCTCGGGGGCCTGCTCCTGCCTGGTCTATCTGAGCTGGGGCATCAGCTCGGGCAGTAGGGCACCACGCTTTTGGAAGCCGAGGTCCTAGATTCAATACTCACTGCGGACGACTCCCCCAGGATCCTTTCCGTGAGGCCTCCCTCCCCCTCCTCACCCAGCACGGCCCCTCTCAGCCCCCCGTCCTCAGTTAGCCCAGACCCGCAGCCCCACTGCCCCCCAGCGGGATGCAGGGAGGCTGTTTGCTTGGCTGTGGTGGAATGTGATGCTGGGCCCAGCTGAGGTGATCTGAGCTCCGCCACAGGCACAGAGCTCGCGCTGTGGTCAGAGCTTCCCGATCCCTCCCTGCCCCCTCCCTGGGACCAGCATCCTCCCAGCCAGAGAACGGCTGAGCCACCATGCCCTGGGGCAGAGAGTGGGTCTGGGAGATGGCAGCTCTAACGGCTCTGAGCCATGAAAACAGGGTCCCCCCGAACCACTAGCCCAGCATACGCCCCCTCCCTTGACCCTCCTTGTCTGTGTTTGCAGGATCGAATGGTGCTGCTGGTCATGGGCAACATCATCAATTGGTCGCTGTAAGTCTGGGGGTGTGTGTAGGGGGGCGGAGGGAGAGTGCTCTGTACAAGGAAAGGGGGTATCAGGAGAGCTCCCCTCCCACCACTGCCAACACACCTCGATCCAGGCCCTCCCCTGCTGCTATGCCAGCCCAGTCCCTGACCTGCTGGTCTCAGTTGTTCCAGGCCTATCCCTCTGCAGTGCTACCATGCAGCCGGGCAGGGAGCTGGGCTGAGAACACACAGCTCGCGTCAGCTGTGAACACCATGGGGCGAAGCAGGGTGTAGCGCCCTGGAGAGGGAGCGCACTGTGGCTCGCTAGCGGCAGCCGTGGAGAGCTGCCCCGGACAGCAGTCGGGCGAACGCCTCTCCCCTGCCTACTCTCCCACTGGGCAAGCCCCGGGATGCAGCAGGCGCCCCAGGTTACGTTCCAGGAGACCCTGCTCGTCTTGCCGGTGGTGCAGGCTGCAGCAGGGGCCATAGAGAATTGCTGCCGATATCCGGCATGGGTCTGCCCCAGTCTCTGCCATGCTGCAGCTGGGGGCCCCCCTCTGCTGCCTTCCTAACCCACCTCTCCCTCCCCCAGCGCTGCCTACGGACTCATCTTCCGACCCAACGACTTCGCCTCCTACCTGCTGGCCATCGGCATCTGCAACCTGCTGCTCTACTTCGCTTTCTACATCATCATGAAGGTGCGGGGACAGGCTGGGGGCTCGCTGGACAGACTCCCTGGCTGCACAGAGCGGGGCCTTGTCACGGAGTCCCCGGGCGATGCTCTGGGACTGCTCCCCACAAAGCCAGTCAGGACTCTGGGGAGCCTCCTCTCCCTCGGAGCAGACTGTCTTCAGGGCAAGAAGCCCATACGTCTTCACCTCCTGGGTCTCTCCTGGGTGCATTCAGCATATGCCCCTCCCTGCGCTTCCCACAGCGAGTCCGCCCAGCGGGGGTCCTGGGGAAGCCAGAGGGTCCTGCACCCCCACTTCGCAGTCAGACGTGACTCTCAGCCAGCCAGTAAAACAGAGATTTATTAGATGACAGGAACACGGTCTAAAACAGAGCTTGTAGGTACGGCGGTGAACGGGACCCCTCGGCCGGGTCCATTATGGGGTTCAGAGAGCCAGACACCCATGTCCGCCCTCACTCCTCGTCCCCAGCCAGCTCCAACTCTGAAACTCCCTCCAGCCCCTCCTTCTCTGGGCTTTGTCTCTTTCCTGGCCAGAAGGTCACCTGATCTCTTTGTTCACCTTTAGCTATTTCCTCGCAGGGGGGAAGGGGCCCTGGCCTTTTGTTGCCAGGGAGACAGTGTGTCAGTGATTTATGCGCATTGGCCTTTCCCAACCACCTAGAGACTTAAGAAATGCATAGGGGAAACTGAGGCACCCACGCAGTATTCAGAGGAAACATTAAGAACAGTCCCACTTCATCACAGGCCTGTACCCCAGGAGAGCTCTGGGGCAAACGGGGAGTGACTGAGCTCTGGGGTTACCCCAGAGTCAGGCCCCAGCGGGGGAGCAGGGCCTGTTAGTCCTTTCACCAACATGCCCAGAGCCCTGGTACCTGCACCACCACCCCCAGCACCGCTGAGTCCTTCCAGCCATTATCTGTCCAGGTAGTGGGGAGAGAAGCCTCTGTCACTGGGGAACACATGGGCATGGCCTCCTGGGAGCCTGTCCCAGGCCCCACATGTGCCAAGGAAGGTGCCTAGCCCTCTGCGTGTGCCGGGCGTCACCGTTCCCCTGCGCTCTGTGTGTGCCCCCTGCCCTCTGCATATGCTGGATGTCTCCGTTCCTCTGCTTGTTCCCCCTGCCCTGTGCGTGTGTCGGGCGTCCCCCTGTTCCTCTGCGTGTGCCCCCTGCCCTCTGTGTGTGCCGGGCGTCCCTCTGTTCCTCTGCCCTCTGCGTGTGCCGGGTGTCACCCTGTTCTCCTGCCCTCTGCGTGTGCCCCCTGCCCTCTGCATGCGCCCGGCATCCCCCTGTTCCTCTGCCCTCTGCGTCTGCCGGGCGTCCCCCTGTTCTCCTGCCCTCTGCATGTGCTGGGCGTCACCCTGTTCTCCTGCCTTCTGCGTGTGCCGGGCGTCACCCTGTTTCCCTGCCCTCTGCGTGTGCGGGGCATCACCCTGTTCCTCTCCCTCTGCGTGTGCCCTCTGCACTCTGCGTGTGCCGGGCGTCACCCTGTTCCTCTGCCCTCTGTGTGTGCCCCCTTCCCTCTGCGTGTGCAAGACGTAACCGTTCCCCTGCCCTCTGTGTGTGCCGGGCATCGCCGTTCCCCTGCCCTCTGTGTGTGCTGGGCATCGCCGTTCCCCTGCCCTCTGTGTGTGTTGGGCGTCACCCTGTTCCTCTGCATGTGCTGGGCGTCGCCGTTCCCCTGCCCTCTGCGTCTGCCGGGCTTCACCCTGTTCCTCTGTTCTCTGCGTGTGCCGGGTATCGCTGTTCCCCTGCCCTCTGCTTGTGCCCCCTGCACTCTGCATATGCTGGGCGTCTCCGTTCCTCTGCGTGTGCCCCCTGCCCTGTGCGTGTGTCAGGCATCCCCCTGTTCCTCTGCGTGTGCCCCCTGCCCTCTGTGTGTGTCAGGCATCCCCCTGTTCCTCTGCGTGTGCCCCCTGCCCTCTGCATGCGCCCGGCATCACCCTGTTCCTCTGCCCTCTGCATGTGCCGAGCGTCGCCATTGTCTGCCCTCTGCGTGTGTCAGGTGTCGCCATTCCCCTGCCCCATGTGTGTGCCCCCTGTCCTCTGCGTGAGCCGGGCGTCGCAGTTCCCTGCCCTCTGCGTGTGCCCCCCGTCCTCTGTGTGAGCCGGGCGTCGCTGTTCTCCTGCCCCCTGCGTGTGCCCTCTGCATGTGTCTGGTGTCGCCGTTCCCTGCCCTCGGCGTGTGCCCCCGTCCTCTGTGTGAGCCGGGCGTCGCTGTTCTGCCCCATGTGTGTGCCCCCTGCCCTGTGCGTGAGCCAGGCGTCGCTGTTCTCCTGCCCTCTGCGTGTGCCCCCTGCCCTGTGTGTGAGCCAGGCGTCGCTGTTCTCCTGCCCTCTGCGTGTCACCGTTCACCTGCTCTCTCTCCTTCTCCCCAGCTCCGAAGCGGCGAGCGCATCAAGCTCATCCCCCTGCTCTGCATCATTTTCACCTCCGTGGTGTGGGGCTTCGCCCTCTTCTTCTTCTTCCAGGGTCTGAGCACCTGGCAGGTGAGTGGTGGCTCATGCCAGCCCGGGCCTTGACTATTCAGGGTTGACGTGTCTGGTGCACACTTGGGGGGGTCTCCTGCTTGGAGGGTCCCTGTACGGGGCAGGCAGTGAGGACTGCGTTGTGCATGGCCCGAGTGCCCGGTCTGCTCGACTTGCAGCTCTTCTAGGCTGCAGCACGGCCCTGGGCAGGAGCTGTGTGGGGAGGAGACAGGCAGCGTGCTTGGCAGGCCGGCTCCAGGCGCCAGCTCGGCAAGCAGGTGCTTGGGGCGGCCAAGGGGAAGGGGCGGCACGTCCAGCTCTTCGGCGGCGGGTCCCTCGGAGGGAAGGACCTGCTACCAAATTGCCGCCAAAGAAGAAAGCGGCACGGCAGAGCTGCCGCCGCTCGCGGCTTTTTTTTTTTTTTCCTGCCACTTGGGGCGGCAGAAACCCCGGAGCCGGCCCTGGTGCTTGGCTGGAGATAACGCACCGGCTCTGTCCCCTCTGCAGAAAACGCCGGCCGAGTCCCGGCAGCACAACAGAGACTGCATCCTGCTCAGCTTCTTTGATGACCACGACATCTGGCACTTCCTCTCCTCCATCGCCCTGTTCGGCTCCTTCCTGGTAGGTCCTGCCAGCCCCAGCACGGCTGGGCCAGCTCACCCAGCGGGAAAGGCTCTTTCTGCCCCCGCACCCATCGCCCTGGTCCCCACACTGTCAGCTGCTGTCGCCACCGGCCCCTGCCTGGCAGACGGCTGTATTAGCCACAGGCTACAGCCCTCCCAGCCTGGGCTGGGAGCACATAGGAGGGTCCCCAGAAGCACTTGTCGCTCCCCGGAGACCCGTCAGCCTTGGCCGACAGGGGCAGCCCCCCCAGAGCCTGAGGCGAGAGCGCACGTCCTGCACGGCCCCCTGCCCGTAGAGCCCCAGCGAGGCCAGGGCCGGCCGGCAGTGCCTCGCTCTGTCCACCTAACGCTGCAGCGTCCTCATGGCCCCCTCTGCCGGCTGGGACATAGGCTCCCGTCTGGGCCAGGCCCTGTGCTGAAAGGGGGATGGGGCTGAACAAATCATAAATTCCACCCCCACCCACACCAGCTCTACTTATCCAAAAACACCAATGTGGGGTCAGAGAGGTTCCTAACACCCTACTCTTCTCCTCTTCCCTGACCCCCCCCAGCACCCTGCCCTTCTCCTCTTCCCTCCCCCATCCCCCTCCAGCACCTGACCCTGCCCTTCTCCTCTTCCCTGCCCCCCACAGCACCCTGCCCTTCCTTCCTCTCCCCATCTCCCCCAGCACCCTACCCTTCCTCTTCCCTCCCCACCCAGCCCCCTGCTCTCCTCCCCTTCCCCCCCAGCACCCTGCCTTCCCTCCCCCTCCCCCCACTCAGGGGCTGTGGGGGGAACACTGTCTACTAGCAGTGGGGAAGGGTTTTGTCCTCGAGCTGAGCCCTGGCCTAACCATGGCCCTGTCCCCTTGCAGGTGTTGCTGACGCTGGATGATGACCTGGACTGCGTCCAACGGGACAAAATCTATGTCTTCTAGGCCCTTTCCCGTAACACCACCTGGCCTGTGGTTTGTTAGTTGGGGCCTCCTGCCTAGCTGCTGCCTCCAGCCCTGGTCTCTGGTGTAGCGGACGCTCGTGGTGGGGAGCTCATGAGGACATAGCAAAGCATCCCAGGCGTGGGGGCTTCTTCGGAGGTCGGACTCATGTTCATGCCCCCCCGCCCACCTCCTGTGTGCCAGGATGTCGTCCAACCCTCAGACGACGCCTTGCCAACCTGAGCGCATCACCTCCTTGTTGAGCTGCTGAAGGGGCTGCAGGGCAGGCCCGACGCACCCACCCACCGCCATGCGGCTTGCAGAGAGGGGTGGGGATGGTGCCAAGCCCAGTCAGACTTGCCTTGCTGGGGCTACTGGTCCTGCAGCGTCGTGGGGGTGGCTCCAGGTTCTCACCGCACTGCCATTCTCCCATCTCTGTCCCCACCACAGTGCCATGCCAAGACGGACTGCCACGAGGACCTCTGCCTAACAGGCCTGGCTCCTCCTCGGCCGGCCGCCATCCAGCTTCCCCCGGCGCTCTGGGGCCAGTGGGAGGCAGGGAACCTCTCAGAACAAACGTCAGGCAAGTTAGAAAATACTCCCTCCACCTGCAATTAGCATTGACCGAGTACTGGCCAGGGCATGGGGGGAGCAATGTTGCATCCCCTGTAAAGGGGATATTCAGCCCTCTCCCATGCCCCCAGTACCAGCACAGCACCTAGTGAAACCTGCCTGGTGCACGGCCCAGGGACCGGCCCGCTCAGCTGTGCAGTTCAGTCGGGCTCCCCTCAGGCTGCTACCGAGCTGGGCAGCTCCTATCTGGCCTGGCTGTTTAGCGAGAGCGCCGGTCCTTGGCATAAGTGTCCCTGTCTCGGCTGAGAACAGGCCCTTCTTCTCTGCAGGCTCACTGGGTCCCCCACACCTCCTGTCATCCCCACCCCCATCCTGCTCCAGGGGAGGGAGCCACTGCCCCCACCAGTCTGTACGGCCTCCCCGCGGATGGAGCAGGGGACACCTAAAGCCCTCCATGGCCCTACAGCAGGGTCTGAGCATGGCAACAGCGCAAAGGTGATTCTGAAACATTGGGCTCTCGCTATCGTTCCAGCGCTGTTCTCCCCAGCCTCACGAGCTGTGAGGTAAGCCCAGAAGGGAGTTCCCAGCCCTAGCACCCTGGGGCTGTCGCTACCATCCCTGTTGTCTTCACTGGTGTTCGCGGTTTCCTCCCTTCCGCCCGGGCTCTAACCAGTGTTACAGACCATAGGCACGTCTGCCCCACAGCCGGAAGATGGGCTGTCCGGTCTCCAAGGAACGTGACTCTTGTAAAGGTGCTGCTGCTATCATTCTTACAACTGTGGCCTTTCCCGAGGAGGAAGGGCGCCGTTCACACCACTTGCCAATGTGACGCCATCCCCATGGGTGCAGCACGTCCAAACCGTCCCCCAGGCACAGGCTCCTCCGAGAGGCGGGAGAGCAGCCGGGGGCAGCTGCATCTTGGTTCTAGAAGCACATGGGCGTATGACTCTCTTCAGTGCCTAATTTTTATTATTTTATTTAAATTTTTGCAGGGGGATGTAGGTCCAGTCTAACTGTGTCTAGTTCCTCCCACTGCTAAGGACTTGTGGGGTCTTGGACTCCCCCTGGCTAATGTGTACTGAACGTGGGGTGTCAAAACACACATCTGTGTCAAGGTTGTCATTAAGCAACTTTCTCTGGTAGCCCACTGGCTGTTTACATTGCAAGTTTGAGCTTGTATTCTAATCTTAGAATTGTTTGGATTTAGGCTCAAATTTGGACTCCACTCTGGGACTTTGTCCTCTGTCGTTCTAGCTACATAACATATCAGAGATGGTTCTGTGGTGCACGGCCCAGGGGTGCCTTGGTTACGCAACAAAAGGCTAAGAATGGTGCTTTCTCAGTCATTGCAGGGGAAGACGCCCTCTTCCCACTCCAGAAGAAGGGTCGTGTCACTTGAATGTCCATAGTTTTCCGGTTTCTTGAATGCATTGACAATATTTTGACTTTCCAGGTACACTGTTACTAAGCCAAGTTGCACCATGTTTTCTAAGAACGGTTCGGCCATCAAATGAAGAGAATGAAACAATAAAAAAGTTGATCTGCACTTTACTCACGAGTCTCCTGCCTCCTTGCTCCACGAAGGCAGGGGCCCAGGTACCTCCGTGTTAACCACTCAACCGCAGGCCTAGCATTGTCAGACCTGCCGCTAAGCCCTTCCCCTTCCATCTGCAATGGACCAACTTCCACGTGTGCTGATGGCTGGCCTCCATTAACACCCCTGCTGAAACCCTCACCCTGACCAGGGACATGAGACAGCAAGGCCCAGAGAGACCCAGGTCCAGCCCCCTCTCCTGACAGTGAGCCGTCAGCTAGGAGTGGCTGCAGGGTATTTGAATGAAGGGGGAGTAGGGAGAGTTCTGCCCCTTGCTTGGGGGGGGGGGGGGGGACTTTTTTCCTGCCCCACTGAAGGGAACAGGCTGGTGTGTGTGTGTGTGGGGGGGGGGGTGTAGTTCAGGGGAAGGGAAGCGCCTGTATCAGCTCTCCCCAGGAGTCACAGCTTAGCGTTCCCTAGGCTGCTGCCGCTTGTGCATGTACTAACCCCACAGGCTGTCCTGCCAGAACATGGAGCAGCGACTGGCTGCAGTCCTCGCCCATGGGCCTGGCTACACCAAAGCTGGACCAGTCTAGTTCCAGCCGCAGGTCTGGGCGCAGTTCTCACAGGGGGTGGCTGCTGCCAACTGGCATACTGTTGCTGTGGGGGAGTACAGCACCATGGGAGAGGTTGTACCGGTTTAAAAAAAAAAAAACAAAAACACCCCCAACTGTATAGCAACAGCGTTACAACCGCTGTGTGTGGAAACGCCCAACCCAGGGGCGTGAAGCCGGCCTGACCTAACGCGGCGGGCTCAGAGCAAAGCCAATCCTGACCAGAATGGCCTGTTTTGTTCCCTTTCAGCCAGCCTTGATGGAGCCCAAAAAGTGTGGGCGCCTACCGGGCCCCTCCTAGCCTGGTCCCCACAGCGAGAGCGCTTCTGGCAACAGCCTGCAGTCCCCCCCCCACCCATGGGCATTGGGCCGTGGAACAGTGCTGGGAACTCCGCGGGGGACCGTTGAATGTTCAACCCTCTTCCCGGAGCCTGTTCTCCCCCAACAATGCAGCATCACTGAATTTTTTCAAGAAAGGTTAATGGTTTTTCCTCAAAAACCTGAGCCCTTTTTGGGTTTTCTCAGGTGTTTTTGTGAGGGGGGAGGGCAGGGTGTTGAGCCATTTTTCTAGTCTAGACCCAGAGACCCCACGTTCAATCCCTGTAGCTGCCAATCCCCCCAGCAGCCGCTTTCCACATTCACTGGCCATTCGCAGATTCACAGCGCTACAAGCCAGGTGCAGTCACCTCACCCCCTGCAAAGAGCTCATTAGCAAGCCAAGGCTCTGAGCACCTGCTGGTGCTAATGGGGTCAGCGTGGGCCTTCGGCGTGCCCTGGGCCGTGGGGACCCCGCACTACGCAATCTCTTCATTAATGGATTAGACGGGGCTAGGTTCACGTGGCCGTGGTCCTGGCTTCTTGTCTGGTCACTGCTGCCCCATCAGCAGGCTCTGTCCCCACAGCTGCTGCCAGTCTCTCTCTCTCAGGCCTGGCTCTCAGCCAGGTCCCTGACCGTCCCCACGAGCACCCTCACCTCCTCCGCTCCCTTCAGGTCATGCTGCCCGTCCTTGAACAGCGTGAGGCGGACATCCTGGCTCTCCAGCTGCTCAGCCACCTGCACGGCCGTGCCCCACGGTACGAGCTGGTCCTGCATGCCGTGGAGCAGCCGGACGGGACAGGTGATGGGGATGGACGGGCGCCCCAGCACACTGTGCTCCTCCGCCTCCGTAAAGAACTCCCGCTTAAGTAGCGCAGACCTGGCCCCAGCCATCACGTAGTGAAAGACTCCCGTCTGCTCCACTTCGCCCTTCACCTACCCCCCAAGGGCAGAAAATGCACAGGCCAGTCAGTACTAGCTTTGGGATCAGGGAGATGCTATTGGCCCGACAAGCTACACAAAACCCTGGGCTGTCAGGGGACCCACCCCCCTAATTCCACGAGCCCCTTTCTGGTTCTGACCAGGGTGGGAGGGGAGAGACTCCAGACAGATCAGCAGCAGCCTGGATCTTCCCCTCCCCACCCCTGTCTGGACAGGCAATCGCTTGATCCCCCCCATGCCTGGGGGTTCACTGGGAGCAGGGGCACCAGGAGAGATTTCTTGGGCTCAGTGAGAAATACGTCCCTAGGGAGAGCACGGTCGCTGGGAGGACTCACAGTCTGGGCCTGGCGTCTGTTTCCCTGCTCAGCAGGGACAGAGCTGAGACCAGGTGCATTTGCTTCCCAGCCGGTTTCTGGCAGTGCTCACATCCCAGGGGGCGACTCTAGGCATTTATTTCCAGTGGCGGGTTAATGAATACAACCCCTCCCCCTCCCCCCGTTTCCCCCAGCACACGGGGCCCAGGGCCTTTCCCATGCTGAACACATCATGCGCTGGACTCGGTCTTACCTCCGGAGGAAGCTCTCTGTACTTGGTTATGAAGACATCAGCCCTGATTGCTGTAGCCACCAGCCCAGCCACCCTCCCTGGCCGCTCCAGGGCTGCTAAGAGCATGAGCCAGCCTCCCATACTGACACCAACAAGGATCTAGAGCGATGGAGACAGGGAACGGTCAGAGAGAGGGGCACCGCCCAGCGGGCGGCCTTTGCCTCGTCCGTCCCTCTGCCCTGGGTGTGCTCTCCTACAGCCCAGCCGAGCGCTACTGTGAATCTGCTGCTCAGGGGGCACCAAGGGGTTTGAAGAGCCCTGTTGGGAAAAGCTTCCCCCCCACGAGAACCCCTGGGGCCTGCACCCCAGCAGGCAAAGCCCTTTGCACCGACCCAGAGGCAGGAGGGGCTGCTGGCTTTGCCTCTTACCTGTGGCCCGCTGGTGAGTTCATCCAGCACCGTTAGGACATCGTTTTTCCAGTGGCCGATCAAATACTCCTCAAAACACCCGTCCGAGCTGCCACAGCCCGTGTAGTCAAAGCTGAGAGGGCAAAGGTGCAGAGCCGTTGTTCAGGCGGGACAGTCCCCCACCTCCCCCTTGCGTGGAGATCCCTCTGCCCCCAGCAGCTCACTAGCTCTGCTCCCAGGCCCTGCTTTGCCTGCCCAGAGCCCGCGGCTCTGGCTGCAGGAGGGAATTCCTGCTCTACGCACCGTCAGGGCACCGTTCCCTTTGCTGGCACTCGCTCCGCAGGTAGACACAGGCCTTGCTTTGAACACGAGGGGACGCAGAGAGAGGAATGGGCAGGGAAGCAGCGCAGGAGACAACCCGGGCTAGTGCGGGGAGGGATGTCAGAGGGGTGTTGAGCCCCGCTGGGGAAGGGAGCATGCCTGGGTGGGGCCATGCTGGAGACAAGAATGAGCGGAGGGGGAGGCCCCGCGTCCAGCTTCCGTGCAAGCAGGACACGTGCCGAGAGCCCACTCCTGGCAGGGCCGGAGGCTGCACTGACTGATGCCCAAGGACGCACAGTCCTGTGATCTCTGGCCCAAGGGCTGGAGTTCCCAGCTGTCAGCTACTATTCTGAATGTCATGGCCATTCCCCATGGGCTGCCCCATTGGCATCAACGGGCCATCACCTACCTCAGGAAAACCCGTCCCGACTCCTGGCAGAACTGCTCCAGGGCCAGGCACTTGGGGTTCGCCCTGGTGTCCTGGAACCCCGAGAGGAAGACGATGCCGGGGCTGCTACCGGCCAGCCTGTGGTAAGCCAAGCGGGGCAGGGCTCCCCGTGACAAGAACAAAGGTGGTGCCTGTGACGTTGTGCAGTCTATATGGTTTTATAAAAACTTGATAATAAGTCAATATAATGTAACCGAGCTGGTTTTAGAGAAAATACGGTAATAAGTGAATGTAACGTAACTGGGATATGCTTCATGCAAAAGGTCTCTTGTAAGGTATCATTACAAAGCTTATAATCTACTGAGTATGATCATCTGATTTGTATAAATGTACCACTCTTGTATCTAAAACTAGAAATATAAAATGTAACTCTGAGGGCCTATTGTAATTGTGTAAAGTGTGGACCATTAATGATGGTTTGGAATCTTGATGACTCCCATTGTCTGCAGATGGCTGTATTTACCTGTGAGTCTTCCTGTATATGTGTGTGCTGGCAAGTGAGTAATGAAGTCTTGCAGTGACATGTGATCATGTCACCTGAACTGGAATCCATCTTTGACCTGGTGCTTTTCCAGTGAGGGGGGGGTAGAAACCCAGAGAGACAAAGAGTTCCCGCCTTATGCAAAAGATATATAAAGGGGGGGAAGAGAACAGAGAGGGAGAGAAGCCATCATGAAGAATCCCCTAGCTACCACCTGAGCTGCAACAAGAGCTGTACCAGGGGAAAGAATTGTGCCCAGGCCTGGAAGGTGTCCAGTCTGAGAAAAACTTACTGAAACATCTCTGAGGGTGAGATTATCTGTATTTAGTTTGATTAGGCATAGATCTGCGCATTTTATTTTATTTTGCTTGGTGACTTACTTTGTTCTGTCTGTTACTACTTTGAACCACTTAAATCCTACTGTCTGTATTTAATAAAATCGCTTTTTATTTAGTAATTTACTCAGAGTATGTATTAATACCTGGGGGAGCAAACAACTGTGCATATCTCTCTATCAGTGTTATAGAGGGCGAACAATTTATGAGTTTGCCCTGCATAAGCTTTATACAGGGTAAAACAGATTTATCTGGGTTTAGACCCCATTGGGAGTTGGGCATCTGAGTGCTAAAGACAAGCACGCTACTGCGAGCTGTTTTCAGGTAAACTTGCAGCTTTGGGACAAGTGATTCAGACCCTGGGTCTGTGTCTGGAGCCAGACGGGAGTGTCTGGCTCAGCAAGACAGGGTGCTGGAGTCCTGAGCTGGCAGGGAAAACAGAAGCAGGGGTAGTCTTTGTACATTGGGTGGCAGCTCCCAAGGGGGTTTCTGTGATCCAACCCGTCACAGTGCCATGGTGGGGCTGGGGAGCGCGGCCCTGCCGGGGGGACAAAGACAGAGGTGTTACCCATGTGTCTAGCAGCTGCCAGCAGCAGCAGAGCCATCCCACATGGGGGAGAGGGGCACAGTCTGGCCACCCCAATGCAGAGGGTGTGGGGGTCCCGGCATGGACCTGTGGGCACCCTCCCCCACTCACAGCACTTCCATCCTGCTCTTGAACCACCACATGGGGGGGCCCAGTGCCGGCTTGGCCGGGGGCCACCAGGAGAGGGGATGGGTGGAGGCCAGGCCAGGTTTGGGTCGGGCCCTAGTAAGCGGCTGGAAAGCAGCCGTCTGGCCCAGTGGGTTTTGGCAAGGGCTGCCTGCTGCTGTCACCCCCTGGGCCGGACCCCCAGCCAGAGGGACCTTTCTCAGAGCAGGGGCCAGCAGTGGGAGACAGCAGCGGTCATGCAGGGGAGGGGGAGCCTTGCTGAGACCAGCTCCTGGCCAGCACGGTAGCCTGAGACTCACGGTGGTTTTGTTCCAGCGGGGGCAGAGGCCGTGTCTCACCGCCGGCCCTACAGCCAGAACATGCAGCTTTCACGGAGCTCGGTGAGTTCTTTTCCTCCTGTTCCTGGGCGGCTCAGTGTCTTGGCACGGCTGGAAGCACTGAGGTGCCCTGGAAGAGAGACACACCCAGCCTGCCTGTGCGCATGCATGGCTCCAGGCCGTGGCTGGCTTTCACCATGGTGGACCTTGCCCTCCAGGACTTGGGGTGGCGTGTGCAGTGGACGGTGTTGACACAGCCCCAAGCCTGCAGCAGACATTGCCTCCACATCATCGCTGCTAAAGAGGTGGGTTTCTACACCCACCTACAGCTGGGCAGGGGGCTCCAGGGTAACAGTGCAGTAACAGCTACCTGGCTGTGTCCCCACGAGGCCTTTGCAGTGAGATAGCGCACGGTCGTTATCCTGCTGTAATCCCCTCTCCCCACCCCTGAGGCAGCAAAGACACGGCCTCCCTGTGGCGAGAAGGAAGGTACATTGTGCTGCCATGGCCTCGTACCCCTCGCTGGTTATTTTGGGGGTAGCTGTGTGGGGTGAATGGGATGCTAAGGAGCTTGGCTACATTTGTGCATCCCACGGGTTACAGAGCAGGGGCTCCAGCCATTTCACTCCACAGGGCACTTGCTGCAAGAGCCCCTCCCCTCCCAACACTGCAGGGTTGTCAGCTTCCTTGTGCAGCCCCCTGAGGGAGAGACTGTGAGGAACCGGCCCCCAGGGGCACGGATGTGCCCCACACTCCCACATGTGCACGCTCTCCCTGAGAGCCTGGGCATAGGTACTGCATGGCCTGCAGAGCAGGTGCATTCCCCACACTTAGCTCAGTGCTCCTGAGGGGATGGAGGGGACCTACCAGCTGAAAATGGCCCAGCTCAGATATGGGGGATCCCTATTCGCTCACCTGGCAGCCATTGGCTTGAGACCAGCGGGGCCCCAGCGTGAGCCAGGGCTGGCCGGCCAGTCAGCTAACCACACGGCAGCCCAGCACCTCTCTCTGTGAGCAGCCCTGAGCAAGCGACCTCAAAGATGAGCGGATACCTGTTTTATCTCAGCAGCTGCCAGCCGCTGACCTACCCCACCCAGGCCAGGCCAGGTCCACCCTCCAGGGGAACCACATTGGAGAGGCTGCTTGACCTGGGCTAGGGCCTGGGGGAGCAGCAGGCAGACGAGCAGCAAATGGAGCAGCAAATGAAGCAGACAGGGTTGGAGGCACCGCAGGCAGGAGTACCCAGGAACCGGGCTCCCCTGCTGCAGAGGGAGGGACAGCCCTGTGTTTGGTAACCCAGCCCCCACTCCTGTCTTGCAGGGCAGCGGGGCTAGCAGGGGGGGGGGGGGGGGGCGGGTTATGCCAGATACGCTCAAGGCAGACAGCTGAGAGCAGCGGGGACTCAGGTGGCCAAAGCACCTCTGTCTGTCTCCCGCTGAACAGTGCCCAGCTCTGCACACGCACGCACTCACCCCGGGCTTTGGCTGCAAAGCCTTCAGGCAGAGAGCCTGGCAGCTCTACTTCACCCCCTTCTAACTCCAGGGCAGGCCAGCTCGCTTGTCCTGCCCAAGATGCTTGGCACCAGGACAACCGGAGATGGGGCACCAGCCCCTAGGGCTCTCTGGGGAAAAAGGCTTGCAGGAGAATGAGGTTGGCTATGCCGATGCCACGAGCAAGCCCTGATCCCAGACATGGCACTGAGCAGGTCAGAGGGCTGAAGCTTCTCCAAGGCTGCTCAAGGAAGAAAAGCTCCATGTTACTGAGAAAGACCAATTGGCAGCTCTGTTGCAGCGTCATTGCCTGAGGTTAGGAATCACTTCCCCTCTCTGGGCCCCAGCTATGAAATGGGGCTGCTGGTAACGGCCCCGCTGCATAGAATGCTTGGAGAGCTACAAGAGATGGTTATTGATTATTACCCATGTCTACACTCAACCCACGCTCCTCCTCCCCATTCTCCTTCACTGACTCTCTACACACCCCCATCCACACCCAGTCCCTCATCCACACACAGTCTGTGTCTCCCTCCAGCCATTCATCCACCAACCCTCTTACCCATTGGCTCCACACCTGTTCCTACTTACACACCTGCTCCCAACCACCCTGCCATTGCATTCCACACACCAATTTCCTCTGCTCACTCACCTGCTCTCAATAAACTTCCCACCTCCACATCCCCGCCCCTTCCTCATCAGCCAACCACCATGGAGCAGTCCTCATAAAACAACTCTCCAGTGCTTCTTTCTCTTATTTGAGTGGACTCAGCCAGTGTTGTCTGGTAGTCTAGTGAGGATTAGGCTATATACATTAATAGTCTAGTATGGGAAGAAGGGATATTCTAAGAGTCAGGGTTTGGTAAAGG
Source organism: Malaclemys terrapin pileata (assembly GCF_027887155.1). NCBI lineage: Eukaryota > Metazoa > Chordata > Testudines > Emydidae > Malaclemys > Malaclemys terrapin. The sequence goes on from NC_071519.1 coordinate 33,375,393, forward strand.
AGAAACTAGAGTTAACTTTAGTTCCAGGTATAGAGCAAGGCCACATAACTATAAATAGTATCTTGTGTGTATGTGCAGCACCTGGTAGCCCAGAGCAGTTGGTGAGCTTTGCAGAGCAGGGAAATGCAGTCATCTCTGGGCTGTAATGACCCAGCAATCTAATGACACACAGCAATGCAACACCAGTTTCAGATAGAAAGGGAGAATGTGACCATGAATCTGCAGCCTGTAGGGAGACTTAGAGAGGCAGAATGTCATTTAGGCTGGGGTTAGCGTCCCCACTCGTGAAAAGTGCTAGGGGATCTCTAATGAGCACAACATGTCGCGCTTCAGTTTTGTGTGTCAGGAGAATCTGGTGGCTCAGGAGATCTAGGGTCACTTCCGTGCTCTGCCCCAGAGTCTGGGTATGCCTTGGGCAAGACATGGAGTCTCTCGGGGAGTCAGATCAACCAGAGGTGAAATCTTCCTCTGTCGGTCTTGTCTGGCTGGACTGTAAACCACACAACGCTTGTGATGAGACTAGAAAAGGTTTATTTCAGAAAAAATCAAGATCCCACTAGAAATGGGAGAGTGATAGACGTAGTTACACTACAAAACAAAACCCTAAAATACAGACTAGGGCCGACACTGATCTCTAGCTACCTTCCCTAGCTAGTAAAGGCGGTTACCCCCAAAGGGCAGGCTGGGGCAGAGCTGACCTGCTGCCAGGAAGAGAATCCAACCCTCTATAAAACACCCCCACTCCATGAGCTGCCACACATCATCATAGTGACTGCACTGGTGAGGACTTGGCTCGGCCTTTCACCCCAGGGCTCTGTTGTATGCCTGGGACGCACGTTCTGGGCTCTGTGATCCATAGCTTTTACACTGTGCTGATTTTGCTGAACTGAGACACAAGTTGTGTTTGAAACCCTGCCCCACAGTTCTGAGCCCTACACTGTCCCTGTGACGGGTTGTGCCCCTTAGGATGCCACCTGATGTGCTGAGATACCACTGAGTCCACCTGTTCTGCCAGCATGGGCCCCCTTTAACCTGTCTTGCTGAGCCAGGCTATTAAAGCCTCCTCTAACAAACACAGGCAGGGCCACCCCCAGCTGCAGATCAGCTCTGGGAAGACCGCTTAAGGGGCTTGCTCCAGCACTCTGGTGCTCACTCCGTTTAAGGGGGACAAACCCAAAGATTTTATGAAATTCACCCCCTCCCTCAATGTGGAGAAAGGTGTGCACACTTCTTGCCATGCCTCCCCCCATTAGAAGTTACAGACACTGGGTTTAATAATAAACAAAACCAATTTTATTAACTATAAAAGGCAGATTTTAAGTGGTAGAAGGGGTAACACAGAGAACAAAGCAGATTACTAAGCAAATGAAATCAATTAATTGCCAGAATTAGGCTATCCCATCATACCATCCCCTCCATAAATGTATCAAGCTTAGTCTTGAAGCCAGATGTCTTTTGAACAGCCTTCCACGGGGAGTAGTGGGGGTGCAAAAGACATATGAAATCAAACACACAAACTAAGCTAGTTTCACTAAAGAAATTGGTTACAAATAGTATTTCTCACCCTAGATATTGTTGCAGGCAGGTTGCAGAATTTCGGTGCTTCAGAGTTCCAGTTCTATTCCTTTTCAGACTGGACCCGTCTCAGTCTGGACTCTCCCCTTGTCTTCCCTTCAGGTGGCTTTTGCAGTCTTTCTCCTTGGGCAAACAGGCCATGGCGAGGAGGAGTCCTGTTTGCCTTCCTCTCCACCCGTAAATAGGATTGACATGAGGCGGGAATCCTTTGTTTCCAAACTTGACCCCCCACCCCCTTCCCTTACGGTGGAAAGTTACAAGAAGTCCCAGGTAATGTTTAGGATCAGGTGACAAGACCACCTGACTCTGTAGGATCACAGCGCCCATGAGTCAGCGGGTGTATGGAGCGTCCACAGGAAGGCCAAGCTTCACAGCTCATTGTCCTCGCTGATGGGCCATCCGCCGTGTCTGGCTTTTCCATTGTTCTACCTCAAGGATTAGCAGTGGGCGTCACCCAAAGTAGCATAGCCTGAAATACAGATACAGAGTCAATATTCTTAACTTCAGAGACAGAGATGACACAGGCATACAAATTGGATAATCACATTCAGTAAATCACAACCTTTCCAGTGATCTCTCACATGGGCCGTCCTGCATGAAGTACATCTCAGTTATGTCAGTCCTATCATAAGCATGTTTTCATAAAGAACATGGGGTGACACGTCACAAGCCCCACCAGATTCATTTCATGTTTGACTGTGACCCAGCCACGTTTGCCCCGGAGGGGAAGGCAAGTGCATGAGCCCACCGTGCCCAGTTCCTAGCAGTTGATTTAAAATTGTCACCACGTCACTCCAGCTCAGAGGAGACGCCAGACGCTCTGGGACCCCTCTAGCCACAGGCTTCTCTATGCATCATGTAAAAGCAGCAGAGAGTCCTGTGGCACCTTATAGACTAACAGACGTATTGGAGCATAAGAATCCAATGCGTCTGACGAAGTGGGTATTCACCCACGAAAGCTCATGCTCCAATACGTCTGTTAGTCTATAAGGTGCCACAGGACTCTCTGCTGCTTTTACAGATCCAGACTAACACGGCTACCCCTCTGATGTATGCATCATGGAGCCCTGGTGTGGGACTGGCCCAGGGGTCCACCCTGCCCTGGGCTCTCCACCGTGGGAGCTCAGCTGTGAGTCTGCTGGAGCTGCGCCGGCCCCGAGGACCCAGCTAACCAGGCGATGTCACTCTCGCTCCACTGCAACGCTTTGCCGCTGAAATTCTTGCTTCAAAGCCGAGCTCGAGAGCCAGCCAGGCAAAGGCTGTCCCTGCAGCCCCCACAGAGCAGCCCCCAGGCTGCAGAGGGGGTGGCTTAGACCCCAAATTCTGCATAGCCATGTGCCTTGTCCCATTAACCCCTGAGCATCCCGCAGTGGAACCTGGGGTATGTGTGTGTGGGAGGGGGTTGCATGGCTCCCCCATGTCGCGTGAACGAGACTCACAGCCTCATCTCAGAGCCCACATCAGCAATCCACAGGGCAGCAAAGGGGTTCGCAGCCTGACAACCGGTGCCCACCTGAGCCCTCCCTTCACTGGCCCAGGGGCATTGTCTTTGGTCTGTGTGGGGTTTGTTCAAATCCATCGCTGGGCAGCCCATGGGCCACCCTGGGGCCTTGGCTTGGGGTGCCGCGGAGCAGGGGTGTTTCTAGGCACTTTGCTCCGGGAGACTCGGGCCCAGCTTCACTCCCCAGGGGGCTGGGCCGGGCGCCTGGTGGGAGAATGACGAGACGTGCATCCCGCTCCAGACAAGCCCAGCCAGAATCAGCGCACTAAAAGCCTCGGGCACCTAGGGGCTCTGAGGAGAGGTCCTGGGTAGGCAGTGGGAGCTGCTGGGGTTATGTTGCTAACATCCAAGTGTAGCGTTAAAGCCAGCCCCACCCCTGGGACGGGATAAGACCCACTTCCTCTCTCCTTCCCTCAGAGTGCGGCGGGCGACGTGCCCCCAGCCTAGCTAAGTCTGTGGTGGAAACCCCAGCTTCTCTGCTGCAGCTGAGGGGACAGAGAGGTGGCTTAGCTCTGCCACCTCACGTTGGGGGGCTGTGACCGGGCTCAGGGTACGATTTCACTCTCGTAACTGACACCAGCCATTTGCCCAAATCACATTTTTTCCCAACTTAAAATGCCCTGTTCCTCCTTGTGCTCCGAGCGGGTCAGGCCTTAGCGCCCGAGCAAGGTTGGGCTGGGTCAGTACCGGAAGGAGCCCCTTCCACTGCATGGGTGCTGGGGAGGCAGTAGGTGGCCCCCCGTTTTTGTGAGCCAGCATTGGGCCCTGGTGCCGTGAGAGCCAATGCTGGAGGTGCCGCCCTTTGGATGATGGAACCCCAAACTCCTGACCACTTGTGGTCATTTACCCCCGGCACATTCTGTAAGCCTGAGGTGCTGGCCCTGGCCACCCAGCCAAATGCCCCAGGTGACTTCCCTCCAAGCCCCATGGCACCCTGCATGCGCACCTGGTGATGCGGTCCTTCCCAAGCTGCTGTGGGCGCTGTCAGGCAGCGGGTCACTCCCCGCTCAGAGGGGCTGGCGTTTGCTCCCTCTGTGACACCCGGGGCTGGCGAGCGCGTGTAGCACTTGGGAAGCCTTGGCAAAGGCCGACCTTCTCAAAAGTGGCCCTGTGGCTTCTGGCACCTCTATTTTTGCATGTGCAACTTGAGACCCAGGGCTGTGCCTGGGGTGGGGGTGCTCGGCGGTTCTGAAAACGGGCCCTACGGTGTCTCATAGCAGGCACCCAGCAATGAAGGCCCCCAAAATCAGAGTCTTGGCCTCTGGAGCTCTCAGCCTGTGGAACAGCCTTGGTGTGTGGGGAAATGACCGAGGTTATTTAGGTGACCCTGCTGGTAGGAGCAGGGAAGGTTTCTCTATAAAAACCAATAATGTGATTTGCTGAAAAGCCAGCCACGCTCTCTCAGCCCACTGCCATCCCCAGGGCTGCTCGTCCCCTGGCCGCCCGGCAGCAGCCTGCCTCCCGCTCAGGGCCTCTGGAAAGCATTGATCGCAAGTCTCTAGCCCTGCTGATGATGGGGAATGTGAGCACACGGGAAAACCAGCTATGAAGTCAGGGACAAAAACCTCCCTGTACATTCACCAGGAGCCCTGGTGAGCTTCTGTCTATAAAAGGACTTACTCCATCAGACCCCAGGACCCTGCTTTGTCCCGGCCCTGAAAATCATTCGCTCCCAGGCATGTGGAGAATGCTTCCCGCAGACGCTTTAGTCACTGTCTTTCTGAGTCTTTCCCCAAATATGGTGCCTGGGCACAGAGTCATTGCTGTGATGAGGGGCCTGGCTTCTCAAACAGAGGGGCGGGGTGGGGCTGCTGGGGTGGGGCTCGGAGGGGGTGCTGGTGACATCATTGTCCTCCGAACTGGCCTTTTAGCACAAGGGCCAGCCTCCAGCATCTGCAGATTCCAGACTCCCAGGCAGAGCGTCCTCCGTGAGCATCTTCTTGTAAGTGCATCCTCGAACCTCCAGCTGTGAGCCTGGAGTGGGGCAGCCGGAGGGGGGGGGAGCAGGGCGAAGGAGACCGCAGGCAGAGCAGATGCTTGCTTTCCAGGTTAAACAGAGAGCCAGCGGGGTGGGAGGCTGGGGACAGTAGCCCCGCTCAGAGCTCTCTCCTTGCCAGGGGCTCGAACAGGTGACAAAATGCATGGCAGGGTTCTCAAGCTCTCGTTTGGAAAGCCTGGCAGAAGGGCCTTTGATTTCTCCGTGGTTTCCTGGGGTTTGCCGATGGGAGGCTGCTCCCTGTGAATTCTTTTCCCCTCTCCCCCATCTGCTAAAACTGGAAGATTGTTCCAGGGTCTGTTCCCTCTCTGTGCTGAGCAGGGTCCCAGCCCGAGACTGAAAGGTGGCCGAACTGTGAGGGAGGGGGGGATGCCTGAGGGTACGTGGCCTCTGTGCAGGACCGTCCGATGCCCACCCACCCAGCTGCTCTGCTCGATGCTTTCCAAGAGCCATGGTGCAGGCTGTGCAGGAGCGCACCGCTTTCTCTAGGAGCTCAGGCTTGCAAGAGGAAGGAAGAAGGTTTCCCGCCCCCCCTTCCTGTTTAAAAGCTAAACTTATTTCTGTATCTCCCACTGCATTCCACAGGCAGGCTGGGGATGGGGCTGCGTGTGGGGAAGTTGCCATGCCTAGCTGGGCGGGCCGGGCCCACGGTGTGCTAGCGGTGTGTCTGTGTTAGCCAGCGGGGAGCGGGGCAGTAGGCAGTTCCTGGGGAGTTTGCAGAAGTAATGAACTCGGACAAAGGAAACAGGTGACCTGGATTTTCTGAAGCTGACTGGAAATGGTGCATGGGGCGGTGGTCAGAGATGCTCAGGGCTTACGGGGCTTGCAGGAGCTCGGCTGCATGCTGTGTCCTGTTCCCATGGCCTGGGAATAACCAGAGCGTCACAGCATCTTGCCCAGGTGCTGTGGGGTGGGGAGCTCAGCCCTTAAAGGTACAGAACCCAGCACCACATACGGTCTCTGAGGGGCTTTTAAAGAACAGAACATGATACACAAATGGCACGGGCCACGTGTAAGAGTGACCTCAGGACACTGGCCGGAGTTAGTGCTGTGTCTGCTGACCCATGCGTTAGCAAAGGGGACCCTCAGCCCCACATGGCAATGGGGTTAGCTCCTTGCCCCATTGCAGGAGTGCATGTCTGGGGGAGTGTGGTGGCGCCCTCTTGTGGTGAAGTCTGGTCTGTGATGAGACTGGCATCCGCTGGGACTCTCCCTGCTGGGGGGCCAACAGGAAACGCCTGCCCCCGGGGCAAATACCTGGGACCCAACGAGCAGCTGGCGCCTGTAGACCTGCAGCCAGTAAATGCTTTGGAATCCTATCTGCTTAGGTAATTGGAAAGGGCTTAAAGTCCAGGGCTGGCTGTTCCACACCCACCTGGCAGCATCTCACACTGGCCAGGCCTCTGGTTCTCTGGGGCCTGTTTTACACGAGGCCAGGATGGATCCTAGTGGTCTCTCCTGGCCTGAGGTCTGTGAATCTGTCACTCCCAGCATGACGAGATGCTGCTCACCCTGTGGGATGCATGGGGAACCAGGCAGAGGACTAGATGTTCAGGTAAACTCCTAGATGCAGAAGTGGCTGCCCACCGGAGCAGGGGCGAGTTTCCTAGGCTGGTGCCCAGACAGGATGGGCCGATGATTTGTTAATGCACCGGGCTTCTCCTTAGCAGGTGATAATTAGCTTCCTGAAGCAGTGAGGGCTGGCCTTGATGGACAGGTTCTCCACTGCTTATCTAGAGGCACGCACCCCAGGCAGCGAGAGCGAGGGACTCCCGTCCCCTCGCCAGGCAGCGCTAGTGGGATCTCTGCACACTGACAGCTCAGGTGTGGGTATTTCTTAACTCTGAAGGGTTACCCCGTCTCCTCCTGGCGTGTTAGCAGATTTCTCCATTTCACCTGGGAGCTGGAGCCCCAGCGATCACAGCGGGGCAGGGAGAGAACTGGAAAAGTTCCAAGTGCCAGTGCATGCACCCCTCCCTCTTTGCCCCACACAAATTGGGACCAGGCCAATCCAGAGGGGCACCCTCCAGGCCTGGGCAGCTGTGAAATGCGAATAGACTGCTCTGAGCAGCTGCAGTGTGGAGACGTAGGGGGCTGCGTGGCCGGGGCCTGAGCTGGTCTATTCACGGACCATGTCAAGCTGAGGGTTGCTTGTGCCTCTTGCGGCAGGAATTCCCCGGGGGAGACAGAACCTGGCCATAATCGCGTTGCGTGAGAGAAGCAGAGGGAAGAGCAAGAGGCTGCGGGTGGGTTTTCGCGAGTGCTCAGCGCTGGCCGAATTCAGCTGCATTGCTGCCAACGGGAGTTTGACCCGTGACGTGCACGGGAGCCGAGAGAAGCCTGAGCACTTCGGAAAGTCCCACTCTCCTGCTGCTGTACCCCTGAGAGTGCCAGAGTCGGCGGGTAACCGGGGCCTGCCTGCGCTCAGCGGGGCCAGGGCAGCGGCGCTGACGCCAGGGGGGTGCGTGGGTGGGCCCATTACTACTAGCCACTGACTGGCCACTGATGGCAGCATCTCAGAAAAATTCCTCCTTCTCAGCTGTACCAACCTCTCCTGCTCCCCAGCCAAACCAGCCTCGAGCGCTGCGTATTGCAGGGCCCTGTGCTGAGGCAGCCTGCGGCCTGTGACAGGCCCCAGATCCAGCCAAGTGGCGGTGGAGCAGCGTTCACAGCCGCCAGCTCTCGCCATAGCTGGTGTTTTCCGTGAGGCCCCAGCTCCTTGAGTCCTGGAGCCAGGAGAACCCAAGTTGCGCAGCATCATGGTTGCAAAGAAGAGCTTGAGCCTGTGACCTGGGAGTATCCGAATGGCTCAGAAACCAGAGAGGCAGGCCCGGCGTTTACCATTTCAACCATCTCCTGAGGTGTAGGCCAGTCTTGTGATTCTGAGCCCTGTCTCCGGGGTTTGGAGCGTTTGGGGCTGGCCAGGCTGAGTCACTGCGGGGGAGCACACACAAGCTGTGGCTAGGAACAGCCGTCTCTAGCCATGCCCGTCAGGCTGGGACCAGCCAAATCCTAGGGGATCCGTGGCGCTGACACAGTGGGGTAGCTGGGAGGCCACAGGATGCGGCTTTTGCCTAACACCAGGCTCTAACCAGCACTCTTCCAAAGGAGCCAGCTATTGCCCCTGCGTGTGAGATCGGGGACGCTGTCTATCAGCCCATTAGCCTTCTGGGCCCATGGAAGCCCCAGTGCTTGGCCTGCTTAGACCTGGGCTGGGCAGTGCACTGTCTGGAGCAATGCTGCCTTGACGAACGGGAGTGGACGGGGCAGGACCCACTAGGGCTTCTCATCTCTGTGTGGGAGCCAGGCACTGAGCATCCTCTGGGTGGCCGGTTCACTTCAGCCATCTCCCCGGCCGGCAGAGCTGTAGCCCTTCCCTCACACGCCCACGGGCTGCTATCTGCCATCTTGTCCTGGGGGATGCCCTTACATGGTAATCGGCACGGATCCCACTGGCGGGTTCGTGCGGCCCGACGTGAGGCATCTTGGGTTTGCAGAGCTCATGCCAGGAACTGCCCTGCCCCGGGATCTCAGCAGGAGCTGGGGCTGCTCCCCTCCTGGGAATGGGGGCCTGGCGCTGCAGAACTGCTCTGCCTTCACGGCTTCTGTTTGAGCCTTTCCAATAAAACGCAGTCAGAGCAGGGGGACCCCGCCCTTCCCGATCGCCTGCTGGGAGCAGGACGGCACACGCCTGAGCGCTGCATGTCTCTGTGCAGTCACACAGAGCGCTGCCCCAGCCCCAGGGCAAAGCCGCCCCGCTAGCTCTGGGCTGACTCTGCTGGGCCAGGGGGCGCCTGGGAGCCCACTGGGGACCTGGCTCCTAACCCAGAGTGGTGTCGCCCCGTCTGCGGCCTGGGAGCGATGCCTGCTGACCTGCGCAGGAGCAGTGGCTTGTGTCGCAGCCTGTCTGGGGCACAGGGACAAACATGCAGGGCTGAAGGGCAGCTCTGGAATCCAGCCAATGGCCCTCAGGATGAGGCAGCTGCATTTTCACCTGACCTCCCAGCCCCCCAGGGCTGGTAGTTAAGGGTTGTTCTTGTGGGGCCTGGGACAGCTCCAGGAAGAGCTGCTCCAGCTGGCACAGCGGTGGGAGGCACACAGACAGGTGCAATGCCGGGGGCTGCTGCAGAGCCAGGAGGGGAGGATGGAGATCCCAGCGGCTAGCGAAGCAGCCACAGCATGAGGAGACGCCTGGGTGAGAAGGGCGGGGGCCCACGGGGACGTCCTGCTGGGGTTTGGGGGCAGGCTGTGGGGTATAGGACCAGGTGCACGTTGGCAGTGAAGACCCCAGGCTGCACCAAGCAAAATGTGCCTGGCTAGTGTTACCTGCTTGTCCCCGACCGATCGGGGGAGGTGTGGAGGCAGAGGCATGGGGAATTCATCCCCAAGCAGTGAACTGTAACTGGGTTCAAACAAGGGTGCCAACCCTCCCACCGCCTCCCCCAGGCGGAGCTCGGCATTCGTGTGCAGTGTGAGTTCTCCCAGCCTGTGTCCCTGGGAGTCAGTGTTTGGTTTACAAACAGAGGCAGGGTGATTAAGATAAGAAAAGGCTGGTAATTTAATTAAGGAGCTGGAAGTCGGTTAGATGAACCTGTAAAACAGAAATCCCTCTGGGAGTGGGGTGCTGAAGAGTGAACACAGGACGTAGAAGAAATACAGCCAAGCCCTCGGAGCCAAGGTTGCATTCAGAAAAGAGGAAGGTGTGAGGGGCATAAGTGAAAAGAAGGGGCCAAAACCCAGGGAAAGGCTAGCAGTGTCATAGAGAAGTTCCCACTCTGCCTGTGGTACTTATGTGGCCCCATCACTGTAGTATCTGAGCGCCGCACCTCACAGCCCCTCGGTGAGGTCGAGCAATGCTGTTATCCCCATTGTACAGATGGGGCACTGAGGCACACACAGCCTAAAGGCCAGATTTTCAATGGTATTTAGGTACCTCATAGGATTTTCAAAAGAGCCTAGAAGGTTCCGTGCTTTGTAAACCCCACTACATGCCCAGCTGCATCTTTGGGTGCCCCCAAACCTTTGAAACTCTGTCCCTAAGGCACTGCCCTGAGGTCATACAGGCAGTCCATGGGTTGTGCAGCAATGCCAGCTCTGCCATTTTAGATTTTAACTGAAAACCATTTTGTTTTGTCATTTTTTGTTCTGAGTTTGAGAAAAGGAAGGAATGAGAAAGTGCCGTCTGAGTATCAAATGTGTTTATGCCTCAAATTCTTAGGATTTCAGCTGTATTGAGACCAGTTCCAGAACAAAGAACAGAAACTGCATCCACAGAGTCCATAACGTCGACCATGATTTGTATTATTCACTGGGCACCATCTGTGCACTCCGCACTGTTCAGAACATGCCAGAAAATGTAGTCCCTGAGCCTATGCATATCAGATGTGTAACTCTGGCTAAGACGGCTCAGATATTTATGTCTGACGTGTTTAGTTATTGACCACACGTTATCACAGGTTCACGGTGATGTTTCTATCTAGAGTCCCTGATGGCAGTAGAAGTTTTTAAGAACTAGAAGCTTTGTCCCTCCAACTTCCTTTCAAAAGGAAGAGTTGCCCAGAGCTCCTGTGGCTGTTGATTTTCCTTTCCTGCCTGCCGTGGCCCTGAGATACCTCAGAAGTCTCCATTTCCCCCCCAAATTTAAAACATTGAATTTTCTTGGTGTTTGATTTAAAATATTCTCCTGTGAAAACGGCATCTCAGTCACTGTAGTGTTGTGTTTAAGAGCCTTCTGGGAAGTAACTAGCCTTTAAACAGAAGTGTAAGCAGTGTTCCCAACTCTCATGATTTTGTCGTGAGTTTCATGGTAATTATTGTGTTCCATAAAGCCCCAGCTCCTGGAGTCAAGTGATATGTGATGATTTCAGCCTTCCTTCTTTCAGAAAAATGAAGTTTCTAGCCCTTGTGGCTGTGGAGAAAGCTTCAAAATGTGACACCCCCCCCCCCCCAATGCACCTTAAAGGCTCAAAAAGCAGAATGTAAATAAAAAAAACCCCCACCAAATCTATTATTTTTTACATAATCTCATGATTTTAAAGCCAATCTCATGATTTTTGGTGAGCCTGGTTCTTGATTTTTGAAAATTTGGGGTTGGCAATACTATGAAAGTGACTTGAATGTGTCAGTTTCACTCCTTTTTAAAGTCAGTTTCTAGTCTGTTATTTGTAGTGGGGTAACACCCCGAGAGCCCCAGGCAGGTGCAATATAAACGCACGGGGCCTGGCCCTAATAGAACGTTTCCAAAAGTTAAATGATCTAGTTCAAGCTTGATGAACTTCAAAAAAGTGATAGAAAGTCCTCTAGGTTTTTCTACATTTGTTTCCATTGTTGTATTCAAGAGTTAGTAACAAAGTAAGAACATACATTAATTTTTAAAATCTAACCAGTGTCCCTTAAGTGAATTGACACAAGATGTCAGAACAAGTATTAGAGCTGAGTAGGTCTAATATTTATTTAATTTTCTTTCTTTATATAGGAATTAGAAATTATTGTCTGACAGGAGCACCGTATCTAAGTTACTAGCTGCAAAAAAACAAGAAAGTTTTCAGGTGCCCAAGTAGCCTTTAGAATCACGGTTAAAGTCCCTCCGCCCCCAAATCTAAAATGTCACCCCTGGGTTCAAAAAAGAATGAGATGAGTTCCTGGAGGACAGGTCCTGCAGGGCAGGTGCTTCAGGGTGAGTGCAGGGTGGGCTTCCTTTCCAACTCGTCTTCCCCGTCCCGGGACAGGAGCCCGTCTGCTTTCGCCACTGGAGGCGTGCAGCGGTGGAGGGAGCCTGTCACGAGCCAATAGAGAGGAGAGGGTGAAATTCTCCTCCAAGGGAGGAAGATGCTAAAGCAGCAGAACACCCCATTCCTGGATAAATCTAGTCCAGGAACGTGTAAGTGGCTGTTCTCACTGTGTTTGGCTCTACAGGGGATTGAGCCCAGTAGCAAACAGAGCTGGGTCCACGTCTGGCTGGGCAAGGTTGCTGTGCATGTTAAACAGCTATTGCACTCTGTGTGGGGGGAGGTGGGGTGCTGCAGCTGGGGGGGGGTGCAGTGGTCCCTCTTTAGCGTTTGTGTCAGTTTGTCTGCACGGGGCCTTGGGCCCCTGGGTGTGGGAGGTTTGGTAGGAAGGTGGGATGGATTGTTTTCACACCGCCCAGCTTAGCCGTGTGGAATGGAGTCAGAGAACGTGGCTTGGTTCTGGGCCGGCAGTTACGTACAGCAGCATCACGGACTGGGAGCAGAAGTCAGGGCCCTCCTCACTGGAGCAGGCCCATGAGTTCAGCGCCTGGGGGACCTCTCCTCTGCAAAGAGTTTGGTTTTATTTGAGCACAGGGCCGTGACACACCCCAGCCCAGCCCAGAGCCTGCTGTGTAACATTACACCACATGGAGCTCTGCTGCTGATCACCCACGAGACCACTGGCCAAAGCAGGGGGGACGTCAATGTCAGGAGTCTGGCATCGCAACAGAGAGTGGAGCCCCTTGGTGCCGTGCATAGCAGATCTCGTCTTGGCCTGGACCCCCCTCAGCCTTGCAACTCGCTCCAGAGGCTGCATTCAGCACTGATGAGTGCAAATGCCACGTCTTCTCTGGCTCCCTTCCCACTCCAAAGCGCAGTGCCCAGCCGCAGCTTGTGGTAGTCGAGCGCCCCAGGAGGGTGCCGGTGGGGATCGCCCGTGCGCACAGGTTCCCAAACTGAGCTCCATGGAGCCCACACTGGCGCTCTGCGGAGAGCGGTCTGGTGATAGTCTGCCTCCTCCTGTGGCTAATACCACCTCCCGGGGCTTCCCAGGGCTGCTTCCCTGCAGCAGCATTTCCCACAGCCACGTTAGACACTTGCAGCTGGTGGAGGGGAATGTTCCTGCAATGGGGCATGGGACAGCAGGTGCCCATGAGAGCCGGAGCCCCCCATGATTGCATGGTGTGCAAAGGGCAGACTCTGGCGGTGTCCCTGAGAAGCAGCTCGGGAGGTGCTGGGGAGGGCAAAGAAAACTCGGGGTCCATTGTGTCTCCCAGATCCAGCTGCAGGGCCTGAAATGGAAATTGGCTAGTAAGTGTGGGCAGCAAGTGGCCTCATGACGTGTGACCCACCCCCTTGTCTCTGCTGCCGGTGAGGGTGCTCAGTGGGCAGAAGAGCGCCAAAAGGGCAGCCCAGCTCCTGTTTACCATAGCCAGGGTTCACACAACTTGTTCCCCATCCTCCAGGGCTCATTCCATCAGTGAACATGGCAAACAAGGGCCCCTCCTACGGGATGAGCAGGGATGTGCAGTCCAAGATCGAGAAGAAGTATGACGATGAACTGGAAGAGCGCCTGGTGGAGTGGATTGTGGCCCAGTGCGGGGCTGGCGTGGGACGCCCTGAACGTGGCAGACTGGGGTTCCAGGTCTGGCTGAAGAATGGCGTAGTAAGTGCGGCTTTTCTCTAGGGCCAGGTAGGGGCCAGGCCATCTCCTGGATCCCTTTGCACTGGGCCAGTCAGTGTTGAGTCTGCCCTTTCCTTCGCTTGCAGGTGCTGAGCGAGCTGGTGAACAGCCTGTACCCAGAAGGCTCAAAGCCTGTGAAAATCCCCAAACCTCCTCCCACCATGGTCTTCAAACAGATGGAGCAGGTGGCCCAGTTCCTGAAGGCAGCTGAGGACTATGGTGTGGTGAAAACAGACATCTTCCAGACAGTCGACCTGTTTGAAGGTGCGGGTAGGGGGCTGGGCGCATCAGTTGGTCCTGCCCGTGTGACAGGCAGAACCAGGCATGCATTACTATTTAATCATCTGTATTATTGTAGCCCCCAGTCACCGAGCAGGGCCCCATGGCGCTAGGCGCTGTACACATGCACAGAACAAAGAGCTGGTCCCTGTGCCTGGCGTTCACAAGCAGAGTATAAACCAAGCGACGTGAGATGGAGACAGACAGGGATGGGGGCGTCCAAAGAAAGAGTGAGTTGAAGTGTGGTGAACTGGGCTTCCTCCCTGAGCCCATTCTTGGGGGGTAAACCCCCCTCCCCCCAGGAACTGGGAGTGTAAATGGGGCAGGCCCTGCTGCCTCTGGTGTGTACTTACTGCACAGGACTGACAAGCCCTTGCTGAGTGGTGGCTCCCATTCGAAGGTGCCAGCAGATAACACGTTTGCCGCTTCGCAGCCGTGCTCTACAGCCTAGTCCCAAAGAACAAACACACATGCTGCAGAAGCTGATGTAAGGACATGTCAGGGGGTGCCGCCATGGGGCGGCGGTGAGAGCAGGTTCCTGGGGGCCAGGCGCACCCCGGCACTGCGCTGCGCCTCTCTGTGCCCCTCACTGAGCTTCGTGGATGGAGGAAAGCGCGCCATGCAGGTGCTGAGTTACACGTCACATGCACACAGAGGTTTCTGGCAGTCACGTATGATGCACCCTTCCTTCCGCAGGCAAGGACATAGCGGCTGTGCAGAGAACAGTCATGGCCTTGGGCAGCCTGGCGGTCACGAAGAACGATGGACATTACCGCGGGGACCCCGCCTGGTTTATGAAGTAAGCAGCAAAGCATCCCTCCCCCCAGCCCGGCCTCAGTGCCTCCTGCCGCCGGGGGCAGGCCCTCAGGAGCAGAGGTGTAGGGGGTGGGGTCAACGCTAGCCCCTCCAAATGGGTGCCATGCCTCCTGGCTGGTAGCACAGGGTCTCTTGCCTTTCCCCTGCGTTCCAGCCAGGGGCTGCGTGCAGAGCTGGTCAAACTGTCAGTTATCCGGAGCAGGAAACTTCAGTGGCTCTCTCCTTGATTAAACTTCCCACAGCCAAAAAATCTGTTTTGTCACAAAAAAGCACCACGAAGCCGGGAAGTTGTCAGGTTTTGAACATCCATTTTCCATACAAAGTGTCAGGCCTTTCCCCCGCTCCCGCAAATGGAATGGAAGCAGGGACCTTTCCGTGAACACGCGGATGAAAAGCCGGTTGTTTTGGCCAGCTCTAGTTTCAGGGAAGGTCTCTGCACAAGCACAGAGGTGTGCAGAGCCCCGCTGGGCTGTGGGGTGGGGGGAGGAAGGACGCAACACCCCTCTCCCATCCCTGCTCTATCCCCTCCCGTCCATCAGCTGCGTCCCTTCGGGATGGGATGCTCAGGAGAGCAGGGGCCTGGAATGATTGTCTCTCCCTCTCCAGGAAAGCCCAGGAGTACAAACGGGATTTCTCCGACAGCCAGCTGAAGGAAGGGAAGAATGTGATTGGCTTACAGATGGGCAGCAACAAGGGGGCCTCGCAGGCTGGCATGACAGGCTACGGGCGGCCCCGGCAGATCATCAGTTAGACAGCCGCGGAGAAGAGAAAACAAACCCCACCACAGGAACTGGGTCTTTAGCTCCCTCCTGACCAGAGCCCAACTGCAGCCAATGTGAATAGAGCCAGCGGAGCGCCAAAGGCCGCCAATTGGACCGAACACAAATCCATTGGTATTAATATAGTAACTTTTAAACAACCCCTAACCCCAGCCCACGAGGCGATGCAGGGAGTGAGGTGGGGAGACTCCCCCCAAAGTATTTCTCTGTAGGAGCAGCTTTATTTCAGCCACAAATATTGACCGCTTGCTCCATTTCCCAGTGTCGCCTTTCCTCTCAGACCTTTGCATGTTCTCTGCTTCACTCCCCATGACTTAATCGTATTGTGAGCTAGGTTTTCTACTGTTTTATAGAAAAAGTTGTTACAAACATCCTACAATGTTACACCCGCCCCCAAGAAGGCTAAATGGGAAAGCACGTACCTGTAGCATACTTGGAATTACCCAGCCTTTCAATAAATCTCGCACAAGCAAAACCAAGTGCTTTTGTAAAGATCCTTGCAAACAGGAAGGACGTCAACTTAGCCTCTGTTTTGTACTTTTTTTTTTTTTTGGTCAAAATTAAAAGAATTCTGACTCTATTGCAGTTTGCTGAGGGTTTTTTTATTTTAAATTCTGACTAGCTCCTCATGGATTTTCAGTCTCAAGCACTCACAAAAACTCAAGCCGAAAAGCAGCAAATGGTTTGAGTGAAAGCTACAGAAAAGAGGGTAATGGCAAGTTGAATGTTTTTCTAACAGAGCTGCTTTATTTCAAACAGGAATTAACACAGGGAAGTCCTACGGCCTGTGTGATACACGTCAGGCTAGATGATTACAGTGGTCCCTGCTGGCTTTAAAATCCATGACTCAATGAAAAGCCAAGTCCTCCCCCCTGCTGGGCAAACAGACGAGACTGATTTTGCAGCCATGTGATTGTCCAGCAAAAGCAGGGGCATTGATATCTTTAAAAGATACTTCAGACATTTAAAACATAGTTACCCCTCATTGTTCAAGCACTCAGAAACTGGAAACATAGAGCTTTAGGGGAATTTTGATTTTTCACCCTCTGGTTTGAATGAAGCAGCCTTGGCCAATGGCCCTTTTTGGCTTGAGTTGCTGATTTTTCTTTGTTTGGGTGATGAAGAAGCTTGGCTTGCTTACTCATCCCAACCCTTTATTTCCCAGCATCCTCTGGCATGGCTGCAGAGCCCTGGGCATGCCTAACATGCTCAAAGAGCCAGCACAGGGAACACAAGGCTGACTTTTCATCACTCCTACAAAACCATGGCGTAGGTCAGTCAGCAGCAGTGGAAATGCACATAAAAAACCCCAACCCCCTCCCGCCATCAGATTACAGTTCTGAAGTTAGCCAGCGTTCGGCACTGAATATGCTTGGGGCTATGCTTGTCAGTTGTCTGAAGGACAGCAGTTCCCCAGGGCTGTAGCAAACTGCCAGCTGTGGTAACTAGCCAGTTGTCTGCCAGCTGTTTGGTGTATGGTTCTAAATGGGAAATAGCCATGCCAATGGCAATGTTCTCTGCACGGTGAGCGATGAAAGCCTCCTGACATGGCTCTTCTAGCCCCTTGGGGTGCACTGCCTGCCATCTGCTAACCGTCAGAAAGCTGAGGGAGCCACCCATGCAGGCTAGGTTTGAGCGCCAGAGGTCCTGAACACAGTCCCAGGGACGTCCCCTGGCTCTGCAGGTGCTCAGCACCCCTGAAAATCAGGCCCTGCTGCCCTGAGAAGACTAAGTCAGTCAAAACTATGCTCCCCACCACCCTGCCTGCTGGCGAGTGCCTGGTTATCTTGCTCTTCCGCTGGGGGGAGCGGTTGGAGCACTCAGAGCAGTTTAACAACAAGCCAACTGGCACACAGAGAGATTTCGGCTACCAGTCTGGTTTTTAAAGACTTTATTTTGGAAAGCTGCACAAAAAGGCCTTTGCTGTTTCAAAAATAAAACCCCAAATCTTTAGAAAAAGAAATGCTCCCGATGTCTGTGATGGATTGTTGCAAAAACAACGAAAACCCCCAACCCGTCAACCCCAATGTAACGTTTAAAATGCTCACATGGAAAACCCATGCAGGATTTAAAATCTGCTCCCTCAATGTCGCTGACAGGACTACTGTGCTAAGCAGCAGAGCGGGCCATGGCTGGAGACACACAGTCACCGGAACACACTCATCCAGCCATGCAATGTATTGCTGGAGTCGGGGTCCTGTCACTCTTGGAACACTCCAATGGCTTCCCCGCAAGCAGCTGGAGGGGCACAGACCTTCCTCTGGGCCCTGTCCTGGGAATCTGACACAGACACGCTATAGCAACTAGGCCAGGGGAAAGGCACCTGCTCTCTGCACTCGCTGGGCCGACCAGTTGTGTTTGCTGTGAGTGCCCTGCGCCAGACCTCAATGTGCACACCAGGCCCAAGAAAAACCAGACCCTTTACTTTCCTCTAGCCAGACAATGGCTAGTTTGTGAAAGGATGGGGTAAGCATGGTGGCCGGAGGGAACAGCAGGGAGAAAAAGGTGCAGTTACAATGGTTGGAAATGGGCAAACAGATTTTTTTCGTCAACGTTTGGTCTGCCTGGCTAACATGAGCCAAGTACTAAGCCATCCGGAGGTGAAACGTGCGCGGAGACCACAGCTGCCAGCAGGCAGAGCCCAGAAAACGGGGATAGCCGGGTAAGGCAGCTGGCTGAGGAAGGGGGAATGAAGACTCCAGTCAGCCAAGCACAGGCCACTAGATTTCATGTTGGCTACCACAGTCAACCAAGTGGCTACACACTATGTAAAGGGCCTTCTTGCGATGCAGGACACCTTCACCCAGGATACCTTAATGTCCAGTTAGTCAAAGGGGCTCCTTCCACGGAGAACCACTGCTTTAAGCAGCAGGCTTAAACACACCCCAGGTCCCCCTGCCTCTGTCCCAAGCAGAGACTTTTCCAGCAGAAGCTGCGATGCCTCCGGCAGGCGAGAGGGAGGACAGCATCTTTGGAACTTAAATGACGTACACTACAAGCCAAACTGTGGCTGTTGCTGGCTGAGCAGGGCCCTGGGGGTCGGTGTGAGAGCTTCCCCAGCCCCTGCCCCATGAAAACAGGAACACAGCCAACGGGACATGATGCAAAGACAGACAGATGGCTGGCCAGTACACCCTGGGCTCACATGGCCCCTGCTGCCGTCCAGCTAACCCAGCCACGTGCAGGGCTGGGGAAGTCCCATCTGGTGCACGACACTTCTCCGGGGCAGGTAACTGCATGAAGCCTCACTCTGCCCCCCCGCTAACAGTCCAAGGGCTCCCAGGAATTTCAGAGATTGCTCAGCACACTCCAGTGCAAGTCCATGGCTGCACGGGGGGAGGAGCCCATGCACCTACCTGACTCTGCCAGTGCCCTAGCTCCCAGAGGCTCTGGAAAGGGACAGCCCAGCTCTCGCCTTCCCAGGCTGCTGGGCACAGGCGGGCACAGCTGATCCGCTCCCCACGCCCTGACTCGCCCCGTGGTTTCTCAAGGCCCCCAATAGCTCAGGAGCATTGGCAGAGCCTGGGTGTCGACCCTCGGTTCGCGCTCTGGGAGGTGTGAAGTGCACTGGGTACCAAACCCACCCCGAGCGAGCTGCCCAAGCCAGCTGGCACAGCGCCCGTGCTGAGCACAAGAGACAGACGAGGCAGGCAGAGGGACAGCTCTGTGGCTGGACTCCCCTCTGGGGGAGGCATCTCAGAAAATCCAGCCCCAGACTCCGTGAAGTAACTATCCCTACAAGACCGAAGACGTCAATCTGGGGGGCAGCTAGATAGGGCAGCCTGGCGGTGCCACCCTTGTGTCCAATACAGCGTGTGGCCAGGCCATGATCCAGCTGGCTGAAGGGCTGGGCCCTTAGTCCCTGCAGGTCTGTAACGAAGGGGGTGACAGTCTCCTCCACTAATGCAGGGTGGGGCAGCCCCAGGGCTCCTGGCAAGGGGCCTGGGCAAAGTCTGGGGGCGCCTGCAGTACACGTAACCACTCCTGGGCGTAACCCCAGAACATGAGCCAGTCACCAGGTCCAGAACCCGGGCTTTCCCCGCTGCAGAATCACCCTACAGGAGCCACCCCTGGCGTCCAAATGCCGCGGCCGCGGGGTTTGGCTGCAGCTAATCCACAGTAAGGGCCTGTCCACTCTCCCAGGGCTGTCAGCCAGGAGTGCCCCACTGAAGGCAATGGAGATGCACTAGGGAGGAGTCAGGCTGGGGCCTTCCACCATCTCCGCCTTTCCCCCAGGGCTGCGCCCTGCCTGAAGAACGCACCACAGGGAGGGCCCCAGCCACAGGGTCTGGGGGCTGCCCACATGGAAACCTTCCGGCTTCCCTCTCCAACACCTGAGAGCGCCACTCCAAAGCCAGCCCCAGGAGAGCGCCCGGACTCGCTGAGTGCCACCATGCTGCCCTAGCAGGTGAGCCCGGGCTCCTCCACCAGCAGCCAGGCCGGCCCTGGGCGGGCACGCCGGGAGCAGAAGGGAAGCTCAGTTCAGCGGATGCCGGGTGCTCACAGGCGGGGAGCAGGAGCACAGGGCCTAGGGCTGAGGAAGGAGAGAAGCCGTGAGTTTCGCCCCTGGACAGACTCCGTTATAAAATGAGTTAAGGCTTGTTTTGTTTATAAATGGCAGGGAAAGGGGCCTTTGTGATGGGGAATGTCGAGAGCAAGACGTTGGTCCCTCCTCTCAGCCGTGGGCCTGTCATCCGAGCCACATCCACCGCCAGCACCCCCCAAGTCAGCGGTGGCTCTGTGGGGGGGTTGGAACGTCTCCCCCACCCTGCAGCCAGGGAAGGACAGTACCCAATATCAGCCAGCATCCCAAGCTCCCCGCGCCCGCTAGCATGTCTGCTGCTCCCTGTCTGCTGAGAGGAGGTCGGAGGCCAGGTCCCGGCCAAGATACCCTGAGCCCGAATGGATTGCTTCGTGAAAGCCTGCGGCTCGGCCATTGCTGTGAGGTTTGGGATCCTGGGGATTCCAGCTTCCCTCTTCCCCTAAGTTTTCTGGGGCTTCCGGGCTGGGCAGTGGCTGCTCCGACTCCATCTCCACGTCTTCCATGTCCTTCCCCGCATTGAGTGGGATGGACTCCATCTCCAGCCCATTCTCCATGTTCTTCTGCCGCCCAGCCCTGGGGTACCACCTGCAGGCGGGGAAGCTGTTGCACGTCAGATTGAAGACTACATTATTTCTGGACAGGTAAACCTCCAGCATGTAGTAGATCGTCCAGAAGACAGCAAAGCATCCCAGCAACACGAGCATCTGGGGAGGGGAGGGGAAAGGGGAAGGAGAAAACCCCATTAGAAACCAAAGCCTCCTATCGAAACCCAAGAGCTAGTCTCTTCTACCCGCTCCACCCCAGTGGAAGCTGTGTGCCAGGCTGGTAGCCATGCCAGCTGGCCTGAGAGGGGAGAGAGTCCAAGGATGGGCCTCAAACATGCCCACACCTACTTCAAGGCCTTGTGTTTGCTGCGGGAGGAGTGCAGATAGCTTTGTAACCTGCATGGGGCCAGCTGGCTCCCGTCTCTCAGGGGCGCCTGCGTTAGCCGATGAGCAGCCTGAGCTCAGAGGAGTGGCTGGGCCCCAGGACGGGACCTGGGGAAGACGCCTCGTCTCTCTGGACACCTCAAGCCAGCGAAGGAACAGCAGGCGTGAGCTCACCAGGGAGTTGCGTTCCAAACTTGCCCAGGCAGGTGGGGGCTGCAAAGTGGGGCCCGTGTGAGTGTTAATGTCGGGGGGGGAGAGAAACCTCAGACACGCAGGAAACCCCTCTCCCTGCTGCGTGGCGCTGGAAAGCAGAACTGGGCAGAGCTAGCCCTTTGGGAGGACGGTGAATGGACAGGGATTGTGGGCACGGCGAAAGCAGCTGCCGTGTGGGATCTGCTCACTAGGCCCTGGGAGGAGGCGGATGCCCAAAGGGCCGGACCAGGGCAGCGTTCACAGTGACCATCACAGTGCGGGCAGTCCCTGGCCTGCCAGCCTGGCTTTGCACCCAGCCGCTGCTGGCCAGCCAGTTCAGCACCAACAAGCAGGGTCGATGGGAACGTTCAGCGCGTTTAGTCCTGCCCCACAGGCCTTCGCGCCATCCCCACTTAGATCGCAACATAGCGAGCACCAGCCCCAGGGACCCTCCCTCTGGGGAGAGAGGAGTTCGGGCACCAAGGCCTAGTCAGCCCTTGGCCTTCTGCCAAGGGTGTGTTCATGGCTCTTGCCGTGTGGGTCCGTGTACGGTGGGGACTGGGCTGAGACGTGCCCTGCCCCCCAACTCATTCCAGCAACCAGCAGTCAAGTATTAAGTACTCTGGCTCGCTGCTGACGTGGACGGGACAGGAACTGGCACCCCAGAGGACACGCTCCGGATCCCACCGCTGCCCCCTCGAGCCATCCAGCCCCCCAATCCACTCCCCAGAGCGAAGATGGGCCCCTGGTGTACTCCCTGCGCAGGCCCTGCAGGCTTTACCTTGAGGGTGTTGGCTGTGATGGTGTACGGCTCCTCCTCGGAGATCTCCAGCCCTGGAGGGCAAGGCAGGGACTCGCCACTGCTCAAGTACTGACCACTCATGGCGTCCTCCAGCAGCCTGAAGCCAAGACACACATTCAATAAACTGCCGCAGACAGGCCCCCGGAGGTGAAGCAGCTGGGAAGAGGGCCGAGGAACGCAGCACTAGAGAAGGAATGGCCCCCGCAGGCCGGCTCCCCTGGGCCTGCCTGGGGAGGGGCGGTCAGAGTGGGGACAGCCTGGGCAGGGCAGGGGGTTTGTGGCTGAGGCTGAGAAGAGTTTTGATTGTATCCCCCTTGTTTCGGCTAGCGCAGGGAATGGCTGCGGGCTTCCGGCTCCAGCACTGCCATGTGCTGGCTGGAGCAGGCCCCGAGGAGCAGGACGGGATGGGGTGTCTCTCTTTCAGATCCCCTGCTCCTGTTTGCCTCATCTGGCCATGGGGCCAGTAACACATACACAACCAAGAGACAGGCAGGACTGAGGCGAGGAGAGAGGCTGTATGGACACACTGGCTTTTACCAGCAAGCAGGAGACCATCCCGGAGGCCCTGACCTGTGGGTTAGGAAAGCAGGTTTCCTCTCCTCCTGGGGTTGAATTTTGCTCAGGTCTAAGCTCCTAGAAGAGACACCAGCCCTACAGGGAGGTGCTCTGCCCCCATCAGTGTGTTTGCTGGCTTCGATCTCCCAACCCTCAGGATTAAGTACAGGCCAAGGAGGGGGGAGTGGCAGATCCCAGGGACTATCTGTGTCCCCTTCGGCAGCAAGAATGCACCGTTTGGTAACGAGTCTGACAGGTGGCATGAGAGTTAAAGGAAAAGGTGCTTTGAATTGATCAAAATACGTGATTTGTCACCTATCCACCAACCTAAAGCCCTCCACGCTGCCCCTGGCGGCCAGGCTGTCTGTGAGGGCCTTGTGCACCCCAGGACTTGCCAGGCAGAATCGGACCATACGCTGGCTCCATTCAGCAGCCACAGAGTTCCCTTGTGCAGCCAGCCACATCCCCCAGTAGATCATTCAAGGGGGCCAACTGCAGGCCCTAGCCCAGTGAGTCCTGACTCCATCTCCAGGCTGCTACAAACCCCACCAGGAATCGGTCCCAGGTCCAATTGTATGTTTCTTTATGTTCAGCCGCCCAGGCCAGCCTCCGCGGTGCTTACAGACACTGCTGCGAGCCAAAGAGCAGCAGCTCGGATTTGTGAGGTGATAAAGAAATCAGACTCCCCCTCTCTTGAGACCCGAATTTCCCTTCATCTCACAGGGCCCTGGAGCTCTCTCCCTGGGAGCTAGGCGACAGCAATCCTCCTTGGAAATGCCAAGCAGCACGCTCCCTCTGCCTCATTGGATGCTTCCTGGGCCGTGGCCATTTGACCCGTTCAAAAATCTGTTCACATACAAAAGCCCACTGCCCGGCCTCAGCCCGGCCTCAGGGCTCCTTTGTGAAAGGAGGCTCCCGTACCTTTGCCGTTCCCTCATCTCCGCCGGAGTCCATGAAGAGCCGTAAAGCGTCAGCTGCCACTGCTTCAACGTCCCTGTCTTCAGCGTCTCATCCCCTGGAAAAGCAAACGGAGACTTTCCCACTGGGGTCCAGGGGGCCCCTGCCGCTGCAGCGTACCACAGAAAGCCGCATTCCTGCTTGCGGACGTAGCAATGGCGACCCTGCCTGCAGGATGGGGACGGGAACCCTTTGTGCCTCCTAGCCTGGGAAAGAATCGATGTCTTGGCGTTGTTCTGGGATCCTATGGGCCGGAGCATGTGGTGGGCACGTGGCCTCAGCAGCAGCTGGGTGGCACATAAACGACTGCTCCCCTCACGACTCACAGGAAGGCCCACAGCACAGTACCCCGATGACGCACGGCTGTGCCCACATCAGACTGAAAAGTTCTATGTATGCCAGGCTCTAGACCCAGCGGGGAGAGACCTTGGGGGCCAACCCAGCCATCCTGCTCTGGGGGCCTGGGCTCCGGTCGGACTCAGGCCCCCACTAGTCTCAGCCTAGCCCAAATTGAGCACAGGCCCTCCCCACAGTTAGCCGCCTCTGTCTGCACTGGAGAGGCTCCGGCCTGGACAGCAGGGAGGGTTGAGGATGAGGCTTGGGATTGAGGTGCGTCAGCAGGCTGCAGAGGGCTGAATAGCAGGGGTGCTGTGTGGAAGCACAGAGGAGCGGGGGCAGAGCCGTAGAAGACTAGCTAATATAGCACCTGCCTGGATTACTTCCAGCCCTGGGGCCTGCACTCCCCATCTGTCCTGCAGGAAGGGAATGGGCCTTTCCCCCCAGGAACTCAGCAGCCGTCAATGGATTCCCCCTGCAGGGCAGGAGGAGACTGGAGGCTCTGGGGCTGGGCGAGGACCCGACACACACAGGAGTCAGAAATGAAAGTCGACAACAGGCCGGTGGGCTCAGGACCATTAGTTTCCTAGAGAGGGAGGGACTCACCGACATCCCTGATAATGAGTCTGTACATGCCCTGGGCTTCCTCCCCCCAGCACCTCACTGTGGAGAAGGTCCAGTCAGCAAAGCCGTTGGGATCTCTGCAAGAGGTAGGAGAAAAATACCCCATGAGGCGCGAACAAGCCACTGGGCGCTTTGTGTCTGGGCGTCAGGTCTGCAAACAGATTCTGTCCCAACGAGATGGGCAGGAGAGCAGGACCTGGCGGCCAAGGCAGCAGGGGCTGGGTGTCCCTGGCCCCAGAGCAGAGCATATTGCGTGAGCCAATAGGCACGAGCCTGGAGATTAAAGAGCAGAGGTGACGGCGACAGCAATGCTTCTATCCACAGGCCAGGGGCGGTCTGGGCGCTGCCATACGAGCTTCCCCACTCTACCCTGGATGGTGAGAGAGGGACATTGGCCTCATCCCGGCTGAGCAGGGCCAGCCAGTGCTGCCTGTCTACGTGTGCTGCTTTCTGAGAGGCCAGTTCCGTTCACTGGGGACACAGAGCCCAGGGACAGCTCATACCGAGGGCGGTGCTGAGAACTGGCCAGGAACCCGGGAGCTGCAGCTAATTAACACCCTCCCCCTCCCCGCATTGCCCCCGAGAGATGGACAGAAATGGCTCTGTCTGGATTCACCTGCAGCGGACTTGCTGGGCTCGGGGGGGCATGGAGTGGAGCTCTCCATGGCCAGTGTTAATACAGGGCAGGAGTGGGCTAGGAGTCCATTAGGGAGATCCTGGGAAATTCTCCTTCCCCTCCCATGGAGCAAAAGCAGCACGTAGCAGGCTTCTAAATGCTGGGGCTGGACAGGGCAGTGGGCTCACACAGGGACAGAAGCACCTGAGCTAATACGGTGCTATCCTTGTATTACGTGTGTGGCTTTCAACTACCGCCTTTCACTCCACAACCCACCTGGAAACGCCCTTGCTGCACGTGGTCCACCCAGCCCCCTCTTTCACCTCCAGACCCCCAGACTTTATAGCACCTGGGAAGTCACCCATCACTGCCCCCCAAGCCCATCCCACCCCTTCCTGCGGCCCCCGCCGGCAGAGTTCTGCACTGCTTACGAGTCCAGGCTCCTGGTGGTCCCAATCCTGGACACCATGCCACTGGGGCAGAGGAGTTTGATTTCCAGGTTGCCACGGCGAGGGTGGGTTATGGTGACGGTCACTGCCACGTGCTCCAAGGTCCTCATGCCAGACAAGGCAAGGTCGGCCGCTGTGACTGGTAAGGAGTAAAGGTGTGCAGGTGTCAGTGGGCTGGTTAATAGGACACATACACACACACTCACAATGAGCGCTCCCCACTCCCCCCAGACCTCCCCGCGCTGCATGGGAACAACGGAGCAACACGTAGGCAGGACACATGCTAGACACCTCTCACACGGACTCTTCGCCCACTGCCCACACATGTAGCAAGGCTGCTCTCGTTTCCAATTCCGGGCGCTCTGGCACCCAGCTCCACAATCAGCGTCTCAACTTCCCACGAACGGATCCGTTTTCATTGTTAACAGCCCCTTGCCACCCATGTCAAACGCGGGAAAACAGCCAGGCCTGGAAAAGCGTTCTCATGTACACCCAGCTCCGTGGCTTGCAGTCCCTCAGCAGTGACTATGCTGCCTTGCTTTTCACGCCTGGCTTGTATGGCTTGGGCTGTGGGCGCTCCACTGGGAATTTCTCATGCAGCCTGAATGCAGTGCTTGTCTTCCCACCAATGCAGGAAGTTTGTCCTAAACAGTTACACAGGTGATACCTGGTCAGAGCTTCCCTCCAGCGTTAGTTTTTACAAATGTGCTTTGTTCCCAAAGACACATCCTTCCTCTGCACAATTCTGCAAAGCAGCATAACTGGATTTAGCAGGGTGACTCCCGCTGAACTCTGGCTATTAACAGCAAAGACAGGAAATTGAGGATTTGAAGAAAGAAGCGGGATCGGGATTTCGCGGTGTCGGAGAACTGCTGAGGAAAGTAGTGGCAGCAAGTAGTAGAAATGTTGTATAAAACAGAATGGCTGCGTCTCTGATATCCCATAACATGTCACCTGCACCTGCAAAGCCCAGGAGGTGGGAAAGCCTTACTTGGATCTATGTTCTTCTCCCTCCGAAATAGTCTATGTGCCTGTGCTGTGAAGTTAGTAGGGCTGCATGTGCCACTGTGATGCTAATGCCACGACAAGAAGCTTTCCTTGCAGTCAGATGGGCTGAGAGCTTACAGCCTAAGCTTGCAGTCAAAGCGATCTCCCAGCCCTGCCCCACAGGGATTCGAATGCCCCGGCCCTAGGTACACCGTGACGCACTCTGCTCTTTGGAACAGATGGGCTGAGTTCAAGGTGACAGACAGGCCAGTTTACCACAAAAATTCCACGCTGTCCTGACTCAGGGACTGCGAATTCCAGAGCAGGAGAGGAGGGTGCTGATGTGAAGGTTCAGGGCTGCAACGAGAACCCTTCAACCTTCAGCAACTGCAATAATAATCCTTTGCCCCTTGCCAGTGCTTTTCGCCCGAGGATCTCCAAGCCCTTTGCAAATATCCGTGAACTATGCCTCACAACCTCCCTGAGAGCTAGAGGCATCTTTATTCCCGTTTAAAGCTTGGGAACCAGAAGCATTGGGAGGGTAAGTGACTTGCCTAAAGTGGCAAGGGAGTGAGCACCGAAGCTGAGAGTAGAACCCAGGAGACTGGACTCCCAGTTAGGGTGACCAGATGTCCCGATTTTATAGGGACAGTCCAGATTTTTGGGTCTTTTTCTTATATAGGCTCCTATTAACCCAACCCCCTGTCCTGATTTTTCACATTTGCTGTCTAGTCACCCTACTCCCAGTCCACAGTTCCAACTAGGGTGACCTGACAGCAAGTGTGAAAAATCAGGACAGGAGGTGAATCATAGAATATCAGGGTTGGAAGGGACCTCAGGAGGTCATCTAGTCCAACCCCCTGCTCAAAGCAGGACCAATTCCTAACTAAATCATCCCAGCCAGGGCTTTGTCAAGCCGGACCTTAAAAACCTCCAAGGAAGGAGATTCCACCACCTCCCTAGGGAACCCATTCCAGTGCTTCACCACCCTCCTAGTGACATAGTGTTTCCTAATATCCAACCTAGACCTCCCCCACTGCAGCTTGAGACCATTGCTCCTTGTTCTGTCATCTGCCACCACTGAGAACAGCCGAGCTCCATCCTCTTTGGAACCCCCCTTCAGGTAGTTGAAGGCTGCTATCAAATCCCCCCTCATTCTTCTCTTCTGGAGACTAAACAATCCCAGTTCTCTCAGCCTCTCCTCATAAGTCATGTGCTCCAGACCCCTAATCATTTTTGTTGCCCTCTGCTGGACTCTTTCCAATTTTTCCACATCCTTCTTGTAGTGTGGGGCCCAAAACTGGACACAGTATTCCAGATGAGGCCTCACCCATGTCGAATAAAGGGGAACGATCACGTTCCTTGATCTGCTGGTGGGGGGTAATAGGCACCCATATAAGACAAATCCCCAATATTGGGACTGTCCCTATAAAATCGGGTAATCTGGTCACCCTAGTTCCAACCACTAATCAATACTGCCTCCCCAAAGGTGCTACCAACGAGAAACTGTAATCAGCTAGAGAGTCTGACAGCAGCAGATTTCAACCAGAGTTAAGGGGGCTAACAGAGCCAAACGAATAAGTGATTGTTCAGTTTGGGGGCCAAACCGAAAAAATCCAAACCCAATACTGGTTCCTTTTGAAGCAAAACTGAATGTTTTGCTTTTCTCACTGAAAGGAAAACAACAACATTTCATTTTGCAACCAAAAACACCTCAGATGAAACGAAAACAAAACACCACCAAACCCTGAGAAGAAATTAATTATTTTCAGGTTTTCATTGTGTTTCCTTTTCAGGTGCTTTTCATCCTTTTTCGTTGTTTATTTTTAAATAAATATAGTTAAATTTCAAAACAAAACATCCCAATGTTTCATTTTGAAAGGGTGGAAATGAACCAGTTTGACTTTTTCGAGAGAAAGAATCCATTTTTTTCCAGCCACAACTCGACCTGAATTGATGAATTATTTCAGTGCAAACCCTCCCCCCCAATGCATTTGTTGACAAATTTACTATTTGCCAAACAATGTGGCCAGCTCTAGCTTCAACAACCCTCCCAGCCGCCCAGCCAGGAAACGGACGGGCAGCATCTGCCTCCTTAGCCCATTCCCAAGCTACAGGACCGGGGGTGCATTAAGGACTCTCCTTGGCTGCTTTCACACATGGCCTTCCTTAGCAACGGAGATGCAGGCCTCTCACGTGTGTGGTGATTAAGAGGCCAGTTCCAGTCTCCCTTCGTGCCTGCGCTGAAGGGTTAAGTCTCCGGGTGAGTCCCCAGGGCACCTGGGCGGAAAGCAGAGCAGCGTGCATTCCTTCGGACATACTTCCCCCACGTCTCTCTTTTCTGGCATTTCCTAACATCTTGTTTGCTGCTGCACTTTCAACTCAGAATTCCTTTTAGGGCAACGCTCTCAGAGCTGCCAGAGCTCCCTTGTTTTTCTCTCCTAGCCATGATCTTTAAGGCTCCTACAGGCTGAGAACAAACCTGACTCCATTAACAAAAAACAACCCTGCCTCCTGTTTGCCGGGATCAGGGTTAGTGTCTCTCGTGCGGTTTTACAAGGTCTCTCTAGAGGCTGCCCCGACACTCACGTTTCCCTGGACTGGGCAGCCAGGTCTCTGCACTTTACATCGGTGTGTGAATTCAGTGCTCAGAAAGGATGTGGGGCGGACACGCTCCCGTCCTCCCATCCTCTCTCCCCCTCTGCAGAGCCGGCACAAAATTCACTAGGCAAGCTCCCGTCAAGGTGCCTCAGGCCTGCCCTGGAGAGACCCCCGAGGGCTAGGGCTGGGGGCGGAGTGGGAGTTGCGACGGGGACACCTGTCTACCGGGAAATCCACTGACGCTTCAAAGTCCTTTCAGGGAGGCCTCCGAATAGCCGATCACGGCCAACCCAGGCTTTCATGCTGGGCTCTGTCGAACAGGGAGCAGCTGTGAAAGCCATCAGATGAGCTGTTCTGCCCATTGCCCCGCGACCTATCCTGTGCCAGGCGGTTAGCACCCAGGACGTGGCTAGGGAGATTGGAGGCCTCGGGGGTTTAATCCTTTGTGTGACCATGGGGGAAATCATTCAGTCAGCTTGTGCCTCACCCAGGCCTGATACAGTGGGTTCAAAGCAGGGGGCTCCCTGCCCAGCAAAGGGTGCGAGTGGAAGCCAAAGACAGCACTGGGATTCAAAGCTGTCTGGCAGGTCAGTCGCGTGGCACTGCCTGTAAGAGGGACTCCCCAGGTCCCTAATTCAGAGCGGGTGGGGAAGGTTCATTCACTGGCGACCGCGAGGTGCTTTGGGCCCCTCTGATGGCGGGCACTGGAAATGGATAAGGAGGGCTGCTCCTCTGTGCCCTGCCGCTCCCACCAGGCTTGTGAATGGGATGAATTCCCGGGACCAGTGGGTCAGTGAGCAAGCCAAGGGTTTAATCCCACGTTGCCCCCCGCTGGAGAGTCTTGTCTGGGGAGCCGCGGTGAACGCCAGTCATTTCAGGGGGTGCAGAAGGAATTTCCCATCATGCACGAGGACAAAACACAATGAAAGGGGAGGGCGGCTGGTGAGCAGGAAAGGAAGGCCAGACTAAAACACACAAGCACATCTGGCCAGTGAGCCCATGGCGAGGGGGGCTCCTGGTATGGGAAGGAAAACAAGCCCCACAACCACGGGCTGCACCACATCAGCTCAACTTTACTCCTGGGCCTCTCCTTCCCACTAGTAGCAGCTCCGGAGAAGGGCCTTGTTTATGTTGACAGAGGCCAGCCAAGTCAGGAGCTGCAACATTACCTAAAATGGTCAAAGGCAACTGAACAGGTCTGGCCGCAGCCCAGCCCCTGCCGTGCTGGGCCCTGCCGTAAGAGCTCGCTAATGCCTGTCTGCCTTTCCAAAGACATCAATTTATTGAACTACGCGCGCGTGGGGGGAAGCAGCTCAACGAACAAAAGCAGCCGCGGTCTCAAAAGAAAAAGAAAAAAAATCCGGCTTCTCGGGACGCTTAACTCTTTCATAGTCTGTCTAAAATTCCTGGGCTTGTGCGAGGCCAATCTGTCCCTGCTGCCCCCCCATCCTGTCCCACTGGGGTCATCCCTATAGCCACAGCTGTTCCTCCTGCCCCAGACCCCCCTCCTCAGCCTTAGCTGTCTCTCCCACCACACTGTTTCTGCTCCTGCTTGGCTGACGTCTGATCTCTGGCTGGGAGGGCACCTGGAGCTGCCGCACACAATCTGCCTTCAGCACAGTACACCGTAAGCATGTCCAAGGCGAAGCCGCTAAGGCATCATCGCCAGCCTCTCAGCACTGCATCCATGTCCCTGCACCCCTCCCACGGTGCAGCGCCCAGCCGGGGAGAACTCGGTCTGCTTTGGTTTCAACCCCACAGATGTTGCATGAAGAACACCCAGAAGGAGATCCTGCCTCCCCCATTTCTCCAGGGTTCCCTGTTTCATCCTGCTCTTGTCTCCAATGGGATGGGCAAGAAGGAGCACCCTTCAGAAACAAACAGCAGAGCCGACAATGAGGGGATCCCGGATCCTCAGTGACATGCCACCACCGCCAGCAGACCCCAGCACTGGCTGCCTGCACAGAAGCACACGCTGGGACTGGCAGTTCCTAGATTGGCAGCTGCTGCCTAGGGCAGGGGCAGTCTCGCATGATACGGTCTCGCATGATATTCTTATCGATAAACTAGGCAAATACAAATTAGATGGGGCTACTATAAGGTGGGTGCATAACTGGCTGGATAATCGTACTCAGAGAGTTGTTATTAATGGTTCCCAATCCTGCTGGAAAGGCGTAACGAGTGGGGTACCGCAGGGGTCTGTTTTGGGACCGGCTCTGTTCAATATCTTCATCAACGACTTAGATATTGGCATAGAAAGTACGCTTATTAAGTTTGCGGATGATACCAAACTGGGAGGGATTGCAACTACTTTGGAGGACAGGGTCATAATTCAAAATGATCTGGACAAATTGGAGAAATGGTCTGAGTTAAACAGGATGAAGTTTAACAAAGACAAATGCAAAGTGCTCCACTTAGGAAGGAAAAATCAATTTCACACATACAGAATGGGAAAAGACTGTCTAGGAAGGAGTACGGCAGAAAGGGATCTAGGGGTTATAGTGGACCACAAGCTAAATATGAGTCAACAGTGTGATGCTGTTGCAAAAAAAGCAAACATGATTCTGGGATGCATTAACAGGTGTGTTGTGAGCAAGACACGAGAAGTCATTCTTCCGCTCTACTCTGCTCTGGTTAGGCCTCAGCTGGAGTATTGTGTCCAGTTCTGGGCGCCGCATTTTAAAAAAGATGTGGAGAAACTGGAAAGGGTCCAAAGAAGAGCAACAAGAATGATTAAAGGTCTTGAGAACATGACCTATGAAGGAAGGCTGAAAGAATTGGGTTTGTTTAGTTTGGAAAAGAGAAGACTGAGAGGGGACATGATAGCAGTTTTCAGGTATATAAAAGGGTGTCATAAGGAGGAGGGAGAGAACTTGTTCACCTTAGCCTCTAAGGATAGAACCAGAAACAATGGGTTTAAACTGCAGCAAGGGAGGTCTAGATTGGACATTAGGAAAAAGTTCCTAACTGTCAGGGTGGTTAAACACTGGAACAAATTGCCTAGGGAGGTTGTGGAATCTCCGTCTCTGGAGATATTTAAGAGTAGGTTAGATAAATGTCTATTAGGGATGGTCTAGGCAGTATTTGGTCCTGCCATGCGGGCAGGGGACTGGACTCGATGACCTCTCGAGGTCCCTTCCAGTCCTAGAATCTATGAATCTGGCTGGAGTTCTCCGAGGGCCACGTTCTGGCCAGCGTGATGCAGGCACGTTTACCTGTGCCCTCGCTTCCTTTCTTCCCAGCTCGGCTCCCCCTGCCCTGGCAACATCCCTGCAGAATTCTGCCCATTCTTACCCCGCTGGGACCCGAGATACTGGAAATGGCTGGCTGCAGCCTGGGTTTGTCCCAAGCTCCCCTGAAAGCTCCCCCTGATCAGTTCTTCCCTGGCCATGCTGGAGCCCTCGAGCGACGTGGGGCACTCTCATCCTGCCAGTGTGTATCGCTCCAGCCCCCGGGCACCCACACAGACCTTCCCTGGATGCTCGTCACGACCCCTTAACAAGGCAGCTCCCAACACCAGCTATTTCACTGTGAGAAATGCCCTGCCAAGCTATCACCGCCTGTGGGGTGAGAGGCTTATCCTGGAACAGCCTTCCTGTCTTCCCCACGGCATCATTCCCAGTGCTGCTGAAAACCGATCCCTGCTGCTCCCTCAATTTCCCCGCCATGGGCCTTCGCCCCCGAATGCTCCGATTTCTTCACAGACGAAGTTCTCTCACCACAGCTTCTCCCTGCACCTTCCTACCCCCGGCTGCCCTCTGTTATACCCTAGGAGCCCTTTGCCCAGGCAGATGCTTTGGGCGGGTTATTAGGTGAAATCAGCGCTGGTGAAAGGCAGACTGACAGTCCTGGAGACACGGCGAGCCCTGAATAGGCAGTGGCAGCGCATGCCTCCCACGCACTGCCCCACCCCTGGGTCTCAGTGCACCCCTGGTGGGAGCTGGCTCTCTGGGGCCCATTCTAAGCTCACACCGGCCAGCAGGCGAGAGCGACTTGTGGTTGCCATCACCCAGCTGTTTATTTGAGCTGGTGACCTGGAGGTCTACAAGGCCTTGTACTCCTCTCCCGTAGACGCAGGCTGCCTGAGACTGAGACAAGGACGGAGCCCCACAGAGGGGGTGTGCTGTGCTTACCATTCCAGGTGACTTCCAATGCCTGAGGGACCTGCGGGACGGTCCTGCCCTCTTTTAGAACAGGGCTGATGTACGACGCTAAGTATGGGACAGATTCCCAGATCTGTAGAAGGAGAGACAGGGGAAGAGTTAGCATCCTGCAGCATCCGAATCCTCCCCAGACCCTTGCTCTCCCCAGCCATTAACACATAAACCTTTAAGTACGAGTCTCTCCACCGCTGGGCTCATCAATAATGTATCGATTGCAGGCAGTCACGGACGTGGTGTTAATTCTTTAGAGACAGCTCAGTGAGTCATTACAGCACATTAGTGTGGGAACTTAAGTCTGGGGCCTGAGATTCAGAAGCCTTTCCCGGGGATGCTGGGAGAAGCGGGGGGCGTTATGACGCTATCGAGGCATGTGATGCTAGAAAAGCAGGCCTGGCTGAATGTACTAAAGAGCAGAGGGAACACTGGTTCATTTGTTAGAGCAGGGGACTGGGAGTCAGGACTCTTGGGTCCATTTTCAGCACAGCCACCTGAGTGAGTGACCTGGGGCATGTCACTTGACTTCTTATGTCTCAGCCAGGGTGGCTGAGAAGAGGGGAACCAGCAGGAACGGCAGAGAAAAGTAGGTGCTTTGTCTGCGACAGTGTTTCCAGGGGCAATGAAATTTGCTCTTGCTCAGTCACTGAACCAGTCTGGCCGTAAACAAAGGTCCTGGATTCCCAGGGCTCCGCTCGGGCAGCAGAACAAGATTCTTAGCACCTACCCAGGGACACATACACCTCCCTGAGTGCTACAGGGACCGAGACAAGCCTGCGAATACGAACACGAGAAAACCTACTTAGTAAGGTACTCTGGGGGAGGTGTGATTCTGGCAAACCAGAGACACCTGGTGCCCCCACTAGTGAGCGCTCTTGTTTTTGTACTTGCTACTGTGCAGGTTACTGACGAGGAAACAGAGGTAAAGGGATTTGCCCAAGATCTCACAGCGAGTTAGTGCCAGAGCAGGGACTAGAACCCAGCCCCTGCTCTAAGCACTCCCCTTCCACTGCAACACACAAAACCAATCCAGGACTGCAGCACTTGGAGATCTGCAGTTGCCTTCAGAGAATGTCGGGTTCCCCTGCCATTTGGGGATGACCTGCCATGTCACAAAGCTTGGTGCCCAAAGAGCAGGTGTGACAATCTCCCCACGCTGAGCACTGCCAACAACCCCCCGCTCCCAGAGCCATGAATCAGACCCGACGGCTTCCATAAACAAGCCTCTTGCCTGTGGCTATATATAGAGCTCTGAAAGAGGGGCAGGTTTGCACTACTTGCCTAAGGACTCATGACTTCATCCCCAAAGCAGCCGTATAGTGAGGAGGTGCAGCGGGAATCCTTGTAGTTTGACCCCCAAGTCAACGTATCAGTTACCCTACAAGGAAGGCCGGAGTCTTGTCCTCTTTAAGCAACTAATCTTTGGAGTCACTGTGAGAGGCAGATTTGGCTAAGGCTCAGCAGAGCAGGCGTTTAAAGTGCAGCCCTGCTCTGATCAGCATGTCTGTTTGCAAGGGGGTCTGTGTTTACTGGTCTCCATGATCCCTACTCAAATTTCTCTGCCAATGTTTCTTTTTTTATTATTTTATTGTCTTAAACCACCAGTTCTGTTGTCTCCCCCGGGATCTGACTGTCAAGCTGGGCACTTTTCTTCTCAGGCATCACAGACGCTGCGCTGGAACTGAGTGAATAATTCCATTGTTGAAACACGATTCAGACTAGAATCCATCTCCCTCTCCCTGGGCTGGGCTAGTTCTGCAGGGCCAATGGGAGTAAAATACATGGAAACTCATTCCACACATCGAAATCATAGAAACGTAGGACTGGGAGGGGACCTCGATAGGTCATCTATTCCAGCCCTCTGCACTGAGGCAGGACTAAGTATTGTCTAGACCATTCCTGACAGGTGTTTGTCAAACCTGTTCCGAAAAGCCTCCAATGACAGAGATTCCACAATCTCCCCAGGGAATTTGTTCCAGTGTTTAACTATCCTGACAGTTAGGAAGTTTTTCCTTTACTGCAGTTTAACCCCATTACATCTCCTGTCCTCAGTGGATGAGCACAATTTATCACCCTCCTCTTTATAACAACCTTTCACATACCTGAAGGCAGTTTTGTCCCCCACCTCCATCATATCTTCTCCAGATGAAACAAACCCAATTTTTTAATTTATCCTCATAGCTCAAGTTTTCTAGATCATTAATCATTTTTGTTGCTCTTCTCTGGACTTTCTCCAATTTGTTCACATCTTGCCTGAGGTGTGGGGCCCAGAATAGGATACAGTCCTTCAGCTGAGGCCTAATCAATGCTGAGTAGAGCGGAAGAATTACTGATCATGTCTTGCTTACAGCACTCCTGATAATACATCTGTGACAGGGTCTTCAGTGGCCGGGCAGCTTAGTGGCTAGATCGTTGGTTAGGGACTGGAGGGGGGGACCTGCACTCCTTTCCTTCAGGTCTTGGCTCAGAGTCCTGGGCCGCTCACACCCCTAGCCAGGGGAGATGGATCTTGCTCCCTATGTAAGTCCTTTAGTTTGGGGCATGGCCCTGCTAGTCCAGTTTCCCCACAGTTGGGGCTTGGCGGTAGATTCCCCTTGGCAGGGGAAGACTGACTTGCTTTCAGTGGCTGCGCTGGCAGGCAGGTTGCGTCTGTGCCTTCAGGCAGAGACACAGAGCTCCTGCCTCTTCGCCAGTCAGCCCCTGGCTGAGGGGGGCTCCCTTCTTTTCTCCCCCTTCCAGGCCTGACATTGCTGCAGGTATAACAGGTCGGGGTGGGGCTAGCTGACCCCACAGGTGTTCTTTAACCCCTGCTGTGCCAGGCAGACGCCTCTTGGCTCCTTCACAACATCCCAGAATGATGTTTGCTTTTTTTTAAACAATATTACACTGTTGACTCATATTTCATTTGTGAGCCACTATGACCCCCAGATCCTGTCCCACAGTGCTCCTTCCTAGACAGTCATTTCCCATTTTGTGTGTGTGCAACTGAGTGTCCCTTCCTAAGAGTAGAACTTGCATTTCTTGTTTTTGAATTTCAGACCATTTCTCCAGTTTGCTAAGATGATTTTGAATTCTAATCCCTTCCTATAAGACACTTGCAACCCCTCCCAGCTTGGTATCGTCCACAAACTTTACAAGTATACTCTCTATGCCATTATCCAAATCATTTAGGAAGATATTGAATAGAAACAGACCGAGGACAGATCCCTGTGGGACCCCACTCGATATGCCCTTTCAGCTTGACTGTGAACCACTGATAACGACTCTGGGTAGGGTTTTCCAGCCAGTTGCGCACCCACCATACAGTAGGTTTGTCTAGGCTATATTTCCCTTGTTTGTTTATGAGACCGTATTAAAGGCCAAACCTGTCCATATCAAAATGGCCAGCTCTAACCCAGACTGTGCACAGGGAGCTCACCTGCTGAGGAAGCAGGGACCACTTCTACACAGGCATTTTTCGCCCCATTACTACAACTATAGGGTTTTCCATCCACAGACGGTACAAAATGGGACAGCAGGAGAAACTGAGGCACAGAGAGGGCAAGTAACTTGCCCAAGGTCAGTAGCAGAGCCAGAACTAGAACCCAGGTCTCCTGACTGCCAGTCCTGAGCCCTGTTGCACTGGACCATACCAAAGTGGCTACACAAGTCTCTGTTAAAACAACGAGGAGTCTGGTGGCACCCTAAAGACTAACAGATTTATCTGAGCATAAGCTTTCTTGGGTAAAAAGCCCACTTCTTCAGATGCCTTTGTTAGAGTCTCTATCAGAGAAGCTTTGCCCTACAGAGGGAAACACTTCATACACACCCTCAGCAAAGGACTTCACGGCTCCCCCGAACTGACAGGACCTTCCCGTCTCAAGAGAGCCCTGAGGTCGCCCGAGCTCGCTCAGAGGGGAAGGCCGAGGAGAGCGAGATGTGGCCTGTGATGAGGTTTGGGAGGTGGGAGTCGACGTCAGGCTGTCCTCAGGCTGAGGAGTGCTGGCCCAGGCCCATGGCTGTCTCTTGTAGCCCCTGCCCTTGTCTCTTGTACACAGGATGACCTGGCCACAGCCCTGCCCAAATAAGCTTTCTGCCAGTGGGTAGCTCCCATAGTAACGGGTACTACGGAAACATCTAGGCCAGGCCGCCAGGAGCCGGAGACAGGGAAGAAGCTGTTGCTACGCTGGATTTGTCCCTGCGTGCAGTGTATGTCTGGGGGGGAGCCCGTGGGGTTGCCGGACGGATGGGCCTGACGCCAGCAGGCCTGAGTTACCTTGGCAGCGTTGACAAGCCTCCAAGCATTTAGCAAGCCGAAGCCGTGCTCGTGGCTGTGGCTGAAGCCCGCCCGGTTAGTGTCCCAGTTGGTGCGACGATCTTCATACTGCAAAGGAACCAGAGGGAGCCACATCAGCTGGCGTGACTCAGCTGGGAGGGGGATACACCTGCCTCTTGCAGGGCGAGCGAACATCCAGCTACGCAAAGACCAGGGTCACGAGGACTGGGGGGGACTGGGAAAGCACCCTCCTAGCCTCGCTGCACACAGACCTATGGGCCCTACCTTGCAAACGCAGACCTAGGCCACCCTCCGGAAACTGGGGGAACCTGGCTACATCTGCCTAACCAGCAGACTTCGCAGAAGAGACTCAGAAGTGACTTGTAACAGCAGCAAAGCCAACTCCGGCTCTGCCATGGGGCCTGATTAGAAAGGACAGCTCGCCCTCTGTTTAAACTGAGTCCCAACCGAGCCAGGATTCCTCGCTCTTCAAAAGAAAAACAAACAGCGCAAAGGACAAAAATGCCTCTGCTCTGAAATATCCCAGCTGGTCCCTTCCTCCCTCCCTGCCCAGATCGCAGCCCCTGGAAAGTCTAAAGGCCAGTTTCAAAGGAATAAATACAATCATTTAAATCAGCGCGAGTTGGGGCAGATCAGATCTGGGTTCCATTACTTACTGGGGTTTAGCGCTTTGGCAGCCGTTGTCTCCAACTGTGGAAAAAGTTACCCTGCGCCAAAGCAAGTTTTATCTCACTGTATCACGTAAACTGCAGGGGACACACACACCAAGTACAACAAAACCCTGCCTGCTGGCCAACCCCAGATGCCTCTTTCAGATTCACTATCTACTCCTTCCTTCTGCAGTCAAACTCGCCCTGAAGTCAGTGGGAGCTGTACCTGAATAGGAACCCAGCAAACAGTAACATTTACAAAAGGAGCTCTTCCCACTCTCTGTCTCCAAGACTCAGAATTCCTTTCAGAGTAGCAGCCGTGTTAGTCTGTATCCACAAAAAGAACAGAAGTACTTGTGGCACCTTAGAGACTAACAAATGCTCAAATAAATTTGTTAGTCTCTAAGGTGCCACAAGTACTCCTGTTCTTTTTTCAGAATTCCGTGACTGCATCAGACAAATCAGGCCTTTCTGCTTTCACGCTGTGAAGCGCTTTAGGGGCCGTTGCAAAAACTCCAGCGGGTGTATCATCTCGACTCCGCCAACCAAGCCCTACTCCACCCCGGCTCCTGCACTATCCACACGCAGGCTCATCCTGGATACCTTTTGAAGACTTGCATCCTGGCAGATTCAGGAATGCATGGAACAAATACCCCATATATCATGGTGACAGCAGAGAATACCGTCTGCTTCAGGCACATTCCTGGTGAGAACAAGGGGCGAGGGGAAGAGCCATCCATCCTCTGGGGTCAAGGGAAAGGTGAGATTGATGGGGGTGAGCTCACTGTTCAAGCCCGTCCAGACCCACCCAGCATGCACTGGAGCCTTCGCCAAGAGGGGCCAAGGCAGAAAGCCGAGGGGCTGGAGGTTCTGTGCAGCTGGAACTAGAGGACACATCGCCAAGGAGCTCTTTTCTCACCTTGGTGGCTGTGAAGACAATGATGTGCTGGACATCTCGCCAGGTGAGACACGGTCGCACTTGGAGCATCAAGGCAATCATGCCGGCTGCGAGGGGGGCAGCAGCCGAAGTCCCTGTGTGGCCCTCGGTGCATCCTGTGCCTTTCTCCAAATTCCAGTCTGTCGTCACCTTGAACAAAGAGCCAAAGAGACGTCTCTGGTCAGATGCAGCCTTCAGAGTGCTAGAGCTTTTAGGACGAGTGAGCCACCGTGCACCCCAGTGTCACCCACATGTCCCTGGCTCGCTCTCCAGGTTACAGCAGCAGCCGATGGAGGCTACACCTTGCTTGTAACACATCTAGTAACAAAACCCTGGGCCCAGCGAATGCTCCTGACCGTTTGCCTAACACTCAAGCTGAACCTCAGCCAAGCAATGGGGACGACAAACCATCACTTGGGGGTTTTTCAGATGATGTTTCGTCTTAACACCCCCCTAGTCCCAGCAAGGGACTTGCCTAACCCTGCGAGAAGGCAGATTTCCAGCCCAGGGTTTCAAAGGAGCAGACAGAGGTTTGGGTGCCTACCTGAAAGTCTACCCACTGCTCTCACAGACAAGGGCTCCCAGGGCACTTCCTGGACAGGACTGCAGCATTGTGCTCTCCTGACTGCTTTCGCCACAGCCAAGATGGCTCCTTGCCTCCCACGGGCAAGAGGAGATAAAAGGGACCATGAGGTGCAGCTGGAAATGGGGAGGAACGGCTCAGAGGCTGGGGGAACCAACTTCAACGCCACAGGGGCCTGGTCTGACAAGGAACCGTGTCACTGAGAAGCAGGGGGCACAGCCTTTCCGAGGGCTGTTCTTCCACTGGGCCTGTCTACCCACTTATGGCACTTGTCTGGCTCCCATCACCACCATATGCAAACACCTCAGTCTTTAATGTATTTATCCTCCGAGCACCCCTGGGCAGCAGGCCTGGGCGACCACCCCCAGGTAACAGCTGGGGTGCCGAGGGGCTAAGGGATTTGCCCAAGGTCATAGAATATCAGGGTTGGTATCAGGAGGTATCTAGTCCAACCCCCTGCTCAAAGCACAGGAAGACTGTGGCAAAGCAGGGAATGGAACCCAGAGCCCCCAAATCCTAGGTTAGTGCCTAAATCGCTGGACCAGCCTTCCTCTCTATGGTCAGTCCGTCCACTACAGCCTCCCAAATAACCCCCCCACCCCCATGGCTGCTCGCAGGGAACTGGGTTGTCATAGTGCTCGTAGACTGGGATTTTCTAAGGGGCCCAAATCCCACTGACTTTCAATGGGAATGGGACTCCTAACTCCCCAAGGACTCTGAGCAACCCAGCCATGTAGTGCATGGTGCTGTACACCCAGAAAGCAAGGCCGGAGCTTGCATTTAATAGATTCTTAGATCCCAAGGCCAGAAGGTACCATTGTGATCGTCTCGTCCGACCCCCGGTATCACACAGCCCTGAGATCAGCCTCACAAGAATGCCTAGAAATTGAAAAAACCCAACCCTGATTTAAAAACGGCCAGTGATGGAGAACCCATCACCACTCTTGGGCAATTGTTCCAGTGGTAATTACTCTCCATGGTATCAATTTACACTTTATTTCCAGTCTGAATTGTCTGGCTTCG
Source organism: Malaclemys terrapin pileata (assembly GCF_027887155.1). Taxonomy (NCBI): domain Eukaryota; kingdom Metazoa; phylum Chordata; order Testudines; family Emydidae; genus Malaclemys; species Malaclemys terrapin. The sequence goes on from NC_071519.1 coordinate 33,415,968, forward strand.
ACTTCCAGCCGTTGGATCGCGTTCTACCTTCCTCTGCTAGACGGAAGTGCCCATTATTCAGTATTTGTTCCCCACGCAGTCACTTATAGACTGTACTCAAGTCACCCATTAACTCCTCTGGTTTGCACACTAAGGACTGCAAACTCCCATGCACCCTACAAGTCCTTCGACTGGGGCGAGACGTCTGCCCTAAAAAGGAAGGGATGAGTTAATAACGATTCCTGCTGATTAAATGCTACAGCGATTACCAAGCACGTTTCAGCTGCCAGTAGCATATTTCCCCCTGCCCTCTCAGGTGACCAGCCCAGCCATGCATTCCACCCTAAACGCTCCGTTTCTTCCCCCCAGAGCGATCAGAAGCATGAAACCGCCTGGAAAGCATGTGTGTGGGGAGAAGTGTGGAGCGGTTGTACAAAGGAACGTCAGAGTGGGAATCAGAGCATGAAACCCCGGCCAGGATGTAACATTGGCACATGTGCCACTAACCCAACCAGCTGGGCATCTCCTCGCAGGAGCCTCGCACAGTATCTGAACAACGCAGCGGCCCTCCTGCAGGAAGGGGGCTATTTAAAGGGAGACGGACACACACCTTATGGCTTTTGGCAATAGAATTAATGATGATGCTTTGCACTTGTACCGCGGTTGCTTGGGAATCTCCAAGCACTTCGCCAAGAGGGGGAAATTCTGCCCTCGTTTTAAGCATGTGGAAAATGGTACAGGGAGGTGACAGGACTTAGCTATGCTGCTAGAAGCCAGGATCCCTGACTCCTGCCCCCATGCAAACACGGGTAATGACGAGAGTTAAAAAATGGCCAAAGGGCTCCATGGGCTTCCCTTCCCCTAACCAGGGCCAGCTCCAGGCACCAGCGCAGCAAGCAGGTGCTTGGGGCGGCACGTCCGGGTCCTCGGCGGCGGGTCCCTTGGTCCCTCTCGGAGGGAAGGACCTGCCGCCGAAGAACGAAGCGGTGGCGGTAAAGCTCCCGCCGAAGTGCCATCAATCGCGGCTTTTCTTTTCCCCCCGCCGCTTGAGGTGGGAAAAAGAGCCGGCCCTGCCCCTAACACTCCCCTCACTGCAGCTTGTGTCTCCCTCCCCAGTGCACTTGGGCCAGAATTCTCAAGTGTGTCCAGGCACTGGGGGCCCCACCTGGGACAAGTGGGTGCCCAACTGAAACGCTTAGTGACTCAGACCTTCCACTGTCTGGTCTCAAGTTTCTCAGATTGGGCACCCAAAGGAAGTGGCTACTTTTGCAAATGCAGTCCCCAGTCCCCAGGGCTGTTTGGCTCACTATTAACTCCAGGCAGGCTGGGGTGTGATCCGTTCACCACCCTGCCGTCTCCCCTGGAACGGCCACAGGAAGGCACCAGCGACCTCCTCTCCGGACGCCTGTGGAATTTGCAGCACACACGGGCTTTTTTTGTTCTTTGTGGTTGCTGAGCCCACGCCAAGCTGCAGCCAGGCAGGCCAAGCAGCCGGAAGGTTTGTCATTCTCACTCGCAGCCAGAAATGGAACAACAACAAAGGGGCAGGATTTAGTAACGGGAAAGTCTGGAAACATTTCCCTGGGAGTTCACAGTCAAGCCACTGGATTAAGCAGAAAAGCAGCCATGGGCAGTCTGGACACGGCCACACTAGGTTGTTGTGCTGCACACAATGGCTCTGGGGGTGGGGAGACAGAAGGGGCGACTGGCTCAGGAAAGGTCTGACCAGGACAGAGTATGGCCGCTGTAGGGATTAACCTTCAAGAGACCCGCTGCCAATTAGACAAGAAAACTTTGACTAGTGGGACCAGGAGCCCTTTACAAAGGTCACTGACGTAACTCAACCCTTGAGAAGCGAATGAATGGCCCAAAATGTCACAGAAGTTGTGAGCAATAGAGCTGGGAGTGGGACCCTGGCATCCTGGCTCAGGTCCAGGCCCTCTTTGCTTCGTTCCCCATGGGCCTAGGAGTCAGCGCTCCCGGGGGAAGGGCTCGTGGCGTCTGAGGTAGAGCACTTATGGGGTTCAGATTAGTGAGCTTAGTGGAGGTTTCTGGCTGGGTGGCACTGGGCCTTACCCATGTGCAGAGTGTCACACCCATACCCGGACCTGCAGGCCCCGGCAGTGGCCAGGTAGGGGCTGAAGAGCTTCTGTATTTGTGATGAATCAATTCCAAGGCGGCAAGACTCCAGCGTAGCATATTCTGGGGAGACCACAGCACTGGTCTGGCACTTACCCTAGCCAAGCTTCAGCCTTGTAATTCGATGCATAGCCTGGTGCGCATGCTCTGAAACACAGGCCCTTGTTGTTATTGGTGGGATTGCTTTCCACCCCATGCTGAGCTCCCTGGGGCTCTCCAGCCAGGGGAAGGCAGCTTTCACTTCTCTCTAAGTGGCCAAGGCAGGTGCTGAGCTGTAGTGACAGAGCCCTCGAGCACTTGCCCAGGAAGGTGCGTAGCGCGTAGTACAGGACAGACGCAGGAGGACACCGTGCTCCTCAGATGACACCACAGGCGGCTTTGCCATGGGCACCCGAAGCACAGTTGTTTCTGCAGCTCTAGACTGAGGGCTGGGGCACGAGGATTGCAGGGGACCAAGTGAAGAGCTACCCCAGTGCTAAATATGAACAGGAGAGTGCAGCATTACAGCTGTTGGCCTGGCTTATGGCAGGGATGGATTCACACTGGTGGCACAAGTTCTGCTCTGGTTTTAGAGCTGCCCAGCACCAGATCGCTCCATTGCTCCAAGCCACCTTCCAGCTCTCAACCCTACTTGCTACTGCATAAGCAACACCATATTCCCCCTCCTCTCTCTGCCCTGCTCCTGCAGCTCCTCTTCCTGCTGGGGCCCACGCCGAACACCCCTCACTCCCCCAGTGAGGAGCTGCGAACGGTTTTGACTTAGCAGCTCCGTTCTCCAAACCCAGGAAGCGGAGTCTCCCCCTGGGTGCACCAGGATGGCTATTCCCCTCCCCCCGCCCCCCGGCTGCTGTATGGGATTTCCCCCAACCGTTCCCCCGGTTGAGGAGAGCTGGCTTTTCATAGGCTTGCCAGCAGTACGAAAAACAGCTAAGCCCCCTTTGCCGCCTTCTGCTTCCTGTGAGCTCCGCAAAGCTGTGGGCTACGGTTCAACAGCACTCGTGCCATTACCACGCGGTCGCCAGCCTGGCGCCCTCCTGCCCGGAGTCTTCACTTGAGACACAGGGAGCTTCACCCTGTTCTTCCCGGGAAGCACTCAGTGGCCAGGTTGACTCAGCTTCTCGGCCACCATATCCTGCAGCCACAGAACTTAAAACTAGCCGGAGTTACCTCCCTCTCCTGGAGGCTGAGTGCACGCACCAGCCATCTCCTGCCCGTCTCTTGGTAAGACTATCAGACATGGATTCCTGCCAGCTGAAGCAAGGGGGCTGTTCTAGCACTGCTCCACGGAGGCCCTGCACAGAAGCTTGGATAGAGTTAATGCTGCCCCTGTTAAAATTAAACGGACGCTATTTCTTTTTAAAACACAAAGTAAGAGACAGGCCCAAGCTGCAGAGATTGATGCACTGAGGGCCATTATTCCATCTGGAAGTGAATTAAGATCAACTGAATTAAGGCCACTTTAATTCTGAATAAGAACATCCACACAGGGGTTCAATGCAGTTTAATTAATCTACCTTAAGTTCACACCTTTAGTTAATTTGGATTAACTTTCCTGAGTGTCCAGTGTGGACAAAACCCTAGTTACCTAACGGCAGCTATCAGTCAGGAGAGAGGTAAAGCAGTCATAGCTTGGTAGAAAATAAAACTACCAGGCCAAGTTCTGCTTTTTTGGATACAGCCGTGTAATTCTAGACTAGCTCCACTAAAGGCAACAGATTTATTCTGGCTTTACGCTGCTGAGTAACCAAGCAAAATTTGGCCTTTGTAAGAGGTATCTTAGATAAGATGCAAGTAAACAAGTGAGCCTTAGAAAAGTCACTTGAGAACGCTCCAAATGGTGCATCATTCTGTCCTTCATCGTGCCATAAAATCAGCTAATTAAAATTGGTTATGGTCAAAGCACAGGACAAGCTGGGATAAACATTTGTCCCTCTCCACTCAGTGGGATATAACTGCATCCTCCATTGCCAAGAACTGTACTTTCTTTGTTGACTTTTATATTCAACTCCAAAGCATTTTGTCAGCTTCTAACAGCTGCAATTTGCACTGAGATACTGTATGTTCTATCAAAAAAAAAAAAAAAAAAATACAGCGAGCACCACACATGTCAGTCAGAGATGCAGTTCATGCCAGAGACCATATTAAATTCTTCCCATTAACGGAAACGGCAGAACATTTATAGTCTGAAAAATAGACAGCTGTCAAAAACATTAACTGCAATACTATTAAAGGACAATTAAAAGGCACAAAGAGGAGAGAATATTCTCTGCAGACGGCGGTGTATTTAATATGCCCTACATAACAGACACACAGGTTTATTGGAGTAGTGATCATGTTACTGTAAAAAGAGAGGAAAGATCTACATCATGTGTAATTCCTGGGCTGTGCAAGGCATCCGATTCAGACTCTTTGATGGAAGAGTAGCGCCTCTTTTATCATCATCTGAGGCCATTCTTTAAGGAGAAAGGGCATGTCAGACTTTTTAAAATTAGCTCACAGACCTCAGGTTTGGAGGACGCTGGACATAAAAATGAAAACTACAACACGCTCCAAGATGAAAAGTATAGCGGAGTCCCTAATTGATTAGCATTTCTTTTTCTCTGGCACCAGTGGTTTTCAAGCCAGCGTGAATTAATTCAAGCTATTTTTAAAAGGAAAACTTAAGCTCCATTATAGATTTTATTTCTTTTGTAGCACCCTGAGCCTAACCATTTTCTTAGATGGGGATGTGGTCTTTTCTAAGGAAACACTGATTCTTTGCACTAGCCCCTGGGGTTTTCAGAGATGAAATGAACCAAGCTTTCTGGGGCTCATTTACTGTTCAGCATACAAACTGAGTAGCTAGTTAACTTGCACTCTCATCACCGTCTCTTTCATTGTTACATTCTCCTGGACCTGCCCCCCAAGTTCCCTATTTCCATTTGGAGACCCTGTCATTCCCCCAAATTGCTCCAATTAGTTATCAAAGTCTGGTTTGCAAAGCAGAGATCCGGTTACACACCCAGAGCTACAGATCTGGCCCTTTCGGCGAGTCCTCATTTGTAGAACTACTGCCAAACCTGAGCAATGGGAAATTGACAGATGTATTTAGAACTTGGTGGTTTCTTCTAAGGAGCCAGGGACAGCACATAGGCATCATGAACAGAAGCCATCTAGAGCTCTGGGGGAGAGAGAAAGGGTAACTGACATGCCCCTCTTCCATGTATGCTATCTTGGAAACACCCTGAGATTTCCCAAGGCTGCGCCTCCAAGGTAATCTCTCCCCTCCTACCTTCTTGTATTTACAAATAGCAGCAGCCCATAAAAACAAACTACCATGGCTACTGAATGTTAGTGACTTTGGAAATAACACAGCTAAGCAGGCCCAAAGGAAGTGCCAGTTGCGTTAGGAGAAGCCTGTTCTCACTGGAAGCCCAGCAAACTGTCAGCCTCCTGCCTCCATAGCCGGGTCTGTGAACTCCATCTATTTGATTCTGTTCTATAGAAAGGCGATTGCAATCCCTAGCATTGTCCAAATCGGGCCCAGCAGTGTGTGTTCCCACTAGACAAACCACTGTTTGGTTCTCTTTCTCCCTGCGGTGGAAAGGTGGCTCAGGGATAGCCCATGAAGTACAGAAGACCAACCGCAGTTAGGTTTGCACTGCCTGGTTTTTCCACACAAACAGAGAATGGGGATTTTGTTTTGCTCTGCAGCACGCAGGGCTGGGCCACAACAGCATCAGGAATGCTTCAGGGGTTTTTAGAGAGCTAGCACTGTCTAGGCCAGGGGTCGGCAACCTTTCAGAAGGGCTGTGCCGAGTCTTCTTTTATTCACTCTGATTTAAGGTTCCGTGTGCCAGTGATACATTTTAACCTTTTTAGAAGGTCTCTTTCTATAAGTCTATAATATATAACTAGACTATTATTCTATGTAAAGTAAATAAGGTTTTTAAAATATTTAAGAAGCTTCATTTAAAATTAAATTAAAATGCAGAGCCCCCCGGACTGGTGGCCAGGACCCAGGCAGTGTGAGTGCCACTGAAAATCAGCTCGCGTGTCGCCTTCGGCACGCGTGCCATAGGTTGCCTACCTCTGGTCTAGAGGTTTAATCTTTGGCTGCACTGAAAAGCTTGGGAGGGAGTGTGGAGGACAAGCTGGGGTGAGGGACTGCCTGTGATACCCAGGCACATGGCTAGAATCTGCCACTTACACAGAAGTGCATGAGGAAGAGCCGTTACCTGCACTGCTTGACTTAACGGTGGCATCATGTCTCAGCAGACTCAGCCCTGCCACAGGAAATGTACTGAGCTGCCCTTTGTTTCCCAGGGGATGCCATGCCTGTACCTCCAACAGCTCACACGGCACAAAACACAGAGGGTGCGGTTCCCATGGCCCTGACGTAGCGCTGCTGGGATAGACGCGGCCGTGTGCAACGCCTGGGTGCACTTTGGGACCTGACTGCTAAGACAAAATTGTCGGGAGGTACAAAACGTTCTCCATGTGCCACATTACAGCGCGATCACCCGGCCGCCCGCTAGCGGGCATAGCTAAAGCTGGTTAAAGAAGAGGGCCTCTCGCTGCCAGGATGTCCCACGCTCAGCCTCCTGGGACGAGAGGCAAGCACCGATCCCAGTGCAGTTTGACTACTGAGCACTGACACAAAATGCTGCAAGAGCTCTAGCTCTCACTGCCGCTACTGCAGTGGCTATCGCCTAGCTGAACGGGAGAGAGAAAGTAGCACTCCTGCCAGTGTGGTCAAAAGCCAGGCTTCCCCAGCTCAGAACACCAGTGACTCTGCCCGGATCTGCAAGCATGGAGGCAGATGCTTGCCTTCCTTTGGGATGCACACCGAGGACGTGCACTTGTTGCCTGGAGCTGGTTAACTTTGCACACCTCTTTCTGCCCTGAGCGGGTAAGGGCAACAGTCTGAGACTGCAGCAGGCTGGCAAGACTAGGAACATACCGGGGCAGATCCTGAGCTGGTGGAAACTGGCACAGCTGCACTGGCACTATGCTGGGGATCTGGTGCCCCGGCTTTTGCACTGCACCGAAAGCCGGCACACCTGTTTGGCCCAGGGAAGCAGGTTCGTGTGGTGACGAGTCATTTCTGACCAAAAAGGAAAAGTCGATAAAATATTCCCCAAACCGCCAGGGGTTAAGCATGCCCAACCAGGGACGGAGAGGCAGCCAATTAGCTTAACGACCCAACCCGAGTCACAGCCGTCACCTGTTCATTCCCTGATTGGTGCAGCACAGCCATGGGGACTGGGCAGCCTGAGCCCAGCCGAGATCAACCTGTGATGTGACAGTGTCTTGCAGTGTGTTCTCCTTTGGAAGCACAGTCAGAACACAGTTTTCTAATCTAGGGTCACAGCCCATTAATGATGGTGACAGAAGCGGGTTAGAAGGTAGGATAAAGAAGCTGCTTTGGAGTGTAGCCAGAGTCCCATTAAAGCCAACACCCAGTTGATGCTTTAGGACAAAAATTTGTGTTTAGGTTTCCCAATAAGAATCTGTTTAGATACAAAATTTGACATGGGCAAGAATGTGGAGGGGCAATGCCCACCGGACGCAATGATCCACATGAGACAGATGTGCTGGTGAGAGAGCGGTGCGTGACAGAAATAAACAGATCACCCGCTGGGCAATATTTCTGTAGGAGCTAGACCGAAACAAGAGCCCCCCTGCCCCCAGTGCTTCTCCTAATTGCTTTCTATGATGTAGCACCACCAGTCCCAATGCCCGCTGAGATGACCCCGTGGGTGAGTGGACTCAGGCAGGGTGACTAGACAGGTTAATGATGGTGAACCGTATTTCCTCCAGCTCTGAAGCTCTCAGTTAGTTAAGCCGTGCTGCAAGCCGGGAGGAGGAGGAACTGGGTCCAAAACTCCTGCATCCAGACTGGCTGCCCACAACAGGTGGGGAGGACTCGCCCATTTGTCTCTAGTGATGGCAGCCACCCAAGGACAACAGCCTCCTGCCCTGCTGCTGCAAGGGGAACCCGGGCTCCAACACGCCATGGTCCCGGGCAGCACCGGTACCGCACAGGCTGGTGCTCCTGGGGAGTCAGCCCCACTCCAGCAGAAGCAAAGAAAGAACAAACCCCCAACAGACACGTGTTGTCATGTGCGGCTCCCTGCTCCAGGGTCCTGGAGCAAACAGCTGAGTGGGTTAAACAGAGGCTCACAGCTACCTCTGAGGCAGAACAGCATGTCGCAGTGATGCTAGCACTAGGCAGATGGAAAATTAGAAGGGCTTTCATTACTCATGCTTCACCCCCAGCTGCGAAGCCCCCCCCCAACGATCTAGCATTGCATAACTCAATCGGGATTTTATGCCTTTCTCTGAAATATCCAGCAATGGTCAGTCTCCCAGACAGCACACCAAAGGACGTGGACCATTGCTTTGTCCTGGGATGGGAATGGTGAATTCCTGCTCTGGGCTACAGCCACAGGTCTGCTGAGCTGGCTTCAGCCCCATACCTTGGAGGAGTGGGGGGCAGGGAAAAGATGGCAAAAGGCGGCTGTACCCCTTTAACCTCCCCTGATCCCTGGGGGAGCTGGGGGCATCAGCACATTTCTGTGTTGTGCTCCCACGTGCTGGCTCTAACAGCATTCAACTGGGCAGTGATCCGCATCAGGGACAGGTGGAGCGCAGCAGCACTGGTGACACCCCCCAACACCACGGCCAGGGCGTGGGATGGCCTGTGACTCCAGCTTTACGCCATCTGGGGGTTCCTGCCAGCTGGAGGGATCCCAGCAGCTGGAGCAACTTTACAGGCGTTGCTGCAGCGCCACAGAGGGACGGTAGCAGGGGCCAGAATCTGGTCTATTTATTGGTGCTCACCTTGGCAGGAAACAACCAGATGGGAGACGTGCTCGGGCCCCTGTGTGACGAAGTGGGACTGTTCTTAATGTTTCCTCTGAATACTGTGTGGGGGCCTCAGTTTCCTCTATGCATTTCTTAAGTCTCTAGGGGGTGAGATTGTTGCAGAGCAAAGGGCCAGTGTGCATAAATGGCTGGCACTCTGTCTCCTGGCAACTAATGGCCGGGGCCCTACCCCCCTGCAAGGTGATAGCGATAGGTGTTGGAGAACAAAGAGATCAGGTGACCTCCTGACCCGGGGAAGGGAACAAAGCCCAGAGGAGGAGGGGCTGGAGGGAGAGTCAGTTTGGAGCTGGCTGGGGATGGGAAGTGAGGGCAGACGGGGGTGTCTGGCTCGCGGCCCCCCAGGATGGACCCGGTTGAGGGGTCTTGTTCTTTGTACCTACAAGCTCTGATTTAGACCATGTTTCTGTCATCTAATAAACCTCTGTTTTACTGGCTGGCTAAGAAGTGGGGGTGCAGGACCCTCTGGCTTCCCCAGAACCCCACCAGGGCAGACTCGCTGTGGGAAGCGCACGGAGGGGCATATGCTGAATGCTCCCAGGAGAGACCCAGGAAGGTGAAGCCGTGTGAGCTTCTTGCCCTGAAGACAGTCTGCTCACAGAGAGGCGACTTCACCAGAGTCCTGACGGGCTTTGTAGGGAGCAGCTCCAGAGCATCGCCCGGGGACTCAGTGACACCCTGCCCACCCAGCTCCTCCAGGCTCAGCTCACTAGTGCTGAGAGCAGACCTGGGATCAGACCACTCGGCAGCCGCTCAAAGCCAGGCTAGGACAGGGCCGCCTGGGGGGGCAAGTGGGGCAATTTGCCCCGGGCCCCACAGGGGCCCCCACGAGAGTTTTTCAGGGCCCCTGGAGCAGGGTCCTTCACTCGCTCCGGGGGCCCCAGAAAACTCTTGTGGGGCCCGGGGCCTTGAAGCTTCTTCCGCTCCAGGTCTTCGGTGGCAATTCGGCGGCGGGGGGTCCTTCTGCTCCAGGACCCGCCGCCGAAGTGCCCTGAAGACCCCAGGCCCCCTGAATCCTCTGGGCAGCCCTGGGCTAGGAGGGAAGAAGTTGCCTTATGCATTACTCACAATGCTCCTCCTCGTCTTATCTCCGCCGCTGAAGGTCACTGCCAGCATGGAGGCACACTCCTCGGCGTAGAACGGCCTGTTCCCCTCGTCGTCCACCGCACCTGGGGAAAAGCGACGGAGAACACATCAAGGTCCAGGGGCTGCTGCCTCTCTCACTACACAGCTCAGCTGCTCAGTCCCTAGGCAACTTCTCAGCCTTCACTCCAAAGAAGTGACAGGCTGTGGAGCTCCGCACTTCCAGTCACATATCAAACCATTAACGCTCCTGGCGTTTCAATGCACACCGGCCTGTACGGGAAAGTTTCACAGGTGAGCAGAAGGCCTGCTACAAAATGGCCGAGAATTAACTTCCACACAGAGTTATGCCCAAACAAGTCTTATCCCCTTTGTGACCCTGACAAGGAAATTGAGACAAGCTTGGTCGTTCTGCCCTTCGCCCTAGCCCTGATCAGTGGGGAGGTCCTCCTCTGTGTAATGCTCCCTCTAGGGAGGTGGCTATCAGAGTTCAAACAGCTCACAGGCACCCATTGTTCAGGCCAATTACTCCATGGCCACATCACCCCTCTGGTTTCTCCCTTCCCTCCGGGGCAGGTTGGGGACCAGGAGCATATTGGGAGTTTGCAGCTGAGCAACTGAACTCAACGGTTAGTAGTATGCTGGCTCTCACAGTGCCCGGACCATGGATGGCCAGCAATCCCCGGAAGGAAACCTGCTGGAAGCCAAGCGGGGGAATAGGACGTTGGGAAGGAGGTGGGGCCAGGAGGGATCCCTTATGACGCCGTTTGTAAGATGGACAATCCAGAGGACTTTTGAATTTTGAGCAGTGCTCAGCAGTCTGAAGACAGGCTTATCCAAAGCAAGCCTCCAACCCTTCTGGGTTTCACCAGTCACTCACTGGCATGCACCTGCACACACGACAGTCTAGTGTGAACAACGAGCAAATTCCATCTCAGAAAGCACAGAGAAAATGTCAATTAAAGCAATTTGCTTATGAAACCAGAAATATCCCAAGATGGTCTTCGCTCAACACATCAGTCTCCATGAAAGACAGCGTGATTACAGGATCTACGGAGGGGCAGCCCGGTCTAGCTGTGACATCACAGAACCAGCACCCGGAGAACAGGATTCTAATCCCAGTTCTGCACGGGACTTCCTGTGATTTTAGACAAGTTCCTTCCCCTCTCTGTGCCCGAGTTTCTCCAGCTGTATCGTGGGGAGAACAATACCCATAGTAACTTACTGTTCGTATGGAGCTAAGTACCGGTATGTTAGACTATACCACAGCTATCTTCTGTGCACGCTGCCCGTAGTGTCTGGTTCTGGAACACAGGCTCTGGTGCATGCTGTAATTCTGCTGCCCGGACACGGAACTACAGGCAGCGGCCTACAGGGCTGGGGCTGCCGTACATACCCTCCCACAAAGCCTTCCTGTTCCAGTGTCAGCACAGGGGCCCTGCAGCAAACACGTGCCCTGCTTGGCCTCTAGGAAGAAGTTTCCAGAGACATTTACCATATTAAGCCTCATTTTAATCAGTGAAATACCAGCAGATGACACGAAGCAGAGCTCTCCGCCTGCTATGTTTCTCAGCAAGTTTTCTATCCATAGCCACATTGGTATAGAGTCTCATAAAGAAGCATCTCCTCCCAATCCCCATCACACCCGTTCCCTCCCCGGGATACAGAAATATCTTGGATATTAAACTGAATGGAAAAACCCCTCTCATACACTGGGAGCATGGGAGGGGAAGACTTGCTGCATTTCTCTGCATTATCATCATCATCAACACAGGCAGCTACTTGGATGTCTTAATAATTAGCCCTTCACAACCATTCATCAGCCCTGACATCTATGAGAGGTAGGCAAGTTACTCCCACTTTATAGCTGGGGAAACAGCTGCAGCGAAGTGACTTGCCAGGGGCTGTACAGCAAGAAAGGGCAGGTGTTCCTAGTACCTAGCCCTATGTGCCATTCCTTCCTCCTCACTAATTCTCATGCAGGGCAAAGCTGAACTATTGCCTGAAGGGGACAGTTTCAGTAATTCAGCAAAACTGAAAGCAGCAAAATCCTGCAATGCACGTGAGGAAGGCAAGTGGGGAAGATACTGGTGACGTCTCATTAACTGCGCATTCTGCAGCGAGAGCACAGATTTTAATATGCATTTTCTCCCTGCTGGTCCTACATTAGCCACAGTAAATGGAAGCCATCAATCACAGAGTTACATTTCATTTGCGGAGCCCACATCACCTGCATTCCACCTGGGCTCCAGAGCTTACAGAGCCATCTGTTGTCACGGGCGGCGTCTCGGGGGGGTTAGGAACTAAAACCCCACACAGCAGGGATGCTGCAGCAGTGAAGGCTCATTGCAAGGGATAAAGCTACTTGTTCAAAATGAACGTGCTCTAAACTGTTTATGGTGTCCCAGGAAGCCCATAATCTTATAGCTTCTGTCATTCCCCCGTCCCCACCATCCTGGTCCCCCTCCCCCAAGCGAATGGGTATTTAAATCTGGGAAAGAAGCACTGCAGAAGAGCTGCAATCAGACAGGTGGGGATGTAATGGCTCTGGCAGATTCTCACACCCTTGAAGAGGCACTTCTCTTTCATCCAAGGATCTCAAAGTGCTTTTCCCAGCTAGCCAGGGAAAACTTTCCCCTGCCACTCACGCTTACAGACGTGCCCTGTCGGATGTGGAATTTCTAAGCAGCTTGGAGGGAGACCCTCGCCGGATCAGAACTTGGGAATCTGGGAATTTCCAAATGGGATGCTTAGGGCAGGAGTTACCACCTTCCTTAGGCAGTGGTACCAGTTTAGCAGGCTATGCGGCCAGTGCCCATTGTCTACTGTTCAGCTCCTGCATGCTCGTCTGTCACAGGGGCTGGGTTGCTGTTGTAGTCATGAACCTGGGCTTTGGGGCAAACCCCTGAATCAGTCATTCTGGGGTCATGGCTCAGCGATTTCTATTAGAACAGCTGCCGTTTGGTAGGTTTTTGATTGGTGCATGATGGCTTTCAGTGCAAACAACTCTGACAGAGACAGGGACATTACGTGGGTGATCCCTGGAAGGCGTGAAGGAGAAACTAGACCAAAACATATTTTGTCATGGCTGGCAGCTCTACAGGGAAGACTCATAGACTCATAGACTTTAAGGTCAGAAGGGACCATTATGATCATCTGGTCTGACCCCCTGCATGCTGCAGGCCGCAAGATCCTTCCCTGGACTCTACCGTTGAAGTCCCCAATCCTGTGTTTTAGTGACTTCAATTGGCTGAGACCCTCCTGCTAGTGATCCCTGCCCCATGCTGCGGAGGAAGGCGAAAAACCTCCAGAGGCTCAGCCAATCTACCCTGGAGGAAAATTCCTTCCCGACCCCAAATATGGCGATCAGTAATACCCCGAGCATATAGGCAAGAGTCTCTAGCCTGGCCCTTGTTGGCCATTATGCTATTCATGTACCATTGCTTGGTTTTCCTTGGCTACTATGTTTTATCATTAAACCATTCCCTCCATAAACTTATCCAACTTAATCTTAAAACCAGACAGGTCCGTCGCCCCCACCGTTTCCCTCGGAAGGCCGTTCCAATATTTCACCCCTCTGACGGTCAGAAACCTTCGTCTAATTTCAAGCCTAAACTTCCCCCCGGCCAGTTTGTATCCATTCGTTCTCGTGTCCACATTAGTACTAAGCTGGAATAATTCCTCTCCCTCCCTTGTATTAACCCCTCTGATATATTTAAAGATAGCAATCATATCCCCCCTCAGCCTTCGCTTTGTCAGACTAAACAACCCAAGCTCCTCTAGTCTCTTTTCATACGACAGGTTTTCCATTCCTCTGATCATCTTAGTCGCCCTTCTCTGCACCCGTTCCAGTTTGAGTTAATCTTTTTTAAACATTGGAGACCAGAACTGCACACAGTACTCCAAATGAGGTCTCACCAGCGCCTTATACAATGGAAGCAGGACCTCCCTATCTCTACTAGATATACCTCGCCTAATACATCCCAAGACCGCATTGGCTTTTTTCACCGCCACGTCACATTGTCGACTCATAGTCATCCTGCGGTCCACAAGGACCCCTAGGTCCTTCTCCTCTTCCGTTACTTCTAACCAATGCGTCCCCATCTTGTAACTAAAATTGTTATTATTCGTCCCCAAGTGCATCACCTTACACTTTTTACTATTAAATTTCATCCTATTTCTGATACTCCAATTCACAAGCTCATTCAAGTCTCCCTGCAGAATATCCCTATCCTCCTCCGAGTTTGCAACTCCTCCCACCTTCGTATCATCCGCAAACTTTATCAGCCCACTCTTGCAATCGGTCCCGAGGTCAGTTATAAATAGATTAAATAAGATGGGTCCCAAAACCGAACCTTGAGGCACTCCACTAGTAACCTCCCTCCAACCCGACAATTCACCCTTTAATACGACCCGCTGCATTCTCCCCATTAACCAATTCCCTATCCACCTCTGGATTTTCATATCGATCCCCATGTTTTTCATTTTAACCAATAGTTCCTCATGGGGTACTGTATCAAACGCTTTACTGAAATCCAGGTATATTAGGTCCACCGCATTTCCCTTATCTAATAAGTCCGTTACTTTCTCAAAGAAGGAGATCAGATTCGTTTGGCACGATCTGCCCTTCGTAAAACCATGCTGTAATTTATCGCATTTGCCATTAACTTCAAGGTCCTCAACTAGTTTCTCTTTCAGAATCTTCTCCAGCACCTTGCACACTACAGATGTTAAACTAACAGGCCTATAGTTACCCGGATCACTTTTTTTCCCTTTCTTGAAAATAGGAACCACATTGGCTATTCTCCAGTCTAACGGGACCACCCCCGAGTTTACAGATTCATTAAATATAGTCGCTTCATTCTGCTTACTATTTCACAGATTTTACCACCTCACACTCAGCTTCTGCCCTAGAGAAGCCGGATTAGATGTTGCCTTAAAAAATAGAGTCTTAATTCTCGTTTTTAAAATCATTCTCTAGGGCATGGCACAAGGATTCCCTCCAAGCAGCAGCGAGAGCCTTTCACGCACACCTCTGTTCCAAGGCCCTAAAGTCGGTGCCTGCAGCCACGCGGACTGTGGAGAGGACTCTGATCTCAGCTCCTTGCTGGGGTCATACTGGAGAGCAAAACTGGCAACTCGCGGTGGTACTCAACAATCGTCCGTGCTCATAAGAGTGGGGCCGGGTTACAGGCACATGCACACGGCAGGTTACCTATAGTGACGGTGTAGATGGAGTTGGCGTAACCATCGTAATTGCAATTGTCATTGTGCTGCCCTCCATTGCCGCTGGCCACAACGAAAATGCTTCCAAAGCCCCTGCGACCAGCAATCACCCCATGTTGCAAGGCAGCCTGGGGAAGAGAAACGCCATGTTACTGCTCAAGAGTGAGTTCCCACTGTTCCCTTATCCAGGCTTACCGGCACAAGTCCAGCCAGAAACCATAAAACGCCCAGCTCTGCACTCTGCCCTGCTGAAACGAGGTGCTTTTATAAAGCATTTCCACCAGCAAATGCTGGGTCAATTTCAGACTTGGCGTAAGAGGGTGACGCTCCATTGAAGCCAATTGAGTTGAACCTGCTTACACCAGGTCTGGACTCAGCTACCCAAGTTTACATTAAAGAGCTTTCAGACCCTGATGCCCATATTTCTCTGCTTTGACTATGTTGATCTGAATCACGTTCTGCTTTCTTACAATCTCCTGCAGTTTCAGCTGGAGAAGGTAACCTGTCTTAAACCCGTTATTGTGTAACATTGCTGGATTCCATTAGCAGCACCCATGTTCCAACCCAGAGGTGGCAGCACTTTCAAAGGCACAGGCAATGACCCTAGTATCTAGTAAAGAGCTCATTGCATGGACCCCTCTGATGAGCATGTTATGTGCTAAGAAACTGTGTCTTGGCACTCAGAGCTGGAAACTGGGAGTCAATACCTTCTGGCTACAATTCCCAGCTCACTGTGTGACAGAAGTCAGTCATAATCACTCTGTGCCTCAGTTTACCCAACTAGGAAGCAAAGATCATTCCTCCTGCATCCCAGCAGCGGTATGAGGCTGCATCTGTTATACACATTCTGAGATAATTGGATGAACCGTGCTACAGAGGTGCTAGGTAGCTACTAGAGACCCAGATGCTGGTCTCAGCATTCTGGAAGGCCTATGAATGCTGGGAAATAATAAATGAACAGGCACAACTGGAATCCATTTGTAACCACAGCGTGACAGAGATATATGCTTTAACGCATCTGTATCCATGCCACCGAGCTGCAGCACAGCTGTTGTTCTGTGGTTGCAGAGATGCAGCCACAGCGTGGCAGAACGAACTCTACAGAGAGTGAAACCCCATCCTGTGTTAGTGGAGAGCTAAACATGAGCCGTGCACTTGAATTTCTAGGCGCTCGCTCCAAAGGAGGCATCATCTAGCTAAGCCCATTACTGTAGACTCTAGGCATCAAATAGAACGTACAAGGTAGTGAAGGGTGAAGGCTGTTAGGGAATTGGGACAATGTTCTTCTGTCCATCTCTGGTGAGCGTGCATTTCTATGGGCTGTTCTGCAGAAAGGGCTCTGGAAGGAACATGTTCACTGGCCACTGGGCAGCCTCCCTGTTTTCAAGGGAACGCCTGGGCAAAGAGATGAGCTATGTGTCCATCCCGGTCTCCAGAGGCAGGGAGTTCCACAGCTCCACTCACAGCCTCGGCCTCCCAAGACCTTCCCCGAGGTGTGCTGCACACCTTCCCCAGAACAGCCACAGGGCACTCTCGGGAGTTTGTGACGGGCTCTGATCCCAAAACCTCTGAAACCAATGGGAATATTTTTCCCTGACTTTAACGTGCTTTGGATCAGGACCTGGGTCAGCCAGGCTCTCGCCCATCAAGTACTCTATGGATAAAAACGAGGGGGTTGATGGCTCTTACTCACATGAGTGAGACACTGGGTGGCGGGCACATGGATGGGGAGCTAGTGCACAGCATGGCTGTGATAAATGCTCACATTAGCGAAAGCCAAGAGCATCAGTGTCTTAATGATGCGTTAGGGCCGGAAATGGGCCAGGCCTTGATCTGCATCAGAGTCAGCAGCCTGGATTCTGCCTGCATTTTGGGGGGGCGGGGGGTGTTTCATTTGCTGCTCAGTAACAGTGCAGGCTCTCCTGCTGCAGTGCCGAGCAGTGACTAAATATAGAGAAACCCTCAGCCCACAGCCACAATAACTTACAGTTGTTTGCAAGAAGTGAAGGGGCTGTTCATAGACCTGATAGAACATTTTAACAAGCAGTGGAGCTAGATTGGAGTCTGCCAGGGGCCAGATTATCTCCACACTCCAGCAGTTGCCAGACCAGCCATTCTAGGGAGAGGGAAGGAAAGCCCAGCCAGCCCCCAGGTGGATTAATCCAGAAATCACTCCTTCCTTCCTTCTCCTTTCCAGCCACCTCTTTCTCCCAGGCAGGGGCATCTTAAACGCCTTTACATGCCCCTTCCAGACTGACTCCCCCTGCCATTTATTTCACTCATCAGGGTCTGGATACTTTGCCCGAATCCCTTATTCATTTCCAGGCCTTCCGAGGTTGCACTCCTTGGATTCTGAGCTGCTCACTGATACAAAAGCTGTTAAGTATCAAAGGGGCTGAGAGTCTATTCGGCCCCCTTGGAGCCTCTTTCTTTCCCAGTGAGATGAACTTTTCCTTGGAACTTCAAGTCACCATCCCCTACAACCCCGGCTGTCACCCTTTCTGAGGCAACGACAGCTCTCCCTGGGGCACGGTGACCTGGGGCGGTGTGCGCTGCACGATGGGGTTGCACAAGAGCTTTCTGCACCACAGGGCAGTCCCTGCTGCTCTGGGCTTTAGGCAAACCGAGAATTACAAGGCATTTCCCGGCGAGGTGGTCGCCCTGGGGCTGGCTCCGTTTTTTATACCTTTCCTAGCTGGTGAGGACCATCCACAGTTTTGCCATCATCATCCGGCCCCCAGCTGTGAAGAGAGACACCATGAAAAGACACAGTCACCTTGGGATGCTGCTTTGAATTCAAGTTTTCATGCGTGACTGTAGTGCTGGGAAAAGGGGCCCGACTGGCAGCCCTTTATCAGTCCACAGGACACATGCAGCACAGACAGGTCAAGGAGCAGCTTCCCACACGCAGCCCGACCCTGCCCAGCAAGGCCCACCTCTAGGGCAGGAAAGGAGCTCAGTCGCCATGGCCATCATCTATCCAATCTGCCAACCAGGTTAGTGCCAGTTAAGTGCAAACCTGGGCAGAGGCCCCCAAGCGCTCGTCAGACAGGACCAGCTCTCAGCCATCTGGGAGCTGAGCACACGGCACTTTCCCATCCATCCGAGGGGGCCCTGGGCTCCTGCCCTCGTGTTCAGACCATGCTCCGGCTCTGAGTCCAATGGTTTGATTTGGGGTAAGGTTATTCTCCCCAGACACTCCAGCTCACAATGCACCTCCCACTCAGGGTGCCTCGGGGCTCCAGTTTCCTCTGTAAGCCTCACCTTCACACAAGGCTGGGTGTCACCGGGGGCCGTCTACACCCGTCTGGAAGCTGGCCGATTAAGGATCGGTCAAGCCACCTTAACTGGGTTTACCCCACAGCTCTACCTGGTTTTACAGTCAGTTTAGTTGGAGCAGTTTTAAAAGGCGCTAGAGAATCTCCCAAGGGACAGGCCCACAGACAGACTCCCATCCAGGGGCACTGAGTACAGTGTACTTCAGCCTTCAACAGCACCGACACAATAAAATCACAGCCCCACCCCTGAAATATGACAGGCTGCAAACCTCCACCCGGCTCAGCTGTGCAGGACTCCTGGCAAGGCAGGCTGGGGCAGGAGACGCTTGGAAAGCTTGATTCCAAAAGATATGCAGCCCAAGCCCGTGTCCCCATGGCCAGCTCCTGCCTTCCTTCCAGACAGGGCCTTGCTGAGAACACACAGACCCCCGCACACAGTGGCTGTGTTTGTGGTGTGGATTCTTCTGCCGCCAGGAGGAAACATACCACATGGCTTAATAAAAGCTCAGCCCCTGGGACACCAGGCCAAGGCTCCCAATGCAGCGCTAAGAGCCCCCTGGTGCTTCCCGCGGGATCCCAGGTCCGAATCCCAAACCAGGGCTGGGAGGACAGAAGTGTGGGCTAATGCTCCGAGCAATGCACTGGAAGCCAGGGCGCCAGGATTCTGCCTCTAACCTCTGCACTTCAGTTCCCATCCTCCCAGCAGGGACGGCAATGCCAACCCATCTCATGGGCCTTCACTGGGGTCTTCAAAGCCTTTTAATGAAAGCTAGAGATCTGCAAAGTCCTAGTGCATCTCTCTGGGTATCCCCGTCTCCTGGACCAGACACCAGGAGAATTCCTGCCCCTGGCCCCAAACAGCTGGTGTGTCTCCAGACCGGCCGTTCCTTCCAGCAGACATTATCCCACCAAGGAAAGGGGGAAACCTCCCTTGAGCGTTTTAATCTCGTTTAAACGTGAGCACACAAAGGGGAAAGGTGCTATGGGTTTTGGTGCTCACGGCCGAGCTGCTCCTTAGAAGCGGAAGGGAAGGACGGGAGCTGGTGTGGAGGGAACGGGGCAGCAGCCCCGTAACAATCAGACAACCACATCTCTGATTTTGCCAGTACATCCCGGGAAAGGAGCCCAGCACCGGGCTCGGCACCACTCACGCTAAGGGCAGTTGTGCCATGTGTTTTGGCAGGACCTGCCCCATGCCCCTTAGCACGGTGCTCTGGGCTCACCTGCAGCTGTAGATGTCATTGATCTGATAGTGCTTGTTGAAAGCGATAGCCTCCATGCTATCTGTGAGGGGCCCATCCAGGACTCGGATGCCTGCACAACAAAGGACAATTAGCATGACTGTAATGGATCATGTTAGTTGTAAAAACAGTGTGAACCAACTCCTCGGCAGGTTCCCAGCAGGGACATCTACGGTCCCAGCATCAGGCTAAACCGGTTCGCTTGCGCCGGGAACAAGGCAGTAACCGGAGATGGATTCCCTGGACTCAGGCGAGGGCTTGTCAAGCCACCCAGAGGCTCGTTCTGGGCTAGTGAAAGGAAAGCCCAAGCCTCCCATTTACAAACTGCCAGAGCCCCTCACCCCACGGCAAGGAGAGGCAGATAAGGAGTCTGCCAGTGAAACACGAGGGGCTGCTGCCTGGAAGCAGCGTCCGGTCGCTGGGTGATTTGCACGTCTCTGCTCTGAACTTGGGAGCTGGAGTAGGAGGATGGGGAAGGGCGGCAAAGGGATGAGTGAAGGGGAAAGGGTGGGTCAGATGAGACAAAAGGCCAAAGTCTTGACCTCCTGGGGTACGTCCACACGCGCTGGGAGCATGCTGGGGAGACAGACTCACACAAGTGGGGTTCTAGCTGGCTAGAAATAGCAATGTGGACATTGCCGCACCAGCTCGTCACACAAGCTCAATCCCGCCCCCGCCCCCCGATCAGGTGGCTAGCCCGAGCCTCCACCAGGGCTGTAACAGCCACGTGGCTCTCTCTCTCGCTTGGTAGAGTGAATCCCACTGCCACGAGTCTGTCTACATGGGCTGGAAGGCTCAATCCCAGCTGCAGCACAGATGTGCCCTTGGGGTCCCCAAAGATCCCCTGGTGCTTTTCACTAGGACTGAGGCATCCTGGCCATACTCCAATTCAGACAATTCTATTCTGCCTCCCCAGCCCCCCTATAGTCTCAGCTGGAGACCGTATTTTTTAAGCCACCTGTCCTAAATTGCTGTGCTGTGCACTGTTACACAGCTGATGTGTTCCACCCCAGACACAGCTGTAATGCAGCAGTGGGCGAAACGATCCCATTATCTATAGGTTGCTAAGTATTTAGGGATCCTTTAGGCAGAAGCGGATATGTATCTGCTCAATATATTATTAATCAGAAAGGCTTCTAAGCTGCAGGACCACCAGATTTCTGTGATCAAGACACTGAGTATTTCACAGTAGAGTAACCCCGACTCCAGAGGCTAGATTAAAAACAAATGAAATCTTAAACTGGACACATGCTTTCAGGGAACCAAAGAGTCGATAGTCAAATGGTATTGCATCACAGTTTAGGTTAGCAAATAACGTTACAAATGGAAACCATGCATACGCCCGAATTAAAATCTGTATCACCGAGGAAACACCCACCAGTTTCCGCTCCAGGCCGGTGCAGCACAAGTGCCTTATTTGCTGTCCCAGTGGAACAGTCCCCGCCCCAGCGGCGAAGAAGTCGAATGAAAGCAGCACTGGCACTGCACCTCTCCCAGCTCTCTGAAATCCAGCCCTTGCACCAAGCCATGTGTGGTCTCAGGACTGCAAGTGAATGCTTGGCAGAGGGAGACGTCCCCTGTCCCACCCCTTAGCCAGAGGCTGATCCGCCTGGTTCCCGCCTTGCTTGAGCTGTACCCAATTCACAGATTCGGGCAGGTTCAGATTATGGTTTGATCACTCTTAGCAAGCACAGATTCCTGAGGAATAAACTGAGAGTGCAGCTGGCTTTCCTCGCCTCCTCTCCCTCCAACCCATGGGGTCAATTTATGGCAACACTTCATATTGTTTAATTTACTATGCCCTAGAGAACAAAATCTGGCTGCTGGCACCCAATTTAATTACTATAGTGACACTCTGCACATCTATAGCACCTTCCATCCACAGAGCTACTGCAACGAATGGGAGAGACATTCATTTACGCTCTCACCTCCTCTGCAAGGGACACAGCTTCATTTCTCCAATGGGGAAACTGAGGCATGGAGAAAAGACGTGTCTTGCCTGAGGTCACCCTGGCAGAGCTGGGATTAGATCCTCCCTACGCCCAGCCCCATGGTTTAAACCACAGTCCCATCCTTCCTGTTGCACTCTGCTAAATAAGCTCTACTTTCCAATGGCAATGACCAAAACCTCCAAGCCAGGGTGGAACCAGGCAGGTGCACATTACAGAGGGGCCCTACAGCAGTGCACACTTACTGAGGGGCTGTGCAGAAAAAGCCATGGACGGGGGAACTGCTCCAAGAAACAGAACAAATTAACCATGTAGGACTTTAGTCTCCTCTTTCGGTTCCATTTTACTACCACAGCATATGGTCTCCCTGGTTTTACCCTGCACCTCCAGAGTTCTGGCTGGTGCTAAACTACTGGTGTTCATGGGACATTTGGATTCATTCTAAGGAGAGCAGCACCATCTGCTGGACAGAGTGAAAACACAGGACTATTAAATTCATAGGCATCCAGTGGGTATGTCTGTACTGCAATTAAACACCTGTGGCTGTCCCATAGCAGCTGAGTTGGGCTCACGGCTTGGACTGCCGGGCTATGAAACTTCAGCAGAGCGTCTGAGCTCTGGGACCCTCCCCCCTTGCGGGGCTAAATTCTCTCACTGAAATCAATGGGCATCAAGGTGGTTTCAGTACCTACTAAAACCAAAGGGCAAAGTCAAGGGGAACCGTTTCCCTGGTTTTGCACAGAACAGATGTGCAGCCACGTCTGTGCACATCATGTCTGCGGAGACGAAGGGCTAGGTGACCAGCAAGGTCTGTAGGGGATGGTACACCACTTCACTTCACTGGAATCACAAGGTGCGGAAGGATTCTGGGAACCAAACTGCTTGCCACCAGCGTGCACGTTTATCCAAGACTCGTTTCAGTCGGAGCAGGAAGCTTTTGGCCCCGTTTGTGAGTGGAAAGCACCAATGGCCAATGCAAGATTCACCAGCCAGCCTCTCGCACGTGGAGTGGGGCCTCTCGCACCATGGAGACACTGGGGCACAACCACTTTCAGAGCTGAAAAGAAACCAGACTTTCTCCAAACCACCAGGTGTGTCAGTGGCCCTGTCTGATCATACTGGCTTCCTGGACATCTGCACGAGGCTATAAGTCCACAAGGCCATAGCGTAGTTGTTGTAGGCAGCCAGGGAACTTCCCAAACATCAACCGAACTTACACGTGTAGGGAACAGCCGCTCGAGCAACACAGAAATGGGTCCAAGCCAACCCACAACATCCAAACACCCCAAAACATGGGGGAAATGAGAGATCACTGATATTTCCCTTGCAAAAATGCTGACTAACTCACCAACCTGACTCAAACCGCTTGGCACGGGAGCAAAGCCAACACACGCCAATCAAACCACCCCTCTAGACAAGGGGACAATACACAGCAGAGAGGACTGAAAAAGGCACCGAACTCAGCATGCAAAGGTGGCATACCTGCAATGCGGCTGCCGTAGGCAACTCCCACGGCACAGATGCCGTTGTTTGGGACAGCTGCGATTTCACCAGCGCACCGGGTCCCGTGGTGGTTCCCATTTTCGGCGTCAGGGCGGGGCATAGGGTCGGGGTCATTGGAGTTCAAGTCATAGCTGCCTTCAGGGCTCTGAAACAGACCAACAACCGTAGCTTAGAGGTCTTCTTTCTTTGGAGAAAGCAGGATTTAATACCACGTTAGCAGGCCTGGAAAGCATAGGCTGAAGACTTAAAGAACGCAAAGGCAGGGTCCATGTGGGTTAGTGACCAAACCCCATTATGTATCACTGTGGAAGAGTATTAGCAGAACCAGCGCTGGTTTCCTGATGGGCAGTGGAATGGCAGTCACATTTAAAGACATTTTAGCACTTAGAAAATATGTCCTTCTCCCCATCCCAGCCAGTTCACAGCATGCCCAGGATTCCCGGATAGTGTCCTCTCTGGTTCTGCTTTTAAGTGAGTCTACTTCTCTCTGTGATTGCCAGCTTCTTATCTACACCGGTCAATGACCAGGTGTGCTTGAGAAACATGGTTTCCATTTCTTTCTTTGTCTGGAAGCTGGACACAGAGGGCAACACACAGCCGGCTGGCCTCTGCCATGCGATTTAATAGGCATCTTCCTAGCCACTGCTGGGACATTCACCCCTCCCCACGTAGCTGCTCTCTGCCCAGCCTGCCAGTAGAGACAGGGAATGTCTGCAGCACCCAAAGCCAGAGCCCCTCAGCCAACAGAAATGATTGCAAACAAAGGCAAAGTGCCCTCATTTCACCCTGGAGCAGGGAGCAAACATGACCCCCACTTCTCCCTCCACAGACAAGGGAAAGCTCCTTCCCGGTGAGCAGCCCTGGCTTTGCCTCGCTGCTTACGGGAGCAGCTTGTAAGATCTCCAGGCTCACCTGGCACAGCAGGCCCCAGACATCTGATACTCACTAGCAGTCTGTGCAGTGTTCACGTAGCCTCCTGCACACCAGAGACACGCCAGTCCAGTCAGCTACTACAACCAGAGTGCAGGAGCCTCCGGTGCCAACTCCCGTCTCACCCATTCCCAGTGACCGGCAGGGACTGCGGGAGAGGACTAGCATCAGTGGCACAAGAGACACCTCCAGGTGGATTAAGAAGTGCTGCTGCTAATGGGCTCTGAGTCCTGTGAACAGCCACGCGGCTGCCAGCTACAGTGGAGCTACAAGGGGAAGAGTTTCATGTCTGGGCTGTTCCTAGGCCACCACTTGCTCTGGCCTCCTGGCTGCTCTTATCTCAGACCCAGCTGGCGCATCCCACTCCAGAGCCAGGCTGTGGGGGTACTCACGTAATTTGGCTGTATATCTTGGCTGGTGTGCTCCACGCCATCATCCACGACCACGACGGTCACGCCGCGGCCTGTCACGTTCCGCTCCCACACGCCCGTCACATTGATATCCTTTCCCGGGGTCCTCCGATTGTTCTAAGCGCCGGCAGAAAGAAGGAGGGATGAGCAACAGCAGAGCTGGGGCAGCGGCTGAGGAAGGAGGGTCGGAGCGCACCGGGATCCTGGCTCCCAGGCAGATGACAGGAGCATTTGCTCTCCGCCATTGCTTAGGGAAAGGCATGAAGCTGATGGCTGGGAGTGCAAGAAGCCTCGTGACCGAGTCCCTATGGGCCTGACTTTCAGAGACGATGAGCACCTAAAGCTCCCAATGGCCAGCTGGAGCTGTGGGAGCCCAGCACTCCCAAATCAATTAATCAATCAAACAAATAAGGCCTTAAACTGGTATCTATCCCCTGCAGCAGCAGGAGGGCTTGGGAACTTCCATACCAGTGTGAAACGCAGGCCATTTCCCCAGCACAAAGCTTTGTCTGGCCTCTGCCACCTCCCTGTTCCAGTAAGAACCAGAACAGGTCAGTTTCTCACTCTCCCAGCGCAGCTGATTTCAAGTGAGCACGCCACTAGTGAGAGGCACTGGATCACCAGCCCTAGGAGATGGGAGTACAACCCAGAGTGAGGCAGGGCATTCCCCCGACCTGGAGGAAGCACCTCCAAGGATGGGACAGGACCTCATTGCCCTATTTGCCAAGCATGCCAGCCAGGGCAGTGGTTTGGCGACATGATCACTTGTGCGCTGGGAACTGGGCCAAACAGTTCCTTTGTTTCTTGGAGTTTGTTAACGAAAGAAAATCCCTTCAGATCTCCAAGAGGCCGTTCCCCCCCCCCCCCACCGGTCGCCCCCCATTTCCAGGCAAATCCCAGGGCTCACCCTGCCAGCGCTGCAGCGAGATCCCACAACCGCTAGCACAGGAAGGACACTCACCAGATGCCACTGGTTGGGGTATTCGGGGTCATTAAAGTGCAGGCTGCGTTTGGAGCGCTTCAGAAGCTTCTGCTCAGAGTGCCACCGCACGCTGTCATGCTGTGCAAATAAAGCCTCTACCGATCTCCGTATTGCTTCAGGTCCTCGTTCTGTCTGGCCATTTGGTTGGTGGGCGAAGAGGTAATGGCCCTTTAACTCCCCAATCCGGCCCAGGTTCACCAGGCCTCCTGTCCTGGCCAGTTCGTCTGCCTGTCGCTCCAGCTCCTCCTCACGGGAGGACAACCCCGCTGGCACATTTAAGTGCACGGCCCAGGTTAACTCTCCGGAGCCTTGAGCCATCTCCTGGGTTTTAGCCCCAGGCTCGAGTTCTGAACCATGTGCAAGTCCATTTGGCATGAGCAAGGGAATCCAGGCTGGAATCAGCCAAAGGCACGTGTGGATACACAGTGTAGCCTCCATGACAGCACTCCATAATGGCACCTTCCTCCTCCAAGGCGGCATCAGACAAGCGGGCTGCAGAGGGCAAAGACCGAGAGTGAGAGTCCTTCACACAACTGACTTAGAATGTGCACTGGGTTTGGGTGCTTCATCCCCGATCACATAACTGAACATCCCCTGGACCAAAAAGCCCCACATCCCTCCTAGAAGCTCACCCTTAAAACAAAGCCATGACTGCACAACCCTTTGGTACGGCAAGGGCAGCACCAGGCTCCTAGAGAAGTGTTTGTGTGCTGACTGTCACGGAGTTAGTCGCCTTTCCAATGTTAGATTTGGAACTGAATATGCCACACCCAGCCTAGGAGAAAATATCCTGTCATCTGGCAGCCATGAACCCATTGTGGGCGAGTGAAATTACTGCCTGCCAGACAAACTGCTGATTTGTATCCTGGGATCATTGACCGATAGGCAGATTCAACCCGAGGCGCAACATGGAAAAAAGTCCCCAGCCTTGGGTTTCCTTCTGAATGCTGCTGAATGGCAGAACAAAAGGACAGTTTGCCTGATCGTCTCCTCTTCTGGCTCTGCTCAGACAGCGGTGCCCCAGACTGCACTGCAGGGAAGAGGCACGAGGCTAACAACACAAAACTACACAGAAACAAAACATGACAACACCTCTGTAGTTACGTCAGATGGACACATTGGAGATCCAGATCCTTCTTGGAAAGTCTCCTTAAACATGCTCCTAGCCTGTCCCCAGCAGAAGGAACCTCTCTGTGATCCGACTCTCACCTGCTCGTAACCTGAGGCAGCATTTCAAACTCCACAACCAAGGATCTGAGTTTGGGTTTGGGTGAAATGTCACACTGAAAGCCAGTCCCACTTCACGCAGGAGTGAGAATATTCATATCACCCCCCGCCCCCAACCTCTGCATGCGCCTGGGCCAGTGCATTAATAGTCACTAGAGCTGTGTGATACATCCCCCCACCAGCAGTTAGTTGTTAACAATTACACAAGAGCTTCCCCCCTACTCAGTTTACAAGCATGTGAAATAAGTCAGTGGGGTGCATTCCTGTCAGACACCATCAGCAATTAATGCTCACGCTGGCTAAAGGACCAGGGAACAGGGCTGGAGCGGCAAATTAAAAAAATAAATCATAACTTATTGTGAAAAGGGAACATGAATGACTGTAACAGGCTTTTTGCTTTTAGCTCATTAAAAAGTGTAATGGAGATAAGAGATCTCACACAAACAAATCGTGAAAGCTTAGTTTCAGGGGTGAACAAATCAGACAGATGGGCTGCTACATGGCAACATTTCATTGTCCACTGCATTCCCGTATCTCCATTATGAAGTGATGCACCACAAGCCAGGGTCCAGAAGCCTGTCTGCAGATTGCAGAGGAAAGGGGGGTTTCCGTAGTGGCATGTTGTTGCCGGAGGCCAAAGCCGAGCTGCTCACTGAAATATTACACTAAGCGGCTGAGTCAGAAAAGGTCACACAAGTTCACGGTTCATCTGCCTTTCCCAAGTGCTTCTTTTAAGCTCCAGGAGGCAGACTCTGCACAAGCAGACTATGGTCAAAAACAAACAAAAAACAGCTCTACTATCTAGCCCAGGATCCTGTCTTCCAGCAGCAGCCAATGCCCGGTGCTCCAGCGAGAATGAACAGAACCGGGCAATCAGGTGATTCATCCCCTGCCCACCCTGGCTAACAGTCATTGAAGGACCCATTCTCCATGAACTTTTGGAACCCCATTATCGCTTTGGCCTTCACAACATCCCCTGGAAATGAGTTCCTGTGGTTGACGCCGTTGTGTGAAATACTACTTCCTTATATGTGTTTTAAAGCTGCTGCCTGTTCATTTTATTGGGTGACCCCTGGTTCTCGTGTTACGTGTCCTGCCCTCGGTTTCCCTTTCTATCTCAAGTCTTTCGGATCAGTTTCCAGTATTTCCCATTAGCACACCGAGTGACAAAAACACAATCAGGCTGCGGACACAACACCAAACCAACCAGCCGTGTTAGATCGGGGGCTCGGGAAAAGAACTCCTGGGCTTCTTTCCCAGCTCTGCCATGGACACTGTTCCAACAAGGGGTTTAGTAAGGTTTGAATTTGTTCAGTAATTAGAAATCAACTTGACTGGATATATTAAATAATTAGTTGATTAGACAGCACATCACAGAAAGAGTGTAGATACCACAGTCTGTGAGAACCAGTCCTACAACCGGCCACAGGCAGCCTGTGCTCTTTGCCTGTGCCAATGACCTGCATACAGCCTAGCACAGATAGGCTGTTTAGAAGTTTCGGTTCCTATTGGTTCCTCTTTTCTTATACAAATATAGATTACTTTTAGTCCATTTCCAGACTTTTATCATATTGCATAAATTTTCAACTGCATAATCAATAGCTGCTGCTTACTCATTTTTGAATTCTTATCTACTGCAGTTAGGACATTGCTTGCTCATTTAAACGGTACAGCTCTGTGTCAAAGGTTATTTTTCTGAACAGTTTTAGCAAATCAGGACTTCTCACTTTTTTAACGTTTCTGCAAGGCACTCTGATAGCTAGCTGTCTTGTGAGCCAAAATATCAGGCCTATGAAAAACTGGCCTATCAGTTACACTCAACCGTCCCGTCTCCTCAGTTTACCCAACTATAAAATGGGGATGATAGTTAGCCACCCTACAAAGATTTTTGAGGCTTAATTAATGTCTATGAAATGCTCCTTGAATGCACTTAGAAAATACAAAAAAAGAAGAACAGGAGTACTTGTGGCACCTTAGAGACTAACAAATTTATTAGAGCATAAGCTTTCGTGGACTAGTCCACGAAAGCTTATGCTCTAATAAATTTGTTAGTCTCTAAGGTGCCACAAGTACTCCTGTTCTTCTTTTTGCGGATACAGACTAACACGGCTGTTACTCTGAAACTTAGAAAATACAGAACATTCTTAGTAAATGGTTAACTGAGGCAATACCTATTAGCCAAACTACTGCTACATTAATGAACAGCTTCTCTTTGAAACTCACTCACTGACATCCACATGGACAGGACATGCACAGAACTAATAACATGAATGATCCTCTAAGTTGACAGGCCTCAAGTTTTACTTATTATTTACCCTCTATTAAATGGTTTGTTTGAAGTAAAGCTATAGTTATTCCAGGAAAGCACTTGCATGATCTACCCTTGAGTTGTTCATACAGTATGTTTGAAAAGTCCATGCATGTAGTTCTTTATGCATACCCACCTGCAAGAATGAGTGTTAATGTTCTCTAGTGCCTTGCGTATAACTGACAATCAGAAGTACCCCCCAAAAAGTCTGTATTGGCATATAAGAGGACTTCACACCATCTGGCAGCCCTAAAGACTTTACTATTAGAACTGACCATATCCACGAACAGAAGTTGTACTCATTTAACTGCAGTGGTTGAATATCAGCCTTTAGTTCAATTAGTGCAACTTCCATGTGTAGGCACACCCTTAAAGTCATCATGCCGAAGGCCTAGGAAGTATCATTGCATTTCTCTCATGCTCAGGGTTAGTCATGGGCCCCGTTTATCTTGTTTCACTGTTTGTTCTGTTCTAAACTGTAAGATTTTGAGGTGCAGTTAGAAAAGAAAAAGAACTCAGGAAGACCTGGGGGTGATTAAACCGGCAACATCTGCTTGCTCAGCACCTCAAATGCCTAAACTCTGACTCCATGACACTCGAGAAAATCAAACAGGCCTAGATGTTGGGAGAGGGAAACATGCCAAGAGCTGGAGAGCGTGAGAACGAAGTGTGAACAGCTCAGAAAGTGGTAGATAGTAGTTGGAGGAAATGTACTGCAGATTGAAACTGCTAACTCAGCACACGGGATGCCTTCAGCCAGGTTTCTATCCTACTTCGCCCTGAGATTTACGTTCCCTTCCTCATTCCCTACCCCAAACAGGGTATTTTTATATGACTGATCTCCTCTAAGGAGGAAACTGATGGTTGTAAATTTCTGACCACACCAGCTGCTAAAACCTTCAAAGTTTCCCCACTTCCGGAAGAGATAGGGTGCTGCTGAAACAGAGAAAACAAGCAGCCAAAGACAGACCACCTGACAAAACTACACAGAGGCCACTGAATAATCATAATTATGATAGATGATATTTTGATTTTTTATGAGACCTCATTCTCGGACGATCCCAAAGTATTTTACACACAGTAATCATTGGTCGCAAGTATCATCCCTGACTCATGGGGGGAAAAGGAGGCACAGGGAAGTTAAGTCACACAGCACATCAGTGGTAGGAGCAGGATAGGAACCCAGAAACTGTGACTCCCAAGTGAGTGTCTAGCTATTGGACAGCTATTCTCCTGGCTCCTTCCATGCCCAAGATAGGCAGGGATACATGACAGTGCTGCAGACGTGTCTTGGTCCAGCCCCCAGCAAATGGGACAGGGTTAGCCCCTTCAGAAGAGGGTACACTTTGCACTGTCCCAGCACCTCCTCCTAAACACACCAGAAGAGAGAGCTATTTGGGGACTGGAGGAGGAGGGGAGTTGGATAAATCACTCCTTTAAGGGAAGAATTAAATGCTGTTGTGTGTTCTCCCAAGGGACCCCTAACTCCCAGCTCTCCCATCTGCCTAAGCCCCCTCCCTCGCTCCCCTTTCCCCCGGCTTCCGCTTGGCCCCCTGCCAGACTCTGTCCCCACACCAAGCTCTCTCTGCCCAGTTCTTTCCTTTGCTCTCCTCACCTTATGTCCGTCCCATGCTGCCCCCTCGGCCTGGCTCCCTGAACCCTGGCCCTAGCCTCCCGCCTCACCTCATTCCTGCTTCCGACTTGGTTCCTAGTCCCTTTCCTGTGCCCCGAAACTGCCCCTGCACCCCACTGCTCTGCCCCTGCACCCCACTGCTCTGCCCCCAGCTGCCCCTGCACCCCACTGCTCTGCCCCTGCACCCCACTGCTCTGCCCCCCAGCTGCCCCTGCACCCCACTGCTCTGCCCCTGCACCCCACTGCTCTGCCCCTGCACCCCACTGCTCTGCCCCCCAGCTGCCCCTGCACCCCACTGCTCTGCCCCCAGCTGCCCCTGCACCCCACTGCTCTGCCCCCCAGCTGCCCCTGTAGCGCACCCCCCACACACACACCAGCTGCCCCCCAGCTCCCCGGTGCCCCCTGCTCTGCCCCCCAGCTCCCCGCAGCCCTCACCGTGCAGGGAGCCTCATAGATCGGGGCGGCCCGGGGCCCTCTCGCTCCCTCCCGGCTCCGGCGGCTCCTCGCCCGGTGGAGCCCGCACCGGCCCCAGGATACAGTGTAGCCGATGACAGGTGCGTCACGTCCGCCCGTCCCAGGATCCCGCCCCTAGCTCCGCAGCGGGAGGCGCGGGGTGCTCGGCCGGCGGGAGGGGGCCAGGGGGGTCCCGCTCCCCTGCAGCGCGCCCGGGCGCCGGCTCTAGGACCCACGTGGTCAGCGTTCGGGGCCCCGTATCGCCCACGGGCTTCGTTCTCGGGCAGCTGTGCGGGGCTCAGGCTGGCGGCTCTCTGGGGTCTGCGGCCACCGCACGGTCGGGGGGGCCCAGCTCTGGGGAGCCTGGGGGCACGCCTGGGGCGCCCCGGTCCCCTTGCTCGCCCTCCACCCAGGGGTGGCGGTTTCGTCCGGCTGTATTCCTGGAGGTTGCATCACCTGACATCAGCTCTAATTACAGTTTCATCTTTAATTGCTGGAGACTCCAGGGGTTGCCCCCCTCCCTCCATCCCTGCACCCAGGTCACTGCCACTCCCAGCGCCTCCCTGGGGCACTGGCCGCTCTCCCCACAGGCCTGGCCCTAGAGCCATCAGCCCACGGCGAGGGGGTGACGCCCAATGCCCACAGGTCACCGCGGGGGAAGGGTCACTCTGGGGTTGGGGTTGGGGTTGTCCCAGTGTCTTTGGACAAGACCTAATTCCCTGGTCAGACTTGAGCTGCCACTGCCCTGTGAGCCTGTGCCACCTTCCCGGGATCAGCTCCGGGTGTGCCCGCCTGGGCTCGCTGGAAATCCCATGCTTGCAACGGCAGGACTTCTATCGGTTCCCGCCCCGGGGCGAACTCGCTAGGGTGCCTGTAGGGTTCCCGCCCCGTGGGCGAGCTCGCTAGGGTGCCTGTAGGGTTCCCGGCCCGGGGCGAGCTCGCTAGGGTGCCTGTAGGGTTCCCGCCCCGTGGGCGAGCTCGCTAGGGTGCCTGTAGGGTTCCCGCCCCGTGGGCGAGCTCGCTAGGGTTTCTGTAGGGTTCCCGCCCCGTGGGCGAGCTCGCTAGGGTGCCTGTAGGGTTCCCGGCCCGTGGGCGAGCTCGCTAGGGTGCCTGTAGGGTTCCCGGCCCGTGGGCGAGCTCGCTAGGGTGCCTGTAGGGTTCCCGGCCCGTGGGCGAGCTCGCTAGGGTGCCTGTAGGGTTCCTGCCCCGGGGCGAGCTCGCTAGGGTGCCTGTAGGGTTCCTGCCCCGGGGCGAGCTCGCTAGGGTGCCTGTAGGGTTCCTGCCCCGGGGCGAGCTCGCTAGGGTGCCTGTAGGGTTCCCGCCCCGGGGCGAGCTCGCTAGGGTGCCTGTAGGGTTCCCGCCCCGGGGCGAGCTCGCTAGGGTGCCTGTAGGGTTCCCGCCCCGGGGCGAGCTCGCTAGGGTTTCTGTAGGGTCGCTGTCAATAGCGCCCTGTGACAGGTCCCGGGCCTGCCGGAGCCGGACCCCCGGCCGCAGGGGGCGCTCTCGGGACCGGAGCCAGCTGCGGCTGGCGGTGGCGCCGCCTCTTTGTCCCGCTCGCTGCGCCGGCTCCTCGGCGAGCGGCCCAGGAAGTGTCCGGCGAGGGGGCGCTGCTAGGCCTGGCTCCGGCCGCAGGTGGGTGCGCGGCCCGGCCCGGCCTCCGTCCCCCTCCGCTCCCCTCCCCTCCCCTCCCCCCCGCCCCGCTGCGGGGGGGCTCCCTCCTCTCCGCCCCCCCTTCCCTCCCCTCCCCCCCGCCCCGCTGTGGGGGGTTCCCTTCCCCCCCTCCGGCTCCCCTTCCTCCTCCTCCTCCTCCCCCCCCCCGGGGGAGCTCCCCTCCCCTTCCCCCCGCCCCGCTGTGGGGGCTCCCTCCCCTCCGGCCCCCCTCCCCCTCCCCTCGCCCCGGCGGAGCTCCCCTCCTCCTCCCCGCTGTGGGGGCTCCGCTCCGGCCCCTTCCCTCCGGCGCTCCCCTCCCCCTTCCCCCCGCCCCGCTGTGGGGGGCTCCCCTCCGTCCCCCCTCCTCCTCCTCTTCCTCCCCCCCGCCCCGCTGTGGGGGGTTCCCTTCCCCCGCCCCGGGGGAGCTCCCCTCCCTCCTCCTCCCCTCTCCCCGCCCCGCGGGGCTCCCTTCCGGGCCCTCGTTCCTCCCACTCCCCCCCGTCGTGGGGGCTTCCCCCCCCCCTCGGCCTCCAGTGGGGGGTGTCTGAACAAGCTCCCCATCTTCTGCCCCAAGAGCCCCCTTGGCTCCTGCCTGAGAAGCCCCCTTCTCCCCCGACAGTGGCTGCTCCCGCCTGCCCCCCCCACCTGTGGGCCCCCCCCCCGCCCCATCCAAGGAGCGGCTGCTCTGCACCATTCCCTGGGGGCTGCCTGCCCCTTCTCCAGGATAGCTAGGCGGGCCCAGCCATGCCCCAGCTCCCCGGGTTCCAGCCGGGGGGAGCCTGGTTCGGGTTTGGGTTTCGATGGCCCGGATCTCAGGGGCAGTGGCGGCTTCCAGCCTTGTCGAAATGGGTGGAGGGAGGGTCGGTCAAGGTGCCTTAACTTCTCTCTGCCTAATCACACCTTTTGTTCCGGATGTGGATGCGTTGCAACACCTTTTACCTCCCTTGACCAGCCTCGGGTGGTACTCAACCTGCCCCGCTGAGGTAAAAGGCTTTGCTGTGCATCTACGCCAAGAAGGAGGTTGTGGTTAGTTAATGCTCCCTGACCCATTTTTCTAGTGTAGACAAGCTCTTAAAGGTGTGGAACTCTGTGTCTGAATTCCATGGATTCCTCCCCATACAAATATATAAACTTCCGTGTCAAATATCCACTGAAGAATTTCAGCTGTGATTGAGTCACATTGGACAGTCCTGTATTGTGTATATTGCATGTTTGCAAGGGTGTCATGGATCAACCCCATGGGTCTGAATATTTGGTGAAAAGGGTACTGGCATCCTGCTTCTTCAGCAGTTACTTGTTTCCTCTTTCATACTTTGTGTGTGGTTGTCACTGACACCCTATTGATCTCTTTAGAAGATGATACAGTTGTAATTTTAGTGATTTTATCTTTACTTATCTGTTAACTAATGTCTGGTAATAATGACCCACAATGTCTGAAGATGCCGTATATAGATGTATTCACTTTAATAGATCCCAGGGATTCTGTTTTAAACAGGTTTGCCTTTGTTGTAATGTCCTATACTTTTAAAGTTATAAATAAATAGGAAATAGGAAATAAATCTCTCTAATGCTTCATGTTTGCATCTGTAAAATGGTGATAGCGATACATTCTTTTTCCGACCCTTTGTCTTGTCTGTGTAGACTGTAAACTCTTTGCAGTGGGGATTCTTATGACATGTTTGTGAAGCCCTTAGCACAAGGAGGTCCCTGCCAATATGAGGGCCCCCATGTGCTTCTGTAATACTAATGATAATTTTTAACTGCAGTGAAAGGACTATGGCATCAGAGCAAACCAAGGATGAGGTGCCTGTTCCTGAGAGATCCACTGCAGGCCAGCTGGCCCCACGAGACTCAGACCCATACAAAGAACTCGACAATTTGCCTGTGAGGTAGGGTGTAGGGGTGTGTGTGTGTGTGGTCGCTCGCTGATGGTTTGTGTAAAGAGATGCACAAAATCAATCAAATGGTTCCTTTTAATGGCCTCTTCTGCAAAAGCAGCACTGCCCTTAGCGGTAGAAGTCCAATGTGGTGTTAACTCATTGAACTAGCTTATTTTGAGACAGCATGTGAAGGGCATTGAGAGTGGGGAAAATTGAAGACCATTTCTCTATTAGTCCTTTTCTCCCTGCAGACCAGTGATGGGGATGGTGTTCTAGCTGTAGATTCTGAGTGGAAGTTTCTAAAATCCCTACCAGCAAAGAGAATGGAACTGATTAAAGAGTGTGCGATAAATAGAGCAAAGTATATCAGGGAGGGAGTGTGGCCTAATAGTAACTTGGGTCTCCTTGGTCTGAGATTTTCGCTCTGCCATTGACTTGCTGTGTGGGCTTGGACAAGTTGCTTCTCCTCTATCTGTTTCCCCAGCTGTAATATGAGAACATTGAACTACCTCACAGGGTGATTGTGGGATATACTTTTTAAAGCACTTTGAGAGACGTGGATGAAAGATGCAATCAGAATGCAAAGTATGGATTAGTATCTGTTTCTTTTGAATAGCATAAGTGACCTTTCTATACAAGAAAATGAGAGTGATCCCCTATCATTGGAAGCTGCGGATCATAGCCAACCAATAACAAGTGAGAGTACAGGAGATGCTCATTCAGGAGGAGCAGAAAGAGATCCTGCGATATTGCCGACCGATGCATCACTGCTGGCTGCAGAAAACAAAGGAGAAGAACCTATGCCCAGAGCAGTAGGGCACTCTGGTGCTGTTTCCAGAGAGGCGCAGGCGTGTTCCTCAAATGAAGAGCTGTATCAATCTGATTCAGAGGGTTCAGACAGTGCGGTAGAAGAAGAGAAAACCTTGCTGCCTGGGGAAAATCTGCAAACAGTTTCTCTGCACTTCCAGGTTGATGTCCATGCAGAACAGCAACATGCTACCAATAATTGCTCTGAAGGTGAACTGGAAGCGTCACACTTGCATCAGGCTAGAGGGGATGGGGATCTGGATCTGGATAGTAAACCCTTGGAGGTGCCACCAAATGGGGAGAATGGGATTGAAAACAGCAGAGTTGCGCAGGACTCAGATCAGGAAGCTTCATCCCAGAAGCCCTCTCAGAACATTGCAGTGCAGGTCAGGTACCAATTTCCTTATGTCCACGAAGCTTGAGTTTTCCCCAGCTTGTTTTTTTTGTTGGGGGGGATGGGGGGGAAGAGGGGGCAGTGTTGGGGGGTGGAAGACAGAAGCACTGATTCCCAACTGAGAGCCTGCTGTGTGCACCAGGCAAGCTCTTCTGGTTTTCTGCTCATTTTGTTTGTTTCAGGCAAGTAAATGCTTAACAGCTCCATAGGGCCTTTTAATCTTCCAGTTCACAGTATGTGATGTGGCACAGAGAATCCTGTGGGAACTCTTCCTAGAGATGGGATCCCTTTTAAAGTCCAGTAATTTTCTTAGGTTTGGAACAGTCCTTGTTGTCCTTTGCCAATATGTTCATGCAATATGTGCCTCTTGTGGCAGGAAGAACTAAAGCTTCTGTCTCTATTCTGGATGGTTTCTGGTTTCCCTGGTTTGTAGAGGTCATTTTCTAGGCTCCCTGGAAGGGCTCTGTCCTTGGTAGGATGTTACAGATGTCACCCATTTTGTAGGAGGGAAGGATGTGAGGATGGCAGATAGCATAGAAATGAGTGAGCTGGACTGCAGGCACTCCCGATACAAAGCAATACGTGCCTCTGTACCTTGTAAAATCTGTTAGTGTGTGCGTATTGTCTTTTGTAAACAAAAAAGAGGGTGGGGGAATTATGAGCACCAGCTGACCTGAGCACTGAGTCTGGTCCCAGTCATGTTGCCCAATTGTCTAATGTTGCTTCAAGGCTGATGAATGAAATGGTGTCAGGGCTGGCTCAGGAGACAACTAAAAGTTCCTCTCAGAGTGGGAAGTGACTGTGCATGAAACTATTGTTTGCACTTCCAAAGAGCTCTAACCCAAGTAACCATTTCTACCTTTGCAGACTGACTTCAAGACTGCTGATCTGGAGGTGAACACAGATCAAGATATTGAAAAGAACTTGGTGAGTACTAAAGAACAGCCAGTCTTGAGATTAGAATAGGGGACTACTTCTCAAATTCCTGGGTTCCGATCAGAGATCTTTTACTGATTCTGTCACTGGGCAAGTTACTCAGGCCTGAGGAGCCTCCATTCTCTGTTATCGGGTTTGCGACTCAGTGAAGTCAGTGGGAACTCTAGATCCCAACAGGACCACTGAAAATGAGGCCCTAAATCTTCTCCGTTTACTTGCGGGTAAAATGACATTGGGCGTGTCTATACTGCAGTGTAGCTCAGGATTGAGGCTCAAGCCTAGCCCCCTTCTGTCTTTGCCAAATCATACTAACCCAGGGTCCTGGGATCCCATGAGGTGGTGGGTCTAAGCCAGGACCCAGGGTTCAAGCCCTATTGCTTTTCAGTGTAGACACAGCCCCGCTGGACTCATCCTCTGAAAATCTGCCAAAAGTATTCCACAATCTCATGGGCTGACTTTCTTTGTCCCTCTGGACAGTCACGTTTTCCCACAATGCACCATGAACAAAGGGCTAGAACGCTAGGAAATCTGGGATATGCAGGTGATTGAAGTTGGCCCTGCATAATGCGGTATAAACTCTGGAGCCTCAATTTGGGACCCAGGGTTCAACAGTTCCTCATCTGAGGTTACAAATGTGTCGACACTCAAGCCCTAGGTTAACAAACCCAGAGTCTGCTTACACTGCAGCGTAGCTATACCCATTGAGACTTCACTGATGTTGGTAAAGTGCTTTGAGATCCTGTCCAAAGCGCACACCATGATGATGTGATAGTATTTGTATAACTGGGCAGTTTTCTGTGCCACTCGTTCTACATGTGACATACCCAACGTGTGAGGCAAGGAGGATCCTGGCAGTTTTTCTTACAGTATGATACCTTGGACCTACCTTGATTTCACTTTGGCCGCAAGGCAATTGAAATACCACTGAATTATTTCTTTCCAAATCTCCCTCACCCTTGCTCCTTTTGAGCTCCTTTGCTTCCAGAGAGTTTGACAAAACCTTCGTGAATTGTCATAGCACTCGTGTTAGGTTGGGAAACATTAATATCCTATCTACAGCTGAAAAAAATTGCACCCCGGAGACCTTAAGTGAAT
This sequence comes from Malaclemys terrapin pileata, assembly GCF_027887155.1. Taxonomy (NCBI): domain Eukaryota; kingdom Metazoa; phylum Chordata; order Testudines; family Emydidae; genus Malaclemys; species Malaclemys terrapin. The sequence goes on from NC_071519.1 coordinate 33,453,938, forward strand.
TTCCAAAAGGTAGTATCTAGAACCCGTGAATCTGATTCCTAGTCCCCCTCTGCTCTAACCACTAGACTACTGCCTCATTTAAATGGCAACTTTACAGTCCTGTAATTAGTTGATGCCTGCTCCAATGATACGGGGGTATCTGCCTCTTCTGGTCCAAGAGGGCCTGTGCTTTTTGACTGGGAATCATACGAACCATGACTCTTCACAGCCTGCATCTTGCCTTTTCCTGAGCTTTTATACCCTACTGGGATGACTTGCTCTCCTCTGATTGCATCAGCACTTGGTACTGCCTGACAGGTCTGTCTGCATCAAAGAGAATGATGCAGTAGGAGAGAGGAAACAATTACCTACCCTTTTATCCATTACAGGGTAAAATGATGTCTGAAAGGGCCTTGTTGAAGGAACGTTACCAGGAAGTGCTAGACAAACAGAGGCAGGTGGAGAATCAACTCCAGGTGCAGCTCAAGCAGCTCCAGCAACGAAGGGAAGAAGAGATGAAGAATCACCAGGTATCAAACGAAGCACTTTTTCTCTCAACATCCAGCCTGCCCAACACCGTTCACAATTGTACTGCTAAACTGGGGTAATCCAGTGACATGCTTCAGGGCACAAGATGATGCTTGGAGAGGTCAGGAAGGGATTTCTCTTATGGGGAACATAGCACAACTTGCCAAGTGTGTTATGTGGGGATTCTTCTAATCATCAAATATTGGTCACGGCAAGAGTCAGGGCAAAGGACTTGTTTAGATGTCGATTTTTTCCGAATCTTTAATCATATGGACTACATCTAAATAAACAGCATCTCATGGACCGGTCTCTTCCTGTTCATGATCTCCTAACATCCCCATGACAATGACAACAGTAGCACTAGGGAAATATTTCATGTATGAATCATAGGAGCTGGAAACAAGGAGAGTTAGCACTGTGTGACCAGTCAGCTCTGGCCCGCAGCTTGAGAGCCATTGGATTAGACCAATGGTTCTCAGCCTCTTCTTTCATACTGTGACCCCTTGTCAGAACAGAAAAAAGCTTCAGCACATTCTCTTATCTAGATTTAAAGAAAGGGAGGAAGGTTATTAACCCCTGACACCTGTTTTGGACCTCCCACTCCTCCCCACATGAGAACCTGCAGCGTAGACCACTCATCTGTCTTGTGCAGCAGATTCTAGTTTCTTGTTCATAATCCTCAGCCCATTGCCTTGCATGATTGATGATCTAACATTTATCTTTTAAAACCCTTTTGTGGCACGTGTAATTATCCACCCAATTAATTGCATCAAGTTCAGAATTAAAAAAAACAATCTTGTGGTGAGCTTATGTTCTTTATTTGCTTGGTGCTGGCTATGCTCTAGGAGATCCTGAAGGCCATTCAGGATGTGACGATCAAACGAGAAGAGACTAAGAAGAAGATGGAGAAAGAGAAGAAAGAATTCTTGCAAAAGGAGCAGGATCTGAAAGCTGAAATTGAGAAGCTCTGCCAGAAAGGCAGAAGGTATTCCTGTGGGAGAGCAAGTGTTTGTTGAAGTAAAACCGTGTATGATTGAACCCTAGGGCACCTCTGGTTAGTTTGATGCACTAGGTGGAGAGTGCATCACCATGTGACCTTTTTGGACTGTCAAAAGTATCTCTAGCAGTGTGTGTGTTAATATATTCGGGGAGGTCTGTTCAGGTTTTAAGCAACTCGGTCTGTAGCTGATCTAAGTATACAGAGGCTCCCCAAAATGAATGTATTTTCAAAGAGACAATGTTGAGGTTGTTGGCTGTAAATGCTGACTGATCTTGACGCAGAAGACCTACAGCTGAAGCCCTGAGTATTTGGGGTCACTCAGTCCTTTGGTGCTTTGCCATCTTGGTGTTGTGGCCCAATTTCAGTTTGACTGATGACTCCCTGTCTACCCAGAATTACCCCTGTGCATGCTTTGCTCAGATGCTGCATGGATGGTGCCCTATAGATAGCTAACAGTTTTGGGTGGCCGAGTTGTTCCTTGCTGCTCGCCCTGAGCTGCTGTGGAGGGTTGAGTTGGGATGCACTGTAAAACAGCTGCTGTTCTTCTCTAGGGCCAGATGCTGCTTGCCTTTCTCATGCAAACTGCCTCACTGGTTCCAATGGGACTGTTACATGGATAAAGTGAGCAGAATTTGGCTCATACTTTGGGTTCCTTTTGGGAGAAGGGAGGGGATGATCTTACACTTTGGGAGAGAGTTTATCATCTACTGTCCCATGCTGTAGGTCTTATTTTGAAGAGCACAGTAATTGCATTTTTCTAAACCGTCCTTCTAAAACTACCTTAATAATAATAATCCCAAGTACCAAATCCACTTACTGTGTGTCCCTCTGCAAATAAACTGGTGCTTGGACAATGGCTTTCTTTGCACAATTTCATGATCTAGCAAAGATTATGCTCCCCTGAAAGCATCACTGGCATCCTTACAAAAATACATATGTGATTGATTTCTCAAAGTAGATCACTGTATAGAGCTCCTGACTTTGATGTGCTTTTAGTTCTGAGCCCTCTCCAGCGATAAGTGAAAGGCTCCACTCTTGCAGTAAGTGACTTGGTCTGTCCTTTCTCCCTTTTGCAGGTTACTGAAAGAACAGGAGGAGAAGGAAAATAAAATTGTTTCTCTAATCGCAGAGCAGTCTGATGAAAAGTAGGACTCTGTTTTTATAAAATGAGTTCTGTGGAATGCTCTCCTTCCATTCCCTTCCCCTTAATTCATTGGAAACATTAAATCACACACATAGCTCCAAAGTGAGACTTGCGTCACCTCTTTCCCAGTGGTGAATGGTGATGCTCCAAGTGAGAGGCTGATAATGCGGACTAGAGGCACGTGGGATAGGGTGCATGCTTTTTGTCTCCTCCCCAGCTCTGCCAATGCCCATCAGTCCCTACCTGTGTTATGCGCAGGCATGTCATGAGCAGAGACTGCCAAGTGCTTCATTGGTGTGGATGAGAATTGGGCCACACAGAATGACTTTGTCACCTCTACCTGTAACTGAACTTGTGCTTGCAGAGGTCTGACTAGTCCATTTATCCCATTGTGCTCTCATCTACTTTTGCCCTAATGCTGTTTTTAACTTTGGAGTATTTGTTCTGAGTAGAGACAGGTTCAAGCTTCAAAGTTCTGTTCCAGAGCCAATCTTGAGTGCTCAGATAATAGTGATGGGCAGTAATATAAGACCCTAAAAATAGAACTTCTTCAGAGTTCGGGCTGTTTGGATTAGGGGTTTTGATTCATCTGGAAGGGACCTCAAGAGGCCATTAGTCTAGCTTCCTGCACTGAGGCAGGACCGGTAAACCTAGACCTCCCCGACAGGTGTTTGACCAGCCTGTTCTTAAAAACCTCCAATGACGGGAATTCCACAACCTCCATTGAAAGCCCCTTCCAGAGCTTAACTAGCCTTATAGTTAGAAAGTTTTTCCTAATCTAACGTAAATCTCCCTTGCTGCAGATTAAGCCCATTACTACTTGTTTTACCTTCAGTGGTCATGGAGAACTGATTACAGTCCTCTTTATAACAGCCCTTAATGTGTTTGAAGACTGTTCCCAGGTCCCCCTTCAGTCATCTTTTCTCATGGCTAAACATGCCCAGTTTTTTTTAACCTTTCCTCATTTGTCAAGTTTTCTAAGACTTATCATTATTGTTGCTCTCCTCTGGACTTTCTCCAGCTTATCCACTTCTTTCTTGAAGTGTGGCCCCCAGGACTGGAGACAGTTCTGCAGCTGAGGCCTCACCAGTGCTGAGTAGAGCAGGACAGTTACCGCCTATGTTTTTCATACGACAGTCCTGTTAATACCCCACGGTGATATTAGCCTTTTTCACAACTGCAGCTCGTTGCTGACTTGCATTCAATGTGTGATCCACTAGACCCCCACGTCACTTCCAGGTCTTTCTAGTTCAGACATGTCTTTTTTTCTGCCAAACTTGGACATAATCTTGGCAAGAGAGAACCTTCAGCATAGTTAGGCGCCCCGCCCCGCCCGCCCCCACACACAGACAAAGAGAAGGAGAGCAGACCGTTCATTACTACCATCTTTGAACCCCGTCTTAGAAGGTGTAACTTTGAGGAACAAAAGTTTACAGGGATCTCCATGGCTGATTCAGTGGTGCCCATGTCGGAATAAGATGTTCATTGTCCTGCTGTGAAATGACTGGTCACTTGTACGCACCGACCCAGCTTGGTCTTGAGCTCTACGGCCTCTACATGTCTGATGAAGGTCATGGCTGCCATAGTCTGCAAACTGGGTGCAATCCTTGGGCTTCAGGCAACCAAGGAATGCACTGGCAGCTTACCAAATGTTTTGGCAGCTCCCAGGTGGCCAGTCAACATGTCTGTTTAGGCCCTAGTGTGACGTGTTCTGCTTTTGCTCCTAGGGAGGTTTGGGAGATGGAACTAGATAAGCTGAAGAACCAGCACAATGAGATCAATAGGAACATCCTGGAGGAAACGGAAAGGGCTTGGAAAGCAGAGGTTGGTATAAGCCGCCTTACTGCAGGGCATGGTTGCAAGTCATGGATTGATGCAGAACAGTGCATAGACCAGAAGTTCTCAACTAATTTACCATTGTGGGCCACGTATGCAGCTCTGTGTGCGTTATGTGGGCCACATCCACATAAACTACCTGTGTGGCCCTGAGAAGTCACATGGGCTGCAGCTGTGTGCTGACTGGGCCGCGAGTGGGCTGTGGATTGAGAACCCCTGGCCTAGAGTTAATAATCCTGGCAGGCTGAGAATGGCACCGTGCCTGTGTCTTCCCTGCAAAATGGGTGAAAGGAGCAGTGGAGTGGTGGCTCTTGGGATGGGTCTTGCTCTTCGCAGGGAGCAAGAGAAATTACTGAACTGTGATCTGCTGATGGATATTGGTCAGAATTGGGGCCCTGTTGTGCTAAGCACTGTGCAAAGTGACGAGCTCAACCTGGGAGGATGAACAACATGGCCTGCGGGAGATCATCAAGTACATGCGCTCGATGTCTGTGGTCTCTCTCCATTAGATATTGTCCTTGGAGAGCCGGAAGGAGCTGCTGGTTCTGAAACTAGAAGAAGCCGAAAAAGAGGCGGAGCTACACCTCACCTACCTCAAGTGAGTTCTGTGTAGGCCAATAGGGAGCGAAGTAACCCCGTTTACTCCTGTTCACCCCCTCCTAAAACCCCAACTAGTCTGTGCTTGAATGTCATAGACTTTGTTACAGCCAAGTGAGGGTTTCCTGGCCTGACGTCCTCAAAGCACTGAATGGTAGAGTTCCAGTTTTCCATGTGTTTTCCTTAATCTTTTGCTACTGCATATTCTTTCCTCTTGTCTGCTGAGCATCTGTCATGCACCAAATCTATTGAGGTTTGTGTGCTGTAGTTTTCTTCACCAGCATCCAGGAGATGCACATCTTGTGTCCTAACTCCCAAGCTGCACCACCTGAAGGTCTGCTCTCTTTGAGCAGAAAGTGGGTTATAGTTGCAATGGAGGGACAAGGGAAGAGGGGCAGGGTTGAGAGAAAAACGATGGGGAGTAACGTGTAAACAGGTGTCTCTGTTCTGCTTGTAGCTGTTCCCATTTTGCTACCAAAAAAACACGGGCTCAAATCCTCTTTTCCCTTTTAATTCTCCCTGTCTCTGAGTAGGTCAGCGCCACCCACGCTGGAGACCATACGACCCAAGCAGGAGTGGGAAATGAGGCTGAACAGGATACGAATGACCAAAGAAAGTGTCCGGGTAGGGTCTCTGCTGGGCATCAAGCAACCCCTAAAAATACTTAGGAGGGAGGAATGGGAACATGGAAACAAATTTAAGTACTTGATTGGGTTTATTTCTCCCCCCCCCCCCCCCCCAAGCCCCTTCACTGATTCTGCAAGTCTTGTCATGTGTTCTCAAGCAAGCCCTTAAATGATCCTTTGATTAAACTATTCGGGATTCCCACTGTCCCTGTTCTGTGTCTCCTACAACTCCAACCACATTGCCAACACTTACTGCTTAAACAGGTGATGGGAATAACTGCGGAACTTTGTCAATGAGCATGAAAACGGACACTCCCAAATGGCCGGGTGCTAATGACCTTGACAGGGCCATGCCTCAGCTGTGGTCTCACACCATAGAATCATGGGGTAGAAGGGACCCCCAGGGTCATCTAGTCTAATATGCAGGATTTGTTGTGTCTAAACCATTGAAGGCAGATGGCTCCAGCCTCCTTTTGAAAACCTCCAGTCAAGGAGCTTCCAAAACCGCCCTAGGCAGTTTGTTCCGTTGTCCTACAGTTCTTACAGTCGGGAAGTTTTTCCTGAGATTCAGTCTAAATCTGTTATGCTGTAGTTCGAACGCACTGAATTAGGGGACAGCTAAACACCGAGGAAAACTTTCAGATAAATTCAGAATGCTGCTCTGACCAATAGAAACTGTGGCCTAGAGTGTATAGTCAGTTTTGGGGGTTTTTGTGGTCTTCATGGCTGGCTGTATACCCAGATCCCATCTCTGTATTTGTCTGTGGCGTTCACTTGCTCTATTGTAAATACATGCTTTCATGTAAATATTCTAACCAAATACAAGGGGGCTGTTCTAATACACACCTATGATCTTATTTGCAATGAAATCTCTTCCTAACATAGTATCAGAGGGGTAGCTGTGTTAGTCTGAATCTGTAAAAAGCAACAGTGGGTCCTGTGGCACCTTTGAGACTAACAGAAGTATTGGGAGCATAAGCTTTCGTGGGTAAGAACCTCACTTCTTCAGGTTCTTACCCACGAAAGCTTATGCTCCCAATACTTCTGTTAGTCTCAAAGGTGCCACAGGACCCTCTGTTGCTTTTTCCTAACATAGGGCTTTTGAAGATGTTTGGTCAGCCAGGGGCTTTGTTTATGTGGGGCTGAAGGTCATTGCCTTGTGACGTTCTGAAGAAACTTAGCTTCTCTTTGTAATGAAGTCTCAGATTTGGTCTGTGATGTTATTGTGGCAATAACTTGGCCGTTTGTTAGACTATATCTGTTCCTCACATAAATAGCTGCACTACTTTCTATAGCAATGCAGTTGTACAATGATCTAGGCCCTGCCTGGCCATTCTATGGTGGACATGCAATCACTCAGTGAAATAAATGAGCATTGTAAAAGATGAACTTGATTAGATAGGAAACACTAATTATGGGCATGTCCAGATGGGTCAGGGCTTAGGAATTAAAAACAAAATGTAAGCAAGACAACTCAGGTAGACCTGAGGATCTGGCTGATATCTAACCTCAATAAAACGCCCTCTAGTACCTCATCGGCTTCTCCCCAGGAGGTTTTTAGGCTTGTTTCTCTTTTCTTCCTAAATAATGTTCTATAGTAAAGCTATTTGGTCCTGGACTTGACTCCTCTTGTGTCGTGTGTATGGGATTCACTTGAATGGATGTCTGAGATTGCATTTGAAAGTTTGTACATCACTCTTTCCTTTGGTTTGTGAGCTGTACTCCAGGGGCACGGTCCTCTACAGAAATGCAGTGACCCCAGGTTACCCCTCAGCACGGACTATGGATAGCTTGCCCTGTGCCAGTATCTGGAGTGCCAGTTTGTGCACAGGCCCCGTATGGCAGCGGGAGATGGGGCTAGGCCTGTACGTAAGCAATCATTCCTTTGCCTCCCCCGTACGGTCCAGTCCAGCAAAACTGTAGCTCTGGTAGGGTGCAGAATCAGCCAGCTGGTGCTTGATGTTCGGGCCCTTCACCAAGGCAGCCATGGCACGCCGCATGCTGGGAGTGAGGGAGACTCTTGGACCAATGGGGTTGGTAACATTCCCCCCCCCCCCCCCCTTAGGTATTTTTTTTTCTTCATTCTTTCTCTTAGGACCAGTTCAATGGTCACATCCAGCTGGTGAGGAATGGAGCAAAGCTGAGCAGCCTGCCCCAGATCCCAACCCCCGCCCTGCCCCCGCCCCCGTCCGAGGTGAGTGTCGCGCCCCAGATCCCAACCCCCGCCCTGCCCCCGCCCCCGTCCGAGGTGAGTGTCGCTCCCCAGATCCCAACCCCCACCCTGCCCCCACCCCCGTCAGAGGTGAGTGTCGCTCCCCAGATCCTGGCCCAGACGCTCCGTGTGAAGCGTTCCTGGTCACTCGTGCACGGGGCTTTTCTAAGGCTAGCAGAGAGCCTCGCTGCTGACCCCAGCAGACAGCTGCCTCTGGGGCAGGCTGGTCACAAACCCTGGCTTGGGTAGTGCTGTGACATGTGCATGTGTTCATGGTGTTCACCAGCTGCCTGCTCAGAAGTGACCATGCACCCCTGGTGATAGCTTGGCAGCTGCACTCATGTGACCGGGGATCTGTGAGGTGGGTTCCTTCCCACCCCCACGGTTTCATGTCTGTAGTCTGGGTGGAAGGAGTTCCTGGCTGGCTTCCAACAGGCCTGTTCTAACTGGTATTCTCTTCTCTCTCTCTCAGACAGAGTTCATGATGCCGGCATTTCAGCCCAATCCATCCCTTACCCCCAGGCTCCCGTTCCCCATTGGGCCGGTCCCAGTTCCCATGCTCATGCCCAGTGCTGATCCTCGGGCGCTCTCCTTCCCGCTCCTGAACCCTGTCATCTCCAGGCCTAATCAGCCCTCACCCCCTCTGCCTGCTTCCCAAGGGAGGAACAGCCCTGTATTGGCATCTCTTGTCAGCACCCACGGCCCTCACATGACATCTGCTGCCTCTATCCCGCCTCCGCCAGGGCTCGGAGGAGTCAAGGGTGCTCATGAGTTTCACAGGCCACAGCCGGTCGATAAGCTGGAAAAGATCCTGGAGAAGCTCTTGGCTCGATTTCCCCAGTGTAACAAGTGAGTGTCCCTGCCTGGGGTGGGGCCCTACATGTGGGGAAGCGGCTGGACTTGAGTCTCTGAAAAGGTGTAGCCAGCAGTGCCATCGGAGAAGCCCCAGGGTGTGTCTGGAGAGTGGAGCAAGCCCTGAGTATGTGTTTCCAGGAGTAGGGCCAAGCAGTGCCCGGAGCATTCCCAGCAAATAGCCTTGGGTCCTTTAGTAGCACTGTCAGCTCAGCAGCCGTAGCAGTACCTCACGCTCTGTGCTTCAGCTTTCCGTCTGCATAACGGAGAAGCCTCTGCCTCAGTCAGGGCTTGGGACTGACTGTGGTACCCGTTGGGAAATGCACTGAAGCCAGTGAATGACGCGTGCTACAGGGCTTCGCGGCGTTGGCCAAGGCCCTTCTGGAAGGGCTCAGAGACTGGGGGGGGAGGTGCCGTCTGGGCCTGGAATACAAGCGCGCAGTAGTGTTGCATTGCTGTGTTCTAACAGCAAGGCTGGCTGCTGCTGCTTGCCCTACTGCAGGGCTCTCGGGGTGGACATGGATTTTCTGGGTTCACTGGCGGCACTAGACTCGCCTCACCCTAAGGGAGCCCAGTATTTCCAGTGCAATGAGAGCATGGTCCCAGGGGAGGGCGCTCCCTGGGTGACCTTGGGCAAATCACTCGATCTCTGTGCCTCAGCTCCCCACCTGTAACATGGGGTGATAGCACTGCCCTGCCTCCCAGGCGTTCCCCGGGGATCCGAGCATGAGAGGTGGGGCAGTGCCTGGATACCACAGTACTGGAGCCATACGTAGGCCGATGGTGCCCTATTGTCCAAGTGCTGCAGCCGTCCTTTGGAGGAGAGGATGGCAGTTAACGGTACCTGTGACTGACCTCAGCGTGCGGTTGGGGAAAGGCCACGGCTGACTCCAACCTGTGGCAGCATGTCGGGTCCCTTGCTAGAAGGGGTTCTCGTTGCCGTGGTGAAACAGACCTTCCTGCTGACTGGCACCAGGGACCAGAACTTGTGCCCCAGGTGCTCCTGACCTGCTCGCTGTCTCCTCAGGGCCCAGCTGACGAACATACTGCAGCAGATCAAGACAGCGAGGAGAACCATGGCAGGGCTGACCATGGAAGAGCTGAATCAGCTGGTAGCAGCGAAGCTGGCCGAGCATCAGGGCGCAGCAGTGGGCGCTCAGGTGGGTCAGCTGCATGAGGAGTGTCGGGGTCCAAGCGGTGGGGGGAGGGGTCGTATTGAAGGAGGCAGCATTCGGCTCTTGGACAAAGCAGCCCCGTGGCAGTTGGTTGGAGTTCGTCAAAGGAGGGCTGGGCAGGAGTGAACTAGAACATGGTTCTGGTCTGTGCTACTGTACAGGGCCGTTCCCTAGGAAACAAGTGGCATCCACAGAGGCAAAACCGGAGCTCCCAGCTTTCCATCCTGGGCAAGGAGGCGATAGTCAGAGTCCAACAGGTCCCCTCCCTGCTGGTCTCCATCACCCCTGTAAATACCCTGGGGTGACTTCAGCGCTCCCTCTAAAACATGCCTAATACCTTTTATCATCTTTGCTAACAGCCACTTGGCCGAATCAGGGCCCCCATGTTTCCTGCTCCTCTGCCCCAGATCAGCGCCCCTATGTTCCTGCCACCGGCTCAGGTGTCTTACCCAGGGACACCGTCACATGTAAGATGTTCTTAGTTACCTGGGAGTTCCTGCATGTTCCCCAGCACGGCCTGCAGGGGGCTGGGTGCACCTCAGCAACCCTGTCCCACAGGCTGGGAGGCACCCACAGTGCGGGCTCTGGGCTCTCACCTTAGACTGAGGCGGGAGGGAAGGGCTAGGGGCACAGGCACCTCGCCATCTGCTGGCCATGAGCACTCGGCAAAAAGGGAAGGAGTGAAACAGCCACCACAGCAGGGACAGGTGAGGGCCTGAGGGAACGTACTGGAGTGGGGGCTGCTCGCGTACCAGAGTGCCTGGGATAGGCAAGCATGCGACACTGATGTGGGGCGGGAGAGAGCCCAATCGCGGTATGAACAAGCTGCGCCCTGAGGGAGAAGGTCTGATCAGCGCCACATAGCGGGTACGCTTCCCTGTCCCCAGGGTTTCCCCATGTAAATATTCAGTGCTGGCAGTGCCCCCTCCGCACCTTCTTAGTGGGGGTGGGGGCAGGAGGCACTAGTGTCTAGCGGGATGTGGACCCTGGGGGACGCAGGATGCTTAGAGCTGGGTCTGGTGACCGAGCTTCTGTGACTCTCATTTCTGTGTGCACGCTTGCTGCTGTGACCCAGGCCCCCGCTACCTGTAAGCTGTGTCTAATGTGCCAGAAACTCGTGCAGCCCAGCGAGCTCCACCCGATGGCCTGTTCTCACGTGCTCCACAAGGAGGTAAGTGTGGCCTGGGACACCGTCCTGCCACTCAGCAGGGGCCAGCTGCTTGGCCAGGAAACGCTCTTACGTGGCTTGTGTGGTTCCGGGTGCTAAGCCTCTCCCTGGGCCGGGGAGCCAGAGCAAGGCACAGGAGTCCCTGGGAAATGAGGCTCCTAAAGGAAAGAACAGTTTTTCCTGGGGCAGGTGAAGTTAGTGAGCCAACCTTTCCGTGTTCTTTGCCCCGGGCCATTTAGTTGCGGTTTCTAAGAATGCACAGTCCTCTGATTCCTGCTCTAAATGCTGCTCTCTGGCCCTCTCCGTGTTCTGCTCTGGTGTAGGTCAGGGCCAATGGCTGAGCTGGCCCCCATGGAGTGTGCATCGCTGTGGGAGCTGTGACTTGTTAACTGGGGGGGAGGAGAGGCTGATCTTAGTGCTGGTACAGGAGTCATCTCAGCCCTGGTTCACTAGGGTGAAATGCAGGGGGGCAAAGCCCAGTTGTCTGCCCTGTGTGGCTAAGGAGGAAACAGGAAGGCATATAGAGAGAGAATGGTTGCTTTTTGTGTTAGGAGAACCTAGTGATCCTGCCATGTTAAAAAGCTCCCTGCTGTGGACTTGGTCCCCTAGATGCAGAAATCTTAATGGTGCACTCTGGAGCAGACCATCCCTTGGGGATAGCGCCCCGAGCCAGCAAGATACTGGTAGAATTTCTGTATAGCACACCACCTTCGTGTTGGGCTGGTGGCTCCTTATTGACTCTCTCTTTTTCAGTGCATCAAATTCTGGGCCCAAACCAACACAAATGACACTTGCCCCTTTTGTCCAAGTCCTAAATGACAGCCACTCAAACAACGCATCTGTGTTGGAGACGTCGCTGTGAATAGGCAGGATCGGTTCTGAGATTTCTACAGTTCTATATTTATACAACCATGTGTACACATGTACATTTTTATTATATAGGTAATGTGTGTATAGAAAGTCTGTATACATACGAATTCATAAATAAAAGTATGTATATTATGCATAGATTTGATATCGTTCCTCCTTTTCAGGTCATGCTTTATAGCCTAGCTGTCTTCATGGCTTTCGTGTCTGTCTGTCACAAGATGCTAGGCGGGCCGAGCCGCTCTGCAGTTGTTGGAACCTGGAAGGAGCAGTGGGAAATGCGGTTCTTCGGTACCACATTGGGCTGTCTGGGCGGATACCTTGCAGTGGAAGAGCTCTGCAAGCCGAGGCTCTTGAGATGAACAGCCCAGTATTCAGTGCTGGCCTCTTGGGGGAAGGGGAAGCTTAGTCTAGTCATTGGAGTGCAGGGCTAGCACGTGGGCGACCTGGGCTCTCTACGCTGCCCTGCGGGGTGATTTGGGACACGTTACTTCTCTGCCTGTTTCTCCACAGGGATCACACTGCCCTATGCACAGGGAGAGACTCTGTTCCTTGGATGAAAGCACTATCCTGATAGGGGCTGGGCCTCGTGAGCTCCAGATGTGATCCCATTTCTCTCCCACACCCATCTAGGCCACAGCACTTCCTGCTCCAGTGGGAGAAGGCCTGGGCAGCTCACAAAATAGGTTTCCTACAGTCGTGTCATCCCGTAGTACCTCCTCCCTTAGGTTAAAACAGGTAAACTATCTGTAGCCCAAGGGACCACGGCCGAAGAGAGGGTGAACGTTGCACACGGCGTCAAATGTGAATGCAGTCTGGGTAGGGGGACGCGCACACAGCAGCATCCTACACAAATAGTCGCAACCCAGCACGTGGAACTGGCCTCACTTAGCATGCTGTAGAATGTAGATGGTGCTGAAGCTACCATTAAATTGGCAATTCTCAAGCCTCCCGTGAAGTGGACAGCAGCAATGCAAGCTTCCCTCCTCCATCCTGCCAGTATCTCAACCCTGCCTTTATGGCTTGTTCAGTCTTTGACCACCGCTGAGCCCCCACCGCTGGTCTGTTTGTACTGTAGACACCTTTCCCTGTGCTGAAACCCCCAGCCTGACTCACAGGTATTGCTGGCCTGGGCCGGATTTGAGATGAGGAGCCAGGCTTCCTATCTCACTAGAGGAGCTGTTTGCAAAGCACGTCCTGCCAATATTCAAACCTTGGAACAAACTCACCCTAGCTGAGTCACTCGTCTTTGCTTTCTGCAGTTATGCTACTTGGGGGATTGCTGGCAACAGCAACTTCAAATATTAGTCCCAAAATCTGAGTTAATGATCATCCAGGTGTGCATGGAAATGAACTAAATTATTCTGCCTAATGCTGCTGCACTGTTAAATACCTGGCCTGAGCAGCAGCCCAGGGGTTGTTGGAGAAATTAAGCAAATAATTTAAACCTCCCACTACATCTGAGAAAAGCATGAGCTGTTAGTGGCATTTGTGTTGCAGTGTAATGGGTCAGAGGTTCTCCCTTGCCCTACCCCATTCCTGGCCCGTGAGCCATCCCCACCTGTTGAGAACGTACAAAGAGGGGAATGCTGAACTGATAACTAGAACTCCACATCCTTGTTACCCAATGCGCTTGCTTCCACCATGACCGTTGGGTCTTCCCAGGGTACCCGGGATGTCTGGGCTCACTAACAACTTCAGTGCATCTCACTGAGTTCTCCACTCAACAGGCACTTTTTACCTGCCCTTGCCCTAAAGAGCCCTCAGCAGCTCAAAACCTTCCACAACCCTCCCCCTGTCCTTCCTTGCACTCGGAGTTGCCCCCAGACAATGAACAGGTGGTGAACACAAGGCTTTTCTGTTTAATGTAATAATTTACTGTGTAACATTCATTATTCTTACATCGACATTAGGGTTACAGAGTATGGGCGTCTATAGTAGCCGCTGAGAGTAACTATCCCCAGTCCTCGTCCCGCTCCCCAAATGGTGGGGCAGAGCGCTGGACGCACGGTGTGGTCGTCGCAGGCGCTGTTACTCTAACCCAGGGCCCATGGGACGGGAGTTCTTCAGGAGATAACGCTGGCTGCGCTGCAGCTCAGAATAACAAAGCTTTCTAGACCCAATTTGCCCCCTCTGAGCTCTTCTTCCTCCATCGGGCTGGTGTAACCAGTGATCTCTACTGATTTCAATGGGAGTTAATGGTGCCCAGCACCTCTCAGGATCTGGCCCCTGCTTTGTAGATTCTGCACAGTCCTTGGGACAAATTCAGCACTGGTGTAAGCAGCTGCAACGCCCCCGAAGTCAATGGAAGTGTCACTCGCATGCAGCACGGCTGGGTTTGGCCCCCGTCGGTGAATTTCTGCACCCACACGGTCGTTTGAAAGCAGTGGTCCAAGCGGAGTGGGGTCCCGGAGGTGTTCTGGGCAGGCACTGGGGCGTGGAGGTTTCAGTTGCATAACTTCCCCCTGGGCTGGAGTCAGGCTGCTGCCTGAGTGCAGGACCAGAGCAAGTTCTGGGAACCAGATGGCGCTGGTAAAAGCAAAGCCTCTGTCTCTAGTGAAGTGGGGAGACACTGGGCTGGGGAACATCTGCTACTGAACCAACTTCTGCTGCTGAGAGGACACGCGTTGGAGCCACACAGAGCTCTTCTGCAGGGCTGACCTGTCGGTAAGCTCAAAAGTGTGTCTGTCTCACCCACAGATGTTGGTGCAATAAAAGACATTACCTCACCCCCCTGTGTCTCTCTAATCCCTGGGACCAACACTGCAAACAACAGTGAAGTAGGTTGATGGTGGGGGTGGGGTGCTGCAGCTGGGCCCACAGTCAGAGTTCACTTGGCCCAGCCAGTTTGTAAGGTTTCTGGCTACGCAGTGCAGGCTTCTTAGCGAGTGATTCACTGCAGGGACTCCTTGCTGCTTTCTTTGCGGGATATTTAAGTAGAAGGGCCACCGGACTGTCCCTGCCCGTTGCTTGTCACTCTTTATGCTGTTAATTCTCTCACGCTGGCCAGGCCAGTCTGTGCTGCTGGGGAACGTTACCCAACAAGGTGATTCTTGTACCTGCCTATGCTTGCTTTTCTCCTCCACCAAGGCTCAAAGTTGGGCCTACACTCCTTGCTCCTGCCCCTTGGAATTCCCCAGAGCTCTGTTTAGCCTTCCCTCGGGGGTCATGGCAGCAGCTCCTCTCCCATCAGCCCAGGAAAAGTAAAGTGGGGTCAGGAGATTTGCTGTTGTCTGAGCCACTGCCATATTGGAATCAGCTGGGGCTAGAGCTCAGGGTCAGTTACTTGCCTTCAGGGCAGAGGAGAGCCCTGCAGTCTGCCCTCCATCTTGCGCTGTCTTGCTGCCCTTGGAACTGTTCTTGCACCGTGCACGGGAAGTTTCCAGTAACACTGCTCCCACCAGCACAGCCTCTCTGGATCCCAGCTAGCAGGTGAGACGTCTCCACTGAAGAGAGGTTTTTCTCTACCCTCTTTAGGAGTCAATGGTTCCTTCACAGTTGCAGCTGCCCCTGCACTTCCCTTGGACAATGAAGCTAGTGCAGAAGGGCAGGGTGTGGTGTTACTAGTCGTGTGTGAGGTACACCTGGGATCTGAACCCCCACCTCCCAAGCCCCTCTGCAAAGTGAAACGTTCTGCATTGCTCCCAAATGGCCCAGCTTTATCTTGCTGGGCCATTTAGTGGCACATTAAACCCCAGGTCCCCCTGTAGGAGCTGCATCAGCAAAGCTCTGTAACAAGCACTACCCAGGCTGGGCAAATGTTCCTACAAACAGCTAGTTTCCTCGGTTGTCTCCTTCACTGGGCTAAAAGCTCAGGTGTTTGCGGTTGGCTGAGTGCCTTTCCCTGCCCAGGCTGCTCTGTACTTTTCAATCTCGCCATGAAGGCCTACCCATCACCTTGTGCTGTGGCTAGGAACAGCAGTGTTACCAGTTCCCCAGGAGGAGTCGCCTGCAGGATTAAGTAGGAAGAGAACCCACATTGAGAAGGAACAAAGTTGCTTTTTAAAGCAACAATTAGTACCAGAACTGAAGCACAATGTGCAGGCCTTGTTTACTGGGATTCAGGAGGAGGGGGGGTTCTTCTGTAGTAGGAAAACCGCCCTGAACAGAAAGGGGACAAGCAAAACCAGCCTTGAGCGATACATTTTTTTAGGTTGCGAACCGCTGCTGTGTCCATGATCTAATTTCACCCCCCACAACCCAGTGCCCCCATCCCTTTCACCAGATATATTACCAGCAATACATCCATCACCACAAATGCCAGATCACCAACGATCCATAAAGTACTTCCATCAGACAAACCACTGCTAAGCACCCCTGACTTGCAGCCTGGCTCCTTTGCCCACAACCAAAGCAGGGTGCTTAAAAACCCACAAACCCCCTCAGGTTGGGTTTGCAATGAACTAGGGGCTTTCAGCACTAGCATTAAAAATATAAAAATATGTATATATTGTACAGGCAAGAAGCATTCAGTATTGGTACACTCACATACAGCACAGCCTGCTACGTACACACGCTGCCCTCTGCTCGAGCACAACATCCCCGGCCCTTTGCCATTATAAACAAGGAACATTAAGTACAACCATGTGTTTCAAACACACTAATGATGATGATGAGGTGGCTGCTGCACACCCCCCAAAATAACAAGCTATTTAATGTGGTGGGCTGGGGCACTGCCTTCCCCCACTGCAGCCAGAGGCAGATATTCCAGGAGGAGCTAATCGCCTTGGATGGTTAAGTCCAGCACAGGGAAGGGGTTTTCCCCTCTGGACCAGGTGCAGTATGAGGCAATCCTGTCTTGTGCAGCACACCTTCCATGCAGGGGCTCCTGGAAGAGGCGACCCGCAGAGGCAGCTCTGGCTTCCCTGGGGCTTTCCCAAGCAGGCCGGGTAACAGTCTGGTTTCGTGGCTTACACACCTTCCTTGGCTGCTGGTCCTGTCCCAGGGCTGGGTGCCATCCCGCCGCAGCAGAGGCTGCGATTCTCCCCCTGGTGCTGCAGAGCGAGGCCCGTTGAAAGCTGCTGTGTGCAGCGCTTGGCAGGAGAGTTGGGAGCCAGAGCAGGTTCGGCTCTTTCCCATGATTTGCAGCCCAGGCAGAGACGAGGGGAATGGATGGTTTGCCCTGCCCCCACCTTTCCCCAATTCACTTCCCAGGGCCAAAGAGATTGAAAAGTGGAGGAACATTGTACCCCTCCCCCATTCCTTCCCTGACCCCAGCAGGGGCTGCCAGAGCTGCCCCCTTAGCGGCACTTCTCTTGGGGAGCGCAGGGAAGTAGCCGTTCCCTAGGAGCTGCAGGACGGGCTGGTGACTTATCCCTAGGTCAACTGGTCTAAGCTGCAAGCCCTGGAGCAGAGACCCCCCTTGCAGCCTGAGGCGCCCAGACGTCACTCCACCAGCCTGCAGCGAGCGGCCGGTCTCCAGCCCAGGCATGGACAGCTCCCCTGGAGAGAATGCTCCTCGGCCCACCTAGGCAGACCCCGGCACTCATACCTGGGACGGCTGTCCTGCTCCCGTACTACACCATGGGATTGTGGTGGCTGCACACAGTGCTTAATCTGTGCCGGACTTGCCGGGGGCTCGGCAGTTCAGAGCCCCGGCACCTCTGGGTTTGTCATGTCAGTTCTGAAAGTTAAAAAAATTGCTTGAGCCTCGGCACCTCTTTCATTACCAATTAAGCACTGGCTGCACACGACAGCCTTCAACCCCCCTGTGAGGAGGGGGCTGGCCCGAGGGGGGCCCCCAGAGCCGGGTCAGTGAGGAGCAGAAGAGATGCAGGAGCCAGTTGGGGGAAGATCCGTTCTCTCTGCTCCTACTTCACCACGGCCAAGGGCCCTTGAGATGCAAGTGGTCGAGTCCAGCTCATGCAGGCAGCCCACGGGGATGGGATGAGGGCGGGTGGGGTGGGGAGCAGGGGGCTGCAGCAAACAGGACAGTGACACGCGCACACACAGCACTGGATGGCATGGACCCTCCTGAATGCCATTGTGTGTCTGTCGCAGCGATGCCTGGCGGGGGAAAGGGGAGCTGGGTGGTTAGGCTGACTCGCTGCTAGAGGCCAGGCTCACCGCAGCTCCTGCGCTCTAGCTGAGAGGCCCAGTCCCTCCCGACGTGGGAGTGAAGGTGCTATTGGGTAGGCCTTTCCAGTTCAGAGGTCTGAAAGGGGCACCTCCCGGGAGAGGAGGCCCAAAGCTTGACCCGCCGGCATTGTACATTAGTGGCTGCCTGGGGAGGAATATCCCCTGGATTCTAAATGGCTATTTCAGAATCTACCACTGTTCACAATGTTTGAAAACCCAAACTATTGAAATGTAATGACCATGGTTTATGTAGGCCCTACATAAAAACAATGTTTTGGGCTCCCTCTGCAGCAGCAGCAGCGGCTAACAAGCAATGCTCAGACCTGGGCTGATTCCTCCACGGACTCTGGGGATGTGTCTACACTTGGTTGTAAACTCAGGTCTGGGGACCTGGGCTGTGCACTTGGTGTTTCCACACTGCGCTGTAAACCTGGGCTGACAGCTGCTGCACCCGCCTCTCCCAGCCGTGCTCCCGGGTCCTTGCCGCACGACACAGACCGTCTGACTCGGGCCTGAGGCTCTGAGCCGTGTCCACACCGCAATGTAACAGGGCTTGGACCCGAGCCTCCGTAGGGCTCGGACCCACCCCCAGCAGGGTCCTGAGTGCTGGCTGACCTGAGTCAGACGGGTTTTTGTGTGGACGGAAGTGGGACTTGGGCTCAAACGTGAGTCAGAGCCCGGGCTTAGAGTGTGGTATAGGCGTACCCTGGAGCACAAGGGCTGCGGGTTGGCGAGGCCGTATCCCGAACAGGGAGAGGGAGCGAGTCCACGTTGGCCAGAGACCAAAGGGGTTTGATTCCCAGGCTCTCCGGGGCTGCTGCACGCAGAGGGGAGTTAAACAGCGAGCAAGCTTCAATGTACTCCACGGTGACCTTATAAACCTGCCGACAGGCCCAGCGTCCTGGCCTGCTGCTGAATCTCACCCGTTGCTCCGGCGCTCACTCCCAGGGCAGAGCCAACGGCTCCAGGCAGTGTTGGCTGAGCCACTGGAGGGGACAGGGGAAGAACAGACCCGGCTCTGGCCTGGGGCAATGGCTGGTGCTGTTTCCAGCCCCAGCCAAACTCTGTGGGCAGAGGAGCCTGTGTGGATGAGCTCAGCTCACACTCTCCCTCCCTGCCTCCCCCCGCCGGCTGCTCCCTCGCGCCAGCAGAGCGGGTGTCACTTGAGCAAGGATATGTCGTCGGCGAAGTCGTTGTGGTCCCGCCGCAGGCAGCGGAAGCAGCGCCACTGGAAGACCATGAGGCACAGCGGCAGCATGAAGAGGGCACAGATGGCCGCCATGACGTAGGCGATGGTCATCAGGGTGGACTCGTCCGTCTGCGGGATGTTGTAACCGCAGTCCTCCATGTTGGGGTGCACGTAGGGCCCCTCCACTGCCGCCGTCCGGAACTCGTCATGCACTGCGGACAGGACCCCAGCTCAGTGCACCAGTGATGGGCGGCTGGCGTGGGGGCCGTGGCTACGCTTTGCTCAGCAGAGGGCAGCGCTGGCACCAGGAGGGAGACCAGGGCTACCCTGTATGCACAGGTCTGACGGTTCAGAGACAGCGTCGGAGTGGCACGAGTGGGCCCCACGAGCTCCCCAGCTCAGCCCTGGCCTGGTGGGGCCCCAGAGCTGCCGTATGAAGGATGAGGGCAGCTGCAGAGCTCCATGGGCTGCACCAACTGGGAGCAACTATCATTCTTGTCCCCTGCCCCCTCTAACCACATGGACCCACTGCTCAGCTGGGCGGATGCGTCTGCCCCACTGGGACCAGCACTGCCCCCTTCCTTCCTGCAACCAGGAGAGGGGAAGCTGGGTGACTCGGGGGGGGGGCTGCCGTGTCCCCCTCTCCTGTAGCCATCCCCTGCTTGCAGGACACCAGAATGAGCCAGGACCTCGGCCCTGTGGAGACGTTACCACCCGCCCCAAATGCCCTGCCAGTCCCTGGCTCTCCCCCTGCGCCGCACGCCCCGCCCCTCACCGTGGCAGGTGCTGACGGCAAAGCCGATCCGCTTGCGGGCGCGGTCGAAGACCACGTAGAAGCCTTCCATGATGACGGCGCCCATGACGGTGCCTGTGGAGGACTGGGAGATGGCGAACTTGTAGCAGTCGTCCTGGGACGTGGCCACGTCCTCGACGGGGCGCAGGTATTGCTGGAAGGAGACCAGGGGATGGGTGTTATCAGAGCCCCTGGGGAGCAGGGCGCAGAGAGCTCCAACCTACAGCTGCGTTCTGAGGAGCAGCCACCTCCCTGGAGCCCCAGCTCACTGGCCCGGGACTCGTGGCTTTACCACTCTGAGTCCAGGGCAGCCCCCTTCACTCAGCAACGCCCAGGCCAGCCTGGGAAGGGGCAGGAGAAGCGTGCACATGCAGGGCCCCTTATGGAGAGAGGGGCCAGCTCTGAGTTGGGAGCCCCCCGGCCTCCCAAATAAAATCCATGGCGTTTGGTGCTGGCCCATGTCCAAGGGCGCTGCTCCTGCGGACCCCCAGGGACTGAGCTCTGCGGCTCCTTCCCGCTCACACGCTCCCCGAGTGCTGCCTGTGAGCGCCCAGCCCTGGCCTCGCTCGCCCGCCCTGCCCCGTCGGGGACCCACCTGGGGTAAGATGGTGATCCGGAAGGACTGGTTCGTCGCCTCGCCCATCAGGTAGAGCGATATGACTGGGAAGATGTGCCAGGGGGTGGTGCCGACTTGCCAGCAAACCAGCTGTTCCCCCAGCCAGAAGCCATCCGGGAACTTCTCCGTCTGCCCCGGGGGGAAGGAGAGAGACCGTGAGACTGTGCTGGTGCTCAGTGACTCGGGCTAGACGGTGTCGGTGCAGGGTGTCCGTGGGGGGGACCCTTCCCTCCAGGGCGGAGCTGATGATGGGGTGGGGTGTTGTCATGCTAGTGACTCTTTTAGCGGAGGCACGAAAGGAAGGCCCTGCCGGTCTGTGCTCTGTGTCATGGCGCTCTCCCCAAGGCAGGGCTGCGTGCCCACAGCCTCCGAGCCGCAGGTCAGCTCACATTGTAAGTGTCCCACTTCCCCAAGTTTCCTTGCAGTTTCAAACGGAAACAGCATTCTTCACTTCCTGTCCTAGCCAGCTGCCACTTTTTACCCCAGAGGGGGCTGCCTTTCAGTGGTGGGCGAAGTGACCCCTGAATATAGTCTGCTAAGCATTCTGTGAGAGCCGGGTCACAGTGGCTTGGTCTCTGGGGCCCTCAGCATTCACCAGGGACCCGGCTGGGGACGGGAGGGGCTAGGGTTTGCCAGAGAGCGATACTGACCGAAGACACCGTTTTGATGGATTTCACTGCAGCCTCAAACACCTTCTTTGGCAGCCGGAGGTTGGTGGTCCCGCTGTCCACGATGCTCTTGTCGTAATTATACTGTGGGGGCGAGACGGCGAATGAAGCACCAGCCCCTGCTTCTCTCCTTCTCCGTGGGCCCCCCGAGGCAGCACCCGCCCTGCTCCCCACTTAGCTGCGCCAGACAGGAGGATGCCAACAGACTTAAACAACTGTTCCTGAGGGAGGCGGGGTCAAAGCCCCGGGCTTGGGCTGATGCCAGCTGAGCAGGTCGCCTCCCGCTGCCAAGGCGCCTGCTCTCCCCCAGCAGAACTTCGCTGGCTGCGTGGAGCCTGCCAAAGGCAGCCGGGGAGGCAAAGTACGGAGCGTGTCTGGCTGCAGAGCTCAGCGGGCAGTTCCCCGGCAGACCCTGGGCACAGGGGATTTGTCACATGTACTAATCCAGGGCCAGGCGTGTGTGCTGGCTGTGGGACCGGGACTGGCGCATGCACCTGGAGAAGTACTGATCTCCCTGCTCCGGACGAGGAATGGGCCTGCACACAGACAACTCGCCCCATTCACTGTCTGCGTCGTGCTGCTCTGGGCGAGGGGCCCCTGCGCCGCCTCCAACCTCCCCCCCTCTCCTGGGCACAACGGGCCTCAGTGTGTAGGGCCAGGGGGTGCCCCCATGCGCCGCACGGGTCTGCAGGGAGCCAGACCCACGTGGTGTGCGAGCTTGAAGCCCAGCCTCCCTGGCCACCATCCCTGCTGTGCTGATACGTTGGCCCCGTCAGTGCCACGGAAGGGCTGAGAATCAGGGTGTGCCGGGGGCTGGGGGAACAGTCCCCACTATTTCTCTCTGCACCTCCCACAGGCATGTGGCCCTCGCTCGTGCAGCCACGGACGCGTGGCCTCCCACCCCCGTCACCTCCTTGCAGTCCATCTTCAGGTCCTGCCCATTGATCTCCATCTTAACGATGATGACCTCGTAGTACCACTCCTTGCGGATGGGTGTGTACCAGATGCTGCCAACGTGGAGGGAGTGGTCCACGCCCCCGATGATCTGCAGCAGGGAGAGGGGGGTGAGCTGCCATCAGCCCCGGGAGCGGGGCACAACCGTGGGGCTTGTGGACAGGAGCGCTGCCAGCTTTTCTGCCGTCCTAGGCGGCAGAAGGTCCCGCCCTGAAATGCCGCCCCCCACAGAGGCAGTGGAAGGTCCCGCCGCTGAAATACCGCCGCGGTCACCGCCCCCCAAATTGTAGCGCCCTAGGCAACCGCCTAGGTCGTCTAATGGGTTGCGCCGGCCCTGCTTGTGGAAAAGGAAATGGGGAACCAGCGAGAACGCTGACTCTGGAACCAGTCCCCGAGGGTGGGTGGGGCGCTCTCTGCCTCGCGACCCCCTGGCATTGCTGCAGCCAGCGCCTGGCACCGCCCCGAGCCCAGGGTCCCAGCGCTGAGCTGAGCCCGCACACTCACCATGCTGCCCCCGACCGACGCCAGGGCCTCGGACTCGTTGGGAGAGAAGCCGGCCCCGCAGAGCTGCAGGGAGAAGATGTTGGGCACCCGGGTCTGCTTCACCAGCGAGTTGAAGAAGGGCTCCAGGGTGTCGTCAGGCTGATGGGGGACACAGAACCACAGAGCTATGAGCAGCCGGGAGAGACGGGGCAGCTGAGAGTGCTCCTCGGGGACCCCGCGGAGGCCTGGCTCCATTCCCCTGCACTTGCTACAGAGAGACCTGGTGTTGGGCTCCAGGTGGCCGACACGTTTCTGAAAGCCAGAGCCAGTTCCCCCAGGGACTGTGTGTGGGTGACAGCAGAGCTAAGAGGAGAGGGGATTTGCCCGCTCCAGCAAGGCATGCCACCAGCAGGGCAAGGAGCAGCCGGGAATTTAGGTCTGGCTGATGGCAGACTGGAAATATCAACCGGCTGAGATAGCCTCATCCCCAGTGTCTAGAGCAGCGTGTCCTGGGTCACTGATACAGCCAGGCCTGGGGGGCAGGACACGGGTTCTGGTCCCAGTGCTGCTACAGCCTCGGGCAAACTGCAGTCTCCCTCTGTGCCTCAGTTTCCCCTTATATAAGATGAGGGCAGCACTAGGTGGCTGCCTTGTGGGAGGGCTGGAGAAAGGCAGGGTGTTATTGCTCTCCTCTTTGCAGGGCTGGGTTTGGGGTGCATTGATAAAGCCAATAGCTGAGTGGCATGGGGCTGGGTTTGGGGGGCAGTGATAGAACCAATAGCCAAGCGCTGTGGGGCTGGGTATGGGGGCCAGTGACGGAGCTGGTGGCCGAGGGACTGGGTTTGGGGCGTAGTGACGGAGCCGGTGGCCGAGGGGCCAGGTATGGGGACCAATGATAGAGCCGGTGGCTGAGGGGCCGGGTTTGGGGGGCAGTGACAGAGCCGGTGGCCAAGGGGCTGGGTTTGGGGGGCAGTGATGGAACCGGTGGCTGAGGGGCCGGAGGGCTGGGTTTGGGGTGTAGTGACGGAGCCGGTGGCCGAGGGTCCAGGTTTGGGGGGCAGTGACGGAGCCAGTGGCCGAGGGTCCGGGTTTGGGGGGCAGTGACGGAGCTGGTGGCCGAGGGTCCGGGTTTGGGGGGCAGTGACGGAGCCGGTGGCCGAGGGGCTGGGTTTGGGATGCAGTGACGGAGCTGGTGGCTGAGGGCTGGATATGGGTTTGGGGAGCATTAACAGAGCTGGTGGCTGAGGGGCCGGGTTTGGGGTGCAGTGCCGGAGCTGGTGGCTGAAGGGCTGCGTATGGGTTTCGGGAGCATTAACAGAGCCAGTGGCTGTGGGGCAGAGTTTGAGGTGCTGGATGTGCTCCCATACACAGCAGCTGCCTGGCCCCTCCTAGGCCTTGTGGTGCTGAACCCCATCCAGGCCGGCGGCGCCGCGCTCACCCGGGCGATTTCGGCATAGGCCAGCCCCAGAATTCCTTCCCAGTTTGACCCGTTGATGAAGAATTTGTCGGACTCTGTGATGGCAGCGATGTTGGCGCGGACGGTGACGTTTGGGCCATGGGGGATGGTGACCAGGTCCGTCCCCAGTTCACCTTCCCATTTGCCCTGGGTATATGGCACGTAGACCCCTTTCCGCAAGTCCCGGTAGGTGCTGGACCTGCAACGAACGCCAAAGACAGGAGCAAGCCCTCAGGCTAGTTCTACTGGAGCATGGGAGGAGCTGGGGAAAGGGTGGGAGTGTGTGGGGTGGGCAGGGATCTGGGGGAGGGATGGCCATCTGGGCGGGGCCAGTGAACCCCTGGGATTGTGGAGCTGAGAATCGGTGACGGTGCAAATCTCCATGTTTATCTGCGAGTGGAGGGATTGTGAACTCACATGTATGAATGTGTGTGCGAGCAGACATACGTCTGGGCTACATGCTGGTGAAACTGGCCGCATGTCTGTGTGTCCCTAGCCCACCTGCACCTCCACAGTTGGACTATGACCCCCTCCCTGAGACACCAGAGGTGCCCAGGCTAGACTGAACTGTAGCATCCCCATAGGCCCCCTCTGCTGCTGGCCCCACCCCAAAGGGAGCCCCCCAGCAGCTCCAAATGCTCCTTCGTGTGGTCCCCGCACCGGGACCAGATTGCAGCTGTCAGTGTGCACAGGGCACTCTGAACCCTGGGGCTGATTCTAGGGCATGGGGGGTGGGGCTCCCCCTCCTCAGACCCTTGGGCCAGGGTCATGGGAGCACAATGGGCCCAGCCAAGGGGAGGGCGATGAACAAGCCCAGACATTGTGCCCAGTGGCTCAGAGGCCGGGCAGTGTTGTAATGTGCCGGGGGGGGACTCCTTTGCCCCACTCAGCACAGAAAGGGGCCATTGAGTCCCGCCCCAGCGCAGACGCAGCCATCATGGAGGCCAACCAGCATCTGGTCGTGTCGGCCCTGAGCCCGGGCTGGCGCCGTGCCCGGCACGTACAGTGTGCAGGAAGGGGCTGCTCTGTGCCCGGCTGCCAGGGAGAGGCCTGCACAGGCCCCCTCCGGTTCCCCACCAGGCCGGCAGCTGCCTGGGGTATCCCAGCGATGGAGCACGCAGGAGCCAGCCATGCGGCCGGCCTGGGGAGCGATTCCTGGGCCCGGCAGAGGCCCCCAGACGCTCTCCCAGAAGCAGTCTCAAGGGTGGCTCCCCGCGTCCAGGGCCTTTACGTCGCTCCAAACTCCCCGTCTGCAAGGTGAGGACAGACACGTCCCTTGGGCCGCCCTCTGCCTGGTCTACCTAGAGAGCTGGCTGGCTGAGCCGGGACCCTCTCCCGAGGAGCCTGTGCGGTGCCCAGTGCCGGGGTCCTGCTGCCAGCTGGGACCCTGAGGTTCTGCAAATAATGACACCAACGGGCTGCAGTGATGGGTGGCGTGGGAGGAGCAGTGGCAGACGAAGAAGGGGGTCTGACGACAGAGAACAGCAATAAACACTGTTCCAGGCAGGAGGCCAGATTCAGGTCAGTCAGCCGGCTGTAAATCCGGAGTGGCTCTGCTGCAGTGGATGGGCTTACTGCACGTTTATACTGGCATCCCTGGGCGTTGGTGCATGCAGGCCAGTGACCCCTCAGACCGGCCTCGGAGCTGGAGCTCGCTCTGTCCGTGCTGTGTGGAGCGATGGTTCATCTCATTACTCCATGGGCGCACGCTGGGGGCCCCGGAGCGGGCCCAGTGACTAAACCTGGCCATTGCTGCCAGCACCGGCCCCAGCCTCGTGCACCTGCTCCTTTCCTGCCCGTAATTCCTCTCCCCGGAGGGGAACCGCCAGGGCTCTGCGAGTGCTCGCGGGGGGCCACGGGGCAGCCTCGCCTCATGCAGCTCTTGGGGCTGAGCCCAGAACCGCCACCCTGCCCGAGGGGGGAGCCCAGCGAACCCCCAGTGGGTTCCACGCCAGAGAGAGCCGGCCCCTCGGGAGCCTCCTGGGCCTGCCCTCTCCGAAGTGGGATAACCAGCCGACCTGAGCAGCGGGTGCAGGGAGGGAGCATTCCTGGGGGCTGTGGTCTGAGGGCGATGGCTGCTGTCAGCTCAGGGCGTGATTCCGTGAGAAGCGGCTTCCGCAGGCTACCAGGCCAGGGACCCAGAGCAGCAGATGGGGCGCGGGGAGGGGGCACAGGTTGGGGGTGGAGAGGGGCACCGCGATCTCTGCTTGGGCTGCTGTGGCCAGGACCTCCCTTCACAGCAGCCCCCTCAGCATCTAGCTATGTCGGGGGCCCTGGGCCCAGCAGGCAGCCCCTGGCACTGCCACAGCTGGGGATGCTGGCTCAGAGCAGGGCCCCCTCCCCAAGAGGGGGAAGAGCAAAGTGGGGGTCCCATGGGAGTTGCTTTTTGGGGCCAGGGCGGTGGGTGCCCCATGGCTGAGCCACCAGGCGGGGTGACTGGGCTTCCCCAGTGCAGCGCCGCGCTCTGCCCCGCCAGCCTCTAGCACTCCGGCCATACTCACAGCTGTCGCTGGTAGTACCTCCGCAGGAAGGCGTGCGGCGCTGCCCCCACGGCAAAGTTACTGCTCCCCGTGTCCACCAGAATGTTCAGCTGGGGAAGGAGAGGGGGGAGCCACGTTACTTAGGAACAGGAAACGTCAGTGCTAGTAGCGCCCCACCCCTGCCTGGCTCCGTGGGGTAGCCAGCCCCTGCCATGGCCTGGCCTCTGGTGCGCTCTGGGCTGTTAATGCCTTAGCTTTTAATGTTTGCATTTATCCACAGGGTGGGGAGAGTGGCAGTGCCCAGATTTCCTCTGCCCACACCCTGTGCCCCAGGGGCCTCCCCGGTGCCCAGTCCTGAGTCCCCCAGCTCCAAAGCCATCTGGGAACGGCCCTTGCTGTCACTATTCCCAGGGAAGCCTCAGACTTCAGCTCTCCAGCCCCACTCCCTCCGCGGCTGTCTGCAATCAGCCTCTGCAAGCGGGGGGAGGAGGGGGTTGCTGCGGCAGGACACCCGACTCCTGCCACCTTGCAGGAACCAGCCCACTCAGCAGCATGGCTGGGCACTGCGGAGGTATCCACTTCCCTGCGGGGCAGGGCGGGAGAGCCAGGACTGCACCAAGGGCTCCGCATTACTCCGGCGGGACACCCTGGGGGGCGCCAGGCATGGTGCAGCCAAGCTCCGGGGGCTTAAATCGGAGCCCAGGGAATGGCTGGCCGCATCAGACCAGGGGTCATCCAGCTCAGGGCCTGCTCTGCCAGTGGCCGGCCCCGCAGCTGCACAGGGAATTCCCCCTCTAGGACACTTCTGGGACTCCAGGCCCCCTGGGAAGGGTCCCTCCCTGGGAATCGCCCCCAGCCACCCTCACCCTGTAACTCCTGCCCGGGCCCCCTTCGGGGCATTGGGTCCAGCGCTGATGTGGAAGGAAGAGTCCAGTCCAGTGAACCAGTGTCCCCACCTATGCCTGGCAGTGCCAAGTACTGGCTCAGCTTGACCCCAAGGTGCCGGGCAGGGGGGTAGATGGGCATTCAGAGGCACGAGAGCACAGGTCGAGCAAATCCCTTCAGTCACGCAAGTGAGGAGGGTGTTCCCTGAATGCCCCCCAGTCCCACACTCCCAGGGGAGCAACGGCAGAGCAGGGTGAGTGGAACAGAGAGAAGGAGATCAGCTCCAGGCCCTGGTGACATACCCTGCTCAGAATCCTTCCCATCAATTTGCACAAAGGGATCTGGCTACTGCCCCTAAACTCCAGGCAGACCCTTGCCCCCTTTGCAGGCTCAGCCCTTGCAATGGGGCAGGGGGAGATGCTCGGTTCCACTGGGTATCAGTTCTACTCCAGGGCCTCTGCCTGCTGATTTGCCAAGACCGCCTTGTCTCACAGCCCCCAGAGGGGCTTCTGCTCTTCATCTGCAGAGCCAGAGGGCACTTGTGCTAATCAGAAATTCACTCCGGCTGCAGCGGGGAGAGTTGTCCCAATGAAGCTCTGACACCAGGCTCTCAGCACTGCACCTCCCAGAGCAGGCTTTTCCTATTGCCACTGCCTCAGTGCGCTGCTAGCTCAATGTCGTGCAACAAACCACTGCCTCAGCGCGCTGCTAGCTCAATGGCGTGCGACGCGCCACTGCCTCAGCGCGCTGCTCGCTCAATGGCGTGCGACGCGCCACTGCCTCAGCGCGCTGCTCGCCCAATGGCGTGCGACGCGCCACTGCCTCAGCGCGCTGCTCGCCCAATGCCGTGCGACGCGCCACTGCCTCAGCGCGCTGCTCGCCCAATGGCGTGCGACGCGCCACTGCCTCAGCGCGCTGCTCGCCCAATGGCGTGCGACGCGCCACTGCCTCAGCGCGCTGCTAGCCCAATGGCGTGCGACGCGCCACTGCCTCAGCGCGCTGCTAGCCCAATGGCGTGCGACGCGCCACTGCCTCAGCGCGCTGCTAGCCCAATGCCGTGCGACGCGCCACTGCCTCAGCGCGCTGCTAGCTCAATGCCGTGCGACGCGCCACTGCCTCAGCGCGCTGCTAGCTCAATGCCGTGCGACGCGCCACTGCCTCAGCGCGCTGCTAGCTCAATGCCGTGCGACGCGCCACTGCCTCAGCGCGCTGCTAGCTCAATGCCGTGCGACGCGCCACTGCCTCAGTGCGCTGCTGGCCCAATGCCGTGTGACGCGCCACTGCCTCAGTGCAGCACCGTGTACTGCTGTCGCAGTGCCAGGCTGTCTCAGTGCAGTGCTGTTTCACAGTTAGGTTCATTGCTTGCTTGGCTCACTGATGAATTCTTTGTGAGCTATTTGGGTGAGGAAGGGCCTCTGCTTGGAACAGTCACCGAGCAGCGAGATGTTTCTCCTTTGCCTTATGTTCCTGCATCGACCCCTCCTCCTTGCAGAAACAAATCCATTTCCATGTCAGTGGCCTCTGACACAAGCCTGCGCTCTGCTCCCTGAGGGGTCCCTGGTCACATGCTCTGTGATACCATGACAGCAGCCTCCTCGCAGCTCCCAAAACACGTCCTCAGCCTAACCTGGGAAAACACACCCGGCTCCAGCATCAGCTTTCCCCAGCCATCAGAGGCACAAAAGAACCCCCCCCTCGCCCGCCCTTCTGCCCCTGAAGCCCTGGGGGGCGGGGGCAGAGAGCAGCCCCCTCTGCTCAGGTGGGACCCACGGCAAGTGCCAGCCACCTACTGGGTCTTCCTGTGAGCAGCGAGGCCCACCCAGAGGGAGTTAACGCCTCACTCATTTTCACTCCCTGCAAAGTACTGGGGCTTTAACATGTCATTAGCGGCCTTCTTACACCAGGACTCCTCTGCCCCTCCGTCTGGCCCTTTAGACCCCTGCTAGCCAGGCCCTACGCCTCACACAGCTCTGCCCATGTCCCGCAATCCTGCTCCACCCCTCATTATCTGCTTTAGAAACTGCCCTTGTGCCATAACTGTGTCCTAGATGGGTGTTGCTCTGCGGGGTGGTGAAAAGCAGGGCGGGGGGCACTGCTCACACCCCCCAGCGACGTGTTTCACAGGGTGGAGCGGTACAGCAGCCTAATGCACCCTCCGGACGAGCCCCCCTCGGCCGTGTGTAAGTCAAAGGTTTAAGAGCACCCAGAGACACCGTCAGCAGCTGGATCGCAATTGATACAGCAACACCTGCGCTAAGAACCCCATCTTCACTAGGCAACCCAGCGTCTGCAGCCCCCGCCTCTAAGCCCCTCTGCACGGCTTCCAGTGCCTTTCTGTTTCATCCTTAATTAAAGGCCATCTGTGCTAGGCAACTGATCCCTTTTTCTAGTCCCTTGGGTGGCCACTTAAGAGAAGTCTCGCTGGACCAATACCCCGCTAAACAGGCAACATATAGCAGCAGGGAGAGAGGATCAGCCCAGCAAGGCGAATGGTTCACATCCTGAGACCTTACCCCATCCGCACAAGAGCAGTGACCGAGGTGGGGCCCTGGGGAGCACACAGGTAAAAGCTGCAGGGTATCTGGGACCTGTGTCCTGGTAACAGGGTAAAGGCTTTGGACGGCCCAGGCGCTGTCAGATACCTGGGACCGGGCTGACACCATCATTCACATCTGGGCCCAGTGCGCACGAAATGGCATTTCATGTGGTGTAAACGACAGCACGAGGTGCAGGGCAGGAGGATCAGGCCCTGTGAACTCGGGTTTGGGGGTTTCACAGGGATAGCACCTCTCTCCCAGAGACTCCACCCAGGCATTGCTCTGGACTGGGACATGGGAGCCAGCAGCACCTAGCCGGGTGTGTCGGAGAGGCCTCTCCACTCCGGAATTCACCCCCGGCGCCCTTGGTCCGACGGAGCCTCCGTCTATGGAACTCCCGGGTTCCCTGCAGACACATCTCTGCTCCGGAGGGCGAGAGGTTGGGGAGGGGCCCATGGGTGGCTGGGAGTGGTCACATGCTGACATTGCCACAATATGCAATGGGCTCTAAAGTCTGACTTGTTGCTGAGCCTACAGCCGGGCGGGTCCGAATGGCGGAAACGGGGACTCCCAGTGGAATGAAATACATTATTGAGAGTGACTGCCTGGGGAGGTGCTGCACAGACCCATAATTACAGCACAATTGACATGGCATAAAAATCTAGTGTCCAGAGACATGAAACCTAACGAGGGAGACAGGGCCAACCAGGAAGGGATGGGGGAGGGCGGGAGGTGATGGGAAGGCAGCAGGACTTGGACAAGAAACAGCCTTCCCAATGGAAATGCCTCCAGGCTGATTCTTGGGGAGCAAGTTCCACCCTCTGGGGGCTGCCAGGGACCCCATCAAGGCACGTGATGCCCAAGCACAATCAGATGCCAGGCTGGGCTCTAGGAGGCATTCTGGATGCAGCCAGGGCCTGAGGACAAAGCTCATCACAGGCAGCATTAGTGAGGGATATCAGTGCTTAATGGCTCTGAAAAAGCCAGGGGTCTATCATAATCTGGGAGCAGCAGCTTTGGTAAGAAAGTGCTTAGAGTGCACCCATCGGTAACCCGGCTTGCTTATAAAACACAGCGTGCTGGTCTGCAACCCCTGGCAAACCCCCAGCATTGCTCGACGGGCTCAGCCAGTGAGTGCGTCCTGCACTCTTTGAGGTCGAGACACGGGCTGACATGTCCCACGATGTGAGCGGGCCAAGGGGCTTGAGGCTAGCCACTAGCCAGCCCCTGTTTGGAGCTGGAGCCCCTTTAAGAACAGGAGTTGGGCCTGAGAGGGGATGATCAGACCCAGCTGGGAAGGGGGACAGGTGATCTCTATAGAGTCTGAAAGAGCCCAGCTCAAGGGAGGGGCTACAGGAAGTTGGGAGGTAGTTGAGGAAGCTGATGTTGAACTGATTTAGTGTGATTGGAGAAGAAGTTGGGTCTGAAGGAAGGGCCTGAGCAGACCTTGGGCTTGGTGCTCGTCCTTCCTGGGCTGGGGAAAGTCTCTAGCAGCCCTACACAGGGCGTGTGCATTCATGTGCAAATTGGGGGCAGCCCCTGGCTGCTGGTGAGTGGCCAGTGGGGCCCCTAGGGTGGGCGAAGGTCAGAACCCCGGGCTCCCCTGGCTGTGCAGCAGCACTGCACTCTGCAGGCCTTTCTGGTGGCCAGGCAGGAGCCCCACCTACGGCGGCCAGGAAGAGAGGGGCAGCAGGGAGCTGAAGAGCCAGTCTGCCTGGACAGGGCTGTGCACCCAAAGGGGCCTGGCTGCTGAGTGAAGGTGAGTTACAGACTGGTGCCGGACACAGTCCGTGTGTCCCATGCCTGGAGCTGTGGCACACAGACCCCTGGGTGGCTGGGCCCGTTAACAGGCAGATTCTTAGCCGGGCTGTACTTGGCAGTGGTGTCTGGGCTTCTGAAATTAACCAGGGCAGAAGCTGATTTGACCCTGATCCTATGTGGGGCTTAGCTCCCATTGTGGGTGCTGAGTGCTCTGAGTTTGCGGGATTGGGCCCTTCCTCTTTAAGCGGGATTTTCCTCTTCGTTTTTTTAATTTGACTTAAGTTGCGCTGCTTCATTCTCCATTCGCATCTGAGTGAGCATGACCCAGTATTACTCTTAGACTAAGGAGCCCATAAGGCAGCGGTTCTCCATCAGGGAATGTGCTGAGGTCTGCCGGGGGGTCCATCAGCTCCTCTGGAGACTTGCCTGGTTCTGCAACAGGCCACGTAAATAGCACGAGTGGAGTCAGTACGAACTACAATGTCAGACAATGACTTGTTTATGCTGCTCTATATACTAGGCCAGTGGTTCTCAAACTCTTGTACTGGTGACCCCTTTCACACAGCAAGCCTCTGAGTGTGACCCCCCCTATACAGTAAAAACACCCTTTTATATATTTAACACCATTATAAATGCTGGAGGCAAAGCGAGCTTTGGGGTGGAGGCTGACAGCTCACGACCCGCCCATGTAATAACCTAGTGACCCCCTGAGGGGTCCTGACCCCCGGTTTGAGAACCCCTGTACTATACACTGACGTAAGTGCAATGTTTATATTCCAGTTGATTGATTTTATAACGAGTCTGCCATTGTTCAGCACTAGTGTGGCTGTGACACTTATATTTTTATGTCTGATTTTGTAAGTTTGTAAGTGAGGTGAACCTTGGGGGGTAGGCAAGACCAATCAGACTCCGGAAAGGGGATAGACCGTGGATCCATGTAAAGGATCTAGAGTGCAGTGGCTTTGCTGGTGGTAGAGCGGCAGTGCTGGGTGTGCAGGGCTCCCTTCGTGGAGAGCAAGGGAGGGCAGGGGCTGGGGAAGAATTCCAAAGCTGGCTGGAGGGGCAGAGCGGTGGGGGATGGGACACATGGAGGAGGGCATGACATTTGGTAACCCTGGATTTGTAATAAATATCACTGCTGCCCTGCACCCTTCACATGTAGTTCTGGAAGCACGTTGCACACATTAATGCACAGCCTTACCCTCCCCCTGGGAGGCAGGGCAGTGTAATTACCCCCATTTCCTAGGTAGGGAAACTGAGGAGCAGAGAGAGTGAGGGGGAGATTTTCCAAGGGCAGTAAGTTGCTCAACTCTGGCTGAGAGTGGATGGGAACTGGGTGTCTGACTGCCTTGGAAAACCAGCCCACGAGGAACTGACTGAGGTCTCTGTCAGTCCACGGTGGAGCCAGGAGTAGAAGTCAGGTCATGTGGAGACACGTGCGTGTGGACACCCACACTTTAGTGGGTGTAAAGTCTATATAAAAACGCCTGCTGAAGGGATTTTGCTCAAACTTAAAAACATAAAATTCCAATGTGGACGGGGGCCAAACATGAAAGGCGCTGCCCAAAGAGTGAACGTTTCAGAAATGTGTGGAAAGGGGAGGTTCTCATTGAAAAGGTCTGGCAGTCTGGATATGTGGCAGATTCCAGGCAATTGCTCCAATCAGACCTGGACAATGAAATTTTTTAAAATTAGATTTTTGAGAAATAATTTTCTCCCTCTCCTTCTTCCACTGTAGGAAGTAGTTTCCTAGAGTATGGGGGAAACTGAGGAAAGACGTGGTGTTTCCTCTGTAACTCTTTTTCCCCCCACAGTCACTCCTTCCATTTTCTCCCCTGGACATTCCCCTCCTTGTGTCCATCCTTCCTGCCCAGAAACAGGAAGGCTTGGCAGAGCTGAGTCTGTGTCCCCCCCAGTCCGTGTGTGATAGGCTGGAACAACTTGGATCCTGGGTGGATCGGCACCGGGGGGTGTGTGTGGGGGGGAAGCAGTGACACGCCCTCCCCAGTGGGTTACGTTTGCTTTCCGCGTATGCCTGTGTGAGGCACCCAAGTACGTGCTCAGATGTTTGCGCTGGTTGGGTGCTGAGCATTTCTGCCATCTGGCCCCTCTAGGCGTCTAAATGGGCGCTGAGCGCTTTGGCGAATCCGCCTCATGCGTGGGGGGGGGCGCTGGGGCAGCTGGCCCTGAGCTCTCCCTGCACTCAGGGCTGGCCATGCTGAGGAGTCATCCAGTGAGAAGGCTACTGAGATCCGAGCATGGGGGCCTCAGCCATCACAAGAGAGGCTCACTCAGAACCTGGGCTGGGCCAGTCAGTGCCTAAAGCGGTATTGTATTACAAGGGCTGATCCTGCATCGCGCCGTGTGGCTGCAAGGTGGTGTGCACAAGGCTGTATTGTGTTTTCAGAGGGCTCCTAGACACTATGGCAAGGCAAATAATATTACAGGGGTAGGAAAGGCATGCCAGATGCAGGGGTGTGGCATGCGTTTGGAGGGTGTCGCAGGGAGGGGAGCTCTTTACAGTTATAACTGGCTCATAGCTGCTCTGTATCGGGTGGCTGGAGCTGCACAGCGAGGCCACTAGCAGGGAATTGGATGGGTGTGTAGGGCAGCCACTGGCTTGGGGAAACTTTCACTTTCCACATGTGCATCTATCCCAGGCCCACCTCTGCCCAGCACCAGACTGCTCTACAGTATTATTGGTACAGCCCCCTCCATTGTTTGTACCCACAATGCATGTGTGTGCACTATCACGTGCTACATGGGATACTGGTTTGCATCTCCCAGTGGGCAAGTGACCACATCTTATAACTGGTACTCATGGGCTGCCTCTGCAGTAGGCCAAGGGCAGAATGGACTGCATTAGTAGGAGCATTGCCAGCTGTCATAACTATAAAGGGAAGGGTAACCGCTGTCCTGTGTACAGTACTATAACTTAACCTCTGGCCAGGAGGGATTTTAATTTCCATACTGATTTTGCAGAGATGATTTTTACTTTTTTTCTTTAATTAAAAGCCTTCTTTTTAAGAACCTGATTGATTTTTCCTTGTTTTAAGATCCATCAGGTTCTTAAAAAGAAGGCTTTTAATTAAAGAAAAAAAGTAAAAATCATCTCTGCAAAATCAGTATGGAAATTAACCTTACAGGGTAATCAAACTTAAAGAGCTCAGAGGACTCCCCTCTAGTCTCAGGTTCAAAGTACAGCAAACAAAGATAAACACTCTAGTAAAAGGTACATTTACAAGTTGAGAAAACAAAGGAAAACTAACACGCCTTGCCTGGCTATTTACTTACAAGTTTGAAATAGGAGAGACTGTGGAGAACCTGGATTGATGTCTGGTCCCTCTCAGTCCCGAGAACGAACACCTCCCAAACAAAGAACTCAAACAAAAGCCTTCCCCCCCCCAAGATTTGAAAGTATCTTGTCCCCTTATTGGTCCTTTAGGTCAGATGCCAGCCAGGTTACCTGAGGTTCTTAACCCTTTACAGGGAAAAGGATTTTGGAGTCTCTGGCCAGGAGGGGTTTTATAGTACTGTACACAGGACAGCTGTTACCCTTCCCTTTATAGTTATGACACCAGCAGATCGAGGGAAGTGATTATTTCCCTCTATTTGGCACTGGTGAGGCCAGGAGCGCCGCCAGCTTTTCTGCTGCCCTAGGCGGCGGAAGTTCCCGCCCCGAAATGCTGCCCCCCCCCCAGAGGTGGCGGAACGTCCCGCCGCCGAAATATCGCCGCGGTTGCTGCCCCCCAAATTGTAGCGCCCTAGGCGACCGCCTAAGTCACCTAATGGGTTGCGCCGGCCCTGGGTGAGGCCACATCTGGAGTACTGTCCAGCTTTGGTCCCACTACAGAAAGGATGTGGACAAATTGGAGAGAGTCCAGCAGAGGGCAACGAAAATGATTAGGGGTCTGGAGCACATGACTTACAAGGAGAGGCTGAGGGAACTGGGATTGTTTAGTCTGCA
Organism: Malaclemys terrapin pileata; assembly: GCF_027887155.1. Taxonomy (NCBI): domain Eukaryota; kingdom Metazoa; phylum Chordata; order Testudines; family Emydidae; genus Malaclemys; species Malaclemys terrapin. Next base: position 33,489,789 of record NC_071519.1, read on the forward strand.
AAAGAGAAGAGTGAGGGGGGATTTGATAGCTGCTTTCAACTACCTGAAGGGGGGTTCCAAAGAGGATGGAGCTCGGCTGTTCTCTGTGGTGGCAGATGACAGAACAAGGAGCAATGGTCTCAAGTTGCAGTGGGAGGTTTAGGTTGGATATTAGGAAACACTATTTCACTAGGAGGGTCGTGAAGCACTGGGATGGGTTCCCTAGGGAGGTGGTGGAATCTCCATCCTTAGAGGTTTTTAAGTCCTGGCTTGACAAAGCCCTGGCTGGGATGATTTAGTTGGGGTTGGTCCTGCTCTGAGCAGGGGGTTGGACTAGATGACCTCCTGAGGTCTCTTCCAACCCTGAGATTCTATGACTGCAGGGACTGGACCATGCTCCTATCCCTGAGGCAGCTTCTCTGGCCCATAAATGGGGCAAGCTAGCAGGGGGCAAGTTGCCTTGCAGCTGCCCACACACTTTCTGGAGCCAGCCAGAGGACTCCAGTCCTCAGGGCTTCCTGTGTAGTATCTCCCACCAGCCCCTTGGACATGGACCATGTTGGAAGGGACTGTGCTGAGCTCCTTGCCCAATGGACACCCAACTTGCAGAGAAGTCAGCAGGAATCCAGCACCCACTAAGGGGCAAGCACTGGGCCTAAAGAACAATCCATCTGCCTTGGGACACCCCTGTGAGCATCCCCAGGTTCCCCCTGTGCTTGCCAGCCACCTGGATGCTGATAGCTGTGAGCATCACAGCCCTGAGGAGGGTGTGGAGCTACACCAGGCCATGCAGGGCCAAGGAAACCCTGCTTCTTACTAGATCATTTAATCAGAGGGGCTGGCTTGTTGCAAACCCCAGCTCTTTTAGTTGGCTAATATGCTCCCAGCACAGCAAGAGCAGGTCACTGGCTCAAGTCTCATGCTGCATATGAGTGTGAGCTACTCAGGAGCTCAAACCAAAACAAACCCTGGAAGGTTTGCCCAGTCAGGAATTGCATCCCCAATCCAAGCAGATAATAAACATGCTTAATGTGCTGGCATGCACACGCTGCTTGCCGTGTGCTTCTGTGGAGATATCCTCTGGAAGCTCAGACTCCACACACCCACTCTCACATCTGTAACCACATGCATGCTATGCATATCTATACATACATACTACTCTCACATGCATATAGATTACAGTCACCTCCTCCCCATGCACTTCATTAGCACCTGATTCTGCATGACTGCAGTCAATAGGAGCTTTACTGTTGATTTCAGCGGGTGCAGAAGCAGGCTCGTATTGTGTACACGCAAGATACAATCCCACACATCTACATGCACACACACCTGTGCGCACCCATACACACAGCCTCCCTCTATTTTTTAATCATCCTGTAGGGTGAAACTCAAGTTCCCTGAACTGCACCCCACTTTCATTTATAAATGGCTGAAAACAATGCTCTAATAAATTTGTTAGTCTCTAAGGTGCCACAAGTACTCCTGTTCTTCTTTTTGCGGATACAGACTAACACGGCTGTTACTCTGAAACTTGTCATTATGCAAGGCACTGCATTTAGCCGTATGGAATGGAAATCCATCAACCTCATGAAAAAACTCGTCTCTGTATGTGTGTATATATATCTCCTCATTATATGTTCCATTCTATATGCATCCGAAGAAGTGGGCTGTAGTCCACGAAAGCTTATGCTCTAATAAATTTGTTAGTCTCTAAGGTGCCACAAGTACTCCTGTTCTTCTTTTTGCGGATACAGACTAACACGGCTGTTACTCTGAAGAAAACACTGGTGAAATGCCAGGCTGGTCACTCGCACAAGGCTCTGTGTTTTCAGTAGAACAATGCTGCCATTTCTGAATCTTCCTTCTGACGGGTGTGCAGCTGTGGTGACATCTTCAAAAGAAATACTTGTCGTTTTAAAATAGATCTGTATTTCTCCAGGGGAGATTGTATCCCCATGCCCTTCCCCTTCCCTATTTCCCCCTCCTTCTCATGCATTTCTGCATTCCATAGGAATCCACGATGAAGTTGCTAAGGCATCAGAAAACAATTGCAACCCCTGAATATTGCTGTTGTGCACAAGTAATGCAAGTTCCTTACTTGCGGGCTGGATCAACCTAAGCACAACGGTGTCAGCTAAGGACAGAGGCTGGCTCAGAGCTTTGCATTTCAGTGCTGTAGGGTTATCACTACGATACTGTAGGGTTGAAGGATCCATTTGGGGCCAAGTCTTGCAGCCCTGGGCTCTGACATCCTGGGAGTCTGCCCTAAAGAGAGGCTGAATTCGTCTTTGTGCTGCACTTCCTTGGGTTTGAATATTAGTAAAACACGTACAACAACCATCATCCAGATGCCCAAAATAGCCAGCCATGAAACACAGGAATCAACAGAACTGAAGGCCTATTCTGTGACTATAGAGGGAGAGTATTTACCAAAAGACACCTCATTTGTACATCATAGAACGTAATTGCCACACACAGTCCTACATTCTGGAGTGTTTCGTTTGCAAACACCTATGGAGAGCAGTTTAGAAAATGCTATTTCTACACCCAGCCCTTGCCTTTTGTGTCTGAAATGGGTATCTGTAATGCCTCGTGCAGGCACACGGATAATGGCTCTGTACTCTGGCCACAAAATTCCCTTGAGTGAAGTTGTATTTCTCACTCTCTGGCAGTCAGTCATTGCTTTTTAAAATTGCTATTTTTCCCTGCTCAAAGACTGTTTAGATTCTCTCTTGACCAGTGTGTGGTCTCTCTGGAGCACAGTCATACAGTACCTGGGTGACACACACACACAAAAATAATATAGCGGTACACATACCAAACCGCCCATGCCTCAACTTCTGTGAAGTCGGGGCTTGGTCTCAGCTTCGCAAACCTGCCCAATAACCCGCGGCCAGGGAATGTGGATAGCACGCCTTACCTTTTGTGGGGGGCTCCCTAGAGTCATCTCCACATAGTAGCCCTGTCCAGATTTTCCTCTCAAGTTATCTATCATGTTCATAAAACTGCTTCTTTGTCTGGAATCCTCCCGCTCCTCCTCAGCTGAGCGCTGCATCCTGTGGGCCTGTTGCAAGGTCCCCATCCCGTTCCTCAGAGGCACCCGGATCCCCAGATGTGGCTGGCTGGCTCGCACCATGCCAGACCCCAGCCACAACAGCAACCAGGGCAACATGTGAGCCATTTGGGTGAAAGCCCTGCCCAGCCCTTCCCCTGAATTTGCTGTTCCTGAAGTGATGGTGCTGTTGCTGTCGTTCTTCAAGGAAATCTGTCCCTTTGCACAGACAAACGCATAAGGACCAGGTAAGTTTTACTCAGATAACCAAATGCTCCTTCCTAGCAAGCCAGCAGTCACCAGTAGCATCTTTGAGGCAGAGAGAATTCCAGGTTGAAAATCTATCTAGACTGGTAAATCTAAAGTAATAACCATCAAGCATCTAGGAGAGGAGATTCAGTGCAAATAAGATCCTGGAAGCAGTTGTCATGCTGGGATGATTTTTTTTCCTCCTCCTTTTGGTTAGCTGAAGCATGGGAAAATCAGGCAGTCTGGTCAATTTCCAGACTCTAGAGACAGCATTTGTCAGTCCACCATAATCTCTTCACTCTGCAATCAAGATTTGGAGGCGGAAAGACTTGTGGCTGCCGCTGTCAAAGCCAAAGGTTTTTTCCCCCCAAAGATCTCTGGGAAGTGTAGTTTTCCATGTTTGCTTCCCGTTCAGGTAACGGCTAAGGCCGGTTTTGATGCCCTTTGGTGAAAAGAAAAGTCTCTCTACTATCTGGACTGAATGGTCACAATTCTGGCTTTGTAGCCTATGAATTCCAAGAGAAAGAGAAGAAAAACCTTCAGGAACTCTTTCCCATATAGATTTCACCTAACAGGGGCAGCTGAAGAAAGCTGCATAAGAAAATGAAGTTGCTGTTTGCTTATTTAAAGTATAAAGTTTATTTGTAACATGAATGTGTGTGCACCTTCAACAGGGTTATGAGTATGCGTGCTGAGGGATAGAGGAAGGTTCCTCGTCATAAGAAGCAAGGCTGATTTCAGGATCTGTAGTTTTTAGAGAGTCCTCTGTCTATCTTATAGCAATATTACTAAACCCAACCATTCAAAGAAAGCACAAGACATGACCCAACAAATCATGAGACCTAAAAATTTAGTTTTTTTTTTTTTTTTTAAATACATTTGGAGTTCTTTTTATTTACTTTCTGGTTTCTGAGCCTTTGGAGAGTCGCTTTTTCTCTGCAACTACAAGAGCTAAAATTTTGTTTTTAAGTGAAAACTGAGATTCTTGCATAACTCCACGTGCAGGGGCTACAGGGCAGCAAAGTGAAATGCACAAAGTCTAAACATATGGGTCCTGATTCAGAAAACATGTAGGGCTTCTCTACTCTGGAAAGTTATGTCAGTATAATTATACCAGTATAGCTGTACTTGTACAGACATAACGGCCTGTGTGGACACTTTCTTCCATAATAAAAGTGGATATTTCCAGTTCATTTTAAACCCCTTTCCAAGCAACATAACCTAACTAGAAAAGGTCCTCCTAAACTATAAATGTGTGTGTGTCTATATGTTTACACTGTTATAACTATAGCAGTTTAAATTCACAATGTAATTTATACGGGTAAAATTTACCTGTGTAGACAAGTCCCACTCAAGGACTTAACTATACTTGCACTAGTAGTAGCTTTATTGATTTCAATCTGGCTACTCAGATACATAAATAACTCATGTAGGAGTGGTTCTCCCCCCCTCCGCCCCCCCTTTTTTAACTTTAAAGCAAAGTTACAAAAAAAGTTAACGTATATTGTACATTACTTCTTACTTATTTGGGATCAGGTTAATATTCAAAGAACCTGGCTAAAGATTCTGGCTGGGGAGCCCTCCTCTGCTGAGTATGTTAAAAGGGGTGACCAAATTTCTAAATAAGGCTCTTAATGTTAATGGGGCTAACGTAAATACCAGGAGTTATCCAAATGGTTCCCTCTGCAGGATCAAGCCCTAAAATTAATTCAATTTTAATAATCTCAGGTAGAGGTTCTTTAACGCTCTCTTAGTGTGGATTACAGCAGTGGGCTCCAAAGTGGGTGCACGGCAGGAGGAGTGCTTTTTTGGCTTCATCAGTTTGGGCGGGAGTCCGAGCGGTGTGGCAGGGGGTGCGTGCTCAAAATTTTTTTACTGATAGGGGTGCGCGATCAAAAAAGTTTGGAGATCTCTGGATTATATCCTAACAGAGAGAAGGCCTCCGAGACATCTCTACTCCCATTAGTCACAGTTACACAAGATCTTGAAATTACATCAATTGCATACATGGAAATGTAACATTAGGAAACATATCTGTATTTTTAATGGTCTCTTTATGTGATTTAGCTGGAGAAAGGAAGGAGGAGAGCTAGGAGAATATAGCAAGCCTTCTACAGACCACAGTTTGGTGCCTACTGATCTAAAATCGTACTAACCAAGAAAGGCATCCAAAGAAGTGGTCTGTAGTCCACGACGGCTTATGCTCTAATAAATTTGTTAGTCTCGAAGGTGCCACAAGTACTCCTGTTCTTTTTACTAACCAAGAAAGGATTTTTAATATGTTGTTTTACAGCTTTGTTTAAAAAAGTGACCCCTGGAATTCTCATGAAGTAACAATTTTGGGGGGATTGTGTCTCCTAGGGGCTTGGGGGGGGGGCCCTGTCTGTGTCATTACACTAGGTTTTGGGGGCATCCCCTGAGTGGTGTCATGATGCCCAGTTTTGGGGGGTGACCCTTGGGGTCATGATGCCCAGTTTTGGGGGGTGACCCTTGGGGTCATGATGCCCAGTTTTGGGGGGCATGTCCCCTGTGGGCCCCTAGTGTCACTGGCCCCGGTTTGGGGAGGGGGTCGTTATACCCTGGGAGGCTCATTGCGGACCACAACTCCCACAAAGCCCTGGGACAGCTAAAGGACCCACGTGACCTTGTCCTACGCCTGCACCAATCCAGTGCCGCCGGGCCTCCCCGGCGCCCAATCAGGCGGAGGCTGGGGCGGGCCCTGCCGTTGCTAGGCTTAGCTCAAGCCCGGAAGTAGTTGCTGGCCGGTCCAGGGCAACCCCCGGGCGTCCATGGAAGCGGAGGGTGGGGAGCGCAGGCTGGGGGCCGTCTGCCCCCGCTGGCGCTGCCCGTAGGGACCGGGGGGTGGCCCAGGCTGGGGAGGTGCGGGGGCCCCGTGGAAGGTAAGGCCGCGCTGTCATGCGCGTCTGCTGTAGGGGGCGCAGGTGTGCAAGGGGGAATGGGGCGGGGGGCGAGTGTGCAAGGGGTGGGTAAGGAAGAGATGGGTAAGTGTGCGAGGTGGGTAAGTGTGCAAGGGGCGGGTAAGTGCAAGGGGGAGGGGCGGCGGGTAAGTGTGCAAGGGGCGGGTAAGAGTGCAAGGGGGAGGGGCGGCGGGTAAGTGTGCAAGGGGCAGGTAAGTGTGCAAGGGGGAGGGGCGGTGGGGGTGAGTGTGGGCGTTGAATGTGCAAGTGGAGGGGGGAAGCTGGTGCAGGACTCGGTGCGAGTGGGTGTGCACAAGCTGTACCGTGGGGAATGGGGAGTGCCATGGGGGTAAGAGTTGGGAGAGTTCCTGCTGAGAGCATGTGGAGGTGCCAGGGGAGTGTGCATACGGAAAGGATGTGAGGGAGCAAGTCTGTGTGCTGCAGGCGTGAAGCCCGTCCCTCATTCTGCTTTTGGCAAGGAGATCATGAAAATCTGTTTCTATGCCAGCACTCTGCCTTGTTGTTTTTAATTTCCTCATATGTGGTGGTTAATGAAGGCATTAGCCACTAATACCAAGCTGGGAACCGCATACTCATTTCATGAGTGTGGTAGGTAGCTCATGGCTTCACAATATATGTTTGTGTGGTGATATATACTGTACACACAAGCACTTTGGTACATGTACAAATTGGGATTCAATTAACTGGAATAAGTCAGCATAGACCGGTTTCAGAATAGCAGCCGTGTTAGTCTGTATCCGCAAAAAGAACAGGAGTACTTGTGGCACCTTAGAGACTAACACATTTATTTGAGCATAAGCTTTCTTGGGCTACAGCCCACTTCTTGCATCTGATGAAGTGGGCTGTAGCCCACAAAAGCTTATGCTCAAATAAATGTGTTACTCTAAGGTGCCACAAGTACTCCTGTTCTTTCTTCTGCTGCTAAAGACTGTGTGTGAGTGAGATGACTATAAACACTAGAAAAGAAATAAGAATGGAAGCACCTTAAGCTTAAATTGTCCATATTCAGATGTTTTAGGTCACGTATGTTTAGGAGAGAATGTGGAGTAGGATTTGTGGTGCTGCTTTGATCCTGTGGTCTTGAAAATACTGCAGTCTGGGACCTAGTAGGATTAATTGCTGGTTACGTGGCTCATTTTACATAAGAGAGTTAAAAATACAGAGCTGTCTGAGGTCATTGGAAAGGGAAAAGACAGGGAGAGCTCAATGATGGGAGCAGTGTGGTGCTAGTATTTAGAGCTGTCATTGTTAGTGTGTTGACAACATTGCCTGGTACGCTGCCTGCTCTTGATAGTGATGATTGACCGGTACAAAGGCACACAGGAAGTGAAAGACCCACTGAACATCACCAAGAAAAAGTGGATGGTGGTTTTCCGGGGCACTAATGGTTCTTTTGTCTAGCCTTTATGTGAGGTAAAACTATGAAATAATCATCACAAATAAGTGACTGTTCATGTTTAATATTGGGGATAGTCTTCTAATAACTTTATAATTGGGACACGTTATCATCGTCATGGCAAATCCAAAGGGACATAGTCTCCTTGCAGATCAAGTGCCACCTGGATCGATCTCTCCCTAGATCTTTATGGTGGTCTGGCTGGATATTCAGTTTATATCTATCTTTGGCAATCTTACCACACCACTGAAGCTTTTGGTAACCATGGTAATTGCTAGCTGTGTAGCAGCATTACTTGGTTCACATGCTTCATAATACATTGGTCTTCCATTCTAGTAATGTGTCTGTACCAAGAAAGCCACTGAAACCGAACCAGGGCTGATGGAGGCAGTTGCTAGGTTCAACTTCTAATATTCTCATTTCTGATGCTGTCTTGCCACTTAATGTGGAGCAGCTCACAAAGACCATGAGAATTAAAAACCTCAGTCTGGTGTTCTTCAGCACCCACATCTCACTGCCGTACAACAGAGCTGGTATAACCATGGTTCTATGGATCTGTGGCTTTGTGGCATGTTTGATGCCACAAGGTCCCCACAGAGGCTGCTGAAGGGCCTGCAACATGACAGCAGTTGCCGCTATACCAATGTCCACATCGTTTGAGCACCCTCCAGCATCGTCTGTGTTGCTTCACAAGGATATGACGGTTGCCACCTGCTTGATTTCCCGTCTAGACAGATTAATACTAAACGGATTGTAATTTGGAACTGGAGGTCGCTTGATGGTGATGGCCAGGGATTAACCAGACCGCTGCTTCTTGCCCAGCTAGATCAGCGATTCACCAATCTGAGCCAACAAGGCAGTGTCATTGGCATGTCTGAAATCTGGAAACAGAAGGGTGTTTATCTCACTGTCACCGATAGCTGGCTCCTCAAGCTGATCCATAAATGAATTGGTGCTGATATTGAGTAACGATAGTGACAGAACACAGCCTAGCCGAACTCCTGTGGAAATAGGAAACCAGGTTGTGTATCTGCCACTGACTTGAACACAGCTTTCTGTTCCTTTTATAGCGCTCTTCTATCATTGACATTATCTTCCCAGGGATTCCAAGTCATCTCATCAGATCCTGCAAACTTGCTCAATGCACAGAATCAAAGGCCTGATGGAAGTCCATAAAAAGTGCTGCACGCAGCTTATTAAATTCATCCATCTTCTCAAAAAGCAGTCTCAAGGTGAATGACCAGGTCTGAAGCCACACTGAGTATCCTGGCCTTTGCCATGAAGTGCATTGTTGATTAAAGACATTAATATGGAAGCGAAGACTCTCCCTGGGATTGACAAAAGTGTAATACCTCTGAGTTGCTACATATGGCCTTCTCACCCTTTTTGAACAGAGTAAAAATAATGCCACCTTCCAATTGTTGGCGGTTATGTTAGTGCTCCAGAGGGTCTGGAAGAGTCTATGCAGCCTTGGTATAACAATACTCTCACCTGTCTTCAGTGATGATAGTAGTGGTGTTACAAACTCCTGGTGCCTTCCCAGGCTTCAGTTTACGGACTGGAATCCGGATCTCTTCTTGGCTGAAAGAAGGTGGTTCTACCGGAACTCCTTGGCCCTCTTCAGGCAGTGTATAATTGAGGAACATCATGATGTGGTCTTGCAGACTCTGGCTGATGCTGCTATCCCGTTTCTTTACTGTACCACCCTCCACTGCAGACACTGCACAGTTGCATAGATACTGCAGAGATTGTGCCTGGTGGCAGCCAGTCCAAAACTGGCTGCCTGAGTTGACCACCAGGATTCCTGATCTTTCTTACACAATGACTGGATGCTGTTCGAAAGTTTAACCCGTTCAGCCTCTGCTTTTGCTCATGACCAATGTACCTTTTTTCTTAGCTCCAGCTGCAGTGAGCATCTCCTCACCGATCAGTGCTTGATGTTTGAAGGGCTGTGGCCACAGCCCTGAGCTGGCAGTCATCATTCTTGGTGACTTGAAACTACTCCATTCCTTCAGTCTATAATGTTTCAACAGCCTTGAGCAGCCCAGAACAAAAAGCCATCTGATACCTCAATTCTAAGAATAGCTTTTGGTTGAATTGGACTAATTTCAGCCCCATTAACTGGCTGTTGTAGAAGTTGGAGGTGCACATCTGTCAGCAGAAGCTGATGGTCATGTCAAGTTTAGTGCCATCGTGAACTCATACATCCATGACCAATGACTACCAATGATTTTTAACAAAGACATGATCAATAACAGTTCTAGAGAAACCATCTGGCCTATACCAGGGCTGCTTGCGATTCTTTGTGTGTTGGAGGAGCGAGTCAGCAATCCCCATATCATTGGCAGCTGTCCTGGTCTGTAGAACCCACTGCGCTTCCCGCTCAGGGCCCCTGTGACCCTAGGAGTGCCTCAGTGCCTACTGGCAAACTCCAGTCAGACCTGACAAAGGCACTACACCTAACACATAGTTGTCATGGCATTTATCGATAAAGAATGTCATATAAGGTATCTAATGAAAACGTATAGTGTACTGGCCATTAATATCATTGTGCAGTGTGTGTAAGAACACTACAGGAGGAATTATGGATATAAGTCTGTAATCAAACAAAGAGGAAAAACAGGTTTTCTTCCAGACAGGAGAGGATGTAGTTACCTCCCTGTCTCTAATGTTAATTAAGCAGGATTAGCTGAAAACAATGGGGATTACATTCACATATTGAGGCAACAAAAAAAGCAAATGAATGTAAGGACAACATCGACAGCTTGGCACCTACACCTCAAAGAGCAACCAGCGGGGCAAGGAACGTTGTCTCCGGATACACTTCACAGGATGCATTTCAAAGGTGTCCTGGCCTATAAGAAGAGGGGGGAAAAAGACCCGAGGTTTATCGATTTACTGAGGAAACCCTTTGTAGTGCTTAGGGGAATCATGAAAGTCTGGATCCTGGTATGTCTGAATTCCAGCAAGCACTACAGGAGAAGTTTTAGATGAGAGCCTGTTTTAGAAAAGATTAAATTGCTAGAGTTAAGTTCTAGTCTTGCAGAAACTTTTTGTTTTAACCAGATCTTTCTATTATCTTTGCTTAGTATCATCACTTGAATTTCTGTTCTTTAGTAATAAATTTATTCTTGGTTTTACTATATGTTCTCCCCCGTGTTGTAATAGGAAAGTGAGGCTCCTCAGTTCACCTAGCGGGCTGGTGTGCGCACTGCCTCTTTGGAGACAAAGGATTTGGTAATCTCTGTGGGTGTCCAGTGGCGGCTGGATGCGGAAGAGGCACGTTCTTCCGGGGAGTTTCTGGAACTAGGGTTCGTCAAGTGTTCCCTGCAAGGCAAATTCAAAGCTGGCAGAGCTTTGGAGGAGATTGTTTGGCTGGCTAACAGACTGGGTTGACGGGGAGCTGTCACCCAGTTTAGCTCCAGCAAGTCTCTCTCTGGGTAAGAGGGTAATGAGGTCACCTATAATTCTGGGCTCCCCAAGAAAGTGTCACAGCCCCACATGCATACCTGCTAATTAATCTGTAATGAGTGAAATTCATTGATCTCTAGCTAAGGACATTGGTTGTGTTTTCACTACTAGGTGCAGTCAGTGTGTCCCCTTATGAATGGACATGGCAGGACCCGCTATACGCATTGGGGATCAGCTCATCCTAGAAGAAGATTATGATGAAACATACATACCCAGTGAGCAAGGTAACTGGCACCTGCCTTCCTCAGAGCAGAAAAATTGGGCTCTCAAATATTGCAGGAGAATGGCAAAGCAGGCAGAATGAGTGATGTTCAGTGTGTTGGAGAGTTGAAAAGGTAGCTCGTGTTAGTGGCACTCCATCCTGCTGTCTGTAGTGCATCAGTAACAGCCCGTCTCTCAAAGAAATTCTGATCTGCCAGCAAATTCAAGCCGGAGGGGTTGCAAGGCAGATTTAGACGTTCGTCCAGTCAGACTGGCGGTGCCCTCACTAAGAAGCGGTGCCGAGTTGGCTCTTGGTTCCATTCCCTTGCAGCCGTTGGGACTGTCACAGAGGAAACCAGCCATCTGGGGCTGAGCAAGAGAGCCGAGCTCCTTTAGGAAAACGAGGGAGGAGATGGTGTCAGCTAGTGGCTAGAGCGGGACACTGGGATTCAGGGTTCTTGGGACCTGATTGTCCTCTTCCTTACACTGGTTTTCACTGCAGTAACTCCTTTGACTTCCAGACAGTTAATTCCGACGTACGGCAGTGAGATAGTAGAATAAGGCTCCTGGTTTCCATTCCCATGGATATACCTCCGTTTGTGGCTGCCTCTGTCTCCCACCCCTGCAGAGTTCAGCCTTGCCTCGCCCATTGTAAGATGCTCCCTGGCGCACAGGCTGCACAGAGCTATAGAAAACATCCCAATTCTAGTGTCTTCAATGAGGGGGGTTTCCCAGCGCCCCTGGGCTGTACTGAGCACAGGTTTGCACAGGAATGCACAACCTTGCTTGTCTGCCCCACACTGTCTTCTACTGACTTTTGTTTCCTCTACTTCTGTTCTACTACAGAAATTCAGGAGTTTGCCAGGGAGATAGGAATTGACCCTGAGAATGAGCCGGAGTTGATGTGGCTGGCCAGAGAAGGCATTGTGGCTCCTTTACCTCCAGAGTGGAAACCATGGTGAGAACTTTAAATCAGTACTATTTCAGTAGATTGCCAATCTCTCCTTGCTAATCCCTCTCTAGGTGCTTGTCAAATAAGTAGGGGAAAGTAGCCTAGTGGTTGGAGCAGGGGACTGGGTATCAGGGCTCCTGGGTTTTATTCCTATCTCTGTAACAAAACCAGTTTGTGATCCTGGGTAAGTCACTTCCCCTCCATGCCTGTACATGCCCCTGTAAAATGGGGATAATACAATACCGTACTTCACTGGGGTGTGGTGATGCTTAAAGAATGGTGGCAATGCTGCCCTTGCCCTAGGGAGAGGGAAGAAGTAGTTTGGGAAATGAGCGTGATGGAAGCAGGACTGTGCTGTGGGGCAGCTGCTCCCCCATCCTGTGTATTTGGGGCTTTTCTGGGGCAGCATGCTCCGCTTCTGCTAAGCACCAAAGGGAGCCTATGGCCAGCGCTTGTAAAGCCCTATGATGACCGGTTCTGTGGCCACACACAGCAGCATTGCTGCCAGCTGTGCGTGCTGATTCGCGGGCACAGAGCTGATGCCCTGACTCTCTCCTGTCTTTGTGTTCTGTTTTCCCCACATCAGTCAAGATATCACTGGCGACATCTATTACTTTAACTTTTCTAATGGCCAGTCCACATGGGACCACCCTTGTGATGAACATTACAGAGAACTTGTGATCCAGGAGCGGGAGAAGCTTTCGGCTCATGGCAGCATTAAAAAGAAAGACAAGAAGAAGAAAAAAGACAAGAAGGAGAAGAAAGACAAGAAGGAGAGAGAGCCAATGAAACCTGCTGCGGTGAGTACACCTGAGGTGCTTGTTAGGGAGGGCCAGGAGAGCCAGCCTGAGCGTAAGTGACCAGCTGCGAGTTGGTGATGGCTGCTACTTATTGTAGATTCATAGATTCATAGATTATAGGACTGGAAGGGACCTCGAGAGGTCATTGAGTCCAGTCCCCTGCCCGCATGGCAGGACCAAATACTGTCTAGACCATCCCTGATAGACATTTATCTAACCTACTCTTAAATATCTCCAGAGACGGAGATTCCACAACCTCCCTAGGCAATTTGTTCCAGTGTTTAACCACCCTGACAGTTAGGAACTTTTTCCTAATGTCCAACCTAGACCTCCCTTGCTGCAGTTTAAACCCATTGTTTCTGGTTCTATCCTTAGAGGCTAAGGTGAACAAGTTCTCTCCCTCCTCCTTATGACACCCTATTAGATACCTGAAAACTGCTATCATGTCCCCTCTCAGTCTTCTCTTTTCCAAACTAAACAAACCCAGTTCTTTCAGCCTTCCTTCATAGGTCATGTTCTCAAGACCTTTAATCATTCTTGTTGCTCTTCTTTGGACCCTTTCCAATTTCTTCACATCTTTTTTAAAATGCGGCCCCCAGAACTGGACACAATACTCCAGCTGAGGCCTAACCAGAGCAGAGTAGAGCGGAAGAATGACTTCTCGTGTCTTGCTGTAGTATTAGAGGCTAGGCAGAATGAATGACGGGCATGAAGTGGCTGTGGGGGGGCTGTGCAGAGGAGCAGATGGAGGCAGGCGTAGCATCACTTTTCAATTATTGTTCTTTAACTTCATTTTTTAACAACTGGGCCAAATCCCTTAGTACCCTGAGGCCAGAGGAGAAATTGGCTTGTTCAGGGAAGCAGCTACTGCCAGTTTCACCCTCAAGGTCACTAAACTCAGCACTTGGTTTTCTGTGATGCTCCCAATGACTTTATGGTCTGAGGGGCCGTGAGGTGGCATGAGTAGTTCAGAGCCTCCTTCCTAAATCAAGTCAAGGCTACTGCAGGGCCCAAAGTGTTTCTTGTTTTGTTTGTGCTGGCCAAGGTTTTCTAGCACATAGTTCTTCCCAATTGACTGGGCCAAGGTATCAAGATGCTCAGGTGACTTTGAGTTAGATGGGTCAGTGGCACACCCAGAATGTCTCTAGGATCCTCCTGTTTCCTAATGCTTTGCCATACCCACGTTTGATCACAGGCCCTTGCAGAACATGGGCTCAGAGCCCTGAACTCCAGCCATTCCTCTTACTTCCTGCCTTTCCAGGATGGAGTGATTGCTGTGCTTAGATGGTGGGTGGGTGGGTTGTAGAATTTTTGGAGCAGTTTTTCTCATTGGAAGAAACAACCAATGTTATTTATGAAGTAACTGTGCACCTGTTGCTATGGTATCTAGGCACCAGGCACAGCCTTAAAAGCAATAGATTCATCTGTTTTGCAGTTGGTTGGCAACAAGAGTAGTCATCCCAATGGCAAACCATTCCTCCCTTTTCAAATAGAGAGAACTTTCCCAGTTCACCCAGTAATTGTGTAAATATCAGGCTGATAAGATGTGCCTTGCACCAGACCTTGAAAGCCAACAAACTCTCGGGGGTAGAATCTTCCAGGCAGGGACCTCCATGGAAAAGGCCCAAGCCTTCAATTTGAGGGATTTCTGATAGTGTTTCTTATTTCAAATGCTCCAAGTACATCCTGTTCCATTTCGTGCTGTATCAGATGTTGTGTATTTTAGTTATCTGCTAATATTTATTTATTTAGGAAATGCAGCCAGAGCCAGGGATTCTTCCTTCAACATCCTTTTATCGAATGTCCTCTCCCATCCTGTCCTCTGAGTGTGCAAGTCCTGATCTAGATCAGGTTAGCCAGATTAGAAACGAGGGCTTTCTTAAGAAAGGTAAAGGAAAGACCTCTGAGAGACCACCAGAGACAAGTGACTCAAACAGACAGTTGGCAGGGACTTCACCAAATAAACTGCAGCCACTTCTCACAGCAAAGTCCAGCAGAACTCACCAGATCTTAGCTGATGTGGAGAAAATTTTAGGAAGAACACCATCTTTTAGCAAATCGGATGTAGACAACCAGCAGGGACAAGACAAGTCCCCAAAAATTGGAGACCAGCCTTGTCTTGGTTTTTCTGACTCGGAGTCTGAAGGTTTAGATGTTGTTAGGACAAAGTCCATTTCTTATGTGTCAAAGAAATCGTGTTCACAAGACATTGAGAATGGGAGAAGTGTCCTTGATTCCCCCGAGGTTCTGGAGGACACAGGTATGCTCTTTGTTGAGGAAAAGCTGTCTGACAACCGGAAGAAGGAGGAAATGACAGGAGAGAGTGTCTGTCAGCCTGATGACGGCTTATCAGTCAGAGAAAGATCAACAGGGCCTGGTGGTGATAAAGAAAGAGGCCCAGGTTTATCACAAGCCGATGAAAATGAAGCTTTCTTGACCCCCAGTGCCCCTGACCATATTTTTTACAGCAGGAAATGTGAAATGATTCTCTTTGATGCCAGTCCCACAGAAGACCTGAGTTTGATGGAGGAGGTTGATGTTCACTGTCCCCAACGAGAGCTGAGGGTACACAGCAGAGCAGCTGAGAGCAGAAGGAAGAGAAAACTTCAGGATCAGGCATTGAGTCAAGCCACCAAACATTGCAAGAGCAGTGAGGCTGTCGGCAAGTGTGAGAGAGAGAGCTCAAAGCAGGCAGAGTTTGTTGAATCTGAAGGAGCAGGCCTAGAAGCAGCCCCGAAAAAAGACCTATTCGACAGCCCCCTGGCAGTTCCTGAAGTGACTGCAGATACATTACCCTACACCAGACGGGTAGAAGTTTATGCTCAAGCAGGAGCTGATATTTCTGCATCAGAGCCTGTTTCTCTCTCTGCTGTACAGCACAAAGACAAGGAGAAGGCTAACGGTTTGGGGCCTGAACCTGACAGCAGTGTTACAAGCAATTCAGCTGATCATTTTGCATCACAGATTTTGGGAGAGGTTGATAACTTCTCCTGGGATCTCCAGAGCTCTCGTGAGTCTGACAGACAGACAGACCTGGTTGCTGCTGTTGCTAAAGGGCCTCTACCCACTCACCCTTTCACAGGAACTCTCCCAACTCCACCACAAAGCTCAGCCAATGGGAAGTCGCAGAGTGACTGTAACTCTGAGGATGAGAAGTTCTATCCGCATGTGCAGGAAAACGATCAAGTACCTAGTCAGGAACATAGCTGTGTCAGTTTTAACATGAAACTGAGTAGGTCACGTGATGCCCCTGAGAAGAACAATGAGGGCAGACAAGAAGAAACAGGAGAAGGAGAGCAAAGGACAGAGCCAGTTCCTAGAGGGCTAGAGGCAGATTTGTTCACAGAGGGTTTACAGGTTTCTCCTGGTTGGCTTTATCGGACAGCTGAGTGCCAGGAAAGCAGCAGGCTCTGTCGACAGGTGGAAGGAGAGTTGACCCAGAGTGGAAAAGTGACTGAGGATTACAGCAAACTGGAGCTTTGTGAAGGAGCAGGCAGTAATGAGGTAGGCAGCTTAGACTTAAAAATCCCTCTGTAACAGGTCTGCTGTTCCATTATAAATGAATCCGAGGAGTTGAGAATGGGCATTTTCTCTCTGCTGAGCTAAGTTTCAGGAGAAAGGGAAATTATCTTCCTGGTGGTAGTCACATGAGCTGATGTGACAGGTATATTTGGGGGTTTATTAAAGCTTTGAGGCGCAGGATGAAAAATACCGTCCTGCTGACCTTCCTGGCATGGTAAGCACTACATAACTTACATCCTGGATGAATTATACAATATTATTTCTGTCTTCTGAACTATCAAACAGGTCACACAGAGCAGTCCATGGATTGGGATTATTACATTTAATTACAAAGTCATCTCTAGGAACATCTCCCTTATTTGTTTTCCACTTACTTTGAGGCTTCAGCTGAGATCAGGGCTCATTGTGCTAGCCACTGTCCAAACACAGAGCCAGACCCTGCCCTGAAGAGTGAGCAGTCTAAATAGATAAGATAGACCAATGGTGGGAGAAAGAATGTGTCCTCATTTTATGGACAGGAAGCTGAGGCACCAAGAGTGATTTGGCAAAGGTTATGTAGGGGGTATGAGCGAGCCAGGAATTAAGTTAAATGTCTTAACCACAGGGCCACCCTTTCTGTTAAATTCAGAAAAACAAAGGTTGCATGAACTTGTTTTCTCTTGGAAGTTGAGCGTTAGCACAGTGCCCCTCCCCCAGCCTTTTGCAGGTCGGTGCTGCACAAACTTCTTTGAGCAAACCTCAGTCCTGACCTGAACACCACTGCTGTTGTCTTGTGACACATCTTGATAAACTCAAACCAGGTAAATTCATGGGAGAGCAGCAAAGGTGGGATAGACTGGTGCCATCTCTGAAAGCAGTCTTCTCCCTCTTTCCCCTTCGGCCCCGCTTTTGGGAAACCAAAAGACTCCAAAGTACCCATTAAAAGTGATGCCTCCCTGCAAAGCTGACCGTGAATCCCGGGGACATGGGAGTACGCAGCAGATGCAAGCAATGCTCTCTGACTGTGTTTTGCTTTGAATATCACGGGACAAACTCTCTGCCCTTCATATCTTGATAAAACAATTCAATCCAAAGTATTCTTGTTTCTTTTTAGAGCTCCCACCTCTTCATTATTAGGACAGTTATCCTGGGCTACAATTGCCTTGTTAATTAAACAAAAATCCAGGTAGTATTTAATGTTGGATGACAAGCGCTCAGCTGTTTTGCTCTGGCCTGCAGCTGCATGTGCTTGAAGCTTGCTCTTCCTCCCCAAGAGGCAGCACAGTTGAGCATCCCCCACTGCTATAAGATGCACTAGTTTTGGGCCATGGTGCTGTCCTCCACTGCATACAGCGGGAGGTTCCTCGTCGGTGTGAAGTGTGTCCTGGGCTGGCTTGTTCTTTGTTTCATAAGTAATTGCTTCAGTTTAATAAGGACTTGCCAAATAGTGTGTTCCGAAGAAATAAAATAAAAGGTCATTGTGTGTAATGTTAATGAAGTGCTTTGCTCCCGTATTGCTGGTATCCAGCTGTGACTCCACTGAATTGCTAGCTTCGATTTCCAATTACCAGCATGTGGTAGCACCCCCTTAGCTGATAATAACTATGACTATAAATATCAGATAAACTGCAGATTATCCTGAAAGTTTTAATTAGCTGAATGGAAGTGAGTTTTTCTTGCTGAAGGACAACTAACACCCCCAGCTTCACACACACAGTTAATAGCCATCGGTAGAAAATCACTAGTTAAGCCGAGAATGTGTAATTTTCACTATAACCATTGATTTGGCAACAACTTGGTGGAGGAGAGAGCAGTGTGCGTTTATCTTCCTTCCCCGTCCCCCAGTGCGCTAGTGAATTAACTGTGTTTTCAGTCTGTAATTTTGTATAAACACCGTGTACAGGAGACTGATCTCCTGACGCCCACGTGCTCTGCTGAAGAAATGCTACAGAGTGGTGCTGGGAAACCATAGGCGTATTTGTAGCATGCATTAGTTTCACGTTTACCTTGGGCAGCGTATTGCAAGGTATGTCTTGCTGGATAAAAATTCCACTGTGCAAAATAGAGGTTTGAGATGCTCTGTGGTGGTAACTCAGGTCCTTGGTGGGGGGCCTGTTTGTGTCACTGCTATATGAGAGGATTATTTTTGAGCTAGCCTAGAGTTTCTCTGCCCACCTTTACAAGTGCAATTAAACTTCAGCTCTTCTGATCAGGTCAGTTGAGTTTGGCATTTTCTCCAGCTTGTCCTGTTTGATCTCAGCCCTTTATGGGATTTACATTTGTTTAGAGATTCATAGATTCCAAGGCCAGAAGGGACCACTGTGATCATCTAGTCTGACCTCCTGCATGCCACAGGACTTCCCCGAGTTAATTCCTGTTCGAGCTAGCGCAGACCTTTTAGAAAATCATCTAGTTTTGCTTTAAAAATTCTCAATGACAGAGACTCCACCACAGCCTTTGTAAGCTGTTCCAGTGGTAATTACCCTCACTGTTAAAACTGTGTATCTGATTTCCAGTCTGAATTTGTCTAGCTTCAGCTTCCAGCCCTTGGCTCTTGTTCTGCGTTTGCTGCTAGGCTGAAGAGTGCATTATCAAATATCTGTTCCTCTCGCAGGTACTTACTGACTGTATCACCCTTTAACCTTCTTTTTATTAAGCTAAATAGATCCAGCTCCTTGAATTTCTCATGCTAAAATGTTTTCCTGTCCTTGAATAGTTTCCGTGGCTCTTCTCTGACCCCTCTAACTGGGATGTAGGAATTATTCTCAGGGTTTTTGCTGTGCAGTAGATGGGAGACACCTCAGTAGAAATTATTAAGAGCCCCTTGTTGAAGTTCTGCAGCAGAATTGCCTGCCACAATTTTACTTCTCACCCACCGTTGTTGCTGTAGTCCCACCTGCTTATTGCAGCCTCTGTAGGGCAGGAGACTCCTTGCCATCCCAGTGAGACTGTCATGCCTTATTCTGCTTAGAATAACAACCAGAAAATGATGAGAACCCCGCCCCCTACCCCCAGTCTCCCATGGGTAATTGGAGGGTGAAGCTGCACAGTTACCCAGGTCCTACGCAATCAGTTAGTTGGGCTGCTGAGCTGTTATCACTTCACATGGGCATCCCTACTCCCCCTCTTCCTGGCCAACAGCTCAAAACTCAGTGAAGCAATGCTGTCATGGGAGGAACCAGCGCAGGGAAGGGTTGTTTCAAGTAACAGCAAGAGTATATTAACCCTTTTAGTTCGTTCTTATTTGAAAAGTCACGTATTGACATCTGGACAATAATTCATAATAAATGTCACTTCTTTTTCTTTGCTGAGGAAACTGAATTTGTCAGCCATGGTTTCTACTTCAGTTATTCAGTGCTGTGCAAAGCAGCAGAGGGGTACAAGAGCGGAAATGCTGTCTGGCCTGATTTTATTAGAATAGTACAGAGGTTCTGACCACCTTCCCAGGCATTCATATAATGTTCTTTGTGAATGTGCATCTATTACATTTGTGTATGCCAATATGGGTGTATTATATTTTATCTTCTCCCTGATGTTTTGGTGTTTCTGTGAATTTTGTGAATCAGGACAAACTCCTGGATGTTGTAAACTAAATAACTCTGTTCATATGGGTCATTGGATGGGCTATATGCACGAGTGAATCCACCTCTTATTCCTCACACATTTGAGTGTTGGGGTCTCGTTAGCAGCTTTCGAGCAGAGGTGATTTAAGTGGTAGCAGGAAATGTTCAGATAGGAGTGGCTCGTTATTTTTGTACCTACTTGCTGACTGTAAATGGTGCCTGCTCTCCTTCTCTTGATCCATCTCAGTTGTGGTCAGATACTTACCTTATTCTTGCATGTCCTAGTCTCCAGGTTCCCTGCTAGCACCTGTCCAAGTTCCCCCGGGGAGTCTTGCTCCTTTACGTGGTGTCGTGGATGGTCCAGCCGGTGCCCTCCGTGGCTCGCTAAGCACCAGTGTGGAGATTTCCGGGGTACCCAGTCCGCTGCTCAGAGAAGGAACTCTGGTAACTCTCCCTCTTCACTGAAAGTTCAGTGTGGGATGTGTTTGTTGCAATGCACTATGTTTTCAGGAACCTCCCCAGACACATGCGTCGGACGAAGTGGGCATTCACCCTCGAAAGCTTATGCTCCAATACACCTGTTAGTCTCTAAGGTGCCACAGGACTCTTTGTTGCTTTTTACAGATCCAGACTAACGCGGCTACCCCTCTGATACTAGACGCTAGACTGGTGTTTCAAAGGCCGTATCCCTGTCCCTCGTACATGGTTTTTAACCTGTCTTTGTCTGTGAAGCCATGCTTAGAAATGTGAAATACGTTTCCTGTCTCTACATTTCCCTCCCCACCCCACCCCCCATATTTGTATGGAACCTAGTCCAAAGTGGCAGTGATGCTCTCCAGCCCCCCTGCACTCAGAATGACAATGCTGGCGCATAAGAGTTGCTCCTCTCTTCCCCACCTTCTAGCTATGGAAGCTCTACATTGGTGCCCATCGTTCTAGTATTTGAGCCCCCGTGTGTTAATTCTGCCAGGGAGGATCGCGCACTCATTCACTGTGATACTAGGACAGCACAGGTGCCGTCACACTAGTGGCTGAGCAGCTGTTCCCATCTGAGGCTGAAATGAGCTGTTGGGCCTCAGTCGTGAGGGGAAACATTCACTTTGTAAAATGGCCACTGGCCCCTCATTGGTCACCACAGAGAGGGGAAAGACTAAATGGACTACAGAGACTGAACTTCCTTTTGTTTCCCGAGAAGAGGTCCCTCCAGCAGAAAGCTGAGACGCAGGGCTCGTTTACAAGCCGTTACTGTGTGGTGGACCAGGGTGTGAATCTACAGTGCGCCAGCTTGCTGTGCAGTCCTGTCCCAGGTGGACACTGCTACAGCGCACACAAATCCTGGGGGGCCACTTTCAGTGCACTGTAGCAATGTCCATCAGGCAAGCTGGTAGGTTGTAGATGCACATGCTGGCTTGTCTCTCAATAACTTGCCATGTAGAGAAGCCCACAGTAGTGGGGGTGGGGGTGAGACGCTTTCGTTGCCATCGGTTGTATACCTGTTTGATGGGTATAGAGATCTTGTATCCCCAGAGCTATCAATCTTACACCTTCTACCAGCATCAAATTCATCTTAAAAAAGAAAAGAGGGAGGAGGAAGTCGGTTGCAAATCCAGCTTGATGAATTTGTATTTTCTTGGGTGGGAAGATTTTGCATATGTGTTTCTTTACAGTGAGAGCACCTTTGATATAATGGAAACTTTTGCCTAAAGCAAAGCTCACCACCTTGGTAGTCAAGATATATTTGCAGTGACTCTCTGCAAAATAACCGTGTTTTAGACAGTCAAGTTAGCCTGCATAGTCCTTGACGTTCTGGGTATTCTGCTGACTGTGTGCTACTAAGCTGGTGAGAGAGTCCCTCTACTAGGGATGGAATTGGGCTGCCATGCTTTGATATGCCTGAGTGGATGCCTGTGTCGTCTTTCCTGTTTGGCTTGGTCTCGTCTAACAACCCTCATCCCCCTTTTTTTGACTTTGCAGCCTCCACAGACCCTTAAATCCACCGACTGCACTAAGAGCTTGCTGGGATCCATGCATGAGGAAAAAGCCTCCTTAAATCTCCTAGCTCTAGATGAAGGGGAAAATGAAGAGGAAGAGAGTGAAAATCAGGTAGGAAGAGAGCTGAGAAACCTGTTAGATTCCTATGAGTGCCGTGTGTTGTTTTTGTGGGCTATGCGTAGATCCCCTAAGGGAATCTGGGGAATAGATCCTGATAGTCCTTGCCTCATGAGGGTTTTCAGCCCAGAATGTCCTGTGGTTCAAATGCTTCTGGGTTTAACATAGGCTAAGTTTCTTGTCTTTTCCCCAAGGTATCTAACCCTGTTCTTGCTCTGATTTGATCTGTTAGGTTTTTGAAGAGGGTGAGTGCTACTGTCTGTAGGGGTCTTGGCCATGGATGTGTCAGCTAGGGAAGTATCAGAGGGGTAGCCGTGTTAGTCTGAATATGTAAAAAGCTACAGAGAGTCCTGTGGCACCTTTAAGACTAACAGAAGTATTGGAGCATAAGCTTTCGTGGGTGAATGCCCACTTCATCAGACGTAAGCCCCAAAAAAGCCCCACGAAAGCTTATGCTCCAATACTTCTGTTAGTCTTAAAGGTGCCACAGGACTCAGCTAGGGAAGTTTCCCTTCCAAGTGCATAGCTGTGCCCTCTTTTACTCCTAGATGTATAGAGGGTTTCAGTGTTTATTATGG
This sequence comes from Malaclemys terrapin pileata, assembly GCF_027887155.1. Taxonomy (NCBI): domain Eukaryota; kingdom Metazoa; phylum Chordata; order Testudines; family Emydidae; genus Malaclemys; species Malaclemys terrapin. The sequence goes on from NC_071519.1 coordinate 33,512,579, forward strand.
ACACGTTCACAATCTCTGTGGGCCAGATCCTGCCCCTTTGACCTCATTGGCAGCTTTGCCATTAAATTCAATGGGTACAAGATCCCAGACATAGTGGACTAGACTGAAATCTGTATGAGCACACTCATTTGTGAACTCATTGTGCTATTGGGAAATGGCAGTTCAGGATAGCATTACAGAAGAATCCTGCAAACCCAGCAGAGACATCCCTTACCCAGGTGACTGCCTGTGTGGAGCACCTGCTTGCCATGTATAGCTGGCCATCACTCGCATTTGTAAAGAAGAAGAATAATTCAGGAAGCGATACACTGCTAAGGAGTGTTTCTGAAATGAATCGGATGGTAGCATCATGTTGCTTTAACACATTGTCTTGCAGTTCCCCTGCCCCGTTTCCACCAATTACTAAATCCCAGAATGTCCTCAAGCATGGCCTGAAATATGGCCAGTTGCAAAGATACAAACTCATCTGCAGTTGTTCTCCTTTTTTTGAATATATAGAGTCCCCGTGGGACAGCGAGACTGCTCAAAAATCTGCACATGGATATTGGCGCCCTAGGAGGTGGCTTCGAGTATGAGGTAAGAAAGAGCGTGTCCTTGGAATCGTCACGGGCATTTAGAAAAGAAATGGGTCGCTTGAGATAGTAACGAGTGGCTGGATATTCCCAGGTGCACTAGGGGAATTTGGGGCTGAGTTGCTCTGCTGTTTGTTATTGTTCATATCATTTGCAGGATGGTGACTATGTTTGAAACTGGGCTTTGTAAGGGAGGTCCTAGGATTGTGTTCTTAAAATAAGGCTGACGAATTTACATTAGTTTGCATAAAAATAACTTTGTAGCATTGTAAAATAATTCGGTCGAACTCGCTGTTATTCAGGCTGTGTGTCAGTTTAACTTGTGAGCCCTTTGTTTTCACATTATCATTTTCTAAAAAATTCATTTTTGGGGATGAAATTTTCCTTGGTTGGTCTCTGTCCAAAGGTGAGTCTTTTTTTTAAGTTTAAACAAAATCCAGTCAGACTTTCTCTGAGTTCTCTGCTTCTGGGGTAGGTAGATAAAATTCCTGTTTAAAAACCACAGTAAAAATTACCACACTCTCTTTGTCATGTAGGTAAATTTAAAAAATGGCTGAACTTTGAAACTGGGCATGTAAATAGTGCTAACTGATGTGCTTTTGTATAAGATTGAGTGAGTGAAAAAGACATACTGCGCATGCCCGGAAGAGGTTTTTTGGGTATGTGTCTGCTGAGGTATTTAGAAGAGCATAATGGTATTTGACCCCCTCTGGAGCATTGCAGTCCATGTTTTCCCTGCCTGGCTTGATCAGGGTTTTGTAAGATCCTGGGTTTACTTCTCTCAAGTCAAGTGTGTGTGTTGGGGGATGCTATTTATCTGAGAGAATTAGTAAATGTCAATTGAAGTACACATGGCAGAATCTTCTAAAAGCTGTCAGTGCTTTAACATGAGAAACAGGAGAAGATGGCAGATTGTACCGTTTTATGGGTCAAAGGTTTTTGCTGTATTCTGTAAATTCTGGGTTTTCTTTTGGAAAAATAAGTTTGATCTCCTGTTGGTGAAAAATAGGTTGTAATTCACTTAGTCAGTGGAGTTGCACCTCTATAAACTGACCATCTCTATGCTAGGTTTTTCTTCCAAAAATGTCCCACTATTGCTTACAACGGTGCAGCTGCACCAGAGTTACCAATGTGGGGAGTTCATGTGCAGACAGAGCTCCTCCCATTTGCTGATATTCTTAACGCAGCATTGTCTAGATCTCCTCATTCTACCCAGGCGTTTCCCTCCATGTTAATGGAACTTCAAGTGTGCACAGTTAAAACTAAGTCAATGAAGGGTCCCACAGCAATGATAGCTCTGCCCAGTTGTGCATCATGTATATTTCATGATGTACATTTATGGCATAAATGGATCCTAACCTACTCATTTCACCAGAAAAACTGGAATAGAAATACTACCTACGTGCAATGTGGCAGAGTTATTATTCAGTTAAGAGACTTGTGCTTTCCAAGGCACAAATGCAAATGCAGTGCCTGCCGCAGGAAGCTTAAGATGGCTATGGATAATGAGAGACCCCAAGAGCATATGGGGCTGGAAGTCGGAATGGTTGTGGTTTTGTTTCTTTGGTTTTATTTTTGAACTTTACCTCTTTGTCCTTCTTTTCTAATGTCAGGGTCAGGTCGGGCATTGACTGTCCTGGATTAGCGTCTGTGGGTCTTCAGGAGAAGAGGATCTTTAGGAGGGATTGGAATGAGGAAAGTGAGGAAAGCAGCAAAACTTAGTGACCATCTGGATGTGAAGGGAGGAGGGGAGGCTAGAGGCCAAGATAACCCCAGGGTCGCAAGTCTGAGTGACGGGGGAGTTGTTGGGTAAAGGGGAAAAGGTGGGGGTTTGCAAGGAAAAACCAGAGCTTGGTTTTGGCCTCGGTCGGGTCCAACTGAACTCTTGGGGGCACAGTTGGGTAGGCAGTGGAATTCATGCAGGTGGATATGGTCACCCCAGAGGTATCGTATAGTGGGAGAAGATCTGAGGGCCAAGGACGGAACTATAGCCCCTTCTTGAGAGTTAAGGTTACAGCAGGAGTGGCAGTATTTACATTGGGAAGGATTTAATTTCATCTTTGCCTTTTCCAGTGAGTGAATAGAAGTAACATTCGCAAGTAAAATAAATAACTAAATATGGAAATACGGAAACTATATTTCAGTGAGGTCCTCAGGTTTTTTTCCTCTTTTAAAAATACCACTCCAGCTTCATCATTCCTTTTGGCGAGTGTGTTCTGGTTCTATTGTTATGTGGAAACTGAGAGGAATATTGGCACATGGCCACTTTCTTTAGTGTAAGCGTAGAACCTTGGTCACTGCTCCCTTTTCTGGTGCACTGTTGATAAATTCTTGCCCTCAGATGTTGAGCATCGACAATGATTTAAAAACGTGTATGGCCTTGAACATCTGTTTTTATTTTTCTTGGGGCTGGGGTGCTCCTTGTCTGTACATAATTAACAGGACTCGGGGTTAGGATGACAAGGAAACAATGGTTTGTGTGTTGAAAGCAATTTGTAGTGATTTTAGCCATGCTGTTCCTGTGGGCATTAATCCCTTCTCACTGCTTTAAAAATTCTGCTCCAGCATCTGAGAGGCAAATTAATTGATTTTTAAAATGCTTTGCAGTATTTTCATTATCCTTTTTCATGGCACATGAAAAGTAAGCTTTTGAATGCTTGCTGCGCTGGGCATAGTGTGCAAGGCAGCTTGTGTTAAATTGGATGTGAATAGGAAGGACCCAAGCTGTCTTCATCTCCAGAACAACAAGAGGTCTGTTGGGACCCAGTTCGCCACTGAAATGTTAATGTGGCTAGGAACAAAGAGAGCGCTTAGCATTCCACTGCCATGGCAGGGCTTTGGGATCTGTTATGAAATGGCAGTTGTCCCCCGACAGCCAGACTGTCTCTTAAGAACTAGTAACCTAGATGGATGTTACCTTGAGGCCTGATTGGTTATTAATGTACCACTGGAAATTACCATTCACGTTTAATGCCATAAGATGGCAGTAGGAAAACACTCCTGTTAGCCAGCTCTCTCTCTGCATCCCAAACCCTTCTCTAGTTTTATTACAAAATCAAAAGGAAGCGAAGGTCCATAAAACAGGTCCCACAAAGGAGTGTGTGAGAAGTGACGGGATGAAGTGATAATCCAGCTTGCCTACAGAGCTGGTAAAAATCCAGTCAGTGGATCCAAGACTGAGAATCCATATTTGGAGACACTATGTGATAGTTCTAGTGACATGCAGTGGTGTGGTGATGATTGCTGGGAAAGGAGACTGCAAAGAATTGAATGAACTGGTCCAAAGAGAAGGAGAACTGGAAATAATTCATAGAAATCCCAGGGTGTTTTAAGGGGTGGAGCTGGAAGCTGAGTAACTAAATCTGGGGAAGAGGAGTGGGAAATCAAGCCAGTCAGATGTTGGAGAACTTGGTTTGCTTTTCTTACATTTGTGCTCATGGAAACTCTTTTCTGGAGGTTGGGAGGTAAGGAGGGTGAAGATGATGGGGTTTGAATTGTCGTTGTTAAATATTCTCTGAACCGATCTTTGAGGGATTTCTGGGGTAATTGCAGCAAAGATTGTATTAACATGACTGGGAATACAAGAGTACTTCAAGCTATAATGGGAGAGGCCTGAAGGCTTCTGACTGCGGGTGACTGGAGAGAGAAAATTGTGCATGACATAGTAGCAAATCATTCTGTACCTCTAACAGTTCAGGGAGCTTTGGTGCTCTGCATTCCAAAAAGGTCTGTCTGCAGGTAAACATTTGGAGTCACATGGCCTATCTCTACGATGGAACATTAAAATGGAGCGATTTTTTTAGCAGATGGAAATGTGTGAAAGGCGAGCAGACTCCATAAATAAATGCAGCACAGTACAGTGTGCTAGTTTTGCATTAATGCAGAGACGTGTGTGCAGGAGGGAGTGTTGTGTGTTCCAAGGAAGTCACGTGACATCCATAAATCATCGGCACAGTGTTGACTACCTTAAGGGTAAGAAACTGTTCATTGCATTATTCTCTCCATTGTAGTGAAGAGCATGGTTAGCAACTTCTGTAACCACTAGCCTTCTCTTCGGGCCAGTGGAGCAAGCCCCTGATGTAGCAAGCTCTTGGTAGAACAGTGAATTAATGGAGCTGACCAGCTGTTTGAAAAGCAGAAGCAGTAAAACATGCAGAGCATGTACAGCGAGACGTTTGGGAATCCGCGGTGGAGGGTCGTCTTAGTGTGTCTTACAAATTGGATCAGCTTTGCCCTTTCGGCCAAAGGTGAAGCTTACAGTAGCTGCTAACTATGGCAATGAATTCCTTTCAGATGAATGACCATGTATCCCCATTTGGGATTGTCTCCATCATTACCCTTTCGCTACCAGTGTAGCATCACATCCAGGATCTCTCTCAGTAGAAGATATTAAGTTAGACAGTCTCTCCTGGCAGTCACCTTGGTAATCATAGAATATCAGGGTTGGAAGGGACCTCAGGAGGTATCTAGTTTAATCCCCTGCTCAGAGCATGACCAATCCTCAATTAAATCATTTTTTTTTTTAATTTTTAAAAAACCCCGTACACTTCTCATGCTAGCTGAACCCTCTTCCACAACTAAGAATGACAGCAGAATGCTAATTTCATTCTATACAGAAAGACAACTTTAAGCCAAATGGACACCCACCACAGTAGTGTAAATAGATCCACCCTCACAGTGCATGCTTTGGGCCACGGCACCCCTCCCTCAAGGCATCACAACTCCTAAGCATGTACCACAAGAATTTGTCTAGTTTTTAGAAACTATCGATATGTACAGTTTATAACCCAGGATTTTCTAGCCGATAACCATATAGTAACAACACTTACAAATTAAAAAAAAAAATGCTTGAAACATAATCTGTTGCTGTCACTCAGAACTCTGTGAAAGTCTCAGGTGAAGTGGGTGATTTAAACGCAGCCGACACTCCGGACTCTCTTCTTGGCTTACATGTATGTTATCTGTTTGTTCTAAAGTATCAAAATCAGTCCAGCTAGTTTTTAGGAGAGAGGGGACGTATCTCCAGGGTTTGAATACTACTAGGCCTCTGTTTTTCTTCCGGAAATGTAATTTCTCTTGTAGTTAAATGATATCAGTAAGAGAGATGTAAGCTGTGAAACTCCTTTTTGGGGAATGTTAATTGGTACTGTGTGGTGTGCAGGAGAAAGTAAACGAAATGCCTCTTACACCCCCAGTTCAGAGGGGTGGCAGCATCTGTGTGGTGTTCTGCTCTGCAGGGCAGAGGAAGACAATTGTGGTACCCGGTTAGCCAGTGTTACAGAACCTGGGCTCCAGCACCTAAGGAATTCTGAAGATGAAGCTGGAAGTCTGAGAGAGATGACCAGTGGATTTCTGCTATCACTGGCTTGCATGATGTCTCTGAAGCTTTTCATGGTATAGAAAACAGTCATCTGCTAGTGCTGCGATAAAGCATCAGATTGTTGTTTTTCTGGTGGTTAAAATGTTGCATGGAAAAGATTTATCAACCTGAACAGCAAATGGGAAAGCTTTCCAGGCTAACATTGCAGATCCTACACTGCTTTGTGTGCTTGTCTTCCCAGGAACAACCCAAATGTGAGAGTCTGGCTTCAAACAACAAAGAGCTCACATGTTAGAAGATTTTTGTCTATCTAATGTTTGTTTTTGTTAAAGCTAAATTCCCAGCATTATGCCCTTTTGTGTTAAACTTGTTTAAATGCAAACGAGCAGCATTGCTGCGTGGTTTTTCACGGTGAGTAGCAATTCAGCTTTAGTGATTGTTGCTTATAGTGATCAGTCATCTCTGTGTATCATGGATTACTCTATGAAATCCAATTCCATTGGTATTAGTGTGTTTGCTCCAGATTTATGCTGATCAGTGGGGCATTCAATTTATATGATAGGGAGGAATTTCACACCATTCAGAGTGTCAGTCAGCTGTAGGTAAATTATCTTGCAGCTTGTGGGAGGACCAGCTAGAACCAGTTACTACCTGACTGACTTGCGATAGCACCGAAAGGCCTGGTAAAATTTGCCCTGCCCTGGCAGAATGGAAGATTTTGCATCTCTGCTTGCGTCTAATTTGCATGTTCACTATTTTATAGAACTGTATGTAGTAATCATTCAGATATAACATTAAAAGAACAGCCTTGCATAAGTCTGTTCTTACAACCCTTCTGAGCCACTCCAGTGCGTCATGTAAACTTGCTTAAAGAGAAGTCTCTTCTGCACATGATCCGTAGACACTCCAGTGAATGCAGAGGGGAGTTGTTTGTGTTCATCAAAGGGAAGAACATACCTGTTTTTAGCTTGGTTTTGTTCTAGGAGTGGAGAAGGGTCATGTTGGGTGTGTGTACACTACTGCACAGTAAAATACCCTATGAAATTAGAATGGAAAGGGGCGACCATCACTAGACAACAGCCATTCTTAAAAGTTAAGTATCTTGGCTGTTTAGTGGTGAAACTAATGAATTCCAAAATGGACTCACTTATGTGATGCATCAATCAGTGACCAATCTCTGCTGACGCAGTAACATCCAACCAAGAATGAGAGAAACTTATTCAGGACTGGGAGTCCGATGTCAGGGAAACATGAACATATACATTTCTTCTGCATGTCAAACGCATTCTTGAGCCCTCACGTCCGTTTGACAAGCCCTGTAGAGGTGACCAATGCTAGTGGTGCATTTGTAAGACTGTGTTAACGGAGCCCTGAACTGAAGTAGGTTCAAGCTTTAATTTTTGTCACTTGGCAAATTGATGGTGACCCCCTGAAATGCAGTTCTGATGCAGTGTTTGGGGGAGACTATCCAGTGATTTGATTTTGCTCTCCCCAATTCAGCTAATAAATCTCCTGAGTCCTGCAGAATTCCCTCATCTGAATGGCAGCCTGCTAGGTATCCTTTCAGTATCTTGGCATTCTGGGCTTCAGAGCGACACCTTGGTAAAAATACCCAGAGAAAATGTGCCGTTTGTGTACAGCACTAACTGTACCAAGGCTTTAGCTAAAGCCTTCGACAAGTCACCACAGCATTAATAAAACAGTGAGAACCTAAGACCTGTCAGAGACGCGGTTTGCATGCTGAGGAGGGAACCTTTTCCAGCTTTCTCCTGGGGGTTGTGCTTTTTGTTGTGAGTTTCCCGAGCTGCCTGGCTGCCATGAGATGCTGCTGAAGCTTTGGGTGACTCAGCTTGTTCAGATCACGTTTTCCAAGTCTAATATGTCCTGTTCAGGGGGCCTTAGGCTAGACTAGCTCCTTTGCTCTTACCGGTATACCTTTGTCAGTTTTAGTCTCATTCTGGGTCTGAAGATTGTGGGTTCAAATCCTATGTCTGTTCTTGGCCCGGCGCCGAAGGTGGACAATGCAGTGGGCATCTCCTGTTTATCTGGCCTAGGTGACAGCTCCAGGCAGAAGTTTAAAAAAAAAATAACAAATCTCTATTTTTCAAACTGCCTTCTCTTATTAAACCGATTGCTATGTCCAGGGCTGTGTGCGAGTGCTAGTGAGGGGCATGTAACGACTACAGCCTCAGTCACTAACTCGCACACCTTGGGATCCCTAGGGTATGAAAGCAGAATTCCAACCCTAAGAGACGAGGACACTCATCACAATGAGGTTCCTTTTCTCAAAGAGTGGGATAAATTAAACAAATTCAAACTGGCCTTGCTGAAGTCACCCAAAGCTTTGTGATTCCTTGTCCTCCTGTAGGAGAATGTAGACCCGCTTTGGTACAAAGGATCCTCCCAGAGAAGGGGCAAAGCAGGAGTGCTAGGTAGCTCTAATTGTGTTTAATTTGCTGCCTAGAAGGAGTCCTTGAAAGTGAGTCACGCTGAAGAAAGTCAAGCGTTTCCCTTGGATTCTGATGGTGTGCGCCCTCCAACTCCGGACAAACTGCTTAACAGTGATGCTGACAGCAGCCTGTGTGGTCTGAACAAAGAGGAGCCCAATGGGAAACCCATGGGGAATGAACTGTTAGAAAAGGAAGATACCGATGTAGAAGATGCAGTTTCTGTAGCTTATGAACAGTCAGGAACTCCGGGGGAAAGGACAGCGGAGGGGACAAATGTGGTCAGCAGTCAAGGGCATCCCGTAGCTGCATCTCCAGATGTTAGAGCTGCTGAGACAGATCAGATGGAAAGTGCGGCTGTCACCATTGACACCATGTCTGTCAATGAAAAGATTGTAAATGGAGTGAGGGAAGAAGCAGCTGATCTGAAAACCGACAGCAAGCTGGATGCTGGCAAAGTAAGCAATCTGCCTGCCTGCAGCCTCCACTGCTTTGTAAGGCCCTCAGTCAGGAGAGCACTTTAAGCATGTGCTTAAATCCCATTGACTGCAATAGGACTTGGCATGGACTTAAAGTAAAGCATGTGTGTAAGTGCTTTCCTAGTAGTAACGCATTCCTGAATTGTGGTGCAAGTGCTCTACAAATTCCTAGTTTTGTCTCTAGAAAACCCCTCTTTAATGCACATAAGAAGTGCTGTCCAGAGCATCCAACAGGCAAAGACCCTCAACTGAGATTCACATTTCAAATCTTAGAAGAGAAATAAGACTCAGGTTTCAGTGCTGCCATCTGTAGTAAATAAGTTGGTTTTTACAGCACCTGATAGCTTTCTTTGACAGGGTAACAAGCCTTGTGGATAGCGGGGAAGTGCTAGATGTGGTTTATCAATAAGGGTTTTGATACTGCCTTGCATAACCTTCTCATAAACTAGGGGAAATACAAGCTATATGGAGCTACTATGAGGTGGGTGCATAACTGATTGGAAAACTGTTCCCAGAGTAGTTATCAGTGGTTCACTGGATCCATACTGGAAGGGCATATCAATTGGGTCCCACAGGGATCAGTTCTGGGTCTGGTTCTGTTCAATATCTTTATAAGTGATTTAGATAAAGGCATAGAGAGTACACTTATAAAGTTTGTGAATGATACCAAGCTGGGAGGGGTTGCAAGTACTTGGGAGGATAGGATTAAAATTTAAAATGATCTGGACAAACTGGAGAAATGGTCTGAAGTAAATAGGATGAAATTCAACAAGGACAAATGCAAAGTACTCCACTTAGGAAGGAACAATCAGTTGCACGCATACAAAATGGGAAATGACTGCCTAGGAAGGAGAACTGTGGAAAGGGATCTGGGGGTCATAGTGGATCACAAGCTAAACATGGGTCCACAATGTAACACTGTTGGGTGTGTGGGGGGGAGGCAAACAGTCTGGTTGTATTAGCAGGAGTGTTGTAGGCAAGACCCAAGAAATAATTATTCCGCTCTACTCTGCACTGATTAGGCCTCAACTGCAGTATTGTGTCCGGTTCTGGGCAACACATTTCAGGCAAGATGTGGACAAATTGGAGAAAATTCAGAGAAGAGCAACAAAAATGATTAAAGGTCTAGAAAACATGACCTATGAGGGAAGATTTGGGGGGTGGGGGGAAATGGGTTTGTTTAGTCTGGAGAAGAGTAGACTGAGGGGAGGACATAAAAGGTTACAAGGAGAAGAGAGAAAAATTGTTCACTGAAAACAGGAGAAGCAGCAATGGGCTTAACTTGCAGCAAGGGAGGCCTAGGTTGGACGTTAGGAAAAACTTCCTAACTGTCAGGGTGGTTAAGGACTGGAATAAATTGCCTAGGGAGGTGGTGGAATCTCCATCATTGGAGATTTTTAAGAGCAGGTTAGACAAACACCTGACAGGGATGGTCTAGATAATACTTAGTCCTGCCCTGAGTGCAGGGGACTGGACTAGATGACCTCTCGAGGTCCTTCCCAGTCTTATGATTCTATCCTATGTTCGCACCATGCCCAGCTGTCAGAGGTTTCTCTTGGCTTGTTGAGAGATGGGGGGGAAATGTATAAAATAAGTTACCAGTTCCGATATTTACAGCTCCAAGGAAGGATGCTGAAGGGAGGGTGTGAGGCTAGAGGGGACCAAGCCTCTGGGGGTTGGTGCCAGATGTGGATTGATACCTTGTGGTACACACATCACATTTCCCACCATTCTTCCATTGAGACCCCAGAAAGCAGCCAAGCCAATAAGTAAGGTGTTTTACAGTGCCGTCTCTGGTGAGAGTCAGAGCCTGAAATGCTCCCATTCCAGCAGGGTGTGTTAACTCTCTGCCCCCTGGAGCTGGGTCCAAACAGATGCAGTGTCCAGTCCATGGACAGCATATCCCAAAAGGCTAATTCCTCCCCAGTCTGGCTCAGGTTCATAAAGTTAAGCATGTGTGTAAGTTTTGCAGCACTGGGGCCTAGGGCTCATTCCTGTACACTCTTACCCCCAGGAGTTGTACTTGCTGCTGAGCAAAGCTCTTTAAAGATCAGGTGCTGCTCACGGTGGTAGATGCTCCAGTTGTGGTGTGTTCCAGGCATTCAGGGTAATGGGGGTCTCGAGTGGGAGGAATAGAGAAGCTAGGTGCGAGGACTTGGGGAGGGAATAATGGTCGGAATTGGCAGTGGTTGGAGTTGTGAAGAGCTTAGCAGGAGAAGTGGAGGAGCTTAAGCTCTGTACGGACGCGGTTCATCAGGGGATTTCCAAATGTTGTGGAGACAATCTGAAGAGCACTTCTTTACCCTCTCCAGCCCCTCCTCCTTCCAAAAGCCCTTTCTCTCTGCAAAGTGGTGTCTTGTGCTTGTCTGTGGGTGTCACCTTTAGAAATGCCTTTCGTGTAGTGTCTAAGAAACCTGGGCGTGTCTCTGTGGTATGTACAGATTGGATTTGTTTGCCTAGTACCGGTAGGTCTGCTTTGTGCTGGAAATGGCCATGTAAACATGCGAACACACAGACTGTAATGTAACCGTATCAATTTTGGGTTTTTAAAGGAGTCCGAGGCCAGTGAGCACGTGAAAGAATTGCAGGTTTCTGACCGTTCGGATCATGAGCTGCTTCGTCTGATGGTGAGTCCTCTGGCATCGACCTTGTGTTCCTCTATGAGCACTCAGCAAATGAGCCCCTCAGGCCTCCTGCAGTGCCTATCCCTATCTCCCCACAGCTGGGAAAGCACTTCACAGGGTGGCCCAAACCAACACGATATTTTGCACTTGCCAAGCCTTGCTTCCAGGGGTCTCCAAACACGTTTTAAAGGCTTGGCTCAGTAGAACTCCATTCCACTGCTGGGGAAACCCAGACCCCAAGGACTGAGGTCCCTCTGTGAGTCAGTGGTCGAGTTGAGAATGGAACCCAGCTCTGACTCTGGGGATATCCAGAACTGTGAGCCAATGTGTTACCCTTCTGCCTCTGCACGTGTGAGCTTTGCTGGAGATTGGACTGTGTATCAGTTCCCTGCCTCACCAGCAAACTCCTCTAGGCTCTCCCAGCCCAAACCTCGCCTGGCAGGTAGCAGTCAGTGAACTCCAGTCCGCGAGCTCCTCCGAGACGGTTCTCTTCAACACACAGACTCTGTCGCCATTCATTCACAGAGGATATTAAGTTTTCTGCTCTGTTAAAGTGTCGTCATATTGCATCTTATTAACGTAACTGGGGTATACGCACCCCTTCCTTCAAACACAGCACCGAGTTGGTTTATAGCAAAAATAAAGCAAGTTCATGAACAAAAGGACACAGATTAAGTGATATCAGTTAGTTGGGATAAAGGTAGAAATGGTTACATGCAATTAAAAGTGAAAATAAAAAGGCTAAAACTTAATCTACCAAGATTACAGTCTTTGTTCAAGATGTTCTCTCACCTACAGTCTGTTTTCCAGATTTTACTGGCCACGGTCCATCACAGAGCTCAGACTGCTTAAAATCAGAATGGCCAAACTGGGTCATCCAACAGTGGCCAGTGCCAGGTGCTTCAAAGGAAATGAACAGAACAGGGCAATTATCAAGTGATCCATCCCCCATTGTCTAGACCCAGCATCTGGTAGTCAGAGGTTTAGAGACACTGAAAGCATAGAGTTGCATCCCTGACCATCTTAGCTAATAGTCATTGCTGGACCTGTCTTCCTTTAATATGTTTAGTTCTTTTTTTAATCCAGTTCTAGTTTTGGCCTTCATAACATCCCCTGGCAACGAGTTCCACAGGTTGACTGTGCATTGTGTAAAGAAGTACTTCCTTTTGTTTGTTTTAAACCTGCTGCCCATTCATTTCATCGGGTGACCCCTAGTTCTTGTGTTATGTGAAGGGGAAATAACACTTCCCTAGTCACTTTCTTCACACCAGTCATGATTTTATAGACCTCTATTATATCCCCCTTAGTCAGCTCTTTTCCAAGCTAAAAGTCCCAGTCTTTTTAATCTCTTCTCATGTGGAAGCTGTTCCATACCCCTAGTCATTTTTGTTGCCCTTGTCTGAACCTTTTCTATTTCTAATGTATCTTTTCTGAGATGATGTGACCAGAACTGCATTTCCCTGGCTGTGGTAGGTCTGTGCCCTGACTCCCGGGAATCTCTGTTAGAACCTATGTACTCATCTGAAACCAGCCCCTTCTCCTTATTTTTTCTTTTAGGACTTTGGTTTCCAAAGTCGGCTCTCTGAGCAGGTCCTGGATATGGGTATTCTTTCTGCTGCTCTGGACAGCCCCAAAGTTGAGGTGAGTGGTGGCTGTGCGGCCAGCGATAGAGCTGTGGACGGGGGATACTGTGCTCTGCAGAGGAGGATGACACTGGCACTTGTTCTGAGCTTCTCACATGAGGCTGTACGAAGGGAAACAGAAGTGCAGTGTGGAGGCCACGCAGTGAGTAGTGGCAGAGCTGGGCTTAGAACCACAGTCTGGTTGAGCCCTAGTGCAGTACCCTGTCCATGCTGAATGCAAACCACAGCTAAATGCAGAGGCAGCTGCAGTATGTTCCTTGGCTGGAAGGCTAGTTCCCGTTTAGAGCCAGGATACACATACCTTGTAGTGTCTCTGTAGGGGCGTGTTGCCTTTCCTTGGGCCCTCTTTCTCTGCTGATTGTTGGTGGGACGGTGAGTGTATTTTATATTTTCCTGTTCTGTGTGTGTGTATGCGCGCGTGTGTGCGTTTCTCTTTTTTCTCCTAAGCAGATGGGTGGGATTTGGATAATGGAAAACGATGGCAGGGGAAAAATAAACAAGTGTTCCAAGAAAACGAGGCTGACTTGCTCAGACAGATGTCAGTACGAAGAGGCTCAGGCATCTTACATATTTTAGGGGTGTTGCCTAATTTGTTGGGAAAATGAGACCCTCTCTCTGGGTCAATGTGGCATGTGAACAGAGGTGTGGGTTTGTGGTGTGGCGAGTGTGTGGAGTTGCCCCATCCAGGAAGTGACTGAATGAGGGCAGTTCTGGTTGAAGGAGGTTTCTGTGCATCTGGAGGTTTTATCTGTGTCTCTCCAGTTTGTTACCAAGCCAATTTTTGAGCCCCCACAAGCCAATTTTACCTCCCCCACCGTACAAGGTAAGCCTGGCAGTGCGTCAGCTGAAGGAGTGCGCTGCACTGTGTGTCAGTAAGCATTGGGTCAGGGCTCCAGCTGGGGTTTACTCAGCCTTGATCTGATTGTAAGTGAGTCGATCAGCTGAGAGGAAGACACCCCAAGTGACAAACTCGCCACCTGTCTGGCAGAGAGTAGATCCAGTTTGCTTAGGTGGCGTTTGGAGAATACACCTGTCCTCTTCATTAATAATGAAGATAATCAGGTGTGAAAGGAAAACAAAATATGTGCCTGCTGTATATTTTCCCCCTCCTTTTTGCTACGGCATAAGTATCATGCATACAAATTCCTCGTTGGATCAGACACATTATGAGTTTATTACAGCCTTGTCTCGAGGAAAGAGAGGTGGGTTTGAAATGGTGCCCCCTGCAGAACTGCAGCTGCTGCTTTGTGTCGAGAGAGGATGTTTTCAAATGACACTTCTGGTTGGGTAGAATGTGTTTATTTCTACATAAGGGGCTTGCTTTTGCTTTGGCAAAATATCCTGTTTCTTGAAATAAAATTGCTTATGTGACAGCTGAGCGACCAGTGTTCGGGTTTGTTTCCCGGTGAATATCCTGTGTTGGGATCTGCAGTAGATGAACTCAGTGGCTCAGCAGAGGCCGCGTTGTCTGTTGTCTAGAGCGAGGGACTGGGCTCCCGCACTCACGATGAAAAAGGCACTGCACTCTCCCCACCTTGCCCCCAAATCCTCCTTTTATAGATGGGGCTAACTCCTGCCTGGAAGGAGGGTAGAACGCTCTGGTGTTTGCCAAGGGCTTGGGGATCTCCGATGAACAGGGCCGGCTCCAGGCACCAGCTTGGCAAGCAGGTGCTTGGGGCGGCCACTCCGGAGAGGGGCGGCAGATCCAGCTATTCAGCTGCAATTCAGCGGACGGTCCCTCCCTCCCGCTCGGAGCGAAGGACCTTCCGCCGAATTGCCACCGCAGATCGCGATCGCGCCTTTTTTTTTTTTTTTTTTTCTTCTTTTTTTTTTTTTTTTTTTTTTGGCTGCTTTGGGCGGCGAAAACCCTAGAGCTGGCCCTGCCGATAAAGTTTTGATATAGACTGGAAATATTTTTTCTGGCCTCTCTTTAGGGCTGGAAGGGAGGGGAGGTCTCCTCTGTAGGATGATGATGATGTTGTTTTTCATTTGACTCTGAGAACAGCCGTATTCATATCGGTCTGATCTACACTAGCCTTTTCCCTCCTGGTGTTCCCATTATTGCTATGCCTGGCTCCGCTCCAGCAGTGCAGCTAGAGTGGACCAAGGGCCCTGGCCCCGGCCCCAGCCATGTTAACCCTTTGCTGTCTAGACTGGCTCTGAGCAGGCTTCGAGGACACAGGGTTTAAGCTGCTGACATTCGGCTCCACCAGTGAAGTTGCATCAACGGTAGCAATAGCGGTAAAAGGCTAATCTAGAAACAGGCACAGGGCCTGACCGAATTCCCTTTGAAGTCAATGGGAATCTTTATCTTGCCTTCTTTGGGTTTTGATGGTGCCCTTAGAAAGGAATTGGGCTAGATTTACCTCTTGAAGAACAGCTCGTCAATTCTTCTCCCCTTCTGTCTCACCCTCAATGTTGTGTTTCATCCTGAGTGTGAGCGGTTTCACAGCTCTGCGTCCCAGAACAGGAGACCAGACTAATAACACCACTTCACTCTTATCCAGGATCCCCACAGGACAGTACTGAGGTAGGGGGAGAGGAAGGGGAAGGGACTTGCCAAGGGTCACACAGTGAGTCAGTGGCAGAATCAGGATTTAAACCCTAGACCTCCTGACTCCCAGCCCCCTGCTCAATCCACTAGCCCAAAGCCAGCCCCAGGGCTAGAACTCTGATGCCCTGCGGAAGACACAGGCTAACCCCAGCTTTTAAAAATGAACCTGAAGCAGTTCCTTTAATCGCAGTGTCAAGGGGTCCAGGTTGCTCCAGTTAGAGAGAAAGAGACTGAGTGAGAGCCAGGTGGCAGCCATCAGTGTAGGCTCCCCACCAATGACTCTAGTAGGGGAACAAGATCTTCCTAGGAATAAAAATAGCCATTTGTGCTTTCAAAGGTGACCATAACAGATCCCATCTGGAGCCAGGGGATGTTTGCTGAGCTGCCCGGTTCTTCGGACCTGAAGCCACTAATTGCTTGGGGCAGGAGAGAGGGAGCTGCCTAGGAGAGGTCTGACTGGGTTGAAGTGATGAGATGTGACAGCACTAGCAGGGAATCCTTCTGCTCATTGCTTTACTAGAAATTTGCATAAATCATTGCTATTTATAATTTCATTTTTTTTTTAAATGTTGGCCCTGCCCCTTGGTGCACTTCCATATGGCAAAGTCACCGCCTCAACTCCTGAGCGCTCAGCCACCAATGAGTGTGCGGGGAGCCTCCGATCGAAAGATAGGCTGTTAACACTTTCCCTCCCTCCTTGCCTTCCCTGGGTGGAGGGGGAGGCTGTTTCTGATGCCCTAGCCTTGTTCTCATCTGTTGGTCTCATTGGATTGGTTCTTTATCTGAGACTGAGTTGTCTGCTTCTCACCCCCCTCTTATGTTCCTAGGCAGCTTTTAAACTTGCAGGCTCCCTGGTTTCCTCTCTGCCGTGCCAGAAGATCCCCATTGTCCTTTGGCAATTGTGCAAGGCTGGCAGCAGCAGTCACTCCTAGTGGATGCTAGCGAGGGAGCCTTCCTGCCCCAGAGTTCCAAGGGCATTCCCTGTGAGAGGGCTGTTTGTCTCCATGCGGTGGGGTCTGACTCCGCCTGTACACACCTGAGCCTGGCCCCTCATGATCTGATGCTGTCCTGGAGAGAAGCCATGGCGTAGGACTGAGTCAGGAGTGGGAGTCTGTTCCCAGCTCAGCCACTCACTCCTGCTGTGAATTTGGCCCGTCGTTTCACTTCTGCCTCTGTTTCCCTTCCTGTAAAATTGGGCTAGAACTCAGGCCAACATTTTCAAAAGTGACAAGTGGTTTTGGTGCCCAACCTGACTTTCCAAGGCTGAGCCCCCGCTCTCTGAAAACCTTTTCAGATGTGTCAACTTGGACCCCAAAATCACTAGAGAGTTCAAAGCAGCGTGCAAGGGTGCTGTTAGGTTTATCAGTGTTTGTAAAGCTCTTTGAGGTCTTTTGTGCACCAGAGAAGGACAGAGCGTTTTGATTTTAGCAATTGCTTGGACGGTTTTTTGAGGGCCAGTTTGTTTGCTGCTTCGGTGTGGTGCTCAGTTACAGGGACAAAGCAGCACAGGCTTCCCTCCTCTCTTCTGCAGAACGACTGTAAATTCTGCAAACCCCACACCGTTTGCTTTTACCTGCAGGCCCAGGGGCTGGGAGAAGAGGAAAAGGACCAAAGCAAAGCCAGCTTAGAAGAAGAGCAAAGCAAAAGAACCAAAGCTGCTGAGAGGTATGGTATAAACAGGCCAGGGCTACAAACGATGGCTGTAGAGGTCTAGCTCCCCACTGCTCTCCTATCCAGCCTATACCTGAGGCTATTGTAGTGTGATCATTGCAACCCCTGCAGGAATCCCCCTGTTAAGCTGTAGAAACCCTGGGGTGTTTATCTTAAAAGGTCCTTTCCTTCCGTCTTTCACTTTCTTCTCTTCTCTTTTCCCTCTCCCCTGCTGTCTCAGCGGGTTCAGTGCTGCTTCAGGCCTCTGGCTGGGTAGGCAAGCAAACGCTGTACCTTTCATCTCCCCGAAAACTCCACCAGAGAGAGAGTCAACGTCTTGTTTCCCTTAAGGCTATTTGGCTTTTCTCTAAGGCTAGGAAACTTTTCTTTTCTTCTATGTTGCTGACCTGGGTGAATATAGCTAACATTTTGGCAGTCCTATCAGGATGCTCTGGACTAGTTCAAATCTGTTGTGGCTCATGGCATTTAACTATGGGAGGCTCAGTCACTACATATCACTTTTCAGATTATTCAGGGTCGGAAGCAGCCCCTCCCAGTCCACTTTATACTGGGCCTGCTGGAATATCGGTACTGTGCAGCTAACTTATCAGTGGCTAAATGCTCTCCGGTGACAGGCTGGCTCCCTGTTAATGACAATGGATGAATCCAGCCCTGACCTAAGTGGGACCAATTCCGTTTATTTCCGTGAGCGTACATTCCTACAGCAGGCGGAATGGACCCAGTGTCCATACTAGACTATCTTGTGTCATGGTCTACTGAAGCTTAAATTCTGGAGAGCAACATTTACTATCCCAGGAACAATCTGGGCATCCTAACACTTAGTTACTGCAGGGACTGGAAGACTTGTTTGTTTGTTTTTCTATTTGTGGTGAAGAGTTTAAAAATACAGAAATGTTCTGACCAGAACAGCTCAGGCTGCCCGCAAGTCTCTCCTGGGAGCTGTAGAATGTTTTGTTTGCAGAGGAAATGTGTGTTAGACACCTAATCTCCATGTGTAGTTTCATAGTGTTCTGGTGTGTTGGGCAATTGGGAACCACGGTCCTGTGCCCTAATGCTGAAGATGGCGCTGTTCCAAAAAGGGTGTTGGAGAGACTGATCTGCAGTAGTCCTTACGACCTGCCGTAGACACTGGTGAACCCTGTGCACTTGTGCTCGGAGATGCTGCTCATATGAAGGCTCCCTGAAAAAACATCTTCTGTGCAGTAAACATCTTATCACTCTATACCTGCTTCCCAGAGCTGTGTGTTCACTCTCTTCATTCTTCATTTCTCCTCTCCGCTGGTAACGCTGCTTTGTACTTGTCTAGTGTCTCTTGTCTTTCTGCCTCTAAGATGCTGTAGGGCTGCAGATATGGGCATGCCTGCCAGTATTTGCAGCTGTAGTTCAGATACAGTGTAGATGTTGTTAATGGGGTTGGTTTGTCTTCAAATATGCTTTGGGAAATTCTCCAAGGACTTGGAAAAGAAGGGAAATTTTCCTTGGAAGGGATTCAGCATTTAGAGATTGACAGACACTTACTTATACCCCAGTCACCTATTAGTCTTTCAATGCTTGCAACTCTTACGCTGGTTTGGATGATGGAAGGGAGCTGTTGTTTTGCCCTTAGGCAACAACAGAGTTGGACTAACTGGTACCCTTGGCAGGTATGCAGTGGTGTTGCAGATGTGTGCACCCCTCACTTTAGCTTTGCATCCTGGTCTCCCTCCATCCTGTTTAAATGGAGCAAGCAGTGGAGTCCACTTTTCACTAATCTGTTATTCTGTTACCTTTTTACTGCTGCAAAGTGAGAGGGACCAGCGCCCCTTCAGTGCTTGCGAAATGGCCGAAGAGAAGTGTTTAAGTTTAGAGAACGCCAGCCAGGAAGAGACTGCTGCCCTGGAGCAAAAGGAGGGATCACTGGATAGTCTGACCAATCCGGAGGAGCCTGCAGCCACTCATCAGGCGTAAGGGCTCATATTAAATTCCTCTGGCGCTCTGAGGAGGAGAGTTCTTGCCTTCTTGTGTGCTGTTCTTGTATGTGACCCCTGCTGAATGTGAAGATGTGGCTTGGTGCTTTCAGTTGAGGTTCTCAGTAGGCACTGTGGGAGAATGAGTTTAAAAACAAGAGCACTTCCGTGTGCAGCTCCTAAGTGCACATGCTCCTAAGGCGCTGTTTTGCTGCCAGACCTGCAACCAATAGCCCAGTGTGTCAATTGTCTGTATTAGAGAAAATGAAGTAGCTGCTGTTCTTGCCCAGCCATTGGGCCTTATAGAGTCAGGCTTCATGATCTAATTCCTGAGAAAATTCAGGTTAGGAGTTAGATGATCAGGTTCATTCCTAGGCAGTGCAGAAATGATTGAAGCAAGATTTGCTCATGTCCTGCTTGGAAGAGAGCACTTCAGCCTCTCTGTGCGGTTAGAAAGGCCAACCATGCCCATCTAGGTTTATGCCAGAGAGCGGATTCCTCCAAGTATAACTGCTGAGCACTACCAAGACCAGAGCCACAAGTATCAAATGCATTTAACTGCCATCAATGAACGGTGGACTGCATCTTGGCTTGTGTTATCTGGTGAGATCACCGCCCGAGCTGGTAGAACTAGAGTCCCCAATAAAGGCCAGTTCATTGCTTACTAAACTGGTGGCCTTTGCAGTCAGGTGCCTGCAGTCCTACCACAGCAACAGATCTTGGTGGAAACAGTCTTGCAGATTTTTGTGCCTGTACTGAAAAAAACACCAGGTGTAACTGGGCAGAACTGCTGGTGCCCTCACAGGGTACATGCAACTTCGAGACAGTCTGTGGTCACTGGTAGGGAAGTGTGAGGGTGTCTCAGTGCCATGTCCAGGAACATACCTGCCTTGAAAAACAGGGAATAGTTTGTATAAATGCTTTTAATAAAAGAAAATTGAGGTAGGAGGGGTGGAAAATGACACCAAGGAGCTTGGAGTGTTGTCCAGCTCAGGATGATAAGCTCCACCTGTTTGCTTTGGGCATTGTTACATGTAGCATTGGCATGGGCAATGTATTGGGAGGTCCCACGGCGGTATTAGGAGTGCATGATTTATCTATAGCCCCAAGGACCCCCCACCCCATGCTGCTCGCTTTCTCTGTAGTGGCTGCACCCTTTTTCTGGTGTTACTGACGTTGTTGAATTCCCTGTTCCCCGGCAGCGTCGCGGAACCTCTGCCTCAGTTCAGCGGTGTCAGAGCATGCCAAGGCCTGCAGCTTTCGATCTCGCCACCCGGGAAGCAGAATTTCATTTTGTACCTACACCAGTGCAGTTTTTTTCCCCTTGAGCCTCTTTCAGGCCTCATAACTTTGCTGCCCTTTGAAAAAGCTTAATTAGAAACAGATTGGTTTTCTATTGAATTTTTGGAGATCCTATTGCTTTCTATTACCGGAGGCTGGCAAGCTTCCAGCACATTTATATAACTGATTCAGAAAAATACCTCATCCATAAGTAGTGTGTTTGTTTGAGCCAGACACTGGTTGGTTTGCTTTAGCTGGGGAAGAGGTGAAGCTGGCTAAGTAAAATAACCGGTCCCCAATCCCGCAGTCCCGGTATAAACAACGCTCCCATTGCAGGCAATGGGAATGCATGCAGACTGCAGAATCAGGTGACTAGACAAATGAAGAGAAGGCAGAGCTCTCTCTGAAAATACAGGTGCAGTGGAAAGAGTGCCATTTTTGTGTATGGTACTTGTGTATTTAAAGAGCCCTGGCTTTGACCTGGTAAGCTCAAGCGGGGTTATTACTGAATTACATTTTCTTTTTAAATTCTTGACTTTTTCTGTTTTCCTTTTTCTCCCCCCATCCCCATGATTGCTATTCACCAGAATATTTGTGGGGAAGCCTCAGCTTTTCCCTCTTATAAGCAGACTTCCTGCTGACTCATGCCACAACTCATCTTCCTTTAACTATAAACATGAGCCCACTGCATAGGCGGTGAGCTCATTTGTGGAAAAGAGAGAGAGCCAGACTTTCCAAAGACATTGGCTGCTGGGCTCTTTCAAACATGTGGCCTTACAAGCATGTGTTGTCCTAACACGTGACCTTTCTGCATTAGCACAGTGGGAAGGTGCTGCTGCCAGAACTGGTGGAAGCTCACCTCATCCACCGGGCCGGCTCCAGCATTTCTGCCGCCCCAAGCAAAAAAAACCAAAACAAAAATACCCACAATCGCGACCGGCGGCGGCAATTGGGGGGGGGGGGGGGGGGAGAGGGGAAAAAGCCGCGATCGGCGGCGGCAGTTTGGCGGCAGGTCCTTTGCTCCTAGAGGGAGTGAGGGACCTTCTGCTCCCGAATTGCTGCACATGCCGCCCCTCTCCCTTGGCCACCCCAAGCACCTGCTTGTTAAGCTGGTGCTGGAGCTGGCCCTGCTCATCCAGACACCAGTGCTCCTCCGGCTTGAAGAGGCAAAAGAGAAACTCTTCTCCCTTGCCCTCTTTTGCACAAGCTTGAGGACCAGGAGGTCCTTGTGAAGATCAGCAAATTCAGGTGGTGGCTGGATGAGAAGGGGAGAACCCCTGGCTTCCATTCCCCCAGTGTTTCAATGTAGGTAGTCCCATCAGAAGCCCTGCTGCTGTGGGAGGGTGGGGCAGGGAGGAAAGCAGTCACTTAGGTAGCCTCAGTATCCGGAGGCTGATCTTTACCCTTTCCACCAAGGAGGCTGTGCTGTGTGTCCGTTCGAGAAGCCGAGGCAGGAAGAGCGGAAGCTGCTTTCCTAGGTCACTCAGCATGGCAGCAGCAAAGCCAGGACTAGAATCCAGCTCTCCCGAGTCCCTGTCGTGTTTGGTTTAATGGTTTTTTTAGAGGCATTGCTGTGGTGCTGTGCCCAGTGGTAGCTGAGCGGTGTGTCCTTGCTGCTTCCCAAGCAAGAAAGCTGCCTTTGGTCATAATCCAGCCAAGCTGAGAAAGGGTATGCAGAAGCTTTTTCATCCCTCTCTCTGCGTAACGTTTTGTCTGAATGCATTCTCATTCCGCTTGAGTGAAGAAGCCTGAGTTTCAGAGCCCCGAGCTTCCTCTGAGGTCCTCACCTCCTTGTCCTTCCAGGGTTATAGATAAATCACTGACTAGTTAATTACCTGTACCAGGGACTTTGCTGCCCAAGCAAACCAGATTAGATCTCGGGGCATGGCAGAGATCAGGAAGAACATTGAGATGTTTCCCCTACCCTTGTCTGAATTAGTCTGGTACTTCAGTTAATCGCCTTCTGCCTGTCCTCTGTAGCACTGGTGCAGTCCTGTCAAACCTCCTGCTTGTTTTCTAATGTCCCCTGTGACCTGAGGCCTCCTCCCACAGTGTCACCTGGCCAGTGAGAGGGCTGGCATTGCATCGTGAGCTGGCAAGGAGCCCTCGGTGTGCTTTGTGGTTGGGGGATCTGCGGTCCCTTGGCAGAACCCTAATGGCTGGAGCAGCTCACTGGCTGGCGCTAACTTTGCCAACCTCATGTATAGGTTACTGAACTGGAGGGGCAAGGTTTGCGTTCACGGGCTTTTCTCTTTGTTCTTGTTTTCTTGTGGCCCCTTTAGACGAAGGTCCAGCGGCCTTGTGCCAGCTCAGGTGCTCTGAGTTTGGCCAATTAAGCGGGCATGGCAACACTTGGGGCTATAAAGGATCAGGGTGAATCAGAGAGGGAGGAGGTCCTCGAAGAGAGTTGTAGGAGGTTCCTGGGGGAAAGCTGAAGGCAGGAGAGGGGTTTGCCAGTTGACCTCCCCAAGGCTGAGACAAGGGCTGGAGTGCTGATGCTGAAGGCAGCAAAAAAGCAGAGGGCCTGCTCACTTCTAAGCCAAAGAGCTGCAGCTGAGGGCTGGAGAGGGCTGACGGCCGGCAAGCAATGGAGGGGCTTACCCACTGACCTCTCCACACCGGAGAGCTGGACCAGTGAGGGGGCCCAGGGGCGCGTTGGGCGCTCCCCGGTGCAGATGATCTCCCAGCAGAGAGGCTGAGGGGTTCCCATTGGGAAGAATGCATTGCAATCCAGCTGTCCTGGCAGAAGGATAGGAGAGGACCGAAGAAGAAGCTGGGTGTGGTGGAAGATGGCAGAGTGCAGTAAGTGCTAAGTCAATGGACTAGCTATTGTGGGACTTTAAGGACCCTGTGCACTGGAGGTGGCAAACGGTCTGCCTTTTGGGGCTTTTGTTCCGGACCGTTTGCGTGATGTTTTAGTAATAAACTGGCCCCTAGGAAGGGTATTTCTGAGGCAAGAGAGTTTGTGTGATGTTACGGGGACTACAAAAACAACAAGGAGTCTGGTGGCACAGTAAAGACTAACAGATTTATTTGGGCATAAGCTTTCGTGGGTAAAAACCTCACTTCTTCAGATGCATAGAATGAAAGTTACAGATGCAGGCATTATATACTGACACATGGAGAGCAGGGAGTTACTTCGCAAGTGGAGAACCAGTGTTGACAGGGCCAATTCAATCAGGGTGGATGTAGTCCACTCCCAATAATAGATGAGCAGGTGTCAATTCCAGGAGAGGAAAAGCTGCTTCTGTAATGAGCCATCCACTCCCAGTCCCTATTCAAGCCTAGATTAATGGTGTTAAATGGTGTTACGGGGACTGTGAAGGAGGGAAGCTGAGGCAGGCTGCCTGTTTGGCTGTAGCTTGCCACAGGAGGGCGCCTGGGGCTGCCTTATGAAGCCATGTGTTCCACCTGAGTTCTACTTACCCTTCCTCCCTGCTGCCTGAGCCGACTGTGAGGCTTAGCCACTGCCCTGGTTCCTGCGTATGCCAGAGGTATTCTGTGGGTCTGTTTTTCACGACAGAATAATTGTTCCCCAGAGAAGAACAGGAGTACTTGTGGCACCTTAGAGACTAGTCGGAGACGTCGAAAGTAGGATTCTAGGTCACCGCAGAACTGTATCATGTTCGTGGGTCTGGAAGGACAAAAGGAAAGGCCCCGAGATAGGACAGCTTCTTCTGCTGGGCTGAGAGAATAGCTGGAAAGATTAACAACATTGTTGGGTGGGGTAAGGGAGCTACTGTTGTGGCTCCTTGTGACATGTAGCAGTTTAGACAGTTTAGTGTCCTTTTTCTTTTGTAGAGAAGCAAAGTTTTTGTTGTAAATGGCTTGTCTAGTTTTTGTCAAGTCTCTCCATGAGGAAGTTTGTGTGGAAGGTTGGTGTTTCATGAGAGTATCCAGTTTTGAGAGTTCAGTCTTGATCTTTCCCTGTTTGCTGTATAGGATGCTGATCAGGTGGTTTCGCAGTTTCTTTGAGAGCGTGTGGCACAGTCTCTCAGCATAGTCTGTGTGATATGTTGATTGCAATGGATTTTTTACCTTTAGTCCTTTTGGTATGATGTCCATCTGTTTGCATTTGGAAAGGAAGATGATGTCTGTCTGTATCTGTACGAGTTTTTTCATGAAGTTGATGGATTTCCACTCCATACGGCTAAATGCAGTGCCTTGCATAACGTTCCCCAGAGGTTAGTCTGTCTTCCTGCCCATTCAGCTGAGACCTTTCTGGCCTATATGGAAACAAAAGGCAGCTGCCAAATCCTGCTGCTCTACATGAACCGTTCACCGAACCCTGGCCCAACGGGCCCGTAGAACATATGCTGTCATACTATAGTCACTGCATGGAACTGCTGCTTAGCGCGTTTGGCCTTTCTGAGTGAACCCATTGTTCTCCAGGCCGTGCTGAGACTCTACCTCTTCCCTTGTTACTACTTGCTGTCTGTGTTCCAGTAGTAACCGGAAGCTCCAATTGTGGCTCCATTGTCACCAAGCATTTTTCCCCCAGCCTGACCCTCGTGCACTGAGGTTCTGGCACATCTTGCAAGCGAAGTGGTGATGGGCCAGTACAGAACAGGAGTGGGCGACATCCAAGGAATACCTAGATGCTACAGGAGGAGGGGTCCTTCCCTGCCTCAGTATTGGATTCAAGCAGTGGTGCTTGGGGACTCTTGCTGGAGGTGCTGTCTTTGGAAGGAAATATAAAACTCATGCCCTGGCCGCATGTCATTTATACTTGTCGAGAGCTCTCTTTGTAAGAGTTGTGGTATTAACCCTGCTGCGCTGCTGGTTAAATTCCAGCTTGGTAATAACATACTGCCTCCCTGAATTCCCCCTGCAGTCCCAACTGGATACAAAGCAAGTGGTGTAATCGCATACAGAGGGTTGGGGTGGAGAATGGCTCCGTTCTCCAGTCATGCTGAGAGGAACGTCAAGAGGATAAGTTGTGTGGCGAAGTACATTCCATTTCTCCCCCGCCCCAGTGCTTGCACTCATCTACACCACCCTTCTTCATCCCTTGTCCTGCAGAGCTGGTCAGCAGCTGCTGTGCTCCAGTCCAGAGGTGGCTACATACCAGTGGTAGTGGCAGTGATTTCTGTGTATCCCCTCCCTACCTCATCAAGGTGTATTGAGGGGTGCTTGTTATCTCTGTTATCCTGTTTTAAAGACAGCTTTTTTTTTTTTTCTTTTTTCCTGGCAGGCAACTTGGGGAGGAAATCAAACAAGTGGTGTCCTTGAACTGGCCTTCTGCAGAATCCCTGGAGGAAATAGCCAGGGAGCAGGAGCAGGAGCTGGAGCAAGAAAAAATGCGTTTACTGCAAGCAAAGGAGAAGAAGGTTCAGCGATTCCAGGAGGAGTTGAGGCAAGAGGAGGAGGAAGAAGCTCAAGTGCTTCATCAGCAGAAAGAAAAGTCCCTCCGGTAATTTCCTTTCAGACTCTAACTCCTCCCGCAGCCCCCAAACCTTCCTCTGCTGTGACTCCTTGCTGGAGGCCCCATGCTTGTGCTGTACCACAGTCTGCCATCCCTGTGATCTTAGGTGTCTGCAAGCCACTGCGTCTCCTGTGGAAAAGAGACTGGTGCCACTTTGCCAATGCCTTGGATGCAGGAGACTGGGCTGGGATTTTTGGGTGGAGACGAATGAGGGACTCGTTTTGCCTCCCCAGGATCTGTGCTGTGCATGACAGGCTGTGCGTCTCACGGACAATAACGTTCTGCCATAAACACGGCTTATGGACACGATGTAAATCCTCGGAGTGTATGTGTAGTGTGCGCGTGTGTGTGTGGGCAAAGCTCTCGGTCTTCCCAGTGTAGAGCAGGGAGCCTTTTCCTCCTAGGCCAGCGGGAAGAGCTGTGATCCGATACAAATGTAACTTTCAGCATATGCACCTGTCTCTCAGGTTGTAAACCTGGGTAAAGTATCCTTCTCTGTGCTCAGTGGTTTACAGTGTGGCAGATGTTCAAGCCTAGGCTAAGTGGCGGTGATAGATTTGGAAATTGGAGCATCAGGGCACACGGGGTCACTCTAGGAGTGCCACATGCTGAATTCCCAGGTACTTCAGAACAAGGCTTTTAGGAGCGGGGAATGTGGCCAGTTATATGTCAAAGCCCAGTCAGGCTGCATGGGCTTGAAGGTTATGCAGGGAGCTGAAGCGTGTCAGAAGCTTCAGGTTCTCTATTTAAAACTTTCAGTGGTGCTTCTACACTCAGCCTCTGGGTCCTGTTTGTGCTGGTTCTGTTAAACATGCTCCTTGCAGTGTGCTGCGCAGGCCACGTGGCATCTTCCTGGGCAGTGCTGAGGGGAATCGGAGACATGTCAGGCTGGAAGGCACCACAAGAGACCATTGAGTGCAGTCCCCTGCTCTGAGGCAGGACCAAGTGAACCCAGATCATCCCTGACCGGTGTTTGTCCAGCCGGTTCTTAAAAACCTCCAGTGACGGGGATTCCACAGCCTCCCTTGGAGCCTGTTCCAGAGCTGAACTCCCCTTCGTTAGACGGCTTTTCCCAATATCTAACCTGTATCTCCCTTGCCGCAGATTAACCCGATTACTTCTTGTCCTGCCTTCAGTGGACATGGAGAACTGCCCTCTTTATAGAAGCCCTTAATGTGTTTGAAGACTGTTCTCAGGTCCCCCTCAGTCATCTGTGCTCAAGACTAAACATGCCCAGTTTTTTTTAACTTTTCCTCATAGGTCAGATTTTTTTAAAAC
Source organism: Malaclemys terrapin pileata (assembly GCF_027887155.1). NCBI lineage: Eukaryota > Metazoa > Chordata > Testudines > Emydidae > Malaclemys > Malaclemys terrapin. Next base: position 33,539,819 of record NC_071519.1, read on the forward strand.
CTTTTATCATTTTTGTTGCTCTCCTCAGACTCTCTCCATATTATCCATTTTTTTCTTAAACTGTGGTGCCGAGAACTGGACACAGCACTCCATCTGAGGCCTCGCCAGTGCCTAGTCGAGGGGCAGTCACCTCCCGTGTCTCATGTGTGACATTCCCTATTAACACACCTGAGAATATTAGCCTGTTTGGTAACTTGTGACACTTTCTCAGGGGGCCTGGGACTGCGAGTTACCCTGTTACACCCCCAGCTCAGTGAGAGGCAGGCTGTCTTGTAGCAGCTCCCTGACGCTGACAGTCCTTCAGTCACGCAAGCACTCTCCTCTGGTCTCTGCCAGGCCTTAGGGCGCTCCAAGCTCCAAACTCCTCAGAATCGTTCCCCTTGTGTCCAGCCCCCTCCCAGTAATACCACGTTCGCTGTTCCTAAGGGAACTATGTACACACACAGCTGAATCAGCTGAGTGTACTTCAATCTAACACAGCACTGTACTCTACTTCTAGTGAAAACAAATAGGGTTATTAACAAAGATTAAGATTTAAGAGATAATGAGCAAAGATAATAAGAACAGCAAGTTCCTTTTAAAACAAAAGGTACAATACATTTCTTAGTATCTACACGTAACTTTCAGTCGGCTAAAATCCTCGTTTAAAGCAATTTCTCACCTAATGCAACCTCCCAGTATCACTAGCCGTCATGGCCAGGATCCATAACTTTCATGAATGCAGAAAATGCTGTCCTGTTATCCTCAGTGAAGGATAACAAAATGTCTTATTTGTCTTCCTCTTATACCTCCAAAGTTCATTGTCTTTGTACCCCAGAGAGAGAACAAACCCTGGGGTTTGGTCTCTGGTGTTCGCCCATCCCTGCGTTTACTCCATATGTAGATTTGGCCTACCATGTTTAATTTACATTTGTCCAAGACTCATCGCCTATCTGGAAGAAGCCTCAGAGGGGTAGCCGTGTTAGTCTGAATTTGTAAAAAGCAACAGAGGGTTCTGTGGCACCTTTTAAGACTAACAGAAATATTGGGAGCATAAGCTTTCGTGGGTAAGAACCTCACTTCTTCAGATGCATCTGAAGAAGTGAGGTTCTTACCCATGAAATCTTATGCTCCCAATACTTCTGTTAGTCTTAAAGGTGCCACAGGACCCTCTGTTGCTTTTTAGAAGAAGCCTGTTTGTGAGCTCTGCCTTAATCCAAAATGCTTGCAACTCTGCCCTGCTTGTATAGTCCACAAAGTTTAAGTGTGTTCTCTACAGGGCCGCCCAGGGCGGGGGGCAAGTGGGGCAATTTGCCCCGGAACCCTCAGGGCCCCCGCGAACCCTGGCCCGGCAGCGGTCCGGGTCTTAGGTGGCGGCGGGTCCTTCAGTGCTGCCGAAGACGCGGAGCGACTGAAGGGCCCCCTGCCGCCGAAATGCCGCCAAACACCCGGACCGCCGCTGGATGAGAACAAGCGCTGCAGCTCCCCCGCTTTGTCCCAGGCCCCCTGAATCCTCTGGGTGGCCCTGGTTCTCTATGCCATTATCCAAATCATTTACGAAGATATTGACTAGAACTGGACCCAGGACAGATCCCTGTGGAACTCCATTCAATATGCCTTTCCAGCTTGACTGCGAACCATTTATGGCTAGTCTCTGAGTACAATTTTCCAGGCAGTTGTGCACCCACCTTACAGTAGGTTTGTCTAGGGCAATAGTTCTCAACCAGGGGCCTGGGGCCCCTTAGGGGACCGCGAGCAGGTTTCAGGGGGGTCTCCAAGCAGGGCCAGCATTAGACTCGCTGGGGCACAGGGCAGAACGCCGAAGCCCCACCACATGGGGCTGAAGCCCAGGTGCTTGAGCCCCGCCACCCGGGGCTGAAGCCTGGGCAATGTAGCTTCATGGGGGGGCCCAGGCAATTGCTCTGCTTGCTACCCCCTAACGCCGGCCCTGGCCTCTATATGCAGAAAACCAGTTCTTGTTGCACAGGGGGGCCCTGGAGTTCTTATAGCATGTTGGGGGGGGGGCTCAGAAAGAGGTTGAGAACCTCTGGTCTGGGCGATATTTCTCTAGTTTGTTTATGAGCAGGTCATGTGAGAGGGTATCAAAAACTTTACTGAAGTCAAGATATATGACATGTACTGCTTCTCCCTTATCCACAGGCTTGTTACCATGTCAAAGAAGGTTATTCTTGACAAATCCATGCTGACTTACTTATCACCTCATTTTCTTCTACGTGCTGACAAATAGAAAGTTTGATTATTTGCTCCATTAGCTTTCTGGATATCGAAGTGAAGCTGACTGGCCTATGATTCCCCGATTTGTCCTTGTTCCCCTTTTTATAGATGGATGCTATAGTTGTCCAGTCCTCAGGAATCTTTCCAGTCCTCCACGAGTTCTCAAAGATCATCACTAATGGCTCAGAGATCTTTGCCAATTCCTGAAGTATTCTAGGATGTATTTCATCCAGCCCAGCTGATTTGAAGACATCTAATTAGTCTAAGTAATTCTTAATTTGTTCCTTTCCTATTTTAGTCTCAGGTTCTACCCTTTTTACTCTGATGTTCACTGTGTATCTGACTGGTAACTTTTTGGGTGAAAGCTGAAACAAAAAAATAATTTAACACTTTGGCCATTGCTGCGTTTTCTGTTATTGTCTTTCCTCCTCATCTAGTGATGGGCCTACCCTGTTCCTGGTCTTTCTTTGCTTCCCAGCATTGTAAAATGCTTTCTTGTTACCCTTTATATTCCTAGCTGTTTTACTCTCATTTTGTGCCTTGGCCTTTCTTATCTTGTCCCTAAATGCTTGTGGTGTTTTATTTTATATTCAGCATTTGCAATTTGACCTATTTTCCACTTTGTGTATGACTCCTTTTTTGAATTGCAAGTCATTGAAGATCTCCTGGTTTAGTCTGGGTGATTTCTTACCATACTTCCTATTTTTTCCTTTGCATTGGTATAGTTTGCTCTTGTGCCCTTAATAATGTCTGTTTAAAAAACTGCCAACTCTCCTGAACTCCTTTAAGGGAAAAAACTTGCTTCCAATGGGATCTTGCCTTCCAATTCTCTGCACTTCAAGAAGGCAGACTTTATCTAATTCACTGTGTTTATTCTGCTGTTTTCCTTCCATTCCTTAGAATCATGAACTGCATTATTTCGTGATCACTTTCACTCAATCTGCTTTCCACCGTCACATTCACAACTAGTTCCTCCCTGTTTGTCAGAATCAAGTCCAGAACAGCCTCTCCTCCAATCACTTCCTCCACCTCTTGTTGAGTTCAGACCAAGTCTCCAATTTGTTAGCGTCGTTTTGGAATTCTACTCCTGCCCTTGAAAGTGCTTGAAACCCCTCCCAGCTTGGTGTCATCTGTAAATTTTATAAGCGTACTCGCCCCTCCATTATCCAAGTCATTAGTGAAAGTAGTGATTAGTGGATCCAGGACTGACTCCTGTGGAAAACCACAAGATGCACCCTCCCAGTTTGACAGTGAACCAGAGGTAACTACTCTTGAAGTACAGTCTTTCAACCAGTCTTGCACCCACCTTAGACCACATTTCCCTAGTTTGCATATGAGAATATCACATGGGACTGTGTCAAAAGCCTTACCAAAAATCAAGATATCACGTCTACTGCTCCGCCTTCCTTCCCCCTCCCCCCACCCCCGCATCCACTAAGCAACTAACTCTGTCAAAGAAAGAAAGTAGGCTGGTCTGGCACTATTTGTTCTTGACAAATCCATGCTGGCTATTCCTTGTAACCCTATTATCCTCTAGGTGCTCACAAATTGATTGTTTAATAATTTGTTGTTGGAGGAGTGGAAGATGGAGCACCCAGAGGAAATGGGGAGAGAAGCCAAGAGCAAGACAAGGGATTTGCAATAGAAAGGGTGCCTGGAAGCAGCATAAAAAGAGTTTGTTGTGAGAACACAAAGCCCAAATTGCTGCTAATGGATCCAGCCAGCCATCTGGGGACATCTTTTCATTTTCAGCTTTCACAGCACTACGTGACTTATTGAAAAAAGAACTCTGTCGCTGTAATTTCCTGTCAGAATCCAGGGACACACTACCCCACCCCTTGGCCCTGAATTCTTGAGAAAGCTTCAGACAGACTGATAACGCCTACAGGAACCAGCGTCTGATCTGTGGGTCTCAGAGGGAAGCTGGTTAAGGTTGTTAAAACCTCTGAATCTCTTTTCTTCTGGTCACGCAGGTCTCTTAAAGAGGAGCTGGCGAAGGCTTCTGAGGAGGAAGAGCTGCGGATGAGAGAGGAAGAGGTCGAAAAGCTCTCAAAGCTGCGAGCCCAGATCAGCTCAGAGACTGAGACAGAAAAGGGGAAAATAAGGTGCAAATTTCAGTGCCAGCTGTGTAAAGCTGTGGGTGTGTGTGAGCCTTCCCTTTGCTCCCTGTAAATAGAAACCCTGCCCGCTCTCAAGCAACAGAGTGGCCACGCTTACAAACGTGACGTTACTGTGGATGATGCCCCGGCTAACTAGATGGTTTAATCTCAGTATTGACAGGGGTCCCTTATAGTAAGTATTGGGGAATACTCCTAACACTGCAGACTTTGAGGTAAATGTACCTGTTTCTGTTTGGCAAAACTGGCCAGCTTTCTTGGTGCCTCTTGTACTTTCTAAAGCAGAAGAGGTCAGTGGGCATGGAAATGAGCTATAGCAACGTCCTATAGGAGGATGTCTTTGTAATGTATATCTTCTGATTCCTTTTGGGCTGCTAAGCCTCTCTCTGGGTGTCTACATAGCCAAAAAAAAAAGTCCTCTGTCCGAGGGTCTCAGAGCCCCGGGCTGCAGCCCGACCTTGAATGTCTACGCTGCTCTTTTCAGCCTCGCAGCACGGCCCGACTCAGTTGATCCAGACTCTGAGATTCACTGCTGCTGCTTTCCTCCCACCCTTCCCCCCACATATAGACATCTCTTTTGATGACCTGGTGGCTGTGAATGAACCCCCCCCCCATAAGTGAGTTGCACTGTCCCTTGTGATTAGGATGCCTGAGGAGATGGTTGGATTGAGTAGACCTCTTCTGGCTCTTCAAGGGGCATCAAGACGAATGAGAGTTGGAGGAGACAGGCAAGGGCAGGAACTGAAAAAACATGAGCATCATTTTCATCTCTACTTTTTATATATATACATAGAGAGAGGGAGAAACACACACACAAAATGTGGACTTCTAATAGCTGCCTTTGTTGTTTGCCAGGCTGCCTAATTACCCATTCCCAAGGCATACATTCTAGGTAATACTTTACTTGACTCATGTTTGAAAACCCGAGTTTGCTTTTGTTCACGTCTTTAGGCTTGCAATTTGCACTTGTACCACGTATTCCTATTGCAAGCTTGGTTGCTAAACGAAATGCAATATTGCAATATGACTGTCCTACTTACCTGTGTTGTCTTATCCCTTATCACAAATCTACCAGGGCTGAGCACGAGGCTGCATTGCAAAGGCTGAGAGAGGAGTGGGAGTCCTTGCAGAAGGTGGAGAGGGAGAGCTTGGAGGAGAGGAAGAAACGTGTTTTGGAGATGCTGAAGGTGGAAGTTGAGGAAGCACAGCAGAGAGAAGCGACAGAGCTAGAACAGGAGAAGGAGCGAGTCCTGAATGAGTTAAAGGAGAGATTAGAAAGAGAAAGAAAAGAGGTGAAATTCGCATTTTTACCGGGCAGAGTCAAAACTGAGAAGGCTTGTATTGTACTGCCAACCCCATGAAATCAAATAGCACCTGCGTGAGCTTTGGGCAAAATGCTGGGGAACATAATGGAGATGATTCTAATAGTTTCCTACCAAATGCGTGGTCCTTGGGGCAGATACACCACGTTACAATCTCAAAGACTCCCTGGGTTCAAGACACATTGTTCTTTGTGTTTGGTAAGAGGTGCATGCTGGCTTGGGCAGATCTCGTGTAACCCTTGCCTGCAGCTGGGCCAAGTGAAGACTAACTGTGCCCGTGAGAGCTGTGTGAGTAGCTGCAGGGTGTAGGCTGGGGGAGAGTAATTGGTTAGGAGTGTCAGGAATCTCTTGGGCATTCTGTGATGCACTAAGCATGCTTGTGGGCTCGAAGTAGTATAACTGGAAGTAGTGGGATAACGCGTAGCCTGCCCAGCCACACAAGCTGAGTAATGGTGAGACGTCTGACTGGAACAGTCTTGAAAGAAGTGGATGGAAACCCCCTGGATGTTGAAAAATCAGCATGGAGAATATGTTGTGGTATCGGAAGGACTAGGCCTGACCTAGTAAGTCTCTTCCCATCTCCGATAGCTTCGATTCTAAATAACAGATCTCCACTTACACTTGTATCTTTTTAGTGAGGCTTTTGACACAGTCCTGTATGATATCCTCATAAACAAGCGAGGGAAATGTGGTCTGTGTGAAATTGCTGGAAGGTGGGTGCACAACTAGTTGAAAGACTGTACTCAGAGTAGTTACCAATGGTTTGCTGTCAAACTGGGGATACGTATCCAGCCAGGTCCTGTAAGGCTCTGTCCTGGGTCTGCTACTCGTCAATATTTTCATGAATGACTTGGATAATGGAGTGGAGAAAATGCTTATAAAATCTGAGGCTGATATGAAGCTGGGAGGGGTTGCTAGCACTTTGGAGGACAGAATTAGAATGCAAAATGACCGTGACAAATTGGGGAATTGCTCTGAATTCAAGAAGATGAAATTCAGTAGACAAATGCAGTATTACACCTAGGAAGGAAAAATCAAATGCCCATCTACAAAATGGCCAGGTGGCAGTACCGCTGAAAAGGATTTGGGGGCTACGGTGGATCACACAATGGGATGCAGTAGTGAAAAAGGCTAATTTTCTTCTAGGGTGTAGTAATAGGAGTGTTGAAGGTAAGACATGGGAGTTGCGAGTCCTAGTCATGAGTTCTGTTTACGTGAGCGAACGGATTCAGACGAAATAAGCTCTCGCCTGGCCAAAGCAAGCCGTTTTCCCCAGGTCTGGATACTGCCTTCCCTCTATCTGTCCCCCAGAAGGCTCTGGCAGCCCTTGAAATTAAGGGTGCTACTGTGATAGGCTCTTTATTAAGGAACTGGTCCAGTCCACCTGTGCTCATTTACAGCCTTGATGGGGCCTGCTAGAGGGCAGCTCTGAAGGGAGCCAAAGGGGAGCAGGAAATGGCTAGTGGAAGCGGTGGCAGAGAGCTAGGAGGCCCAGGCAGGGCAGAAGACTGGGAAGCTGTAGCTAGCTGGAGGAAGCATCTGCCGGGAGCAGCACTGGCTCCTGCACATAGTAAAGGGACTGTTTGAATGATAACTCAGCTCTGGGAAGGAAGGCCAGGAATTTCTGTCTCAAGGAGAGAGAACTGTTTGAATTCTGAAACCAGTAGCCAGCGGGGTGAAGCTGGTGTGCAGTATTAATGTGTGTAAGGCCTAAATAAATTGGATCCCAGAAAGGGAGTGTTTTAATTACTACTGGAGTGTTATGGTGAGTTATGGAGGAATGCCGTGTGAGAAGGGAAACTGAGGCGGAGTGCCTCAGGCCACCAGAGGGATGGTGGAAACTCTGTTACCGTCCCCATAGGGTGTTTTTGTTTTTTAAAGAACTAGTCCCATGTAGCCAATGCGCTATTCCAGTAGTGTCTCATTGGTGGCAGTAAATTCAGGACACTCCAGAGACCTTGAGTGCAGCTCAGATTGGAAAAGGTATGAGCCTTGCGCTTTCTCCAAGGTTATGTATAAATGGCTGATTGAAACGGGGCGTTTGTACTTGACCGTCCCGTGAAATGGGGGTTTCAGACCGCACTTTGTGTTGACTCTCCTGCAGGCCGCAGAAGTGCTGGAGAAGCAGTTTGCAGCTGAGCTCCAGGAGCTAAAATCGACAGCAGAAGAGAAACACCGAAAGGTAAAAGCCAACGTTCCCAAAACTTGTGATGAATCTGTACGGATTCTGCGCCAAATAGCTTCCTTGAATGTCATTGGTGCAATTTACCTGAGTTTCTTCCACCTCCTAAAGGTGATTCTTCTCTCGATCAGCACTTGGGCCTGCTCCAGTCAGAGAGAGGCGAGCCTGAGTATGTTGATTTTTGCCATGCTGCGTACATGAGTCTGTGGTTTCTTTTGTGGCAGGTTGTTTCCAGCCTCCGGAAGCATCTAGCAGAGGCCCAGAGGAGTGAGGAGGCCCAGCTACATGAGGAATTGGAGAGAGCAGAGCAAAAAGTGCAGCAAAAAATGTATCGAGTAGCAGAGTTTGAGCGAGAGGTGATTATTTTTGTGCAACCGCCTTGGAGGTAGATTGCCCCCTTGTGCCCCTCCCCCCCCATGCATGCTTAGCCGCGGTTGTGAGAGCTTGGTTTCAAGCCTCCGTATCTCGTGGTGGAGAGGGATGCCATAGATCAGGTAAGTTCCATACCACCTGCAGACTGAGTTTCTTACCTCTCTGCTTACCCCTGCTCCACCAGCCGGACAATGAGTGTACCAGGGCTGCCCTAATCTCAGCACTGAGATGCTTCAGTATTGCTGGAGCAACAGTGCATGTTGGGAGTTGCTGCTTTGGGGGGAATCATTGTGCCTTACCGTGGTGTAATGCAGTCTGCCTCTGTGACCACTGCAGCTCAGTGAGCTCATGAAAGAGAAACGCCAGGAAGTGGAGAGAGACCATGACCGGAAAATGGAGAGGATGAAAGAGGAGCATAAGGAAGTCCTGGCGAGGATTCAGGATCAGTACGAGGAGGAGGTAATGCTGCTGAGAGCCAAAGTCCGCCTGTAGATGTCCTTAGCGATTGGCTCATTGTCCCAGAAATAGTTACCAGGAGCCCCATAGTGACAGTCCAGATCTGCCCCTCGTACAGCAAGTCTAAGGGCTGGAACCCTGCCAGGTGGTAGATGGCCACGCCATCCACTGAGCAGCAGTATCACAACCTGGAATGAGTCTAGGGCCAAGGCTCTGAAGGAGTGTGTCCCGGATGACCTGCCAGCATGGGTGCGCCTCCTTTGTGGGTACAACTGACTTGTGTATGCACACGCAGATTTTTGCACAAGAAACAAGTGCTCAGTTCTTTGCAGATGCATCTGTTGTGCCTACATCAGAAAACTTGGCCTTGAATATCTGTATGCCTCCAGTTTCTGATTGCAGAATCACTAATAGGCATGTGTAGAACAGTGTGCTCCCTAGGCACCCGGCAACAAAAAGGTGATTTCCTCTTTCTCTGGCCTATTTCTCTCTGTGTTGCCTTGCCTGTAAGAGATTCTGGTCCCATCCAATTAAACTGTCTGCTTCCCAGACTGTTTGTTTGGTGGTGGGTTGCCTGCCCACACGGGGAGAGACAGCGTGTCCATGTCTGTGGGGATGGTGGCGGGGAGTGTTGTACTTAAAGTACTGCACAGGATTTTTTTAGGGGGAATAAGACAAAACGCCACATTTATTAGTAATACATGTGTTCATTAACACTGTATTATATGCATATAATATATTACACTTACACTCACACACACACACAAACACACTCCGTCTTGTTGTTACCAATTAGTTGCTCCCCTTAACTTCACTGGCCAGGTGAGTTAGATGGGGGAGGGGGTGGAGCCGGGCTTCTGCCGATCCGGATCGATGCTCCCATGTTGACAAGACGAGACCCGGGGTCCTCTGCAAGACACCTCACTTTTATAGCAGCTTTCCTTTTATGCAAATCTATACCAGATTTAAACTCTGTGTCTGTGTCCATTGGTCCTTTGTGCTGCTTTTTTTTGAGTGTTGTCCCAATGCTGCAAAAAGGGTGTTTCCAAAAGAAGGTGCTTGCTTCTAACCCCCCCCCCCCCCCCCCCAGGACGTCAGTATGTCTGCTTGTCTTTAATGAGCCCACTTGACACGCTTTATTGTTCTTGGGTCTGGCTCCCAGCCCCTCTCCAACAGTTGAGGCTGTCTGGAGGTGCTGCCTTCCATGCCTTGCTCATTCACACCTCATTCATTCAACAGGGCAATTGATTAAGAGGGGGAGGGAGGGGAGCTCTTGTTCTACTGCTAGCAAAAAGAAATTTTTCTTCTATCTTATTCTATCCTTAGGGGCTATAATATTATACCAAGGGCAATGCAAAGTTTCTAAATGAGGCTTTGATACAAAGTCCCATGAAAACAGAGGTCACACGTGGGTAGACCCACCACAAGGTTATATGAAGAGGCACAATGTAAAGTCATATGAAAATTGTCAGAGATTTAATGAGGCTTTGATACAAAGTCCCATGAAAACAGAGGTCACACGTGGGTAAACCCACCACAAGGTTATATGAAGAGGCACAATGTAAAGTCATATGAAAATTGTCAGAGATTTATCTACAGGAGAGAACATCTGTATGTGATGTTGCTACAGACCTCTACAACTTTGCTCTTCTTTCTTGATTTTGCATCTGGGAGGAGAGAAAGCAAAGAGCCAAGAAGCTCGAGGAGCTGACAGGGGAGCTGGAGCGCCTGAGACAGCTCCATGATGGGGAGCTGAGGGCTTTGCAGAAGCAGCTGGATGAGCAGCTTAGTGACTTGCGGCAGAGCCACAAGGCGAAGGTGAGTGGGAACTTCTGTTTCTAGCATAGCTACTGTCAGCTCTGCCTGGACTAGCCCCTGGTCTCTGGCTCCACGAGTGTGCGCACTGCTCTCAGGAGACCAGCGTGTCACAAGGTGCAGTTTTCAGAGATCGTTGCTGTTCTATCTTGTGGTGAAGTTTGGCTCAGCAAACCCCTCATGTCAGGCTCCTCATTCTGCACAGGAACGAAAACTCCAGGAGTTGGAAATGGAACTCGAAATAAGAGCAAAAGATGCCAGGGCCAGATGTGCTCAGCTGAATCACCAGGTGAGTCAGTCCTACACAGCATTTTGAAAGTTTCCTAACTGGCATTCCTCATCTCCCCCTATTCCTTGTGGGGGAGACTGGTCAGTGGGCCTAACTGCACCCCTTAAAGTCACAGGGGGAACTTGGGAGCAGAACTGGGCCAGTGCTGAATGCCCCTGGAAATCCCAGCCTACATGTATCGCACCCCTTGTTATCCGAGCCAGTGCCCTGGGCTTTCTGCTTTGCTTTGGGGGAATACTCATGTAGCCTGGTGTCGTGGAAGTACGTCTTTCTGAGGGTTACTTGTTTGATTTCAGATAGGGTTACCATATTTAGTGCCTCCGAAAGGAGGACACTTTAAAGGGGCCCCAGCCCCGGCCCCAGCCCCGCCCCCGCCCCCGCTCCAACCCCGCCCCCTCCCCAAAGTCTCCGCCCACTCCCCTGCTTCCCCCGAACATTTGAGTCGCGGGAAGCCTGAAGCAGGTAAGGGGGGTGTGTGTGGGGGGAGGAGGCGCGGCCCACCCCCTGCACCGCAGGTCCCCAGCCTGTCCCCCGACCCGCCACCCGAGCCCCCGACCCGGCCCGGCACCGGGCCCCCCCGAGCACCGCCGGCCGAGCCCCCGGCCCGGCACCCGAGCCCCCGGTCCAGCACCCGGCCCCCCCGAGCACCGCCGGCACCCGGCCCCCGAGCCGCCGGCCGAGCCCCCGGCCCGGCACCCGAGCCCCCGGCCTGGCGCCCGGCACCCGAGCCGCCAGCCGAGCCCCCCGGCCCGGCCCCGGACCCCCCCCCCGAGCACCACCGGCACCTGGCCCGGCACCCGAGCCCCTGGCCCGGCCCGGCACCCGAGCCCCCGGCCCGGCACCCGGCCCCCCCGAGCACCGCCGGCCGAGCCCCCGGCCCAGCACCCGACCCGGCCCCCGAGCCGCCGGCCGAGCCCCCGGCCCGGCACCCGAGCCCCCGGCCTGGCGCCCGGCACCCGAGCCGCCAGCCGAGCCCCCCGGCCCGGCCCCGGCCCCCCCCCCCGAGCACCGCCGGCACCTGGCCCGGCACCCGAGCCCCTGGCCCGGCCCGGCACCCGAGCCCCCGGCCCGGCACCCGGCCCCCCCGAGCACCGCCGGCCGAGCCCCCGGCCCAGCACCCGACCCGGCACCCGAGCCGCCGGCCGAGCCCCCCGGCCCGGCCCCGGGCCCCCCCCCCGAGCACCGCCAGCCGAGCCCCCCGGCCCGGCCCCGGGCCCCCCCCGAGCACCGCCGGCTGAGCCCCCGGCCCGGCACCGCCGGCCAGGCCCACCGGGCCCCCCCGAGCACCGCCGGCGGAGCCCCCGAGCCCCCGGCCCGGCACCCGAACCCCCGGCCCGGCACCGGGCCCCCCGAGCACCGCCGGCTGAGCCCCCGAGCCCCCGGCCCGGCACCCGAGCCGCCGACCGCATGTCCGATTTTCCCGGACATGTCCGGCTTTTTGGGATTTCCCCCCGGACGGGGATTTGGAGCCCAAAAAGCCGGACATGTCCGGGAAAATCCGGACGTATGGTAACCCTAATTTCAGACCATGTCCTCCTATTAATTGCCCACCTGTACTGCAGGGCAAAGCTAGTAAGCGATTTAGTTGGGGATTGGTCCTGCTTTGAGCAGGGGGTGGGACTAGATGACCTCCTGAGGTCCCTCCCAACCCTGAGATTCTATCACTCTGATCTCTGACTTTTGGAAAGTGAGTGAGATATTCCCGTTGAGCTAGCAGAAATCTCTGGCTCTGTGTATATCTCTTGCTTTGATGCACAGCATTTGAGAGAGGCTGCTTGGGAAGGGAAGGGAACTGAGCAGCGCTGGAGGCTGAAAGCTGCTGTGACTGCAGGACAGTAAGATGCTACACTGGGGGAATTCTTGCATGTCCGTGTAGCTGAGCAGGGCAGTCTGCTCTTCCCACAAGCAACAGCATGTGTCAGGCTCCGTGCTTGCTGAAGCCCTAGGAAAATGGAGCATTGAGACATTCTGAAGGGCTTGCATTGATTAGCCAGCCCTGCTCTCCGTGCCATGCAGCACAGTTGGTGTCATGGGGCCAAGCACACAAAGGAGGGAGCTACCCAAACAGCCCTGTTAATTTCACATTCAAAATACTGGGGAAGATGAATGGGGAGAGATCAGTGAAAAAGTGGAAACATTGCTGAAGTATTTCCCAGTGGGATTGAAAGCTGGGGCTGTGTCAAGCCTAGACTTGACCCCAAGACCAACAGTGTGTTAGAGTCGACTTTCTTCTGTGCCTGGTGTCATGATGCTCCAAGGTTCACTGGTTTGCTCTTCACTCCTCTATGCAGGAAGAGGCCATGAGAAAGAAAAGGCAGCAGCTTCTGGACGAAGAGAAACAAACTGAGCTGCAGAGAAATGTATGTATGCTCCAGCTCTCGGGAGGAGCTGCTGCCCATCATTCCTTGTATTCCTGACGCACTAGAGCAGATCAGCACAGTGGCTTTAAAAACATAAGCTCAGGAATAACTCTTGAGTCCTAGATGTGAACATCCCCCTTGCCATTCTGCTTCAGAGAGGAGCGCTGCCTTGTTGGCAGACTGATTAGCTGGGAGTGCATTTCATCAGGTGCAAAGGGAGAGGTTACTGCACACGGCTCTGCTTTATGGAGAACGGGATTTGCTCATTTGGGTCCATGTGCTCCTTGCCAGGAACCGGGAGGCTAACTACTGCGTCTGTTGCTTTTTAATCTCACTGGGTTGTGACAACTCTAGCATCTAATCACTCTGTTCATTTTAGAACTTCCCGTGGGTGGGTGGGACGAGGCCGAGAGGCCGGCTGACGGCACCATGCAGTGTGAGGGGCTATCTTGAATTGGGACTAGAAGTCTCCAAAGCCAAGCTGAGGAACTGCCTGTGGAATAGCTTGGACACTCCTGTGAAACACGTTGACTCCCTTTGTCTGCACGTTCCCAGAAAGGGCTAGGCATGTCCTACTGTCTGCCTGGCTTTGCCTGCTGGTGATGGGCATTCCAAATGTTATGCAGGGGCGGTGGTGCTGCAACTCCAGTGTGGGCTTTGAGGTTATTGCAGGCTTATGGGCAGGAGTTAAGCAAAATCAAGTGGTTGTGCACCATGGAAATGGCTCCTGGAGGTCTGCTGTGCTGTGAAGGGCATGCGCAACAGGGAGGGAGACGGGCGCTTAGAGTGGACAGAGGAACATAGACAAGGAGTAATGGGGTCGATCTGAACAGAAGTAAATGCACCAGGTATCGAGGAAAGCTTCCTAACATTGAGATTTAGCAGACTGCTGCTTCCTCCTGGGAGGGATGGGAGCACTGCACTGCAGGGGGCAATTCTCTGCTGACCCCCGAGTAGGAGGAGGACTAGCTGGGACATGGTTGAGCTCTTCCATCTCTAGTGCTATAGTTCACCCATGGGGGAGCAGTCACCAGTCAGGCCGTCTCTTGGGAGGATGCATTAAGCAGATGGCACAAGATGGGACAGGCATCGCAGGCAGATGAGGAAAATGCCTCCAATGGAAGGAAACCAACAGGTCAGGGTCAGTGTGAGCTGTTCAGGCTGCTCCCTATCCTGTGGTCCAAAACGGAGAACAGAGTCCGTGCTTGGGTCAGTTACTTGGGCATTGCCTTTCCTCTCCTCCTGCAACGCCAGGAGATGGCTGCAGCGCACTGGGAGCGAGGGAGAAGGCTGAGTATGGGCATGACAGCTGTCACGTTTGTCGTTTCCCCCTGAATCCTCCATCTTGCTGCCCACAGCATCCAATTGTTGTATGTACTAGACATAACCAGACTTCCCAGCAAGCTCGTGGCTGTTCAGATCCGGGGATTCTGGGTCGGGACCATTTCTGGGTATGTAAAAGCAGGGACAAATACCACACAAAAACACAGGTTTGAACAATGTGTTGTGCACGCTTAACTTCCCTTGTCTTGCAAGCACTGCGTGCAGCACTCGCATGTCTTGCATGTTGTGTGCTGTATATCAGTGCTGGGGAAATGAGGGGGATTTTCATTTCATTTCATTTCCAGGAAGCTGCCTTGGCCGCGCAGCTCCGCCTAGAGGAGTCTAGGAAAGCGCATGCTGACCTTGTGGAATCCATCCGCCAGTTGCGCAGGACGCTGGAGGAGCTTCAAGACCAGAAAGCTGAGGTGGAGTCCCAGGTGGATCTGTTGCAGACCCGAAGCCAGAGGCTGCAGAAACGGATCAGGTGAGTGTCCTAGAGATGGTCTCTGATGCGCGTATGTACACACCCACCCCACCCTGTGCCGCTGACCTTCTTAAATGTTGGTGCTTCAGATCGTGCCAGATTTATGAGGGGCAGCGTCGCTAGATGTTAGCTGGATGCTGGGGGATTTCCCAGGGCTGCCATGACTCGCTGTGCAAGTCTGGCTTAAGTCACTTAACCTCTGTGAGCCTCAGGTTCACCCTCTGAAGCATGTATTTAGCATTTGTCTTCCTCACAGCTGGCTTACGAGGAAACGTTCATAAATGCTTTGAGAACCTTGGGTGACTGACAGACTCTCAGGAAGATCTTCCTGAGACCTCTGGGGGGCATACTTCCTTGTTCCTGTTTTAAGGGTGTACGTTGGCATAAACCAACATTGTCCCAAGTAGTCAGTGGACTTTGTTACATTAAAACATTAGTGTAGACCTGATATTTACTTTTTGGACACCAATTCAGTAGCTTATCCAGCGACACTTCTCAGCCTGTAGCTGTAGGACCCTGTGTTTAAACAGCAGGAGGCAGGGTCCTGGCTACCCTCAGCCCTATATCCAGACACACTTCCTAATGGCCTGGATCTGCAGAGCATGAAGTCCCTGGTATTGTCCCTTTGGGAGATTGTGGGCAGGAGCCAGTTTGAGGAGTTCAGGGAGATCTGACTTCTGCAGAGTGTTGTGAATTCTTGTGAGTAGCATGGCTCTGTGTCCCTGTCTGTTCTGTGTCTTGACTGCATGTCTTCCCCCTCCCCTCCCTCCGCCGCACATTGTGGACATCTTCTGTGGCAGTGAACTAGAGGCTGCAGTCAAGAGCAAACAGGAGACCCTGAAGGAGCTGGTAGCTGAAGATAACATGACATCTCCCAGAAGGGAAGCTGAGCTCCACATTGAGGACCTGAGAGAGACGCTTCAAGCTGTGAGTAAAAGCCTGTGCATTTGAGTTCCTTATGGAGACTGGTGTGTGTTTGTGCCTTTGAAAGGCTCCCAAATTAGAGGGACTGTGCACATAACTCCTCCCTTAGGTCCCTTTGAAAATCCCGCCTAGGTTCTTTGCTGCCTGCTCTGGCTTATAGATGCAGAGATGGGTGATTATCGTTGCAGGCGGGAGGGGTTATTTGTTGATTAAATGAAGGGAAGCAAAGTCTAGTGACCGAGGACACAGGACAGGCAGCCAGGAACCTGGGATCCTATTTCTGGCTCTGCCGAAGATCTGTTCCATCCCGGCAGCCAGCTCACTTCTCCGTCATTTTAATGATTGTTTGTACAGCGCTTTGGGTTCCTGAATGGGAGAAGCCACCACCGTGCAGGACATTGTTAGTCTGTGTGTTCATTTCTCTGGCGCGTTCGTCATCCCCTTTATATACCTCGGGGAATGTAATCCTAGAGCGTCTCCCGAAGGCCACTTGGCGCACTAGATCCTTGGCATTTCCAAGGCGATTACTGCTGGTCCTAGGCTCCCCCGAGGTCTTGGGTGCTATAGGCGTCTGCTATAAGGTGCTCACCTTGAGCACCCAGTAACGATAGCTGCTTCTGTGAGTCTCCTAGCTCCCTGAGCCTTTCCAGTAGGGCAGTGAGATACCTGGGACTGGATTTGTTGTTTCTCACGTTGATGTGGACAAGGGCTTTACTGTATCAATGGTGTCACTCCAAAGCAGTAACGTGCTGCATAGAAACACCCCTTTCCAGAGCCTTACGGTTCCCCACTCCCTCTCCCAGCCCCCAAGGAGCAGGTCTGAACCCCTCACTTACTCCTCTGTGCTGACGTTATTTGCAGGGGTTTTGTCCTTCAAAAGAAAAAAGGAATGTGTTGCTCTGGTTTTGTTCCCTTCATTGCACATTGGTTGGGGAGGTTTGGAGTGCTCTTGTACGAAACTTGTCTGGGGAACCTGGGAAAGAAAGCAGCTCTTGGGCAGGGAAGGAGATCTTTGTTTTTTAAAGTGTTCCCATAGAGAAACACTCCTCTGCACTGGGCAGTTTCCATGCCTAGGGCAGTTTCCATGCCGCTGTCATTCACGCTCTATACTCGCGTTCTCCTGGGCTTATGAGGTTCTTCCTTCATTCGCATATTAATTGATTTTGAAATGTTTAAACCTCTAGCACTCCTCCAGAGAGCCTGCTTCCTTAACCTCGCACAGCAATGAGGATAGTGACCTCCAACTTGACAAGTAAGCATCAACACACCGGCCACTTTGAAAAATGCTGTCCGCGCGGTTGTGTGTAAATGTATTCGTCAGAGGTGCAGTGTGGAATGCACAGCCCAAGAGAACGAGGCTGAGTGCAGTGCTGCCCTCTGCCACAGAGCGTCACAACTGGATGGGTTATAGCACCTGGAATAGCGTAGCCGTTAGTAGTTGAGTCCGTGAATTGCGGATCGTGGCTGGTATGCAAGGCTGTTGCAGCTACAGAAAGGGGCTGGCATGCTTCCTGACGGCATCTCCGAGGCCTACGTTGTACAGGAGAAGCAACCCTATTTGCACTGAGGGGTTTTATCATACTTGCCCGGTTTATGCAAGTGAGGTAGAAAACCAGCTCCAAAACCATTGGGAAATTCCTGACGTCAGAGAGCAGCGCTGACCTATTTCCAGGGTAATGGCGTTTAAAAGCTCTCTCCCGCGATTCCTTCCCGCAGTGTCAGACGCTACATTTCGGCAGAAGGCGTCTCCATAAAGAATGCCAAGGAGTTCCTGGTGCGTCAGACTCGCTCCATGAGGAAAAGGCATACTGCACTGAAAGCTGCAAAGCAGCAGTGGCACCACAACCTGCAGCGGGCCCAGGACGCAGTGCAGGACCCTGACAGCTCTCAGCTCCTGGAGGACGTGCGGCGGAACTTGGAGGAGGTGAGGTGGCGCCCTGTGTTCTGAGACCCAGGTGGCGTTGTGGTTCCGGCCTCGGAGTGGGAGTCCAGGGACAAAGCGTGTTCTTGACTCTGCTACAGACTTCCTGTGTGCCTTTGGCCAAGCCACTAAGCCTAAGGTTTTGAGAGTGGCCCCTGAGTTTGGGAGCCCAACTTCAGACAGGCAGGACCTGACTTTTCTCAGGGAGGTCGAGCACCCACAACTGCACTTGACGCTGGAGGTGCTCGTCCTCCTGGAAATCAGTCCCTGTGTGTCTCCAGATGGGCACCAGAGTTACTGTTAAACTATGCACATCATCTTCCTCATCTGTGAGACAGGGATTAAAATTCTCCCCTCCCTCCCAGGGTGGCCGTAGAGATTAATTCCTTAACGTTTGGAAAGCCCTTTGAGCCTCTGCTAGAATATGCAATGTGGTACTTTTAGCACCTGAGAAACTAGCTTGATAAAAACCTAACTCCATTTATTCCGAAACGGATGAAATACCTGAATTTGGACATTCTGTAAAATGACACTTCCTCTGGAGTGTTGCCACATCACAGAATCTTCTGCAAATTGCAAAGGAAGGGATGAGCAACTCATGGTAATTCTATTGCCCGCAGTTCTGTAGCTGTGGTTTTTGCAATTATTTGACACTTCTTTGCGGATGGATGCTAAAGCATTTGCTAAATGAGCTCATATGCAGACTGTACACAGGGATCACGCCACGGCCTCTGGTGTGATGGTCGCAGGCTGCTTCGCAGAGCTCAGCATCCCTCCACAACGTTTGGAACAGGAAGTCGAGAAGAATCCTCTATCCAGTGGGACAGGAAGTTAGGGAATGTAGGATGTAATGACGCAGACTGTAATTTGGTCGGGATACCAGGGTGGTTAGCACCTCAACCGTTATCCACACACTGCCATGGGATTTCCAGTGAGAACAAGTGGCTGGCTGAAAATGCAGCACCAAAGCCGTTCCCTTTGTGGAAAGGGCAGGTGGGAGCTGTAACTTCCTTTTGTCGAGAAGCTTAAGAGTTTCCCGCACCCTTCCCTCCTGTGCTGCTAGGGGTTTGGGCTGTGTTGTGACTCCAGAATCACCATCTTCTGTGTTGGGTTAAAATGATTAAACAATCCAAATCAGAAAAAACAATTATTTTCCATCACTCTGATTTAATTTTCCTCCCTGACTGGGCGGTTGCTCCACGGCAGGAATCCGAGCAGCTGGACAAGATGAAGTCGGCCATGCGGAAAGGACAGGTGCTGCTGAAGAAGAAGGAAGAGAAGCTGAGCCAACTGGAGTCTTCGCTGCTGGAAGAGGTAACTGCCAGCATCTCAATCACTTGGCATTAACCAGCCACAGTGTCCAGAGAAAGCCAGATTCACTCCCTGATGCGGGGACTTCATAGGGATTTCAGTTCCAGTGAGGGCCGGTTAGATGTCGGCTGAGGGTTGATGGCTGGAGCTGGATTGCTTTGGGAGCTGGCTGGCATCTGTTTGCCTGTGTGTGAGCACAGTGGGGAGAGGAGGCTGGTCACAGGTCTGCAAGGAACTACAAACCAAACTGGAATGAATCCACATGAGTCACGAGCTGTGTAGCCAAGAGGGGCTGGGGGATGGAGAGCTTCTCTGGCGTGAGCAGCTTGCCAGGCAGGCTTCTGAGTGGAAAAAGCACGGTTGTTAGAGCAGAATGAGCGATTCTTCCTTCAGAATTAGCCCATGAGGCTAGAAGTGAGTCAGTGCTGTCTCTGATGCACTAAAAAATAGAAAAATCCAATTTCCGTGCTGGTTAAACGGAGGTTATATTAACTGTCTACATGGGTGAGATTAGATACTGTACAATCCCTCGGCTTGCAGGGTACCTGCTCACCATTTAATTGTGTGACCACAGGGTTTCTATGGTAAGTAAGCAGGAAAAATCCTTGGTTATTGGGGTCTTCAGAAGCTGAGGACACATTGGCTAGTGAGTGCTGTTAGCCAGTAGGCCGTCCTAGATGCTAAGGGAGGTGTCTGAGAGCCAGCGCTCCTGGAAATGTTCCCAGCTCGGTCAGTGACTTGGGTGAGTTCCATAGGCCCAGGATCAGCGGGCGATCGAAGAGCATAGCATCTTTGAAAGTCAAGCTCTTAATGGAGAGACACCTCCCTGCCTATTCACCTCGTGCTGGGCCTTATGATTTCTGACTCCAGGGAGTCACTGCAGAAATTGTAATGTGCGGTCCCCAACCTAGCCTGCCCCCTCCGTAGACTGAGCCGTATTCCTTTGCAACACTCCCAGCCTTCGCTGACCCAAGAGCAGGGAACCACATTTGTACTGCTATCTTCACCTGGTTCATAACACTCCAATGCGAGAGCACCAAGTGCGGCCTGTGTAGAGCAGTTATGGGGTATCTAGCGTGGAGTTGCAGGAGCTTTAGACCTGATTTGGTTTCCCAAGGGACAGAAGTGTGTAGAAGATCATTATTTTATTTTCCCCCACTGTAAATATTTCCTTCTCTTGACCAGCTTTCTGATGAAGATACACTGAAGGGTGCTGCGTGTAAAAAGGTGGTAACCTTTGACCTTAGTGATTCCGAAGACACACACAGCCTGAGCAGCACAGATGTACCTCAGCACAAATGTAAGGGTTCAGTGTGTCTTGCCATGGCTGCATTTCAGAGCTTTGTGCATTGTACCCAGTGTTTGACATTCTGCATCACCACACCCCTCCCGCTGTGTGTTCCTGGTCTCTGCCTTGTCTTGTTTTCGCTTGTGCCTGTTAAACTCTAAACTCTATGCCAGCGCTCGAGGCACAATATTTCGTACCAAGAATTATTCCCTGCCTGTAGCACTCTGTGTATGTGGCTCGGCAAGCGAAGGCTCCCCTTTGAATGTGGCTTAAAATACGTGTTTTTCACTATGGTGCCAGAAACCTTGAGCCCTCCCCAGCGATGCTAGAGCCAGGCCCTATTGCCCTACTTCTTGGTGTCCGTCAGTCCAGTTCGGTGGACTGGGCTTCTTTCCTCTCCCTGTCTCCTTGGCAACAGAGGCTGTTGCAATTCCTTGTGCCTTGCTCCTGTTGGGATTGTTCTTTACTGTCCCGTGATTAGAGCAGTGTGTGTGAATAGCAGTGCGCTCAGTAAATGGGTAACCATGCAGAAGGATTGTGCTTTTTCCAGAGATGCTGACCAGGCTGATGGCTACAACTTCACCTTCATTTAAAAGGTCCTCTAACCTTCCCATGGCACCAGGTTTCTTTGTGATGTGCATGAGCCTGTGGAGTGCAATCCGTCCACTCTGCCTCCCTGCTCAGTTTGTGTAGAGTTCAATTATATCAGGCTCCTGGTGTTCCAGTATTTGAGTTCTTGTACATGTTAATGTTGCGAGCAGGCTTTGTGCTGGTCTGCAAAGAGCTAGCCGTTTGCAAGGGAAATCCGCGCTCTACAGATGGGTGGCTGTTGCGGAGCTCAGCGGAAGCTCACTCGCTGCACCGGCCCCGCTCATGAACTTGTAATGGGCAGGAAGGACAGAAGCGCACTTATACTGCAAATCAGGGCTTGTGCTGCAAGCAGTATTTCAGCTCTGCCATCCCAGTGCCTGGTGTCCCTTTGTATCCTCCTTTCCCCATCAGAGTTTAATCCTTGGAATCTCCGGGATCCTGTCCCTTTTCATCTCATTTCCCCAACTTCCTCTCCTCCACACCACACCTGACCAGAGCCTTCTAGCCAAAGTTCCCTGCTCATCGACATGGAACTGAACTGCCCCGTGGTCTCTGCGGCCAGACTGCCTCACTCGCTTAGCTGAATGTACGAAGTTCAGCCTCTGTGAAGCATGGAGACGGAGTGCATGGGAGGATAAGTTGCTCTTGGTGGGGAGATGTTGGAGAATGGTGCTGCCTGTGGGGAATAGACTCAAGGTCTCCTTTAAATCGTATCCCTCTGGTGATCTGGGTATTTCTTTCTTTGACTAGTTGACTTGAAACCAGACGTCCAGTTCCCCCAGCTCGACAAGATCCAGCACTTGACCAACACTCTGCAGCACATCACCGCTGAGCTGAACGGGGTCCTTGGCACCTTGGGCTCTTTGAACCATCAGCAGCCTCCGCTCTTCACTGCTGTGCGGGTGCCGATGGCCGCTCTGCCCAGCGATGGGGTTCCTCTGTCCACATACACCTCTTTGGCAAGAGCCCAGGCTGCTGGCCCCATTGTGCCTCCTGCTGCGATGCCTTTGGTTAACCAGTGGGCATGGAGCACCGGTTTGAACTCCGGCCTCTCTTCCTCGGCCAGTCAGTCAGTGGACAACATACTGGCAGAGAAATGGCGCAAGTATTTCCCAGGTAAGGGTCTGCTGCAGTTCCGCCTCCTTCCCGGTTTGCTTATCATGTCTACGGCCAGTGATTTTGTGCTGTCACTCCTATGCCAGGGTGCAGCAAAGTACCTCTTGCCTGCTGTCCTGTGGGACTGCTCAGTAAGGGCACACGCCCTGTTTGACCAAGCTGAGTGAGCTGTCTCCGCTCACTCCCTGGCTCTGGACGATCTCCTCGGCTCACCCTTCATCCTCCCCCGGTAGATGAACTGAGTCCCATGAAACATCCTACGTGGGCATGCTATGAATGAGCTCATTTAAAAATAACACAAGGCCCCATCTGTATTGCATGGACGTTAACGATGCAGTGGTCCATCCCGTAATGTCAGCAGGAATCTTGGCATCTCCGCTTCCCGCAGGTATTTAAGATAGAAACAAGGTCCCCCCTGCCCAGTCTGTAGGAGAAATGGCTCAAGTCATTACGATGGGTTTTGTGTGTGTGCGCATGGCACCTCGTGGGACAGGTAAGTCAAAGATGTGAGTGTCATTTCAGTTCTGAGTACCGTGAAGTCCCTGGTCTCTTATCTCTACCGGGAGCGAGTTTTATAACCTTGGTCCAGCTGCCGTGACAGTCTGTCCTGCATCCCGAGCCTGCCCCTGGGGCTCACCGTTCCTTTGCTCTGTAGGACTGTAGCTTGCAGGGAGGCGGTGGTTGTAGAGGGAGAGCTGTGCCTCAGGTAGCCAGAGCCAATCCCGCGGAGAACTTGGAAGGTCCGCTGGGGACCAGGGCAACGTGTTCACAGTGGTCTGTGACTTGAGCAGACGGGCTGCTATGCCTTGTACCAGTTGTCAGGGCCTGCGGCTTCACTCCTAGATACAAGTTGCAAAGGCCAAGCCTGGTGCTCGTGAGCACATGGGTCAGCATGGCCGGGGCTGCCTCTGACCAGACAGAGTG
This sequence comes from Malaclemys terrapin pileata, assembly GCF_027887155.1. NCBI lineage: Eukaryota > Metazoa > Chordata > Testudines > Emydidae > Malaclemys > Malaclemys terrapin. The sequence goes on from NC_071519.1 coordinate 33,562,828, forward strand.
CAATCTGCGGCCAGTCGCAGGTGGAAGGGGCCTATTTAGAGCAGCCAGTAACAGCGAAGGGTCCAGGGCTGCTGACTGACCTAGCGATTTGCAGGCAAATGCTGATGGCAGTAAGATGTTACAGACAAGTCAAGTTCTTTAAAGCTCTCACTCGTCTACCAGCATCACCTGAGTCTTGTCTGGGTTCAGCTGTAGCCAGGTGCTGAGTTCAGCTCGCTGTTGATAGAACTGTTGATGTTCTACATGAAGGAGACACAGAGTCTCCTTGGGGGGAGGGATAGCTCAGTGGTTTGAGCATTGGCCTGCTAAACCCAGGGTTGTGAGTTCAATCCTTGAGGGGGCCATTTAGGGATCTGGGGCAAAATCAGTACTTGGTCCTGCTAGTGAAGGCAGGGGGCTGGACTCAATGACCTTTCAAGGTCCCTTCCAGTTCTAGGAGATGAAATATCTCCATTAATTTAAATTTAAAGAGTTGTGTGCTGTCTGCACTCTGCTGGTGCTTTGGCCTGGGGGATCTTGCCAGCTCTCTGAGGCTCTCTGTTGAATAGTATGGGGGCGGGTGTGGATCCTGTGGGACTCTGCTGGTGGCAGTTTTGGAGGTGCAGGAGTAGTTGCCCACGATCACTCCCTGTTGTACAGCATGCTGGTTTCTGTCTCCCCCTTCCAGATGTAGCTGGATCTGATTGCTCAGAGAAGAGAGTCCAGTATAGTTTGTGGAGCACTTTGGGACAGACAGCCCAGTGTGGGCTATTCTGGGATGAAGATAATTTCTCTCTGCAGTTTACATGGCCCAGGGGCACTGAGTATAAAAATACCCGCAGGGAATCTCTGCTGAAGGGAAGTGAAGCTAGAATTCAATTCCCTGTAGCAGGCTGGGCTAATACAATGGGCATAATACAAGGTCTGCAGCCTGATTCGGGGAGGGCCAGAACCAAACCTGGGACCAAGCAAGTGTGATAGACCCAGACTGGCCTCATGGAGGGTTGAAAGGCAAGGGTGTAATAGAGAGCTGTACTCTTGTTTCTTCCCCCACTCACGGCTCTGCATCAGCTCTGAAGGGGAAGGACTCCTCCTGCAGTGCCTGCAATGTGATGCAAGCTCTTTAAAGAGAACCAGTGGAGCTTCTGTGCAAGTCTGAGCTCAGGGCTAGTGACTGACGACTAGTCTGTGCTAGCGGCAGCCGTTCACCTCAGCAGGTGAGCGTGAAAATCACAGATGAAATGAATGTGACTTTGTGTCCCTAATGGACAATGGGCTTTGGTGGCAGACAGTCCGAGGAGCTGGTGTGTGTAGCTCCCTGGACTTGGGCACGTGGCAGATTTGAAAAGAAGAGGAGATAACAGCAGCTCATTCCGGGAAGTGAAGTGCAAAGCTGATCTCATTATACCATTTCCAGAGCACTTCAGCGTCTGACATTTGCACAAGAATAGCAGTCATTAAAGGAGTGAGCAAAAGAAGAGGAGGAACTTTCTATTAGATTGCCCTGCCTGGCTGGAAACACACTGACGGGGGTGGAGGGGGTTGAGGCAGACGATACACGTGGCTCCCAATTTACAATTTCCTTAGGAGAGCCAATTTTCCTTTTCTATTTGTATCCCGTTTGAGCCTTTTAACCAAAGACAAAATCCCCAGCCCCTAGTCCTGCTAATCCTTAGCCAGCCAAACCAGGGCTGCCCCAAGATTAATGTCAGGTTTGTTTTCACTCTGAAAATTCTTGCTAGTCGTTTTATTTTATACGCCCTCTTCGGATGTGGTCTGCTTTGATGTGGGCCAGCCGCTGACAGCAGTGTCTATGAAGTGCTGTGTGCACGCGCTAAGGGAACAATATTCCCCTGGCCTAGACAGTTGGGTACAGATTCAACAGAGCACTTAAGTGCGTGCCTAAGTCTCATTGGCTTCATTAGGCCTTAAATAGATGATTAAAGTTAAACATGGGTAAGTGCCGTAAGGGGCCTTAAGACAAACATTTTTATGGGGCCTATTGACTTATGTTTTTTGTGCCCTGTTGCCTCATTTTGCGGGTGGGAATTGCCTCCCTAGCCTGGCCCTGAGTTTGCAGGTTGTGACACTGGCAAGGCCCTCTGCTCATGTGTCATTTAAATGGTGTTGGAGAACATGGAAGATTCCAGGTGGGTGAGACCTCTTCTCTGGCTTTTGGGGGCAAGGAAACCCTCGGGCTCTTTTGGGAGACTGGTGCTTATTTTTATTAGAGCTGAAACTCTAAACACAGCACAGACAGGGCATCCCTGGCACAATCTCTGCGGATGGAGGGGTTGCATCTCGGGTTCTGTGGTGTCGTCTGTGGCGTATACCCATCATCCATTCTGACTTGTATCCTCTCTGGAGTGGCTCCTGTGTTCCATGCCAATCTCCTTCTTGTCAATGAGGATGCTGTTCCCTAGAAGAGTCTGTAGTGAGTTCTGCCCTTGAGCTTTGAGGTCTACTGGCGAGGCATCTGACTCTGAGAGCAGAATTTAGTCCTTCTGCTTTTAATTTGTTCTCTTCATGCTATAGGTAAACTCCCATTACCCACAATTCAGAACTGTCCTCTGAAACTGTACTTGTGTTTTTCTGAAATTCTGATTATTCTCCCCCAAAAATTCTGATTTCCCAGCCCTGAGCCATTGAAATAACCCAGGTTTACCACAACTGTCTCATGCATTTGTTATCTCTTGACTGTGGATACTACCCTGATAGTGTTAAAATTAATGGTTCCTTTGGAAAATTAGGCCATTATGCCAGATGCCTGAGCGTGGATTGAGGTGTCTAACTTTGGGCAACGTGTTGGAACATTTTGGCCTTGGACTGTGTTAACAATGAAATGCCAGTCCTTACAACACGAAAGTAACGCACTTTCAGAACATGGCGACAACCAGGAGCATAGAGTATTACAATTCAGGCATCAAGGCTTATCAAGAATCATGCAGTTCCTATTCAGTCTTTCCCCTTAGGGTAGGTCTACACTACCCGCCGGATCGCCGATCGATTTATCGTGTCTAGTGTAGACGTGATAAATCGATTGCCGATCGCTCTGCCATCGACTCCTGTACTCCACTGCGGCGAGGGGTGGAGCGGCGGCAGTCGACCCCGCGCCGGGAGGACGCGAGGTAAGTCGACCTAAGATACGTCGACTTCAGCTACGCTATTCTTGTAGCTGAAGTTGTGTATTTTAGGTCGATTTCCCCCCTGCTCCTCCAGTGTAGACCAGGCCTTAGTGGAAATAAGGGATGTCCCATTCTTGAGGGGGGGATCCCAATAGAAGTTAGAGATGAGGAGGATGTAAGGTTAGAATCAATAACAGGAATTGGAGGGGGAATCTGCACGTTTCTTGTTCCCTGCCTCCCATTGGAAACCGAGTGGGACGCACCAGAAGATCCTGCTGTAAGCTTTCCCACAAGCACAGTCCCAAAGCGCCTCAGCATGTGACTGCACCGTGCAGGGATAATGTGCATGTACTGCAAACAATGGCCAGGAAGATGGAAGCCTTTCCTGTAGTGTATGTTTCTGGATCTGTATTGAATGTTTCTCTCTCTTCCAGGTGGGTTCCCGTCCCTCAGTGGAAGTCCTGCCCCTTTGGACAGCAATCTAGGTTATTTACCTGCTGGGTAAGACTCCTGGTCTTTTGAGTGTGGCTGTTTTTTTTTTTTTTTTTCCTTTGGTGTGGTTTGTAGGTCAGATATGATTTTGTTCTGACCTACTTGTTACATCAAATAGGTTAGATTCGGAGTTAAGTTATTAGCCGGGTCCCCTTTTAAATACTCAGTTGCAGCTTTTACAGTCGTGTTCCCAGTAAGGCTCAGCCAATAGCACTCTTGTTTCAAGACCGGAATATTATAGGTTCCAGTCCCACATCAGGTGTGATTTCACACCTAGGATCAATGCTGCAGTGCAGGCCTGGTTAGGAGGGGTTGCTGCGCTCAGGGCGACAGTGTCTTTTTAGCTGAGTTGTTGAGATCCTGGTGACCAGGTGGAAATAAAAGATCCTTTGATACCTTTTAAAAAGAGCAGGGGATGAACCTGTTTTCCCAGGCAACACGTCCCTCTATTAATCAGAGGCTCTTGTCTGCAGCGCTGCAGCTGAGTTCTTGCTGGGTGTGCAGTGCTCACTGTGATGCCGTGGTGATAGGCGTGACCACAAAGCACTCCCTGTTCAAGGAGCAGCTCCTCTGGTGACTCCCTGGCCTCTTGTAATGATCCCCCCCACGTAGGCAGAATCTCCCGCGCCCAGGAACTGTTTCCAGAATGCCTTTCTGCGACTAGTCCAATAGGGTTGCAGCTGTTTGGCTCTGCTGGATTTTAAGTCCCCATTTTGCAAGTGGACGCCTGTGTGAGCGCTGCGTTTCGTTTTCACTCATTGCTCTGGAAAGTGTGGTGAGATTCTAGTCCATTGCAAAAGTCTTGCTATTTTGCAGTTCCAGACTGGCAAAGGACCACCCCAGTAGCACAGCTCTCTGCTGCCTGGGTTACACCAGGCTCAGAGTTGGTGTTTCACCTGTGCTGAACAGTTGCTCTTCCAAACCTTGAAGGCAGTCCAGTCCTTTTAAGAATCTTTTCCCATGCCCATAGAACTCGTGCTTGGCGAAGCAGCACCTGGAGTGAGGGGAACACCTCTGGGGAGATAGAAGCTTAATTTCCTAAGCTTCCTCTTCCCACTTTTCTCCAACTCCCTTGTATCTTAATCCAGTTAAAGAAGGTGGAAGTTCAGCCTAGTCTGTCTGTCTGTCTGTCTCTGCTGGGTTTTTGCTACCCAGCAGCACTGCATTTTTCTCAAGGGGCAGGGACTAGTGTGGAGCTGCCTACCCCCTTTCTTCCTGAAGAAGAGTGTACTGGTGCTGCCTGTCAGCAGTGGATAATGGGGTAAATGGAGACTCCTATGGAGTTAGCTGGGGATGCAGGGGTCCTTGCCAACAACGAAGGCTTTGTGATGCTAGAGAGACCAGGAGAATGGCAGCAGCTAAGTAACGTGGCTGCTGAAACTTCTTCCCAGTCTGGTAGGGGAGTGGAGGGCAGGACACTGGGCCAAGAAGAGGTTGCTTTCTGTTGCATCAACCTGTGCCTATTTCCACAGCCACCCATCAGTTTCTAATCCGTTGGCTCATTTCTTGCCATACTTTCTTTCTCTCTCTGTCGTGACAGTGAGCAAATCCGCCTGTTCCAGCGTTCCCAGCTTCGAGGCCCTGAGACAGACAGGACTAGTGTCCAGGGAATGATTGATGCCAACAAGAAATGGCTAGAAAATTTCAAGAAAGATTCAAAAGTGTATCCTTTGCTTTGGTGTTGTCTTTATTTGCACTCCTGGTGGTGCTGTCGGTAGACGCAGAAAGCAGGCGGTGAGTGACTATGGAGCAGCAAAGCATTGAGCAGCGGCTGTGGAACCTCAGAGCCTCCTGGTTTTGGTCCCTGCAAAGGACAGTGTATCTAGTGGTTAGAGCAGAAAGTGGACTCAGGCTCTGGACTCCTGGATTCTGTTCCCAGCTGTGTCTTGGCTCACTGTGACCTTAGACAAATCCCTTCTCTTTGTGCCTCGCTATTCTGCAGTGATGGCCCCAACCGCTGCCACTTCTAGTTGAGATACTGCACTGCTCTGGGTGGTCATGGAAACAATGGCAGAGGAGGAGCTGGGAAATGAAGGATTTAGTTTCTTGGAGTCAGTCTGATCCCTGTATGCAATGTAGTTGTAGCCGTGTGGGTCCCAGGATAGTCGAGACACAAGGTGGTGAGGTAAGATCTTTTATTGGAGCAACTTCTGTTGGGGAGAGAAATGTGTTACCTACTTACGCTAAACAATCTGTTCCACCTCGTATTTAGCTGGGGGACACTGAATAAGTTTCCGTGTAGCTCAAAAGTTTCTCTCTCAATCTCTCCCCAACAGAAGTTGGTCCAATAAAAGATATTCCCTCCCCCACCTGGTCCCCATCAGACATCTAACAGCACTGATGTTTGTGCTGTGGGCCGTTTCTGATGAGAAGCAATGGTTACTAATGCTGTGCAATTGAGTCAAAGGGAAAAGAGCCACTAGAAAGAGATCTCCCCATGCTGTTAAATGGGGTAACAGGTCCTTCGTGCTCTCGACAGCATTATGCTGCAGCTGTAACTCTCTCTGCCGCGCACGTTGATATGGGCAACAAATCTCTGGGTCCCTGTGATTGAGCGATCTGTCTTGAGTCCCATAATCCTGCTTTAAGTCTATTTGACCTGTGTGCGGAGGTCTGAATACAACATGTGAGCATGAGGCTTGATTCCTGCTCCTGGTGACTTGTCCTTCTCCCATGTCTATGTTCATGCAGGCTGAATTCACATGTAAGCGATGCTTTTCCTTCACTCAACTTCCAGTCCTCTCTTTCCAAGCACACAGAAGCCCTCTGCCAGCAGCCCTGGCTTGGTGCAGCTCGGACTGGATGAAAACAACCAAATTAAAGTGTATCACTACTAAAAGGTGACGGATTCCTAGCAGAGAGGGGCGGAGCCTTCCCAGCCCTATGCCCCAGGAGACAGCCTGGCAAAAGAGCAACATAGCCGCGCTCTGTTCCCTCTTACAATACAGTGCGTTGCAGTGGTACCCAGCAGTCTCTCGTCTGTCTGTCCTTTTGCTCTGCCCTTGAAATAAAGTTTCTTTCCAGGAGGCGGGAGGAAGTGGACTTCCCAAGTGAATTCTTCTAATCCTGTAATGTGTTCAAATATACTTTATAGACTGCTTAATCCAGTGGTGAAATATCAGGGCTTCAATAAATCAACAGTTCCCTCATTAGTATTCCAGCAATCACCTGATGGAAATGTGACTCACCGAGGACTTGGAATAACTTGTTGCGGGGGAGGAGGTGAATTCCAACAGAAACCTGTTGCTAGAGGACAAGAATGCACTGTGGATTCGCAACAAAGAGGGGTTGCAGGTGACCTCAGACCAGGCCTCGGTGGCACAAACTTGAGCTTGGGAGACTGAAAAGCACATGTCTGTCATTTTTTACATGGAAGAGCACAATCGAAAGCAATATAGTCAGAGCTGCTTGCCAGCACATCCTGACTGAGCAGTTGGTTTTCTTTTCCTGTTATAGTCGGGATTCTTTTTAATATCCAACGTTGAGTTTGTTTCTAGTTGAAAATGTTTTGTATTCAGGGGACAGTGGAGGGTACGCCTCTGGGAAGGGCTTTAACAAACCCACTTTCTCTTTGACAGAGCAGAAGCCATAGGGCCAGCAGGGCCCGGTGGGGATGGCTTACAGGGCTGATGCGATGGAGGAGACCTCCCCACTCCCCCAGAACTGTGCGGCTGTGGTGGGAGTCTGTCTGGATTCTCTCCAGTCTGGATTTGCTGAGAGCCAGGCTGGAGGACATGGTGGGCAGAGGCTGTCATGAGAGAGTCTATGGCTGGCCTCCAGTGATGCACCCATTGTTACTGGTGTCAATGAAACTATGTGAATAGGTGTGGCCTTGAATAACCACCAATAATAGATAGAGCCCCCGCCAAGCCAAGTGCTCGCACTCCCTGGGGGAGCCCAGCTCCAGACTTGGGCTGGCTTGGGGCCATTTCCGATAAGGGCTGAGCTTGACGATATGTGAGGCAGACTAGGCGCTGGCTCGCTATTGGGTCTGTATCTGCTCTGCAGGACTTGTCGGGGAGAGCTGGTTTGGTCAAGAAATGGCTCTGACTGGGCTGGAGTGGAGGCTGACATGTTGGATAAAGTCGTTTCTGCTTTGCACGGTCGCTTTTCTGACTGCAGCCGCCCGGGAAGCTGCACACCTAGCTTTAAGTTCCTCCGTTTGCTGGGCCCCTCCAGTTGGTTTCAGTAGTGTGGTGAGAGGCTGCTTTTCTGGGGTGGGAAAGGCCCGTCTGTGTCCGAGCACTCACTCATGCTGTAGTGCCTGACCCCGAGGAGGCAGCCCTCCGAGACAGTGCAGCTGTAAAAGCGCGGAGCAGATGAGCAATGGGATTGTACGGCTGGGAGGGTGCCAAGTATTGGTCAGCTCCCCAGTTGGGGGCCAATCCCAAAGCCACTGAAGTCCATTGTGAGACGCTTTCCTCAGTGTTGGACCAGTCCCTGTGAGTGGCTGCAGCTTGAGTCGTTGCCTTGTGGAAATTAAAAACCCATTTGGCATTTGCCTGAAGACAGCCTTTAAAAAATATCATCCTATCCTGGCCTCAGTTCTGGGTCAGGGCAGCGAGGAGGAAATGCAGCGGTGGGGGTAGAGGCTGCATTTCCAGCGGCTGCGTGGTGCTGTCATTAGCCATCAGTCCTCCAAGCTGGCTTGGGATACTTATGCTTTTTCAACAACATTTTTCTTTCTGGCCATTATTGTTTGACTAAAAATCTGCATTAAAGGGACGAGAAATCATCCTTCAAACAGTTCCTACCAGAGATACTAAAACAGAAAGGACTGGAAGTTGTCGCTTTCCACCCTTTCACACTGTTTGCGTTTCTATGCTCGGATAATGAGGATAGGCTAAAACCGAAAGTGACATTGTCTGGTTCGTTTTGCTTTCTGGGTCTCATGCGCTAGCACCTGGTTGCAATAGTTTGGGTTGCAAATGCTTCAGGGATGTGTTTACACGCAAACAGAACATTGTTTACTCCAATTTTTAAGCAAGAGAAAATGTCTGTTTTTACATTTTATAACTTTTTAAATAATACCAAACTTTTTCAAGGTGAGCTACCTGACTTTGTTCTCCTTACACAAGGGCTTGGACTGGTTCTGCAGACAGATCCAGGGGGTGGATTTGTGTTCACAGGGTCTGGCATAGCATCTCTTACGCCTTTCCTTGCTGATAAGCTGAGGGCCGGTGGCTCCCAGAGGCACTGCTGATACAACACGGCATGCTGGTGTCCTTGCCTAAGGACAGAAACCCTAGGGCACTTAGCAGTGCTGACTGACTGAGAGGCCTTGGATCATTATGTAGGTTTCCTGCCCGCTGTACCAGATTACACAAATCCTTGCCTGCGGGGATTTTGCTTTTAGTCTCTCTCAGCTATTGAGAAAACCACATGGCAACTCTCAGCTATTTTTGTTAACAGCCCCACTTGTCCTGGCTTTCTCCAGCACTGAACCCCTCTGCAGTCATTCGGACATTATACCCAAAGCACACGCAGCAGAAGACATGGAATCATATCTGTACATTCTAGAGAGCATATATTCTTCGTGTGGGTAAAAGACTATTTTAGTAACCACATTACTGTGTTTTTGTCGCAGGTCTCTTTTTCCCCTTGCCCCTTGTGACGCTTTAAGCTGTATCCTGTTTTGTATGCAAATTAAATTGACACAGATCTATTTTTACAATGGTGGTGTTCGCAGCTTTGTTGTTTGTTCTTTTTCCAGCTGAGATTTTTTTCCCTCCCTCGAACCCAGCCCTGGTACCCACCTTGCTCTTCACTTTCAGACACTCCCTTCACTCCTCTCCAAGTTGTATTGCTGTTATCCTGTCAAGGTAGCCTCTGCCAAGTTCAAAGACCGCTGCACAAACAAGCCTATTTGTTATCTGGTCAGGGTGCTAAATGGGGTACTAGGGAGCTAGAAAACCGAGCTACGAGAGAGAGTGTCCATGCAGCTTTCAGCCAGCAGGAAACTCATCATGGGCAGCCCGTCTCTCCCACCCCTTTCCATGCACCTCTGCAGTGGCTCTCTCCTCCCAAGCTTGTGCCAAGGTGGTCGGGCAGGTGTTGTGCTGGAAGAGACCAGGGCAATACCGGCTGGAGGGCTGAGGGAGAGGTGTCTCTGGCTGGAATAGATCAGGGCTGGCGTGGAGTTAATTACAACCACGCTTTTTAAAGGTGTGGTGGGGTCTCTACAGTGCTGTGCCTGTGCTGTGTGGTACTTGGTGGGGACCACCTCTCCCTGTGTTACTTGGCGGCTCCCCAGGCAGCTGGCTGGCACCTGGGGATGTGCTAAAGTTGGGTAACTCTGCGGATTGGCCATCACTATCAACTTTTACATTTATTTTATACACTGGATTCCCAAGTGCTATTTCAGCACCCTGCTCTCACCGAAGTCTGCTGATTGGATCGCCCAGAGAGCCATTTCACTGTGAATCAGGCAGGATCGGTGCCCCCTTTTTGCTCATGGTTTCTCTCTTACCCTCTCATTTCCTACCACTGTCTTTTCTTCCCCTTCCAGCCCTTCTGCCAGCCAGATGACTATCCTCTGAGCTCTTCCTAGCTGGTTCTGTGCTGCCCCTGCATGGCTTTCCGTGTAGGAGACTTAGCTTGCCGACCACCCCCTCAAAGCCCCAGGGCTTATCGAGAGACCGCCTGTATCAGAATCGCTTGTTCCGGGTCTGAGGGCTGCATGGTGCTGTCGTCCCGAGTGGTCATGGATGTGTGTCATGGACTACTGTGATACGGCTGGCTGTGCGATAGCTCCCGAATGGCCGGTCTGTGGCTCCCTGGCTCTCGTTCATCCACCTGCATTCAGCCGCCACTGGCACCAGGAGCCTTCTCTTCTGCCTCCAACTGCCCCAAGGCTGCTCCCAAGGGTCTGGTAAAGTGCCTCCCGGCAGCACCAGGGGAAAGGGCAAACTCATGACAAAAGCCCACGTCCCAGGATGGTGACGTATAAAACCGGCCGTGTCCTGTGAGGCATAGAACAGGTGAAGCCTGATTGTCTGCCTAGAAACCAGTGTCCTTGCAAAGCCCCTGGTGACTCTCACAGCGGTTGGTTTAATGTGGGGTGTTTGTGCTCTTCTCCGAGGGCCTGCTTCTCTCCGTGCTCCCACCACTGCCAGTCGGGAAGCCGTGGTCCTGTGTGGAGCTGGCAGAAGAGAACCGTGCCCACTGGTGCTCCCAACGAGGTGAGAAGACTATTTGCCTGTGCTGTTGAAACTCCTCTGTTTCTTCCTGGGCTGCTCTCCCATGGACATTGACTGCCAGGGAGAAATCCAGAGGGGAGTGTTGGCTCCTCATCTTCCATTGCCCCGATTAGGGCCACATGGAGCTCTGCCAACTACTGAAAAGCAGCTCTTCTTGGGCAGTAAAGCTTGTTAAAGTGCTGGATTTTGCACAAGAGGAGAGTGATTCATAGTGGATGAGATGCTGCAATAGAAGGGCCAAGGAAAGTAAGCTGGGGGGAAAAGGAGTCTACTCCAAGGGTTTGATGGTCTCTCTTCTTCCATCTAGTTCCAGCTTTGCCATCCTCTCTCCTGTGCTCAGCCCACTCCGTCAAGTGCCCTGCGATCCTTTTGTGATGAAAGGCCTGCTGGGCTGGGAGGTTGAACAGCGGGTTTGAGCAGTTGAGACACCTGAAAAAGTGTTTGAGCGTAAGCTTTCGTGGGCCGAGTGGGCTTTAGCCCACGAAAGCTTATGCTCAAATACATTTGTTAGTCTCTAAGGTGCCACAAGTACTCCTGTTCTTTTTACTGATACAGACTAACACGGCTGCTACTCTGAAGCCTGTTAAAAAGTGTGTGTGTGTGTGAGAGAGAAAGAGAGAGAGAGAGGGGGGGGGGGGAGTCACGGCAGCTAGAGCAGAAGTCCAATGGAGCGTTACCCTAGGCTGTCCTTTCCTGGGGCCTCTTTCCTCAAGGTAAGTCAAATAATTGTGCCTGCCTCTCCCTGGACAGCTTTGGTCTCCCAAGGGGCTGTGTCTAGCATCCATCACTCTAGTATCGGTGCTTTGGAAGTATGTTTTCCTGGCTGGGTTTTCTCTGACTTCATGTTAAGAAGGAGGGTGATGCTGAGTTCCACATGGGGAAGTAAATGGTTCCTTTATTTCCGTGACCGCTTGTGGCCTGCTGGTTGTAGGGGCCCCTTGTCTGGGTTGCTTTCAGCTCTGGTGGTTACTGCTGGCTCAGTAAGAGGCTCCATGCCCTGCTTTGGCAGAGGACTCCCTCACCCCAGCCATTGCTAATTACATTTGGAAAATCCAATTAAAAGCCTAATTAAATGCCAGTGTCTTGCACTGTACCTTGGGGTTTGCCCCCCTCCAGCTCAGGAGGGGTCTCGGGGAACTGGGCAGAGAGCACCCTGCCGGCTATCCAGGTGCATCTTGGTCTGATACACATCAATTTGTCATGGCAATAATCGAAGCAGTCAGGTCCCTCCTCCCCCCAGCCCTGTCAGCAGCTTTGGCCATGCAGGGAGCATTGCAAAGCCCTGAAAAATCCCCGTCCCTAATTGAAAAGCAGATGTTGACTGGGTGCTAGAGGCATTGCTGTGCTATTGTAATCCCACAAGCCACAGACCAGCGCCTGCCTTTGCCACATCCCTGTTTCTTTAAATCCTCGCTCGGTGGGCCCGTTCATTTCTCGAAAGGCGTGGGTGAAGAGGATGCACTGGTGCCGTATATGCTGGACAAGCCCCGGCAATTAGAAGAGCAAAAGGACAGCAAACGATTACTGTGGCGGGAGGAGAACAAGCGCTAAGCTCATTAAAGGGTTGGGAGTTGTCTGCCCTGTTGCAGCCGGAGAAGGGGCCATTTCAGTTGCTGGTGACATTGAGACAATCGGGTCTCTCACGGACGATTTTTCTGTTACCTGTAGGTGGAGGGAGCCCATTGTAGAGTCCGACCATGCTGGCCACACTGATGACTGCGCTGTTCTTCATGGTGAGAGCGTTCGGACAGGTGAGTCCAGGCTGGGCTTTTGGGCTTGCTTGGTGTACTGACGGGTTTTATTTCTAGGGAGCTTGTTACTCAGTTAATTCAGAGTGTGTGAGGTGTTGCTATGTTGTGGACACTAGGAACTCTGGTTCTTGTTGGCTCGGCACTCCCCCAGCCTCTGGCCTCTCTTCTCCTTCGTGCGTTGGCGACCAAGCCCGGCAGAGCCTCCTGCGGCCACGGCTGACCCGGAAAGGAGGGGTTCATGGCCAGGGGTTCCAAAGCAGATGGCGCTGTCTGTGCTGCACAGAGCTGGCGCTGTCTGGGGCACGCCGCAAGCTCGGGGATGCCTGCTATTCCTTGGGCTCCATTAATCTCACACAATGGGTGTTTCCCCCCTTTTTCAAATTCCAGTGGTGTGGCTGGAGAGAACATGGCGTAGGTGAAGGTCGTAGAAAGCAGCTGCAGGATCCTCTCCAGCACAGTGGCTTTAGTAACCAAAGCGAGTCTTCCACGGTGTTTGCTTTGGGTGTATTTGGGTGTTTATCATCCTTCGTGACGGCTCTGCCAAGCAGTGCGGTCCTTTTTCACGTGGGCACACGCTGGAGCCAGCGTTAGCCCTGGGCTCCGCCCTGGAGATGGCGGCTGCTGCTTCTGCAAATCTGACTAATGGGGACAGAGCTCATGGGGCTGGGGGATTCCCAGACTGCCGATTCCCACCCTTCCCTTGTCTGGGGCTAAGGCTCTGCCTCATGTGGGGTCCCCCAGCTCAAATCGGAGTGATCTACTTTGCAGCCAAGCCTCTTAGCTGCTCTCTGTAGAGGGGAACCGGGGAGGCTGAAAATACACTAATTTCTCTTCTCTCAAACTGTGTCAATTTCCAAGCCCGTTATGTAATTATTCGACCTACTGACTGTTTAAGGAAACACCCCTTACTGGGGGAGGAGGAAATCTGTCTGCATTGACCCTACGTCCCTCTTCTTAGACCCTGCTCTGGTGCCAGCCAGTCATGGATCTCAAAGCACTTTACGAACGTTAATGAATTCAGCCTTGTGATGCCCGAGGAGGCAGTGTTGTGGGGCAAAGGGAAGGGCTTTCCCAAGGCCATGCACTGAGCTGCTGGCAGACCTGCTCCCTCTCCATGCAGTGGGAGCTGTCCAGGAGTGACCCCGGGGGAGATACAGGGGGCAGGAGCGTTTCCTGTGAGCAGAACACGCCTGGCAATAAGCTCCAGCCACTTGTGCCATCCCCACCGCTGGTCCTTGCGGAACGTCCCGATGCCACATGGCAAACCTCAGCGGTAACTGCGCCTGCCTGTGGCACTGGGCCCAGCTTCTCCTCGTAATCTGCTGCCTGTGACCTCGGAACCATCTCCCTGGCAGCCGATTGTGATGTCACCAGTGGAAGATTATGTGTCCAAAAGGGGCTTTGGGCATAAGCAGCAGGCACAAGGATTTGCAAACGTTCCGGCCTCTCAAATAGGTTTGGGGGTCTTAACCTAATCCCAAAGGGGCCACAAGACTGCCCCCGGCCCTGGGCTGGCAGCTGAGTGACACCTGGCACCCGGATTGGTGCGTTACCTCAGGTTACGAATTGTACTGTAAATGTCACTATCCTCCTACTTCCCTAGGTCCGCTTGGCGAGTCGCGGAGCCTGCATCACTGCAGTATCTAACCACCCGGAGAAAGGACGGCCCAGTGGTTAAAGTGCTAGCCTGGGGCTTGGGGTCAGTTCCCTGCCTGCCCCAGACCTCTTGTGTGAGCATGGAAAAGTCCCTTAATCTCACTGGGCCTCAGTTCCCATGTGTACAGAGGGGTACTGGCCCTGCTCTGCCCCCAGGCATGTGGCGAGGATGTCACAGGACCTAAGGGAGAGGAAGGAGTTGTGCGCACAGGAGAGCACAGTGCAAACATGCGCCTGGCTCTTGCTAGTCTCCCTGGAAGTGGGCAGCGGGTCCGTGTACAGACGAGTCTCGGTATCTCTCTCTAACCAGCATTGCCTTTCTCCACAACCCAGCTCGGAACCAGCCTGTTCCATGAGGAGCCGCTGCCCTATCTTGTGTACCAGCCCCTGCCTTGGCAGGTCCAGTACGTGACCCAGAGCCGCCGAGCCAGCCGGGACTGTGGGGTACGTGTCGCTCTCCTTGTTTCCTTTTGTAGAGTGGGTGCTTTAGACGGGGAGGGGCCGACTGCCCACAGCGTGATGCTGTATGGCCACAAGCCAAGCAGCCCAGCACCCAGGGGTGGGCTCGTGCAGTGTCTCGTGAGAGGGGTTTGGCAGGGTGGCCCAGTGGTAGGGCACTGAAGTAGGTGTTGAAAGACTCCTGCCATTGACCTGCTGGGTGCCTTTGGGCCAGTCGCTCCCCGTCCTGCGCCTCCGTTTCCCCTCTCACCCTGTCTCTGTCTTGTCTATGTCACTTGTCAGCTCCAGGGGGCAGGGTCTGTCTCTCATGATGTCCCTGCAGAGCCCACTGGGATGGGCTCCTGATCTGGAGTGCTGTGTCCAGTTCTGGAGCCTGCCGTCTGATAAACACAAGAGGGTTTGGGAAGAGCCACAGGAAGGATTAGAAAACCTGCCTGATAGCGATAGACTCAAGGAGCTCAATCGAATTAGCTTCACAAAGAGAGGTGAAAGGGTGATTAGAGGGCAGTCTGTCCGTACCTCCATGGGGAACATATATTTGATAATGGGCCCTTCCGTCTAGCAGAGGAAGGTGGGACACGATCCAAAGGCTGGAAGTTGAAGCCAGGCAGATTCAGACTGGAAATACAGGGTGCATTTTTAACAGTCAGAGTAATTAACCATTGGACAATTGCCCAAGGGCAGTGGTGTATTCTCCATCTCTGACCATTGTAAAATCACGACTGGATGTTTTACTAAAAGATCTGTGCTAAACAGGAGGTCAGCCTAGATGGTCACAATGGGCCCTTCTGGGCTTTGGAGCCTGTGGGTTGATGAATCTTGGAGGGCCATCCATGCATTGCCACAGCACACAACGATATGAAGTCCAGGCATGCAGGCTAGCTGGGCCCAGGGTTGCAAATCCAGCAGTTGCTCTGTGTCTCCTTGTGGGTGCTGCAGACCCAGAACAATGACTAATGCTGTCCTGTTTGGTAAGTGAGGAAACGCCCGGCACTTCTAACCAGCTCAGACATTTCCTGGAGCACAGCTGGGGAGTCGCTTCCATGCCCTGTCGCCAGTCGTCTGAGTGTTTGTGGGTAGTGAGCCACGGGACAGGGCGAGTCATGGACATTCAGCACCCAAAGAACAGAATTGCATCTTGTCGGCTTGACGGTGCTGGCCAATCCCCCTTGCGGCATCCCTGCTAGCGCGGGCGTAGGAAGGGAAATGTGGGTCTCGGGAGGCAAACGCCGGGCTCTGAATTGTTAGTGAACATGCCCCTTAACACGCAGCTGTGACTCTGGAGAACCGGCCCCGGTCGCTCCCCCGATCTCCCGGCTCTACTCACACAAGCAGGTGCCTGTTCCTCTGGGCCCGGCAGAGCCAGCACTGCTGCAGGGTAGTAGCTGGAATTCGTTAAACCTTGCTCCATTTCTCGCCAAACGGTTCAGAGTTCCAGCTGCAGAACCTGCACTGCTGGGGATAACATAATGATTCGTATAATTTATTATTGAATTGTGGTGGTGCCTAGGGACCCCAGCCAGACCACGGTTCCATTGTGCGAGGCGCTATATGAGCATAGAACCAGAGACACACTCTTCCCTGAAGAGTTTATGGTCTAAATAGACCTGGCAGACAAGGCAGTGGAAAATAAAGAAAATAAAGGCCAAGGGAACCAAATGAGGGTTTGCAAACCCCATCTTAATACTACAATTTATTTTTTGGGTAGTGTTTTGTTGAGAAGGGTTTAGCTAGACAAAGGCAAGGAAGGCAGAGGGGACACACAAGGGAGGGTATTTGAGGACAGAGGAGAAGGCGGCAAACCTGTGTGGGACCGAAAGAATCCAACTGGTGGTCTGGTCCCAGGGGAATTTGCGGAGGTGAAATCAGCTGTGAACTTTCAGACTGAACAATGTGGGTCTGGACTCGGAGAGAATAAAAGTGGAATTCCGCAAAAGAGCCATTTGAGGGAAGTGTGATAGGAAATAATTCAGGGGAAGACGTGACCATAAATCTCTGCCTCTGCCTGGAGAAGGGAAAAAATGCAAGAGCAGAATAACACAACAGTGAATCAAGCTAGCACATCCTCATCGGCGAACGTGTCCAGGGTGCTAAGCACCGTTGTGCTGGCCAGAATGACCATGGCTGATGGTGTCGCACAGGGCGTTGTGTAGTGAAGTTTCCAGATCTGGCTCAATCCAGCAGTTCCACAATGTCTGGGCTGATGTCGACGGAGAGCTTGAGAGCGCCATGTGCTGGCGTGTTTTTCCGTCCTGGTGATGTGGCTGAAGAGCTTCCAATGCCACTTTTGAGTAAACTGAGCAACTGAAGAAAGGCCAGATCTTTGTGACTTTTTGCACAAAGTCAAACAACTTTATCCTCAGGATTTGGTGGTGCAGCACCTACGCAATGCCTCTAGCTGCTCCAAGTCTGTCTGTCAGAGGGTCCAGGTTTCTGGCCTGTATAGCAATACAGGCAGTACACAGGTTTGATAGATCTGAAATTCATCTCAGCACAGACATTTTTGCACCCATAAGCAAGACATGGACTTCATGCAGGAGGCAGTGAGACCTATTAGTCAAAGGACCTCTGGTTTGCTGTGATCGTTTGAACTCTATTTGCAGCCTAGATGGACGAACTTGTCAATGCTCTCCATGGTACTTGACCGCACCTGCACAGGGTGTTCTGGTGGCCCAGCTCCAAGGGTCTGGATCTTGAACATCTGTTCAACCCCATAGTGCAGGTGGCATCTTGAAGACCTTGGAGGGCAAGGCTGAAATTCTGTGACCTCACTGCAAGCACAGCAGCGTCGTTGGCATAGTCTGGGCCGGTAAACACAACCTTGAATCCAACGTGTGGAGCAGCAAATCCTCTTACTACATCCTAGAATGATCTTCGCCTTTTTTGCGATTACATCCCATGGTTGACTCATATTCCATTTGTGACCCACTATAACCCCCAGATGCTTTTCAGCGGTATCACCCCCTAGCCAGTCATTCCGCATTTTGTAGTTGTGCATTTGATTTTTCCTTCCTATGTGTAGTACTTTGCATTTGTCTCTACTGAATTTCATCTTGTTGATTTCAGACCAATTCTTGACTTTCTCAAGTTCATTTCTAATTCTACTCCTGTCCCCCAAAGTGCTTGCAACCCCTCCCATCTTGGTGTCATCTGCACATTTTATAAGCAGACTCTCCACTCCATTCTCCTAATCATTAATGAAAATATTGAATAGCACCAGACCCAGGATTGACCCCTGCTGGACACCACGAGAGGTACCCTCCCACTTTGAGAGCAAACCAGCTAGTTCCTTCGGGACCCCAGGGTGAATTTCACCAGCTGACTAAAATGAAGAAAGACTCGAAGGCTCCGTGGTCAATCTGGGAACAAGTCGGCGAAGGCTTGAGTCCAAGCACATGCCCATCCCTCCCCCCAGGGGAGATATTCGTGTTCAAGAGCCTTGTGTTGATAGCTGTGCTGCCGGTAGCATGCCATCTGGGCTTGAGGTCTCGCTGGAGTCTCTGTGCCTAGGGAGACAAGAAGCAGAGTTGGTGGAAACTGGAACTAGGACTTACCTTCCTGGAAGAGAGTCGCCTTTCTCTCCTCCAGCCTCCACTGCCTTTGGGCCTACCACCAATCCCCCTCCCCTTAAACTCTTCCTTGCCACTCCTGGGAAGAAATTCTAGGGTAGGGTATGGAGCGGCTCTCAGGCCCTGTAGCTAAAGAAGCAGATCTCCAGTTCCGCTCCATGGTCGCACATGCCATGGCTCCCCAATGGCAGCAGTACCGCACGCGAGGCTGCCTCTCTTCTCTCACGGCATGCGCAGCCAGCGGCTGCTGTGAGCACAGAGCACTTCCCTCACGGCTCTGGCTGGCTAAGGAAATTAAGCGTAGCTGAGCAGCTGTGCCGTGGCTGAATTTGCCAGCCCTTGTGGAAGTCCAGGGCCCTTTCTGTATGCCAAGGGACGGCAATAAACCATTAACCTCCATATTCCAGATGCCTTGGAGAGTTCTCACAGCAGCGTCCTATTTGTTACTATTTTATTTATTAGAACGAAGGGTCTTCCATGCCAGAAACGTGAAAAATAACTAGTAGTGGGGGACCGCTTGGCCGGGTTTCCCAGGCTCTAGGTTAGACAGCTATGGAACTTCTGATTCTTGCACGTGGGATCAGGTGACCATGCTGGTAATGATGATACAAATGGGCATATTTTTATTTGCAATGAAAAAGCAGGGTGTGCTTGTTAATTAAACAATCTGCTCAAAACCAAGTCTGTGGGGGAGAGAATCTTTTTCTCCAAAGGGCAAAAAAGAGCATCGCTAAAGGGCCAGGGCCAGGTGGAAAGGTTTGGGGGTTTTTAAGTACATTAAAACGGCTTTTCCTTTGGATGGAAGCATCCCCTGCAGAGCTTGCACCCTAGGCATTGCAGCATCTTGCGAGGGCGTGAGCGGTAGACAGTGAAACTGACCAGGCTAGTTTCATTGTCTACTTTCTTCTGAACTGCACATTCAGGCATTAATGAGGCTAGATAGTGCAAATGTCATCTCCTGAGATGTCAGGGAAACAAATTAAAGAAATCTTGTTTTCACAAACTGGATTTTTTTTTTTTTTTAAACAGGAGCCTTTTCTATAACTCTGCCTTCCAAGTGCTTTCACAACTATTAATTAACGGAAGCGTTACTCCATGGTGCCCCTCTACAGGGGCCGCTACGATATAGTCAGGGTCTCAGAGTTACTGTGAGCAGTGGAGAGTTAAAAGCACATTGAAACCAGCCCTGCCTCCTTTCAGTGCCTTGGCAGGGACCATCCTCACGGGCTCTTGTTGGGGACAGAACTAACTCTCTTCCTATTTCTGTTTTGTTTATTTCCAGAAAGGTGGGAGCTCTCGGCACGACAGCATCTACTCGCGGAAAGGTGAGTGTGTAGTGTGCTGCTGAGATGTTAACTCACTGGAACAAGACTGGGTTTGTGGGAGGGATTCGCACCCCCGAGTGGCGCTGCTCCGACGCAGCAGAGCCGGCACACTCCATTTAATTAATTTTTAATCATTGCTGTGCTGATTGGAATGTACCCCCAGCCGGAGCGGCTGGGAGTGTGTGCAGGATCCCAGGCAGGCTGTATGAATTATAGCTGGCAGCATCAATAGCCAGACGCCCAACCTGGGGTATCCTGGTGGAGGGAGCCTCGCTGCTCTGACCCATTGTCCAGCTGGTGAGCGCTCTGTGCTGCGCAGCCTGAACTTCCAGCAGGTCTGTAATGTGCTTGTATCAGCAAGCCAATCCCTCTCCTCCTCCAAACCCGCCCAGCTGAACTTGCAATGGAAAGAGATGGGTGTCAGAAGGTCCCTCTTTCCTCGGGCCTCATCCTCTTCCCTCCTTGCCTGGCAGGAGCCACTTTGAAATGTCCTCAAATTCTGCTGCCTCTAATGAAGTCAAGTGCTCAGCAAATAGGATTTGTCCACTTCTATTCTTAGTGCGGCTCAGGCGGTAATCGGATGACGGCCGGCGCACGGATGCTGTCTGCAGCGCAGGACTGGAATGTGCCGCCGAGCTGTGCGCCGAGTCAAGGGGCATTGGAGGCTGCTGCGGTGGAGGGTGGAGTGTCCTGTTCTGGACAGGAACTTTGGCAGGGAATCCAGTGTGGCGACTCCTCTCCGGAGTCCCGGTAGGCCACGCCACGGGGCTGAATTCCCGCTGCTCATGGGCATCCTTCAGGAAAGCCACATTCAGCAGAGCAGATGACTCCTCTTGCTGTGGTCTTGGTTGCCCTTTCCATCCCCCTTCCACAGTGCCCTGCCGGGGGTTCTGCAGCAGGGCCGTGTGGCTTCGTGCTCCTGACCAGATGGTCAGTGCTCCAGCGTGGAGCTGGAACAGAAGTGTTAGACATGCTGCTGTGACTTGCAAGTGTTTTGGAGCCAGTGTCTCTTGCTGCTTTCTGGCAGGGGCCTTGACAAGCCATTGGGAGCTTACGGGCGTCATCGTTCAGCTCTTGTCTGACCAGCTCCTGTTTTTCCAGTGGCCAGCCCTTTGAAATTGAGGTAGACTGTTAACATTTCCCTGTTGCTAACCTCTAAGAACCACTCCCAAGTGTGCCTTATGGATGTCCGATTTTTCCAAAGGTCTTTGGCAGCTGCACGGCCTTGTCTGCACCAGAAAGATGCACTGACTTAACTCAATCTGTTTAGAAACGTAGTTGGTTAAATCAGGGTAACGCCTATCGGGTTATCTCGTACGGAATCGACTGGGCCGCACCGATGTGAATCTCTCTTAACCCCATTTCAGTGTCGGTACAAAGGACTTGCACTCCTTAATTCAGTTAGTTTCTAAACTGGTTTTAGTTACATGGGTGCAAACATTCTAGTTCAAATGAGGCCTAAGTAGCTAGCCCCTGGGGATCCCGTTGTCCCTCCTCTCCAGGCTGGTATCGGATAGAATAGGACTAGCGTGGCCGAAAAAGGGCTACAGTGTAATGACGTGGACTGATGTAAGCACCTGAGCATTCTCACCTGTGTGAGCTGCCGGTCATCTGTCCCCAGTGCCTAGCATAGTTACACAGCTCAGGTCCCTGTGTGACTGCCATGACATTAACGTGTAACAATCCGGGATGCCAGGAACTACTGAATCCTATTCCTGGCTCTCCACTGACTCCTCCTGTGGCCTTGGGGAAGACCCTTCCCCTCTCTGGGTCTCAGTTTCCCCCTCTGAAATGGAGCTGGTAATCCCGACCTACCTCCCAGGGCGTTATGCAGGGCAATTGATTCTTTGCAGGTGGAAAGTGCTAAACGTTCTCCAGAGTTCTGTATGGGAGAGGGGCAGTGTAGCTTTGTGGTCGGACGTGCCAAGTGCAGGGGTCCACGCTGCTCAACCAGGTGGTTTTTGCTGCACCTGTTTGTTGTTCTGTAGCCTGCAGTGATGGACAGTGAAAACCACAGAGGCCTAAGTGACTTTCACCCTAACAGGGATATTTTGGTTGGTTCCCAGCTGAGAACTGGACTTGTGGGGTTACAGCAGTGCAGCGTTATCGATGGGTTCAGCGTCTGCTCAGCCCGCAGAGATCCTTGGCTGGTGGTTTTTCTTTAAGAGCCGTCAACAGTCCACACAGATGGGGCTTATTCCTGGTTTACTGCTGCATGTTCTCTCCCCCCCCCCCCCCTCCACTTCCCACTGCCTCCCTGGCCTCTGGCGTTTGCTAGTGCCGAGAACAGGATTTATGGCCGATGAGGCCTGTTGTGAGCAGGCAGGAGCTGATTCCCAATGCGGGCTGTTTTATGTGTCTTTTACTTTGCAGTTTCTTTTAGGATGTGAATAAAAATGGGTTCAGGTGACACTGCTGAGTTTATACAGCAGCATCTGGCACCGGGATGTCTGATCACTGCTAGGGGGGTGCTTAGCTGTGACACATTCGCTTAAAAGAACAGTGCCGTGCTGCTTTGATTCAGTTTCTGTTGAATTTCACAATACCTCCCTAATGCAACATTAAGCATCGGGCAGGGAGCGCTCCCATTTATCAGCATGAGAGCTTTATTCCTGTACAGTGCCACGCTTCTTTGTGTGCGCCAGCGAGTGAGCATCGCGCTCAGTGATTAAAGGCAGGGAGGGCTTTGGGGAGCACAGCTGTCTAAACAGTGGGATTAGTGCTGGCAGAGAGCGAGGGTGGGTTTTCCCTTCTGTATCACTTGCCCGCTCCACTGCTTCCCTGACCTGGATGTTGTCCATACAGACCCTCGCGGAGTGGTTATGTGCCATTTCGGGGGCCCTTGGGGGACTTGGAACAAGTCTGGTGTAGATTCCTGGAAAAATAGGCTGAGAACAGCAAACTCATTGAACTTCTGGCCTGTGCTGAGAGCCTGGATGTTGTCCTTGGTAGCACCTGGCTGTTTATTTTTAGTCAGTAATGGAAAAAGGGTTTCCCCTGCACTGGAACAGGGACTCGGTGCCTTAGATGATGGCCTCTCTGTAGAATATATGGCAGACAGAGGCTGATTTGACCAAAGGACTTGAAGGCAGATCCTGAAATAATTCTCCTCCGCTTACCCCAGTACCTGGGTGACGGCTGACAAGTCCTGCAGGCACCGCTCCAAACCCCAGCTGTGATGGGTTCAAATGACCCCTCTCCATTGCTGGGCACAGCTAGCTTTGTGGCTTTATTTCATTTCTGCCTACAGGGTGCAGAAAAAACAGGTCTCTTGCCAAAACGGGGCAAACCTCTGGGAGCTTTCTACCCCAGAGAGGGCAGGGCGCTCCCTGAGAGTGGCAGAGAGATCTTCATCCAGACTGCAGGCTCTGTTTAGTGTGAGTAACAGGGTCTGCGCTCCTTCTGTGCTCTGGAGGGATGTGAAACATGCAGGACCGTGACTCTGTCTCGGGCAGCTTGTCTCCTTCATGGCAACAGTGGTCGCTTGGCCTCGTGTTCTGGGTTATCCCCCCAGCCCTGGAAGTGGGGAGTACTTGGGGTGACGACCAGCCTGGGATCTCTGAGGCTGTCACCCAGCATTTTGCTGTATGTTCTCAGGAAGTGAACAGAACTTGTGCAGTGTGTCAAGAGCTTCCCTGGTTTCCACAGTCCCGGGGCGAGCAACCTTCCTGGCATAGCTGCATTTTTCATCATGTGAAACAGACTCTAGGCCTGCTCAGTCCCTCGCCCTGGAAGTGCCCTGTACGACTCCGTAGAGCCCAGGTGATTAAGTACCAGATGCTGCATGGACTTGTAAAGCAGCTGTGTGCAATATAGCAAACCGGGCCTGCAGGGTTAGAACAGCACAGGGTACCCAGAACCCCGCCTAGTCTCTCTGTGTTTAACTGCCCCTGGGAGTAACCTTCCCATCTCCTCTAGCTGCTGGAGGCGTGGGCGAGCTCTGTTGAGCCTGCTGGGTGTGGTACGCCTTGGAAATCTAATGGCTTAGCATCATTCCAGCAAAAGGATTCCCCTCCTTCCTCTGGCTGCTTCAGAGATGCAGGAGCGGCACAAAGCTGCTTGCAATGTAAACGATGACGTGGCCGCAGATGAGCGAGCGGGCTCTGAAGCCAAGCTCAGCCATCGGGGTACAAATACAGCAAGCAAGCCGGCGTTGCATAGCAGACGAGGTATCTGGAATGCCAGCTGTTAATTCACTGCCTTGGCGGAGGGGCTGTGTGGCTCAGGGGACTGTCAATAGGCTAGTCACAGCCCGGCATCTGTGTCCTAGTTCAAATCCAGACTAGGTTGGTGGTGACCAGACGCTGTTACCAGGTGATGGCTGTTCCGTGACCTGCATGTAAGGAGATTTGTAGTTCTTGGTTCAGTCTAGTGAACAGTTCCTGGTGCTGCAGTAGGTGTAAGTGACCCCCTTGTGCTGGTGTCAGTGGAGATAAGAATGCCCATACTGGGTCAGACCAATGGTCCATCTAGTCCAGTATCCTGTCTTCTGACCATGTCTGGTGCCAGATGATTCAGAGGAAGCGAACAGACCTGGACAATTATCAAGTGATCCGTCCCGTTATGCAGTCCCAGCTTCTAACGGTTGGAGATTTAGGGTTGCTCAGACAATGGAGTTGCTTGCCTGACCATCTTGGCTAATAGCTATTGATGGACTTATTCTCCATGAATGTATCTAGTTCTTTTTTGAACCCAGTTATACCTTTTGGCCTTCACAGAATCCCCTGGCAATGAGTTCCACAGGTTGACTGTGTGTTGTGAGAAGAAGTGCTTCCTTCTGTTTGCTTTAAACCTGCTGCCTATTAATTTCATTGGGTGACCCCGGTTCTTGTGTTATGTGAATAGGTAAATAACACTTCCCTAGTCACTTTTCTCCACCCCATTCATGATTTTATAGACCTCTGTCATTTCACCCTTTAGTCATCTTTTTTTCTAAGCTGAACAGTCCCAGTCTTTTTAATCTCTCCTCATATGGAAGCTGTTCCACACCCTTAGTCATTTTTGTTGTCCTTCTCTGTACTTTTCCCAATTTTAATATATCTTTTATGAGATGGGGCGACCAGAACTGCATGCAGTATTTAAGGTGTGGGCATACCATGGATTTACGTAGTGGCATTATGATATTTTCTGTTTTATCTATCCCTTTCCTAATGCTACCTAACAGTCTCTTTGCTTTTTTGACTGCCTCTGCACAGCGAGTGGATGATTTCAGAGAACTATCCGCAATGACTCCACGATCTCTTTCTTGAGTAGCAACCGCTAATTTAGACCCCATCATTTTGTGTATATATTTGGGATTGTTTTCCATTACTTTTCACTTATCTGCCATTTTGTTGCCCAGTTTAGTGAGATCCCTTTGTAACTCTTCACAGTCCGCTTTGAACTTAACTGTCTTGAGTAATTTTGTATTGGCTGCAAATTTTACCACCTCGCTGTTTACCCCTTTTTCCAGATCATTCATGAATACGTTGAACAACACACGTCCCAGTACAGATCCTTTGGACGCCCCGCTTTTGCCACTTGTCACTGTGAAAACTGATAATTCATTCCTACCCTTTGCATCCTGTCTTTGAACCAGTTACGGATCCAGGAGACCCCTTCCCTCTTTTCCCATGATAGCTTACTTTGCCTAGGAGCCTTTGGAGTGGGACCTTGTCAGAGGCTTCCTGATGCTAAGAGAAGTGCTGGGGATTCAGTGGGCCATGGTGGCCTTTGCTGTCTGATCTGTGGTTAAATAAGGTGCATGAGTCTCTCCAGGGTCCTCGACCCAGCTACTCTCCCCAGCGCTAAATTCACAGTTAAAAAGAGAGAACTGGCGTCTCCTTCCAGTTGTGTTCAGTGTTGAGATCCCTGAATGCTGTCTTCTCTGAGGAACTCCCACCAGGAGCAATTCCCATCCTTGTCGGCCACTCGGGACTCCCCGGCACACTCTAACGAGACCAGCTGTGCGGGTGGGGGGATAAGTGTGGTTAAGAACCCTGGGTCGGCCCCGGTTGGCTGGCTGGGCTGGTTTTGTTCTGCAGAAATGTGGCCGCCTGTTGTTGTTGGCCTGGAGAGATGAGCGGCAGATTAAGGATGTCGTATGGACGGGTGGCAGATAAGAGCCCTGCCTCCATTACTGTGCGGGAGCAGAGGCCTGCGAGTTGTCCGCATGGAATTAGAGGTGTCGATCGCCGGCCCTGCCCCTCCCAGACACGCGGGGGCTTGTGTGAGAGTGCAGCAGAATTCCCAGCTCTGAGGTCTGCCCATCACTCGGGGGCAGAAGGCCGGACCCAGTCTTGGCAATGGGGCACTAGGGTCTTTGGCCTCGAGGCCGATCAGTTACGGTCAGTCTTGTTTGGTAGCGACTGACCGTTGCCACCTGATGTCTGACTTGTAGCCCTGGTTCAAAGGGTTGTTCCCAGTGGACAAGCACCCACGTGCCAGAAGACCCACTGACTGATGGCACGACCTGGGTCCCTTGCTGGTGGTGTTGGCAAAGCAGAGGCTGGCCTGGGCCACGTACACTGAATTCCCTCTCGTCCCTAGGAGTGGTCAGCGGGGACGCGCTGGCAGGGCTCTGCTGTCCTTGCCTGCAGGGCTGTCGCTGGTGCCTTTCACCAGCACGTGCCCAGGCTGTTGGATTCATCGTGTTCTTTGCCTGTCTCCCTAGGTAACGTGGTTCCTGATTCGAGCAGCAAGAGCGAGTGCTTGTGTGACCCGACCGAGCGGGCTGCCGTCACCATCCAGACCCACTACAGGAAATACCAGCAGCACAAGCAGGAGAAGAAATAGCCGTGGCCGGGATCCCTTTCTTACGTGTTGTTGTGTTGGTTTTCCTTGTGAATGAGAAGTTTTTCGGTCACTGTTGTGGTGGCTCCCTGGATCCACACTAGCCTGCTGTCTGCTTCCTTCTCAATAGCACTGCCTGTGTGCAGAGGTTTAGAGACGTGTCCGTGTTTGTCAGGGTGTCTACGCTGGCCCTCAATTGCAAGCCTCGTGACAAGCCCATCCCCACGTATCACAGCCCCAGCCGGGGGTCTGAGCAGGGCGCAGGGAGAGCAAGTGTTTGACTGGATGGGAATTGGAGTCCAGAGACTGACACGGAGCCCAGCTTTGAGACCTGCAGGCCCAAATCTCAGATTTGTGGGTGCTAATTGGGGCTCCAGAACCCTAACGCCGTCTTCGGTGCTGGAGTGTCCGAGTGCCCATTGGTGGGATGTAGGTGCTCGTTTTTGCACACTACTCTTTTCCCATCTTTCTGGCCTCTCGCACCCAAGGAGGTGGGAGGGAGGGAATAGGGGGGCCACATCTAGCATCTCTAAGCATCTGGGCCTGTCTGAAATTGGCGTAGGGCAGGACTCCCCTCCCTGAGTGCTGTGCCGTGCCGAGCTAGGTTCACTGTGGCCTCTCGTGGGACAGGTGCTGGTGCCACCATGAGCTGCTAGATCTGGAATTAATCCCTCCATGGTGAACCGGAGCTCTTGGGCCAGCTCCACCGTCTGGCCATGTGGCAGCAGTTGACTGGGCAGGAGGTAGAAGTCCCATGTCCATGTAATAACTAACGTGGCGTGCCAGGGCATGTCCTGCCTGCTCTGGAGCCCTTGTGGGAGCAGGTCTGTCTCCTGGAGCCGCAGCAGGGCCCAGAGTAGGACAGAAGCTAGAGAGAGGGGCCCAGGTTACTTGGGGGAAGGGGGAACTGGCAGCAGGGGTGGTAGGGGTTTGTGGTAAGAGGAGCTGGGAGGGGTCGTGGGGGTCACGGGGGTGGGTTGAGCAGCTGGGAGAGGCATAGAAAGGAGGTGCTTGCAAATGCCTTGAGCAAGGGAGGGGGGAATTGGGGTGGCTGGGGTTGAGTCACATGGGAAATGGGGAGAGGGACGGGGTGCTTGCTGGGGAGTTCACGGGGGAGAGGGTCAGGTCTTCTGGCAGGGAGGGAATTTCCAGGCTCATCCTTGTCTGCAGCATCCAAAGGGTTAGTTGCTCCTAACGCCCCTTTGAACTGGTTCTCATTTCCATCTCTGTTTTTAAAACGTTGCTATTTTATTTTCAAAATACATGAAACCCAGACTTCTCCCTCTGCCAGGCCTGGGGGAGGGGGCTAGGCCCTGACCTGGGCAGGGTGGCTGTGGCAGGCTAGTGCAGCTGGGTCTAATGGGCTGAGCGCTTGTCGCTGAGCAAGGGCTGGGAAGGCTCATTTGGGCGGAGTCCTTAGCAGGCTGGTTACGCTGCTCTCGCAGCTCTGAGCTTGTTGCTTTTAAATCTCTGCTCGTGAGCAGCCTTCCTTTAGGCCTCGGCCTGGGTCTCTCCCTTGGAGCTCGGCTGAAACGCTTTCAGAGCTGCCCCGGTGCGTCTGGGATCCCCGAACCAGCTTGTGCACTGGACTTGCCACCCCAGGAGCCAGCCAGTCTTCGTGAGCCGCAGCGGGCAGGGAAACGGGACCTGCAGATGCAGACTGTGAGCTAATGACTTTCCTGGGGAGCACTGTCACGGGGTGTAGGTTGGGGGTGTGTCTGTCTGTCTTCACTGCCCCCCGTGTGGATGCTGACCACCGCCCCTGCAATTAACTCGATACACGGTTGATGGATCTTCCCTGTCTCCTTTGTCCCGTGACGTCACCCTAACCTACAGTCCTTCCCCCGGCTAATCGCTCCCGCCCGACATGGGGCTAGTCCCACCGCTGGTCTCTAGCTAGGCCAAGCGAGAGACCCACGGCTCGCCTGGAGGAGTTTACAGTGCCTCGGCACTGGGCCAGAGCCGTGCACGCAATAGAGACCGTGTGTGGGGTCCCTGTCTCTCTGAGAGTTGTGTAAGAGGACAATATTTTTGAGGAGTGGCGGTGGGGGATCTGCGGGGAGCAGGGTAAAGGTGTGAAGCCCGGGGATGTGTATCTGCATTGGGTAACCCAGGAAGTGCAGTGAGAACTTCGAGCGAGGGGTCAGGATGGGTTGGCCGGTTACATTAGAACAAACGTCAGGGAATTCTAAACGCTGGTGCATTGCACCACTCCAACAGCTGGAAGTGGGAGATACTCTGCCCTGGGGGCAGGGGCAGCTACAGGCACCAGCACACCAAGTGCGTGCCTGGGGTGGCGTGCCAGTCGCCGTGAGGGCGGCAGTCAGGCTGCCTTCAGCGGCATGCCTGCAGGAGGTCCACCGGTCCCGCGGTTTCGGCGGAAATTCGGCGGCGGGTACGCCGAAGGCGTGGGACCGGCAGACCTCCCGCGGGCATGCCGCCGAAAGGCGCCTGACTGCCGTGCTTGGGGCGGCAAAAGACAGAGAGCCGCCCCTGCCTGGGGGCAGGGGACAGGCAAGGTGACCTATGAGGCTTCTTGTGCACAAGATCTTGCTACTGTTGAACTGTGTTGCTCTGGCCCCTTGAGAAGGGTCTCAGCTGCCTTCTTGCTGTGGCTGAGTGATTCTGTGCAGTGCCCACAATGGACTCTGGCCCTTAACCCTCCTTGAGTGCTCCTGGTCCCCCATCTCTAGCTCCCCCCCTCCCCCCCATGCCCCCAGCTGCAGGCTGACCTAGCCCTCTCCCACGTAGCCACAAATGCTGCTGCACCCCCAGCTGCGTGCTGTGTTAGTCAAAGCTTGTAAAATGCTGTAAATATGTAAAGCCCAATGTCACTGCTCCGTGAGGGTGTTACTGTCTCTGGGTTCTCTCCTCGCCACAGTAGTTCTGCACCTTCTTTTTCCTGCCTGTCTCTGCCTCTTGAACTCTGATCTCCTACATACTCGTTCCAAGCCATGGGCTAGTGACCGCTTGTTCTCCCTCTATTATTGCACAGCCGGTTGTTAAACAAGAGCTAGTGAAAGCCTAATAGAGTCTTTGTTACTTGTATTGTGGAGGCACTCGGCCAGGATCAGGGCCTCTTGTTCTGGGTGCGGCACAAACACCAGGTAACGGGGACACTAGATTCATGACCTGTCAAACTTGGATTGTTTTCACTCAATATTGTCTTGCATCTCCCACGTTTTAAGGCAGGTGAAACAATAGGGAATTAAAGATTGGCCAGTTTGACTTGACGTCCTTTAGACAACTCTCTCCGCCCCTGAAATGCTGGTTTGTAATTTCCTACAACGATATGCCTCTTATAGCCACAGTAAATGAGGCTGCACTGGGGCTGAGCTATCTCCCCCTCTTTCTCTAGTGGTGGACACCAATCCAGATTGGATAAAGCGGTGCAATGCCAAGGCCTGTAGGTGCATGGGAAAGTACCATGGAGAATCCTTGTTAGAATGTAGGATTGAGATTTGTACCAGCTACATGATAATAAAGACGTGACAATCTAGTCTCCTGCCTTTCTTGATTTTTGCCAACCCACTTGGTCAACCGGCAGAGAGTATTCTTGTCGTTTCCTTTGCAGTTCTGGGTTGAAATTTCAGACCTCAAAGGAACCCGTGGTCTCCGACTATAGCACTGTGCTGATGCCAGGGGTGGTTACGGGGCCCTCCACTTTGGACTTGTGCCTCTACATTGTTTCTGACCTGTTCAATAGTAGTAGAAATGGTTTTCAAGATTGTGGAACCATGTTAGTTTGCTTGTAAACGTTCCTGCCTTGGTCTAATGGGGAGAACCAGAAGGTGACTAGAAGCACGCAGGTGACTGGTCTCGGTCTAAAATCTAACCAGCATCCAGGCTGAAACGTATGGGATTTGAAGCGTGATGATCTATTCTGATAACAGTGGGGTTTCTCAGTGAGGATTGGGCACAGCCTTTATTTTAAATCTAACCTGACTGTCTCGCTTTAGCACGTTTGCTAGGGGCTGCGGGTTGTTCTTATCGCACTTGCTGCTTGGAAAACATTGCTGTGGTGGTGGTCTGCCAGGATGCAAAAACGTAACGTGTCCCAGTGGTTAGAGCAGCAGACCTGTAGTCTGTGTCTTGCCACGTGCACCTGTTTAAATTTGTTCCTCTCTGCCTCAGTTTCCCTACTTCTGTACAGTGCGTTGAGATCAGTGAATAAAGCATAGACAAAGTGCTAGTCCTAAGAACTTGACGCTCAGCAAAGTGCCGAGTATATGAAGAGCCTGTGGCTGCCTTCTTTGTAACTTAGGGTGAAGACCAACCTGCTCAAACTCCTGGTGTTTGCTGCTGATGTTAGAGGCGGAGGAGCAGGCAACGGCTGTGGGCATCTGTTTTTGAAACCAGTATTGATCTGTGCCAGTTGGATGCAGCCCTCTGCCTCTCGCCAGATGCACAGTCCGAGCACCCCTTCTATGGTACAGCAGAACTCAAACCCTTCACTGAGTACGTAGGCCGGGAAGGTGGCAGGCAGTGGGTTTGCAGGTGGCGAATGCTGCCCTTAGTGTCTCTGCAGACCAGCAAAGTCAAACCCAACCCCTGCCTGGGTGGAGACAAGCGAGACATCCCTCCAGCCCCAAAACGCAAAGGGAAACAGCAGCCACCACCTCTACAAACCCGCCTGCTCTTGGGCATGCTGCTAGAACTCTGCATTCAGCCACTGGAGAATTGCTGTTCCCATTCCCAGCAGGGTACAGAGAAGGAACTGGCATTTGCCCCTCCTGCATCAGCCCGTCTCTTCACAGGCCTGAGGGTATTTCCAAATGAGAAGCTTGTTCTGGCATTCTGACGAAGCCTGGCCTGCCCCCCCACCTCCCCCCACTCCTTGCTGGCACGAACAGAGTTCCTGGGGGGAGCTTTGTGTCATGTTAGTACAGCCTTAGCTAGGACCCCCTTTTCTAATGGGGATCAGCTTCCTCCTGGTCAGTGCTCTCCCTTCTTTATGGAGGGCAGTGGTCCCTCACAGCCTGTGGAGTTCCCTTAGTCTGACTCCTGTGGACCATCTCCCATTCTCCATCCACAGAATGAACATTCCTTGGGTGGGCGTCTACCCTGAGACTCTTTCGACCCACAGGGGCATCCCACAGACTTTTGCCCTGTGTCTGTCCCATCCTTCGTAGAGCGCACACTGGCGTTTTCCCAACCAGCATCTCGCAGTCAGATGGTCTTTGCTCTGTTAGCTATTAAGTCCTCTGGGATCCACCTCCTCTCAGCCTCCAACTGGGGGTTTGTCCCATCTCTTCCTTTGGTTTGTCCTTGTACAGGTCCCCCATTCTCCAGCATTTCCCATCTGGGCCCTGTGTGCTTGGTTCATTGGTATTTGTCTAGGTTTTTACTCCTATCCCCCTGCTTGTGGGTCCTATGCTGACCCCTTTTTCTCCTACCATCCATTGAGGTGCCCTCCAGTGTGCCTCTCTTCACATCCTTAAAGGGAATGGGTTCCAATCAGTCCCCACAACCCCGGGATGGGGGGACTGACCCTCCCGCACACCTCTACTGGGATGATGCCGCTGGAGAAGGCTTTTTCCTCCCCGTGTAAACGCTCCATTCCTAGAGCATGTACCCCTCTCAAAACCACCGCGATGTAACCAGCCTGCTCTGCAAGCGTGAGTAACTGGCCTCTGAAGAAATAACCCGATCTCCGGTTACCAGCCCACCCTTACCGGAATAGTTCTCACGCCCTTCTGAGAGCGTCCCATCACCCCAGTCCAGCCACAACGTTCCCCCAGACCCCATTCCGTCTATGAACTGTCCCACTCCATATGGCCTTTCCCCCTGCGCTGCTAGCAGGTTCTACCCCGTCTGGCCAAGTGGCCTTCCTGTCCCACGCTTGCAGCTCATACTGCTTGAGCCATCTCACCTGCCTCCTTCCCCTGCTGGTGTTGGACAAGCAGCTTTTCTTGGAAAATCTTGGAACGCTCCTCGGCCAATTTTGCCACTGTCTCCATCGTCTCTGGTTGGTGTCTCCTGACCCAGACCCTAGTGGAAGGCTCTGTGTAATATCACAGCATCCAGGACCGCTTCCACATCTTGCCTGAGCCAATTGTTGGCCCAATCAGTCCCAATCTGTGCAAATGCTCTGGGCCTTACCCCCTATGTCCACCTGGCTGCCCTATATTTTTGCCAGTATCCTTTGGCTGACACAAACCTACATGGTTAAATATAGCCGCATGTAACACCTCATAGTTCTTGGCCTGCTCTTTGCTCAATGCCAGGTAAGCACTTGGGCTTCTCCCGACAGGCAAGGACTAACCATATGCCCACAATTCTCTACCCCAGCCCACACCCGCAGCAGTTCTTTTGAAAGTCAGTACAAAGGCAATGGGATCCTCCCTGGGCCCAGCCCCCCTCGACTTCCCTTCCCCATGGTGGGACTTATCAGAGTCTGTAATAACTGCTGTTGTACGGGGGTGTGCTCCTCCAGGAACTCTCCAAATGCCTGCCATCCCCGTGGGGCTTGATGCTCCGCCTGCTGGGTCTGTTGGAGCGCCTGCAGCAGCCTCCATTTCCCCCCCCAGGTTCAGCCTGTCCTCACACAGGCGGCCTCTCAACCTATCCTGGCCAAGCCCTGACCTGTGAAGGAGGTCTCCCTTCAGCTCCTGCCAACCCGCTCCTCCTCTAGCCAAACCCAGTACCCTGCGTGCTGGAAGTGATCAGTGGGCAGCCCCAAAGGGCTCTCTTGACAGCTGCTAGCAGCGTCCATCCCAGAGCAGAATCTAAAATACTGTTGGAATGTTCTAGATAGGAACCAAGCTCCATTGTCCTGTGTATGGAATTTCAATAGTTACACTCTAATCTGTGTTTCAGAGCAAAACTGCCCTTGGAAAATTAGGTTCTACAGTAAGACTAAAAATCTATTGACAGTGTAAGGAAATGTAGAAAATGTCATCTCCCAAATAACTTTAGCCAGGATTTTTTTTTTTTTTTTTTTTTTTTTTTAAAAAGCTCTTCTCCTGGACTGTAATAATCCCATGTCACACGTGCATCTTTTCTCTGATGAAGAATGTTACACGTTTGGCATTTCATTCGCTTGTGTAGGCAGCGACCTCCCTCGCTCCTGTTGAGAAAGGAAAGGGTTGCAAGAGTCCAAGTCTCTGCTCTGGAAGAGCAGCTCTGTCTGCAGAGAGCCGCGCACGGCAGCACTACTCGGATAGGGCGGCTAGAACAGCACTGGACTTCACACGCTGCACCTCCTCTGGTGTCAAATGAGAACTACAGCAGAACCTCAGAAATGGAACTTGTCCGTAACTCTGAATAATGTGTTATGGACTTCAGCCTCTTGGAGTGTCAGGTGGGCCTCAGGGCTTCTGAGCCTTGGAAGCACCATGGCTCAGGGCTTTAGACCTGGGGGGACACTGGGGCTTGGGGCTTCTGCTCTGTGGGGGGCTTGGGGCTCCCCACAGCTCCACTCCTGGTTTCAGCTGGGGGTGGGGAGCACTGGGCTTCGGGGCTTTGGCTATGGAGGGAGTGCTGGGTCTGAAACTGGCACACCCCATGTCTTGGCACCCCTGGGGGGGCTGAAGCCTCAAGGCAGTGAAGTATTTGCTTTGTGTCTCTCTCTCTCTGCTGTTGCCTGATTACTTCCAGTCCCAGAGGGTGTCTGGTTGACTGGTAAGTCTGTAACTCTGGTGTTCGTATCTTTGAGGTTTGCCTATACCCAGTTCAGACCCATTCCTACAGGGAGTCCTCTTGAAGTCATAGGATGCTGCCCTGGCATGTGCCTTTACGGGACTTGGACCATAGCCAGGCTGCCAAGCCTCGTACATATCTGGCAGTGTCCTTGCACCTCACTGTAGTGCCACTGGTTTCTTCCTCAGTGAGTTTGCCCAGCTGACTCGGAGCCAGTGGGGCACTATGTCTGCAGACAGGTGATGTGCCGGCTCCGTTCCCTGCTGCAGGCTCACAGCTACTACCGAGAAGCAAGACAAAAGGTAGGCAAGAAAGCATATGCCCTTGCAATTTCTGGTGCCCCGACACTTGCCCTCTGGACAGCACGGGATGGGGAAGAGGCTCCTGCTCTGTCATGGATTGGCTTGTGTCTCTCCATTCCATGCCTCCCTGCAGGCTTTGAGTCCTGGCTAAAATGGTACAGCCGTGGTTTTTAGGCAGATGTGCAAAGTGCCAAGAGCACTAAACCCTTCTCTCAGCAATTTTGAGCTCTTCTCCCAACCCAGTCCACTTCTAGTGCAATCCTGAGGCTTGAATCAAGTGGAAAACTCCAACATATAAACATAACTTTTATTGCACACGGCGCTGGGTTTTTTCATAGAAAAAGGTATTAACACATAAGCATTTGCAAATCAAAGCAACTCCTGTTGTTTTCAGAACAGTAAACAGCATGCAATGTCTTTGAGAATTTGCTTTTCAAAACCACCAATAATATCAGGGAAAAAATCGCTGAGTCTCTTTGTGCCCCTTTCAAATAGATGTGAAATATATATAAGATCACATATATATATTTTTTTAAATCTGTAACATCAAATTCTTTGTGCCCCGGCTTCTTTTTCAGTTCTGGAGAAGAAGAAAATAGTTTCATTTATACAAAAGAGTTCATTATGTACAAGAGTTTATTTTATTTCAATATAAATAATGCAGGAAACCAGCAGTTTTTTTTAAATTGGTTTTCTCATTTCCTACACAAGAGTGTAGGATTTGGAGTATGCTCCAGCCCCTTGTTTTTGAGATCTCCCTATAGCGGATGTGCTCATTTCTAGTAAAGAGTCTCTAGAGCCTCCCATTTTGGTGTGTGTGGGCATGCGTGGCTCAGCGCTGGTGGCAGCAGTGGGATCGGCGGCAGGAGCGGAAGCAGCAGCAGAAGTAGCAGAAGTGGAGTTTGCCGAGACAGGCATGGCGAGAGTTCTTTGAGGTAAAGTAGTTGTGGAGGAGCCCGGGTGCGCCAGGCCCAAAGGCTTGCTGCCTGGGTCTAGCGTCAGATGCCTCGCTTGCGTGTGATAAGCCCTGGCTAGGTTTCGGATGGAGGCTTCCCTGGGCGGGACCACTGGACAAGGATCGTGGATGTCAGGCTTGCGGAAGAATGCTTCTGATTTCATGTACAAGGGAAGGTTGCAGTAATCGCCTGCAGGGAACAAAGACAGAGGTAAGGTGCTTGAAACGCCTAGCAGTTTCGCATAGAGTGTGGGAAGCCAGGGTACTGACTGACCCCTGTGTGTGCGCCTGAGAACAAGCGTCTGTTTGTCTTTCGCTCTTCCTAGCTCTCCTCTTTCTACACAGGCACAAATGGTTTGTGTGTGCTTTCACCCCAGGAACCTTGCTCTGCCTTTGCTCTTTTCTTCTCAGGATCAGAGAGGAAAGAGCCCTGTTCTTTATGGGCACCACTATTTGATACTCTCATCTCTGAAGATGAATAAAGAGCCCATGCTCTAAAGAGAGGAAGTATCTAACAAACATTTGGCTGCTCTCCCTGCCCAGTAACGGTGAGGAAAGTGTAAGGAAATTACAAACCCTGCAAAGAGTTATTTTCAGTGTCTTACTGTACCTTGGGGATAGCCCCTCTGTGTTTTGAGTGGCTGCAGCTGTCATAAGACTGCTTGGAGTCTTAAATGTTGTTCCATTGCAGAAAGAGCAGGAGTCTCTCTTTCTGATTTTGGGAAGAGCTGCTAGCTGATGAATCCGCCCTGCGTTATCAGGAGGAAACGGAAGGTTGAGAACTGAGGGGCCTCGGCTGCTGAAATGCAATTGAAATAGCGACAGCTGCTGGGGCTGGAGTCCCTCTTCTGCCCACGGGCATCAGGGCTGAGGTTCCAGAGGATCCTTTCGTTCTAGCCTCCCCCAGCCCAGCAGCTGTCAGAGGAGGGGTGGGAAGGAGGAAAGCCAGGCCCCAATCAGCGCAAAGGCAGAAGAGGGGGTCGAGGACAGCAGGGGTCCCTTTCTGTCTTGCTTCCTTCCAGAGATTGCAGATCAGGAAGTAATGCAAACGCAGGTGGCTCGTTTACCGATCACAGCAGATGCAGGTCTGGTGAATGCTAAAGCTGGTGTGAGGGTGGAAGCGAATACCAGCCCTGTCCCCCGTATGAATTCGCTGGAGTTCAGCCCCTGGAAGCAGCTATAGATCAGTAACCAGTAAACCAGAAAACTGGCCCCCATCTCTCCGCAACTTGGAGTGGCGTGAGCCCTATCCGGAAATGCATGGCCTGACGCTAGCAAGGCAGCAACCGCCCCCATAGGAGCCAAAGGTCAGTCCCTGAATGCACAAGAGAGAGGTCAGAGGGGGGTGTGATGGTATTGGCTCCTCTTGCCCAGCTCCCTGGCTTGAGACCATCCACTCACAATTAATCAGACTTTGTTCCGTATCCTAATGAATTGTGGGCTATCAGGATAAACCTCTGGTGCTGAGAGTCACCTGTGTTCCCACTCAGCCAAACAAATTCATTTGCTCTTCTAGGGCCCCATTCTACAAATATTTATGGATGCGGGAGTAATAGCTGTGGTGTCCCATGGAGCTCCAAGAAGGTGGGGTCAGGGGTGGCAGTGTTTGCAGGACTGAGCCCTTAACCTTTCCTCATCACTGGATGTCTCCAGCCTCCCGTCTCGGACTATAATGAACTTAGAATTTCAGAGGTGAGGACTGAAAGCAGCACCCAATACATAACACCACAAACAGTAAATTACCAGGGATCATCGGTGTATAATAAACCTTATAACAGACATGTCAGGCTAGTGGGCTTAGTAAGCATTGATCACAGTGTGAACCTGAAGGCTCTAAGTTAACAGCTGCAAAGGATTAGGTAGGTGTGTGCAACCTAGAGGACAGCAATAGGGTCAGTGGCACTTGACTCCTTTTGAGAGCAGCAGCTCTGTCTAGTTGTCATCCCTGCTTCAGTTTGTCCTTAGAAAGGCCGAGAGTGTAGCGGGGTAAAACTGAGATGACACGTTCTGCGGTAAGAAATCATGTCCCCTCTGAGCCCTTAAAGACTGGGAAATAGCGGTCAAACTCTTGTGTAAAATAAGCCCTGTTTTCTGTTCTAGCTCCCAGGAGAATCATGGAACAGACAGTAGCAGCAAATGTAGGTGAGGACTTGTGTTCCAGACGGGGCCACACTTGCCCTGCTACCAGACTCACAAGGGCTGCCCTGGTTGGTCGACACAGCAGGGCTGCTTGAAAACCAATCTGGAGGAGGGCTGTGTGTGTGCTCTGCAGGACGACGGTGCCATGCTGAGCAGTAGCTCTCAGGGGCTGGGACCTCGGTGGTTGTAGGAGCCACGCTGCAGCCTCAGTCCTGCAGGGGTGACGGGGGCGCTCTTAGCCAGCTGAGGGATACTTACTCTTGTTAGCTCTGTGTGGGATGGGCACTGCCACGTTCTTGCCTCTGTCGCTGTCCTGTGGCTTGGGTGGGGAGGCGGTGAACCTGCAGATACCGGGCTCGGATGGGGTGCTCATGGATGTCATGCTGTCTGCGTTCTCATTAGTCCCCGTGGTCATTTGGTCGGAAGAGCTATCTGAGATGAAGCACTCTGTGATCTCGAACTTGGCGTGCTGCAATTGCTCCTCGAGCTTGGCGTGCTCATAGGCTCGTGCCAGCTCCTCGTAGGTGGATGAGGCGCTCTCCGTAGACACCATGCTGTTCCGCCCTTTGTCTGAAAACAAGGTAGGAATCAGTCTGATCTGGGTGGGGGGGAGGTGGCACTGGTGCAGAATGCCGAGGTGCAGCTGCTTAGAATTGGCTGATTTTGACTAAATTGTGTTTGAAACAACTGTATTAAAATGAAGCAGTTTGCCGTTTTTCAAAACTTTATATGTTACTATAAAAAACCCACACACAATCTCAAACCCCACTAAACTATTGTAATGTTTGGTATGTATTTTTTAAAAGGCTGTATCCTTATTTGTGTGAGTGTTTTGTGTTATCTACACAACGTGTAGTTTAAATGATACACAAATAAGTGATGCACTTGTTGTTTTTATTTAACCAAACAAAACACAACAGCTACACCTTTCTGTGTAGTTTATAGAAAAATGAAATGTCAAAGTTTGATGTGGTGTTCTCCATTAGTAAGCAAGCTTGTCCCTTGTGAGAATGGATGGGAATGTGTGTGTCATGCTGCCCTCAGGCATCAGCGGTGCATGCCCCAGCCACTCATGATACTGACTGCAGAGCAGGTGGATAAAAATCAATGATAAAAAGAAAACAATCTTTTTTTATTTAAATCAGAAATGTTTGATAGGTTTTTTCCTTCAAAAGGCATTTTATCTAGAGAGTTTAAATTAAGGTTGATACATTATAGCTCGACGATATCATGGAAGAGGGATTATATGTTCTGATTCTATAGTAGGAGACAATATATTCATGTCATGTGTAAGAAAAGTTTTGTAAATGAGTTCTAATAGTTCATGGATTAGGGACCCAATTTGATGGGGTTCCAGGGCCTTCCGTATAGACTGAGGTTAATCTTTCGATCTACCCTGGGGGCTCAGTCTAGAAGATAGATACCCTCAGAGATGCTTTGTTTTGAAGTTTTCAAACTGTGGCTTTGTGACTCCTGAGATAATATGCTTGTTAGCAGCACAAGTAATTGATATATAGAGGGGAGAAATAACAGGCCTCAACTCTATTGTCCCTCTGCGAATTGGTGTACACAGAGTCAATCCCTTACCTGTCTCTAAAAGTGCAAAGTTTCCAAGAGTTCAAGGGGTGGAATAGATCTGGACAAGGAGTCTGGAGATAAATGGGAGAAGGGAGGGACAGGCAGTAGAAAAAAAGTAAACTGTTTTGTTTGGGCAGCATATTCCAGAAGTGTTGAGGTCTTTCTGAGTGTAGCCTTCATTGATTTGTCAGTTACCCCACCATTCTCCCACTAGAAGGGAAAACCTATAATGGTAGCAGGCAGTAAAAGAGATCCAGTTTGGGATTATTTTAATAAAGTTCCTCTACCTGTGGGTAAGATGTGGGTGTGTGTGTGTGCAAAATGCAAACAGTGCAACAAAGAAATGCAAGGCCTGGTTGTCTGTCTGAATGAAACTATGTCATGAGAAGTATTTCTCCTCTAGTGGAAGCTGTGTTGGGGCTGATGAAAGGAACATGCAGGATCTTCAGCTTGGTAAACTTTTTTTATTTCATACTCTTTTCTTAAGGACGGTCTGTCTTCCTTCTGGACTATTCTTGAATTGTCATGTGTGAGCACAAGTGATTGGTAGCTGTTTCTCTAAAGGTGAAATTGTCAAAGGAAGATGTGTCTTGTTCAGCTATGGATTTTTTATCTGAGTGTCAGTGCATGTAATGAGTAGCATGATGATAACTAACTGCAGCGATGTCTGGTGAGAAGAATCTCTCCTCAACATACAGGATTCTGAAGCCTATCCACCTTCATGGTTACTGTCATTTTGTATAGTTTCAGCGTTGTCTGCCAGTGATAGTGTTTCAGTCACTGTGCCCTTGTATATCCTGTGTAGTGAAAAGAAAATGAACTCTCCATCAGCCAGAAAGAGCTGTAGGAATGTTTGTGCCAAGAATCAGGAGATCACAGAAAGAGGTAAGTGCTCGAAAATGTTCCTGGTTTGTTTATACCACAAACTTTCTGTGCCGAATGATTGAGAACCCTTACTTCATTAAGGGGCTTGGGCTGTTAAGACTGGGATATAGTCCACCCAGCAGAGCAGACGTCAGAGGCACACTGCTGGATAAAATGTCTGAAAGAAGTTGAGCAGTGTGTGAAAGGGCTAGATGGTGAAGTTGTCAATCTGAGGCTTGATGCGTGGAGACATGTCCACAATGCTGTGGTTGTAGGTGCTTGTGTGACAATGGAAGGAGGGAATGTTGTCTTTACAGAACCAATGGAGACATCAGGAAATGCACCCACAGCAGGAAAAGCTGTAACAAAGTGTGGGGAGAAGGGAAATGTCTAGTATGTAGCTTGGTCACAGACAATGCTGCAAATGTATCCAAGCTGAGAAGTACTTGTTGAGAGGAGTGTCCCGAGCTAACCACACGTGGTTGCATGCTCAGCTGATGCACCTCCTATCTGAAGGCCAATGTTGTAGGAAGGGTGTTTTGAGAGGGAGGTCTGCAGGTGATGGGGGAGTGATTATATGACCCCTGGGGCAAGACTGGTGGCTGTAGTGTGCTCTGCTTGAGCCAATGCCGAGCCAAGCAGCCAGCTAGGCAAGGCTGTGAGCACTAAGCCTAATGGTACCCATCAGCCCCTTCCCAGGGGGCAGGGCCACCAGGACTATAAGAAGCCCGCCCCTAAGCGACCAGAGGAGCGTGCGAACAGGGATGGCAAACAGGGGAGTTTACAAGGGAGTTTAACAGGGGGCAAGGGGGGCCAGGCCTGCCCCGCTCCAGCCACAACCTGCCCCTTGCTTCAAACCCTCCAGCACTCGTTCCACCACCATGAAAGAGCATTGAGGAACAGAGATAGTGCAGTGCTGTGCTCCACAGGGGCCTTCCATGGGCTGAATGCTAGGCTGCTGGGTGGGACTGCGAGCCAGGGCTCCTGCATCAAGCCAGCTGAAAACACCTGGGCAACACTCAGCAGAGAGGCTGCCAGAGGTCAGCTGGCCAGGGAGGGCCCACTGACTCTTTGGTGTCACAGACCTCTCACAGTAGTAGCTGCAACAGCTGAGGACACTCTGAGCTCCCATCCATATGATCTTCCTTCTCTCAGCCATTGTGCCACATGTCTCTGCCTTCCA
Source organism: Malaclemys terrapin pileata (assembly GCF_027887155.1). Classification (NCBI taxonomy): domain Eukaryota; kingdom Metazoa; phylum Chordata; order Testudines; family Emydidae; genus Malaclemys; species Malaclemys terrapin. The sequence continues at coordinate 33,603,816 of NC_071519.1, forward strand.
CAGGACAGAGGCCAAAGCACAAGCTGGGCTCCCTAGTGGAAGAGACAGTTCAAGGACTAGAGGAACAAGCATCAAGCCTTTGTGGCAGGAGAGAACATGAAGATGCACCTGCAGACACACATCCTGACATCTGTCCAGGACAACATTCCAAGGAAGCCAAGCAGGCCGCCCAGCAGGAACAGGAGAACCATGAAGACACTTGGCAGCATGTGACTTCCAAAAAACAACAGAAGAGCATCCATGTACCAGCACTGCAGATACAGGTGAGCACCCGCTTCCATGTTCTCTCCACAGGTCCTAATGCAGAGTGCCACCTACACCATCATCTGAGGGAAGGAAGCAGATGGAGACTCCACCAATTGAAGATGCACTGTGCTAGGGATGGGAGTTCCACAATCACCACTCCCAGGAGGAGGCAGCAGGTGGTGGTGGTCAGAGACTCCCTCCTATGGGGGACTGAGTCATCAATCTGCCATCCTGACCAGGAAAGCCAAGAAGTGTACTGTCAATACACTCTTCCCAAAGTATTCTGGCCACCAAGTTTAAGTAGGATGGGCTGGATGAATGGACTACAAGGCAGATAATCATTACCTAGCTTTCTAATGGCTCCACATCTAGTTGGCAGCCAATCTCAAGCAGACTGCCCCAAGGATTGGTCCTGGGGCCAGTTTTGGTCAATAGTTTCATTAATGATCTGGAGGATAGCATGGACTACTGCCTCAGCAAGTTTGCAGGTCACTCTAAAGTGGGAGGAACAGTCCATACGCTGCAGGGTAGGGATAGGATACACAGGGACCTAGACAAGACGGGCTAAAAGAAATCCAATGAGATTCAACAAGGACAAAGTGCAGAGTCCTGCACTTACTTAGCACTTAGAAGAATCCCATCACCACTACGGACTAGGGACTGACTGGCTAAGTAAGTGACAGGCCTGCAGAAAAGGACCTGGAGGTAACAGTGGACAAGAAGCTGGATGTGAGTCAACAGTGTGCCCTTGTTGCCAAGAAGGCTAACAAACAGCATTTTGGCCTGTATAAGTAGGAGCATTGCCAGCAGATCAAGGGACATGATCATTCCCCTCTGTTCGGCATTGGGGAGGCCTCATCTGGAGTACTGTGTCCAGTTTTGGGCCCCAAACTACAAGAAGGATGTGGAAAAATTGGAGAGTCCAGCAGTGGGCAACACAACTGATTACGGGGCTGGAGCACATGACTTATGAGGAGAGGCCAAGAGAACTGGGATTGTTTAGTTTGCAGAAGGGAAGAATGCCAGGGGGCGTGTTGGCACCAGACCATTCTCTGCAGTGACAGAACAAGGAGCAACATGCAGTGCAGGAACTTTAGGTTGGCTAGTAGAAAACCTTTTCCACTAGGAGGGTGGTGAAGCACTGAGATGGGTTCCCTAGGGAGGTGGTGGAATCTCCATCCTGAGAGGTTTTTAAGCCCTGGCTAGGATGATTTAGTTGGACTAGATGAGGTCCCATCCAATCCTGATATTCTAGGATTCTAAATTGCACAATACTTCTGTAACAGCCACTTTGCAGCAGCTGCGCTGGGAGGAACTAAGCTAACTCTTCCACAACACCTGCAATGGAACTCAGTAGTGGACTGTTTTGAGCGCTAGATCAAGAACTGGCCTAATCTGGTGACAGTTTGTGAACAAAATCATGAAAAATTAGATGGCACTATCACCGCCAAAGTTCACAACATTGGGCGTAAGAGAAATGTTGAACACACACTGAGTACCCTGAAGCCAATTTCTGTAGCCTTGAACAAAATGTTGAGAAAATAGCTGTTTTATTGTTGGAAGGAACTGAGTGAGGTCTTAAAAAGAGAATTATGCCACCACAGAGTTAAATTACAAGCATTAAACAAATACATGGGACAAGCACCATCTCCAGCTCATTTTCTTGCAAATATTCTCAATACTCAGTACCAGGGTCAGACCTTTACTGCTGAAGAGGAGGAGTTGGCTATGACATAGGCATCTAGCAATCATTCCTCCATCCTGCCAACTAGAATAAACTTCAGAGTTAAGCATGAAATAAATATACATTTGCTGATGATGTTTTACAGAAAGTCACACAAGCACTTGGATTCAGAGACCATTGAAGTGATGATCTCATATTTTAACAGCAGGAGCTTCTTCTGCAGGTACAGAAAGACTAGTCTCTTCCTTTGGACTAATTCATTCCAAATTGAGAGATCAGTTGGGACATAGGAAAGCTTGTTTTTCTTTTCCAGATTATGAACAAACAGGAAGATGAAGACAGACAGCTGCGTTAGCTGCAGAAGCCAATATTTTACATTTCTCATGCTGACGTGGCTGACCATAGATTTAATGTTTGTTTTAAAGATTCATTTAACTCTTTAATTAAACATTCAAGCTTATTAAAATTATTTAACTAAATTCAAAACTGCTTGTTTTGCTAAATTATTATGTTTGCTGTTAAATAAAACAATTTAAATGTCTGCCCGGTGATGTACTCCTCCTAATACGGCATGGCAAGAAAATCCTCCAAAGATTAATGATTAACTTGGAGATAGTTCACCTCCCAATGACTCCATAAATATCTGCTTCAATTACCTTTTATAAATGAAATACCCAATCAATCAATCAGTCGTTCATTTTCTGATATAGCTGTAAAACGAAACTGAAAAGTTTTTAAAAATGCATAGCATCTCCCTTCTAAAAATGAAAGCTACATCTATCTCTGAGTTGTGAAGAATATGTATTAAGGTTATAACAACCAACACCAATGCACTTTTATGTAGAAATCCATGATTAACTCAAGTCTTCCTGACTGACAATTTAAATCAACTCCACCCTGCTGCAGAGCATACTCAGCCCGGAAGATGGGTGGCAGGAGGCTCTCTGGGCTGTTTCCTGCAGGACAGACGGTAGAGGGTGGGTGGGGCAGAAGCTGCTCCCAGGAGTGAGTAAGTGGATAACTGAGCAGTACTGCTGCCTCTGGTTTCTCTCTTGCTCCACTAGGTGTGCCAGCCACCTGGCCTTCCCTCAAGCAGCAATCCCCACCTCCACCTTCCCCATCCGGCCTACTCACCCGTGTCCTGAGATAAACTGGCGCTGTAGCTGTCGCTCTCTGTGACCGTAATTCCATGCTGGGATCCCACAGTCCTCCAGTCTGATGTAAGAGTACGTGCCGGAGTAGACGCCTGGCATTTGGTGAGAGTCCATTGGCTGGAGTACCTGTTCCGGGTGCTGTGCGTCGATTTCACGCTCTTCCGGGAAACTGGGTCTGAAGCACAAAAGTTAGGTTTGTTCTCGGAGAATTGAGAAAGATGTGCTCTCGTGAGGCAAACAGAGCGTCCCTGGGACCCACCTGTCTACAGGGTGAACATGTGTGTCTACAGCTAGACATAGGCGCAAACGGATGTATGTCTGTGTATACTGCTAGACATCTGTCCACCAACAGACATAAGTGTCTGTCGTTTACCAGCCCTGATCCATTTGGGGCACTAAGGGGTAACTCATCAGCTAGAAAAAGTTGATTGATTGCTACCACATATCTAGTGGTCATCACCAGCATGGATGTTTAAACATTATCAGGCATCCAATCTGAAACAAAATCAGAAAAAGAGCCCTAACTGGTGGAAGATTGGCAGAACACTTCCAAATACAATTGATAAAGTCTGGAAAACACTTAGCTCCAAATGATATAGTTTATGCATTTTCCTGTGCTGTTTTGTTTTCTATTAGAGCAAGAGTCTGTAGTCACTTGTATAACATGATACAAACATCAAAATATTTGTCGTCATTTGTAGAATGGACTGATTTGAGAAACTTCCTTTCTGCCTGCTATTTTTATGAAGTTATGCACATATTTAGACTCCCTGCCTTCTCATTCTAGAGGATATATTGTTGATGTTATCTGCTCAGCTGGAGCCATAAGTCTAAAGCAACTGGAATTATCATCACTAAAGACAATCCGTGTACACTATTTATATAACAGTAATAACTCTTAGCAGAAGGTCTTGTGTGAATAACAAAATATAACCAGGTAACCCTACATCTAACTATGAGCTACTGAATGTCTAATGTAACATCCCTTTGAGCTATATTGAATGACAGTAAGTTGCAACTAGTTGAAACATTTTCGCTCCCCCTCAGAATCTGTCTGATGTCTGTTCAATGCCCTGCTGCTGCTGCATTCGTCCCTGTCACAATTGCATTTGTTGCACAGGAGCTCTCACAGCCACGCTGCACAAAGGGGAGGGTGGCTTCTGGAGCAGGCGGCAGCACCACCATGTTCGGTAACGGGAGCAGGCTTGTAAATGACAGGGTGCAGTTAGGTTACTGACACACAGCACAGTTGGTATTTCACACTTGTTCTTGGGATGGGAAGAAATCACTTTTCTTCAGCACAAAGTTAGGGGGGGAAACAGGCAGCATTCACGTATCACCCTAGCCTTGCCTGACATGATCCACCCAAAGCTCCAACCCCCAGTAATCCAGGCAGTATTCATTTTTCACTTTCGTTTTATGCCGTGGTGCTACTGTGAGGAAGACAAGAAATGCTAACAGCCAGCTGAGAGACACACCAGCTACAGTAGCATTTCTGTTTAAAAGAAATTGTGCAAAGTGCTCTAAAGTTCACAGCCCATCAGTGTGTCGTGGAAACGTGTATGCTAGTAGTAGGCTGTGGGTCCCATGCGTGGTACAAGTTTGCGGTGATGGTGAAGGGGCTCCTGAGGTACAACTCACTTCCTCTCCTGCCGTCTGACCTGCGTTTCACTTTAAAGTGCTCTAAACTGCAAACACAGCCCAACTGGCGTGGGATGCCTGATGAAGACTCAGAACAGCGGCTGCAGTACAATTTGAGGGTATAGAGTCTCCCCATTCCTACAATACAGCAAGCTACAGACAGTGCTGAGGCAGCCAGAGCTGAGCTGGGCCTTGAACGGAGAATGAGTGAGCTCAGTATAGGCCCCATGCATCGATTTTGGGGGTGCAAAGCCACACAGCGACTGAGGTGCCTAGGTCCCACTTTTAGGCACCACTGCAATCCCCCAACTACACCTAAGTTTGTGCTCTAATAGTTCTCTAGGTGCCTGTGAGCACATCTATTGCCACCTCTGGCGTGCCCCATCTCCCTCTCATGCCTAAGCCCCAGCAGGATTCTCAGAGCAGGGCACATAGGCTTGGCCCGGCCCTGCAGGGGCTGGATCCAGTAGGCACACTCAGCGGCTGCCTAACTCCACCCAAGCTGGTCTGGGAGGAGACAGCCCCCTTACGATGCTCAGCTCAATGGCTGGGGTACTCAGTCAGCGAACAGCCTGGCTCAGTTTCCTCTCTCTGCCCCCACAGCCTCAGGTACTTACTGGTTCCGGGTCGAATGTCAGACATGTCGATCAAGGGTCCGGTGTTCTGTATCAGAGCTGGATGGTGCAAAGATACCCCAGTGCAGAAGCTCTGGGGAGTCACAGCTTGGCTGAACTCTGTGTCGGTCACTGGTATTGTAGCTTTATCATCCCCTGCAAGAAGCAGAGATTGGGGACTGAGCTCAGACAGCTCCACAGACACTTCTGTGGCAAGTAACCAGCATCACCAGCCCACACTGTCCTGACCCCCTTGGCAGTAACTCCCTGCCAGACCCATCTCTGGCTTTGCTGCTTGGGGGACCTCCCTCAGGCTCAATACACACAAAAGAGCTGGGGCTTCACACAGCTCCTCCTGTGCTGTTTGGTGCAGGGCCAGGGAAGTGGCACATCCTCCTTCCCGGGCATGAAATGGGGGCAAGGCAGAGGCGACTCCCAGCCTCTGTCCTGAGGGCCCCTCTCAGCTTCCAACCCAGTCCCCCTAGAACTGGAGTGTGAGAATGATCCCAAGCAGTCTTGGCAACTTGGCTGAAGATGGAATAAATACAAGGGGATTGGAGGTGGGGTGGGGAGAGACCCTCCAGTACATGCCCTGGCCAGGAGGGGCTCTTGGCGTGGGGAGCTGGCACTCAGAAGCCAGGGCAGGCAGACCTCTACCTGGGAATAGTATTTCCCTGGCCAGAAGCATAGCAGGGGAAAGCTTCTCTTCCCCAAGGACCCTGCTGTGGGTTCTCTCAAAGCATAGCCACGCCTGTCCCATCTCACAGTGCTGGCTGCCGCTGCCCTCATCTCTGGCAAACGAGCAGGAGTGCGTCCTGGCCTGCAACACTCCGACTGGACCCAGCCGGGAGCCTGTGGGGCTACTGGAAAGGTGCCGCCGTGGCCCTCAGCAAGGAAGGGGGGGTTTGCTCAGCATCCTTTCAACTGTAACAAGGCCGAGTGCCATTAGATCTGAGGCTAGAGCCCCACCCACCCAGCTGCTTGATGCCCTCCTTGTCCTCAATGAGGAGCTGGACACGAGGAATATCGATGTGCAGCCGGGGCCCCTGGGGGGGCCCTTTCACGGGTGTGTCGAAGCTCCGGTTATTCTTGCTGCAGAGAAGAGAGAAGCCAATGAATAGAGTAGAGCCTCCACTTCACTGACAGCCTTACCAGCGACCAGCTCTACGACCCCTTTCTTCCTGCTGGGGGGTGGGGGGGGGAAGGTGAAGAACAAGTCGCCACCCGCCATGTATTGGAAATCACTCTGCCGTGCTTTGAAAGACGAGCAGAAAGCGACGCACCAGACCCGCTGCTGTCACTGGGAGAGAGTCAATGTTATGATGCCCTCAAATCCCCAATTAGGGGGTAAAATAGGGTCTTTGCTGTGCTCCATCATCACAGGGATCCAATCCCTGCGGCGCTGGGTGCTCACACTACCCCCAAATGAGCAGGCAGGACTGTGAGGCGAGTCACACAGCCGCAGCCTGCACACGGCGCTGGGCCTCGGCGCCTGTCTGGGCACCACCTCTATCCCCTCTTCCTCAGGGCAGCCTCCCGCCTGCAGGGTCAATGCTGGGTATGATCCCAGACTCAAACACCCCCATCTGGTAGACAGCCCCACAGGGCCACTTCTCGGGCACCATTTGTCTGCTGTCAGAATAGGGGGGCCAGCAGCAGCCACTGGCTACACCTGCTTTCAAGCGGCATTAGAAAGGGAGGCTTGGAAGGGACACCCCCGATCACTGTGGGTCTGTCCACACTGCAAGGGGGAGGTGCAACTGCAGCCTATGTAGACACACGCTGAGGGTGCGCTCTGGTGCCATGAACTACACCGGCAAGCGAGACAGGTTCTTACACTGGCAAAGAAGGTGCTGCTCACTCACCTTATTAGCATTTCTGCCAAGCTCTTTGCATCTGCAATACAAAAGCGAGAGACATTTGTAAGAGAGCCAGGAAAAGGTCCGAAGATAGACTCTGTTCCCACTGCAGATTGATGCATGGGCTGGGGCGTGTCCCTCTGGGCGAAGGCAAGTTTCTAGAACAGCCTTCTGTGTGATATGCTAGGCAGGAGGGTACATGACATGCACACACGCTCAACATTCAGTCTAGTGTAAGGTGTGTACAATCACAGTATCCTGCCGTCAAACTACAGCCAACTACTATAATAGGCACAGTTATTTTCTAACTAGTCTGCTATTTTTTTTTTAAATCCTTCCTGCCAATGAAGCTCTTGGCCTCACCCATCCAACCAAAGTTCAGCCTTGTTCGGTGCATGCTTTAAAAAGAGCAACACAATCCAATGCCCAAGAGAGCCTCCAGGATCTAAACTAAGATCTACACTGAAATGGATGATCACAGACTTTAGAGCAAAAACTCATGAGGGCACTTGGTTTGTCTGTCTACTTCTCCCATACCGACCACTGTCACGGCAGAGCAGCTTACAGATCCTTCTGTCAAATACCATCTCCCCTGCCTTTGCAGGGCTGTTGCCCATACTTCCCGCTAGAAATCTATTGTCTCCTATTAACTGTTGCAATGTGTTTAATCCATGTTAACGGACCCCCCACATCAAAGTTTTCTGTTTCATTAAGCATCTGTCTATGCTTTGGGGACTGGGTGGGGAAAAGGGCAGGGAACCCTGCCCAAAGCTGTGAAAGTGGAGGCTGGACCTTGTAGGGAGATAGCGCCCCCAAGTCCCCCTCCTGCCCCGCCATATGCCAAGCTGCAGATGCAAGTTACAAACACCACTTGGGAACACGGCTGGCCATGGTCAAACCCTCTAAAGCCCAAAGGTGTTTAACTGCAACCATCAAAGGTAGTCTATGCCATTAAAGAACCGCAAGGCCTGCCTTCCAGGAAAACTCCAGCGAGACCTAACGCTCGTGAGTGTAAACTAATCAGCTCCCAACAAACCCACCCAAAATATTAACAAAGCTCAGGCAACTACCACAGTGCTTCCTGAGCCGACCTCGTTCACTCTGCCCGCCTGTCTGTTAGATCCCTTCCTCCCAACCGGCTACGGCTCTGCCATGCGCTTCAGGGCCGACTCTCATTCTACGTCCGTTCAGTGGGGCACCACCCCACAGGAGGCCGGGCTCACACCTCACCTCGCAATCTCTTCAGACGCTTCTCCTTCCTCTTCTTGCGGATGATGAAGAGCAGGGCCACCCCGAGCGTGGCCAGGATCACAGGGCAGGCAATGGTGAAAAGCTTCTTCACGTCATCCCCCTCCCCCTGCGCAGATTTGATTGGGGGTATGGTACCTAGGAGAGAGCCACACACACGAGGCAGTAAGACCACACACCCACGTCAGACCTCAGCTCGGGGACCTGAGCACAGCCGAGGCCAGGCTGGGCTGCGGACAACAGCTTCCTCCCAACTGCAAAGTGGCTTCAGAGGAATGTCAGGGTGGGGGCAGGGGGAGGTGTCTGGGATGCCCAGATAAATGCGCTTGCTCTCTCTGCTTCCAGCCAGCCTGGGAACCCAAGAGACAAGCTGGGTTCCTGGTACCAGCAGCCAAGGCTGGCGGTAAGTGTGTTTAGATGAGGGTGTTTCTGGCTCACCTGACATCTGCACTGCAGCGGGAGGCTCATGGTGACACAGCTCGTGGTGGCGTACCCACACTGGTGTTCATCTAGCTAGCACAGCCTGGACCCCAGCATCGGCTGTACAAGCTGCTCGGAGCTCTGGGTGTGCACTCGCTCCTATTTTTAGCCCCTCTAGCCAGATTCAAGCTTTGGCAGTGCACCTACCCGTGCTGGGTGCCTCTCCTCCGGCTGCAGTACAGACCTACCCTCAGAGCTGGGCTGTTGGGGGCTCACCCCTCAGGGCTACGGAGATTCACCCAGCCCTTCTTACAGCCAGTCATGGGAACCCACGCTAAGCACACGCATGATATGTGAGAGCATGTGCAACTGCAAGTCCCGGAAATGGCAGCTAAGAGGTGTCCTGGCCCCAGCCACCGCCTCCCCTGCCAGGATTCACGTTCCTAACACACAGCCACGTGCTATAAAGTGCTCTGATCTGACCCACCACAGAGTTTATCTGGCACGGAGTCCTTGCCACAGCCACTGACCACGGTAACCTCCTGAGGACATCAGCACTTGGAGGGTGGGGATGCGGGGCCACTGGGATGCGTTGTTGCCCCCCAGAGAAGACTGCATGCAAATTTCATTTCCCTGCTGGGTGGTGTGGGCTTTGCAGAAGGGGGAGTGGGGGCGGGGTACTCAGTCAGGTAACGGGCACACCTGCCCTGTCTCATCTCCATCTCCCTCTCAGTCCACTGATAAAAACGAGGCACTTGCAATCTCCCTGGAGAACGAACATGTGACCAGGCTCTGAGCAGAAGCATCTGTCACGAGAACACATCAGCCCTACACAACTCCCTGCTGACAGCTGGCACTGCCTGGCTCGGGGGCTGCTCAGGAAGGGGCCAGCACAGATTTCTGGCCTTTGTGTAATTGGAACAAGCCCACCTGGCACCTGAGCTGCCCTTTTGAAAGGTGAAGAAACAAAGCAGGTGTGACACTTAGAGGGGTTTGCTTTACGGCGAGAACCCCCACAGGCTGAACGCTAAGGGACTGAGCGGCTAGCGGTTACAGCCAGGACTCCAGGGTTCATTTCCTGGTTTTGCTATAGACTCCCTCCCTGTGCAAGTCAGGGATAGTGATACTGGCCCCTGCAATCTTTGCAGGGAGGGGGGGCAGGAGAGGACAGGAACCAAAGCGGGGGAGCAGCAGGGATGATTGTCACCCGAGAACCAGCTATTACTACGACATTTCTCAATGTTCTTTGGACAATAAGTGAGGGAGGAGGTGTGGGATATCACTCCAGTTCCCGGGTGTCTGCATCCCAAAACGAAACCACGGCAGACAGCCCGCGCAGGGATGCCAAGGACTGAAGGGGCGATGGGGTATGTCTACAGGGCAGCTGGGTGTTTGCCTCCCAGCGCGGGCAGGCAGACAGGCGCTAGCTGTGCTCGAGCGAGTGCTGCGAAAACAGCAGGGTGGCTGCCGCAGCTGGGTAGCTGCCCGTGTCTGCCCCCGGGCTCAGGCAGGAGTGTACTGGGATGGCTAGCCTGCGTCGACATGGCCATACTGCGGTTTTTCACAAGCGCACGTCTGTCTACCTGGGCTGAGAAGCAGGCTCAGCGTAGAGATGCCCGTGGAGAAAGGACAGCTCACTACTAATTAAATCCACCCCTTCCAGGAGGAAGGAGCCTAGGCCCTGGATGGGAGAGGAGGAATGGCTGCTACAGCCCTGCTGTGCAGGGTCAGACCCCAGCCAGCACAGACTCCGCCGAGCCTGCGCTGGGTCACAAAGATCAGGCTGTGAGTGTGTTTAAAACCCAACCCCCGAGCTGGGACAGCTAGGAGCCAGAGCGACCGTGTACCTAGTAATAAGGCAGGAGAAAGACCTGGAGAAGTCTCTAGCTAGGACAGGCCTGTGGTGAGCTAGGAAGGCACGTAGCAGGGAGTCTCCAGCCTACGCTCTCTTTGGGGCTTGGAGAGATGGCTCTCTCCTGTACTCCTCTCCCCATCAGCCTAATCTAGTTCAGGGTGTGCTGGTAGCCGTGTCAGTCCCAGGGTAGTAGTGAGTGAGTGAGTGTGTGAGTGTGTGTCCGTCTTTTACTGGACCAGCTTCTGCTGGTGAGAGAGACGAGCTTTCCAACTACCCAGAGGCCTGAAGAAGAGCTCTGTGCAGCTCATGTCTCTAACCTACTTTAGGCAAATCTCACTACTCGTGCTCCCCTCCCAGCTCCGGGCCAGGCGCCAGAGCCCCATGGGATCCCAGCTGTGGGCAGAGGAGGGTGAGGGGCAGGAGGAAGGCTAGTGACAGCTGCAGGGAGGGCCCGGCTAGGAAGAGAGGAAGGTGGGGTGGAAGCAGTGGATTCTGGATGCTGCAGCTGCCTGGCATTCCGCTGAGTGGCTCGGCAGGGCCACAGGCAGCAGCAAAATGCTGAGCAAGAGACAACCCCTTAATGCAACGAGGCCGGCGCGGGAATCCGACTGCTGGCCCGCCCCAGCCGCCTAACCCGCACCACATGCCCCGGCCCCCTAAAGCACGCGATGCCCCACGGCCAGCCCCCCAGAACCAGGCCACTCCCCGTGCTGCGTCAGCTCTTACTGCCGTCGTAGTCCAGCGTGGCGAACTGGGTGGTCTCGTTACCGCAGCCGGCGCTGTTGCAGGCCTTCATCCGCAGCTCGTACCAGGTGGCCTCGCGCAGCTCCGTCAGGAAGACCTCGTTGGAGCTGTTCGTCTTGAGGCTCTGCCAGACCCAGTTGCCCTTGGGCCGGTACTCCAGGACAATGGCCATGATGGGGCAGCCCCCGCTGCTCCAGCCCTGCAGGTTCAGCCTGGCATGCGTAGAGTTAATGTGGGTGAAGAGGTGCTGGTCCTTGCTGAAGGAGGGCTCTGTGGAAAAGGACATGCCATGAGGACCTGGGAGGGGGCAGCTCGTACAGGGCAAGCTTCCCATCTGCCCCCTCCCCATGGCCTTCACTCGCTTTGCTGCATCTGAAGCAGTTCGGTGGTGGGTCTCAGTCCAGCCTTCAATGGGAGCTGGCTCTTACCCCGTCCCCATCCTGCCAGCAACACTCAGCACGCTCCAACCCAGCGTCTGCCCGGCGGCCACAGTTCATGCTGCAAAGCGAAGCTGGTGACAGAGCTCCCAAGCACAAAGCCACCTGCCCGGACACTGGTAAATGCCCAGCAAGTGAGAAGCAGCAAAGGGCCCCTCCTGCAACGTCGCCCAGGCAGGGGCTTTGCTGCTCAGGTTCCCTCCTGCAGGGGTTTTACGGCTGGGCTGCTGGAAATAGGGTTTGGTAACTGAACTGAAGGAGCAGAACCTGTGTCTCCGTAATACACGACTGCTGAGGTCACTACCTGGGCAGCCAGGGGAAAAAATCCTACTTCTGGTCACAGCCAGTTGCGACAGCATCTTAGCTAAAGATGACTGAGGACAGTGGACTTCTTTTACCATCGGTCACAGCCAGCAATAAGCTCATCTGTATAAGGCCAGGGCCAACTTTTAACAGGACACTTGTCAAGGACGTGAGGCCAATAAACTGACCTCCTGCACCTTGCACTGCACATTACAGAGGAAAATTCCAAACGCTCCTGGGAGTTTCTCATTTCAGCAAAGAAAAGGACACCGACGGCCGCACACAGGAGTCAATTGACCCCTGCGGCAACCTTACAAAACCAAATAACCCTGCAACAACAGACTGGGGCAGGAGTTTTCCCGATTCTTCTGTTCCGCCCACCAGTCTACCTCGCTTGATCCTGGTCAGAAGGCAGCGCTGGCCTTACTGGACCCTCTCTGGACACCTAACCATGGACCCAGCATCATCCACACCCCCGCCGGATCACGCTGCCGTCACTCCTCCTTGTGTTCCCAGTACTGCAGATAGCAAACTGCACTGGAGCGAACTGGGGGAGAAGGCAGGGTGCGTGGCACTCTGACGGGAGGATGGGAAGGGGTTAAAGCATCAACACCTGACCCCACAATGGGTAGGTCAAATGTAAAATCTGAAAGGGAAAAGAAATGCAGCTGGTGAATCTCTGCAGCAGGCTTGTGAGGCCCCTGGCCATGCTAGGGCCTGGGCAGTGGCACGGAACAGTGCAGAGCAAGTTGCCTCAGGACCTTTCCTCGCTGGGCTGGGGGAGGCCCTGGTGAGCGCGTGCTGGAGTAGCAGCTGGTCCAGGACGCCCTGGGAGTGGCCAGCAGTTCAGGAAGAGCATCGTCCAGGACAGACGCAAAAGGGAAGCCCTTCGCTAGAACTCGCTCGTCAGGCCGAGTCCTGTATTCTGCCTCCAGCAGCGGCCTGTGCGGAGGCACCCGGCCCATAGTGCTGTGCTGAATGAGGGGCGGTCTACTTCCTCCCTCGCTCCAGCCCCTCCCTCTCTCCCTCGCCAGGACCTAAGGAATGAATTAAAAAGGGGAACCAGCGCAGGTGGCCCAAGACGTACAAGCAACTCTGCCAGCATCAGGCCGGCAGACAGACCAGTTCCGAGCAGCTGGGTGGCCCCTGCTGGTTTACCTCTGCCGTGTGTCTTGGCCTCGATGATCTCACTGATCCGGCCGGCCCCCACGCTGTTCTTAGCTGCCAGCTTCACCTTGTACCATGTGCCACACTTGAGGCTGTCCAGCTTGAACGAGCGCTCGGTGGAGCTGATGAACACGTCTTTCCACTCCTCGCTGTTGTCCACGGAGTACTGCAGCACAAAGCCTGCGGGGGGAGAGGAGCAGGGGCTGTTAGCGCTCAAGATCTAGAGGGAGACAGGGACAGAGCACAACCTGTTTCTCCTCTCCAAGGGGGATGCAACATGGTGGCAGGTGGGAAAGGGCTGGTCAAAGAAGCCCTGGCTCAGCAGATCTCCTGTGCTCTGAATCTGTGTGTCCAATCATCAAGCAGGCCTCAATCCCGCCCATCCGAAGATAGGTGAATCTCAGCCCCATTGTACAGATGGATACACTGAGGCAGGGAGGGCTAAGGAGCTAGATTTGAAGAGCCTTTAGGTAACACCATGGAAGGTGTTGCATTAACTGCCTGTGCAAAGTACAAGGTTAGCCAATTTAATGTGCAGTTACCCAGCACGCTGCACATGCTCCACATTCACGGGAGAATCTGGTTCCAAGTTACTTGCCCAATGTTGCGCAGCCAGTCAGAGGCAGAGTCCTCCAGAGAACCCAGGAGTCCAGAGCCCTCGCCACTATTTTAGACTAAGGGTATGTCTACACAGCAGTTTCAACTCAGGCTCGAGCCTAACCCTCCCTTCCATCTACACACAAATCACACTAACCCAGGGCTCAGATCCCAGGTCCCCACAGGGATGGAGGGTCAAACCCTGAATCAAGCCAGGGCCCTGGGTTCAAGCCTTATTGCTTTGCAGTGTAGATGCAGCCCCCCATGACTCGTGTTCTGGGAATCCCACAAGCTAACTTTCTGTGTCCTCTGGATGGTCAAGTTTGGTAGACAGTCACATTTTCCCACATTGCACCACAAACAAAGGGATAGAGTGGCCATATTTTGGAAGGGCGCTAGGAAGTCTGGGATATGGATGGTTGGACTTGGGCCTGAATAATGCAGTGCAGATCCTGGAATCCCAGGTTGGGACCCAGGATTCAACAATTCCTAGCCTGGGGTTACAAATGAATGTAGATGCTCAAGCCCTAGGTTCACAAACCCAGGGTCTGTTAACTTCAGTTCTGCTGCAGCAGGGCTCACAGTGCAGGGTAGAGACACCCTAAGGGCGCCCTACCCCTTGGTTTGGTCTCACAGCAGACTGTTGTAAATTGCAACCCACCCCTGTCACCAGGTGGTGCTGAAGTAGCCAGATGAACAGACTCCAAAAAGGCAGGGGGGAAATAATCTTTATGCATTTATAATGAATGCAGAGGAAAACAATTCCCCTGGCTCCCCCTTTGCCTCCCCCCAGCGCAGACTGAGACAGCCCTGAGATTGCACGGGGCTGCTAGCAATGGGAGCCTGATACAATGCAGGAACCCAGACTGAAGTAGCGCAACACCAGCCACGCGTAAGGGCCCACGTGCATAATGCTAAAAGCTGACCAGTGGGGTTTTCAGTGGGGCTGGAGCCCAGCTGGGACCTCGCCAGACCCATTGCACATGGCCCCCCGAGGTGCCTTCTGAGGGGGGCGCTCAGCCACTGACTTGCAGTTTTTCATCCCAGATAAAATCAGTCAGTTGTTAGCCACCCCCCTGCCCTACCTTCCCCTTTGCCAACAACAGCTAACGAGGGGAGCGTGACCACACAGATTAACGCCAGAACACTGCACTCTAATGGCGCTCCACAGCCTCCCCTACCCCCCTCCGGGCCAGGCCTGGAGAGAGCCTTGATTTCCAATTCAAATCCAGCTCTGCCTCCGCGCACATTAAACATGTCTTCCTGCCTAATTTCATACATATGAATGGGGATGGAAATGGAGCCCTCTTTTCTTAGATTATTAAAATGGAGCTAGAACGAGGGGGGAGATTTCCCCCACACACACCCTTTATTATGGAGATTAGCGCCGAGGTTTGAGGCTGGCTCGCTTGGCGGCTGCAGAGTCTATGGGCAGGAAAATCCACCTCTCTCAGCCTGCACCAAATCCCTCCTCAGACACGCAGAGGGGTGTGTGTGTTGGGGCATCTGCCATCCGGGTGGGTTTGTGGGGAGGAAGCTACTGGTCCCCCAGCTGTCTGAGCAGGTTACTGGGGAAAAGGCAGGAGAAGGGAGTTTCTGGATTAAAAGGCATGGGGCCAAAGCCCACATGGAACATATGGGTCACGGACGCCCCTGTCCTAGCAGCACCTGACTGCAGCCGCCCTGCTCTGACCCAGTGGCACTGCAGCAAACTAGGAAGGTTGGACACCCCCCGACCCCTGCAATTGCGATCATGGTGCAGGACCCAGTTCCAGCACAGCTGTGGGGACTGGGCAGGCGGGGAGATGGGGCCTGACCCATGGGCGGGAACAACACTAGAGTTTTGGGCCTTTCCAGGGTGGAAAACCAATATGAAACCGTGGTTGGCTCCCACGTGGCCTGGGAGCTGAACCATGCCAAGGCTGCCATGTTACAAGAGGGTCCCACACAATCCAGTAAGAGAACTGTGGCATGGAGGGGCCCCGAGGCAGGGAACTTCAGCACTGTTTCCTTAGGCGAGAGGGCAGCACGAACACCGGGGGCAGGGAGGGGAGGGATTCTCAAATGTCAGAGCCGGCACTGAGCTGCCTGGCTGGAGATACAGCTTCAGACTCCAGCCCCCCTTGGGAGAAGGGCCACAGGGGGAGGGCAGTGGCCAGGGACAGCAATAACCACAGCTCTTGAGGTTAATGGGCTTCCTGTCCCATGTTCCGCAGTGGGTTGTGGGACAGGGCTGGGGTACAGAGATCACCGAGTACATAGCAAAGTGCACAGTTCTGGTGCAAGGCGAGGCATAACACTGCCCTGTCACCCACCCCCAGCAAGCCTGCAGCTTTCCTGGGGGTCTGCTGCCTGCTACCCCACAGGGCTCAGTCTGTACACAAGATCCCCTCTGTGGCTGCCCCTCGGCCCTCCCAACCCTGATCGCCCTCCAAACCAGCGCCTTGGGGAAGGCGTATGCCTGCACCTGGCAGCCTGGCCTGGCCCCTTCAGCAGATGCCTCTCCCAGGCACTAGCAATTCTGGGGACTCCCGTGGCTCCGGTCTCCCCGGCTCTCTCAAGCAACCTGCCTTTCGATCTTGCTCCCTGGGACATGTAGTGTCCGACCGGGCACCATCAATAGCATTTTCACCAATTACTTGTTTCCGCATCAGCGTTCGGTGAGTGTGGAATGTGATTGATTGGAGCCAGCGTATAAAAGGAAAGCCAGAATTAACTAACTCCCTCGGGAAGCTGCTAGGAAGTTGCTTCTGTCATTGAATGCTGCATCCTTTCACATGATTAAGAGTATTAGGAAACACACTGGGTCTTAGATGAATAAACCTGTTACACTCCCATCAACAACATGTCTTAAAATGGCTCTTGGGGCTTTATTGGGGAGTGAGGCAGGCTTGCGTACACACACAGAAGCCGTTATTAGACTTCAGTGAGGTGAGTATTATTCTGAACTGATCCCCTTGCAATCCCAGAATACGCACAACAAAGAATCACCTGTCAAATGCCGAACACATAATCTATTCCAAGGAGGCTCAAAAGCCTCACTTCCATAGGTGTGTCAGCAAGTCATTTGTTTGGGAATCTTGCGTCACACACACACACACACACACACACCCCTGCTGCTTTAAGGGTAGGCTTGTCTACACAGAGACATTGACCTGTATAGCTACAGTGGAAGAATGACACTGTTACAGCTTGGGCCAGCGTAACCCCTGGCTTAGAACAGAGTGTCCTGTGCACACAAGCCCTGTGTTATGAATCTGTTTACACACAGAGCAGACAGACAGGCCCAGTCTGAAGGACTTGTTTCAGAGCTGGAGAACTACAAAACGAGATTAACACAAGTCCCTAAGAGAGAGCACAGTGTCGCCAGTCTGCACTGCACTGAACGCTAAATGTTTGCCAGTCCCTGCAGATTTTAAGATGTGGTGCAGAGAAACCTCCAGGCTTGGTTTGCAAAGTGTCTGAGTGGGTGCTCTTATTTCTGCATCCTCTGATAACAGTCTGTGCGTGCAGGAGTCATTGGTTTAGGCACTACATTCAGCTTGGTCACCATTACGTAGGGTGCCGAAGCGAAGCAAAGACTCACCGGCGCAGCGCCTCCTGCTGGTCGTCTTAGAATTAGCTCTTTTCCAGCTTCAGAGCACCCTCTGCTGGCCGGTGGCTTGCCTGCCTCAGGCTGGTGCCCCTTTACCTCAGGGTTCTGCCCCCGCTGTACCCCCACTCTCTGGTTCTCCCCTCCCAGGGAACCCCCCAACCCTCTAAACCCACCTCACCTCAGTGGCTACTGCCAGTCGTTATCTAGCCCCCGCTCCCTGGGGCAGACACAGTCTGTAAACCACTCATCATCCGCAAGGGGTTTGGAGCAGCTGCCTCTGCCGCCCCAGTACCTTCCTTAGGCCTTGCACAAGGCCTCAGCCTGGGGAGTTACCAAGCTGGCGCTCCCCAGCTCCTCCTGCCCTTTTCCCCAGCACTGCTCTGCCTCAAGTACCCTACTCCCAGGCAGCCAGGTCCTTCTCTCTCCAGCGCTAGAGAGAGACTCCTCTGCCTCCTGGCCCCACAGCCCTTTGATCAGGGCCAGCTGGGCTCTGATTGGCATGGCCCCAGCTGTGGCTGCTTCCCCAATCAGCCTAGCCAAGTATCTTAATGAGTAAAACCTGTAACTCCCAGGATGGACTGCAAATTCCTAGGGCTCAATGAACTTCGTGCATAGCGACTGCAGCTCTCTCTAATGGGAATCTAGCATGTGGCTATTGGATTCCCTGCTTAGGAAATGATGAGAGAACCTATGGACAAAGGAATGTTTTCTGTGCCAGGTAATGCAGGACTGTGCTTGACTTCACAGATGTTTTCACAGTGATCTAAGATGTTGGATTTATAGCTGAACGATCCTATATAGGACCAATACATGTAATACACACACACACACGCTCATCTCCACTAAATGCAGTACACAGTTACAATTGTTATTAGACACTCAAAAGAGTGAGGAAAGTCAAAGGTGGCAGCAGGTGTACGGACGCATCACGAGCATGGGGTTCATGCCAATGTCTGCGTGTAATGAGGATGACTTACTGTTGCCGTGGGAATCATAACTCGGAATGTCTTGACTTTTTATATATGCAAATCTCAACCTCCGTGTTGCACTGACAGGTTTATTTATTTTTGCATTTACTTTCGCTCACTCTTAAACAAATATAGAACAGGAAGAGAGGCCTATGTTTGTGCAAATGTGCGTCATGAGTTGAATGAATGACTATTCAAATGAAGGTAGTAATGTTCAATTGGGCGCTCTCAGACGTCTGTGTGATTTGACTGTCCGACAATATTTGATCTCAAGGCTGACGTACAGGTAAGTGCGTTTGTTGTACTACAGACAGACCCACACAAACTCAATGGCAACCCAGGTGGAACTGTGCAAGAGAGGGAAAGATGGGCTTGTTAAAAGACACGGTATTACCATAGCATCTAGACGTCAAAACTGCAGCTTCATTGTGCTGCCCAGACAGACACACAATAAGAGACCATCCGTGCCTTAAAGAACCTACAATCTAAACAGACAAGACAGTCACGTGGTGGGAGGGGAAACTGAGGCACGGAGAGGGGCAGGCACTTGCATAAGGTCACCCGTCAGGTCGTTAGCAGATGGGAGCAGAACCCAGGACTCCAGGTGGCAGGCCAGGCTCTATGCACAAGACTGCACTGCTTCCCAGCAGCATGGCGATCTGGGTTCTGTTACCAGCTTTGCTACTGACCATGTCTGTGACTTTGAGCCAGTCACTTTCCCTTTCTGCACCTTGGTTTCCCCCTCAGGATAATGGGGCAGTAATGCTGAGCTACCTCTCGGCGTGGGTGTGCAGCTGGATCCATTCGCATTGGCAGGGCCCAGGGACCTGACACGTAGGGCAGAGGCAGAGTGTTGTTATTAACATGCATGCCCCCAGGGAAGCCCTATACCAAATGAACTGGCCTAGTTACACATTCCACCACAAACTCAAAGCTCAGCCACTATTGGGGAAGGTTCGTGGATCGAGAAAGCCTGGGCCAGCCCCCTGACCCGATCCAGGACCAGTTCAGAGCTTGGGGTAAAAACCCCATCCCATTTGCAGCAGCATGTGGCTCTAAGTCATAAAACCAAGCACATCTCAGTGGCTTTGACTGAGTTTTGGGTCTTCTGTTCCCAGAACCTCAGGGGAGCGAACCCCACACCGAGCAGAACCCCCAGGAAATACTCGCGCCTCTTCCCCAGCATGAGGGTGCCCGATTCTGTCCAGCATTGGCCTTCAGCATAACCGGTCACTGCTCACACAGACCCTGCCACTGCTCTCCCCCAACACCCATTCCACACACGACCTGCCACTTCCAGACCAGCCCCATCAGGTGGCGCTGTCTCCCCCTGCAAAGCCAACACCAAGGAGCTTTGCAGAAGGAAGAGCCCGGGAGAAGCGGCGTACTCCCGTGCTGAAAGGCTCACGCCACGATTCGCCCGGCCCTTAGTTATTTATTGATTTTTTATATGCAGCATGTTTTTAATATTTCTAATCCAATTATAACCAAATTTATCAACAGAGTCCATTGAAGTGAAAGGCTGCTGGCTGGGGAGATTTGCTTGTAATTACTTTCATGCTTTTAATTAATTGTAAGTGAGGTTTCCATTCCCCCTCACCCCCAGTCTGCAGCTGTTTCAACATATAATTCACTAGATGAATCAGAGCAGAAAGGAGGCTTCGGAAAGCCAGGAAATTCCTAGAGCTCTCTAGCCGTCCAAGATCTGCTGGGAAGGGGAGATGCAGGTAGGAGATGAGCACTAGTCACTCAGGTCCAAGCTTCGTAGACACCAGGCAGCCAGAAATAGCAATTAGTGGCTTGGTTTTTGCAAGCTGCTTCAGTCCCAGGATCTTGTAAAAACACTTAACAAGCCATTTAATTGAGACTTGCAGCCCCCCTGCAAGGTTGGGAAGCGTCACCCTTACAGACGGGGAAAGTGAGGCACACAGACTAAATAATTTAGCAGGTCAGTGGCAAAGCTGGAAGTAAAAGCCAGGAGTCCTCCTGGCTCCCAGTTCTTAGCCCTAAGCCAGAGACTGACGTTCCTTCTCAGAGCCAGGACTCGCCATTCCCCTGCTCTAACCACTAGACTACATTCACCTCCTGAAGTTGGCTGTAGAACCAGGAGACCCTGACTCTGACCCTGACCACCATGGGAGCCACGCAAGGGTCTCCTTTGAAACAAGGACGCACGCCATTGCACCTTCCATAACAGACTCATCATTAATCCTCAGAAGGCCAATCCGGATCTCCAGAAGCTAAGCCCTAACGTGCTAGCATCTGGAGCTCCAAAGCCACTAGCCCTTCCCTCTTTGAGACCACGTGCCTCCATCTGGCTTTGCAGCCCCAGTGGTGAAGCAGACCCAGCTGCTCACACATGGCAGTCCACCCCCAGCCCCTCCCAGAAAACTTAGCAATATCAAGTTCAGACACAGAATCTGCCATCTCCCCAGCCCCTTCCTGAGAAGGGCATGCAGAATCCCCAGAATTTATGCCACTTCCTCTCCTCCCTTGGCCGTGGCTGTGGAACACAAGCCATGCAGAGCAGAAGCCCCGCTTAAAAGAGGGAATCTCAGCACCCTAAACCCTGACACTCAATATCACAACCCTACAGCTGTCCAGCCACACAGAGCTCCTGACGCTCTCCAGTCCCTTGCCCTTCCCTGCCTCACCTCTGATGGAGCTGCCGCCGTTGTCCCCAGGAATCCAGGCCAACGTGATGGATGAAGCGGAGGTTTTAGATACAGTCAAGCGCGGCTGGTCCGGGGGAACTAGATCAAACAAACAGCACAAAGTCACTGAGCACATTTCACACTGGAACCAGAGCCAGACATCTGCACCTTTATAGGGTTAATTTCAAATACAAGTCCCGTGCCCACGGACACCTTTGTGCACTGAGCCCCGTGTGCCCAGGGATGGCCCTCTATCCTTTCATCCTGTTGGGAAGAGACATGGAGCTTCCCAGCTTCATCACAGTGTGGAGAAAAAAATCTAATGGTTGGATCTTTGAGGTTCAGAATTTGGAGGCAGTTTACAAGGCGTTCAGCAAAACTGAACAGAGAGGGAAATTTTTGCATGGGAGTTTTTTTAATTCAATGTTTCAGACATCCCCTGGCAACCCAAACAACAGCCTTGGTTTAATGCACAAGAGCGGAGAGCAAGATGGTCCTGGAACAGAAAACAAAACAATCCCGTCTCACCTCCCTGCTCCAGAATGAGTGAAAAGCAAAGTGTAACAACAGCATCACTAGCAACAGGTCAACCAGACCCCACCCTCCCAGTGCACACAACTTCATGGCTTCATTTGCATCGACACAGGGAAGGAAACGCCTGGGACTCAGACACTGAGCTGCTTCTGCTCTCACAGAGGCATCACACGGATGTAACTCCATAGACTCTGGGGGGCTCGGCTGGATGGACACACCAGGCAATGAGAGACCAGAACCAGTCCAATCGGTACATTGATGGTGTGGGCACTTTCACAGGGTGAAGCAGAGTTCGGATGGGCTTGTGGAAAGCGATTCTCAGGCCCACGGACAAAACTCATTTAATTGTACAACAAAACTTGACTCATGAGAAAGTGCGATTGGCTTCGGGCAACATTAGTTTATATAAAAGGGAAGGCTGCCCCATCGGGGAACTGAAACAACTGCATGTGACTTAAGTGGCCCATCACAGAGCTCCAACAACCAATTCCAAGCTCTGATGAGCTGAATGAACAACCCCAGTGGCCGAGATGCGGCAGCAGAAAATCTCTGTCCAGCCATTTCCAGCAACAAGCAGATTTGTAATGATGGGCAAAGGCAGAGCCGTGCCGAGCACGCCAGGGTGGCACAGCCCTTACCTTGCACCAGCAGGTTGATGATGATGGTATCAAAGCCCCAGGTGTTGGTGGCGGTGCAGGTGTAATACCCAGAATCCTCTGCTTTCACCGAGCGCAGGACCAGTGTGCCATTGGCCTGGATCAGCCGGTGCCCATCCACTGCCACCGGGATGGCAGAATCCTCGCTGCAAGGAACAAGAAATGCCAGCAACTCATCAGCATAAATCTCTACTCGCGCATCCCAGCAGCAAGCAGCTCCCAGCGCTTAGATGGGGCTCCAGAGCGTGTTGCTCAGATGGCGTTTAGCGCTGCCCGGCCGCTCTTCCATTCCACAGGCCAACGGCCAGGCAGCGCCCCCAAACAAAAGGTCAGCTCCTCCAGGGACAAGGACCTTGGGAGCTTTTCCCTTTTGCCACCTCCCTGCCACAGGATCAGGGCTCCTCCCGAGAGGCTGCACGGTGGGGAAAAGGTAGGCTTTAGTTACCTGTCCTTGGTCCATTTAATGGCAGGAGCCGGCTCCCCAACTGAATTGCACGGCAGCCTCACGTCCTTCATCCACGGAGTGGTGACGGTGCCGCCGAAGGAAATGATCTTGGCTGGGGCTGTGGGGGGAAGGGAACGTCAGTCTGGCTGGACGAGCCACGCACACAGAGCCTTCCTATCCCACCAGTGCAGACCCCACCCTGCTGCACCAGGGGCTGAGATTCACCACCTTTGTCGATGCCGCAGAACCTGCTCCAAGCCATCGGGCAGACGGAGTAGCCGGCGCATCGCGAGGTGCTGGCTATGGTGAGTCCTGGAGACGAGGGGCCAACCCAGAGCCAGCACCAGGGCACGTGTCAAACCCAAGCCTGGATCCAGAGTGTGCAGTGGGACCCCCAGCCTCTACACTGAGCCCAATCTAAATGCCAGATGACCTTGCCCCTTCCCACAGGACTCTGTTACCCAGAGAGAGACCCAGCTCCCCTCCAATCAGCCCCACTGCCCCCCGCCCCACCCCACTCCACAGGCCCTGCCGCACCTTTCCCAGCAGGCTCAATGGTGACCTTTTCACTGATGTTGCCACGTCCCGCCGAGGTCACGGCCGCCACCCACAGCATGTACTGCTGCCCGCGGTTGAGGTGGGCGATGCGGTAGAAGAGTTGCTCGGGGCTGGTTTCATACTCGCTGGGGGCCTGGCGGGGGGAAGGAGGGGACACAACTGGTTAATCAGGACAAGGTGAACCCCCTTTCATGCACCTCTTCCTGCCCAGGCTTTGATGCAGCCACCAACACCGCCCCCCTCACTTCCCCCCCGCCCCAGTACAGCCATACTAGTCATAGCAACAGTCTGAGCAGCCTAACCCCTGCTCGGACAAGTCCTGGCTTTAAGGGACCACCCCAGATTATCCTTGTGTGAGGCCACCATCTTGGGTGACCCCAACGATCAGACAGGGACCCACAGAGATAAACACTGGAGCTTTTGCTAATGAGCAGACTCCACTGCTGGGGCAGACGAACCCACAGAGATCGGGCACAGAGGGACAACCTGTAACACACCTACATTTAGGGAGTGGGCAGGCAGGCACTCCAGGCAGGGCTATTTGCCAGGGGTGAGGGCTCTGGCTGGGAGTGAGGGCTGTAGGGTGGAGCTGGGGCTGAGGGGTTTGGGGTGTGGGAGGGGCTCAGGGCTGGGGCAGAGGGTTGGGATGTGGGGGTGAGGGATGTGGGGTGGGGCCAGGGATGAGGGGTTCAGGAGGGGGCTCAGGGCTGGGGCAGAGGGTTGGGATGCGGGGAGGGGGGAGGGAGGAGGGCTCTGGGGTAGGTCCGGGGATGAGGAGTTTGGGGTACAGGCAGGCTGCCCAGGGGCTGGGGCCAGAGGACTCCCCCCAGCCCTCTCCCTGCCGGCAGCAGCTAGTTCCGGGGAAGGGGCCTCTCTCCCCCTTGTCGGCAGCAGGGAGCTCCAGGCCGAGGGAGAGGCCCACAGCAGCCCCCTGCAAGCCCCAACTTGCTCCCCTCCCAGTTCCCACCCCCCACCTCTCTCCTCTCCAGGTCCCTGCCACGTGGCCCTTTAAAGCTGCTGCACGGCTAGTTATAGTGAGCTGCGAAGCCGCGCAGCTTGGAGGGAACTTAGCGCACTGAGGGTCGATGGGAGCCGCCACTGGCTCGCGGGCCTTGCAATGCAGAACACTGATTTATTACCGGAATTATCGTAGCAAATGGCCCATGACCCCATTGTGCTAGGCGCTGTATGCACAGGGAATAAAGAGACAGTCCCTGCCCGTGCCCTAGTCTATGCCATCTCTAACATTAACAACTCCTGGCTAATGTCCCATGTAAGGGACAGCCCCAAATCCCTGCCTTTAAATCTCCTCTGAACAACCCGGGGATAGCAACACTTGCTTCTCCAGCCCCATGACGCACCCAAACCACCCTGTAGTTCAGTTAACAGCACAGCTGCAGGGGCTGGGGGCGCTGCCCTCACAGGTGTTCCCCTTACCTTGCGCTCTGATGGGCTGGGAGCACAGAGCGCAGTTTGGATGGGAGCAGGGCAGCAGCAGCTGCTTCTGGGGACTTCCAATAAAAGTCAACGTTCAGTGGTCCAGCGCCTCTCCCCATTGTCTGTATATGTCCCCAAGGAGGGAGGATTATAGCAGGCAGGAGAGACACGGGAAGGTGGGTGTGGTCGACCTCCGGAAACACACCAGAGGAAACGCTGGTATATTTCAGCAGACTCATGATTTTTATATAAAGGGAAGCTAGCAAAATCTGCAACCCCCCCACCACCACATCCCCTTCCTCTGCCGAGGGTCCATCAGCCTGAGGAGGTAGAAGGGTAGAGATGAGAGAGCCACCCCCCGCCCTCACAATCACTGGAGAGGCCAGGTACACTCAGAGCAGCTCGCTCGCTCTGTGTTGCTTTGCTTGGCTCTAGTTTCTGAAAGCTCATTCAGCGTCGTTTGGCATTTCTCAATGCCAGTGCAAACTGGCTGGTGTCGTCATTTCTCCAGGGAGCCCAGTTCCGAGGTTCAGGAGCAGATGGCGGCATCGGTGTGATGTGTTCCAGCGATATCGCACTTCTGAGCGTCCACGATCCCTCCTGCCCATCTACAGCAGGAGCAGGGCAGGCTGGGAGGGCAGGAGCCCATGATGGCCCGATGAAAAAAACCCCAACAATTTGCTTTGTGGCTGCTCAGTGTGAAAAAATGCAACAACACACTCACCTCATCCAGCCCAAAATTCAATATCAAAAATACTGACGCCATGTACTGGCTCCCCACACCTCCCACACTCAATTCTTCGTCTCCCTCCCACTGGCTGTGCTGCACAGGGCCCTTCCTCACTCACCTCTCTGCAGAGCGTGCAAAGATGCTGGAGCCCAGAGACAGGTTTATTTCCAATAAAGAAATGCATAAAGTCACCCCACCCCTAAACCCACTCCACTCTCATAACGAGCTACCCCAGTGCAACCATTAACTGCCTCATTCGCATTTAGGACTATCCCTGCTCCCGCACCCTTTGGACATCCAAAAGACCAGAGAAGAAAAACTCAGTGCCAAACCAGGTTTCCACTTGTTCTCTCCCACGCAACAGACCGTTGGAAAGGAAATCAACAGAGCAACATAGCAACCACAGGACTCGCTGTTGCACACAAGAGAACCATTTGGTAGCAGCAACTTCCAGGAATTGAGGGCACTAAAGAATTGAGGACAATCTGTGGCAAGAGGCATTCCTGATCTTGCGGGAAGGGAGGAGGAGAGAAGAGATGGGGAGTTGCTCTTGTTACTAGTAGCAGTACTATGGTGCACCGAGCAGCTCCGACCGAGATCAGGGCCCACTGGGCTAGGTGCTGTAGAGTAAGAGGGAATCACTGCCCCAAAGAGCTTACAGTCTAAATAGACAAGACAGACCAAGGGTGGGAATGGGACGAACACAGGGACAGAGCGGGTATTCGAGAGCAAGGCTCCTGACTCCCAGAGCAGTGCCTTATCTACCGGGCCACACTGTCTCCCTCTCCAATTCTTCCCTGAGGGAGGGCTTGGAGAAGAGCAGAATCACTTTTGTAGGCAGCCCCTGGCACTAAGGATGCATGAACCACCAGAAGGGTGACAAACTATGGCTGGACTAGGGGTAACAGAGATCCTTGATGAGGAGCCTCATGGAACGCAGCGGCTGTTATCCTGTGCTCAGACAATGCAGCCAACGCGTTACAGCCGCTGCTCCCGGCAGTGATAACAGGGAGAACTTACAGGAAATCTGGCGTGCAGAGGCTCCAAGAGATCTATAGCCACATGCAATGTTAGTCTTGGTCACCAATGAACCCCCAGGCACTAACACTCAGGCCCCCCGCTTCACAAAAACTACACGCCGCTGACACTGGAGCTCAACGAGAATCTCTGGCTTTTACATCGCTAGGGACGTTTCTCCCATTTGTGGGTGAGGCAGATGAGGGCAGAGGCACATACACACACGACCACGTGCAATGGATACAAAAGCCATTGACTCTGGAGCAGTGAACCTCCAGAAAAGCCCCCTAATGAACAGGGACTGTGTAACGGAGCAAAGACTCACCAGCGCAGTGCCTCCTGCTGGTCGTCTTGGGAATTAGCTCAACTCCAGCTCCGGAGCACCCTCTGCAGGCTGGTGTCTCGCCTGCCACTGGCCCCGTGTCCCTCCCAGAACCCGGTGCCCTTTACCTCGGGGTTCTGCCCCAGCAGTACCCCCACGCTCTGGGTCTCCCCTTCCAGGACAACCCCCAACCCTTTAAACCCACCTTGCCTCAGTGGCTACTGCCAGTCGTTATCTAGCCCCCGCTCGCTGGGACAGACGCAGTCTGTAATGGCCATTCATCGTTGGCAAGGGGCTAGGACCTGCTGCCTTGGCCTATTCCCAGGCTGTATCTCTGCAGCCCCAGTACCCCTGTAGGCCTTCACTAAGGCCTGCAGCCTGGGGTTTTTACCAGCTCCCTTGCCCTTTTCCCCAACAGTGCTGTGCTTCGGTACCTTGTTCCCAGGCAGCCCAGCCAGCCCTGCCCACTCCAGGGCTAGAGAGAGACTCCTACAGCTCCTGGCCCATAGCCCTCTTATCAGGGCCAGCTGTGCCTGCCTCCCCAATCAGCCTAACTTGGCTGCTTTTAACCCCTGTTCTCCAGGAGTGGGGCAGCCGCCCCACTACAGACTGGGACAGACTTCCTGAAACCAGAGGGGGCTGAGTGCCAAGCTGGGATATAAGGCACCTTCTAGGGCCATTGCTCCTCATCATCACGCCACCTTAGGGACATGGAAACGCTGCTCTCCCAACTGTGAAACAACCCGGAGCCCATCATCGACATGTTGTTTGTCTGGTATGCCACTCACAGGGGAAGGGATGGGCCGTGAGGGAGAGGGAATTCAACAATTAATTTTCTAGTCTATGGGATGGATATTTTGTTTAAATATATATATTATATATATATATATACATACACATACACACACACACATACAGACCCACATACATAAAAACACTTATGTGTGCATGTGTATAAACACACACACACACACACACACACACACACTGATACTTGACACACACACTATTCATTCCATAGAATAGAGACTTAATCATGCATACACATATTTACGTGTGTGTGTGTGTACACATACATAACACACACAATATATTGTGTATATATGTTACGATATATGTAAATATATCCAATATATAGATATACATATATAAATATTACATTGTATACATAATTTTTTAACCAAATGACAGTTTTGACATTATGCCAAGAAAACAATATCGGATCCCAGCGGTTTTACCAGTTGCTTTGATGAAAAGATTATGTTGCCCTGGAAACCAGAGGCTCAGATATTGAAATGAATTTGAGAAGGAGCTTTTGATAAGCACTAGTTTACAGACCTCCTGTCAACCTCTCCCCTCATGAAGACGGGATGGGACCCTGTTTAATTTTTATTTTAATTTCGGTCAGCTGCTGGTAAGAGAAATGTCTCGTAAATTTGCCCTTTTGAAATCCGTGCAGGGACGAGGGGTGCGATGGGTGATGGAAGGTAATAAACAGATAGGGAGATTATGATCCAATGCAAATTGTACACACATTTATTTGCACAAACCCCTCCGTAACAGGAGTGTGAGTACCTGCACCGTGTGTGGAGCTGAATCAAATCGACCGTCATCCACACCACTTGGCTCTATTATTAATATTTTTTCCCTCTCCCCGGCTCTATGCAGCAGCAACACCCAGTTCTGGGTCCTGCTGCTGTGAATCCCGCTCCAGCAGGAGCAGCTGCTTTGTTTTAGACCCTTTGCTTTTCCTTCCCCCTCCCCCGGCCAAGTAGAAATGGCATCAGTCTAGAAACCAGTCTACACCTGCCCCATGGAAATGGGGACACGAGCCCTCACCTTCTCCTAGGAAGTGGCAGAAGATCAGCTGCCACAACTGGACACAGCCTGGGTGCTGGGAGGGGCCAAATGGGCATGTGCTTGCAATGCAATAGAGAAGGCTGGGCAAGCTGGGGCTGGTACATCATGGAGCAGGGATCGCCACTCTGTGCCCGAACCTCCATACTGCAGAGCACCCAGAACCAGAGAGTGACCAGCCGAGGAGATTCAGAGCAGAACAATAACGGTGCAGGGACAGAGGGAGCCCACAAAGAGAGAGAGGGGAAGGGCCAAGGCCGAAGTGTCCAGGGCTCAGGACCTAAACTCTAGCACCCGTATAAAAGCAGCCTGAGGTCCTGACGGGATGCAGCGGCCTGAGTCTACTGGCTGCTCGGCACCTGGACAAACCAGGCCACTGACATCTAGGCACTGGGCTTGCGGCTCCCAAATTCAGACAATTTGCTTAAGGCTGGGATTTCCCAAGGGAGGCAGGCGCCCAGCCAGCGCCTATTGAAATCGTATGGGATTTGGGCACCAATTTGCCTCGGCTCCTTTGGGAATCCCAGCTGGAGTGGATCCCCAGGACACAATTTGGCTAAAATACAGTGAGGGGTGTGTAGGGAGAGACACGAGAGCTGTGCGCACACAGCGACGCCTTCCTTAACGGAGAGCAGGGCAGACGAAGATCAGCTGCTTAGTCGAGCTGGGTCTTCTGAAAGGTGCAGGCGACCCCGCCTCTGTGCACCAGGGGATACTCCTCTGTAGTGCTCCAGGGGCTTGTCTACTTGGGGAGTTATTCCTGATTCACATCGTGTGGATTCTCTTATTCCAGAATAAGAGTGCTCACACAAGCGGTTAATCAGGAATAGCTAGTCTGCTTTAAACTCACACTTAATCCAAACCAACTTCCTGTGTAGACAAACCCTGACAGGGAGGATGGCTAGTTTAGGAGACTTCCTGTGCAGGCTTCCCTTTGTCTGAAGAGGGCTGACTGTCGGGAGGAAGAGGAGTGGGTGTAACTAGGAGCAAGGGATGAAGCTGAGCAAAGGAAATTGTATACAACCGTGTCCCCTAGGGAAGTTCCCAGGTCTTGGACACCGAGAGAGAGGATGGAGAAACCCACGGCCTGCACACAGCGAGAACCAATCCCACACTGACGCAGTAGGATGGACCCCATGGGACCAGCTGGGCTATCTCCTCTGATTTCTGAGGTGCGGTATCGAGTTGTTTTGCTTTCAGTGGGATATTTTCACACTGCCTGACACGGCCTCCCTGACACACACCTGCAGCTGGAACATCGCTCAGATAT
This sequence comes from Malaclemys terrapin pileata, assembly GCF_027887155.1. Classification (NCBI taxonomy): domain Eukaryota; kingdom Metazoa; phylum Chordata; order Testudines; family Emydidae; genus Malaclemys; species Malaclemys terrapin. The sequence continues at coordinate 33,633,828 of NC_071519.1, forward strand.
TTACTCCAACGAGGTTTGTAAACAACAGAACATGAAAATCTATAAAACATGAATCCACTAAGCAGCTTGTTTTAGACAGAGTCAGGCATGGTAGATGAAGTGGAAGTGTCTGCAGGTAGCACAGACCTGGGGCGCATTGATACCAGACGCAAGGAGCCTGAATCTTCCACAGGCCAGGCTCCTTGGAAATGTCAGGGCAGATGTACGGGGGCAGGACAGATTCCTCCATTTTCCCCTTACACTAGATGTGATCCGGGATCCCAGCTCAGTTCTTTAAAGATTCCCCCTCTCACTCCTGGAGTTGGTCTATTCCTTTACAACTTGATACTACTAGTTTAAGAGAAGCTCCCTCCACCTACATGGCCTGCAGCCAGGGAGCTGTGCAATGGAAGAGGAAGGGCAGCCCCATCAAACAGTCTGGGCTTCTCGCCTCTAGAAGTAGGAATTCAAGTGAGTTCACGTTGGGGAAGGAGCTGAGGGTGAGTGATTTCTGTAGGGGGAGGGCGTCCTTCAGCTCTGCCCATTTCAGAATAACTAGCAGCCTGTGGAGCGGAGAGTCAGAACTGGGGTACCAGGGGCTGCTGGGGATCAGGACTCTGGGGCACCAGCAGAGCTTGGGAGGGAGGAACAGTGTTCTCTGGAATAATGGGGATGCTGCAGGTCAGGGCTGATGGGCAGCTCATGCAGCCCTTGTCTGCGTGTGCCTGGCTCTCCGCTCAGCCTCACAGTCTTACCGAGGACTAACATTCACCCCCGCAAATGTGTGTGCTATCTTGCGCTCTCTCACACACGTGCGCTGGCCCCTTTCTTTCTGCCCACAAGTTTCCTGCAACAAGACATGGGCTCCTGGCAAGCTCTAAACACAAGAAATGCTGTTGCACGGGACACCAGGGCCTGTTTGTTGAAGACATCACCTAAGTAGAACAAACAAAAGACTGCCTCCGCTCTGGAGAATTCCCCAGGACCGGATAAATCCCCCATCCAGAAACTGTGCCAGGAGGGGCTCAGTGCCTGCAGGCTGCACTGACTGGGGACCGTACAGGAGACATCTTAAAATGTATCTCGTGACTTGGTTGCTTTTTAAAAGCACAAGTGATCCCTGACACCAGTGCTGAGTTTACACCCATAAACCACTGACACCACAGCAATAAATGTACAAGTGGAGGGGTGTCTAAGACAGAAACCATCTGTGGGGCATTCAGAACATCCACCAATGCTCAAGAAATACACTGATCCATCGTAAAAACAACTGATTCGCTTTAATACGCAGGGCAGTGGGCTTCTGCTATCACTGCTAAGAGGTGCCTTTAGATTAGAGCATCAGGAATGCATAGGGCCAGATGAGCCAGAGGCAATACATGCAAAATGCTAGACAAACGTTATGTCCCCTTCCTCGGGATGGCCCATGCAGAGGATAACAGCCCACTACTCCTATCTGCGAACAGTTACTTGTTTAGGTCGAGTGGCAGGGACTTGTGTCCTGGGTTTGACTCGAGTGGAACAGGTTGTTAAATAAACAAGGGGTGACAGCTAGGAGTTTGAGAAGGCGCCCAGGCTTTCCCACCTGCATTTCCATTTGACCCATTAGCTCACGTAGCTGAGGGGCCCCCAGGTGCTTTCTGACCCCTTGAGCACTGAGCTGAAAGTTTCCCAGCTCCCTCCTACGGCAAGCCCAGTGTGCCCGTTTACCACATCCGGTGCCAGGCTGCTAGGCAGCCCAAGGTGGCTCTGCTAGCTGGGGGTGCATATTGGGGGTGGGGGGCCAGGGTGTTTTCATGCATGCCCTCCAGGGATGCATGCAGTCTCCTCTGCGCGGAAAAGTTAATTCCTCACTGCCAAGCACCCACCCAATCACCCATGCTCCCTTGTGTCCTACTTACCGGCTGTCCGGACCCGGGACTGGAGCAGAAGATGGTGTACTTCCGGATGATCCCGTTCGGCTTAGCTGGGGAAAGCCAGGACACGACCACGCTGCTGGCAGAAGACGGGACGGCTTTTATCCCGGCGGGGGGGCCTGGGACTGAGCAAGAGACAATTCATTTTAGACCCAGCAGCTTCAGCAAAGCCGGCTAGATCCACCATGACCTCCCAAGCAGGGCGCTGATTCCTCCTCCCCGTGAGGGGAAAGGCCAGACCGCTCTTCCTGCACGCCCAGTGTCCGCAGGCATTCACATCATTTGAGGTCTTGTTCTAAGAGGAATTCCTTATAACCAGGAATGCCACAATTCTAGCAGGCATCAATGCTGTGGAATCCTGCCCTGGCTTGGTGCTGGAGGCAGATGCTATATTGGCACAGGACCACTTTGGCTGCACAAAATGGAGGAAAGCTATTCTGGAGGCTGCATGTAGCGTACCTCCCCTGCTGCAGGGCTGAGCCTTTCACCCTCCCATGCCAGGGAGGGAAGATGCTGAGTCAGCCAGAGGGGCAAAGGAAACAAGTCCAGTGGTGGACAATCCGTCCTACTTTTCATTTGGGGTTCAGCGCTTGGCTGGGGAAGTGGGAAGCACCTGTGCTGGGGCTTTCACAGAACCAAACACATGTGGGGCTGGAAGGGAGCTTGATAGGTCATCTAGTCCTTCCCCTGCGCTGAGGCAGGACCAAGGAAACCCAGACCATCCCCGACAGGTGCTTGTCTGACCTGTTCTTAAAAACCTCCAATGATGGGGATTCCACAACCTCCCTTGGGAGCCTGGTCCAGAGCTTAACTAGCCTTAGAGTTAGAAAAGTTTTCCTAATCTCTTACCTATATCTCCCTTGCTGCAGATTAAGCCCATTATTTCTTGCTCTGCCTTCAGTGGCAATGGAGAACAATTGATCACTGCCCTCTTTATAACAGCCCCTTAACAGGTTTGAAGACTGTAATCAGGTCCCACCTCAGGCTTCTTTGCCCAAGTCTAAACATGCCCAGTTTTTTTAACCTTTCCTCACAGGTCAGGTTTTCTAAACATTTTATCATCTTTGTTGCTCTCCTCTCCTTCATGCCAGTGTTCAGCCCAGACCAAGACTCAAGCCCTTAAATGGTAGGTGTGGTTCAAACACATCATTATTGCTGGTGCCCTCCCGCAGCACAAGAGGCATCCGGGCTGTGCTGCCCGACGGTTTTGCTGTCTAGCGTTGTGAGGATTCTAAGGCCTCACGTTAAAACCTATTTCCACAGGGGTCATTCCGAGGCGGGATCACTGCCGCCCACAACGCACAATCGTGCTACAGCTTCTCTTGTGCTCATTTCTACCACACTGCGCAGTTGAAATACCCCTGAAATACGGGCTGTACATTGTGGCCCCACAAAGCCCCCCCTCCCACCCCGGCACCATGCAATGCAAGGACACATTACTGTGCCTAACACCTGTCATACCAGGATCTCAAAGCACTTTCTAAACATCAACTAGTCCCCCTCACACACTGGTAATGCGAAATGCTTATCCTGGTTTGCAGAGGGGCGGATAGGACACAGAGTGAGCCGGCAGCTGGGATTCTTGGGCTGGAGTCACTAGACCATGCTGCCCCATGGCCAGGAGCAGGGACAGCAAAGGCTGCCCACTCCTGCGTCCCTCCCTGCAGCCTTTTGTCTGCAGGATTCAGGGTCTATTCATGTGCAGGCATCAGCCTGTTAGGAGACCACATCTAACAGTGTACCCACATCTAACTGAAGGCAGCACCTGCCTCTTGCCAAGCCGGACGCAGGAGGGTTAATTCCAGCTCACGCTCATATTTAGAAGCCGTGATTGGCTTTTAATGTCTGTCTCCTTAATCCACTAACATGCCCGACTGGCTTATCCTTACGCTACCCTAATGTGCCTTCCCAGCATCTGGTGCTTTCCAAAGACAGGCAGCTGAGGGGCTCAGGGCCCCTGTCTCCTATTCCCAGCCCAAGGACAGCACAGAGCCAGGAAAACACTCAAACTCGTTAATGGAATTAAAGTAGGCCAGGCAGACAGTGTAAATATTTAAATAACCAGAGCTTTTTAAAAAAGTGTTTATTTCACCAAGTGCTGATGGGTTTGGCAGCAGGGGCTGGGCTTGGGATATTTTTACTGCACTGACTGTTTCTTCTGCTTCCAAGTCTCCTCCACAACCCAAAGCACAGATCTCTCCAGACCGCACCCAAATGCCCTGGGGGGTGGGGGACGACTGGCACAAGCAGGTAGGGAAATGAGCTGGAAAAATAATGATCTAACCTCTGCACCCTGCTCTTCCTAAAGACCTAAATATCCATCTCTGTGGCCCTGGGAATTCACACGCTGCTCACTCCCATGGTGTCTGAGCGCACCCCAGACTGGCTGACATTGAGGATGATCCTGCCGCACAGCCAGCCCCCCCAGCCCCCTTGCAAGGATGCTGCCTTGGGAGATAGCTCCATACAGGGAGTTCCCAGAGCGTGCAAGCTGATCATCTCATTCCGCTCCCAGAGCCCTGGTGCAGAGGGGCAGCTCGGCTGCACTGTGCTGGGGTTGATGCCAACAAGGGCACGTGCAGCCCCAGCACAAACAGAAGGCAGAAACTTTGGACCCAAGAGACGTTCGTCCCTGGCTGGGATTGATCCTCTTCTGGGCCTGGGAACTTCAAAGAACCATCACAATGGCCCCATCTCCCGAGAGACAGGAGCTCCCCCACAAACTCCCTAACTCCCCAGGCCCCTTGGTGTGGAGGCTGTTATCCCCAAATGCGTTCCAACCCTACGCAAAGAGCACCGCTGAAATGCAGCCACATCTGGGGGTCAGGGTGACAGCTGACCGGCTAAGCAGCAGATTGTAGAACAGGGAAGGCTGGGGGAAGGGATATTTCTCTAAGGACTTCCAAGAAAAACCCCATCCTCTTGCAGAAAGAGCAGCAGGACCTGCCAGAGATGGTCTCTAAGGACTCACCTGGAAGCCCCACACAGAATACTGTACCGTGTATGGAGCTCAGCTTCTCCAGCTATCTGCCGCCAATAGCAGGCTCACTGGAAATAGCTACAACAGGGAGCTTAGAGGCCATCATAAAGTGAAGGGCTGGGCCCATGTTGTCATTTACCAAAGAGTCCTGGAGAGTTCACACCAGGTGGTCCAGTCCCCACAGCCATCCCCTCCTGCATTCCATGGCTCTCAGTGTGGCAGTGAGGATCATATGCATACAAAAGAGCCATGCCTGGGCAAAGCAGCTAACTTTGGGCCCATTCCTGCTCCAGCTGGACTCAGCAGCAAAGCTCCAATTGGTTTCAATGGCAGCAGGATCAGACCCGGTGGATTCACCCCCAACCCCCGCACCCCCCAACCCTCCAGGTACAGCCTTTCTCCGCTGACATTCCTTAGCCAAAATCCGCTCCTGCCCATGTTTTTAGACTAGAAATGTCTCCTACAACAGCACTTTAATGTACACTAATGTAGGAAACTGCACTGCCTGGCTTCCTGCCCCTCAGTCATCTAGGCCCTAACATTCAGAGCTGAGCTACATTTCAAATATATTGATTTCAGTTACAACACAGAATGCAAAGTGTACAGTGCTCACCTTATATTACTTTTGATTACAAATATTCGCACTGTAAACAGATAAACAAAAGAAACTATTTTTCAATTCACCTCATACAAGTACTGTAGTGCAATTTCTTTATCGTGAAAGTGCAACTTACAAATGTAGATTTTTTTTTTTTAACGTAACTGCACAAAACAATGTAAAATTTTAGAGCCTACAAGTCAAAGCATGAAAGGCCATGCAAACATTTAGCATATCTGGCATGTAAATACCTTGCAATACCAGCTACAACAGTGCCATATGAACGTCAGTTCTCACTTTCAGGTGACATTGTAAAGAAGAAGCAGGCAGCATTATCTCCCGTAAATGTAAACAAACTTGTTTGTCTAGAGTTTCGCTGAACAAGAAGTAGGACTGAATGGACTGAAATTAATCTAGTTAATTTGTTTTGCGTTAATCGCTTGCGTTAACTGAGACTAATCGACAGCCGTAGTCCTAAGCGTGGCACATGATCTGGTCCAAAAGGTGAATGTAGCTGAGCAATATCCCCAACAATGCAATCCCTTTCCAAAAGGGGAACTACACAAACAGGAGGCTCGTTAGCTGGCAATAAAAAGGATCAGTCACCGGGTGAAGTGCCTGCATGCTGCGTGGAAATTCTTTAAAAGGTTCATGAATGTTGGGTTGGGCGGCTGAGCGAGTAAGCAAGCAAGCGGCTGGAGGCAGTGATCCAGCCTGTCTCTGCTTCATCTCTGCTGGCCGGGAGAGACCTGGAGATGAGTCCAGCTGACAGGGTGGGAGGTGCTAGGAGGGAAAGTCCAGAGGTGGCTAGCACTGACTGGGCAGGTGGTGCTAGGTGGGAGAAGCCTGGAGGTGGATCCATCTGACAGGGCAGGAGGCTCTGAGTGGGAAAATCACTGAGGCTGCTCGTGTTGACTGAGTAGGAGGTGTTGGGAGGGAAATTAGAGAGGTGGGTCGAGCTCACAGTACGAGAGGTGCTGGGCAGGAAAGGTCACAGAGGTGGCTGGTGCTGACTGGGTAGGAGATTTTGGGAGGGAAAGCCCAGAGATGGGTTGCACAGACTGGGCAGGAGCGCTGAGTGGGAAAATCACCGAGATACCTCATGCTGACAGGGCAGGAGGTGCTGGGTCAGAAACCACAGAAGCTGACCTGAGGTACTGACTAGGAGGTACTGGGAAGGTAACACTGTAGAAAATACCCTTACTGGGGAAGAGATGTGGAAAGGAAAGGGAACAGAGTCTACTGATCTGACAAATAGTACTGGGTAGCAAAATCCTAAAGAAGCTTCCACTCACGAGAAAAATGGTACTAAGTGGCAAATATGTGTGCAGGCTTGATCTTAGCCAGAAAAAGACGCTAAGCAGGAAACCTCAGTCAGTTTGTGCTGACTAGGAAGAAGGTGCTGAGTTCTCGTGGAGGCTCTCCTAACCTCTGCACCACACAAGTGCTGAAAAGTAGGAATGAGGGTAATTTCCAGGGGGGGCGAGTACCTTGCAATCGTGCTGTCTACTGAGCCACACCTAACCCGCTTCACCTCTCTCTTTCTAGCAACTCAAAGGACAAAATGGACAAGACGACACAAGCACCAAAGAAACTGCAGGAAAAGGGAAGAAAAAGCCACGGCCAACGGCTGCACACACCGCACACACAGCACACACCGCACCCCTGTACCGAGGGATCGGGATCGACACTTCTCCGCACACGCTTAATCTCCCTTGAGGTGCCCGGTAAAAGGACCTCCCTGTAAACAGGGACCAAGGTCCATTCCTCGCCAACCAAAATGCTTTATGGGTCCCTTCCACAGTGGAGGCTGAGCGACCCCCCTTTAAGAAGGGTTGAGGTCTCTGTGGGTTTGGGCTCCTTAGGACCTAGCCTTTCAAATGCCCTGTGCCATTGACCTCTCCCTGTAAGAAGGGTGCAGGTCTCCCCTTTCTAGCTCGTCTTGGGCCATTGGCACTCGCGGGGCAAAGAGACCACCCACTTCTGAGGGAACGGAGGTCTCTCCTTTTCTGCGCTTTTCGCTCTGGCCCATTGGAACGCCCCCGGCTTAGGGACCACCCTGTAAGGAGGGTTTGGGTCTCCTTTGCCATGCTAATTAAGCCACAGGTCACTTTAACACGCCAGGCTAAATGACTGCCCTGTAAGCAGGGTGTAAGGTCTTATCCCTCGCACGCTTAAACCAGGGGAGCCTCTTGGTGCCTGCGGCTGAGCGACCCCCCTTTAAGAAGGGTTGAGGTTCTGTTTCTCTTAGTCACAGTAAATTCCCACAGAATGATTTCTACTTGGCTTTTTTGAGATTTGAAGTGAAATCTTACTTGGGACCTATCCCGCTCCGATGGAACATGGTGTGGCGAAGGGGCGTCTGATAGGGGTGCTGCAGGTCATAACCGTAGACCTTTGTACTCAATCCTCGGAAAGCTTTTGTTTCTGCTTGTCCTACTCTGAAATTCCCAGTGGTCCTTTGTGTCCAATGGGACTCAGGAAAATGCCTGGTGAACTCAGTGCTCCCATTGACATTTTCAAGAAGGGCGGTGCTCTCCCCAGCTCTGTGGTAGCCTTGTGGTAGGTTTTGCCAGATTAATGCTTTCCTGCATGGCCCTGTTTAGTGGAAGACTAAGGAGAGATGCTGCTAAATGCCAGGTTTTTTGACATTTTTAAGTAGCAGTGGAGAAAGGAAAGGTAATGATGGTGAGCGCTCGTTTGTGGCTTCGGGAAAGAGCCTTTAGACACGTCTTGGGTCAAGGAAAATATCCAGAGCCTGCCTGCAATACAGACAGGAATAGAAGAGCAAGGACTTCAGGGCTAGTGTTCTCAGCATCACCACATCAACCTCACTGCTTTGGAGCATCAGCACTGCCATCCTGAAATGCTTCTGCTTCTGCCCGAGTATCTCCTCCAGCCCCACCTCCCTGTTCCTCACGCAGCCAAGAGCCCGTCTCCCTCTCTGCTCTCCCCAAGTTGCAGTTACCGAGGTGCCCCGTCCAATGTGTGCTCACAGCTGTGCATCCCCCATCCCCCTTCCTTGCCTTGCTCCCCTTTCCAAGTATTAATACTTCCCTCCCCACTATGATTTGCTGGCAGACGTCACCCCGCTGCTCTGCCCGTCCCTCCTTCTGTCTCACCCAAGCACTCTGGCAGATTCCCTTCTGATGCTGCCAGGGCACCAGGTCTGAAGCTGGCGGGCGATCAGGTAGAAAAATGGCTATGCCAGTTTTTGATTCACTGCACCGGTGAGTGTTGCCCTGACCCCACTTGCTGGCTGTGTGAGCAGCATCCAGGACGACCCGCCCCAAACAACACACATGGGGGCGCTCTGTAATTCGCCTGCCTGCAAGTCAGGGGCCCAGGAACTTTGAGAGAGCTTGAAGAGGGAGAGGGCAGCCGCAGAGGCACTAAGCAGAGGCCAGCGAAACAATTCATTCTTGCATAAGGAAGTGCTTCAGTCTCACAGCATCATCTAAATGAGGCACATTTGGCAGCAAGGCTGGAGCTGACTGGGGACGAGCTGAGGAAGTGGCACTAACTCCACCCAGCGCCTGTCCTGGAGCCAAGGGCAGCAGCCAGGCCAGCCAGCAGGTCTGGGATTCCGGGGTGTCCCGTCTTTACTGGCCCAGCCGATAATGGAGTCCTTCCCCACCCTGAAGATGACGCAGTTTGGGCTTTGCCGAAAGGCCGCAAAGCAGCAGCTATGTTGGAAGGTGACTGGCTGGGGGAAGGCTCTCTCCATCAGTCTCAGGGATGGGAAAATTCCTGTCAATGTAGGGCCAAACTCTCATCTCACCCAGCGTAAAGCTGCAGTAACTCCACTGACTTTCTGGGAGCAAATGGGAGAGCACTGTGCCCTTTTTCCACAGAGCTCTCACCTCTATGTGTATCCCACCCGTCCCTCGTTAGAATTGCAGGCTGGGCAGCATCCCATCTCCAGTGGCTAGTGCCACGGGCCCCAGAAAGAACCAGAACCCCCCAGTGGATAACCCCAGTGGCCAAAGGGGCCATGCATCCCAGCACTCAGCGGTTTGCTTACACCTTGGTGCAGGAGGCTTCACCCCTCAAGTCTTGCATCTGAAGAAGTGAGGTTCTTACCCACGAAAGCTTATGCTCCCAATACTTCTGATAGTCTTAAAGGTGCCACAGGACCCTCTGTTGCTTTTTACATAGCTGGATGTTATCAATCATGCCACTGTCTAATCCTTTTCTGAATCCCAGTGAGCTCTTGGCCTCTAGGATACCTTGTGGTAAGGAGTTCAACATGTTAATCTTGCAATGTGCAAAAAAGTGTTTCCATGTATTGATTTTAAATTTCTTCCCTTTCAGTTTTATCAAATACCCGGTTGCTCTTGTACTTGGTAAATCAGGCACTTCTGTTCACCCTTTTCCCATCTCTAACCCATTCATTATTATGTACATCTCTACCATTTCTCCCCTCTAAACTGAGCAGCTCCTCATCTGATCAAATAGTGTCTCGTAGGGAGGTTTACTCAGGTTTGAGAGATGGGCAGTGAAAATAACTAGAAACCTCTCTCTGTACTCTATGCATTGTGAGACAGGGTGACTAGAACAGGATACAGTACTCCACAGGAGGGCAAACCACTGATTCCTAAGACATTGTTTGAATGCATAAGAAATGGGTAGAAGATAATACTGAAAACATTGTGTCTGTTCTTCTATTCAGATACAGGGGTGGGTGTGTACATGCATCTTTAAACACACACATGGGGTTTCTGTACTTGGTGTATGTACTCACCTGGGAGGGGGCACACCCTCTCTCTAAGGCCTGGTCTACACCGGGGGGAGACGGCGGGGGGGGCTGGGGGGGATTGAGCTAAGTTACGCAACTTCAGCTATGTGAATAACGTACTTAGACCTACTCACCGCCGTGTCTTCACTGCGGTAAGTCAATGGCTGATGCTCCCCTGTCGACTCCGCCTGTACCTCTTGCCCTAATGGAGTACCGGAGTCGACGAGAGAGTGCTCGGCAGTCAATTTATCGTGTCTTCACTAGACACAATAAATCGACCCCACTGGATCGATCACTGCCCGTGGATCCAGCGGGTAATGTAGACAAGTCCTAACAGAGTGGGCTCGCATAGCACTAACCAGACTCACCTCTATGGCTTGCTCTGCTGAGATGGAGGAAGCTCAAAGGGGAAAGGCTACAGGGACAGAGCAGCAAAGAGGAAGACAGTCACTGATCTTACTGCCCCTGAGAGCGCATGGAGCAGGTATAAGATGGGGATGATGAAAAGGAGGAGCTGGAGGCAGTCCCTAGCTCTGAGCACAGGCCCTACGACCCACAGAGAAACTGAACCCTAAAGAGCAACCAGACACCTGCCTACGAGACTGGCCACCTTTGTCTTTTTCTTCTACGCTGATTCTCGCCTGCTCAGGGGAAGGAGAAGGGAGAAGACCTGTTTCTATTTGGAGAACCCCTTGTATACCGCAGTCAGAAGGATTATGTAAGAGCTCCAGTCACGGTCTGCTGGGGCCAGGGGTGCCCCACCCACCACCTCATGCACACACACCCTCCCCCCTCCTCCACACCCCTCCCCACACTGTATTGTAAACATGCCAAATCTCTGCTCCATTCAAAGTCTGCCAGGGAATGAGCTCAGCTTTCTGCAACTGGGACTGCGTGTCGCTTCTTAGCACGAGAAGATGGGGAAGAAGTAAAAAATCAGCCTAAATTCTTGCCTAATCCTTTATGAGCCCTAATTTGTCTTTCTTCTTGATTCCGTGGCCTAGGAAACATCTTGGATGTTTTATTCATTGCTAATGACTCATTCACAGCTGAATCTTCTTAATTCTAATTAACACGTGTTAATAGTGTATCAGCCAGGGTAAGGGGAACACACACAGATGTTTAAATCCATGACCTCCCCACCCCCTTCTCTGCTAGCAGCAGTGGATGTGGGGAGCCAAACCTCTGAGCTGAGATGAGCAAGCTTTGAGGGATTGTTCTATAAAGTATCTGAAACTCAGACCCATTGTTCTATAAAGTATCTGAAACTCAGAAACTGCAGTTCCTTTATGAAGAGCACAGAGAGGTATCGACTGCCCAGAGGTAGCAAATGCACAGGGACTCCAAACAACACAACCAGGATGTAATCATCTGCCCTCAGGGCTGTCCCCAGCCAGAAGAGAGGATGCCAATCCCCCTGGGGCCCAGTGCACTTGGAAGGGACAGACACCAAACCTGGCTGACACCTCCCTATCCTGCGCTCAAGTCATTCTGCTTGATGCCCCAGCTATCCAGCCCGATCTCAGCATGTGAGCTGGGAGGGACAGGCTGGCTAAGAGCTGTGGACAAGTAGATTAAGGCATCAGAACCAAACCCCTGAAAGGAACCGAGAGCAGGGGGGGAGAGAGAGAGCCGGGAGAGCCCCATGCCTGTGCACCTCTAGAGGACTCCAATCCAGCACCTATGACACCTCATGGCATCTCACTGGAGAACCCCGGCGCGTCACTGTACTTGGGAGGATGGGGGAAGTGAGTTACATGAGCTTCCCATATCCTCCCCTCAGACTGGCCCAAATCACCCAGCAGCAAGAACGTTCTCAGCTCAGCCTCAGAGACCCCACTGGCTTGGCACAGCCGGGGGGCCAGCATCCTATTCCATGCTGACCAGAGGGCTGGCACGACAGGAGGTTGAGGGGGAGGCTGGGCAGGGGGGCTCCTATGCAGTAGGCACTGGGCTAGCAAGCAGGGTCTAGGGCTGTGCTCTGCAGGGGGAAAAGACAGGAGCTGGGGCCCCCCAGACTGTCTGGCTGAGTCAGCATTTGCCATGGGGCACTGGCTGGAGCCACAGGTGAGGGCAGCCCATTTCCTCAGGCTCCTCAATGGAACAGGCACTTAACGGCCCTGCTCAATATTATCTTCCCCCTGCCACCTCCGCTCCAGGCCATTCTGGGCAGGAGGGGCCCCATCATGCTTGAGCGTCACTCACTGTCCTCCTTGGTCTGGATGTAGAGGACGCCGCTGCGGACACCGTCGCCGGCCTGCGTGTAGGCCAGAACCTGGACGCTGTAGTTGGTGAACTTCTCCATTCCCCGCAACTCCACTCGCTCCCGCGTGGTGGTGATGTTCTGCATCTCCCCCCACTCTGCAGTGGAAACACGACAAGGGGATCAGTCCGGGGCTCAGAACCAGCCTGCTCCCCAAGCAACCTCGGCAGGCTTAGATTCGCTGCTCCCGCTCACCCTCCCATTGCAGGACCTGGGCCAGGCACTTCCAGGTGTCTCAACCAGGCACCAAGATCACTCATTGCTTTCAGGCCAGGCAGAGAGACAGGGACAGTGAAGCCAGCTGCATTACAACCCAGATCACCAGCCCATCTCCGCAGAGCTATTCCTTCAGCGTCTGACCTTCTCTGTGCCCAAGCTGGGTAGATTCCCAACTTTCCTCCCACATGGCTCTGTGGACTACCAACGCACAGGGCCCCTGAGAGCAAGCGTGGGGACGGGCTCCATTGCTCAGTTCTACAAGCACAGGATCCAATTGACATCTTGGCCCAGGTCACAAGGGACATCCTGGCTCTTTATGGACATTTCCACAGTCACAGAACAAAACAAACAAGCAATGCAGCAATGCAATGCGGACTGCAATAGCAGGGAGCTTGAAAGTCAGGTGCTAAGTGGAGTTACAGGTGTGTGTGTAGGTGAGGCGGGGACATGGACGGGACTTGCATGTTTCCAGCCTCCATTATGGCAGATCTAGCCACGGGTCTCAAATTCATGTAACATTTTAGAATAAGGAGAGTAAGAAACAAAGCAAAAAAAGAGAAGCCCATCCGAGCCCTCACCTCCGTCCATATAGAGAGACCAGAAGATCACCCTGTACCCCTTGAGCACGCCATTCAGGGTACTGCGCGGGGGCTCTGACCAGGAGATCACAGCCACATCTGACGTGATGGATAATGCCCTCACATTCTCCGGGGGCTGGCTGGGAACTGATGGAAGAATCCATGGAGAGAGAGAGAGAGAGAGAGAGAGAGAGAGAATGAATTAGTGAGGGAGGATGCAGTGCTGTATGAACAGGGCATCGGTAATGCTCTCACCATCTGTCTGTTCAGGTAGTTTAGTCCTCACAACATCTTTTCTTAGGGTTTGGCTCCCTGCTGCATTTGTGAGCAATGAGCAGGTAAGAATTTCAGACTCTCAGATTCGCCATCTTGGAGCACGTGAGAAGCCAGACCACAACGGGGTGCTACATGCAGTTGGATCTCAACTGGACTGGGTCACAATTTCCCAATGAAAAAACCATTCCCATCAGAAAACGTGGGCTCATCAAAACCGAAATGTTCCCACAGGAAAAATTATGATTTCAAAGAAACGTTTTGATTTTTGCCTTGTGTAATGTTTTGTTTTGACTCAAAATGTGTGGTTTTAGCGTGACATTAAAATAACATTTTATTTCAAATCAACATTTCAAAGTGAAGAATGACGCTGTGAGATATCAGAGCACTTGACTTTGATTGATAAGTTCTGAAAAGGGTCGATTTGCAAATGTCCAAGTGACGCATTCCATCTCTTCCAAGGTTCTGTGAATATTTTTGATATTTTGAGACAAAAACAAAAGTTGAAATATTGGAATTTCCCAGGGGCTGGAACTTCTGCTTTCCACCAAGCTCTAATCCCAGCCTTTCTGGGCAGCTAGGCCAGCACCTCTCACTGCGCCGGCAGCTGCCCACCCACCAGAGAGGGCTCCATTCTGCAGCAAAGCTTGGACTGAGAGTGATGTTAGCAGCAGCCCAAATGTGGGTTAGAACATGCAAAACGGAACCAGTTGCAGGCAGCGCTGGAGTCAGGGAGCCCGGCAGAACGGCCCTTTGCTAAAGGGTGGGTGCTGTCTAGCCTGCAGTCTGAGTAGGGTAACACAGCGTACATCTACACTGCAGCTGGGGAGGTGTGATTCCCAGTGGAGACAAACAGATTCGCAATAGCTCAGCTCGAGCTAGCGTGCACAAAATAGTGGTGTGGGTGGTGCGGCACTGGAGGGGGCTTGGGCTAGCCACCTGAGCTCAGATACAGGGGTCAGGCAGGTTTGGACTTGGGTGGCTAGCCCAAGCCCCCACCAGTGCTGCAAAGTCCATGCTGCAATTTTTACTGTTACTGGGAATGACACCTCCCAGCTGCAGTGCAAACACAGCCACAGGGCTGCCACCAGTCTTGACGCTAAAGCCCTGGGTTGAGCATGCCCTGGAGTGAAATGAACCAAATAAAGGCTGAGTTTGCAGCACAGGGTCTTGTAAACTGAGTCACGGCTAAAGGAGCAGACCTGCTGCTGTCTATTGAGATGTCATCAAAATAAAGTGGCAAACAACATACGTGAGGCTGAGCTCGCGAAAGCAAAGGTGGACTCACACAGAACACAGTTTCGAAATGTAGGGTTAGGGCTGGGGTTGGCCAGGGGCAGATTTGGGGTTGGGAGGAGAAGGGGGACCGTGGGCTTGGCATAAGGGTGGGACCAGCTTGGGCACTTCTACAGGCTGGCTGCTACCCCTAAGCAAGCAGCCAGGTTCCAGACACCCTCCTCTGCCCAGCAAAGGGAGCTCACTGCCTCAGGGTGTCAGGGAACAGGCGGCAGGCATTACACGGAGGTGTCACCCCCGCCGGGGACATTCGCTAAGCCTCAGATCCACCAGCCCAATGGGGTCATGGCTACACAGCATCAACGCCCAGGGAGCCAGCACTGCAGGCGCTGAGCTGCCTTCTGGGAGGCCTTCCAGGGGTTTACCCTTCCATCTCCAGCTCCACGCTGCTGCGCCATTCAGCATGGCGGAGGGAGGCACAGCACTGGGGGTTCAGTCTGACCAGCCCCCTGAATTCTCTCTGCTTTTGAAGTTGAGGCTCAAAACTTACAGAAGGGGCCTGGCATTGGGTAAACAGAGCAGGAAGAGGTACCAGTGCTTTGTCCATATTGCTTTGTATTAATCACCCGGGGGAGGGCCTGGGGTGTGCCACACCCACGCCATTCATTTCACATCTCCGCTGCCTCTGCTTTCATGAAGTCCTGCCCCTTCCTGCACATTGCCAGGAGTCAAGAGAAGAGCTGGAGATGGCAGGGGGCAAAGTGGATTGCCAAGCGGACCTGTGAAATACCCCCAGACACAGGGCCAAAGCAGCTTTCGTTTGACCCAGGGAACTCTCCTGGGACTCCTGAGAAGTTACATAATCCCACTCCAGGATTGTGGTCTCTGCTCAGCTACAAGTCAAACCACTCCCGCTTTCCCAGGTGCTGTTCTGGATGGCAGCACTGGAAACACACCTGGCAGAAAGGGGACCCGAGCCGGGCCGGGACCTCTGCGTATACCAGAACACAAGTAGTGCTGCAGAACCAGTAGGGTGCCCAAGGTCAACACTTTGTGAAGGACACCCTAGAAATGTGCTGCTCTGCAGCGGCACATCGATCCACCAGGGAGATGCAGAACTGACCCAGCCCAGAAGTTTTGCCCCAACCTTCAGTCCACCAAAAATTCTTTGCCAGCACAACTGGGTGAAACTTCACAGCTTCTTCAAAACCAGCTAGAGCCCCGTAATCCAGGAAGCAGGAAGAATGTCTACACTGCACTTAGAACAAAGGGAAAAAACAGGAGCGCTAGCTGGATGCAAGGTAATTAGATCCCATTGCCCCATAAGAGGTAACTCTAATTTTTATGAGCATTTAAATGATAATACATCATCCTAACGATCCTCTTTGAAAATGATTATTGTTTCATATTACTTAGGTGTAAAAATATAAGCACCATGTAATTAGGGACTGAGTGTAATAAACTAATACAGAGAGTCCGTTTGAACAAAATGAAGGCAATATAATTATGGAAAAGACACTATTGCTAAAACAGGGGCCCTTGAATACCCCAGGAGGAGTGCTAATAGAGCCAGGAAATGATCCTGCTTTGACAGGCTAATGAGAGCCTTAATTAAGTATGAAAAACTGCTGAGCAAATGCAGTGTGAAACTTTTTTTTTGTTTTTAAAATGACTCCGAGGCCAACCACGATCTCTCCCCAATGGAAACATCTAAGGCACTTTGTAAAACAACCCTGCAAGGAGCAGGTGGAGCAGCTGCCAGAGCTCACAGGCTGGCCCCCTCCAGCTGCTACCTGCAGCTTCCAGGGCACGTTCAGCCACTGAAAAAGGCTGGAAGCTGAGCACATGTCTGGCAGGGAAGCACAGGCTGGGGCAGCCCCAAATACCCAATCAGGCTTAGCACTTACATAGCACCTTTCCGCCAGAGACCTCGCAGCCCTTGACACGGGAGGGCAAGGACTGCTAGTCCCACTTTACTGACAGACCACTCTGCTGCAGGTCACACAGCAGGTCACTAACGGAGCCAGGCACAGAACCCCACCTCCCCACTGCGGTGCCCACACCCCCTTGCTCCCAGATGGAATTTATGAAGCTCTCCTATTGTTTGGGCAGAGGGAGTGTGTGTCTTGCGGTGAGAACAAGGGTGCATCGACCAGGGCTCTATTCCCAACTCTGCCAATAGCAAACCATGTGTGATCCTGAACAAGTCACTTGAGCTCTGTGCCAGAGCTCACCTGTCAGCCAAATGGGCATAATATCTACCTACCCAGCAAGGCTGCATGAAGCTTAATTAGCACCCCCGTAGTGCTCTGAGCTCTTCAGAGGACAGGTGCCACTAGACATGCAGGGCAGGACTGCAGTGCATATGATTGTGTCCCCCTTGCCCACTGAGCTCCCTGCCTGGACTGGGAGCCTGCACACGGTTTCATGCACCACCTGCCAGCAAGACCCTCCATACTAAGCTCTTTCTTTTTTAAATAGAACCTTCTTCTGTTTAATTCCCTCCTCCCTGCCTTTTGCTTCCTTGTGATTGTCGTTTAAGTGCTCCCTGCCTCAGCCATAGCAGAGGGAAGATAGGGGCTGCTAGCAAAACAGGAACCGTGCCATGAGCATGAAAGAGGAGATGCAACCATGAAATTTTAAACACAAGATGAAATAAATGCCAGCCTGAAGGACAAACTCGGAGCACAGAGCTGCGGGCATGGTGCTGCGGAAGAGGGGTCCCCAGTCACCTCTGATACTCTGACATACTTCCAGCTCATGCAAATGAGTTGAGACACAAAGACGGTAAGTATTAATCATAAGAAAATGAATCGGTTCCTTTATTAAGAGCTAGTCCCCTGAATTCCCATGGCTGTTTTCGCAGCATTCAGCTGTATGCGCATGGCTGTTAGCGTTTTCCAGGCTCCGAAGTTTGCTTAATAGAAAATTACTCCAATTCAACTGGAGTCTGATCTGCGGCAGCCATTTGAACAGGACGACAGATTCACGTACCACCACCTGGCACTGCCACAGCCCCTCCCCTCCAAGGGCCTTGGCGTATTCTGCAGATATTAGCACAGCTACAACAAGGCGAGCAGCGTCAGCCCGTTCCACAGATGGGGAAGCTACATCACAGAGGCAATGGGTCAGATTTTCCCATGTGGGTTCCTAGCGTTAGACATACGGGGCCTGATTTTGAGAGGTGGTGAACACTCGCTATGCCAGCGGAAGTCAATTGGAGCTGTGGGTGTGCAGTACCCCGACAACCAGGCCGTTTGTATGTCAAGCTAGGAACCCAGAATCAGAGCCCACTTTGGAAAAATCTGACCCAGATTTGAGGCACCCAAAATTTGGCCCTATCTGACCCAGTGAAACACAAGGGAGATGGGTAAGTCACTTCAGCTGTGATTTGCAAAGGGGCCCAGCAGAGTTCACGCAGAAGCCAGGAGTTCTGAGACCACTAGACCACACCCTCCCTCTGCAGGGCAAGTGGGGTGGGGAAAGGGTTTGACCCAGTTTAAGTGACTAATGTTCTTTGCCAGGTACCAATGCTCTTTAGAGGGCACAGACAGATATTTCAGTGGAGATGCACCTGCATCAGCTCCTAGGCTCTATCAGACATGGTTCAAGGGGTGGGGAATTTGCTACTTCCCTGCTACTCTCAGATCTCTCTGCTGCTGGAGAGTCGGCTGATATAGGAGGAAGATCAGCAAAGGAAGCAGATCCTTTCCAGGAAGTGTCATGCACCTCAGAAATGAGACACCGAGGGAAGGTGCAGAGGCTTTCCCCATCCTGGGTTTGAATTACTGGGGCAGGAAACTCAAGCCATTTCCCCCCTATGCAGGTAGTTTGAAATACACCAGAGTGGCAGGGGCTCTGCCAATAATGGCCTGGTAATACTGAATGAGGGAATAGCTCCTGCAGGATTAGTGGGCTCTCCATTCACTTAAGAATGATCAGGGATGTGTAAATCCACCCTGACATCCCTTTAATTAGACTACAAATCCAGTGTAATTTGGGTCCCCGCACACTGACTCAGGTCTTCTTGTTCTTGGGAAAAAATAATATTATATATATAAAAAATCAAAACCATGTGATATAATGAAAGCCAGCCTCCCTGTCCATCACGCAGGGAAAAAAATCACAGATGCTCTGCCCCTTACCAGAAGGGGGCAGAGCCCAAAAGCGTTTTCTGTGCTGGCCATGGATGAAAAGTGGGCAGAGGGGTCAGGCAGCTGTAAATTGCTTTCTACGCAACACACAGGAAATCACCAAGATGTTATTTCGTAGAGGGAAGGGCTGACTGATGGAGCCAGAACGAGAGGCAGAGACACTGCTGCCCACCTGCTATATACGCTCTAGGGCCTTGCCTCTACTGAGTTTCAGCCATGGGTGGCCAGCTCCCTGGACTGGGGTAGACAGTCCAGAGTTGCTAGTTGTACCATTGCTGTTTGCTATGCTTGAAAGCAGGGTGAAAATCGTCTACACTAGGGGTTTGCATGATGCTAGACAGAGGGTGCAAATCCCCTGTGTTGACAAGGCCTACCCCACCTCGAGTTTCCACTGCTGCTGCCCCAGACTAATCAGGCTGCACCAGAGACCTGGAGAACAAACACCCTCAGAATGGCTGGAGGCCCTTCCAGCTGTCTCTGTGCCCTTGTCTGTATGCCCGGGCACCTCGGTATGCTTACCATCCTCGAGCGTGGTGGCATTGATCTCACTGGAGGAGGGCCCCGTCCCTGCGCGGTTGAACGCCTGCACCACGACCCCATACTGTGCAAACTTCTTCAGGTTGTCCAAAGTGTAGACCTCACTGTCCCCCGTGGCCTTCATCTCCACAATGCTGTATTGCCCGTTGCTGCCGGGGCTGTTTTCCCGGTAGCCAATCTGGTAGCCACGGATCACCCCATTCTGGAGTTCTTTCTTTGGGGCCTGCAGAAGCGGGGATACAAGTGGAGCAGGGTCACAGGATGGTCAGCATCCACCCCTACCTCATCAGCCCATCAATGCTCCCCCAGCACTGCCGGGGACAACATGCAGCAAAACGGGAGGTCTTAGTGACCTGAAGCAGCGTGCCCATGTGCACTGAGCCCATGTGTTCTAATTGCAGCTCTGCTCAGAGCTCGGGCAAATACTTCATGTGCTTTATTCACCCCTAGGGCTGAGCCTACTGACCCCAGCTCACAAGGGGAGAGAGCCTGTGAGACTGTCTCTGAATGCGTATGGTGCTTTGGAAATAGAAATTGGTGGCTAAATGCCAGGAGTTTTATTAGTGGTCTACAAAGCCCTTTGCAACTCAGCTCTCCCCACTTTTCCTGCCCAGCCAGGGCAGGTCTTCCATTGTTCCCTAGGGCAGGTCTTCCATTGTTCCCTAGGTCCATGCTGGACTGGGATGAAGACCAGACTCTCTCAGCTGCGGGGAAGGGCCTCCTACTCCCTCTCTGACTCTGTTTAGGGCACACTTGGGTGCATTCATCTGAACTGGCCCATCCTGGCTGTTTGGGCCACTTCCAACTTTGTGTTTCTTTGCTGTTTGTGTGTAATCTCATTCTGCATCCTTCATGCCAGGGGGTGCTGCTTCTTCGG
The DNA here is from genome assembly GCF_027887155.1 of Malaclemys terrapin pileata. NCBI lineage: Eukaryota > Metazoa > Chordata > Testudines > Emydidae > Malaclemys > Malaclemys terrapin. Next base: position 33,654,176 of record NC_071519.1, read on the forward strand.
AATAGCGAGTGGCTCATCTTACAGGCGACGAGGTTTTGCTCCTGGGCCCTATCCTTTGGTTTTCAGTCTGACCGGATCTTGGTTGGTTGATTTTTTAAAATACTCTTGCGTTTTGGCTCCTACTAGGCAGCGCTCAGATGCTGATAATCAAATAGTAACAAAACCAGAGCCATTCAGAGCCTGGCAGAGGGGCTGATAACTGGATGCTGATTGGCTGATGAGGAAGTAACGATTTACAACACCTGGTCAGGGCTAGGACTCAAGTCGGATGATCTGATTAGGAGGGGAGGGAAGAGGCTGACAGCCTTAAAAATGCGCGAAGCCAGGTTTAAATCAATTTTAACAATATTTCTCTGAAGCATTAAGAAATCAATAGGGCTGATTGCAAATTTATGTTATAAAGCCACAGCAATCCATCTCACTGAAATACTCTTAAAACCAAGTGACTTATTTTTCAAGTGAATCTTATTTTTCATTAATCTGTTTTTCAATGCTAAAGGGGAGGGGAGGAATAGAAGATGGAGCCCTAAATTTATTGACTTGCTGGTTCATTCTGAAGTCCTAACTTTATAATCAATTTTATTTTTCCAATGCGGCTTCTGAAAAATAAATCTGATTCTAAATTTTATTGATCTTTGCGCAAGCATTTTGTAGCCAAGTGTCTTGATTTTTACATATTTATCCTTTCCACCCTGCATGGATATCCTGTAAGATAATAAGCATCTTATAAAACATGATTAGGAAGGGCCTCATGTGACACAACTGGGGAACTCATCTAGCCCTGAAGTTTTGATGCTGTCTAGTGAATTTTACTTGGGCCTGGGCATCCTGGCGATAGGTGACGATCTAAGACATTCTGAGTCATAGGAGCAGGGCTGCTGTTTAGGATTGTGATCCTAGATATTCTTGCCCCTAAAACCAGCTTCCTTACATCACTGCCATAATGAAACAACTATCACGTTTAGCACATCTCTAGTGCATTTTCATCTAACAATCTCAAAGCGCTTTATGGCCACTAACTGACTAAGCCTCCTTGTGAAATATGTGAGCATTAGATTTCCATTTCAGATGGGGAAAGTGAGGCACAGAGAAACGAAGTGACTTGCCCACGGCACCAGTAGCTCTAATGTGCCATCCAGGGTGCAGTACAGGCAATGGGCCTGCCGCCTTATATCACTGCCATTAGGGGTATCACCATGCCAACAGAACTCCACACATAGCAATCCCCTCTCTCCCCCCCAAACAATGTACCTTCCAGGTGACCTGGATGCTCTGTGATGTCATTGGCTGCAAGGTGACATCCATTGGGGGCCCATCCGGAGCTGTGGTTAAACAGATCAAACAGAGTCTTGTTTACAAGCTGCAGAGAAAGGAGTCCCGTGTAGCAAAACTTGCTTTAAAGAAACAACTCTCCAGTGGGGCAACCATCACAGGGAAAAGCCAACAACAGAGGGCTAGAGAAAAATAAATGCACGTGGGTACTATCACCTGAGTCCCTCCCGCCTTCTCTATTCTTGAAATAAACTGTGCTTTAAATAAAAGCTTTTTCATCCTTCCCAGTTCAGCTCTCATTTCCCACTGACTAATGCAACACTGCTGAGTGCACAAGGGGCAGTTAAAGTGATGAATGTAGCCATTCTAGAGAGAGGACATCACGCAGAGAGAGAGCACACTCCCCATCTCAGACTTGGAGAACGTTATCCAACATGCCAGCTGTATTGCTCCTCCGATACACGTTTGGCTGGGCCCACGTGCAGGTCCTAGTCAGAGAGGAAATCAATCCCCTTGTGAGTGTTTGAGAAGAGGACTTAGTTCCTTACAGGGGTTCGCACACACAGTGCAATGAGCAAAGGTGAAACACACGCACATAAAAACAGCTGTGATTTAACAGCACAGATGTCATGCTCTGCTCAGAAATCTCTCTAAAAACGTCAGCTGAGGAATCTTGGTTCCCAGAGGCTGGCAGGTCAGTCAGTGCACACGGGTGCATTCCTGCACATCTACAGAATTGAGCCGGGGTCAAATCCTGCTGAATCTCCGCGGGTGCTGCCCGGAACATGCAGAACTTGAGAGTGACTAGCTGAACTAGCTGCCCGGGCTGGAACATTTCTTTGCTGACGGAGACGCGTTCACTGCTGGCTTGTGGGCAGGCAGGCTGCACCACGCCAGGGTTTTGCAGTGCCGAACTGTGTGCTGAAGGTAATGACAAAGGGGGAGGCCTGAGCAGGTCATTTCCCAAGTCCTGTGGCGTGCGGTAGTATGAACACAGGCCAGGACAAGGAGCAACCCCCATCAGCTCCCTTATTCCCGAGTCGCTTGGTCAGGACCACGGAAAGCTCCCGGCTCCTCATTGCCAATAGGAAGCCTGTGCTCAGCACCAAGGGCAGTTCCTGTGGCCTGGACACAACTCATCAGTTGCCTGTTAATTGGCGCAGCGAAAGCCGGGACACGCTGTCCCAGGCAGGGCAGCGATCCACTCCTGCCTGCGCACGGCCTCTCCCACACACAGAACCTCGGACTTTTCCCATCCAGCACCACCAGCTCAATTCTGCATCCAACTTAATTTGTCTTTCCCGGTAACTCCCTCTCCCTGTCACCTCCCCGAACAAATGAGCACCCAGAGTGCGGGCAAAGGCCTGTATAGCCAGAGAAAGGAGTGCAGGAGGCATGCACCCAGCAGAGGAAAATGCATGAGCGAGAAGCACCTGCTTCCTCAGTGCTGATGGTGAGCTCCTTGCTTGGCTCGCTGCGCCCGATCTTGTTGAAGGAGTACATGCGGATGCTGTACACGGAGGCTGGGTGCAGGTCCACTATATTAGCCTGGTTAATGGTGGGAGAGATGTTGCGGGTAGATTGCTTAAAATCCCAGGAATCTGGAAAAAAAATAACACAGTGAAAGAGGACAGGATCCTATGAAGAGTCCTGGAGTTAATGGCTCTGCAGAGGCTCTGTCCGCCCCACAGGCTAGAATGCCAGTTCATTTCGGTAGGATCCCAATAACACAATGCCCCAGAACTTGCATCTGCCTGTCTCACACACCACCACGTCTTCCTGTCTCATGACTCCCTTCCCACTGACCCACAAACGTGCCAACTCCTCAGTGCCCGGACACATTTATGCCACCCATGCAGGGCAGAGCATCTGGAACCTTCTGTAAACAGCAGGGAGTGCTGAAGATGGAGAAGGAGCAGTGCTTGGCAATGCCAGGACGTGCATGAACCTGCTGCCAGGAGTGTGCTGACTCACAGCTGCGGGTTGCTGAAGTGTGGAGCCGATGGCTTATACAGTTCCCTCTTTTTGCACCTAATTCACCAAGGCACTGAGCACTTCCCTCCCCACTGGCCTCCAGGGGAGCTGAGGCTCTTCAGTGCTTCCAGGAATCGCCCAGTACCCTGCAAGATCAAGCCCTTAATGCCTAAAATTATCCTGATGAGGGGCTGGAGCAGTACTTGGGTGAGGTGTATGGGGCTGTAAGAGAGTCTGGACGCACCCCTGCGGCACCTCCTGCTGGTCATCCAGGGAATTAGCTCACCAGCCTCTGGAGCGCCCTCTGCAGGCCGGTGATCCGCCTTGTCCTCTGCATGGGCCCCCGTGTCCCTCCCAGGACCCCGGTGCCCCTTGCTCTGGGTGCTGCCCCCTGGCAGTACCCACACGCTAGGTCTCCCCTCCCAAGGGAACCCCCACCCACTATCCCCAGCACACAAGGCGCTTTCAAGATCGGAGTGTGATGTAAACATTTCCCTGAAGCTTGACAGCCCAGTTGCAGCAGGAGAGCTACACAGGGAATGAACCAGGCTAGTTTCACTGTCCAGCCATGACTGTGATGTGCAAAAACCAAACCAACAGCATTCTCAGCGCAGAAAGGGGCTTTAGATGTTTAAGGGTCTGTCTGTTTCACAGGGGTTAACGGTAAAGCAGGGCAGGAAAACATTTCCCCAAGATCATGAACACAATAAAAAAGCATAAACCACGTGCACAGATCAGCAGTACCGTCCACATGTGCTGTACCAGGACAGAGTCCCATTGCACACGTCACACATACAATTAATCTTCCCCATTCCCACTAATAAAACCCAGAGGGGGCCAGATTTTCATTTACATTCTGGTCTATTTTCTGTGTTCTGGCAGGGTAAAGGGGCCTTGCAATGAACCAGACTTTGCTCACTGCCCCAGAGGGGTACGTAGAAATAAGGCCTGATCAACTCTTCACTTGCAGAGACCTCAGAAAGGAAGCCATTCGGGAGAGGAATGCGGTGGGGGTTAGGGTTACACTGCTCTACAAACACCGTTTAACATGGCCGCTATGCACGCAGCTTCAGGTTTGGCATCACCACAGACGTGCCGCCCAAACGTGCCAGGCAGAGGCACCAACGTGAACTGAGGAGCTCAGCTGAAGAAATTAACAAAATTCCTCCTGGCAGCACTGTTCACTACAGGGCATTAACCCAGGCTGGATCACAGCAAGGGGGCCAAAATGGGATCTCTGGTGGCAAAGGGCATTTTCCAGCCATGCTTCCCAGGCCGTGGGCCCTCAGGGGAATTTCTGGGTCGATTCGACCCAATATTCTGCAAGGTACTGTGACCTCTCTGAAAAGTGCCTTTTCCCATCAGCTTGGACAGCCAGGCCCAGGATGACTGTTTTATAGTTTACTTATGGCCTTTGTTTATCTGGTTCCCACGTTTTGAGATGCCAGGTTTTCCCCTCCTTGCTTTTGTATAACTCCAGGTTTGGCTGTTTGCAAATATTGTCTCTTTTAACATTCCCTTTCAAATGCTCCCATCAAACACAAATTAACATAGTTCATTAATGCTGCTCTCTCCTTTCTTCATCAAAGGGACCGGGATGCAAAATATTCCCTTTAAACAGCATGCAAGAATGCACAGACGAGGCCTGCATCCCCTCCCTTCCCTGGAATGGCCCCACCTGTCCTCAGGAGGTGGAGAAAGTGGCCGCAGGAGTCCCAGAAGGAGACCCCTCTCCCCGAGAAAGACTGGGGGGGGGGTGAGGCCTGAACACCCTCCCTGCCACTGCTGAGAATGTGGGGCTGGAGCCAGCCCAGCTCTCTCAGTGGCAGGGTGCCAGGGTCCTGGCTGGAGCAAGAGGAAGTGTTTCTTCCCCTGCCCCTCTCCCATCACTGAGCTGGCGGGACCAGAGCCCCCTCTCCCAGGGCAGCCCCCGTGCACACAGGAAGCAGCTGCAGCAGCTCAGGAGTCATGTTAACCAATGCAGGTGGCTCAGTGCTTAGAAGTTTGCAGGCGCGGGCTATAAACCCCCTTTCAGAGCATGTCCTGATCTGCAACGACCAGCCTCCAGCTCGCTGCACTGGGAGCAGAAGGCTCTACACACAACTCAGTTCTGTTCCACTATTACAGCAGGAAGCAGAAAAACTACCCCGGGAATTCCCAGCAGTTTGGGTCTCACCGGTGGTACCAAGTAGAGCTGGGGGGAGGGGGGGACGGGGACAATTTTGAGATTTTGAAATTGACCCAAAAAAATCAAAATATCAAAACTATTTGCAAACCAACCCCTTCCGTAGAATTAGCGGAAATTTTGAAATGAAAAGTAATTTTGAACCAGAAAACCGGAATTTTTCACAAAAACATCAAAATTTAATGTTTCAACAATGTTTTCTCCTCAAACTTTTTGAGTTGAAAAATGTGTTGTAACCAACCCTTTCCTGCAAAACGCTTTGGTGCTGTCAAATCAGCCTTTTCTGACAAAGGCCGTTTTGTTGAAATGTTCCCTCTAGCTCTAATGATAAGTTCTTCCTCAAGCATAGTAAACATGATCTCCTATGCTGACACACAGACTATTGTCTTCTTCTGCTGTTTTAGATTTGTACCTATGGATAACAACTCCACAGAAGCACATTTGTTTCAGTCTAGATTATACATATGTAGTAGGGGGAAAATGCAATCACCTACCAGATTTATTCTTGTATTCAATATCGAAGCCAGTGATGATGCTGTTTCCATCAAATCTCTGAGTCCAGCGCAAGTTCATGCTTCGGGCTTTCACCTCACGAATCTCCAGCTCTGGAGGGTCAGGAGGCTCTTGGAGAGAAAAAGTTGAGGCCAAGTGAATAAACCATTCCCAGCAATATGAAAACCATTTCATCCCTGATGGTGACACTCTTCCCTTCCCCCACAAAGGAAGGGAGTTGGATGGTTACTTCATTTTGTTTGCAGGAACTGACTTGCATTTTAAGGCCCAATGGATTTCAGGGCAGAAGATCACAAAAGATCTTGCAGTCAGAATTTAGCTGGCAATTTTGTTGATGATGCTGAAGGCAGACCAGACCCAGCTCCCTCTCCCGTAGCTGTATCGGTTGTGCAGACTTCACATGCATTAAGCCTGGTTTGTACGAAGTGAGCGGGTATGACTCAAAGACACATGGGCAAGCTGCATGTGGAGTAAGAAGCAGACTTCTTTGTGCAGTCTCTGTCCTGCATGAACTGCACATGATCTCATACTTGGCACCTTCTCTGCAACATGCTTTCGCAGGCCATGACTCAGGAAAGCACTTGCATATGCGTTAAACACGGGCTTAAGTTCCTCTAAATGGGACTTGAGCACATGATTGAATGCTTGCTTGAACAGGTATGCTCCCTTCATCCCCACGGGGTCAAAGATTTGTAGGCTATAAACCCGCAAGGGACCACAGTGATCATCTAGTCTGACCTGCAAAGCACAGGCCACAGGACTTCTGGTATTAACACCTATTTGAACTAGAGCAGATCTTTTAGAAAAACATCTAAACGCGATTTAAAATTTTCCAGGGATGAAGAATCCACCCCAGGTGACCCAGGTTCCTCTCAGGTGTCCAGTTCTGAGCGCCAAACTTTAAGAAAGAGGTGGACAAACTGGAGAGAATCCCAGAGAGAGCAACAAACATGATGAAAGGTTTAGAAAACCTGAGCTATGAGGAAAGGATAAAAAAATGGGGATGTTTGGCCTTGAGAGAAGACAACTGGGGGGGGGGACCTGGGAACAGTCTTCCAATACATTAAGGGCTGTTATAAAGCGGGCAGTGATCAATAGTTCTCCACGTCCACTGATGGCAGGACAAGGAGTAATGGGCTTAATCTGCAGCAAGGGAGGTTTAAGTTAGATATTAGGAAAAACCGTCTAACTCTAAGGCTAGTTCAGGTCTGGAACAGGCTCCCAAGGTGGGTTGTGGAATCCCCGGCACTGGAGGTTTTTAAGAAAAGGTCAGGCAAACACTTGTCAGGGAAGGTCTAGGCTTACCTGGTACTACCTTAGCACAGAGGAAGGACTAGATGGCCTCCCCCGGTCCCGTCCAACCTCACATTTCTATGATTCTGCCTAGCAGGTGGAAAACAAGTACCTTGGACAGTGAGCTGGATCAATCCTCTATCTTCACCATAAGAATTGATCGCATGGCAGGAGAAGAAGACGGAGTCCCCCCGGTCGGCTGGTTTAAGCTGTGGATATGTAAGGGGTAAAAATGAGACCATTTCAGACTTTCGCTGCCGTTGTGACAGCGAGGGCACAATATGCCTTAATGCAGGAGACGTGCTTGTTATTCGCACAGCGCTGCAACTGTACAGCTGGTGAGATACACTAAACAGAAAACACACAAGCCCAATTCTCCCCTCTGTTATGCTGACAGCCGGTGGAGCTGCCCAAAGTGCCTCCCATCCATGCCTTACGGAGCGTGCACCCTAAAGTCAGGTGTCTCTCCCCACCCCAAACTGAGGCCAATGTCTAGATTCCTTTTCTCCCCTCCACTTTTCTGCAGGCTCTCCAGAGCTGGCCAAACCCCAGCGACATCCACCAGGCACATTTTTGAACTTACGTTTTAATGGATTCAAGTGCCAGCAAAATGAGCTTGCCAATCTCTAACACCACCCAATGAAAGCCCGGCCCCAGGCCAGGAGAGAAGGGCCTGAGCTACTTCTTCAGGTGTGATAACTGTGCCACCCAGGCTTCCGACACTGAGGAGCGCTCTCTCTCTCTCTCTCTCTCTCTCACACACACACACACAGTTTCTTCACTGGAGTGGGCTGGAAAGTTTCCATCTTTGTTTGGATGAATTGAGGGGAAAGATTCATTTCATTGGAAGTTTTCCCTTTTTTGACACACCCAATAATCATCTTTTGAGTTTTAATTTTTTTCAATAAAACTGAAAAATTTCTCATAAGAAATTACAACAATTTCCCCATAATTTCCCCGGGGGAGGGGGAAGGTGCTTTTTATAGAGCAGCCTGAGTAATGCCACACGTGTGCAGTCAAACTGCTCTCAAGCTGTTCCCGACACAGGCAGGTCATGGAGCAGCAAACAGAAAGAGAAGGGTGACCCCTTGTGATCAGAAATGTAACCAGACCCCGTTGGAGTGTGAAATGCACCAGGGCTCCACTCACGGACCTCAGCGCTGGCACATCTCACCCGAGCTCTCTCACCTTGAGCGTTGAAATGACCTCGTCACCGTTATCCTTGGTGGTGATGGCATATCTCATGTTGCGGTCGGGGTCGATGACGGTGTCGCCTTTCTCCCAGCGAATGATGATTGGCCGCTCTCCTCGGGCTGTGCAATTCAGCTCCTTCATCTGGCCCTTGATGGCGATGGTCGTGTTGGGATGGGAAGTGATCATGGCTGGGACTGAGAGGAAGGGAAGAAATGAGTAGCAGAGGCTTCAGAGACACGTGCTAAGGTGTGAGGCAGAACAGACCTAGGGGAACTTAGCAAATGCACTATTCTGACACTCACAACTACAGCAAATCGATCTGGCCAAGGCCAAACTGGCTGCCTTCAAAGCAGATTTACTGCAGAGCGCTAAGGTCAGCGATCCCCCAGCCACCGACCATGACCCCCTGCTGCCTTCCAAAGGCTGCAATACTCGTCCCGGGTACTCTTCACTCACACACAGCCCAGCATGTCAGAGCCATGTGCGGGGTCCCCAGGAGCTGTTGTGCCCACAAGAGGGGGGAATCACTCCCTGCTCAGTTAGCCTGGGAAGCTCTGTGGCCAGACAGGGTACCGGCTGTGGGGCTCTAAGGCTGAAATGAGCCAGGAACAGGTCTGCACTCTGTCGCTGGCATCACCATCCCTGTGCCCTAGACAGGAGCAGCTGATGTGGCTGGAGCTGTCAGCCCCATAGGAGCCAGCAATAATCAGATACCTAATGAACGTTGCTCTCCGGCTCTAGTAACCAACCAGGCATTAAAGAGGGGGCTGCCAGGAAGGGCGGTCTAGTGGGCAGGGCAGTGGATGGGACTCAAGAGATCTGGGTTCACCTCCCAGCTGAGCTACAGATGTCGACATCTCATCTCTCCAGCTGTACAACGGTGAGAATACTGTCCTCCCTCCGTGGGGAGCTGCGCGGCTAAAACCCATTCCCCATGGCAAGGCGCTCAGACACGAAAGGACCTGGGTAACTGCAGTACTCATCTAGCAGTCCTTACTCTGCACTACGTGCCCACTAAACGTGAGAGAGAACACGACATGTATTCCGTGTGTGGCCAGATTCCAGCCATGCTCCACGGGGTGAAAGGCTAGAGAATTAGGAGTTGTTAGCGAACACACACTTCTGTATTAACTGACACAGCGAAGGACTTCCGTACTATTCACAACAAACCACCACCACCACATAGGCCCATTTAATTGTGTTTTTAAGCACATTCGAACCAGTCCAAGATTTCCTTCAAGCTGGGGATGCACTGAGACACACAGGGGCTAATTTCCACTGCTGCACTTGGAGAATTAAAGACAATTCTGCCCTCCCCAGGCACGTGGGCAGGGCGCACCCAACTTCCTGCTCAGCAGGCTCAAAGTTTACCCCACAAACAGCATCAGTGAGGTGGCCAAATGCCGTTTATCAGCTGCAGATACAGCCAATAGGCCATGCAGTCAGAAACAGAATCGTTTTGTTGCATTATACAGCTCAGGATCATAAAATAATGAAGCAGATAAATTTTATAATGCATAGCATTACACCAGCATATACAATAAAATGTGAAAGACAAATAACTAGGTGCAAGTTATAATGAAGAGAAAGCCTCCAGTCTGAGACACACGACTATGAATTATTGACTAAGGTTTTACACTCTCAAGGATGTGAGGAGGAATATTTTTCCATCAAAAATTTGCATAATTCACTCACATAAACCTGGGCAGAATATAGAGTACGATTTTACATCAACAAGTCAGGCTTTGCATTGCAGATGCCAGAGATTTTTTTATATCCATACGGAATATTTAAATAAAATAAAAAGAAAGGCATGCACTTCCTAGCTCCTCTTTCCCAGCTAAAAGGGGCAGCTCTCGACCAACCCCACAAGAGACCAGACTGACCCAGTAACTGTGGCTTGGCTCAGCTGGCATTTCCTACAATGCATAGGGGGTCAGCGATCGCACGGGGGAGCAGCGATCGCACGGGGGAGCAGCGATCGCACGGGGGAGCAGCGATCGCACGGACACAGAGATGGAGAAGCTGCACATTCTTTCACCAGCCTCACGCAGGTTACCTGGAAAAGGTGACAGCCCCAGTATGGCCTGGCGCAGGCTGGACTGAACCCATTCACTGGTGGGAGTCATTCAAGCTTCGAGGGCCAACTGTCACATTTCTGACAATCACTGGACAACAACAATGCTTTCCAGGGGCTTGGAGAGCATACGAGTTGGCCAGGACAGGTCTTGGCCTTGGTCCCTACCCTCCTCGCACAGCCCTGGTTTAGTTTCAGCCTGAAGAGAAGACTGGAGAAGGGGTGAAGTCTCCTTGCTCTGAGTCGTGCCAGCAAAGATGGTGACTGGGCATGACAGCTCGTGACGTGGTGGACACTGGGCTGTTGGAAGCTGAGCCGACACCAACACCATACGCAACAGGCTGCCAGGCAGTCGGAAGAAGGCTGTCCTGACCCTCTAGGACTTGCACAACCCCGCTCACTCCTGTTCCCATCTCCTTTTGTCTTCCTCCCTGCCCCATAGCTAACCGCTGGAACTGCCCATCCTCCAGCCAGCTCTGCGCCTTCTGCCCCGCACTCCTCTCAGCCTGGAGCACACCCCCACCCTGACCCAGACATCTGTACCACAACACTCCTCTCTGCTCCAAGTCCCACTCTGGCACGTCCTCTCCCAGGTAGCTCCTAGGTCTCCCACGCAAAGAAGGGAGAACAGTTTCACACAAGATCAGATTGTAAACTCCTTCTGGCAGGGAGCCTGTGCTCCTAGGTCACTGCAAACCATCTAACTCGCAGCCAGTGCAGTATCAATAGCTAAACAGTGAAGTCCCAGTGGAGGAATAGGAGCTAACAATTCAGAGGCATACTTCCCCACCCCAAAAGATAACCAAGGAGAAAGTGAAAAATAAGGCTGCAGATTATAAACCAGCCTTTGTGTTCATCAAAGGTCAATGCTATAAAAAAAACAGGGCAGCTGTGTGGCGTTGTAGAGTGAAGACAAGCTTCCGAAAGAAAGGCCAGCGAGCACCCAAAAACAGTGATGATGAGACCCTGGCCCCAGAGAGGCCCAAGTGGGAATCATCAGAGAAACGAACAAAGGTCCCTGCATTTCCAAGCACCTGCATCGCATTCCCCCTCTGGAGACACATGGGGCTTCCAGTCCTTCCTGCTGACAAGATGTGAGGGTGAGCAGGCAGTGTCTCTTGAGAACTCCCAACCCAGCGGCAGAACTAGGCTGTTGGGACACACACACACACACACACACACACACACACATAGCCATGTAATATGTTATAGGTCATTGAGGCCTGGTATGAATGACGCGTGCTTGACATGAATACGTATGTTGCAAGTTGGCAACCGAAGCAAGAACTTAAGGTCAAGAATTATTAGAACTATTTGTGCAAAAACAATCTTGTTATGTTCCAAGAAAAATACGAAGAATCAGCAGAAAAGGAAACAACACCAGCTCGACTGATATAAAATTGTACAAGAATTGGAGGAAATGGCACGCCTTGGATCGTGGCGGCCTGCCCAGGATTGTCTCTGGAATTGTGTGGGTAGAAAGCCTAGTAAACAATGGCAGAGGAGGGATAGCTCAGTGGTTTGAGCATTGGCCTGCTAAACCCAGGGCTGTGAGTTCAATCCTTGAGGGGGCCACTTAGGGAACTGGGGTAAAAATCTGTCTGGGGATTGGTCCTGCTTTGAGCAGGGGGTTGGACTAGATGACCTCCTGAGGTCCCTTCCAATCCTGATATTCTATGATTCTATGAAACAAAGGCAAAGAACCGATGACGCGACAAAATGGACTATAAATGGTTGCCTATGATTTCTGCAAATCGGAGTTGTTTATTGATCCAGAGCCCCGTGTGGATATAGATGTGGTTTTCGCCAGCTCCCCGCAGCTTATGATCGAAAGGAATCTCGACTGGCCATCGGGACCATTCTGACCTTTGGACTCTGGTATAGTATGTTTGGGGTATGAATGTGGAGTGAGTAAGGCTTGTTTTGTGAGTATTAGAGTATTATATACCAGCACTGTGTCCAGTATCTGGTTGCTCCCCATCCCGTAGGGAGACCTCTATTGTGGGTCTAACAAGGGAACCCGGCCTCTGGGAGAAATGAGCTGATTGCACTAATTACTGGGAAGGGGAAGCCAGCCAGCTTCTTGGCAATAACCTGGAAAACAGGGGTCTCAGCCTGCCCCCTCTGGGCATCTGCACACTGCTGGGGGGGGAGGGACACTCAGTCCCTGCCCTTCCCCTGGCCTGGCCTGCTTTCAGCACCTCCAAATCTTTTATTTGGTCTTGATCAGGCACAGAACTAAGAATGCAAATCTGCAGGGGAGTCCAGCTCACTGGCCTGTGTCCTTTGTATATTTCACACTGGCTGGATATTGCAATTGGCTACAGAAAGTGATGGCCATCTCAGAGAGACTGAACAATAAAGAGGAACTGCTGGCAGGCCTCCCACTACCATAAAGCCTTCCAAATAATGAGCCTTCGAGAATACTTAGAGTCCAGTTAATAAAATACTCTCAGCCCTGCCACACTCCAGGTGCTTGTGCACCCACAGCTGGTGCCCAGGTTTCATTCCCAGCACGAGACCAACAGCTTGGTGCCCGACTCTCCAGGCCACATTCCATTTGCAGTAAAAGTACAAGAATCCTGGCCGAGGAAACGTACTGACCAATCAGCCCCGGTTGTGTGTGGTCCCCCTCCCCATCGTCATGTGCTGCGATGGCTCCTACCTAACGTGCCCCTTCCTGCTACGAGGGTTGGCATGACTGTAGTAAACATCATTCACCCGCCTCGCAAGCACAAACACACTGAAAACAAAACACCGCAGAGCCCCCGACACAGACCGAGGCTGCAGTTAATCTAGCTTTAGGAAAATAAATTTGGCTTTCACTAAAAAAGTCATTATTTATCCAGCAAGCGAGGAAGGCTGCACCTTCGCAGTCCCCAAAGTGGTATATACCATGCAGGAAAAACAGGCTTGGGGGGGCGGATGGGGGCTGGATAAGCAGGGGAAAAAATGTAATGCATAAACAAACAGCACTGCTGAGTCCCGCAGTAATATATGATAATGACAATCCGCAAAGGCAACACACACTGTTATAATGGGACACAAGAGAGTTTAATGAGCTACGACTTCTCGGCTTTCTGTGGCAATGTAATTCAATTAACAGCTACAGAAACCTTTCCTCTCTGGCTGCGTGTGCTAGTGGGGTGTGGAGCAGGCAAATCAGATTTGGGGGAGTGGGCATGGAGGGGCGGGGGCGGAGTCTGACGGCTGGCAAGGACGTCTCTGCCTTGTGACAAGTCTTCAAAGCACCCTGTAAAAATTCTGCCTGGGGCCCGCCCCCGAGGGGAGCCGTGGCCACACAAAACTTTACACATGAATGGCGTGAGCCTCGCAGTGCGACTCCGAAGGCGCATGGCAGACGAAATGCTGGGGGGGGTGGTGGAGGAGGGGATGGCAAGTAACTGAGGAAGGGGAGGACAGCTTCCCAAGCACTAGGGAACATGCGAGTCACCACAGGACACAGAAGCCAAGCAGGGGACACAGGAGAGAGCTCAGAGATGGGTGCAGGAGCTCTCCTCCCTGGGTCGCTGTTCCCTACCTTGGGAGGGCTCCCAGCACCCTAGTGCAGTTAACTGCTGGCCGTGTGGCGACTGCAGAAAGGACAAAGGGTCACGGCAGGTGTGTTACGTGGGGGAGGGCGGATGGCCGGACTAGTGACTAAAGCACAGGGCTGGGAGGGCTGCAGTCTGACATTGATGTCCTGTGTGACCTTGGGCGGGTCTGTGCTCCAGCTTCCCTGTCAGTGAAAGGGGGACAGCAGCACCTCCCTGCCACCCGGGCCTTGGGAACGGCGCCGAGATCCTAGCATTCAAGGGGCTACAGAAGTGAAAAGCACTGTAACAAATCTGTAGCCACCTTGGGCTTCCTGTTTGTCACGATGCTGCATGCCAGGCCAGGAGAAACTTCACAGCCCCACTGGAAACAGAACTACAGAACCTGCTGCCACAGCCCTTGGGCTAAAGGAGAATCTCTTAGCAGTAGAGGCCCCGTGACACACAACTGGGCAGCTCTGATTCCATCCAATCCACAGCACTGGTGTGTGCACACACTAGTCAGTGCATTCGTGTCAACTAGTCTGGTCATTGCATGCGGTGAGTTTGGATTTCTTTGGGCAGAGGGGCTCAATGTGGTGTCATATTTCATGCTTCATTCCAGCAGGTGCTAGCCACCAGCCTCGCCCAGCTGGCTACGATAGTCACTCCCGAGTCCCGCTTGGGCCCCGCCTCCATTGCATCCACCCTTCCAGAAACAGCCAATTGCCCCTGGAGCCACGGTCCTCTCAAAAGGGGGGCGGAGGGGGATACCTGTCGCCATTGCAGCTGGGCTGTTATGCACTGGCCATTCCAGAAGCCCCATTTTCCTCTGCTGAACGGAGTCCATATCTCCCTCTAGTAGCTGTGGTTCACAGAGGTACGAATCCTAGCATCGGCTCAAGTGGTACAAGGTTGTGTTTGGGAGCAGGAGGTCTGGGTTCTAGCTGGCCACCCCACATGTGGATGGTGTAGCTGATAAACGTATGTCTTCCAAGAGCCAAGACGAGAAAAGATTAGGGGTGGATGAGTTCGCTGCACTCCCTGAGCTCAAACCACCCCGAGCCAGTGCGATGGGGCAGAGGAGAGGGAGACTCCTGGATATCAAGGCAGCCTTCACCCCACAAAGCTTCCAGCCGTGGTGACTGCTGTCCTGCGGATTAGGCAGCATGAGTCTGGTAGTGAGATGAGCTGCCCCCGAAGCGCGTCTCTCCCCCAAAGAGAAGCAATAGGAAAAGACATAACAGATGCACAACGGAGCAAGGCAAAGCCAGGGCCATCCTGAAAGGGGTTAACGGCCAAGGCGCTACCCGCTGCAAACAGGTGACCTTTAGAGAGAGGACAGAGATTCCTGTGGTTACTGGTGCTTGCGTTGGTTACCCTGCGCCTCGGGGGACTGCTGCGCTGCACACCGCTTCTGGCGCATCTCTGCACAGACACACGCTCCCTGGTGGCCCCATGGTTCAGTTAACGGGAAGACTCAAAAGAGCAAGCGCAGAGTGAGACATACCCACCGAGCAGCCCCAGGAACAAGCGAAGTGCACAGCTGCCTCCCGCTCCACCCATCCGCAGCGCCGGCTTTTGTGGAACGGTTTCTAACAGAACTTTGCAGCCATCAGCTGACCTGCCCAGACCTCGCTTATCACCCTGATACCCCCATGGCCCAGCCAGCCTGCACCAGCTTCCCGAGCAGATGCCCCTGCAGAAAAAAGGGGTCAAGAGGCCAAAAAGACTTGTAACCAATAGGCACCAGGCACTGAAGGATCTGGCACACCACTGAGCTTTCAGATTTCCCCTCCATGGTGCTGCGCGTGTATGCTACATGCCAGGGGAGCAGTAAGAACATACAGCCCCGTGCATAGAGCAGAGATGGGCCTGGAACCACACACCCAAAATTTTGTGGGAGGAGGGGGTCCATGAATCCCATGAGCAGCCTCCACCTCTGAACTGGCAGCCTGGAATCAGCTCATTAGAAAGCAGCGGCTATGTCCAAACCTCTGTCTGTACTCCAGCTCTTTACAAATAACCCCAAACTTCAGGCTGTTTGCAATTCAGATCCAGATTGTGCAGCCGGAGCAGAGGAGGGAAAGGCCATGCATGTGGTTGGCAGGGGCTGGTGCAAATCTTTTCTCCACTGCCTGCCGTGGAGGCTGTTCACAGCATGCCAAATTCAGGGTGCCACGTGCCAGTGCTCCTTGCGTGCCCAGCTGCAGAGCCCTCACTGAGTTACCACACACGTTCTCCTGTCTCCTGCCTGGGGGTGGGGCGACAGGAGCTGCAGAATGCGGCCGCCCCGGAATTCTGGTCTTTACAAATCCAAAATTGGTCCTACAGAAAAGTGATCAACCAGCAAACCCGGCAGAGCCAGTCTCTGGGCAGGATGGGGGGCAAAGGGGGCATGGGAAAGATACACAAGGCTGCTCTGCAGCTGAGCAATTAGCCCATTTCCCTGGGAGCAGCGGGCTCGGAGGGCAGCTCTCTTGCAAGCTTTGCTTCGCTGACATGCACTTATTGATGTTTGATTAAAAGCAGCACAGTGGATGTAAACATATCAACTTCTCAGCGCTGCCGGGTTCCCGGGAGAGCAGCGTGCTGCCCAGAGAGGGGAAAGCAGCAAAACCAACACCACATACATTTTCCATTCTAATTTCCCACAGCCTGGATTGGCGCTCTGAGGATCAAACAGGGAGCTAAAGGATTTCCTGCTGCACCAATTCTCCTTTGGCTGGCTAGGGCTGTGCACCCTCTACAAGAGACATCTCTCCCTCGCTCCCCTGCCCTCTCACCGCTTTGGGCCTCTTTCCAGGAGGACGAGCCTCCCAGGGAGGGAGAAAGCCAATCTAACCAATGAAGTGCTGCACGGTTCCCGGGGGACGGGGAGTGGGGCAGAGAGTGAGCTGAGGGGAAAATCAATTTCAGAAACTAGACAGTTGTCAAGACATGGTGTCACCTGTTCCGGCCTGGGAAATGGCCCCACGGAGGCTCCCGCCACTGATTGGGGCTTGGCCACCTGGCAGACGCTTTACATTTTAATTCAACAGTAATGGAAATGCAGCCGCCAGCAGAACAGCTCAAACTCCTGCTCAAGGAGGAGACGGGAGACTGGAGCATGGGAGGTGATGGGGGAGTCAGGACTCCTGGGTTCTAGTCCCACCTCTGGGAGGGAGAGTGGGTGCAGGGATGAGAGCAGGGGTGCAGAGAGCCAGGATGCCTAGCTTCTATTCCTAGCTCTAGGACAGACGATCGGCTACTGGTCAGAGAAACAGAAAGGGAGAGTCCGGTCTCTGCCCCCGACTTGCTGCGAGACTCTGGGAGATTCAGTGGACTCTTTATACTCACTTTATGGACAGGGAAACGGACATTTATCCCATTCCCAGGGGAGCAGTGAGGCTTAGTTAACTGACGCTTGCCAAGTGCCCTGAGTTCCTGGCCTGGGTGGATGGGCCATGGAAGGACAAAGTATTGTTAGAGGACACTTCGCTCACCCAGCGTCTGACCCTCTCGATTCACCCCTCCTGAACAGACGGCAGCCAAGGAGTCACAGCCTCGCTCACTGTGTGGCCCATGGCCCTGTGGCTCGCTGAGGTAGCAGCCCATGTTCAGACTGTTTACACAAGATACCGTGCTAGACTGAAGCCCCTGATTACCCACAGAACCAAACCAGCAGGCCAGGGTAAGCTCCCCCCAGGCCGCACTCTTCCGAGAGGCCGGCTCAGGGGGCCAGAGGGAAGAGATCAGACCCCATGACCCCCACATCCATCAGCCTTGCCCCTGAGGCACCAGCTAGAGAACAAGGGGCGATGTGTCTCTCCTGCCTGCCGGGAACCAGACTGACACCCCACGAACTCGAGACAGATGGCAAGGGATGACGCTGCAGCACAGCCAACCCCATGCTTCCACAAGTCATGAGCCAGGCCCCAATAGCATGAGACTGGCTTAAAAATAGTGAGATTAAAAATATAATAAATGGTGAGGTTTCTTTGTCTTCCGGTGTCTGAGTCTCTAGGATGCATTTGGGTCACATTTTCAGGCTATTTGCTACAACCAGGAAGGCTAGAAATTGACTTTTTATTTTAAAGGAAAGTGAAAATTCTCCTCTCATCACAGGACTCCAGGAGCTGGGGCTTTAGGAAAACACTGACTACTGCAGGACTCGTGATAAAGATGCGACAACTGGTGATACAATAAAAGTGACACCTCCTCCCCCACCATGTACCCTAGAATTTCCCTTATTTCATTCCAAGTTCAAACCCTGCAGGGCACCTGTTCTGGATGCTCACTGAGCTGGAGCCAGGTGGAAAACTGGCTTCTGTCAGACACTGGAGCAGGACCAAACGCTGCCACTCAAGCTAATTAAATCATCGCATCTGTGCAAGGTTTGCTGCACCGTGGTTTCAGGAATTCCCCTGGCAGGGGCGCAGCCGGAGAAGGGGAGGAAGGGTTCTGACACGGCTTGTGGCTGTTACTGCCTCTCAGCCCTCGCTGGGGATGGCTGGAAAGCTCCTGATGGAGGAAACCCTGGAAGCATCCACCTCCTTATGGAAGCTGGATACCGCGGCACGGAGGCTTGTCACCGGACACACGGGGGCTCGTTACGGCCTAGAGGACAGTGCCCTGGGCATGCGCGGCAGCGGTAGGGGTGTGTGGGATGGGTATGCCCAGGGGAACAGCTCCAGGCTGGACTCACATTTCCAGCGTTAAGTGATGACATGCTGACTAATAACATTCCATGTCTCTATAGGCCCTTCCAGCCAAGACTCTCACAGCAAGTCAGTCACTTTTCCCTGGTTACGGGGTCCTACAGGGACCCAGCATGCAGCTGGAGACACCGTGGTACAGAGGTGATGTGGTGCCCAAGGTCACATGATGAGGCATGGCTGGGACTGGAACCCAGGAGTCCTGACTGCCAGCTCCTGGCAAGGCCACACCCTGGGGAAACCGGGGGAGCAAGCAGCATCATTCAGATCTCCCACCCTGCCGTGGCTTCCCTAACCTCCCCTTGCAATATGAATTGGGGGCATGGGGCATCAGTGCCTCTGGGCCACAGGGATGGAGTCACATCGCCCTCCCCATGGCCTGGGCTCAGGCTGCGGAGAGTTGCTCTTTACAGCACGACTCTACCGCTCTCAGAAGGAAAAGTTCAGACAAGCAGCACCCCTTCCCCTCTGCGGGTGGAACGTTAATAACCCTTCTCGTGCAAGGTCTCTTGCCCTGGTCTCTCTCTGTTAATAATTTCCTCTCTCTCTGCCTACATAGTTTTGACAAGTGGCTGAGATTCCAGCTGAGCGTCCACCGCGGCATGGGCTGCGCTGAGCTCCCTGGGGGCAGAGGAGCTGCAAAGACGGTGAGGAGAGAGGCCCGAGAATCCACTCCACTGGCCTGATTCACCTGCAAGGCTCTTTTCCTGAGGCGTCACGCAGACTCCATGGGCAGATGTTTCCTACCGCACCAGCTCTCTCCTTCAGAGCAGTGTGCTGCCCAGCCCAGGTTGTGCAGTGCTGCCCGGCCTGGGGTTCGCTCCACTCCCAGATCGCAGGCTCAAAGGAACCCACAGGCTCAAAGCAAAATCAGCACTTCTCATGCGTTCGACTGGAGACAGGAAGAGGTAGATCTGCACTGCAATCAGACACCCACGGCTGCCCACGCCTGCTGACTGGCCTCACGGAGCTTGGGCTGGTGGAGACGTTCGGCTCAGCCTAGAGCCCAATGCAAGGACCCTGTGAAGTGGGAGGGTCCCAGAGCTCAGACTGCAGCCCGAGCTGGTACGTCTACACGGCACTGAAACAGTCCGCCCGAGTCAGCGGCATGGGCCAACTGTGAGTGTCTGACTGCAGTGCAGACACATCCAGCTCCATCCCCACCCCAGACCTGCATGTCGTGGCTCTGGCCCCATCGTGGATTCTGGGCTGCTTGCGCCATGTTGTATTTCAGCTTATGGCGAGGATGGGGGAAGCCAGCACACCTGTGCACAGGGCAGTTGGTGAGGGATTGAGGCGTGAGAGAGAGAGTAGGGAAAGCACAGAAGGGCCATAGGGACGGTGAGGCCGGCATGGCCCTGCACCTCTGGGGTGGGCTGAGTGTAACCCAGCACCTAGTTGAGGCAGCTGAGGACCCCTGGCCCCTTATGACTTTCCGGTGACGTACTGCGCTGTAGTCGTGTCAGCGCAGGTGCGGAAAGGGCATTGAGAGGCGTCTGCACAAAGGTCTCAAATCCTCTCCGGCTTTCCCAGCAAAGCCCCAGACTCACCCTCCCGGCAGCAGCCACAGAGGGGCCAGAGACAGGTGAGCAGGAGGACAGCATCCCAAACTAACTGCCCACGTGGGAGTCAGATGGCATCCCTTGATACAAACGGTAGGCTGGACAGACAGACGGACAAGCCTGAGATCTAGCAGGGTGGCCCTGCCCCGGTAGGAAGATCTGCGGCCCGATATACAATGCTGTAGTACTCAAGGCGCTACCAAAGCGTCATGCCAGGAAAGAGCTCTTCCTTGTGGGGGAGGTGCCGGCACAGAAGAGTTTCTACCTTTATGTCTCCATTTGTCAGAGCTGCGGGTGCTCAGCCCCCAAGTCTGTGCCCTGTTTGTGACCCCGTTGGCTTCCTAGCACGGCCCACGGCAGGGTCAGGAGTTCAGCTGATATGCTAGAACGTGCCTTGTAGGGTGGTTGTTTTTTAAGGTTTCCTTTGGGAACCATTTTTCTGGCAGTTACTAAAATCTCCCCCTCCCCATGTCCTCATCTCCTCCCTCCAAACCACAAGCCAGAACAGCCCCCTCCTCCCCAAACAGCATTTCCTTTTCTTGTTTTTCCCTTGTGTGTCCCTGTTTCTTGTTAACAAGACACAGACAAGAGGCTGATCCCATTTGGTGGGCAGAGATAAGATTGCTACAAAGGGAATTGTCAACGCGCTGTGTGTTCTGCCATCCTGAGCCCGGGCCGGGGGTAAGGAAAGCAGCGCCACGCTGGAGTGACAATCGAATGCAAACCACAACAAAGAATGATGCTTTTTTTAAGAGCTGGCTCTGTGATGTTAATTTGATTGCACCCATTTCAGCTTCTTGTCTACACTGATTAGCTGAGTTTCACCTGAAGCATGAGATTAATTCAAATTGCATGGAAGCAATCAGTTATGCTCTTGGAGTACTGACAGCGAACCTCCAAATACATCCCAGCGTGGTGCCTCTGCTGGGCCTGCTGGCAGGGAGCACGCATGTGCCAGAGCGGGGGCACACACACGTGCACGCCAGCTCCCAACTCCCACTTAGGGCCTTGGCCAGGCCAGGTACTGAGCGCCCTCCAGCACCCGGGGACTTTCAAAGGGAGCTGAGGGTACTCAGCGTCTCGAACGAGGAGCTCCACACCCAGCAAGATCCACACCTAGAGCTTCCACCGTGCCCCCCCCCGGCCCCAGCGAGAAGGGGTTTCTAAGTGCCTGTATAAAGGGAGAGTCTCCCTTTTGCTGCATGCTTTCAATCCTGCCCTAGCTCACTACATGGTCTCGGCCTAGGCCCAACGGAAGGTCTGTGAACCACTACAGCGCCTGGGACAGACTGGCTGCCTGGCAGCCACGCACTGGCCAGGAGAGGCTCAGGCACTCAAATGACTGGAGTGCAGCGCATCGACACAGCTCACGTCAGAATTGTGCCCGGCTACAGCTTTCAACGGTCGCTCTCCTGAGCACTACCTTTAAGGGGACAAAATGTACGGTAATATTCCCATGCTGGGAATTGGTTAATAGAGACGAAAGCAGCTGTTTGGATAGTTAACTTCCCCCGCAGCGTTTGCAAGCTGCAGGCCAGTTGCCACACCATTGCTCACATGGAGTAGTATCGTCCTCCATAAGTAGCCCCATTGCCTTCGGCCTGCCTCACAGCAGACAGGACAACTCAGAGTCAGGACATCATAATCTGTCCTCAAGCACTGCATGAAGGCCAGGGAGAAAACTGACAGATTTCTGCTCGCTGTCCAGCTAAGACAGTGCAGAAACCTAAAAAAGAGCATTACGGGTGAAATAGGAATCTGATTCTTAAAACTCCTGGAATTTTACACAAGGAAGGGTTTTTTGTTTGTTTTAAATCGTTATTTTAAACTTGACAACATCACCTTACATTTGCCTCCAACACACACAGAGCAAAAATGCTCTTTAGAAAACCCTGCACATAAATTCACTATGTTATCATCACACACACACAGCCTAGAGACTAGCCAAGCGTGGGCCCCATTGTGCCGGGGCGGTACAGACACTCCCTGGCCTGCAGAGCTACACAAATAGGAGGGTGCTGCTCCCCCGAGCGCGAGGCTGGCCTAGGCGCGAACAGTCTAGGCTTTGATGAAGCAGTCAATAAAATGATGCTTTTATCTTATGAAGTCTGAAAATCCATAGTCCAAAAAGAAGCACGATGGTATCAAAACTTCCGTTCCCACCCTCTTGTCATCTCTCCGGCCCCCACTCATTCTGCGGCGGCATGTCAGAGACATTGGGGAACACGGACAGTTAGACGGAGGCCCAAAGAGACCCCTGACCCGTGGGCTTTTTAAGCACTTCTGATCTCATGCTCCGCAGACTCAGCCGAAGAGGGAAGCTGTTTCAGATGCTTTTCCACTTCTCTGTAAATGCTGTAGACATACTGATTGCTGGCCTATTATCCAGACACTTGATCATCTCTCCAAAGGAAAGGTGATGGCCCTCTGCAATCTTCAATATTGTACTCGTGTCATTGTCAAACCAGCTGACAGGGAACCGGGTTGGGGGAGGGAGGAGGGGTAGCAAAGGCGGCGGAAGCAGTACTGCCTGAAAATGAGCTCAAGCCACTGGAGGGGGGACTAGGGCAGGGTCTGACAGCAACTGAAGGCCGCACCCCCTCTCCAAAATGTGTCTTGCAAACAGCAACCCGAGCTGTCCCGCGGCGCTGTTGGTTTTCACTCCTGCTGCCGTGTTTTCTGCACACACAAAGCGTGTCCCTTTAAGTCTCTGCACCTTTTATTTCAGATTAGCGGGAACACGAATGAACAGATGCAGCATCTCCCCAAGAGAGCACAGTGTGTGACTTGCTCTGCTGCAGCAGCCATCTTGAAGCAGAAATCTGTATCCGAAAATGGAGGCCCTCCAAGCTGATGGGCCGGCAGGGTCCTCAGGAAGGTAATGGGACTGCTGCCTTAACAGTTCACTGCAGCACACTCCACAAGAGAGCGGCAAGGCATGGCCCAGACAGAACGACAGACACAGCTTTCTCAGCCTGCTCCTCCTCTCCCCTCAACTTACCGATACGAGCTGCATTAACCTGGCTAGCATCTGTGCTGCAGCAGAGACAGGACTATCAGAGATCACTCCTGGGCTGGCAAGGAGAGAATGCACCTGGCCTTTGCACTGCAGACACAGAACAAGGGTACAGGAGCAGCCTCAAATCATCCCCAGGGGAGATGCCCCATCTCTTAAGCGCAGCACGTACACACCGGACCAGATGCTCAGTGGATGCAAACTGGCATCGCTCCATCACAGCAACATGCACCGAATTCCCACCCAATGAGGATCAGGCCCCCTCTCTCTCGACACCCAGCATGGTGCAGAATTGTGCTCCTGCTCCTTTGATCTCCTCACCGGCACTCTGCTCTCTGAACCGTCCCCCAGGCTTACTTCTCCCATTCCAAACACCTGAGCAACGGTTAACACCTGCCTTTCCCCCTTTAGTAAACTCAGCCTGCGACCAAAAACACTTCCCCTAAAATGTGAAACTTCCTTGCCAAAATTACACTGGCCCAGGACAGGTGCTATCTGGAGCAGGCTCAATGACTGGGTTAAGGGCACAGGGAATAAAATAGATCAATACTGAATTTGCATTTCCAGAGGGAAACCCCCAAGTTTTAAGAGCCTCTCATGTCTCAATCCACCCAAGAGAGACTCACCGACTTATGTTCTGAGCAGAACAGCGTCCCCCTCCTCCCCTCCCCGGTGTCTCTGTGGGAAGAACCATACCAACATTAACAACAATTACTTGGGATGCTTACACAGAAGCTTCTACAAACCCCAAGGCACTTTACTAACCATAAATTGTACCAAACCATCTCTGTGATGCCTGTAGCATTATCCCCATCTAACAGGTGGGGAAACAGAGACTGGCCCAGGAGCATACAGCAAGCCAGCGGCTGAGCGGAGACAAGCACCCAAGAGTCCGGACCACTAGACAATACTCCTTCAGGAGCGCACATACGTTCTGTCCCGCAGCCTGGGAGCTGTCACGCAGCCCGGTACTACCTTCGGCCCACTGGCAGGCTCTCACAGCTTCCACCCAGTGTTTGTTAAAGGCAGGAAAGAAGGGTTGAGAAAAGGCAACCCAAGGGGTTAAACTTCCAAGGAGGATAGAACCCGAGCCATTTTCTTCACTTGCCAACTGACAAAAGCAGCAGCTCAATGTTTCTGGGGCTGGTGAGTTCGCAGGGCTCCAAGCCCCCCCCATAACTCCCTACATGGGACACACTCTCTCCATTCTGAGGATCTGCACAGTGTCCATCACTGCAGTATCTGGGCACGTAGCACATAGACACAGAACCTTCCCCACATATAAGCCGCCTCTGGACCCTTCTCAGCAACGTGGCTTTAAAAGGCCAGTCCCCATCTCTCTTCCGCACACAAGCACATTTTGTTTGGACTCTGATTAACTTTCATTTGACTCCATCCACAGCGACCTGCCTTTAAATGAAAGCTCGCACTGATCTCACTTTAATTGGCCTGACATTTCGCTAAACAAAATCAAAAAAATGAAACAAAACAAAGAACCCTTATAACGTTTAATTGGCTGTGGCGCTTTGTCTACCTAGTCAGTCGAGCCTTTTCAAAGGCTGCCGAGGTCTCCGAGAAACCTAAGAGCACATGCATAATAAGGTTATGTGCTATTCAAGTCAGCAAGCAACCTGTCCTGGGATGCAATTACACAAGGTAGAGGGGATGAGGCGACAGTTCACACTCTGCATAGTTCTGCACATTCACTCTGGATTAATCGCCTGCGCTTTGTACCTGCATTTTATTGAAGTATTTTGTTTGAAGTTGCTCTTTTCAATTAATCAATCCACAGGAGAAATTAACACATGTGAGGGAAGGGAGGGAAAGACCTTGGTGAAGGGGCGACCAGAGCCAGTCTGTTCATTTCATTTTTTCGACCAATTTTGAACATCTGAGTCCTGCCTGGGAACTGATAAGCGCCGAGTGCAGGGATTCGGGAATGCCAAGGTAGGGAGGCCAGCCCCAGCTGGAGTTGGGGCGGCCGCATGGCCCAGGCTAGGGCAGACTCAATCATGTGTATTTTGTAATGAAAACCTTCGTGCATACAAATACAAATAGGAGACCCTGGGTGCAGTAAGCATCAAGTGCTGGCTGGCCCCATTTAAAGCTAGTGGAAATAATCCCCCAACTCCTACCAAACCTGAGCACAGCCGGATTCAACCTGCTGGCAGACAGCCTCAAGACGTGGGACAGGCTGGGCCTGGACCAGTGAGTGGGTCTAAAACCTCTGTCCAACCCCTGCCAGTCCCCTAATATGCCACCATAAGGGTCTGATCCTATGAGCCCTTATGCACAGGAGTAACTTTATTCATGTGAGTAGTGCCATTGAAGTAAATTAGACAGGCATAGATTTACTCACATGTATTTTCTGGATTGAAGCTTCATAACCAACCGGCTGGGGGAAAGATGCATCTTAAATAATAAAAATCATGAAGGGACAGATCCTGAAGTCCTCACTCAGGCAACGCTCTGATTGACTCCACTAAGAGTTGTGTACGTGCAAGGACTAAGGGGAAAGCGTGGGCCATTAATGGTTAGCCTGTCCAGACTGCCTTTCTCCCCGTGGAGCTCAAAGACTTTACTTGTGCCACAAGTACTCCTGTTCTTCTTTTTGCAGATACAGACTAACACGGCTGTTACTTGTGCTAATTAGCTTACCAAAGCCGTGAAGGGCTCCGCACTGGAACGGAACAGGACAGCTGTTCAGCCACACACAGCAACGCTACATTCTTTAAAGGCAGGAAGTACCAACCTGTGAAATTTGGTGAATAAATAGCTCAAAGGGCTCGCTGCAGCCCTGCGTGATATTGTTTCACAGCCTGGTAATAAAGCCCTGAACATCTGACGATCTGCAACGGAGCCGTGACACGGTCTTAACTCGAGTGACAGGAGTGAACCACTGCAGTAATGGGCACAGTTGGGATATTCTTCTGCTTCTTTCAGATTTAAGCTCTTGCAACAACAAAACTAAACCAAAAGGAGCTGGAGATTATCTATTGCACTGACAGCAGCGAGCGAGGAATCCAATACCGCGTGCAGGGCGAACAAGGTGTCTAACAACACTACCAGGCCCATGCGCAGGGGGTTAGCAAAGCTATTTCCCTGCCTCCTTTCCCCTCAGATGATGTAGATTGATTGCCCGGTTTTATTAAGGACAAAGTGTTTTTTGATAGTGTAAGGGAAGCAGCTCCCCGGGGATAGGAATCAATCCCTCTTTCAGCTCCCTTGCATTGATTGCCAGGAATTCGCGTGCTGCTCTGCCGAGGCGGGAAGGGCTTTGCGTGCGATAAAGAATCTCCAAATATAAAAGGAGGGAGGGAGCTATCAGATGACACTGCCCCGAGCTGGCGGAGACACACCGCTCCAGCGAGGAGAGCTTGGCCCGCAGCCAGCACACATGGGCTGGGCTGCACAGCGATCCCCTGCACCAAGTAGCAACACATAGGATTGAAAATGACCAGGTGTCGTCTTTAGTGCCCAGGAGTTTTGGAACTTTACCGTCCACCCGGCCCCCGGGGATTCGATTTAAGACCGAGCTGGGGCATGAGGCAGTGGGGGAGAGACACAGGCCCAGAGACACAGGGGACATAAACCCACCTAGACGCTGCATTTCTCACTCCCCTCTGCTTGCCAACCCCCGCAGCACACTAGGTACTGTACAGACAGGAGACAAGGCACCCCCTGAAATCTAAGAAAATTTGACCCCCAAAACCAGACGTTGAGATGCAATCCTGGCAGCCTGTAAAGGGCCCCATTCACCCCTGCAGAACCCCACTGATCCCCTCACCAAGGGCAACTGCCCCCACACTCTGCAGCATAACCACTCCCACAATGGCCCCAGGATCTCTGTACCAGCCATTCAGCTCTCTGGGTGCCCCTGCTGCTGGGGGGAAGGTCCCCCGAGGGAGAGCTGATCAAAAACGTTTGAAATTTCGATGACATTCTTTGTCAAAATTTCCAACTGGAAAAATTTTCTGTGAAAATCAAATAACCTGACAGACAACCTCCAAGGCCCGTGTTCGTGCAATGTCCTGCTGCGAAGCAGTAGGGACCACCTCCACTGTTACGGAGTCTGTGCATTCCACGGAGACCCTCTAGCCGGTTTCCCCGGCTCCCTAGGTTTTACCACACACATGTCTCCAATGCCTGAGTCTCTCTTCTCTCTCTGGTGTTTCTAGGGACTCTGCATTCCAATTTCCTGAGCTCACTGGAACCCCGGCTTTCCTGGCATCCCGGCCGCATCCTGACGCCCAGCACACAATGTGGCTCCTCAAGTAACTGACCTCCTCTCTTCCCCACTGTGCTGCTGTCCTTTCCCCACATTGGCTCTCTCCCTCCAAACATTGCAGGCCACACAGGTTAGGGGGCACATCAAACACTGCATCTGTTCCCTGCTTCCCCTCGTCTTTCCTCTCTGCATTCAATTGGAGGGGGGGACTTCTCCCCTCTGCCCCCTGGCTGGTTCGCCCCTGCTCTCCCCACCTCGGACACGCTGTGAAATGGCTGAGTTACTTACTCTTGACAGTGAGGAACATGGACTTGCTGATGTCCGTCCCCACGCCGTTGCTGGCCTGGCAAAGGTAATAGCCAATGTCCTCCTCCAGCACGTGGCGAATGAGCAGTGAGCTGTTGGGAAGGATTTGAATGCGGCCCGTGAGGGGCACAGGATGGTACTGCTGGGGGTTCCCGCTTCCTAGGAGGAGACACGAAGAAACAATCCTCAGAGGACACAGCTAAGGCAGAGAAGGTTTAGGGGCACCTGAGACTGGTATTGTCTGTTGCTTTGAAATGTCCCCCAGATTTCTAACGCGTCCCCCTCAGCCTTCCCTGACATCTCTCTACCCAGAGGCGTTCAAGAGAAAAGACAGCTGCCATTGCTGGGAGAGTCCCATAGAGAGCACGAGCTCCCGGCTGGGTCTGCACGCTCAGCTGCCTGCCGTGCGCAGGCTCAGAACCCGGCTCGCACCACCGTCCACGATGGCGGGAGGATAAAAGACGTAGGCCACCAGCAAAAGTGGCACCAGACTGGCTTCACCTCCCTCCACAGCACAGAAGAAGGGGAAAAGAGCCATGCCTGCTGGGGAGAGGGAGAGATTTAAATGTGTCAAGCTTCACAATGGCACCCCCAGAACGGCATCCAAGCGCCAGCAGCAGCTGCGGTAGAAGAGTGAACTTCCAGACCGGACAGGCTGAAAAGCCCCAGGACAGAGATGCGAGGAAAGGTCTGGTTACAAGACGCTGACCTGCGCTGGGATTTTACAAACCATCAGCGCTCTCTCCCATGAGCCCTTGCGGATGGGCCCCGAGGGCTGAGCACTATCGGCACCACGCTGTGCCAGGGTGTATGTGGCAGGGAGGGGCTGCAGCCCATAGGGGCCAGCGGAGAAAAGGTTTGCTATTTCCTTTCTAAAATGCCTGATCAGTCTCCTCAGCTCTCCTCTGGAACGGGCTCAGAGGCTGGGGCAAGGAGGAATACACATATGCAGGCTCCATGCACAGCCATGTGTGGCACGCTTACAAGTTGGCCCCTTTACACGATGGGCTCTTGCACGAGCGGAGCGGGTGGGATCCTAGTGAGCTATAATCCCAGTTGAGCAATATCACATGCTGCCTTAGCAAGGGGGTGCTAGACAACTACCGGATAGTGACTAGCCTTGAGGAGAGCCCCTGTAAGGGCTGTCATGGGATAGGAAACCCCCACAGAGAGGAGCGGCCACGGCCGCTGCCATGTGCCTTTTCACTCCTCAAGTGTCCCCTTCGCCCAGGCAGAGCAGCCACCGCGAACGGGCCCTTCCCCCAGCCAGGCGTCACACGCGTGAGAGACCATCGCTCACACCTACCTTTTGCATGCTTCCACATGACCTTGGGAGGGGGATACCCATCCACAGAGCAGTTCAACACCCCTGCTTTGCCATAGATGCCGTCCTGGTTGTTGGGCTGGACCACGAAACGAGGCGGCACTGGGGAAAGTGGAAGAACAGCATGATCACCATGGCTCTTGGCGGGCTCATCTCGCTGATTCAGCGGCACATGCCTCCTGCCCGTACCGCTGCAGTCTCACCGGTGCTGTCTCTGTCCTGCTGCCTCGTTTCAAACCCCACCTGCAGCGCTCTTTTCTCTCCCATCTATGCCTCTGAATGTCTCTCTCCTCCCGCCATCCTCTACCTCCGTCTCACTCACCCCCAAAGAGGGCACAGGCTGCTTCGGTTTGCAACTGCCCCCCCGCCCCCCAGGAACAAGGCCCTAACAACAGATGATGCTCAGAGGACAGAACTACAAGGGGGAGGGATAGCTCAGTGGTTTGAGCATTGGCCTGCTAAACCCAGGGTTGTGAGTTCAATTCTTGAGGGGGCCACTTAGGGATCTGGGGCAAAATCAGTACTTGGTCCTGCTAGTGAAGGCAGGGGGCTGGACTCGATGGACCTTTCAAGGTCCCTTCCAGTTCTAGGAGATGGGATATCTCCATTAATTATTATTATTATTACAAGCGTGCACAGCCCCGCCCCAAGCTCTCACCTCGCACGATCAGCTGCCGCTCACGGCTGACGGTGGCGGCGGCGTTGCTGGCGATGCACGTGTAGTTGCCGTTGTGCTTGAGGGAGACGCTGGAGATCTGCAGGGAGCTCATGAACTCTTTGCTCTCGATGGTGACCCCCGAGCCAGAGATGATCACCTGCCCATCCTTCCGCCAGGTGATGCGGATGGGCATATCCCCCGAGGAGACCACGCAGGGGATGTAGAGGAGCTGGCCGATGGAGGCCGGTGGGAATTCGAAGGGCTGGATCAGGGGAGGGACTGGCAAGGCAAGGAGCAAAACAATGAGGAGCCTGGTTTGGAAGAAGGACCCAGAATCATTTTAAAATTCATCCTGAAAGTCACTGGGGCAAATTCAGCCCTGTGGGGAGTAGACCCAACTCCTCCGGCGTCCAAGGAGCTGCTGCGCCCACTCTCACTGTGGGGAACCGAACCCAGCACCTTCCTTGTGGCCACACAGTGTGCCCCATGAGTCCCACTCACGGTGGGTGTATCGGTTCCATTTTGCTGACCCACCATGTCATGCCAGGGCAATTTAACATGCCTTTAAGGGGCCCGCCTGGCCGCAAGTTGAGGGCTCTGTGCCATGAGTGATGTTATGTCTCATGGCGACATCTGTGACAAATCTATCGTCCCATCAGCCAAGATGGCCCTCATTGCTGGAAACAAGGAGGTTTTTATTCCAACAGTTAGCACTCTCAGCAGAGGGTGAAAGATGTCTATGAGTAGGGAACTAAGGGACACTTCATCCATCTCAAAGAACCACAGTCTACGTTAGATACAGACAAATCCCGAGGGATCAGATCCACCAGGCACCCACATGGGAAGGTCTGCACTGAACCCCTCTGCGTGTGCTGGCTGAAATTCCTCCTCAGCGTTTATCTGCTGCTAGCAAAGCACTTTGATGCTTTTCTTGAAGGCAAAGGCTACCAGACCAACCATTATCTTTATGAGAACTTTAGGGCTTGTCTCCACTTCAAACGCGGCGCTGCTGTAGCACCTCAGTGAAGACACTACCTACACCAAGGGAGGGGTTCTCCCCTTGGTAGAGGTAATCCACCTCCCTGTGGGGCCGGAGCTAGGTTGACAGGAAAATTCTCCTGTTGACCCAGCACTGTCTACACTGGGGGCGAGGTCGGTTTAACTGCGTCGCTCAGAGGTGAGGATTTTTCACACCTGAGAGAGCGACGATGTAATTATACCAACATAATTTCCTAGTGTAACCCATGCCTGAGACAATGGCAGTATCTCCAGCCAACGGCAGGAGGGGAAGGCAAGGAGCAAGAGGTAGACAATTGGCTTAACAAGGCCCAGCACCTGGTAGATGCGCTCTCCTTTCAGCAGGCTCCATAATTAAATTAACCGGCTGCCAATTGTCTCCTTGGCAGAAATAAGACGCTGTTTTCTTTGAAAGCTGAAGCCCCTAACCGGGAACTGATCCACATGACGCAACATGTGCACCTTCAGCTCCTTTCTTCTCCAGCTATCCAGGGCCCATCACTGCCGTGCCTGGCCCCAGTAAGGACAGGGACGGAGCTCTGAGAGGGGATGCGGAGACAGAGGTGGGGAACCATCCATTCATGGCATAAATCATTGTTAACGTGTTCTCTAGCGAAACGCTATTTTCACACACACAGTGAGCGGGAGCCTCCCGGGACGGTGGCATTGCTGGGGGCCTGGATGGGGGACAGGGAGGTCTCAAGCAGAGATTGGGGACGTGCCAGCAAGGCAGCTGCAGGTGTCACCTTCCCACCACTAGCCGCTCCTTGCAGGCCGAAGTGGCGGGAGAGGTTGGAACAGGTGAGTGTGACAGGAGGGGGGCTGAAAGCACTGGTGTCCAAAGGTGATTCTAGCACATCCTCTGCAAGTGTGTAAGCCTGAGTGTGTCCATTGCACTCTTCCCAAGTCAGTCCAGCAGGTGCTGGCGTTATCCCCCTGCTCGGTTATGCGGAGTTTGCATTTCAACCCTTGTTCTCTTCCTCACTTTCAAGCTGCCCATCCTCCCCTCTTTGAGCCAAATCTTTAGTCACTGGATCTTTAACAGCAGAATGCCAATACTACTAAGAGCCTTTTGCTGGCATCTTCTGTTTGAGGATTAATGAAGGCTCCCAACCTCCAACGATGTAAGACAATATCACTACCCCATTGTACAGATTGGGAAGACTGAGGGTCTGGGAGGTAACCTGTCTAAGGCTACGTGCCTGTGGCTGATCTGGAAACAGAACTGAGGAAACCTGGCTCCCGCTCCCTCCCATAGCCTGACACCGCTCTTTCGTGGTAGGCGGGAAGGAAGCCAGAGCTAACGTTATTCCCCAGGCCAGTGGCTAAATGAAATGCAAGGAGGTTCTGGTTTAGCCGCTTTCTAACAACAAGAGCATCTCTCCCTTCGTGGTTCTGAGATACTGCTCCCTCACCACACCCCATGGTGCAATGCCAGGACAGCTCCTCTCCTGCCATCCTATACAGTAGTCAGGGAATTGCAGAGAACAGGAGATAACCAGATAACTGCTACCCTGCTCGCAGCTTCCCTGAAACACAAACTGCAGCGAAGCAGCCAACAGTGCGAAGCGCCAGGCTCAGTCCAAGCCCTGGGATGTCGAGCAGATAGAGGCAGGAGAACCTCTTTCCAATGGGACGAGCCTGCTCCATTAGGTCAGCTGCAGAGGAATGACTCAAGAAGCTGGAGCCATGGAGCCAGCAGTGCCTGTTTTCCATAATTAATGAATAATTAATTGTGTATGCTCTGCAGTCTATTGCAGAGGGGAGGAGGGTTTGTGTATCCGTGCAATACTCTCTCCCAGCACACCCCACAGGCCTCTTTAAACACCAACAGAACAACACAGCCCCAGCAAGAATTCGGCAGAGGAACCTCCCCGCTTCTAACTCTCCTTGACACCAGCCTGCGCTTAAAGGGTTTTTTATATTCGACATTAACTTCTTGATGTTGGGACAACTACGAATTCTCCTCTCTCTGGAGCGCCCGCGTGCTCAGCAAGAGCACAACGCAGCTACGGCAGCTCAGGAAAGGGATCACAAATGCACGAGCCCGTTTACTCTACAGACCTGGACTTCAGAGCCTCGTAATTCACAAGGGGATGTGGGGGTCTCATCCCAGACGGTGGAGCCAGCATGCCCGATTGGAATTAACTGGACAGGGGAGTGCAGGTCAGGCCTGAAGTGAGGCCGCAGGGCTGGGAGAGTCACAGAAGTGGGTCACACGGCAGTGCGGGTGAGGGAGCAGGTGCACTGGTGTTCAGGGATTCCTTCGCAGAGAAAGCTTGTGTAGGTGTTAGCCCAGTCCAGACTTGGCTCTGAGTATCGCTATTTAAAATCATGAGCACCAAATCCACACACAATTAGGTTAAAAGAAGAGTACAGGTTTAGTCTGCTGCCTGGAACAGCGAGCACAGCTGTTAGGGCGGATCCCGGGGGGAGGACGCTCTGACAGTGCTGTCAGAGGAGACAAAGAGACCACTAAGGACAAGAGGTCCCAGAGGCGACAGCTGATGGCTTGTGGGGTTCAGGGCTCCATGTCTCCCAGAAGCTGCAAGAACTTGGATGAGCAAGAAGGCTGGGCCACGAAAGAGACAGGGATTCTAAACGACATTGCACAAATGAAATCAAGAGCAGTATTTGGGGGCTGGAATGTGAAACTGTTGGAGCCTAAAACCGACACTCCATGGAGAGTGTGGAGATCATTGCACTCCAAGAGACTACAGCCAAAACAGATTTTACTGTAACTGCTGATACAGAATGGGGCAGGACCGGGGGTGGGGGATTTCCATCACTCCAGGTGGAAGGGCTATCTCATGCTCACCTCCTCTGGATCACAAGAAGCTGCTGACCTCAGTGGGGCACCAAGACATTGTCACTTGGGCGCACACGGCTGAGCTGAACCCACTGCTTTTCACTTTCCAATTGTTTCCTAAGATTGTCTTGTCTCTCTGCTTTTCTAGTAGGCCCCTAATTAGCACAATACAGGGCCCATTCACCCAGCCCTGGGCTGTGTGCACAGGGTCCGTCTCCTCAGCCCTGGCCCTGGGGCAAGAGGGTTACATTTGTGGTCAGGACTTTGGATCGGTGCCTCTTCGGCTCCCTCTCCACTGTAGCGGGGATCAAGCCTCCCAAGCTCGGGCAGACAGACTTGCACTAGCCGGGCTCTGGTTAGCGAGCTAAAAATAGCAGTGTGGACGTTCTGGCTTGAACCCCGAGCTGGACCCCGTAGGCATCAGCGCCCCAGCCCCAGCTCCAGCCCAAGCCCAAGTCAGAACGTCCACACGGCTATTTTTAGCGTGCTAACTGGAGCCCTGCTGTGCAAGTCTGTCTGCCCGAGCTCGGAGGCTCATTCCCAGCTGCAGTGTAGACACACCCTTAGTTCAGCCCAGTCTAGGCAGCACCATTGACAGAACTGGGTCCCAGGGCGAGGAGACTTGGTCCCACACCCTCAGCTTGGCCTGGCGGTCAGTACGAGGTGACGCTGTAGGAACGTGGGTAACGCAGCCATCCCCAAACCATTACTGCTCCCCACTCCACTGCATGTCCCCTAGTCATACCACTGCAGGGAGCGGCCAGAGAAAGCACTTCAAAGTCCTTCCTGTCCCAAGCAATTCCCGCATTTACGCCGCTCCCGGGGAGACCTCTATGCCGAGCACACCCACGGCATCAGCTCAAAAGCGACTAGCCCCCGAAGACTGAAAAGTAGCTGGAGGCTTAAAAACAGGATGAAGATTTTAAAAAACTAGCCCGAACACACTAGGCACAGGTGCAAGGGGTGCTATAAAGCTTATCCCATCACTTGCTTCGGAAAACCTGCATAACTCACTTGTGGCACTTAATACGGCCACCCGGCACTTGTGGCAATAAAAGCTTTTCAGCATTCCATGCCATTGCATAGTCGATATGTATATAGTTATATTTATTGACGCTGGTCTTTGGAGCAGCTCAGATTGTTTTCCAGGGCATTTTCCATTTTTTCCCCATGGATCTTTTCTCTGATGGCCAATACAGATATAAATAAATAAACAACATCTAAATTCTGGTATAAATTCTAACCAGCCATGCTGCAGATGAAATAAACACGTCTCCCTTCCAACCAGGATGGCCCTGTCAGCCAGACCGGAGAACATTTAAATCAGCTCAACTTTCTACAACTGTCACCAACTCCTGATCAAGACAGTAAATCCAGGCTCTGAAGGGTTTGCCTATCAATGGGAACCCAGAATATACGGATCTGCCGCTCAGCTTCAGCACACTTACATTCTCTGAGATTGAGAAAAGTTGAATTACGTTATGCTTTATGTGCACACGCCCACATAGGCTCTATCTTGCTCTCTCTCTCTCACACAGACACACACAGAGAAATACGGACGCTCCCCGACTCACGCAAGCATTCTGTTCCGGAACGCCTTGCGTAACTCGAATTTTGCATAAGTCGGGAACGTATACCCGACCATTATGCAAAAAAAACCCCAAAACCACTTTCTAGCTTATGGAACTTTTTCCATAAGTGCGGGTTTGCGTAACCCGGGGAGCGTCGGTAAAGAAAAATTGTACTGCTAGCTAACAAAAACATACCACTGGCCCGCGCAGCCAGAGAAGTGAGGGGGGGGAGGCCGGTGGGCTAACGAAGGTCCCCTGCTGAAATGTTTTCCTAGTGCTTTGGCCAACCTAGTTCTCAAAGTGTCTCAAGTGAGGAGACTCCTCCCGCTTGCCTTTGCAGACTGAGTTCTTTTGCTGGGAGGTTCCATTCCTCAATGTAGCCGCATCTCAGAGATACACACAGACACGGCATTCTCCACTGCCATCTCCAGGTGCTCCTTGTAAGCCCACCCCTTTCACACCGAAACACCATGCCAGCTTATGGACATTTTGTCCCGAGCTTTAGCACCTACACTAGACTATGCAGGTGTATAGGACGTTGCTGAGATTGTTATCCCTGAGTGAAGCAGGAGAGATTTAGGGTTTGGTGCAAGCTCAGAATTTCACATGGTTTTCTCAGAAAGCATGATGGTTTCATTCCAAGTTTGGCTTTGTTACGGTAAACCTGTATTGACAATCCACAAGGGTCAGCTCTCCCCACAGGAGCCCAGTGAGTTTTGTAAAGCTCAAACCAGCAATAAAATCTCAGATAAACTGTTGCATGAAGCGTAAGGTACAGAAGGGATTTGTGACAAGAAGAAGAAGAAATGCAAATGTCTTCTCCCTCTTCCCAGCTTTCCTAACACTCATTTCACACAAGCATAAGCGGCTCCCAAACCTACGGACAACAGGTGTCTTATTGCCACACTTCCAAACTGTCCACCCTGAGCCTACGCTACAAGGAGCTCACCCAAGGTATCCTCACTTGGAATTCCCCTGCACCCTGCGTGACCAATCGCCAGGATGCCTTGCAGCCCATTAACTTTAGCGCACTAGCAAGTGCTGCTGAATGCACTGTGTCCTCTTGAGAGCTTGTGTTAATCCCTTTCAGGGGTGGTGGCTTCCAAAATAAAAAAGCTCCTGCTAGCAAAGACACCCAGCGCAGTTACCAACCCTGTAGGGCTCCCGATGACAGAGAAGGCCTTTCTGCAGCTCTCTGATCCATGCCATCTACAGTACACAGCTTCCTCCATGTTCCTTTTGCAAAGTCTTGGAGGACAGTACTAGCTAATCAAGTGGCAGAATCCATAATCAGCATGGATGCATGCTCCTGCTAACCCAATTCCTAATGAGGATATGAAGGATGGGGCCTCAGAACAAAACCCACTGCAGAACTGAAGGGCATTCCAGAAATACTCGGCTCCACGAGACGGAGAGAAAGAACTGCCCTTCTCTCTCCCCTGCTGTGGCTGTGTTTGTCGAAATGATTTACTGCACCCACCGAGCTGGCGACAGGCTGAGGAGCCCCGACAACCCTGAGGATGGAAGATACTGTAGCATTGCACGCTCATAACACAATCTCAGCAAGTCACTGGAATGGAATGCATCAGATTCAATTCATTAGGACTGATAGCTCCCTGAATGGGGCTGAATAATTGATGGGTTGTAGAAGCTTTTAAGATGTTCTGTACGCTCAGAAGACTGAGTGTATTATTTTTTTAAAAGCTAACACACACAGCAAAACCCCAACGAAGGTGATCTGAGCAAAGGTTAGATGTTTTAAGCCTTTGTGTTTACACTGTCAATTCTTGCTCCATTGCTTGTAATGGGAAATAGATACGCTATGGAGAGGGGCAGCAGAGGGAGCGGCAGGAACTGAACTAATTCACGGGGGCTGCAGTAGCTAACCCAGAAGGATGGGAATTGATCTTGGACCCATGTAACGTTTGCATTGCAAGGCCACGGTTTGGCCGAAGAGCCCATGGTGTGTCCAATGGAGCAAGACACTTCCCTGCTTGGCTTATCGACCTTCATCCCACAGCAGCAACGTGCTCAAAATTATTCGAGTGCGACCTCTGCACTGCCTGGGCCCCCAAATGTGCCACCCATGGGGAAGAAGTTGTACATGTGCAACTGAGCACTGGGTGCTCTAGGTGCCCCCAGGGCTGTGGGTGGGAGGCAGACTAGTCAGTGCAGCCGAACGGTCCAGAAGAGCATGGGAGGGGAGAGGTGCCTCATGCAACATCCGTCAAGATTGCCGGGGACTGGCAATTGGCAAAGGCTTCGGCAACAAACATCTCACAGGCAGGAGATTGGGGATCTTCCAGCAGCGTTACTGACTGTTACCCTTTCTCCCCTCCCCACAGCTGGGCTCCCCAAGACCAAACCAGGCTGAGGTGACTGTGCCCTCTTGGCCTCCCACCCTAGTAAAACCCAGGGATGGTGGGACAGCTCTGACTCTCTGGTGTGCGCGTGTCAGAGAGAGAACGCCAAAAGGACAATGCTGAAATTAGCCAGCTGGGCTGCTGGCTACAACAGGCACCTCCCTGAAAGTCCCCTGCAACTAGCACGGGAGACTCAAAGAACTGGCAGGACACCAGGGTAGGAGAGTGAGTCCCCTGTTACAGCCAGGGGCAGCTTTAGAGCTCCCAACCTCCTACCTTTCACAGTAACGTGGACGCTCTGGCTGATGGAGAGCTGTGGCTGGATCAGGACGCTGCAGAGATACTCCCCTTCATCCATACCCTTCTGCACATCCATCAGCTTAAGGGTCCCATTCTCAAAGACCACCTGGCGGTGGTTATCTGGCAGCAGCAAGGCGTCCTTGTACCACTTGATGGAATAGTATGGATACCCGATCACCCTGCAGTTGATGAAGGTGTCCCTACCCGCCACTGCCGTTATATTCTTCATGGCTCGGATACTCGGGGGACCTAAATTGTGGGAAGGATGAAAGAGGCAGGCTAGGTTAATTCCGAAGAGCAATTTGTTTGCACACAGATCTGTTGCTATTTCAGAGCACATTTCATAGGCAAATGAGGCAAGATAAACACTTAGGGTTTGCTCGTGTTTGGGAAGGGGGAGGCAACAGCTCAAATATGGGCGAGTACCCCCCCCCATCCTGCACACACTCAGAAATTGCAGAGCCAGCTTTTGACAAACTTTGGCACCAGTCACTGGTGCACAAAGGGTGGGATATTCCAAAGCGCTGACATGGCCTAGGAGCACACGCCCCACTGAAAGTCACTGGGACATGTACTCCGGAACCACTTAGGTGCTTTTTAAAATCACAGCCAAATTGTGTGGGTGTCGCTTCCATGCTCAGCTGTGAAAGTTCTGTCCCTGGGGCACTCGCTGCATACCTCTGATCCCACCCCTGCTAATGCTAGGGACAGACAGTATGTTTCTGTGCTGCTTCCCTAAGCTCCATTCAGCTTCTAACACTCCCAGCTGCCCTGCATGTTTCTTTAAAAACAAAGCTACCCCTCTTTTGCTGAAGGAATATGCCGGGAGCAGGACCTTACGCCACCAACCTCAATTGCAAACTATTTTACCTCAACTTTAAAAATCAGCCTGCCTGAACCTCCAGCTGGGGATTCACCGCTTAGCAGTTTCTATCTGGCTTTGAGACTGGTTTATGGATCAGGAGAACACTACACTTGAGTATTTCAACACCATGTTTCTTAGCTCAACAATCATATTGTTCTCCCGTTTATCAGCTGTTGCCTAAATGAAACAGCAAACTAATACTCCACCTACAGTGTAAAGATCAACTATATCTTGGCTCCCAGCCTGAGGCGAACTGCAGAACTCCCAGTTTATCAGGTGTGCAGGACGCTCTTACGGAAGATCCATTCCCTTGGCACGTAAAACAAACGCATTCAAAAGCAGTTTGCTGCTTTCGCTTTTTAATGATTTTCCTAACTCTCCTACCCACTTTCGCCAAAAGTTACTGAGAAGGGATTCCACAATTGGGGGAGTTTTTCTGGAAACTCTGAAAATAAGATGAGATGCGGGGGGAAGGCAGAAGTGGGGGACGGTGTTCTGGTGACGCTTTCTCATGTTCTGGTAAAGCCACCACTTCTAATGCTCCAAAGCAATTGGGAAATAATATAAAAAATGGATTTAAGAACCAGCCGTCGCTCTGGGCTGCCGATGGGATACGACTTCAAAAACGGAGAGTCCATCAAAAGAAAACACCCGGCAAAGAAAAAAGCATCTTATAAGAGGCATCAGGCACAAAGTTCTCCCCTGAGCACTGAAGAGGTAAAGGGCTACACACCCCCAGACAGTTCTGGGGTGGAGTGGAAACAATCCAGGCAACTAGAGCTCCCAACACTGCCTGCCTCTATCTTGACTCAAATTCGGCACTGGTAGCTTCAGACCCAGCTAACTCACATAGAGCAGCCGTTACTCGGGAACACCCCCCCCATGCATTGTACTGGCCATGGAACGCTGGCTTCCTGACCAGCAGAAAAGAAAGGGTGTGGGTGGGTGTGTAAAAGTGGGAGTAAGTTTGACAGAGGACTTGGAAAAGTTTTAAAAACTTGCTCCTGATAAACAGCCCCTTGGCCCTGTCGGAGAGATGTGCACATACCCAGACTAAGGAACCCTGCCTTCTCATCTAGGATTTGTAGTTAAAAAACAAAACCAAAAAGTTCAACAACAAACTTTACTAGTGGTTCCCATTGCTAAGCGATGAACTTGCTCCAGATTTAGTGATAAACGGCTGCCAAAGCCCAGCTTCCCCGGACTTCCAGACAAACACCACTAGATCCATGGCAAACCGGAGACACAGATGAAACGGCCATTCAAACTTGCTTCTGGTAGATAAAATAATGTTACTTTTGGCTCTGTCTAGTTCATAACAGTTAACGCTTCTAATTGCATAGGTAACGGTCACCGGCTAATACTGTACCTTGTGTCTTAGAATTTTGCCCACCAGAAGTCCCTGTAATGCAAAGAACAGCATGCTCCAACCATAACAAGAGGAATGATTAACAGCACAATGGATTTTAGCAGACAAAGAAAACACAGCTATGACAAATCAAAGAGAAAATTCAGCTCATTTGTCATGATTTAACGAATTGGCTCGCCATCGGGTTTAATACACGTCCCAACGCCTATGGGCAGTTGGTGCTGGGAAGGAAGGACAGAGTCAGAGTTAGGAGGTGGACAGGCCAGAGGTGAGGCAGGGCCGCAAAGCACTGTGCAGTTAAAACAAGTAGGGGAAAGTTAGGCAGAGGCCGTGCAGGGCACATTCCCGCTGGCCATCACAACTGCTCTCACCCTGGGACTGGGCACGTGATCAGCTGGAGCCCCTCTCCAGGGGAACAGACATTTACCAGCTGCACTTTGATCAACAGCATGAGAGCAGAGTGGGTGAGTGCACTGGCTCTGATCTCTGGGGAGCCGGTTCCAAACCCTCCCAGGGCTGTAGTGGGAATTAAATTGGTGGCTCCTCCCAAATGCAATAGTTGGTGCAGTTGGCAATATCTGCTCAGAAACCAATGACTGGTATTGCTGGGGGTGCTGCAGAGGACACTGCAGGTTAGGACCAAGATGCATTAGGATTAGAAGGGAGGAGAAGAGGGATTCCTCCCCACTGTCCAAATTGAAATAGTAGGAGGTGGAGCAGATCAGAGTGAGTTGCACTGGCAAAGCCAGGGCAGTGGGGCAGGACTGGAAGGGGGGTGCTGCAGGTCAGGACTGGGTTGCATTGGCAGGGTGGGGCATATGAAGCTCACACTCTTCCTAACTTCCGGCAGCAAAATCCTGCACTTTGATGAGTGTTAACTTCTCCCACAAAATTTGCAGAAAAAGAAATGGAAAGGACATGCAGCTTGAAGGTGGAAATTGCAAAGAATTTCTCTGGCATGTGACAGCTGCCAGCTCTGGGGGAGTCTGGATCTGCAGTCTGCCCCAATGTAGCCCTGGAACGTAGCCCAGGAGGAGCAGGGAACCACGGGGGCTTCCTCAGTCAGCACCTCTGCAGCACGGTGACCCTGACAACGCCCCAGGAACAGTGCAGAGCCACTCC
This sequence comes from Malaclemys terrapin pileata, assembly GCF_027887155.1. Taxonomy (NCBI): domain Eukaryota; kingdom Metazoa; phylum Chordata; order Testudines; family Emydidae; genus Malaclemys; species Malaclemys terrapin. The sequence goes on from NC_071519.1 coordinate 33,695,424, forward strand.
CCGAGAGCTGGCCCATGAGACAGGGCTCTGCTTTATAAACTGAGCCCTTTGCCTCACTCGGTTACAAAATGTTTGGAATGGGAGAGTCAAGCACCTCGGGACGGGTAGCCAGGCCAGGCCGGGGCCCATCCAGCCCAGTCTCCGACAGCGGCCAGCACCAGATGCTTCAGAGGAGGGTGCAACCCATTTCCCACTGCTGAAGCTTAGCTTCGGGAGAGCAGCGTGGGGTTCACCACACTCCTCAGGACTGTCGATGTCCACAATAGCCATGTAAATACCCGATTCTTCTGGGATTCCTGCTAAGCTTTTGGCCTTAATATTCTCTTGTGGCAATGAGTTCCATAGGCTCCCCATGTCCTGCTTCACTTGATGAACCACGGGGAAGGTTTGTTCAACCAAGTGCATGCTGATGATTTGAACAACTTTAAAAAGTACAGCAGGGCAGTGGGGGAGCTGGGTGGAATGGCACAGAAGAAGAGAGATTCTACCAATAAACAGAACAGAACAAAGCCCAGTATGAGTCCTATGCTGATATTTAAAAGTAGACAGGCACCTCTTACGTTTATTCGCGCTTGGTATTCGGCGCTGCCCACCGAGTTCCGCGCGGCGCACCGGTACACCCCTCCATCCTTGATCTGCGGGCTGGTCACGTTCATGTGGCTCACGGTGGTGCCGTCCGACATGGTGTACTGATTGGTGCGGTGCCCGTTGTCCCTCTGGATGGGCTCATCGTCCAAGGCCCAGGTGATGGTGGGTGGGGGGGCGCCTTTGGCAGCACACATCAGGGAGAACTGCTCGCCCGGGTTGACCACTTTCTCGCTGAAGGAGGAGACGATCCGGGGGGTCCCGTCTAGGAGAGACACCCGGTGAGGGGCATGTTAGGGCTTCAGGCTGGGGCCCTCGCAAGCAGCTGCGTTTAGGCACAAGCTTGACTGAGGGTTTTAAACACTGCTTAGACGGTCCGTTCTCTGGGGGCAGGGGCATCCTGTCCAGTTTGTCCAGGGCCCAGCACAACGGGGTTCTGGTCCAGGGCTGTGGTTCCTAGTGCTTCCACGACACAGATAAACAACAACAAACCAACGGGGTGAACGTGCCTGACACGCCATGGGCCCCACCATGCCCAGCCTGCATTCCCCAGGGAGGAGAGCTGCTGCTTTCAAAGGGGCTGGTGAGAACCCGGGGGACATCAGATGAGACATAAAAGGGAGCGTGAGAGGGGCAGGGACACAGGGCCCATCCTGCCCCCGGCACATCCGCACGAGGGAAGGACACTGCTTGGGAGGCAGCGGAGGGAGAATGCCTTCAGGGAGGATGGGCCCATACCCAAGGCCAGGGCACCACAATGAGCCCCATCTGGGCAGCTCCTCCTTTCCCCACTGTTGCTGATTTTGCTGTTTTGGGACAGACCCTCCCTGCAGAGGACAGGGCCCAGCTATGGTTCTCTCCCTGCAGTTACTAGAGCAGCTTATACTAAGGTCCTGGCCACCGGTCATCAAAAGCGCCCTGGGACCTTCACTAAGGGACAGCACCTTCCTGGCCACACCATGCCTGGTAAGTACATTCTGCCTCACCCAACTCCTCCTGCAGACGGGAATTCTTCTTCCCTCCCTTTCCTGAAATACTGGGCAGCATTGCTAGGTGCTGTTAAATAACCATTGGTTCCCCCCCAGAGACAGCTGCATTTCAGTGCTGGGTTGAGTGACCCTTACATCACATGGGCATTGCATGGCATAGTTCAGTGAATTGTTGTGAAGCACCTTGGGAGCGCTGGGAGCATCCAAGCACTTGGGCAAAGCACAGGGAGCGCTTGGCATAGCAGAATCTCTTCACTTCCAGGTGCAGAAGTGGGCAAACCTTGCCAGCACAGGATGCAGAGGGTGTGTGGAGACAGCTCTGGAGCCCTCTGGCTAGTACACACAGGCCAGGAAGCAGGGGAGTAGGGTCTAATTAAGGGGCAACATTCTCCTCTCCTAGGGATGCTGTAAATCTCCCCTGCACTTGTTCTGCACACAGAGCTTCCAGAGGTGGCAAAGGACACTGGAGAGACCCTCTGGCTCCCCTCCTCACCGTCACGCCCGGGAAGCCGACTCACCCTCCAACGCGATGAGGGAGAAGTCCTGCGCCGTTTGGGCTTTCCGGGTGGCGAAACACTGGTAGGCCCCAGAGTGGCTCTTCTGGGCGGCAGTGATGAGGAGGGTCTCGTTGCTAATCCCCCGGATGGAGATGTAGTCGTCCAGCACCACCAGGTCTGTGTTGCGGTACCAGCGGAGGGCGTACTCGGGCGAGCCGCTGAGGGCGCAGGAGAGGATGACTGTGCTGCCAATGCCGGTCTTCAGCTTCTTTGGCGTGAGGCTCACGTGCAGAGGGTCTGTGCAAGACAGGGTGGGAGGCAAGAGAAAAAAAAACGCTCAGGGCTCATGGCCTGGGGAAAGGATCTAGCAATGGTGGAGGGCCCCAGGGAAGCCGAGTGGCGCCATCCCGCTGAGCAGCAGCAAGGTCTCCCTTCTACTCCCTGGGCTGCCGCAGAAGGATGCCAGCAAGCTGCCGTGGGGAAGGCTGCAAGTGACGTGCCGCAGCGAGCACAGCAAGGCCTCGGCTTCACTGGGAACCAGGTGTGTTTTCAACCCGCGCTAGTGAGCACACGCTCAAGTCCGAGTGTAGACAAGGCCATTTGCATTCAAACGTGTGTTCGCTGGCCGGGGTCTGGAGTCTGCCTCAACCAGCAAACTCCTGGGAAGGGCGGACCAGCTGCAGGCCCAGCCCCCAGCTCCTAAGCCTTTCCATTAGCCACTGAGTCGAGAGCAAGAGTTGATTTGGCCAGGGGAAAGGGGGCTTGCTGGAAGCAGGAGCCTTACACAAAACCTACCCCCGATGGGGGGCCCGGAGGAGCCATCACAGCGCAGGGGGCAGGGCAAGCCTGGCGTGGCGGCCGGCACCGGCTCGGCGGGGAGATGGAGCGCTCCTTGCACAGCACACTCTGAGAGTCCCTTGATTAACGTGGTCTCTCTCCCTGCTCTCCCCAGGAAGCATTAGCCTGACTGCACGTGAAATGTCAGTGCACAATAAGCCAGGTGTGTCCCTGACCTTCCTCAGAGTCTGCAGCAAGGGCCCCTCATCTTAATGTCACCCCCACACACGCTCCTCTGCGTGGTGCGGGCAACATGCCCACCGGCCAGGAGCGCGGGGGGCCGGCAGTGCCTCCCCTGTGTATCGTTTTCGCTCTGACTGCACAGGAGCTGCCCTGGCAGGCGTGAAGAGGCTGGCTGCGTTTGGAAGTAGACATCACGGCGGGCTGACGTGCTAGGTGTGACAGGCCTGCTCTGAGCAGAGACTTCCCTGGAGCTGCTCACTAAGCATGCTGCTGTGTTGGGTGGGGCCTCCCCTTCTGATCCAGCCCATGCACACCCGCCTGCTCCTCCACAAACACGCAGAACATGCTGAGCGTCGCTGCAAGGGCTGGGGCAAACACGCCCCCATCACCAGGGGCATGCTACACAGCTGGGTTACTGGGGACAGAGGAGATCCCCAGGACCAAAGCGTGCAATAAATATATGCCCTCCCCAGACAGAATTTACTGGTTGGCTGGAGTTTATTCAATATAAAAATCAAACAAAACACAACATGCAGGCCCCTAGTATAAAACTAACACTAATAACCCAATCAGTCACACATTGAAAGGCTCTCAACGTAGCGCTCTGGTTTTCCACCAATCCCAGTCTGTTCCCTCCATTAAAATCACAAATCTGTGGCTTGCTGGGATATTTTGCTGTGATATAAATAAACAAACTTCTTTCAAATGCTCTGAGCTGTGCATGTAACACCACACTGTGCTCCAGCACACAGCACAGTTAACGTCCTGAGCCTGCAATGTACAAAGCTTTGTACAACAGCCAGGGCCAAGAGGGCTATTTCATTTTGATCACCCATCCATCTCATGCAGTTCTGGAACGGAGACCAGCAATAGCCATGCTAGAATCCCCCAGAACCGCCTGCCCCGTGCAAATGAACAGTCCTGGGATGACCTCAGGCGTGTCTCCAGATTCCTGAGCAGAACTTTGGAACAACCCAAGAGGGGGCTGCCCCCAGACAATCCATCCCAGGTTTAACAGAGGGCCAAGGAATGCCGGGCCAGGACTTTGGGAGGTTAGAGAGGACGCCCACCCACTCCCCTGTGGCATGATCAGTGAAATCCAGAGTTGCGCACCTCACTATTGCTAATGTTTAAGGAGAAGCCAGTAAAATGGGCCATAATCCTAACACATAGAACATAACCCAAGGCATATGAAACCCACGCAGGCCAAGGCATCTGGGCAGCCAAACCCGACATGCAAGAGAGAAGAGAAATCAAAACTCTGTTGCAGCACTGGGCTATCCGGCAGCAGTCATGATTCCCCTTTAACGCCCACTTTGGCGGATTGTTCAGGCTCTGGGGAGTCCAGGTAGCCCCTTTCTGATCTGAGCAGAGATGGGCCTGAACCGTGGACATCAGATCCAGACTGGAATCCCACTTGACCCAACATCTGGAAGTGGGATCCACCGTCTTGGCCCATGTCCAGCTCCAATATTAATACAATGAGATGAACAAAACCCAGGATTACGGTCTCTGAAGAGATGGATGGATACTTTCTAGAGATGTGCCCACTGCCCCCAACCCCCGGTCCCCAGATGTGCCCACTGCCCCCAACCCCCAGATGTGCCCACTGCCCCCAACCCCCAGTCCCCAGATGTGCCCACTGCCCCCAACCCCCAGTCCCCAGATGTACGATGGAGAGGCCCATAACTTTACATTCTCCATTGTTTGGTCGGCTCTCACCTACGACTGTGAGGGTCCCGGTGACCTCTGCCGACCCGAAGGTGTTTGTGACCTCACAGATGTACGTCCCACTGTCCTCCACGCGCAGGTCACTGATTGTCAGTCCTGTGATACGCTTGGTCCACCTGCTGTCTGCAGGGAGTGGGCGCCCATCCTTGATCCACCGGATGGCTGGGTTCGGGTACCCGGAGGCGATGCATGGAAGCTCCACCAGCTGGCCTGCCTTTACCTCCCTGGACTGAAAGCCATCTAGGATGGTAGGAATGGATTCTGCTGGGTCTAAGAGCAGAGAGCAAACTGCTGAGAAGCAGATATGGAGCAAAGGCCGACACACCCTTCCTTCAGCCTGCACCATCCGGCTGGTGCATTACGTGGGCAAACTAGAGTGTTTGGTTATAAACACTGGGGACCCAGGAGTCTTGTCTGAGCCATCACCAGGACAGAGATACCGGGGAAAGCCTGTGCTTAGTGACCTGGGGGCAGCCACAATCACAGAACTCAGTTACAAACTCTCCAGACATAGGCTCTCCTCCTCTGAACACCCCTGGGTATCCTAGATGGCAGGACAGCCCATGGCATGGCCAGGAATGGGACAGCCAGCTGTGGTCCTGGGTCCAGAATGAACACATGCTGCTGCTTTCGGGCTGGCCAGTGCAACTCACCCAGCCTACGATCTCAGTTGGGGCCCTGCCAATTGCAGCACGGCTTGCATGCATAGTGGGGTAGGGACAGGTGTGAGCAGGAAGGCAGGTGGGGGCCTAGCGTGTACTCAGTGAGCAGGGCGACTGGCCTAGGGTGGGGCAGTGCCTGGGCTGACCTCCCCACTTCTCTTCCCAGGAAGGCAGGGAGACACACGCACTATGAGAGGGTGGGATAAATACAGCGCAGTAGGAACTACGCAAGGTGATCTAACTGGTGCAAAAGACACAAATTCTGTGGTAAGTTTCAAAATTTACAAGGACAGGGGCCCATTGGGCAGCCAGGAGCAGAGAAAATTAACCACTGAGTCTCAGGCATGAAATTCAATTCCAGGGGAAAGATACGGCTTTCATTGCACCCATGCTCCAGTGAAACGCCATGACATGGAAATACTGGCCGAGGCCAGCACGGGGCCAAGCCAGATTGAGCGCCCCCGCCCCAAAACAGAACACACCCCAGCATGGGAGAGGACAGCGCAAAGCCCGGGAGGGGTGAGTGGGGGGGTCCTGTCCATATGAGAAGACAATATGAAGCCTGGTGAGCGGGACTGGGGGGGTCTTGTCCTCAGAAGAGGACAGAGCAAAGCCCAGGGAAGGGGCGGTTCCTGTCCATGCCCGTCAGGTGGGGACACATACTAGTAAGGGGTCTGTACTTCTGGTCTGCCCAGCTGCTAACCCTGTGGGCCAGCATGCCAGTCCCTGCGGCTAACCTAGCTCCACCTCCTTCCCCTGGGCCTGCCTCCTTGTGGGCAGATGTTGCCGACAGGGGACACAGGGCCCTGCCCTTCAGACAGCTACTTTGCTCAGTAGCCATGGGGTGGCAAGGCAGTAACTCTTGGCTACGAACGACAATGCGCAGGTCCTCAACTGAGAGGTGCATTGGGGAAGCAAACATGATTTAACCCTCGCAACCCCGCTGTGGGATAGCTACGTATTATCCCTCTGCTACTGATCGGGCATGGAGATAAAAGTGACGTGCCCACGGTCACATAGCGAGTCCGTGCCAGAACCTAGGAGCCCGTCTTCCATTCTCCATCCGCCCCTCTGCTCACCACAAGCCCACACTGCACAGCCAGGGCACGGCCATCAACCAGTTAACACAGGAGTCCAAACCAACACAAACAAGGCCAACAAACATATGGTCGAGAACTAGGGATTCGAAGTTGATTGGTGCAAGGGGTGATTTGAATTCAAGCCGAGTGAAGTCCCTCCTGATTAGAGTAACTTGGGCAGGCAGGGACGCCTGGAGCTCCCCGCGACACCCGGCAATACAGACTGTGCTGTCTCCTGCAGTATCACTTGCATCTTCGTCACATCGCATCGGGCTGCTCACATACCGGCCTGTCACATCACATCACATCACAGCCTGGTGTCATGCTGCACGGCTTGCCAGGCTACGCAACTGGCAGCTGTACTTCACTTCCAGGTTTGGGGGGGGGGGGGGGGGAGGCGGAGTGGGGCGAGGCTGGAAGACAGGTGGGCAATTCGCTCGGCAGATGAGCTAACTTAGATGAAAGGCGGCTGCATCTGGTTCTGCACAGAGAGCTGCCACTAGAGTGATCCCTCTCTGCCCAGCCAGACCTGAGCCAAAGCCCCTGCACCTCTTCCAGAACGTCCTGAGGATGTACCAGGAATGCAGGGGGTGTCTGTGCCTTGTTCAAAGAGCTGACTCCCAATCTCATTAACCTCCACGCAATCGCCTCCAGCGCCCCGTCCCGTGTCACTCCGGGGGGAGTCAGGGGATAGCAGGGAAAGGGGAGGACAATTGCCAAAGTGTGCCAGAGGCCAGGGTCAGCTCTTCTGACATCTCAGGCCGGGGGCTCCAGTCCTGACCTGTCACTCCCCAAAAACCTCCTTAAGCCCTGGTTAAGCCTTAAGCCTTAACCTCCTTAAGCCCCCACATGCACGCACCTATGCCCAGGTACTTCAGTCCTGACCTCTAGCGCCTCCTCTTTTCCCGGCCCTGCCCCCCACACCCCACACATACATACAGCTCAGCCCCTGCAATTCCCCCCCGGACCTCCACACCCAGCCCTACCGACGCCCTACAGTCTCCAACACTTGCACCCCCTGCAATTCCCCTCCGGCCCTCCACACCCAGCCCTGGCGACACCCTTCAGACCCCAACACTCACACCCCCTGCAATTTCCCCCCAGCCCCCCACACCCAGCCCTACCGACACCCTTCAGTCCCCAACACTTGCACCCCCTGCAATTCCCCCCCGGGCCCCCACACCCAGCCCTACCAATGCCCTTCAGTCCCCAACACTTGCACCACCTGCAATTCTCTCCCGGCCCCCCACATCCAGCCCTGCCGACCCCCTTCAGACCCCAACACTCGCACCCCCTGCAATTCCCGCCCAGCCCCCCACACCCAGCCCTGCGAATGCCCTTCAGACCCCAACCCTCGCACCCCCTGCAATTTCCCCCTGGCCCCCCACACCCAGCCCTGCCGACACCCTTCAGACCCCAACTCTCGCACCCCCTGCAATTCCCCCCCAGAACCCACACCCAGCCCTACCAACACCCTTCAGACACCAACCCTCGCACCCCCTGCAATTTCCCCCTGGCCCCCCACACCCAGCCCTGCCGACACCCTTCAGACCCCAACACTCGCACCCCCTGCAATTCCCCCCCAGCCCTGCCGACGCCCTTCAGTCCCCAACCCTCGCACCCCCTGCAATTCCCCCCCAGCCCTGCCGATGCTCTTCAGACCCCAACCCTCGCACCCCCTGCAATTCCCCCCCCCCCGGGCCCCACACCGAGCCCTGCCGACACCCTTCAGTCCCCAACACTCGCACCCCCTGCAACTCCCCCCCCAGCCCCCACACCCAGCCCTACCGACGCCCTTCAGTCCCCAACTCTCGCACCCCCTGCAATTCCCCCCCAGCCCCCACACCCAGCCCTACCGACGCCCTTCAGTCCCCAACCCTCGCACCCCCTGCAATTCCCCCCCAGCCCCCACACCCAGCCCTGCCGACGCTCTTCAGTCCCCAACCCTCGCACCCCCTGCAATTCCAGCCCTGTGAAGAAACTGCCATGGTCGTTTCTGCTGAGTGGAAAAATGCTCAGGAAGGAGTGGGCTGGAATCACTCATGTGCTTGTGACCTTGGTGGCATTTGAACCGAGCCCGTGGAGGTAAATGGCCAGTGCATTAACTTGCTGTACTAACCAGAGCCTCTCCAAGAACTCTATAATATCCAGTTCCTAATTAATATATTGAGGGAGTTAAGTCCATTATACTGCTAAGAAAATGGAAGTCACTATAAATAACTGATCGGCCACCTTTTGAGGGCAAGAGCCATAAATTATGACATGGAGAAGAGCTCCTTCCAGCAGACAGGAGCCCAGCCCGGGTCCTGCCAGCTTGGCCAGGGCCCAGCGCCTGGGGTTTAGCTCTGCCCCACACCGATCCCAGTGGTTCCCATGTCAGGCTCTGGGACGGGGGCTGGGCAAGAGCTGCTGACTCAGCCCTGGGTCACGCCAGCCCCCATTGAGGGAAGTTAATGGGAGCCGGCTAGAGAAAACCTGCACCTAATGGGAATGGGAGCCAGCCGCCCGCCCCATGAGCCTGGGGTATATCCAAGGCTGTGAGGAAGGAAGCCAGGTGGGGGAGCGGAAGCAGAGGAATAACAGACTCCAGAACCCAAGCTGTAAAGGTTGGTGGGAGCACAACCCGTAAACGAAGGACACCAGTGGTTTCTGAACCCCAAGGTCAATCTTTGAATGACATTGTCAGCACAGCAGGGGCAGGAGCCAAGTGGGCCCAGCAGCACCCTGCTACAGGAGTCTGTCTGCAGAGTCACACAGGGAGCATTCAAACAGGGCCGAGCCAAGCCCCTTGGGCTGGCTTCGTCTGGCCAAGAGCGAACGCTCCTGGGGATGAACAGGAGGATAAAATGTTCCCATCTCCACCGTTTCCCCCACACACACACATCCAGGCTTTCACTCCTCCTCATTCTCTCTGTGCTGCCCCCATCTCCACACACGCACAGAAAACAAAGCAAACAAACAACCCCCACCCAGGTGATATAAAGGCCGTTGTCTGCTGACTGGAGGAAACACAGAGAGAACTGAGGCCAAGATTTCCCAAAGTGCCTAGTGACTCTGGGTGCTCAACTCATCACAATGCAGAGTCAACCTGCGGAACTCATTGCCAGGGGATGCTGTGAAGGCCAAAAGTATAACTAGATTTTAAAAGAAGAATTAGATAAGTTCATGGAGGATAGGTTCATCATGGCTATTAGCCAAGATAGTCAGGGATGCAACTCCATGCTCTGGGTGTCTCTAGAATCTGACTGCCAGAAGTTGGGACAGGACGACAGGGCAGGGCCGACGCTTCCACTAGGCAACTCTAGGCGGTCGCCTAGGGCAGCAGGATTTGGGGCGGGGTGGCATTTTGCTGTCTTCAGCGGAAATTCGGCGGCGGGGGGGGTCCTTCTGCTCCGGGTCTTTGGCGGAAATTTGGCGGCAGATCCTTCACTCGCTCCGGGACCTGCTGCCGAAGTGCCCCGAAGATGCAGAGCGGAAGGACCCCCGCCGCCGAATGCTCAGAGGAGAAGTGCTGCCCCCTAGGGTGGCAAAAACCCTGGTGCCGCTCCTGCGACAGGGGATGGATCACTTGATGATTCCCTGTTCTGTTCATTCCCTCTGACGCCCCTGGGATTGGCCACTGTTGAATGATAGGATGCTGGGCTAGACGGACCATTGGTCTGACCAAACATGGCCATTCTTAACTCAAGACACCAGAAAGGGTGGGCGCTCAGCCCTGTCTGAAAACCTAGCCCCTTTCAAGGCTCTCGTGCTGGGCTTCCCAGTCCTATTACAACCTCCTGGGCTGTCCTTTTACATGCATACACTTTACCGCTTTGGGAGTGTTCTGATATCATGGTGACAGTGGCCAGATAAGAAGATTAAAAGACACAGACTCACACACACAGATTCGTGGCTGAGTTTTGCTGGCTGCAGGTTCAGATCCAGAGACTTACCTGACACGGAGAGTCTAGCCCCATTGCTCTGGCGTGTCTCTCCACTGTACTTGTGCTTGGTGATACACCTGTAGGTGGACAAGGCATCTTCCTTCTGCACGTCCGATATGTACAAACCTCCATAAAAAGTAATAAAAAACCTATTTTCTGGAGACACAAGCAGAAGAGAGGGGAAAGTCTGGTTATTGCTCTGTGTTTGATCAAACTAAACATATTGCATCACAAGGCAGTAAGCAGCATCCCAGGGATGGGGTGAGCGGATGCCTGCTCTGCAGTGAAGCATGCACCTGTGAATCTTTCAGTGACGATACCATAAAACAAGGGAACTCCCAAGGAAGTTGCATCGAGTTACGGAAAGGAACAAGGCCAAAGCTGAATTCAGGGGACAAATTCGTCCTTCACTTGCCCTGCTGCACCTCGGGAGCCGCACAACTGCTAGCACAGGATGAGAGCCCGCTGTGGTCAATACAGCATCTGGACAGCCCAGACAAACCAAGGGTCCGACTCCTCCCTTAGCTCGGGGGCTGCAGTTTTAAACAGGTATCTAAAATCTGGCTAGAAAAGGAGAGAGCTGCAGCGTATGTTCATATCAGAGGCGCATACAAATGGAAAGCCGGATGTGCAGATACCATTCTGCATGGGAATGAGTCTGCCCGAGAATGCAAACCTGGGGTCGGGGCTCCCCAATACCTGGACCATGACATTCCATAGGACGCCCATTTTAGAACTTACTTGTTGGTCACAATATACCCCTCACCTGACTGAACGTGCTCCCAATAGAAAAGCTCCACAAGAGTAAGCCGTGGTGCCGGCTGGTTGCCGAAACGCACTGGACAGACACAATTTAAAGCTGCACTCTCAGCTCTGGCACTGGCCTCACTTCTGAGTCTAATCATGCTCCATTTTACTACGGGCAAACTAGTACATCTCTGCAGTATCCTACACAGGCCCCAATTACCGTGCAGAAAGGGAGCAGAGATCCTGGGCCAGGGAGGAGCGGGAGAGGCAGTTAAAGAAGCCAGGGCCAGGTGAGAGGCAAGCTTGCAACCCCAAGCTCAGACCGCGCGGCGGAGTCTCAGCATGCCCTGCTGCAACGTGGCAATTAAAAGGGAATCCATCCTGCCGAGTCAATAATTAGCAGAACTTACTTAGACGCTTGCGAAAACAAATAAGACCTTAAGTTGATACTTGAGCCCCAGGGGGAAGATTCCAGAGGACAGCAGGTAACAAGCAACACAAACCAAGCCAGCTGGAACGGTGAGAGAGTCTACAAGGAGAGTTTGGCACTGAAGCACAAAAGTAAGGCCTCTCTGTCCATGCCTCAGGCTAGGGAGCAGGCAAATAAGGAGGCATTAGCCCACTTCTTAACCTGGTCCCCACTTTAGTATGTATTAATATTCATGGTGATTTATAATGAGCAAACGCCCGTGTTGTGAAAGACCTTAGCAGCAGCATGAAAAGGAGGGCAAGCAAATGGCTTTGGAAAGAGGCTAAAGTTGGCTTTCCCCATTGGAAAGCACACTGCATCCTGCTCTAACAGCGCTCACAATTCCTAACGGTTCGATAGAGCCTTTCACCCCCAAAGGGCACAAAAAGATTGGGCCCACCACTGCAGTGCAGCCACCTCTGGAGCAGGACATGGCAGCTGTTCGCTAGCAGCACAGTGCTGCCACATAGCACCACTGCACAAGCCTGGAGAATGTCGGTAGAACGTCGTTTCCTGAGTCCGATTTTGGCCGTGGAAATGAGCAGTGCCAATGATCACAGATGGGTGGAACCCCCGTTTTCTCTCTCATCTGAAAGATGGCTCATCCATCAGCACAGCACCCCCTAGCCACAGACCTGGGAACAGGTCCGATACCCACTGAACCGCCAGCACCTAGGATGGGGCCCGGCTTGAAAATCAGCTTCCACCGTTTGGAAGTAGCCTGGACAGTTCTGTACTAAGGCAAAGGAAAGAGCATCTTTTATGCCCTAACTACGGAAGCAGAGATCTTCTGAAGTGAGGGAGCCAGAAGTCTGAAACCGGTCTGGCACAAAGGCTCACAACCCACTCCCTGATCCTTCCCGATACCCCCCCACCCCCTCCACCCAGCAGCTCTCACAGGCACGTCCAAGGACCGCCCTCCCTCAGAGGAGGCACGTAGCATATCAGCAGCAAACCACGTCACAAGGCAGAACAATGGTCAGCCCCAACTCCAGCCGGCACATTTCCATCTCAGCATAAGAACGGCCACAGTGGGTCAGAGCAAAGGTCCATCTAGCCCAGTATCCTGTCTTCCGACAGTGGACAGTGCCCCAGAGCTAATGAACAGAACAGGGAATCAAGTGATCCATCCCCTGTCGCTCATTCCCAGCTTCTGGCAAACAGAGGCTAGGGACACCATCCCTGCCCATCCTGGCTAATAGCCATTGATGGACCCGTCCTCCATGAATTTATCTAGTTCTATATCAGCAGATATTCATTTATCCTACTCTAATTGCAGTAAGAGCAAGTTCTGTGTCAGGGATTCTTAACAGAGAGAAAAATAGTGACTTCAATAAACAATTAACATTCATCTAACTTAACAGAATGCCTAAATAAACACAGAGACTGGAAAGCCACATGCAACAATGTCTTTAAGGTCCAGTAACTCAATGTCCGGCCCTGGAGCCAAAAGGAGACCTGACAAGTAATCAAAATGATAAATCAATGAGTTGTTTGCACACTCTGGTTTGCAAAACCTGGAAGGGAAGGGGAGGGGAAGGGAGAGAAAAGAGATATTTCTATCTCCGTGTTTACAAGGAGGGGCTAGATGCTCATTAGCCAAAATCTGCATGTGTTGTTTTGTCTCTGTGTTATGACATGGCAAAGTCAATGCCGCAGCACACACATAATTGCAGAACAGTCGTAGCTCTGAGCTGTCAATCTGAAGTATCAAGGGATTAATACAAAGGTCCAAAAAAAGAAAAAAAGAAAGAAAAGCCCCACAGGTGCAATTGCAATAAAATGCAAATAGATCATTAATGTTTCATCTCTCAGCAAACCAGTAAGCACAGAATATTGGCTGTACTGGAATTTTAAGCAAGGGGGGAGGCAGTTTCTATGGCAACGAGCAGCCGCTGCATCTTGCCAACTGCTGCTCCACAACCCTGACTGTCCTCATTCCTCCCCCCACTATTTTTTGTGCATATTTAATTGTGGTAACATTTCCAGAACGCCGTGTTACTCCTCCGGAAACAAAGGCTTCCAAAGCCGGAGTGCTGCGCAGTGCGAGAGAGGGAGCGCAGACAGCAGCAGTAGGATGTTCAAACCTCTGGAGGGACCTTCCGCAACATCAGTTCTGCATGTTTGATGAGAATCAAATTATGGCCTGCTGTGGGGGAAATGGATGAGGAACCCGCTGAGCCCACACAATGGAGAGCGAAGAAAAACCCAGGGGGACCCAAGGAGGGGGGGGGAAATTATCCCCCACCACAAAATGAATACAAATAAAGCCCTGACACCTATTTCCACTTGGCCTCCCTGCCACCAGGCCTGAAAATAGCCTCCATGAGGTTATAAGAACCCTCCCTGCCCGCCATGCAAAGGGGCTGGCTCCCCCGGGTGGGGGAGCAAGCCAGAAAGCCAGCCACAGGAGTGCAGAGTGCTAGAGGTGAGGTGGACAGGGAGCAAAGCCGGGTGGGAGTGCTGTGAGGGCAAATGGACATAAGTCATGTGCTGGGCCAGAAAATACAAATATGGCTCCACCTCAAGCCATTGGACTCCGACGGGGAAGCTTGGCTCGGACAAGGGACGGCAGCTCTGCGAGCTGAACAGGCTGCTGGTGCTCTCCATACATGGAACAAGCCAAAGAACCAGCAAGGAGAGCTGGGATGTGCACCTCTCCAGCCGACGAGATCCTGGTCCCAAGCGAGCGGGGTAGCTTCAATGGAAGCCCAGAGGCACCCCAGCAAGGTAAATACAAAAAGCACTGCCGGCTCTCTCTGAGCACTCACCAGCCCTGACTCAACTCCCCAATCTCTGGGTGCCAGGTAAAACCCCGAGCAAACTCGCGGGGCTGCTGGGAATGTTTTCCTGAGCTACTCCAAACGCCTGGTCAGGGGGCACGTTCCCCGGACACCAACGGGATCAGCATTGGCGGAATGGTCTGGGGAGCTAGGCAGAGCAGGCAAACAGATCTCCTATTTACCCCAGCCTGCTGCCTGGAGTCACTCTGTGACTATGGCATCGCGCCTGGCGGCCTGTTGCCAGGGAGCTGCCACTGAGCTCAATACAAGAGCTCAACACCCAAAAATCAGACCATTCAGAACAAAGGGCCCATGGACTATTAGCGCCATGTTGAAGCTTCTCAGGTGCTTAAGAAAGGCAAAATGGCCAGCATTCTCCATAGACCCGACTGCAAGGAGCACAGCGAGTCCGTCACTCCTCTCAGTCTGCGTGGGAGTCACTCAGATTTGCACAGAAACATTCTGCAAGAGACACACACACACACACACACACCCCTGGGACTCCCAAATAAGCCGGCCCTCTCTGCGGAACAGGAACGCCTGGACCGGGGCACCCTGTCCATACCTGGAACTCTGCTAGTCACTAGCATGTGCCACATTGCCAACCCAAGGGCTGAAGTACCATGAGTCATGACCCCCAAACCATGAGATTTTAAAAAATAAACGTGTTCTTTTTCTTTCCCATCTATCCTCTGAGCTGTCAGGGGTCACCTTTTCAAGCTTTTCCTTGCAACCATGAGGACTGGAAACTTATTTTTCTCAGTGCAAGCTGAGATTCTCCCATATTCACGTGACTCCAGAAGCTGGGGCTCTAAGAAAAAAACCCACCAAATATTGTGCGACTCACTATCCAGTGACAATAACTGGCAACACAGCATGACCCTGTGGCTCTGCCTGCGTCTACAAGTCGAGTTCTGTATAAACTGATTTATGTACAAGCTGTTCTGAAGTTTGTAGGGATTCCATGACTGGGGTATCAGGGAGGGGAGAGCTTCATCTCTGAAAGTACACAGTATCCTGCAAGCCATCCTTCCGCTGGGCACTCCCCAGGAATGGGGAGCATGGGGTCTATGGATGTTCCATCATTTATCTTCACAGCAACAGGAGTGCTTAGATGTTAAAACCTTCTGGGCATGCAGTGTATTGGTCCATTTTAATATTGTTCAAAGGTTGAACCTCTTGAGTGAAGACAAAAGCCCTCTGCGCTGGAAGTAATGAGCACCTCGCTCATTGCAATATACAGTTTAAAAGACACCGTGACATTGAATTTAGGGTCTACACAACCTGATGGCATCTCTTCAATTTTTAAAAAAGGGACAAATAACTTTGTCTAAGAGAATTACACTGGTTGGAGGGAAAGACGTGGGCGATAACTGATGTGAACCATTCCAACTGAGACCTCCCCAAAGTGACTTATTGCCAGCTCCTCTCGCGAGATTAACGTCGATGGTTGTGGAATAAAGTCAAATCTTTCTGCCTGCCAGGAGGTGGGAAAGGTTTACGGGAAGCAGAGGATTAAGTGTATCTGTGGCCAGACTGAAACTGCACTGTTTTAACAGCTCTCAGAGCTGGACACGACTAGCAGCCTCTGCAAATAACCTTCCAAAAATCCCACTACCAAGGAATGGTGCGGGGAGGAGAAGTGAGCTGGAGAGGATGGAGGAGAAGGGGACTCTGGCATCTCTTACTCCTCCATCCTTCCTCTCTTGTGTTCCCACATCACAGAAGGTGGATCCAATGCACCACACTCCCCACAGGACACGAGAGTAGAAAACAGGGACACAGCAACTCAAGCAAGGTCTAAAGAGCCAAATCTGGGGAAGGAGGCAGCAGCCACTTCAGACTTGCCTTGACCAAGTCCCTTGCCTACTCTGTGCCTTAGGTTTCTCCTCTGTCCAAAGGAGCCTGCTTCACCCTCTGCGGGATGCTGCAGGGAGGTAGCTGATGTTTGCCAGGTGCTGCAGTGAAGGGCTACTCGTTATTTCACACCCATCTGATAACTGCCTTCAGCTCCCTGCCTGGCTTATATGGGTTTGGCCATTAGACTTACTAGGGGGTCACCAAATGAAATTAATAGGCAGCAGGTTTAAAACAAATAAAAGGAAGTTCTTCTTCACGCAGCGCACAGTCAACTTGTGGAACTCCTTGCCTGAGGAGGTTGTGAAGGCTAGGACTATAACAGCATTTAAAAGAGAACTGGATAAATTTGTGGAGGTTAAGTCCATTAATGGCTATTAGCCAGGTCGAGTAAGGAATGGTGTCCCTAGCCTCTGTTTGTCAGAGGGTGGAGATGGATGGCAGGAGAGAGATCACTTCATCATTGCCTGTTGATCCACTCCCTCTGGGGCACCTGGCATTGGCCACTGTCGGTAGACAGGATACTGGGCTAGATGGACCTTTGGTCTGACCCGGTACGGCCTTTCTTATGTTCTCATGGTGCCGTGGCCAGCCAGTGCTGGATGGGGGGAGCATGGCTACAGTCTGGCTGGGCATTGGGTGAGGCCTTGTCTTGGGATCAGATTGTCTAGACAGAGATGGGTGCATCTTGGCGAGCAGGCAAGTGGATCACAGAAAAGTCTCCATGCATGGCCATGTTTTGGCAGGCTATTAGGAAGGTATCTCAACCCCCAAAAGCACATACAAGCTGGGGCATTGCCCAAGCCCATTTCCAGACCCAGAAGCATGTAGTGGCCAAGAAACCACAGTATCCGTCCGAGGGGCCTTCCAATTTCAAGTGAAAAATTACGATCAATACAGGTTACCAGTTCCTGCTCTATCCAATATAGATTTATAAAAACAATGGGGTCAGGGCTGCAGGAGAGAGCACATTGTATAGTTCATAAGACTAATGAGAGAACTTTCCCTTGATACTCTGAGGCCAATATTTCCTTACGCATTCTATTTTAACTGCTGGGGAATCAATAGGTGCCAGCGTTTATGAATTAGCTGTAGTTTGAGCATATGCATCCCACGGCATCCTGGGCAGTCAGTGATTGTTGGGAGCTATTTTCGGCCATGGTTAAAGTAACGAATATATCCCTGGGGCAAAGACAGGGAGGGAGGCAGGGAAGCCCCGAAGATGAAGGTTGTGATTTTCAGTGTACCTCTGCGTTCCTATCCTGCCTTTCAATGTAGATGTCATCTGGAGAGGGACAGGGAGTCTGTGTCCTCCAGCTCAGCAGTAATGGAAAATCTCTGCCACCTGGCATCCAAGCACAGGTGTTATTTTCTAGGCCTGCTGCCCGGACCGTGTTACCCCCATTTCAGTCGATCAACACCCCTTCAGCTACCTCCCTCGAGATCCTACACAGCCCACAGGCCAAGGAGCTGTCCCCGCCAAGTCAGCAACTGGGACTCTGCACAATGGGCCTGCCTCTCAGCACAGCCACTGTAATTAGGCGGCCGACCTGCCAGACAGCAGCTTTGCACACACCTAACTAGAGCTAGGCTAGATTAGACATAGATTAAGGATCCCTCCATCCATCCCATGGATGTTAAATAGAAGCCATCAATTAATCCAAAGGTAATAAGCACTGTGAGATAGCCCACAGATGTATTTACATGTTTCCCTGCATACATAGTCCCGGGGGGGTGTAAGGCAGTGGCCGGTTTCCTACCCCTTTCAAAGGCGACATATTTCTCCTGCGTGGCTGTACAAGGCTGAGTAGCACAGAGCAGCCAAACGCCCACACAGAACAGGTCCACCTTCACGTTTCATGGGCAGCTGCGAAATAACTGGGTCCAGCTCAGTAAATGGGTCACCCTTTGTACCCAAGACCTCCCTGTCCTCCTCCTCCTCCTCTATCCGGGAAGAGCAAGGCTTAGCTCGAAAGAGAATAACATGTCCTAGAAACGTCGTCTTGCCTCCACAATGGCTTTGGGAGTCCGAGGTCCAGGTGCATCTCTCAGTCCTGCCCGAAGGGGTGGTACTGCCTGGGAGGGTAGTTGAGTCTGCGGGGTCCCAGGGTACACAGTGTGTATACTATAGAGCCACGAGACAGACACCGGGAAAGGGAGCTACCCTCTCAGAGCAGGGGATGGCCAGCCCAGAGCAGGGAAGAGGCATATTGACGGCATGTAGTGGGGGACGTTTGCACAGCCAGTGCCCTTGCTGCTCCCTCTTGCAATGGGGAGAAGAGGATCTCCAGTGGTGACTTTCACCAGCACTCAACTTACATGTGCACATTTAAACCCTTACCTAACTTGTACTGAGCGAGAGAACTTCCTCCAGGCGAAAGGGGAGGCTACGCCTGGAGACCAGGGTTGTATGATTGCCAACGTATGTCTGGGGCCCGTCTCGGCCAGTCCAGTTCTCTGCTCTCTGCTCCACCAGGCAGTTTCTGCCCGCACAACCTACGGCCTCAATTAAGAATTCCACTGCGGTTCCCTAGGAATTGTTCTTTTATGTGCTCACATTTTAACTTTAGTCTCAAAGGGACCATTCCAGGAAGTGATTTTAAACAATAAAAAGAGGCCGCAACATCTGAATGACCCACTTTTGCTGTGAAGAGCCTGGGCTGGGATTTGAATACCTTGTGCATACTAAGCAGTCAGAATACACACAGGCAGCAGGTAGGGTCTCGGGTGATGGGGTACCTTACAGAGCCAGGCATTGGCCTCCCTGTGCAACGCCCGAGAGACGCCCGCGCAGGGAGGCTTGCTTACAGCGCTGTCTCACACAGCTGAGCAGCAAGGCAATCTAGACCTCACTGAAGACCTAAATAGAATCCCTTGCCACGCACGTGCCGAGCCACTGACCTCCCAGTGACTGAGCACGGAGGCAGACAAGCTCCAGAAATTAACCCACCCCCAACACCACGCCTGATCCAGCTGCTGTGCTGGGTGGGATTCCCGTGTTCTCCACCCCTGGACAGAAGGTGGGGAGGGTGCTGACATCTCACAGGGCTGGGGGCATTTGGAAAAACTGGTCCTCTCTGAACCAGCTGCAGCATGTGACACTGAATAGATGCTGAGCCAGAGAGAGGAAAAAAATAAAACAGGAGGGATGAAAATTGGGGAGTCATGAACGGCTTTTCTCTTTCTGTCCTTGATCTCTTTTATAGGCACATCTCTATCTTCCCCTGTTACAGGATTAACACCCATCTCTCATTCTCCTAGTGCAACAAGATTTTATTTCTAATTATGCTGTAATAAAACTGGGAGCACTCCCAGGGTTTCCTCCAAATGACTTGTAGACACTCTGCAAGATTGGATCCCACTCGGCTTCATTGTAATAGCATCTCCCTGACATTCATTAGACATGCATGAAGGGGACGTTTTAAGAATGGAATTGCATTTAAATGGATTTTCTGAGCGAGGAGAATGACACCAAAGAAGAGAAAAAGGCAGGGAGGAGGTTTTGAAAACAGGATGCAACTGTTCCGGGGAGTGGAAATAGAACTGCCCGATTCCAAGCCCTTTCCTGAACATGCTGCATGGTACCAACCACGATGCCCCTGTCATTCGGTGGCACCCGCTGGAGGCCCACCTATGCCCGAAGCATTACAACAGAAATGACTACCCCTCTGAAACAGAAATGCAGATTTATAAAATCGCTAGCAGGCCAGCCATAGGAGCTGTGCTGCCCAGACACTGCTGGCCGTGTGATTGCCCCACGACAGTCTCACATAGTGGGCACGCAGTGGGATGCATGCACTACTGGGGGGGAGGGTGGTCAGCTCAGGTCACGGCAGAACAAGAGAAGCTGCTGAGGGAAAAAACGAAGTAGGTGCCAGCTCCTCCCAGCTAAGGCCGGACAGTTCCCTGCAGCACATCCTCTAGTGCTTTGTGCTGCTTAACTCTGCAATGTCCTAGCTGATGGGCCTTGCCCCTCTCCCCTTGGAAGACTAGTCCACAGCCAAATAAGACTCACTGTCCAGATATTCAGCCTTAATTTGCCCTTCTTTAATTTTTCCATAGAGTGTAAAGCCATGAGGGCATGCACTGCCCAGGCCCTGGTTGAACGACAGCACACCTTTTTGAAAAACATCCAATCATGATTTAAAAATTGCCAGTAAGGGAGAATCCTCCATGATCCTGGGTCAGTTGTTCCAATGACTAATTACTCACGCTGAAAAGTGTCCACCTTATTTCCAGTCTGAACTGGCCTAGTTTCCACTTCCAACCATTGGATCTTCGGTCTAGCAGAACAGGTGTAACAAGAGCCCATTATTAAATATATGTGCCGCACGCAGGTACTTACAGAGTGTGTTCAAATCACTCCTTAACCTTCTCTTTGTTAAACTGAACAGATTGCGCTCCTTGAGTCTGTCACTAGAGAGCATATTTCCTAATCCTTTAATCATTGTCGTGGTTCTTCTCTGAACCCCTCCAATCATCAACATCCTGCTTGAATTGAGGACACCAGAACGGGACACACATTCCCGTAGCAGCCAGTCCCAAATACAGAGTTTATATTACCTCCCGACTTGATATTATCTTTTTTATGCATCCCAGGATCGCATTAGCCCTTTTGGCCACAGCATCACACTGGGAGCTCATGTTCAGCTGATTATCCATCATGACCCCCAAGTCACTGCCTCCCAGGATAGAGTCCCCCATCCTGTAAGTATGGCCTGCAGTCTTTGTTCGTGGATGTATATATACATTTATGGATAAATCCATGGAGGTTAAGTCCATTAATGCCTATTAGCCAGGACGGATAAGGAATGGTGTCCCTAGCCTCTGTCTGTCAGAGGGTGGAGATGGATGTCAGGAGAGAGATCACTTGATCATTGCCTGTTAGGTTCACTCCCTCTGGGGCACCTGGCATTGGCCACTGTTGGAAGACAGGATACTGGGCTAGATGGACCTTTGGTCTGACCCAGTACGGCCGTTCTTATGTTCTTATTTACATATAGCTGAACTAAAAGGCATACTGTTTCCTTGTGCCCAATTACCAAGTGATTCAGATTGCTCTAAATCAGTGACTTGTCCTCTTCATTATTTACCACTCCCCAATTTTTGTGCCATCTGCAAACCTTATCAATGATGACTTTATGTTTTCTTCCAGGTCATTGATAAAAACATTAAAAAGCCTAGGGCCAAGAACTGATCCCTGCAGGACCCATCTAGAAACACACCCATTCGATGATGATTCCCTGTTTGCAGTTACATTTTGAGACCTATCGATGAGCCGGTTTTTAAACGGTTTAATGGGTGCCATGTTCCTTTTGTATTGTTTTACCCCGGGACTCCGGGTTAGACTCCTGTGCACCCCCCTACCTGCTATTTCTATTGCTACAGCTCCCAAAGTGTAGTCCAGGTACTGTACAAAAGCAGGAAGTCTCTGCCCCAAAGCGCTTCCAAACAATAATTCCCCTCTATCCTCGTTTACACCCATGGAGCTGCTCTGACACCTCGTTTGCTATCTAGGAACCAGACCACACAGGCTTAGCTCTTCTAATCTTGCTAGGCTTCTAAAGGCAGGGCCATGTGCGTTTTAATGTGAGAACAGCCAGCCACTGTAGCTGAGCGTTAGAACTCGAGTTAGACTGTGTAGGACGATGCCACGCCCTGCTCAAGGCTGGGTCTGCACTGCTCTGGTTTGAATGTCAGCTATTCAGTAAATCCTCCCTTTCTTTTTACACCTTCCACCTGCTTTTGGCCTGTCATCTCCCAGGGTTAAAGAGCTCTCCTTGGACTGACGCTCCTCAACTATTATTGCCAAAGGCCCTTTTATTCCTTGTGCTTTGCAGCACTCCTTCTCCCTGCAAGCTCCCACTAATTAGCTGCCTTCCAGCCAGCCCCAGACTCACAGGAACTCTTCCTCCCATGAAATGGCTCTGGGTAGTGAAAGGTTGAGCTCATTCACAAGACGGATGCTATTTCACACACCTCTCACCTGGAGAGAGAGAGAGACTTCCTGCCTCTCGCATGATTGATCCCCAAAGCCGTCTCTAAATCCACCTAATATTATCTCAGGTTTCACCTCATCTGATGCGCGTGAGGTTTAACACATCTACCTCTGCCCTTTAATAGATGGCAATAATTACTCATCATTTGCAAATGCTCTGTTCTTCCTTAATGTCCCTATCACAGGAAGTCTCTCCTTCTAGCATCCAGAGCCCACTGTATAGGGCCCGGCATTAGCATGCGCACACACCCCTCCCTCTCAAAGAACTCTGTGGTTAGGCCATGCCCACCTCTGTACATTGGCAGGGTCTTACTGCCCGATACTATCGCCCCCCCAGGCCCTACACAGGCTACCAAGAACCAGAGAATACAGATTTATTTTGTGGCTGCTAATCCCCTGACAAATCCCATTCCATGCATTTCAGAGCTGCAATTCAGCAATGGGTGCTTTTCCAGTGAATTGGCTCTTCGGGTTTAAAAAAGAACAGCGGGATCCCAGTCTATCATTAAAAACGCCACATTTCCCCTAGCCTCCAGGTTTGGCTTCGGTTTTGATCATTGTATTTAAGCCTGGGAGAGCCAACAGAGCTGCAATGTCTTCTCCTCTACCAACAACTGTAAAAAACGAGTTAAAGAACCGTCCTGTGCCAGCTGCCATCTGCCACATCTCAGCTCCTGCACCAAACACAGCTCTGCACCCTGCATTCAAATAAAGCAAGCGGAGGAACCACAACAGGGGCTCTTAGTCCAAACCAATATCCCCTTTTTTGCAAAGCAATTATTGCCAGTCTATTTAAGCCTCAGCTGCAGGTGGCGCACTCCCTCTCGTGTCATGCCCGAGACATTTGGAAATGTTTTCCGTCTGAAAGCTCACATTGGGTGTCCAGTTTTTGCAGGTCAGAACAGATGTTAGTCAGCACAGGAACAGGGGGTTTACCAGACTGGATCAGACCCATGGTCCATCTGACTTGGTCTCCTGTCTCCATCCGTGCCCAGCACCAGCTGCTACAGAGTAAGGTGGAAGAAACCCCAGAAAGGGCAATTATGGAATAATCCTCCCCCAGAGCAAAGTTGCTTTCTAACCCCTGTCAGCCAGTGGTTGGCTTAGGTCCTGAAGCATAAAAGTTATAGCCCTAGTACATTTCTATCTTATCTTATGCAACTGGGGGATCTGCTTAGCCATATAAATGTCTAATATATTTATACATAAATATTATATATGTTTCTTTCATTTATGTTTGAATCCTGCTGAGCTTGATGCTATGCTGTGGCTAGGAGTTCCACCAACTACTTCTGCATCGTTTTAAAGATGTATTTCCACTGACTTGCTGGAAACGTTCGGCTTTTCAGCTTCATCGCAGGGTTGCTAGCGATTGGGAAACTGGGCAGTTTTTACAAACAAGAGTCCTGCAAATATTTGTTCAGGTTTTAAAACAAATTGGCCATGCCTCTCTGTTGACCCTTTCAGCATTCACCTTCCACGAGAAGACCGGCAAACAAGTTTTGCAGCAGGAACATCCCTGAAAGAAGCAATTTTTTCATGCAGAGCTTGGAAAATATTTGTTGAAAGAAATACTGACTTTGTAAAATCAACTATCCCTGTCCCAAGAGTTCTGGAAAGTGAGGCATTACTATGCAGCTTATGTGCCCTGTCAAAACTCAACACCAACCAACCAAATGACTCGGTTCGTATACCAAATCGCCACCAGCAGTGGCTTGGGCACAAGCCACATTTCAAGAATTAGTCACCAAAAGTATGACAAATAATTGCAAATAAACTAGAAGAAATGAATCTGTTCATGGACACTCAATGAATATAAAGAAGAAAAAATAATTGAATAAATTATTCACTTTTAAAAGGACATTGTCAGGTTAATCATCATTTTGAAAAAAAAAACAAAAAAAAAAACACAAATTTCCTGTGCTAAATTACAAATAATCCTGTAAATGTTTACAGCCAAAAGGATATTCAGTATCCTCATCTCTTCCCCATGAATGCAGTTTGTTTACTTTTTGCCCCTCTCAGAAATACACCAGAATACACCCTTTTGTGCATGATAAGCTGGAGGTTTTAATGCAGTAGCAAAATGCTGCATTGTGAGTGCTGCAAACATGGCATGTTTACATCGTTAAGCAAATAATTTTGCATGGATTTTTTTTATTACATCAAACACATTGCTATTGGTCTTATGCTTTTTAAAAGCTTTGCTTTCTCAAAATCTACATTTTGATCTAAATTCAACCCAAAAGCCCCCCTTAAAATGATCTTTGAGGAAATTCCTTAGGCAAATTTTTTCCCCAGATTTCTTTATGTATAGCTCCCAGTTGTGGGTGAACATGACCTAAAACTGGACCCCCTTTACAGATATGTGTGCATGATTTAATAAAACTGGTATTAACAGAGACCTCTTTTTAATAACTTCCTTGCGGGTCATGTATGCTGTTGGTTATAAAGAATTATTAAATTAAGGGTAATTATTTATCATAGGGCCAATTTCTGCTCTCATTGTCACTGGGGTAAATCCAGAGTTACGCTACAGAAATCAATGGGTTTACAGTGGTAAATGACAGCAAAATTTGGTCCATGAGATTTTAATGCATCTGCCTATGCAGCTGTCTATAAAAGAGCCTTCTAATACAAGGCAGAGTATTTTTGAGTCGTTTTATTTATATGCAGAAGTTACTTTGGGAAAGACGTCACCTCCTCGCCTCCCCACCACCCAGCCCAGCTGCCTCCTCCACGCCTGGGTGACAGACTTGTCCCCTGCATCTCACAGGGGATAGGGTTGCAGTGTAGGAGGCAGCTCATGGACTGAGGGGTGCTGCAGATTTCCTGAGACAAGGCTTCTCAGGAAAGAGTTAATGGGGGTTTCATGTAAATTAGCCATAACGACAGCATGGCACCTGCAGCTGCAGAGTGCACCGTTCTGGCAGATCAGCATTCACACTATCACAGAACGAGCAGGAATTAATCTCCCCGAGGTGGTCCACAGACGCCTAATACCAGCAGAAAATTACAGAACAGGATGAGGAACATTACAAAATGAATAGGAGGGGACTAGAGATTTCCATGGCTAATCCTGTTAAGGAGACAATTTCTTATCAAACTCATTATGTGCCAGAGAGGAGGGGGAGCAGGGAGGAAAGCCAGTTGGGGGGCAGGAGAGGGAAGAAAGATGATGCTTTCCTGCCTGTGAATTATAAATGGTAAGTGACGGACGTGGAATTTTTGTGAGCTCCAGTAACAGAGTCTGCCCCGCAGGCTACAGCCACGGGGCTGCGCAGGCTGGCAGGGACGGACACCGCCATTGGAGTCACACGCCTCGTTTCTCATGTGCAAACCTCAGGACATCAGACGGGGAAGCACTTTCTCCCCCGACAGTCTCCAGAAGGTGCATGGGGCCTTGGGGAGCAGGGGACCCAGCTTAGGGTTGCCAGTCCTCCGGGACTGTCATGGGATGAAACCTCCATGATTACATCCAACCAAACCTGGCCATCCTAGCCCGGCTTCAGGCCAAGGAGGGGCCCAGCTACAGGCCAGTGGGGACCAGGGGATCCAGTTCCAGGGACTGGAGCCTATCTCTGACCCAAGCAGCAACCCAGTTCTACTCCAACAGGAACTCAGGGAGCCAGCTCAGGGTCAGGGGGGACCAGGGAACCCAGGTCATGGTCAATGGGGCATCAGAGGACCCACGCAGGCCAAGAGGGACAAGAGGACCCAGATATGGACCAATGGGAGTGGGGGAGCCAGGTCCAAGCCAATCAGGCACCCACCTCTGGGCCCATGGACGACATTTTCAGAAGCACCTACAGAAATCGGGCCCCAAGGCAAGTGTTCCCGTTTTCCAAGTGGCATCGGGGCCTTGGCTAATGGAAGCCAATGGACTCCGGCTCCCCGGTGCCTAAAGTGACTCCTGAGAACGGCCTTCAGGCTCTTGGGACCATGTGACCCCTGGATCCCACTGGGCCTCAATGGGGGCTGTGCTCGTCTCCCTCCCTGTCTAGCTCCTTGAGGCCCTGTGGGAAATCGACCCTCAAAGCGACGCTAGCTGCTTGTTTTAATTTTTGCCCTGGACTGAAATCCATCTCAGCTCCCATGTGATGGGGTGGGGTGGGAAGCCATGGAGACCGCCAGGCTTACGTCCTCAACAGAAGCAAAAGAACCCCCTGCATGCAACAATAATTGTATTGAACATAGCCTGGAAACTCCTCCTGTTTTTAATAGGTATAATTGCAACATACCAGCCTCCAGCTCAAGCTCTGCCTCTGTGGGCTGCTCCCCACGGCCACCCCCAAACCATTCCTCCACATATAGGCCCAGGAGGTGTGCTGGCTGATCTGAGGCCAGCAGCAGCACCGTGGGCTGTTTGGGGGTCTGTTCTGGTCACTCCAGGCTCTCCTCTGGGGTTGTAAGCATATTGCCCCAGCTCAGGAGATGGGCATGCAGGGCTCTGCGAGGCATGGCTCTCAGCACCCCAGCATCTCCTCAGTTTTCGAATAAGCTGGTCTTGGCTGTGTTTAAAACTGAGCATAGAAACGAAGGGCCAAACACCAAGCGGCTGCATTTGAGCCTGGTGCCTGGTCCCAGTTCAGGGGAGGTGAGTGGGAAGTTGTGTAATGGAAAGGGTGGGACGCACAGACACAGCTCTCCCAACACTAGCCTGGTGATACAAGCTGCAGCTAAAATCCTCACTGCAAAGTGGGGGAGCCTGACCATCCGCTACAGCAGAACCCCGGCTTGTTCCCTGGATGAGCACGTCGACCTGTGTTCTGAGGGGATGCAGGCGCATGGCAGAGAGCTGTGTGCGTTGACAGTGCGGGGAATGGGCGTAAGCCAGCTCAGAGCCTGGGCACACACTGTAGTGTAGGTGTACCCAGCTTGGCATACAGTCCTATCTGCCACGGTAGGCTCCAGAGCACAGAGGGAACTCCACGAAACAGTGCAGCAGCCCTCACTCATTGAAGGCTTTTATCCTGGCTATTAAGATTCGGCTGCAACGTGAGTGTTTACTACAAGGCATGGGGGCGGGGGGCGCACAGCAGAAAGGGCTGCACCTCAGGACTGCGTTGGCAGAAGCATGCATACCCGATGCCTCTCCTACCCTTAATCTAGCCAGTACTACCAGCACCTCAACCTCTTGGTTCCTAATTGCACCCATAACTTAAAAAAAAAAAAAAAGTATTACATCCCAAGGAGAGTTAAATATTACAAGAATGACATTTACCAAAAATAGTGCCTTATGCGTCCGATCTATCACTAGTCATCTCCCAGCTCACAGCTTTAACATGTGCAGATTATGACAGGCATAAAACAAAAAACAAAAAAAACCCATGCATCCACAGAGGTAAGACTCATTTCAAAATTATTTTTCCAGGTAAGTGTTTTTAATCTTCTATAATGACAAACTTCATTTTCCAAGCGGAGGCAAAAGTAATGGTTTCAAAGCACAAATTTTATATCCATTTGCATTTGTGAAAGTGAGACAGAATCTGCAGGTACAAGGAAATCTCTCATCAGAGCCCACCAAGAGGGGAAAATCACTTAGGGTTTCAGCGCATCTCTGCAAAGGCAGCTTGTCCCCATCTGCACAGACCATCTCTCAGCCATGCCCATCTGGGGGTTTCCACAGTTAATGGCTTTCTCCTGTTTAGATATGAAAGAACAAGGCTGGCATGACAAACCCCCATTGCTGATCATGTTTAGTTATTCCTGAAAAATTACAGCCGCATACACACCCGCTTCCCCACGAGCTCTCCCTGCACCCTGCCCATGAAACGGACCAAGAATCCCACTGTAACTCTCCCCCACACACACCCATACATGTATAACACACACACACACACACACACACACACACAAAATTCAGAAAGCAGTTATTTAAAAAATGTGGAACTAGTCAAATTTCATGCTAATGAGAAGAAAATCCAGATCAAGGATTGTGCAAAAATTTGCATCTCAAAGCTGAAAACAGGAAGTCACGGAGAAAGGAAAATCCACCACCGAGTTGGTAACGTTTATGGCCATAATTAGGCTAATGCTGCCTCTGTTCTGTCAGCTCATTTTCATCAGCCTCAGGGTAACAGGGGAAAACAGGCTCCTGCATAAACCTTTCTGCAACACAGAGACTTAACCCACTGTGCTGGCATCCAGCGCCTCACAACCCAGAGAGCGTGGCTGCCATCCAGACCTGCCTTCGAACCAGGGAAGGAATCGCCACAATAAACGTAGCATCATGAGGACAGGGGAGGGGAAGGGGCAAAACAGATCTGCCACAATGTCAGGGGCAAGATAGTACAAGCAGCGCTTGGCAACACAGACTTCCATTTTGCTTATTCTTACTGGTGTTAGGCTCAGAAGCTCCAACAGACTGGGGCCCGTTGGACTGGGAGCTGCCAGAAATGTATTTACATATTTCATATTGTTGAACAGTCTCTGGTTATGTTGGGGAACATACTACAAATGAAGGGTTTCCCTTCTGCATTGAGCTATTCTCTGGTGCAGAGACTGGTTTATAACTAAGGATGTGACAGTTGGGGAGGATTGGGAAGCTGAACTAAAACTCATAACAGCACTATGCCAAATACAGTGCCAAACAACCGGGCTGTGGTCCCAACACCTAAAAGCACTTATACATGTGCTTAAGTCCTTCGCTGTCCAGGAAAGCACGTACACACCTTTAATTACTTTCCTGAACAGGACCAGGGTTTGCAAAAGATACCTGGATCTGGAGAGTTCTCTCAGTGTTGTCAGCAGGGTAGACAAGCTGCAAGAGCATGCAGGAATATGCATCAACTAACACTGGAAAGTCTTCTCTCTTTGTGCGTTAGGCCCTTACTGAACAGCGATTATGCATGTGAGCAATGACAGGGAAACTCAAGGCCACCATCCAGTTGATTTAGCACCGTATTTTGTCCATTTTTTCATATGCAACCTTTAAATAGCAAATGACTAAATGGCACCATGATTAGCACTGTCAAAAAAATGGGAAAATGGCTGCCCAAAAATTGTTTCCATTTTGCAGGGTTCTAAGTGGACAAAATTTCCAAGATATTTTCTATCATTTTTTGCAGAAATCGTTTTGAAATGTTTCACTTGTTAAATAAAAAAAAAAATAAAACCCACAAGTTTTTAGTTAGTGAAAAATTTCCGCAAAATCTTTTGTTTTTGAAAGAAAGGCCCTTTTTGGTCAAAATGCTTTGTATGTTTTTTTTTTAAAACAATTAAATATAAATGGAAAGTGCTTAATGGAGGATTCCTTGTAAAAAACAACAGTTATTGCAGAGTCCCTTGACAGATGTGTCAGCAGCCTCAATTTGTGTCAGAAAGGGAATGATAAACATATAGGGGAAAAGTTACCATTTGCAACAAGATGTCAAAAAATACTGCCCACATATGAGAGAATTTACTGTCCCCGTCCAAGTCAGCAGGAATTTTGCCATCAGTTTTGGCTTCTGGAGAACATGTGGATGTTTCCCCCAGGTATATTGTCCAATGGTTATTTAGGCATTGTAATAAAATCTCAGTCATTATAATGCTGAACTATCAAAAAGAGTAAAGAAAAAAAGCTAATGGAGGGGAGAAATAACCCCAATCAAGTTACTGGAAATGCAAATCTCATCTTAAATGCCATCCAACTCATAAGAGATTTTTGATTACCTTTAACAGTACAAAGAGACACATTAGAATTATTATTAAACAGCTGAACAGCACAATGCAACTTTGAAAGCCATATTTGATGTAGAAGATTTTGCTGAACAGAGCACAAAATGTTTGTGCTCAGTGCTGTCAAGTTTCCCTTGCTGAGCGTTGGTTAAAAACATTTGGGAGTGACATGCTTTTAGCATAATGGAGTCCATGGTAACCCGGTGTTCACACTTAGGCAGTGAATGATCTCCCAGCCCCTGTTCCAGTTTTGCAACAAGCCATACTAGTTGTAGAAAGGGAAGTTGTCCTATGAAAGTTTTATATTAGATAATCTGTGTATTTCTACAGAGTAAAGAATTTAGATATTTGGATAGATAAAACATGAGCTACAAACTGAACAATCTAAGCAGTGGTTTGGCGCTGATCTGAACAGTGGCTGCCTATTAGAGAGAAAAACTAGGGGAAATAAAAGAGGAAGACAACGAGAAAGGGAGGAAGGGTGGGGGGGGGAATAAAGAACATGAACAAGAAAAACAAGATGACAGAACGCTTGCTCCACAGCCCCCGGCTAAATTATAAACCAGTTTACTGAAGTGGAAAGACGCAGTGAGCTGGGGAGGAATATGTGGAAACCATCTGCAGATTTTAAAATCATCTATTTTATGATCACTCTGGAACATATTCTTTTGTGGAAACCAGAGAAGAATTATTTGTTTGTAGCAAACGGTTTGGGAAAAATTACTAGAAACATTCAGGGATTTCCCCCTATTTGAGATGAAAGTACAGAGTCTAAATATGTCCTCCCTTATGTTAATAATAGTAATCGTCCTCTTTAAATTAGTTTTGTGTACCCTCAAAGCTTAAAAAAATTGTTACAATTCCAGGATTCTGAAACCCAGGACAAACCAATTTCTGCATTGAGTTAACAAGCGTTTCTTGCTGACAGATGTCTTCCTATATACAGTAAATATAGGTCGTCTTTCCCTACCCAGAGAACTGTGTATTTTAATTAACCAGGCCACTAGCAGCATCTGTAATGATTGTTGCAGCTTGCTATGTAAATCACCCCTTGATCAGATATAGGAAAAACAAAATGTAGGTGGAAATAGTACCATCGCCGCTCCTCGGCTAACTTCCTGGCTCTAGCTACAGCTTTCCATGCAAACCCTGTGATACAACGATGCTCATTATTTCACGCTATGAAATCTGTCTAACAAGACAAAAAGGGTGCAGAGTCACCCTTCCCTTCATGCTAAATATAACCAATAGTCTCTCTACCCATCAGCAGGAACCCAAACCACCCCCGCCTCCCTCAGGCCCCAGCGTTATAAATCACGGCCAAGGGGGGTTATTAAGCTTTGTAATCTAAAACCTCCATCCCCATTGTGAGCCGCTCCCAGATTAAATGACTTGAGGCTCAGAGAGCCCCCGACAAACGAGATAATGATATTCATGCTGCAGTATGATGAAGTCTCACTGAATCATTCGACAGAGGGCTATGGAGGGGAGGTTGCGATGGCTGGCGCCCAGCTAGAACACTACGGGGCACCCTGGGTGCGTAACCTTGCAAACATGTTCTCCAACGTGACAGAAAGGCTTAGATCTCACCACACTTTGTAAGTCTTTTTCAACTCTTCTTCTGGGAGCACTACCGTCAGAGGAACACTCCATTTGGAGCGAATCCTGGGTGAGGGCTCTGATTCATTGCCACGTTTTTATGACAGGTAACTGCGCTCTCTCATTCTCTCACTCCCACTGCCCCCAAACGTTGTGTATTTTAGTCACCTTGAGCGTACGCTGGGTTCCCCTACAAGCACATGAGAAAACAAGGGAGCAGCACAGACCAGCGAGAGGACTAGGGTGCACTGTCTGGATTGAACAAAGCAGTCACTGACCCAGATCATCAGCACACAACGGATTCTCCTATGACCTGCACAGGGAGTCTCCAAGGCTAGGGGTGCTGTGCTGGGAGGCCAGCAAGGTCTGTGCTTGCTCATAACCCTGTAACACTGTGCATGAGGAGAAGCATTAGCCCCAGCTTGCCGGCTGTTCCAGCCAGGCTAGCAACACACTCTCTTCCTAAATGCCTCTGCGGTTTTAGAAATGGATACAATATTCTTCTGCACTTCTTGTCTGTGCTGTGCATTGTTGAACAGCTGCAGCATTCCTCCCCAGAGGTGGCTGCAGGTTATCCCTGTGTGTCATTTAAATTTATTTACACTTATTCAAAGAACTTTATCATCATTCAGAAAATACACACCAGGCTGGAAAAGTGAAAAAAAGTAAAATTCAGCATCCTCAATTCACATTTAAACCGACTTTCCTGGCAGTTGTGCTCAGCGGCTCTCAGAATCTACTCACTTTTCTTTCAGTGCCTAAATATGGATTTAGGAGCCTAATTTTAGGCATCCACATTTAAGACATTTTGTACTTTACTTTATTCTGCACATAATCAAGTGTTTTTCACAAGCATTGTGCACAACCCAGACCACAAAACCACAAAACTGGGACTAAGGAGGACACTTCACCAGCACAATGGAAAGGGTTTGTAGATGGAATTTTGAATTGGTGCAATGAACCAGCCCCGTGTCCCACCAGCAGGAGAACTGTCCCCCGCTCAGAAACAAAAGGACCAGCTGGGACTTAGAATCAGCGAAGGGAATGGATAAGATCACATTAAAACTCAACTACATCCATGGAATTCAAATCTCCCAGGGAAACGGCATCCCAAAGGGAAGGAAATCGCTCAAGGCAAAAATCACCAGTTTGGGACAGGAAGTGCAGAGTGCTGTGTCTGTTTGAAATTATGGGGCAATGATGGTGTAATCACAGGAGGCCTGATTAAAAAATTTCCCAAGATGGCTTCTAAAGTCACCTGTTTCCTGCAGACAGGCTAAACTAGGCTGGTACTAAAGAAAACCAGGAACTAGAGGATGGCCATGGTAGAGCTCACGCATATGGCCTGGATCTGCCTGTAAGTTCTATTTGTTACAGGGAGAAACAGCAGAAACTTTAACATGAGATTGTAAGCAGCTCTATTCACAGAGCCCAGAACTTTATCCTGGGGATCCTTGTAACAAGAACTTCTCTGTACTGAGAGGAAGTCTAGCTGCCAAAAGGTTAATTCAACAAAAACGGAAGTCTGCAGAACTGAAAATCACTGCCCAATGTAAAGCTTAATTGATCTAGCTCAAGTGGAGAAGATCACGTTTTGATCCAATGGGGAAAACAGAACAAAAAAGAAAACTGCTCTGGCCGCCTAAAACTCAGAACTAAAATTGGATAATACCGTGCAACAGTTTGCTACCAAGCCCTCCCCCCCCCACACACACACAGTTTTTGTATCCCCTACATTCCCTCTCTCTTACTTACCCTGGGAAAAATAATTGAACAAACTTCAAAACAGAGAAGAAAAAACTTCTTCCTGGCTCATCATCCCTGGAAAAGCAATGTAGTTCTCTGCGTTTCTCCCTGGACCCAGCAGACATATTTTTATTAACAAAACTTGTGAACAAAGAACAAGCGTTTCAAGAAAAGCACAGAACGGCACCCACAGAAATAGGAAAGACATAGCTTGAGTCTGCAACAACCTGGATTTGTGCAGGCAAATGCCTGTTTGCTCATGCACACACATGCATACACACCCATTGCTCCTCATTTGGAAATCTGGCCAATAGAATTTGCACTCCTCCCTACAGCTGAGCGACAACTTTCATGGGAGCTGTTTTGTGTCCCTCTCATAGCTCTCTTCCCCTCACAACTACTCAGCTGTGGTAGCCTGTCACTTTTGGAGCCTCTGGTTTGCCAGATTGCCCCACCCTTTGACTGTCAGTGCTCTGGAGAGACCAAAGATTAGAAGAGCAGAGACTCCTGCAGTGTCAGATGGAGGGACATGGGGTGAGAGCACAGCCAATCAGCTTTCTGAGCACTACAATTCACTACCAATAATGAAGATGATAGATTACAACTCCTTGCACAAATCAGTAAAGCCATCTGTTTTCTTCGCGGTCAGGTTGTCACAAAAGCCATGGGTTGTTTGCTTTGGTTTTAAGAAGCTATGAGCATTTGATACACCTACAACGTTCTAATATTTTATCTCGCACAGAGGAATCAGGGTGCAATGCGCTTTAAAAGGAGGAAAAACAAGCCTCAAAATTGCACTGGGCTTTGGTCTCCCAATGGTTAAATTAGAGGGGACTGTCAACAGCTGATCCAGGAATTAGATAAACAAGAGCATCTTTTGCATATGCAGGGTCTCTAATGAGATCAGTGCAGCAGGAGCTGGGTTCCTTCCAGGCATGTGATCCGCTGCATCTTATCAATAATTATTAAGACAAGAGAAACGTGTGTTGACCTAGTTAGAGGTTTACGAATATAAATAAATAAGGCTGCTTCACTTAATGATACCATGGTTAATGTAATGGAGAGAGGGGGCAGACTACACTGGCCTGTTTGGATGTTAAAAATATTATGATCGTTTCCTGAAACTTGAGGCATTGTTCCAAGAAAATGTACTGGGGGCTGGAAGCAGCGAGTGACCCTGACAATGCAGCCTCCCAGCAGCGGGTGAGCTCCTTTGGGAGCATAGTACAGAGGGAGTTGGAGAGGGGATGTCGTGTACAACCTTCCCAACCCCACCCAAAAGGAAGGAGTGGAGGAGGAACAGGAAGGAACTGTCTTGCTTTCAGTCTCTTCCCCAAACAAATGGCACAGACACACGCCTAATCAGGAGCACATCCAATAGAGTTACATGCTTATAAATATTCCCCACCAAATCGGTACATTAACCGGACCATCAAACACTTCCCAGAAGGAGAGCTTGCTGTGTACGAGTGAGGGTGAACAGAGCCCCTCCAATATTACCGAAGGGTGGGATCATATTTATAAGGTACTTCTATTTTTCTTTTTAAGACTCAGATTTGAAGGCCAGCAGGGACCTCTGTGATCATCCAATCTGACCTCCTGCACCACACGGGCCAAAGAATCCTACTAGAGATCTATCTAAGAGGGCTTCGCGGATTAACACCTGTAGCCAACATTGTCTCCACTATGGAGAGACCATCACTGCCTGGTCAGCTAGGTAACTGAGAATAGCACGACTCTCCTCCATCCTCCTTGCGGTCTCTCTTGTACTAGTTATATCCCACCTTTGGCGTGTCGTTGGCCAATGAGGAAGTATTTGGACGATGTAATGATTCTGCTGGGCATTTCACTGGCTGCCAGTGGAGTTTTGTAAAACAGCAAATGCTCTACTCCTGTTCATGCTGTTGAATTTAGCTTTTCATAAGAAGATTATTTTCCCCTCCCCCTCCGGACTTTGCCTGTCGCTCCCAGCACAACAGTCTCACTCACAGTGCTCACTCACAGACAATCTAAACACGAACAGAGAGATCTGGTGCACGAACTAAGAATACCTGAGTAAGTGACTCCTGAGCGATAAACCCTACTGAAGAGTTCCCTGGTACAGCGCACAAGGACGAGAGGATAGCTACCGGGGCCGGTTTATTATGATTGTCTGTGTATTTCGCTGTCTGGCACAAGGTAACATCTCTTTAGAAAAGAAACGCACTTCATGGCTGCCCTCTGTGTTTCAGCATGATTGGCTGCAAGTATTCGAGTACTGCAGGATTGCTTAATCCATTTCAGCTGGAGGGACCCTCTTTTCCGATAACGATGGAGTTGCAGAAGCAGTTCCACTACAAGAATTGCTTGAAGCCAAGTGGTTCTGGTGACTAAAACGCTAACAAGACAACCCCGTGCGAAGGGGCTACCCTCAGCACTATGAATGCATTACAGGTAGGTATGCAGGGAGCATGTCAAGTGGTTGAAGCAGGGGACCGGGCTCTTTTCCCTCCGTTCACAGTGATGTTCTTCCCGGCTGTGCATTTGCCTCTCTCACAAACACTGGTAACGTTTACTTAATTACAGATTTCTCAAGGACCTTCAAGTACTCAGAGGAAAGGCCACGCCCAGTTTCCGAGGCGGAATTGCAATGTAGACTAAAAATTAAACAGGAACCATGAACACTCCTCGTGCTAATCACGGACCTGCCTCTTAGCAAGGCCCCCAAAGCACAACTCCGTCTAGCTCTCCTTTCTCCTCCCCATCACCGGCCAAGATTGCAACCCAAAGCTGCTGACATTTCCCCATTTCCAAACCTCCTCAGTGCTCCAAGAACAAGTTTTATAACTGGACTCTTCTGTGTCCAACACTTTATGGCAGTCCATTTGGGGTCTCTATTTTGAGGAAGTGCACAGCCTCCTGGAGACACAGGGTTGGTTTGCTGTCACAATAGCAGACACATGACGTTGCCATGCTCCGATTCACTGCTCTACAGCCACAATGCTTCTGAAATAAATGTAGTCAAACTTTACTAATTCTGGGTCACTGAGAACAAAAATGATGCTTAAAATTGTTGATTGGCTCTAGTTTTCAAGATATGCTATTGCGTCAGTATATACGACCCTTGACTTGGGAACGGCGGAGGATAAGTGAGTTATAAAGGGAAGTGATCTCCAGGGCCGGCTCTAACTTTTTTGCTGCCCCAAGCAGCAAAAAAAAGTGCCACCCCGCTGGAACCCCTCCCCCCCCGAGTGCCGCGCCCCGCACCGCCGGAGCCCGCCCCCCCCGCTGAGCGCCGCGCCGCCAGAACCCCCCCGAGTGCTGCGCCCCGCGCCGCCCCCCTGCCACGCGTCGCGCCGCTGGAGCGCCCCCCCCCCCCCGGAATGCCGCGCCACACTGCCCCCTGCTAACCCAAGATTGGCCGCCTCTTACCAGGTGCCGCCCCAAGCATGTGCTTGGTTGCCTGGTGCCTGGAGCCAGCCCTGGGGATCTCAATTTAAACCAGAAATGACTAAAATACAACTTTGACTGGATCTATGAATAAATCTATGACTGGGTTTGGACAGTATTTGCTTTTTAGGCAAAACAATGAATGATGCAATCTGAAGCTGGTATTGCGTCATACGTGATATGAATTGCATCATGTTATTCCTAGAAGTCATGAATGATGCAATCATAACGAAGCTTACATCACTCTGCTGAACAAATTGCCCTATATCAGCTGTAGAAATCATACGGTGTCGTGCTCTCTTATTTGTCAGTGTTTGATTTTGCAAAGGGACACATTTCTGTTTAGCCAAAGTGAGCAGAGATGCCTCGTACTTGTGTGAACAGTGCAGATAACTTCTGCTATGTTTGTGGTGAAGTGACTTTTGCATCACAAAAGCGCAGTATAACCACTATGGTTAAGAAAGCCTATCACCTTTATTTTGGCTGCAAAATTGGAGATCAGGACAAGAGGTGGGCCCCACACATATGCTGCAACAAATCTTCGCCAGTGGTTGAACAGGAAAAGGAAATCTATGCCTTTTGCAGTGCCAATGATTTGGAGAGAGCCAACAGATCATCCCAGCAATTGTTACTTCTGCATGGTGCCTCCAGTTGGGAAAGGTGTGTCAAAGAAGAAAAAGTGGACTGTGCATTATCCAAACATTCCATCAGCTATACACACAGTACCCCACAGAGAAGGACTGCCGGTTCCTGATGCAACAGAATCATTCTCACTTGAGTCAGACAAGGAAGAGGATGAAACTTCTGGTCCTGAACCATCAATGTCACAGGACCCACATTTTCTCCCATCCTCCTCCTCTGAACCACATCTCATAATACAAGGTGAACTGAATGACCTTATCAGGGATTTGGAAGTACCCAAGAGTAAGGCAGAGCTGTTGGGCTCCAGACTACAGCAGTGGAATCTCCTGGCAGGTGATGTTAGGGTTTCCATGTTCCGTGACCGTCAAAAGGATCTTGTCCCATTCTTCTTCATGGAAGGTGATCTTGTAGCCTGCAACAACATGGATGGTGTGATGGCAGCCCTCAGCATCGTTCACGATCCAGATGAGTGGAGACTGTTCATTGATTCATCGAAGACGAGTCTTAAAGCTGTTTTACTGCATAATGGCAATGTTTTGCCATCAATTCCAGTTGGTCATGCAGTCCATATGAAGGAAACCTATGACAACATGAAACAACTTTTGAGGTGCATAAACTACGTCCAACATCACTGGCAGCTTTGTGGCGATTTGAAGGTTGTTGCTCTCTTGCTTGGTCTGCAGACTGGATACACAAAGTACTGCTGTTTTCTCTGCGAATGGGATAGTTGTGCAAGAGATTCCCACTACATCAAGAAAGACTGGCCACTCCAACAGTCATTGGAGCCTGGGAGGAAAAGTGTTCAGCATCCACCACTTGTTGAATCAAGGAAGATTTTGTTACCACCCTTACACATCAAGCTGGGTCTGATGAAGAACTTTGTCAAGGCCATTGACAAAACACAAGCAGCTTTCAAGTACCTCTGTGGAAAATTTCCAAAGTTAAGTGAAGCTAAGATAAAGGAAGGTGTCTTTGTTGGTCCTCAGATTCGTGAACTTCTTCGAGATGATGCATTTAACCATGCACTGCGTGGCAAGGAAAAGACGGCATGGAAGCCTTCCAGTTAGTGGCAATCAATTTTCTCGGAAACAACAAGGCAGACAACTACAGGTTGTTGGTGGAAAACCTCCTCAAGGCATAAAAAGCCTTGGTTGCAACATGTCACTAAAGATACATTTTTTGCACTCTCATCTAGATTTTTTTCCACCGAACTGCGGAGCAGTGAGCGACGAGCACGGCGAGTGATTTCACCAGGACATTGCAACAATGGAGAAACGCTATCAGGGCATATGGAGCCCATCAATGCTTGCAGACTATTGCTGGACAGTGACAAGAGATGCTCCATTTAATGAATACAAGAGACAAGCCAAGAAGCGCCGCGTAGACACTGAATAGGACTAAACTATGTACATAATAGTTTTTTTGCCTTTTGTTTCATAATAAATTTTATTTATATAACCCTTTTGCTGATTTTTAAAGTGTTACATAAACAGGACAGGTGAAATATTATCATGTAAAACAACCATAAACACATGAAAAGACCTAGGTTTACAATTTATGATTAAAACTCTACTGTCTACACAATATACATAGACATAAAATGTAAAAACTTAAATATCTTAGAAACAGTAGCCAATCAGTTATTTTAATTGTCATATTTGAATTCAGCACATCAAAATACATAATAAATAGCACATTTTATCTCTGAAGCAGACGACTTCTCAAAAAATTGTAGACCAGTGTTATGCTCCTCTGAGTTCAAGGGTGTTTTGGTTCCTGCGAGTTAGGACCTACTAATTTGTCACTGACTCAACAAGTGGGATCTACAACATCACACTTACCCCACAATCCTCCCACCACATGCCCACGATCATGGTGTCCCAATGATGCCCAAAGTTTGCCTTATTACTGGAGGTATTCCCGATCTCTCCATTGGTTTAAATGAACACCTAAAGCATCTCACAGGATATCCCACCGTTCCAGACAAAGCAAGGTCAGCCCTACGCTCATTTTATGTAAGCGAATGATGCATGGCCACTGTGTCTTCTCAGGAAGACCAGTCATTGGTCTAAGCCACCAAACTATTATCGGAGTCTCTAATCATGCCCTGGCCTGCAGAGATGGATTTCAGTGGACAAGGGAGAGCCCATGGTGCATCTCAGAGAAGGGAGCAGATAAGCTCTCTAGGCTAGTGCTGAAGACAAGGCAGCCAGGAGAGCAGCAAGGCGTGAGTGTACCAGCTGGTGGGGTTTTACCTTTGTTTTTTGTGCTGCACAAGGAAAGCAACTTCAGGGTACGGGGAAGGACACTTCGATTTCCTGGATCCAAACCTGCTCCTGTGAGTGTTTGGCTGCAGGTTGGTGCCCATTCCCTGCCGCAGTGGGTGAGTTCTCATGTGAGCAGCCATCCTCCGGCAGGCCTGTCCTCAGACAGCAGGAGTCTCATGGCATCCGGGCATCGGTGAACCTGAAACCACCCCCAGTGAGACTGGCCCTCGAACACCATCCAAGCACTGGTCTCTTGGGCTCATCTCTGCCCTGGGACAGCCACCCAGATCATCTGGAACCTCTGACAAAGTCTTTGTGGGATGATGCCCAATATCAAACACCACAGGGACTAAATCCTGGAAAGTGCAGAGAGCAAGCAACACCTGTGGGGTTCCGCAGTGGTGTAGGTTCCCACTGCCTCTCCAGAACTGGCCCATTTGTGCATGGCCAGACCCTAAGAGACCTCCGCCACCCCTCTCCTCACCAGCTGCAGGTGCTCTCTATTCCCCACCCCCATGCCACCTCTTAGTCCGGGGCTCGACATTCCAAAAAAACCCTTTCAAAACCAATGGGGTACAAATTATTCAGTTGTTATAGCTGCTATTTGAGCATGGGGGCCCACCATTCTGCACAGTTGCATGTACATTCCTCTACTGGTCCTTCTGACGGGTGGGCTACACAACAGCGACTAGACACTGGCCGTGAGGGGGAAAGAGTCTGATGTCACCAAGGAGGGTCTCTTCATTCAAAACCATCAACAAGTGTCATTTAACTGCAGTGCACACAAAAGGGGAGGAAAACGCAGCCCTGGAAAACGGTGCATAGATCATTATACGCAGTGGCCATCACAAGCTAGGAGCAAGGGGGCGTCTCTACACTGAAATCACAGGTGTGATTCCAGTATGCATAGACACGCCCGAGCTAGCTTTGATCGAGTCAGCACATGT
Source organism: Malaclemys terrapin pileata (assembly GCF_027887155.1). Taxonomy (NCBI): domain Eukaryota; kingdom Metazoa; phylum Chordata; order Testudines; family Emydidae; genus Malaclemys; species Malaclemys terrapin. The sequence goes on from NC_071519.1 coordinate 33,736,059, forward strand.
ACCAATAGCATTGTAGTCACGGTTGCAGAGGCTTGGCAGAGCATATACCCATCGGTTTCAGTCACTCCTGTGCTACTGCGGCTACATGGCTATTAGACTCCCGCTAGCTCAATGGGGCTAACACAAGCCCGTGTACCCGAGTGGAATGACATCCCTCGCTCAGAGTGCCAATGTAGCCTAAAAGGTGTGCGTTAGTACGTGCCAGCTAACCCATGCGAGCATCACACCTTGAATCCCAGCTACACAAGGCCTCGGTGTCTGGGCTGCATTTAGGGTAGCAAACCATGAGGCCTAGGGACTGTCTGTTCAATCGACAGGCTGGGTAGGAATTGGGAAGTATCCCACCCCCACTCCTTCCATGCATTGGCCATTGCAAGAGGTCTCCAGCTCCTGCGTTTGGGGATGAATGTGCTTTCGCTCGTGGTGCATTCCCTGGGGAAGCACCAGCCTCGCTACAGTCTGCAGGCCAGTATGGCATCAAGCACCAACAGCCCCCTGCGCGGAAGGGGCAAGCTGCTCATTGGCATGTGCCTGCGCTGTGTGCCCACAGCAGAACGCCTGGCTCCTGCGAGTCCTGAGGTTCACCTGAAGATGTGTTGCAGGAGCACCTCGGGGCGCCAGCCAGGGCTCCACTGTGCTGGGTGCTGTACACACACCAGAAAGGCAGCCCCTGTCCCAAGGAACCGATCATCCAAATGGATCGGAAAGGCTGGATCTCAGCTGGAGCCAGACTGACTCCTCTCCCTTCTAATGCCCAAACCAGGGCAAACGTCTGCAAAACAACAGAGCAAGGGCCCAGGGGTGTCCTGCCAGTTACAGTCCATTGCTACTTTTGCCATCTGACCGGTATGCGGGTGAGACCAGGGGCTCAGACAATGCTAGAGACAACTCCAAACCCTTCAACTACTGGTTCCTGCTGTCTCCTGGTAGCAGGTGGTTATTTATCTGTTCCTACTCCATTGTCATTCATGGGATAAGCTAGGGTAAACTTACAACTGGGGCTGGGCCAATAACCAACGAACGTTATTCACAAATGTTCATAAAAATGTTGCAATGTCCATGCTTTTTCATGAACATGCACTAATTATTCACGCCCCTCTAGAAGCCGGGTGAATAATGAGAAAAAACCCTGAATAATGTATTCAAAAACTCACTGAGAAATTAGCTGAATTGATTATTCCAGCAGCTCCGCTTAGCCTATTGACCAGCAAAGCAGGTGTGTTCTCCCTGGACACGCCAGTAGCTGGTACATTATTTGACAACATGTATTTACATACAGCCTTCCATCCTATAGCACTTTAAACACCATTTGCCTCCCTCACTCCCCCCTCCCAAACACACTCATGTGGCCCACCACTGAAATGCAGCTGTTTAACCGCACACAGCATCACTACCCAACCTTGAACACACCCTACCTGGTGTGCAAGGCTGGCTGTATGGTTTGAGACACACCCAGCTCTCTGCAAGGAACCGTCAGGAGGCATTTCCTTATCCACCAGTCTCTCTTCCAGATAGGAGAACCAGGCCATGACTTGCCAAGGCAGCCCAAGACTGTCACTTGGACGACTCGTCTTTCAGGCCAGACCTACAACAGCGGGTAAGTGGAAATTCGCAGCAACTGGATTGGGTCACTCCACATATACAAAATGTACACAGTTCTAGTGCATCACCTGCCATTCAGCGCTTCCATGCGCAGTAGCACAAATATCAACCAACGCTGTTGCTCTGGCACTCCGAATGCCAGCAAAGATACCTATAAACACAGACACACACATCCCGATCTCCAAAGGCAGGGTTTTAGCCACACTCAGATGTTTCCACCGGACAGCCCAGCCCTCTGCTGATCCCTAACAGGAGAGCAGCACCCCTGCCCTGTAAAGAGTTCAGCCCAAAGAAGCCCTTCAAAGGGAACAAACATCTCTGCAGACATGTCCCAAGCGAAGGCATTAGAAAGGCTCAATGCAGCCAATTTCCTGGAGGATGAACCAGGTTCTCTCTGCTCTGGCCCTGTGCTTCACCCCATGCCCGTGATGGCACAGACAATCCCAGGGATACTTTCTAGAGAGCACTTTGCACGGATCACACTCCCAGCCACGTCTCAGCAATGAGATTTTTCAAAGGCTCCTCGTCACTCACAACGGGCAAAGGGACGTGACGAAGAAGTTTTCTCTTCGGGCTTCTTTCATGACAGCAGCAGAGCACCCGCAAAACATTCAAGGTACAGTAGAGGGACCCAAGTGCACGCTCTCATAGGAAACAGCCTTACGAACGCTGCGGTGGAGCCAATGGTAAAAGCACCTCAGCTCCCTTTCAGACATAATTTATGTGTCTTCTCTTTACTGGGGCGACCAGACAGCAAGTGTGAAAAATTGGGACGGGGGTGGGGCTAATAGGAGCCTATATAAGAAAAAGACCCAAAAATCGGGGCTGTCCCTATAAAATCAGAACAGCTGGATCACCCGTGTCTTTACTGACTTCATCTTGATCCCAGCACCAAGACAGGAGCTGGCCAGCGTCAGTGGATCCGCATTCACATTCCACTTCTAAAGGACAGGCGCTCTGGGTTACACAGATTTATTACTGTTTCACCAACTTTTAAGTACGAGTGGAAAGAGCTTTGCTAAAAGGGCTGCCAACTGCTTCCTTCACTGCAGTGTTACTTTTGAATCACAGAACTGTGGATCTGCAAGGCACCGTGACAGATCATCACATCCAGCTTCCTGGACCATCCCTCACAGGCGTTTCTCCAACCTGTTCTTAAAAACCCTCCAGTGACGGAGATTCCACAACTGCCTTGGGAGCCTGGTCCAGAGCTGAACTCCCCCTGGAGAGTTAGACTTTTCCTAAGATCTCACCTAAATCTACCTTGCTGCAGATAAAGGCCATTATTTCTTGTCCTGCCTTCAGTGGAGGTGGAGAACAGTTGATCACTCATCTTTATAACCGCCCTTAACACGTTTGAAGACTATTACCAGCCCTTCCCCCACTTCTTTTCCCAAGACTAAACATGCCCAGTTTTTTTAACCTCTCTCAGAGATCAGGTTTTCTAAACTTTTTAGCATTTTAGTCGCTTTACTGTAGACTCTCTAGAATTTGTCCACATCTTCCTTAAAGTGTAACACCCAAAACTGGCCACAGTTTTCAAGTAGAGGCCTCTCCAGTGCCAAGCAGAACAGGACAATTACCTCCTGTGTCTTATATTTGTATATTAGTCCTATTAATATACCCAGAATGAGATTTGCCTTTTTTACAACCGCACCTCACTGTTGGCTCATGTTCAATTTGCGATCCACTAGACCGCCCAGATCTTTTCAGCTGCACTACCACCTAGCCAGTTATTCCCTATTTTGTAGTTGTGCATTGGATTTCTCCATAAGTGTAGTATTTTGCACGTGCCTTTATTGCATTTCATCTTGTTGATGTCAGACCATTTTGAATTCTAATCCTGCCCCGCAAAGTACTCGCAGCCCTTCCCAGCATGGTGACATCTTCAAATGGTGATGGTTAGTGAACGTTTGCATTGTGGGAGCACCTAGAGACCTCAGTGAGGGCCCCAGCATGCGAGGTGCTATACAAACACAAAACAGGGCCCCTGCCTCACGGAGCTGATCATCTAAGTAGATGGCTCTAAGCAGGAGAGTCAGTAATAGGGTAGGAAGTGGGATGCTCCTGAGTAAATTACAACCTCTATCACCATGCCGCAACGGCGTCCCCTGAATTTCAGCAGGGCTGGTAGAAGCATATCCCATCCTGACAAGCCGTGCTGCAGCTGATACACTGACATGACTCAACCCTGCCCTGAAAGTGCCTTATCTGCTCTGGTTCTTCTGAGAATTACAATTCTTTTCAAATGCAGAACAGTATTTCGTTGGATAAAGTATTTTATTCTATTTTTTTTTTAAAGCTGACTGTCACCGGTGCAAAGGCAATCCCCCACCCCTCCCCCTGCCCCTTGCTGAGGGACAACGATATTGAGGGACAACAAAATCTATGATTCTATGATTCACTCAAGGTTTCCAAGCCTACCCATCCAGCCATGTTTCCTCACCAGGTTCCGTACCTATCAAGAACTGCCCCAGCAGATCCCACACATGCTCACGCTATGTCGTGGCTGCGTGGAAGTGGTGTTTTCCTCCTAACCAGACCGTATCAGTCACAAACATGGAGGAGTCTCCCCAACCACTCTTCAGTCAAGGGTCCTAACTCTTACTGGAACTTCCTTGAGGAGAACAATTGGCTGCTCTGACCTTGCCCCATACAGAAATGCTCTCACCACGTAGCTGGTCTCATTCTTGTCTCATCCACTCTCAGGATTCATCTGTAAAGTTTCCGCATCTCTTCCCTCAACACCTTTCCTGCACTAAATTCTAAGATGCCCAGCCATCCCTGTTGCACTGATCCTGGAGCTCCCTTTACCTTGCCTTACCAAACCTTTCCTCGGCTTTATCCCCCTAGCACAGAGGCGCACCAGCAGAGCAGAGAGTAATTCAGCCTGCCAGGTTTCTCTAAAAAATAAGATGCTTTTGGCTCCTTGGTGTTCCACATAAGCCCAGCTAGTCCGTGCTCTCTGCAGAAGTGCTAATTACCATGGCATTTCCAGAAGGCAAGAATAATTAAAGCACCTACTCTTTCCTCTAGAGAGGGAGCAGAGACCTCGAGCGGCATAGACAGGGAAAGAAAATTGGGGATGATCTTCCCAGCTTCTCGACTGTTCTTAAGAATTAATCCTACCAGCAGGGCAGGGCATACTACATCATAGGCACCATGGAAGGCTTACAGCGTCTCCCAACACAAACACAAAGGGAAGAAGAAGAATTAAACAAAGAAGCTGTCATCCTTCCCTCTTGACACTTGTCAAGTGTGTGTGTGTGTGGGGGGGGGGGACGGACAGGGGGAGGAGGGGGAGCTAGAAACCTCTAATTTTATTAGGAAAGGCACCGATCACAGAAGAGCTGAGAGTTCTACTCCAGAGCGTTTCATCTAGCGGCATTTTTTCCCCCTTCATACATGAATTATTTTAAAATGTATGTAAGTGAACAATTCACCATGGTAATGTTAATGCGCATCACAAACGGTCCACGTTCAGAGAAAGACGCACCGTAGGCATCACAATGAAAAATGGGTGTTTCTGCGGTGGGCCGGCAAGTGAGGAACTGACATCCAGGGACAGAAGGTGCCAAGACCAGTTTTTCTCAGCCCACATTTAACATTAGTTTAACAGTAGTTTACAGGTGGATTTTCAAAAGCATTGAAAGGAGCTAGGGGCCCCAAATTAGAGCTGGGTGGGAAATAATTTTAAACAAAGATTTGGCGGGGGAGGGGGGGTTGGCAAAAGCCTGCAGATCCAGATACACTGAGATGTCTCATGAGTTCATGGCAGTTCCCCCGAATGTTTCATTAAAAAAGAAAACTCTGGAAAAAATGGCAACATTTCATTTTGACATTTTCATAATGAAACATTGAGATTTTTCAGTTTGAAGTGACTTTTCATTTCAAAGTTTCCTTTAATATTTTTAATCAACAAAGTTTTATAACGGTCACAATAGAAACAAAAAGTTTCAGTGTATGTTGAAACAAAACCTTTAGTTTGACCCAAAATAATTTTTATTCTCAATTTTTCAGACTTGGCAGAGATCAGAAAAATCCATTATTCGCCCAGCTCTCCTGCCAGTTCCCATGGACTAGCAGTGGGAGCTGGCGCCTAAATCCAGCCAGTGCTTTTGGAAATTCCACTTCAGATTATTAGATTATCACACAGTCAGCTCCTTTCTCCCTCCGTTCCTGCACCAGATCCCCTCTATGCTGTAAATTCCCAGTGGAGAGGCCAGAGTACACGTCCCAGGTGCAGCAGCTGTAACATCAAGGCCCATCACAGGGACTCAGCAGGGGTCGCAAGGAGAGGCTTGTAGGCCACCAGGATTGCTATTCATGATGGGTCTGAAGCAAGGGCAAATCTGAACACCAATATTAGCTTCTATGTACAGCCAAAATACATGCATCTTCTGGAGAGCAATACCCACTGTAGCATAATCATATGTACATGAGGTGCCAATGGAATGAAAGACAGCAACACATTTCCCGGCACCTAAGCAAGGAGCTATAATTAAGTTATGCACAGAGTGGCTTTGCTGACAGTCTTGGAATGGGATAAACATAATAGGCGAGGTTAGGCAGTAACAATACAAGCCTTGATTGGCAAGTGATAGGTTTGTTCAGTAACAGCCCTCAGTTAGCTGCAGCTTTATAATGAAAGCTACAGAGGAGAGCAATTACATTTCATAAAACCCGGGCATCTAAAGATGCACAGCACGCGCATGTGGGCACACACCAAGAGGAAGGCAAGGTAACTGTGCTCAGACACATCCTGTCTCTCCGGCTGTTTCAGGCAGTACTCTGGCTGTAAATCTTTGGACACAGCCCCTTCTCATGCCCAATGTGGACTTTAGGACAACCAGGTAAGATAGTGCCCCAATCAAAGAGAGCCCCAGATTCACCACTGGACCCATGTACTCGGTGCCACGTGGATTTCCTCACGGGCAGACAGCATGCTCATAGCTGCATCTCCCACCCTCAAATCTCCATGCCTGGGCTGAAGGAGCAGCCCAGAAACCCAGTTTCAAGACACTAGCATGCAGCCGCACTGACAGCCATCAGCACTACACTACAGAGAAACCTGGATTTTACAGAAGTCTTTAAGGGGTCACCCAATAACTGTGCAGTCAGAGTGGCTTAGATAGAGCTGGGCGAAGAATGGATTTGGTGGTTCGGTGACATTTCTGAAAAATCTGCGAGAAAATTCATTTTGGGTTCATCCAAAACCACCTTTTCAAAATTTTTAACAACTGAAAACAAAAAAACCAACCCCATTGTGTTTAAATTTTGAGTGGGTTTATTGCATTTTTTGTAATTTTTTAATAAAATGGAAGGAAGTTTTGAAACAAAACGTCAGCTTAACCCCCTAAAAATCAAAATGTTTCAACTTTGGCGGGGTTGGTTTCCTCCCCATCCCCAGCGCAAACAATTTGGTAAGACCCACGTGAATTCACGGAAGGTTTCGGGGTTGCTGAATCTGTATTTTTGCCTAAAAGAATTTCAGTCCAAAACGGTCACACTCTGCTGTAGTACTAAAAATGATCTGCTGTGGGTCTACATGCTGTGAGCCTGATGCTGGAATCACTGGGAGAAATTCTATGCCCTGTTCTACGCAGTTCAGACTAGATCAGTGGTTCCCAAACTTGGTTCGTGGCTTGTTCAGGGTAAGCCCCTGGCGGGCCGCGAGACACTTTGTTTACCTGGAGCATCTGGAGGTACAGCCGCTCACAGCTTCCAGTGGCCCCAATTCACTGGTCCCGGCCAATGGGAGCTGTGGGAAGTGGTGGTCCAGCCCGCGCCACTCAGGTAAACAAAGCGTCTTGCAGCCCACCAGGGGCTTACCGTGAACAAGCCATGAACCAAGTTTGGGAACCACTGGACTAGATGATCACAGTGATGATCCCTCTGGCCTTAAAATTTGGGAAAACGAATTGTGGTTTCAAAGCAAATTTTGCAAAAGGGACCAACTCTCAATCTGGATAAGAAGGGGATTCAAACAGCATTCGCGGTACAAAAAAAGCAGGGTGATATTTCTTTTATTACCCCAAAAGGGGAAAAGCTCCAATTATGGCAAATATTCCCCAGCTAAATTAAAATACAATATTAAGTTCTTTGCACTACTCCCGCCCTCCTGTTCCAAATCTTTCCTTCTCTCACTCTTCTTGGAACCTTCATGGACAGAACGCCTGCCGTCTGCTCCATCATCTCCTCTTCAAATCCCCACTTATTTCGGGCTGGATCCTGTATTGTGCTGAACGCTCTGGCTCCAACTCAGGAAAGCACTTATACACATGGAATAGTTCCCCTGATGGCAAAGGGTTAACTTTCAGCGTGTGCTTATGGGTTGGTTTGGAGCCAACATGGCCAGTACCTTCCAGGACTGAGTCCTTGCAGAGGCCTCACAATTACAATTGAACCAGGTACCTGAGCAGGTAGCAAAGGGAGTACACCACCAAGTTTGGGTCAGTATCGGGATCTTCCTGAGGGTCAGGGGTTGGACTGATCCAAAAACATTGAAAAAAAAAAAAGGCCATGAAAGGTTGAAATTATTTCCATTTCACTGCTTTTCTAGACAGCCATTATTTTTGCATCCATTCTTGTTGAAGCGTTATTATTTGCGTTAAATATTTTTTTAAGTCCCACCCTTGGAATGATCTGATCCATGTGGTGAGATTTCAGAATCTTTTTAATTTTCAATTAAAAAAAATTTCAGAAAAAAGATTACAGAAGTGTTTGCAAAAAAATTTTTTTTTAAATTTTGAAATGCGGGGGGGGGGAGCGCATTTTTCAATGCAAAATATTTTGTTTGAGAAACTAAAAGGGGCCAGTGGGGAATCTTCTGATGTAGGGTTTGGCCCAAGCCTTCTCTCTCGCACTGACCTGGAGCCACCCAGCCTACAAGCTGTAGTAACTGCAGGGACACCACGGTCACTATATCACGCCACATGCGGCTAGAACTCAACCCTCCTGCCCCAGAAGCCCAGGCTCTGTTCAGCTAATGGCGCATTTCCACCGTCTGCTAGCAATACAGGGCCTACGAGACACGTTTGAGCAGGGAGAGGGCCGTGATGCTGCTGGCACAGTAACCCATTCTGTGCACAACGAACATGCCTGCACGGCACTGTCTGGTTGTAATTTGGATGGTCAGATATTTGAGGCAGGGATCTCATCTGTCCCTGTGACCACACGACACTTAACACCAGTGTCACTGCTCAGACAGAACTGAAACCAAAGGGACATGCTCCAGAAAACCCTCCAGCACTGACTAGTGACACCCTCCGCCCCTAGCCGATGGAAGCATGGGAAAACGTGTGATACGGCACAGGTTAGGATCAGGAGACCCAGGTGCCATCTGGACAGATGACAAGATTCTTATTTATACCTGCACACGCGCGTGCACACACACACACGTGCACGCGGGGAAGGCTGCAGAGGAGAACAGCTGCAAATGAATTCAGCATCAATTATTCTAAAATATTTATGTTAATATGGGGGGGGAAGGAGCTTGGCAGCTGAATTCATCTCAACTTCTGTTAATTTCAAGCATCAGAATGTGACCGAGCAAGATGACAGCATCTCACATCTGAGTAACATTTCCATGAGCCTGGAAAAGGGACAATTTTTAAAAAGGAGACAGACTGCTACATATTAAAATACCGTGGACAGGGCTTTATGCTGCCATTACAGTCTGCTTCAGAGACTATTGCTGGGCCATGGTGAATTAAAACCAGAGCTGGTTATTTCATTTTTAAGCAAATTCCATCTCCTCTTCACCCTGGCAGATAAAGCAAGCTCTCTGGGAGCAGCGTGCCTCCCCAGTAAACCCATATAAAAATGCGTTTTCATTAATATAAATTGTTTGCAGTAGGGAAATTAATTCTGCAAATGGTTTTCATACATGACAAATTATACAGGCAGTGCAAAGACTAGACTATGCTCTACATTCATAATAAAAATCTTCGCATTTTCTTTAATGCGATAGGTTTTCCGGGTAAAATGTTTGGTTTAATTAATAAATAAAAAGGGGATCAAATTTGCAATGTTTAAAAAGATCTTCAGAGTTAAAAGGATTGAGCCCATCATGTTCCTGCTACATGTAGAGCTAGCACCAGTTTCTGTAACAATACAGCTTTGACACGTATTCATTATGATGCCTCCTAATAACAATAATAATATTTAGCGCTCAACTTTGCCAGAGCGCTCTCCAGACACTAATTAATCCACCCAGTAGCCCCGTGTGACAGGGGAGGGACTAGCAGCCCCATTGTTACACATGAGGAAAAGAGAAATTTGCCAGTCATATTTTCAGAATTGCCTCTTGACTTTGAGGGTGCAACTTGAGACACTTTGGGCCTGGTTTTTCGGAGGTGCTGAGCACCCACTGGGATCTGCAGATGCTCAACACCTCTGAAAATCAGGCCCTGCTAGGAGGGGTCTCAACGTGGGCTCTCAAAAACGGTGGCACCCAACATTAGAAGCTGCTGTTCGACATGCAGCATGAAGTGACCCACCCGGGGTCACCCAGCAAGTCAGCATGTACACAAAATAAATAAGATGCTATTGGACAGTAATGAGCCAAGAACTACTGCTGCAAATGACACTGTGCAACTGATGGGCTCAGAACTCAGGAGCTGTTAGCTCATAGCCTGTCCTTGGGCCTCAGCGCTATCAGGGCCAACGGGGCAAGCACAGGTCCCAGGGAAGGTCTATTCCACAGAAGTGAAAACTGCACACTTGTCTCATCATTGCTGGGTGCGGATGGCTGCGCCCTGCCAGGGCTGATTAAAAATGAACATGCCATCTGGAAACACACTGGTGAGAAGTGTGGTGTGAATGGTGGAGGAGTAATAAAGGGAGATGCTCACCATAGGCTACCCCAGTATTAATAAACAAGTGAAAAAATTAAGTTCTCCCCTCAAAGTTTTTCTTCTACTTCTGAATCTTGTCCTCTGTCTCCATTAGTAGTACCCAGTCATGAGCTTCTGTCTATTGAATGAGGAGTGATATATAATTGATGAAATCACAATGTGATACAGCCTCAGAATCATCGTCTGCTAGAAGACATCTGTTCAGCACATAGAATTCACTCAGCTACTGTCACAATGCATTTACTGTACTGTATCAGAGACTTACTGAATATGCTGAAGTCAGGCAAGCCAGGATCTGTAATATTATATGTCTCAGGATGTAGAGAGCCAGGAACACAAGCATTTGTTTTAGATATTTATGTCTCTACTGCTGCTCTCTTGCCTTCCATGCCCTGCATTTCTTCAGACTTATTTCCATAAATTTCCTTCAGCTTTCTGACTGATTTCTCATATGAGCAATAACACACACTTCCCACTTCCCTCTCTTCATATCACTTTCCTTGCAAGAAGGCTTCAGGGATTGGATTGAAAAGAAGGGAGCAGAGAGCATTTCACAGAAGGAAGAAGCCAAAGCCTAGTGCAGTTTGCTCAGACTGTGCTGAGGAATTTCCTCTCCAGGTATTTCATGTGCTCCCTGACCTCCCCACACCATCTCTGCTGGCTTCCCTTGTTTGTGCACTCCGAAAGGCTGGTCTTGGAACCAAAAGCTCAAGTGTTACAGGAAGATATGACCGCTTCAAAGCAGACTGGGTTTGGGGAGTGTTGGTGGGTCACTGGCTCAAGACGGCAACATAACAGTGATCCTTCTCTGCGTGATACACACGATAGATGCACATCTCTATAGAAATATCAAATGCTTGTGCGGCTGTGTTGACACACCAGGCTGGCTAAAGAGCTCATCAGAACCAAGCACCGCTGGAGTTCTTTTCTGAGCAATCATGGCCTGATTTTCATAGCTGCCGAGCAGCTGCAGCTCCCCCCAATGTCATGGTTTGCACTCAGATCAGATTCATGGCATCCCGCTGACAGCAAGTGGCCCTTTCTCTGCTACACATTTCAAACAACAATGCAATTGCCTTTGGTAGAACACTGTCATAGACACACCTAAGTCACTCCGACCCAAATTGTCATATGTGTTGCTGACCTTTCCTGTATAATTATATTTCTGAAAATCCAGACTAACTGAGACCCTGGTCAAAAGCTCGGGACAAAGAAGGAATCATGCCATGCAGCTTTAGTAGTCCTGCGGATATCACCTCTGGCTCTCGTTACTGGGGACTTCTCTGGAAACCACGCAGGGAAAAGGCGGCATTGTCACGGCAGTCTGATGCATCAGAAAATGAAGAGTGATCAAGGGTTTTTTGTCACCTCTTAATTACCTATTCTGGGTACCTTAAGATGGAAGAAATGCATCTCAGATCGTTGCCTGTCACGGTGACAAAGGATTCAAGATGAGCTCTGTATTCAAAATATTTGCACTAATTATCAGAGATCCCCTTTGAAAAGTGCTTTGAGGGAAGAATGGCATTTCACAGCGAGGCTCAGCATTGCCTTGGCTGCGCGCACGCGTACACACACACACTCACTCACTCTGCAGGCCTGGGGTCACCGTCTTAGTGTCAAGAACTATTCTGGACCACCTCATGGCACTCTGCATTATGTCCCTATTTGCTGCCCGAGTATAACCTCTGTACCTAACTATTCTTGCACTAAATCTAACACATATACCACTAAGTCACCCCTTTTCTTCAGCAAACATTTAATCTGACTGGACGGGAGCAAAACCATGTAGATATAAATGGGCCAAGAAGAAAATAGCAGGTTTCAGGTTCCTTGAGAAAGCATATGGGAGCAGGAGACTTATTAATAAATTCTTTTTTGTTCTGTATAGTCTGTGATAAATCGACACACTCAGCATCAATAACTGCAAACATCCTTGGGAAAGAGCTATACACACAAACCCATCGTACTGCTGAAAGCAGAGGACTGAATTCAATTTAAGTTTTGAAGGCTAATTTCACAGCCCTAAACAAAATTATCTGAAAGGGCTCCTGCCACCACATGCACAATAAATGTAAGGTTATAGCCACTAAAGTGGGACAACATCTCCCAAGAGTTGTAATAGCTTAAGCTAAAGGAGGGGAAGAATAGACCCATTCAAGACTCAGCCTTTGGAAAAATAATCTCTTATTAAAAATAATGCTCTTATTGGGAAGCACAATACTTTGGAAATTTTAAAGCTTTGGAGAGAAGTCAAGGTTTCCCTGCTCCCCCTACAGCAGTAAGTACATTTCCAAAAGATTTAAACATTGCTGAGCTCTTAACCTGGGGCTTGGGGTGAGAGGGAAGAGGGAGTAATGGCAAAGAACATTCCTAATAGCCAAGATAGGAGAAATTCTGCCTTTATTATTAATTATTATTATTATTGCATTAGATTGATCATCACTGAAATGAAATAATGAACAGCTACCATCTCCTAATTCATTGCCTGGGGAAACCAGTTTCACTCCACTTTTGTATGACAAGAGCACCACAGTTTGGGGAAACAAGTTATATTTTCAGAGGAGTCCATTCCATTGTGAACAAATAGTAAGCTAGTGTAATGAACATGTACTTAATGCATGAAAAAGCCCAGCTCCATGCTCAGAATGCAAATGAAACTCTAGGTTCCTGGGCTGATTAATTTAACAAGCAATAAAAAAGTGGGGGAAGCTCAAAGCTGGGGATCAACTCTCTTGGCATTTACAAGTCTTGCATGTTAGTATCCTTCTCCCTGGTGTGTGGGGGAGTAGGGGGGTTGCACAGAATGGTTACTGCGATGAGCCGCCATACAAGGTACGATATAAATTTTTATTATTGTTGGTCGGTATTACTTGGGGAACGCCACCGTTCTGCATGGAGGTTTTCAGACACAGCATAATTACATTCTGTAGGTTTGCAAATAATGACATAACCCAGTCACCTTACTGCGAGTATGATTTATTGCAAATAACAAAATGTTATTATATGGAAATTAGTCTCCACACAACAGCAGACTGGAGGGGATAGCTCTGTAGTCAATTGAATCACCGAAGTAGCAATCCGCTCCTTTTCAGCACCATGGACAGCACAAAAGCAAAAACAAAACAAAACAAAAAAAACCCTCAGCAACAATCTGGAAAGTCAAACCGAGGGGCCCCTTAAACCATTCACCGACGAAAAGGGTGGACCAAGAGGCACATCACATGGCCAAGGCTATACTCAGGCTAGAGAAAAACATGCGGTCCGGAACAGGCCTTCCCCATTGGATGGGCGGTCCCAATATTCCGATTTCCATGCCTTTGTGTATTCTCGTAACCTCTTCATTTGCTCAGAACACCCGTGCTTCAGGCCACCTGGGATCCAGCTCTCCCCACCAGACCACTCCTTCCACCCGAGTGCTGCTGCGCTCTCACTCCAGGGGGGCCTGGGGAGCCACGTTGTGGAACATTCAGCAGTCCTGGCCCTCTCGGCCACCTGCCGCCTTACCGCCAACCCTGCAGAGGGAGCCTTTATAGAGGTATGCCAAACCCCCTCACAAGCTTCCCAAGTCCTGCCCTGCCCAGTGGAACTGCACCTACAACTGCTGTGCGCCGGCCCGCAGTGAAACAAGGGGCCAAGACTTACCCACCAAGGTCCTAAAGCTCATCCTGGAAAAGGGCTTTGGGATGGGCGGAGGGGGACAGGGGGACTATTTCTTTGTGAGATTCACATACAGCACAGCCCCTTCATGGGGATTTCACTTACTGCCAGCGGGTTATTAAGAGAATTTGATTTTCCTTGTGGTGGTGGGGGGAGAGGGAGAGGGGCTGGTCCAGCTGGTGAATTTGTGTGACCGTGAAATGAAAGAAGTCTCCTGCATGCTGGGACAAAACTGCCCTACTATTATGGGGAACAGGGGGATCTAAAGTTCCCAGGACTGGGTCCAGGCAAAATGGAGTTCTAAACCCAGCTATGTTACTACACCTCTACCCCGATATAACGGGACCCAATATAACACAAATTCAGATATAACGTGGTAAAGCACCGCTCTGGGGTGGGGGCTGCACACTCCGGTGGATCAAAGCAAGTTCGATATAATGCGGTTTCACTTATAACGCAGTAAGAATTTTTTGGCTCCCGAGGACAGCGTTATATCGGGGTAGAGGTGTATTTCCATCCCAGGCATAGCGCAAGTCACTTCAACCCTCTGTACTGGATCCGTCACATAGATTGACCTGCCCCTTGCTGCGCTGTGAGGATTAGGTGCCATGCCAGATGCTCTGGGTATGTCTTCACTACCCGCCGTATCGGCGGGTAGCAATCGATTTATCCGGGATCGATATATCGCATCTCATTAAGACACGATATATCGATCCCCGAATGCGCTCACCGTCGACTCCAGAACTCCACCAGAGCAAGCAGCGGTAGCGCAGTCAATGAGGAAGCCACGGCCATCAATCCCGCGCCGGGTGGACCCCAAGTAATTCGATCTAAGATACTTCGACTTCAGCTACGCTATTCGCGTAGCTGAAGTTGCGTATCTTGGATCGATCTCCCCCCCAGTGTAGCCCAGCCCTAAGAAGATTAAAAACTCTCTATTGACATGATGTTCGTGCTCCTCCCAGCTCCCATTTGTGATGCACTTGGAGCCCCCAGCCTACTCCAATACAGGCCTCATTCCAAGCATCACTCCAGACTGTGGGGAGTGCTCTGATGTGGACCAACGGCCCCTGAATGCTACAATGACAAGACAACATATAAAGCAGGCCAGGTTCTGAGCCCAGGTATGGAAAGAGTGCACTGAAATCAACTGTGCTCTCTACCCTCCTGGCCTTGGGAAGAGTTATTTTAAAAACAAAAGTAAGGACATCCCACCCCTCTGTAGAGACAGAAATACACACGCACGCACACACCCCTCTCGTTTGCTGTCGTTGGCCAATCGTGAATTTGGAAGCCATTTTTTTCTTAAGGATGTGCCATGCAGCAGACTCCATTAGGGAGACTCAATCCATGTATTATGTCTTTAAACACAACAGACAATGTGTATTACTCATGTTTAAACTGATTAAAAGGCACCGTGAGTGCCAGAGAAAGCGATTTGAACAGCAGCTGTGTCATGGGATATCCCCCCCCCCCCCGCCCCCCACCACCACACACACAGATTTTTTTCCATGTTAATTCTCTGCTCCATAACCATGTTTCTCCAGGCTTTCATTTGAAGTACTATGAGTTGGAAAGGATAAAGTGCATTAAGAGTTTTAACACAGCAGACGATAGCACTCTGACATTTTAATAACACTAATGCGGTGGAATTTGCAGAATTATCACTGTAATGTGTATTTCAGCACCATTTCCTTCCTTAGCACAAGTTTTTTCTATGACATTAAATACCACGGCCTTTCCTTCACCTTCAGCCATGTGAATCACCCTTTATCAACATCTGCACACCTGAGACCCAGGCAGGCTTACCACCACCTTGTATGGAAACATCCCAGGGATTCACTACCGCTCTTACAAGAGGCTTGCTTGCCCTCCCCTTTAATAAAGCTAGTGTTCTCATTTGCAAAAAAAGCCCACAACCGCACAGTGTAGAAACTAAGGCTCTTTCTCTCACACTTTTTTTGTACCTGCAAAAAACCAAGCAGTGTTAAATGTTCTCATTTCCCATGTCTTGTCTTGCAGGATCATTCCTCAAGTATTGCTTACACGAATATGAATCTGTGTTTAGCATTACCCGAGATCATATCTTACTCAGCTTGCATCAAAGCAGAAATTCAACATGAGCCGGCGCAGATTAGCCACCGTGTAAATCAATAGGATAAGATGCATTTTAGATGATGCCACGAGGTATAGACAAATGCCAAGGGTTCATTTAAAAACAAAGAGAGACATTTCTGTTCACAGGACTAGAGTGGAAAGAAATAGATGTAAACCAGCTCTGCTGAAGCAACAGCATGAGCATACCAAATAGTGCTATTAACGGGCTCATCTGTTCGCCTGTAAAGCTCTATCAAACTTTGGAGTCCCCTCAGTCGCCCTGGCTGCCTTCATATCTAGAGCAGGACACGTCATCCCCTGCCAGAGTTCAGAGCTACCAGCATCAGAATTTCATTTTGCTCCACTCTTTTCTGGCGCCGATTCTCTGATCCTTTCTGCTTCCCTGTCAGTCAGCTTCTTTGGGTCAGAGGCCCATTTAAACCAAAATAAATAAGAAAGTAGACATGAGTGAGGAGATGAAAAAGAGGCTAGGTCCAGTGACAAAAGTACTTTGGGAGCTAATAGACGCAGGCCGAACTGGTAGCAAAGTTCTCTGGGAATTGCATACAACATTCAATAGAGCCCTGAGCCATCGCTCCCTTGTGCTTTCCAACTCCTCACCCTTCCCCAGCCCCTCTCTCGCACGTCTGAGTGATGTAGTTAAAGCCCTAAAAGAGTGGAGAGGATTAGCTCAAATTTTGGCCAAAAATATAGATTTTGATAAACACACACAAAGATACAGTTAAAGGCAGATCAATAGCAAAGCTTCTTTTGAAAACCAACGGAAGTGTTTATTTTCTTTCTCTCTCTCTCTCTCACTCACACACACACCTGTGTGCAGATAACACTCAATGCTACCAACAAATGCCAATGACATTTTAAAAAAAAAATATCAACTGAAACAGTTTAATTTTGGTAACTAAATAAACATCCCCCTCAGTGCTTGCAACTGAGACACCACCACTCTGTGCTAATGCATGAAAACCTGAGCGTGAAACTGACTAGAAACTCAACTCAGTCTGTATTTCATTGTGCAAACTCATGTGCCAGAAATAAATAAGCCGCACAAACAGGAGTGATTGAGATTGTTAGATTTCATTCCTGTTGAATAAATTTCAGGTAGTACTGGCAAATTCTACTCACCCAAGGACAGTACTAATTATCTGTTGATGGGCAAGCAAAGTTTGTTTGTTTTTTAATCATCAGTCATCAACAAAGGATAAGAGAATATTTCCCAGCTTGTGCTGGTAAATTTTCATGATACTTTTCCAAGTTCAGTTCAATTAGTTTCTCAAATTCTATTAGGTCTGATCCTCATCTTGTATAAATGGCTGTAGCTCACGGATGTCAATGGAGCTAAGTCACTTTACAGCAGCTGAGAACCTGGCCCATTGCTTCTTAGAAATATGCCCCCACTAAGTAGGGTGACCAGACAGCAAATGTGAAAAATCGGGACAGCGGGGGGTGGTGGGGTAATAGGAGCCTATATACGAAAAAGACCCAAAAATTGGGACTGTCCCTATAAAATCGGGACATCTGGTAAAATTTGGAGGCATTCTGTTTGAATACTAGAGCAATGGGCACTACAGAAAGCCCTATAATAAATCAGATATTTTGTTTTAAAAACACTTATGCCAACTACCTCTCTTTGGCCAGAGCTGTATAAAATGCTGCAGAACTATACTCTGAGCGGTGTGCCCCCCAAACGTTGACAGATAAGTGTTTGTGATTCCTAATGAAAGCACCATTATGAATGTCAGCGCCCGGTTCAGGCTCCAGCAGGCCAAGTTGCACCGACAGTTTGCAGTGGCCCAGGCAGCAAGAGCTCCTGGTCACGTGGGGAAGCCTCACGGCTGAGCTGTGATGCGTAAAAGGATTTACAGATGTAAAGCCACATCTCGATAACGCTTGGAACAAATCCCTGACATTCTTCACACAGCTCTGCACTAACAGGGTAGGCTCTACCAGAGTGGAAATGCCAGCTCCCCACTATCTATACGTTTCAATTCCCATTAACCATTTCATGGCTTTTCCATTCCCAAGGCAAGGCAGGTTTGCGGTTTTTTCCCTCCTCCTTTGCAGGCAGGATGCTGAATGGTGACAATTATTCTCCATTCAAGACTAGTCATTTGCATGCAATTCATTTGTGATGCACAAAAGCTTGAACCTGTCATTATCATTCGGCATCAGCACCATGCCATGAAAAAAGATGCTGCTCAGAACATGCGCGTTGCATTGAATCCTAGTTTCTTTAGCCTAGGCTACAATGACAATGAGATAATTTGTTATTCCTGAAGACAGGATCTTAATTCTCTAATGAGCGAAATGGATACAGTTCTGCTCTGTGCTCTGAAGTCTTTTCTACAGAGGGCTTGAGGGGGAAGGAAGATTTGAGGAGGAAGAGACTTTGCACTGCTTATAGGTAGGAACTAGCCAAGCTTGCAAATATCAGCCCTGCGCATGGGGAAACACGTCTGGTCCCACCCTCACAGCTGGAGTTTATTGAATAAGCTTAACTCCTGACAAGTATTAAAAGCCACCATTTTGCTGCACTCTCTCAGAGTCTAGCTAAACAGCACAGAAGACACATGCCACAGGCCCCTTTGGGCGCATTCTCGCATCCAGCACCTCCTCCCCCCACTCCCCAATAGTTACTCTCCACGACGTCGACAAGTGAGGGACTAAGGTACAATCAGAGCAATTTTGGAGCACAGACTCCTGCAGAATGCTCACTTCGTGTGGTCACTGTGCGGCTTCGTAACAAGAGGCGGCAGCAGGGACACGGCACTTTTCCTCCCAGAATTCCCTCACCCCTGCAATCTAGCTAGGGGGCATTTTACAAATGGGAAAACTATGGGGCAGACAAATGACGTGACTTGCCCATGATCAGCATGAGCATGCGAGTGTCGCGCGGCCGGGAGTAGAACCCAGGAGGTCTGGCTCACAAGCCTGGGATCTAGCCGCGAGGAAATGCTTGCATGCGTTTGTTCTGGACAAGCAATCCTCTGCATTTCTTGTTTCTGCTTGTACCATAAGGCTTCCCAGGCAGGTAACCTGGATTTCACCAGGTGTCCCAGGAAATGCCCCTGCCCTCCAGCATCCATGCAGCTGGCTTGACTTTATGCAGGGGTCACCCGTATTTCATACCTAACCTCTGAATTCTTCACCCCATAGGAATGGCCAGACTGGATCGAATCCAGGTCCATCTACTCCAGTATCCGGTCTCTAACTGTGGCCAGAGCCAGATGCTTCACAGCGAGGGGCAAGAAACCCTACAGCAGGCAGATGGGGGATAACCTCTAGTAGTTGGAGGTCACCTTAAGCCCTGAAGCATACATTAAAATCTCTTTTCCAAAATGTATGTTAGCATGAAGTACCACAGTTCTGGGTATTCCTGTTATCCACAGAAACACCTTGCACCTCTTTGAATCTTACTAATTTATGGGCCACAATGACATCCCGTGGCAGGAAATGCCACAGTCCAGTTACATATTGTGTGAAAAAGTATCACTTTTGAATTTGCTACCTGTGTCTTTCATTGAATATCCCCTTGTTCTCATGTTGTGAGGGCTTCCCAAACAGATGTGGCTGTGCACATCATACCATCTTACCTGCAAGCCATCAACACCTGCCCCATCTTCCATCCACTGCCATGTTTGACAGCCTGGCGGCAAATTAGCTGGTGCAACTGGGATTTTCAAAGGTGTTCATGTGAGTTAAGTGCTCGAGTCTTACTTTTCTTTCTGGCAAACCTCCCTCCCCCCCCCTCAGTGAACCCTCTGCTCAACAGGGAGAGGAGAAGCAGACACTGGTCATCTTCCAGGGAGCACAGTCCCTCAGGTACTGGGATCTGCATGCTTTGCAGAGACGTGTGTTTTAGAAACCCCAGGGACTGCGGCACCCACTCGCTCTCTGCACAAGCTGCTGGGCTGCCCCAGAGTTCAGGAACAGCTCTCTCTATTACGAAGTCAACAGCAGCTGACACCCGGCTCTCTCCCCTCTCTGCGTTCTAATCAGTGCAAATCACAAGCTGCGTCTGTGTCCAAAGCAGGGAGGCTGTGGCCAAGGCCAGGGCCTCAGATCTGCGCTGCTTAGTTCTTCTGCCTGCAGAATTCCCGATTGGTTTTGCTCATTAACACTTAAAACCACAGACCCAGACACCTAGTGTGTGTCATTAGCGCACAGCGAGCAGAGCTGGTGTCAGTCCTCCCCAGTCTAGTCGTTGCTCTCCACGGTCTAGCCCCCCTCCCTGTGCTCCTGGCCAGGAAGCAGAGTGGGGAAAGGAGCAACAACATGGGGGGGCCATCAAGCAAGAAGGGTTTATCTGCGCAGGTCAATGGCATGGGGGGCTCAGTGACCTGGGCACGACGGCTCTCATCCAGACTTTGCACCAGCCAAGTCACCCCAGTACATTCCCACACCCACAGGAGCATGCCGCCCACCTGACAAACAGACTACGGCCAGAAGGGACCATCATGATCATCTAGTCTGAGCCCCTGCACGCCACAGGCCACAGAACCCCACCCCTGCAATAGGCCCAGAACCTCTGGTTGAGTTACTCAAATCTTGATTTCAATACTTCAAGTTTCAAGTCCACCATCTGCTCTAGTTCAAACCAGAAAGTGACCCGTGACCCATGCTGCAGAGGAAGGCGAACCCCCACCCAGGATCTCTGCCAGTCTGATGGGGGGAAATTCCTTTCTGACACCAAATATGGCGATCAGTTAGACCCTGAGCATGTGGGCAAGACCCACCAGCCAGACACCTGGGAAAGAATTCTCTGGAGTCACTCAAAGTCCACCCCATCTAGCATCCCGTCTCTGGCCACTGGAGATATTTGCTACTATAGGCCACATGTCATTGTTGGCAACTTCGTCCTATCATCCTAGGGACCGAATGGCTAGGTAGCAGTTCTGCAGAAAAGGACCTAGGGGTCACAGTGGACGAGAAGCTGGATATGAGTCAACAGTGTGCTCTTGTTGCCAAGAAGGCTAATGGCATTTTGGGCTGTATAAGTAGGGGCATTGCCAGCAGATCGAGGAACGTGATCGTTCCCCTTTATTCGACATTGGTGAGGCCTCATCTGGAATACTGTGTCCAGTTTTGGGCCCCACACTACAAGAAGGATGTGGAAAAATTGGAAAGAGTCCAGCGGAGGGCAACAAAAATGATTAGGGGTCTGGAGCACATGACTTATGAGGAGAGGCTGAAGGAACTGGGATTGTTTAGTCTCCAGAAGAGAAGAATGAGGGGGGATTTGATAGCAGCCTTCAACTACCTCAAGGGGGGTTCCAAAGAGGATGGAGCTCGGCTGTTCTCAGTGGTGGCAGATGACAGAACAAGGAGCAATGGTCTCAAGTTGCAGTGGGGGAGGTCCAGGTTGGATATCAGGAAAAACTATTTCACTAGGAGGGTGGTGAAACACTGGAATGCGTTACCTAGGGAGGTGGTGGAGTCTCCTTCCTTGGAGGTTTTTAAGGCCCGCTTGACAAAGCCCTGGCTGGGATGATTTAGCTGGGAATTGGTCCTGCTTTGAGCAGGGGGTTGGACTAGATGACCTCTTGAGGTCCCTTCCAACTCTGATATTCTATGATTCTATGATTCTATGATCTCCTCCATAAACCTATCAAGCTCAGGCTCGAAGCCAGTTCAGTTTTTTGCCCCCACTACTCCTCTCGGAAGGCTGTCCCGGAACATCACTCCTCTGATGGGTAGAAACCTTCATCCAGTTGTAAGCCTCAATTTGTTGCTGGTGAAGGTGACAAGCCACACACGTGGCCTTGCAATGCTCCGCAGGGTATCAGGGTTAGGGCCACACAAATCTCTCAGCGAGAGCTCTGAACCCATCCCAAAAATCAGGGCATTCCCTTTGCACCCATACAGCCAGCATGGCCCATCTTACCCGCCCCTCCTCCAGTGCCCCACCACGCCCCGAGGGCTCCCCACAGCTCACCATTGCTATCCCCAAGGTAGCACTGGTGACCTTTTCTTTGGGTCCTCCACACTTTGGGGAGACAGCTGACAACAATTTGGGGCCTTTAAAGGATTGCAGGGTGGCTGCTCCCATCACCAATGACCCCTGGTTCCCAGTTTGAATACACCCTCCCCCAGCAGAAGGCAGAGAGCACCCATCGTATGAGCCCTTTTCATTCCAACTTGGAGTAAAGACTAACCTCGAAATACCAATATCCCCACAGGATGAAAGCGCAGTTTTCCAATCCTCCCTCTCTGCCCAGCCCAGAACTCCAGCTGAAGGGGAACCAGCGGAGGTGGTTTTGGTGCTGGTTCCTCCAGAGTCCAGTTTGTGTTACCAGCAGGGTTCGTTCAGCATTTATATTACACCACACAGGAACCTTCATACATATCCCTGTAAAGGAGCATCTCAGACAGGCTATTGCTACACAGCTCAGCAACGCAGTTTGCCAGCCAGCCCGAAGAGCCACGTGAGTGAGACCGTGGTGTAGGCGGCCATTCTGTGAGCCGCCACACCCCAAAGGGTGGCCAGCCACCGGAGCTGGCCTAGGCACACCTACTTCCTAATATCCTTAACCTCTCTCTCGAGTCAGTCCAGCCATTCACTTGCGCTTTGGTTATTAATGCCCTCTCTGGTGGGCGTGGGCACCTGCCCTGTGCGTGCTCTCTGGGAGATTGCTAGCGATACCCAGGTGTGTCCATGCGTCTATTTAGCAGCAATGCACGGAGCACAGTTTGTGAGCCATCCTGATCAGGCCACCATTGCACGAAGGAAACCTGTTCAAAATGGATAGGACTAGCTTCAATATGGACTTTCACTGATCTCAAGTGATTTCCTGTTTGATTTGATCATAAATCCTGCCTGACTTTCCTCTGCAGCTGTAGGCATGCAGCTTTGGGGCACACTTTATGCCAAGCGTATGTTTAGAGAGGGTTACTAAATGGTGTTTTAGTACCTGGTTAATCTTTTTTATAGGTTATTACAGAGTACAGCGGGTTAACAGGTTGCTTATAACCATCTAAAAGGCCTTCTACTGCTGTGTTTATAGCCATCTATTGTACATGCTACTCAGGCTTATAATCACTTAGTAACGCTTTGTGAACAGTTTACACAAAGGGTGACGCAGACCCCTCTGCTCGCCCACTGAGAAGAGAGCCACCTTGGACCAATAAGTGCAGAACGGACCATTCCACCAGTTGCCATCAACCTCCCTCCTCCTCGTTCGCATGGGACAAAGCCCCCAGCACGGCCAGAGTGACACAGCATGCTCTTGGCAGCCGTGGGTACAGCTGGGAGAGACCCAGCAGCCCAGCTAGCCCCAGTCCCCTGCCAATGCAGGGGTGTCCCCACCCTACAGTGCTTGGTACAGGCTAGTTTGCAGGGCTCCCCCCACGCCAGGGCACTTTCTCAGACATGGCACAGAGAACTCGGAGGGAAGATCTGCTCTAGCCCAAGCAGGAATTTGTTCAGGGAAGTCCGATGCCGTGTGCTCTCAGGAGCTCAGGCTCGATGACCGCAGTGGTTCCTTCTGGCCTTAGAATGATGACAATTAGGGACGGCAGCCCAATGCCTCTGTTCTCCTGTCACCGGTACAACAGGCTGCACTTGGGTTTATGGAACTAGTTCTAACCCACAGGCTCCGGTCTGGGAATTCAAACACCATCCCTCTCCTCCACCCCCTTTCCTTAAGCTGTGTCTGCAATAAATACCTGCCCCCCTTCCGCCCAGTGAATGGGGTTCACAGAACCGCATGCTGGCCTTACAGGGGGCATGGCATGGAGAGAGGAAAACACTTCTCGTTCCTTGGGCCGGTGGAAAGGCAGAGGCCTTAGGAAAGGACAGTACTGCCCGGTGCTCTCTGGCACCCATCACCAAGGGCCTGGTGGGCACCTGCCTGTCTAAGCAATGCCCAGAGCACCGTCTTTGGGAGGAGGGCAGGAGAGGGGGACGACATCCTGGGGTAGGGAGGTGAGGGAAAGTCTACAGAGCCTCACTGCAGTCACTGGCTTTGGGAAGCGAAGGTTTCACTCACCTTCCCCATCTCCTGGCTGGGGATAAGTAACAAGATGAGCTGCTTCAAATGGATTTGAAGAAAGAATCTTCAGCGAAGTTTCTTTGCCTACTTTCAAATGCTATTATTTCCATTCCGGATCCCAGGTAATACAGTCCGACAAGTCCAACATGTCTCATGACTTCGGAGGGATTCTATTTTCATTCTCTAATGCAGCCTCATCCTATCAATCTCCGATAGACACACACCCTACGCATGGCAGCCCCCGCTTTCAAATCAATTTCAGATACAGAGGTTGATTTGCTTGAAAAATGAAGCTGCCCTTCACAGAGGTAATAAAGAGATCAATACTAGTTACATCGACTTTCCCCCCCTCCCATTGTCACGATCCATCTGCACTCCCTGCATCCACTCAGCATTCCACGAGGGGGCCGGGCTGCCTGCACACTCAGACTTACTACCCCTCCCGTGGAACATGGACGGTACCCACCCCTGGGCAGGCAAAAGGAGGTGGCAGGGGAAATGGGAGAGAAAAAGGCAGGTATTCTTTATAATGCATCATTAATTTGGTGAACAAAGCCTCGTGTAAGGTATCCATGAGCCCATCACAGTCCCTTTAAAATCAATGTATTTCCAGCTGTCCACATTTGTTAGAATTTTGCCAGTAAATTATCATTTAAACTATTGATTACTAATGTTCCACCATGTGCATTCAGTGTCTGCTGGTCAAGAGAACTTGGTTAGTCAGATAAAGTCACATGGTATCGTGTCTGTTCCCCGATGTACTCCACAGAGTGTGTATATAATGTTTGGGTTCTGCAAGCGTTTGCCCACACGGCTGGAATCGGCTTTGCAAATGTTTGTGGGAAATGAACCCAAAAGGGATGCAGATCTGGACAGAGAAATTAGAACTTGCAAACGACGTTCACGTAGCACGTTTGCAGCATGTGCCCACTGCAATAGCTCCTCCCCAAGGCCTTCATGGAAAACGTGGCACATTAGAAATAGAACCAATCAAAAAAATTTCATGCTAACATTTCTGAGAAGAACAGATCTTCAACCAAAATGCACATTTTTGTGGAAAGTTTTTCATTCTGATCAATTTTTTTTTCATTTTTCAAATGAAAAAATAGTGTACAATTTTGGGGTTGTGGGGTTCCCCCTTCTGCCTCCTTTTTTCTCCCCCCCCACCTGCATTTTTCCTCCATTGGAAAAGGAATGAAGGCAAAAAGGAGAGAAGAGGGGAAAGACCCTTAAAAACTTTTGCAGAAAAAGAAAATTTTTTCATTTGATTTGAAATTTCTCAGTTTTTGACCAACTCTAATCATCAGCCTTCTCCTTCCCCATACATCCACCTCCCCAAAGGAATCCAATTCACTCTTCCCTGAGATGATATTTCAGAAAGAGCGAGTAATAAAAAGTAGACCTCAGAGTTAATAAACATTCACTGTCGCCTGGTTATTGGAAGAGTTATTTCATAACATGATCACACCTACCTGGAAGAGCAGGTCACAAGGGTAAGCCATCTCCCCTTCCCCCGTGCGCACACACACACACCAAAATGTCACTAGTGCAAGGGCCAGACCTTTCTACAAAATTAACTGTAGCACCCACCCTGGATTGTTATTTAATAATAGGAACCCAAAGTACATTAGACACTTCACTGATGGGGAAACTGGGGCACGGAGGGGGAAAAATGACAACCCCCCAAAGCTGCACAGGCAGCTAGAGGCAGGGATAAAACCCGGGTGCCCCAGCAGTTGCAAGCACCCAACTACTACAGGAAGAAAAGAGCTGCATGCAGAGACCGGAGGAAATGAACAGCCCCTGGCGGGGGGGCTGTCCCTGCTCCAAGCCCTTCATGTTATTTCTAGGTTCTTCTCTGCTCAGTTTTAATTTCACGCCCTGGTAGAAGAGGCCAAAAGCAAATGACATGAGCGTCTGGGCTGACAGCATTTGCATCCCGCTCTCCTCAGACCCAGGTAAGTCCACCGGGCGCATGGCTCTTTAGTATCACACACGGGCTTGTTAGACATGAGTAACACATGCCTTGCCTAGCCTATTTCCCATCCAAGTACCAGACACCCTGGGACAGGAATCACTCAAGCAAAGCCAGCTAGCTCTGTAACCCCAAATGTCTCTCACTAACAGCTGCTGCGGATGAATGGCATTTCCCAGAGCCCCCCACCACCCGAGAGGCACAGGTGTGAGACAGGCCTGTCTGCTGACATTTGATTAACCTCAGTGCCAATGTCGCCAGGGAGGAAACCAGCCACGTTTAATGGCAGGAGACGCTTGGAAAGGGGTTGTGGTTTGTGCTGTTGGCCCACACAGCCCTAAGGAGATGCTGGTTCACACAGATACAGCTGGAAGCGTCCCTTGTGTTCAGCTGCTCTCCCCTCTGCCGCAGCTGCTGGGAGGGTCACACCACGGCTGTGCACTGCCCTAGATCCGGGCTGGGGGTTCCCGACCTTTCCACGGCGTGTCACTGATTTCAATGTTGGAGCAGGCCCGGAGGAGACAAGACTCCCACCGACTACAACAGGGGCTGAATCAGGCTCCGAGACGCTGCCTGCTAGGCTGGGTTCTGTTCAAACGTCAGCACTGACCAACAGAAGTGGCACACCACCATTTCCTGTGCTAAGCACGGGGCGCAGTCATGACCTCTCAACCCGCGCTCCTGGGTTTCTAATGGTTACCACTGCATCCCCCTTCCAACTGCACGTCCTTTATCCAGTTTCAGAGCTTGGGTTCGAAGCACCCCACATGCCAGTGAAGGCAAGGTAAAGAGAGCTGGGGCACTCAGACCCAGTGCAGATTTTACTCTATTGCACAAATCTCACCAAGCAGCTCAGAAGGAAGGAAGGAGTTTGAGCAGCTGGTGAACCCACGGTTCTCCCTGGGAGCAGATGGGGAAGCACCGCACCAGGCAGCATCGCCATGCCCGTCCCAGCATACATGCTGCACGTACCATCCCCGTTCTGCTGGCTGATATACCCAGGGCCTCTCGCAGAGCTCTCGTTGCTAGCCTTTTGCCACCCCAGCATGACGGGGAGCACGGACGTGCCTGGCTCTGCACAGACCCAGCGGTGAGCTACAGTCTGGCATCACCTTATTTGTATTCTAAGTGCTGTGGACGCCGCTGGCGAGTGCCCAGTGGAGCTGCTTTGTGCGGGAATGCATGCAGCTGGGCCGCTGCTGGGTGGAGTGCTCCAGCTGGTGGCTTTGAGCCCAGAGTCTAGGATTAGTAACTGAGTCGCGGGCAGGTTTATTCCCCCGCCCCTCACATCACAGGCACTTTAGCAATAAACAGACAATAAAATGTAAGGACCTAACTGCAAATCCCAAAGGTCAGTTTCTAACACACACTAATTAAAACCACTCCAGATCAGATTCTTCCCCCCCATTTCCTGGTTCAGAATCCTTAAGACAAAGAGAAGGTTAAGGGGTGACCTGGTTACAGGCTGTAAGTACCTACATGGGGAATAAATATTTGATAACAGGCTCTTCAGTCTAGCAGAGGAAGGTAGAACATGATCCAGTGGCTGGAAGTTGAAGCCAGACCAATTTAGACTGGAAGTATGGCACATTTTTAACGTTGGAACAACTTACCAAGTGTCATGGTGGATTCTCCAGCACTGGCAACGTTACAATACAGTCTGGATTTTCTAAAAACCGATCTGCTCTAGGAATGATTCTGGGGCTGGTCTCTGGCCTATGCTGTACAGGAGGTCAGACCAGCAGATCGTGATGTCTGTTCTAGCCTGAGACGACAGAACTGGAGTCCCGCCCAGATCCAGGCGCCCTCCCCAAGCTCAGGTGTTCCACTCCAGGGTTCTGGGCCTGGCCCTCGCCCTCCCGAGCAAGGGGGCTGCCCTAGTCTGTGGGGTAGAAGGAGCCCTTGCAGCCCATACGTTTCGCAGTAACAATTCCAGGTTAGCCCTGGAGCCAATGGACAGACAGCCCGTGGCTGCTCCCTGACCACCAAGAACAGTGCGACTGCAGGGTCTCAGCTGGCAGGATGCCAACCCACGTTTCCTGACCAGTATAGCCAGGTGTCTTCTGGGAGTCCCGCTCGCCTAGCTCGTCCCAGCCTAACCCTGCTTGGATGCTTCTGCCCTGGGTTTATTCGCAGCTGTAACACAAATGAAAAACCGACCCCTGGAGACACTAGTCAGGCAAACTGCAGGGAAGCACTGGCGCGGTGTGAGGTGCTGCAGTTTAACAGTGCGGGCGATTAACGGCTGAGGGAACTGGTGGCTTCTCCGAATCCAGACTGGCTGCCTTTCTGGAGGATGCGTCAGTTAGATACATTACTGGCTCCATACGGGGGTCGCTGGGTGGAGTTTAATGGCCTGTGCTATGCAGATTAGATCACAGTGGTCCCTTCTGGCCTTAAACTCCATGAACCTACGAAGGAGTTTAACTATCACAAATGTCTGCGGAGAGCTGTTACCTGCCACATGCCAATACCGTCTCCCCGAGCCCAAGTCTCCAGTTGCAAAGAGAGGGTCTGTTGCCAATCCAGATCTGGGAAATCCACTTAGTGACTATTCACTTGGACTGGCTAGGTTATCCCCTACTGAATCACCAGCACCAGTGGCTATGGAAACCGGGTTTCCTATCCAAGTACTGTTCAAACCCCACACAGCGTAAGGCCATCAGAAACCACCGATTCCACCTCCCACTCCCAGCAAGGAAATCCCCAATGTAGCTGTTGTTCCCACTGCATTTGTAAAGAGCGCACCATACTACACTCCCCTCACCCTCTCTCCACTGGCACTAGGGGAGTCTGTGGTTGCACCAGCCACAGTGGAAACTCAACAGGCTGGAAGCAAGTGAGATAGATTTCACTTCCCAGACTCTGCAATTCAGTCTGGTTTGATACACGATACGATACCAATCAGTGATATGATACCGGATTACAGCGCCTGATTCATTTTGGATACACTAATTAGCATCTGGGATTACAGCACGGTTACTCCATGAAGAACAGCAAAGAAGCAGGTTGGAAAAGCTCCATACATGCACGAAGGCAGCAACAGAGCTGTCCACCCACGGTTTATTAAATAACTCCTGTGGGTGAGAGTTGGATCACAGAACAGGCCCATTGCATGAACAGTAACACCCTGGCTACAAACTCTGGCACCAGACCCCAAGGTACAGTGTGAGACAGGAGGAAGCTCTGGCTCGCTGCAGCTACCAACTTTGGGAGTTACAGAAAGGCAGCGGTTTCTCATGGCTCGAATCAGGGCTGGGAGCCAGAGGGTCCGGCCTTGGCCCCCATCTGTGCCACTAACAGTGTGTCATCCCCGGATGCTTATTGTTCAAAACCAGGCAATTTTTCATACAATTTCAGTTTACTTTGGGCGTCACTCCTTGAGATCCAGAAGTGGCGCCAGGCCCTTCACGCAGGACCGGCAGCCATGCCACGTGGAATCGTTTCTCTTCGCTGATTGTAAGCATTACCCTCAGCCAATCAGGCTTCTCATTAAGCTGGATAAGCCACAGTTCACTGTGCATTACATATCCCCTTCTCTGTGCAAACCCAGGAGTAGTCCCACCGCGCAAACGACAGCGCTTTCTGCTGTGAGGGGCCCCAGTTCCACGCCCAGGCACAGCCAAGATGGTGGTCAGCACAACAGCTCACAGTAAGCGAGTTACACATTCATTTGGGTGAGCATTCAGTCGTGCAAGCTCAAAAGCCCCTTTCCATGACCATTCCTGCTAGTGAGACTCAATCACCAATGCTCATAGGAAGTGAGCACAAGACTTTCAGACACGGGGAAAGTGAACTTGTTTAAACATTCAAATAACTGTTCGTGGAATGATTATTATTGCAACGTTCTCCCAGCTCTGATCCTTACAGCTCTGCAGAGCACTTGGAGATCCCTGGACGGGCGGTGCTGGTTTTTGCTGGAGGTTCACAGAGCGCAGAGTTGTGCAGCAGGCCACTTCTGAGTGCCGTGTCAATTGTCTTCCATGCTGTCTTGGTAGAAAAAAAAATACTGCTCACTCTATACCCACAGGATCAGATTCTCATTTACAATGAGCCCTCCAGCAGTATAACAGGGCCTGGGCACATCATTAACATCCGCTTTAAGTCATTTTCCCCTTGCCAGAGTGGGGTAAGGGCCCTTTGGCATACATGAGAGTCTGGCCCCAGTGCTAAAAAATAATAAAACCCCAAAGCATTTTAAGGAGTGAAAAAAGGGATCACTGGTTTGCCACACTGCACATTGGCACAGCCTGCTCATGCGGTTATTCCCTGCAAATGTACTGCGCGGTGCGATGCCTGCAATATTTTTTTTTTAAAGTTAATAACTTTTTTTTAATTGGATGAGTTTATAGAATCGTGTGAGCAATTAACTATAATTACGTTTAAGACACTTAAATTCCAGGATGTGCCACAAACACTGAATTATTAAGCTATAATATCTAACACCCTCTATTGTAATATTCAGATTTCATTAAGGGTCTGTTGGAAGGAATGTTTTCCTGATTCCAGGAGTGCTGTTTTGCTCTGTTTATCGGAGATTACGTCAGACATTAGGTAGATGTATTTTAGCAGCAGCACTCTCTGCATAACACACCACTGGTGCATTACACATTTGCCTGATGCACAAACAGGTGTGCAGGTGTGCAAGCCAACCAGATGACTGGTCTAGCAAGTGTGCAAGGTGAGGCCAACGGCTACCGGGTTGACGCCAGAACAAGCCCAATGAACCAGTGCATGGGATTCTCGTTTTTCACACGTGTACATCGGCTAGCACGCACCCGCTGCAGTGCTACACACACATTTATTTATTTGGCCCCCAAAGTGTGCTTGGAACGTCTCATGTCAGACATGGCCCCTACGCCAAAGAAATAACAATCTTATAAAAAGAGAAAACAAAAATGGGAGCAAGGGAAAGAGGAGACAAATTATAACTGAAGGCCACCCCCTTGCTTTGGCAACTCATCTGTGCATCCTATTGGTTTGGTCCAAGGTTTTAGAGGGTGTAAAAGTATTTTTTGCATTTTACAATGTTATAGCTGTAAAATTCTCCCCCCACATCTGGTTTATCACCACAAAATGATGCTTGAGAATCCATGCTCCCTGCTCATTGCAGGAGCATCCCGATTAAACAGCAGAGTCAAATCACGGACTGCAGTTGGTTTGTGATCGGTGCAGGTTTGGAAAGCACCATTAGCTTGGACTTCTGAGCAATGGACATACACTAGAAACGGGAGTGCAATCCCAAAGGGGAACTGGGTCAGCGCTTATTCCATTTTAATCACCAGGTGCCAATGTCAATTATTGACACACTGTCTGAGTAACAGGTACGGCATTTTATTGCAGCGTCTTTAATAATGCAGGACTCATGCTACTTCACACTAAAATGTCAAGACACCTCCAGTTACCCTGGCCACACAGAGAACTGTCCCCGTACTACCCTTTCTTGTTCTAGCGAAGGGATCTTGTGCAGGGGCCCGTCTGTTCTGGCTCACATGCTTGTAGCCAGGACTGCCAAAGCAGGGCCACACACAGCCCTACAAACCCCCTAAACACATTCATGCTGCATTTCTGGCATGGCTTTTCAATGCGGCAGAACATGGCATTGGTGGAGGGGCCACCCCCCAAGGGCATTGAGCACCCTATGGATCTCTTTAAAAAAAATCCAGTCGTGATTTAAACATTTCCAGCGACGGAGAATCCAACGCAGCCCTTGGGATGCTGATAAGTCGTCCCCCTGAAGTCACTTTTAAAATCATGACAGTGTTTCCATCAATGGTGGGTTTTTGATAAACTCCTTAGAACTTTATAGGACTTTAAACCCAAACTAAACGTCAGTGGAAAGCACCAGTGGACTTTGAGGCTCCAGTCTGGATCAGTTTGTTCAGCATCCCATTGACTCCAGTGGAACGGCTCCTATGCGTTGCACCTCTCTGATGAAACAGCACTCAGCATCCATTCATGTCCCCCCCCCCCCCCCGGCTCCCCCAGGATTCTGCCAGAGGGGGGGGGTTGGTTAAATTAGCGTATTTCATGCAGGCAGTAACCCCACCCTCGCACACACTCTGTACAAAGATAAATTCACAGTACAAGCTCCAAGACCCACTCCGTTATACTTCTGAAGGGCAAATTATGCCATGAGTCTCCACCTACAGTTCTTTCTAAAAGAGATTTGATTCAGCAAATATTTACCTTGCGTGGGGAACAGCTATTTGACGGTTTCATTGGGGGGAAAATAAATATGTTTCCAGCACTGTTTAAAGTTTGTGTTACACTTAAATCCTCATTCCCGCGCGTGCCTGGAATTTTCACCGCAAGCCACGAACCAGGAACAATTGCAGAATGCAAATAACACATCAAGCAGCCCCATCGGCTAATGGCAAACGAGGGGACATTGCAGCATAGCGCCCAAGTGACCCCAGCCACAAGTCCCATCGCTCGTTTGCCCTCTGTGGAGAAATGGACGCCAACTTGGATTCATCCCCACGCAACTCGGGCAACTCATCTCACTCACGCTAGATCAGTAAATACCCCGCAGTGCTGACGTGCAAACATGGTTATTCCAGTTCTGGACCCTCACACAGCTCTGCGGATGTCCCTCAATTCCGATCTACCCCACCTGGGCTCATGTCTCACCTACAGCTCTGCCAACACTCCCAACCTGCAGCCCCCCTGCTATTCACTCCAGATGGGAGACACTCCCTCACTTTTTTATCCACGGTGCTCCGCAGACAGTGGGGTGCATTAACAAGATGAAAGTTGGTTCAACACACTGAAGCCAAAACTTGTTTAATTGTGACTGGCAAACTAACCCCAGCTCAGGCGCTCTCAGTGGAAGGCCCCACCGGCCTGCCCACACTACAGACTGGGGGAGAACCATCTTGTGCTTTAACTTAGGTTTGCAAACCCAAGTCTCTCTGGTGAGAATGGTCCCCGGAAGGAAAGTGCAACACAGAGGCCCCTTTGCCTGGTTTAACTCAGCGTGCAGCACGCTGAAACACCAGATACCAACTCAGCATGTCCTCATCAGAGAAAAGGGGCAATTTTAGAGCCACAAAGATTTTGGGGCAGCAAAGCAAAAGCAGCATAATGTTTCCCATTTGCTGCTGGCCTGTGCATCAGGAAAGGCATAGCACCTGCTCCAAAGAGGCAAGCTAGACAAGCTTCCATTGGGGTGTGAAGGAAAATTCTAGGGGAGTAAGACCCCTGGTGATTCAGAACTGGAGAAGTCTCCTCATCTCAAAAGAGATAGACTGGCACTAGAAAAGGGCAACTAAAACGATTAGAGGTTTGGAATGGGTCCCATATGAGGAGAGATTAAAGAGGCTAGGATTCTTCAGCTTGGAAAAGAGGAGACTAAGGGGGGATATGATAGAGGTCTATAAAATCATGAGTGATGTGGCTGAAAGTAGATAAGGAAAAGTTATTTATTTATTCCCATAATACAAGAACTAGGGGGTCACCAAATGAAATTAATAGGCATCAGGTTTAAAACAAATAAAAGGAAGTTCTTCTTCACACAGCACACAGTCAACTTGTGGAACTCCTTGCCTGAGGAGGTTGTGAAGGCTAGGACTATAACAGAGTTTAAAAGAGAACTGGATAAATTCATGGAGGTTAAGTCCATTAATGGCTATTAGCCAGGATGGGTAAGGAATGGTGTCAGAGGATGGAGATGGATGGCAGGAGAGAGATCACTTGATCATTACCTGTTATGTTCACTCCCTCTGGGGCACCTGGCATTGGCCACTGTCGGCAGACAGGATACTGGGCTGGATGGACCTTTGGTCTGACCCAGTTTGGCCATTCTTATGTTAAATATCCACCAAGCTTCAGGACTCTAGAGGGAAGCAATTACTGTTTAATGGTAGGACGCCAGTAATGGCTTCCAATGAACCAATGAGAGTCCCAGACTGCAGACAACCTGGTTTTTCATTTGCATTTTCAGTCTCTGGCGAGGAGGGGATTTTTCCTCCCATTTATCTGTTTCTTTCCCCTTCTCCCACATAACCCATAACAACTGGTCAAATGCACTGTGGGTGGTTTTGCGTCTCCTTGCAGTATCCGGTTTGGATCAGTAGCAGAGGAAGGATACCAAGTTGAAAGTACCAGTGATTGGATCCAACCCTACATTCTTGAGAAATGTTCTGCACAACACCCTGCGGGGTGAGTGTTGGTACATTCCTGCTCCCAACCGCCAGCCATGATGAGAAGTAGCTTTAGCTTCAAAGCTGACAAACCTTAAAGATGCTGTAACTCACTGGAGAACTTCCCCCAGATTCATATTATGTTTTCTCTTTAATTTTGGGGTAGGGGGAGAGAGTGGGCAATATAACTGGTCACTGTCTTCACAGGAGAACAAACCAGCAGAGCTCACTCCAACTAGTGCCAGAGCTGCACTAGCATAGAATCATAGAATATCAGGGTTGGAAGGGACCTCAAGAGGTCATCTAGTCCAACCCCCTGCTCAAAGCAGGACCAATCCCAACTAAATCATCCCAGCCAGGGCTTTGTCAAGCCGGGCCTTAAAAACCTCCAAGGAAGGAGACTCCACCACCTCCCTAGGTAACGCATTCCAGTGCTTCACCACCCTCCTAGTGAAATAGTGTTTCCTAATATCCAACCTAGACCTCCCCCACTGCAACTTGAGACCATTGCTCCTTGTTCTGTCATCTGCCACCACTGAGAACAGCCGAGCTCCATCCTCTTTGGACCCCCCCTTCAGGTAGTTGAAAGCAGCTATCAAATCCCCCCTCATTCTTCTCTTCTGGAGACTAAACAATCCCAGTTCCCTCAGCCTCTCCTCATAAGTCATGTGCTCCAGACCCCTAATCATTTTTGTTGCCCTCTGCTGGACTCTTTCCAATTTTTCCACATCCTTCTTGTAGTGTGGGGCCCAAAACTGGACACAGTACTCCAGATGAGGCCTCACCAATGTTGAATAAAAGGGAACGATCACGTTCCTCAATCTACTGGCAATGCCTCTACTTATACAGCCCAAAATGCCGTTAGCCTTCTAGCATCAGACAGAACAAATCTGGAATGTCAGTGGCAAACAGCAATAACTCCCTTCCCCCCGTCAGGCTGGCCCCCGCATTCTCCCCGTAGGAAAAGTGACACCTGCAAGGCAAAGCGCTGTTGCATAAGGCTAGTGTCCCTAGCTGGCACAAGGTTACAGCCCATGCCACCACACTGTCGTTTTTAAGCACACTAGTGCATGTATGTCTACCTGAACCGGGACTCACACCTCCCAGCTGCAGTGTAGACCTACCCTAAAGGTGCTCCTGGAAACAGCCCGATAGGCCTGTATCCAACACTATGGCATTCGCTACAGTTAAAGACAGGGCAAGGGAATAAAGCAAGGGAAGTGGGTTCTAGACATGCCACGGATTTCCCGGGCGACCTTGTGCAATGACTTCACTTCTCTGCGTCTAACTGGAAAATGGGGACAATAATAAGAGACACAAGGACGAGGCTGTACGTCCATGCAGTTCTAGAATATGAGGTCCATTCTAAGCTAGCAGCCCAGAGCTACCTCCAGTTACACACACGCGCGCACACAGACACACACCCCTTCTGCTAAACAGCTGACGCATGCACAAAGTTTTGCGAGAGTGGAGCAAAGTGACGTGCAGGGGAAGGGTGGTAGGTGGTTTTGCCATTCTACAGGCTCCTTCCTGCCGAGTGATTAGAGGGGGAAGTAAATCATTGTTTTCCAGGTTCTCCACAGCTTATTAACAACACATTAACAGCTCCCTGCCTCAAAAAATTGGCCAGGCTTGTCAGTGGCGGTTTACCACAAGCCTTTACATTCAGACAGCACAGTATGACATTTATAGTGGGAAGTTTTATTCCGGTTGTAAATAACCTCTAATAGTGTAGGTCATTACACTAATTACAGAAGATAATTAATTTTCTAATTCTTGTTAGACTGCTGCATATTACAAGGAGAGCACAATTCATTATTTTTTCATGCAATTCTGACCTCGCTTTCCCTCCTCTTCCCTAGCCCCACCCTTAGGATTTTAACACTTTGACAAATTATTTATCAGCCATCGAGCAGTTGCAAAGACAGGGCAACTCACAAGCTCATCGCTTCCTCCCTCTCCATTTAGACCTGGGATAAAATCAACACGCTCCCCAGTCACTCTCCATTCTTCTGGAGACCCCACAGAGCTCAGAGATGGGGCAGTCCTAGGTCACCGCTAGCCCCTCTCCTTGCCAAGGCCAGACTGGGCCCTAGCCCAGCACAATTGTATCTGTAACTTTAGCAGTCGGCCTCGCGTGGTTTTACATGTCACCTTCCCTCTGTTCCACAGCCCAGATGACTTGGCTGTCGGGAACCTGTTTCTTCTACTTGGCCTAAGCTTTTCCTCATTTCATCCTGTTACTCCCTTAAATAATCCCTCTATCCCAGTCCTGCTGTTTATACCTTCTGGATAGTTGCAGGGCTCGGTCCCCACTTAGTTACTGAGCTCTGAATCTTTAACTCAATCTCCACCTCTCCTAAGCATGGTTTGTTGCTCTTCTTTGAACTGCCGCCAATTTGTCAGCCACTAAGGAGGTGCCCAGAACTGAAGGCAGTAGCTTAAGTGAGCCCGTCTGGATAAGGGGTTTTGTATAGTGCCCATCACTGCCTGTGTCTAAGTGGTCTCAGAGCCAGGTTGATCCTTCCTCATCCAAGCCTCTACATGTGCTGCACCGAAACTGCCCGAGCCTCACACGCCACATAGCAGTGTGCACTCTGATCTAGCCGCTGTTCACTGTCGCTCCCGAGTCTCTTTCAGCTTTCTCCTTCCCGCTACAAGCCCAGACCTGGGATTAGTTTTCCCCAGCCAGGTCTCATTTTGTTCATTTTCTCCCCACAGTTTGAGTCTCTCCTGGCCTCTTTGTACCATTCTTTGGACCTCCCAGGTGTTTGCAACTCCTCCAGGCTAGCTATCCTCTGTCAATCTCATTAGTGCAGAGTTTGCTCCTTGCTATAGACTGTTAATGAAGATGTTAAAGATGGCCACGGCCAACAGTGACCCCAGCGGGGACCCACTAGACCTCTCAGCCCAGATACCCGTCCCTTTCCGTACAGCTCCAGTCCACTTCCAGCCTATGCCGCACTGGGAGTTCTTATCAGAGATTCAGTCTGAGCTTTTGCAGCGCATGGAGTATCCCCTCCTTCTGGGCTCCCTCAACCCTCCAGCTCTGTAAACCTCACCCCACAGTGGCATCACATAACATTTCCAGAACTGCACAGGATTTTCAGCTGGGTTAGATGCACGCAGCCAAAAAATCCCTAAACTCACCACTTTGAAAACGTCACCTCTAAGAGGCCACCCCACTGGCAACTTTTCCCATGCAACAGATTGATGATGGTTCTCTTGATGCAGCAATCGTTACAAAACCCAGCCTGCAAGCAAGAACATCTGCAGGATCTTATCACTCCACAGGGCTAAGCATACAGGCGTCTATAACCTCTCATGGACAGATGGCAGAATAAAGACAACCTGGCACCCAGCAGCTCTCAGAATTTCATTGTCTTCGCCCCATCCACGACCATAAAGAAGAACACCACCACACTTCGCACTCCTGGCGCTCCACTCACCCCAAGATCTCTCCATGCTTTATAGCAGTTGGGTGGCGTTCTTAGCCACCACTGTGCCATGCTGGGAATCGCTCCCAGGACTAACTCCTAGCCCCCCCCAGCTCTAACCACTAGTCACTCCCACCAGGTGGCAGGCATTACCAGCTCCACTTGGCAAAGCTGTTTTCCAGGAGGAAGGGAAGTCTGATGGGCAGAAGTGGACAGGTTTTCTGAGTGCTATGCTGCCTTCAGTAATTCTGCTTTTGCTATGTGCACAAATCTACTGCCCTGGGGCTGGTTTTATTACAGTAATTTCTCAGGAACGGATACACAGCCGACAGGAGGAGTTGCCAACCTTTCCAGGCAAACTCTGCCAGCTTAGCAGGCTAAGACCTTCGGTATAGAAGCCTCTGCCTGCGGCCTCAGGCCCACAGTGGGACCCGGGCTGTGCCAAACGCCAATCTCACAGCAGGATGGCAGAGTGGAGCACCAAGCCCTGGGGCCATGGAAAGCAGAACTCCCGGGGACGCTTCCACTGATGCCACTGACCCACATCCTGCTACAGACCGGGGAGCTCAGCATCTCTGACAGGCCACCTGATGGATTTAGGCAGTTGACTTTAGGCCCCTCAAAGGCTTTGGCTTGGAGACTTGACTTTTGTTCTTCCTTGTCTTGGTGCTGCCCTCAGCAGCCATTTGGCTGCTCCTTGTGCGGGGAGGAATATTGCACACATCAATGGCACTGCATTAAGTAATGCACTTTGGTCATGACTGCAGCCTGGCTCCTTCCAGTCCCAGCACCAGCCTGGGAGCAAAGACATCCTGCCTGCCCACATGCAAAATCTCTATGGTACATGTTTCTCCAACTTCCTACCTAGTCTCCTCTGCCGCTGGATTGGCTCTCCGGGAGGCCCTTTCTTTCCTGTACCTGGGAAGCTGTGCAAGGGCCAGTCTGCCGGCTACATTTGTGATGCTTGCACCCTACAATGGGCAGAGAATTCCACTTGACACGAGCTGGGGTAAAAACCCTGACTAAAATGGCATGTGAAAGAGGAGCTGGAAGGTGACATGCTCAAGTTTTATTTGAGTCTCTGTTGGGGCTGGACAGTTATGGGGACCTTGTGCTGTCATTATAAGCACAGCCAGAACTCACAAGGGTTTCCCTTCCTTCCACTCCTGACAGAGCTGGAGTAGGGATCCTAAGGCACCACACTCAGCTGGTAGAAACCTATCGTGCTCAGAGAGAAGGGAGTAGCTGGAGATTCACGTTTCATGCTACAGGACAGGACTGGGCAGAGGTAATGGCTGGAGCAGGAAAACAGAGGAAAAGGGGGATGCTTTAAAGGACCAGGCACTGCACATGAGCTGTTTCCCATTCTTTACTCGGGGTTTTTTTCATTACCTTTAATCTTGTAATTCTTGCACAATTCTTTTTTGCAGGGTTAAACAGGAGAAAGTGTTTATTCCCAGCCAAGTGCACGCTGACCCCCGGCCCCAGCGGGAAGAGAGAACGCCAGAACTCAACTCCCACTCACTTGGAGCTGGAAGCAGCCTGGCTCTATAGCCATACTGTAAATCTGGGTATCAATCGTAATAACATACATGGATCTCCAACCTGGTAAGTGGAATATTACGCTTTAAGTCCAACTGCCATTGGAAATGGCAGATGGATGGGGACTAACAAGGCAGTTCAGTCTATTTCTCCCTCACAGTTGTGCATTGCTGTTGTGAAACACCCCTGCTAACAGTGTTCTGCCCCGCTGACAGGTTCCCATTCCACTGCATGCCTCACCTCTTGCCCCCCACCCGCTTTCTCTCAAGAATGCCAATCCTTTATTCAGAGGATCCATGTCTTATTAAATCCTGCCACAAGGAACATGAGCCAACCTGACTTTCAGAGGTGTTCTATACCTACAGCTCCCCCCAAGGGCTATGTATCCGGGGGGGGGGGGGAGGGAGAAGGGAGAGAGAAAAGAAACAAGCAGACCTCTAAGCATATGTAACATGAGCTTCAACTTTCTCCCTTAACAATACAAGGGGACACCTGATCAAATTAACAAGCTGCATATTTAAAACTGACAAAGGGAACATTATTTTTACCTTATTGGTATTTAACCTATGGAACTCACTGCCACAAGAATTCAGAGGCCAAAAGCTTAGCCAGGACTAAAAGGATTGGACACTTTTCTAAATACAAATACCTACTGTTATATCCGATATGAATATTTATCCTAAGGGATATCCTTGCCTTAAGGCATGAGACAAGCACTAACTGATGAGGGTTAGAAAGAAGTGTCCTCTGTGGACAAGTTACGCCACATTTTCCACTACAGGGTTTCTTTCGTCTTCCTCTACAGGATTTGGCCACTGTCAGAAACAAGATAGTGGCTTAGATGAACCCACTGGTCCGACGTGGCTTGGCACTGCTGTGCGCCGGTAACATACTTGTACAAACCTATACACACACATCAGCATTGACAGCCCGTCTCTCAGTAACAACCCCATGCCTTGAGTGATGTGAGACTGACCCGCCTGGGCTGGAGCCATGACACGCCCCCCCACCCCACCCCCAGCGGGTCAGCGATCCTCAAAAACTGCAGCCAGCTGCCTGGAACAGACAGAATGCCTCAGTGCAGGCTCACAACCTTGGCCTTCAGTGCAGCAATTAGCCAGACGCAGGATGAAGAAGCAGGAAGAGTGTGATTCCCTCCGCAGGCCGTTGTGATACCAGGCAGGCTGCTCCTTTTGGGAAGGCTTGAAGCAATCAGAGGGGCATTCTGGAGAGAGGAGGGGAAAAGGCGGATGTTTGAATGTGTCTGCATGTGTTCCTCCCACAAGCGACAAAAACAAAGGGGATCACATGAGAAACCAGCCATAATGAAGGATCTGAGCTGGTTTAACGTGGCCCCTTATATCAGGAAGAGAAGAGAAGAGAAGCTGGTCTGACTTGAGGGGCTGCCACTTCAGAGTGAAAGCAGGCGTGTGTGGCAGGTGCACCGCCTCAGCTCATTTGTGGATGGCCCGGTGCTGAGAGGTGACTGTTTGCACTGCAGGGGCACCTAGCAGCCCCCCATCTGCAATCACTTGGGGAGCGGTAAGGCACGCACATGTGATCGCGCACACACACACACACACACACAGTCCCTGCCCCAAAGAGCACGCGACCGATGCAAGAGATGCACAACTCCCAGAGAAATCCCCACACCTGGCTGCTCAGCACTGTGCAGGGTCAGACCCTTGAATTAATTTTCAGTCTTAAAGAAACACAAGTCAATATGCTGAGGTTTAAAAACCACCCCGACGACTGTAGAATATGTTGCTCTGAAGAAAAAGCTTTCATCGGGGTGTTAATGCAAATCCCGAAGAGCATGAGAGATGCAGCGACGATTCAGCTTGACCCCGCACAAAGGGCAATGGCCTAAGGTGTAAAAAATACACAAAACTGTGTCACAGCACAAGACATGGCAGCAGCTTTGAAAATGCCAGCACAGTCGATTGGGTTGTGAAAACACTCCCCCCGCCCCATATCAGTATGAGAAAAAAGTGACCTCATCTCAAACATAGCAAGGGTGAGTGAAGAAGGCACTGTGTTGGGGTACTGTAGAAATGCACGTATTTGCTCTTTCTTAACAACCTTTGGAGAACGTGAAAGTCAAATCTGTGGCAACAACATTTTCAGACACAGGAGTTTTTAGCAAGGCACCTTAAAAACCAGCCCGAGTTTCAGAGATGCTGACCATCCACAGCTCCCGATGAAGCCAGTAGATAGGAGCTGCTGTGCGAGCAGCACCTCTGAAAAAAAATCAGGCCTTTTGCTTAGGTTTAGGAATGTAGATTAAAGCACCTAAATGTGGGCCCCCCCAAGCATGACCATACTGGCCTGTCCCCTTCCCCCTCTTTGATTTGCACCCTCAACTGTAGGATACTCGAGTTGGGGTTGGGCTAGGCTGATGGGATTTTATTTATTTGTTTAAGCAAAGATTTTGGAGGGAGGGGAAATGGTCAGGGAATGATGGACTTTGCAAACAGCAGTAGGAGGTAGAGGAACATAGGATGCTGCTATTTGAATGAACAGATCGGCAGCAGAATGCCCAGCTCCTTGACTGGTGTCTGTTTGACACACACCTTTCACATTAACCAACTGTTTGGCTGTTTGTTTGTTTGTTTCTCTTACACACAGAGACACCCCCCCACACACACACACTGGCTACCCATAGAGAGCCCCCTGCATAGCCAAAATGAAAGCCAAATTCAAGAACGCAGCAAAGACAAGGACCCCACTTTCCAGAACACTTCGCACATTTGTTTGGTTTTAACAGATCTTCAGATTATGCCTCTGTCCTTGGAGACAGCTTCAGTCTCTGTCCCCAGAAGTCCATCAACAAACCATCAGTTCCGGGCACTGGCATCCTTACCTTGTTTCCAGCATATCCACGGCCTGGCTACGCTGCTGGTATTTCCGGGACACGGTGCCCACTGGGTTATACAACCCATGCTCTGCTTAGCCACCCATGTACACTAGTTTATCGACGAACTCTCTGCATACAAATAGCTCTTTTCCCCTTTCACGGCCCCCGTTAAAAGGCAGAAATAGCCTTTTGTCACTGTGCGCTGTGTACGATGGAGCCGCTTGGAACACTCACAGCATCCACCCCGTGCTTGGCAGAGCGCAGCCATTTCGGGAAGAAAAGGTGACTGGAAGGCAGCAGGCCTCTGTTAGTTTATTTTTTTCCTCAGAGAATCCCGGGATGTATTGTCCCCCTGGATGCGGGTGTGTGTGTGTAAATTTTACAGGCAACGTTACCTGAGATTTATTGCAGCACATTAGTGGTAGAACAAGCAAAACG
The DNA here is from genome assembly GCF_027887155.1 of Malaclemys terrapin pileata. NCBI lineage: Eukaryota > Metazoa > Chordata > Testudines > Emydidae > Malaclemys > Malaclemys terrapin. The sequence continues at coordinate 33,778,678 of NC_071519.1, forward strand.
AAAGTAACCAGAGTGCTCTGTGGCTGTTTGTATGTCAATAGTTAGCATATAGACAAGACGCCAATAGATAGGGCTCAGGATTACGTAGCATAGTTCCTGAGCTTTGTAGGACCAGTAACACCTGTTGTGCTCTGCGTGAACCTCTTGATATCAGCTCTTAACGTCAAGCAGGATCCTTGTTGTCTGTTTACTGGAGCTCACTGGTGATGCTAGTTGCCATTCACCACGAGATCTACCAAATGTCATGGTGCAAGGAGCCAGCAGCCCCATCAGACAGTTACTGGCCTGCAGCCATTGCTACCCCTCAGCCCTGCGGAGCTGAAGGATATACGCTACGCTGCAGCCGGGAGGATGGCTCCCAGCACACGGACTCAGAGGCGCTAGTTCGGATCAAGCTAGTGCACTAAAAATAGCAGCACGGCCACGGCAGCACTGGTGCGACTCAGACTAGTCACGGGAGTCTAATCCTCCCCAGTCCTAAGGCAGCTAACCCGAGCACTGCCCAAGCGACTGCAGCCACACTACTGTTTCTAGCGTGCTGGTTTGAGCCGAGGGAGGGTGTCCGTCTGCCCACGCTGGGAAGCACCCTCCAGCTGCTGTGTAGACATAACCCCACGGGGACGGTATCTTGATTTGGCAAAACAGAGCTAGTGGATTATCTGGCCCAGTCAGGGCTAGCAACAGCAATGGCTTTCTATCCCGTTCAGACATCCGCAAGGAGCTGTGCACAGGGCACATCACTTCCTGCTTCAGAGCAAGGCACGAAGGGAAGACACAGACTCTTTTCTTCCCAGTTACCACTGCCCGGGAGAGCAGATGGGCTCCAGGGACCAGGCCCGGAGGACCAAGCCTGTCACGTCCAGGTTGCCAGTCCAATTCAAGTGGCCCAGAGTGGGTCCCACCTGGTGTCTATTTGGTTAGATGAACCAGTGAACCCAGCCCTGCCTCCTAGCACCAGGCATGAGCACAGCAAAGCCACCTGGGTCCGCCACTGATGGGCACGTTTGCTGGCTGCCTTGGGAGAAAGAACAAACCCTAAATGGGCATCGAAGGCCAGACCCCCTCAGCCTGATAGCAGACCCTGCCAGGAAAGGGCGAAAGCACTGTGCCCTCCAGAGGCTGCTCCAGGGCTTGCCTGGACTGTCAGTCCAGCACCTGTCACTCAATTAACATTTGAAAATACAATCAAGTGCACCAGTAAACAGCGGGCGGCCCTCGGCACAGGCCAGCTCCGGCGGAGCACATGGCCAAAGCTCCCCCTTGCACCTTGTTCAAACCGCAGCTGTCTGGAACATCACGCCCGGCAGAGCCTGCCCGTGTGGTCTGCCTAGCAGCCCCCGTACAGCAAGAGCCAACGACAAGTGTCCCCTAAACAGTGTTCTTCTGCCACCATGCACCAGGCAAACCCCTTTCAGAGCATTTAGCTGCTCCTGAATTGTACAAGTGTTTCCCTACAGCACATGAAAATGTCAAAGTAAAGGCCAGATTTAAAGGGAGAGCATTTAAAATGGAAGCCCCCTCCCCCCATTCTGAAAGGAGAAGCCCTGAGTGCTTTAAAAACTGGGTTAAAATGGCTCTGCTCTACCTATCTTATCTTCTTTGCACTAAAAGCCCTGCAAGAGTGGCAGGTTTTCCCGCAGAATGTTCCTGTCTAATCCCCTTTTGTTAGCTGATACCGGCATTGCAATACAGACCTCGTCCGGGCGATTTAGGGGGGATTACACGCCCGCAATCCTACAGCATGTGGGAGAAAAAATGTTTCCTCAAATCAAATTTTACACAAACCAGTATTTGAAAATAATCAAAGCACAAATCCCTGCCATGGACTGAAAGGGAAGGGGGATGGGGGGAGTCATTTCTACAGCCAAGCAAGCTGTGTCATTCGAAAAGGCCTGGCCCGCTCTGCGAACAACTTCACCGATTAACACAAGCCTGCAACCTCACCATGCCTAATCCACACCTGCAATTTAAGCCACGTTAAGGTTGTGGTACAGCTGGACCCCAAAACACGGAAAGGAACTCCGCCGGAGACTGACCCCACTGCGTTTAGCTCTCGTGGCGCGTACAGGATAGGAGAAGGGGAAAATACAGTGGCAGTTTGCTGTGCTGTTGGGATCTGTGAGCCTTCCCATGGTTATGGGTTTTCCGGTAGTGCCTAGAGATCAGGATCCCCTGTGCCAGGGGCAGAACACACCAAACGAGAGAGAGTCCCTGCCTTAAAAAGCTGCCAATCTAACCGGCAAAGGGGGAGGAGGGGCTCACCATCCCCTTTCAAGGACAGGGAGCTGGGGCACAGGGAGACTAAGTGATAGGTCCCTGGTCACACGGGGAGGCCGTGGCAGAGTCAGGAAGCGAACCCAGGAATTAGGGTTGCCAATTTTGGTTGGACATATTCCTGGAGATTTAATCACATGACACAATCTTTAATTAATCTTTAATTCCTGGAGACTCCAGGTGAATCCTGGAGGGGTGGCAACCCTAACTCAAGTCCCAGTCCTGGGCTTTAACCACAAGGCCACACTTCCTCTTCACTCCTCCCTTGCAAGGAAACCTGTTAACGAACCTCCACGTGGGGGTCTGACCAGCACCAACCAGTTCAGATGGAGACGAAGGGACGCACCACGCAAGTGAGGCTCCCTTGGACAGTGAGGCCAATTCAGCGTCAGGTGTGTCCTGCACACACAGCGGGGACCCCTCGCGCTGGCAAAGGGATGCTCCAGGTTGCCTTGAAGGGCTCTTCCATCTCCAGCTCTGGAGGCCCCGTTACAGTCTCTTCCGTATCGCGGGGCAGCTTAGAATGCAGACAACAGCCGGTTGGTTCTCACGCTCCACACCAAACCGTCAACGCTTCCTTGAGTCTAAAGCCCCTTTAAAAGTCTCTGTTGCCCATCGGTCCAGGGGCTTGGGGGTGATTTCTCCAAACAAACTTGCTCAGGTTGGTCAGAGCAGCCCCGTGCTGTGTGTGCAGCCCAAACACGTCCCCCTGCATCAGCACCAATTCCGGACCAACAGGCCAAGGCACTGGCCAACAAGCCTACGCTTCTTTTATTTTATAGGCGCAAGCAGAACCCTTGGAAAGGCACAGCAGGCTGCATACCGCCCTGCCACAAGGAGCAATTTAGGTTGAACACCAGGGACATGCAGTAACCACTGCTCCCCCCGGACATCAATAGCAGCTCTGAAAATCAGGCCATTTTCCTTCTGCAGGCGGAGCGTGCTCAAGCAGGAAGGTTGTGTGGACTGGGCTGAGTCCCCTGCCAGGGTGGGGCTACGGCGATGGAGGAAGAGATTAATTACACTACTTGCCATTTGCTGTCTTCCCCATAGTACGGGGAACTTCCCAACACAAAGGCAGGCACAAACAGCCCCTAGCGGCAGCATGAGCCCAGAGCGGGAACGCCATGAAGCGTTCACAGCTTAGTTCAATATTTTATTATATATAAATATATAGAAAATCAAATCGGTTTAGATCAGCTACATCCAGCATGATAAGATTACACGCGCCCAAAGAACTAAATGCTGCATCTTAAATCCCTGGTCTGCCGCTGCTAAACGCTCCCTACCAAATTGTACTCTGCAGCAGGAAAACATGCTCTGTCCAGAGCAGACTCACTTAATGAAGTACAGAGTAGTTAACCAGGGGCAAAACTTACAATGCCGTCAGGTCAGAAAACCCAAGTTTCATTGCCATACAATTTCCTTATCTCCTCCAGGAAAAAAATTGTATGTACACTTCTACCCCGATATAACACGAATTCGGATATAACGCGGTAAAGCAGCGCTCTGGGGGGGCAGGGCTGCGCACTCCGGTGGATCAAAGCAAGTTCGATATAACGCGGTTTCACCTATAACGCGGTAAGATTTTTTGGCTCCCAAGGACAGCATTATATCGAGGTAGAGGTAGAGGTGTATACGTTTTATTGGGTGAATTAAATTTCTCTCTCAAATTTGGTTTTAGTGTCTGCACCTCATGCTACATTACAGACCCAAGGGGGTGAGATGGAAACTGTATATATTGCCCATTTCCTGACATGCCCCAAAATTCCCCATGGATACTAAAGAATCTTTACCTGAATTGAAAAGCCAATTAGCCTGGATCACCGTGGGGAGTTAACTTTGGCCAAATACAAACTATTACTGAGAGACACAGTGCAGGCCATTCTCTATGTGAAGCCTCAGTCTTCAGATTGCGGAGAAAGCAAGGCTATTCTCACCCATCATCCTACGCGACCCCTGTGATGCTCTCCCGCCGACAGAGGAGGTGGAGTCATTATGGTGAGAGCTCTCCCGTCGGCACATTGTCTTTACCAGACATGCCTCAGCAGCGCAGCTGCATCAGTGCCGATACAGCGTTTAGTGTAGACTTGCCCTTAGATGCCCCCAGAGAAACCCTCTCTATGGCCACAATAACTATTTCACCAGTGCATAGTGAACGTGCATCCACAGCCATCAACTCCGACATGGATTCTAACCCGGGAGGGGCGGGAAGGGGGTCAAGACCCTGTGGGGGGTCATGCATAGGTCTAGCGATGCCACGACTACCCTCACTTTCTTTAGGGCAGGGGTAGTCTATTTTTTGTCAAAGTCCAAATTTCTTGGTCAAGGTATAGTCAAGATCCAGACTCCAAAGTAAATAAAAAGATTTCATGCTTTGTTCAAAAGTGTCTGGCGGTCACATTTGCCCGCGGCCTGCCGATTGACCATCCCTGCTTTAGGGCTAGAGAGGAGGCAGGTCCCAGCATTTTTGCTGCTGTATCATGGGTCAGGCTATGGCCAAAGTTGAAAAGCACAGAGCTAGAAAAATGGGCAGAGGTGGGGGGATAACTGGCTCTGTGCTGCTCTTCCGAACAGGTATGGTGGGAGAACCCCTCTTTGGGGAGGGCTTGGGGGAGCTTTTAATCTTTTCAGAAACTGATTGTTTTTTGAATATATTAAAAGCGGGGCCTAACAGCCACTTGTTCAAATCCTGAGGGACATGGTGCAGCTCATGGGCCTTCCCCCCCGCCCCCCGAGAGGATGCAAAACCCCCAAACTGCTAGCCCTTTATGTGGCTAAGTGGGGGTTGCATTGTGTGTGTTTAGCTCTGCTTTCCAGATGAAATATTGCTGATGCCGCTTCTGTAATATATATGTCACAGATACAACCTCATTTTATTGATCTCTCGTAGCTGCTGGGATCTCTGTGGTGGAATTAATATGTCTGCATCTCTGCAAAAAAAAAATAGGTAAAGCCCATCTGACAGTTTCAATTAAGGGAGCGTGAAAAGCGATTTGCGTAAGAGACTCCGGCTTTGTGGGGAGAGAGCAGGGCAGCCCGAAGGCAGCATGTCTGTACACTCGCATCTGGGTAAGTGAAGTGATGTGCTACAGGAAGTGATGGAGGACAGACTGATGCCTTCTCTAAAGCTGTCTCTGGCTGATGAACCCCTCAGCCTGCCTCCCTTTGTCCGCCAACTGCCCGGACAAGCACACGATCTGACAGACAAGGATAAGCTCTCCGGATCCTGCTTACAGTGGCTGGGCTTACCAGGGAACAGAGCAAGAGGAGAAGCAGCAAAGGTGACCGGAGGAACAAGGAGAGAGCGGACACAAGGGAGGGAACCAAGAAACGGGGATGGACGGGGACAACTGCTAAGCGAGTGACAGCCAAATGGAGCAACAGCAAAAAGCGAGGCAAATATTCCAGTGAAGAGCCCAAAGCTCCCAGTGGGAATTTGCAAGAGGCCATCAGACTTCCCCCGGCCCCGCCTCGCCCAAGTACCCCTCTGCTGCAGAGAGGTGCCCATGGGAGCCTGCCCTATGAATACAGAAGCACTGATGCAAGTGAGAACACCCTACCCTTCAGAAGCACCTTCACCCAGGGAACTCAAAGCACTTTGCAAAATGAGGGGGGCTAGCCCCAGCTCACGGGTGGGACAAGCAGGGCACTGAGAAGGGAAATGAGCTGCCCCAGGTGTCTCTGCTGGGACCCCGCTCTTGTGGAGTCAGTAGTTCCCAGGCCTCCCCAGAAGGAACCAGCTGCTCCATCTCACCCACCTTGCTATTTTATTTTCTTAAAAAGCATTCACTAAAAAAACACCTTGATTTAAGAAATAAAGTTCAGGACCTGGGGCATTATCTGAGGTTATGGACCAGCTGGAAATTGCTGATGGTGCATGAACAGGACCAGGGACTGGGAATCAGAGACCTGGGTTCTATTCCCAGCTCTGCCAAGGAGACTCTGGGTGACCTTTAGGGGAGTCACTTGTCCTCCCACTCTCGCACCGTCTCCATGTGTAACAGAGAACATAGGGTCTGCCCAGCTGGATTGGACCAGCAGCCCATCTGGATTGGTATCTGGGCTGACTGGCTGCTACCAGGTGCTTCAGAGGCACGTGCAATAACCCACGAGTGGATAATTGGGGAATAACCTGCCCCAACAAAGCCGGGCAGGTAGGATGACAATGCTCCATCCCCGACTGAGATGCGTGGATAAGAAGGGATGTAACAGTAAGTGCAAAGCAGTAGCACCAACCCCCCTCCTTCCCAGCATATCCACACACACCCCATCCCCTTTGCCATGCAGAGCTGGCTGTTCCTACAGGATGTAGACAGTGAAAAAAAATCATTGTCAAACATCTTAGTGTGTGTAAAGTGTGACCCGGTCTCAGCCGGCACATGGAGGGCAGAGCCAGGGCATTGCGAGGCAGTCAGACGGCATGAACTCACTCCACTTGCAGTAAGGCTAAACGTGTCTCTTTCAAAGTCTCCTCTGCAGCAGGGTCAGGAGGAGGAACGGACCCGAGGCACTTCAAGTTTCACAGTCAGTGGCCTGGAGACCAAATCTGCAAGCCTGGCCCCCAGGTTTCCAGGCTGTTCTCATTCTGATGCACAATTCTCAGAGCTCCCCTCCCCGAAGCCCAGCAGTTCCGTGCTGTCTAGCAGCTAGAACTTGCCCCCCGCAGCAATGCAATTATTCACTCACACATTACAGCACGAGGTTCACTGCACTGCAGTACCCACCCCTTTCAGCCTCTGAACTACGTGCCTGGCTGGTCAATTCCCCATCATCTGAGGCCCATGCTGCACCGAGCTCACTGTTAATGCTCAGGGAACCAGGTCATGAGTAACTCAAATGGCCTGTTATCTTGTTCCAAATCACAGAACCATGCAAGTGTTGGGCTGGAAGGCATCTCAAAAAGGTCCTCTAGCTCAGACCCCCATGCTGGGGTAGGACCAAGGAAACTTAGACCATCCCTGAGAGGTGTTTGTCCTACCTGTTCTTAAAATCCTCCAGTGACAGGGATTCCACGACTCCCCTGGAAGCCTATTCCAGAGCTGAACTATCCTTAGCATTACAAAGTTTTTCCTAATATCTAAACTACTCTGGCTGCAGATTAAGCCCATTACTTCTTGTCCCATTTTCAATGGACATGGAGAATAAATTATCACTGTCCTTTTTATAAAGGAGGGGGGAGGGATAGCTCAGTGGTTTGAGCATTGGCCTGCTAAACCCAGGGTTGTGAGTTCAATCCTTGAGGGGCCACTTAGGGATCTGGGGCAAAATCAGTACTTGGTCCTGCTAGTGAAGGCAGGGGGCTGGACTCGATGACCTTCCAGGTCCCTTCCAGTTCTAGGAGATGGGATATCTCCATTATAAATAACAGCCCTTAACATGCAAGAGGTGAGAGCGCAAAAGCTTGGAATTTTAACAGCCACTTCTCTCTCCACAACTAATAAAATCAAGGCACCCGGTTATCTCTGGGGAAGCCTGAGGAAAAAGGAGGAGACCCCCAGGCAGCATGACTGATGGGACAGGTGTTTTCAGGCCAGGCTGAGCAACATGGAGAATGCTCGTTAAGGGCTGGCTGTCGGGACACCTAAGATAGGTGCATGGCACATTCCATCCATGGCCTGCTAGGATCCCATTTGACCTGCTCCATGACACTGGGGAACTCCTGGGGAAGCTTGGTCAGCTGCGTAGAGACAGTTGTTCACACAGAATGGAAAGAGGCGAGTAGGGAAGAGCCAGAACCATTCGAACGGACCCTTTCCTGTGAATCCTGCTATCTTCCCAGCTCCCCCAGCCTCCGTGCACCTACCATAGGCACCAATGCCCAGACTCAACATGCAAGTCGGGCCATGGATCCCAACTCAGCTGGTACTCGGCTACTTACGAACACAGCCTGGCTCTGAACACCATTGTGCAGTGACAGCAAGAGGCAGCTGAGATCAAATGACGCCTTTCTGCCAAGCAGCCCATGATCATGACATCTGGGGTCTAGGAAAAACGGGGGCAGTTGAGTGGAAACCTGGTGACTCCCAAATCAGCTTCTCCTGTGGCATGGACCAAGCCCAGAGCCGCTGGCATCAGAGCGGGCTGCAAGACGCAGGAAGAGGGGACCGTGGGGATTTGAGGGGACATGGGGTAATGGGGAGCTGTCTTTTCTTCTGACTCAATCATTAGATGTTATTACTGGTACATAAGACCTCTGAGATCAAACATGTCCGATACATTAAACAAGATTTTAAAATGCCAGAAAACCCCCCAAAACAGCAGACATCTTTACTGGACACCCCCAGGTCAGTTCTCTTCCCTGTCTTGCACCACCAGACAGTAGAAATTCCTTCTCGTTCTAGTCCCTATTGATAAAACCTGTGTGAAGAGAACACGACTATATTACGTGGACTCGCCCACTGCAGGCACATCCTTCAGGAAGAGCCCTGGTGATTTTAAATGGAAGGAAACCATGAGGGTTCTATAGCAATTATTCTACCAGTCTATAGAATTGGATAGAAAGTGAGAAAGTTTCTATAGGATTTTTAGCAGCCCATAGAATTCTATAGCAGGGATGGAAGCCTCAGTGAGCCTATAGAAAGGCACATGTTTTCTATTCAGTTGTATGGGCTTTTTCCACAGGGAAAAGTCCATCCAAACACTCCCCTGCCTCCACTTCTCATTGGCCTCCAGATGGTGGAGTTCCATTCAGCCTGACACCAAGCCTACAGCTCGTTTCTTCCCTCCCACCTCGGAGGCGCGTTTCAGAAAGAGTGGGGAGAAGTGCAGCATCTGTCAAGCAAAAGTACATGACCACACGTTCCAGGCCTGGAGAGCTCTGCGAAGTCCGTGCCTCTGTCGCCCATCTTAGAAGGCCCGGTCTCATCATCTCACTTTTTTTTAAACTGCATCTTTGAATAAAAGCAGCACAGATGTCCTCTCCTCAAAGCAGCCTTCAGGAAAGGAGCGGAGGGGAGGCCGGCCAGCCAGGACAGGGCACAGGAAGGTGCACAACCCTCTGCAAACTTCTGAAATTACTGCTCAACCACTCCTCAAGTTGGCAGTCGCAGCAAGATGGGAACCTCCAAGAATCAGCAAGGGCTGTTCAACACAATCAATGCGGAAAAGGGTCTTGCCTAAATAACTCCCCTTCCCCCCACTCCCAAGTCCTGAGTGACAGCTTTCACATCTGAAGTTAGAGCCAAGAAATGCAGAGGCGTCCTGGAGGTGCAGTGAGGTAGAATGAAAGCCTCAGTTGCAGATTTCAGTGCGGTTGGAACAGCACACATTAGCTGCACATCAACAGATGCTCAGAGCAAGGAGCCAGGCCTCTGCATTTAGCAGGGAGGCTTGTTTTAAATGCAGCTCATTCTTGTTTGCAGGACCAGTTTACCCAGAAAGGCATGCCAGCTGCATGACGGGAAGTCTGATATCAGAGACGGAACCAGAATCAAATGTAGGCAGGGCCCAGCGGGAGTCAGGAGGCGCAAACTCAAGAACTTCAAAATATTTATGATTAATAATGGCAGTCACATGAAGTGTCTCATGCACCCACCCACCCACACTCTCTCAGGTGCCTTCCATCGGTGTCTCTAGGATCCACAGATTACAAAGCTTTTTACTAAGAAAAAAGAAGAACAGGAGTACTTGTGGCACCTTAGAGACTAACAAATTTATTAGAGCATAAGCTTTCGTGGACTACAGCCCACTTCTTCGGATGCATATAGTCCACGAAAGCTTATGCTCTAATAAATTTGTTAGTCTCTAAGGTGCCACAAGTACTCCTGTTCTTCTTTTTGCGGATACAGACTAACACGGCTGTTACTCTGAAACTTTTTACTAAGGTGAGTGTTATCCACGTATGACAGCTAAGGAAATAGACAGCAAGAGTCCAGGGACATGCCCACAGCCAGTCAGCTAGCGCCCGAGCTAGACATAGGGCGGGAAGATTTGGCGCACTAGACATTGCTGCCTACAGCACCGGTATGCTAATGGGGAGCTTGTTCCTGGCAGACAAACTTACAGCAAAACTGCATTTCTGAGGGTCAAATTCTGCTCTAGCTGCCTCTGCTACAAATTCACTCACTTCAGCCACTTACTCTCAATTAGGGCCTGTTGTGACAATTGTGCCTACAAATTTACCCAAACTGTGTGCTCAACTGTAAAACATATGTCACCGTCCACAGGATGTCACCATCACCTACAACAGCCAGTGTTGCTGGGGAAAGGCATGAGAGGGAGACAGGATAGCTGAAATAGTCTAAACCAAAAGGCCAAGTTGATATGAGTCAAGGACTGTGTTGAAATTATGCTAGTTAAAAACAGGAGATGTGGAACAGGACATTAATGAACCAAAATTAGCATTTTGGATATTAGGCCTAATTGGTGGACAAAATAACCAAACCAGGGGATGATTCCCTCCATCCCTCCTCCCTTTTGGAGCCGTCAAAGAAAGATTTTGTGGGGAAGGAATAAAAAGGAAGAACACAGAACGAAAGAACAGACCCAGGCTACAGGAGTGAGCTTCAGAATGAGGGCTACCACGCCCAGTGTTTCCGGGACCTCGGACCTTCATCGTCCTGATCAGACCAGCCAGAGAGAGGGGACGCTGCCACCCCACCAGCTCCAGCTGAACCCCACACCCCACCTGGGATGACAATTCCACCGTCTTTGGTACCATCCATGAGACAGTCACACAAGGGGGCTTTTCCTTGGACTCTAAAACCACCAGAAGCAATGACCTCTCCAGCCCATCCCAACTAACTTCCCACAAGGACAGGGCTTCCCATGGTTACCAAATCAGACTCAACGGGAGTGGGCGGGGGTTCCTTTTAGAAACGCTTTACAGCTACAGAGACGGATGTTGTTAAACTGTAAGGGATGTTGTTAAAGTGAAAGCCTTATTTAATACTTTGCATTTCACAAGCTTTAACTGGTTTCCCATTGTTTCTGTGTCTTTAGTTAACGGTTAAAAGGATGGTTAATAGTGTGCTTGCCATGGGACTAAGCAGGCTGAGGTGCACCAAGCCCAGGTCCTTGTTTAACACCGTATAATGTTGGGCAGTGACTAAGATAACACCTTTGGCCCATGTATTCCATTTAAATTAATACAACAGGTCTCCTTAGCTATTTCTAGCAAACCAGTTTTTTGACCCCTTTTCTTCCTCCTATAGTTCACACAAAAAGCTCCCATGACTTTCAGAAAAGAACAAGCAACTATCCCGTCCCCCAAGGTTCCTCTGAGCTACTGAACTCTGCGTCCAAGGAGATGACTGGATTTATCAGGGAAAAAACGACCAAGGCATACATGTCATGCAGCAGTGAGCTAACAGCATCAAGGGAGAGAGGGGGAATAAGCAGCCCCCTCTCCACTATCCTCTGTGCTTCTGCCCCCACACGCTGCATCGATCCATCTGCCTCTGGGCATTCTAGCAGCCCACAGACTTGATCCAATCAAGCCGGAAGAATCACAGCATCACAGACATCCCTAGAAAAAGCGGGCATTCTGACAGAGCCCTTCTGCCTTTTGGAAACCCTCAAAGCAAGCTCCTGCAGCATGTGGTTTTCAAAGAACGCTCCCCAACTCTCTGAACTCTTATACATAGCTATCTGAATATAAATCCTTGATGGTATCTTTTACTTTCTGGTCTGTTAGTTGTGTTTCCTCCCCAGCCTCCATAAGCTAATACACCTGAACGGCTGTGCTTGTGCCACCATCCAAGCTGCTACGGCATGGGATTCCTTTCCCTACCAAGACGGCTATGACTGGCCAAGTACCAATTTCAGGGTGCAGTCCTTGCTGAACCTGGGTTTCCTCCACTTGTGGATGCTTAAGTTCTCACACTGGTTTAGGTGTGAGATTCGCAGCTTTAGGGCAAAATTAAAAGCCATGCCCACAGATAAATCAATTAAGATCTTGTTTGTTACAACACCAACGTATAAATCCAACCAAATCCAGGGTCTCCAGACGACCTGCTGTCTGAACACTTGGCTTATCCTCACCAACACCCACATCAACACAAGAACATCTGAGAACACTGATTTATGGGAGAAGCAAAGCCCCCTTATAATCCTCTCACCCATTAAATGCTGGGCTGGTTGGCTTCAAGCAAAGCCACTAACTCCTCAGAAGAGCTTATGGGCAGCAAAGCTCACGAAGGCAGGACCCTGGGGGAGGGCAGAGCAAGCATCTGCTCTCAGAGTGGAAAACAGCCTTTGAGAGCCAACATTCCTCCCCATTGTCCGATGCAGCCTTCACCTATGACACTGACTCAAACCAACGCTCACTTTGACAGCACCTCAGTAACACTTCAGACAGGGCTGAGTCTGTTTAAAACAGAGGGATCCCAGCCGGCAAGCCACCAGTCCGGCAAGAAAGAGGAATGCGCCTCATTCAGCACCGACATCCCTGTGCTTGGGGCAGTGCGCTTTCTGATCTCAGGGAAATGCACAAGGACACTACTGCCAGGTAATCACCCGCCGCCACACTCTGACATCACTCTGCTTCTCGTTTGAACCTGATGAGTTAGCATGACAGAGATGGACACTGGAACCCCCATGGTCCATAGGCAGCCAATGTAGCGGAGCGATCACAAGGAAGCCTTCCCATTGGCTGAGCCAAGAGGATTGGACCAGAATCTCGGCCACATGTTTTAATGGCCAAAAGCAATGGTGTCCCAACATTAGCTGGCTTCAACATGACCTCTGTATTGGAGAGATGGGAGCGGATAGAAATATGCAGCATGTGGGGAGAACAGCAGCCCTCTGCAAACGGGGCTGTTTTGACCTCGCATTTAACAGATCACAAAAGCTGGATGTTGGGGGTTTGTGCCCTTAAGCCCATCGTAAGCACTACTGCCAGAGGGTTCAAGCAATGCCGGGGAGTGCTAAGCAGGCAACGCGGGGAGAGGTCAGTAAGAGGAGGACAGCCAGTGTCATAATGGGGAGGTGCTGTGGGTCCTAGCTGGAGTTCGTTTTCCTGGCTATGTGAAACACCGTGCAAGGGCGCTCTGGGATGAGGGATATGCCATGAGCAGAACCAGGCCTCAGGTTATTTGGGTTAGTTTTTAATTGTACCATGTAGCCAATGAAAAATAAACACAAATACAAGTGGAGATATTTGTCTCTATTCAGGTTTGCCAAATACTTCCACTCTCAGCTCTGAGTTTCTGCAGAACCTAAAGGGAAAACCCAGTTACCAATAACCACAATGTCTTTGTAGCCTTATTTCGAACTGGGGCTCTGAATTATCCTGCATTCACTACACAGAGCACACCCAGGTTTTTCTAACTACCATATTATCAGTCACATTTATGCAATATTTATTTTCTCTCTTGGGAAGGGATGATTGTTAAATACGGATATGACAGTAGCACCCAAAGGGCCCAATCAGGACTGGGTACCAAATGTGTTGAGTGCTGTAAAAACAGAAAGATGTCTAGTGCCCTGAACTGCTTACAGTCTAGGCACAGGAAGGTTGTGGGATGAGAGATACAACCCAATTATATGCACACGTGCTCACACACACCATTTGATACACGATTTATAATTTTTTAGAAATGCTGATGTTTGTAAACAGGGCCGGCTCCACGCACCAGCCCAGCAAGCAGGTGCTTGGGGCGGCCAAGGGGAAGGGGCGGCACGTCGGGCTGTTCGGTGGCGGGTCCCTCTCGGAGGGAAGCACCTGCCGCCGAATTCCCGCCGAAGAAGAAAGCGGTGTGGTGGAGCTGCCGCCGATCACAATTGCGATTGCGGCTTTTTTTTTTTTTTCTCTTCCCACCGCTTGGGGCGGCAAAAACCCTGGAGCCGGTCCTGTTTGTAAATGCCAGCTAACCCCATCTGTCCTTCGCAATGTCGTTAGTATGAAAGAATACAGAGCTCTGTGTAGTATATACACTCCTCTGCATTTTGCTTTCCAATACCAAAATAGCCAACAAGTACATCTCCCCTTTCTGGGAACTCCCCTTCAAAATATTTTATTGCATTAATATTTCATTTTAAAAGACAGAAAATTATAAAAAATAAAAATGACGACTTTTCCTTAGCTACTGCAATATAGAATGATGCACTATTGCCCACACTTGTGATTTTACTGTGGGTGGGGATATTTGATGCTTTTCTTAAAAGGCCCAGCTTCTGGAGTCACGAGATTATGTGAGAATCTCAGTTTGCTTGCTTTTTCTTTTTTTAAATCAGTTTCCAGCCCTCAAGGAATAGCATGAAAATGGGACCCTAACAGCTCAGAAAACAGAAGGCAAAGACAAAACATTTTCCCCTCAAATCCCATTATCTTTAATGCCATCATTTTCGTAGGGCTGGACTCATTTTTGAACACTTGGGGTTAATAATACTGCTCTTGGGATGGGGAAGTTAGCTTCAGTCTGCAGTTATCCAAGTAGCCTCTCCCCCCCCCCCCCCCCCCCCCCACACACACACACACTAACTGTACTGTCCTCTGGGCAATATTTTACCTGGTTATTGTGCTCCAAGGCTGTCCCACCCCCTCTCAAAACAGGGCAGTTGAGGGACACTTTATCTCAATCACTATTGAAAAACAACACTGTACAAAGACGCTTTCCACAGCGTGGCTTTTCCCATTGGCTGAACTGCCTTTATGAGCAGCGGGGGAGAATCCAAAACAGAGGTAGGTGAGCGCACTCCAGCACTCCAAGGCAAAGAGCGCACAAGCGAGGCCAGCACTGGATTTCATCTCCAAGGGGAAATGGAAGGACGTTTTTGCTTCCCAAACAGTACAGGGACATCAGAGCAAATCAACTGCAGCCTTTTATTTTTTGGTGATATTGCTGGTAAAGGGCAATCGTCACACAAGGACACACACACACAAGGC
Organism: Malaclemys terrapin pileata; assembly: GCF_027887155.1. Classification (NCBI taxonomy): domain Eukaryota; kingdom Metazoa; phylum Chordata; order Testudines; family Emydidae; genus Malaclemys; species Malaclemys terrapin. The sequence goes on from NC_071519.1 coordinate 33,793,781, forward strand.
TGCAGCAGCACCCAGTGGGTGTCTGGAAGACGCAGGAGATGCAGGGAAGGATTTGCATTAAAACGCAAACACTGTCACTATACAAATACCTGCCGGAGAAGACTGGAGGCCATTCAGCTTCATTAGAATTAACAGGTGCCCTGTTCGTATTGCCACAGAGAAACACAAAGAGGCCACCTCAGTATGTCTGAATCATTTTGGTCACTAGTGGACAGGAGACAGCCCTTGCAATTCAAGAATGGGCAGGGAGGAGCCCATGAGACCACCACTCTTCTCTGTGTTAAGATGTAGCCTATGCTCCATGGAAAGGTTTGAGAACCTCTGCTCTACATCACTGAAGATACACCAGATGGCCAGGACAGCGGTGGAAGGTAGAGCAACAAGGAGCCTTCAAGGAGGACGATGGAATGAAAGGGTCCATGCATCAGCTTCTAACAACATGGAGAGAGAATCATTCAACCTGGACTTACTATAAAATGGTACCTTTTAAAACTGACATGGCAAGCTGTTCGGGGCAGGGACTGCTTTATACCACATTTCTACCGTGCCCAACAAAATAGGGCCCAGACCCCAAATGGAAACTCTGGGTGTTACCAAGCTACAAACAGCAACAGAGAATTTCACAATGCTTCTCTCTCTCTCTCACCCCCCTCACCCAGGAATAAAAGGGATAACATTAAGGAAAGATATTTAGTCTGCAATTAGCTATCGGGAATAAACACCCTAAGGGTGAGAGCTATCCCATCACCATTACCAGAAACATTCTGGACTTGATTTCCAGAAGTGCAGAACCCACAGTGATTTCACCTGGAGCATAACAGCCCCATCATGCATCATCAGCAAGGTCTGAGCCCAGAACCATCTGCACTGAAGCACAAACTTCTACTGCCTCAGCTAAAGGAATACCTCTGCTAGTTGTTAGCAGCAGTAGGCTGTTATCTTCCATGTAGACCAGCCACTAACAGAGGACAAAAACAGACACTTTGCAAATGTGTTACATCTGCACATTTGAGAATCCAGCTCTTAAAAACCCACACTGCAGGGTACAAAGCCTGCACTGATCAGAGAGAAGGCACACCAGACATCTAAGTACAATTAGATTTCAATTCAGTTACCTTTATTACCAAGCCAACTTCATACAGGCTGCTTTCTGCTTACAACAAAACAGGTGCCTTCCTCTGCTTTCTGCCTTCTTCCACCCACCTCCTCCACAGAACTACCCTCACAAGAGCTGGAGTGGTAGTGTGAGCTGGTGCTCTCGCTCTCTGAATGGAACTGTGTGTGTCAGTCCAGCGTAAAAGGGCCACGTGTCTCTGAAAAGGACAGTCCTGCTCTAAGTGGCAGCACCATCACTTACTTCACAGCACGGCAAAGTGCCCTGATTTCAATTGATTTACTCAGTTTCAACAGTTTAATCTCCTCCTTCCCTTACAGCAGAGCTGCTTTCCTTCAACTCCCTGGTGTGAAGCTTTCTGTATTGGATTGAAAAAAAGGGAAAAAGGTAAAAAGAACAGTGTACACAAACACACACACACACACACACACTCACACTCTCCTTCTGGCAAAACCCAGAGCACCACTTACACAACATCTTTCCCCACTCCATTATTTATAGCACAACTGAAACATTTATTCCTACACTGTGCTACCAAGAGCATCCGTGTTTGTGCTGAGCTGTAACAAGCACTGTGAAGCTCTATTGAGAGCCTGTACCTCCGAATCCTAACACCAACCATCTGAAGCAAGGCAGTGCTTTGTGGAAAACAGCACGATGCACGGAGGGGGTGGCAGGGGGGAAAGCAACTGGACCAGAAGCACAGTTGTCACAAATGATGACTGCTACACACTACTAGAGACCCCAATATACAATCCAGCCATTGCATCCAACACAAGCCGCCATACTAGCTCCACAGACCTTCACTCCACGCACTAGAGGGGATGACTTGATGGACTAAGCATTAGATATGAAATCGTTATGTGCTCCTTAGAACTACTGATCAATTCCTAGCAGGGTCAGCTTAGCCTTTCGTCCTTCCAAGGTACACAAACATTCCACAAGGTTTGCCATAAGGGGATCTTCAAGGAGACCTTACACACCCTAGATCCCATCCGACTTGCGGGAGCCTTAGCCCCCCATGGCACTTTTCCCAAGAGGACAGTTTACCACCGGTGTCCTTGACTGAAATATTTCTTCCCCGTGGATGTCGTGAGCCATGCCGGCTGCCCTTCTCCTCCCTACAGGTTGCTGCATTTCAGTAGGAAGGATGTCAGCACAGGGCCTAATTCTCAGAGGTGCTTCCAGGCTGACTTCAAGGGGAGTTATGCCTGCTCAGCACCTCTGGGTATCAGTTCGAGAGGGGACGTGGAAAAGCAAAACGTTACAATGCAGCATTGTACTTCTAGTCTGGCAGGTTGGGTGTCTGGTCTAGTCTGGCTCTAATGCTGGTGCACAGGTAGTTTTCAGGTTGGTGCTCCCATTGCCTTTTCTCCTCTAGTTTTTGGTGCAAACAGGATGAAACGACAGGAAAGGAGTGCTGGAACACTCAGCAATATCTTGAACGAGACAACTCCATAATCAAATCAGTAAGCCAAATGCTGGAATTTATATTAATTACACTTCTAAGGACTGTTTCCCCCTCCCAGCTGCACTGCCTCTGTCCTCCATCAGGCTTAAAGACGTCACAGCGCCATAAAATCACTTTGCCAGCACTGGGCTGACTCTCAATCTGGGCTGACATTCCAGCCTTGAAGCACGAGGGATCAGAGTGAAGAAGTTCAACTCTAAAAATAGCCAGTCTCTTGGCCCCTCCAACATTTGCACTAATACAAGGAGGAGTTCATGCACATTAGGGAAATCATCCTTTAGGTCCCATCACAGCAGTAAGACCTCACATTCAGCTTTGGCACAGAGAAATACAGGCTTGAGAATTCCACAGGATGCTTACAGAATAGGAGTTCCTGAACACATATGTATATTTTGGGACCCTTCCCTCCCCTCCAACCTGAAATGTACAGCCAGCCTATGGACAGGAACCCAGAAGTTCTTGTCATCCAATATATCCTATGAACATTACCCCTCCAGGACCCACTCCTGCAGGTGCTGAATTCACACAGCGGAGCCAGTAGACGAATGGGGCCCTAGCAATTGGTAGTTGTGCAGCACGCTCCTAGTTGCTGGAGGAGTGCTTAATGAGAATTGTAGGGCAACCATTATTTCCTCCCTTGACAGCTGTCACTTTCCACAGACAGTAGCAACAAACAAACAAACCCGCACACACCTGCCAGGTTGTTAAATGTACCAGTTCAGCCTAACAAACTGATTCCGCCTACTACACAAAACCCTATAACCTCAATGCTAATGGGACGCAAGGACCATTTTCTGCTTAAGAGAAGTGGGTTTAACCTCACACTGCATGTGCAATAGTTTGTATGTCAGGTGTTTGCTGTTTTACAAAATTTACAAAAACAAAATTGTCCAGGGGCTCTCACCTCATTAGGAATCCCGTATGTCTAGTGCCCCACTACAAGCTAATTTGTACAGCAGGGAAATAAAGGGGATGGGCAGCAGCTCCTTAACTAGAGGCCAGATAGCACGTCAGCAATTTCATAAATAAAACCACCATTTACGGGACCCTCACTCACCCACCAAAATCTTTGAACAGCAGCTTCTCTGGTGGCAGGATAAAGTAATTACCGGTGGATTATGTGCAGAATGTAGTTTAACTGTCTCAAAGTCATGTCAGGCAAATCAATAGCAGTTAATCAATAGATCGATCCATCATTTGCTACTAGTAATTAAATTGCAAGGAGGTACAAATCCTATTATATATATCTTTAGTCACAGCCAGTGCGGGGTCTGTGATGAGCGAGATGGATTTAAAAGGGTGTAATCCGTCATTCCTTGCATTTCCAACAGCCAGAGATAGAGCTTCACAGCTGGGCTTTCCCTGGGGGCAGACAGGCAGGGTGGGTTGTTAGAAAAGCACAGAATATTGGCCAGCTCAGTGCTTTGGTCTAGGAGAGGGTAGCTCTACCGTCACAGCAAGCCAGCACAACCGCTAGGGCTGCCTGCCCTTCAGGAAGGAATCTTGACCTTCACAGAAAGACCCTCGGACAGGCACCCAAGAAGCCCCCCACCAATGAGCCAGGCACCTGAGATGGGAAACAAGATCCTTCCTTCCCATCTGGGACCCAGCCAAGGGCATTGCTGCCACCGAAGACAGGAAACACTCACCAATGGCTGGGCAATGGACAACATTCTAGGGGTCCCACTGGTTTAATTGGATCTGTCATCTAACAGTCTAATTCGATTGGATGAAAATAATGAAAACAGGTCCTGGTCTGCAGTGCAGATTAGCCCAATCAGCCCTGAGTGGCTACTTTATTGTTCAGCTCCCTGGCACCAGCTGTGTGTGTGTGCAATCAGCCCTTAATAACCATTACACTCCATGCGCTACAGCTGCCCGGGAAACCAGCAATTCCTCTGCAAGCCTTTCACGCTGCCCAGAAACTCAAGGGAAAGGGGTGGTGGGTAAGGCTTTTGGTTGGCTGGGTTGTTTTGTTTTTTATACACTGAGAGGTAAATTAAACCTAAGAGTGAACAAATAAACGCAACATAAACAAGAACCCAGCCTTTTCTGGTTCTCCAGTGCATGCACGTCGCAGTGTCTGGTTTGAAAAGGAGGATCCTGGCCAAGCTCCGTCGCTGACCCACTCTGCTGGTAGGTGTTGGGACGCTGCTGGCAGAAGCTAAGAGGTGTGTGCTGGCTCACAGTTGCAGGAGAGTTCTGTTCTCAGAGCACGGAGCACTGGAGGAAGAACCCCTAGGAGCTGCCATGCCTAAGGCAGGGGCTTTGACTGGAATTTGCTCTATTGTTAACCTTGCCGAGCCCCAAGAAGGGGTGCGTTACTCTCGACAGAGTGTGAAGATGCCACTTGCTCAGCGATGTTTAAATCCAAACGGAAAGCTTGTGTGTTCCTGCATTGTCCTTTTTAATTTACAGAAACGACTTTCTTCATCTCTGGGTCTTTAAACAAAGCACCGAGAGATCCTAGATTTCCAAAGCAAAACACTTGAAGAATTGTCTCCTCTGCCACTGATCTCCCAGCACTTGGTCAGGCTTCCAGGAGCCGTTATGTATTTAGAACAGAGGAGCATATGGGGCACCTTTCATCAAAGGGTTTAAGAAAGGCCTGCAACACACCTGTAAAGATACACAGGGCCCCTTTCCACTCCATGGAAATGCAGCCCCCTCTGGGGTGGGACATAACTGCTGTTTAACAGTACACAGAAACCTATACAACATTGCAAGGGGGTGAATTAAACAAACCTGAAAATTTGCACTGGCATAGGTGAGAGCTTTGCCTAGATAAGGGCTTTGTGCCCATCATATTATCTACGATTCCTTTTTTATTCCTTCAGTTGGATTAAAACTATAACTTGGTCATTTTTTAATTAAAGTTCATTCTTCAGGGGAGGAAATCTCCAGGACAGAGAGAGAAGTGAGGACAAGCCACATAGATGGCCAGCTCTCTGGGACAGAGGCCATCTTTTGGAGGCATGTGGGGGAGGGAGCGATAGGCACTTGCACAGCTCCTGGTTCCCAGTTCATGGCTGGGCTGTGGGGATACATATAAATAACAACGTGCGGTTTATCCCCTCAGCATGTTGGGCAGGAAGTCAGGAAGAGGCAGAACACAGGTCTATAAAAAGGATTATCTCCCTCCGCTAACAAATATTTGCTAACCAGGGAAGCGATCTCCTGCACCCACCAGATGCGAGATAAATGTTCAGTGCCACGTGCACAACCAAGGGCCCCGTTTAATCAACGCCCTGGTGGCTTCATAAATTTTATGGTGACCAAAGGTTGTATGATCTGTTTATGGCTCAATCACCCAGCCCATTCAATCAAACAGGGCCTGGCAGGTCAGGAGACCCCATAATCTCACTCTTTACAAGCTGCAGCGGGGAACTGTGCACTTCTTCCAGTGCAGTGACAATCCTAAAATACCCCAGCCCTGATCTGGAACCAAATCGTGTGTGACCCTATCGCTAACGTGCAGACTCCAAAATGCAACCCCTCTCCCACAGTGGGTGTTTGAAATCTGGATGCGAACCATGCCACTCACCTCATCTCAATTCAAACGTTATTGTAGGTACATGTAGCGCGACAGGTCCCAGCCCCACGGTGCTGCGCAGTGTCACCTCCTGGCCCAAAGAACAGAGCTGACGGCAGGTGCACAGAGCCCAGCTGCTCTGGCTTGGAGGGAGTCCCATGAACATTTCCTTCAGCTTTGACCGAGACAGGCTCCCACCCACCTTTGGCTTTGGCTTCCAACCACTCAGACTCAAACTGCTGCATTTGTGCATCTAAACCGAAGTCTAAACAGGCCGAGACGTACTGGAAGAGCAGGAGAGAAAGCCAGAGCTGGGAGAGTCAGATTTAAGACAACAACCTCGTGGCTGCCTAGGACTCCGTACTTGTCACTAGACTGCACAGAGTGCTGGGGAGGTGGAACAGATGTTAGAGCCTCCTGCTTCGAAAGCACAGGCCCCAAGTCCGGAAGCTAAAGAACAATAGCTGTTCGCTTTTAGCAGGTCAGGGCCTATAAAGCAGAGCTGAGACACTCCAATTCCATCCACCAGAAAGCAGTAGTGCACGCACAAATGCATGCACGCTCACCTGCCCAAAATGGCTAGTTCATTACAACACACCTGCATGTTACTGAATCAGAGAGAACATCAGCTAATTCACAAACACCACCGCACAAGGATGTCATGAGGCACAAAGAACTAGCCCCATTTTACACATGGAGAAACAGGAGGGCTTATCTGCATTGAATAAGTTTTTAAGAGGGGTGAACCACTCCGATGCAAGCAGCAGTGCACGGAACGGGTGTAGGAGTATTCACACTAAGGGTGGCACTGGTGCAGCTATACAGGTGCTAGACAACTCCAGTGAGGACAAGATCGGAGGCTCCCAGGTATTTGCCCAAGGTCACATAACAGGTCTGCAGCTGAGTAAGGAACAAAGCCTCAACAAACAAAGCATGTTTCCCTCCTTTCCCTTTTCTCCCTTTCCTGTTCTCTGTTGGATCTCGAAATACCGAGATCCTCAACACAAGGTCCTTTTCCACTTTGGTCAGTTGAGGGCTTGGGTTTCCCATGAGTTTGTGTCAATATTGCACGTCTTCATGTTGGCTTTGAGGGTGTCTTTGACGTGCTTTCCAAATTTCATTGTTTGGTTTCGCCCACAGTAAGGGAATCTCTCTGGATGCAGTTATCCAGTTGGGGAGAGGCAAGGCAGACCATGTTCAGGGCACCTTTTCTAGCCTCCCCTCCCATGCAGGGTGAGCAGAGTGGATGCTTAAAAGGGCTGCTCCGTGACAGATGCAGCTGCCGAGTTGCACTCCTACTTCTGTCCAAATGCAAAATACGACCATCTGCCAGCCCCCTGTCCCCCCTGCGTGCCAGTCTGAGACTAGAAGCTTCCGGTCATCACTGTCCTGCTCCTGTCACCACAGGACGTGGACAGGAATATGGAAGACTCCTGTGTGAGGATTCTTTTAACACGGAGACACCATGGCCCACCAGCGTCCACACTGGGTGACAGGACGACGATTGGAGACCTTCATCCTGCTGCAGCTTTTATCAGCCTTCACAGCCACTGAGAGAAGGTCTCTCTTCATTCACCTGCTCTGCTGTTGAGGACATGGGGGCGGCGGGGGGCGGGTTTGGGTTGCTGTTTGTCTGGACCCTCACCTTTGACCTGGCCTCCTTGGGTGACCCTGCCAGGAGTGCAAGGCTCCCTGTGGCGTTGCTCTGAAGATCACGGGAACGCCCAAACCACTCCCACGCTTCCAGGTCACAATCCACTGGGAAACGTCTGCCCCAGTTGTGACCAGATCCCTGGATCCCAGATGGATCTCATTAGCCAGGCGCGGATCCACCGGTGAGAACGGGCTATCATTTCTATGGAAGGCAATCTGCCTTGAACCGCAAGCAATTGCCTACGAGTCAGTGGAAAACACTGAACCAGCAGCTGGGTCTCTGCCGAGGCGACCTGGCTGAGAGCGAAGAGCAAGGTGGTCTCCCTCACCCTCCCATGGCAACTACCAATCCGGACCCTTCACACAAGATAAAAAAATACATAATCAGACAATAAGGATCATAGAATCATAGAATATCAGGGTTGGAAGGGACCTCAGGAAGTATCTAGTCCAACCCCCTGCTCAAAACAGGACCAATTCCCAACTAAATCATCCCAGCCAGGGCTTTGTCAAGCCTGACCTTAAAAACCTCTAAGGAAGGAGATTCCACCACCTCCCTAGGTAACGCATTCCAGTGTTTCACCATCCTCCTAGTGAAATAGTGTTTCCTAATATCCAACCTAAACCGCCCCCACTGCAACTTGAGACCATTGCTCCTTGTTCTGTCATCTGCCACCACTGAGAACAGCCGAGCTCCATCCTCTTTGGAACCCCCTTTCAGGTAGTTGAAAGCAGCTATCAAATCCCCCCTCATTCTTCTCTTCTGCAGACTAAACAATCCCAGTTCCCTCAGCCCCTCCTCATAAGTCATGTGCTCCAGACCCCCAATCATTTTTGTTGCCCTCCACTGGACTCTTTCCAATTTTTCCACATCCTTTGATGGGAGGAGGAGCTGGAGGACTTTAAATGAAAACAGAGAAACCTCAAGGCAAAAAGTGTTCGCAAAGTGCTGTGAGGCTTTAGGAATTACCGTCTAAGCCAGCTGGGAAGTGCGCATATTGACTCAGACGCGAGCCTTTAATAAGGCAGCTAAGAGCATTGCTTTTACATTCATCCCCGCTACTCCCTGCACATGCAGAGGACAAGTTAATGCTCCGGCGCTCTCCGGTTCAATAGTGGGATTACCAGCCCTGGTAACCCCGGCACACGCCGGCTTTTTGTTTTTCTCTTGTTCCTTGGTGTCAGGTCAGAGCAGTTCTTCCCTCCCCTTGTTCTCCGTTGTGCTTTGCTGTGGAGATCAGACAAGCACCTTGGGGCTGCCTCCATCGCTCTGGCTCCACGAGACCTTCCCTTTTGTTCCGGCAAAGTCAATGTAAAGGATTAAATATTTTCACTGTCCCCGACAGGTGCGTTCAGCCAGCATGCGGGGGGGAAGGGGGACATCTCTTGAGTGGCTGAAAACCGGACACGCTGCAGGGAATAACCCTGTCCGGGCAGGCGAGGGCGTGGGGAACCAGCAGGGGTGGGGCCTAGACAGACCTTTCCCATCCCTTATTCGCAGCTACCTGCCTCAGGACCCCACCTCACCCAGGGAGCACGTTGGCCAGAAAGAGCTGTTTATTCTCCAGCACGTGCCAGCAAGGAGCACACAATCCCCAGGCATGTGTGGCCAAACCCACGATGCTGAAGATACAAGTCATTTAGGCCTGACATGCACCGTGACCTGTGCTCGCTGCTGAGCCCACACAGTGCCCCACAGGCATCAATGGGGGTCACAATGCAGGACGGGGCCGTAGCGTGGCAGATCTTTGGAGCGGAAGATTTGTTAGGAGCAGGACGGCGGAGTGGTCAAGCCACTAGTCTAGGACTTTGTAGACCTGGATCCAATTCCCTTCTCTGCCACAGATTTCTCTGTGACCTTGGGGCAGTCACTCAGCTGCTCTCTGCACCTCTAAACCTGGACGGGGGTTTGATTGCCGAAAAGCCGGACATGTCCGGGAAAAACCGGACGTATGGTAACCCTAGACTAGACAGACACAGAGGCAGAGGCCACAGAGGGGAAGTCTCTTGCCTGAGGTCACTCAACAGGTTAGTGGCAGAGCAGAGACCAGAACCCAGGCTTCAAGAGCTGTTGATTAATATGTGCTCTAAGAGACTGTATCCTTCCTTCAGTCCAGCTAATTCAGCCGTGGTGAGACAGGACAGATCCCCCCGGCTGTCCCCAGCTCAGCTCAGAGGAGCGTTTTTATTTCTCCTGCCAATCTGCATCCCGCTTCCTCAGGGAGCCTCCTGCACACCCATCCTCATGAACTCCTGGCGCTGCTGACCTCCAGCCATCCCCACCCCCAGGAACTGGAGTATCTGCATGTTCACATGGTTAGCTTGAATGCTTCCCTTTCCCATCTACCTGTCATCAGCTGCTCAGGCGACCCCCCTTCCCAAAAGCAAACATGACAGGAGCCCTGAGCCTGCCTGTCTCTACCCTGAAAAGAGGAACCTGCTTATTGGAGCTCTTCCCCTTTGCACCTACCCCGCCCCGTTACGAGGTTGGAAAGGAGAAGCTCCCAGAGCAGAAAGAAACCAGCAATCTCCCAACACACTCACTCTTCAGCCTCTGGCTAGGGAACCCAGGGGCGGGGGTAGCGAATCGTAGGAACCAGAGGAGGAGGAAGAAACCCATCTAGTCCCCTTCCCCTGGGACAAGCTGTTAAACCAACATCCACGTATTGGGGGGCTTTCCGATGCTGACAAACCTGGGGCTCAGAAGCCGAGTAGCAGCAGCAGCTCAGGGGCCGGGGGGTTGGATATGGGGGGGGGGGCTGCTCAGAGGGGTATTTAACAAATCCCTTCCTCCACGGGGGGATGGTGAGTGAGCGTGGCTGGGCGTGGAGGAAGGAGGGCACGTCCGGGTTCAGAACACCACTGGGAAGGTGGAAAGCAACTCAAAGCTTCAATGTTTCAAGCAATATATTCCCCCCAAATGAACAGGCCCGGGATGCCTCAGAGGGGCTCAGATGTGCCCAGCCGCCCTGGGGCTTGCTCTCATGCCATTGCAGGCACCCGATCAGGTGACGCGGCGTTAAGCTTTCTTTGGAAAAAACAGTCGTGTGTTTGTTTTACTGAAACCATTGCACTGGGGAAAGCGCCCTGCAGCCATTGGCCGGAGCCGGAGGACTGCAGGCTCAAAGACTGCATTGGCATAAAGCAACGACGAAGCGATGCACCTGGACTAGACAGCTCTACAACGCCTGGGGTGGGGGGAATCACCTGGGAGCATTGTCCCTCGAGAAGTTGAGTTTAGCACCGTTGGCTTTCTCCAGCTACTAGAAAGGAGTAGAGAGGTGGCCAGGATGGCAGCGACAGGAAGCGACACAGGATGGAGAGAGGATATTGGATGGCTCAGGGCATGGGACAGCCCAGCCCAGGACAGCAGTGGCCAAAACATCATTACATTTGCCAGCCACGCCCCAAACCAGGCGTGTCCTTCTCACCACAGTCACCCTGAGTGCTGCATGGCCCTTGTGTTGGCAGCTCAGCAGTGATGTCAAGGACAGAGAGGGTCAGAGCCCGTGCCCCATCTCACCCCCGGGGGGCCTCTCTAGGCAGGGTTAAGAAACATTAGTGGGGAAGCAGGGCCAAGTGCAGGGGGAGATGTTGCTGCTGACTGTGCTGCAGCCCAGACCAACAGAATGAGGTGCAACTTGCCAGCGGATCCCTTCTCCCAGCCCAGGCTTGTCACTCGTCTGAATCCGTATCCTGGACAGACAAGGCCCCCTTGCGCATAGGGCCGGGGGAAGCACCATGACTGGGCACCAGGGTTCGGAGCTGGGGAAAGAATAGAAGGCAGAGAGCACGCTGGCTTGGCAGCTCTCACCGCTGGGGGCCCCGCATTAGACACTGGTACCACAGGGTGCCAGGAGCACCGCGCTGCAGAACATTGCGCCGGACAAGACCCAAAGGTTGTCCCGACAGCAGGGGCAAGTGAGTTCGAGCCAGGCACAACCAGCCAGTCCCAGGACGCCATCCCGCGGCTCCCTTTGTGAGTCGGCACCTCTGGGCGGTAACTGCACCTTCTAGCTGCTGCCAGCGTCGCTCCTGCTTGGGAAATGAACAGGGCCGCCCAGAGGATTCAGGGGGCCTGGGGCAAAGCAATTTCGGGGGCCCCTTCCATAAAAAAAAGTTGCAATACTATAGAATACTATATTCTCGTGGGGGCCCCTGTGGAGCCCAGGGCAAATTGCCCCACTTGCTCCCCTGCCTGCCCCCCGGGCAGCCCTGGAAATGAATGTGCACGCAACAGAAATGGGAGGTTTTCCATCACCTCCTGCCCTGGCCCCAGTGCTGTTCAGTTGCATGGGCTTAGAGCACCCCAAGGCTCTGCGAGTGGGATGGGGTGTCTCAGTGCAATGGGCACTGTCCCCCTTGCTGGCATTCTCAGCAAAGCAGCCATCTGCGCCAGGGAGACTCCACTGTCATCTTGTCCCTAGACACTGTCCTTTCCAGGCAGGGTTGAGGGATGGTCACAGGGGTTGGGGAAGCCAGCAGTGCCAGTGTCCGTGCTGTGGAAAGAGACAGGGTTTCACTAGCAAGTGCCACCAACCCAGCAGCAGAAATCGGAGCAAAAAACCTGCCAAGTCAGTAAGAACAAGAGCTGGAAACAGGGAGAATGAGGAAGGGTCTTCCCAGGGTTTACCGGCTAAAGCATTTTAGAGGCCTTCTCCCTGCATGTGTCTCTCAGGCTTGTAGGCTGATCCAGGATGCTTCAAATTAAGTTTCAAGGAAGGCAGCAGCGGGTGGTAATAGAAAAATTGCATGGCGGGAGCTGGCCTGGACTGGCCATTGGGCATCGACACTGACAATACTTCAGACTTTTGGGGTAGGAAAAATAGTGGCAAACCCTAAATCCCACCCGCCTGAATTGCCACAATGGCGATTTTTGCTTTGGTAATTCCCCCTTCCCACCCACCAGCTATAGTTAATGCGCTAGGGCTTTCTATGGGGAAGTCGGGCTGAAGGAGCTTCCATGACCTCAAACCAGGCCTGCGTACCGCTAAAGCCCAGCGGCTCTGTCAGACAGATCACTGCAAATGAGCTAGTGAGCGGAGCCACACGGCAGCCCCCAGATTAACGTCACGGGTTCTCGGCACAAACCCCTGACATCGGCAAAGTGCTGGCAAGGGGCAGGAGGAGGCTTCGCACACACACGAACGCAGGCCGGAGTACGTTAATGCTCTCGCTGCACTGTCAGTTAAGCTAAGAAGGTACTGCAGTCCCTAAGTGTGGGCTCTGTGTTGTTTAATAATAGGGAGCTGGATGCTCCGCAAGCCGTCTCAATGTTCTGTGCAATGAATTCACTCATTTTCAATTACTCTTCCCAGCATGTTTACAGATCCGGTTACACTCGGCATGCGCCTCTCGGCACAAGGCTGAGACAATGCAGTAGCTCAGGAAAGGAATATCCCTGGTGTATCGTACTCAATTTGGCAGCATCTGAGCATCTCTTTCCTGCACTGCCATGCTCTTTCCCTCAGTTCTCCTACAGGGGCCATGAAGCTGTGCAGAAGAGAGAGGGTTGATACTAGAGAAGCCAGAGAGGTGGGATTATTGCAGGGTTTGGATTGAAGGCTGGGGTTCAGACACATGCATGTGGACTGCTGCCAGCTAGTCTGGGCTATAATTATTTCAGCCCCATCAGAAAAAGGAAAGGACATCTCCTTCCAGTTCAGGAGCTGACCGGTAGGGGTGTGAGGGCAACCCAATCCAACCAGCCACCCACAGAGTCCAAGGGCTGCAAGATTTTGCCATTAGCTCATCTCTAGCTCGTACTGTCACAGGCTGGGTTATCAGCCTCTCATCTGAATTGGACAGCAGCTTAGGAAAGACAAAGGCATTACGTCCCCCATCTGCGCCACTGTGGTGACCAAGGACTGAGAGACCCCACTGTGCATTCAGTCCGAGTGATTAAAAGCCCCTCCGCCACCATGACACTGGATAGGACAGACAAGAGTCCCCATGAACTGTAAGTAAACTACAAAATCCCCAGGTTCCCTGGGTTTTAGTTCCTGTCTTAGAGATGGGCAAACCAAGGCCCACGGAGGGCAAGTGACCTGTTTATGGTTTCAGAGCGAGTCAGCACCAAAGCCAAGGCAGCGCTTAACCAGTCCCCTGTTCTGCACACTCAGCCTGTTCAAAACACGGAGGTGAGCTCAACAGCCACCTCCCGCTTCACGTTAGCACTACAAAGGAGCTGGCACTTGCCACGGGTTCCTCTTTGGAGGTTTGATTCCTACACTGCCTTGCTGAGGCTTTGAACAATTCTGTGATGGGCAGAGACAGGAAATCATCTCCTCAGACACGAACTCCATCTAATGAGATCTGGAGAGAGGGTGGGAGGGGATGACAGGAGGCGGAGGGGGAGATTGTGCAGCCACGTTTATGGCTGAGTCCTTAAGCTTTGCCAGCCTAGCTCATGCTGTCTATGTGCATCTCCATCCTGGAGTATCTGTGCTTCACCACGGAGGGAGCGAGGAAGTAAATATCAAGCACCATGGGGATGCCTGAGCTACTGTCTGGGCTCCTGATTGCTTCCTGATCTGTCCCCAGCCCCAGGGAGAACGAATAGTGGGGCTCTCCCTACCCCGCTGCAGGGAAAATGGGGTGTGACACATTATTCTGGTAAGCGGGGCAGGGTTCTGGGCCTCTCCCCTGCACTCCCCAGGGGTTTCCTGATAAGCTGAGGGAGGGCTTACATCTCCAAGCTGCAGGTTAGAAGTAACTCAGCTCACAGGTTTAAATTCCAGCACCTGATTCCACCCAGGTGTGGTGTTTGCTTTAAGATTCTCTCTTCTTTCAGGGCTGGCTTATTTTTATCTTCACCATTCACCTCTTTCCCAGTCTCACTCCCATCAGCAGGCTCTTTCCTGTCTCTGCTCCCCGCCAGTCCTCTCTGCTCCCCCAGTCTCTTCCCCCACCATCCCTCACCCAGCTTTGGCCTGGCCCCTTCTCCTCCTTCATTCCCCCACCCGGCTGCTGGCCGAGGCAGAGGAGGGCACTAGGGGAATGCAAGATGCTTCATTCAAAAGAAGGTAAGACTTCTGCCCACGACAGCTATCGGTCCTAACTCGTGCACAGACCAAGGTCCCGAGGGGCCGGGGGGGCCAGGGAGAGGAACCCAGCTCTCCAGCCTGCTGCCCTACCCACAGAGCCTGCTCTCGGGCAAGCAGCTATATCCCAATATGAAACCCGGCGCAACAGCCCTCTCCAGACTCCAGTCAGGGGCTTCCTGCAGGAACCCCCCACTGCCATGCAGAGGGTCATTGGTTCTCGCTAGGGAGCCAGCCGGAGCCCAGCAAGGGAAGCACTGCACAGGTACCTCTGTCCGTAATGGCAGTAACCCTCCCCCAGGCCCGCTGCAGCATCGCCTGCCGCTGCCAAGGACATCCCAGACGAAATAAGAAACGAGAGAGGAGGAACGGAATCCGCAGCACGAGTGGGGGGAGGAGCGACAGGCAGCATATGTGAAGATAATGACCCAGAGCGTTGGGTCTGTAAAACCGCTACAGCGGCACAAACAAAAGGCAGAGGAGAGGGATGCAGTTAATGAGTCCCATGATCCATGAAGGAGGGGCCCCGGGAAGGCCCTTCGGCCTTCCACATGCTCACTGTCAGCTCCACACAGACCAGGACTCTGATGCTCCCGCTCACTTCACCACAGCCAGAACCCCTTGTTTTGCCATTCCACGCGTCGGCCGCAGCCAGAGACAGCCCCAGAGATGGCGATGGGAGAGGCACCACTTCAGGCAGCGGTCAGTGCCAGGAGCACCAGCGCGCTGGATGGGCCAGACACAGGAGAAAACAGACAGGAAAGGGGCTCGCAGAGCATCCTCCTAGAGTCACCCCAAGCATCATGCTGCCCTCTCTTCACCACACCCAGGCCTGTGCTCAGCAGTGCTCACTCAACAGCCTGGGAGCCCCAGTTGGGGGAGAGCTACTGGCAGGGTCCAGAACACCCCTTCAGGGGAGGCTGTGAGCGATGCAGTGGGGCACAGATCTGCTGTTCCTCCCTGTCCCAAATCCCCACAGAGCCCCAGGGGCTGGGTGGTGACAAAGGAACTCCATATCCCCTTCCACGCAAGCTGGGGTAGATGTGGGCGCAAAGGGGACCTGTCACACACATCCAGCCAGGGTGCTGCGGCAGCTTCCCCAAGGTCCCTCATTCCCTGCTGCACACCCCACGTTTAGGGGGGGGCTCCGTGGCCTTCCAAGGCAGTGAAACAAAGAAGAGGGGGACTCTCCCGTGGCCCCAGTTCCTCCATGCCCTGCAATGTTCCCAGGGAGCTCTGAACAGCTCTGGATCTCCACACGCCACCAGCGAGTGCTTCTACCATTCATGGGCTTTGCGGCTGAGCTTGCGACGTGGACAATCAATCTCACACACAAGGCCACCCTTCCTCCAGCAGGGCACAGACAGCCTCCTCCCTGGCACCTGACTTCTGCATGGCTGGAATAAAGCTGACCCTACGCAGGGAACATGCAGCTGCTATGTGGCCCATGGATCCACAGACCCGGAGCCAACCTGCTCCTTCCCTAAGCCTCCTGCATCTGATGTGCACGGCAGGGTTGAGAGTCCCTCCTCTTCTATCCACCACGCACGCAGAACGGGCATGGTGCATCTGCAGCAGGAGAGTTTAACCCGCAGTGAGCACAGCAGCAGGTACCCCATTTCACCCACCCAGGCCCGAAATCTGGCCTAAGCACTGCAGATTATATGCAGGCAAAGCTCCCTGAATGAGGAGGGCCACATGTGACCAGCAGAATCAGGCCCCCGGGCTTGAATCTTGGAGGGGCTGTACGTACCATATTGCCCACACCAACAAAACCCCAGGCCTTCCACAAAATGGAAAAGGAGTTACTCCCTTAGCTGGTAGCAGTAGTAGGCTCTTATCTAATATGTGGGCCAGCCCACACAGGAAGGCAAAGCATCCTTAGCCAGCACCTTACACATGTATCGAAGAGGAGGGGGGCTTTCGCTGTGAGAAACATTTTAGCTCCTATTTCAGGTGATGGATTCACTGCGAGCGAATGCAGAGGCTTGCGCTGTGGATGGCAATCCTGCAGCAACACTGAAATATAACGGTGGGAAGTCCCCTACTGTTCCCTGCGTAGCATTTAATCTTAATAACATTTTATCTTGGATGACAAGCCTGTGTAATGCGGTTTAAAAGCCACAACTACACTGACACCGTAAGAGGCAGGGAAAAAAAGGCTCTTTCCTCTCGTCTAATACATTTGCTAAGGTCACAACTTTAAAACCTCTTACAGTATCTTACTCGCCAAGCTGGGAGGCTGCTTTGTAGAGCGGCTCAGAGAGAACGGCGGGAGGCTCAAAACTTCCTCCTCCCTTCAATTCAGTCTTTCAGCTGTAAAGGGCTTTATTTTATTTTATTCTACCCAAGAGCATGAAAGCGCTTTATGCAGTAAGTGGAGGCTTTGAAAGGGCGAGTGTGGCAGACACACCGTAGTAGCTGGAGACAAGCGGCAGCACTAACAAGGGTGGGGAGGGTTTGAACGCTGACAGACCTGGAGACTAAGGCCCCTTCTCAATCCCCACGGGACCATCTGCCTGCCATGGTCTGGGACTCGGGAGACCTGGAGTCGATCCCTGCTCTGCCAGGTTCCCTGACACACTCGGGGCACGTCACCGTCTCTGGGACTGCACAATGGGGCTCAGGGCACTTCCCTGCCTCCCAGGGTGCTGTGACACTAATGGGGCCAGAGAAGTCAGATGGGTACAGCTTCCTCCACCCTGTCCAGTTCCTCCAGTCCAGCCCCGTTACTTGGCAGAGGTGGCCATTTCACAGGACTTACAGGCATGTCTATGAAGCTGCCAGCTGTCCCATAGGAACTGGGCTGAGACACACACCCCCAACTCATTTCACATGAAGTCAGTCACATCAGAGGGCAGGAATCTTCCACTCACCACCAACTGGAATTTAGGGTTACCATATTTTGTGCCTCCAAATGGAGGACACTCCACGGCCCACGGCCCCGCCCCCAGCCCCGCCCACACCCCGCCCCCTCTCCAAAGTCCCCGCCCCCTCCCCTGCTTCCCGCGAATATTTGATTCGCGGGAAGCCTGAAGCAGGCTCCCGGCCCCGGCTCCCCGGCTCCCCACCCCGCGGGCCCGGCTCCCCGGCTCCCCGCAGGCCCGGCTCCCCGCCCCGCGGGCTCGGCTCCCCGGCTGACCGGCTCCCCACGGGCCCGGCTGACCGGCTCCCGGCCCGGCCCCCGGCCCGGCACCGCGCCCCCGGCTCCCCGTCCGGCCCCGCGCCCGGCCCGGCACTGTGACCCTGGCCCGGCACTGCGCCCCTGGTTCCCGGCCCCGCACCATGGCCCCGGCCGAGCACCACCGAGCCCTCCCGATTTTCCCGGACATGCCCGGCTTTTGGGGATTTCCCCCCGGACGGGGATTTGAGCCCCCAAAAGCCGGACATGTCCGGGAAAATCCGGACATATGGTAACCCTACTGGAATTGAACCAGTGACCTAAAGTGAAGAGCTCCAGACCCCGTGACCAATCCCCTCAGCCATCCAGACCTTCCCAGCGCAGAGAATTTTACGGTCTAGTTCAGGGGGAATCTCAAACAATTATATTTTCATAAATAATAATGCAATAACTTATAAAAACATATGTTTGTGCCACACACTGAAACATGCAAACGCAGGTTACAAACTGCATAAATATTTCATGAACGTATTGCCTTGTCCTTAATGGCAAAGGATGAATTTTAATCTTTTTGGAGGAAAAACACCACCACGCTTAAATTTCTGCAACAAAACCTTATTTAACCCTTTAAGTGCTGCTTTACTCTCAACTCTCGCTCTCCCTCCTTGCTCCACGCACCCCATGTCCAGCTGCAATCAAGCCCATGTTTGGCAAGGAGGCGAACTGGCTGTGGCGTTGAGATGTATTCCGTGTTAGAGCAAGGGGAGAGGGATCAGGACTCCCAGATTCTATCCCCATCTCTGCCACTGCAGGCTACAAGAAATGTAGGAGTAAAATGTGTATCCATACTCAACTCATGTTACATCCCTAACTAGCACTAGTCCACTTCCTTACAACCCAAAACTGGAATGTTCTTCTCACTTTCCAAACCCAGGATATTTCTCCAGCCTTCATCCAAAAAATAAAACATTTCACCATTTCCCCATGAAAAAAATTATCTGCATATTTTTTCCCAGCTCTGTTCCTAACCCCTCTCCGTGGCCCTGGAGTCTGGGAAAGGCCACGCCATGGCAGGGCTGCTTTTACGAAAGTCACCAATCCCTTATGCGCCCTTTGTTTCTTGGGTAAGAGGAGCAGGGAAGTCACCCCCCATCGGTAACATACACATAGCTGCTATATGTAATTAGTGCCAAGCCTTCTGAAGGATCCCCACCACCAAGCAACAGAGACACCTCAGCTGACACCCAGGCCTCTGCAAGGAAGAGCTGATTAGCAGCTGGCTCAAGCCAGAAATAGGATCTGAACCAAACCGTGTTCCTGATCTAACAGCTTAGTGAGATCAATAACGAATACCCAGGCCACGGCGGACGAGCCACTTGGAAAGTTAGCGGGAGAACTAATCAGAGTTAGGGCACAGAGGATTCAAAGGGCACAGAGCCCAGGTTCTCCCTGTGCATCACAGCAAATCAATTCCTCCAAGTCCTTGGCCTAATTACAGCTTAGGACTGGTTCAGATCAAAACTCCTGTGGAGTCCAGCACCTTCCTCCTCACCCCCACAATGCACAGACTTCCTGGAAAACACGGGCATGCTGCGTGAAGTATTTTAACAATATTGCACAATACAGTATCATTAGAGGTACAGCTACTACACTAATCGTCAGTGTTTCAAACAAACCGCAGCAGCCTCTGCCTGCTAGAAACAGAAAAGAACCTGCATTTTCAGCTCTAAGGCAAATCAAGAGAGATAAGAAAAGACAATCCCCCCCAAAGAGTGACCATTCGTTGAACGGAAGGGAGCTTTTGCAGGGAGAATTTCAGCAAGAACAGCGAAAGGTAGACACCTCATGCAAGATTACTTTTTAGATAAAAAGTAAAGTCCAACCTATTTGTCCTCGTAGCCTGGAGACTCAAAGAAGGAGCTCCCTTATTAGCGAAGCAGCAATAGTGCACCGAGTGTGTGAAAGACATAAAACGCACACAGTGCCTGCCCCAGAGAGCTACCCTCAGAGCCAGGCAGACGCACACCGGACAGGATGCATTAGGTAGCACCCAGGGGGATGGAGTCACTTGTGTGGTTATTTTACACAGAAAGACCTTTCAAGAAGGTGTTTTAATTGACACTCCCTGGACAGAGACAGGGCATTACAGGGCTGCTCCCATCACTCCCTGGGACTTAGACTAGAGCCTGGACTTGGGGATGCGGCGCATGTTTGCCGTAGGTGCCTGGTTCGCCCTCTGTGCGTGCACCATGAATGGAGACGTTAGCTGCATAATGGCAGGCCTAGGTAATAGGGCAGCCTGTCCACCCGGGGCTAGAGCCACTGAAGGACACCAGACACCTGCCTGGCCCTTCCAGAGGGAATGATCATGACAAAGAGGATAGTCACCCCCAAAGTGCTCCTGCACTGGGTCCCTCCTGGGAGAGGAGGGCAACAGCTTGTGGGTTTGGTGCATGATCTGCATCCAGACTGTCGTCTCCATCATGGCATGCAGCTCTGGGACTCAGCGGGGCCTGTTCTGGGGGCTGCATCTGTACAGGCCTGACCCTGCGATGGCGACTTGCCAGAGGTGTTGGTAGAACTTGATTCTGTTCCCACCCATCTAAGGCCTCCCCAGAGTTCAGCTGCCATTTTTGTTCTCCAAGATCACCGCAGCCCACGACAGAGGCGCTGCCGCATGTGCTGGGCTCTCTCCTGGAGACCTGACTTTCGTTCCGTTGGGTTTTATCTCTTGATCTAGAATAAAAGCCATTCCAAGTCACAGGGCTACTCCCTGCGGGTGGGAAAAGGGAACACTCCCTTCCCAGGCCCCAAGGAGGGGCAGGTTTTGTGTTGTATGAGTGGGTGGTTGAGGACAGAGGTGTGTCTGCTGCCCTGCCAACTATCCGGCATTCCCTCCTAGCTTCCTCTTGGCACCTGTGGAGAGAGGCTCCTATCTTGCTCCCACTGAATCTGGAGGCAAAGCCCCCCCGCCCCCTCCCATGGCACCACTGGAGCAGAAGCAGTCCCAGAATCCTTTGGGAACATTCGCACCAGGCCCAGAGTTCACCCACGGCACCCCAAGGACAAAGCAGAGCCTTCCCCACATGGGCCCGATACTCAGCCCGCTCTGCTTCACCACAATGGACAGCTGGGCTCCAATTTGCAGAGCTAATCCATTATTTACACCCTCGGTTTCTGAATATTGATGCTAAAAGCCATTTCCCGGCTTGCCCCTCCCTCGTGTTTCAGATTAGTCCTTCGCGCCACAGGGAACCCAGTCAGAGGTGCCATTAGGTTCCAATACCCCAGCCCCACACCCATCCATTAGGCCCTATCCACAGGCCCTCCCCCACGTACAGACACAACCGCTGCATTCCTGTGTCCCGTGCAAGCGGGAGGGGCTTGAGGAATTACACTGGTCGGCTAGTTTAAGTTTCCTGGAAGCGGAGGGCTGAGCAAGTAGAATAAGTCACACTACCCCTGAATCAAGGGCTTGCGGGAGCACTGGGGCGCTCCTAGCGTATGGTGTAAAATACTACTGCGCCCTTCCCCCAACTGGTATTTTGCCTTTCCCCCAGTACGACCCATGTCTAGAGTCCCCCGCAGCTCTCCCTGGAACAGTCAGTCCCCACCCCTCGCCTTTCTCCCTCAGGGAAGTCATTCACCTGAGCGTGGCCAGAGGCAGGCAAGCCACAGTGAGGTCCTGCTCAGACCAGAGAGCTGTTGCTGACAGAGAGAGAGAGAGAGAGAGAGAGAGAGAGAGAGAGAGCGCGCGCGCAGCCACTGCCAAGCGCTGGGGACTGCCCAGTGGCCGGACCCCTCTTGTCACAGGATGTAGGGCAGCTGCTGAGACATGCGACACCTCCAGTTGTCTCAGCATCAGTCCAAGCCCAGACTCGACGGGCAGTTAAGGAAGCACCCGACTAATGGGAGCAGGATAGCATCAGATGCCAGGCTGGCGGCCGTGGCTATTGGAGGCTTCAGTTTACACCTTTTGGTTTCAGGGCATGGAGATCTCACCCAAAAATACAAGGGCCACCCTTCCCAAAGGGTAAGAGAGGGAGGCTAAGGGGCTGAAATGAAAAAATACACCCTGAGTCTGACTCCGCTTCTGTCCCCTGAACTAAAATAAAAGCAGCGCACGTCAGAAGGGGCCCTTGGCAGTCTGGCCTGAATCTCAAATACACATGTGCAATAAATAAAACTGACAATTCCAGATAAATGGTTTCCCCTAAGATGACTCAGCCTTATTGTCTCCAGTCATTTCTACTGATGTGGCCCAAATACGTGAACGAGAAACCTCTGAGTATCTCTCGTTTCCCTAAATTTAACATTCCTCTCAGCAATTTAGGCTGGTAACAACACGAGCGAGAGCATATGGCCCTCTGTTCGGTGTCAGCCAACAAGCAGTAGGAAGGACGGACACACACACACACACACACACACACCTCTGCATACAACAGACTATGTTCCCGACTGCACAAAGCAGCACATTTGAGTTTGTCAGAGAGGGTTGTGCAGGGGCATGCTAATGTCATTTCCCCTCTTTTTAGTTGGGTGTCCAAATGCAGAAAGTTATGACAGATTTTTAAAACTCTGCAAACAATGGGGCTGTTTTAAGAAAATGTTTGAAAATAAACGGTCTCCCACCTCTGTTTATAAGAGCTCCTCACAGACGCAGAACGGAGGCCTGTCCTGCCACTGTAGATCACCCCCCATTACTGCAGGGTGCTCAAGAATTCAGAGGGCTGGGGAGGAAAAGTAAAGGATTAGACCATTTTAGAGACAGATAAAAAGAAACAGGCCAAATCTGGAGCCTCCTGCTCCAACCAATTAAATAACCTCAGCATCCTCTCACCTTCCTGGCACCCCAGAGTACCTTTGGCTATGCACAGCCTGCACATGTCAGGCCCACAGAGTGATCTCCGCACCAGGACCGTCATCACCAGAAGTCATGCTTCCACCGCTTCAGCTGAAGGAGACATTAGCGGATGGCGATAGTAGGCTCTTATCCTCCACACGGACCAGCCACTGGGCGGAGACGTGCACATCGAGCTGGCACATTATAATCACAATCTCAGCTGGGGGCTCTGGGAGCCGTCTTAATACAAACAATACTAAATAACAATGGCTGTGGGAGCCAATGACAACTGTTCCATAAATAACCAGGAGCTACAAACATACACGCTGCCCCCCCCGGCCCCTCTGGACAAAACCAAATGCCTTCCCTTCATTTCTAAAAGCCATGCTCCAAACAAACGGAACAGCCAGGGCAACTTCCCTGCAGCCCAGCGTCCACAACCCCATACCCATGGCCTGGGCATTGCTCGGGCAGAGACATCAGTGAAATAACCAACTCCTGATCAGAGCCAACTAGTTCACTGATCATCTCAGTGTCCCCTGGCAAACGGTTTATGGGTGCTGTATGGCCACACTAAATAACCCTCTTGTTCTCTGTGCACTGAAATGTTACCCCGGGAAGAACAACAATGCAAAGGGTTAAAACACGCCAGCCAAAGTGCTCAAACACAACCGCCCTGGTGGCACATCAATACATGCATATCACAGACACAGAAGTGAGCAATAAAATGTCACCTCATCCGTTCATTTCATACATCACTTGTAGCCACACAGAGTCCTGCAGAAGAGGTGTCAATGACCCGCCCATCACACCACAGCTGTGTTATTTGTCCACGCACAGTCCTTCCTCACTTCACACACCAGTAGTTATAAAGTGAATCCCCAGAAAGGAGAGAGAAGAGGACAGAAGTGCCCGGTCTATACTCTTCCTCCCCTGAGCACTAGCGCATGGGGGCATTGTGTGTGCAGTTTTGCATGTGTCCACGTGCACCCATGTGTATTTTCTCCCCCCAAGCAGTGTCTCAAGGTGCAACTGAATGATTTAAATTACCTATAAATCCAGGGCTTTCTGTAAGCCAATGCTCTAAGTTTGATGCGACCAACCCTTAACGCACACCACTCCAAACAGCAACTTGGCAGACTCTTGCACTCAAGCATGCAAGGGGAAGAATGCCACTGCCATCTCTGCAAGTTTAAATGCTACGTGATTAAATAAATAATATGTTTACAGCCTGAAAGAGGAATGAGGAGAGACAGAGAACTTTTAATGCAGTGACGGCACACAGAATCCATGTATCAGCCTCCAAAGGGGAAGGGGAAAAACGATGTTTTATTAGTCTCTTGTCCCTGGTCACTCGTCACCAGCAAGGGGGACACTTTCTGCACAAGTCCAGCCTGAACGTTTGTCTAGTTGGAGCTTGGTAGCCTATTGCTACTTGTGTTCCCTAAAGGCAAATATTGCTGCTGCTGGACTGACACTATGCACCTCGATCTGATCCTTAAAATACCCCGTTCACGTGACCCACAATGACCATCAAGCCAGGTTTGTTTACGAAGGACAATCTCTCTATTGTCTTCTAGTGGGGAACAGGGCAAGATGAGTTCCCTGCTGGAGAACCCCAACTACTCCCAGCGACATCTTCGCAGGTCTAACCAGGGTGGCACGGTCAGTGGGGATCCAGAGAGTTGCCACCTTCTAAATGTTGTGCTCAGTGTCCGATTCATTCTCTCTCCTCTGTGCTACAGCCCCGAGGAAGCAATGGGATGACTTTTAGCACCCAACAAGGCATGGGCCAACCCTTCTCAAAATCAGCCTCGCTCCCCTTGAGCGTCTGGATGGACACAGCAAAGCACAAGGGAGCTGATCTGCGCTGCAGCAGACAGAGCTCAAGAGCAAGGGGTGACCACGGCAGAGCTGGGAGCCAAAGTAATGCAGCTTATTGAGTAAGCCAGAATAGCTCTGTAAAGAGCCTGCACCAGCCCCTTCTATGGCAAAGGCCAATTCGTTTCATGGGGCTCACAGAGGAACAAAAGTTTGAGGAAAGGAGATCAAGTCCCTGCAAATCAAGTGTGAACAGCCAGGCCAACTTCTACGCAGGCAGCTACATTGGTGGGACAGGCTTTAGGGTGGATGCCAGAATGGCACCAGGTCAGGAATGTACAGAATTAGTGAGGTACCTAAGGTACTTATCTAGCCCCCTTTATCCTAGAATCTGAGCACCTTCCAACCTGTAAAATATTTATCCCCAACACTCCTGGGAGGCAGGGCAGGACTGCTACCCCCATTTTACAGCTGGGGAACTGAGGCATAGAGAGACTAAATGACTTGCCCAAGGACATACAGGAAGTCTGTGGCAGAGCAGGGAGGTGACCCTAGATTCCCCAAGTCCTAGGCCAGTGCCCAGAGCACTGAACCATCCTTCCTAATTCCACATAATTCTCCTCCCCTACACAGAACGATCTTGTGGCAACTGCTTGAGTAGCAGGAAAAATACTGAAAGTTAAGATTTTGACTCACTTTTAACCCTATTTAGCACTAGAACAAACAATAAAACAACGAGGTTCATTACAAATCGAAATTAACTATTATAATTGGCAACTGTTGCCTAGGCCTCAATACCACAGGGGTGGGACGGGAGGTTGACAAGTGCCCAAGACCAGGCTAGCCCTAACTGCAGCAGGGGAACGGCTCCAGAAAACTCATCTACAGATCATTGCTTTGATTTCTCAGACTTTTTTTTTATTTTACATTTCTGTTTATTGCACTGATATTTCATCTTGCCAATTCATCTTGGTTCATCATTACGGTTCCTTCCCAGCTCGCAGAGATGCCTCTGCTTATCATAAAAATCTCTGTTGTGATTTCAGATTAATTAAAAGCTGTAAATTGCAAAGCCAGCCGCTATAACTCACATCCCCACCCTTCTAAAAAAGGGAGTGAAAAGAACTTTAAAGCCTCTTATTTCTGTAGCTCAGCTCCATGCCTAAGCCATTTCATTCAGCCTGCAGCCATGTCACTTTGTGATAACTAACTGGATCACAAACAGGACAATCGCAGCACGCTTGGGTGGGGAAGTGCTCTTCTGGGAGCTCCTGGGGAAAACAGAGATGCTGCAGAAAGTTGTGGTCAGAAATCTTTTTGAGTCAGCACCAACAAGTGCTTCAGCACTTCACACCCTGTCCAGCCGGAGTCTGACAGCCAGGGCCCTTCTATCAGTCAGGGCTTCCGTCCCGCCGGAGAGCACAGCCTTCTTCATTTGAAAAGGAAACCAGGACACAGATGGCCAGTAGAAATTATGCAGAGAAAGGTTACTAGCCAAGACCCAAATCCTTACACCTGTGTGCCGCTTCAGCAGGGCTTCTCCTGAATGTAAAGTTAGCACTGGGTGAGGGGCCCAAGTATGGGGGTACTCGCATCGTAATGTCATCAAAACTTCTGGCTATTGAAACAAAACAGAATACGCCAGGCAAGGGGCACAGTGGCAACGGCTTCCCTCTCCCTGTGGAACAGAACCACCCAGGGCCGGTGCAAGGAAGTTTCACGCCGTAGGCGAAACTTCCACCTTGCGCCACTCCCCACCCAGCTAACCCCACCCCCCATGGCAGCGAACCCCGCCTGCCACCTCCCCCACCCGGGGAGCCCCCTGAAGCAGCTACCCCCCCTCTGCAGCTAACCCCGCCTGGGGAGCCCCGCGGAAGCTAACCCCGCCCCGGCTCACCTCCGCTCCGCCTCCTCCGCTGAGCACGCCGGCGCCGCTCTAATTCTCCTCCCCTCGCAGGCTTACGGCGCCGATTGGAGGAGAATTAGAGCAGAGGCTGTGTGCTCAGCGGAGGAGGCAGAGTGGAGGTGATCTAGGGCGGGGAGCGGTTCCCCTGCGTGCCCCCCCCCCGTTACTGCGGGCGGCCCTCCCAGCACCCCCCCCCGCCCCAGCTCACCTCCACTCCACCTCCTCACCTGAGCGGGCTTTTAGGTGCCCTCAACCACTAGGCGCCCTGGGTGGCCGCCTAGTTTGCCTAGTGGTTGCACCGGCCCTGGAACCACCCCAGGAACAACCCCATCCCATCTAATGAAGCTCTGGTTGGAATAATACTTAGAATGGGACATGTGCCTAGCTGGATTGACCTGTCACCCCAAATAGCGGTATCAGTCTATTAAGAGGGGCCAGACAATTCCCCCATGTCTGGGATACTGCTTTTTGCACCCCTTTTTGCATTCAAGTAACCAAGACCACCATGTACCCAGTGCAGATGCAGGGTGAGGCTCAGGTCTCCAGCTACTTGTACACCAATGCAAGGAAAAACGGGGCGCACTAGCTACACGTACACTGAACCGGTCAGCGCTCGGCCCAACCCACTCAGTTCACAGGACAGCATCACATCAGAAGAGCTGCATTCACCTTTGGAGTCCCCCCTTCCTACACTGCATAGGCACCCTGTCAAGGTACCACGTTTGGTGTTCTGGTCTGTCGCATAGCAACCAAAACCAAATGGAAATATCCTTATTTAGGGCAGGATCACCAGAGTTACTCACAGCTCAGAGTAAGCACACTTGCATAACATGCCTCTGATATCAGAAGCCTGTTTACAAGGACACACTGGCAATGTTGCATTGTAAGTCACCTGGGAAATAACACCAGAGACCCTTTATTCACATCTGCAGCTATGTTGTGGCCCCAAGTTCCTGGGACTCCCTATTTCAAGGCACAGACTGGAGGGAAGCACACAGCTTTCTGGATCATGCTTGCACTGTATGAGCATTCACCCATCCCTCCTTCACCACCCAAAGCCCCAGTCTCAGTGGGGTACTTAGGATGGATTCTCAAGGGCACCCCCAGGTTCAGCTGGGCCAATTTAAGCTGTGGTCTGGACTCTGGAGATGCTTTCTCAGCTGGTTACAACTGCAGCCCAGTCTGTCCTGGGGAGTTTTACAGTATAACTGTGTCTGTTGGGAGTGTGGGTTTTTTACCCGAATAGTTTTACCAGTAATAGCCCTAGTGCGAAGCAGTTGTGCCAGTGTAAAAGTGACACACACCAATATAATTATTCCTCTTCCCGTATAGGAATAGCTATATATAGCCCCGGACACTGGCATAATCGTGTCCACGCGAGGGGGGTGCACTATCCTGGCCTCCATGTCAGCGACTGTGCTACCAGCTCATCTTGCTGAGAGCTGCCCTTTCCATACAGCAGTAGCTGGCTCCGGTTTTCCTTGTACTATCTCCGTTCTCCTCTCCCCTTTTGCTTTGTGCATGGATTCAATGAGATGGGGAAGTGTTGCTCAATTCTTTTGCTCCTGTTTTCTGCAGCCTGCAATGCATTTCTTGGTCAGAGGTTGGGAGTTTAAACATTCAATAGCAGGGAACATGACAGTGAACTGACAGACCTGAATTTTTTGCTCCTGGTAGCACTCAGCTAAAACACATGCATAGAAGTCAGTCAGCGTCACAAAGGTGCTTATTTGCCAACCCAGCACCTATCACTCAGGCCTGGGAGTCAATCTAAAATCAAATTCACTCCTGCTGATTGCAAGGTTGGGGACCAGCCATTTGCTTCAGATCATCATAAAATTGCTTGCATTAGCCTCTTGCTGTCCAGCATGAGCCTGCCCATGAACCACTCGCACCAGGATACACTGGTTTCCCCACCAGACACCGAAGGGGTGAGATATTCCTGTATCGTCCAGTAATGACCAGAACCTAGTGTGTGTGTGGAGAAGGGGAATGCTGGGATGTGTCCCTTCTGCAGCAAGGCAGAGAGAACGCTGTGCAGACATCCTCTAGCTACCTCTCTTCATTGGGAAAATGGATAATTTTTATTCCTACCCTCTGTTTCCAATCTTTTACCCAGTTACTGATCCATGGGAGGTCCTTCCCTCTTATCCCATGACTGTTTACTTTCCTTAAGAGTTTTCAGCGAGGGACTTTGTCAAAGGCTTTCTGAAAGTCCAAGTACACTGCATCAACTGGATCGCCCTTGTTCACGTTTGCTGACCCCCTCAATGCTAAGAGATTGGGGAGGCATGATTTCCCTTGACAAAAGCCATCTTAACTCTTCCCCCAACATATCATGTTCATCTAGTTGTCTGATAAGTCTGTTCTTTACTATAGTTTCATTCAATTTATGTGGTACTGAAGTTAGGCTTACAGGCCTGTAATTGCTAGGATCACCTCTGGAGCCTTTTTTAAAATTGGCATTATGTTAGCTCTCCTCCAGTCATCTGGTACAGAGACTGATTTAAGCAACAGGTTACATACCACAGTTGTTAATTCTGCAATTTCATATTTGAGTTCCTTCAGAACTCGGGTGAGATACTTCAGTTTAATTTATCTATTTGTTCCAAAACCTTCTCTACTGGCACCTCATTCTGGGACAATTCCTCAGATTTGTCACCTAAAAGGAATGGCTCAGGTGTGGGAATCTCCCTCACCTCCTCTGCAGTGAAGGCTGATGCAGGGAAGCTAAATGAATTATTTTCATCAGCCTTATCTTCCCATAGTGCTCCTTTAGCACCGTTGGCCCCACTGACTGTTTGGCAGTCTTCCTGCATCTGATGTATTTTTTTTTTTAAAATTGCTGTTGGTCTGTCTTTTGCTAGTTACTCTTCTAATTCTTTTTTGGCCTGCCTAATTATACTTTTATACTTGACGTGCCAGAGTTAATGCTCCTTTTTATTTTTCACATACGATTTGATTGCCAGGTTTTAAAAAGATGTGGTTTTGGCTCCAACAGCCTCTTTTGCTCTGTTGTTTAGCCAGAGTGGCATTTTTTGGTCCTCTTGCGGTTTTGTTTTTTCCCCCCCTTCAATGAAATGCACCTCGAGGAAGAGTTTATATTGCCTTCAGCCCACCATGTAACTGACTTGGGGTCATCAAAAAGTAAAGCAGCAATTGCCCCCATGCAAATCCATGCCCTACAAATATCAGGGGAAAAGCAAATGCACTGAGCATAGATACTCAGTGCCACTGCCCGGAGCTGGTCACCACAATCTCTCCCAGTGTCCCCTTTTCTGGACAAGCTCATGCCCACGTTTCATTTAGTGGAAGGGAGAAAGAGAAAGAAAAGGTGGGATTGTGTGGTTAAGGCTGGGAGCACGGGGACAGGGATTCTGCTCTCAACTCTATTATGTGACCTTGGGCAAGTCACCAAATCTCTGCCCGTTTCCCCATCTGGAAAATGGGGTCAAAGCTCCTGCCTGGCATGGCTGATAAGAGGGATAACGTAGTGTAAGTTACTAGCAGGTGCTTTAGAAGAGTGAGGTATCTGCAGAATACTCAAACCAAAAATAAAAAGTGAAGCAAGGGCACAAACTCCAATGCCCGAGACATTCCCTGTTTGGAGATGCAGAAAGTTATGGTAACTGTGGACAAAAGGGGGGTTTAATTTTTAATGGTCATCACTGAAGATGTCTAGAAGCCCTTGAAACGTCCAGTGACTCTGAGTCACAGGTGGTTCAATCCCTGCACACCTGTAAGATAAACCTGAGAAAGGAAGAATAAGCTTCACCCCTCCCGTGACACTCCCTACTGCCAGGAACAGTTCCCTTCCTGAGACCGTGAAATAAAACAATCCCCCTCCTTCAGCGCAGAAAAGCTGCGCCCATCCTCCTCTGCCAGTTGGCTGTGAGGATTAAGATTCATTTCAAATGAAGTTTTCATGATTTTCTGCTCTCCTCCTCCATTCCCAAACTCATTTCCATTACAAAAAAAATTAAACAAAAGCCGCTTTTTGAATCTCCCCTCATTACTCCCATTACATTTGTTAACATCATTATCTTCAGCCGAAGATGGCAACTATTATCAAATGTTGCAGAGCTTTTGTAGACCTCTTGCTATATTACTCGGGAAAATTGCTTTAATGCATATGCTTTTAGTGGTTTAAAAAAAAAAATCCCAGCCATGGCATTAGAAGCCATAAAAGGCTGCACATTTTTATCTCCCTGAGAATACATGTATTTCCCCTTTACATTGAAATATAAAGATATTTGCTATAAGGGCTCAAAAGCTTCTGGGGGAACATTCAGGACTGGATGATTCCTGCTAGCTGACCCCCCACTTCACTAGTAGCCACTCTCTACAATTCCTCTCATCTCCAAACCCCCTTCTTTTTGGTAGACGTATTGAAGTAATAGGCTGGATTCAAAGGAAGAAATCTCTATTCTTTTGGGGGGGACGGGGGTGTGCTTTTCCTCCAGATTTCAGCAAAATAGATTTTGTTCTCACTGATTTAAACTGGAAAGCAGATAAACTGCTAATAGCTCCTGCCCTAGCTACTGAATTTCGACATTTAGGAGGAAAAAAGCCAGTCTCTCTGAAGGCAATGGTGCAGGGCGAGGGAGGTGGGGGAAGGACTATGGAGCCAGCCTGAAAAGCCATGGGTTACTCTGAACAATACCAGGGGGGCAGGGTTGGTTAAGGAGGGTTTACTGGGGACCGGTTGTCTTTAGAGAGAAAAGCAGTGAGCATCGCTGGGACGGGGGATTTTCACCTGCTTTTCAACTTTTTTAAAAACAGGGATGGACAAGTATTAAAAACGTACAATTCCAAACTCTTCCTACTGCCCTTATCGGAGGGCAAGCTCCCTCGGGGCTCCATTTAAAGCCCTAGAAATTAGGAACAGGCTATTCTACCTGGTTCTGTTTCACCCGCACAGAGGAGGCTGGAATTTTCAAAGGTGCTCAGGCACTCTACGCCCATCAACAGTCACTGGGACTTGTGCTCCTAAGTCACTTGGGTGCTTCTGCGCACCTCACTTCCTTCGTTCCTTTTGCAAATCCCAGCTGGGTTTTCCAGCCTGGCTTGCTCTTTCAGATTAAGGAATAGAACACAGCACACGCAGCTCTGGACTCAGAGACACCGCGAGGGTAGAACACATGCGGCGCTCCCCCCAACACTCCCCACTCCCCTCTCAGCTGCAGGTGCGGGGACTCGCCTGCCTTTAAAATGTGCCAGTGCCCAGAGCACCGGGCACAGCCTCCTACAGACAACATCATGCTCACACTGTCCCTTGATCCAGGCAGGATTATTCCCAGCCGCCTTTTCTCCTCCTATGCTCTGTCCAGGCTAGTTTTAAAGCGTCCCCAGCTATGGGACGTGCCCCCAGTCCTGGGGAAGACTATGGCCTAGGTAACCGCTCATGCCATTATGATTTCCCTCCCCCGATAGCCTATGTTTCCTGTTACTCCTTTTCATCCTGCTCCATCTCACTGTTGCTCTCGCATTCCACATTTTGTGTTCAATGCCACTGCAGCCAGAGCTCGGGAACCCTGCTGCCGGGAAACAAGCGTGGGCTAGCAGACAAGACATCAGAGTAAGAACCAAGAGAGACAGGTTCTACTCCCAGCTCTGCCACTGACCTGCTGTGTCCCCTTGGCCAAATCCTTTAAGTGCCCCTATTTCCTCTCCCCATCAACCCCCGTTTTGTCTTGTCTGCTTAGATTTTAAGCTCTCCTCTACACTGGAGCTGGAGATGTAATTTCCAGCTCAGGCACACATACCCGCACTGGCTCTGGTCAAGCTAAAAAGTGACGAGTCGCCATGGCAGTGCAATCCATCCCGAGCGTTCGCCTCAAGTCTCCGACGGGATCATACTTGGGTGGCTCGTCCCTCCCACGGCTTGAGCCATCGCAGCTTCACTCTGGTTTTAGCTCTCGAGCTCGATCAGAGCTAGCGCCAGTATGTCTACCTGAGCTGGCGTAGACCTGGCCTAAGATGCGTAGCCTAGTGAGGCCCCAGAGCTTGGTTGTAGCCTCTCAACACATGATTTGCCAAAGAAGAGCCCAACATGTTTTCAGGGAGTAAGCAAAGGGGATTACTCGAGAAAGCTTGGCCCCCAAGCGGCTCAGCCATACAGTTCAGGAAGGTCCATTATCTTTACAGGTGTCTCTCAAGTCTTGGTTAACAATGCTATGGGTCTAATCGCAGCGCACACACCTGCTGGTCTCAATGCAGCTTGCTTTCAACTGGCAACCCACAAAGATAACCTTCAATGCACTGATAACGTCCTTCCTCAGCCCAGCCATCGGGAGGGAGACTAAAATAGAGAGCAGGATAGAGATCTGTGGAAGCTCGCCAGGGTTAGGAGATGAAAGACTCAGTATTGCAGACGGGAAGCAGGGGACAGCGGTGGGGGGGAGGGGGGGCTTCTAACTTTGTTCTAAAAATGAATCGCGTCTCTCTGTGATCACCAGTAAAACACAGGCCTCTAAACGCAGTTGCCTGGGAGCACAAAGGAAGCTGAAATCGACACCGCGAAGGTGGCAAATAGGAAGGCACAGTGTGAACCACTGGGATAGGGAGGTACCTCTCTGCCGCATGGGGGCAGGGCCAGAGCAACACGCTACAATTAATCAGTGACAAAGCTTTAGGGAGCCTGCTCGTGGCCACAGCACTAGATTGGTGCACACAGCCCCGCAGGCAGCGCCAGGGATCTGCACCGGGGCACACGCGCGTGAATTCGTGTCTGCAGAGCACTTTGAGAGCCCTGGGAAGAGGGCTAGCACAAGGCAGGGGACTCAGAGTGGTCTTCCAATCTGGTTATGTGGGATGCATCGCTCCACTCCTCTCAGTCATCGCTGGCCTGGAAATGCTCACATTTGTGGGTGAAGGGTTTGTTTTAAAACAGATGCAACAAGCGGAGGATGAAATCCCTACACCCCAGCCCCTTGGATCAGAGAGCGCCCATCTGTCACTCGCTGGACTCACGCACCACCAACCACACCGGGGGAAGTCAGGAAGAGAGATGTCACTTTAGTACAAGAGAAGGGGGGGGGGAGCTTATACGGGTGGCTGCAGCATCCTCAGAAGGGGAGGAGAATCAGGCCTACTCCCAACTACAAGCGTGTTTTGAAGCTGGTGCAAACCCATGTGGATGCTCCTAAATCAGCACAAGCCAGGATTACATCGATTTACAAGTGTCCACACAGGGATTCGCACCCATTTAATCAAATCTCACTAAAATCCTTGTTGAAATAAACTGGTGCAGCCCATTACATAGATGGGGTCTTAACCTTCCCTGCCAAGGGCACGACTGACTCCAGGCAAGTTCACAAGAAGCTGGAAGTGGCTCTTTGTTTGGAAGTGGCATTCAGCAATTTGTTTTCCTTTGCCTCTAAAAGCCAAACCCAGAACTGGTCTGAATCAACCTGGAACCAACACTGGAATTCCAGTTTCAGGAACCCAGATGAACTGGCCTTTGCCTTATGCTGCACCAAACACGTCTGTTTGACCAAGGTGAGCGAGAGAGAAACATGAAAATGTTTGGCTCCAGGAGGAAAGCGCCACCCCTACCCCAAAGCCCTGGGTTCCTGCAGACGGTGAGAGCTGATTTATAGCCACTGTAAAAGGTGGTCAGGGCTTGACTGGGTTTAACAGATCAATTAATTAAACTAAAACAAAAACAAACACAACGAATATAAAAATTTACCATCTGTCACCTGTTCAGATGTGCCCCATGCGGAGCTGTGACCGCTCCAGCTCAGCTCATTGACCTCGCATCCCAACAAGGCTCAAACGGCTACTCAACACCTTCCTTCGGGGAGTGGCAGATCCTCAAACCACCCCAGAGCAGGAGGGACAAACAGTGGGGGAAGCACTAGGACCACCAGCACACCGAGTGCCCAGCATCCCTTGGACATCGGCAGGAAATGTGACGGCTGGAGAACGTCCCACCTGGAGGAACTGTTGCTAAGAATAGTGGCCCCATCTGCTCTGCATGCGAGTTAAGGAACCCATGGGCCCCCCAACCCCATCAGCACCATCCCCACCACTTGAACCAGAGTTTGCATCTGCAAGAGAGAGAGACGCGCACGCAACGTAGAATCGCTGTGTACCTCTGGGGAGATAGAGCCAGTTCATTACAGAATAATGAAGCCCCAGTGGATTTCACAACCTGCGTTAGAGTGAACTGGATTGGTCCGTTTATGTGAGGACAATCCTAGCGGTAGCATAAATAATAATAATAGCAAACTTACAAGACAGACAACATGGAGGTGCTAACCTCTGCCAGAAATGAATCAATTAAAAACACGGCTCTCCTAAAACATAGGCCAAGCAAGGCTCTGCAACAGCACATCAAGAGACACCGAAGTGACCTGCTTGAACCATGCCTAGGATATAAATTCATGATTGGTCACACAGCCCAGGAGACATAGCAAATAGATTTAAATTGCTTTATTTTCCATCAGGCTTTTGGTGTTGATTTATGCTGCCCAAACAATTAGGGCTTTATCTCCATCACACAGCAGCATTAGCTGTAATTCATCATGTTTCACTGTTGTTTCATAAATATTATATATATTTTATTGAAAGGGGAAAATCCAGCCATTCACATCTCGGAGGAAATCAGCCCAATGAGACACTCCCTCACCAGGATGATGAAGGCAGAGGCATTTAGTTAAATCTGCTACTGATGACAACAAATCATCTCCAGAGTGGTCTCTGGCACTGGGTAGCTGTTGCCATATCACTGTCATTAGGGAAAAAGGTGCCTTTTTGGCAGCTGGTGGGGAGAAAAATCAGCCAGATCTATCTAGATAAAGAGTGCAGAGCTTGGTAGGAGAGAAAAGAGCCAAGAACCACATAGCACATGCATCTGGAAGGACTGAGCCAAGTCCAATGAAATCCATCTAATGGGCCCTCTGCAAACAGAACTGAGATTGCCACCTGTAAAGGGGTTTAATACAACTTTAATTCCTTGGGTGCAAAGCCGCTTCCCTGCACTGATTCCCTGTGCACCCATGGCCAGGACACTTTCCCCCCTTTGACACTGTTTGCCCCCAGTAAACAAAGACGATCCCCCCTTGCAAGAGAACTACGAGGTTTAAAACCTTTACAAGCGGCTTTGAGTGCCCCAGAGGAAAAGCACTGTAGTTCTGCTAGGCCCCTACACAGGGCCGGCTCCAGGCACCAGCTAAGGAAGCAGGTGCTTGGGGCGGCCAATACAAAGGGGCGGCACTCCATCCGCTATTGGGGCGGCACGGGCGGGTCTTCGGCGGGAATTCGGCGGTGAGTCCCTCAGTCCCTCTCTTCCTCTTTGAGCTGCCGCCGAAGAGGAAGAGAGGGAGTGAAGGGCCCCACCACCGAACTGCCGCTGAAGGGTGGAGCGGCGCGTTTGAGCTGCCGCCGAACAGCTTTTTTGGGGACGGGAGGGGAAGTGAGCTCCGCCTTTTGCCTGGTGTTCCCAGAGCCAGGCTGGAGGGGCTCCCATGCTTCGTCCCCAGTCATGAGAAAAATTGCTGACCAGTGAGAACAGCAAGATGCCTCTAGGTCTAAACTCTCTGGAAGGTGAGCACAAGCTTCCACTGCCGAATTCCCACTATGCCCTCCACACCCTAAGGAGCCAAATGAAGGTATGTGAGAGACTCAAGCCGAGTTGGAGTTAAAAGGACCGTTGCCCATTCTGTATTTAAACAGGCACTTCACCCCCATTTCTAACTCATTTGATGCTAAGAGGAGTTCTTTGGGTGGCTGCCAGACTGACATGAAGATGTCACCAATGAGTTTCACAAGCTTCTTCTAGTGTAACACCAAGACTATTTACCCTCCCACCCCTTTAACATGGGAACCAGGGCTCCTAGCAAGTGGTTCACACCCACACAGCAGGAATGACATCACGGTTACTGACGTCATCAGAGGAACTCATCAAAGGAAGAAGAGTCTACTCCAACCCCTGCCTGAGCAGGGTGAAATCCCCACGTGTCCAGCATAACAGATTTAAAAAAATTTATTAAAGTGAATGTTTAAAATTAAATAGACAAGTTAAGAGGGAAGGTACAGTATGTCTGGGGTCAGGCTTGGGTTATGAGGGATTACAGGTGTCGGTTACAAGGATGAAGAGATACATACATATCACATAACCAGCATAGACCCAGATTGGGGTGCGGGAGTTTTTAGAGCATCAGTGGATAAGTGGGCTCAGGTACGCCAGCCATGGAATGTATTAGGAGTCCAAGTCAGTATCAGTGTCGCAAATAAGTACAGGGTGGGGTGCGTCCCGGAAGGAAGTGGGTTATTTCCCTGCTCGGAGTGCAACTGGTCTGAGCCAAAAAGACCAAGATGCAATGGTATTGTATCTCCACATCGAATCGCTAGATACTGTGGGACACATTATGCTGGAATTCCACTGGGGACGATCACAGCGAGTATTATGAAATTAATTGCTGACACCTGTGAGTGACTATGCAGGATACATGTACTATATGCCATATCCATAGCTCTTGTTTAAACAATGGGCCGTGCCGGGATGTCTGATTATACCCTAGTAACGCTTGAGTAATGCTACCCGTCTATGGAATCAGGCCAAAAGCCAGAGCGACTTTACCTGAAAAAGTCAGTATTAATCTCCCCGCAGTGAGCTGCTCGGAGGGTTGTTTTGCTATTACATAAAGGAAACGATGCAGGTGAATGAGGAACAACAGAGACACGGGCACAATGCCATACAGAGACAATCCAAGAGCAGCTCCCGCACTGGTGAACAGTATTTCTTTTGCCTCTCTAAACTTGTATGCATGGAAATAGTGTTCCCTGTAGCAACTGAAGCACCATTTCAGAAAGTATCAGGGGGTAGCAGTGTTAGTCTGTATCCACAAAAACGAGGAGTCTGGTGGCACCTTAAAGACTAACAGATTTATTTGGGGATAAGCTTTCGTGGGTTAAAAAAAAAAAAAAAACAACCACTTCTTCAGATGCATTTGAGAAAGCGCCTCGAGAAACGGAGCAGAAAACTATCCAAGTTCTAAAACATTAGCAGCAAGATGGCTGCTCTCAGTTCTACTGCACTTCTCTAGCACCTTACATCCAAGGATTTCACATAGCACAGCCCTCAGGAAGAAGGTCAGTATCTCCCACTTTACACTGGGAAGAACTGAGGTACAGGTCTGGAGAGGGTAAGTGACTCACCCAAAGTCATGCAGTGAATTAGCCGGGGGGGGGGAGGGAAATCAGAAATACAGTCCTGAAGTCGTGACCCCAAGGTCTCTGTTCCAAGCACTAGCCAATACTCTTCCCTTTACACAGGAGGCTTTTCTGACCTAATTCACAGAGGTTTCATGGCCGAAATGTAGGGCACAATAAAAATGCTACCAAATAATAATAATGAGGCTCAAAAACTCCAACAGAGCTGCACCAAGTGCTTCTTTTCAAACCTTTTGTTCTTTACAATACCGTGACACTGACTAAACTTTCCTGGCGTGGTATTTATTTCACTTGCCTTGAAACGGGAAGGGCAGGCACTTTGCTAAATGCATTGAAAAGTTGTCTAGGTGCATTGAAGCTTGTCTAAGTCATTCTCTATCCTCTGTAGAAATGCTCTTCTCTAAAACTTCCTCCACAGGCTGTAGTGAGCAGCACATGCCGCTGTGGTTCCATGCCGCAGCAAGACAGCAAAGGGACTATTTTCCCTCCCCCGTGGCAGGGGGAAGCACACCACATCTCAGACCCCAGTGTAGGATCAGGGCACGAGAGCCCTTTGGCCCTTGCGACCGGAGGCCATCAGATCCAGCACCTGATGCCTGCCAACACACCTTGCTCTCCCTATGAGAGCCAGGAAGAGACTTAGCCACACAATCCCCATTACAACTCTGGCCAGTCAGCGGCACTTTCCTTAACAAGAGAATTCATGTAAAGGCCTCTGCCCATGTGCACTCTGATTCTCAGCACCGTCACACCGCATCTGTTCCTCTCACCACTCCATTTTCTATTGCAATTTACCTTACAAAGGGCGCTGGGAGTTTGTTCTTTTAAAC
Organism: Malaclemys terrapin pileata; assembly: GCF_027887155.1. NCBI lineage: Eukaryota > Metazoa > Chordata > Testudines > Emydidae > Malaclemys > Malaclemys terrapin. The sequence goes on from NC_071519.1 coordinate 33,832,296, forward strand.
AGGTTCCTTTTCCTTTTTATCAGGGATTCAGTCAGTGCCTTCAGGGCCTTCCTGGGTGGGTTTGCTCTACAGACCTCCAAACAAAGTCCTTGAAAAGCTTCTTCTCACAGGAGGCCACATTAACATGCGCTCCCTGGGGTGTGGGCGAGCCAGCCCAAGGAAAAGCCAGAGCTCTCTCTGGGCCACCCTGCCAGGAGACAGGTTACTGCCAAACATCCTCACCCTGATCCACAGGATGGGGAGAAGATTTTACCCAAACCTCAGGCTCCAGGACATCTACCACAAATACTGCCCAGCTCCACTGGTTCCTCTAGGATCCCGCCGCTTTCAGGGGCATTTCCCCAGCACAGAGAGGACTAACCAGCACAAAGGCACTTAGTGCAGCATAAGCGTCTCCACATGGGGAGCTAGCATGGAATAACTGCGCTGCTTTAAATGAACATCCTAGTGATTTTGCACCAGCCCTCCCGGCAACACAGCACTGTCTTCGCCAGTTCGGGGGATTTCCTGGGCAATGTAGTTCTTCCGACACGAGTCTCCAGTGCAGACCAAGCCTAAGGGTTCACCCGGGGAACTATTCTGCAATAGCAATTCTAGACTCTTTCCACATAGAAAGATTGCACATCCTTCAACCCCAACTTGGCCCTTCTCTCTGCTACCTCGGACCAGAGTCTGGGGCAGGCAACTTCTGCAGAAGTGACTCCACAGGGAGATTTGGGCTGACAAGGGAGAAGCCAGGAACTCAGTATTAATAGCAGTAACCACATTCAAGTTTGGCTCCTTTATTTTCTTGCTAGAGCCCCTTTTATCCATCTTCACCCAGAGCAAGTCGAGTACTGGGAACGTCTCCGGCAAGAGAAGTCTCCTGTACTGCAAGCCTGATTTGCATGACTGAGCCCAGCACGCGCAAACCCAGTTCTCTTTAAAAATGGGATGGAGGAAATCCAGGAGCACCGAGAGATGGGGAAGGATACACAGGGGACGTGGGGGGAGGGGAGATCAGGTGAATCAGTGTGTTACATGTTGGAAATAACAGGTGCAGCTCAGAGATGATTTATTGTTTCTGAGCTGCTTTCAGAGGAAAGCAACAGCGCAGACAACCGAGGCTCCAGAACGGAATATTAAACACTGCAGAAATAAAAGGTATTGCTCAAGAGACAACGTAACAAGGCTGAAACCCAGCATGGTGCAGCCTTCAAATGGAATGGAGATGAGATTCAAATGAATTGCTCTCTCTTAAGGGAATTTCTGGCTATTTAAAAACGCAGTGCAAAAGAGATCCTTCCTGGCCTCGCCCGGCGTGAGCGCATCATGCTGCCAAGACTGGGAGCCCACTGCAGGGCACACGCAGAGAGAGATCCAGTCCTTCCCTCCCCGGGGCAGCAGCTGCCACTCAGCTCCATGTGGACACAAATCCTGTTCCAGCTCTGCTCTTTATCCCAAATGAACTAGCGGAGTGAGGGAGCCCCCGTCTGACACCAGAGCAGACTACAGGAGCTCACCGGTAAATCTCAGACAGGCATTCTGCACCCCTTTGAATTAGATTCTGCTACTAGAGTGCTAGCCAGAAATTATCTTACTTTCCCCTCTCTCTACATTTCCTCCTTTGTTTTAATGGAGCAAGTTTCAGATGAGAAGTGGAACATAAGACTGCTGGATAGCAAGGAGGGCAACTTTGCCCTGGGTCATGCTCACATTCCTCTCCTCCCCCCAGCCAATATTCTTCAGTATGCACAGCTGATCCACACCCATGTGACTCTCCAACCCCCTTCCCTTGGTTCTTCCCTCTCCCCTCCTTGCTGCTGCTCTGCAAACCTTGGTGAAGCTGCAAAGACATTTACTGGCTCTAAGGCATCTAGGTCTAGCAGTGTGTCCCGTACACACCAATTCGTTTCGCGATGGCCATGACTTAAAGGCCATTTGTGCCCCCGGAAGTCTTTATCAGAGGAAGATGCTGGAGATGGACCATGCCCCATAGCCCAGTGTTTCCAGGTTGGGAGGTAGGAACACGGTGAGAGGGTTTGGGGAGAAGGAAAACTCTCAAATATGGAAAAAGCTACTTGAAAAAATATCAGGACCGAGCTTTGAGCACAGATATTTCTGATCAAACTGTGCCATTAGAAATAGCAGTATGGCCAGCGCACATGATTTCATTGCGAGTCACATGATAGTTGGTGTTCTTCTTAAAGCCCCAGCTCCTAGGGTGACGTGACTGCCTGGGGAACCTCAGACTTTCATTAAAAAAGTCTAGTGCTGGTTGGGATGAAAAGCTTGAACATGTGACGCCAGGCTCAGGACCCAGAAGGCAAAGAACAAGAGCTCGCATTCACTTGTTTAATTCATGATTTTTCAGGCCAATTCGCGATTTTTTTTTTAGCACCTGGGGTTGGCGCCACAAATTTGCACTCCTGACCCTCCACTGGTTCCCAATGAGCAAATCATCCCCTTGCCTCTGGAGATGGAGCTGCCAGTAGTTCTGGGTTCGGGAAACCTTTGAGCATGTTCTAGGAACATTTGGAGACAACTACACCTGGCTCTTACCCCTCTCACCCAACCCCCGAACACTTTTCATTCTCCAACACAACCAGCTTGGGTGAAACCACCATCTAGCAGCATTACAGGCGTTCCCCCACCCTGCTCGCTGTTCTCAATGCAGAGTTGGCTGGTCAGATTGTTTGACTCTTTAATGACTAAGATCCAATATTCTGCCCAGTCTGCTTCATCCCAATCAATATATTAAACAAGAAGTGGTGGGAGGGGAGCAAGGGAAGAGTACTGCTAGAGTTGTGCAAAGTGGTTCTGCAACGCCCTGGTTTCGCATTAACAAGGACTCAGATATTACCAAGAACGTTTCATCAGCCAAGGTTTGGTTCACATGCCTTGGGAACAGAGCACTGAGTCTAGGGCACATACCCAGCAGAACCCATCTGCCAAACAAGTTCTTCAGTGTCTAAGTTCTGTGCACCAAGCTCTAATTTTTTAGACTGGCTACACATTGGCAATAAACATCCCATAGACACATGTGCCTGCGGTGGAGACCAGAGCTGGTCGATTTTTTTTTTTTTTAAATTATGAAGTATTTTCATTGAAAAATGTTTTTTGTAGAAAAATGAAATAATTTTACAAAGAAAGTTTTCACCAAACTTATATTCAAGTTTTCTTAGGAAAACGAAAAAGTGTTTCAGGGTTTTTCCTTAACAAAAACCCAACATTTTTGGTAGGGAAAAATCTCTTTTCCCAACCAGCTCTAATGGAGATGACATGCCACCATGAGGACGTAAATGACAGATAGTGAAAACTTGAGCCTTTTATCCAATGCCTTTTGAGCTTTCGTAGTTTGCCTGGAAGGAACCTGCATCTAAAAAAAAAAAAAAAAAAAAAAAAAAAAAACCCACTTGGTTTTGCAAAGCCAAGGCAAGTTCTTCTGCCCAGCTCCAACTCAAACTAAACCAAGCTGAGGGGAGCTCTGTCTGGCAGAATGTTTTTTATGGTCCATGTTTTGTTTGAGCCACTCTCCCACTGCACTCCTGAGCTCATACATGTTTTCATAGAATTATTTGGGCCATGTAAGTAAATAATCTCTCCATAAACAAGCCCAAGATGAGGAAGGGAAAAATAGACCCCTTCTTAAAGGAAATAAAATATTGAAATAAGGGAATGTGTGTAACAAACAAAGACTGGGGGAAGTCGGGGGGGGGGTCTCATGCCAACTCTCATGCTTTTATGATGTTTTTTCTCCAAGTCTCAGCTCCTGGAGTAACATGAATATAGGAAAATGTCAGCTTTGACTTAAAAATAAAAGTAAGTTTCCAGCCCTCCTGGTTGAAGAGAGCTTGACAAAAATAAACACCAGAAGTAGGGTGACCAGACTGCAAATGTGAAAAAAACAGGACAGGAGGTGGGAGATAATAGGAGACTATATAAGAAAATGATCCAAAAATCAGAACCATCCCTGTAAAATCAGGGCATCTGATCACCCTAACCAGAAGGCTTCAGACACCAGAAGGCAAAAGAAAATTAACCAAACTTTTGGGGGTTTTTGTTTTGTTTTCTTTACAAATCTTGGGATTTTGGGGACATGACTCATGATTTTTGGACACTTTGGCAACATTGCCCTTTGTGAAAAATGTGTCACACTTTATAGTAAGGTTTCCATTATATAAGGCTGCTAATAGATGTTTTAATAAATGGTTGAATCAATTGTTAAGAGTCCAACAGGCCAAAAAACTGTTTGCAACAGGGGTTTATAACCACCGTTAACACGCACCACTCATTTATAAACACTTCTAACAGGCAACATTGTCATGCACATAGTCACCTAAGTGTCATTGACTTTCAATGAGATTTAGGGTCATAAGTGCCTAAGTCATTTGTGAAAATGGGACCTGGACTCCCAAGTCACTTAGGAACCTTTGACGATTTTACCCAACATTTGTAAATCATTCCTTAGCCCTTTATAAATGAAACCCAACTATCAAGTGTGACCACAATCAGACTGTAAAGAATCAGTATCAATCTAGCATCTAGAAGTCAGAGACTCCAGTTCAGCAGGGAGCACCAGTGGGGCAGGGGTCTGTAGGATCGAAGCCAACCAAAACTAATCATTAGTGCTGGAATTAGGGGTGCTGCTGCACCCCCTGGCTTGAAGTGGTTTCCATCATATACAGGGTTTACAGTTTAGTTCAATGGCTCTCAGCACCCCCACTACACACATTGTTTCAGCCCCCTGCAACTAATACAGCAGAATAGGGCACAAAACCAACGCCCTCATATGCAAAAGGTGCAGAGTCCCCACTGAATGCAGGGCACGTTAGAGTGAAAGGAGGGGAAAGACAGAAGCACGTGAACACTGGAAGCTCTTTGGGGCAGGGCCTTTCACATATCATGTGCCTGTACAGCAACCAACACAATAGGGCCCAATCTTGCTGTGGGTTCTTTGTGCCATATCACAATACAAGTGTTACATGATAATCGGGGAGCCCATTTCTAGCATGACAGCTTTGAGGCTTCATTCCTTACAAAATGGAACTCTGAAAAGGCTGGTATATTTGTAGAACTCACACATGACTAAATCAAGAGGAACAATAAGATCTTTTTCCAGATTCGGCAAACATCAGTATAATAAAAAAAAATTAATTATATGCTTGAAAACATGCACCAGAGCAATGCCCTGTATTTTCTCCTAATTGTTCTCTAAGCCTTACAGAGCCACATTTAAATAAAAATGAAGCAGTTATTTAGACTGCAATTAAAGACGGAGCAATTTATTTTTAAAAATAGGAATATCGTCAGCTGGTGCCAAGAAGAAGAAAAAGCCAAGGGGTATAAAGACTGCACTCGCGGCAAGCAAGATGGATATGAAGGAACGCCACAAAGAACAGAAGCCTAAGACCTCTCGCAAAGTCAATCACAGACCTGCCCCACTACTCCTTAGCTGCTTTTAAATCCAGGGCGCTGAACTTTAAACACACTCCTGGAGCATATTGCCAAGAGTCCATGCACACTTCTGTACACTTTGGGAGTGGCCATGAAATTGAACGTGCACGCTTTGGAAAGCACAGCCCTGCATAGTCTAGATTTGATCGCACCCTGCACACTTCCCCGATGATTTACTGAATAAAAGCGACCACCACAAGGGCACGGCCCTGCGGCTCAGTATCGTGCTGGTGAAAAGTGCTGGGCTGGCAGCTCTGGAGATTGATGCACAATTTCTCGCCAACGCAGGCAGTGGCAATAGAAGCTCCCTCTTATAGCACCAGCCTGGGCTGGAAGGACTGGCTCTAACCGGGTGAAGGGCAGTTCAGCCCTTGGCTTCACTGCTGGAGGCTGCCAGACAGGGGGGAATAGGACCATGATGAGAGACTGAATTTTGCATCGGGACACACCCACCAGAACACACCCACCAGCCATCAAAAAGGAACAGCTCTTGGTCTCTAGCACTGGATTTGAGCCGACTGTTTCCAATCCCCAGAGATGTGTATAGAGAGAAGAGAGTTTGGTTCTTGGACTATGTGTGGTTTAATCCTTTCCTTTCTGACCTCAGCTCAGCTGGTTCACGTCACTTCCTAACTGAGCGAAGCCCACAAGGTCTCCGTTTCTCAGCTTATATTTGGTAGCATTATGAATACAGCTCAACAGACAATTGAGTAGTGAGGATGCATCTCCCTCCCCTCCATGTATCTAATGCCACGTCCACAGGTCCCCTTGCCAGGACAGTGTAAGAAGTCCAATCCAACTAAGCAATCCAACTCTACTGGGCTTCCTTCACCGAAGGACAAAACAGAGAGAAGAACATCCCTTCAGATAAAAACACTGCTACTGTTGCTCTGTTGGAAGGGGGGTGAGGGGGCGAAGTAACAAAAAACCCCTCTCTTTTCATAAAAGACTGAAGAATTTATAGGCCTGCAGCCCTTCACATCTGTCTCCTCATACAAAATGAAAGAGGCTTTGAAAAACAGAGGAGATGAAATAAAGCAGAGGCTGTGCTGGGAAGCTGGCATCTCTGCTGCTGCCACTGTCACCCGAATCGAAATAACTACCACAATTGTTCCTGCCCCCGTGGCGGGAGGAGGGGTTCACATACACAGAGCCCCCAATTAAAACTGCGCTAGCAGAGTGCAGCAACCCCACCTCCCACACACATCCCCGCTAGAAGCTAGAGACGCGATTTGTCCAGTTCCATTTCAAGCATATGTTAACATCTCTGTTGAATGCATCAGAAAGGATTGTGTAAAGCAGGTGGCGTTAGCTCAGCACCATCTCAGTTCTTCTCCATTTAGCTCCGAGGCCTCCTCTCTCTATGGTCCAGTAAGTCCTGAGCAGTACCTGACTTGGGCTCACAGAAGCACGGTTTGAAACTATTTTTGACCTACCGAGTTTGCAGGTTATTCATTTATTATTATTTTTTTACTATCACAGAAAGTTAGTAATTATTGCTGCAGAGTCAACTAAAGTTTCCCATTCCAGGAGAGGAGCAGAGGAAGGCTCTCTAATGAAGCCCTGCGTTCAGGCAAGCTCGCTGGTATCTTCCGCAGGGCAAACGCGGCTCCTGATGGAGCACTCAGGCAGTGAGGAAGGAGGTAGCAGAGACTTGATTTCATTGGATATGAGTCAACAGTGTGCTCTTGTTGCCAAGAAGGCAAACGGCATTTTGGGCTGTATAAGTAGGGGCATTGCCAGCAGATCGAGGAACGTGATCGTTCCCCTTTATTCGACATTGGTGAGGCCTCATCTGGAATACTGTGTCCAGTTTTGGGCCCCACACTATAAGAAGGATGTGGAAAAATTAGAAAGAGTCCAGCGGAGGGCAACAAAAATGATTAGGGGTCTGGAGCACATGACTTACGAGGAGAGGCTGAGGGAACTGGGACTGTTTAGTCTCCAGAAGAGAAGAATGAGAGGGGATTTGATAGCTGCTCTCAACTACTTGAAGGGGGGTTCCAAAGAGGATGGAGCTCGGCTGTTCTCAGTGGTGGCAGATGACAGAACAAGGAGCAATGGTCTCAAGTTGCAGTGGGGGAGGTCCAGGTTGGATATTAGGAAACACTATTTCACTAGGAGGGTGGTGAAGCACTGGAATGCGTACCTAGGGAGGTGGTGGAGTCTCCTTCCTTAGAGGTTTTTAAGGCCCGGTTTGACAAAGCCCTGGCTGGGATGATTTAGCTGGGAATTGGTCCTGCTTTGAGCAGGGGGTTGGACTAGATGACCTCCTGAGGTCCCTTCCAACCCTGATATTCTATGATTTGATCAACTTAAAAATGAGATGCAAGACAAAGCAAGAGAGACTCAGACGTGGTGAAGGCTACAAATGTGCCTGGACACAGGTGATGAGCCCAAATCTCACTTCCCCAATGTGTAGATTTGTAATGGTTGGGTTTTTCCAAGCCCGTGCCCACCTCACCCCAGAGCGCCACTGCCATCAGCATCCTTCTCAGCCAGCTCTGGAGACAGGACAATTCGCTGCCCATGCCAGAGGCTTGACTCCCCTCTCCCTCCAGAAACAGGCCTCACACGCTAAGGGCCACGTCCATTAGTGCGGCAGGTTGGACTGTCGTTACGTGTCCACAGAGCAGGCCCAGCACCTCATGCAGCTCACCCCGCACCAGCACTATGTGTGTTGTCCATCTCTCTCCTCTTGAAGTGTGAGAAACAAAGACAAACCTTACAATAGCCCATTATCTAGGGCCAAATGCACCTCGAAGCACCCCCACCCCTTTACATTCCAATGGCACCCAAACGCCTGGCAAAGATGGGGTTCATTGCAGTGCATGCTGCACAAACCCAGATTGTCCCTGCTCCAAAGAGCTTACAGTCTAAAGACAAGAGCAGACGAAGGGTTGGGGACAGGCTAATCCAAGCTGTGATTTGTTCCAGGTCTTGTGTGGATCCAAGACCTTAGAGGCCCGTGTCTCAGAAGATTCCAGGTCTCTGTAGTGGAAGTGTTTTTTAAAAAGCCACAGTAAAACGACACCCCTTCCCTCTGACCCGAATCAACACTTACAGCTTAACAAAGCCCCACGTCCTCTGTGCCCAGTTTCACAGCCAATAAGGAGCAGCATCTTTGAGTTCCGCGAGATGCACACACAAGTTTCATTATACAGTTCAGCTGGGATGCTAGCTGGACACAAACCCTTTCTCAGAAGCAGGCGTCTGACAGAGACATTTGTAGCCAGGCTGCCCCATACATCAGTCTAGGAGCCACTGAGCTGCCCTAAGAAAGCCCAGATGCATATACAGAGTAAGGGCAGGGGAGTGGTGTGTGCAAAGGGTTAATTAGGCAAGGGGCACACTCAGCCGGAGTGCTCTGCCCCTTTACACCTCACACAACCCTGAAAAGATGATGGAGGGAAAATCCGCAATGAATTACCAAGCCTTAACGCAGGGGGATCCTACAAGTCACATGCTTGTATGGCAATGATCTCTGCTCATTGTGGGGTGAGCTATAAAGTGCCTCACCTAAGGGACCAGACAGGGCACCAAATGGACAACTGAATGGTCCAGTTAAGAGTCTGGGGGGCTCTAAACCCACTGGCCTCAAATACCAGCACAGCGACTGAGCGTCCCTTTGCTTTGCTCAAGTCCCCTCTGGCTGACCGGGAATACTCTCCCGCCAACCTTCGCTCCAGCAGGGTACATGAAGGGATAGCATGAGAACTGCAGTATCTTCCGCTCTCTCCTCTGGACTCTCTCTTATTTATCATGCTCCAGGGTCTGGAGACAAGAATTCTTACCCAGCCTGTCTCCAATCCTCCGACATGCTGCCCTTTTAGGATCTGGCTCCCCGCACGCCTTCTGGGGGAACTGGGGGGCGGGGTTCAGAAATCCACCTCAAGCCGCAGTGGGAGCCCACCTGACAACAGCAATGGGCTAAGTGCCATTTTTTCCTAGCTTACTGGTACAGAACATTAGACAGACATGGTAATTTATGCAAGTACAGCTGTAATTTATGTAAATGTTCCCGTCCCTATGGTCACCTTGTCTCCCCTCCCACCTCCCAACAGTTGGGTTTGTACATCTGTTATCCACATTGCTGTTTGTAGTAAGTAGGGCCCAGAGACTCCAGCCAAGGACCAGGGGGCCCATCACATTAGTCCCTGACCAGAGAGTTTACAATCTAGATTCTAGACCGTGAGCTGTCTGGGGCAGAGGCCACTGGTGGTGTTTGCTTGCATGCGGCCTGATCCCTGATTGGAGCCCAGAGGCACTAGTACCAAAATAGAATAGCAAATGAGACCCACCCGGTCAGCTAGCTCCCATCTCGCTGCCAGGGCAGGCGTACAACCAAGCTTTGCTTAGTGCCCACTTGGAAGGCGCTTTGGAGCGTGCCCTTGAATACCGCCTCAAGCCCAGCCCATGCATTTAGATGGTTTGGTTAGCCAATGTTCTCAGTGCACCGCTGGTTAACTCGACGCTCCACAGGATCTCTCAGCACTCCAGTAAACCAAGGCGATGTCTACACTACACATGTAGACGCATGCTCCAGCACCAGAAGGGGTTATACTGGCGCTGTCGTTGAGTCACCTCTCCAAGAGGCAGTAGCTAGGTCAACGGAAGAATCCTTCCCAAAAGGGAAGCAGCGGCCTTGTTTTGCAGCCACTTGACTTGGAGCACAGAGGTCATGCAAGCGGCCCGAGTTACTGCTGCAGAGCCAGGAAGGGCACTCAAGTCTCTCCACCTCCAGACCCGTACTGCAGCCATGGGAACACCCTCTGCTCCCACAATCACCGCTGGTCCAAGCAGGGCTCTGGGGCTCGCCTTTCACAACAAGGCAGCATCCCAGTGCCTCCCTCACAAGCTCTCTCCATACATAGCGGTAACAACTCTTCATTTATTTTCTACCCCTATGCCTCTCCTGCAGCCTCCCAACATACAAAAAGTTGTCTACACTGAGAATCCAGTCAGCTCACACTTAGTGCGACAACCACGGCAGTGTCCTGTAATAGCCTGGACAAGTCTTACTGAACTAAACTGAATTCAGTCGGTGTGTTGTGCTTGTACAGCACCTAGCACAAGGGGTCCTGGTCCATGACTGGGAATCCTAGACACTGCAATGCAAACAACAAACATTTCACAGCCTTGCCTCAGGGGATTAATCCCAAGCCTATAGCAGCCAGGCAGATCCAGGGACACTTCCTCAGGGCAAGACACAATAAATTACTGTCCTGCTAGGTGGGCTTAGGCATCAGGCAGAGAGATTTACAGCCCCACACTGCAGCCATCTCGGGACCCCCTCTTTAAGCACCGTGTCTCCATTCCCTACTGCAGGACTCTGCGGGCAATGAAAGATTGACACTCCAGATACGAAAGGAGTCGGCAGCTCCAGGAATGGCTACTCCTCAGTATTTCACACGAGTGGGGGCAGGAGAGGATGGGGGCTTGTCATGCCATCCCACAGGGACTTCCTCAGGCAGGAAAACCCACCAGTATACACCTAGTGTGCAGTTCTGAGCATAGACTGAAGAATGCCTCGGCCGCATGGACAACCTCGCTCTCAGTGGTCCTCCTCCCTTTCCCTTCTGGGCAGGCAGCTACAGGGCCCTAGAACCAGTTCTAGCCCTTACTCCTCTGCCCCCTGGATGGGTCTCAGACCCACGTATGACTTCTCTGTCCAGGAGGGGCAGCTAAGGGCACAGCAGAGCCAGGAACACGTTTCCCCCAATTCAGCCAGTTGAAGGTGCATGTTATTGTAACACAGGGTGTTTGGGATCTGACGTACAGCAGAGTAACCCACTTTGATCTTCAAACAGATCCCACAAGCCACAATGTTTTGAGTGTGGAAACAGAATAACTAGGTTCCCTGATGACATGTCAGGGAGGGGGGCTCCAGAAAGTTAGGCCTGTTTTGACCAGCACATGGGCTGCTGAAGGAGCTGTGAGGATTCCTTCAAGGCCTTGCCTGAATGGAGAGGGGATGGTTTTGGTTTCAAAGATCGGGTAGCTCCGAAGCACCATCCTGCGAACAGGTTTCACAGACGTGCACGGAGAGCACCCAGCACTGAGGGGAGAGCGCTCACCACTGTGGTTTCCCTGTTCTGGCTGTACACCACCTGAAGCGATGCCACCCCAGGCACTCTTTATATCCTGCCTGATCTCGGAGGCTTTGGCTGCTGTCCCATGGGTGCATCTGGAAGTGACAGGACCCTTCTCTGTGCTGCTAACATGCATTTTATGTCCTTATTTTAGTCTCATCTCTTGGCGTGTGCGGTTGCCTCCAACATGACTCTGCATTATCAAGGCTATAATGAGTCCCGTTAAAATGGATTTGCTGGAATAATTATATTAAAAAAAAATCTGCAAGAAACTGCTCTCTCTTCTTAAGGGGCATTTGTGCCCCGTTATTTGCAGTCACACTGTCTGCGGCATCTGCTCCCTTTAAAACGTCTAACTCCAATCTGATCTGAATATATAAATCTGAATTATCACAGCAAACAGAGATGTGCTCACACCTTTTTTTATCTGTTGCCATGGTGATTAGATAAAATTCACGCTAACTCTCTGGGGAAGGACGGAATTACTTCAGACAGAATCTCACCCCACTGGGTGAGAACGCCTGGAGCAACTTCCTTCAGTAACAGGTCTGGGCACATGTCTCACTCTGGGAGGGCGGAGCGGGGGAGGACAGGACACCTGTCGAGACAGTGGGGGTGGCGGGGACAGATTTTTAAGATTGCACTAGGATGGGTAGGGATTTGATGCCCCCAAAACATCCCAATGCAAGTTCAACTACAAGCCAACTAATCCCAATCGGACACTAAATATAAATTATTAGTAATTCTTTGCAGGTCTATCATACCTTCCATCTCAAAGCTGTCCTCATACATCAAACCGTGAGCAAGACAAGCTTGATCTTCACATCACAGGTGGGGAGAATGGAGGCAGAAAGAGGTTAAGTGACTCAGGCCCAAATCTCGCACCGATTTACACATGCCAGTCTCCTTGATACCAGTGTAAAATCCAGCATGTGCTTAAGACTTTGCAGAATTGAGGCCTCACTTAGCAAGTCAGTGGCAAAATGGACGTGCTCTACTTCACCAGCCCTGGAGCTGGTATGGAGCGTGCGCACCCAGCAGCCATCTACACTGGCAGTAGCATGTGGGGTACGTGTAGCGACACGCTGCAGTGGAAAGCGGCCTGCGTCCATGCTGCAGTGTGGAGCTACACAAGATAGTGAGTGGCTCTGGCAAAGGGGCGTCAGCAGGACGCTGTCCTGCTAAAAGCAGACAGGGGAAGCACTGTTTGGGGGTGAGGAGAGCTGCGTAGGGTCTATGTGCCCTGAGGTTGGATATATCTGTACTCTACTTGCCTAAGCCACGTCTCACCAGCTACATGGCTGTTTATGCCTGCTCCAGCAGGTGCGCAGTGTCTGTACACTACAAGCTGCTTGAAGCGTAGACGACCAAAGGTTCCGTTCCCCCAGAGGGGAAGGGGAAGACATTTTATAGAGAGACGTTCTTCCTTAGTCGCCCAAAACAATACAGTCACAGTCAAAGGGAAGTTTCCGAAGAGACAGACACTGCAATAAGATTGAACAGATCCAGGATCGGGTGATCAGTAGCATCAGGCACAATGCACAGAGCGTTTTACATTTACTTACCCATTGTCTCACCATTGTGACTTTAACAACATTCAGCAGCTTTAATAGCTGTATTTTAAGAGGTCATGAGTTTTAAATGAAAAATATCACAGCAGGGGCAAGCCCCGCCAGCTCACAGCTGCAGCGGAAGTCAGCACGCAAGTTCAAGTGCTCACAGGCCATCCGCCCATGCCCGCGAGGGCTGCATGGGAACCAACTGCTCCACTAGCATCGGGAGAAGACAGGCTAACGTGGCACAAGCCTGCCCCCCAGGAGAGAAAGGGATAATCTGCAGACAGGTCAGGCTGACGTCCCTGACAGCACAGAGGACCCACCATCCCAACCCACAGCCTCTCCCTGCTCAAGAGATGCTTACCACCACCACCACCACCACCCTGATCACTGCTCGCATGCGCTATCCCTTCCCCGCCTCTGAGGCTACCAGAGCGCAAGCTCTTGGGGGCAGGGGCTGTCTGCTGCTTGTTCTGAACAGCAGCTCTGCAGTCCTCATCTCCGCTGGTCCCTAGGCACTATGGGCAGGATAGTTGCTTCAGGAAATGGAGGAGGTCACAGTTGCAGCAGCTGAGGAGTGGGTGGAGTCTCTCTCAATACGGCATTTCGTGCTGTACGAGGAATATCACAGAAAGGAGGAAAAAAACAAGTCAAGGGATGCAGCAATGGAAGCCAAGCATTGCTGCTGTGGAAGTACTGACCTTTCCCTCAACCATTCCCAGGCTGTCCCCTGCACCCCTCCGTCCCACAGCACCTGCTGTCTAGCTTCCTGGTATCTCTCCCAATGTCCGCTGGAAAGTGCATGTCCCTGTTGCTGACACATCTCCATTGGTCTCATTCTGTTCCTTTCACTCCATAAAGCACTGGTCAACAGAGATGGCATACAAGGCACTAAATGAAAAGGTCTTCATACATCTCTCTAGGTAGAGCTGTGGCTCTCATCCCTGCACTATCAGAGCTCGGGACCAGAACCAGCACCAAACTTCTCCACCTTGTACCAAGTGCAAAGAGCCAGGGCAGTTGGCATTCTGCACCACCCAGTCAGAGAAAGAGGCCGTGATGTCCCAGTGATCCAGTGGGGCCCCACCTCTGAGTTTTAAGAGCGGACTGCACCATGACTTATGGAGCTGGATCCACGTCATCCCAAAGGGAAGGGAACAAATCTCATAACTCCGCTACATGCAGAAAAATTAAAGATGCACGAAAGCCAGCAATGAGGACTCGTCTGCTCAGCTCAGTTCATTGACAGACCTAGAAGGAGCAGCCCTGTATTTACAGCACCTCCTGCTAAAGGGGGCAAACAGCAGCCAGAGAGACACCTCTCTGCAAAGCATTTAAGGGGTAGGACTAGTTATTAAGATTGGCCGGGGGGGGGGAGGGAGGGGGAGCGCACAGAACTGTCAGCCTCAGATCTACATTTCTTTTAAATCTAGTCCAATATCAGGGCCTGATCCTGAGAGGAGCTGGGCGCCTTCAGTTCCCATTTATTTCATGAGGCATGAAGGGCGGCCCACATGATGCTGAGTATCCCCAATTCCAGCAGACATCGAACACCCTGATTTCAAATGGGCTGCCTTCCCACCATGGATAAACCCTCCCTTGGCTTTTGAAGACATCAGCAGGATTGGGATTCAGCCGTCAGTCAACCCCAGGGCTCGAGAACCTTGCCAGGTCCTTCAAGGCCTTTCCTCTTGCACACAGGGGCTTGCAGGCAGCTAACCAACAGTCACTGCATGCGCGGCTGGCAACACACAGTCACCACCGAGGCAGCGGCCTGCCCAGCGTGCCTGCACAAATGTGGATTTTGTATGCACAGAAACAGTGCCTGACCTTATCATGTGCATGTTGAAAAATGTGGGTGGGGGTGTGCTAAACAGAACAAGATGGCTCGATGCTGGCACTCCACCTGCCAGCGAGCAGGGAGTCCCAATGCCCACCCCACCCCACACTCTGAACCCTTTCCAGATTTCTCTGTGTAATGGAAACTTGTTAGGTTCTAGCCACAAGCCATGCCATTCAGCTTCCTCAGGTGCCCACCTAGGAAGAGGCAGGGAATGCAAATGCATTGTTCTTCCTTCTGACAAATTCCAAACCACAGGCTGCCCGGGAAAGGGGAGGGGATGCAATGGTTAGAATTACACCAGCCAGGGTTATTTTGTATTCAAGCAAAAAACAAACAGAAGATAGCAGCTGGTAAATACACCCTGTAAGTTATCTCCTGTCCCCACCCCACCCCACTGAAGATAAACACACAAACAAGGATTGCGTTTCACCTCCTATGGCAGTGTTTATTCTGCCCCGGCTTCCAGCTTTCTCCAATAACCCGAGATTGATGTTCTCTGAAAAAGAGCCTATTGATAAAGGACAATACTTAATTCTCTAGGTTCTGGTTATTCTGTGCCTAGGATCATCTTTCCGTGCTGCCCTCGGTTATGCAGCGCATGCATATTGTTTGGGGAGGAGCAGATGAACAGCACCTGCTCGCCACTAGTAGCAGAGCTATAATGCAAACGCTAGTTTCATTTCCAATACAGCTGAATATAAAGGGACATGCTGGAGGAACATTAGACCCATAAATACTACTGGTGTTTTTAATTTTCGGTAGACTCATGCTGTGTCTCTAGACTCTCATTACACTTTGAGACAGATTAAAATGGAATTTTAATACAGTTACATTTACTTCCAATATTAGAGAGAAAATAGAGCATGTGACAGATGTTCCAAGGTGCAACAGAGGAAAGATTAAAACACACATGATAAAAGTGGGCATATTTAACCATTAAAATGCCATGTCAATTTTGTTTCCTACATGGCCACAAAAAACAATGCTGAGAGGAGTTTAAGCAGATTTCTAGAACCCCCCACCCATGCCAAACATAGGAGATTGAGGGGAAGGGGGACAGAAATAGGCTGCTTAGTTCAAATTAAATCCAGATCTAAGCCACTGCAGGTAGAATTGGTCAAAAATTTTCAAAGTTAAAAATTGACAAAAATTCTAATTGAAATTTTTATTAAAAATAGATGAAGTTTTTGCAAAACTCACATTCTGTGTCTGGACCAGTTCTAGCTTCAGTTTTTGATGTTGTAAAGTCAAGATTTTGTTGTCCAATGAGTTGCCAGGATATTAGAGCACAACAATTTGAGTTGCTCACACCAGAAACTTGGCTCCAAGAGAAATAAAAATCAAAGGATACAATCCATATTTAAAAACAAATTAAAATTTGTATTTACTTCCTAGAATTCTCAGTATGATCCAATCTAGAATTGTTGGGTGTTTTTCTCCTTTAAAAAAAAAAATACCTCATTCAGTTCTCAAACTGAAGTTTTACTGTGCAAGCATCTCCACACATCAGTTCTCCTCCCTCTCTCTGGAGAAAAGAGAGAAACCCGGGGGGGGAGGGGGAGGGGGAGGTACTGCTCAGCTGCAGTTCCCCCTTCCAAAAAAACCCATAAGATTTGTTGATAGCAACGGAGTTCAAAATCACAGCCTTGGTGTGAAGTGCAATCTTATCCGTAGTCCACCATTCTGTAAGCACTGTTGGTTTATTCTGAATAAATGCTACCCTACATTAAATGCCAGAACTCAGGGAGTGGTGCTGCATGTTTGCTAGGAGATTGATTTTGATGTGAGCACCAGTAAAGCAAATGGGTTTTTGAAAACCCTATAATTTCTCTGCAACCCTTGACTTCACTAAACACACATTTTTACACTACAGCACAGTTAGGTAGGCATTAAACAAAAATGAGGTAGACTAATGATGATTTATGTGCAGGATAACCTTTTATAAAGAATTTATCTTTGATTTCAGGGTAAGTTACAGTGTTGCCAAGTTAACCAAATAACGCAGCTCACTAAGAAAAAAAAAAAAAGAAAGCCAGAAAGCCACTGCAGCAGCAGGATACAGATATCAAGCATTTTTCTGCAATTGTTTTAAAATATCTTCTGAAATACACGCAGCAGGTGCTCCTGAAGAGAGATGCTTGTCGGGAACTAACCAGAACAAGTCAGGGAGAGGCACCCATTGCAAATGAAACAGTTCTGTGCAGTTAAGAACAAGAGCAGCTAGCTATGAAACATGCTACGAGCCTCAAGTTCTGCCTATTGCATTTGATTAAAACGACTTGGAATAGCCATAAAGACAAAACGTTAAACCCAAAAGACACGTTACCCAGCATTAAAAGGGGCACGTCCCCCACCCCGCAAAACACCATGCAAATATCTTTCTAAGCACTCCCTACACGCTGTTATATCAGTGGTGACCTTCAATATCAATAGTCGAGTTACAGGCACATCATAGCCACTAGCTAGCACTCCATGGTGGCGGCAAGACAGAAGTGGGGTCTGCTGTCCTCAAACAGCACAGGCGTCTACCTCCTGAGCTACAGGAAAATCTTCATTAGCTGCTGCAAGTACAGGGTCTATGACAGTTCAGCAGCTCTGGCTCTGTCCAGCAGAGGACAGAAGAAAGCATAAGCACTAGCCCATTCACCCAGTGGTCCGCAAGCTCCATTCAGGTGATCCGCGGATAGTTCCCTCTAAGGTGCATACCTGGGCGGCCACACGAGAGAATGAAGGGCCACCCACCTAATTAGTGGAGCCACATAGATCTTTTCTCCTTAAAAAGACGACTTTAGGAGAGCAAGGCAGTGATGTACTTGTAGGTTTGTTTGACCTGCAGTTCACAACACAGATTTTTAGGCAGAAAATGGCTTTGATGTTTCAGAACCAATTTTGGTTCGTTGGTTGGTTTGTTTTAATTGACCACACAGAATGCAAAAGGAACCCACCCTCAGCTGTCCATTCCCCCTGCCACCATTAAGGACCCCCCCCTTTCACGCAAGCACTTAGGATGGAATCAAAGGGTCACAAGAAGTCAAAACAAAGACCCTGTTTTTGTAGACATGAATCCACTCTTTGCTCTAACACAAGAGCAAATTAAAAAAAATTAGCTTTGGGCAGATGCAATATTTATAATCCAACAGCAAATATGTTTGCTTGTGTTGACTCTACATATAAATTGTCTCTATATTCTGTCTTTAGGGTAATTATTGCTTTAAAATGTTAAAATCGTTCCACTCTAATTATATCACTATATTTAAAAATCAAGCACAACTGCAAAACTTAAGTACCAGCCCGGGTTAAAAACGTGCAAGTGCAGGATGTCAGGTCAACAAACTGAAGTGCCTAAGAAATTGACTGTGCTCTGTAAAGGATGGCCAAGTTCAAGCCTCCAGACTGAACTGCTCCATCTACCCAACGGCGCAAATAACGCCAGGAGAACTGCAGGACAAGCTTGCCCTCCACCGGCCCCCACCCAGACCTGGAGCTATGCACGAACAACACTCTTCTCCTGGATGCATTCTAGCTTTGGACTCTTTGTTAAGAGAGCCAGCTGAGTGACAGAGACACTCGCGTCATTCCAGCTCCTAGCAGGACCTCTTCCTCTCATCTCCTAATAGGGCCCTGACGAGCCACCAGACAACAACTATCACTCACTGCACTGGATCTGCGCCAGTAACCAAAGGGGGACGCTTAACTGAAACTAGTTAATTTGACGTTCCTTCACTGTAGTGCAGCTCCGAAGGTATAAATGGAACATGAGAGATACAGGGCCATCACGTTGAACGGCACCTTGGGCTGCACCTGCTGGTTGGAGTCAATGGAGTCCCAACTGGGAAGCCAGCTGCCCTCCCGGGAGATGGGAGGGGGGGGGGGGGGAAAGGTGATGCAGAGAGGTTTAAAATGCATCTCCATGGCCAGTTTGGCTGAATCTAGCCCTCAGAGTAACCACATGGTGCTCACCAGGCGAGCACTTAACTGAAACATTCCTTCTGAGGGCAGTTAAGCGTGCATGGTGTGAAGCACTTTACTAACACCCAGAGACGGACGGCCAAGCAGCAAAATGCTCGGCCTCTTCGTGACGTCACAA
The DNA here is from genome assembly GCF_027887155.1 of Malaclemys terrapin pileata. Lineage (NCBI taxonomy): Eukaryota > Metazoa > Chordata > Testudines > Emydidae > Malaclemys > Malaclemys terrapin. The sequence goes on from NC_071519.1 coordinate 33,851,310, forward strand.
CTAGAGCAATACCGAGCCCCTGAGGGCTGCTAGTATTTACTGACCTGTGAGCAAATATCAAATACAGTGCACTCACCGTGGGCAAAATCCTTTGATTCTTTCCGGATCCCCCAGGGGAAGCAGTATCGATGGCTTTACTACTAGCTTACACGTGCTGTGCGGGAGGGCCAGCGCTGCCATCAATACCATCTCCAAGCAGAGAGTCAGAAGGTCACCCCGGTACGGAGGAACGTCCACACTGACCTCTCCACCTGCCCGTTCCGCTCTGGGACCCTCGTCAAGATCACCAGCCCTAGCTCTGAGATTCAAGGTCACCCACATCACAGTAACCAGGTTACACCCATGCCCAGGCGACATTCAGAATTTCTGCTTATGCTTCCGCAGCGAAGGCGCCAGCAGGAGCGCTAGAGGGCCAGTGACTACTGGCCTTTGAACCAACATGTCTCAGACCTTCTGCGAGCAGGGTTAGATGTGACACTCATAAGAACAGCCGTATTGGGCCAGACCAAAGGTCCATGCAGCCCAGTATCCTGTCTTCTGACAGCGGCCAGTGCCAGATGCCCCAGAGGGAATGAAGAGAACAGGGAATCACCAGGTGATCCATCCCCTGTCGCCCATTCCCAGCTTCTGGCAAACAGAGGCTAGGAACACCATTGCAACACTAGGAGCCCCCCAGAGACCAGCCTATACCTGCCACTAGTGCTGGGTGGCACCACGCCATTCGCTGGGGGGTGGAACCTATGGGAGCAGCAGGGATACGTTCTACTAACCAACCAATAAATCTCAGGGTAGGTGGCAGCTCGAAACACGCCCAATGGCGAACACTCAGCACAGCGCAGCACTTTGCACATCGCCCAGTGAACTCTGCCATCCAACATCTCACTGCAAACGCTGCGCTGTCAGTCCAAGAGCCAGCTACAAACCACACCAGAGCATTAGCCAACGAAGCAAAGCCACAATTGTTTCTGTGCGCGATTTGCTCACAAATCAATGAGCACTTCATACAGTCTCGTGTTCTTCTCCTCAAACAACAATGTGCTCACTAAAAAGATCACCGTAGGGGGAGGGGGTGCTAGCCTCCTCTTCCAGGTAACTTCCCATGCCACACACACACACACACCCCTTACAATTCCCATGGGGTTCTCATGGGACGTGGGCATGATTTGGATCAGAGCTGGGCAAACAACAGATTTTTCAGTGCAGTGCAGCACAGAACATTTAATTCCAATGTGGTACATTTTTAATGCTTCGGGAAGGGGGGGTTAAATATACTTAAAAAGGATGTTTTGAAATGATGTCACTACGAACCAAAACACCAAGACATTTTGTTTTGAAAACGTTGAAACAAAATATTTCTATTTCTTCAGAATTGTTTGTTTCCAACCAAAACAATCTGGTGAACTAGCCGTGAATTTGTGAAATGTTTTGATGTTGCCAAATCTGCACTTTTTTGAAAATAATAAATAAATAAATAAATAAATAAAAGTAGTAGTTGTGCATGAAGCGCTTGGCCCGGCTGAAGTTCTGATGAGTTTGCGGAGCGAGCGCACCCTTTTCCAGAGGATCATACGAGGGCTGACACAACTCAGGTGCGTGGGCCCACCCACACAACCACGACTCCTCTGCTAATGAGAATCAGGCCCAAGCACTGAGGAGTGGAAGACACTAGCCATCACACCTGCCCCTTTCCACTCCCCACCAAGATGGGCCCAAAACCCAGTGCCAGGGAAATTTGGATCCTAACCTCCCAGCAGGCCCTTATCACTGCAACGGGCCACACCAAAACTCTGGGTCCAAACACCCCAGAACCTGGGCCTGGACTCATTCTGCACTTGCCTTCAGCGGTGCCTGGCACTTCTCCATAGAGGCTTTAACTCTGCTCCACAATGAGCCAATCCTGCACGGAGCAGAGCGCCTCCTACTAGGCTTTCGGGGAATCAGGGGAGCTCAGCACCGCGCAGAATTGGCCCCAGGAGCTGGATTCCTCAGCACCAGGCGCCACAGGAACACGGCCTCTGATCAAAAACTAGCTGAGCAAACTTTTCCCCAAGCCGCAGCAGCCACCGGCCCAGACCCCAGGAGGGGGAACGTCGGCGCCAGCCACCCTGCCAGGCAGCACACGTTCTCTGCACCATCACCTCCCCAGAGACAGACCGGAGTTAATTACTCCTCTATGGCGTCTCCTTGCCCACAAGTCTTAAAGGACAGCAACTGTCCCATTAACGAACGCTCCCTGGGCGCGTTGACAGACTGCGAGGGCCACAGGGGGGAGGCAGGGAGCACGTGGGCCATGGACATCTGTGCTGGCAGGAGTTGAAGAGTGTTTGATTGGAAGGGTTGTAAAGAGTCATGAGAGAGGCTTTATTTACTCTTGTCACGCCCCACTCCCAGCAGGAATACGTGGAGATGGACGGCACAGGGTGCCTCTGCCTGACTCCCCACTGTCACGTACCCTCCAGGTTGGCAAGGTCACCAGTGGGTGGGAGAACCCAGAAGACACATACATATTGTCACACTTCAGTTTTATGCACCTAGGAGCCTCAAAGCACACACTGCAATCCTGGCAATACAACAGGCGCCACCGAATACACAGCGCAGTCAAACCCCGCTCATTTCCAATGTAAATCCAGCCCACAGGCTCAGCTTGCGTACTAAGATGATTCATCAGCAAACCCCCTTGCTTTTGGGGCCCAGGGACAGAGAAAAACCAAAAAGAGCTCCATGTACAACAATTCATGCACATGGCAATGCAGTTAGTATTCGCTGGGAGAATGGAGGGTCCCCCTCCTGCTCCTCTCTTACCTGGGATGATTGAAACAGTATCTTTCTCCCAGGACACAACGCTAACATATTCCTGCACTGAAGAAGGGATGAGGCACTTGAAGACAGCCACGTTTCCACGCATTGACCTTTGATCCTCCACCCGGACGGTGTAAGGTTCCCTGAAAACTGCAGAAAGAAAAGCAGACGATCAACGCACCGATGCCAAGTTGCACCGGGCACAAACACATTAATTTAAACAGTTCCCAAAGATTGTTTTTTAATCCCACATTTTGAGCAGCTCCAGCGTTTGCCACAAGGGACGAGCTGGAGGGAGAGCGAATTCACATATGCACATGTGTCTGGGGGTCTCAACATCCCATGTGCTCACGGGGGCCAAACAGGAGAGAGATGCCAAGAAGTATCGTTTTCTGGGAACGGCTCTGAAGTGGGGCATTTAAATGATTGCGTCGGCCAGTAAGGAGGTGCCACACCAACCCACGCCTCTCGGTACAACCCACAGCAGGACATAGCGACACACCATGGGGTCACTTCCTCCCGGGCCACCATGCCACTGAAAGCAGCATGGCCCTTGCAATCCCCTCACTGCAACAAATCACATCCCAGGTGCACCTCCTCCCAGGCACTCGCAGCCCCCAGCCACTTCCACTTCCCTCCACCCCCCGGCCGCTGTCAAGTCATGGGAAGAGCCCTCCTGGGGTGGGAGGCAGCTCGCTGCAGGGCAGAGCAGCACTTCCCAGCCCCCCCCACCACCACCACCACCATGTGAGGGTTCTGGGCCGGCCCAGCAAGGCACAGGGCAGCATTTGGGGAGGAGGAAGTAGCTCTTCTCGGGCACCAGAGCACGGCAGGGACTGGCAGAATCCCACAGAATAGTGCATGTTTCACACTTCTAGTGAGCGTAGGCCTGGAGCCGACAATCCCTGCTCTTTCTGGGCAAATTCCTCCAAAAGGACCCGCCTTCCTGCCGGGCAGGGGTTCCCATTTGCAGGGGCCACAGGTGCCCAGAGCTCTCCGGATCCAGCCAGCTCCTCAGCGGGGCAGGCCTTGCACAAGGCAGGGAAGAATAATTTCTCCTCTTGCTGAAATGCAGCTGGGTCTGGGCAGGAGCTGAGCGTGCGTCAGCATTGCTCAGCACTAGGGCACAGGAGGGAGGTAGAAAATGGTACCCTATTGAAACCGAAGAGAGGGGGAATGCAATTCCCCAAAGTGGGGTCTGCCCAGGGCGCTAGGGCAGACAGCGCTTCCCCTTGCAGTGCGACACAGCAATGCCCACAGCTTGCCCTGGCCACCCTGCAGCGTTCTCTCTCTGGGGAAATAACAAGGGATTATCCAGACTAGTAGCAGCCCTAATGAACTCTACGAAGCACTGGATCAGTTTGCTTGATCGGCTGAATGTCCCACGGTCTCTTTGGTAAGGAGACACGTCAGTGCAGCCAATAGGGAGTGCAGGCAGACACAGCAAGAACTGGTCATGTTTAAATATTTTCCATTTAATATTAGGCTAGCACGTGGGTGCGTGATCTTGTCATGACAACATGCCTGCCCCAAAAGAAACTGGTTTCTCATTATTCACCCCCTTGGAGAGAGACAGACAGACAGACATCACCAGGTCATCTGCGGCTCCCCCCGGCCAGAACAGCAACAATCCAATGCGTGTTTTAGTAGAAAACTCTCAACAGCCACGGGGAGGAGGGGGTGCTTCCAGCACTGAACATATCTGTTGGCAGGTGCGGACTCTGTTTCCTCTGAACAGGCCCAAGGAGTATTTAATAAGTAAGACAGAAGGGGATGCTGCTTCTGCCTGAAATTCCTCCCCTCTAAGTGCCCAGCTTTCAGACTTGACAATTTTACTGCAAGAGCTCAAGACAGAAAACTGCTCACAGGTTGGAGGCAAGTGGCAGCCCCTCCCTCAGGAAGCCCCGGTGAAACCTGCCAGCAGTCTGGTGCAGGAGGTGCTGAACTGCGGTGAAATAATAGGTGACAAGCTGGCCCAACCCGAGCAGTTGCTGAGAAGGCCGCCGGTCAGCAGCCAACGCACCTTCAGAGCACAGATCCAGGGCACCAGCTGGCTTGACAAGCCACCCGCACATGAATGTTGGGGGGGTGGAGAGGGGGCTACAGTTCAGACAAACCTCCCTCTCACCTGGTATTGATACATATGTGCATGGTGCTTTGCAGGTGCGTAGGAGGGCATGCTCTGTGCCCACAGGAGACAAACATAGCAGATGACCGGGGTCTGGGGGAAGGCAGAGGGCTGGTGGAGGCAGGCCCAAGAGGACACACTCATTGCTCTGCAGCAGAGAGCAGCTCGAGGACCAGAGTGGATTGGTGAGCAGGAGCCATGTCAGTTACACAGGAGCTGCTTTCTCCTGCCTAGATGGTTAGGAGAGAAGTGTCCCTTCTCGTCACCTAGCCGGTCCTCCTGCTTGAGCAGAGACATAGAACCTTGCCCTGGAATCTCTGTACCAAGCCCGTCACTTCTGCCTGAGCTAGGCTGGACCCTTTAAAACCCAGCCAGTCGTGATTTAAAGAGTCTAAGTGATGGAGAAACTAGCCCATCCCTGGGTAAGTTGTTCTAAGGGTTAAAAATTGCACCTTATTTCTAGTCTGAATTTGTCTAGTCTCAGCTTGCAGCTTAGACCATGTTGTCTCTGCTAGATTAAAGAGCTGTTTTCTATCAGAAATCTCTGCCCCATGTACTTGTAAAATTGTGATCAACTCACCTTATCCCTTCTCTTGGGCAAACTAAGAACACATTGAGCATCGCAAGTCCCTCACTAGAAGGCAGGTTATACAGACCTCAAATCATTCCTGGTGCCTCTTCTCTAAAATCTTCAAGTTTTCAACTTTACATTTCAGTTTATTGTGTGTTTGCTGGTTTAAATAGCCTTTTTCAGGGGATTGCCATTACAAGGCTACAGAAGAAGAGTGTTTGGAGACGGGATTTCAGTGACAAGAGGATATTCGATTAGCATAAAGGAAACAGGTGGGAACAGAAGCACAGTCATGAGCAAAAATCCCAACTTCTATTTCTAAGTGTTTCCAACTATCCTAAAGCCAAACGCAAATAACTGTCATGGACTGAGCTGTCCCAGTGACATCCCGAGGAATCCTGTGAGGAGCTCCCATGGGTACCTACTGAATAAGAAGGGGTGGCACTGGCCTGGACTACCAGCTGAAAGCCAATTCAGACTTGCAACGCCCACCTTCATACAAGAGATGAAAGCCACAGCACTGTACAGCAGCAGCCTACAGTCACTCCATGGGGTGCAGTAAGTCTAGTATTTACAACAGGGAGCTGGAGTCAGGACTCCTGGGCTCCAGCCCTGCCACTGACTCGCTGCATCTCCCTGGGTATGTCACCTCACCTCAGTGTCTAAAGGGAGGTAACAGGAACCCTGCCCTGCAGGGCCAGACAGCTGTGACAGGAGATGGGTTTTCACCTCTAGAAACTTCCTAGGGAACAACAACGAAATTGAATCTGCCACTCCCAGCCTTTGCTTCCGTGAACACCCTGGCACAGCCGGCCCCTGGGGGAGTGTCTGCAGAAACAGCACATTTTAAGTCATTACTAGAGAGTTGGAAGGTTTGGGGGTTTTGGGGGGGGGTGAAACAGGAAAAGAATGTTGGACCCCAGATGCGAGTATTCACTCTGGAAACCTGACTGCAGGGGTGTTGCTCATCCATCTGGAGAGCAGAATCAGGGCCATGTGGCCACCATGCCTGATGCAAACTAAGCAAACCGCTGGAATGTTGGATACCCTCAAAGGGCTGAGAGAGGGGGTCCTGCAGCAGGGAGGCAGCTGCCAGCAGAGTTGGGCCAGCTGCTCTTGTTCTCAGGCACCCACCCATCTTGGCTATTGGGAAAGCATCAGTTACAACAGCACCCTCTGCCTGCCTCATGCCAGCTCACAGAGCCCACCACCTGGTTCCGCAGCCTCACACGGCCCACACTGGTTCCATCCCTGCTGGGAGCCATTTCACAGCGTGGCCTAGCGGACAGAGCATCGATTGTGATTCAGGAGACCTGGATACCACTGGCAGACTGGGTGACCTTGGGCAAGCCACTGCACTTTGGTGCCTCAGTTTCCCCATCTGTAGAATAGGGATGACGACTCCTTTGTCGGATGGCTGAGAAGTTGTACAGAAGTGCCAGGTATTGGTTGTATGCGGTGTAGCTGTAGCTGTCAGTCCCAGGATGTTAGAGGTAATAGAAGTTGGTCCAATAACAGATATTACCTCACCCACCTGGTGTCTCTAGGTGTTATTACTACTTATTAGACAGCCACAGTTAAACTTCCACACAGATGGGAAGCTCAGTCTCCACCAGAGCTGGGTTGACTCGAGCTGCAACATGTCACACATCTGATAAACATTTATTTACATTCCCCTCCCTTAAACATACACCCAGCGAATTGCTCACTCCCGTCTGCCTTGGTTTAGAGCTTAACTGCTAATGCTGGTAAATAATTCACTCTCTGGGCAGGAGGGGGTTTCATGCCAGTTTACTTTGCAGTATAATGAATTAAAATAAAAACACCCTTTAGTCTGTTCGTCTGTGTTCTCTGTGCGAGCCCTGTTTTTAATAGGTTACATAATGAAGTCATTCCTGGGCTATTAGCCCTCCTCAGCCTGGTCAATAATTTACTATAATCACTTTGGAAAGCAGCACTTGGCTATATTCCTCCTCCTTTTGTTTTCTTAGAAGTCTTGGGGTGGTTGGGTTGGAGCCTGCAATGCAGATACAGGGGCTTAGGAAGGGGGGTTAATGAAGCGTGTGGGGGGGTTCCCCCCTTGGGAGGACCTGCTGAAGGACTGGACAATTATATAAGACTATCCAGGAGTTTGGGAATGAAGATAAACCCTCATGCTGCAAAGCTGGAGTCCATCTCTGACTACGGGGGTCAGGATGAGACCTTCACGGGGCAGATTATCCCACACCTGCTAGCTACGGCATGGGTTCTTGCACCTTCTTCTGAAACATCTGGCTCTGGCCACTAGTCCATCTAATCCAGTGTCTGATCTCCACAACAGGCTTGATGCAGTCTGGCAATTCTAGATCTCAGTGGCATGAATGAGAAGAGAAGATGCCCCTGGCTTTCTCCATTGCTCCCCAACCCTGGACTCCAAGCCTGCTGTCCTGCTACTTCAATCACTGAGACACACGTCTGGTTAGCAATCACAGAACCATAGGGGGCTAGCAGGGATCACCAGGGTCATATAGTTTAACCCCACAAAGATTTCTGTACCCACGTCCCATTTCCAGAAGGGTTCAAAGATTGCGGTGAATAAAGCACTTGTTCTGCTGCAGGCGGGTCCTAGTCCCTGGAAGATAATGGGATTTATGCCCTTCTTGAAGAAGTCACTTTTGCATCTACTCTTCCACATCTACCTAGCTGCACTGTCATCTAGAACCACAACCCACTGTTGTAGCTGGCTGGGCTCTACCAGCACAACAGCCCTCTGGGAAAGCCCCATGACCCTTCCTCTCCTGCCTTGCTCCGGGGCATCTTCTCAGGTGGATGGAACGGAGGCTTTTGTCCCAGTGGGACATGGCAGGGCCTGGCTCTCCCAATATTTGAAGGGGCTTGGCCTTTGCCAGTCAGGGATCACTCCTGGAGACCCATGGTCTCTTGTTACTATCAGCTTCCCCCAGAGCCATCCCCAGTTTGCAGCACTAGGATGGCTCTCAGCTCTCTTTGCTGCTAATCACTCTGCAGAGCTCTCCTGACCAGCAAGTGGCCTAAATTACTGTTTGTTCTTGGCTTGGGTAGGATGCAGTTTTTGAAACATTATTGACACTCCGCCTCCTGTTTGTCCAACACCCTGCCCTCATATCTACTATCTGTCTACGCGGACATCCATCGATCCTCTTGCAATAGACCATTACAGTCCCAGTTCCACGGCCTTGCTGGAAAAGCCTCTTCAGCACGCAATGCCACATGGCAGCTGCGTTTTAGCCCACAAACTCTCAGGCTCCACAGGTCACTCCCGCAGGAGTGCCCATAACATCCCCATAAATACTGTATTCATCATGGCAGGAAGGCTCACTCGGTAAAACTCACCTCCAGGCCCAGAGGTCACACGTTCAAGTTTCACCCCAGGCTGTCTGCTCTATTCTCTGGCACAATACATGGGGAGAAAAGCTAAGCTCTTAATAGGAGACTAAATCCTTGTGCTTTCCATGGGCCAAGTCCAAGCTACAGAGCCCACCTGATAGATTCTTAGCACAGTCTTTTTTCTTGAGAGACAGGTAAGTATCATCATCCTCGTATCACAGATGGGAAGCAAGGCAGGAAAAATTAAGTGATTTGCCCAGGGTCATGCAGAGAATTAGCAGCAGAGATGGGACTAGAACCTTGGTCTCCTGTACCCAAGCCACAGAACTCTGTGGTCTCTATCCCATTTCTTGGAAATGGTGCAAGACGATACCCAAACACCCTGGCGAATACACTTCCCAAGTAAACAGACTAACGTCCACAGTGGAGTATGAGCTAAAGCTGAGCCCAGAGGCTTACGCCTTGGCCTGCACTACTGGCACCTTTACGGTGAAGGGCTGCAAGGCAGACGCAATACAAAAGGTACCAGGTAAAAATGACGTTATTGTCTGTTCTGGTTGCTGGCACACAAGGCAGTGCCCACTTTGGGCCCTTGCTAGGACCTGCTCTCTCTGCAGAGGCTGGTGCTCACGTGGCAAGAGATGCTAGATACTGCTCTAAATCCACTGAAGGGACCCCATTAACTGAAGATACAGGCAGAAGGCCCCTGGAGCTCACTGCTGGCCACTGCGCTGCCTGCGGGCCTGATCCTGTGAACGCTTATTCCCATTCACACGCTGACTCGTATGCATCGGCCCGCTGGAGGCTGAGACACTCCACCCCAAGCCTTGGCAGGAGCAGGCCCTACATTTACAGCTCACTCTCAGGTCTCCTTCCAAGCTCAGGAACAGCGGCGCTTGGCTGCCCAGAGGCTCTCCAAGTGCCACGAGGCTTAGCGAACACACATCTGCACGGCACGCTTGGCAGGGGACAGGTATTCATTTACTCAGAGGTACAGTAACTTGCCCATGGCCACGCAGAGTGAGCAGCGGAACCAGGAATAGGACGCAAGCGCCCAGAGTTCCAGTCCTAATCACCAGCGAGCCCTGATGCCACCCTCTTCCATGGTTAATTGATGAAGTGAGCTCACCATATCAGCCACTTCAGGCAATTCCATGGCACTGGAGAGAATCAGTCGGGACACACAAATGGGCTAATCATCGTCACAAACACAGGACACCAGAGAACCCACCACCACCTCTGAGCCCCGGCCCTGCCCACGGCCCTACCTGCTTTAACGCGGATATTGGGGCTCCTGATTTTGCCCGCCGAGTTCTCCGCGGTACAGAAGTAGTCATTGTCGTGGATAAAGCTATTGAAGGCTGATGGCGAGAAGGGGTAGAGCTGCAAAGTCCCATTGGCATGGACATGCCGAATGTGCGGTACATCATAGATGTCGTCCCCTGTGGCGAGGTACCAGCGAAGGACGGCGCTGGGTGACCCTGCTGCGGGGCAGGGGATCACCACCCCAACTGTGCTGGAGAAGGTCACCTGCTGGATAGAGTCGTTCACAAAGTAGAGACTGGTTCCAACATCTTCAGTGTGTGCTGTGGAGAGACCAAAGCCAACAGCAGAGAGTTACTGCAAACATCCGACTCCTCTTGCCTGCAGAACAATGGCTTCCCAATGACATGCCCCGGGAGCCTTCCTCAGGCAGCGGCAAACAGCCCCAAACGGAGCGCGTAAATTGGTGTATGGACACAGTGGCCAGGTACTTCCCGCCTCTCCTAGCTACATAGGTCACTGCTCTCCTCAGCAGCTGGGCCAGGGCTGAGGGGATGCCCTGGAAACCCCAGCCCTTTCACAGGACAGCAATTTCCCAAAATCGCTAGGATGCCTACGACTAATGTAAGCTACATTTCCCAGGATGCCCTTGTGAGAGCCTCCCCACAGGTAAGTCACCTGTCCGTCCCCTCCTCCACCCCCTGGGCCAGCTGAGTTAGGGAGGGAAGAGGCGGCCATGGACCATCGGACACCTCCTGAGAGGTCTCCTCAGACAACAGGCCCCAGAAACAGCCAGGCAGAATTCTAAAGTGCGGGGATGGTTTTGTGACAGGAAGCTGTGTGAGAGCAATGGGACTTTGCCAGTCTTCAAGGGAGCAGCTCTTCACAGCTGGGTCTCCCAAACTGCAGCCAAGGCCTGGAAGAGGAGGAAAATCTCCCTTGACCTTCCTCCTCCTCCGGTGCAGGCGGAAAGGCCTTTCCCTCCCAGCTCCTTCTTCCGGCTGCTCCACTCTGACTCCTTCCCACTGACGCCTCAAACCTGGAAGGGGAGGGGACAAGTTTGCCGTCAAGGTGCCAAGTCGCTTGGAACCGATTTTTTAACTGCACTACTTTTACGTAGGCAAAAGGACACTAATATAGAAAGCAGTGATCGGTGTCAGGGTATTAATAGCTCTCGGGGAGAGCACGATCCCTCTGCTTGTGCTATAGCAGGGCCAATAAGCAAATAACTACTCTACCGCTGGGTTAGAATGAGTCACAGGGGACCCTTCCTCACCTCAATTTCTTCAACTTTGGGGGGAGGGAGAAGAGGGGGAGAAGGGAAAAAAGAGTCTCATCTGTATTAATATTCTTAGCTTAGCTTTTAGCTGCCCCTCCAGGGAGAATGCTTCATGACTGCTCATTTGAGAAAAGGCTATTAAAGCGTTATCGGCCAGAGCAACTCACATCACATCACAAAGCCGTGAGAAGACCATCAGCACCAGCCTCCACGGAAAAAATAATATTTGTGTTTTCATCAGGACGGGTGTTTGGAACCGCGCTCCTTGCCATGGGTAAGTGTCACGTCACCAGCTGGCTCAGGCTTTCCTGAGCGGACGGGGCGAAAACAAACGCCGGAGTGTTGTTATTTTACTTTACACAACAGTAACTTTAACGTGCAGGTGACAATAATAGTAATGGAACTACACTTCTAGAGAACTTATCAGAGCAACTCCACAGAAGATTAGACATAATGTGACTTGAGTTAGGTATTCTTGTTTTATAGAGATGGGGAAACCGAGGCACGGTGAAGTAACGTGCCCATGGGGTCTTAGTGAATCAGAGGGAACCCCAGGAAGGGAAGAACCCAGGAGTCCTGGCTCTGGTCCCCTGCTGTAACCACCAGAACATGCTCTCTCATTGAGCTGGGAATACAACCAAGGAGCCCTCTACTCTACCCACTAAACAATTCCCCCTCTTATTTCATCCTTCTGGAGATGGAAATATAATCTCTCTCTCTCTCTCTCTCAGCACCCATTAAACAGCCTGTTCCTTGTTCCTCTCCATGTTTTGAGCAGGAACATCAGCTGTAACGACAAAATTTCCTTTCTCAAACTACCCAGAGTTCTACTAGCCCAAGTCAAGTATGCTGCAGTCAGTATTGTGGCTACAAACTGGTAGGTACCAATGATGACTTGATTAGGAATGTTACTGCTGATTAAACAACAGATTTACAGGTAAAGAAAAGAAGCTTCACCCCCCCCCCAAAATGAGCCCATGCGCAGACAGAAAGGGACAAAGACATTTATTTATTTTTTCCCATTGGGCTGACAAATGCTAGGAGACTTGTGACAAACACGGGGTAGGACAATCTACAGCTGATCCTCTGATGGCCTTTGAAAAGCTACTTGGGCTTTTAGTGGCACGATGCCACTAAACAATCACGTTGTGACATCTAATCTCTTTAGAGCAGGAGCCATCCTTTTGTTCTGTGGCAGTGCAGAGCCTAGCACAGTGGGCCCTCGCTGTGACAGGGGCTCCGAGGAGCCATCAAAATACAATGTCTTAAGGCTGGTTTGTTGTGAGGAATCAGCATTTCTGCTCTTCTTGACGCTCATCTTGCCCATACACGAGAGCAAAATATGTATTTACAATCAGATGAAGGAAACAAGCAGAGAGAAAGCATCTGTGTGCTACCATTGTGGTAACATTCTGCATGTGCCCTGAAACACAAGATGGCATGGAGACAGCTCTACCTTTAAAGGTAGAGCGCACAGAAAATAGAACATCCTTTCTGCTGTGTAGCTACATGGGTCATGTAAGGACCTAGAACCATGAATATTCTGTAGCTCTCTGCAACTCTGGTCCATGGCACAGTCCCTCTCCCATTTCATCCACCCCCACACCTCACAGCCCCTCCTGGAATCCTAGAGGTGCCTTTTAGCTGTGTGAGAGAAGAGGGGGGATTCTAGTAACTCCTTCACATCCCATCCCTTTTCTCAGCCCCCCTCATTGCACTATTGCAGCAAGGCTCCCCACTAGTCCCCATGAGCGTTCCACTTGCTCTGCCCAAGAGCAGGCAGAATCGACAGCGCTGACCCCCAAGTGAGTATCCCTGCTCTAATGGAAGCCACAATTTGCAGGACATGTTGCCAGCTGTAAGATGCAATGATCAGATATCATCCTACTAGAGAACAATGTTCTCTGCAGACATCACCCTTGCATGCTGGATACACAGAAGGGGTGGGGGGAGGAATGGAAAAATACCTCATAAATAACGAGAGAAATTCAGATTACCAGCAAAGCTTTTTCAGGTCAAAGGGGAAAATGGATTTTTAATAGAAAATGGAAGTTATGGGATTGGTAGTAGTTATGTGACAGACGCATAGAGTTAAATCCATATAATCTCCTTTACCATTTAACATTGAGCACCATCCTAATCCCATGTTTCATAAAACTGTCTCCAAATCACTGAGAGAGATTAAAAATTTAGAAATAGCACTGCAATATTTTTAAACCAGAAATCGCTGCTGGCATCTGGTCACATGCGTTGACCCTAACCTAAATATTGAGGGCATTAATTTATACAGCCCTCAAACGCTGGGGTGGGCGTGGTGAAAATGGACCAGTTTCCTATTGGGAGACCATATGTATTGAGTGCTGCAGACCTGAACTCTGCTGGATGAGAGCGGCACAGGTGGACTAGTATGCAGAGGGACTGTGCCTAGCTAGCACTGAGGAGTATCTGTTTTGAGTTATCACCGTGCAATCTTCTTAAATCACAGTAAATTACAACCTAGGGTATTGAAATATTAATACCTCCATCTCAGCTGGGAAAAGTGAGTCATTTTGTTATCATCCCTTAGCAATATTTACTAGTCTTGTTCGCTGGACTCTTGAAACGGCACTATCTTTAGAAGCAGAGCCGCTCTCGGCACTGCAGAAAGCTGCGTTGGCTGGAAAACACTCATTTACTCTAATGAGAAGCCATGGCAGAGTGACCATGAATCCACCCCAACCCTATCACTGAGCCACCTGAAGTTCAGGCTTGAGTCCTGCCCAAGAAACTGCGCAAGCTGAAGTTTTCAGCATGTGCATTCAACAAAAAAGGTGCAGTTTTAAACGCTTAATGCAGTGTGTACAGTATGTGGCTTTCAGGCTCAAGGCATTGGCTTTTCCCACCATACGTGACCCAAGAGCTCAAAGAGGTGGCGGTCACTAACACCCCATTCACACAGCACCTTTCCTCCCAAGGCACTTCACACAAGCCACACACTTCTGTATACTCGGAGATAAGATGCACACAGGAGCTTTAAAAGTAGGAGTTTAGGACAGAAAGTGAAAGAATATGGAGTCCAGGTCAAAATGCAAGAGGAATTTAGTGGGTCAAGTGCAATGACTCCAAATGCACCTGGAGTTGCCATCCTACCCTTTAGCAGGATAGAATGGAAACATTAACTACACATGGTCAGGACCCCCCAGCATCACAATGCCCCCCCCCCCATCATGCTGAGGCCTGTGCACCTGTTAGGAGGGAAGAGCACCACTGAACCCCAAATCCTAGTTCCAGTGGCACCTAAAGGTGAGATCTGACGCTGGGCTCACAGCCCAAATCAGCACAGAGGCAGAGCAGACTCAACTCCCATCTTCCAGATAGCTGAGAAGTCACAGTCTCTGCAGGTGCCATTTGCACACACCCAAACCAGATGGAGCACGTACACCAAGTTCTGATCAAACGAGCACACCCTCAATCCCCGCACAGAAAACACAACAACTCTCCAAGGACATGCCCATTACCTGGCGCCCTACCTCTGCAAGGCAAACCTAACCAAAAGAGGAGCTTGAAACGCAATGCTCCACCTCCTCCCTCTACACCGGGATATTGCGAGGGGGACACGCAGAACTAGACAAAGGGAATACGCTGAGCCAGAGTGGGGGTGAATGCACCAGCCTTTCATCTCTGGAGACCTGATTTCAAGTTCTGCTTATGTCACATACGCAGCAACTCTGGCAAGTTTCACCGGAGTCTCCACTGGACATTTGGTGACATCACTGAGCCAACACACATTTCAGGACCAGGTCAAGTGTCCAATCAAGGGAGGCTCAGGACTGGACTAAGGTCCGGACTGTGGTACATCAGAGGAGTGTGCACATCAGCTGCTAGGCTCTGTCCCGAGCCAGCAGGCCATGACTTTCATTAGCCCTAAGCCTGCACACTTCTACAAGCAGAGAGGGCAATTTCCCTCACACGCCCCACAAGGTGTAAGAAATAAACCAAAAAGTGAATCAATAGACTGACTAGGCAGAGGGGAGTACTGAAATCCACTCCATTGTGTACTTTTCCCCAGTTCACTAGAATGAATGTTGGCTATCTTTGGTTCCCACAGGCCTTTCAAAATGTAATTCCTGGTCTGGTCAGCAGATTAGCAAAGGCCAAGGAACTGGGTTTCTAGATATTTGATACTGCTTAGTCAGCAAGGGGTGTTTGCAATGCTATAGGGGGCATTGAGGGATTGTTTTTAATTTAAGAATCTGAGGAAAGATTCTTTACAAAAAAAAAAAAAAAAAAAAGCTACTTAGAATTTTGGTTTCAAAGTGCATAAAATTTTGGGCCTTAACTAACCACTGTGTAAACTCACCAGCAGAGTACTTCCAAGTCTCCTGAAATAATCAAATACATTTGTGCTTCATTCTCTCCTAGCAAGTTGAATGTAACAGCCTGCCTATTTCGGAGTCTGCTGAATTCACATTATCCAACATACAGCTCAAAATTCACACGCTTCCATGTCAGGAGAATTCTTTCCACAAAGACACCTCCAATTTGAGTCTCACACTGAGCTCAGCAGCTGGTTCAAACGAGGCAGGTGCACCTCAGTGCCACACAGGCAGAAAGGAGGGCACCACATTGAACCCATATGGTGTCTTGTAGGTGCTCAAAGCATCGCCAGTGGATACCTAAATTCACAACCCACTGCCAACCTCTGCAAGCTGGGTGAGGACAAAGGCTCCTAGCACGGGCAAACTGACAAGGCATGATTGCTATTCCCTTCTGAAGAACACAAGTACCAGAAAATATCAGGGTTGCATGTGTTGATTCTTCATTTACGGCACATAGAGCTTTAGACCTGAGCAAGGCGTAGATGCTGGTCTCTTAGCAAGTTGCCATCATGGCCCTGGTGTCGTAAAATAACGACGCTGGGCACTGCCAGGATTTCAGTACTGCAAGCTCTACCTCCGTGGATTTCGTGGATTCCACGTTTCATTTCCAAGATAAATGAGCGTCGTACCACACTGGGGGGCACAGGGGGAGAGATTAAAAAATGGAAGCAACATATTTCCCTGCTTCTAATATTTGAACACAGCGTACACAAAATGCCACCATCACAAATCAGCAGGCAGAGAACTCCAGCAAAATCATACAGGGAGATTATTCCCCCAGTTTAAGTATATCAAGATTTTGACTTGTAGCCTCCTCCTGATCATACAGCTTCCAATTTACATCGCCCTCCCTCTCATTGTTATGGCTGCTCTTTAATTTGTATAATCAACCACCAAGCCCTCTTTCGCTCAACTCCCCGCCTGTTAACTGCCTATTTTTATTTTATAAGCTAAAAAAATAAACAAACAGCTACAGTCTACTGAGGGATTTCTAAACTTTAGTGGTCCCTGGGATCAAATGTTTATTTGCTTTTTGTTTCTAATTGAGCTCTTGTTCTACAGCAGAAATGTATTAAATGGTTGTGCTTTGATACCTAGAAGAATTAAGTATCGGAAAGGTTTATCATGCATTAAGCAATTCAATTTTTATCCTATTATAATGAAACTTCCACTGTATTACTGTCCTCTCTCTGGAATTGTTCCACTTTAACACTTTCAGCACAGAGACTCTTAAAAATAAAATCTCTCTTGAACTGAAAAGAGAAAAAAAATAATGAGGCCATAAGGTGTAGTGCTAATGGAGGCTTTTAATTTGCTCTTCTCAGCAGAGAGAGCTCTGTAGCAGAGACTCTTTTCTGAGGGGCGGGGGCTGAAAATGTGCACAAATAATAATGGGCTGTGTTGGCTTTATTATTTTCAATGTTGGGGGGAGAGAGACTTTTAGTGCCTTGGATGGTTATTGGTTTTGGTTTTTCCTTTTTACACAGCGAACATGCAAATATAGGCAAAGCAGATGCTTCCATGTTCAGTACAGCAGCTCCTAAAAGCATGTCCAACAATAGCAATTTTGTCGAAAGCTCCCAAACACAGACTGATTCTGGCTTTAATAAGACTATTTCATATTTAATAATTGATTAAATAATTGACTATCACAACCACACAGGATGCCCCATTAAATCTCAGTAAATATGTTCATATAATTAACATTAAAATAAAAGGGTATTTCATAGACAATAACAATCGGATTTAAGGATGCAGCCCACTACCGCTACCTATTTCCTAAGATTGCCTCTTGCTGTTTTCATAGGGTGAAAGCGATTATTAAAGAAAAGGTTTTATAAGCTGAAAGTAGCTCATTTTCCATAACATGGACGTTTCTGTTATTACATTCGTGGACCAGATAATAAATAAAAAGGTAATTTACTACATAAATAAGAAGGTAATTTACTACAAAAATAACAAACAAAAACCCCTATAAAATCAGAGCAGGGTAGCTTTTTTAGCTAACACCAATGAAATATTATTACAAATGGATTGTAATTTAACTACCAATGTTACAAGCAGATGTCTTTCCTTTTCAATTGCATCTATAGTTGGGGACCGCAGTTTCCAGCACCACACAGACAGATTTGGATGAGGCTAGCCATCCCCAATTTACAATGAATCAAGTGTTGGGTCTCCTTGACACACTTACTTCACAGTCATTTTTTGCCCCAATCTGAGGGATCAAGCCGCTGGGTTACATTTAATGTAGCATTGCTAGAGGAGAGGATGCGATGTAAAAGCATCCCTGGATTGAGCTTGTTTGATGGGATTAGACTATTGCTGTCGATAGTCGTTGGGAAGTAAGGACAACAGAACAAAGCTTTTAAAAAGTCCTGCTACGGGCTTTAGCCTTTGCAATCTTGCCTGCCCAAAGAGAGGCTGGCTAGGTCTAGACAACATTTTAATATTCATGTAATTAAGGCGCTTCTGTGGGGCTGGAGAGCGGTGTGGGGAATGGGGCTTTATCATGTCTCCCCCCGCGGGAGGCTACAGTAGGGATTTCAGCGGCTGCAAAGAGTTAACATCACTAATTATCAGCTCGGAGCTCCCACTGCAAGGAGCCGCTGCCCCCATTAAAAAGCCTCCGCGAGCAAACTCTTGGAGTTGGGCTCCTGGGCTTCGATTTTGTCCTTAAGACAGAAGTAGCGGCGTCACCTCGGCTCCGACTCGAAAGCCCAGATCCATTGTAATGGGGCCACACGGGCTCTGTCTGCAGCAGGTTCCAACCCCCCCCCCTTGCCTTCTCCCGGGAGAAGAGGATGCAGGGCGGGGGGTTGCAAAGGGGCAGAAGGGAGCAGTCAGGGCCCCATGCCAGCGGTGTGCTCCCCAGCTCCCCAAACACCCTCCTCCGCCCAGCCACGGGTAAGCGTCTCGAGGGGATTTGTTTATTTTAGTGAAGCAAAGACCCCCCTCCAAAGAGACCCTTCCCCGTGATTAGCCGGGGGGGATCTTTACAAATGCAGCGCTACCCCCCCCCCCCCCAGCACCCCCATAGTCCCCGGGCTCAGCATCCCGTCCGGACAGAGCCCCACCGACCCGGTCCTACCCCGGGAAAGGGGCGGGGGGGGGAGTGCCCCCTCCCCGGGATCAGGTGCATTGCAGCCGGGGCTGCAGGTCTGGGCTTGCCCGTCCCCTGGACCTTGATTAGCCCCATGGCAACCTGAGCCCAGAGACCCAGCCAGCCCCTGGGTACTTCCGCTGGCGAGCTGTGTCCTGCCCCCCCCCCCCATCTCCTGCTCTTTGCAATTACACCGTCACCATCATTAACTGTTGAATTAATCCAGGTCGTTGCAGCAGGGCTGGGAGCTGCCCCCCCCGGAAAGTCAGAGCTGACCCTGGGGAGGACGCTGCACAACCTCCCCCACAAACCAGAGAAGATCAGGGTCGGACGGGACCCCAGGAGGTATCGAGTCCAAGCCCCTGCTCAGAGCAGGACCAGCCCGACAGTGGTTCCTCCTGCCCCCCCCCCCAACACCCGGGACTCGAAGGGGTTAAACGCAGCAGCCCAGGGCAGGCTCCGAACCGGCGCCGCTTCCCCCGGGGGGGCTCACAGCGCCACTTTGCGAGAGCCCGAAACCCCGAGCCCCGTGGGGAGCTGCCCCCCGCTGCCCGGCCCCTGCCATCAGCCTGGCCCCTCGGGGCTCTGCCCCGCTCACCCCCGGCTGGGGGCTGCTGCTCGGACAGCTGCTGGAGCAGCGCCCCCGCCGCCGTGGGGATCGGCTCGGCTCAGGTGCGGGGCCAGGGCCGGGCTCCCGGACTGGTCCGAGCACTGGGCTGGGCGCAGACACCGCTCTGCCCGGCCAGGGCCAGCCCGTCCCTTCGCCCCCTTCGCCCGCAGCACACCCGGGCAGCCAGTCACTTTTTTAAAAATCGCAGGAGGCGCAGGACTAGAGCTCCCTGGTCAAAGAGTAACACCCCCCCACACACACCAAAAAAAACAAAAAAGCCCCCCCCCCCGGAAGGGACATACCTTTTTGCAAAGAGTACAGCAGGAAAAAAGTTACCAGCCACATGCCATAAAGAGCACCTATTTTCTCTGGGATGTAGTGCCGGGATCCCTGCCTTTCCCAGGACTATCCAGGTTCAGATGCTCACAGCTGAGCTCTCAGCAGCTCCTCCTTCCCCCTTCTCCCCAGCTAGTGTCATCCGGAGGGTGGGCAGGGCTGCCTGTGTACTCCCCGCCCACACTCAGCATGCGTTGGGGGAGCAGCCTGCCCCTTGGCAGTTGCCAATTGGTACAGGGTGTGGATAGATTATCTATTGTATCTGAACAGTGGGGGGACATTTTCCAGATTCAATCTCTGTGCGGTAGGGGACGTGATCATGTATAACAGCTTGTCATTTGCACACGCACACACTCAGACTAGGGCTCCTTTATTAAAGGAAAAGACACTCATCTCCCTGGCTCTAATTGTACAGACCAGCATTTCACCCGTACACGCAGACACACCTGCTTGCACTAATGCCCCGGGCCAGCTTGCACATGTACAGGGCTTGGTAACTGTACAAACAGAGTGTGCACACACATTCATCCTTCCCACCCATGACCTAGGAGCACCGGTCAGGTCACTCCAAAGTGCATGTGCACATTTGAAGAGGTGGCACATAAGATGGCCCCCACCTTGGGTGGGACTGCTCACACATGTAAAGTTAAACATGCATAGAAGGCTACAGGACCAGGGCATACATATAGGCACAGTGAGAGGCAAGATACAGATTGTTGTGGGGATGGTGGTTGTGCCCCAGAAAGGTAAGTTGGTTTTGCACTTAAGTAGAGCAATTCAGAACATACACACTTTATAAAGAGAACTAGAACTGTCCACACACACACAGTTCTGCTTAATCATCCCTAGTAGCTGCGTTCATATCAAGAGAGTTGCCACTGTGTAGCCCATTCTGTTCCCCTTCTCTCCCACGTAGGCTGTAACAAGCTTTGCCCACAGCTGTCACTGCTGCACAGTATAGCCACTTGGAGCTTTGTGGCAACTTGGGGGGCAGAACTCAACTCCCCCCAAAAAGGCACCGCCCCTACTGTTTGCACTTAAGTAAACTTCCTTTAAACTTGTTAGTGGTACAGGGCCTAGGCCAATCAATTAAGCAGATCCTATTCCAGCCAACAGATGGCCAAGTTCAACCCTACTGTGCAACTGGCCTATTTACAGCACTGCTGACCTAGTCTGAGAATGCAAGAGCTAGTTGGATTTTTATTTTTATTTTTCTAAAAACAAATGTTTTTTTCACTCAAAACAGGGAAATAGCTGAAGTTTTTCAGTTTGACAAAAAAATTAAGAGGTAAACGTTTTCAGGTTTTGGTTTTCAAATAAACATTTTAGGCTTTTCACTGAAGACCTGGAATTTTTCATGAGGAATTAAAAGAAAAAAAAAATCTAGATTTTCATGAAAGTGATTTGGCATTTTTTGACCAGCTCTAGTTCCTACTAATTCTTAATGTCTCTAGAGCTCTTTGTACACACTGGAGAGTCACTAGCAAGGGAACCCCACCCAGTGCTCCCATGAGGCAGGTAAGCATTATCCTCCCCGTATAGCTGGGGAAGACAGAGACACTGGGAGGGGACATGACATAAGACCATACAATAAGTCAATGATACCAGAACTCCAAGATTCCCAGTCCTGTATCCCCTGGGAGCTGCTATCTTTAGGCATTCTCCATCTCCCCTTTCACCTGCCATTGACACAGTCTGCATTCTCCTTTCCCTCCCCATTTAGAAGCATCCAGTTTGGTAGTATCCATCACCCCACAGGGTCAGTCATCCACCCCCGCACACACAGAGTCTGAGAGAACAGCTGTTTGCACTGCCACCGAGCCTTTTGTCCGCAGATCTCAAAGCACACCGCAGACGTGAGCTGGCCAAGCATGGCACTGAATGTGTTCCCTGCCTCCCCTGGTGGCTCAGCCCTCCAGCTAGGTCACTCTGAATTTGACCCTTTTCTAAGGTAAAGGGAGTCCAGACAAAAAGCTTCTTCAGCCCACCCTGCAGCCTGGGCTCCCAGGCCCACCTGTAAGCCTCTCCGCTTGGGGACAGCAGCCAGGGCCGGCTCTGGCTTTTTTGCCGCCCCAGGCAAAAAAGCCTCCCGCCGCCCCTGGACCGCGGCAGGGGAGAGTGGTGAGCCCGGCCGTGGCCCCGCTTTCCCCGGCCGGCCAGAGCGCCGCCCGCCTCTAGGTGCCGCCCCAAGCACATGCTTGGTTGGCTGGTGCCTGGAACTGGCCCTGACAGCAGCCCAGCTCCCAGGCTCTCTCCAGAGCCTTCTCCTGCAACCCACCTTGCTCCCTGGGGGCATGCTGCTTCCAACCTGAGTTCTCAGCCCTTTGATGAGGCCCAGGTGTTTCAAATGGTCACTTGACCCCAATTAGCCCTGCCCCCTTTGGGTGGGAGGCAGCTAATTATGGAACAGGTGGGACTGACTGAAGAGGACTGGCTAGCCACAGGTCTCCTGACCCTTAAAAGGGCAGACCAGCCTGTTACAGACTTGAAACAGTCCTCGCCCACCTTTGCAAAGCATTGTGAGCTCTGCCCATAAGGGGGACTCTGTGAGTGCAGTGTGCCTCCCCCACCCCCCATCCAAGGAGGACTGCCCTCGTTGTATAGAAAGGGACATTCAGGCACAGAGTGGCACCTGCCCATGGTCACACAGCAAGCCAGTGGCAGTACCAGGTATAGGACCCAGGAGTCCTGGTTGCCCATCCTATCCTCCAGCTGCTAGAGAAAACAGTCCTTCGTCTGTCTGGGCAAACTGGAGAAATTATCTGAAGTAAATAGGATGAAATTCAACAAAGACAAATGCAAAGTACTCCACTTAGGAAGGAACAATCAATTGCCCACATACAACATGGGAAATGACTGCCTAGGAAGGAGAACTGTGGAAAGGGATCTGGGGGTTATAGTGGATCACAAGCTAAACATGAGTCAACAGTGTAACACTATTGCAAAAAAAAAAAAAAAAAAAAAAAAAAAAAAAAAAAAAAAAGCAAACATCGTTCTGGGATAGAATAGCAGGAGTGTTGTAAGCAAGACACAAGAAATTCTTCCGCTCTACTCTGCGCTGATTAGGCCTCAACTGCAGTATTGTGTCCAGTTCTGGGCAACACATTTCAGGAAAGATGTAGACAAACTGGAGAAAGTCCAGAGAAGAGCAACAAAAATGATTAAAGGTCTAGAAAACATGACCTAGGAGGGAAGAATTGAAAAAATTGGGTTTGTTTATTCTGGAAAAGAGAAGATGGAGGGGTGGTGCAGACATGATAACAGTTTTCACGTATGTAAAAAGTTGTTACAAGGAGGAGGGAGAAGAATTGTTTTTAACCTCTGAGGATAGAGCAAGAAGCAACGGGCTTAAATTGAAGCAAGGGAGATTTAGGTTGGACATTAGGAAAAACTTCCTACTGTCAGGGTGGTTAAGCACTGGAATAAATTGCCTAGGGAGGTTGTGGAATCTCCATCATTGGAGGTTTTTAAGAACAGGTTGGACAAACACCTGTCAGGGATGGTCTAGAGAATACTTAGTCTTGCCTTGAGTGCAGGGGACTGGACTAGATGACCTCTCGAGGTCCCTCCCAGTCCTACGATTGTATGAGTCTATGATCCCTCCTGTTCCGTTCCTTTTCCTCCTCTCCACCCCTGTGTGTCATTGTCTCCCTTTCTGCCCCTAAGCTAGTGACTGTGCCCCCTGAGAAAAGCTCTCTCGGGGCTGGTCTACACTACAAGGTAGGTCAGTGTAAGTACATCGCTCAGGGCTGTAACAAAAAAATCACACCTGGGTGATGTAACAAAGCTGACCTAAGCCCCAGTGCGGACACCGCTAGGCTGACAGAAGAATTCTTCCATGGACCTAGCTACCGCTTTTCGGAGAGGGGGATTTACTACCGCCACGGAAGAGCCCTTTCTGCCACTGTAGGGAGTGTCTATACTACAGGGCTACAGCAGCACAGCTGCAGCGGTGACACGGTCGCAGTTCTAGTGTTGATCTACCATTCATCTCTCACACACCCTCAGCTCTTTGTTCAGTCACACTGGGCATCCGTTACCCCTCTGCGGAGTCCCTACTTTCCCAGAGTTCCTCGCTGCCCCAGGCTTTGCAGCCTGCCTGTCCCCCCTGCCAGAGAGGCCAAGGCGGAGACGCGGCTGTGGCTGCCAGGGCCCAGAGCGTGCTGCAGGCTCCACTCCAGCCATTACCTTGGGAGTGGAGGAGCATGTCAATTGCTGGTTCCAGAGCCAACCTCGGCATGTTGGCTACTCCGTGAAGAAATTGATATTCCCGGCCATCCCCAGGGCAACAAGCTCACCCACCTGATGCTCCTCTCACCTCACCAACAGGGGGACTCCCCAACAGCTGGGGTAGGTGGGCCAGCGAGTCTGAATCACTAGCAGGGCACTTCTGGGGAACCCGTGCCCCTCGGTGGCAAGCCCCATTGTGAAATGGCTCTGCCCCTTGCGAAGACGCCCAGTCACAGGGGCAGCTTGAATTGGTAAGAACAACACTTTGCACCTCTAGCTATCTACGCACTTGTGCTTTTCCTCCGAGGATCTCAAAACACTTCACAGACGTTGGGCTTTAGTCTGCTCTCACTAGCATAAATCTTGAGGCCAGTGGACTCACTCCTGCCTTACGACAGAATAACTGAGAACCAAATAGGGCCCCTTATCCAAATAACACTCACTCATGTGAGGTAAATTTAAGTGATATATGGAAGTTCACTTCACCCACCACTGAAATGCAGCCACCTCTGGAGTGGAACGCAGCAGCTGTTTCATATTGCACAGTTAATATGCCACAAGCGTTTAGGTCAGCAAATGAAAAATGACCTATCCAATTGAAACTGCAGGGTAGAGCTTGCTATAGCCTCAGGACCCTTAAAATATCAATAAAATAAGTAACTAATGTAGGGAGGCAGAATGCAATTCCCTGAATTGGAGTTTGGCCAGGGTACCCGGGTAAATCTCTCTACTACAGCAGAGAACTCCCTGAGATCTGTAACGAGCACAAACTATTATTAATAATATGAATTACAGTAACACTTAGAGGCCCCAAGTGAAATCAAGGGCCCAATGTGCTAGGCACTGCACACACTGAAAATAAAAAGCTGCAAGTTCCCTGTGGCAGGGCCCAAGCTAAGTATGTGACGAGAGGCGCCAGGTGGGTACAACGGACAGACGGGGGAAGAACAAAGACAACAGCTAAGGTGCTGAGACTACTGCTTACCGTTCTGGTAATACTGTCTCATTGTTTCCTCGTACTCACCCATTGGTCTGCCTGTATCCAGCTGTTGTCTCGTCTTCTACTCAGATTGTAAGCTCCTTAGGGCAGGGACTGTTCTGTTCTGGGTTTGTACATAGACACAGCCGGGGCTCCTAGCTGCTCCAACAACAGCGAGATGCCTGTGATCAGCATAACAAGCAGCCACTGGTCAGTGCTTTGCAGGCATCGTGGCAGAAGTGAGCTTTAAAGAGGGATTCGAAGGACAAGTGGTCAGGGCCGCAGTGTCACGCCCCACCTGACCGATGCCACCTCCTGGCACCAGGCTGGGGCCCTGCTACAGCACTGACCCCAATGGAAGACCACTCTGGACCTGAACCAGCTGATCAAGCTGAAGCGGTCCCTAGACCTGGGCCCAGAGAAGCACCCAACTGTGGGTTCTCATCCCTGCCTGAGCCTGCAGAAGTGGGCTGGAAGTCTCGCAAGAACAGGCTCACATGCAAGATTAATGGTCCTTCTGCTTCTGCTCCCAGCCGGCAGTGCCGCAAGGACAGCCTCTCCTGCCATCCCAGTCCAGCCAGCTGGAAGAAGCGCAGTACGGAACATCGGACCCTCCGGACAGGTTGTTCAGTAACTAGGCGGAAGCTTAGCAGGGAGGGATTCTGTCTCAGGGAGGCAGCGTTACCTTGTGGTCAAGGGGCAGGGTTCTATTCACTGCTCTGCCATTGGCTTGCTGGGCACATCTCTTCCCCTCTTTGCACCTCAGTCTTCCTATTAGCAAAATGTAACAACCCCAATCCAGGGATCAGTGGGAGTTTTGCCAGTGGTTTCAATGGGGCCAGGATTTTGCAGGGCTCTGCAAACCAGGCATTATCCATCCCCCAGCCTACTCCCCATCCCTCTGGTGAACCAGCCCATTTCCTCCCGCAAAGCCCTCACTGAGGCGGGGGTGGGAGCCTCCCACCCCGGACACATGCTGGCTGCCTGCCTTCATTCCCTGCTGGCAGCTGTTACAAAGAGGGCAGCCAAGGGAAGGCTGATAGCAGGAATCTGCTGGCCATCCAATCTGCAACAATAGCTTCCTCTTCCGCGCAGGAATGCCGGCTTCAGGTGCAGCTGTGGCACTCCCACTCCCAGCACCCAATGAGACTGGGGCGCGTGGGCTGGGAGGCACAGGAGACAGCGCTGGCGGGAGGCATGTTGGCACAGCGTGGTCTGGGCCTTGGAGATATCCATTCGCGGCACATGACGAGGGGGAGAAAACACTGCTCCATGTTCCATTGTTAGCGTCCCTTGCTGTTCAGCATCGCTGATAAGTTCCCTGGTCACTTCCACCCGGGCAGCAGGGCTAGAAAGGTATTAAACAGCATCCCGCCCCCCAGGACAAAACTACCTCCGCTGGCCAGCGTGAAAGTAGCCAGAGAGAGGACAGAGAAACAGCTGGACGCTGGGCAGGTTGGGCGACAGACGCAAGCCTGTGCTCTCGGCAGCTCTGGTCCAGGCTTTCAGCTGGCTAGTCCCTTTCATCGCCGCCCCTTTATTCCGCCCATTGATCGTTCAGAGGAGGCTGTTTAGCTTCCATCCTCGCTACACTCAGACACACGCTACACTACTGGCCCTCTGGATTGTGCTAGCTCCATTGTGGAGCCGGCTCCTGCCAAGCCAGCGCCTGGGGTGCCCTGCCGGAGTGCACATCCCACACACATTGGTGCAAACGGGTTTTACTAGCATAGGACACTCTAGGAGCTTACCCATTGGGATACTCACGGGAAGCTCCTTTCTGCAAGCATTCAAACTGGACAGCTGGTATCAGGGTAAGGGCCACCCCGGCGACACCGTGGGGTTTTATACAGCTGTGAGCTGATAGAGGTGAAATCGTCCAATACAGGATTTGTTCAGGTCTAATCCACACTTTTGGCAGCACATAAGAGGCTCCATGAAAGCGAGTCAGGAAAAGTGTAACACACAGGAAAAGTGTGTGTCACACCC
The DNA here is from genome assembly GCF_027887155.1 of Malaclemys terrapin pileata. Classification (NCBI taxonomy): domain Eukaryota; kingdom Metazoa; phylum Chordata; order Testudines; family Emydidae; genus Malaclemys; species Malaclemys terrapin. The sequence continues at coordinate 33,878,300 of NC_071519.1, forward strand.
TCCTCTAGTGCCTGGTCCACTAGCCGGCAGCAGCCTATCACTGGTCGCAGCTAATGGAGTTACTCTTTTAGTGGCAGAGGTCTGTGCTGCGGTTCTGAAGGTCCCTGGTTTGTATCTCACTGATGACATCGGGGTGAGGAATTACTGCAAAAACTCATCTCTTCATTGCTCATTTCGGACCCAAATGTATTTCTATCCCTCAGAGCCCTGAGACCCTCTCCATTTTCTCACTGCACATGATTTCCCTCTGGCTGGTGCAGCCAGTACAAACAATGTTTTACACTACTCACCGGAGCAGAATTGGTGCCATTTCCAACCCAGGGCCCAGCCGGGGACTCGATAGCTCAGAGTGGCCGGGGGAAGGCTCTGTGCCGGAGCCTGACAGTCAGCAGGGAGTGGCTGGAAGCTGTTGCAGTTGGATGGACACTGGGTGGCCTGTTTGAAGGGGTCTCACTCCAGTCATCACCACTCACAGCCACTGCCCCTGCCCCGGGGGCTGCTAGTAGCCTGGAGCCGAAGCCAATGACAGAATGACCCGTGGTAACTCGAGTTTCTCATGGAGCAGTCCCTCCTCGGCAAGCTTGAGGCAGGCTAGTGGGATAGCTTGCCTTGCTGTGGCCCATGCTATAGCGCAGGGAGGCGCGAGGTTATTACATGGGGGGCGGGGTCGCGAGTTGTCAACCTCCACCCCAAATCCCGCTTTGCCTCCAGCATTTATAATGGTGTTAAAGTGTTTTAATTTATAAAGGGGGGGGTGGCACTGAGAGGCTTGCTATGTGAAAGGGGTCACCAGTAAAAGTGTTTGAGAGCCACTGCTGTAGCTGTTCTGCCAATAAGCGTCTTTCCCCATTTCCCTTGTCCCCAGCATCAGCCTCCCAAGGAGAGCGAACACGCGTTGACTGCATCCATGCCCACAGGGCGGTCTCTGGAAAAGGTCTGCCAGCCCCAGTTCGGCTGCTCAGGCCAGAAGCGCCCCAGCACATGGGTGTAGTTTGGGGGGGAATGAGAGGGTGTTGCCCCCCCAAACTGCAAGCCTCAGGCAGGCTCTGAATTTCCCGCCCCGCCCCCCACAACCCTGCGTGGCCCTGTTGGCCTGACCAGAGCTGCCTCCCCAAATATAGAAGTCAAACTGCGCCTATGCCCTTGTGCCAAGCGAGCAGCTTTCCCAGTGGCCAATGAGAGCAGCCTAGCAATCCAGAGGCAGCCCTCACATTTACCCTCGCCAGCCTTTGCTCCAAGGCCAATAACAGTCTGACACATCCCTGGAGAATAAACCCTCAAAGAGGCAATGTTAATTATGATTACAGGAATACGTTCCCCCTCCTTGCCAGCACTTCACTGACAATGAAGTTAGCCTCAACACACCCCTGGGGAGGTAGCAGAGAGATAAGGGACTTCCCACAGGCTAGGCAGTAAGTCACTGTCCGAGCTGGGACTCGATCCCAGCCCCTGCTGTACCCACTAGACAGTGCCGTGGAACAAGCACATTAAGGCAGGAAGCTTCACCCCAGAGCTGCTCCATTGATAAAGGTCGGGCGAGTTTGAATCCAAACCAGACCAGAGAGGGGCAGTGCACATGGACTTAAACTTGTTATGTTTCACAGCAGAAAGCAGAGAAGTTAGATGAAAACACAGAATAGTCTTGCTGGAAGGTTGGGACATAACACGACTTGATTGCTTAGAATTCAGAACAATAGCGCACAAGAACCCCAAAACAGAGAGAGACAAAGCAGGATGCTCCCTAAAGCAGGGACTCAATCCACCTACCCCTTACTGTTGGCTGCAAACGGCTTGCTGCTAGGCCCAGCTCATATACTTCACCAGAATCCCCTCACCTGCAAGCAGGACCAGGAAAAACGCCTGAAATTGAAAGTGACAGCTCCCAATACACCATAAAATGGAAAGTCTCAGCAGGCTGTGTAACTGCCAGAATACGGGACTTTTACTCAACTCTGAGTGGTCCCAAAGGCTGCAATTGCATTCCCATTGCCCTGTTTCCCCAACCCCTCCAGGACACCAAACGCCCCACCGAGCTCAAGTCCCCCTACGGTTTCAGTTATTAGATAGGACTCCCCAGCCCAGCCTGCGGTGCAGCCAGGCTGTGTGCTGATCCACTCCTTGCTTCATGGCACCCAGATGGCTCCCTCCTGGACATGCTGCAGAGCCCAGGTTGTTTTATGCAGGGCATGTGGAGATTATCTCCGAATGCCCCCAGTTTATGCAACATTGAGAGCACTGGGCTGTGAGCCTAGACCCAGCCCAACCACTGACCTGCTGTGGGACCTCAGGATAGCACCTTCTCCTCTGTGTCTCCCTTTCCCCCCCTTTATGGTGGGGTGAGGAGACTTCTCCCCTTAGGGAGAGTCCTTTCCAGTCCACAGCACGGTGTGCAGGACGTGCCAGTCTGCCCCAGCCAGAACAACTAACAGAGTCCTGACAGCAGGGGAGGAGAGACATACAGCCTGCAGCAGCTTGTAACAAAATGGCCGTTATCGGGCTGCAGCTACCTGCCGGCCTCTGCCGGATTTAAAAGCCAGTTCCTAGTTAAGTGTGCTGGGGGGAAAGCTCCTATGAGTGGGCTAAACTGCAATCATAGGGAGCTAGGTTCCTAAGGACCTGTGGAGATCTGCGCCTTACTCTCTGTGCCCCAGCTTCCTATCTGTAAAATGGGAATAACAGCACTGTCCTGTGTGGGTAAGTCTGTTAAAGCTTGTGAGACACTCAGATGGGGGCCAGGTAAGTGCCTAAGATACACAGACCTCAGTGGGGCTCAGTGGGGGTGCAGCATTCCACCCACCCCTCGTGGGCTGTAGAACTGGATCCTCAATGAGCACCTCCTGCCATGCTCCACCCCAGAAATGGCTTCAGTAGGGGGTAAAGTGAGCCACCCCATAGCTTGTCAGGTGCTTTTGTGTGTCCCTTCAGGGTAAAGCTGGAGACGAGGCCTGGAAATTCAGCGCGCTGTAGAAATGGACTAGAATATCCGGAGTTCAAGGAAACGTGCTCTTTAAATAACCTCGAGACTTTGGTGCATTGTGTGGTGAAGACAGGCAGCTCAGTGAGGAGCCAAGCACTGGGACCGTTCATCCCTCGGCTCAGAATGCTCCGTGTGCCTCCTCGGTCACAGGCCCAGTGAAATCTTTCCAGGAAAGAAGCTTGTTTCATGCCTCCCCCTAGTGTTGAGCACCACAGCGAAGAGAAGCACCTGGACCAGACTATGCACAATACTCCTCCTAGGCAGTTTAGCTGTAGCTGGGTCAGCCCCAGGAACCAGAGAGACAAGCTGAGTGAGGCCATAGCTTGTATTGTATTACCTCACCCCCCTGCTCTCTATACACAATCCTGTCATGCAACAAACAAAGGCCTGGGGGATATCAAAGCTTCCATCACTCATGATTCAGCAATGCCTGAAAGAGAACACACTGCTCTGTGGATGTCCCCAAATCTTCCCTAGAGATAGCGATAGGCTCTGCATTTGGGGTGCCGATTCCCATGACGGTGATACACAGGCTGCTCCTGGGCAGGGTATCTTGTTCCAGTGACAGCCAGGTGTCCAGGACCCAGGTCTGCACTTAGCCATCTCTATGGCTGTTTAAGCAGGTCAGTGCCAGGCACTTTCCACTTTGCAGCATGCAAAGAACAGCTACAACATTGAGCTCGGCTCCACGAAGGGTTGGCCACTGGCACACGTGCACAGACAATACAGCTGTGCTTTTCATAGCCCCCCTACCCCGAAAGCTGTACAAAGACGACAAGTACACAACAGCCAAGAGGAAGAGCATGAAGACACACAGACAAGAGGGAAGAATCTGTAGGGCTTCTTCCGAGATTTGAACTGTGATGGCAAGTCAATGAGCCAGAGATGTGGGGCCGACTGTCCCAGAGCTCAGCCCCTACCCTGCACCCACGCATGCTGAGTAACTTCTAAAAGCAGGCCACCTATTAGGGTGCCTAAGTGATGGCTAAGGGTGGGATTTTCTAAAGTGCCTATGTGATTTAGGAGCACAACTCCCAGGGACTTTCAAGATCTGTGCTCCTGCATCACTTAGGCACATATGAAAATCCCACCCTGAGCTCTTTGGAAAAATCTGGTCCTGACTGCAGTTGCTGGCCACAGGCAGAAGACGACTAGTTCTGACAATGGCTGGAATGCATGGAGGTGCAGCCTAGGCTGAACGAGGTAGGGAGAGAGGATTGGTGAGTTACTCTGCGGTTCCACCAGCCAAATTCCACGAGCAAGGCTAGAGCAAGTACAAATGGTGGCATGAGGATGCTTCATTTGTGCATGAGCTTCCAGTCCCCGCGGGACACTTCCACTGCTCAGGTTACATAGCCAAGACTGGAGACAGGAGGTGCAGGCATACCAGGTGCAGAATACACACGGCTCATGCCTCATCCTTCTCTCCGAGGCACGTCCCCCCGGCCTTCAGCGTTCTTTGCTGCTCAGGGGAACCCCTTTGCTGCAGTAGGGGAAGGCATCCGTCTTAGGTGCAATCGGTTATTGTGTAATAATAACTGCTGGGGGCCATGTGTAATGTGGAACTAAGGACTGAAATGTTATTTGCTTTGGGCAATGGGACAATTTATTACCTCGCCGTGCTGCTTTTTTTGGCAGCCCCGTTGTTACTGATTGATGTGGGGGCATTCAGGGAGCCAGCCAAAGGGAGAACGAAGCATGCGCCTGGCTCCTCACCCGCCTGGCCTCCTCTCCTCTGCCTTGTCAAGTGTTTCTCATGGGCTGCATTCGTCACCATTTATTGCTTGGCTGTTTTAACTAATCAGACAACATTTTGTGTTGACGTTTCCCTGCAGAGCTCCTGGGCCAAGGGCAGCCCCTATGGAGTCACTGGGATGGAGGCAGTGGAGTTACCCTGGGGATCTGACAGGTCCAGGGAAGCTTAGGCCTTTAGGAAAACAAAGGATGAGGGACAGCATGGCCTAGAGCCAGGCCCAGTGATGGCAGAGGCTGGAAAGCTTCCCTCACTGCAGCTCTGTCCATTCTCCTCCAACCTCACCATTGGTGCCTGTGGAGATCTATAGATCTTCATGCAGCCCATAACGCACTCTCCTCTTCCAGTCCTGAGCCGTCCCCCTCGAACAGAGACCAACCGGCATACCAGGCAGGGAGGTGCTTTGTGCTGTTGTCATGACCTAGAATTTCTTCTGCAGAGAGGCCTCCAGAAGTGAAAAGCTAATACCTGTGATCACAGGGCTACTTGAGATTTTGGTTGTTTTTGAACAGTTCTACTGTGCATCTTCAGGGCAAGATGATGTGATTATAATTGTGTATATATATATATTACACACACACCCCCCTCTACTATAACATGACCCGATATAACATGAATTCTGATATAACGCGGTAAAGCAGTGCTCCAGAGGGGCAGGGCTGCACACTCCAGCAGATCAAAACAAGTTCAATATAACGCAGTTAGATTTTTTGGCTCCCGAGGACAGCATTATATCGAGGTAGAGGTGTGTATATATTATATATCACACACACACACAGTTTATGCCCAAAATTTAATTGTAAAATACATAGATATGTGCACACACATATGCACTACAATACAACTCTGTACAGAGCGGGAGTGAATTTTACACATATTAAATATTTTACAAACACATATATATGTACATGCAATTGGATTGTGGGGGTATTACAAAACATAATAGATTAGAAAGAAGTTCATAATTTTAAAAAGTTTAAATTAAATTATTTTAATTTTTTTTTTTTTTGGTCTCTCTTGGAAACCTAAATGCACTGAGCTAGTGCAGGACACCCCAAAAAGGAAAGTAATGAGAAGCAAAGGTCTAGCTCTTATTTCTTTGAGTTCTGATTATCTAAGATGGTGTAAGTAACACAGGAAAGGACATTTCTAAAGGCAAGAAGCCAAATCCTGAAATCTTATCTCAATTTTCAATAAATCCTGTCGGGCAAAACTCAATGAGAGTTTTCCTTGATTATGGGCTCAAGGGTTTGGGTCAGTAATTTTTGCATCCTGAGAGAGTCTGCCTAGTATTTGCTTTCCTTACTTTCCACCTGCCCAATGAGGGTAACCCTGGGTATTTCTTGCACTTCTGTTTCCAATGTCAAGAGTTCCTATAGAAAAGCACCTAAGAGCCCTGAGCCCAAGTTAAACCCAAGCCTTTATTCACTCTGATCTCCCCTGGAAAATAATTGGTCCCGTGCCCTGTGGCTCTGTCCCCAGGCCGGTCAGAGGCAGACCAAGCCAAGCAGTGGCAGCAGGAGCTACGTTAGATTCCACGAGAAGGGGAGAGACTCCTTTAAGATCCTCCCAGAGGAGAAAGACAGTTGTCCAAGAGGTGTTATTTACCCAATCTCCTTTATGTCACAGGGCAGATTTAGATTGATAAGATTAATGGCTCAGGGGAGTGAGAGAGAAATCCCAAGGGACTGCTTGGTATCGAAAACAAAGTTTCCTCTCTTCCTAAGGTTAAAATACAACTGAAAATTGACCGGTGTGTCATTGGCCCAGTGCTAACCAAGGGGCTGGAGGGGCTGCCCCATCTCAAAGGTTTGGCTGTTTAGTCAGGATTATATCCCCAATTGCCTCAGCTAACAGGCAACGGGATCCTGGGCGCGGCAGAAGTGCCTCCAGGGGACGGATAGCAAGGGAGGGCCCGAGAGCAGGGATGGGGAGGAGAGTGCCTGGCAAGGATCTCGCCCGCCCTTTTACAGGCTCTTACCCCTCTACCTCACACACCTCTCCTTTCGCCCTCCCACTCTCTCCCTTCCTCAGTTTCTTTCACTTCCTTTTTCTCATATTCCCCCTCTACATCTAAATCCTTCTTGCCTCAGTCTCTCTTTTATCTCCCTTTCTCTCATTCCCCCTGCCACCCCCAGCCCTCTCTCTGCTTCCCTCGCTGATGTTCCTGTGGGATCCCTGCAGATATCAGTGCCTTTTCCCCTTGCTATTCCTGGTGCTCCCCTTGTTTCCCTGGGGGAGGTTCGCCCAGGCACTGCACTGGCCAGGGGCATTTGAAAACCCTCCGGCGTTGGCCCCTGAGCAGTGGCTCCCTTCGAAGTAGCTGGGTCCACTCAAGATGTTTCCCTGATAATTGTGAGATTGATGAAAAGTTGATGGTAAAATGATACGGCAGCCAGAAGCGCAGGCCTGACTCCATCTGTACGTGCCCCCCCAGCGGCTCCCAGCCAACTCTTCACACGTGCACTGTCTGAAATCCTGCCCTGCCCCCTCAGCCTTGTCACCCCCTGGCCCACACTTTGTGTCCCCATCAGCCTGGGCACCTGGTCTTGCCTGATGCTCAAAGCACCAGGCATGTCTAGCACTTGGGGTACATAGCCATCACCCTGGTACCTTCCAGCAATGGAGAGTGGGGGAATACGGTCTGAGGCGGAGCAGGGGCAGCCCCCTGCATGCGACAGAGATGCAGGCAGATGTAGCTGGGAGAACAGGCCTTCCTTTCCCTTCCCTTGGAGCCCTGGCAGACTGACCAGGTTGCTCAGCAGAGCTTTTATTAACAAACACGGGTAAAACCTGCCCTCTGTGCAGCAACCTCGACTCCCTGCGCCACCAGTGGGTGCTTGCGCTCAGCACCTGCCCGCAGCAGGCTGGGAGCGATCACACGGCATGGATAATAAGCCCACCCTGGGAGATGGCAGGGATGCAGCACCCATGTGGGGGAGGGGAATGGCAAGCCCACAGTTTTGTGAGCTGGACCCCAGAGCACAGCCCCTCTGCCACAAAGGAATTTAGAGCAGCCTGGGGGTTGCTCTAGACTTTGCCAGTTTGAGGCCATCGGCCAGATGGAGATGGCTAGGCATAGTGCACGCTGGCCACACCCTTCCCCCCCCTGCTCCCTATGTCAGGGGCTGCAGGATGGCTGCCAAAGGCGCCAGCTACACCTATTCTACACTTGCTTGGGGCCAGCCCAGCTGGGGAGAAGGGCTCTGTTCCTACTCCCTTTGGCCTGCCAAAGCAGCACAAAGGGGACGGAGCATAGCCAGGAGCTTCAGAACTGCCGTCCCCGAGATCTGCAGACAGACTTGAGCTGCTGTACGAGCTCTGCGCTGCATGCACCAGCGAGGAACAAGCAGAGCCTGTGGGAGCTGCTGTCATGCCAGGGAGTGGGGAGTTCTGCACTGCGCCCCCCAGGGCCATGAATAAATAAACCTTGTAGGCTCCCGGTGCTGCAAGCAGTGGAGTTCTCCTCGTCAGCGCCCCCGACAGCTACCATGATCATTTATTTATTTATGGATAATTAGGGCAGCAGCTTCATTATGCGACACAGAAGCGTAATTAATGTGCCAGTGTCAAAGTCAAGGCAGAATGCAAGGGCCTGAGATCTGCCCTGCAGAGCCGGGGCTGCCCCAGGAGCACTCAGCACGGAGCACGGGGCTGGGGTCGCAGCCGCTGCTCGCACTACGGTTGTGTTCTGGTCTCTTAACCCAGCCTGGGCAGTGCTGGAGAAGGCAGCTGGGAGGCTGCTCTGGTGGAGAAGGCCTGTAGCCCGTGATGGGCTAGGATCTGGTTAACAGTCTGGAGCATGATAACCCGGCCCTACAGTTATAACCCCAACAACCCCCCACTCACTCATGCTCTGGCCAGTTCTGTACTGTTTAGAGCAACGTCTATAGGTCCCTGGGGGTTTAGTCCCTATTCATTTCTACAGGGCTCTCCCAACCAGTGGACACTTGGGTTCTAGTCCTGACTTAGCCAGGTGACCTTGACCAAGTACCTTCACCTCCCTGTCCCCCTCTGGAGCTGGATGGGCTGCTCCTTGCTTGCTGCGCGCTGGCTTGATTAGGGCCGGTAAAGCCCTCTCTAGCTCCTTGGCCGGAAGGGGACATGAGGTGTTGTTCTAATCTCAGCGGCTTGTCGCTCTGTCAGAGGCAGGAGTGGGGGGCAGATGGGCTCTCCTCGGCAGGTAGGGGAATCCCCCCCCCGGAAAAAAAAAAGCTGCTTTTAATTTACAGGAGCAGGGAGGGAAGCTATAAAAATTGACCAATTAATAGAGGTGTCACTGGAGAACTGCAGCAGAGACCGGTCTCTTGGGACCAGGGCCGGCTCCAGGGGTTTTGCTGCCCCAAGCTGCGGAGGTGGGGAGGGGGGGAAAGCTGCGATCACGATTGGCGGCAGCTCCACCGCACTGCTTTCTTCTTCGGCGGCAGGTCCTTCCCTCAGAGAGAGGCCCGTTGCTGAATTGCCCAACGTGCCACCCCTTCCCCTTGGCTGCCCCAAGCACCTGCTTGCTGGGCTGGTGCCTGGAGCCGGCCCGGCTTTCACAACAACATCGTCAATTAGAAATCAATAATTAGCAGCCATAGCAATGCAGAGGCCCACAGGGGGTGCTAGGCACTTTTACAGCCAAACAAACAACTAACGCTTGGGGTGGACTGTCCTGCTGCTCCCTGTAAGCCCCAGTCCAGTGGAGCACTGGCTAAATACACAGGGAGACGGACACTGTGGCTGGAAGGAGGGAGAGCTCGTTTGCCTGTAGCTCTCCAAAGGGCAAACCGAGGGGGGTTACCCTGGTTAATTCAGCCTCTGGTGACTCATGAGGAGACCCAGGGAGGAGCAAAGCCCAGGCCTGAAGCCATGACATTAATACCAGACTGTGGGGTCAGTGGGTGTCTGAGCAGGTGGGTCAGGGAGCAGAAGCGAGGAGAGGTTGCATAGGGTTGTGGGATGCAGAAGGCAGCCTAACCCTCCCTGCCAGCCAACGCAATCCTGCTTGCGGCCCCCACAGCCCTGCAGCTGGGTGCCGGGATAGAGCAGAAGATGCTGGCCGACGGCGCGCTCCTGCCCACGCAGGCCTGCATTCCTTGGCCCCTCACCTTTGACTTTGCAGCTTAGGGCAGGAGTCCCGTGGCCCCGTCTTGAAGGGCTTAGTTAGGCTTCTCCCAGTTTAACTCTAATAATAGCCTGCCTTGGAGTTTAACCTCTCCCCCAGGCAGCTGCTCACCAGTAGATTCCAGGTCACAGCCTTCAGGTGCTGGCAGCTGGGTCTGCCCCCCCCAACCAGCCTGGCAGGAGGCCCCCTAAGTGCTCCTGTGCCCCCCTTCCCATGGCGTTGGCTCAGAGGCTGCTGGGCCCTTCGCACACAGTGCAGAATAATGCTATTAATGCCATCTGGTGCCCAGACAGAGATCCCCTGCTTAGGAAATCCAGACATGGCTTTTTCTGCCTCTTAATCTGTTCACTTCAAGCCACAGGGGACTTGGGGAATGGGCTGTTCCCATCTGTGAGACCCTCCCCGTTAACATGCACGAGGGACAGTGCTCAGGGACGAGGAGCTGACAAGGTGCCCATGGCTGAGGGAAACAAGGCAGATGCCCCAGCGTGGGCCAGGGAGGCTGCTGGACCAGCCCTTCAGCAGCACACAGGGGGCTTGGGGATGGTTGGGAGATTATGGGGGAAAATGAGCATGTTTGACCCAAGGTCTGACTGAAGTAACTGCACTGTGATCCCCTCCCCATAACCCTCTCCCTGGCAGTCTGTCACCCCAGCACCTGCCTCCTCCACCCCACCCTACCCCAGCAGTCACCCCTCTCCCCTGCACCCACCCCTCATGCACAGCATGAGCAGAAGGGCATGGGAGGTACCTGCGGGTACTGAAATAGCTGGGCTCCCCCGGGAGGCAGCCCTGGCATCCGGGTGGGTTTGCAGCCATGCCGTGACCCAGGGTTCATCTCACACCCCTGCTCTTTCCCTCGGGTCCCACATGCGAGGGGTCAGTGAGGGAGACATGAACAAGGGTCCGAAACAATCTGCTGTCTGGGAAAGGGCCGTGGGCTGGCACCAGACTTGGGCTGGAATTAGCCCCACCCAGGGGTGCAGTGTCAGGGTCTGGGGTTAACGGGCCACTTTGCCTTGAATGGTCCCTTCAAATGTGTTTACTTCCACTAAACATTCAGTGCCACCCCGTCTTTAGCTGGGACACTTCAAGTCCCCCTCAGGTCGATGAAAGGTAGTTCTCTGGCTTGAAAGCTCATCTCTCCCCCCCAACAGGAGTTGGTCCGACAGCTATTACCTCCCACACCTGGTCTCTAGGAGCCAGGGTGTTAGTTCAGGCCCCAAATTTAGCTCATTTGAAGTCTCCATCCTCACCCTACTGAACATTTTCTAGCTCAGCCCCTTCCCCAGCCAAATCCTCCTTTGCTTGGCCTCCAGATCTGACAGTCTCAGGAGGAATCTCACTGCCCTGAGCTCACGATGTGTTCAGGGAACACAATGTTTCCCCCTGCCCCGAGGGCACTGGCTTTTCCCCTTGTGCTGGAGCCGTTTAAGCCAGACTGGAGCTCTCAGCACCCTGCACCCCCATGACTGCCTGAAACAGTCTGATTTAGGGGTCACTCCAGGGGATTTTAAAATGAGCAAGAATTAAGAGGTCACTACCACCACATGCCAAACACCCCCAGAGCTTCCCATAGGCCTTCACCTCCCTCCACTGGCTGGCGTGATACATGTTCCCCAGCCATGGTGGATAGACAGGCCTCAGCTTAGCATGTCAGCAGTGACGGGCTGCTGGAGAACTGGCACACTACTGCAGTGATCCTGCTAGCCCTGCCTATTCCATATAGATCATATTAACCAACACACTTAATTATTTACTCAAGTGCTCCCAAGGTGGCATGTCACAACCTTGTCGAGATCTCTTACTTAGCAGATCATGGACTCAGTTCTCCTGCAATGCTATGATCTAACTGGGCCATTGGATAGATGGCACATGCCAAAAATCCCTGTAGAAAAACCAACACCTGCCAGAGATGTGGCATGTGTTACAGCTGAAACCTCTCCCATATTCCTGTCTTAAAAGGACATAGCCCAAGGGATTAAAGCCCATGTCAAACAATCCCCTAAAAAGGTTGTTACAGAGCAGGGAGAAAGTTTGCTCTTGTTAACCGCTGAGGCTAGGACAAGAGGAAGTGGGCTTAAATTGCAGCAAGGGCGGTTTAGGTTGGACATTAGGAAAAAACTTCCTGTCAGAGTGGTCAAGCACTGGAACAAATTGTCTAGGGAGGTTGTGGAATCTCTGTCACTGGAGGTTTTTAAGAGCAGGCTGGACAAACACCTTTCAGGGCTGGTCTAGAGAATACTTAGTCCTGCCTCAGTGCAGGGGCCTGAACTAGATGACCTCTCTGGTCCCTTCCAGTCCTACACTTCTGGGATTCTAGGAAAGCCTGGACTTTTAACACAAAGCCAGTGTTGACTAGACCAGAGAGAAAAATGGCAACTCAACTTCCCCCTATCACTTCTTTCTTTCAGACTCTCAAGTCTCTGAACTGGAGAAATGAATTTGGGTTTTTGCAAACAGGAGAATGACAAGCTGTGTTCATGTAGTTGGAATTAACACAGTGCACCTCCCTCCAGGCCTTACCGAAAGGGACTAACCTCCCCCCACCCCCTTCTCTCCAGCTAGAGCATAAACATTTAAGGAGGCAGCAAGAGAGGATTTCTGAAAGGACAGTGACCTGGTGGGCTGCTGAATACGACCCTGCAACCCTGTTCAGAGTTGGGAAAAGAGGAATGCATGCGGCCCTGCTGCGGGGCCAAGCACAGGGGTACTTCAGAAAGCAGCAGTCCTCTTGTACCCAAACCCCTGGAAAAGCTGGGCTCGGGGGGGAGGAGATGGGAAAACAGGAACTCCTTTCACACTGGGGGGGGAAGAATTCCCTGCTGCAACTCATTGAGCACTAGCTTACACTCAGGTCATCTGAAGCGATGAAGCAAATACCCTGCCACTGCAATAAAACAAACTCTCAGCTGGGGAAGAGATTTAAGATATAAATGGGTGACAGGCACCACTGACAGGACATATAATAGGGCCTTACAAACTGTACTGGCCTCTGCATTACACAGTAGCACATCCTTGCTGTTTATACAAGTAATAACACTGCCGAAAATATAAAGGGATGACTAAAAGGCCATTGAAAATATTACAGCATCAGTTCTTTAAAGCTGTTCTGTGCTAGTGAGTTACAGCACCGTCATGGCTGCCTGGCCCTCAATGAAATTAAAGTTGGGCACTTTATTCCCATCTTCCAGGAATGCTGATTGCTGCTGGTGCAATGGGCATTTGTACCGAGTCTCTCAGAGCTCTGTATCTGTGTTTATTAATAAGCACCTTAGATTACTACAACGGAAAAGATTTTAAACATCTAATTTTCTTTTCACCATGAACCCTTTAGTCTCATTATCGGAGCTGAATCTGGAGCTAAAATTAACCAAGTCACTCAGTTTCACTTTTGTTGACAGTCAGCTTTCATGTTAGGGCTCTCCAGTTTTAGCAACATGTTGCAATGTTTGGGTTTCAAACCCTCCAGAGGAAATGTTTGAATCTAAACAAAAGCCAGCTTTCCATGGGATTTAAAACAGAAATCATATAACAATATTTCTAGTGATCTTGAGTTCTGTAATATTTATACTATGCTGCTGTGAAATCCTGGAACACAAACTTGACAATGTCCCCTGAGAGAGAAACAGTTTTAACATGCAACTCGGCTTGCATAATAATGCTATAGTCAGAACCTATACATGCAAACCAACAGAGTTGGACACGAGGTGGCAGTAGCAGCACGTCTGTTTATCCAGGCCCTTATCCCATCCCTGGCTGTTTCGCTGGGGAGTCTTCCAGAGGGGCTGGAGTGGGATAAGAAAGATGAACCAGCCACAGGTTCACATAGGGATGAGCTGACCAAGAGATGGACCCAGAATCACTCTCTGTTACAGCCACACTCCACACCAGGGTCTTATCCCTCCCTCACTGCCCTGCTGCTCCTTCCAGCAGCAAGGCACATGGTCCTGCTGCAGTATACCTCATCCTCGGCCTTGCCCCGAGCTGTGGCTGTCCCCCCATCGTTACTCCAGGCATTTCTGTGACGCCCCTTGGGAGTGCAAGGCCCCATACAGACTAGCTGCCCACCAGAGGCTCTCAAATGCTTGTACATTAATTGCTGGTTGCTTTCTTCCTGCCAGGGGTTTTAATTAGGGCTGTCGATTAATTGCAATTAACTCAAAAATATTAATCACGCTGTTAAACAATAGAACAATTGAAATTAAGTATTTTGGGATGTTTCTACATGGTCAATCATATCAATTTCAGTTACAACACAGAATACAAAGTGTACAGTACTCACTTCATATTTATTTTTAACAAATATTTGCACTGTAAAAAAACAAGAAATAGGTGAACTGAAAAATACTAATACAAGTACTGTAGTGCAATCTGTCATGAAAGTGCAACTTACAACTGTAGTTTTTGTGCTACATAACTGCACTTAAAAGACCCACTATGTAAGACTTTAGAGCAGGGGTCAGCAACCTTTCAGAAGTGGTGTGCAGAGTCTTCATTTATTCACTCTAATTAAAGGTTTTGTGTGCCCGTAATATATTTTAACATTTTTAGAAGGTCTCTTTCTATAACTATTGTTGTATGTAAAGTTTAAAATGTTTAAGAAGCTTCATTAAATTAAAATGCAGAGCGCCCTTGACCGGTGGCCAAGACCCAGGCAGTGTGAGTGCCAGTGAAAATCAGCTTGCGTGCCACCTTTGGCACCCGTGCCATAGGTTGCCTACCCCTGCTTTAGAGCCTACAAGTCCACTCAGACCTACTTCTTGTTCAGCCAATCGCTAAAACAAACAAGATTGTTGACATTTACGGGAGATAATGCTGCCCACTTCTTAATTACAGTGTCACCTGAAAGTAAGAACAGGCGTTCGCATGGCACTGTTGTAGCTGGTGTCGCAAGATATTTACGTGCCAGATGCTTCGGACATCATTCCAGAGGACATACTTCCATACTGATGATGCTCGTTTAAAAAAAAAAAAAAAATAATGCATCAATTAAATTTGAGACTGAACTCCTTGGGGGAAATTGTATGTCTCCTACTCAGTTTTACTCACATTCATATTATAGCAGTCTCAGATGATGACCCAGCACATTTGTTTTAAGAACACTTGCACTGCAAATTTGACAAAATGCAAAGAAGATACCAATGTGAAATTTTTAAAGATAGCTACAGCACTCAACCCAAGATTTAAGAATCTGAAGTGCCTTCCAAAAATCTGAGAGGGACGAGGTGTGGAGCATGCTTTCAGAAGTCTGAAAAGAGCAACGCTCCAATGTGGAAACTACAGAACCTGCTGGTGGCATCTGACGCCAAGGATGAAAAATGACTATGCATCGTTCCGCACTACTTTGGATTGTCATTGAGCAGAACCTGTTATCAGCATGGACGCAAGTCCCTTGGAATGGTGGTTGAAGCATGAAGGGGCATGTGAATCTTTAGCACATCTGGCACGTAAATATCTTGTGAGGCCAGCTACAAGAGTGCCATGCAAACGCCCGTTCTCACTTTCAGATGACATTGTAAACAAGTAGCATGATCTTCCACAAATGTAAACAAACTTGTTTGTCTGAGTGATTGACTGAACAAGGAGGATTGATTGGACTTTTAGAATTATGTACAAAAAAATTCTGCATTCAAAAATGTCAAGAGTCAAGTCAAGATAAAACAATGTAAAGCTTTAGAGCCTACATTTGTAAGTTCAACTTGCATGATAAAGAAATTACTCACAGTACTTGTAGTAGGTGAATTGAAAAATACTCTCGTTTTTTTACAGTGCAAATATTTGTAATAAAAATATAAAGTGAGTACTGTACGCTTTGTGTTGTGTTGTACTTGAAATAACTACATTTGAAAACATAGAAAACATCCAAAAATATGTAAATAAATTAGACACAATCAAAAAAATTGATCTGTTTAATCTCTTGACAGCCCTAGTTTTAATGCCTCTGAACAGAATGGAAAACTAATGAGCTCATTAATCTCAGCACAAGGCTTAGGGAACAGTGCACTGTTCACGTCCTGCACTCGGTGGTCAAGGGCACAGAGCGACCCCCCAGCTCCACTTGAGGGCAGCCGCCCAGCATCTAGAGGACTGGGTTTCCAGAGAAGTGGAAGTGCAGGGATTCCCAGGTAACCCAAAGCTAGGATTACACCAGATGGCCGGTAGATGTCCCTGTTGGTCCACCCAAGCCCACACAATGTATGTGCCATGGAGAAGGATAGCTCAGTGGTTGAGCATTGGCCTGCTAAACCCAGGGTTGTGAGTTCAATCCTTGAGGGGGCCACTTAGGGATCTGGGGCAAAATCACTACTTGGTCCTGCTAGTGAAGGCAGGGGTCTGGACTCTGTGACCTTTCGGGGTCCCTTCCAGTTCTAGGAGATAGGATATCTCCATATATTATTACTATTATCAGATTCCACAGGCTATGGGAATTCCTCTCCCAACTCTCTCCAATAGGATCAATGACTCTCCAGCCAGGAAGGGGGCTCTCCCTGAAGGCTGCATATCCCTTGCTAAATATACCCCAGCTCACCCTGTCCTAGGGGCCCAGCTCTAGCAGCCTCATGGGACTTCCCTCTTCTCCCATAGGAGTAGCCCACTGAGCCACACATTCCAAGGAGGCGAACAAGGTGCTCATCCCCAGAATATCACGGGGTTGTAAGCATGTGGGCATGCATGGCCAGCCCTCCCTGTCAATCTCCTAGGGCAGCCACACCTCTTCACTGTCACACTTAAAACAAGGGGGAATTGAGCTGTCTCTAGGACTCAAACCCTCAGGTCAGGCAGGGCACCAAACAGTCTGCAGCCCCTAGCTCAGCAGACAGGAGACCAACACAGGGGGGTCTACCACCCCAGGGGTGAGGTGGCAAGGGGACCAGGCCCACCCAACTCCCCAGGTCCCACCTTAGGGCCCAGGCAATGGCAAAGTGTCCCACTACTGGGTCAACAGGGATCTACCCACAACACACTGACCAGTCTTCAGGCAGCAACACAGCCTGACTACCATCAGCTGTCCCAGAGCTACTCCCTCCCCTCCCCTCAAGGTGTACCTGAGTCCCATGGACATCTTCCACCTCCCCAGGATACACGGCCTGGGGCAATCCCAGCTGCTCCTCGGCATCAGCCAGGTCTAGCAACTCTGGAGAAGCCTCAGGGCAGTAGACATCTTCTGCAGGCTCCTGCACCAGCAGTGGGAAGAACACATCCATCTCCCTTGGCAGCTCCAGCCCAACTGAGCTGCAGGGCCCACCTTTTATACTTCCTGTCCCTGCCCCGCCCCTCTGCTTCTGGCACCATGGGTGTGGCCTTCCAGGTTCCGCCCACCAGGGGGCCTCTGGAGGTCTCTCCCTGTCAGTCTCCAAGGGCAACTATGCCTCTTTGCTCCAGGGGCCAGGACAGGCATCCTTCCCCCCACTCCTGCCTGGCTGTGCAGATCCTGTCCTTGCCTGGTCTGGTTTCCCTCCCCATGACCAGGCGGAGGCATTGTGTTCCAAGACACCCCACCAGAATGGTGAGGTCAGGAGGGCGCAGCAGAGAATGCACCATCAGCGTGAGACTCAGGGGAGCCCAGAGAGCGAGGGACCAAAACGGGGTTTTAGATTATTCACCCCTTTCTTAAAAAATGGGACATTTCCCATGTGCATCAGAAGGGCAGGTCAGTTGGCTTCAAAATAGAGGGGTGGATGCAAAAATCCAGGGTGGGTTTATGCACAGGGCAGTGGCACCATTCGTTCCCTCTAGGAAGCCTATGATTCCCTCACAGAAATAAAAATAGGACCAGTCTTACGGGTGGGTGACCACCCAGGGGGGAAACATCAGCACTTAATTTGTGCCAGGGATTGCCAGGGCTGAGCACTGGCACCTCTAGGGTTGGCGGTACATAGCCCTGGCAGCTGTGGGCTCCCGGCCAGCAGCTGCTGCTCTCCAGCTGCCAGAGGCAGGAGGCAAGGAGTGGGGCAGCAGTGGGGCCCAAGGTCGCGTGGTGCAATGGGGCAGGGGAGGTAGCAGGCCTGGGGGTGGGGAGCCCAGGGAGGCAGCAAGATCCAGGGGCACTGGGGGGGATGTGTGGGGAGACCGGGGAGGCAGCAGCGAACAAGGGCAGCGGGGGGATGGATGTGGCGGCCAGGGTGATGGATGGGGAGGCAGCGGGGGCCAGGGGCACGACTATCCTTAAGGCCAGCTTTGAATATCCCCCTCTGCCTGATGAAGAGAAGGGATGTGAGGCGGGATCTCCTGCTGCCCAGGTGGTGGGCCACAGAAATTGGGGGCAGGGGGAATCCCTCCTGCTTGCCTGGTGAAGCTGTTCTTCTTGGCTTAATTATTCTTTGAGCCAACATGAAAACAAGACTCTGGTAGAGGGCTGGTGGTTAGGCTGATACCTGGCGCATGGGAGCTGCGGGTTCAAATCTCCCCCTTGGGCTGCTGTGAAGCAGTTTGAAGGGAGAGCTCCTGGGGTGTGCCTGGGTGCTGTGCTCAGGGGCTCCCTGCCTCTTGAAGCTGTTCCAATTGAATTAACTCGTCTTTGGGCTGGGCCAGGGCCAGGACTCCCTCTACAGGCTGGGGGCTAGGCTAGGTGTGGGTTCAAATCCCCTGCTTGGCCTGCTGAGAAGCAATTTGAAGAGAGCTCTCCTGCAGCCTGGCTGTGCGCTTTGGGGGATAGTGCTGAGGGGCTCCCTCACTCTTCCTTTTGAAGTTGTTACATTTGATTTAACTGTTCTTCAGGCCAGGCCAAAAGCCCGAGTCACTCTATAATCTGGGGTTAGGGTAGTAGCTTGGGCTGTAGGAGAGGCTGGCTCAAATCCCGGGGGTTTGCACAGGGATTTCCTGCCTCCTCAGTGATTGCCCTTTGGGGTGTGACATCCATGTCTGAACCCCCTCCCTTTCTCAGGAGGCCATTGTCACCTTTGGACAGGGAGGGGATTTAAACAGGGCTTGCCCATCTCTGACTCTCCCTGAGAGGTGGGAGCCCCCAGTTCACACCCCTCAGCAGAGAAGGGGAGTGACCTGGGGTCTGCCACAGCCTGGGTGGCTAGCCACAGGGGACAAGAGAGGGATTTGGGTCTTTTGTATGGCCACCATTACTCATTAATTAAACCAGCAAGAGCTACTCTGTATAGTCCACAGTCGATTTACAAGGGCCTGCACCTCAGGCACCAGACCCCCTCCACTGAGGCAGAGGGGAGATTTGAACCAGGGTCACTCACATCCCAGAGAAGTGCCCATGGAGGCAAGCTTTAGCCCAGTTATTATGTACATCTCTACCTCGATATAACGCTGTCCTCAGGAGCCAAAAAATCTTACCGCGTTATAGGTGAAACCGCGTTTTATCAAACTTGCTTTGATCTGCCAGAATGCGCAGCCCTGCCCACCCACCCCCGCCCCCCGGAGCGCTGCTTTACCGTGGTATACCCGAATTACTGTTACATCGGGGTAGAGGTGTAGTTAAAGTGGACCAGCGTCAATAGAAAAGACTGAGGGAGCCCCGTGTCAGAATACCTCCCAGTCCAGCACTTACACCCTTCGCTTGAGAGGTTAGAGAGCAATGTTCAAGTCCCATCTCAACCAGCAACCTCACTGATGGGGGGGGGGGGGACCACTGGATGATTGGGGCTGCCCCAATTATCATCTAATGAAGGTGGACCAGCTTCAACAGGAGAGACTGAGGGAGCGCCCAGCTCAGAATACCTCCCTCTCTGGCATTTAGGCCAGTCACTTAAAAGGTTAAAGCTCAATGCTTATGGGGATGGAGCGGGAGGGATTTTACCTACTGAGTTTGTGTTCAGAATTGTCTGATGGTTCTGGGCAGAAAAAGAAACCGGTACAGGGCAGAGAACCCGGCTGAGTCAAACCCACCTGGGGACAAGCTTTAACCCTCTCTCAGAAGAAGCTTTATTGAGGCAAAGCACGGAACTGATTTTACAAAGGAAAGCCATGAAAACGGTGTGTATAAAGGTGCAGGGCTGAGAGGGTTAATGTCTCCGGTGCAAGGGGCTTGGCTCCTGGAGAGAACTCCCCCCCAGGCAGGGCACTGGGCAGGAAGCCTCTTTCCAGACAGTCCAGGCAGCTCTGGAATTGGAAAGAAATAATAGAAAGAGTTAAATCAGCCGGGCAGTAGATACCTGCAGACTAGTTCCCAGCTCAGTGCTGCGCCCCCTGCTGGGGCATGCAGCACTCCTCTTGCACAAACACACACAGATAGGCCACACCTACCGGGCAATCCCATTCTCTGCCCGTTGAGCCATCTGATTGGCTGAAGTTTTCGTCCCAGATTGCCGCTGCACTGTGTGGATGTCAATACTGTTTCCTCCCATTGGATCAGACCCAAAAAGGTTTGTGCCACCTGGATCCTTTCCCCTCCACCCCCACCCCACGTCCTGGCCTTGGACTTAAACAGCAGCACGGTGAGCAACCGCTCTACAGATACAGCCCACGCAGCATGGAGAGTCCAGCCCCAGCCCTTCCCTGGGGTTTGGCTTTGTTACCTACAAAATAGATACGTGCATAAAGCTCAGACTTAGACATTCTCCGCAGGCTGGGAAGCTGCTAGGACTCCTCTCTCTAGGCTGCTCAGTCCACACCCTAGGTCCTCTGCCTCCCAGAGAATCCCTCCCTTTTCCCTTATGTCCCAGTGGGGTACTGAGCCTCCTGCCCCAGGGAGTCAGCAGAGCCCACTTAACCCTTTCCTAGCAGGATGGACACCTGCCAACGGAGCAGTGCATCAGGCATCACTGCCAGCCTGATACACCATACAGCCCTGCTCTCCACGCCCCGCTGCTCTCCCTCTGTTCCACGTACCTGCAGCTACAGCTCGTCATCGTCACCTTGTCTAAGGAAACAGACGGAAAAGAGAGAGAAAGTAGCATTAGCACGAGCCAAAGCAGCCAAGGGGAAAGTGAATGTCTCCAGCCCTCGAACCATCTACAGACTCCCACTAAAGAGAAGACATGGGCTGACTGACTTGGACGATTTAAAAGAACACCAACCTTCTTCTCTTCTTTGCTCCACAGCGGAACCGCCGACCTGGAAACAAGGGAAAGCGTCTGAGGCCTCCTTCGCCTTGGCTGTGCTGGTCCTCCCCACCCCGGTGCTCCCTGGCCGACACGCCTCACTGCTCTCAGGCTTCCACCCACCTTCTGCTGCTCCTCTCTCTTTGATGCAATGATCCTACTGTCTCTGTGGGGCAAAGAGCCCCTCCCCTGCAGCCTCTGCCTCCTCAACTCGGCATGGCCTCTGCAGCCATCGCATAGGGACCAAGGCCACCCCACCCACAGTGGTGGGAACTCTAGGCACAGCCCTGGTTCAGCAGGCACACCGGAGTCTGGCTTGGGGTCCCCGAAGCTGTGGGGCCGGCCAGCCCTCGGGCACTGGGGGTGGGTGGGTGGGTAGGGTAAGAACCGTGCCCATCTCTGGACTGACCCCTAGCTTTGTTTTCGAGCCACCAGGTCTTGGTTTAGTGACGTAGTTATTTTCCTCCTTGTTTGACTCCTGTGCCGCCTGCCCCTGCCCAGCCGGGAGGGAGGTGCACTCTGGGAACGTGCTCTGGGCTCTCCCTCACTGTCCTGTGGGTGCTAATGGGACATTTCAGCCTCCTTGAGCTCTCTGAACAAACGCCCTGTTCAGCCAAAGGTCCCCACAAGGCCCAGCCAGGCATGGACACCAGCTGAGAGAGCAAGGGCTGCCTGCCTGCTGGGAGCTGCCCTGAGCACACCGATAAAAAGCAGCCGTGTGTCTGGAACCCACATGGAATACGCTGTTATTCCCATCTGCAGAGTGTGCAGCGTTTGGGGTTAGGGGTGAGACGCACGGCCTAGGTTATTAAAGAGTCCATGGCACTTTGCACAGAGCTGCTGACCCAGTCCTTCTGGCCGAACTCCACCCCAGGTAGTTCCAGTCTGCATCTCTCTCTAAACTGCTACTGCAGTCTCAAGTGCATACAATTTTCTCCTTCCCTTTCTTCCCTATAGTGTTGTGCACTGTTAAATGTCTATTGTGTTCCATCCCAGAGCTGGCTGCATGTCAGCAGTGGACAAAGTGTCTAGGTTTGCAAAACAGCCCAGCATGTTGGGTCACCAGGGAGTCTGCAGGAGTGGAGCACTTTGGAAAACCTGGTTTCTGCCTCTAGAAATGTCAGATTTTGTTGCTCTCATTTTTAATTGGTGACCTTTTCACCCTGAGCCTTAAAGCTGGCAGGAAAATGCAAAATTGCTTCTGCAAATATTTGCACAATCTCCTCCCCACCCCACCCCCATTTTCTGTTGGAATCTTGCCTTGATGGAAATTTTCCTACCAGCTTCTACTAAAGATTAACACGCACCCAAATCTGCATCTAAGTTCTGAGTCAGGTACCCAGCCTCTGGGTCCCGGCTCAGTGGGGCCTCCTGCAGCGAAAACAAAGCAGAGAGGAGATATGGGAGACAGAGACCATTGTTCTCACTGATGTCCAAGCCCAGGGCGGAGCGAGGGCCGGGGAGGCCAGGTTAAACATTTCAGGAAAAGCTGAAGCTCTAAGCGTAGCTGACAGATCATGGAACTGCTGTTGCTGGGGTTCTTCAGGGCTAAGCCTAGGCCCCTCTGCCATGCATGTTAGCAGGCCCTTCCGGCCCCCAGGCTGTGACGCACACAGATGCACCCTCCCCTCCCTTCCCCTGAGCTGGGCAGCCCCCTGCAGCACAGTGGGGGGGAGCAGAGAAGAGCCCCCACGTGACCCCAGCCTTTGGGCTGGCAGGAGACCGGTCTGCAGCCCCCCACTAGTGACACTTACTGAGAATGATGAGGAGTCCGAACACGAAAGCCACCACGGCAAAGATCAGTCCCCCATTCCGAATGGTCTCGTAATCTCGGAAGGAGAAAGACGCCTGTTAGCCTGGCGGAGCAAAGGGAGCGGGGCTGGGGGAGGGGAGTCTCGCATCTTGCCGAGCTCTGAAGTTCTTGGGTGAGCAAGTGTGATCATCTACCGCTGGGGCGGCCCAGGCCTTCACCGCAGCTCCAGCCACGGCAGCTGGGCTTGGGCTGCTGCCTTAGAACAGCGCCTTGAAGGGCTTTGCTTCTACTCCCAGTGCCACGCAGCTGGGTGTCAGGCCCCCCGGCCCCTCTGTGACACGTGTGTAACATGTATGTGTGCCACCAAAGGCATCCCACGCAGCTACCCACAGGCTCACAGAGCTGTGCCCCTGGCTACGGGATGCTTACCAGGGCTGGCGCTGCCTACAGATCCAGGGGATAACCACAGGGCTGAAGGGTGGCCTGGGGGCTAAGGGCCATGGCGAGATCTGGGCTCAATCCTTGGCCCATCCCAGACTCCCTGCGTGACCAGGGGCGAGTCACTGAATCTGCCTCAGTTCCCTGCCAGCACCCAGGGGCCAACAACCCTCCCGCTCCGTCCTATTGACACCGGGCAGGGGCCGTCTCTTCTACGGTGTTTGGAGCACAGGGGGACCCGAACCCCTGGACAAAGAATTACAGATCAAAGGCCGGGGTAGCCAGGGCCTCGTGGGACGGCGCAGAGGAGAGTCTTACCATAGGTGAACTTGTCAGGCACCTGCTCTGGGACGATCTCTGGAAGAAGAGCGAGCAGGTCAGTGAGGACCCAATGGGGTGGGGTCCCAAAGCTGTTGGTGTATCGTAGCTCCACAACACGAGGGAACGGTTATGGAACGGGCTCCCCGCACCCCAGACTCTGAGCCTAGCTGCCCCGGGGCAGGCATGTCTCCTGAACAGTGCCCAGGGCTCCAGGGGAGAGCTGGGGAAACAGCTGATCCATCCCTGCCCATGGCAGCCAAGGAGAGCCTTCGGGGCAAGCCAGCATGGTGATCCCAGGCCACAGCGGCCACATTCTGACTGGCTGATGGTGAAGCCCTGTGGGATCTCGTGGGACTGCTGGTAGTGGAGACTGGGAATGCCGGGGATAGATCCTACCCTAGTCCATGAGACCAACTCCCAGTGGCTTCCACAGCTACCATGACACACCGGCCCCAAATTCACTGCGTCCAAGTGCCAGAGAGTCTGCGAGTCCCGTGTACCTCCCCTCCTTCTGTCCACTTGTCCCAGATCAGTATGGGTATGATTCATTTTCAACAGCATGTTTCGAAATCTACCCTTCAGCTTAGACCTGAAGCCCCCTTTCCCCCCACCCCTCCCATTATTTCAGCCCTTTCTCTTCCTTCCCAACCCCCCCATTATTCCAGCCCTTTCTCTTCCTTCCCAACCCCCCCATTATTCCAGCCCTTTCTCTTCCCCCAGCCCCCAATTATTCCAGCCCTTTCTCTCCTGAACATGTGTGCCAATGCACTTCCTCTCTGACCCACAGGCCCTCCCTGCTAGTCCAGTCCTCGGTCTCCCAAACACATCTGCTCTGCAAGCCTACAGTCACAGATCACCACAACCTGCTCCGAACGGACAGATTGTAACTGCTGCTGCTTGCCAGGCATCCGCACAGCCCAGCGTCCTGTGCACTGGGAGCGGCGTCTTGGGGGAGTCGTAAAACCTAGCAGGGTCCCTGGTCCCCAGAGAGAGCTCTGTGAGGGGAACAGGCCATGAGGACAATGGAGAAGGGGTGGAGTAAGGACACGGTTGATTTCACAGATTACATGCTCCTTGGGGAGCATGATTGGCTTTCCAAAGCGTCCTCAGGAAACTGCTATTTTTTTCAGACCATTTTCCATCACGGGAAGCAGCTAGAGGCAGGTTGGATTCCATGTCCCTGGGATTTGGGGGGAAAATTGGTTTCCAGAGTCAAACTTCCTGGGTGGATCCAAACACCCCTTAAACTTTGGGCAAATTCCAGTCTCGACCGTGTCTAAAGCAACGTGTTCAGGAGGAGGAGGAGGAGGAAGAAAAGGTTAACCTGCGTAGAGTTACACAGCTGCCACCAGTCACTGGCACATTCAATATTCACCTTCTAACCTGCCTTTCCAACTCAATGATTTCTCACACACGCGGAGGGGACTGCGGAGCACTGGGTAGAAAACAGCCAACAACTCAGACTCTTATTCATCTGCCTACCACCACCTTGCCTTTTACAGTGCTGGCTTTGTTTGTAGGTGGGGCGAGGGGGGCTTGTTAATCACTGCATTCCAAACAGGGCACATGGGGTTGGGGGAATAAGACAGAAAAAGAGATGAAAAGGAAAGTGCTAGAATTGTCACAGATTCAAATCTCCATTTTAACCATGGGCAGATTTACTGGTTAGCCTGTGTCCCTCTGCATGGCTCCAGGGTGTATAGGAACCTGTGTTTGCACAAATCAACCATCATTTGTGGGTGTTACATCACCGACACCCAGGTTTCACCCAGTGCCCGCTTGCCATCTGACCCCGACCCCCCGACGGCAATTCCCACTCCCGTCGGTGAAATGGCAGAGCTCAGCTGACCTCCTGACTGCCCAGTAGCACAGCACAGGAACGACTGCTTTCTGCTCAGGTGCGCTGACCCACTCATTCTGTCCCTGTGCCGCTCCTCTCTGCGCGGTCCCCTTAACTTGCCACAGAGTCCTATGGTGAGAACAACTGGGAAGGGAAAATCCCTCTAGAAAATACTGACAGGTTTCAGAGTAGCAGCCATGTTAGTCTGTATCCGCAAAAAGAAGAACAGAAGTACTTGTGGCACCTTAGAGACTAACAAATTTATTAGAGCATAAGCTTTCGTGGACTACAGCCTATGCATCCGAAGAAGTGGGCTGTAGCCCACGAAAGCTTATGCTCTAATAAATTTGTTAGTCTCTAAGGTGCCACAAGTACTCCTGTTCTTTTTTCTAGAAAATACTGACCCTTCCTAGAACTACTGCTCCCTCTGCCGAGGGCAAAACTCTTGGGGTTATTTGGGCATCTCTCCTGAATCCTTAAAGGGTTTCCAGAGCCCTCTTTCCATGTGAGAGGATGGGATCACTCCAAGCACTAGGAAAAGGCATCTAAAAGCATCAGCCAAAATCTGCACACCTGAGAGCCTGATGGCCGGCTCCTGAAGCCCTGTGAAGGCTCCACCCGGAGAGCAGCCTGGCTTCCCAAGGCCCTGAGCAGTCTGTGCTCGGCGCCTTTGACAATCAAACCACTCTGCTGATTGAGATGTCTAACCGGGGCTTTAGGCCCCCACGTCTAAGAGCACTGGGAACGCTTCCCTGCTAAAGGAGCAGTCGCGTCTGTCTGTCTGCCTAAGCACAGAGCGCTGTCTGCCTGCCACGCCTGCCAGCAAAGCCTAAACGCAAGTTGCAGAGAGGGTGAATGAATGGCGGCGCGCTCCCCCTGCTCCCAGGTACAGCCTGGCAGAGCACAGCCTGCCTCCGACAGGAGCCCGTTTGTCCCTGGGAGCTGAAGAGCAGCGAGACCCTTACCGTCAGCCATCTTCCAAGCGAGCCGTCCAGCGGGTGCCTTGGTCTGGGCGTGTGTACCACCGGGAAAGCACATTAATGGGGGGGGGGCGGGGGACAAACGTCATTAAACATTAACGGCCTCAGTGTAATGTTTATCCCAGTCACAAGGTGAGGCACATGGCCCAGACCCAGGTTTTGGAAACATCAAATACCTTGAGGGGCAAAGGAAAGAACAAGCCCCTGCAACCAGCTCTCTCCAGTTCACACAGAGAGCAGGGGCTGAGCCAGATGCGCCCTCAGCCTCTGTTTGAAAGGTCAATGGAGTTCAGCGAGGGGCATCTCGGCTCTGACAGCCTCAGCAGGGAGAGGGGAAGGGCTGATAACCAATTAGGGCACTTTTAATTCTCCAGGTGCTTGGCAACCTTCCTACCCAGCCCCCACAAGCTCTGTCTGCTGGGCCCTGTCATTATCTCCATGTTGCGGTGGGAAACTGAGGCACGGGAAGAGACTTGACCAAGGTCACCCAGTGAGTCAGAGGCAGAGCTGTGGGATTTCCTGGCTCCGGCCCTTGGCTCTGATCCCTTGATCGTGTCTCTTGGCTGGCTACTGGCTAGCAACATAGGAGGGGAAGGGAAATCCTACCCCACCACCACGCTGAGAGGGGTCCCACTAAGGCCAGGCCAGAGTTCAGCATTGCTTGGCCCTTCTGCAGGCCCCACCTCTGAGCTGCTGATGGAGCAGGCTGCCCCAGTCCCAGTCCTTCGGAGAGGATACAGGAGAACCTCAGAGTTACGAACACCAGAAAGTTACAAACTGACCAGTTAGCTACACACCTCATTTGGAACTGGAAGTACACAATCAGGCAGCAGCAGAGACCAACAACAAAAAAGGAGAAGCAAATACAGTACAGTGCTGTGTTAAACGTAAACTACTAAAAAAAAAATAAAGGGAAAGCAGCATTTTTCTTCTGCACAGTAAAGTTTCAAAGCTGTACTAAGTCAATGTTCAGTTCTAAACTTTTGAAAGAACCATCATAATGTTTTCAGAGTTACGAACAACCTCCATTCCGGGGGCTTTGCAACTCTGAGGTTCTACTGTAATCAACACACATCCCAGCAAAGGCAGCACCCTGCACCCGGGGCAGCAGGCAGGCAGTCCATGCCATTGGTTTTGCCAATGCTGTCTGCATACGCAAATCGCTTTGTGCTGACTCCTCTCCCCCCAGGTCTGTAAACCTCCCTCTCCCCAGCAGCCAGAGGCTAAATGCTGAGCACTCTGTTAAGTGCAGTTTGTTCTGTTCTGGCAATCAGTGACCAGCAAGTCACGCATCCCAGCCGATTACTGGTATGGTGCTTACAGAGTGGAACCTGCCCCAGGGAAAAACCAATGAGGAGTCTTTGTGGCACCTTAGAGACTAAAATTTATTTGGGCACAAGCTTTCGTGGGCTAAAATTTTCAGTCCATGCATCTGATGAAGAGGGTTTTAGCCCACAAAACCTTATGCCCAATAAATGTGTTAGTCTTTAAGGTGCCACAAGGACTCCTCGTTGTTTTTGCTGATACAGACTAACACGGCTACCCCTCTGAAACCTACCCCAGGGACTTCTTTCTGCACCCGATTCCCAGAGCCCCCAGGGAACACACCCTGACACCACCGTGCTGGGCAGCAATGGAAGAACCTAGCCAGCTCGCTGAATAGCTGGACAAACACCGTCCTAGGCCAGCTTTGAGAATCTAATCAGCTCTAATTACAGCCTCAGTGATACCAAAATCTCACACGAAAACCCTGGCCCTGAGGAACTGCTGGGGCGCATTGCAGAATGTTTGTCCTTGTCATAAAATGGTTTCTCCTTCTGTTTTGCATAAGCAAGAAGCAATAGTTGCAATGAGGGGCTGGGAGGACAGCATGTCTGTCTGTCTGTCTGGGGATTTATGCCAGGTGCTGACCAGCACAGGATCTGAGTGCCAGGGTTACAGGCTATTTACTGACACCAGGTCTATTGTTTGTCTCTTTAAAGCAGACCAAGGTGTGACCCCTGGAATTCGGGTCTTAGCATCACTGACTGGAGACAGCCTCAAATCAAGCCCAAATCTGAATCCTACTTCTGGAACACCGTCTGCCTGCCACGCCTGCCAGCAAAGCCTAAACGCCAGTTGCAGAGAGGGTGAACGAATGGCAGCGCGCTCCCGTGCTTAAACATTAAC
Organism: Malaclemys terrapin pileata; assembly: GCF_027887155.1. Lineage (NCBI taxonomy): Eukaryota > Metazoa > Chordata > Testudines > Emydidae > Malaclemys > Malaclemys terrapin. The sequence goes on from NC_071519.1 coordinate 33,906,647, forward strand.
GGCCTCAGTGTAATGGAAATCTGAATCCTACTTCTGTGGCTTGCATCAGCCCCTGACTGTAGTGCACACAGTGCAGCAGACCCCGTTTGTCCCAATAAAGGAAGACCTCGGAGGAATGACTGAAATTTGTGAGATAGTGAACAAACCACACCCCTCGACTCCCAAGAATGATGCCACAGGAGCTGGACTGGTGCAGGTTAGCTTTAACTAAACCAGTGTGACCCAAGAACCTCTGGATGCCAACTTGCAGAGCGCACTGGGGTATAACGGGGTGCAGGGATCTCCTGGCTTCACCCCAAGAACATCCTGTAATGTGCCTAGAAAAAGCCTGTGTCGCACTAATCGTTATAACCCTTGTGAGCTGCATGTACAGAGATATGGTTATATACTAACAGCAACAGCATGTTCCCTAGGGCACGCATCTCTTGAGATAAACTGGGGGAGGGGGGCACTGCTCTCCAGGGTAGAGCATTGTGTATTGTTTGTCATACAATAGGGGTCTATTAACATACTAAGTCAAATGCTAATGAAGAGCTGGTGGAGGCTTGAGAAGGAAACTAACAAACAGCAGGGGGCAGAGGGACCCTATCTTGACATGATCCCAAAGGCTTGTTCTGGTATTTTTAGGGGCACAAAGATACACCCTGGCATCCTTCACCTGGGACGTGAATGGACAGAGAATTTGCTTCATGCAAAGGGGGATCTCAGCCTGGCTTGGCTGAAAGCGCTGGAGAGACCTTTGGGTGAGCTGTGCTTCTTCAGACCAGAGAAGTCCTTGTTCGTACCATTTAGGCTTTAGCATGTGCTGTGATGTTGTGTCTTTTTGTTCTGGAATGGAACTCAAGTGCAGTATGGGATACAGGAGCGTCTGGCTAAGGTGAAACTGGTAAATGACAAGACACTGTTCCTTGGGGAATAGAGCAGCTGGAATTTCTGTGGTTATCCAGCGACCGAGTAGGGTCTGGATACCACCAGGGGACACTTTGAAGGGACAAGGGAGTTGAAGTGCATCTATTGTCGACCTCCCAGGCACAGACAGGACAGGTGTAGCCCAGAGGAGAGTGCGTGCGTGACGGACAGGCGGGCTGGGTTAGGGAATTAACACCCAGCAAGATTCCCTTGCGCTGGTGTCAGGTAATAACAAGGAAGCTCACAGCCCTGCGTGCCTTGAGAAGCATGACAGCTAGTGCTTGGCACGTCTTGGAGCATCCTACAGCCCCTGGAATGAGAGAGCTCCCTCCAGCCCCAGCCCTGCTGGGCGGCTGCCAGCTTTGCCGGTGGATGAGGAGGTGGGTGGCTAAGGGAGGTTCTGCTCCACATCATGCCAAGCACTTACCATCTGCTCCACATCACAGCTCCGTTCCCTGAGGAACAGGCTTCAGTGGGCTCTGGGCCTCTGCACTGGTGGATCCCCAATAGAACGGGTGGGAGGGGCTGTCACTTGGGGACAAAAACTCACAGGTGCAAATGTGCTGCCCTGTATTGCTCCAGCCTAAGCCTACGACTGTCACTGTTCTGCCCCTGTAGCACCCACCCCCTCTCTGACCTGGCTCACTAACTCTCTGGGTGCAAGAATCTCCCCCTCTGCGGCAGCCCCTGTGACACAGCCTCCTTGTTCTCACTGCCACATGCACACACTCCCGCTCTGTTTTCAACTCTCATTTCAAACCACCTCTCTCCTCTGGCCTAGACCTCCCCCTCCCATCCCTGCATGCACGTGCGCGCACACACACACACACACACACTCTGACTTTGCAGCCTGTTTAACTCTGTAACACAGCTGGGATTACAGTTTTTAAGAAAGTGGGGGGATAGGAAACTGAGATGTACTGAACAAACCCCGGTTCTTATTGCACAGCTTCAATAGTGCAAAGTGGCTGGCTTGCCACACACACACACACACACACACACACACTTCTGAAAGTCTCTGGGTATTGTTAAAATTGCTGCAGAAAATGGGGCCATTGAAAGGTGACTTGGAAAGATTCCCTCCCCCAGCACAAAACTGATTTTATCGCCTGTCATTAGACAGGAAACACAGTCAGCTCTAACAAAGCCCGGCTGCCCCCCCCACCCCCGGTGCCTCACCAGTTGAGCACAGGCGTCGTTTGCTATTGGCACTGGTCACTCACGGGGCTGTAGCAAATGGACACTAAAACACAGCTGAGCAGCAGGGGCAGCTTCCATCGTTTCTTCTGCTACAAGCTTCAAGGGGAGGAACCCTGTACACACACACACACACACACTTTGCAGCTTGAGCTTGTCTCAGAAAGGGCACAGTCCTCCTCCTCGTAACTAAAGCTGTCTCTACACTGCACACCTTCCAGCAGCCTAGCTGTGCCTCTACAACCATGCTCTCTCCTGCCAACAAAATAAAACCACCCCCAACGAGGGGCAGTAGCTTTGTGCGCTGTCCACACCGGTGCTTTTCATCAGTAAAACTTTTGTCGATCGGGGGTGTTTTTTCACACCCCTAACCGGCAACAGTTTTACTGACGGAAGTGCAATGCAGACATAGCCTAAAGAAGCTGAAAGGGAATGAAAAAGGAACGTGAAATCTTACAGAGCTCCCCAGCCTGGGCGAAGCAGCAGCCGGAGGGTGCAGCAGAGACAATGCAAGGGCAGATTAAGGCAGACCAGGGCCAGGAGCCAGCAAACCCTCCGCTCTTCTTCAGGCTTCTCGCAGCCCAACCCTTCCCAGCCCCGATTCTTCCTTCCAAGCTCCCTTCATGCTGCCCTGCCTCAAGCTGATGGCGAAGTTCAGGCTCCCCCGGGGCCCAGAGACCCCTGGAGTAAACAGCACACCCCTGGTTCCATTGCAGCACGATCAGGCCCCACAGCTGCCCTAGTGCACAGACTGCAGGACCTACCGGCCAGCTGAAAGCACACACAGCTACTCCAGAGCTAGCCGCACACCGTCACTCAGTGCTAGGGGACGTCCTGGCAGGTGCATGGCACCCAATTCAATGCATGCTCTGTCGGCTGCCTGCACCGTGGGGGATTGGGGTTCAGCTGGTTGGTCAATGGTGACCTCGCCCTGTGCCCCCCAAAGCAGACAGACAAATATTCCCTTCATTGGCCAGTACTTACCGTGTGATCCATAGGGCTTCATCAGTTCCCCCGCAGCTCTTCACTGACCTCCAGGGCAGAGAGGGTTGACTCTGGTGGAGCTCTGCTCACGAGGAGCTGGGGCAATAGACACTTCGCCGGTACATGGTGGGGGGGCGAGGGGGGGCCTTTTCCTCCATCGCTTCCATCTGGCCGTGGCTTCATGCAGATTGTTAAACAGCCTGGCCATGTCTGGGGCCTTTCCTCACTCCCTCCGCAGGCAGTCGGCTCAGTGAGCATCTCTGGCTTTGCACGCAGAGCCTGGCCCTTTGGCTTTCTCTCCCAGTCACTTCTCCACTCACAGCCAGGATAGTGCCGGAGGCGTTGGGGGTTTAACCATTTCCTGACAGAGGAGCTGGCTAAAAGTTGAGACACTTGGAGACAGAACAGGACCATTGTCCATTGGAATTCACCACGGTCAGACCAAGCCAGCCCTGGGTTTCTGCACTGCCCACCTTGGCTCGTGTCCAGCCCTGCACGCTGCACTGGAGAGCTACAGGACAAGAGGTGGCTTTTCAGTCCTCTCCATCATCCCCTTCACCCTTTAACTGGCTCCAACATTCACCAAGAACCCTGGGGAAACCCAGCGTTCCCCTCTGTGCTCATCTGCCGTGGTTGTTCTAAACCTTATGAGCGGGCGTTGCTTTATAGACTCAGACTTTAAGGTCAGAAGGGACCATTATGATCATCTGGTCTGACCCCCTGCATGCTGCAGGCCATAAAACCATCCCTACCCCTTCCCTGGACTCTGCTGTTGAAGTCCCCAATCCTGTGTTTTAGTGACTTCAATCGGCAGAGACCCTCCTGCTAGTGATCCCTGCCCCATGCTGCGGAGGAAGGCGAAAAACCTCCAGAGGCTCAGCCAATCTACCCTGGAGGAAAATTCCTTCCCGACCCCAAATATGGCGATCAGTAAGACCCCGAGCATATAGGCAAGATTCTCTAGCCTGACCCCTGTTAGCCATTAAACTATTTACCTACCATTGCTTGGTTTTCCTTGACTACTATGTTTTACCATTAAACCATTCCCTCCATAAACTTATCTAACTTTATCTTAAAGCCAGACAGGTCCCTCGCCCCCACCGTTTCTCTCGGAAGGCCGTTCCAATATTTCACCCCTCTGACGGTCAGAAACCTTTGTCTAATTTCAAGCCTGAACTTCCCCACGGCCAGTTTATATCCATTCGTTCTCGTGTCCACATTAGTACTAATTATGTTTTGTTCCCCTGCTTTCCTGTATTAAAGGAGTAACCGCTTCCAGGCTGGTCTGATCCTTCCCCAGACAGACAGGAGCTGGTCCTGTGCTGTGGATCAAGCCGCTAGCCTGTTGAGATGGGCCTGGGAGTGCCCAGTCCTGGAGGCCCGGCCCACAGCATGAGTGTCCCTTTGATCCCGCTGTCGATCAGCCCAGTAAAGGAAGGAGAGCGCCACACAGCAGAATCCCTCGCCCCCTGTCCCACGCACACTGGAGGTGGATCTGAGGCCCCTGGAAAACCTGCTCCTGTCGCAGCTGAGTGAAGATCAGCTGAAGGGAGAGAGGTGGCGAACGCACTGTGCTGCCTCGGCCACTCTCTCTGCTGCAGAGATACTCAGCTCTGCCGTGTGGAGAATAAACATACCAGGCCCTTTTGGTGCTCTGCCCACCGGCGGGTCTCAAAGCACTTTCCAAACGTAGCGCAGGGAATCGATGTGATTCGCCCAATGCCGCACAGCAGGCCAGCAGCAGACTTGGGAATAGAACCCAGGAGTCCTGACTCCCGGTCCTGTGGTCTAACCACAGACCGGCACCACACGCCCGTACAAAAGGCACAAGTGTCTCCAGGCTGCGGCTGTCATACTGAACTGAGCGGTGCGGCCTTCAGAACGACAATGTCAGCAGAACAGCAGCTGCCTGGCATTTAGAGAACACCCTCTCTCCCCACTGGGAATTGAGAGTCCCCCCCCAGTCTCCGGTCCAGGGGAGCCCACTGACTGGAAGGCTGCCATTCCCTGCTGCCTTTCAGAGTCTAGCTCTATGCAAGAGGTGCTGAGGCCCATGAAAATGCCCTAGGACCTTTAGATGGCCAGCATCTAGCTGTGCCTGTGCTAAGAGCATAGGCAGTGTTGCCTTCGCCACTCCAGATCAGGTGCAGCTCACTTTCACCCAACTCGTGAGCATGAGGAAAACACGACCAGACTCAGACATACCCAGCAGATGAAGCTGCCCGTCCAACCTAGCAGCCCAGCTGCAGGACGAAATTAGCTTCAATGATGCTTTGGTTCCAGCAAGAATTCAATGCACACCCAGTCAGCGCGCAATGTGGTGTTAATTGGAAAGGTTGGCTGCCGGGTGGCCTTCGCCAGTGAGCCCTGACTCATGGGAGAGCCACAGCAGGAGCAAACACACCACCTGGAATCCACCTGCTCCCAAGCGGTGTGTGTGCTAGCTACGCCGCACTGAGCTGTCCCCAAGCCTTGTTCACACCACCCTGGGCTCCGTCCCCAAGCCTTGCTTGCTCCGTGCTGGGCTCTGTCTCCAAATATTGCTATTGGCATTAAAGGAAACTTCCAAGTGGCCTCTGCATATCGTAAAAAAGGCCCGCCCCTGGGGGGCTGTTTTCTTCAGTATTTTCAAGACTGCTGGAGCAGCGAAGCACAAAAGTTTTGGAAACCCTGAAGTGAAAACAAAACTTTCCAGAAATACAGCTTGATCTTTCCTGCCCAATGGGTGACCTTGTAGTTCCAATCTGCTAAGGGGAGAGCCATGAAACTGAAGGGAATTTACCGGGTTTCTGGGTTAGATGAAGGGTGACACTATTTCATCAAAGTAAAATAGGCCCAAGGGAAAATGTCTTTCATGGCTCTAGTGCTTTGATGCAGTGGTGGGAATAATCCACGGTTCTGTCCTCATCTCCACCTCAGACTCAGCCACTGGCTCGCTCTGTGCCTCAGTTTACCCCAGGATAACAGGGTCTGCCTCCTGGAGCGCTGGTTGGCTTCATGCATGGCACATTTGCTGGGAGCATAGAAACCTAAAGCCATTATTCAACAGATAAAAGGCGTCTTTCTTGGCGCTGCCTCTGTCCCTTGGGAGACAATGAAGTCCCTAACCATCCTCCCCTCCCTAGCAGCAGGAACCAGTGGGACGCTACCAGGACTAGTCACACACCTGGAAATCTAGCTTTTCCATTCAAATAAGCTAGAATTTCGATTTTGCCATGAGACTCATGGGAAGTCTCTGAAACAACTGGGCATTAAACTACATCCAGCTTCCACGTGAGGAGGGCAGGGCCTCTGCTGACGGCGGGGAGGAATAAATAGCTCCCTGCCCGGGCACCGTCTGGGTCAGCCCCCCAGAGCAGACACAGACACACTGTACTGTCTGAGAGCCTCGTGACACTGGCACAGCTCTACCCACCGTGAGCTGCTGGGGCCAGCCTGCAACGGAAACATCCTGCAGAGACGCTGCCCTCCTCATTGCCTCCGCCCAGTGCTAGCAAAATCCACTGCCCAGGAGCCAGCCCTCATCCCTTAGGAACACTGGCTCCCTATCCCAGTGCTTGTGGGGGTTGCAGGGGGCATGTGACTTGAGCGGAGTTAACTCCACATCTTCCAGGGCCCGGGCAGAGACCAGGGGGGTGAGGTAATAGCTTTTATTGGACCAACTCCTGTTGGTGAGAGAGACAAGCTTTCGAGCTGTAGAGAGCTCTTCTGCAGGGTACACCCATTGCTAACCTCCAGCCTTCACAGATGGTTATATTACCCTCTGCAGCCTGCAGAGACCTCCACCCATGTGCACTCGCACCATCCCCATGCTTAGCTGACTGCGCTGCCTCCCCACGCCTGCCAGGATTGAAGTCAAAATCGCCTCCTTGTCTTTGCTGCTCAGCCCAGAGCAATGGGAGCAGCACAATGGCCATCCCACAGGAAATTCCAACAGTTAAAAAACAAAACAAACATTTGGCCCAAATGGGGATGAAAAATTGAAATATTGAAATTACCTCAGAACAAAAATTTCCAAAATACTTGGGTTCTGAAATGGGTAAACGATGCAGCACTCCTGAGCAAAACCTTTCGACATTCCAGAATTTCAACCTTTGCCTTTGGTTTGTGGAACTGACCCCAAGCGTCTCACTTCGAATCAGTTCCACATTAAATTGCATTTCCCTGTGGTGGCGCATTGCCCCATGGGAGTGATAATTCAAGTGCCCGATACCCCTATTCTGGACAGTCTATATCTCCCATGATGCACCATGCTGCTTGGTCAGGGGAGCTTGCACTGCATCCTGGGAAGTTGTAGCTGTGAACTTGAATGATTGTTAAGAGTAACAGTATTTATTATTTGTATTGTGATAACACTTCTGAGCCCCAGTCACAGACCAGCACCCCACTGCGCTAGGTACAGTGCAAACAGAACAAAAAGACGCCCCATGCCCCAAACCCCTTACCAGATGGGTCTGGTGCTTCGCTTCCATTTGGGAAAAAGGATTTGGTCCTCCCCTTAGACATCCCTGCATTATGGTACAAAACAGTTAGAGACTCACTAAGATAGAAATGATATTTTATTCCTTTCCCCCCCCCTTAGCTTCTGGATCACAACACAGAATACAACAGTCCGTTATCACAGCAGCAAGGTTTGCTGATTTAAAATGAAAACACAACAGTTGGTTTTATTTTACAACATTCAAGATTTTGCCATTTTCTACATATACGATTTTTAACTTTTTTTTTTTATACTGACTGCACACTACAGACACTGAAGTCACTCTGAACATAGAACTCATGGTGTACGTACAGCTAACACTCAGGGGGCGGACTGGGAGGGGTTTTGCTTGTTTGCCTGTTTGGATCAGTAGAATGCCACCAAGAAAAAAAGAACATATTACTGCCTGCTACAAGTTGGACAAAGATAAGGGGCTGAGGTACACAACACGCATTCACTCTGCCTCACACTGCGGGACAGGAGGTGCTTCCCATCTCACACACCACTGGAGGAAAACAAAATATGGTGTCCTGAAGTCATGGATCCCAAACAAACCTTCCTTCTGCTCACCTACCCACTCATCTTGGAGCCCAGGGCAGAAGAACTGGGATGGATCAAATTTGGACCTTCTCTCCCTAAATCTCCCTGGAATGGATCTGGACCTACACAGACATTCTGAAATTTTCATCCCCCTTGAATGTAATTTTATTTCTTTCCCCTTGTTTTATCTCACATTGGGTTTGTGCATCTGCCTGGCAAGTACTGGGAATCTTACGAGGTAACCTGACCGCATGAGTTTGCCCCTTGTAATGCATAAGTTACCAGGAAAGACTGCAGAACTGGGCCATACTCCTGGGTGCTCAGAGGTTTGGATAAGTGACCAGACTTTGGGAAGTTTTGGGGGGGAAATTCCCCCCGTGTCCTGGGCCAGCACAGAGGCAGGCAACACTTAACTCCTAGTTGCACCTTGAATGCAGCATAGGAAATAAGTGGTGCATCGCCCACCTGCATGGGGACAGCCTCCATCCTATCCGAGCTGCCCTCTGAGCCCTGGAGGGTCACCCAGCACCATTCAGGGCTCTATTTTCCCTGCAGAGGCAGAGGAGGGTGTTGTACAGCAAGTGGATACTGACAATGTCTAGCTGCTATGGAATTACACATGATATCAATGCCAAGGACTCAACGCCCTGTACCCCACTACAGGGAACCGCAAAGGAATTAACAAAGATGTGGCCACTCACGGTAAAGTACTGCTGCGTTTAATCTCCTGCAGTACTCCCTGGATCCCTTTGCTGGCTTAGGCAAATAAGAATTGGCCCTTTAACAGAGACAATTTCTGAGAGAAGACCTGTTTAGTCCTCAGAGACAGTCTAACCTCCTCCCCGACCCCTGCAGAGTCTCACAGAACTGAGGAGGGGAGCAGGATTACTCCCTGCATAGTGCACTGGACTGGGGCATTTCACTGACTCTTCCCCCAAAGCATTTGATCACATTTAAAAGAACGTCTCCCAGGGGGAGGCGATTTTAGCCGCGAGCTCAGAGAGGAGGGTGCTGCAGTGACAAGCCACATGCTGCAAAGACCGCTCTCCTGGGTTTAAACCGGCATGAAGGTGCGGTCTGAAAATTGAAAGCAATTGGCTTTTCTGCTTTCTCCTCACCAGCAAGGGCCCTTGGGGCTGTGCTCCAGGGGCGCATGATGGTTATGGCTGATACTGCAAAATGCAACTGCAATCTGCTCCCCAAGGGTCTCTTCCAGCTGTACTGTGTTGTATTTTATCTGCAGATTCAATTTCACCAAAACAAAACTGAAGTGATCCCCGAAGCCCCATCTAAAACTAAAAAAAAAAAAACACTGTATCATAAGAACCTGCTGCTTGCAATGCTTTGAGCGTGCAACGCTTGTGTTGCACACACGCACACACCAGCCATCCACAGCACAAGCACGAGCTGTAGGGGCTGGCTGCCACAACTGGGACGAGGCGTTAGCTGAGCTCTGGCTGAACTGGTGCCACTGGCCATGGGTTTCTCACTAGAGCTGCAGGTGCTGCGCTGCCCCCAGTTCAGCAGATCCTGAGCCGGGAGCCAGGATTCAGATTTCAAACGCCCCAAAGCCCAGGAGGGAGTCTGGGCCTGGGCTCGGGGTTTGGCCAGCTTAGAAATCTGGATGTGACTTCAGATTCAGATCCGCCCTCCCCTCGTCAAACACGCAGAGTCTGGAGCCGGGGGTTGGTTTGGATCCATCTCCTGTTCTAACAGATTTCCTGCCCCACCAAGAGAATAAAACACAATCAGCCCAGATGTGAAAATAACACCCCCCTCCCAGCCCCAGTGCAAGAGCCACACAAGGAAAAGCTCCTCCCTACAGTGGCTGATTCCTCTGGGCGCCTCCAACCGCTGACGTTTGGGGGCAGAGCCAGAAGCAGCATGCTGGCCAACCATTTAAATCCCTAGGGTTCTGGGTGGCTAAAACCCGAGTGCTGTGCCTGGATCGGAGCACGAAGCAGACTTGGCTCCATGCACCACCAGGCTCTTGCTTTCAGAGTCAAGAGATCCAATCAACACTATTGTTATTAGCTATCTATAGCACACCATAAATGCACACGGTGCTTTACAAACACTGAAGAGCAGGACTCGGCTCGTCCCAGGACTCAGCTGGGACAATCCCTTCCTTAGTTTGCAGTGTGGCGTATGATCCATGCTCCCAGGCCTGAGAGGCAGCCACCCAAAAACCTCCCCCCCACACAGAAAGGACAAAGAACCACACCCCCAATATGGTGCCGAGCAAAGTGCCACGGGGAGCACATCCTGTCATTCTCACATAGCCACGCACCACTCAACAGCACTAGAAAAATGAAGAGAAACTTACTAATACAACATCGTCAACAGCTAGCCTTAATGGCGATGGTCGTTATACATGAACATTACACATTACTGTAGGCAGACAGTACCGCGCGTGGAGTTTAGTTAGGTTGTTATATAGAGAACCAGTATTAAAGTACAGAGGGTAACACAGACACAGCTTCTTTGCGTCTCCTTAGGAGGACCTGTTGCTGTCATTCTTGCTTTCTTGCAGGTCGCTTGCATTTGTGGTCCAAGCGTCTGTCCTCAGGTCTCTGATCTGTGAGAAGGGAGGACACAGTCAGTCTGGCTCCTGCTACTCAACCCCTCATCAGGGAAGAAAGCAGAGGAGACACTAAGAAAAAGCCAAGCATTGCAGATTGCACTTGCTTTGTCCGGCAAAGATTAACTAGAGCACATGCTTGTTCGCTCCAGCAGACACTTCTGGGACCCAAATTTACATTTTTCTTTTTTAAAAATCCTGTATTTTGGTGCCACATTTTCACATCTGCACTTATGCAATCCGAGAACAGGCACAAAGGCATTGACCTGCCCGACCCGTTCCCACTACCCAACAGAGCAGGAGAGTGAACACTCTCAGACAGGGGTTCGCAATCTACCCATCACTTTAAGAAAACATCACTGCAACAAAAACATTCAAGGAAAACTCCATCTGGGAGCGGGGAGTCCCTGAGCAGAGAGAGAGGGGAAATGAATCCGATAAATTGTGCTTCGCAAATTCACCCAGCTCTGCATAGAACCACTAGGAAATATGGACGGAGCAGCATGCGCAGCAGGACACCAGCAGGGGGAAGCAAGGAAATGTAAGTCAAGTTACCGGGATAAGTGCCTGGTTTTGCAGGGTTTGTAATGTCTTAAGAGAGCCCACAAGACCCATCCTGGTATTTGAGGTTCCATCCCAACTTAACCAACTAGAACTCAACGTCCAAATAAACAGCCCCAGCAGAAGGGCCACAGATCTTAACAACATGGCCCCTGGAGCCATTAATTCTAAGCATCCACTTTACCAGAGGCACAAAGCACCTTTCCCTGGTAGCAAAGCACCGCCTGCAGCGTAACTGATCCACCAAGCCGCATGCAGAGCGTACAGTGAACACCCAAAGTCTCCAGAAAGACAATGTGGATTATAAAGTAGGAGGAGCATCAGTAAAGTAGAGCTCCTAGAGAAGGGAAACCCACCAGCTAGCCCCCCTGTACCCAGTGGCCTTACGGCTTGCATGGTTTTGAGGATGAAGGTCAGGAAGGGACAGAGACATGAACACCAGGGAGCTCCGGCTTGAGGAATGTAAAGTGTCAGCCCTGCCCGGGCAGCGCAGAGGTGGGGAGAGCCATGGCAGGTTACACAGACAATCCGACGTGCCGCTGCGCTCCGGAGAGATTGCACATGCGTGGCTTTATCGTTCACAAATCACACTGCCGCAAATCAGCCCTTTGGGAGGCTGCCTGTGCACCTCCCTTCCACCTCCCCCTTCCGCCGCAGACCGGATCTGAGTGACAACAGACGCCTGCATCCCAGCCCCAGGGCCAGATCCTGAGCGCCATGTCAGACCCTGTTCGGCTCTCACGCCCATCAGTCTCACCTTCGGTGGATTCACACACATGCACGGGAGACCAGAATCGGGCCCTCGGGTTTTTCCACAGGCGCCGCACTGGGACTTTGAGTACAGGCCTCAGGGGCTGGATCCTAGAATGGACCCGATACTGTAGCACAACCGAGTAACATGTAACCCCCCCGATTTGTGCTGGAGTCCTGTGCTCCCTGCTCTGTACAAACCGCACCCCTGCCCCACACTATCCCTGCTAACATCTAGCAAGGCTCTGACCTCAGCCCCATGCGCGGCTGCCATTAACCCCGCCCGGCACGGAGAAGCAGCACATACGAAAAGCTGGGTGTGACTCACCTGACGGCTCTAGTTCAGTTCTCTGCTTTTTGTGCCCCTGTTGCTGCAAAGAAAATGGCAAAACGTCTTTAAAAGCTCAACCAAGCGGCCTCAGCCGCCTGCCCAGCTCCATGCCATCTTTCAGTAAAACACAGCGTGCGTGCAGCAAGAGAACACGGTCCTTACCGTTTGAGGCCATCAAGTTCTCCACCTGAGCCTCCTCATCCCCAGGGGCTCTGCAACAAGAGATGCACAGTGAGAACTGCGAGGCGCTACCCCCTTGCCAGTGCACGGAGCCGGAGCTTGGACACTGCTAACGGAGTGCCTGATGCTGGGAGGGGCTGAGCACAGAGACCAGGAGGGCTATGCATGCTCAATGCCTGTTCAGATTACGCCCTCGGTCTCATGACCCAAACGCACGCCAGTGAAGAAACATGGGCTCTCATCCATAACCCAGGGCGGGAGCTGGCGGGAGTGTGGCAACCCACAGCAACACGGAGCTATGGGGGCTACAGAGCAGCGGTCAGGGGCGGCTGTGAGCTCTCAGAGCACTGGGGAGGAGATGCTCTCAGTCTGTTGGAGGGAGGTGTGGGGAGAAGAGGATCCGTTGTACAGTGGCTGGCTCTCTTGATTAGCCTAAGTTTGCACCAGCCCCTCTGGGCTTTGCAGGGCCCTATATGAAATAAAGCAGGCTCCCATCGAGCCCCCGGCACACCACTGCACCACCCTGCAATGCGCTGGCTGGTGGGGCCAGAGGACTGCGTGCCGGGCTCCCGGATGTGCTATCACAGGGGCCTACAACCTCCACTGAATTGGCAGGTTCCCTAGGAGAACAGCCATCAGAACATGCAAGGAAAAGTGTCCCCCAGGCAGACAAGGCTGGTGACTGCACTAGGACTCTCCTGCTTGGCTAATATCCTGAGTCCTGGCCCTTGGGAAGTGCACCCCAGACAGCTGTGCCCCCACTGGGGTAACCTCCCCAAGCAGACATCCTGCCCTTGCTACTCAAGGAATCTCGTGGCACGCTCTTTGGCTGTGGAAGCAGCACAGAGTGGGGATCCTCATTTAGCGGGAACGTTCTCCCAGCTGCTATGTATCTACAGATTTATTTGTGGGTCAGGAGTCTAAAGAGGGTTCCAATTCCAGGCAGAAAGCATCTACCAGCTAACCACCACCACTCGCACGCGTACCTGGGCTTTTGGTTGAAGCTGCATCTGCACCTCCGGCCTGGAAGAGTAAGAAAATATCATAAGTGTATGAGCGAAGCCCTCCCTTTGGAATAGGTTGTAGCCATTCACCCCCAGAGCACCAGCGGTGCTTCCCCAAGAACTTCACTACCCCGGAGCTTCCGAGTCCCCTGGCAGTGGGTCCATGGTTCGCAGTGCAGCGTTTACAGGGACGCTATGGATCCGCGGGATTCCCAGCAGCGTTACAGCATCTCACGGAGCAGCGATGAATGACAGGGCAGGGGGACGCCGCAGAGCTCTTTCTTGTGCGGGAAAGGACACAGCCACGCCACAGGTTAGAAAGTCACCTCCTGCGTGGTCTGAAATAGCACTCAAAATAAACGCTGAGGCGTCTGAGTGTGCAGAATCCCACTGGGGAAGGGGGAGGGGGGACAGGGGAAGAGTGTAGCCCCGACAGTGCTTTGAGAGGGGTACAAGGGCCCTTCAGCAGAAACGTGGCCCTCAAAGCGTGTTGATTTTCCCATTTACACGAAGGTCCATCTACACTGCAGCTGGCAGGGCTATTTCCAGCTCGGGGAGATGGCATAGACTAGCCACTGGAGCACAGTCCTGAGATCCTAGGTCCGTCCCTGGGCAGCCAGTTCTTAGCCAGGAGGTTCTTTCTGCTATCTCACTGGGCCGCTGACTCAGCCCTCGCCAACTTACTGAGTATAAGGAGAATTCCAACAGAGAACAAGACCACGGCGAACACCAAACCGCCGATCCTCAAACTCTGGTAATCTAGGGGGGAAAAGGCAAGGGAAGTTTTCATTTCCAAGTGGGCTGCAGTGTTCAGACAAACGTGGTCAAGTCACACACACACACACACACACAAACACTTCTTTTAGTACTACGAGGGTATATACTGTGCACACTGAGCCATATGCATACCACTAAGGACTCTGATGCTCACCATAGTTGAAAGGATCTTTTTCCTTCTCTTGATTGGCTGCTGGAAACAAAACAGACAAAAAGTTTGTGAGTATGAGCATTGTGATTACAAGCACTGTGCCAAATCCCTCTGGGCATGCGAGGCTTAACTTGCCTTGAATTACTACTTGTGTTATTGTAGTGCTGAGGACTCTCCATCAGGGATTAGGGCCCCATTGTGCAGGGTGCTGGACAAACACACAAGGATTTGGTCCCTGCCCTGGAGAGCTACAAGCTAAGTGAAAGGCAAGAGACTTGTCTGCATGTGTCCAGGCGGGACCCTAAAATCTAGGCTGGGAATGTATGCGAATAAGAGGGTCCAAGATTGGGATGAGTTGCTACTATATTTGCTGTTTGCTTACAGGAGGTACCCCAAGAATCAACTGGGTTCTCCTCTTGTGATCGCCTATAGAGAAGGAACGTGAGGGGACCCCTAGATCTCATCACAGACGCCTGGGAAGGGGACATGGAGGCAGAAGGAGAGCCAGTAGCTGAATACGTGCAAAGGTTCAGAAAAAGAGTTAAAGACACGATGGGTCTAACCTCACTGATGGTCAGGCCAGACAAACGGCAGGGTACGAGAAACATACTTGGAAACACTCTTTTGAAATAGGAGACTGAGTGTTAGTCCTAAGCCCAGCAAAAAAATACAAAATGCAAAAAAATTGGGCAGGACCTTTTGAGGTGACAGAAGTGAATGAAGATACAGACCGTGGGAAAAAGCCTCCTGGGAATTCTGTCCCACAGCTGGTGCATGTAAACAGACTTACAGCCTATCCCAGATGGGAAGCCATGTGTAAACACGATCTGTGCAGAAGGGGAAACTGAGGCACACACCACCTCACTGATTTGATGGCTGAATGCCAAACTGACTTGGTCTCTGGAAAGCAATGATATCTGCAATGCGTTAACACCAGCTGAAAAAGCAGAGGTGTTGTCTGTGTTGCAAAAGCACAAAAGTGTTTTCTAGCAAGCCAGGGAAGGCATACTTGCTCACCCACAAAATCGTCACAGAAGGACCAAAGCAGACCCTGCAGGGCCCATGGCAAGGTGCAAGAGCAGGAACACAGAGCATGTTATACCTGGGAGTAATTAAAGAGTCTGATAGTTCTTGGCATCACCTGTGGTCTTGGGCCCTACGAAAAACAACACTGTAAGGTTTTGCGCTGATTACAGAAAACTCAGTGCTGTCACAATACCAGGTGCTTATCCTATGCCTAGAATTGAGGATATGGTGGGTATCTTAAGCAAAGCTAAATATCTCAGCTCTTTTGATTTGGTTAACGGAAACTGGCAGATTCCTTTAGATGAGGATACATAGAAAAAAATCTGCTTTCATCACTGATATGGGTCTCTATGGATTCACAACATTAGCATTTGGGTTAATTAATGCAGGAGCCACCTTTCAGAGGCTGGTCAACCAAGTGTTAAACAGTTTACAGGACTTTGCAAGAGCCTGTGTTGATGCTACAGCAGTGTTTAGCAACACTTGGGCTGATCACAAAACACACCTAACTGCAGAAGCCTCTAGGTGTAAAACTTGACCAGCCGGAATTCCTTATTTGGGACACTGGGTAGGGGAGATCAAATATCTCCAGATCCCTTCAAAGTTGAAGCCATAGTGAATGGGCCTGTGCCCCAAACAAAGAAGCAGGTCCAATCTTTCATAGGTCTGGTGTTATAAGTTGTGACAGAAGGTTTGTGTGTGGGTTCCGTGACCTCATGTCTGCAATGACAAATCCATGTGAAAAGACAAAGCCTAATGAAGCTGTATGCACAAAGGCATGTCAAGAGTAGTTTGATAAGGTAAAGAAAAATCTTGTCTGAAAAGCCTGGTTTAGCTAGCCCAGATTTTGACAACATGTTTGAACTGTGCACGGATGCATCAAACACTGGTTTAGGGGCTGTATTAAGGCAGTCTGGGAAGAATGAAAAACACCCCATTGCTTTCTTAAGCAAGAAATTGACACCCACTGCACAAAATTATTCTGTCATAGAGAAAGAATGTTATGCCATTGTGTGGGCAGTAAAGCAGTTACAGCCCTATCTTGTCAAAGAGAGTTCAGGGTATTAACAGATCATTCTCCATTCATCTGGCTGCACAAAACTAAAGCCTCCAACTCCAAGCTTCTGCGTTGGATCTTACACTGTGAATTTGATACGGAAACTGTGCATATCAAGGGAAAAGAAAACATGGTGGCAGATGCGCTGTCCAGGAGAGAGGGCCCCGACCTGTTGCCTCTAGGTCAGCCAGCGGGTCCCCTGATGTAGCTTTCTCTGGGGGGAGGTGTGACAGAATGCACCCCTGTATTCACACCCTAGACACACTGTAATAATCGGTGTACAAGGCATGCCTTCTGAGGGATCATTTGAAAATGCATAACTTGCTGATCGGTAATATCATGGCAAAACGTATGGAGCAATGTCATGTGTGAAGCCATGAACATAAGCTAAAGCCACGACTGAAGCGGTTTCCCAGATAAGTCTGGGGAGGGGCTAAACCAGTTTCTCAAAGACAAAGGGAAATCGGACACCGCAGCCAGGTGTCAGCAAAGCGAATGGGCCATCCCCTCTCAAGCAGCCCTTCTTTGGCAAGAAAGGGGGGCAGGGAGATGGCGGCATGGCTTAGCTGTGCCAAGTGGATACTCACCATTGTCAGGAGTGTTTGTACCCCGTGTGGCTTGCCACTGCCCATGCTACCATGGGGACCGTCACACGACTCTGTATTGGTGCTAGTTCTCATCGAGCTGCTGCGAGCGAGCTGGGGAAGTACACCCCAAGCTCCCAGTGCGGATGTGGCCACAGTCAGACGCCCTGAGGCCAATTGCACATGCAAGGCAGCGTGAGTGGGTGCAGGCAGAAGGTGGAGGAAGCTGTAGAGTGAAGCAGGGTGGATACGGACAAGTTCTCATGGCCTCCTGTTAGGTGCTTTTCTCAGAGACTGAGTTACCCGAGCTTATGGCCCCATGTTCCCAAATCAGACTGTGTAGGGCTAGCCAAGCAGATGTCCCCGAAGCTGGACCAGTGCCCTCACCTAGCAGCTCCCCTGATGTTTGTTTGCTGTGAGTTATATTTTCCCAGCAAGAAAAGGCTATTTAAAAGTCCTGATGCTTCCTCCACCCATCAGTTGTGCCAGCTCCAAGCCCAGGCGGTACGCAGGCCAGCCCCCCGATCTGGATACATAACTCTGCTTTATCTGCCTGGGTCCCACAGGCCCATTGGCTGTACCTCTTCCCCCTTCAGAGTGCAAGGTGTGCGAGGCTTGATACCTACCGTCCGCCATGACCACAGGCACCAGCAGAGAGCACAGAAAGATCAGCGCTGTTTCCATGGCCACTAGAACAGAGAGGAGGACAGGGGTTACTCTTTGCACTAGGCAGCAAAGCAATGGAGTGGGGGAGGGAGCAAGGGGGATGCCTTGGGTGCGTCCGATTCACTCCAGCAGATCAGACAGTAGG
This sequence comes from Malaclemys terrapin pileata, assembly GCF_027887155.1. Taxonomy (NCBI): domain Eukaryota; kingdom Metazoa; phylum Chordata; order Testudines; family Emydidae; genus Malaclemys; species Malaclemys terrapin. The sequence continues at coordinate 33,924,570 of NC_071519.1, forward strand.
TAAGCCTGGACCAGGACACTGAATCCAACAGCTCTGGAACTTCAGAGAAGTTCAAAACCAGAATCCAACCCCACCGCTTGGGTTCCCCTTTAGTTCAGCCCATCGAGCGCCATATCCTGGCTCCAGCAGCAGCCCGCGCTTGATGCTGCACAGGGAGGGCAGTATAATAATAATTAATGGAGATATCCCATCTCCTAGAACTGGAAGGGACCTTGAAAGGTCATCAAGTCCAGCCCCCTGCCTTCACTAGCAAGACCAAGTGCTGATTTTGCCCCAGATCCCTAAATGGCCCCCTCAAGGATTGAACTCACAACCCTGGGTTTAGCAGGCCAATGCTCAAACCACTGAGCTATCCCTCCCCCGCAGTACACCAGGCTAACTGTGCAATCCTGTCTGTGTGGAGGAACTACTCCTTCCTGACCCCTGCAGGGAACCAGCTTGCACCCTGAAGCCTGACAACTAATTACCCTCAACTACTAATCGTTTACCTCATAGAATTATTCAACCTCTTTTAAAGCCCAGCTGCAGCGTTACACTCCCTGCAGGCCGGCTGCGGGGCACCATCAGCTTTCCCAAAGAACCGGAAGGCCGGCATCACGCATCTGTTAAAGGTTGTACGTGTAAGTGTTGGGCCTGGTGGGTGAGTAACCTGGAGCCACGCCTGGTACTTGGCCCCTTGTTCTCCAGACTGGCAGGAGCTGGGAGCCTGTTTGGGCATGGGAGGGAGGGGACTTTGGCTTCCAATACCCCTTAGGGGGGAGCTGAAGGAGCCGCACTCAGATGGACTCCCAGCTGGGACGCATGGTGGCCAGAGCACGGTCCCCTTGGAGGATCAGGGCTGGGGCAGCAGGCACCAGGGACCGATGGAGGAAAGTTGTTGCCCTCATGCTGTACATCATCAAACACAAGACCCCATTACGCCCAGCCTGAGCCCTCCCCCACCCCCGGTTACCGGGCTCCGCACCCTTTTCTGCATGCACTGTAGCCAGTTTCTACTTCGGCAATGAGCTAGACTCCGGCCTGCACAGACTAGCTACAAACGGGCAGGGGGGCCTGCTGTGCAGAGGCACCTCCACCCCGAGCCCTATGGCTGTGGGGCTCAGCCCGGCTAAGGTCCCTGGGGCCTTGGCACCTTCGCTGTGTTCCTGGCTTGGCTGCATTAAGCGGCGTGAGCAGCCTGCCGCAGGTCGGGGGGGGGGGGGGGGGGGGGGGTTTACAGGTTGTGAGGGCCATTGCTGCTCCAAGGTCACATCACTCCCCAGGGGCCTTGCTGGCTCCCACCTCTGCTCTCACCATCGCTGCCAAGGTCAGAGCTGCGCTCATTGCCAGAGCATGTTTTAATGTGCCCCATTAGCATAGTAACTGCTGCCCATTCCCACAGACAGCGCTGCCCTGTCCCGGGCTCGGGAGCGACAGAGCTGGCCCCGCGCGCCCCAATAGCAACCGCCACCCTGTCCTGGGCTCGGGAGCGACGGAGCCAGCCCTGCGCGCCCCAATAGCAACCGCCGCCCTGTCCCGGGCTCGGGAGCGACGGAGCCGGCCCCGCACGCCCCAATAGAAACTGCTGCCCTGTCCTGGGAGCAACGGAGCCGGCCCCGCGCACCCCAATAGTAACCGCTGCCCTGTCCTGGGAGCGACAGAGCCGGCCCCGCACGCCCCAATAGCAACCGCCACCCTGTCCTGGGAGCGACGGAGCCGGCCCCGCACGCCCCAATAGCAACCGCCGCCCTGTCCTGGGCTCGGGAGCGACGGAGCCGGCCCCGCACGCCCCAATAGCAACCGCCGCCCTGTCCTGGGAGCGATGGAGCCAGCCCCGCGCGCCCCAATAGCAACCGCCGCCCTGTCCCGGGCTCGGGAGCGACGGAGCCGGCCCCACACGCCCCAATAGCAACCGCCGCCCTGTCCTGGGCTCGGGAGCGACGGAGCCGGCCCCACGCGCCCCAATAGCAACCGCCGCCCTGTCCTGGGCTCGGGAGCGACGGAGCCGGCCCCGCACGCCCCAATAGCAACCGCCGCCCTGTCCTGGGCTCGGGAGCGACGGAGCCGGCCCCACGCGCCCCAATAGCAACCGCCGCCCTGTCCTGGGCTCGGGAGCGACGGAGCCGGCCCCACGCGCCCCAATAGCAACCGCCGCCCTGTCCCGGGCTCGGGAGCGACTGAGCCGGCCCTGCGCGCCCCAATAGTAACCACTGCCCGTTCCCGAAGATGGTGCTGCCCTGTCCTGGGCTTGGGAGCGACTGAGCCAGCCCTGCGCGCCCCAACATGCTAATCAGTTTTGAATGTCAGCATCCCACCTCCCCAGCCCTGGGAAAACCCAGCAAGGTCACTGCTTGGCTGGCAGCCCCTTAGCCTCTGTTGGTGCCCGCCCTGCAAACCAACAGTAACGCAACAGGCGGTGCTTATCCAAGCACTGCACAGGACTGACTCACTCCAGCGTCACAGCCTGGGGAGACCGGCCCCACTCAGCAAAGCGGGACCAGCCTGAGGTCACACAGCTCGTCCGGCAAACCCAGGAATTGGAGTCCCACTTCCAGGCTCTAACTAGGAAGATAAATGACCACTGCTGCCCTCACCTGGGCCCACTAACCACGGCTCTTGCCTGCAGGTGAACTGAAAAGCCCTTTGATAGAAATAACAAGCAGAGATACAAAAAACTCAACTGCTGGGAGTGCAGCAGCAACCAGGAAAGTGAGCCTGAGCCACGGCCCCTGGGGCCAGCCTGTCTCTGCTCCCCAAGCATCGCTGATTTATCACGGCCGCCTTCTCCTCCTGTCGGCCGAGCAAGAGGAGCATGGTTACAGGAGCGAGAGCCCTGCTGGCTCCTGCATCTCTGGCAGAATCACGGCTACAGTGCCAGCTGCACAGACCCACCCAGCCCTTGGGGACAACGGCAGAGACTGTCTGAACGGCCGGGGAACAGGCTGCCAAGGGACATGGCGGATTCTCTACCCCCTGGAGTTGGGAACTCAGGATTTGATGTCTCTCTGTACGGGAGATGGTCTGGCTCAGCCAGAACTCTGGGCAGGATGCAGGAATCACGGGAGGGGTTTCTCTGGCTTGTGCTGTGCAGGATGTCAGACTAGATGGTCACCGCGGTCCCTTCTAGTCTTGAATCCATGGAGCAGAGCTGGCCGGGAAAGGATCTTTTCCTTCTGAAATTTTCAACAAGTTTTTCTTTGAAATTTTCTTGTGTATGTATGTGGAGGGGGGCGGGGGGAGCAAGCTTTGATTCCCCCCTCCTCCCCCTGATTTTTCAGCACAATAATGGATGTTTTTCATTCACATTCCCATTTGGTTGAAAAAGCCACTTTCCATTGACAAAACATTTTGACAGGAACAGTCTACCAGCTCCACCAATGAGGCTTCAGACAAACCTGGAGAGCCCCCCTGGGATCAAGGGCACAGGCCAGGTGCTCTGGGGTTTGTTTTAGCCTCTGCGGTGAGGCTCTCATTAAAGCCACCACAGGCAATTGCCTTCATGACTGTCGCAGCAGGACAATGACACAGGCTGCTCCAGGGCTGGCCGCAGCAAGGACCGGCAGCCCTGTAGTGTTTGGTTTGTCTGGAAAGCCACTGTCTGCATTTAGCTGGAGGATCCCCGAGTCCAGGCCCAGGTACGCTAGGGGGAGCTGTAATAGCTTCTCTGAGCTGCTAGAATAGGGGACTTGCTGCTGGCACCATGGCAGCAAAAATCATAGAATATCAGGGTTGGAAGGGACCTCAGGAGGTCATCTAGTCCAACCCCCTGCTCAAAGCAGGACCAATCCCAACTAAATCATCCCAGCCAGGGCTTTGTCAAGCCTGACCTTAAAAACCTCTAAGGAAGGAGATTCCACCACCTCCCTAGGTCCCTGTCAGCTCCTAGTTCAAAGACCTCCCTAGGGATTCTTCATCCCAGGCTCAAGGTACTCCTACTAGGGAGTTACAGCTGCTGTTGTCAGTCTGCAATTTACTGGCAGGCAAAACAGCGCCTGCACAGAACTGCACCCCGCTAACGGATGCCAGGCTCCAGGCTGGACTGGGAGAGGCTGGGCAAGGCTGTGGAGAATGGCACAGTGAAACAGACCCGACTGCAGTGGGTTCCCCTGGATTGGGAGGGAAATGTAAACTCTCCGTCCCTGAGAGACGCTTACCCCCCACCTCCACCCCAGGAATGCTGGGAAACCAGACAGGGTTGGGCTTTCACATCCAGTTCCACCAGGGTGTTTCACCAGCTAACACATCCCAGGCAGCCTATCCCAAATCTCCCAAGATCACACTGGACACACCACACTAGAGATTGGGGTCTGCCTAGTTCCTATGCTAATCTCATTGGATGTCACTGCTTCCCAAGATGAAATGGCCCTTTTCCAGCTGTGGATTGTGCCACCAGCCAGCCTAGATGACCCTGCGGTGTCTCCATGGCTCACTGCACAGGAGGCTGCAGCAAAAGTTTCTCACTGTAGATCAATCTCAAAAAGGAAAAGGAGGAAGTACACATCAGAGCCTAAGTTCCCTACCGCACAGCCTGTCTCAAAGCACAGCGAAGTCACTGTCAGTTTCAATGTGCCCAAACGAATAGCTGATCTGTAACTATGGAAAACCAGTTTGCCCTGCAGCTGAGATCAGCTGTGCTTAGATGGGGACTGTAGCAAATTCCCTTCTTTGCACTGGATGTAGACATTTGGGGAACATATGAGCCCCCCAACTCACTGGGCAGAGAGCCCCAAACAGCCATCCGGTGGGACGAGCACCTCCGCTGGGTTTGAGATTCCACACCCCTGAGCTGCTGTTTATTGGATTGGTTTGGAAGAGGGGGATTAATCCGGCTGAGAGCCGTGAACTAGCTTATCCACACCCACTGCTAGCACGCTGCCACATGGGAGAAGCAACACTTGACAATCGCCGCTCTGAGGCGGGTGGATTTAAATGGGGCACTTGGCAGTGCCCAGAGATGCTCATGTTGCCTGATAACTTTCACTGAGCACATGGGGAATGGCAGGAGGCCCTCTCCACTGCTTTCATCTAGGGAGGAGACATGGATGTCCCCTTTCCTGGGGCAGCGGATGCCTGAACCGCACACACACAGATGCCTCCTGCCAGAGGGACCTGGCTCTGACGCTTTGCAGATGGAGGCTCCATCCAGGGAGGATGAGCTCGAAGGCTCAGGAAAAGAGTTTGACACTGCAGCCTGCCTGCAGCTCTCTCTCTTTCGGGTCCGTCTGCTTGTTTATCCACTTTGCTGCTGGCTGACAGTCACAAGTGCTCCGGAGTGATACCAATGTACTGCTCTTCTGCTCATCCAGAGGGGGGAGCCTCGCTACTAGCCAGGGACCCTCACCCATAATCAAATGGCTCCAAAAAGCAGCCGTGTCTCCTCTGAAGGGTCAGAACCCGACTCCTGCAGTCTACTGATGACTGTTCCATGGAGGGGTAGAACTGAGGGAGTGGGGAGAACCACTTGCTCGGTGTGTGATGCACAATCGAAAGAACAACCCTACAGGCTGTCACAGGGACACGCACTCTCCCATCAGACTATGCCTCTTTCTTACGGTCGCTACTCACTCCCCGCTGTCTGCAGAGCCCTCTCTACTCCTGACCTTGCCTGTTCTCACTTGGCGGCCAGGGTTTCCCCAGCCGCCCACTTTGACAAGCAACATGGCTGCCTTTGCTAGCAGATGAAACCCAGTAAGTGCTGGGTGGCGCGTGCGAGAAATGAGTCTCCCAGCCATTGAACTCAGGGGGGAATACCAAATCCAGGCCAGGACAGCGGTGCTGGCAGGTCTGATGGATGCAGGAGGCCTGCGTGACACGCGCGTGGTGGGTTTCAGTTCAGCAAGTGCCCACACCACTAAAAGCACCGTGGCTTGGGCCCCTGGTTGTCAGTCTCGGCCAGGGAATGAACGGGCCCCAGGGACCGAACTCTGCTCTCCTCCCAGGAGTCACATCTCCAGGACAGCGTGACCAGGCCCTGCACAGCGTCTGCCCTATGGATAAACAGAGGGGCTGGTCTCCAGGGACGTCAGTCTGGCACCTTTACATTTATATGAGTTTTGTTTTAACACTGCTCTTGGTTGTGAGCTTTAGAATTAACTCTCCGTGGTACACAGCACCTAGCCGTGGGGAACATCACTAGCGTGTGTACACCGGGGGTGCACCTGCAGCGCTGGGGTCAGGGTTTGTTAGAGAACTGCTGCCGAAGGCTCACACCAAACGTTTCTGTAGGGGCTACAAACTAGCCACCACACTTCCTCTTTGTTAATTTCAGGTGCTGACTGGTGCAGAGGTATAAACAAAATATCATTAGAGGGCACAGTCCTTTCCACATCAGTCTCTGCCAGCTGAATTTTGCAGTGGGTGAGCGTTAAACCCAAAATCCACACACCAACCAAACAACAGCAAGGGGGGAAAAGTAGCCACCACACAGGCCTTTAGAATCCATGTCCCTGGACCGTGTCTTTCTGGAAACGTAACAAACACACCCGGACCCTGGTGCCTGGCAGGCTGAAGCCACTAAAAGACATTACCATGAATTTCTCTCTTCAAGTTGCCACTAAGAGGATTTCCATGGGGAAGTCGCTGAGCTCGTTGCAAAGAGCTCAGAAAGGATGAAGCTCGGCAAAGGGTCCGTGCGAAACTTTCTCTCGGTTTCCTAGGACGCAAGGCACTCACCCTGGTATCGTTACACAGACCGCTCACGCACCCCACGACCCCATCCCGCGCTCACGTCAGCCAGGCGACGGGCGGGAGACGTTTGGGAAGGGGCCAGGTTCGGGGTCACCCGGTCTCTGCAGGCAGGCCTAGCTCACCATGCTGCTGCCAGGCTTGCAGTCACAGGCACTGGGGTCTCAGCCTCCCGGCACGGGAGGAAATGCAGGTGTGACGTTTACTGCTCTGGCCCTGCACAGCATGGAGAGCGAGCTGCTTGGCACTGAGAGCCTAAGAGCTCTGGGTTGCTAATAGCCAGTAGCTCCTGGGCTGCTCTGGTCTCTTTGAGGAGCTCGCCACGCTCAGCCTGTCACGCTCGTTACCAGCATCAGCCAACCTGAGCTCTGCTCTTTACGCAGCCACAGGGAGTGGAGCTCTCCCACCAGGGGTCCCTAGTGTCCCTCTGGTGAGCCGTCAGTGCCCAGCAGCGGGAGGACTCTCTGTGGCAGGGCAGCGGGATGGGAGAAGGATGGTTTATGGACTGTGACAAGGCTGACAAGCATCAGTTCCCACCTCAGATCATTGGGAAGAACGCACAGGGCCGAAGGGGGCTGCCCGCTCAGGGACCGGCAACAAAGTCACCAGCTCAGAAACAAATCGGTCAGTGGTGATACCGCCTCGCTGCACGGAGTGATGCCAGCCGGAGCGGGCGTCATGGCTGCAGAGTGCATGCAGCACTAGACTAGCCGGTGCACTCAGACGGGGCAGCGCTGCTGGCCAGAGAGCCTGGCTTCCGAGCTTGTTGTTATTGTGTTAGGCAGGAGCTCAAACTAGGCGTCCTAATGCCCCTTCTGGCCTTAGAACCATTAATTATTTGGGTTGCTGTAGCACCTAGGAGCCCAGTCATGGGCCAGGACCCCACACCCAGAACAAAGATTGTCCCTGCAGGGCCTGCAGCTCACCTCTGGATGCCTGGTGAGTGGTGAAAATGGTGCCACCTGGAACAAAAAAGGACAAAATGATGGAACTGCAAACCGATGAATCTTCTGCAGAGAGGTGGGTCCCTGGTGAACCTATGTAAAAATGAGCCATACCAGTAGACGTGCAGGGGAGACGGGCTTCACCATGCAGAATCCCCCCACCAGATGCCTGTTCAGGGCCCCATGTGAAGTGAGTTTGTTGGCTCTCAATCCCATTGTGAGTGGCCAGGCATCCACATCAGAATCACCACCACAGTTAGCCCCCGAGTGGCAACCGGTGCCCGCAGGCCAGGTCTGCATGGGCCACAGCCCCGAGGAGGAGGTTCCTATGAGTCACGGTGGACGTGTAGGAGCAGATCAATACACAGAGGCGGCGATTCGGCACCTTCCACCAGCACCACACTCACCCGGAGCTGGAACGAACTGAGCAGGGAGGACTGAGAGGAGAATGCAGCTCTGCAAGTCTCACATTGCTGGGGTCTCCTTCAGTTGTTTCCAAAACACTCTGGACGGGAACATCCAGCTCCCGCCCCACTGGTGACCAGAGCCCCGGAGGGGCCTGCAGGTCTGTGTGCAGCTTTGGGAAAGGCCGGGAGCCCACCAGAACATAATGCAGTCTGAGGCTGTACTGGCTCTTCACCCCTCCTGCAGCCAGTGCGGGCAGCTCCTGGCTGTTTGCTGCCAGGGACCAGGAGGAGGGAGCAGGGATCCCAAGGGCTGGTGTGGAAGGGCAAGGTGTTTGCCTGTCCCCCTGGCCCCCCAAAGAGTGATGTAGAGAAACCCCTGCAATGGGCAACCTCCCTGACTGCCATCTCCTCTAGCTGGAGTGTCCCATGGGAACTCCTCTCAGCAACTCCCTCGGCCAGCCCCTGGGTGCCAGCGCCGGGCTGCAGGGACATCCCTGGCTGCAGCGCTCTGCTCAGGTCTGGGCTGGTGCTGCTGGTGTCATTGCTGACTTAGAGGCAATTCATCTGGATTTAGATGGGACCCCAGCCATGGCACCGCGACTCCCTTGTGGCCATGTGGCAGTGCCCAAAGTGGGGGTGAGCCTGCCCTGACCTTACTGCCCCAGCAAGACTAGCCAGCAAGCCTGACTGCCTGTGCTCGCAGGGCTTCCAACAGGAGTGCTGCCCATCATCATCTTCACCTGCCCCGTTCCCCAGGGCCAAAAGGGTGAGTGGGCAGAGGGTCAGCAACAGCCTGGGGAGAGTTACCCTGGAGTGCCGACTCCCAGCCCCTCTCCTGCTCTCACCACCAGACCACCGGGCAATTAACAACAATGACTGGCACTGTCCTGATCAGATCACTAAGCCCCCAGACCCACTGGACTATTAGAAGACAGCTGCCCAGACAGTAACGCTAACCTGTCCTGCCTGCTCTCTCATTCCAGGGGCAGTTCCCTGTTAAAACAGACCGCCAGTCTCCAGGGGCTGCCGCTGTTTCAGATAATGACACTTTCCAGGTGCTGGGGAGTTTTGCCTTTGGCCTTTTCTGAGCCCCTGGAGTGGTCAGGCAGGACCTTCCTACAGTGACCAGACAGCAAGTGTGAAAAATCGGGACAGGGTGTGTGTGTGTGTGGGGGGGGGGGGGGGTAATAGGAGCCTGTATAAGAAAAAGACCCCAAAATCGGGACTGTCCCTATAAAATCGGGACATCTGGTCACCCTAAACCTTCCAGTGCTGAGAATCAAACACTGGACCAGACGCTGCCCCATGACACAGGCCCAGACGGGCAACACAAGAGTCAGGCTTATAGGCCAGGGCTGATGCTCTTCTTCCCCTCCGGCCTGAGAGGAAGCCCTGCCCACAGACCAGCCCCCACCAGGGTCAGCGCCCTGCCGACTGGGTTCCTAATCAGCGAGGAGAGGGAGGGAGTTTGTCGGAGCCAGGGAATAAAACCACATTTCAGACAACCTGGACGGATCATCTCAGCACAAAAATCCCCATGCTCTATTCCCGCTGGCCAGGGCTACCTGCGTTCAGACACGCTGGAGTTAGCGTGGCTCTGAGGCCAGTGTGGAGAGGGGCCCAGCTTCGCCTTGCAAAGTGTGATGTATAAAACACACACACACGCTTCAGCGTTCGGCAGGGCCATCAATCTGCTTGCACAGCACTTGCTGGCCTGCGTCTGGGTGTGGCACCCATCTTAGGAGCACCCCATTGCTGTAGTTCAGCAAAGCACATACAGGTCAGGAGAGTCACTGCACGCTGCTCCAGCCCCCCAACACAGCCGGACCCGTGGGATCGTCTCCACGCCCTTCCTGTGGGCACCGAGCACAGCCAGCCGTCCCCCGCCCCAGCCGGTCGGACTCTATTACCATACATGGTACAGCGCTGCCGGGAGCTGCTCACATCAGGGGAGAGGAGCCAGAGAGGCTCTGTGCCGCACTGAGAGCACAGAGCAGGAACACGGCTGCAGCTGCTGGGCTGGAATAACGCAGACAAGAAAGGGGCCCTTTCCGACCAGGAATTCAATTCCCTGGGTGACAGATGCAGAGACACGCTAGCGTTGAGTGGCTCAGCCCTGACAAAGCCTTCCCTCAACTCAGGAGACTGAACCTCTGTCTAGCCAGAGCCATGGTCACACCCGTCTCCCCGACTGCCCCGGCCTTGTCTCCTTCTCCTGGCATTGCTGATGCCCCTCTGGTTAAAACGGCATCAGGGCTGCCCATGGCGGATCTGGGTCCTAAGTCTCCTATTCTCGGCACTCTGCTCCCTCTCTGCCTCCTCCATCAAGGAACAGCGTGCTCGCTGGCAGGGCCATGGTGCTGTTTGTACCCAGGAGCGCAATATCCGGACAGCCGAGCTGGACACCAAGATACAGGAGCATAAAGTGGCTTGCGAGTCAATGATAACCTCACAGCCTCTTGCTGTCCACGGCTTGCCACGGTGATGCTCCCTGGCCTGGTGACTGCATCCCCCCAGTCACCAGAACAGCATTCACTCAACGCACGCCCAGAAGGGCCAGCAAAGGGGCCTGTGCCCCTCCCCTGGCACTACACGGCACGAGGCAGGTGCTGTCTGCGTAGCCCAGGCTGGAAGTGCTGACCCATCACGAGCATCCCTTTGATGTCACGTTGGTGTGACCAGCCACCACTGTTGGTCAGAAACCGAGATGCACTTCCAGCCAGAAATGCCCCTTCAGCACCCCCGTCAGACCTCCCACACTTAGAACGGAGGGGTATGCATCGCTGGCGAACGTCGGGGGTACTCTTCTTCCCAGCAGGGGGAAGGGAACATTTGAATAGTCTCTACCCCCAGTAAATAGCTCCCAGTTGGGGGCACCCACACCCATCAGCCAACATAGCTCCATGGCTTAGCACAAGTCCCACTGAGGTTGGAGGCTCGTGACTTTCTATGGCTGCTACCAAAGTCACCGGACCCCTCAGAAAGTGTTGTGGCATCTGCCACGAAGGCCCACGTGAAACGTCTGTTGGTTCTTTAGCAGGACGGAAGATGCTGGTGGCTCAGCCGTAAGTGGCAGAGCTGGGGGTGAAGGAGGGTGAAGTTATAGCCCCTGAGAGCCATGCGGTTTCTCCCTCTTTCATACTTTGCTTCTGGGAGATTCCCCCAAGCAGGAAAGCGTTCAGCCACCAGAGGGAACTGATGAAACCTGCTCATTGAAATCCACCTGACGGGGGCTTGGTGTCAGGACCGAAGCTGCCGGTCCAAGGCTCACTCGAGGCCCAACCCCCAGGGCTACCTTTGGGATCCACTAAATGATGGTAGCCGTTGCAACTCCCAACGTGCAGCCTGCTGGGGTTTGCTGCCCCAGCTCCAGAGAAGCAGTGTGGGTCTCAGAGTGGGGGAAAAGGGATGCAGAGCAGTTACCGGAACCAAGAGACCAAACCAAACAAAGCCAGGGGGCGAAGAAAATAAGGCCGGGATCATCCCAGGTGGAACCTCACAATGTCAGTGGAGTTACCCCAAGGGTAAGTTTGGCTCGGTGTATCCGTGTGTTCTTACAGCCAGAGGTCTCGGCGCAAGCACCTCCGTGGCTGCCCTAGCAGCTGGCGTCTCCTGGAGACGGGCGAGGGGTCTGGGAAACGAGAGCGCGGATTCCAAATGAAGACAGACAGGCAAATACCAGGACAAGACGAAGGGAAGGCGGCGAGTGCAGCGTACATAATGTAAGTAACCCGCAGGGAGCTAGCATGGAATAACTCCTCAGCCAAAGCAGTGAGCTCTCCTTCAAGGGGAACGTATCGCTCACGCTGCATAATTCAGTTTGGGCAGAAACACTTCCCAGCCCTGCGTGGATGTCAGCACTTATGAGAGCGAGAACAGGGTGCTCTCCTCCACACGGCCCCATCACCCTGCCCCTCACTCCCCCGAGTTTCATCCTTTCCAAACAGAATTAGCTACATGCCATCACCTGGGCCTTCCTCAGCTATCGAGTGACCCAGCTGACCTTAGCGGGGACAGCTCCTTCCACTCATAACTCTCTCCCTTAGCTAAAAACAGAAAACACCCCAGCCCTTAAAACGTCTGAGCCCTGCCCTGTGAGTTGTGAGCGCTCGCATCTCCTACCAGCACGGAGGGGACGGGGACGGTCGGTACCAGGGAGCATTTTCAGAGTTTGTTTGCTGGTCATCGAGTCTCAGTCTTCAAGAATCTCATTGGTTAAGGCCCGATTCTGGAAAGGATCATGGGGAATCCCACTGCAGCCAGCAGGACTCAGCCCAGGAGAAAGGGACAACCTGCTGGGATCCCACCACCAGGTCAGGGCCTTGGCCTGTCAGCGCCGTAGAGCGGGGATCTCAGGTGGGTGTAAAGGGGCAACAGAGTCAGCACCTGAGTTTCTCTCAGTGCTGTAAAATGTCAGTGCGCATTGACAGAGCGATAGCCATTCTTCATAACAACCCACCTCCCATCAGGATCTGTATCTTCCCACACGAAGACCAGGCCATTTTGCAATGAACACATTCTATCCGAATAGGCTTTGGTTTAACTTCCCTTCCCTGCAGCTCCCGCTGCTGCCGCTCCCAAGCTCCAGGTTCGGTTCTTTCGAGCGTGCAGCAGAACATGGGGATCAGTCGGTGCAGCATGCCCAGGCAATTATCGTTATATGATGAATCACATCATTTCATGTCATTACTGGGTTAAAAAAACCACCAAGCAAGCCCAACAGCTGATGATCCAGTAACGTGTGGCCTTGTTTTCTGTAGATGGCATGGGTGATAAGTAACAAGATACTTTAAAAATATCAAATACTGTTCTGAGTGTAATGTGGAAACTATCGAACTCAAAATGCACAGTGTGTATCGTGCAAAATATATAACAGAGCGTAACACACGATTTATTTCCATGAGTCAAAAGTCGAGCTGAATAAATGGTGCTAATTGAATCTGTTGTTCTATTAATAATGCCATTGTTTGTAGAATAAATTATTCATCAGGTACATATTTTGCATGATTTGACTACCTCTGTCGCTGAATCATGCTTACTGAAAGACACAGCTCATCAATGATTTAGTACACGTTGAATATATTATCTGACAAATACTACAGCTGAGACCTACCCCAGCCCCAGTGGGCCCAGTTCCCACTCGGTCACGTCAGGATTACACCAGCCTGACTCCACGGAAGTCAGTACAGCCTGACTCTCATTTACTCTGGAGCCACTCCACACCCTCTGGCACCAGACATCAGGCGCTGGGGAGCTCAGTGAAGCAGCCACTGCAGACTCGGGCCCAGGCACTGCTGTGACATCACGTGTCACGAACCCTATTGCAGCCTGTAATCACACCGCTTTTCAGCCAAACCCCGCCCACCTTCACAGCCCACACGGTCCTGGGGTGCTCACCGCGCAGGAGGCAGCAAGGACATGGGGAATGGGTTTTAACCAGGCTGCACCTTCGCGAGTCAAATCACACTCACGATTCCCGGCGGGGGCTGGCCCTGCGCAGTCACTCGCACCCCACTGAGCCTCTGTCTATTCTCAGCGGGCGCCCACCACAGAGGGAGCCAATCACCACACTGGGAGGTTTTCTGGGCACCTCCAGCCGCCCAGCACCATCCCTCCCCCTTTCAGACCTCAACCCCCGCCCCCCAAGACCCCCCTGGGTAGCATCCCAACCCCTGGTTTGCCTCTGCCCCCAGAGCCCTAGCACGATGCTCGGGATCCGTCGTGTAAGGAGGTGCCCTTGGGATGCCCGCCATGTTACCTTTTAGGATCTAGGGCCTAAATCAGCCCATTCCTTCACTGGGCCGACGACTCTCCCACAGTGCCGGACTGTGCCCTCCAAGAGGGGGAAGAATCCCAGACCGCCTGTTGCCCAGAACCCAACCCCTGGGCTGTGCTGCGAGGAAGACAAAAAAAACTGACCTGCCTCACCAATCTGGAGGTCTGGGGGAAATTCCTTCCCAGCCCCAAAGCAGTGACTCGACCTAGATAATGGGCTGACTGCTGGAATCCAGCCAATGGGACATGGCCCTGAGCACAGGGCTCCTAACATGGCTCCCAATCTCGTGCCAAACCCAGAAATCCTGTGCAGGCTGGAAATCTCATGGGACCCGGCCCATGCTGTCCTTTTTGCCCTCCTCCATCACCAGAGCCCCCAAGCTCACCCTAGCTAGGCTCAGAGCCTCCCATAGATTTCAAAGCAGCTGCCTGCCTGACACAGGTAAGCAGGATTTGTACCCTTGCTTGTACATAGGTATTTTGCTTTTGATGGAGGAAAATTGTTCAGTCGTGAATCTGTCATTATCTCGGTTTGCTCTGGGCAAGCTACAAAAACAACAGTATCTAACAAGTAGAATTATCCCTCTAAAGTCTCCTATGCTGGTATCTCATTAATGACCTAAACATTGCTACAAGATAACACTTTCCATTTCACCAGCCTGTTAGTTCAACATTTGCAAAGTGACCAGCTTGTCTCATATGGAACATTGTGATACCACTTCCCACCCCTGCCCTGCCTCTACTGTCTTTGCAAAAGGAGGAAAAAACACTATTCAAACTTCAGCTGATAACGCTTAATGGTCATAGATGTTTTCTCATCTTCAAAGCACTTTGCAAACATTACTTATAAGCCATTTGCAGATGCAAACTGTACACACGCACGCACGGCAATGTAATTAAATACATGCACACCCAACACTCCCTGAGTGCATATATGATACACACACTGTATACCGTGTGTGTGTGTGTGTTTATATACACAGTAAGCCTATGGGAAAATGCTTTCTAATACTATTGTCTATAGAAGCAGTTTGTATAAAGGGTTCTGCAGATGAATTCGCTCCTCTTGGGTGCATGGAGAGCAAACCTCCAGCCTCCTGCATGGATATTTGCATCTGGTATCTCACCTCTAGCCTTTCTGGGACCGGCATAATGCTTTGCACTGGAAGTACCTGTGAATTAATGCTAGCATTTCCTACACCCATTCCCAGCCTTTCCCTCCCAACAGCCCTAAATCTAACAGCACATCACCACCAACCTGCAATCCTCTCGCCAAAAGTCCCTGGCGCTTTTTCTATTTCAGGGATTTGCAATTTGCATCTGACCTCCTAATTTTCACCTTCCCCAGCAGTACCGAGGGGGAGGGAGTGCTCAGCCCTGGTGCTATCATTCCTCCCTCTCAGAAACCATTTGGGGCCCCACTGTGATCCAGTTCGCACCCCTGGAGTTACTCCGGGTTTGCACTGAGAGCACGATCAGCTCCTCTGCTTACCAAGGACCCAATTCCATTCTCCCGCTAGCGGATACAGATGGGGAAGAGCTCAACGGGAGGAGTCAAAGGAAGCAGGATTATCCTCCTTCCAGAGAGAGAACTCGCAGAGTCGTTATTTTGGACTATAAATAAGTCAGTGGCTCTCCAGGAATGTGAACAGCTGTGCTCTGATCCTGGCCGTTAGAAGGCAACGGGGGGCAGGTGACTGGCTCTTGCAGAGCATGGTTCCAGGAGCCCTTTAAAAACCAGAAATATGGGAGAGCACCTGAGCACAGAGCTCCGCCAGCACGCAATGAAAGAGAGCGGCCGAGACAGGAAAACGACCACAGCCTGACCCCTTCGCCGTCCCGGACACAGGCAGTTCCATGCTCTCCGTTCTCCCCACCCCTCCCCAGCATCTCTGTGCACACACCACAAAGTCACACTGCTCCTGGCGGGACGCTTGCTCCACTGCTGCCACTGTGAACCAGGCCGATAGTTTTCTACTTGATCTTTTTAGAAGTCTGAAGTTTATCTTAAAAAAACCAACAACAACAACGCTGCTGTGGCCTGAAGTCCCATCCGGGCTCCATGCTGGATCCCTTCCATCCTCCTGTGAGTCCCTCTATAGGCTCCCGGTGGGGTCCGTGCTCCTAGTAACTTTCCATTACTCTCGCACACCCCTGCCTTCAGACAAGAGGAGCAAGTGTCTTCTCCCAGCACTCCCAAGGAGGGTTATTTTGAATAGATGATTGTTGAGTGCTGATCGCTCAGTGCCTCGGGCCCAGCAGAGACGTGACAAGCCGGCTAACTCATGGTGGATGCACGTACACAGAGGCTTTCCATGACAGTCATTTTATAGTCAAGCACAATGCAGAAGTGGGATAGCCAGAACCCCGTTTGTCACAGATTAACCACGTGCTCCGGGCCTGGTTCTGCCCTGCCCCAGCCAGGCACACCACTGCAGAGTAGGCTCAAACCTCTAGCAAATCAGCAAGGTACAGGGTTGAGTCCCCAAGCAGCAGGCCAGCGGCGCCGTGGGTCCTATGTGCCCAGTTACCCCCACACACACTTCTACTTTCCCACCCATTAGCACCGGGCTGCCCTGCAAATCAGCTTCCGCTATATCCGTTACACAGACTAGCCACAGATATATGGGGGGCGGGAGGTGACATGGGGGATCAGGCAACACATTCGTTCGGGGAGACACTGTTTGTTTAGATTCATGCCACTCTGTGGTTCAGCTGAGCCAGTTACAGATGAAATGAAAAAGGGCTTCAGTTCTCAGGAGCCATCTCTTCAGGCTGAGTCGGTACAGCCAGCATGCTGCAAGACAAGTGTCCCACATGGAAAATGAACAATCCGGCCTTGTGTTTCCTGCTACACAATCAGTGATGTATGTCTGGGGGGGTGTTTTGCAGCATAAGACAGCCCCATCGCTGGTAACAAAATGATTTCTAGAGAACAAAGCTCTGGGAGAGAATGACATGCTGGGTCACATTTTCTGAAGCAAACTCTACAATGATGCCAGATATTTTGCATATGCAAATAGCTTCATGCAATTTGTCATGCTCATGTAATTGCATGTGAAGATCAGGCTGGTCTCACTACATGATCTGCACACTAACAGTCTGCGTGCGCACACACACACAAGCTGTTTTGCACATAGAAACAGGTTTGGACAAAGACTCATGGATACAAAACCATGAGTGCAACCTTTGGGGCCTCTTGGAAAATCTGTCCCATTGTGTCAAGTCCCTGAGATCCAGGGGACACTGAGCTCCAAGAAGATGCAAGTTGTTAGCAGCAGAGGGGGGACGCAAATGCGACTCTGTCGAATCAAATGGCACCTCCCTTCCCTATCACTCACTTGCCCAAGGAATGAGATTTTACTACCTTATGCTCCCAGATTTGGGCCTTGGTGTATCTTTGTGCACTGAGTTGATGACCCCTATTATTTCCCAAGTGATTACAGCACACCGTATTTTGCATAGTAGCAGGTGCATCCAGGTTAGGGTTGAAGGTGCTGAAGTGGGGAACATGTCCATATTCACACGGCTGAGCCTTAGAGCAGGGAGTAGGTAGGTACCTGTCAATCTTGTGGCAGGCCAGCATTGTGTTGAGGGCCTCGGCCAGGAAGCAAAGAAATGCTTCATCTGGTTTCACATGTGTTTTCTCATCCCATCTCTCACCACACAAGTAACTGAACTACAGGGTGGTACGTACCTGCAGACCCACGTCAGGAAGCTCTGGCAGACAAAGACCACACAAGACTGAACGGCTGTAAGCTGACGCTAGACAAATTCAGACTAGAAATAAGGCACACGTTTTAGTAGGGTAATTAACCACGGGAACAACTTACCAAGGGACACGGACATTACCTGAAGTCTTTAAATCGAGACTGGCTGTCTCTCCGGACGTTCTGTCCTACCTCAGCCAGCGGTTCTGGGCCTGATGCGGGAATCCCTGGGGAGGTTCGCTGCCGGTGCTAGGCAGGAGGTCAGACTGGACCCTTCTGGCCTTACAGTCTACACATCTATGCTGTGCATGACAAGCCCAGGGGGAATCACTCTGGTTTGTGACACCACCAGAGCCCTGAGATGGATCCATGGAAACGGTCAGGTCAGTTCCCACCCAGTTTCTAACTCGAACCCACTGACATTTCAACCTCCCCAGACCGTTCCAGTCAGAATTATGGCTTTAGCTGGTGAGGGGAAAGACCCGAGAGGAGCTAGACAGAGTGGCAAGTAAGGATCAGTTATTTAATACGGACATAAATAAATGACATAAATAAACAAGACGTGCCCATCACCAACCTGGTCACTTTGCTTGTATGTTGCATCCTTCCCCCCACCTCTATCTGTCTTTGTTTTTTTAGACTGCAAGTTCTCCAGGGCTGGACTGTGTCTCCCTATCTCATTGTAGAGAACCCAGCCCAATGGGCCCCGATCCTGACTGGGGCACTGCCAATAAATAATATTAATAGGTGGAACCCAGGCAAAGCTAAGTGGTTTCTGCCCTTACACATAATGGCTTCCATTTGTGGTTTGAATCCAAAACTCCAAATGAAACATGGGGGCTGATGCAAGCCTAGGCCAGGCAGAACCAAGAGGTCAGATACTGAACTAAAACCTGGGGAGATCTCTGCAAGGCTGTGGGGCACACACACCCCCTGGGCGAGCGAGTGCACCCACTTACACCAGCCTTAAGTTTGGTCCCAGTAGGTCCAATCACAGTCACAGCGTTGCTACATTGTGGTTTGTGCATTTGAAAGGCAACATGAGATTTTAATAAAAAACATCAGTTAACCTCACACAGAAACTGTGTCTTGGCCCGTTTGCAGTAAACCCTCTAGGACAAGAGAACACTTGATTAGATACTTACAATTTGATTGTAAATTAAAACTATCTGGGGTGCGGGGGGGGGAGGGGGCGCTAAAGGACAGGACTAGGTCAGCACAAGTAATTCATCCCTACAGAGTGCCCTTGCGTGCCCAGGTTTACACCCACGTAACTGAGTGCAGAACAGTTGTCTTCTGCCACGTACACAGTCAAGGTCAGTGCCTTTGCACGCTGTGGTTGTATTGGCTGAAACACTGGGGAGGTTGGGTTCTTTGGCTAACACACTGTGGAGATTGGGTTCTTTCCAACAGTTGTATTTTACAGTTTGAGGCACAGCCGCTGGTAACTTTACAGCTCCGGAACGCGGGCCATTCTCTTACGCGTGGCTAGCAGCGAGGTTTTGCTACACGCATTAAGTGCACAGCTCGCGCTCAGTTGCCTGGGGGAATCGCCAGAAGAGCTGCAACGTTTTTTTTAAAGTCAGAGATTTTTGTGAGGATTTCCTCTTCCTCCTGCTTGTGCGGCCGTTCAGACTCACTAGCTCAGCATCCCGGCGAGGCCAGAGCCAAAGCTCGCTCAAGTCAATGGACTCCAGTTTTCACAACGACAGCAGCAGCCCTAAGGACAGCTGGCAGAATCAAAGGAGTAGACTTCCCTACCCGAGCAGTCCCTTTAAACCGCAGGCTGCGTGACCAGTGGGGACTGTGGCTTTTGAGAGACTCCATGTCACAGGACTGCCGTCAGCAGCACATTATGAATGAATTTAGTTTATATATCGGTGACGGGCCAAATCCCAAAGGACGTACAGTCAGATTTTACTCAGTCCTGGCTGGGGCAAAGCTCCCATGCACTGCGTGTAAACACTGAGAAAGGGCTTCTGAAATGTTTTTTACTGAAGCAAACACTCCCCCAGGCTTGTGCAATGGGCACATACTGGATAAATACTGACATACATAACTATCTCCCCGGTTTGTCTGACCTCACCGCAGCCAGGAAGGAGGGCTTGGGAAAAGACCACATGGGTTTAAGCAGTGTACACTTTGTATTGCAACCCTAGGGAGCAGCCCAGCTCTGGTAACCCTACACCAATCTGGACTGGCTCTGACAAATGGGAAAAACTGTTTTCTAACATTTTTTGTGCCTCTTTTCTCCATTTGGTTCCTGGGGGTTTGGTGCCAGAGTTACATTTTTTCATGACATTTAGCAAATTGGGTATTTTTCACATTGAAACAGAACTTAAAATTTCATTGTTCTCACATTAAATGTCATCTTCATACCAATTAAACTGCAGAATTGTCACGGTTCTCACTAGAGAAAGAACGGTATCATTTTGGAGTGAAAAATTAGCCCATTTCTCCCTCAAATGAGTATGTTTGTGTGAAATGTCATGGGCTTTTCATAAAATCAGACTGACAGCTGTTTTTGTGAGACTGGAATAAAATGAGAAAAGCAAAAATGTCAACGGTTGTGCAAACATTTCCTACAGCCCGATTACATTGCACGGCCTCGCGCCTTTGGACTAAGCTGGCCAAGCCATGGGGCTGTTATTTGCCTACGGTACATGCATCCCTACAGTAGGGCACTGTATAAATCAGGAGAATAGCTGTGGAAGGAGGAGTGTCTGTATTACCTCAGGCAGAACTGCCCCAGCCATCACTGGGTTCTTCAAACCAAACTGTAAGTTTAATAAACACCGTTTGTAAATGTTTTCCCCCTCAGTGACACAAAATCTGTAACCATCAAATCTTGCTAAACCGCAAACACACAAATCCCCACCAGTCAGGAAGGCAATGTAGTTCCATCTGACTTTAATCAAAACATGTTTTTTCCCTGTTGTATTATAAATAGAGATCTAGACACACGGGAAAACTGAGCCGAGCTACACCAGATGGATGACATTCTCCTTTCCCTCTCGCCTACAGCCAGCCACAATTTGCAATAGGACAGTAAAACGTCATTCACTTTTTCCACTGTCATCATCATGGAAACAGCAGGCAAGTAGATTTTGTGCCTGGACTGATAAATGCTTGTGACAATTTTGCAACCTGGGCTATACGCACGTGTGCGTGTACACGCACGCACGCACCAGGATTCCGATGCCATCGCAATCAGTTAGCCACCAGAACACCTTGATATGCCAGTGCAGAACCTTATAATCCACCGTCACCTACCCTGTTTCCCCGAAAATAAGACAGTGTCTTATATTAATTTTTGCTCCCAAAGATGCGCTAGGTCTTATTTTCAGGGGATGTCTTATTTTTCAGAAATGAAAAATGCCTTATTATCGGTGGATGCCTTATTATCGGGGAGGTCTTATTATCGGGGGGATGCCTTATATTACAACGAGAGGCAAAACTGTAAGTAGGCCTTATTTTCGGAGGATGTCTTATTTTCGGGGAAACAGGGTATGCAGTGATTCTTGCTTTCTGACTATTCATTGGTTCCTTGTGGGAGATAAGAGGGCACAAGGCAGTTGAGAGAGAAAACTCCTTGGCCAAGGCAGCCTTGAGATCACATTCTACAGATCCTGCCAAGAAAGTGTGGAAGGGTTCATTGGCTTGGGTTTGGGTGGGGGTTTGGTCCAGGGAGCAGAATACAGGGGTGCTTTTCGGGACAATATCTTACCAGAAACAAACCAGGGCACTCCGCAAATAGGATCTAATCCAAAGCCCATTGGAGCCAATGGAAAGATTCTTGTTGACTTCAGTGGCCTTTGCATCAGGCCCTTCCATTTGCAGTGTGACACTACAGCCAGCATTTGTAAGGACCAACTTCCCCTGTGCTCACCACGCCCAATCACCAGTAATCCGGACGACCTTTTTATTCATTTAGCTATTTCCATAACACTCATTACGATAGCGCCTTCTCCCTAAAATCTCCAGGAGTGAAGATCCTGCCTGTTTCTCTGGAAGGGGCGAGAGGGTTGGTTTGCTTTGCTGTTAATATTAAATCATAGTAACTCACCTTTCTTCATCATCTTTTGCCAACGACTCCCAGGATACCCTGTAGGGCCAGTAAGTACCATTATCCCCATTATACAGATGGGGAAAACTGAGGCTCAGGGAAGTGAAGCAACTTGTTCAAATGTCACACACCATGTCAGTGGCAGAATCAGGAATAGGACCCTGGAGTCCTGGCTTCCAATCCCTAGTTACTGTGACCGAGACAACACAGCCTCCCCATGCTGTCTGCCCTACTTTCAAAAAAAATCTCACACTCCCTTGCGATAGCATTCACCACAGAAATGAGAGATCGACAATGCTTGTTGGGTCATTCCCATTACTCTCCTTTGTGCTGCAGTAGCCTTAGTCACACATCAGGCCACGCCGTGTATGTTATCCAACCCCGTGCGAACGCAGGGTCAGGAGCTGAGCTGCTGAAGCAAAGCTTGGCCACATGGTGAACAAATCGTAGGCCAATCAGGAGGGCTTTGTTTATTGGGCCCCACTTGAGTTTTCTTCAAATCTGACATTTGCAGGAGCCCCTCCCCTTGCTGCAGTGTAGAGCCCTGGCCAGCTACGCAGAGACCTACCAGCCTCCAGCCTGGGCAGCCTTGCTTTCTCACTGGCTTTAGAGCAAGAGGCACCAATGCACCAACCACTGCTGGCTGTTTACTTGGCAGAGGCCTGGCTCCCTCCTCATGCTGAACCACTCAGCCTCCAGGCCTGGAATTTATCCGCTCTCAAACTCGGCCCCCAGCTCACAAAGCAACAGGGTGTGGAAGGATGCACGTGGCCTTGTGAGCGGCACTGGACTGGGACTCGGGAGATCTGGGTTCGATTCCTGCCCCTGACCCGCTGGGTGACCTTGCGCAAGTCACAGTCTTCTCTGTGCCTCTCTCCCAACTGTAAAATAGGGATAACAGTCCTGCCTTTGTAAGTGCTTTAGAGCAGGGGCTGTCTACAGAGCACATGGGGCCAGGGGCCCTGATTCAGGTAGGGCTTCTGAGTGTTACCATAACCCAAGTGATAAATACACCGTTAGGCGTGTCACTCCATGCAATGCGCGTAGGCTCAGGCTGGCTCTCGGGGAAGGTAAACCTGTACAGGTAAACCTCCAGTTCCTAGTCACCCTTCATCTCTCAGGGAGAGAACCTCTCGCTAGTGCTGTCATCTCCACACTGCACAATCTTCCCCTTCTAGAGGGGAAATCACTACCTAGCATCTGCTCGAAGAGGCTATGTGGCAGCAGAAGGCTAATGGGGAGCAGGAGGGGAGGACATGTGTTATGTCTGCAACGTCTTTCCTGCAGCTCACCTGTTCATGACCACATAGCGAGGGGGCTCTCATCCCAGCACATGGCATGGAGTCATTATCTGCACCAATGCAAAGTCAGGGCAGAGCGCGTGTAAACGCTGCCATTCCGATTTGTGCACACTTTGCACTCACGCCAATGGCAAAACAAGGTGCTGAGCGTGTCTGCTCCGCCGGTGCATTCCCGCCGAAGGCAGCTGGGTTCCGCCGGTGCAAACGAGAGGAGAGTTTGTTGGGACTTGGGGTGTCTCTGAAGACAGGGATGGCTGAGTCAGGAGGAGAGTGGCTCCAGCTCTCTGAGCTAGGCTGTGAATTAGAGGCTGGTTTGGTTAGAACCCCAATGTCTCCTCCACTCCATTCATTTCTCAGCTCTGGCACTTTGGTTCAGGCCTCCAGGAAAGCTGACATTAGAGGCACAAGCCTACATGGGACGGAGGCCAGAGTACACACATACACGCTACCCCGCCTCTCACACAACCACACCAAACCACGCCCAAGGCAGGCAGATATTTTCAACTTTATGATCATGGGCTCACTGCGCTCTCTGTACCTCTAGCCTACATGCCACCCTCAGAACAGCCCTATACCGAACATACTGAAAGTTATAAACCTCTCTCTCCATTTCCTTCTTTCTCCTCAAAAATCCCCCTTGTAATTTTTCATTCTCCTCGCGTTATTGAGACGGGGAGGGGTGAAAGCCAGACAAACGCCATCTCTTCTGCAGGCTGATTAGCCTCTTAACAACACTGAAAACTCCTCAAGAACAAGACAGGTGATTTGTAAGAGACTTGAAAAGCATTTTAAACACTTATTTTTAATTGTTTCAAATAGATCAGCCCGTCAAGTCTCAGCCATCAGAATTAACGCTGGGCAGTCACCATCTTCCTTCAAGAGTCCTCAGGACATCTCCCAAAGCTCAGACTGAGTTAAAATCTCCAATTTCCCCACAAAGCCCCAGAGCCCTTGACAGGGCTGCTCAGTTGCCTGAAGGAAGTACGAGTGTACGTGTGGGAACGGAGATTTGCAGCTATGCATATATGTGCTCTTCTGCCATTTCACTTCAGCATCAATTTGGCTTCTCATGCAATTGTTGTTATTATGTCTCTTGTTCCTAAATGGTAGATTTCCAGCCTACACCCTTGTAACATGCAAGACACCACTCATAACTTTCCAGGTCTGCGCTGATTCATATGCTGGTAGGTTGGGAGACACAAGACAGCTTTTGCTAAGATTAATTTGTCACTTGCAGGCTTGGGATAGCTGCCAAAAGCAGAGGATGCTCAAAGGAATCCTAGTGCTCTTCAGGAGACCCAGGGATCCAAACCTCAATACACTAAGTGATCTAATCTCAGAGGCCACCAGAAGCCGCAAGGATCACTCGTGATTAGGGTCAATCAAGAACAATGAGAATCACAAGAATGATCACAGATCACACTAGACAAAATTACCATGAGACTCTGTTCCTCCTCCCCTGGCCCTGAGCCCTATCCTTTTCTAATAAGATCACACAAAACAAATCTTCTGCAGGTTTTTTCCCCTGGCTCCCGGCAATCATGTCCTAACCCATCAAGGAATGGCTGCCAAATCAGTTTGGAGGTATTTGTCTTGGCCCTCAGTCCTCAGCTCGTCAACATGACGTGCATCTCACAACATAGAACCTGGCAGACTGAAGACAGCCAAGCTAGTCTGTTATCCGAGGAGCATCTCAAATGGGATTATCGCTGTGCTAACAGCAGGCTGCATGGAGCAAGCCAGGCTGGGAAATAACAGTGTCCACTGCGAGGGAGAGGAACAGGACAAAGAAAACTTGCCTCTCAATGAAGCCAAACCAAGACATTGTACAATTTGCTGCTGGGAAGTGGAGAATCTGTTTAGGTTGTTTTTCATAAATGTTCCCTCTATTCGTTTGTTTCACACCTATCAAGACCACTGTAACGACTATCTTACACAAATACACCTCTACTGCCTCTACCTTTTCCTGATATTCCCCATGTATCTGTTTACTCATCGGTTGCATATTGGCTAGATCCTAGATGGCGAGTTCTCTGGGCTAGGAACTGCTGGTGTCATGCAACAATGGATAAATAATACTAATAAATGTTACCTGATATGATCTGGTCTGTAATATCTATATCCTGGGAAGCAGTGAAGTAAAGGCCTAAGGTATGCTAGTTCTACCCTCTTGCTGATATTGACATTATTGGAATACTGTCTTAGTCAACTGCCTGTCAAAGAATCCACATTCTTGCCACCCCCTCCAAAGTGATTTGCTCTCATTTTAAAAAGAATGGTTGCTTTTAACTGCATGTACATAAACAAAACCAGACAGAGGAGAGAGACAATTCCCCACTCCGTATCCTTAGCATTAATGGCAGCACAGCCAGCATAGAGACAGATACACACGACGCATCTCCTCATTCCTGAGTTCTTCTAGCCGGTTCTGATTATACTCATGCTTTGCACTGTACTCCTGGGGGGAATTCTGCGCCACTGCGCATGCACAGAATTTATGTCACCCACAGATTTATTTGCTTCCCCGCAGAAAAATGAATTCTGACAGGGAAGCAAAGGGAAGCCTCAAGAGCGACCCTCCCGAGCAGTATGTTTCAGGTGCCGGGCAGCCGGCAGAGAGGTAAATCGCTGTGGGGCAGGGGCAGGAGTGGGGAAGACCCAGCTGGTGACTCCTACCCTTGCGCTGGGCTCAGCTGCTAACCCCAGCTGGGCAGGACAGAACTTCCTCTTCCCCTGCACAGCATCGGGGGCTGGGTCGGACTCATCCCCAGATTTCTCCCCCAGCTGCAGGAATCTCTGCAAACTCTCCCCACCCCTGCTTCCATCGCTCCTCAGCTGCAGGGAGAGGGATCCCTGAACAGGGAGCTGCTCCCCCATGCGCCCAACCCCCCTGCATCCAGACCCACTCATACCCAGACCCTCCCACCGAGCCTCACCCCCCACACTCAGAAACACCTCCCCCCGATAAGCCCCACCACCCCTGCACCTGGACCACCCTGACGAGCCACCCGCACCCAGACTCCCACCCCACTGAACCCCAACCAGCTACACGTGGATCCCCACCCCACTGAGCCCCACTCCCCCAGTACCTGGGCCCCCCCCACTGAGTCCTCCACACCCAGACCCCCCCCTGCTGAGCCCCAACCACCTTCACCTGGACCCCACTGCAGAGTCCCATTACCATTGCACCCAGAACCCTCCAACAAGCCCCTGTGCACCCAGATCCCCCACTGAGCCACCCACACCCAGATTGCCCCACACAGAACCCTCTCAACCCACACCTGGATCCCCCCCACACTAACCCCCTCCACACTTGGATCCTGCCTTTCCGAGCCTGCCTGCCCACACCTGGTGCCCCTGGCACGGAGATGCAGGGCCCTGCAGTGTTTCTGGTCCTTGTGCTGTGTCAGGGTTGGGTGCCCCTCACCGCTGAGTCCATGTCCCGGGGAGGGGCTGCATCGTGATCTCCCATCTCTGTGCATCCAGTGGCCTGTGCTCCCCAATGCCAGGTTGGATCCTCTGCATTTATTTGACAAATAAAATTTGCAGAATTTTAAAAATTTGGCGCAGAATGCCCTCAGGAGTAGCACTTATTCATGCCCCCGTTTGAGCAAGTGCCAGAACCAGTCCTTGAATAATTTGCAATTATGGAAAGAAACACCATGAGGGCAAACATGTGAGAGGAATAGATTTAAGTTTCTAGTTTGACATATTTAAGAACATAAGAACAGCCAAACTGGGTCAGACCAATGGTCCATGTAGCCCAGTGGCCAGTGCCAGGTGCTTCAGAGGGAATGAACAGAACAGGTAATAATCAAGTGATCCATCCCCTTTCGTCCATTCCCAGCTTTTGGAAAACAGAGCCTAGGGACACTCAGAGCATGGTTTAGCATCCCTGCCCATCCTGGCTAATAGCCATTGATGAACCTATCCTCCATGAAAGTTGTCCCCATTACAGAAGTTTAAAGTATTGACAAATTCACACCTATGTGCGATATTTTATCCAGCCCGACATATGTCAAGCAATCACACGTAATTAAAACCTAAAAGTAAAGCACAAATCTCATAGCAAAAAGATGGCAACCAACACACCCCACATCAGTCAGACTCCTCAGCAAGCCTACAGAGGACATCACAACACTGATGTTGTTTTATACATGTCCCCTCAGCCTGGAATTAGCAACTATTGTCCTTGGTTTGCAGCGTCTAGAACAGCTGTGAATCTAAAACGTTATCTGTCATTCCTCAGCTACTGTTCCCCTGCTGCTCGACTCAAAGCCACGCTGTTATTTCTGCAGAAACATTTTCCATATGGGAACAGGAATTTAATTCTCTGGAGCTTCCCTCTGCTTAATAAGGTTTTCTTTTTGTTTTCAACACAGAGTTAGGTGCTAGTGAAAACAACCTACAAGAGTAGAAATTTCATGACGAGCTGAGAACAGGGCGCACAACGACACCTCCAAACAGGTGGTGTACGTTGAAATGGTACAAGGGAATCTCATGTAAGTCATAATCCGCATGCAGCTTTGAAAACATTTCTTCAGAGGCTGCTCTTTCATGTTGTAAAGCTTATACAGATCCAGATATGCCACCTGTCACTGCCCCTCCTGCGAATCACTCCTTCAGGATCTGAACTCCATTGCATGGAGTCAGATCACAATTTTCAGGACTCTTTACTTGAAGATATAGCTAGATATGGATAGGCCCTCCCTTTTCCTCTGCAGGATAAAGTGTTTGATTTGCTTGTATTACTGCAGCTTTATTAAAATATTTAATAACATAAGAAAATGTGTATATCAAAATATTTTGAAATACACAACTAGATGCTCCTTTGCTCTTCTCCAAATCCACGTGCATTACAACACCCAATTGAACAAGGGGGATTTTTTCCCCCTAAAATCAGATTAAAAGGACTGCTTTCCAGATCTGGCTGTGCATATGGGAACGTGTGTGTGAGTGGATGTGAGGGTGTGTAAGTGATGTCTGTGATTGTGAGAAGAGATGTGTGCACGTGTGTATTGGAGGCTGTCTGTGCATATGTCTGGATGAGTATACAAGATGTGTGTGTGTGTGTGTGTGTGTGTGTGAGAGAGACTGTGCATGGTGACTGTTTGTGAGAGCGACTGTGTGCACATGCTCATATGAGTGTATGGAAGCGGATAACACTGTATGTGTGCATTAGAGGATGCCTGAGACTATGCACCTAGCACTGATATCCGTAAGGTATCTCTGCCCTGGGGTTGTACGGGTGTGCACACGCTTGTGTGGCTGCCTGTGAAAGAGGGGAGAAGGGGAGCACACAAGACAAGAGCATCCTTCCAGACCAGGCAGGGATAACTGGTATCCAGGCAACCATGTGAGAAAGGGGGAACCATGGTACCAGGGAGTTGGCATGGCAACTACAAGGCAGGTCACGTGCCTGGAATGGAAGGACTCACAATGAAAAGAAGAGACAGAGACATGTGCACACGCAGCGCCAACAAGTAGCCGGGTGGGAGGCAGCCAGGGGGAGGCACCGTGAACAATGGGGTCCTGCAGGCCGCCGGCGCCAAGCACCAGGCGCCCTCCTGTGCCAGCCCAGGCCAAACTGCTGACAAAGCCCTGCCCTGCACGCCTCCCAGCCATGCCCCGCGAAGAGACGGGGGTCAGTGCATGCCCCCCAACTCCCAGCCAGGGGTGGGGGAAGCACAATGCATGCTCCCCTAACCTCCCACAGGGGGGGATCCCTGGTGGGAGGGCGCATGGGGGGCCAGGCTGCAGGCTGGACGGGGGGCTAGGGAGGGGCAGGGGCTGTAAATGGCCGGGCTGTCGGGGCACGACACATGGCCAGCAAGGCTCTGGCTGCTCCCATGTAGTTAACTCCCAGGTCACGTCGCCTGGAGCAGGGCCGCGCCAGCCACCTCCCCGCCCCTTGTAAACAGGCGCGGCTCCGGAGTTCGCTTTACACTCCGCTCTGGGAGGGGGGCTGCCCCCGGGACAGGCAGACCATGGGGGGCGGGGGGGCTTGTTTACGTGTAAGATAAAATAACAGCGAGAGGAGACGGGTTTGGACTGACCCCGCCCAGCGGGGTCTGGAACCCGCTTTTCTCCCACCTGCACCCCGAACGCGACGCCCTAGGGTGGGGGCTCGGCTCCCCCCACCTGGCTGCAGGGCTCAGCCCAGGAACGGGGGCGCAGACCCCGCGGCTCCCTGCGCGGCCCCAGAGTAGGGAAGGAGCCGCCCCCGCCTCCGCCCCGAGGTCTGGGCGTGCGGCGCCTTCTCCAGCCCAGCCCCACCGCCTGCCCCGCAGCCCCGGCGGCAGCTGGAGCCCGACGCCCCGGGCAGGAGAACAGCGGCGAACCTGGGGACACGCGGGCAGAACCGCCCCGGACCCCTCCCCGCTCCGAGCTCCCGCCGGGAAACTTTCCCCCGCCCGGCCCCTTACCTCCAGTCCCGAGCCGAGCCCAGGGGAAGAGACGGGGCCGTGGGGGCTCTGCTGACCGCCTCCTCTCCGGGCAGAGAAGCCCCCCGAGTCCTGCAGCTGAGCCCTGTTGGAGCGGGAGAGAGCCGGGCTCGGTGAGCTCGTTACACGCGAGCGCCAAGATGCATCGGTGTCAGCTGCCTAATGGCTTCTTGGTGGTTTCAGACACACCTTCCCCGTCCCCCTCTGGCTGGCTGCACCGTGGGCATGGGCATGTTTGTGAGCCTGTGTGAGCGCGGGGCTGGCAGACAACAGGGGGAGGGAAGGTGGATCAAAGGGGAATTTGCAAAGGGGGGAGGGAGGAATTTGCAATAATCTGTTGCTTGGCGCGGGGGGGGGGGAGAGTGTGTGTGAGCGAGAGACAGGAGGAAGCAAGAAAAGATGGAAACATTGATTCTCTCCCCTCCCCCCCCCCCAGGAAAACAGGGACCGGAGCCAAAGGAGGGAGGCAGGAGCTAACCCCAGGCCCTCCAGTTATGGGGAAGCTCCAGGGAGCGGTTTGTAGCTGCCCGTGGCAGAGTGGATGGCTTGTTACACACCCTGCAGCCCCTCTTGAATTCAAGCTCGGAGACGCACCTGAGGTTTACTCCAGTTAAACCAATGTAGCAGCCGCGTTCAGAAACCAGACCATGAATGGCAGGAAAGTGCAGCTGCCCGGCCTGCCTCTGTGCGCACACACCCCAGGCTGTGTGTGTCTCTCCAGCGCTGGGAGAAGGGGCGAGAGAAGACACTCTGGAGAGCAAAGCAGTAGAGCCCCTCCTCCGGAAAAGAGAAGGATCATTTCACAGGGACTGGAATGGAAAACAACAGCCTGCAGCCCTGTTGCACTGTGGGTCCGGTCTGACTATAGCCACCTCTGCAGCCTCTCAGGGGTTCCTAGGCGGGCCCTGGGCTGTCTGCGTAATCCTTTGGTTACAACAGTGTGTGAAAGGAAGTGCAAGAACAGCAGTCAGTGCACCCCGTGGCGTGCCCCACTAACTCCACTGACCTCGGTAAGGAATGGGACACCCACCACCCAGGCACGGTGCACATGAAACTCAGTGAAGTCAGTGTATTAAAAACTAAGGCAAGACCATTGCAAATCAACTAATGTCCACCCCGCTGTGCGGGTGTGAGAGCAGCACAGACTTCCTACTCACTAAGAGCCAGGCCCATTACCGTGTTCACATCAGGGGGACCTGGATTCAGGATTAGAGCTCATCTTGCCGTTTGTAGTAACCTTCCTTCCACCGGGGTCCACAGTCCTTTCCAACCTAAAGCACCCCTGACCTGCTGCCACCTCAGGGGCTGGCAAACAAGGGGAGTAAGAGGAGGGGTGTTTTGGTCAAGGACACCCCTCCCCTCCCCTTCTCATACAAAAAGCACAATGGCTTCTTTAGAGCCCAATTACACTCCCCCCATCCCTCTGACAGTATTGGGTTTGCACAGGTTAACTCACCTAAACATCTCTGAAGCCCGAGGCCCGCCATCTCTGGGTGCCGCTGTAGATGCTAGATGCAGGATGAACATATAGCAAATGATGGTCCCTTCCCTGAGGAGCTTACGCTATAATTAGCACTAAGGGCAAGTGGTTTCACGACTACATTTCCCAGATGAAAGGGAGGAAATCCAGACCAGGCTGGTGAAGGCTGAGGGTCAGACATTCTGCTTCCGCACCAGCTCGAGATTAGCTCTGCTAATGAACACAACTGCTGGATAGGACTTGTGGGACCACGCACAGACCGCAGCTGGCAACCAGAGGCTCATGAGAAACGCTTTGGGATGTTATTTATACCAAGAAAATGACATCAGGGCTGCAAGGAAAAATGGCCCTTTCAGGTAAAGGCTGCATTGTGTATGAATGGCTGCAAAGCCACATCCTCTGCCTGGCAGCTCCAGCACTTGCTTGTTACATTTCCAAACCAGCACCTTTGTGCTTTCTCCCAGGCTGCCCCTCCTGCCTGGCAGGAGCTCCCAGAAACACCCGCAACCGCTAATGAATAAGCCTCCTTCAAATCCCTCCTTTGCCGTGGTGCCTACCAAAAATTTGACAACAGCGAGGCTGCTAGTGTACCAAGACCACTGCCTGGCATGTGACCAACATAGTGTCATTGTTTCCTTGTACTCTGCCATCTTTCTGTCACTATCGGACCTCTCTTGTCTTACAGCTAGATTGTAAACTCCTTGGGCCAGAGACATTTTGTTCTTTGTGTGTCCAACACCCACCACGCTGGGGCTCCGGGTCCATAGCTGGGGCTCCTAGCTGCTACGGTAATCCAATAATAGTAATTAATAATTGTCTGATCAGCGTAGGAGGAGAATGGGGACTGGGAGTCAGGTCTCCTGGCTTGTATACCCAGCTCCATCCACTTGCTGTGTGACTCCAAGCAAGCTGCTTTAACCTCTTGGCTCAGTTTGTCCAGCAGCAAAAAGGATAGGACAGTATCTATTTCACAATGATACGAGCATGGTGAGGCTTAATTTACCGTGTATAAAGTGCTCTGAAATCCTCTGCTAAAAGGAGCATTAGCCCTTGGGATGCTTCAGTAAAAAGTGAATGTTTATAAAGTGCTCTGAAAAAGCCCTTTTCAAACTAGACAGCAGATGTGGTTCAGTCCCTCCGGAAAACTGCCCCGATCAGATATCTGGTTTGGAGGTACTGGGAAAAGCAGCCATCAGGGAAATGTTCTGAGGAACAACTCAGAGGTCAGCAAAACACTTTTGAAAAGAACTTGGTAAATGTTCTATAAGGGCTTTTCTTGCCTAGCCGCTGTCCTAAGACAATACAGGGTCCAGAGCGAAAGAGGGATCAGGGAGGTGTCAGTTCATCTCACTAATGTTACGGAATAAACCCGTGAAGAGGGGCTCAGGAAAAGGATTCCTCTTGGGAGCAGTCTGGTTAGACAGCCCGGGAGTGCCTCAAATTCTTCCCCATGAAATTGGCAAGGGCCAGAGCAGATTTTCAGAAGTGTGCAGCACCCAGAGCTCTCATTGACTTCATGGGGTGGTGGAGGCGCTCAGCCCCTGGAAAAATCAGCCCCTGGCCTTTGAGCCAACCATGGACCAAAACCTGCATATCTCACAAGGGCACCACAAATCTCCAGCCACAAGAACCAAGGAGGCAGATCTTCAGCAGGTGTAAATTACTCAAGTGCCACAGTGGACAGAGGAGGCCAATTTACACCCACCTTACACAGAGTCTGGTCCAGTTCTGCCGTGCTGCATGCCCCACTCGGGGAGAGGGGTCAGGCTGTGTGATCCAGTGGGTAGATGCGTTTCTAGTAGTACACTGTAGGGGAAGGTCTGTTCCTGACCAGCTTTTAAGTGGCAGGGAGAGGCTGAACACAACCGCACCAAGGAGTTATTCTAATTATTTTATTCCAAAGTCCGAGTGTTTGTGACCTTCCAATGCTGGACAGCCCGTGGGAAAAAGGCTGCCCTCTGGGATCCTGGCCCCAGCTCCATGCCAGCTGGCCCACCAGGTCTCATGCACAGTGGTCAGGGTCTAGGTCTGCAGACTCGCTGGTCCAATGTTAAGGCAGTGCTCTGGGTTTCTGCACCAGTAACGCAGTGAAAGGATGAGGCAAATGGGAAGACTTGGGCCCCTGGTGCTCTGAAGCCCACAAGGGGAGAGAAGAAATCAGAGCTGTCTGGTTTTGATAAAATCTGAGATAAAAGTCAGATATTTGTATCAACACTTGCTAGGATTCATGTGATTTTTCTAAGAGCCTGGGTGAGGGTTACATGCCAGTGGGCCCATTAAAAACCAGGGGCTGTATTCTCTTCTGACTTACATCCCATGTCAAGCCACTGGGACAAATTGTGTTCAGTGGCCTCAGTGTAAATCCAGAATAAATCCCCTGAGGTCAGTGGGGTAATTTCATATTTACTCCATGGTAACTAAGAAGAATTTGTCCCATTGGATGCATGGGTTGTAAGTAAAGGCAGAATCTAGCACTAGATATTTAAGTTTCACTGGCAAGGTGGAAGGAGTAAGGGCTCTTCTGTTTGCATCCTAAGGCCAACTTTTGCCTTTTTGGACAGAAGAGCAATAAAAATGTCAGTATTATGGCCAAACAAAAAAGACAGCATGAATACACGCTTCCTTTTTGAAGGTGCGTGCACGTGCGCACACACACACACACACACACACACACACACACACACACACACACAGTCCCCAAGTGCTGCTCTTTCCTCATTAAAAGAAAATCCTGGCAGGGTTTTGCAATATTACCTATCTGTATTGCCCTTCAATACCCACCTATATCTTTGATTGAAATAAATTGTTTGGAAAAATGTCCCATATTCGGACACATTCATTTGACAGTTTCTCCCCTCCCCTCGTTTTTTTTAACAGGAAATTGACATTGGCATATCATGGCAATTTCTTAGAAGAGTTGAGAAATAATGGGCCCATATGCATGACCAGAAAACAGTCTTTTTTATGGTTAAGGATGACATGACACCTTAATCAGTTACACGGTCTCCTCCAGGACTCTGTAAACATGGGGTGGGACCAGATTACGGCTTCTCTAATCTAGTCCTGTGCTTTTGTGTTGTTATCTCTTCTGTGTAATAAGATATCTGGGCGTAACCATCATCTCAGGGCAACATTTAGGTTTGCTGGGTCTCTGGAGAGGCAGAGGGGACCCAATGTGAATATTCCTATAACGTACCATTACTGAAAGCCTCGGCATATTGCCAGGCAGACTGGAATGTCACTGGCGTTCGGAATTTGTAATTTTTTCCCATTTCAATGTTTTATTTATATTGGAAACAATAGAATAAAAAAAAATCAGCATCACCAACTTTTTTCCATATTAAACCAGCTCAACTGCAGATAACATCTTGTATTTATTCTCTGAAGCGTCTGTTACGACACTTCTACTGAAGGAAAGCCTCTTGCATCATTTCAATAGAAAGCAATAAAATGCATGCTCGCAACACTTATTCTGCTGCAGAGGGCTTTACTGATTACTTTGTCTGTCCAATAATTTACTTATGGGAATCTTTTTCCTCTGCATTTTGAGCCAGATCTTGGCTGGTGTAAAGCCACATAGCTCCACTGAAGCCGAAGGAGCCATGCCAATTTACCCCAGTTGAGGATTTCGGCAGCACTCCTGGCTTCATTCCAATCAATGGGAGTTTTACAGTTCACTTCAGTGAGGGCAGGATTTCAGCCCTGGCCTTTGGTATTTTTCTATTTTAGATTCCAGTAAAGGAAAGTTGAAAGGAAAGAGCCTCTGAATGTGCCCCCTGATGACCTGTTCTGTTCATTCCCTCTGAAGCGCCTGGCACTGGCCACTGTCAGAAGACCGGACAGAGGAGAGGGCTAGACGGACCTTTGGGCTGACCCATTCTTATGCTCACATGGGGGCTCGGAGGCAAAAAGTTGTCACAACAAACAGGAAAAGTAGGGGCTGTGACTCAGATTTTCCCTCTGATTTCACGGTCTGTTACGCGATTCTGGCCATTGTCCCACCTCACAGATGGCAGCAAGGTGCAGACGGGTGTAACCATCAGCTGATTCCCCGGCTAGCTTCACCTGTTACGAACACCAGTCCAGACGAGAGCAGACCGGTGCCCATGAGAATAGGGCAGCAGAACAAGAAGCTGAGAAATAAGTCACTGAGGGGCACAAGCAGCTGCTGCTGCAGTGGATTCCTCGGCGCTGAGGCCTTTCTAGCAGCCAGAGACATCAGTTCTACCTACTTTTAGGTTTTCTAACCTTAAAACAAAACATTTTATTTGGCAACCGAGACTCTAAGGAGAGTCCTGGAGCAGCAGCAGGTAGGTAGGTCCAGGCATAGCGCAAGCAGGCATCATATAAACACTCCAACACACTTCAGACCTGCAGCCCTCTCTGCTCATCCAGCCCTGGCCCTGCACAAACGCTTGCCACTTGATCTGCGGCACGCCCCAGTTAACGCAGTCCTGGAACCCCACACATGCTCTTCATAGCTTCCTAGCAGCATGAAGACCGAAGGGCTCACTAGATTGTCTAGTCTGGCCGCCTGCATGCCACAGGGCCTTCTCTTTCCCCCAGCTCCCCTGTAATGAGCCCAATAACTTATGTTTGGCCAAAGCATTTTCCAGGCTTGACATTGGGAGATGGAAAATCCACCACTTCCCTTGGGAGTTTGTTCCAGGGGTTAACACCCTGACTGTCAGAAATGTGGGCCTTGCTTCTAATTTCAATTTGTCTGGCTTCAGCTTCCAGCCATTGGTTCTTGTCCTGCCTTTCTCCACTAGACTAAAGAGCCCCTTAGGACCTGGTATTCTCTCTCCGTAAAGGTCCGCGGATGCTGCAATCAAGTCACTTCATCTTTTTTGATCAGCTAAACAGATGGAGCTCTTAAGGTCTCTTGCTGTCAGGTGTTTTCTCCAGCCATTGGATCATTTTTTGTGCCTCCTGCCTGCAGCATTTCCCATTTTTCAACATACTTTAAAAAATGTGGACACCAGAACTGGATGCAGGATTCCAGTATCAGTCTCACCAATACCAGATACAGATGTAAAAGCCTCTCTCTGCTCCTATTCACTGTCCTTAGAGCCAAGGAACACATTAGCTCTTTTAGCTACAGCTTCAACTGGGAGCAGACTCCGTCCGTGCCCCTTCATACTTCTGAATGATCATTCCTAGGACGTTTTATCCAGCATGGACTCTGTTAACTGTGGCTCCCCACGGTCCGTGATGAGATCGCTGATGGGGAAAGCACCACTTGGTCTCTCTCTGGCAGCCAGACAATGAACCAGTTTAACAAAATGATCCCAGGTTGTCGAGGATTGGCTCTGGGCCTTTCCCAAACTCTAATATTTGCACAATCATGGGTGAAAACAGGATCTCTGTGATCATCCTGCCTGTGTGAAATTGGACTAAAACTTTCCAGTTCAAATACCACAGTATCTCCTCTGCGCTGTAATGCCAGCCTTTTGGGCTTCAAAACCTTTAATTTCTTTGCAAAGCAGCACTTAAAGAAAAACTAGCGGACTTTGTTGTGTCTAACACAAGCAGAGAGAGGAAACATGAATTACTTTGAACGGGGGACTGGGAATCAAGAGTTCTAGTTTATATTCCTGGTACCATGTGACCCAGAGCCACATCCTTCTTTTGTGAGGTCGTTTCCCCACCTGTAAAGTGGGGATTATAATAATGACCTACTTTATAGGGTTGGGAGAGGATGCAAGTCCTTAATTCCGGTCTGTAAAAACACTGAGTTCTTTAAATGAAAGGTGCAAGATAAAAGTAAAGGATTCATTAAGACTAATGTGAGAATGAAAAACTGCAATTCTTGGAGGGACACTGGGGTTTGTGTAACTGATCTGTAGGGGGAAGTTAAGGAAGCCCTGGTTAGTGAAAATGCACTAGAGAAGTTTAATGACTGCATAGTTAGCATGCAAGTTCATCAGGAGAGGAGCTCTTTTATTTGGATTGTACAGCACCTAACACAACAGGGCCATGCTCTTGGTTGACTCCTCAAGGTGCTATTGTAAATAAAAACAACAGGCATACAGAGGTGTCAGAGTTAATTCTTGGCATCTGTCTTTATCTTGCTTACACCCAACCCCACCTGTGAGTGGCACCACTGGAGCACTTTGTGCTAGCCACACTGTGAGGTAGTTGGATGGTTTGTCGATAGGTGCCACATGAGAACCTGACCAGAATTTAGATGAGACAAAAGAATAGGGAACAGTGCATAGAGCCCCATGGTCATTTTTAAAATCATTTAAATCTTAAATCAGACCCAACTAATTCATTCTCTGTGCCCTCGCTTATTCAGAGAGTAATGGACAAAAGAACATACTGAATTAACACTGCTAAATGAGTGAAGGTCTTGTACGCTAACTGAGCATCACTGCCATAGTCAATGTAATGAGGTCAAGTTTAACAATTGCCTGGAAAAAATACAAAATCACCCATCAAAGATGAAACTTGCTGCAATCAGAGAAATATTCTGATGGAACAACATCTATGACACCAGGCAAACACATCAGAACAAATACAAGAATAAAGGGCTACAAAAGAGGGGTTTGGGAAAGACACCAGTAATTAGTGGTAGCTTATATGGTGCGTCTCAGACTGTATTATTATAACTTATATCCTCTGGGATGGCATTGGCCAAAGATTTTCAAATACAGCCAAATATAGGAATTGCCAGCCTGGGCCTGTGATCCACGTAGTTCAGTGTCCTGTCTCTGGCTCGCCCTGAGCCAAGTACAAGGCAGTTATGGAATACGCTGCCTCTGGGGGAAGTTTCTTCCTAGCGGGTCAGACCTTCCAGATGGGGGCACCGTCCTCATACCTGCGCATGGGATAGCAGGGCTGATGAGTAGCGCAGCTCAGAACAGATCAATAAAATCTAAAAGTTCCAAAC
The DNA here is from genome assembly GCF_027887155.1 of Malaclemys terrapin pileata. Classification (NCBI taxonomy): domain Eukaryota; kingdom Metazoa; phylum Chordata; order Testudines; family Emydidae; genus Malaclemys; species Malaclemys terrapin. The sequence goes on from NC_071519.1 coordinate 33,962,254, forward strand.
ACACACACACACACACTTTTGCAAAACTGTGACTTCCCCTCCTCCGTTCCCCAACCAGCTGGAGGGGAGCTGGGAACCAAACAAGGGGTCAGCTGAACTGCAGACGCAAGCTGGAGACGCCTGTCCCTCCAGCACAATAGCAAGGTGGAAGCATTAAACCACCAGAACAAACTCTTGGGCTGATCAGACCGGAGGCCAGGACTCCGGGTCTAGGGGCTTGCAGTAGTTCATAAAAATTAACCCTTTTGTGGACATCACATGCCCTGCACTGAGCCAGTGAACTTCCAGGTCACTGGGCCAAGGAAAATGAGGAGGAGGGGTTCCTTTTAATTCCTGGTGTGTACAGCCCTCTCCTTTCTGCCTCCTCATGCGCTTGAATAAAATCACCAGTGCTGCATCACAGTAATCTCCATGGTAACCGATTATGTGATTCAGGGTTGCAAGCGCAGGATCGAGATTTACATGCACACATAAATCAGGAGAGAGTCAAGAGGGAAGTGGGGCACAGAGAGTACGAGGAAGGGAGATAATCTAAACTAGAAATTCTGGGCAGGATAATTAACTGTCCAAATAACCGGAAGGGAAGGATATTTGTTTTTCCCCTTGGAAGCACGACCATCTCAGAGGAGAAGCAAGAATGATTAGGGGACTGGAAGTGGTAGCTGGATGCGGTTGAGCAATCAGATGATTGTAAGGAGTTGGGTAGCTACTGCACCCTTAATTCGTGGGGGAGGGCATCCAGCTTCCCCAGTAGTTATCTCTCCGCCAGGAAATTACACCCTTTCATTCTGAGAAACCATGAGACTGGGACCTGAATGGTGCTAAAGCAAAGGCACCGTCACTGGAAATGGAGTCAAGAGCAGGGTCCATCAGCTTCCTGAAGGATCAGCGACATGACAAGGATTGAAATGACTGATTCTATAGAAAGTCAATGCAGAGCTGGTTCGAGTCCCTTGAGAAAATGGATTCCTGGAGAGGGTCATTCAGATTTTGCAGCCCACCCCAGGCATGGAAGTGGGTTTGGGTCTCTTGCTCAGAAGAGTTGCCCTAGGGATTGTGAGAACACATTACCCGTCCCCAGTCACTTAGTAACAAGAACCATGCTGATTTTGCATTAAAAATTTTGCTTGCTCCGATATGGAAACTCAACACTGAGCTGTAAAATGGGGGATTGTTTTAAATCTCAGCTGCATCTGAGAACAGCCCTTGGGCTGGGGACTGGCTGGCTCTGGAGGTCAGGATGGGATAGAAAGCCTTTTGCATTTAGGCCACCACTTCAAATCCAGCCTGTATCAGGAGTGACTGAAAGTGCCACTGGGTGGCCTATGTGAAATGAGGTTGTTGGTCTCAGTCTTGTTCCCAATCAACAATATTCCCTTGGCATTAACCTTGATCAACTTGCTCAGCCGTTGTAGCTAAGTGACTAAGGCCTGACTAAGTTAGTCTGTGAGGCATGGGGCATCTTGGCAGGCTCGTGCGCATGGCACGGCTGCTTCCTGCTTTGCCCTGTGCCTTAACAAAGGATTTACTTGTCCAGAACTGTCCATCCAGCACACACTGAACCCTACAGAGCGCTCAGATTCTTATACGGCCCCTATTAGCACCATATCGGAGTACTTCACAGGTGTTAAAGTATTCATCATTAGGGGCTAGTATCCCCAGTTACAGATGGGGAGCGGTGGCACAGAGGGACTAAGGGACTTGTCCAAGGTCACAGGGAAGTCTGTGGAGTAGCAAGAACTCAAACCTGGGTCTCCCAAGTCCTAGGCTCGTGATTCATTCATCGATTTGTAGATTCCAAGGCCAGAAGGGAGCATTGTGACCATCTAGTCTGACCTTCTGTATCACACAGGCCAGAGACCTGCCCCACAAGAATTCCCAGAGCAGATCTCTTAGAACATCCAATCTTGATTTACTAATGGTCACCGATGGAGAAGCCACCACCACCACCACCCTTGGTCAATTGTTCCAAAGGTTAATTAACCTCACTGTTAAGGCATACATTTTTATTTCCAGTCTGAATTTGTCTAGCTTCAACTTCCAGCTACTGGATTGAGTTTTACCTTTCTCTGCTAAACTGAAGAGTCCACTATCAGGTATATGTTCTCCATGTACGTACTGCTAGGCCAGTCAAATCACCCCTTAACCTTCTCTTTATTAAGTGAAATAGATTGAGCTCCTTGAGTCTATCACTATAAGGCTTGTTTTCCCATCCTTTAGTTCTTCTTGTGGCTCTTCTCTGAACCCCCTCCAGCTTATCAGCATCCTTCTTGAACAGTGGACATCAGAACTGGACACAGGATTCCAGCAGCAGTTGCACCCAGGGCCGGTGCTACCATTTAGGCCAACTAGGCGGTTGCCTAGGGCACCAAGATTTGGGGGCGCCAAAAAGCAGCACCCCCAATTTTTTTTTTTTTAACAGCAGCCGCTGCCCTGGGAGGGAGAGGGAGTCTGAGTCGCCGGCAGGCAGCCCAGGGGTTCCCCAGATCAGCGCGCTGCCGGCAGCCCAGGGGTTCCCATAGGTCAGAGCTGCTGCACGGATCCCCGGGCCAGGGGGGTGGGGAGCTACTGCGGGGGGGCGCCTCAGGGTAGGGGGGGAGCTGCTGCAGGGCTGGGGGGGGGGGTGTGCAAGGTGGAAGTTTCTCCTAGGGCGCGAAACTTCCTTGCACGGGCCCTGGTTGCACCACTGCCAAATACAGAGGTAAAGTGTGCTCTGACCACTGAACCATCCTTTTGCTCAATAGTCCTGCACACAGCACTGCTGGTTGGGTCATCTTTGGAACAGCACTGGCACCACCCCTGAATAGGGCACCTGCCAGCTTTGGAAATTAAAAAGGGAAAACTTGCAGGAAAGCAAGCAATTAAGATAGAAAGCCAGCAAGTATTTCCAGGCAAGTCCAATGCCTAAAGATGAAGAATTCCATTGTGAACCAAGAATATTTCATTGAGAGTTGAGAATATTTAGTATTCCAACTGTACATTTACATTGTGTTCGTTGCACAAGTCACATGATAGTGTTTCTGTTCCCTGATTGGATGACCAACACAGCTGGACATTGACAATTAGAATCATATGCACATTTTTGAGGTTGGTAGTTGAGAAGCTTTCAAAATGAATTCTCCATTGTTCTGAGTGTTCTTGCTCATTAAGCATGTCTGCCCAAGTGTTCACACAAAGGGAATAAAACTTTTCAACAGCGATAATTAACTATTGGAACGACTTGCCAGGAAAGGGGCAAACGCATCATCTAAAACAGTGGCTCTCAACCTTTCCAGGCTATTGTACCCCTTTCAGGAGTCTGATTTGTCTTGCGTACCCCACCAGTTTTCACCTCCCTTAAAAACTATTTGCTTACAAAATCAGACATAAAATACAAAGTGTTATGGCACACTAGTACTGAACAATGGCCGACTCATTTTAACCATATAATTATCAAATCAACTGAAATATAAATATTGTACCTACATTTCAGTGTACAGTATATAGAGCAGTATAAAAAAGTCATTGTATGAAATTTTAGTTTGTATTGACTCTGCTAGTGCTGTTTATGTGGCCTGTTGTAAAACTAGGCAAATATTTAGATGAGCTGATGTACCCCCTGGAAGATCTCTACGTATCCCCAGGGATACCTGGTTGAGAACCACTGATCTAAAACACATACATCAGGTTATTGGGTGAAATTCTCTGGCCTGTGCTGTGCAGGAGGGCAGACTAAGATGATCATGGTCCCCTTCTGGCCTTAAATCTATGAAAAAGGATTCAGACCCACTCAAATGGAAATTTGCTTTTAGATCTGAATGTTTGCAGGAAAAGATTTCTGGTATTCACTCCTCTCTAGTGAGCTGGGGTAAGTTTATGACTAAGGCCACCATTAGGAATTTATTTCACACGTGGGACCAAGTATCACTTTCTTCACAATGCTTTTAGGAACCCATTAGCCTTTTTCTTCCGAGAGGAAATGTTCTCAGTTGCTTCCACTGCAATATGTGTCTGCTGTAAATTGGTTGTCACATGTGCATGTTTATCCCTTTCTTTCTCTCTCCACATCTATGCCCTCTTCCCTCCAGCACCACTTAAATTATCCTTCTAGCTTCCTGCTTAGAATTAAAAAGCACAACAACTTGTAGCTCAAATGCTTGAGAACAGGAATGAAACTGGGCCTAGCATCTTCCCCTCCACTTCTGAATGGAATTTTCCTTGGAAATGCCTAAACAGAGCATGAAAGCCAACAAAATTGTCCAGACAGCTTCAAGAAGAAATCATCACTTAATCTGGTTCAAAGTTTCAGATTCCAAGGGGAAATGTTACTTTCCCTTCTTCTAGCATGAGTGGAATGGCTACTGGATGCAAGTTTTAGGAGAAATCAATTAAATTTGTATTCGGGATCTGAAGCCATTTATCTGCTTCAAAGATGATGTTCCTGGGGCCCAGAGGGACAATAACCTCCTGGAAGATGAAATCCCTCTTAGGTGCATCATTCCACTTGGCACAGAAATTGTGCTGTTAGCAGGCAGGAACATTGTTCCAAGAAGATCAGCTGTTATTAGATTAAAATTTTTGGTTTATTCTTTTCAAAGCTATTTGTTTTTCCAACATGTCATCTCCGAGCAATAAAATATGATGGGCCTGCTGCTCTCTGCTGCACAGCAGGGCTGTTATGGGCAAGAAGGAAGAGGTTCAGGAAATAGCATCTGGACAAATGCACGCTCAGTCCGTGATTTAATACCCACGGAATCCCTAATCTAATCAGACTAATATAAAATGGAGGTGGCCACAGGGGATCCTACTCAAAGCCCATCTTTTTAGCCACTCAGACTGGCCAGAAGAGAGCTTTCCCCTCCCTGCTAAACATTTAGAAAAATCAATTACAAAAGAGTCGAGTCGTCAGTGTCAGAATGAAACCGAAACGTACCTAAATTCTGTGCACAGAGTATATTCTTGTGTGCGTGTGTCAATATGCTTGCCTGAGCTTGCAAGAGTACAAAGCTTGCACGCTTGTGATACAAAGATCTATTATTCCAGTTTTAATACAAAGAACATACCAGGAGCACAGCTTGTTAAGGACACTGGTATAGTCCATGCATAAGCCTGGTATCTTTGCATCATCCACCTACTTTTGCTGTTATACAATGTGTGTATGTTTGTGTTCTTGTGTATGCATGAAGCCACATACAGGCTCTCTCATGGAGCTGCACATGTGTTCATTCTTACTTATGGCAAAGTCCTAGGCAATTGTAAAAAAGGCGAACATCATGCTAAGGTCTGTTAATAGGAGTGTTGTACGCAAGACACAGAAAATAATTGTCCTGCTCTACTCAGCACTGCTAAGGCCTCTGCGAGAGTCCTGTGTCCAGTTCTGGGCACCACAGTTTAGGAAAGTTGTGGACAAATGGAAGAGCCCAGAGGAGAGCAACAAACATGATAAAAGGTTTAGAAAACCTGACCCACAAGGAAAGGTTAAAAAATGGGCACGTTTAGTCTCTAGCAAAGGTGACTGAGTTGGGACCTGGGAACAACCTTCAAATCAGCTAAGGGCTGTTACAAAGAGGAGAGATCAGTTCTCCATGTCCACTGAAGGCAGGACAAGAAGTAGTGGGATTCATCTGCAGCCAGGGGAGATTTAGGTTAGATATTGGGGAAAACTTTCTAACTACCAGGATATTTAAGCACTGGAGCAGGTTTCCAAAGGAGGCTGTGGAACCCCCATCACTGGAGGTTTTTAAGAACAGGTTGGACAAACTCCTGTCGGGGATGGTCCAGGTTTCCTTTTCCTGCCTCAGTGAAGGGGGCTAGACTTGATGACCACTCGTCCCTTCCAGTCTGACATTTCTAGGATTCTATAGAGTTGATATAATTGGGTTTGTTAGAAATGACAGAGTCTTTAGAATTTGATAGAAAATTATCTGTTTCTATTTTTAAAAGTTCTATAGAATTTTACAGCTGGGACAGTATCGGACTGAATTATATAGGGTGGTTAAAAGAACCTATAGAAACATGACTCTTCTATTAACCTCCGGTGTTCACACAAACCTCACACGTGTGTGTGCGCGCAAGTGCATTCGTATGCACAGGAGGAGCCCAGGCACCCGTATGTGGCTTTTTCTTGTCTCCAACATCTCTGGCATGGCCACCTGGCAACAAAAGCATCATCTCCCCTCCTCCCTGTAGAACAGCAGCCATGAGCACTACATCCCCCCAGCAGCTGGCAAGGCTCAGACCATCTCCACGTTGAGCACACAGCCCCACCCCTTCATCATGTGCCACCACTGTCGGGTGTGTGCGGAAGTGACGCAAATGGCAAGACTCCGAATGTAAACACTTACATGGCACTTCACAGCCTTTAACTAATGGATCTGCATCGTACCCCTGCAGGGCTGGCAAACACATTGGGACAGATTCTGCTCTCATTTAAACCCCTGAATGGACCTTCGTAATTTCACTGGGCAGTGGAGTTAGGGCAGCACCTAAACCTGGTGTCTGTTACATCTGTCAGGCCCAGCAAGCTTTATTACTGACACACAAAATCTTAGTGACTCACAAACACACACCCCAAATCAGTTGCAGATCTGGGATAAACAGAGACTTTCCCACTTCCTGGCTGCTGTGGTACATGGTGTCACCTCTCCAAAGAGCTCCGAGGTCATACCCCAACCCCGGGTGTGCTGTCTGCAGAGCCAGTGAACAGGTGCATGGCTGCTATTTTCCTTTGCTTGCCATCCTGTGTCTATATCATTCTCTAGCACATTAGAAGAGCAACTAGCCTGACTTATGTCAAACAGAAACACTACCTTTCTCTCGTGACAGCCATACATTAATTGTGCCCCTAGGATAGATCTGACTCCGTAGCTATGGGATCACCAGCTTTAGTGATGAGCAGATATTTCCTCTCTGATGTTTGATAGCCCAGCTCAGAGTTGTCATGCACAAGCCTCCTGAAGATAAATTTGGGGGTCTAATGGGATAAGTGGCTTAATTCACTAGTAATGAATAGTGCCTGGGTTTCACACACAAGGGCTGTAATGTGAACCTGCCAGCCAGCCTTGCTGCCTCAGCCCCCCTTTCCAGCCACCCCACAAAATTCAAAGTGTCAGGGGCTGCTAAAAGCAGCTTTAAATCAAAGGCACACCTACACTGGAATTTGAAGACAGGCTTTTCGTGTTCATTGCCCCAGCTGCGAGATGAGCATTTTCAGTCTGACCTGATGCTTTTCACAAGAATCGGTTTGATAAGGTCAGTGGCCTGCCCAAATTCTAACCCAGATAATGACTTTCTAGCTCCCTAAATCCCCCCTCTAGCTTCAATCTGATGTTTCTGCTTCACTTTTCAGCCAAGGGCTCTGGTGCAGCATTGCGATGCATCTCACCCCCCAGCATCCTGGGGGCTGTAAAGCCACAAGACAGAGCTCCCAGACCCATCCCCACTTACCTAGCCTAGGTTTAAAACCAAGATTCCAGGAGCCTCCTGCCACAGCACATACTTGACCCTGACTCATGCAGGAAAGGGCCTTTGCACAGCCCCCCTTGGAGTGCACCAGAGGCAGCTTCTCCTGCGAACATACTCCCTGTAGCACAGGGGCTCTCAGCCTTTCCAGGCTACTGTACCCCTTTCCAGAGGCTGATTTGTCTTGCATACCCCTAGGTTTCACCTCACTTAAAAAACTACTTGCTTAAAAAAAATCAGACATAAGAAGACAAAAGCCTCACAGCCCACTAGCACTGAACAGTGGCTGACTTTCTCATTTTTATCTTACAATTATAAAATAAGTCAATCATAATATAAACATGGTACTTACATTTCAGTGCATAGTATCTCGAGCAGTACAAACAAGTCATTGTCTGACATTTTAGTTTGTCCTGACTCCACTAGGGCTTTTTCTGTAGCCTGTTATAAAACTAGGCAAATAGTTAGATGAGTTGATGTACCCCCAGAAGTCTTCAGCATATCCCTGCTAGAGAACCACTGCACTAAGGGGCTAAAGGGCCCAAGCACAAGCCACTTATAGTTATCTGGGGTAAATCCCTAAGTGTCCACAGCTGGACTAGCCCTGCCCCCTGGTAATCCCCACACTCCAGGCTTACAGCTGTGGCCTTCCCCTACTCAGGAGAGCAAGTTAACCCTCTCCCTGCTGACCCTGGCCCACTCTCCCTCCCTCGCTCTGTCCCTGGGGTTGTTAACCCACCTTGTGACCAGTCAGCAAGTGCCAGAATTTCGAGGCTTTGCTCCCCGGAGCCGGGCGCTGCCCAGCGCTTGCCCATGCTGCGCTCGCTGGCACTACATGCTCAGGGGGGAGAGGTGCTGAGCCGAAACCCCCATTCCCAGCTGTGACAAGCCAGTGCAAAATGCTGCGGTTCTGGTCTGGCTGCACTGCACCCACTTGGCCCAGGCGTAAGTGAGGACATGAGATGCCAGGCAGGGGAAAAGCAGGCCTGGCATGTCAGCCCAGCCAGCCACCCCCTTCTGGTGAGGTGCATGAGACGTCTGACAGCCATAGTGCATGAGCCCGCTGAACGGCTGTTATTCCCGGGTGTACCTGCCCATGACTGCTTGGATGAACAGACAGGCTGCAGGCAGCCCAGATTCCCTATCCCTGCTCCCCAGGGTCTGGCAAGTTTTGTTCTAGTTCCTGTAGCAAACACTGTCTGAGCGTGTCCCCTCTGCCCTCCATCCCTGTATGTGTCTCGCTGTCCCCACCTCCAGTGTTCCCGCACAGGCCCTCAGCATGACTTCTGCAACCCGCTCTTCTCGGGCCCTCCTGACCCCCTAGCCCCTTGAGGCCAATTGAAAATATTGCTGCTAAGATTATTTTAGCCTGTGATTGGGACACTCTTTATGAGCTTCTCCACTGGCTCCCAATTTCCCCCTGCGTCAAATGTCACTTCCAGTCTTTGTCTGCACATTATTTACAGTGTGACGCCCTCCCTGCTTCCCCGCTCTGCAGCTTAACGCCATGTCTCCCCATAGACATCTTCCATGCCGCCCGGCCCCATTGCGGAGTGCCCTCGCCAGACGAATCTGGTGTCTGCAGCCCTGTCCACCTGCGAACCAGCAAGTGGAGTCCAGCTGTTCCTCTCCCTGCTGCCTTCAGCCTCCTTCCCCAGTTCTCAGGGCTTCTGTCTGACTTGGGGTGAGTCGCCATCCTGATAGTATCGGGACCATCCTGATATTAGGGGCTTTGTTTTATATACAAATCTCCCCCAACCCCCCCTACCCCCCTGAACAAAACAACTTTCACACTTGCTCTCTGGTCATGCTCATTGGACTCCAGTTCTTGCCCCAGTCTGAATGGCCAGTGCGGGCTCTTGAGGGATGGACTGTCTCTTAGGCTGTGTCTGTGCAGTGCCCAGCACAACGGGGCCCCGCTCCAGACTGGGACCTCTGGGCAGCACTGCAATACAAGTAAGTAATACTAATAATTAATACATATATGTAGGTGCACCAGTGTGTGTGTGTGTGCGCACAAGTGCGTGTGCTCCTGTGGGTGGGTGTGAGCCTTTGTGTATATGCACATACCCCCGCCCCCCGCCTTCCGTGCAAGTATATGTGCATCAGAGAGCTTGGCCTGGGTGTCAGTTCACCCGATGTACGTGTGTGCCCCCAAGCATTCGTGTTTGTGCCACTGTGATTTGTTCTTTAATTAAACCCAAAGTCCGTTATTCTCAGTCGCATTATAGCAATGTGACGGTGATTCACATTTGGGGCCTGATTGGGTCCCTTTAAGATTTCTGCTGTCACATCAGCACTGATGCCCTGTGCTAGTGACACAAAGGCAGAGCACTTCCTGCCTTGAGTCGCAGGTAGCCTGTATTATGCAACAGGTTATTGATCCAGAGTCACTCCGCTGCAGAAACATGAAATAGCAGAAACTGTCCCTCTGGCATCATGCTGCCACTAGCACTCCTTTCGGAAGAGGCTTCGATGACACACCGGAGGGTTTCTTTAACTCGTTGGCAGGATTCAAAGTCCAGTAGGCTCGATGATTTCAAAAAGGAAGGTAACACCTGCTTATTTCAGTGCATGGTCACTGCAGCTGCTAAGCTCCTAGGGCGAATATGCGGCTGTTTTCAGTACCTGGCGGACTTAGATGCTTGCTCCGCACATGGAGGCAGACTTGAGCTGAACTGTCTCCCAAAATTCAAACCCAACCAAAACTTTTGCATACTTTCAGGTAACTTTTCCCACAGTGTTTTTCCAGTCCAAGGGACTCAGAAGTCCCTCCAGCAGACAGGAATGGGTCTGGAGAAGCCTGAATGTCACAAGGAGTCTCTTTGATTACCAGCTACATTTTACAGAGCCCAGAGCTTGAGAGAGCTTAGATGAGGTTTAAATAAGCAAAGCGATTATGCAAAGTGAAACTTCTGAAGTTTGGCCATCACAAAGTAACCACCATTAGCATTATAGTTTGCAGCGTTGATGTAGTCATGTTGGTCCCAAGATATGAGAGAGACAAGGTAGGTGAGTAGATATCTTTTATTGGACCAACTTTTGCTGGTGGACTGTACTTCAGAGTTCTTCTTCAGATCTGGGGAAGGTGACCAGCGTGTCTGAATTTAACAGAAGCTGGGCAGATTGTTCAGCATAAGGGAGTCACACATGCCATAGGAGACCTCGTAAGCCAAAGTGGGCAATTAAGGGCTAGCACACAGAAGTGTTACAAAGTGTTGCAATGAGCCATAAAACCAGTGTCTCTATGAAGTCCGTGTTTTTTCGTGTCTGACTGAGTTCTGAATTTCAGTTCCCAGGCTCACCTTGTGAAGGTGTGGGGCTGGTTTCCTTTGCGGACGAGGACCGGGAGGGCAGATATGAAGAGACTGCATTGCAAAAAGTGTTTGTCCCCCGGTGATAAGCTGTTTTTGTCTTTTAGCACGGGAGGAGAGCTGGTTGAAAATCGGAATTTCTGGCCCCTAGGACATTCCAATATTTCACCAGTTGTTTTCCTCCCCAATCAGGGCATAAAGCAGAGCGATCATTCTGCACTGAATGGAAAGCTCCACACATTTCAATCTGGAAATGTTTGAATGTTTCGTTTTGGCTCAGTTCAGCACTGAATGGTAACCCGCTGCGCTACTGCAGTCCCTCGTGGTGCCTATTACCTCTGGCTGGATTACATCACCTCCCATGATGCACTGCAGTCTCGTGACTTCCATGAAGCAGCGTGGAAACTTTTGATTTTGCAGACACTGCGCCATGAAGAAATATTTTGATAGAAACTTCCCAGCCGAAGTCAAGAACAAGTAGAAAGCGACCCCACCCCTTAGCCAATGGGAAACTACACTTCGGCCCTGGGACCGATGCACTGAGCTGCTTCCGGAGTGGGCTCAGCCCCTGCCCTGTGTATACTGGAATAGGTGGCTAGTGGCTCAGCATTCATCTGTCACCTGTGGGATCTGGGTTTGGTTCCTACAGTGCCCCAGCTTATGAGGGTTCCAGCCCAGCCCCTGCTGGATGGTGGATTCCAGAACCTCCACTTATCTCCGAAGCAGCCCAATCCGCTGGTGAGGCTGAAGCTTGCAGTGACTGCACCTCGGCCCGCTGGCACCATGCCATGCAGTGCTCTGAGATGTCAGGATGCGAAGCACCAATGCAAAAGCAGCCAACAGATGTGGTCTCCTCATCTCAAAAAAGATATAGTGGCACTAGAAAAGGTTCAGAAAAGGGCAACTAAAATGATTAGGGGTTTGGAACGGGTCCCATATGAGGAGAGATTAAAGAGGCTAGGACTTTTCAGCTTGGAAAAGAGGAGATTTGATAGAGGGGGGATTTGATAGAGGTATATAAAATCATGGGTGATGTGGAGAAAGTGAATAAGGAAAAGTTATTTACTTATTCCCATAATACAAGAACTAGGGGTCACCAAATGAAATTAATAGGCAGCAGGTTTAAAACAAATACAAGGAAGTTCTTCTTCACGCAGCATACAGTCAACTTGTGGAACTCCTTACCTGAGGAGGTTGTGAAGGCTAGGACTATAACAGCGTTTAAAAGAGAACTGGATAAATTCATGGTGGTTAAGTCCATTAATGGCTATTAGCCAGGACGGGTAAGGAATGGTGTCCCTAGCCTCTGTCTGTCAGAGGATGGAGATGGATGGCAGGAGAGAGATCACTTGATCATTACCTGTTAGGTTCACTCCCTCGGGGGCACCTGGCATTGGCCACTGTCGGTAGACAGGATACTGGGCTGGATGGACCTTTGGTCTGACCCGGTACGGCCTTTCTTATGTTCTTATGTTCTTAACAGGCAGACTCCTGACCCAGCCAGAGCCCTGCACGGTGCTGGCTCCACCGGCTGGCCATACATCATAAAGAGCTCGCCCCAGCTCATTTCAGTAGCAGGCTTCCCGCAGCTCTTGAGAAGGACCAAGCAGCAGCAGAGCTGCACAGGCGTGCCCTGTGGCCGGGGAATGTCCCACACATCCCCCCCATGCAGCACCCCTTTTCTTATTTTTTAGTGGGCAGGGAGGGTCCTAACTATTTGAGGAAGAGTCATCATGCCCCAGTGAATTACAGTGAATCTCTTACTCTGCTGGGAGGGCTGGGATCCTCCAGGCATCTGCAGCTCAAAGACAAGGAGACACTGGCAACGTGGAGGAGAGTGTTTCAGTCCATTACAAAGAAAGCCGTGAGCTGCCGAGTTCCCCGGGTCACCCTTTCATGTTCCCAGCAGTAAGAAGATGGGCTACAGAAAGCCAATTACAAGCAACCTTTCCGGCTGCAGTGGAAAATTCAAGGCTAAATGCACATTTGCTGCCACTTTCCTAATGGGGCCTAATCACACAGGCGGCTAATGCTTCTCAGGGAAGGGGGGTTAATGCTGGTTCCTGAAATGTACAGCTTGGATTAAATCTTCTTTGCACCCAGCATTGGGGATCCCTTCCCCCCCACACACACACAGCCGCACACAGAGAAAGAGACCCACACCTCTTCCCTCCTCTTTGCCATTCAGATTATTTCCCCTGAAAATCTGATCAGAGACATAGGCCCAGGGCTGGTTTATTATTCACCAGGAGAGGTTCTTGCTGGGTGCAGTGAGATGCAGGGGACCTGATTCTCCTCTCACTCACCCCATTGTAAGTCAAAGGGGTGACACCAGTTCCACACCCGTGTAAGAGGCCCAGGGAGGCCAGCTGCTTGGGAGGGCACAGTGCGTTGGGTCAGGGCGGTACAGGAAAACCAAGTAAGAATTCGTCCACTCCAAGTCCTTTGCTAGAGCTAGTGAAGCACAAACGCCTCCATCCCAGAGCACCCAACAACCCCTGTAAAAGCTGCAGGAGCATCCCAGTATCCCAGAGCATGCTGGGGCACCGGCCCAGTGCCTGAACTGGCCAGCCTGCCTCTTGGCTACAGAGTGAACACTGTGGGCCCAGCTCTGACCACACACTGGTTTTACCCCCTCGCTCCATTAACAATGACATTGACACTGGCATGACTGAGAGGAGCATCAGGCTCCTCGTCTCTCAATGTCCATGAAGCCAAGCAGGCAGGGGGTTTTCCAAAGAGGAAACTCATCTGTGGGTCACTCACTGCACACAATACACGCCCTGCTGGGGGCAGCACACAGGGGTGTGACAGCAAAGGGGAGCTGGGTGCCACACAGCCAGACCGGCACGGCCCGTTTGTGCACTCAGCCTGAGATCCCAGAGGCCTGGGCCTCTCCTCCAGAGGACAGCGTGGTCCAGTGGACAGGGCGTCAGCAGACCTGAGCTCTCAGCTCAGCTCCTCTAGGCAGGTCACTCCCCTGCCCTGGCTAATGGTGCTGACCGGGCTCTTGGGATGAGAGGTGCTACCTAAGAGCCGGGTATTGGTATTACAGGGGCATGTCACGCTCCAGCCTTGGTAGGTATTTTGCCCTTGTGGCTTAATGCTGCTGTTCGCCTCTTCTTGCTGGCTGGCTCAATCTAGGAATGGGTCAGGGTGAGTCACTTCCTCCGCCGCACCAGGAGGTGACACATTTCCGGTCAGAGGCACCACCCCAGCCCGTGCGGATGCTGTGAAGTATAAGGTGTCAGACACTAGCCAGGTAAATGCTTTGTTTCCTCCCCCTTGTCTGGCTAGACTGCGGGAGGGCAGGGACTGTCTCCGAGGCCTTGTCCTCACACCGGTGCACCGTTTTCATTCGCGCTTTAAATATGGACTTAAATTGGCGTCACTTGTGTTTCCAGACCAAGGCCTTGTCCTGTTTCTGTACAGAGCCTAGCACAACCGGCTCCAATCCCAGCTGCGCTTTCCGGGCACTTGGGGCAGGAACAGATCATGGCCATGTTGTCCGGCTGAGGGTTCAGAAATCATGAGTCAGGACTTAGCCTGCGGGATAGTAAAAAGTATCGGGGGGGGGGGTGTTTCTGTTCACTTTGTGCTTTCTGAGCGTTTGGGGTCCCATTTTTTGCAAACAGGAGTGCGAGAGCTGGCTCTGCCCTCGCCGATGACAGGACACTGGGCTAGATAGGCCATTGGTCTGGCCCAGTCTGGCTGTCCTTAGGAGGGCATGGAGGGAAGCTTGGAGACTGACTCCTGGTAGGTGTAACAGTCAACTAGCCAAGGAACAGAATCCAACACTGATTATTTGTAGAAATCTCATGGTTTCTGGGGCCCGACTAGTGCTTTTGGAACACTTAGCATTGTTAACACTGGGTTCTGCCATGTAGCACTAACTCACATGGCTTCTTCGGGCCAGGCAGCTGCTTGGTGTGTTTTTAAGGCAGCTCCCATTATATCTGGAATTTTCTACCTTTCCTCTGCTCCTAAACTTCCCCACGAGTCACAGATTTCCTCCCCAGAATTCCAGCTGGTGTGTATAATCCTGTCCACTAGGACACACATTGTGTTGTATCTGGCCCTGCAGTAGTTCACCTCCACATCAGCAGCGTAGTGAAGGGCAGTGGTGCTGGGACAGACACCAGCAGGATTGCCTGGGCAGGTCATTTTGAAACCATAAAAAAAAAAAAAAAAACATCAGATATTTCTACATGATACAAAAAAAACTCATTTACAAACCGTTCAAATCCGGTCCATTGACAACTGCGAGAGGCTATGACGACATGGGCCGTTAGGTGCAGAGGCAGCTGTGTGTGGACGTTGACAGGAGAACTACACGTTACTGCCCGCAGGAATGGTGAAGGGCAGCCCTGTGGCTAAGGCATTGGGCTGACCTGGTTCTGCCACTGACCCCCAGGGACAAGTCACTGGCCCTCTACGGGGAGAATTATCCTTCCTTTCTCCCAGCCTATCCATTTAGACAGGGAGCTCCTTGGGGCAGCCTCTGCCTCTGACCAGGGCTTGCTACAGCACCTAGTCCTAAGCGGGGGCCCCTGTAACGCAAGGAACAGAATGCAAAGGGGCTGAGCCGTGTGAGTTTCAGCCTTTTCCCTTCCGGTACCACGTCCTGCGGCACTGACCTGCCCGTCCACCTGGGTTCTGACATGAAGGACTCGGAGGAGACAGGCCTGGCTTTTCTATTTACAAGACAACAAGAATTGTATAATTTAAAGACAGAAAGGACCCGTCAGTGCAGGACTGTGCCTTATAGGATATTTTCAAGTGCTTTGTCAAATCCAGTTTTAAATGTCAAGTAATGGGGCTTCTGCCACTTCCCTTGGGAAAATATTTCACCAGTTCACAGTTCTCACCACTGGGACATTTCCCCTGATATTCTGCTTATATTTCCCATTTTGGTTGTTGGCAAAATGAATTGACTTCGACGTTCTGGAGGCATTGTGTTTTCAGGGCTTCAGGGCAGCACCAAGTCATAAGTCCTCCGGACAGTCCGTGCTCGAAGGGTGATCACTGGAATTTTGCCCCGTGACAGCAGAACAGCGCAGAAGATCTCACTACACCTGGAGCTGTTAGCAGGAGAAGCCACAGCCCCACTAGGCGCCCACCTCGTCCTTAGTCACTCTCACTCTGGGAAGAGAAAAGGGAGGAGAGCGCAGGTTAGACAGGAAACACCAAAGCTTCAAGCAGCACGCGTGGGTCTGGGGCAGCGACCTGCTCCAGGGTTGTGTTGATTTCCATGTGCCACACAACCTAGCTCCCACTGGTTTCAGCAGAGTTGTGATACACCACAACTGTATAGGCAGCGGCACAGAGGCAGAGTAGTGCCGCGGGGAAGGGTGGTTTTGGTCAAAAGGCACCGAGTCAAACCCCAGTCTTTGGGGAAGCACCAGGGGATCTGTAACACCCACAGCGAGCAGGCAGGGCCCCGGGAAAGGCTGGTGCTCAACACGGCTGCCTGGGCCAGCCTGGAACCCGCGGTTCTGCGGAGTTATTGCAGCCTGAACCCTGTTTTCCTGTCTAACAACCTGTCTGCAATGACATCAAGACAATGGGATAAATCCTGCCTTCGGGGATGCTGTGACTCCCCTGAGCTCGACACCATCACTCTGGAGTTACACTAGTGGGATCAAGAGCAGAATCTGGCCCACTGAGCATTGCAGGGGATGAAGCTTTCACCCCATAACTCCCGGTGAGGATCTAGTGTTCACACTTTTCCTCATTTCCCTTCTTGCTGCCTCTATTTCAACAGGGGCTCCAGAGCCAGGGCATTAGCTGGAGGCAAGGCGTGTGCTTTGCCAAGGGACCTGGGGCTGGTGGCAATTGCCACCGAGGTCCGTCACAGTTGTTTGGGAGCCAGCTGGAATTCTCAGCTCTCGCCCAGGGTGACCATGGCATTCGCCTGCACACAAGGAGCAGAGGCCGGCGCTTTTCCCCACTGGAGCGCAGTCCTGAGGCCAGCTCACCTCCATTTTGCTGTGAATCCAGCTGAGAAGCTCTGTAACTTGAGTGTAAACCCCAGGCTTGTTCTTCTGGCCACAGCCAGTTCCCCAGCTCGTCACTCCGGCCACGTACCACCGGCTGTTATCCTCGCAGACCAGGGGGCCGCCGCTGTCGCCCTAGAGCGGGAAGGCAGAGTCAGGAGAACTCGGAGGGAACCCCGCCGTGCACTCGGTTTGCACAGAGGTCTCAGGTCACTGCACAGCTGGTGCACACTCCAGAGGTGCCGCCAGGGGCAGTGCCCAGGACAGCACGTCTCCAGGAGCAGCTCGTCCACACGTCTGTGCTAAGACACGGGGTGTCTGTGGATCAACATGGTGCCCACCCCCACCCTTGCACAGGGCTGCAGGCCCTTCCAGACGAACACTGGCAAAAGCCTCACCTGGCACGAGTCCCTCCCTCCTTGCAAGTCCCCGGCACACATCATGCGGGGGGTCAGCTCGCCTTCGTACACGCTACTGCTGTTGCAGATCTTGTAGTCGATCAGTCTCACTTCCGCCTCCCGCAGCTTTGGGGAGGTGTTCTCTGGAACAGGGACAGAAAGGGGACAGGTGAAGCAGTGCCCGTGGCTCGCACACGGAGAGTGAGTCCCTGGCCACCTGCTGTCACCGCTAGATCACACACTGCAGGCCCCCGGCACATCACAGCCGTAGGCAAAGGTGCCACAGGGATCACTGTAACGTATGATTTCACTGAATGGCAAATGAGCTCTTTGTACTACAGAATCCCACAGCAGGGAGGTCACTGGCTCTTAGCCGTGCCCCCAGAACGGTCGTCTCTGAAATCACAGGCCCCGTTTCCGTAATTCAGAACACTGGGCTTCCTCTCAAAGACATCTTCACGGTGGCTTCACAGATTAAAGTCACGTTAGCAAAACTGGCCACCCGTTTCAGGTGTTCATTGTGGGGGTCCTCAGATCGGGACCTGCTGGACTTCCAGCAACAGCATCTCAGCGCCTCTGAGAATCAGGACTAGCAGGTCTCAGGTTGGGCCCCTCAGAGTCATTGGCCCAGGCTGAAAATTCTGGCTCCCCCCGTACTCCGCAGCACGATGCGTAGCTGCCTTTTCGGTGCTCCCCCATGGTGCCGCCCGGCTGGACAGAGGCCACGGCAGGGCATGTGGCCCCTCCCCAAAGGGATGTCGGATTCAGTCCCTGCTCTCACCTTCGTTCTCACTGGTTTTGCCAAAGCCAGTGATGAAGCACGTCCTCCCAGCCCGGAACGTCTGGCCAGACATCGGGAGACAAGCGGGGCGGACCTGCCCTGGAAGAGAGGAAAACACCAAACAAGGAAAGAGAGTGAGTCTGACATGCCCCAGGGAATAGCTGCAGTCACTGGTGTTCCAGCAGCCGCCGCAGGGAGTGTTGTCCTCTGAAGGAACTAAAGTCGGGTCTTGTCCCACTAACCATCTGTCAACGGGTGACCCCCCTGGAGTGTCCTCCTGCAGCAGGCCACGGCAGAACTGGTGCATCTGCCTCAGTTTCTCCTCTCAGGTAACCCAAGGAGACTCTGCCAGGCTCTCCTGCCTTGGGCTGATTGTTTACAAACACACAGTGTAAACAACCCCTTTATCACCCCAGGGCAAGTAGTCCTTCAAATCACATAGCCTCTCGGCCACTGACGTAACACATACCACGTTCCGGCATCTTCCACCACACCAGACTCTGTCAGCCCTCCTGTGTCCCGGAGCCAGGACAGCCACCACAGCCCTTCCAGCTGGAGTGCACCCACTCTTCCCAGCCTCTCCACTGGGAGATCATCTGCACCAGGGAGTGCCCATCGCGCCCCTAGGCCCCCTCACTGGTCCCCTGGGTTCAGCTCTCCGGCATACGTTCCTGACCCTCACTCAGGCAGCTCTGAGTCACCAGCTCTTTCCCTCAGATTCTCTCTGGTCCTTCACAGCCCAGGTGCTGCCCTGCCCCCTTGCCTGGACAAAGGGGAGCAACTCTTCTGGCACAAGGGAGCCAGGGCCAGCCACCCTGTGACAGCCTCACTGTGACCAAGCCAAGCGAGAAGGCTCAGCAACCATCGGCCTGGGGCGCACCTCCCCAGGGGCTGGGAGGCACGAGGCCCATGCCCTGCGTGCTCCTGGAGCCACGTCCTAGCACACAGCACGTGGCAAAGGCTCTCAGGCTGGTCCCTTAGCACTGGACGGAGCAGTTTTCAGATTACACGGAGGGAGGTATGGTGCTTCCAGGGGGTGCATTCACTGGTGCTATTGGGGTCTCATTCCCAGGTCATCTGCCCAACATCCTATTAGCCAGACCCAAAACTGATCTCCATGAACATGCCTACGAAGCCCCCAGGACCCATTTTTACAGGTATAAATCAACAGATGTTCTCTGTATGGCTCAGCAGTGCAGGGCTGTTCACCCCACACACCCATGGTGCCAAGGAGGAGGATAATGAACACCCATTTAACAGCTCAGTGTTACCCCCTCGGCCTCCTGTCTGCCCGGTGATGGCTATCAGCCCCAGTCCTGCACCTGCATAAAGCCCTGCTGACTCTGTCAGGCTCTCCAGGTAGCCAGCATTGTGCACACGGGTGGGCCTTACACGGATTACAATCAGACAAGTGCCTGTGTAAAACCAGCACCTTCTTACCCAGTCTCTGCCTCCGCCCCGCTCTTCATGTGTCTTGGAGTCAGACTTCACTGCCCAAAGACGCCTTAGCCCCTGCCTGGCCTGTGGAACTGGTGCCGCTCTGGGAGAGGGTGCTGGAGTCTGTTCTGCCTCATGCACCATCAACAACTTAGACACCTGAGTTCTGGACACAGAACCTCCCGCTTCTGGTTATGACGGGTGAGGCAGGTGGGACCAGACCAGACGGCAGTGCCAGCGCGGCCGTTAGAACAATCACAGTTCAGATCTGGAATCGCTGGGAGAGACCACGCCTGGTACTGGATTCTGACTGTACTTTCCCTTTTCTCCCACTCAGTGGGACAAGGGGTTTCTTCTCCCCTGCAACATCTGCCAGCTTCCTGTCAGTCCTTCCTCGCTACTGGGAACAGGAGCATCTGGCTGGCCAAGTCAAGCAGATGCACAGGCCGTGCAGCTCCCAGCCTGAGAGGTTGGGAATTAGCCTCACCTGATATCGTTAAGGGCGTGGCGAGTTTCACCAGAGCGATGTCGTAGTCGTCGAGATCGTCGCTGTAGTTGGAGTTGATGATGATCTGGGCGGTGGGGATGCCCTTGGCAGGCTGGAACAGGTCGGAGGCCCCAGCGTACACTTTCCACTCATCGAGGATCTTCACGCTGTTCCTAAGCAGACGTAGAAAGGGGATGTGATGCAGTGACCGCCCTGAGCAGCAAATGGCCCAATCCAGCCCAGGCGAGCGCAGGGGCAGCTCACGCACCAGGTCTGCAATCTGCTGTGGTTTAGTACCATCCCCACGCCAGGATTCTGCACAGCAGATTAGAATTGGCAGCCCTTAGCTAGTTCTGGTAGCCCCCCGTTTTTCTCATATAGCTGGGTTTTCAGGCCAGATTCTAGCCTCCCTCCAGCACTTCGTTTCAAGGACTGGAGTTAAAAAATTGGCACGAAAAGCCACCTCCCCGTTTTGTTCAGCTCAGACTCTGCTCCCTACCAACTTCTCCACCATGCTGATCGAGGCTTGGGTTGCTCGACCTAATCCAAGCGGGACGTATGTCTGAGCCTGACCGGGGTACGCAGGTCAGTGCTTTAATTCCCTGTTCTCTTATCTACGGCACAGATCTCAGCTGTACTTCTGCACGGACGTGATTTCTTATTCCAGCCATTGGCCCTGAGGTGTGTGTTTGCTATTGGCGTTCTGTCTGCGCACCCCTAGGCGTGGATGCTCCCACCTTAAAATAATGACATATAAACCGGGCGCCTGTGCAAGGATCGGCTGCTGGTCTGCACTGGAGAGCTGCAGCTGCTCCAGGAGCCGGGCTGGGCTGGAACACAGCTGCGATCCTGCCCTCTAGTGGCTGACAGCTAGTGGAAATTCTGCATCTAAAGTCCCAGCAGGGAGAGGGAGCCAAATTCTGATCCCAGGTGACATCAGCGTTGATCCAGAGCGACTCAAGCTCCCGCAGAGTCCATCTGCATTTCAATACTGTGACCGGGAGTGGAACACGGCTGCCGATAATTCCCAGCTTCTCCGGTTCTCCTCACCTAGACCCTTCCCCTCACCAGCCGCAGCCAAACCAACCCTTGCTGGCTGCAGCCAACACAGCCAGTTAGCAGGAGCACCACTTACATGAAGAAGCAGTGGGCAGCTGTCAGCACCCACTGGGTATCAATGACTGTCCCCCCGCAGATGTGGCTCAGCCCATACTGGAGACTAACTTGCCAGGGCCACTTACTCGCCGAAGCTTCGTTCCCCCCAATGATGCGGCCAGAAGTCCTTTGTCCACAGCCTGGAGGAAGAGAAACAAGCGGAGGAAGCAAATCTTCCCCAAGGGAGCCTGAGGGGAAACTCCGAAAGGTCCATTAGCTTAGCCAGGTTCCTCGACAGGAAAATCAGGCCAGGTCCACCTGCGTGTTCCAGGATCACCTAACAGATCGCACACCTGGCAAAACGAGCTCACGGAGAACACAGCGGACCAGGTCAGTGGCCCATCGGTTCCAGTATCCTGCCCCCAGCTGTGGCAGTGGCTTTCTGCTTCACTGCAAAGAGAACCCAGTAATACCCTAGACAGCTGTACAGTGCTGGCTGCATGCCGGGGAGGAGAGTCTGAAGTCTTTCAGCCTCCACTTTTACAATCCAGCTGGACAATTGGACTCTCTGACCCCTGCGGCTTTGAATTGCACGGGCCATTACTTATACCCACAGTGCAATAGGGTAGCTAGTGTGCTAAGTAATATATATTCCACTGAGCTGGAGGGGTAAGAAAAGGGGTTTTTTATTTAGATATCAATGACAGACACCTTAAAAACCCCTGAGTTGTGACAGACAGATAGTTGAATACAGAGATGAGTAGAGTAGGATAGATGACCAGTTCTAGGAAAGTGAGCACAGAAATAGACAATAGCACAGACTGATATTTTCAGTCTGCCAAGAAAGAAAGAAAGAAAGAAAGAAAGAAGTAAAACTTTGATAAAGAAAAAATGGCAGTTGACATGATGTCACAAGAGATCAGTTGAGCTGATCAAAATTTTGTGAACTTCAGTTTTTTAGTTCAATTTTTCATTGAAAATTCAAAATTTCAATGAAAAAAATAAAACCCTGAAAAGTTTGGATGAAAATTCTCTCACTTTTCCAACCAACTGCTGAGAAACTGGGATCTGGCAACATTTTCAAAAACCAGTAAAAATTTCAAACCATTTTCACACCAGTTCTTTCAGTGGTTTCGAGACCCGCTCTAGACCCAGCTCTCCTATCACCAAGTCTATGCTTTATGGCAATGGTAAAAGCTCCCTCTTACTTGTGCATCGGAGGGAGACGTATTTTCCCGTGGGACACTTGGAGCTGCAGGAGAGAACAAAGCAAACGAGAGACAAAGTCAAACATGGGCCCACGCTGAGACAGCACAAGAGAAAGAGTCCGAGTGGATGGTCCCTCACCCTCCCGCCCGTCCTGATGTGCTCAGCCAGCACGTAAGTAACGCAGATGCTCTCTTGTTGTTCAGTAAAGGGGAATGGGAGTTCTCTCTACAAGATCACGTCTCCCCTTTACTTCCTAGAAAATCCCTTCCGGTTGCCGCTCTCTGTCTCGCAGCTGCAGCCCCACCCCCGGCAGGTGCACACAGTGGCAGACAGACACGGTCTGACTATTTTGGAGCCACTCCAGATTTACGCTGGTGTAAAGTGAGACCGGAGTTTGTTGCTCCAAGGTGCTTCGGCTCCCGTAAGCACCAGGCACCTCTGGGCCATTGCTAAAGCCTGGGCCTCTCTCCAGGAGGCTCAGACCTGCCCTGACTTTCCTTGGGGCGCGTGAAGTTTTGTCTGGGTTCCCGCTGCAGAACGAGCACAGGGGCTAACTGCACTTCACGATTCTCTCAGAAATCCAGCTGACGGGAGACTGCTCACATTGCTCCTCTGGTCATTAGCACTCCATCCCTTAGGGGATCAAACCCCTGCAGAGCTCTGGCCACACGCCTCCCCTCCCTTTCCTGGAATTACTGCCATGGTGGAGGGGCTCCGTGTGTCCCCCTCCGAGCAGGGCTGCCAGACTGGGCCAGAGCGACAGACTCTCGAAAGCAAAGAGCCCCACCTTGCCGGTCGCTAATCATCTCTGGTGCCCTCCCTGCCTCCCGTCCTGTAGGCAGGCCAGCATCGTATTGCTTTGCTGACCACTCCGCACTGAGCAGGGGGGCTCGTTTCGGTGTCCACAGCGAACTCAGGCCTTTCCCCCGAGTTAGTCAGAGGGGACTGTGCAGCCAGTGCCGGGGCAGAGAGGGGCCCTAAGGGGACACGGGGAGGAGCTGGGAAAAGGCAACTGATCCTCATTACCTGTTGAGACTCTGCTGGATTGTGGGATGCTCCTGGATGACAGTGAGGCTCTTGCCAGGGAAGGAGGCCGGCACGTACTCCGTGTGAGACATGCTGGGAGGAGACAGAACAGCCACGTCATGCTGCCAGGTTTCCTTAACTCTTGCTCAGCAATGGGAAAATCAGGCATGCAGCAGAGGGGTAAAATCCTGTAGCCCAGAGAGGGGCGTCTCCCCTCCGCTGAACTGCGGGCTGGTTCTGTGACGTGGCCCTGGCACTCGAACCCCACAGAGCGCTAGTTCCCAAGTCCCCCAGTCTGGATTAGCACCTAGGTCTTCACCCACTGTGCATTTATACCAACCCCCTGCTTGGGTCACCAGAGGGGCGGGAACCCAAGCCCCCCAGAGCAAACAGCAAGGGGCTCAAAGATATGGCTACACTGGAATAAAAGATCCATGGCACGGTCACAGCTGGCCCAGGTCAGCTGAACATTGCTGTGACCCTCCCCCCTCGCAGGGTCCCAGAGCTCGGACTCCAGCCTGAGCCCAAACATCTACTCCACAATGAAACAGCCCCACCGCCTGAGCGCCATGGGCCTGAGTCCGCTGACCTGGGCCAGCTGTGGGTGGTTAGGTGCAGTGAAGACAGACCCATTAGCTGGCAGCTGCAGTAGCCTGATGTGAACCAGCCACTAGAGAGGGGCAAGGATCCTAATGTGGGTTGCCCTAGACCTCAGGCTGGTCTCTCCCGGGGATTTTCGCACTGCTGCGCTGACAGATTAGCCGTACAGATGCAAATCCTAGTACAGAGGCACTGCACTAGTGTCAAAAGTTATTTGCACCATTGCTTGTGTAAGCAACCTGGGAAACCTGCACCAGTGCAAGTCACTTCTTGCAGGGGTGCTGTGCGTCTGCACGGGGGGGAGTTTGCAACGGGACAGTGCAGCTACATGGGGGTTTCCCACTGTAGACAAGCCCCTTGACTCCCCTTCCAATAACAGCCGTGCCTGGATCAGTTCCATTCCCTGCCATTCCCAGCTCAGGCTCCCCTTGCTGCAGACCCCAGGGGTGACTTAGCGAACGCCATGCAGGGAAGGTGCAGAGAGAAACAGAGGAGTCCATGCAGCCCTCAGCAGCTAGCAACCACAGAGCAATGACAAGGGAGGGGGAAGTACCTGGTGACCGGAAGCCCTTGTGGGAGAGATTTTCAAAGGACAAAGGGCTGGTAGGGGCCCAGTGGCAGTGCCTGGGGGCTGAGCACTTCACGCTCCCTTGTGCCTTTGGAAGGCTCCCCCTGGACGTGGGGAGCCCGGGAGCAGGTCATTTCGGGCGTGGGCTGGGCTCTCTGGCTTCCATCCCCCATCACTACACACACAGTGCCCGTCCCTGGGGACTTACCTTTGAAATCCCAGTTGCTGGCAGGTCTTCCTGGAGAAGGAGTCGTTCCAGGCACTGCTGCAGACCGGCAGCCACTGATTCTCTGTGCTGGAGTAGATGTGGAGCAGAGACTGATCCCACCTAAACCGCACTGCAGGCGCACAGGAAGGAGACAGCCGACTCAGCAGGGGCTACAGGCAGTACTGCAGCTCCAGCAAACCCGGGCCTGGCAAAGAGCCCAGCCCACTTGCACCAGGACTGAACTTGGGCCGTTGTGTCATCGTCATGCACAAAAGCTGGCAAATGACCAGGCTGATTCTCCTCTCCTGCCCAGAGGCGTAAACCAGGAGCAGCCCCACTGAACTGACAGGTGCCAGGCCCAGGGGGTGAGGAGAACCCCGATGTGCAGTGTGACAGTGAGCTCCACCCCAGCACCAGGCGACAGCTGGGGACCAAAGGCCTCCATTTCTCCAGGGGGCAGGGGCAGCCAAGGGCAGAACTAGCGTCCTCCGTGCAGCCCCGGCCAACGTGCCTCCCCCTGTTCACTGGAAACCAGTGCAGGGAGAGCCCAGCCCAGCCCCTTTGTCCCCTCCGGCCTTGGCCTCCCTGCGGGGCTGTCGGCGGTGCCGTGTGTGTGTAATTGGTGCCAGTTCTGAATCCCCCTGGGAATTGGGAGCACCAGCTAACCCCACACAGGCCTCACCACAGTCATCACACGCACTAGCTTCAGGCGCTGCCCAACACGTGAGAGCAAAAATCAGGTCCGTGACTACACCCTGCCAGCCCAGCCGCTGCCCCCCCTCACGCCAGGGGCCCCAGCTCTGCCCAGGTACTGCACGTCGGGGGTCTCAGCATTCCCTGGGCCCCAGGCCCTTGTGCCGTCTTTGGCATCAGTGCAAACTCCTGCCCCAGGGACCTGGTCACATCTGGGGGCTCGCTCAGAGTCTAGAGCACGAGGCCCCAAGACAGGGCATGGGGCAGGGATGAAAGCAGCAGCCTGACTCTAGAGCCTGTCCCGCTCCCCGCTCGCCCTGCGGGACCCCTGCGTCCCAGGTGTGTTACCGCAGTCCAGCTCATCGCTCTTCTGGGAGCAGTCGGCCACCCCGTCGCAGCGCACGGCTTGGTGGCTGCACCTCTCAGCCGGCTCCTTGTACAGAAAGTCAGTGTTCGACCGCCAGAACAGGACTGCAAGCAAACAGACAGAGGTGAGCTGGAGACAGTCATCGGGGGGGAGGTCACCTGCGCTGGGAGGGGATATTTCCTGCCAGCCAATTCCATCCTGGGCCCGGCAGCTCCTTCACCCCAGGCCCCAGACACCCCAGCCAGGGCATGGTTGCACTCCCAGACCTGCACTAGCTACGTGGGCATTCACTGCATGGGCATTTATTTGCAGAAAGCAAAACCTGGGCTGGAGTCTTTGGAGCAGTCCCTGTTGTGGTTGCTCCAAAGTCCCGGTGAGGGACACGGAGAGGATGCTCCCCAGGCGCAATCCCCCTCACATGGTATCTTGCTCCAACGTAATCCTGCCATTGTTTGCAAGCAGTAAAGAGCAGGATCACTCAGCCCGATGTCCCTCCCTCCAATGCCCCCACACTCAAACCAAGTGCTTGTCGACTCAAGCCCCCACCCCATATCAGTGCTACAGCCTGCCCCCTTCCCCCCCCATGAGCAACTGTCTGGAAAACAACACAGACAAAACTCGTTCTGAAACCTCCAGAACCTGGCCCCCTGGAAACGCATGGACGACACCCAGAAAAGAGTTCACAGCAGAAATGGGCCCCGCCCAAACACTGGATGCAACGTCTGAGCCTGGATCATGGGTCACAGCTCAAACCTCAGGCTGTTATGGGCCAAATCTGACTGGGCATCTTCCGAGCTGGGATTCTGCCCTTGGGATCTCAAGGTCAGATCCAGAGTTTGGTTTAGGCCAATCTCTAGTTCACCTGATCCCCACCCTCGTCCCAGGCAATCCAAAACTGCTGCATTTGACTCAGCTCCATTCAAAATCCAGTCTCACTTCACGCAGTTTTAATTTGCATCTGCAAAATATTCGCCCAGTAAAAATGCTCTGAATCCACTTGACACTGCAGAGGCTCAATAATGCAACTGATGAAAGGAAAACTAGCAGCTAGATTTGACAAAGGAGTTTAGGAAAAACAACCTCTTCATTATCTGTAAAACCTGGAAAATAACTTTTCTGTCTCTGCTGATTTTTCCCTTTCCATTTGGTGAGCTCTTACTAATTCTCCGCTGGCTGTGTGCCTGGCACAGAAATTAACCCAGAGGAGGAGGGACTAGCATATGTGCTGATAGCTGTGGCCACACTTGAAAATATTTGCAGGAAATGGAAAGTGTTGGGCTTATCTAAACATCTAACCATCTGCCTCTGATTACTTGGTTCAGAGTAACAGCCATGTTAGTCTGTATCCGCAAAAAGAAGAACAGGAGTACTTGTGGCACCTTAGAGACTAACAAATTTATTAGAGCATAAGCTTTCGTGGACTACAGCCCACTTCTTCGGATGCATGATTACTTGGGTGCATGTCACATCTAAAACACTACGCAGAAAGGGCCATAAAGAGAGAAGGATGTTGTTTTAATTTCCTAGTGAAATTCTTTGCTCCCAGGTGTCCAGCAGGTGTCAGGAAAACTCAAGAAATAGAAGGATGGAGGCATCCCACCACCTGGACCATCTTTCCAGGAATCACACCCTTAGCACTGCAGCTGCATTGCCTCCTTCTGACAGCCAGGCAGTGCCATTACGTGCTAGCCTGTAGCTCCCAGGCTGTGGCTGGAGTTGACAGGAACAATTATCAAACGCACCCAGCGGGATATGAGGAGCTAGGAGGAGCGGGGACCAGCTGAGCTCCTAATTAACCCCCTTCTAGTCTATCAGTCTCAAATCAATGGTGTTAAACCAAGAGGTTGTATATGACACAGAAAATACAGACCATCAATCTCTAGTCCATGTCTATTAAGCTGAGCCCAGAGTGGAACATCAGATCTGAACCATCTTCAGTCTCGAGGGAACTTTGGACCCAAGTCAGAAAATCCCAGCTCATGCTCCCCTCTATAATGGGCCAAATCTGAACAGCCTTGAACTTTAGGGGAGTGTGGGTGCTGACGCAAGCCTTACAACTCAGACCTATGTCTCGTTGCACGATGGGACAGGCCAAAAGTAGCATATGCTGGGCAGGTTAAAGAATGTGAGAATGGGGAAATGACTTTCATTTCTGGCTCTCCAAAGCCCACTGGAAGCAATGAGAGTCTTTGTATTTATTTCAATGAGCTTTGAATCAGGTCCTCAGGGCTGGCTCTAGGATTTTTGCTGCCCCAAGCAAAAAATGTGCCGCCCCAAACTTCGAGAGCACAACTGCCGAAGCAAAAAAACAAACAAACAAAGGGAAAAAAACTGAATGCCACTGCTGGAACTGTGCTGCCCCAAGCACGTGCTTGCTTTGCTGGTGCCTAGAGCCGGCCCTGCAGGTCCTTAAGTACTTGTCTTCTTTTCAGGGTGTCGGGTTCCCTCCTGTTAGCATTTCTAGTCCCAGAACCGTGCTGGCAGGCCAGTAGCTGCGCTTGGCCTGCCCAAACCCAAACCTAGGTGACCTATTTCCCGCAGCGGGCCAAGCCCCTGGATGGACGCAGGGACTTGGCCTGCACCCCAGGACAGGCCAGCTTTGCTGGCGGCTAACGAAGGTGAACGGACTCACAGAGCAGGATGAGGGCAATGAGCAGGACTATCAGAAAGGAGATGCAAAGGATCAGCGCCAGCCTCTTCTGGCCCATGCACGACGGGACCTTGCACCTTGCCGCTGGGGACACTGGGGATTGGGATGACAGAAACACAGTCACTAGTGCACATGGTTGCAGAGACATTCCCATCCAAGCTCCCCCCCAGTGGAGAGGAGGGACGCTCAGCCCTTTGGACATGGCAGTGGTGTTAGTTACCTAGGCCCGCGAAGGCATGTCTGGGGATGTGCGGTTGCTCCTTCGCCAGCAGGCACATGTCATTTCTGACAGGCGGGGAAGCAGGTGTCCCTAGCACGCACCATTCCCGCTCCAGCCCAGGGATCCCAGGCTAGCTGCTTCCCACTGGCAGAGGCAGCGAAGCACCCCAAGGCTTCCCCTGACAATGCGCCCAGGTTCCTGCTAGGCGGAGAGAGGCTTCGTCCTCCTCGCACATTCATCCCTTGGTCCCTCTGCTGAGACTGAGAGCCCAGCTGCTCACCACAGTGTTTTCTGGGACCCAGAAACGCATGCCACCCAGGCCGCCGCACCGCAGCTCTCCGTCATGGCAGATGTGGGCTGGATTTGAACTGGCAGCCTCCATACCATTGTTGTCCCCATTACGGGTAATTTTAGTGTAAGCCCTGGTTCTCACAGGCAGGATGTACAGGCCATCCGCGTCACCTCCCCATTCCTAAAAGCCGGGCGCACCCTGCCTTTGGGCCAGGTGCAGAGGTGATGCACAAGGTGCTGTGAGTACAGCTCCTGACACTAGCCGGGGTTGCCTGCCAGGGGACTTGGCTCCCTCACACAGGCCACAGGCATCTAAGTGAGTGCAAAAGAGTGTAACGTACACCCCTTACACATCGCTCTGCAGGAGGGTAACGTACCCCCCTGGGCATTCCCTCCCCTCCTACCAGAGGCCACAGGGAGCCTGCCAGCTTCCTGATGAGGTTGTTCCTTTTAGCCAGCCGGCGTGACAGGACACAGTCGCCGGCAGCAGTCCATATGAGACTGCACCATCCAGTCCCATCTCCCAGGGTGGCGGGAGCTAAGGCATGAACGACCGGGGCTCACAATTCCAGGGCTGGCTGGAAGCACACACCCAACCTCTCCAGGAAGCAAGGACTTCCCAGTAGCTGTAGCTGCCAAGAGACCTGCCCCACCCATCTTACTTGTGTTGTCACAAGCCACGTATCGTGGTGGAGCCGGTGCAGACTCTGGAGTGCCCGGCATGAAGTTGCTCCCACAGACCCTTTCTCGTGGATGTGCAGACGGGCTGGCGATGGGGCGGCTGGCTCACGAGGCATAGGGGTTGGGAGCGAGGCTGCTGTTTGGCAGAGCCAGACTGATCTGTAGGTAAAGAAAACACCATCACTCACACAGTCTACTGGAGATTTCCTGATGATAGTCCCTGTAACCAAAGGCCAGCCTGGGTGCCCAGGGACAACTAGAAGACTTGCCTTCATGAAGCAAAAGCCAATGTGCGCAGCCAGGAAATCCCATTAACAGGGCTTCCTGAAGGAGCTGGCTGGCTTTGGTAGCCGAACATCCCAGCAGATGTACCTCCAGGGTACAACGGGCAGCCTGTGGAGGCAAAGAAAGCCCTAGAGGTGCCTCTTCCCAGAGCTCTTGTAGAGCTGGAAAACGCTGAGTGTCTTTGCAAAGAATCACACTGCATCATTCTGGTTTTTCTCCTTTTGGAGGCTGCCAAACAAATTCTCCAAGCTGATCACCTATCTCAGGGCATCTGATTGCACGTTTGGTACTCAGCTCAGTCACTAGTGGCTCGGTTCCCCGTAGAGTGTCTCAGTCTCCATGTGAGCACCCAGGTGAGGAATTAAGTGCCCCAATTTATGGACCCAGGTTTGGAAACTGAGTATCTATCATTATATAAGTCCTCTGAGTCACTCATTCAGAAAATGCCAATGTAACTTCCAGTTGCTAATTAGTAACATTTCATAATTGGTGTTCCAAGCCCGAAACTTCCTGAGCCCTGGAATGCTGCTCTGCGATTATGTCACAACTGATTGGTGTGAATATGGGACCGAATATTTATCTCCTCTACTCAAATTCATCTCTCCTGAGTGCTTTATTAATTTAATCCAGATATGTGTGCCATTTCCCCCCATTTCTCCTTGGAGACAGCCTGAGCTTTGAATTTAGAACAAACATTGTTTTGCTGATAATGTGGTTTCTGTTTTAAATCTCTGGCTAATTTTAGCTGTAAAAAAGTCACATGCAACAGAGAACTTGCAAAAAGAAAATTTCACTTGTGCAGTGAGAGAGCCCAGGAACTTGCTATGAGTCAGCCCCTTCATATTGTATGTGCAAAGAGGAAGCAAGTCAGATGTTTATGGTTCATAAACATTGAGTTCAAACATGGAGTTCATAGTTCCTTCTCCAGGTGAAAAATGCAAGGGTTATATCCTTTGGGATCTTTCTCCTGAGGGGGGGTCCACTCATTTTCGGTGCTTACTTATGATTTGTCCCACAGAAACTCTTTCAAAACCTTAATTCATGACATAAGCAACAGACCTGGAAAGATCTGGCTTGTCCCAAAGCAGCTGCTTCCCCAGCGAGGTGTTGAGTGAGGGAGAATACTCACCCCGTGAAAGAAGGCAGAACCGTTCCATCATCAGGACAGACAGCCATTGTTTAATCTGAGATCCTGGGCACTAACCTTTTCAAGGGCATTGGATACATCACTGTGATGGAAGGGAGCCTGAGCTGTTAGGTTTGGGCCTGAATCATTGGCCATTGGGATTTTTCTTATGCCCATCTCTACACAACATAGGAAGGGCGTATGCCAGGGGTTGGCAACCTTTCAGAAGCGGTGTGCCGAGTCTTCATTTATTCACTTTAATTTAAGGTTTCGCGTGCCAGCCATACATTTTAATGTTTTTAGAAGGCCTCTTTCTACAAGTGTATAATATATAACTAAACTATTGTATGTAAAGTAAATAAGGTTTTTAAAATGTTTAAGAAGCTTCATTTAAAATTAAATTAAAATGCAGAGCCCCCCGGACTGGTGGCCAGGACCCGGGCAGTGTGATTGCCACTGAAAATCAGCTCGTGTGCCGCCTTCGGCACGTGTGCCATAGGTTGACTACCCCTGGTGTATGCCATAAGCAAGGGACGTGCCCCCTGACGAGCCAGGACTTAATACAGTTCTGCCAACCCCAAACATTAAAAAATCATGAGTCAGGCTCCAAAAAGTCATGAGATCAGCTGAAATTCATATCTTTGGAGTTCCTTCCATTTGCCCTCTGGCTTTAGAACCTGTAGGGGTCACTTTTTCAAGCTTTTCTCCACAACCAGGAACTTCCTTTTTTTAAAAAAATGAAAACTGAGATGCTGGTGTATTCACATGACTGCAGGAGCTTGGGCTTGAAGAAAACCACCCAACACTGAGAGACTCATGATGAAATCACAAGAGCTTGTCATGCAGTTAATATATTACCCTGATTCCAGCTGAATTTTCTTATTCAGTATTTTATTTGGCCTAGTTTTGCCCAATTTGCTATGAGAATGGCAGATTCTTTCATGTGTGCATTGGAAGGCTGTCACATTTCACTGCAGACTCAGTAAATACCTTCAAGCCCTTTGTTAAAATGTAATGTGTAAGTTCCTTGGATGAGTCAGCACAGATATCCCTACCCCTCCTACAATCAGACTATTTTCTCTTTTTTCCCATTGGTGGAACACAACAATATCACAAAAGGCTGCTGGGACGGGGCTGTAGGCTTGCCTGCACTGACCTGTTGCAGAAGGTGAATGACTGATTTGTCAGTTCTCTGGAATTCAGAAAAATAATAAAAATCAAAATGTTTTGGGTCGACCTGAAAATCATCATAACGTTGAAAAAAAAATCTCGTTTTGGGTCAACCGAAGTGTCTCGTTTGGATTTTTGGCTTTTCTTGACGTTTTGACATTTTTTAGATACCACTGAAGGAAATTTCTAAACCAGAAATCCTTTCGGATCAAAACATCAAAACGTTTTGACTTTTTTTGGAATTTGTTTTGTTTGTTTCTTTTAAACAATTCAGTGAAAAACGACACAAATTCAGAAAAAGTTTCAGCCAAAATTTTGCCCCACTCTACTTACGCCACTCCTGCAACACACTTAAAATGAGGGGGTGCCTCCTTCTTGAGCCCTGCCCCGTACATCACCTGAGAGCTAACCTGTTCAGGCCTCTTGATCTAAATGGGAGCCTTTCCCCTTTAGCCTTGACTTCAATGGGTTTGGATCAGGCCCCGCAGAGGTCTCTTCCAATGTTACATGGCTGAGTAAGGCCATTGACTGAAGTCCCCTTAAATCTGGTCGTATCGTGTGATGTTTGTGGGTCTTCCTGGCCCTTTAAAAACAAGTTGAGGGGATTAAACTGAGCGACACAAAATGAAGAAAGGTCAAGTGAAAGCTGCCCATCCCAGAACATGGGCAGTCTACGTACAACACACAGCAGTAACGCTGGTTCCAGGGCCGGCGCTTCCATTAGGCGACCCTAGGGCGGCAGGATTTGGGGGGCGGCATTTTGCCACCCTTAGCGGAAATTTGGCGGCGGGGGGTCCTTCTGCTCCGGGTCTTCGGTGGAAATTCGGCGGTGGGTCCTTCACTCGCTCCGGGACCCGCCGCCGAAGTGCCCCAAAGACGTGGAGCGGAAGGACCCCCCACCGCTGAAGACCCCAGGCCCCCTGAATGCTCAGAGGAGGAGCGCTGCCGCCTAGGGTGGAAAAAAACCTGGTGCCGCTCCTGGCTGGTTCACCTAGAGCCTACCCCGCCCACGGAATTCACTGCACAACAGGTCACTGACTCAAAGACTGTGGGTGGGTTTTTAAAGCATGGCTCATATTATGACCATGCCAATGACCAACCCCACTGGCTCACAGCCAGAGCGTCACTGGCGGGGACAGTGAGGCACAGAGAAGTGCCATCCACGCTTTCAAAAGCAGCGGCTAAGTTTGGGTGCTCAGCGTGATGCACCAAAGCCAGATTGCCAGGGGTGCTGAGCACCCACAGGTCAATGGGCTCCAGCTGGAGTTGTGAGTGCTCAGCACCTCCTTAAATCCGGATGTCTCAAACTGAGCACCCAAACTTGCCTGGTCACCCTTTAAAACGTTAGCCAGAGGGGCTCACCGAGGGGTCAGTCGCAGAGCTGGGAGCAGAGCTCTCTGGGATTCTTGGCTTTCAGTCCCATCAGAGCACACTGCCTCCTTCAGTAACACGTACAGGCAGCTGAGGCCCCGATCCAACGCCCACTGAAATCAATAGAAAGACTCCTGCTGACTTCAGTAAGCGATGGGCAGGTCCTAAGCTAACAGCAACAAGGGAAGTCAAGCCTCATGCTTCAGTGCATGAGCTAAACATCTGCGTGAGGCCGGGGGGACTAACCCTCACCCAGACAGAGCCAGCAGCACGCTGGGGGTTGTTCCCTCAATAGGGAAGAGCGGCCTCGTCCTTCTCCACAGCTCTCCCTTCTGACCTCAGAGTCACTATGTGTGACTGCTACCGTGGTGACCTCAGCATCGCTCCTGACCAGCTAGTCCCTAGTGGCATTCACCTGCCCACATCATCAGCACAACCACGGCTCACAACCAGTGAGCTGCCAAGGCCTGAGCCAGCAGTGAGTCATGATCCCCAGCAGGGTTAGCAAGGTGGGCAGTGAGTGGCTCTCTGCCCTTCCCCCCAAAACACGCAGAGGAGCAGAGATGTCACTTCCTACCTGGGCCCCTCCAGAGGCTTTCACACTCCCGGAGTAGAGGAGAACAAGGGCAATTTGCCTTACTGTCATTTCCCACAGGACTTGGCATGTCACGGAGCGGCCCAGGAGCTGAGCAATTTTCAATTTCACTGAAATAACCAGGTTTCAGAGTTGCAGCCGTGTTAGTCTCTAAGGTGCCACAAGTACTCCTGTTCTTTTCGCGGATACAGACTAACACATTTATTTGAACATAAGCTCAAAGATCTACAACCTATCCTGAAAGATGATCCCTCATTCTCACAGATCTTGGGAGACAGACCAAGTCCTCGCTTACAGACAGCCCCCAACCTGAAGCAAATACTTACCAGCAACCACACAACAAAAACACTGACCCAGGAACCTATCCTTGCAACAAAGCCCGCTGCCAACTCTGTCCACATATCTATTCAAGTGACACCATCATAGGACCTAATCACATCAGCCATACCATCAGGGGCTCATTCACCTGCACATCTACCAATGTGATCTATGCCATCATGTGCCAGCAATGCCCCTCTGCCATGTACATTGGCCAAACCGGACAGTCTCTACGCAAAGCATAAATGGACACAAATCTGACATCAGGAATCATAACATTCAAAAACCAGTAGGAGAACACTTCAACCTCCCTGGTCACTCAGTACCAGACTTAAAAGTGGCAATTTTGCAACAGAAAAGCTTCAAAAACAGACTCCAACAAGAAACTGCTGAACTTGAATTAATATGCAAACTAGATACCATTAATTTGTGTTTGAATAGGGACTGGGAGTGGCTGGGTCATTACACATACTGAATTTATTTCCCCATGTTAAGTATCCTCATACCGTCTTGTCAACTGTCTAAAATGGACCATCTTGATTATCACTACAAAAGGTTTTTTTCTCCTGCTGACAATAGCTTATCTTAATTAATTAGCCTCTTACAGTTGGTATGGCTACTTCCACCTTTTCATGTTCTCTGTATGTATATATATTTCTTACTATATGTTCCATTCTATGCATCCGAAGAAGTGGGCTGTAGCCCACGAAAGCTTATGCTCAAATAGATTGGTTAGTCTCTAAGGTGCCACAAGTCCTCCTCACCAGCCTCCCTTCTCAGATCCTCCCCCAGAACAGTGTGGCTAACCAGGAGCAACAGGGGCCTGAATTTCAAAAAGGTCCACGCTCACTGCATGGTTGGAGCTCATTGCAGTCCCATGAGCAAGGCTCGGCTGAGAGTTCCTGTATCGTCTCATTGCGTTCACTGGAGGTGGGCTTGTGGCCAGACCAGACATCCAGAGAGAGCAAACAAAGGTCATCTCTGTGCACCAGGCAAAGGAAGGTGGAAGTGGGACTTAAGTAGCATAAGGGGCTTGTGCTGTCTTCTGTCACCCAGACAACATGGAGTTCAACTTGCTGGCCACGGAAAACGTGTGCTGAGTAATGCACAAGTGTGTGCGTGGTTTGAGCCAAACGTGCTGCCGAGGTCACTGCTGCAGGGCCTGAATCATGCACAAAACGTTGGGATAGAAACAATGAGGAGAGAAACTAGAAAACGAATGGGCCAGATCCTCGCTGGTGTCAGTCTGCCTAGCGCCATTTACTCAGTGGAGGATCGGGCCCAATAGGTTTGAAGTAGAGCTGGTAGAGTAGTTTTCTGCTGAATTTCCTGATATTTTTCAAACAGATTTCTCCACAGTTATTGATTCTCATTATGTGTCCTGCTCATGGAGATGGGATGGGGGGAAGGAGGGAGAGATGCACACGCAGCACTTTATTAACTATTTGCCCATCTCCAGTTTTAATCTTTGAATTAAAACTGGAACATGTCAGCAACATAGATTCATAGATGTTAAGGCCAGAAGGGACCATTATGGTAAAATCCAGGCTGCCCTGTTGCTTAGCACAAGCCAGAGAACCTCACCCAGTAATTCCTGCCTCAGTCCAGAACTTTTGCTTGAGCAATAGGGTATCTTTTCAAAAAGAAATCCCATCTTGACTTAAAGTCTGCAAGTGAGAGACAATCTGCCATGTCCCTAACATGAAGTTCACAACGTAGGGAGACCCACCGCGGAGGGACAGCATGGACCGAAGGCCAGTGTTCAGACTCAAACAATGACGGGAAGGCAGATGCAAGAGACAGTTAGAAATTGTCTGCACCTTCAGAGTGGGTGTTTAATCAAAAATGAAAGGACACCACCAAAGGGCCTTACGGTACGGTGAAACAAACAGAAACAGAAAGTCACAGGAATCATTTCGGTCTGAGATCCGTGGCAGACCAAACAACACATGTGGTTTTGAATGAATTGAAATGAGCTGCCTAAATATCTGCTCTTCTTCTTTCTTATTCCCCGGATCATCACACAACGTGCTGTTTGCCTCTGAACTCATTTGCCTTTCTCTGAGCTAGAGCGGAAGGCAGGGCCTGGCTCTTTTGTGCGTTCGCATAGCACTGCTGGTGCCTGATAAATAGAGCGTTAACATAATAACGATGACCCGACCGAGTGTCTAGCAATGGGCAAAATTCCTCCCACTGCAGAGCCAGCACAAGGTTTATGCCTCACTTGCATCTTCTGGATGGGATTAAGGGATTAGTAGGCCCCTGTGCTGGCCAGAGTTTCACGCATTGCGAGTATAAACAAACGATCCCTTCTCATGCCCTATCATAAGAGGAAGTTGAGGTGAGAACAGAGACTGTTTATAATGAACCAAAACCTGTGGTGTGACGAAGCAAAACCAAGTCTGCTTGATTCTGCAATGGTATCTTGGATTTTTCCTCTGGTGCTGCCAAATCTCCTGGGACAGCAAGGATCTATTTTGCACCCAGTCATTAGGACTCTGAGCAAGGCCATCAGTCACAGGGACTTTTCCCCTTTCAAATCTGGTCAGACCCTTTAGAGACCAGACGCTTTAGAAGATGCCAGCACAAAGAAGGGAATAATGCTGACATATTAAGGGACATTCTGCAACGCTAAAACCTTGGCTCTGTGTTGGGTCAGCTGGAGCAGGTCAGAAACGGATTCCTGCAAGCCAGTGAGACAAGCCCCTCATCCACAGATCTCAAAGCCCTCTGTAAAGGGAGTGAGCACCATTCCACCCACTCTACAGATGGAAAAACTGAGGCACAGAGCAGGGAAGGGGCTTACCCAAGGTCCTGCAGTGAGTCAGCAGCAGAGCTGAGCTCAGCCCTCAGGACTCCTGACTCCCAGGTCCATGCTTTCTCAACTAGAGGGTAAGCCAAAATTGCCAAATGTGAGAGCCTGAAGTTAGGTAATTTACTCGATATGCGGGTGCCCAAATGACTGGCCTGATTTTGCAAAGGCGCTGCTCTCCCCTCGCCTTCCAACATCACTCAGAGCTGGACTCAGCTTAGGCCAGACCGTGGGATTGATACTGGGCAGCGGGAAGCTACATCAGCCCGGGGGGAGCTCTAAGAGTGGCAGACAGAGGTTTTCACCACGACAAGGAACTTACTGTGCATCAGTCGAAGTCGATGCAGCTGTTAAACCAAACAGGCTGGTTATTTCTCCTCGGTACAGTGCATAGGAGACAGCAATCACTGTTCGCCAAACAGAAAGGGATAAATGTCAGTAAGAGGAGAGACTATGGTTGGATGTTGGTTGCTAAGAGGGCGAAAATCATAATTAGAAACGAACAGCAGGACTGTGGAGCTCCTCCCCATGCCATAGGTCAGTAGAGTCTCAAAGTCTTTGCGATAACACTACACAGCACGTTACAGCATTAGCACCACTCTAAGATATTGTCCCCATGGCACAGATGAGGAAACTGAGGCACAGAAAGGCACTTAAGTGACGTGCAAAAGGCCAAGCAGGGACAGAGCAGAGCTCAGACCTCAGGAGTTCCTGGCTCCCAGCCCCATGCTCTGTCTATTGGATCACACTGCCTCTCTGTACCAAACACAGGACCACATACGCTGTGGGAGCACATAGATGCTGCTCCATTGACTTCACCAGAGCAGGGTCAATTTACACTAGCAGAGCATTTGGCCTAATCCCTGGTCCTTGCACTTCCATGAGGTCCTGGTCTATTTCACCATGAAAAATCAATGCCACTGAGCTAAAAGTAAGATCCCCTTCCCTAGCGCAATGCCACCAGCTGCTTGGCAAACACTGGTTAAGCCTTAAAGCACCTTCTAAGGAAGGTAACTATTATCCTGCCCCTTTTACCAATGGGGAAACTGAGGAATGGAGCAGTGATGGTCGGTGTCAGGGAACAGAACCCAGAAATCGTGATCCCCTCCCTACCTCACTGAATTCTCCCATCTGTTACAAACATGCTGCCTGGAGAGGAACATCCTACAGAGAGGGCAGAAGAACAAACCCAGGTTCCCCCCCCATCACATGCAAAGAAAGCAGCTCGTTAATTAAACCCCAATCTCAGGGAGCCTACTTCCCTGCATTGCTGGGGAGCAACCTTACCAGATAGCTGTCCCGTCCCATGGCCGCCACCAGGGCTGGAGTCCGGGGATCACAGTGCCACCAACTCCAGGGTTTTCTGGAGAGTGTCCGAGCCGAAGAGAGCAGGCAGTTCTGTGGGAATGGAACAGAAAGTCTGTCCGGGCTCGCACCTGTGTGGTAACTGCCAGGGTAATTGACAGAGGAAAACCGGCCTGACCTGTCACTCAGCTTTGCTGGCTGTTTGTTTCCAATTACCCCGTACGTAGTGTATAAATACCTGCCTTTTACATACCGGCCCGTCCGCCAGTCCTGCCTGCTCCTGACAGCTGGGCAGGGGGGCCTTTGTACAGAGGCAACAGAAACTTGGGAGGAACCTGGTAAGGGTCCTAGTTCTCACCCCAGGGTCAGACGTATCTTTCTGGAAGAACAATTCCCGGACACCCTTCGGGAGGAGCCAGGTGATATGGGCAGTGACACTCAAAGTCTGCGGGACCCTCGGAGGTTTTGTTCCATTCAGAGATTGTTTGTTCAAGGCAAGGCTCACATTAAATGGCTCACAAATGTTCTCCCTGAGCTCAGAGCCGCCCCGATCCTCCCCAGTCCTTAATTGCTTTCCCCTGAGAGCTGCCCAGTTTCAAGTGAACTCCCATGGGAGTGAGATTACACACTCCTAAAGCTCCTAGCTGGAGAGTCTGACTCAGAGGACACAAAGCAGGTGCTGTCATGTCACACCTCTTCGCCAGATCACTTATTGCCATCCTGGGAGAAAAGGGCCCTGCTCCTGCACAGCAGCACAGACCAAGATGAGGTTTCCGTTACGGGACACAGACCTCTGGCGATTCTGTGCTGCCCACAATCCACAGGGGGCCATGGGAAACAAAGTATAAAATAGAACAGCCCTGAGACTGCTCTCAGTTACACCAGGGGACTGGACCGGCCTGTGCCCCAGAATATGGAAGACACAAACATGGCTCCTTCCCACACCTTTCATCCTGAGATAAACACAGGAGCAGAATGCAGAGGAGAATCAGGGGGCCCTTATCTCCTGGGAGACTTTGTCAAGGGACCCCTCCCTCCCCCGACCCACATTTCTCTGTCACTCCCAAAGCCACAGCTGTCACGAGCTGGGTGGTTACAAGGAGGAGAAAACGGAACCCAATGGGTAGCTGTTGCCTGTGAACCTTCCTGCTAGTTTAAACTTTCCATGCCAATATTTACTCCCCTGGCTCCTATGGAATGATGTGATGGCCCATTTCTGACAGAGGTACAAACCGTGTCACCTAGCAACGTCCTATGACAGCAGCAGGGAGAACGGGGGTGACCAATCTCTGCTGCAACAGGACATTAGGCGAGTGACCTCTCGACTCCACGTGCTGATGGAGAGTCGTCCCGAGTCCCGCCCAGGGAGTAGTGGGCTGGCTGCGTTGCAAGGGGAAGAGTCGCTCCCATGTCAGTGTATGATCTCGGCCCCCTTTTCAGGAGGCAGGGCGAATGCTGCATGGCTAGAGAAGGGAGCCAGTGAATGGCAGAACTTCAGACCCTGTCCTGACACTCGGTTGGCCAGATTCCCCCACTGCCTGCCCCTCCTGTGGTCCCTTACAGCAGTGCCAAGTGGGGGTAGAACAATGTAAATGATAATGCAGGAGCAAAGGGGTGCGGAGTCAGGCCCTCTGAGTCCCATTTTGTTACGCCATTTCCACACGGTTCCTCCCTCCCATTCACACTGCAACTCTCTCTTCCTCCGGCTCCCCACCCACCCCTAGTGCTCTCCCTGGGAAGTCAGGGGTGGAGCCAGGGTCTAGAGTGGAGAGGAAAGCCGCCGCGGGTTTCTCCCTGCAGGAATTGGGATGAACATTCGCTTTGGTTTTGATCCTCCATAGGTGGTTCATATGACTCAGCAAACTCCGTCAACCACCCTGGTTCCCTCTAGCCCCATGACTCGGCTGTACAGGAGTGGGAATTCCACATGACCTGAATGCCAATCCTGCAGTCATTTCAGCCACCCTAGGGGCTGGCCTCTGGTTTGCTCACACGTTATACAGAACTTCCTGGTCCGTGGTGCACAGCTGGGATTTTGCTGATTCACAAGAACTGTAGAGCACAGCTGAGCGGGAGGTTTTGTTTTGTTTTTTGTTTTTGTTTTTTTTTTTAAAAAAAATAATAATAATGTATATACAAAATGGCTTTTGGACCAAACAATTTCATGGAAAATTTTAACTTTGTTTGAAGTTTTTTGTTTTTTCCTTAAGAAACTGGAAACCAAATATTTGTCAGAGAAAACTGTCAGTCTTCATTAAAAATTGCCAGGTTGCAGTTTTTGGAACCCAAAAATTTCATCAAAACCAGTTTTTGAAATGGAAGAATGTGAGCTGGACGTGACTGTTTAATTCCTAATTTGAAATCCCCGCCTCAAATGGCATTTTTTTTACCCAGCTCTTAGCTGTAGTAGAGAAGCCCAGAACTTTGCCCATGACAATCCCCCTGCGTTCCAGCCACTGCCCAAACTCCCAGCTGCCACCCCCTGCTCAGGGTGCTGCGACAGGTGACCAGCATGCAGTTTTCCGAGCTAAGATGCACTGTAATGAGAACAAAGCACCTTGCGTTGTCGGTTGGAAAATGGACTTCAAACACCTGCAGATCCCGCGTGGTGCAGGAATCAGTGATGCCCCAAGCTGCAGGGCTGTGGGGATTCGGCTTCTCTGTGAACTGGGTGGTTCCTTCTGGACACTCATCCCAGCACCTATGACCTGTCCAGGACTTTTACTAAAAATACCCCAACTAAATCTTAGGTGCTGGGGAGGGGAGGGGCGCGTCTGTGGATGGTGCTGTTCTGGGGGGCAGTTTTGGGGGGACGCTGCTGCTCCTGGGGGGCCAGCGGCCCGGGGCGCCACTGCTGCTCCCAGACCACTGCTCTGGGGCCCGGGATCAGTTGCCTGGGGCTGCCTGAGCAGCAGCCAGTGCGGTTGGCCCTGGGGCCACCCCAGCTGCTCGGGGGGCCCTGGGGTCAGCCACCCGGGCTGCTGCAGAAGTCACGGAGGTCCCTGAAAGTCTCGGAATCCATGACCTCGGTGAAAGACTTGCAGCCTTAGAGATAGCCAAAGCCTTCAGCTTCTCTTCAGTGTGTAATTTGGCTCACGGGCAGGTTATTGGTCCTTAGGCTGCATTGCCATAGAGAGCAGTAATTGAGTATCTTCATTCAGTGAATGTTTCTCTGACTTAGCTGGAAGCCACACAACCACAGGCTGTGATCTTATCCGTTCTGTGATCATATCAGCTCTGGCAAAAACTGGCATGGACAGTCCTTGGCGGAGAGAGTACCAGGAAAGCGCAGGGTATCTGAAGAAGTGGGACTCGTGATTCAGTGTCACTCTTTCCACTGAGTCAGTGCCCAAGCAACCCCTACCAAGGAGATGTCTTTTCCCAGGACGGAGACAATTCACTCCCTTAAGACTCAGAACCAGACCTCTCGTGGTCACTGAAGGTCCCGTGGCACTTTCTGGAAGAGTCGGGGGGTTAGCCAAGATTCCCTGGTCAAATTCCACTAGGTAACTACATCCTGCATTTGCTCAATCCCTTCTGCAGTTTTAGTTGTACCAAGTTCCTGTCTTCAGCTATTATGTAGCTCTGACCCAACAGGGCCCGTGAGAGCTAAGCTGTCCCTCACCTGCTGAGATCTGACCCAAGAGGACTTGCTTTCCTACATGTCCCTGTAGATCAATCTCTGATAATTTTCACATGACTTTACATTGTGCCTCTTCATATAACCTTGTGGTGGGTCTACCCACGTGTGACCTCTGTTTTCATGGGACTTTGTATCAAAGCCTCATTTAGAAACTTTGCATTGCCCTTGGTATAATATTATAGCCCTTAAGGATAGAATAAGATAGAAGAATTCTGTTTGCTAGCAGTAGAACAAGAGCTCTCCCCCCACCCCCCACTCTTAATCAATTGCCCTGTTGAATGAATGAGGTGTGGATGAGCAAGGCATGGAAGGCAGCACCTCCAGACAGCCTCAACTGTTGGAGAGGGGCTGGGAGCCAGACCCAAGGACAATAAAACGTGTCAAGTGGGCTCATTAAAAACAAGCAGACATACCGACGGCCTCGGGGGTTAGAAGCGAGCACCTTCTTTTGGAAACACCCTCTTTGCAGCATTGGGACAACACTCAAAAGAAAACAGCACAAAGGACCAATGGACACAGACACAGAGTTTGAATCTGGTCTAGATTTGCATAAGAGGAAAGCTGCTATAAAAGTGACAAGTTTCAGAGTAACAGCCGTGTTAGTCTGTATCCGCAAAAAGAAGAACAGGAGTACTTGTGGCACCTTAGAGACTAACAAATTTATTAGAGCATAAGCTTTCGTGGACTACAGCCCACTTCTTCGGATGCATATAAAAGTGAGGTGTCTTGCAGAGGACCCCGGGTCTCGTCTTGTCAACATGGGAGCATCGATCCGGATCGGCAGAAGCCCGGCTCCACCCCCTCCCCCATCTAACTCACCTGGCCAGTGAAGTTAAGGGGAGCAACTAATTGGTAACAACAAGACAGAGTGTGTTTGTGTGTGTGTGTGTGTAAGTGTAATATATTATATGCATATAATACAGTGTTAATGAATACATGTATTACTAATAAATGTGGCGTTTTGTCTTATTCCCCCTGAAAAGATCCTGTGCAGTACTTTAAGTACAACATCCCCTC
Source organism: Malaclemys terrapin pileata (assembly GCF_027887155.1). NCBI lineage: Eukaryota > Metazoa > Chordata > Testudines > Emydidae > Malaclemys > Malaclemys terrapin. The sequence goes on from NC_071519.1 coordinate 34,005,357, forward strand.
TATCAGTTTTTATGGTGCTGCTGCATTTGTCCCCTAAGTGCAATCATTGGCATGGCAGGTTTCCTGCTCTGAGTGGTGGAGGTGAACATCAAAGGAATTAACACCTACTCTCTGAAGCCATTGTCTTTGGTTCCCGCAGCCAAAGCCTGACTGACCTTTCTAATTACTGTTTAGTACTTGTTAGTCAGCAGCATAATAACCACCAAACCCACAGAGAGATATATAACATTCAAAAATTAATACAGTCATCTCCCATGTCCTTGACTGTTGCCATTTCACAGACATCTAGAGAGGCAGCAGATAGGATGGGTTATTAGGCACACAGCAGTTTTTTCATCTGCCTAAATTCTTTCTGTGTTGTAACATAAAGAAAATAAAGACGAAATTCTCTTGTGTTTGTTGACCTATGGAAGGGCTTTCCTAAATATTGACTTAAAGTGCAGTCACTCCGTAAGCCATTATTATTAATTATGAGAATCAGGGCTGCTTGATGTCTGTGTGGGCCCCTGGCACAACCAGCCTCTAGCGGCAGGGCACAATTTCCTAGTCTTTAATGCCAGAAGGGACCATGATGACTATTCTGCTGGACCTCTCCCACTGCACGGCTGGAGAACCTCCACACATACACCCCATCATAGAATCATAGACTATCAGGGTTGGAAGAGACCTCAGGAGGTATCTAGTCCAACTCCCTGCTCAAAGCAGAACCAACCCCAGTTAAATCATCCCAGCCAGGACTTTGTCAAGCCGGGTCTTAAAAACCTTTAAGGAAGGAGATTCCACCACCTCCCTAGGGAACCCATTCCAGTGCTTCACCACCCTCCTAGTGAAATAGTGTTTCCTAATATCCAACCTAAACCTCCCCAACTGCAACTTGAGACCATTGCTCCTTGTTCTGTCATCTGCCACCACAGAGAACAGCCAAGCTCCATCCTCTTTGGAACCCCACTTCAGGTAGTTGAAGGCTGCTATCAAATCCCCCCCTCACTCGTCTCTTCTGCAGACTAAATAAGCCCAGTTCCCTCAGCCTCTCCTTGTAAGTCATGTGCCCCAGCCCCCTAATCATTTTCATTGCCCTCTGCCGGACTCTCTCCAATTTGTCCACATCCTTTCTGTAGTGGGGGGCCCGAAACTGGACGCAAAACTCCAGATGTGGCCTCACCAGTGCCAAATAGAGGGGAATAATCATTTCCCTCGATCGGCTGGCAACGCTCCTACTAATACAGCCCAATTTGCCGTTAGCCTTCTTGGCAACAAGGGCACACTGTTGACCCATATCCAGCTTCTCATCCACTGTAATCCCCAAGTCCTTTTCTGCAGAACTGCCGCTTAGTCAATTGGTCCCCAGCCTGTAGCAGTGCATGGGATTCTTCCGTTCAAAGTGCAGAACACTGCATTTGTCCTTGTTGAACCTCATTTGCCCAATCCTCCAATTTGTCTAGGTCCCTCTGGACCCTATCCCTGCCCTCCGGACCCTATCCCTACCCTCCAGTGTATCTACCTTTCCCCCCAGATTAGTGTCATCCGCAAACTTGCTGAGAGTGCAATCCATCCCATCATCTAGATCATTAATGAAGATGTTGAACAAAACCGGCCCCAGGACCGTCCCTTGGGGCACTCCGCTTGATACCAGCTGCCAACTAGATATCGAGCTGTTGATCACTACCCATTAAGCCCGACAATCTAGCCAGCTTTCTATCTCTCTTACAGTCCATTCATCCAATCCATACTTCTTTAACTTGCTGGCAAGAATACTGTGGGAGATCGTATCAAAAGCTTTGCTAAAGACAAGGTATATCACATCCCCCACCCAGGGGAACCCCCACTTTCCCCATATCCACAGAGCCAGTTATTTCATCATAGACAGCAATCAGATTAGTCAGGCATGACTTGCCCTTGGTGAATCCATGCTGACTGTTCCTGATCACCTTCCTCTCCTTCAAGTGCTTCAAAATGGATTCCTTGAGGACCCGCTCCATGATTTTTCCAGGGACTGAGGTGAGGCTGACCAGCCTGTAGTTCCCCGGATTCTCCTTCTTCCCTTTTTAAAAGATGGGCACTACATTTGCCTTTTTCCAATCGTCCGGGACCTCCCCCGATCACTACGAGTTTTCAAAGATAACGGCCAATGGCTCTGCAGTCACATCAGTCAATTTCCTTAGCACTCTCGGATGCATTAGATCTGGACCCATCTGGACTTGTGCATGTCCAACTTTTCTAAATAGTCCTTAACCTGCTTTGGCCTTCCTGATTACACCCCTGCCTGCTTGAGCAATATTTTTATACTCCTCCCTAGTCATTTGTCTGAGTTTCCACTTCTTGTAAGCTTCCTTTTTGTGTTTAAGCTCACCAAAGATTTCTCTGTGAAGCCACGCGGGTCGCCTGCCATATTTGCTATTCTTCCTGCTTCAGAAGTCTCTCAATCATCATCCTTCTCCACCCACACATTCCCGCCTAAACCCCCACACAGCTTTGCCATGTCACCTGGGGTGAGGGAAATGAGTCCTGTGGAGTGAGAGGGAACCCAGGGTCTGTGTCAGTTCTGAGAATGCATTTGTGGAGGGAGCAGATTCCTGTTTGGTGGGAGGGACGGGGGAGGCCGCCGAGGTGCGCAATACAGGGGGATGCGCTCCTCTCACACAGGCACGCTGAAGTTGTTGGGGTTACTAGGCCTGCCTGAGCCAGAGTTCTTCCAAGTTTAAACTCTGTCCTTCCATGTTTCCACATTCCAATTCCTGCCCTTGGCTTTTGAGGCCGATTAGAGTTAAACAGGCAGTTAGCAATTACGACCTTGCTCAAGCCAGGTACCAAACGATAATGATGAGGTTTGCATGTTTCTAGCTGGGGAAGGGGTAATAAACTAAGGGTAAACAGAACCAAATAACTGTTTAGGGAGAAGTTACTAACAAGCTAGATTTATAGCCCTAGAATGATTTAATTGCTTAAATGTATAAACATGCCTTCGGTAGAGAGGGGAGGGGGAGTAGAGGGGGGGATGGTAGAGAGGGGAGTGGGGGGGCTTAGTTGTAAAATGTATAAAGAAGAGAGAAACTGTTTTTGCTGGTGTGCTTGATTTGAGACTTGCCTGTCTCCTTGCGTCACTTTGAGATCTCAAATAGGCTTTGATTGTTTCTCCACCCCGGTATGTTTACTGGCACGAAGCACTCCGGGCAACGAACCCCACTGTTGCTGTCCTCGGGCCCCTGTGCCGGCAACAAAGTCAGCAGAACACACCTTGTTCTCCACACCATGCGGCACCAGGACATGCACCGCTAGCATTTTACTCAGTCCCTGGTGCAGACCTGGGGCCCCTGCAGCAGCAGCTCCTGACAACAGTGTATTGGCATCATAAATGGGGGAAGGTGGAGGCCCAGGTAATGAACAGCTGCCTAGGTGGGAAGGAAATTAACACTGGCTCCTTTCCAGCACTCATCGCAGAAGCTGCTTGCCGTAGTGTCCTTTATTGGGGGGTTGTCACACATTCTAAAGGTCAGCATTGCACCTGCTGATCACACTGGGCTGGGTGCTGCAGGCATCCGATATGTCAGCTGCAAATGCAGCCCACGCCCTGCAAGGGTTCTCATGCCCTTCCCCTCTCCCATGTGACTGGACTGGAGGTCGTGATAATGATGCCGAATGCCTGCTCTGGCCGTTACTGCATTTCAGACACTGTCTGACGGGGCGGATGGATGTAGAGTACATGCACGTTTGTCTTTCCTGTGCCATCGTGACTCTGGGGTTCATTTTGTTTTGCCGCCCCTATATTTGTTGTTTTCACGCTCTGTTGTTTGTGCAGAGCTGGAGGGGGCTCATCAGGCCTGGTGTATGCTTGTATAACACCAGTGAATTTGCACATGCGTGTACCAGATCTGAATTTGGCCTGTCCATGTGTCTGCCAGCACTTGGGTTCCCTTTCACCTCACCCGTTGCCTCAGAGAATGATTTACAGACTCACCTTGGGGCAACTCCAAGAATGATTTTTACAAAGCCAAATAAGGAAACGAGTCACACAAAACTCTTTAACCAACTTCATCCCCAGCACCTTTCTGTGCGACCTGTGGACTCCTCACAGTTTGTTCACTTTCCCCAGCTGCATTTTCACATGCTAACATGGCTGTGTAACCAACACATTAGTAACATAAATAGCCTTGAGCAACAGCCATCCAACTCGGCAGTGAGCGCTGCAGGGTCAGGCTCCCCGATGCATTCTCTGGGACCGACGGTATTTACAAAAGGACAAGAGGAAGGCTTAGCTGTTCTGGTTTGAAAGAGCTTCCCACAGCTCTAGTGGCTGCTGCATCACCCTGCGAACAGCCAGCACGAAACAAAACCTCAAGCCAGAGCAGTAACTTCCCCAGCTTCCTCAGCAGGTATTATTGCAAAGTCCATGCTGTGCGATGCCCATTTAGACCCCAACAGTGCGCACCTGGAGTCATCCTGGGCAAACTCCTCTGCTGCATGGACATTTCGTTAAAGAGATGGAGGCACCTGGTTCTGGTGAGACAAGGGGGCCCACAGTGGGAAAATGAGTCGTCCCAATTAAACAAAACAGTCCCCAGGGCGGGCAGGGGGCAACTCAATGGACTCCACTGAAAATGTGATCACCAGGGAATATATTTTTGCACTTCTGCTTCTAGGCTGTTTTTACAGTGCTGAGCGGCAGCACCAGCCCGTAACTTGGCATTTCACTGTCAGACTCAGTCCCTGTGTGGTCCTCTTGGGACCCGTTGTTACGTTGTGTGGGGAGAGGGATGGAGCGGGGGTCAGACTCAGAGGTGCTCGGGAGAGTTGCACGTTGGTTCTCATTGCTATTAGTTCTCTTGTTGTGGCACCCCAGGGTCCCAGTCAGGGATCGGGGCCCCAGTGCAGCAGGCACGGAACAGACTGCCTGGCCGGAGAGCTCACAATACAACAGATGAACGGACAGACAAATGGGGGGACAAGTAACAGCAGAGCCTGGTGCCAGCCAACAATTCTGGCTCTTCCTCATCCATAGAGGAACCTGCTTCCTGGCCTGTCATGTCTGACTTCAGCACAGAGGGTCTTCTGGGACAGACGCAGCTGGGGCAGGAGAGAGCTCAGCAGAGCACAGAGCTCACCCAGCTCCTGCTCTTGTGTCTGCTACAGAACAGGCGTCAGTCGGATATGCAGGTGACAGCAGCGTGGGGCTGGCCCCCACGTACCCATGCGCTGGGCCCACTCCCACACCTCTCCCCAGCACTGATGTTTTTAGCTTTTTGATATTTTGATGGAATCTTGAGCCAAGCCAAACTTTCCCCTGGCTTCCTAGTTTTAATCTTTTAACTGGGGTGAATCTGAGCAAAGGAAGAACGTAGGGTGCGGCTTTGGGAAAATCTCTGAGTAATGAGAATTGCTTGGGCAGTTATAACAGGACTGGACACTGAGCCCTGGCCAATGCGCTGCAGTGCCTCGCTCACCCTGACAGCAGCACTGCCCAGAGCTAGCATGGACCACGAGCTCATTCAAGCTCACAAAACACCCCACAAGCAGCAAAAATTCCTCCAGTGGAACCACGCAGTGATGAAGTGACATGCCCAAGGCCAAGAGTGAGTCAGTGGCATAACCCAGAACAGACCCTTGAATCCCAGCTCCCTGTCCCCTTTTCTAACCCCCTTGGCTGCCACTTGTAGGAACTTCACCGAGTTATCGAAACTCGTGTCACTCTGCGAGGCCATTGGGTGCTTTCCAGTGTGTGGGAAATGTGGAGTAGGTGGTCAAAGCAGAGATTAGTCAATAGCTTGGAGCGTGAAAGGGAAACTCAGCAGCCCCTCCCCAGCCTGTGACCCGGTGTCCCCTCCTGAGCAGACCCAAGGCCCCTCTCCAGGACAGATTGGTTTGTGGAGGGTTAGTACAGAGCTGGGCATAGGCACAGCCATGCTGCCCTCATTTATTATCACCCCCCGGTAGGCGGTGGGACAGGGCTGGAGGTGTCTGCAAATGGTGAAGTGATCCAGCCCAGCACATGGCTAACCGATGAAGACAACTGTGGGATATGCAGAGGGCTAGGGCTGGGAAGAGCAAAGTCTATCTTGTCTGCTGCCCACAAAGGGCTGGGCAGATTAACCCGCCAGGGGAGTCCAGGGTCCTCTCCTCTTTCCTTAGTTTGACACATCAGCTCCCTGTAGCAGGACGCCAAGCCCATGTCCGGGGAGGTCTGGCTCGTCCTGGGCAGACAGATGGGAGGTGTAACATGTGGAACCAGAGGACTCCCAGAGGCAGTATGTGAACAGCTGCAGATACTGGGTATGTCTGCAGTGCATGGCGCTTGCAAACGGCCCAGGCACATCCAAAGCGTACGTGCCTGCGATGCGGCCGAAGGGACGAGCCATGTCTGGAACACACGTGCTTGCCCTGCCGCTGAACGGCCCCAGGCCCCCCGGGCCGCAGGTGCCTGCTGTGCTGCTGAATGCACAGGACGGATCTGGAAAGACTGCACCTGCTGCTCCGCAGAACCTAATGGGCACCTCTGAATCTCAGGCCTCCCATGTGACAGCTGTGTCTGAAACACGTACGCTGGGAACGCTGCTGAAGCTACCTGACCCCTCTGGCTCTGAGCACACCTTGCTGTGCTGCTGAATGCAGGGTGCCGTCTCCAGCACAGCTCTCTTCAGTTCATGGGGAAGCCAGTGTGTCTGAGTGGGGGAGGGGGCTAGGAGCAGCCCTCGATATTTCCTGCCAAACAAGCTCCAGCCCTGCACCACTGGGCTGAGGTGTGAAACCAGCACTCTCAGAATGAGTGTGCTTCACAGCTGCCATTTCTCCTCAAGTCCATTTCATTTTCTTCTAAACGGCACAGCCTCCCCCAGGCCTCTCAACCCACGGCCCGGCTGGACATCGCCGGCCATGCTCTGCTCTCCAAGGGCTTCCCTCTTCTGCATTTCTCTTCCTAAGGCTTTTTGTTTGAAGGGTTTTGCCTGAAACAGAAAGTAGCAGCGCGCGTGGAGTGTTGGCGTCTTCATTTCAGGCCTTGCAGGACTCTCTAGTCAACACTGATCAAATCTGACTCAGGGGGCAGCTGTGAATTGACAGGGGACTAGCAGCTTCCCCTCTCCAGTCCCAGGAGAAAGCAGGGTCTAGCAGGGCTGTTGGAGCAGGTGGAATTGTGCACCTCATCCTTTGCCCTCCTGCTGCCTCTGCCCACAAATCCTCTGTACGCAGCCTGGTCCCTAGCACACTGAGTGCCACTGGTCTAGAGCTGGGGTAGCAGTGTTTATTTTCCCATTCGTTTAGTTTCTTATGGGCTTGGGACCTTGCCCTGCATTTCTCACCTCCTGGGTCCCTGCAAAAGCCCTGACGTTCCTGTAGGATTTCCAGGCTCACTTTGCAAGAGCTAGAGAGTCACATCTGGGCTGGGTGAGGAGCTGAATTTAAGGGGCTCATCTGCAGGGTGCCAGCAGGGGCATACCCAGGAAAATGGGGAGATTCAGAAGAGAAATTTCCTGCCTTCGAGATCTCATCTATTCAGTTCTGGAATCGCCTCCTGAGGACGGCAGTGGAAGCCTCATTGCTTAAGACATTTACAAGTACCCAGCGGACCCAATCTGCTGCTCTAGGGATGGGCCTGGTTAGCTCTTCTCCTTTGTGGAGTTCTGCAAGCCAGTGACCTGAGCTCAGCCCAGTAACTGGCTGAGTTTGCCCATCACGGGAGTGCCCAGGGGCTGACATCTGCTCAGTTTCTCTGGGCCTTTTCTGTCTTGTTCTGTTTATTTACAAATATGAGGCACAGGTGGGAAATTCTCCTCCTCCCTGAGTTCTTCTTGAGTTTCTGAATCAGAAACTACCTCTGTCACATGAGGACTGCTGCACTGCTCATCACCCGCAGGAAAAACCCTCCAGCCAGGGGCTTGGTTTGGATTCATTTTGCAATAGCAGAACAAAGCATTCAAATAAACTCAGTGACCTTACAAAGCTTGAAGTACAAAGCAAGTGCCACATGTCCAACTCAGTCTTAGCATGCAGGGCATGAATGAGGCACTGTGGCATGGCCAGACCCACACCCCAACTCAGGCATGTGCAAGAAACCCCTGTTCAGTGCCTTAGCTCTATATGCTCGGAGGATCTGAGAGAGACCACTTTGACCTCAGGCTGTAAGATGCCACCCAACACTTTACCCTGAAATCCGAAGAGCCCAGTGGCCCCTGCCAAAATGCCAAGATGTCTTCAGAAAATCCCCAAAGCCTGCGGTTTAGAACAGGACATTTAAACACAACCAAGAGTTTAGGAAGAGCTATCACACCTCCTGCTTCAGGGCATGATCTGACCTCTGACAACTGGGGGTCAGAAAGATTCTTTCTCTGGGGGTGGCTGATCTCATAACTTCAGGGTTTCTTGCATCTTCCTCTGAAGCAGCTGGTGCCGGCCACTGTCAGGGATGGGACACTGGACGAGATGTCCCATAGTCTGATCCAATCTGGCCATTCCCACACCCTTATGTAAAATCATTGTTAAGAGTCACTGCATGCACTAGACAATGCTGGTCTGTCTGCATGGGACCGAATTTCTCCCGGTGGCAGGGTGGATTGATTTAAATTATGATTTAATCACCAAGTGGAAAGCTGCAATTTAAATAATTGATTTTAAATCGACTTTTCCATTTGTACTTCAGTTATTTTCTAAAGCAAGGTGCATTCTCATTTGTTGATATAACCTTTAAAATATGTAGATTTACTACTAAATAGAGCCTTTACACCAAATTTGGTACATCTTTTTGCTACCTAGGAGTAGCCCTATAACTATATTTCAGCACAGTACATAGCTTAATACTTTCAATTTCTTATTACTTACTTGTACATTTTACTATGTTAGAAACTGGTGGCGGAGATATTGCTTATTTACTTGATCATATAACTGTTTGCTCATAACTTGTGTCAAGCTGCTTTAGGATGGTAATTGGAATTTAATTAAACACACATCAGGATATCAAATTATTTTATTAAACAAAACAAGCTCTTAGTACAGTACATGACTGACTGCCATATTTATAAAAGCTTGATCTCAAAAGTTGGATGTTTTCCCATTAATTCTTTCTTTATATAGAAAAGCAGCCTTTAACTCAAAGTTTTGAGACTCATGGATTCAGCACATTTAATTTTTATTTAAATGTTTTAAGAGATTATACTAAATAGAAGCCTAAACATATCTTGTATTAAATTCAGATTTCACTTTAAACTGGTTTATTTTTAAAAAGAAAGAGATTATAATTTAAATAACAAAATAAAAACATTTTTTTAAACATTGATTTTTCTCCACCCTGCCCACAGGCCATGAGATGTGCTTTTCCATTCTATTGTAATAGCAAAGGGACAGTTGTCCAAGGGGTGGATAGACCATTTGGTGCTATTTTCTTTTTTCTCTAACTAGCAGTTTTTCATAGAAAAGTCCCTGGCATGATTCGTTTCAGTCCACTTGGAGGAAATACCCAATGGCTGTTGACAAATGAGCCGCAGAGGAGTGGGCGGAAATGAGAGACATGTGGAAAGAGCAAAGAGCTGTGGTGTTACGCTGACGCCCCCTCAAACGTCATACTGAGCTCAGCCACCCAGAGGAAAAACAAGGGTGCTAGTGAAACTCACAGAGTTCACTGCTTTCTGCTCTCCCAGCTAGGCACCTGCGGACAATGCGGGTCCCAGGATGGCAGCAGGTTTCGCAGCACTGACAGTGGGGGTGGTGGTGTCCCTCTGCCTGCAGATATATGGTAAGCCATCTTCATCCTTTAATCAGCAGCCAGTGACTTCCCTACTTCTTAACTACTAATCCTGGGCTCCTGCTCCCTTCCCTCCTCAGCGCTGTGATTCACAGCCTGGGGGTCGGGTTCGGAGCTTGGTTAGGTGGGCTGGGGGCCGGAGGAAGTGGGTGGAACCTCTTGGATTTTTAATATTTCATTCATATTTATTTGTATCCTTGCTTTCATATAAGATTTCTCTGGGTGACACGGGCAGGGCGGCAGGAGGGAAGGGGTGTAGATAGCTTGTCCCTCCCTCTCTCCTCTGGTTGAAGTACACATCTTCAGCGCCTGAAATCCCCATTTGTCCCTGTACATCGTCTGTCTCCATTCGGGGAATGCTAATCTGGACCCCAGCTCCCTGTGAACATGGCCCCTTGTCGCTGCAATGACCCCCTGTGAAGTCAGTGTCACCACTGCTCTGCTCTGCTCACTAGTGCTCGCACACCATGGCTTTGGGAGCAGGTGGTGGGTTCATATTGTTATTGTAACTGCTGCAAAGGAGGTAAACAGGAAAGCAACGACTGCCGTTAGCTGATAATATTTTGACATTGGACCAGGAAATGTTATAGCTCAGAAGACACAAGGTGTTTGGAGTCCAGGGGTCTTTCCCCTCCGCTTAGCAGCAGGATGGCTGGATGCAAGCTGAGAACTAAGTCGTTGAAGTTTTCCGTTACCCAAGGTCCCAGAGGCAGTCTGTGACAGAATAGGAAATTGAACCCAGGTGTCCTGAATCTCATCCTAACCACTGGACCAGTCTTCCTGTCTAAAGGGTAGAGTCATTCTCAGATGTCAAGTATCAGAGGGGTAGCTGTGTTAGTCTGAATCTGTAAAAAGCAACAGAGAGTCCTGTGGCACCTTTGAGACTAACAGAAGTACTGGGAGCATAAGCTTTCGTGGGTAAGAACCTCACTTCTTCAGATGCAAGTTGTTCTTACCCACGAAAGCTTATGCTCACAATATTTCTGTTAGTCTTAAAGGTGCCACAGGACCCTCTTTTGCTATTCTCAGATGTGTTCCTTCTCTGAGTGGTCTTACTTGCCATTGTATTCGTGCTTGTATTGGCTACACCGGGGTCGGCAACCTTTCAGAAGTGGGGTGCCGAGTCTTCATTTATTCACTCTAATTTAAGGTTCCGCGTGCCAGTCATACATTTTAACGTTTTTAGAAGGTCTCTTTCTATAAGTCTATAATATATAACTAAACTATTGTTGTATGTAAAGTAAATAAAGTTTTTTAAATGTTTAAGAAGCTTCATTTAAAATTAAATTAAAATGCAGAGCCCCCCGGACCGGTGGCCAGGACCTGGGCAGTGTGAGTGCCACTGAAAATCAGCTTGTGTGTCACCTTTGGCATGCATGCCATAGGTTGCCTACCCCTGGGCTACACCAAGGAAGATGTCCCTCCACAGCCCACAAATCAAATTACCCAGGGCTGCAAGCTCCTTGCCCATCTCAGTTGGATTAAACCAGCAGCAACTTCAGAAAGGAACAAAGTGACAGGAAATTCTTTCAAAAAATATTCCACGGCCAGTGTTTTGTCTGGTTAGAAAATCCATTCTCCATGCCCATTCCCTAGAATGCCACTCTTACCTGGTCAAGTCTAGGAACTGGGTTTCCTCTGACTGTGATTTTTCTGAAAATATCTCTGCATTTTTTGCCTTTACCATAATCGGTCACAAGCAAGTACAGCACTTCTGTGTCATTTCAAATAACTGTCAGGTGGTTCTAAGTTCATCAAACTAGTGTCAGATAACCATTCCTCAGTCAAAGAGGGGGAAGAGGAAAACATCGAACAATTTAATTGCCAAAGAACTGTCAAAATATTAAATAAATATTCTTCACAACACTTCGTGGTCCACTAACTGATCAGGAGACTAGGACTTGTGGACCTGGTTCTGTTCCTGGCTCGGCTACTTATTTCCTGGGTGATCTTGGGCTAGTCACTTAACTTCCCTCGGCCTCAGTTTTCCTATCTGCAAAATAAGGATACTAATTAGAACTGGTCAGGAATTTTTCAACAAAAAAGTTTTTACCACTGCATTTACCACTGAAAAATGCAGATTTGTCAAAACTGAAATTGTGGTAAAGAATTCAGTTTCAATGAATTTCCCAACTCATAAACCTGTGAACATTTGTTTATAAATTTTCAAGATGGAACCACGAGTTGGTGCTTCTCACCTCTGGTTTTTTTTTTTTTTTTTTTTGGTATTAATAAGAAAGAAAGAAAGATTTCAGCAAGTTCCTTGCTTGGAGTTTCACTCTGCGGCTTTCGTGTTAAGTGTGGACAGCACCTAATGGATATTTTAAAGTCACTGCAGGTGGTATGAGGCTGAGCTGCTGGCCCTAGGCATTCAGAGTTTAACCATTAGGGTGTGACCACTGAGAGTTCAGCACTCTGCTTAAAATGTTCTTTCCCTTTCCTTTGAAATGAGCGAGCCCAGGTGCAGTGCTGGAGTCAAACACACGCAGCTTCACACTGAGCCCCCCGGGGGCTCGAGGACACCATACAGGGCAGCAGGAGAGACTAGGGGATTGTGGACCATATGGCTGGCATTGCAGTCATGACTCAGTTCATGGGATACTTATGTGGGGCTCTGAAGCTCAGGAAGGTTCTACTGGGGTGGAAGGTGGAGCAGCAGAAGACAGAATGTGATAGAAAGATGGAGAGAGGGAGAAAGCAGAGCAGCTGATGCAGAGATGATGTCGCTGCTCCCGGGGAGGTGAGATTTATGGACTATGACCCAATCCTTTGCAGAAGCTCCCAGGGGGAGCAGAGTTCATCCCTGTTGTTGTTTGTGGAGAGGGTCTGTGTCTTCTCCATGATACGTGCAGAGGAGACACTCGGAGAAGGATGCTCTGGGCCCTGCTAGAGGATGAGTAGAATTAAAGGGTTGTTGCTTCCAATGCTGGGTTTCCGAGACAGACTGGAACTTTCCCCGCATTCCTGTCCACAGGGACATCTCCCCAGGCCCAGCTCTGGAGTGTGTGCTGAGGTGAACACATCACTGCAAGAAGACCACACCCCACAATGCACCTGGGCCCCTTGGCTCTTCCCCAGGACTGGCCTGTTGCAAACTCTCCCTTTTGATTCCTTCCTGCAGGTGAGAGTCTGTCCCAACCAGGCAAAGTGCGATTTGTTGCTGACATCATAAACCACATACTGCACTGGACGCCCGGAGTGAACCACTCCAGCGACACGTTGTATGAAGTGGAATATAAGCTGTAAGTACCCAGGACCATAGGGAGATGAAATCTCCTCTAAAACCCAAGTCACAAGGCATATTTCACTTTTGCTTTACACTTGCTCTGATATTTAACGTGCAAATCAGTTCATAGAAATCTTGAGTTAACTTTCCAGCAGCCCTAATGCTTCCCACACCCAGAAAGTATTTAATTAAGGAGTGACATTCTCCCTACAGATATGGTAAGTCCGGGCCCTGGATGGCTGTCCCAGACTGCACTGGGATCTCTGGGCACTCCTGCGATCTGACCTACCAGACAATGGACCCTTCTCAACGCTACTATGCAAGAGTTAGGGCAGTATCTGGAAACCACACCTCTGGCTGGACCAGGACGAACGCTTTTTCCCTAAAAGAAGGTACCTGGGGTTTTTCTATCATTTTCTCTTCTGGACCCTAAAATCCATAGCCACGAAAGTGCATCCTGTAAACCTGATTTAGCTGTGATCAAATAGCTTTCACGTGCTTGGTGTCAGAGCTATAGTTCTGCTTAGCTGGGGAGCTTACCCCTGACCCCTCAGGTGCCTAGTCACTAAGTGCTAGTAATGACAGCTGCATTCATAAAGCACTCGCAGCCCGTGCTCCGGCCAAGGTGCTCAAGAGAGTCCGTGGCAGAGTCAGGGTGGCAGAGTTCATTCTGACAAACTGGTTTGGTTTAGTTTGAACAAACCTCATGTGACAGATGTTAGTCACGTCACTAATGCCCTACTGCCAGGGGTGAGATGCTAGGATGATGAGGGCGGGCTAAGAACTTGAATCGAATCGAATCGGAGAGCAGAACTTGAAATGCATGTGGGCCGAGTGCTCTTTGACACTGGGCTCCTGTGATTACTCTAAGAACAAACCTCTGTGAGCGGCACAAAAGAGAAACAATTCTCACGGATACTGCATGATGTTTTTCCAGCTACTCTGCGTCTATCAGATGTGAGTCTGTCTGTGACAGGTAACACCATCCACGTGACCCTGCAGCAGCTGATCCTGAGAGTGGGGAACAAGACTGTCTCATACAAAGACATACAACAGTATGGTAGACAATACAGAACGTATGTCAGGAGGGCGTCAGACAATCTCCAGGTAAGAGCCAGCACTTGTGTCACCCAGACTCCATGGGGCTGGGGGGCAGTGTCGATGGCCTTCATACTTAGAACTGCTTGAGATGTTTTGAACAAGACATTTTTAAGTTGAAAAATTGTCATGATTTAAACTATTTTTTTTTTAATAAAAAAATCAACAATATTGATTTTTTTTATAAACAATAAGTTGTGAGGTTTTCATCAACACTTGTACTGGAATAGATCCCAAATCCATCACTGGGATATTTTTTTTAGTCAGTTTTCAGTCAATGAAAAAGTGAGAATGAGCATTTCAATTAAAAATATAAAGAATTTCACAAAAACCAAAACATTTACTGACCATGAACCGTAAAATGAAACAACTTTGAAAGGGCAACAGTTTTCAAGAGAAACATTTTAAATTTTTAACCTGCTCTAATATGGACAGACAGAGCGCAACACAGGCCAAGGAGTTCTGTGTTCAGACCTGAAGCCAATCCAGGGATCAGGTGCAAATAATTGCAATAGCACCTAATGGCCCCACACTAGAGCAAAGCCCCATTGCACAGACCCAGAGTAAGAGACAATCTCAATAGATGGTTATCCCCATTTTACAGATGGGGCACTGAGACCCAGGGAGATGAGAGTCTTGCCTAAAGTCACCAAGGAGGTCAGTGATAGCACTGGCAATGGAACCCCGGAGTCCTGAGCTGCTGCCCCAGGTCCCAGCCCACAAGGCCACACTTGCACCCTCAACTATCTGCACTGTTGGAAAAGTGGGAATCTCATGAGATCAGCTGCTCACGGGAACGTCTGGCTATTCCCAAAACATGCCCAAGTCAGCCCGAAAGCGGGCCCAGTTTTTAGAACCACAGGGGCCAAATCAGGTGAAGGAACCACCTCCAAATGCCCAAGAAACTCCAGGTTCTGGTCTGCAGCCCCAGCCCGGGCCACTCTGTGCTGGTCACCAGTGCCCAGCCTGCCAAAGGTGACAGTCCTTCTGGTGACTCTTTCAGCAGGTGCAGGTGGAGACCAGAGAAGAGTTTGACATCCCCATGCTCCTGTGGGGCGAGCAGTACTGCGTCCGTGTAGAGCCACGTGTCCTCTCCAGGCCAGTCCCCTCCATCGGGACTGAGGAGAAGTGTGTCACGATTCCCGAGAAGGACGGTAAATGGACATGCTGGGTCTATTGGTCTGAGCTCCACCCATCACTCGGGCAGAGCCGCTGCCGGATATTTCCCTGCCCGCTCCTCAGCTGCCATGCGGACCCTTAGGGACCACGTGCTGCTGACGTACGGTTCGGCAGCTCTTGGGCGGCTCTAACTCACGCCTGGGGGCTGGGGCTGGGGCTGGGGCTGGGTCCAGGGCAGACCAGCTCTCAGAATCAGAAAGCTGTAGCCATAGCCTGATGCCTCCCATTCCCCAGATCCTCCTGTGCTCCACGTGGAGCTTAGACACAAGGGAGACTCTGCCCCAGACGGTGCCCCCAAGGTGGTACTGAGCCTCCCCACTCGAGGGACCCCGCCATGACACAGCAGAGCCACGTGGCCAGCTCTGGAGTCCTCACGACATTCCCAGAGCCATGTGGCTGAGATGACTCCCGCGTCCTGCGAGGTCAGGGGCATCCAACCTCTGGGGCCTGCTGCGGCCTGTGCATAGCATATGGCAATAGCCACTGCACACAGGGACAGGCAGAGAGGGGGAGGGACTGGAGGAATTTGTGTGGGAGGGAAGACGAGATTGTGGTGATGAGTCCCTGGAGAATAAAGCTACTGGGGAGCCCCAAAATCCTATAGCCAGGCCATATACACACCCAGAGATCCTCCCTGTCACACGTACGCAGCTCCCCCCCAAGATATTCCCCCTCACACACACACTAGCCACACACTGACATGTTTTAAGGACATAAGCCTGTGAAATGTTAGAAAGCCCTGATGGCACATTGGAGGGCCAGTCTAATCTAGGGTTCCCTCAGTGCTGGGGGTGGGAGGGAGGCTCATCCACTGAGCAGAGGACCCGGAGATGCTCTTCCTGGCTCTGCCACTGATTCACCAAGTGCCTTTGAGTGAGTCACTGCCCCACTCTGTGCCTCAGTTTCCCCACCTGTAGAA
Organism: Malaclemys terrapin pileata; assembly: GCF_027887155.1. NCBI lineage: Eukaryota > Metazoa > Chordata > Testudines > Emydidae > Malaclemys > Malaclemys terrapin. Next base: position 34,021,503 of record NC_071519.1, read on the forward strand.
AGGGGGGTATTCCCCTACTTCACAGGAGGGTTGTTTGTGAAGTCCAGGGGGCTCCTCAGATCAAAGGCTCTAGAGCTGGGCACACCTCGCTGGTCAGAGCCTCGGCACGGTTCACGTCCCTGATCTCTGCAGGGCGCCATGTGCGCCTATTGCCGGACATGCAATGGCAGCGTGACTCAAGAGCCTGTGCCACACGGCGCGCTAACTCCAGTCTGCTATTCCTTTCCAGAGAGCACGGGGATTATATCAGTCAGCGTCGGCATCGTTCTCCTGGTTTTCTCAGCCACTCTTCTCCTGGGCACTCTTCTACTCTGTGCATATATAAAGCAACCCATGAGGACACCAGCCATACTGGTAAGCCAACCAGACGCTAATGGCCACATGAGCATTGCTTTGACGCCCGGTGTGCCAGGTCCCTCTGGCGTAGTGTTGCTAAGTGCAGTGGGCAGGCAGCTCCCTGCCACACACAGCATTGCTGGTCTGTGTGAGCACAGAGCTTTTCGGTTCCCAGTCTACGGGAGCCGTGTTCTCCAGGAGGCAGGGTGCTGACCCAGGACTCAAAGCCCCCGGGTCTAGTTTCAGCTTTTGCCACCAGTCCACACTGCTCATGTTTTCCAAACTGCCTCTGTTTTCCTGTCCACTTTGTGGCACCCTGGGCCTGATGCTCAGACATGCAGAGCCTGGGTGGCTCCAGAGGGCGTCCGTGGGAGCTCGGCTTGCTCAGCCACTGCTGCAATGGGTCCAGCAGCCGAGCGCTGCCCCCGTGGCGAGTGCTGGTGTGGGTGTAGATGTGGGGAGTGAGCCAAGCAACAAACAGAAACAAGTAGGGGATGAGGGAACAAAGCCAGATAACCCATCTTCCTGCTTCTTTCCGCCCCACCCAGAAATCTCTCCTAAAACCCTCCGGATCAGAGCATGAGCACTTCCCCTTTGGGTCCAAGGACGTGGTTGTGTGCTTGGATGAGGAGTCAATCCAGCAACTCTCCGTGTGCCAAAGGGACACCGTGCAGCACCACAGCACAGACAGCGGCTCCAGCCCGGCACAACAGCCACCAGACAAGGGTTGCAGGTTCCTGACCTCCCCGGATGACCACGAACACCTGCTGGAGCTGGAAGACCTAGCAGAGGGGGACAGCAGCTGCACCAGCACTGACAGCGGCATTTGCCTACAAGACTCTTCCTCTGGCCTGAGCCAGTTCTCGGGCTCAGAGAGCCAGGACTACCAAAGACAGCTGCCAGGGAGTGACGACAGTGGCATAAGCCTGGCGAGACATTCCCTGTGCCTGACGCTCTCCTCCAGCGGCAGGGACTACACCTCTGTGGATGAGGAGCAGGACCAGCGTGAAAGAGAGCGTGACTGTTCCCCTCTGGCCAGCGGACTCAGCCAGGAGGCTGTGGAGTTTCGTGGGTACCTGAAGCAGCCGAAGGGTACAGTAGAGAGGCAGCAGGACAGAGCTGAGGGACAGCTGCCCACAAAAAGCCCTGGTGGGACAGACAACACGCTGGAGATGGGCTGCTCTGAGCCTGCCTTAGCCAAAGGCTATTTGAAGCAGGCATCCCCAGGGCTCACCTACGGCAATGCAGACACGGTGCTCGCTAGGGAATCAGACTCTCAGGGTTTTACAAGCAGGCTGGAGTGCAACAGCTCAAGTCTGCTGAACTACGGGGCACTGGGCATTTCTGTGCCCTCGAAATCCCTCCCCGAGTTCCCCAAGGCGCCCTTTGCATTGGGCATCTTCAACACAGACTTGCTGGGCTCCCTGCCTCTCATCTCCAGCTTACATTCAAATGAACGACTCTGCCTGGAAATCGACTCTCTCAGCCTGCTGGGGTCTGAATGCAAGGACAGTCGCCTATAGGCCAGGCCGGGGCGAGTCTGCTCTTGGACTGGAGCGACGGGTCACAAGGGAGCTGCGAGCATAGCAGGCTTTCTTTGTCTGATTTGTTCTTAACTACCTCATGTAGCGGTTTTCCCTGTGGGAGCAGCTACTGTGATAAGCTATTACCAACACCATGAAAGTTGTGCTGATGGGAGAGACATCAGAACATCTCTGAGCTGAGGCAGCTGCTGCCTACCCCCTCATGCACAGGTGCAGCCTCCATCAAACAGAGCCATTGGCCAGGGTTTTCAGGGCAGAGTTTCGCACTCTTTCTCCCACCCATCCCCACTCATACAGAGAACGTGTCTCTCCCCTGCAGGAAATATATGAAGTGTCTGTGGGGAGAAAAGGATAGAGGCAGTAAATTGTATTACAATTGTGCAGCATTTCTGCTGTGGACATTAGTCCTGAGGCCCAGAGATATCCTTTTCCTCCCCTTTCTCACGCAAGGGCTGTTAACTGCAGCAAGATCCTGACATATTTATGAGCATTGTGTGCTGACTACTGGAAATGTTTTGCCTCTTTTGTACACAGAAATGTTATTTAATTTTTAAATATATAAAAGACAAATGATGTTATTTATTTCAGTGTATCTACCTGTGTGTGAGTATTAAAGCCACAGTTGGGTTTTCCCTTCTTGGGAGCAGGGAACTGCAACATTGTGCAGTTACTGTGCACACGAGAAAGAGAATTTTTAGATCAGAACTGAAGGACCAGGAGCAAGACAGTCAGCTTCTCTCCTGCGGTTCCACATAAGCTGGCAGCAGTGGAATGCAGTTTTTCCAAGCGAATCCTGTAAATTTGGATCATTCGGTGACAAATCACCAGCAAAAGGAAATGCACCAATTTTGTGTTTATACCTGTGCAAACTGGGCAACTGGGACGGTTCTCAGGGCATCCAGCACTGAGAGTCATCTTGTGTTACACCCCTTCCTCCTGCAAAAGAGACACTTGCTGATGCTTAACGGGTGTCAGCTCCCTGACAACTCCAGTCTGTTAGCCCCCAAACCATCTCCCTTGGGCCTATGCAGGCCCTTCCTTTGCCTTGCAAGTTAACAGTACATGCACCTAAGTCCCCTGGAAGCATTCCCCTGTAGTGTCCAGACCCGTGTGTGGTGAACGCTCACAGTAATACCAGGTTTGCTGTCTCCAAGGGAACAGTGTACACAGCTTGTACAACTCAACTCTGGATCAGCTCCTATATAACACCACAGCACTGAGATCCATTTATAGTGAAAACACTCATAAGATTAAAACTGTAGCGCCGGTGATTAAGGATAATGGAAACGGGATGGTTACGTATAAAACAAAACCATGACATACTTTCTAAAGACTAAACTTAGCAGCTAACCTTCTGTCTAAGGTCATTCATCTCACCCCGTTTTAGCCAAGCCTGACTGAGATCCTGATTTCATGACTATACATGCACTGTCCATTTGCCTCCTCAGATGCCGGACAAAAGGGGGTTTTTCTGCCTTCCCGTTTTATTCCTCAAAGTTCATTGTCTGCCCTCAGAGACAGGGCAACTGCCTGTGGTTCATTCTCCAGTGTCTTGCCTCCCTCTTGATTGCCCAGCCGCCAGGAGACGTCCCACGTAAATAGGGCTTCCATTATAAAGCTCAATTTCCGTTCTGACAGAGCTACGCCTCCTACCTCCTGGCTGGAAGAAACCTGTTTTTCTCTTGGTTGGTGACAGCCTTTGAAAGGTATTTTCAGCATCTATACACAACTCCTTAAATAGCATCCCTCCACACATCTCGCGCTGACGATGCACATCAGTATGACATACGTTTTCTATTAGAGCCCTCACATGACATCATCGATGGACTCAGCCCACGAAAGAGGTGTGCTAGGTGGAGGGCGTTTGTCAGGCCTGGTAGTAGTTGCTGTTAACCAACAGTGAACCCTTTGACCGTTGGCAGGGAGAAATTCTTAAGGTCACAGCAACCCCTCTCCCCTCTGAATGGGAGTAATTTTACTTTCATGTCACACAGATTTAAGTGATGACACAAGGTACAAAGCAATGGCACATCCCACCCCATTTCCGCTTTTTCTTCTTCCATTAGAAATGGAAACACAACAAAATGTCAAAGCGTTTTGTTGTGGGTTAAATTAAACTCCTACCAGGGCATTTCAGGAATTCTCCTAGAGTCACCCAAATTTCAAAGAAACTTCACTGTGGGTTTTTTCAGTAAAAGCGGTTACCTAAAGACAAGCTGATGAGTAGGACTTTGGAGTAATACCATGAATCAATTCTATTAGCAGAGTCCTTCTCGGAACAACAGGAAGTTTCCCCTTGTTACGTTCAAGTTTAATTTCTTTTTAAAACTGTGCAGTATTTGGCAGAGGGCTGGATGAAATGGTTTCTTTCAGTGACCGAGTCAAAGTTCCTCTAATAAAAGGAGGAACTGACCCAACTCAAAGTCCAGAGGAAATTCCACCAGTGTTGCACATTTTTTCATGTTATCAAACAGCTAGAGCAGGGGTAGGCAACCTATGGCACACGTGCCAAAGGTGGCACACAAGCTAGGGTTACCATACGTCCGGTTTTTCCCAGACATGTCCGACTTTTCCCCCCCCCCCCGTCCGGGGGGAATTGCCAAAAAGCCGAACATGTCTGGGAAAATACCGGCCGGGCACTTCCCCTCCCGCGGCTGCTCTGTTCCTCCCCTGACTCTTTGTCTCTGTTTAAGAGCCAAGCTGCCCGAGCCAGCGCTACTGGCTTCGGGCAGCCCCCTTGCCTCCGGACCCCAGCCGCCGGCCGGGCACTTCCCCTCCCGGGCTCCAGCTGCTCTGCTCCGGCGGCGCAGGGTCCGGAGGCAAGGGGGCTGCCCGAAGCCGGTAGCACTCGGGCAGCTTGGCTCTTAAACAGAGCCAAAGAGTCAGGGGAGGAACAGAGCAGCCGCGGGAGGGGAAGTGCCCGGCTGGGGGCACAGGATCCCAGGCATAGGGGCTGCCCGAAGCCCAAGCGCTACCGGCTTCACGGTTTGCCGGGCAGCCTCCAGACCCTGCGCCCCCGGCTGGGCGCTTCCCCTCCCGGGCTCCAGCTGCGCTGGGGAAGCGCTGGCCAGGGGCGCAGGGTCTGGGGGCTGCCTGGCAAACCGTGAAGCCGGTAGCGCTCAGGCAGCCTTTTTCACGTGGCTGGGAGGGAGGAGGGGAAGTTAGGGCAGGGACTTTGGGGAAAGGGCGGAGTTGGGGTGGGGCTGAGGTGGGAAAGGGGCGGGGCCAGGGCCCCGTGGAGTCTCCTCTTTTTTTATTTTTTAAATATGGTAACCCTAATACAAGCTGATTTTTCAGTGGCACTCACACTGCCCGGGTCCTGGCCACCGGTATGGGGGAGGGCTCTGCATTTTAATTTAATTTTAAATGAAGCTTCTTAAACATTTTAAAAGCCTTATTTACTTTACATACAACAATAGTTTAGTTATATATTATAGACTTATAGAAAGAGACCTTCTAAAAACATTAAAATGTATGACTGGCAGGCGGAACCTTCAATCAGAGTGAATAAATGAAGACTCAGCACAGCCCTTCTGAAAGGTTGTCGACCCCTGATCTGGCCTATAAGGGCTGAACACACTCCCTCTGGCTGGCTCCTGGCCCAGTACCAGTTTCTCACGTGCAGGAAATGAGCAAAAAGCCACAGAACCCAGCCCCCAGGTGCTGCAACCAGTCTGTAGCTCTCCAGTCACCTCTCTTGCACTTCTCTAGTCCTACTGCGCTCACGAGTATTTACACAGCGCCCCACCCCCAGGAAGGGGCCATGGGAGAAGACAGCTTCTTCCCCAACGTGACTTTTACCCGTTCTGTTTCCTGTTGATGTCCCAGCTCAATGCAGCTGCAGGTCTCCTGCACTCTCAGACTTAGCACCCTTCTCTTGTGGTTGTAGCTCTGCTCCCCTGCAAACCCTGCCATGGAGCTAGTCTGTTTTGATTCTGTTCTCACTCCTTCCGCTGAACTAGACCATTGCTTTTTCTTTGTGTTTTTCTTTCTGACAAAACATTTTCCCATGCACTGTTCAAGAATCCCTTCCCTTCTGCCCTGCTCAGCCTGCACGCAATCCCCCTAGGGCACCTACCTGCCTATCAAAACCAAACTGCTATAGGGCACTTTCCTAGGGGGTTATTTCTGTGTTCATGGGACAGCCGAGTGTATTCATCTGTAGCAAGTTAAAGGTGGTCACTCTTGATTATGATAATATTTATCGGCAGGTTCGCATTGCACTGCAGAAGAGGAGGTGTTACAAAAACTCTGCTTATGGCATGTGTCTATACGAACCCCCTGCAGCCCAAAGGAAGCAGAGAATACACAAGTGCACAGAGCAATGAAAGCTGGTTCTGCTGCTCCCTCCCTCAATGCTGGAGACACTGTCATTGCTTGCAGATTGTCTCCAGCTCTCGTTCGTGAGCCTCCTCCCTGCAAAGTCTGTAGCGAGCTGAACACCTCTGCAAGAGAGCACAAACGCTCTGCAGCTGGGGAGGCAAGGGCGTGACCCACGATTTGACATTGCTGCTTGCAACATAGCTGACAATCACAGATAACCTATCCTAATGCCCATACATTTCCATAGAAGTCACTGCAGAGAAAGCACGTTCGCCCACAGTGGGGTGAAGCACGCCAAACCCACTGCCATGACAAGAAGTGTTCAGGTAGACAGAACAATGCTGTTTCAGTTTGGGTCTTTAATGAATGGCACATCCCCCTAAGGTAGGTCAGTATTCTTCACTCAGGCATGATGAGGGGAAATGCCGTTCCTGAGGTGATGGAGGGAGCCAATGCCCAGTGCAGGGGTAACTTGGGAGTTCCTGCCTCCTCGTCCTTTGCTCCGGTGTCTAGGCCATGCCTCTCCTCCCTAGACTGGAGTTTAGCCAGGACACTAGCTTGCCCATCCCTCTTTTTTCAATGCTGTTTTGTTGATTTCCTATTTTGCCAGCATGTGGGGTATTAAGGGACATTCACGTCCTGAACCAGGCAACCAGAAAATGATGAACAAGCATTTTGGGCTTTTCTGAAGTATTTGCTTTCGTTATTCATGTTGTATGGCCAAATTTCCATGTTTGTTAATTTGCTTCACTAAAGAGGGAAGTTTGTTGCAGTCTCATTTTGTACAAGGCATTTTCCCCGGCTGTACAAAAATAACTATCAATTTCTGTGGCCCATCAACACATTCTGTAAACTTCTGCTTGTGAGTTTTCTACGTTCCCTGTTTATTTTGTACCATGCAAAGAGTTCAACACAGGGCCCTGCCGCCCTTCTTCACATGCACATGCTAACGATGAGTGGGTCTTGCCAGGCACTAGATCCTGGCACACAAGGAGTTAATTGCCTTTGCCCCGGTGTATTTTACATGAGTGATTAGTGGTGGAAAGCTCCCAACTCCAGCTCCAAAGTGTGAAAATACAGCTCCCCGCTCCATATAAAATAACACCACGTGCCTGTCTCTAGCACTGCTCCAGAGAGGATCTCAAAGCGCTCTACAGACAGCAAGGAGCTAGGCCTGGCCATACTGCCGGGGTCAATGTCGCCATCTCCTGAAGGTTGCACAGCGGGATTCCTGACGCCCAACCCCCTGCACTAGGTTCCATTGCGACCCTGCAGGAAACACATCCACAGCAGAGAACAGTGGGAACAGAATCGTTCTCCTTCCAGCGGTTCCCAAGCTGCATGGCTGGAAGTGCAGTGTGGGGTTCAGTGCTGAGGAGTCTCCCCAGACTCCAGCCCGGGTGCAGACAAGGGAAGCCGAGGTGTGCACTGGTGTCTCAAGCGGGAGGAAACTGAGCCGGTGCACATGCAGCTCGGCTAGTCTACACTTGTAGCTTGCACTGGGTGCAGCTGCATCAGTGGCTGAAATCAGGGCTCGCTCCCAATACAGACATGGCCCATGTTTCCCTTCCCACCCCAGGAAGCCGGGCACAGCAGCAGAAACTGAGGACAATGTAGCCGATGGAGAAGTTATTTGAAAAACAAAAATTGCAACACTTTCATTTCAGTAGAAATGGAGCATTTGCTTTTTGGGCTCCTTTTCAAAGAAACCGAGAGCCCAGGAATTCCCCCAGCTTTTGTGACCACTCGAAACTAGGAAGAACCCCACACCAAAGCCGAACACTGTGGAAAATGTGGGGGAGTCAGAGATTGTGATGGTTCCTGCTTGCACAAAGAAATTGCCCAACTTCTTTTGGGCCGGGGCAGACCAGGTTTGACCGTGGTCCCAGTGCCTTGCTCCCTGGGCTAGGGTTACCATATTTAAAAAATAAAAAAAGAGGACACTCCACCGGGCCCTGGCCCCGCCCCTTTCTCGCCCCAACTCCGCCCCTTTCTCGCCCCTTCTCCAAAGTCCCACCCCTAACTCCCCCTCCTCCCTCCCAGCCACGCGAAAAGGGCTGCCCGAGCGCTACCGGCTTCACGGTTTGCCGGGCAGCCCCCAGCCCCTGCGCCCCTGGCCGGCACTTCCCCAGCACAACTGGAGCCCGGGAGGGGAAGCGCCCAGCCAGGGGCGCAGGGTCTGGAGGCTGCCCGACAAACCGTGAAGCCGGTAGCGCCTGGGCTTCGGGCAACCCCCGTGCCTCTGGACCCTGCGCCGCCGGAGCAGCGCAGCTGGAGCCCGGGAGGGGAAGTGCCCGGCCGGCGGCTCGGGGTCCGGAGGCAAGGGGGCTGCCCGAAGCCAGTAGCGCTCGGGCAGCTTGGCTCTTAAACAGAGACGAAGAGTCAGGGGAGGAGCAGAGCAGCCGCAGGAGGGGAAGTGCCCGGCCGGTATTTTCCCGGACATGTTCAGCTTTTTGGCAATTCCCCCCGGACGGGGGTTTGATTACCAAAAAGTCGGACCTTTCCGGGAAAAAACGGACATATGGTAACCCTACCCTGCTGGGCCAGGAGAAGTGGAGAAAGTTGGACCCCTTGGAAGGAGGGAATGAGACTTGTTTAGTCAATCCCGTGCCACTGGAGTCACCAGGACTGTCCCCGTGGGAGCAGGTCCACAAGACTCCAGTCTAGTCCTCCTAGCCTGACATTTGGGTGCTCAGGCAATAGGGACCGGGGGGTGAACAGAGCAGGGTAGGATCCCTGTCACTGGGCAAATGGCAAAGCAATCCTGAAAAGAAAGGGTCTGGGAACAAAACTGTTCAGGGGCATGCTTGATTTCACACCCAAAGAACACCCTGCCACCGGCACCTCTGTGTGGGGCAGCCCTGCCCGCAGCCAGCACGTTGGCCGGGTGTACTTGCCCCGCAGGCTCATTAAGAGAAGCTACTTTGGGTCACAGAGCAGTTGTATCGGGACCTGGTCATGGAGAAGGGACAGCACAGCATGGAGCCAATATTAGAATCACAGAACTGGAAGGGACCTTGAGAGGTCGTCTAGTCCAGTCGCCTGCACTCATGGCAGGACTAAGTATTATCTAGACCATCCCTGACAGGTGTTTGTCCAACCTGTTCTTAAAAACCTCCAATGATGGAGATTCCACCACTTCCCTAGGCAATTTATTCCAGTGCTAACCACCCTGACAGTTAGGAAGTTTTTCCTAATGTCCAACCTAAACCTCCCTTGCTGTGATTTAAGCCCATTGCTTCTTGTCCTATCCTCAAAAGTTAACAATTTTTCTCCCTCCTCCTTGTAACAACCTTTTATGTACTTGAAAACTGTCATTATATCCCCCTCTCAGTCTTCTCCAGACAAAACATGCCCAATTTTTTCAATCTTCCCTCATAGGTCATGTTTTCTAGACCTTTAATCATTTTTGTTGCTCTTCGCTGGGCTTTCTCCAATTTGTCCACATCCTTCCTGAAATGTGGCACCCAGAACTGGACACAATACTCCAGTTGAGGCCTAATCAGTGCGGAGTAGAGCGGAAGAATTACTTCCTGTGTCTTGCTTACAACACTCCTGCTAATACATTTCAGAATGATGTTTGCTTTTTTTGCAACAGTGTTACACTGTTGACTCATGTTTAGCTTGTGATCCACTACGATCCCCAGATCCCTTTCCACAGTACTCCTTCCTAGGCAGTCATTTCCCATTTTGTATGTGTGCAACTGATTGTTCCTTTCTAATAAGTGGAGTACTTTGCATTTGCCTTATTGAATTTCATCCTATTTACTTCAGACCATTTCTCCAGTTTGTCCAGATCATTTTGAATTATAATCCTGATCCTCCAAAGCACTTGCAACCCCTCCCAGTTTGGTATCGTCCGCAAACTTTATAAGTGTACTCTTTATGCCTTTATCTAAATCACTTATGAAAATATTGAACAGAACCGGGCCCAGAACTGATCCCTGCGGGACCCCACTCGTTATGCCCTTCCAGCATGACTGTGACCCACTGATAACTACTCTGGGAACGATTTTCCGGCCAGTTCCCAATGCATTACTTCTCTGTAGATGTGGACCAGCCCCTGCTCCTGGGGCCAGGGGAGGTGCGGCTCCCACAGCTCTGGTCCAGCGGAGGAGGGGGACGTGCTCAGCTGTTACTCTGTGGGCAGCAGTTCGGTGTTGGAGAGGAAGTCACTTGCCTCAGATACCAAGTTGAGGCCACGGGCAGGCCTGTGAATGGGGGAATTGAAACAGGAGACTGGGGAAGACCCAGGATTTCCCAACACCCAATAGGCCTCAGTCACGGCGAGGGTTTTTCTGAGGGGAAATCTCAATCCCCTGGACAGGCCTGGGAAAGCTGGGACAAGAGACGGCACTAGACAGACTGGTGGCTGCCTGGCTCCCGGGGAGCAGCCTCCCCTTCTCCAAGCACTAGGCAGCAAGGCCAGTGGGAAAGGCTAGTGGGCCTGCAGACCAGCCAATAGCTGCCTGTCCTTGTGTCCTGCTCCCACCCAGGGACAGCGACACACCAGGGCAGCAAGGGCAGCAGGGCTGAATGTGGACCAACCCATCCGCTTTTCATCCCCTCTGGAGGCTCTCTCTGGGAGGATCAGCTGTGCACCTCTGAGCTGGGTGTCACCCGGAGGAGTTGGCGAGGGGCCATTTAGCGCCAGCCATCACGGTGCTGTTATCTCGGGCTCTCCCAGTCCGTCTGTTGGGCCCACCTGTCATTTTTCACATGGTCCTGAGACGGCAGGCTCCTCCGGGCAGGGACCGTCTCTGCCCTGCGTGTACAGCACCTCGCAGGGCCCTGGCCCCTAGCATGGGGCCCTGCGTGCTACCGGGATACTAATAATGACCAGTGAGAAGTGGGCCAAGGAGATTTTTCCACTGGGAAATGGAGGGAGCTTCCCGAAAGCCACCCGCCCACCAGGCTGTAATGACTCTCAGCCGCTGAAGGGCGTGGGCCTAGCACAGGGAGGACAGGGATGCTTTCTCTTCTCAGCCTGGTGATCGAAAGCAGGCTGCGGTCTGAGCACCAGTGCCAGGGACGGGGCCAGAGCCTGGTGAGATGCTGAAGTCCAGTCTGTTACTTGCACCGCATTGCTGCTCTGATTCCTTCTTAGCCGCACACACAAGCTAAGGTGGCCGCGTCCCAGCCCAGTGAGGATGGACAGAGAGACAGTGCATGTAATGGATAGCAGTATCCCGAGCAGCAAAGACAGGGAAACGGATATTGCTCACACAACCGAATGCAACCACCTCTGCAGAGCCAGTGGCCTGTCATGAAAGAGGGGAAGAGTTAGGTTACCAATATACGTGCATTTCTGGCAGGCAGCAATGCCCTGGAGTTGCGAGTGCTGAATTGGGGTGAAATGGACAGGCTGTCTGGGTACAGAGAGGCAGGTATGTCCAGTCGCAGAGGACAAGCCTGTTTCCCAGCCATGTACCTGACACCTGTCCTCATGTGCATTCGCTGGGTGTTTTCAGCAGTAGTGGGACTGATGAAAGAGGGAGCTCCAGCCGCTTCCTCCTCCAGCCCAGTGGCTGAGGGCCCACAGATCACAAGGCCTGTCCTGGGCAGCCATTTAAGGGGACAATGTGTTGAGGGTGGGCTGTAATATTTCATGGAAAAGCAAGAGCCAGCTACAGAGCTGCCCTCTCCCGCCCTGACTCACCTGGCCTGGGCCAGAGAGCACGGCCCCTCATGAGAACATAAGAACGGCCGGACCGGGTCGGACCAAAGGTCCATCTAGCCCAGTATCCTGTCTACCGACAGCGGCCAATGCCAGGTGCCCCAGAGGGAGTGAACCTAACAGCTAATGATCAAGTGATCTCTCTCCTGCCATCCATCTCCACCCTCTGACAGACAGAGGCTAGGGACACCATTCCTTACCCGTCCTGGCTAATAGCCATTAATGGACTTAACCACCATGAATTTATCCAGTTCTCTTTTAAACCCTGTTATAGTCCTAGTCTTCACAACCTCCTCAGACAAGGAGTTCCACAGGTTGACTGTGTGCTGCATGAAGAACTTCCTTTTATTTGTTTTAAACCTGCTGCCTATTAATTTCATTTGGTGACCCCTAGTTCTTGTATTATGGGAACAAGTAAATAACTTTTCCTTATTCACTTTCTCCACATCACTCATGATTTTATATACCTCTATCATACCCCCCATTAGTCTCCTCTTTTCCAAGCTGAAAAGTCCTAGCCTCTTTAATCTCTCCTCAGATGGGACCTGTTCCAAACCCCTAATCATTTTAGTTGCCCTTCTCTGAACCTTTTCTAATGCCAGTGTAGCTTTTTTGAGATGGGGAGACCACATCTGTACACAGTATTCAAGATGTGGGCGTATCGTGGATTTATATAAGGGCAATAAGATATTCTCTGTCTTATTCTCTATCACTTTTTTAATGATTCCTAACATCCCGTTTGCTTTTTTGACTGCCGCTGCACACTGCGCGGACGTCTTCAGAGAACTATCCATGATGACTCCAAGATCGCTTTCCTGAATAGTTGTAGCTAAATCAGCCCCCATCATATTGTATGTATAGTTGGGGTTATTTTTTCCAATGTGCATTACTTTACATTTATGCACATTAAATTTCATTTGCTATTTTGTTGCCCAATCACTTAGTTTTGTGAGATCTTTTTGAAGTTCTTCACAGTCTGCTTTGGTCTTAACTATCCTTAGTAATTTTGTATCGTCTGCAAACTTTGCCACCTCACTGTTTACCCCTTTCTCCAGATCATTTATGATGCCTGTGATCAGAGGAGAAGGCAGGAGGGGAAAGCAGACTGCAATGAAAAGAGCTGCAGGGGAAAGGGGATTGCCCCGCCCAAGGTTCACGAGTGGCACACGCCTCCCCAGTTTCAAAGTGACTTTTTTATATCGCAGCTGAATTCTTAGGACTGAGATTCTTAGGAGGGTCTGAGGTAAAGACGCCCATGGCTAATGATCAGCCGCCCCCACTCCCTGCCCTGGAGGAAATGAACTGGTGCAGCGTCTCACCTCGCAGCATCAGTATCTCTGGCTTCGCAGCATCACATGTTCCTGTCATGGAACCGCATGTAGCCACTTCCCATGTCGCTCATGGAGCCGCTGACTGTGAACGGTGGGGCCAGCTCCACTTCCACAGACTTCAGGCTGCTAAAGGGAGCCAGAGAGAGGCAGATGCCTGATGGAGCCGCTCCAGGACATTAATACACACACACGATTTATTTGTACAGGGGCTGCATTGACAAGTCCTGAGAAGCCCAAGTGCTGCAGATAGTTATCATGGATGGAGCACACTAGAGCCTCCTGTGTGACATGCAGAAATGCCCTGACAGGCCCCAGCATCCCAACCCTGGCATCACCAGCTCAAGCTGAGGGGCCCCGTGTCACCCAGAGAACCGCAGCCCAGATGCTGCAGATGTGCTAGTCCAGAGGCAGAGACCAGACCCACCTACAGTTTGGGATTTGGGTCTGAAGCGGAGTCAGCACTGGGCTTGGCTCTGGCAGCTGAAATCTGGCAAGCTCTTGGCATGGGACTGCAGCCCCAAGTGCAGCTCCCACCTGTCAGCACACGGCACGGAGGCTGGGCTCCTGCCTGACAAGCAGGCACGAGGGGTATTTAGCAGAGTAACGGGCCCTGCACTTCCTTTCCCTTCCCACTCCTGGGACACACAAAGTAAAGGCAAGAGGAGCAAGAGACCAGAACCACTTCCACATCTAGCTCTTCCACAGGGAGCACTGGGAGGAGAGACAGATGCACTGGCCACTCCTCCCCCCAGACCATAACCAGGCTCTCTGACTCTGCCTAGTGAGAGTGGTGATGGTGAGCTGTCCTCCTCTGTCTGGCTTAGCAGATAACACTGGGGAAAACTGCTGAACTACCCCCTCCCGCCCCAGGAGAGACCTCAGGCAATGCACCGCACATGCCTGCCAAAGGGCATTAAATATACTCACCGGATGTGATACAGGTTGAAAACAAAATTAGGGCCTGGGCAGGAAAAAAGGGAGAGAGGAGAGGAGACTGTTAGGGGGAAGGAGAAGCGCTGCAGCCTGCAGACAACACAATGCACCCGTAACCACGGCATGAAGTAGCTACACAGCACTAGGAAGCAGTAAGTGAAAAATGCCCGTTCCTGGCCTGCACTGTCCTGACTTGCCTGCTTTGTGCGTCTCGCTGGATATCAGCCAGGGCGAACGGTGTCCACAGACCCGGACAAGGGAGGTGGTGTGATGTGTGCTCAGACAGTGACCCCTCCCCTCCAGAACCCTGCTTGCCCCAGGCCCAGTTCTAACCACCCTGCAGACCCCATTGCCCTTCAGCCCAAGGCGGTCCATGCTGCTGGACAGGCTGAGCCATGGGAGCTCTGGCTTGGCCTCTGGGTGTCTGGCTTTATCCACAGCAGCTCCTTGGGGACGACCTACCCACCGAGGCTGGGGCCACTAGGCTGCTAACTGCGGCGAGGGGCCATCTGTTCCTCACTCTCCCCCTCGGTGCGGCTAAAGGGACAATAAGGTCAGTGGGTGGCACAGTCCGTGCGTTTGTGGACACAATGGGTCAGCCCCGCAGCCGTGCACCACCGCACACTCGGAGCAAAGCACGAGTTAACAGAGCAACCGCTGCTCTCAACGCGGGGGTAAGTTAGTGCCGAGGGCAGGAACCTTTAGCTCCCCATTTACCTGCAAAAATGCCTCTCTGGATAATGGAATGTGTAACCGCGCCATTGGTGCAAATGTCAGTGCTGATTTACACCAGCTGAGGATCTGGCCCTGCTTTCTGTCTCAGCCAGACAGTGCCCCAAACATGCAATTCGGCACCCTACTAAGGAGCCCAGAGGGTCCCTCGCTCCCGCCAGCTTGCTCTAGGATGGTCCCAGCCTCTAACTGCCAGCTGTCCTGCCAGCTGGGACCAGGAGCTCATGCCAGCCGAGTGGCACGGGAGGGGGGTCCATGCTGATTCACCACGGTCAGCCCCTCTGGCTGTCCACAGCACCGGGCTGGCTTGCCTTTGTCTGAAAACAAGCCATGCTGTTGTCCTGGATCCTTGCTAGCTGGTGAAATTATGCGTGGAGGCTCTCTGTGGGGATAGATAAAGTCCAGGGGTTTCTCTGCTCTTTCAGGTACATATAACCCTGCCCCTTTTCTCTGGTTCAGGCCAGGCAGGTGTGCTATTGACAGGCATTGCTCCAGCATACAGCACCGGGACATGCCTTAACAGACTGAAAACGGTTTCCAGCTCTGAGAGCTCGGCTGCTTTCAAGGCAGGCTGGCAGGGTGCCCAGGGCCCTGGCTGGGAGCTCACGAGCGCAGCATGAATGGGGAGACAGTGGACTATAGGACTTCAGCTCCTCCCTTTGTGTGCTGGTCTGAGCCACGGGAACAGTCACAGAGCTTCCCAAAGTGGAATGCACCCAGCGCTCCTCGGGGACAGCGGCATTGGCCTCTCCTGACTCGCTCTTGACTCGACCCTGGGATCACACAGCGAATCGGCCCCTCAGGAGCTAGGGTTCCACTCAGGGAGTCTTTGGGATTCGAGATCTGAAAAGCCAGGCTCCCGTCTGCTCTGCATGGGCACTAGAAATCCAGCTTTGCAAGACAGCTGGGAGCCCTGGGGTCTGTCCAAAACCTCCCGCCTCCATAACATCCTGGCCGATGCTGGCTGCTGCCTCCTCCCAGGGCTGGAGCAATTCCTGCCCACGGGTTGCTTGTTGTGCACACAGGAAATGAGAGACGCCGGATGCTGCGCTCCTGGCCCTAGTCTCAGTGGGACGAACACTCCCTGTCTCACTCAGCAATGCCCGGACAGCACAGGGACTCACCAGCTGTGCCACACAGCTGGCTTGGGTCTGGACTAGAGACACACATGAAATCCTTGTGCAGGGTCCCGCGGGAGCCCCTTCTCTGACCAGGGCACTGTCCCATCAGCACTCCCATTGTCTAGGGGGCAGCCCCCACTCAGAGCCAGACACGGGAACGTTACATGCAGGTGTTCAGAGGGGACTGTCGTAGCTTTGTCCTCTGCTAAAGGCTCAGTATGTGCCTCTGCCTAAGCCCTTCTCCACTTCCCATACTTACGGTGCCAGGCTGGTCCTCTCAGGTACCACTTCAGAATGGTGTAGCCAAGGATGCCCAGGAGCAGCAAGGCCAGGCCGATGCCCAGGATAAGCCCGAGGATGCTGATGGGCTCGGTTCCTGCAAGTCAGAAACAGGACATGCTCTGCAGAGGAACATTCCCAGGAGGCTGGGGAGGTGACCTGGAGCTCTAGTGCTCAGTGCTGCATGGAGATGGGTCCTGGGGACCGGGGCGGGCTACAGAGCCCTTCCCTGACAGCTCACCGGCTGCACTGCTCTTCTTAAGGCATGGTGAGATTGTGCATGGCATTACTACTATGTAGACAATGCCTAACACAGCACAGCGGGGCCAACCCTCTGGGGCTTCTTAAGTCTCAGGGATCTGGGGTTGTTCTTAAAGCCCCAGCTCTTGGAGTCACGGGACTGTGGGAGAATCTCCGCTTTTGTTTTTAAAGAAACTAAGTCGTCTCCTGTCTGACCACCCCAACCCCACCGGGTCAGTGGGTCCAGGCCGATGGTCCTTGAGCATCTGCAGCAGTGACATGGGGTATCTGGTAGGAAACAACCTTGCTCCCCGCTTGTTCCCTTTGACCCCCATGGAGGAGCAAGAGTCTCTTCCCCTCCTTTATCTTGTCTAGTTAGACTGTGAGCTCGTTGGGGCAGGGACTGTCTCTCACAACACCTGTGCAACGCCTGGCACTACGGAGCCCTGGCTCAACCATGGCCTCTCAGCACGCCCGTCATACACACGTGCTGCTAAGGAGCGACGGGGGATTTGGGAGACGGGAGCCCAGCACTGGCAAGTGCAAGGAGCCATGTTTGCAGCTCCCCCATGTTCACCCCAAAGGCAGGAGCGGGATGGGGAGATTTGCAGGTGTAACAGCCTCCGTGCTGGAAAATTGGCCCCGGAAGGGAGTGTGACGTCCCAACAGTGAGTCTGGGCAGCGTAGGAGACTCTCTGCCTTCAGTCTAAACAGGAAGCTGCGCTGGCCGTAAACAGAATTCCTCATTCCGCAGGAGCAGGACCCAGGACCCAAGAGCTGCCAATTCCCGGCTATTCTCGGCCTACGTTTACCGCCAGGCGGTGACTGGGTTTGACCTCAGCTCTGAGGGCCCTGAGCGTCCCACAGACTCAGGCTGCTCACTCACAGCTCTGCAATTCCTTCCCGGCATGGCCAGGCCCTGCTGCACCTGGCTGAGACTGGGACACGGCCACGGGAAAGGGCCTGATGCTGAGCCCAGAGAAGGGGTGTCCTGGCTGGACAGGGGAGCAGCAGGGAGGGCAAGGAGTGTGGGGCGCCCGTATCAGGAGGCAGAGCCTCCTTGCCCCACACGGCGCTCATTCAGAGTGGCGAGCCAGCCCTTCCTGGGACATGCCCCTTGCCCAGCGCCGGCTCTACTGTTTTTGCCGCCCCAAGCAGCGCGCCGAATTGCCGCCGCGGACAGCGGGGGAAGGCCGTGTGCCGTTAGGGCAGCACGCGCATTTCTGTAGCGGCGGCAATTCGGGCGGCAGCTTCTGTTTTCCGGCTGAAGGCAGAAGCTGCCGCCGAATTGCCGCCACCGCGGAAACGCGCGTCGCCCTAACAGCACATGGACGGCCCCCGCCATCCACGGCGGCAATTCGGCGCGCTGCTTGGGGGCAAAAACACACGGACTGCCGCCCGTTGCAGACTGCCGCCCCAAGCACCTGCTTGTGCCTGGAGCCGGCCCTGCCCTTGTCACGCTCATGGTCCGGCCGTGGGAGCAGGGCCGGGGACACGTTTAATTTGTATTTCAATCGACACAAGTTAGCACAATTTGTCTCTCGGCCTGAGTCTGCCCGTTTCAGCCCAAACGGGTCAGCTCCAGTCCTGCCTGCGTGCCTATAGCTCAGGGCAGGAGGGGTACCTGCTGCCTCCGTCGCCCCAGATGGGGCAGCCACAGGTCCGCGGCCCAGCGGAAGTAGCTGGTGGTTGCCTGCTCACCTCTGCTCCCCAGCAGCCCCGTGGCCAAGCCTGCTCAGTCTCCGGCAGGATTAAGAGAAGCCGGAAGGTGGGGCGAGGGCTGTGAAAGCACAAACATCACGGGGGGGCAGCAGGGGGCAAAGACAAACTCCAGGCCTCTGGAGCAGCGTCTGAGCCAGCCATGGTCACACTCAGACGTGCGGGGCAGAGCTGCTCAGTGGTTCGGTCACTGTGCCCACCGCGCTCTGGGGAGGCTCCCGGGGCCACCTGGGATTCAGCCCCTTTGCTCAGCTTCACCGCGCCGCCCCCGGGAGCCGACTGGGGCCCTGCAAGCATCAGCGGCTGAAGCCTGGGCCTGGCCGAGGGCCCTCCTGGCCTCCCCTTTGCCCCACTCTCAGCTCCGGCAGGGCTTAACTCTCCACACGCCTCGGTTCCGGGCGTAGGACACCGGATCCAATGCGTCACCCTGTAGGGCAGCTCCATCAGCCCCCATTAGTGCAGCCAACAGCAGCGTGTCTTCCAGGCAGGGCAATTACTGGGCAGCCGGCACCCCCTAGCGGCCATGTCCTGCTGCAGCACTCCAAGTTTTACCCACGCTGAGACTCGAAGGAGCCCCAGGCCAACAGAACCCCATCTCGATGCTGTCCCGTCCCATCCACACCGCACTAACGTCCCTCTTGCCCAGAGTCTGAGGGCACCATCCTGCTGTGGTGCTGGGGGCACAGACCCTGGGGTAGGGGGCCATGGGCAGGGGACTGGGGGCCCCGCAGCAGCCCTTTGATAAAACGCCCCCGCAAAAGGAAAGGGGGAGCGGGCTGATCCCTGCTGCGGAGGGAGTCACCCCCTTCTGGGTAACCCGATGGTGACAATTCATCCCAGGGCTGGGGCAGACACTTCAGAGGCGTAAAGCTTTGCCTCTGGAAGGAACCGATGGCCCCACCGGTCTAGTGCGAAAGGGCCACAGCCCCCATCCCTGCAGTGGGCTCTCTGCCCGGCACCCCATTTCCAGGGACCCTGGGGCCGCCGGGCTGAGCTGTCGGTACAATCAGTTGTACCCCAGGGTCTCCCCAGTCATAGGCTCCATCCCCGGCCAAAGAGCAGCTTCCTCGTGCCCTCTCCCTGCCGGCCGGGCACCCCAGTGAGTGCTGGCCCAGCCACAAGCTCTGTGGGGCTCTCTGGGGGCCACGCCGGGTAGCACATCCCAGCTCTTAGCATCGCTGGAGCCATTTCCCTGAGCCGTGTGACACTGATGGCTCTGGTGAGCTCAGGGCAGGCGAAGGGGAACCGCTGACGGCCTCAGGTTCTAAACACTGCCCACAGCCCCAGCCTGGAACGGGACTGCAGGGGGCTTCCCCGAGCCAGCTGGGCCACACACCCAGGGCAAGGGAGACGCCTGCCTGCTCTGCGCTCTCAGCCCCCTGCTTGAGTCGTCCCTCCAGCTGTGCCAGGCCCCTGCGAGGGAGAGTGGTAACCCCCTAGCTGCCAGACCCACTCACCCCTCAGGCAGGCAGCCCCCCACACATGGAGTGACCAGCAACAGGGCACCGGGCGGCTCAAGACAGAGCCATTGCTGCTGGAGGTGCAGCAGGGAGGTGACTGCCTCTGCCCAGCCACAGTCAAAACCCCACAACGAGCTGCCCAGAGGAAGCCGTTCTCAGGGAACAACCAGCACTAGCAGCCCTACAAAACCCAGGCGCTTTGTGCATATTCCTGAACCTCGTCTACCCCAGGCTGCTTCTCGCTTCACTGACGCTTTATCTATACAGCTACCCCGGCCTTTGTACCAGCCGTCTCCTCAGAGCGAACGCAGCTGGTGCCAGTGTCCAGACACCCAGCCAGTTCCTGGCCCCAGCACAGCCTTGGCCAGTTCTCTGACCCCCTTTTCTAAATGGGCAACGATTGATTTATAGCAAAGGCTGCCTCCCACTTCAGCTGGGCTCAGGGAACTCAGCATCTCCTCTGTGCCTGCCATGGCACCGCCACCTGCTGCCCCGTTAGCACCTGTTCAGCCAAACACCTGCAGTGGCTTTCCCACAGACACTGCACTGTAGCCATTAACCCTTGAGACAGGGACTGGAACACAGCTCGGTAACGAGGGTTGGGCCCATATGCAAAGCACGATCAAACCAGGATTGCCATGAAGCTCCTATAAATAGATGAATTGCAAATGTGGAGGATGACTATGGTATAAGAGAGTCCTCCAAAACAGTCACCGCCATGCTGTGGATCAGCCCTGGTGCACGGTTTGCCTAGCACGGCTCTCTCTGTACTGTCAAGACATGGAGCAGGAAGCCTGCCAGCAACAAGTGTGGTTAGACACAGCCACTGCCAGCACCATTCTGCCCCTCCCTGGGCTTTCTGCAACTCCAGCACTGCCAACTTTTGCAGTGTAGGCCAGTGGTTTTCAACCTTTTTTCATCTGCAGACCCCTAAAAAATTCTGAATGGAGGTGCGTACCCCTGTGGAAATTCTTGGACAGTCTGCGGTCACCCAGGGATCCGCAGACCACAGGTTTAAAACCATTGGTGTTGGGTGTTTTTCGTAAACCCCAGCTGCTGGAGTCACGTGATGATGGGAGACTTTCCTGTCTCCTCTTTTTAAAAAGCAAGTTTCTAGCCCTTGTGTTTGCAGAGCAGAGCTTGGAAACGTGACCCCTAAAGGCTCAGAAACCAGAAGGCCAAGGAAACAAAACCCAAATTATTTCCATTACATGCATCCGACGAAGTGGGCATTCACCCACGAAAGCTTATGCTCCAATACATCTGTTAGTCTTAAAGGTGCCACAGGACTCTCTGTTGTTTTTTACAGATCCAGACTAACACGGCTACCCCTCTGATACAAAACCCAAATTATTATTTATTATTTTATTTCCTATGTATCCTTATATTGTACAGGATCTGGCTGGGGTCAGCGATGCTGTCACTCAGTCACATGCCCCAACTAGACAGTTTGGGCGAGCACAAATCTCTAGTCAAGAATTTCCCACTGTCTGGTCAGTGAAAAGTACAGTAGTGCATTGGCTGGTGTGCTCATGGCACTGCTGCCCTCTACTGGCGGGAATCAGAACTGTTCTATGGTGAGACCCCCATGTAGCTGACAGCTAAGGGAGATTCTCCTAGGGGCCTATGCTTTCAGAGCAGGAGGCGCTGAGTTCTGTCCCTGTGATGTTATAAACAGCCACAATGGACTGCACAGTGACAGCTGTGATGTCCTAGCTGGCCACAGCTTGTTACAGTGCCTGAGAAAGAGGCCTGCAGGATTTGTCAATATCATGGAGCATCCGTGCCCCCTTCCATCTCCTACTGCCAAGCAGCACAGTAAATTGGCCCTGTCGCTTTGATTTCATGGCTCTCTCCACATAGACGGCTCTGTGGCCTCTGAACCCCCCCAGGGACTGGAATACTCTGGGGTAGCCTGGAACAGCTTTGTGTCTGGGTCAGATCCCCATGCCTTGGCTCAGGGGCACCAGCACCTGCCAGCGGCAAGTTCCCATAACGAGGCAGCAGAGAGGAAGCCCTAACAAGCTAAATTTAGCTAAAAATGCCCCTGGGGTGAGACCATTTCCCCAGGAGATCACAGCGTTTGCACCATGTGCTAGATCCCAGAGAACATGTGCAGCCCGGTGAGACCCAGCTAATGCCCTGCGGAGATGTGGCTCCTGGTGCTATTAACACCCCCGCTTTCAGAGGGCAGCGGCGGGACTTGTTGAAGCAGAGTCCAGATTTCCTGCCCACGACTAGGCAAAGCAGGGGCATAAAACAGAGTGGCTGTGCATGGGCACGCCTCACCCCCACACACCACAGAACCCTGCTCCTCTGCATCACTTGGGAACATGGACAGTGTGGTCTGGAAACTGCAAGGATCCGCTGAGCACAGCCCCCAAGTGCAGCTGGAATGGAAGAGCAGCAGGCCTCCAAATGCTCAGACACTGCCGCGCTGGGGGCCAGGAGAGAGACTGAGGACCCCAGTCCCTGTTCTCAGCGTGTCACCACCACAAGGGCCACCAAGTCAGTTCTGAGCTGGGCTTTGCATGCACGAGTGCGTGGCAGTGGGACACTGCACCACCCTGCCTCACTGTGCCTCTAGTTAACCTGAAAAGATTCATTTCTCCGGACGGCCGGAGGAAGATGTGGAGCCTTCGCCTCAAGGCGCTGGCTCGCACGTGCCGCCCCCCAGGCAGTGACTAAAAGCCAGCGCTGGCCAACACAAAAGGAGCTGCTGGTTTAAGCCCAGAGTTCCTCAGAGCCAGGTGTTACCTGCTTCACAACCAAAGAGACCCGAAGTGTGGCAAGGGGCCTGCATGGGGAGCAGCCGTCGCGGGTCCCTGTTGGCCTGGGTCTGGATTGGAACCAATGAGCCAACTGTTCCCGGCTCCCAGAACCACTCAGTTCTCTGGATGAAACCGGCCCATAGCGCAATTGCTGCTAGAAAAGCAGCTAGGTAAAAATGGCACCTATTGACCCCACACCTCCGCTCCCTGTGGGTCAGAATCAGACCTAGGCCCTCCTGTGAGACTGTTCTGCCTCACGCATCATCAGCCAAGCAGCCAGGCCAGCACCCCGGACAGAACCTTTCCTGGGCTGCGGGGGCAGGAGGGGCCCAGCAGGGGGTCGGAGCCTGGATGGAGTTTGCTGTCCCAGTGGCGAGAAAAGCCAAACCGAGCACGTTCTTGCTGGGCCACGGGAGCAATCATTAATCCATGGGCCTGTGGCCCTGTGACGACCACAGTGCACGACCAGAGAAGGTTCTGGGCAGTGTGCAAACCTGCTCAGCAAGCCAAGGGGGCTGGGTCTACACCCAGACCCACCAGGTAGTTTCAGTGCATCTTCCGCAGAGAGATCTCCCTGCATCACAAAATCCCCCATGCTGCGTGGTACGGGAGCTGTCTTCACATGCAATCTCCTGCATGCAGAGTGTAGTGGGACAAGACTGAGGTGCACTGGCAGAGCGCGGGGGCAGGGAACCCCGGGCTGGAATAGCAAGGGGGCTGCAGGTTAGGACCGAGGAGTATTAGCAGCGATTAGCGAGGGTGCTTGGTTGCAGCCAATGCTCTAAATCTCTCACCTCCAGCAGCATCATTAAGGAGCTACCTCAGCCCAACAGGGGAGAGAGAAAATGCTGTTTAATTACCTGGCTTGGGATCCATCTATTTCCTGGGTCCCCGAACGCGCAGGAACAGCTTATGCAACGCACCCGGCGGGCAGATCATCTCCCTGAGGACGAGAGGAAAGCTGTGCTGGCTGAGACAGGGCTGTCCTGCTCAGCCCATCCGCCTGGCTCTGCCTCAGCCTCTCCCCCGTTGACACAACCTGCTCTGTGTTTGCCCGACAAGGCACAGCCGCTCTTCAAACATCCCCTCTGGTGACGGAGGCAGTTTGGCTCCCAGCCACGTGTCAGCCTCCACCTTCCTTTACCTAGTCCAAGACTGTCCTGTCTCCTTGTGTCCCACACACCTGGGCTTCCGGGGCCTGCAGGGAAAATCCCAGCAGGGTCACCTCAGCCCAGCAGACGCGTCAGACTCCAGGCAGCCAGACCTGCCGTCACTGCCCTGTCCTTACAGAACAGAGCTCCCCCGGAGAACAGCGGGTCAAGGGCCCCTCTGCTCTGCACAGCCCTTACGGGTCCCGTGGCCCAGCAGCTGCTGCATTTCCACCCTGTGTCTAAGGGGGGAGTGGAAAGGAAGCCTGAGGATGCAGCTGATCTCCCCAGCCGGCCCGGAGCAGACAAGAGGCAGAGACTGGTTGACCGACCCCCTGCAAAGGCCCAGGGTGAGGAATGAGAACCTGCCGGGGTGCTCGGGGTGCCTGCCCCCAAAATAACCATAACAGGAGGCTCTTTCTCCTGAGGCTTGAGCTGCCCCACAGGACACTGAAACTTGTAGCATGGGGGCACCCAAATTAATGGCAGCAGGGCCCCCACTGTGCATTGGCTGTGCAGGGAGCCGGGCTCAGCAGGACAGCCAGGTAGGTGCCACCGGCCTGAGGCTGCACCACCCAAGGGAGACATGAGACCTTTGGGGAGCGTATTCCCAGCCGTGTCCTCCTGGCCGTGTTGGGGTGGAAAGGGAGTTTAGCCAGGCCCGGGAGCCCAGGACCAGGATGCCCCTCTGCCCACGGCAAAGGGAATTCAGCACAGGGAGCCCTGGCCTCTGTGAAACTCCTGCAGGTGACTTTCCCTTGCGCGGTGTCATGCCTCTCCGGTGTACAATGCCTTGTGTTTTCCTGACAGCGTGTAACGAGGAGAACAAACGATGAAGAAAGGGCAGCCTGGCCCCCCAGGGAGATCTCGAATAGCGTGGTGTGAACGTAGATGGTAATATTCTGGCATTTTCCCCACCCCACCGCAAAACCTGCTGGGACAAGAGAGATCCTCCCAGCTGGAAACAGCTGGCACAGCGGCTCTGGAACACAGCTACCTGGGCATCTAGCGTGCTGTTTGAGAAAGCCCATCACGCGAGGTAGCAAGTCATCCTAGCTCTGCCTTCTCCTAGGGCAGGATTCACACCAAAGCCACAGGCCAAAGGCATCCCCGGTGCAAGTCCCCGGAAGTCAGAGGCGTTTGCACCAGGCATGATGCTGGAGCCATGTGTGGCTGTGTGACCCTGCAGTGCACAGCTGTGAGATTGCACGCTGGAGGCTAAAGAGCACACCAGAAGGATGAAGGGGAGCACGCTCTCCCATGCGTGCAAACATCAAGCCAAACGTTCATCTTCCTCCCAGGAACATCCATCCTCACGTCTGCAAACCATAGATTATGACCCTGGAGAAGTTCTAATTGCTGCATCAATAGAGTGCCACCTGCTGACAGAAAGCGGTATCTCAGCCCCAGATTAATAAAGATGTCTGACTATCCCTGCTGTTGATACGGTGTCCCATGTAGTTGTTATTATTTATTTGTGTTACTGTCACAGCTGGCAGCTGTAGCCCCGGCCCAGGTGCTGGGCACTGTACAAACACAGGACAAAGAGCTGGTTCCCCTCCTCAAAGAGCTGACAATCCAAGATCCCAGCTCTTCCAATTTTATTGCATCGCATGATATTTGATACTTTGCTTAAAAGCCCCGCTCCTGGAGTGACGGGATTAGGTGAGACTCTCAGGGGGTCGAGGTTCTAGCCCCTGTGATTGCAGAGAAAAGCTTGAAGATCTGAATGACCTTATCGTCTCCAAGACCAGAAGGGAAAGAAAAAGAACCCTGGACCCATTGTTTTTGAAACCTCATGATTTGTAAGCCAAACTCGGGATTTTCTGGGTCCTGACTCATGTTTTTTTGAGCACATGGAGCTGGTAATACTGGAGTCCCTATGTTACCACTATAGCATTTCAGTGGTTCAGTGGGCAGAACACAACTACTTCCAAGGAAAATATAGTCAGCAACAGCGGCTTGGCTTTGCAGCTGATCTAAATCATGAGGGTGCCTTGGTTTGATTTTTAGTGTCTGTATTTGTATCACAGCAACAGCTCGATCCCCAAACTGAGATTGGGGCCTACTGTGCCGGGTGCTGCACAGATACTTAATCCATCCCCCGAAGAGCTGGCAGTCTAACTAGACAAGAGGGGGAGGGGAAACCGAGTCATGGAGTATCTCCAAGCTTTGCCCCATAGCCACAAGCCCAGCCTTTTCCCAGCAACTGATCCAGCCTGCTGGGGAGATAAAACCCTCACAAGCAATGGCACGGGGGGTTACAACAGCAGATATAGCCAGAGATAAGGACCCTTTTTCACTAGAGGGTGACCTAGTGCCATGCACATGCCAACATCCTGTCCTGCAGCCCAATCCCCGTCTTGGCACTGCACGAACCAGGCCCTGATTTGTGGCCCTGACCCAGGCCCCTCGAGTGACAGCACAGCATGCAGTCGCTGGTAAATCCTAGCAAGAGATTGCATCTCACCATAACGGAGACACGACTCCGCTGTGCTGAATATAAACGAGGTTCTTCCTTAGCGAGGCCATTGGACAAAACAGGAGCCGAGCCTGGGTAGATTCCTGCTGTCTGTCTAGCTCCCAGTCTAGCCAGCCTGGCCCATGGAATTTCTGAAAGCCAGAGAGGGAGGGGTTTATCCCGCCTGCCAATCGTACCACATCAGCTTCCACCCCGGCGCTGCCTTGCTCCATGTGCCCCAAAACAAGAGGGAGCATTTCCGGGAACACGGGGCCTAGACATTGGTGCACTTTCCAAACCACACCTGGTTCCCGCTCAGCAGCTCCAGGGAAGTTTCTGTTTTAGCTAGGAAAAGGAACAAGCTGTTCTTGGAGTCCCCAGGGCTGCTGCCTTCAGTATCACAGCTGCACCGGGATTACTCTGTTCCACCTGAGTTCCTGCAGCTCGGCCACCTCCGCTCACCCAGCGAGGGAGGGAAGGGAACAGTGCAGAACATTCACAGGGCGGGACATGAGCGACAGGGTACAAGGTGGGCAATGTAAAACAGTCCTCAGCTCCGCTGCACCAGCGGCTCAGGGAACAGCGTGGCTGGTGGAAGGGGGCAGGGGGAGGATTGCTGCAGGTTCCTGACCCCTTCCGCTGCACCAAATCCAGGTACTGCAGCTTGGGAAATTTGCTTCTTAAGGTGCAAGTGATATCAAGACGTATGGAGTGAATGCAAAGCTGAGCTCTCCTAAGGCACCCGGCGTGAGCAGGTCAGCAGCACATCCACTCTCACCTGCCAGTCTGTGTAACCGGGGTCCCAAGTTACTGAATCCAGTCGCAGCACCAGAGGGCGTCCCGCTGCGGAGAGCTTGGCTCGGCCAGAGTTCCCCAGGCCTATGGCAATGCTCAGCCACGCCGCCATGCTGAGCTGCCACGGCCCCGGGTTCGACGCTGCCCAATGGATCAGCACTTTCCAAAGGAGCCGTCCTCGGAGGTGGGTCCCAAGCTGGGGCCTGGGGTTGCCCTGTCTTGCCTCCAGTTAATGCGTCAGTTTCCATCCAAACCCAGATTGTCTGGGGGCACGGTTCCAGTCGTGGGGTCTGTTTTCACACTTTGTCCCGTGTGGTGACTGCAGGTTTCCCTTCTGTCACGTCGCTGGGGGCTCCCAGCCAATCTGGCTCAGCCACAAGCCCTGGGCCAGCTGCAGGAATCCCTGGGGGAGGCCCCTGGCTCATGTTCTGCAGGGGGTCAAATGAACATCACAGTCTCTTCTGGCCTTCCCAGCTATTGTGACCAGTTATTGGTATGTTAGAAAACAAACAGCATGTCCGTGAGAAAGGAGCAGACAGGCCTCCCCACCTGGCCAGGAAAGCTTGCTCCCGGAACGGAGGGTGTGGTGCCACTCAGGTCAATATTACACAACACACATTGTGTCCTCAGCGCCTTTGTGTTCTCCTCCGGATCACAGCAGCACCAGGGCCAAGAGCCAGTGGCCCCGGCAGACAGGAGAGGCGCTGCACCACCCGGCATGGGGCGAGAGCGCGAGACGGGGTGGCAGGGCCTTAGCCAGGGAGCGCTGAGGGTGAGACTCCGAAACAGACCAGTTCCCTGACATTGTCAAGGGTGGGGGTTGAGTGAACAAGCCCCCCACCAACTTGCGGGCAGGCAGTCAGGCTGCCATGCACCCCCCTGTGGCCTCTGCAGCCACTAGTCCGCTCTATGGGCTGGAGTAGCAGGCACTGGTCTCCAGGCACCCTGTCTGGGGGGTTCCTGGCCACTGCAACTGCTGCCTCCCCTTTTCCAAAGGCTTCTGCATCGCACCCGGCCCGGGGAGCCTTCCAGCTCCCGCTGTGTTCGTCCAGGCTGGCGTGACACCACACGACAAGTCTGCACCTTTCGCTGCCTTTTGTTTGGCACAGGTCCATCACTAGGCTACTCAGGACCTGGTCGTACGTAACACGGTCTCCTGGGCCTGGGGCCAACTCCTCATTGTCCTGCACCGTGTGCTGCTGGCCAATGCCCCAGAACGGCAGCGTCTCACACCCGCTTTGCACTGGGCGCGGGGCAGAGAATATTTAAAACACTTGCACTTTGGAGAGTCCTGGGCAGAAAGAAAGAAACAGGCTGTGGGGCCTGATACGGTCCCTGAGCCCAGGCAGGTGAGGGCTGAGACAATGAGATGGTGATTGCGGGTGGCTAGCCCAGTCAGGCAGTACAACACAATGGATCAGAGAGGCTCAAAGAATGCGGTTGGGTGGTTTGGCTGCCTCCTAACACCTTCCATCCCAGGGTATTTAAGCGCTGTGCAAACGTCAGTGGTTATGATTTAACATCACAGCCTCCCCCACCCCCATCCGTGGGACAGGTGTTAGTGCTGCTTACAGATGAGGAAACGCACGCACAGAGATTCATAGATTCCAAGGCCAGATAGGGTGACCAGACATCCCGATAAAATCGGGACCATCCTGATTTTTAGCTGTTTGTCCCGCGTCCCGACCGATCTCCGGTCGGGATGCAATTTGTTCCGATATTTTGCTCCGCCAGCAGCACTCGCCTTTTTTTTTTTTTTTTGCCCCTCTACCCTACCCCACCCCACCCCACCCCACCCCACCCCCGGTGTCCCGATATTTTCTTCATCTCATCTAGTCACCCTACGGCCAGAAGGGACCATTGTGATCATCTCGCCTGACCCCCTGAATTGCACAGGCCAGAGACCGGCCCCAGAATCATTCCCAGAGCAGAGCTTGTAGAAAAACATCCAATCAGGATTTCAAAACCGTCACTGACGGAGAATCAACCGCAAGCCTGGGTCAATTGTTCCAGCGGTTAATTACTCCATGTGCCTTATTTCCTGTCTGCCTTTGTCTAGCTTCAACTTCCAGCCATTGGATCACGTTAGACCTTTCTCTGCTAGACTGAAGGGCCCATTATTAAATATTTGTTCTCCATGCAGGTACTTACCGACTGATCAGTCACCCTTCAACCTTCTCTCTGTTAAGCTAAATAGATTGTGCTCCTTAAGTCTATTACTATTAGGGCATGTCACACCAATGCCAAATACGGAGGTAAAATAACCTCTCTCCTGCTACTTGAGATTCCCCCGTTTGTGCATCCCGGGATCACATTAGCTCTTTTGGCCACAGTGTCACGCTGGAAGCTCGTACTTAGTTGATTAGCCACCACAACCCCCAAATCTTTTCAGTCACGGCTTCCCAGGCTAGAGTCCCGTCCTGTAAGTATGGCCTATATTCTTTGTTCCTAGATGGATGCATTTAGCCGTATTAAAACACATATTGTTTGCTTGGGCCCGGATTACCAAGTGATCCAGATCGCTCTGAATCAGTGACCTGCCCTCTTCGTTTTTCCCCACTCCCACAATATTTGTGTCACCTGCAAACTTTATCAGTGATGATTTTATGAACACACCCATTCAATGACACACACACACACCCCATTTACAGTCACAGTTTGAGACCTATCAAGCAGGCATTGCAAAAGAATTGACTCTGATACTGAGCTAGTTCCAATACTGATCATCTCATCACATTAGCCAGGGGTAAGTTGCATGTATAATGAAGCAGTGAAGACTCTTGCCTGCTATTCTGGAAAGGTTCTAACTAACCAAAAATTAAAATACACACACCCTCAGTTTCTAAGGAGGTTTGCAAATGCCAGAGCTTTCAGTCATATTCATGCTCATCTCGAACTACAACCCACAGACTCGCTGATCTGATTTTCCTCCCTGTTTTCACATATTAAATCCATTAGGCAGCAGCCGTAACATACTTGGCGGGGGAGGCATTTTTGCCAAATTCTCCCTCTCCAGTAGGTGCTGTGATTTCACTCCATCTCCAGCCTGGTGGCATGTGGGAATTGCTCTGAAGAACACATCCCACCTCCTTTGATTAATTCATTACTTTCCTGCTCACCTGCTGAGACAGCAGAGTCAGGTAAGACAGGCACAGCTGTGTCCATTGTCACTTCTCTGCATGGTCAACGGTTGTGGCAATTTGGTGGTGAACGGTTATCCGCCAGGTTATCCCAAGCCATCATCCCACTTAGCAGCCCCATAGCACAGGAAGGGCAAGAGTGAAGTTGAGTGTTTCAAATGAATTATTTTTTAATTTACTATTGCAACTGTTTTTGGAGACGGTTTGTTAATGATCACTGCACCTCTCCCCAGCGCCAGAGAGCATCCAGCGTCCCTAGTCGCGACAGTATTTAAACCTGTGCTTAAAGCCTATGGAAGTGCATGCTTACAGGTGTAGCACCTGTGTTAGTGCTGTCCTGAACCAGGGCCCGGGAGGTTATAACGCTAGCCCTTTCTCCAGCAGCTTCCTGCCAAGGCTCTCAAAGCACGTGACAAACACTAGTGAGTTAAACATCACAGCCCCCGCACCAGGTAGGGCAGTGTTGTTACATGTCACTACTACCCTGCAGAGGCACAGCGGTCTAGTTCAGGGCAGAACCTAAGCCCCTGTGTTACTCATTACTGTGTTATTACGGGAAAGCCATCGTAATGTCCCCAGTGCCAGAGCTGTTAGTGCCTGTCCTGGTATGCCCAGGGTGGGGTCTGTCTGACAGAGCATCCCAGACTGCAGTGGAAACCGAGGGAGGAAACTGGCTCTCTGCTTTTAGGGCTCCTGCTGCTATCACATCTCCATACACATGTAAAAAACCTCGGGTAAGTCAAGCCCAGCCATTGTGCAGCCTCTGACTGCGCCAGAGGGCAGCTAGCGAGCTGGGGCATGACTGAGGAATCGGCGCTCGGGGCGCCTGTTACACCATACAGATGCTCCCCGGGTTACGCAAGACCCGACTTACGCAAATTCGCACATATGGAAAAAGTTCCATAAGCCAGAAATAGGATTTTCGAGTTGCGGAAACGTACGGGTATACATTTCCGACTTACAAAATTCGAGTTATATGAGGCTTTCCGGAACGGAACGATTGCGTGAGTCGGGGGCGTCTGTACATCACAGCTCCTCGCCGATTCACACCGCACGGAGACCCAGCTCTCCAGAGAGCGTGGCTGCTCTACACACTGCTGGGCGACTCCCTGGGAAGATGGAGACATTCCAACCCGCAGGTGTAACTTCTCGGTGTGACACAGGGACACAGAGAGCAACTTGTGACTCAAACTTCCCCGTGTGCACTCCGGGTGACCCAAGGGAGATGTTCTTTGTCTCCAGCTGAGGACGAGACATCTGCTGCCTGCTGTGCTGAGCCTTGCGGTTACAGGGCGGGTGGCACAAGCATCTCCCCCAGCTGACAGTGTCCAACCCCGGTTTAGTCCCAGAATGGTGCCAAGTGGGTCCTAGGGAGGCAGCTCTGAAAAAGGGGCTGGATTTGTGGAGGAAGGGCACAGACCCCTCTGAGTTCCCCAAAACTCTCTCCCATCGAGCTCCCCCGTGTGCTGAAATAAGCGGTGTCCTTAGGGACACAGCGATGGCCCTACATGATCAGACCCCTCACGTCTGGCCCCCGGCAGTGGCCGATGCCTGATGCTGCAGAGGGAGGAGTAAACAAGGTAAGGCTGCCAGCTGCCTCCCTCGCCCCCAGGGATTGGCTGCAATTTGTTTATCTCCTGGCCAATGCCCCAGAACGGCAGCGTCTCACACCCGCTTTGCACTGGGCGCGGGGCAGAGAATATTTAAAACACTTGCACTTTGGAGAGTCCTGGGCAGAAAGAAAGAAACAGGCTGTGGGGCCTGATACGGTCCCTGAGCCCAGGCAGGTGAGGGCTGAGACAATGAGATGGTGATTGCGGGTGGCTAGCCCAGTCAGGCAGTACAACACAATGGATCAGAGAGGCTCAAAGAATGCGGTTGGGTGGTTTGGCTGCCTCCTAACACCTTCCATCCCAGGGTATTTAAGCGCTGTGCAAACGTCAGTGGTTATGATTTAACGTCACAGCCTCCCCCACCCCCATCCGTGGGACAGGTGTTAGTGCTGCTTACAGATGAGGAAACGTACGCACAGAGATTCATAGATTCCAAGGCCAGATAGGGTGACCAGACATCCCGATAAAATCGGGACCATCCTGATTTTTAGCTGTTTGTCCCGCGTCCCGACCGATCTCCGGTCGGGATGCAATTTGTCCCGATATTTTGCTCCGCCAGCAGCACTCGCCTTTTTTTTTTTTTTTGCCCCTCTACCCTACCCCACCCCACCCCACCCCACCCCCGGTGTCCCGATATTTTCTTCATCTCATCTAGTCACCCTACGGCCAGAAGGGACCATTGTGATCATCTCGTCTGACCCCCTGAATTGCACAGGCCAGAGACCGGCCCCAGAATCATTCCCAGAGCAGAGCTTGTAGAAAAACATCCAATCAGGATTTCAAAACCGTCACTGATGGAGAATCAACCGCAAGCCTGGGTCAATTGTTCCAGCGGTTAATTACTCCATATGCCTTATTTCCTGTCTGCCTTTGTCTAGCTTCAACTTCCAGCCATTGGATCACGTTAGACCTTTCTCTGCTAGACTGAAGGGCCCATTATTAAATATTTGTTCTCCATGCAGGTACTTACCGACTGATCAGTCACCCTTCAACCTTCTCTCTGTTAGAGAGCTAGGGACCAGGAGCTCAGCTACCCCTGGTTAACTCTGCAGTGACGTCAGGGGAGTTCCTCCGGATCTAGACCAGGGGAAACGAGGCCAGGATCTGTCCTGAGATGCAGGCAGGCTGGGGCTGTGCGAGGCGCTGGGAGTGGGGAACGATCCAGTCCGTCCCTCCCCCGATGTGGAGCCACAGGGGCTGGGCATGGGGAACGATCCATTCCGTCCTGTCCCCCCAACCATGTGGGGCCAGAGGGGCTGGCATGATAACAGCGGATGAGAAGCACCCAGAACAATCAGCCTATCACAGCAGATGGGTTTCCTGCCAAGGCCACCGCGTTGCTTTTCCGCTGCGCTTTCCCTCTGTCCCCGAGGCACCCCGGGGGAACAGGGCCTCAGCAGAATGAAGGGCCAGGCTCCCATCCCCACCCAGGCCCTCACGTGCAGGACAATGTTCTGCAGCCACCAATGCGCAGCCTCAGGCCAAGAACCCAGCTGGCCCAGCCGCCAAAGGTGGCACTTGGACTGATGGGGCCTGGCACTCCCTGTCCCAGCCCGACACGTGTCGCGGTGCTTGGCTGTAACCTGCGTGCGCCAGTCGCCTGTGCTGTTTCCTCCCTGGATTCTCATCATGAGCCACCACAAGTTGGCTGTAACTCTTCTGGAGGTGACATGCTGACTAGCAACAGAAGCCACGCAGGGCATCTCCTACAGCTGAGCAGTGAAAGCCTTGGAGAACAGAGCACCTTGTGCCATAAAGCCCCTGGATGAAGCAGCCCAGCTCAGTGGTGAGAGCTTTCGGTGAGACAGCAATACCACGGCAATCTTCAAAACGCGTTTTCGTAAAGTAGCTGTGCTTAGCCCCGTAAAATCCGAGGTGCTCAACGTGCTTTACACGTGCACACACAGGGTAAGCAAGGGATAAATGTATGGAGCACGGCACCCGCCACTGAAACGGAGCCTCTTCTGGGGTGCACCATGGCAGCTGTCTAAGAGTCAACAGCAACACAACACACCGGCTCAGGTCAGGAAAGGACAAAGAACCTGGACCAGCTGCAGCTGAAGAAAGGAAACTGGGTGAAGAGATGGGCAACTTGTGCTCACTGACTCACTGTAATGAAACTGGGTGTCCTGTCTAGAAATATGACGAGCTGGTGACCTTAGAAGTAAGGGCATAACCGCCTGGTAACCTTCCGTGTCACATTTTCTTCCTTCCCCCTCCACACTATAACATTTCTGACTCAAAACCAACTTTGAGCAATGCGGAAGGACAGACAGACAGTGGGAGAGCACCGGTCAGGTGCCTGTTATCACAATGAGAACAGCCTTGCTCCATCAGTTCCCTCCTGATAGGCTAATCTTAGCAATAGCTCTGCAGGTGAGTCACTCTCCAGGGGTAGCTGCAGAGAAGATTATGCAGGTGATGTTGATGCTGACAGATGGGTGTCAAATTACAATCCAAATCATAATTCCTGTTTGACGACTTCCGTTGTGGGTGTTAAATAGCACTCCCGCTGTCCAGCGGTCAGTGCTGGGACAGAGCACCAAAGAGCAGGGGCTGCTCCGCTCAGGGAGAGTGGGAACAGCCGCAGAGCATCTGAGACTCTGGACAAACCGCATGGGTTCTGGCACCTTTCAGGCACCCAGCGATAGGAGGGCACGTGCTGCGTTTCAGGCATCCCTTGGATCTGGGAAACTGACTCTCTCCACAGGCTGAAGGACACCTCGCAGCTGGGCAAACATGGTGAGTCACCAGCATGGTAGCGTAGAAAGGCTTTTTTTCACCTCCCAGGGCCCCCTGGCAGATCCCACCATCCTTCACACAGGGATGAGAGAAGCTCACCTCCCTATTCGCTGCCATTTCACTGCTCTCCTGCCGGAGTTTCAGACTCAGTCAGATAGAGAGCAGCTCCACGTTTGAACGAGGCAGAATTATTATCCCTGGGTGTGAAAGAGAAAACCAGGGCACTCCTGTTCCCCCTTTCAAATGACCTATTCTTCTTTGGCTCTGAATATCCAAAGTTCTCAGCCCGGGAGTGTAACCCATCCTCTGCCTCCTTTCTTCTTCTGGACTTTGCTTTATTGCTTGCTAAATATATCAGGAGACGCTACTGCCCAGAGCCCATGGCTCCCCAACTTCTGCCCGGCTTCCCCTCCTGCCTCTCCTCCCTAGGAACTGCACCAATACATCGCTGGAATTAGCTGCCCCTCAAAAGTTTGCTTGCTGGGGTCCACGGCTCTTCCTGAGGTCAAAATACATGTGTTCTTAGAGGGGTCGTCCCCTAAGAGAGTCACTGCGACAGCTGGGCAAAGCATGGGCAAGAATTGTGCCAGCCTTCCCTGGAGCCGGCCTGTGGAATGTGGGTGCAATCATGTGCACTAACACTACAGCTGTGTGCACGAGGGTTTTCAGAAAATCTGCCCTGTTGTCTCTCCCCCAGTGGCAGCTGCAGTGTGAGCAGGGGCAGTGCACATGGGTGTTTCCATCACTGTGTCACCAATGCAGGTGGAGAAAACACTAGCACCGTGAGCAGCAGGATATTTCCCCAAAAGAGCTTAGTGCAGACAAGGCTCAGGACAGGAGAATGACCATTGATTTCAATGGGAACAAAGCCCCAAATCTGCACCCCTTACTCACACTGAGGAGTACACGCTCCTATTGAAGTCAATAGGCTTAAAGGGGGCAGAACGTGACCGTAACTCAGGCTACTACAATGGACGTGTAGGAGGCATCCCTATGGATGTCCCATTTCTATGTCCCAGAGATCTGACCGCCATTTTTAGAAGGTTCTAGGAACTTTCCTTTGCAAAGTCTGCACAGAGCACAGCTCACATTGGCTAGCAGGCTTCTTTGGTAGAAGGAATGGGAAACGTTTTCACGCCAATGATGTAGGTTTTGACGCAGTGCACCAGAGCGTAATTACCCATTTAATAGTGCCCATCACAGAGCGAGCCCTCTGTAGACCCTGACGAATCAGCCCAACCACCTCGCAGTGAGGAATACCATCCCTCATTTTATAGATGGGAGAACTAGACAAAAAGAGGCGGCGTGATTTGCCCAAGGTCAGTGAGTTGGTACAACCCAGGAGTTCCTCACTCCCAGTGCAGAGTACATACCATTTACCCACTAATTAATGAGCCCTTACAGGTCGACGCTGCATGGGAAGATTTCCTTCCTCTCTTTCTTAAAAGTAAAAAGCAGTAAATGTAACCGTTCAGCACGCAGCTCTGCCCCATCACCCCCGTGTGGTCTGAGCCACACAGCCAGAGGAATCAGGAAAGTCAGAATGACGCCGGTAGCTGATCCCTGACACAAGCCGGGTGCAGCAAACCTAGGCTTGGGTGAACCCCCCCAAATGTCCTGGATTCCAATGCTCATCTCTGAGTCAAACGTTCGTTGGTTTGTGTTTGGCAGAACGCGGTTTGGGGCACCACAGCACCAGAAGCTGCATTAATGTTCTGTCGGAGACGACAGAAAAGGTCATTTTAATTAGTCAGAGCAGCGCCCAGCTTTCCAAGGAAAGTGTTTGCTTTACATAAACAAGCTGGCCCAGTTCCTGCCCGGCTTTGAATTTAGCCAGTGCAGCTACAATTACAATGGGCTCTGTCTGAAGTCAGCCAGAGAGATACCGCGCACACACTGACTGGCTGCCTCCAGAGACCAGACTGAAAGCAGAGAATTTCTTTTGATATGAGGAGATTGCATAGACCCAAGGAAAGGCTAAGACCAACTATAGCTCAGACCTTATCCACTCTGCTCAAGAAGGATTTGACGTGCACAGGATGTCCTTCAACTGGCCACTTCTGTCTCTAGACACTAGTCTAGTCTCTAGGCAAGTTTTCATTCCAGCATCGCCTGTAAATTTCACCAGGGTTGAATTGTCTGCAATGAAACTGCAACAAAGACCGACCCGAGGCAGCCACATAGGCACAGAGAGTTCAGCTGGTCTAAAAGGCCTTTGAAAGTCCAAACAGAACCCTGAGCTGGGCTCCAACAGGCGGGACGCTCCATGGGAGAAGGAGAAGGACAGAAGCTCAGCAGGGTCCCTGCCAGCACCCGGGGACCAGTGTGGGAATTTGGCCCTAAGCATTTATGTAGAGTGGGCAGCTGCCAGTGATTATTGCAGAGTGGGAATCTCCTCAGCGACCTAGGCTAAGCCTAGCCTATCACTTCCCCACCCTTGGCATGGTGGCACCCGCCCTCTTGGTTATAAAAGAGGCCCCATCTGTGAGGTGGGGCTGGAATTCAGAGGCCACTGGAGGGGCGCTGACACAAGAGGTCATGTGTTTGTTCAAAGCCCTGCATGATCACCTGGAGGCCGCAGGTGGTATTTTATGGGTGAACAGGCTGGGCTGTTGCAAGACAATGTGGCATTTATACAGACACCACACACAGAAGATAGCAGCTTCCTGGAGGAAATCAAGTCAGGGATGGGCAGAGGAAAAGGCAGAAAGCTAAACTGACCCCCCAGCCCCAAAGATACACCCCTCCTCCTCCCCCCTACACTCTCACTGCCCCACACACCCACTCCCCAGACAGATTTTCTTTTTCACACCAGACTCCTGGATTTCCTTCCTGTCAAGCAGCTGGCATGTTGTGCATTAACCCACCACCTGCAGCCCTGCCATGACTCACTGCTGAACATTGGCTTCAAGGACAGAGATCCTGACTCATCTGCCCCAGGGAGGAATAACCCAGACCGTGAACATCTCTCCCTGCGCCACAGAACTCCAGGGACAAGTTTGTTAGGATTTAGCCCATTGCACAGGCTATGATAGAGAGGTGGAAGGGACAGGGAGGTATTACGAAGCATGGCCCAGACAGCTCAGTACATCGCTGTGAAACCCCCATTCTAACTCCGCACTACCGGGAGTTATGGACA
This sequence comes from Malaclemys terrapin pileata, assembly GCF_027887155.1. Classification (NCBI taxonomy): domain Eukaryota; kingdom Metazoa; phylum Chordata; order Testudines; family Emydidae; genus Malaclemys; species Malaclemys terrapin. The sequence continues at coordinate 34,059,007 of NC_071519.1, forward strand.
CCATGCTCACAGGTTTCCAAAGGGTTTACAATAATGAGAATAAAAGCTCGCATTTCCACAGTAGCCTGGAGGGTTGAGCAGTGGGCAGGGGATCTGCAGATCCTGGATTCGAATCCTGACCCTGGCCCTGACTTCAGGTTGCAATGCAGGTGAGGGAAGGCCTGTCTCAGGTTTCACTCCCTACCCTGTTACAGTGGCCCCCCAAACCAAGAGCCAGCCCGGAGCAGCACTAGGACGGCAGCCCTGAGCTCCAGGCAGACAGCACAGGGAAAGAGAAGGACGAGAGACCCCGATCCAAACGCCCTTGCCACAGAGAAGAATGGGGGCTAGTGCTGGGGCACCCAGGTACTGTGCACCGCTGTGTTCAGTTCCCCAAAGGACTCAGCCCTGTGCCAGGGAGTGATGGGCAGACAGGAGCCGCTGGTGTCCTGCCTGCCCTGCACCATGGCACTGACAGCTGGGAGTAGGGTGACCAGATGTCCCGATTTTATAGGGACAGTCCCGATATTTGGGGCTTTTTCTTATATAGGATCCTATTACCCCAACCCCCTGTCCTGATTTTTCACACTTTCTATCTGGTCACCCTAGCTGGGAGTGTTGGCCTTGCCCACAGACAGCGCCTTGAAAGCCAGGGGTGAGGAGCAGAATCAGTTAGTAACTAAAGAAAACAGGGATTAGGCGAAGTTAGAACAGCCACTGGCTGAGTGAGAGACACCTCAGCTGTTGAGCAAGTTTTGTTGTGAAGAGGAAAATAGGTCACAGTACATGAATATTGGGGAACATAGGGAAAACCCCTGACAGCATTCTGGGGGCCTGACTCACCCTCACCCTGCCCTCTATGCAGGGCCGCCCGGAGGATTCAGGGGGCCTGGGGTCTTCGGCGGCAGGGGCCCCCCGCCGCCGAATTACCACTGAAGCCCCGGCACTTCAGCGGCAGGTCCCAGGGCGGAAGGACCCCCTGCTGCCGAAGACCTGGAGCGGAAGAAGCTCCGGGGGCCCAGGCCCCATGAGAGTTTTCCGGGGGCCCCGGAGCGAGTGAAGGACCCCACCCCAGAGACCCCGAAAACCTCTCATGGGGGCCCCTGCGGGGTCCGGGGCAAATTGCCCCACTTGCCCCTCCGCCCTCCCGCCCCCCCGGGCAGCCCTGCCTCTATGTCAAGGCAACCTGGGTGGAGAAGGCGACAGGGTCAAAGCAGAAGCATCTTGAACCCACTTTGCTCAGGGGAAGTGAGAGGGGCCCAGGCACTGCAGAATCGGGCCCTGCACCATTCATAAAGGCAATGCAGCCGGATTCCTTCAGCCCCACAGCTTGTGCAGTCGTTTGCACCTTGGCAAAGCAGAGCAGGGTGGGTGTGAAAATGCTCCCTCTGGCGTAAGTGTGGGGTGGGAGAATCTGAGCTGGCATTTCATGCCCATTTTGCTCTTCATTTGCATGGGTGTAAATAGCATAGGGTGACCAGACAGCAAATGTGAAAAATCGGGACAAGAGTGGGGGGTAATAGGAGCCTATATAAGAAAAAGACCCAAAAATAGGGACATCTGGTCACCCTAAAATAGCATCACGGGTGCAGGGCGGGTGGGGACGGTCATAAGCCAGTCGCTGCAAAGTGAGCATTGACCTGTCAGTTCTCGGAGCTGATGAGTCCCAGCCCCTCCCTTGGTGGAGATGTTCCCCGTCAGTGTATGGCGCGGCTGAGCGCCCAGGCCAGTGGGCAAGTCTGCACCCTGCTAGAACACACGGAGCAGCACGGCCCCCATGGCACTGCCGATCGCCCGCTCTCTGCGCTGCCCCGCGTGGCTTTATCCCAGGCCCCACAATATCTGCTGCTTTTCTTAACGCCCCGCTCCACGACTACACGAGAATCGCAGCTTTCATTCAAAGCAAAAAGTCAGCCTCTAAGCCCTGGTGGCTGTGGAGAAAATTCTGACAAGCTGAATGCATCCCAGCGGCTCAGAAAGCAGGAGGCAAAGAGAAAATACCACCACCATTTGCTATGTTTTGGAGCCCATGATTGTGGGGGCCTCACTCTGATTTTTAAATGCTCGGGGTGGGCAACCCTGCAAATGATTAACAACAGTGAACAGCTGAGAAGTCTGACATCACACAACCCCCTCCCCCACTCGACAAGCAGCTCCCATCCCTGCTCCCAGGCTCCTGAATCTCAGTCCGTGTTGAATCGGTCTCCTTTGTGGGCCATTTTGTCTTAGAATTTGACCCCCTTCTCCCTGCTCCTCCTGGACACAGCCCCAGCACAGAGCCCTGACGCTTACCTGCCATTGCAGTGTCCAGCAGGGACACTGGAGGGAATGGTCTCGCGCAGGGCAGGAAGGGACATTAAAGTGACATGGAAACGGGCCGATTTCCATAGGCCAGGAGCTTGCTTTGAAAGTGAAAGCAGCCAGGGTCAGAGGGCAGCTCTCGGCAGCACAGCGAAGGCATCCATGCACATGTACGGCGTCCACATGAAAGTCCAGCCACGCTGCCCTGACTCTCTCTGGTTAGCATCAATACATCAACCAGAGAAAAGCTCGGCTGCTCCCAAGGCAAAGCTTCTCCTTCTGTAATCAGGTGTGGAGAGATGGAGGAGACTTAGTGTCTTATTTGTCACTTTCTCCTGAGACTGGCTGCTGCAAAGGGGTTTGTTGACACGTCTCCTAGCAGCTGCAATAGCTGTCCCTGCTCGTCTTTCTACTGTTTGTCCCAAGAGGCTGGGGGTGGATTCTCCGCCCCGCTCTGCAGGGACCACGCAGACATGCACAGCATGATGGAGAAAGGCAAAAGACACAGGAACAGCCTCGGGGCATGGGGCAGCCCAAGCCATCAAATTGGACCTGGGCGGCAATGCAAGACAGATACACTGGAAAAGCCACCTGCCCCTTGCTGCTATGCAGCCTGCTTTATTCCGGAGCTGGGGGATGGGGGATTTGCCTTTCTCCGAAGTTCGTCCCCTGCCTGGGTATTCGTTAGGCCAGTCGCACAGTGCACCAGCCTGCACGGAATGGCAGGGTCAGCAAAGTTCTTTCCAGGGCCAGAATCGCCCACACACCAATGCCCTCGTCTCCCTCTGCTACCAACCAGTGCTTCCTGCACGCCCTTGGACATGATCAAAGTTGTCCCTGGAAGTGCAGTTAGGGGGGCTCAGGAAACTCTCAGGCAGGCAAGAGAGGCCACTTCCGGCCAACCAAGAGAGCCCCAGAACAAACCTTGACTCCATCACCCAGGCACTAGGAGTGCTTTCAAATCTGCACCTCGATCTAGTTCTGAATTTTTCATCCCTATTTTTAACATGGGTTGAATTCAAAACCTTTGCTCCTGCGGTGTTTGAAATCTGGTTCTCAGTCAGATGGCTGAGGCCTAGCTGTAGTTAATCCCTAGCCTAGATCTTCACATCCCCTTGAATCAGACCTCGGGCAGCCCCTCTGCTCTGTCTGTGCCCAGACTTTTAATTCTGCACAGCTTCTCAATACAGTTCAGTGATGCTGAGATGATGCAAGCTGTTCCTTGGCACTGCCAACTCAGAGACTCTACCTGGACTTTGTAACAAGTTCCCCAGACAATTGTAGCCTTTGTTCTGTTGGAAAATGACATGCTGGGTTTCCATGGGGTTATTTTTTTCTTTGTTGTTAGTTAGTTTTCAATTAACTGTGGAAAAAATTGCACAGGCTGAGGAGTCAGGCCCTGATCCTACAAAGCACCCTCACACACACAGCCACAGAAATGTGGGGCTGGAAGGGGCCTCAACAGGTCATCGAGTCCAGCCCTGCACTGAGACAGGACCAAATAAACCCAGGCCCTCCCTGACCGGTGTTTGTCCTCTGTTCTGAAAAACCTTTGGTGACAGGGATTGGACAACCTGCCTTGGAGCCTGTTCCAGAGTTTAACTACCTGGAGAGTTAAAAAGGTTTTCCTAATATCTAACTGTACTGCAGATTAATCCCATTACTTCTTGTCCTGCCTTCAGTGAACATGGAGAACAGTTGATCACCGTCTTCTTTATAACAGCCCTTAACATAGTTCAAGACTCTTCTCAGGTTCCCCCTCAGTCTTCTTTTCATATGACTAAACAGATCCAGTTTTTTCAACTTTTTCTCATAGGTGAGATTTTCTAAACCCTTTATCGTTTTTGTTGTTCTCCTCTGGACTCTCTCCCATTTGTCCATATCTTTCCTAACGTGCAGTGCCCAGCTGAGGCCTCACCACTGCCAAGTAGAGTGAGACAATTACCTCCCGTGTCTTACATACAGCACTCCTGTTAATACACCCCAGAATGATATTAGCCTTTTTCACAACTGCATCATGTTGTTGACTTATTCAGTTTGTCAACCGCTAGACCTCCCAGTTCCTTTTCAGCAGTACGACCACCTAGTTCAGTGGCTCTCAAACTTTTTTACTGGTGACCCCTTTCAGATAGGAACCCTCTGCATGTGACCCCCCTTATACATTCAAAACACTTTTTTATATATTTAACACCATTATAAATGCTGGAGGCAAAGCGGGATTTGGGGTGGAGGTTGACAGCTCGCAACCCTCCCATGTAATAACCTCGCAACCCCCTGTTTGAGAACCCCTGACCTAGCCAGTTTTTCCCCGTTTTGCACTTATCTTTATCAAGTTTCAACTTGTTGATGTCAGACTGATTCTCCCATTTGTCAAGGCCATTTTGAGTTCTAATCCTGTCCTCCAATGTGCTTGCAACCCCTCCAGCTGGGTGTCATCCACACGTTTTATAAGCGCACACTCTACTCCATTGTCCAAGTCACTAATGAAAACACTAACTAGCACCAGACCCACGACTGGTCCATGGGGGACCCCACTACATACAGTCTCCCAGTTTGACAGCGAACCAATGAGAACGACTCTTTGAATACGGTTCTTCAACCAGTTGTGCACCCACCTTACACTAATTGCACCTAGGCCACATTTCCCTAGTTTGCTTATGAGGCTGTCATGTGGGACTGTCTAAAGCCTCACTAAAGTCAAGGGGAAACGATCACATGCCTTGCTTTAAGCACGTGAGTAGCCTAATCAGCGGGACTATTCCCCTGCGTATGCCCTTAGCAGGGTGACCAGATGTCCCGATTTTATAGGGACAGTCCCGATTTTGGGGGCTTTTTCTTATATAGGCACCTATTACCCCAACCCCCTGTCCTGATTTTTTACACTTGCTATCTGGTCACCCTAGCCCTTAGCGACCTGGGAGGTCTTGTGGGACGTACAGAACAATGCAACACAGCCAGGTCACTGCAGCCAAACGATTGCTGCGCTGTCACCTTGTAGGTGAAATGGGAACATGCAGGCACTTCCCCCCATTTGGCATATCCTAGTTCATCTCATCTCCAGGGTATTTCTCAGGTGCCTGTCCCCTCAGTATCTAAGGCCCAAATATGGTGGAATAATATCAAGGTCCAGAATACAATGGCCAGGAGTCTCTCCTTGCGGTGCCTGGGAGCTGCAGGAGCACAGCACCTGGGACAGCCGAGCCGTATAGGCTTTGAGGAGACAAGCATGTGGTGACAACACAGACTTCTCGGGGATATTCGGTTACATGAGCAAAAGCAGAATTGGGGCCTTAGCCTTTAACAGAAATCACCAGGGTCATTCCATGGGAAGACCATGGCCAGATCCAGTGGAAAGACTCCCCTGACTTCAAGGGGCTTTAGATCAGTTAGGATCAAGGTCTTTGGTAGCCAAGCAAGCAGCCCTGCACCATGCACATAGACTCCCATCCCAGGAACCCTCCTTTTAATGCACGTATTCAGTTCACTGACTGCTGTTCCCTTCCATTTGCAGGACACAGATTCTGAGTGGCCCCTGAACAGGAGAGGTAATGGCCTTATGGTCTCAGGCGGGGTTGTAAGTGTTGCTAACTGTGCTGGGCTGTGCTCCAAGACCACGTGCTCATGAGCTGCTCTCTGTGTTGCAGGTCCTCCTCCGGCACGCAAACCCCCAACTGTGACACAAAACTTCAAGCGATTTGGCATCCCGCTCATTGCCACCATCCTGAGCATGGCCACCATCATTGCAATTGCCTTCCTAAGTAAGGTCCCTTCTCTCCTGTCCCACTTGCATGCTGGGGGTTTGCACAGCAGCCCCACTTCCCTCTTGCTCTACACTCCACCAGGTGCCCGAGCAGTCTTGGCCAGAGCAGGCCTGACAAGACACTGTAGTGATAGCGCTTGAGGCGACAGCCTTTCCCCTGCAGAAACAGGACCTCACGCCTGCTGAGGCCAGTATAATTTGGGGAGAAACAGGGCGAGATGCAAACTTCAGATCCAGATCCCAGCCCCCTCCCAAAGCCTGGGGCAGTTGGGATCCAGGGTTTGGGGGGAGGGAACGACTCTATCCTCAGGGATCTCATCCTAATGCCGCCTTTGGGCCAGGTTGTGTCTGACTCCAGTGTTTATGCAGAAGTTGGGGGACAAACTGCAAGGAACCTTTGCCCTCCTATGGGGGGTGTATTGAGGACTGTTGGAATTTTGCAAGCTGTTGTTTTAAGAGTGGAGGGGTTCCCTGGTCCTGCGTGCAGGCTCTGGGGCTCTGTAGTAATGCCTGCAAGTGGAGTCAGGTCTGCCAGGCTGGAAACAGACAGCTTAAAGCACAGTGGGGTATCTCATTGCCCTAGGGAGCAGCCTGTTTTCTCCTTCTCTGTTTTTGAGTTCTTGTTCTCAATGCTAAGAAATAAAATTGTGTTACGTCACAAGCTTCCAGCGAGAGATCTCATCTCTGTGTGCGTATGCCATGAACATAACTCTGCGCAGAAGCCAGGCACAACTGGGCCCAAGTGCACAGCTCACTCCCTGCTACTGCCCCCAGGGCAATGGGAATGCTGCAGGGCTATGCTTACCCCCACTGCACTGGCCAGCTGAGTTAGCTGGATGGGTAGGGGGCACCTCTATGGGCTGGTGCAGAGACATGCTCCCTCCCTGTGTCACAGAGGCACTGTGCATCTAAAACACACACCCCCTCCTGGTATCCACCTGGCCCCTAGAGCTCTTGGGTGTGTGTCCAGCATCCCTACGTAGCTTGAAAAGCTCAGCACATGGCTTAAGCCAGACCTGAATCTGCACTGGGAGAGCATGTGTGGAAAGCTTCCCCCCACTCACAGGCCTGCAGAATGGGTGCTGCAAACCCCTTGCTCTCAGGAGAAGCCATTTGCAACAAAGATTTAAACCCACCCCCAACGTTCCCTGGCAAACATGAGCCAAACGTCACAGACCAAGTTGGACTCTGTCCCTTTCCCCTCTAGTCAAGGCAACTCTGGAACACTACTACTTCCTCTGCAGCAAGACAATCAAGTTCATCCCCCTGCAGCAGCAGTGTAATGGGCAGGAAGATTGCTCCTGGGGAGAGGACGAGGAGAAGTGCGTGCAGCAGGTCCCAGAAGGCCCACCCGTGGGAGGTGAGTTGGGGATGTTATGCCAGCAATGCCAGGTACGGCACGGCAGGGAGCACAAAGCAGCATTCAGAGCCCTTTGCTGCATTTAGAAATCACGGTAACCAGGGGCCAATGGCTGTACCAGGGACAAAAGTTTTTTCTCCTCCCCTTCTCTTACTTAATTAACCTCTTAGAGTTGGTAGGACAACTCCCAGAGAGAGAGAGAGAGAGAGAAAATCCTCATGTGTTCCATTCTATGCATCTGAAGAAGTGGGCTGTAGCCCACAAAAGCTTATGCTAAATAAATTTGTTAGTCTCTAAGGTCTGTATCCGCAAAAAGAACAGGAGTAACACGGCTGCTACTCTGAAACCAGATACTGCAAATGTGCCAAACTGCAGCCACCTGGCAGGGAGCCTGGAATGCAGCTGACTCTCTTTTTCTCCCTAGTCCGCGTTTCCAAAGACAGATCCACCTTGCAGGTGCTAAACAAAGAGACTGGAGCCTGGTTCTGGGCATGTCACGATAACTTTCATATGGCCCTGGCAAAAGCAGCTTGCAAGCAAATGGGCTACAGCAGGTACCTGCCTTCCATCTCACTCCCCCTGCTCTCTGGCTTCCTGGTCATCCCTTTCCTTCTTCTCTCATTGGTATGGAGCTCACTGCCCCTTTAACAAAAACCTTTCCTGGGGGGATATTTGAGATAACTATTAATGCTCAGTAGCATGCAAAGCTCTGGCCCAGTGTCCTCTCTCCACAGAGCAGGGACAGCCCAGGTGTCCCCTTCACTGCCCCTGTAGGCATGAGCAGTAGCGCAGCCTCTGGGGCCCATTCAGTCCTTCCTCTCTGCTGAGGAAGTGCATGGCTTTGGGGATGCAGGCACCTAGACAAACTCCCAGTAGCCCTGCCTCCCTGCCTGTGGCCCTGTGCCTCAGTTTTTCTGCTTCTCCAGGACCTGACTTCATATAGTCTCACGCACCCAGTGCAATCCCTCAGGTCTCCCCTGCTGGGCTTCCATTTATCATCTCAAACAGCACAGAAGCACACCTAGCCTTGCGTCCTTGTAGCTGTCTCCCCACAGCCCTTCCCGCAGTTACGCAGTCACCCTCAGATCATGGCTTCTCTGCCTCACCCTAGCCAGCTCTGCCACTAGTCTTGCTCCTGAGGTCCTCCCCCTGCACAGGGAGGATCCCCAGTCCCCCTGACCTCTTAGCCATTGCCATTCTACCCAGCTCTGTAACCAGCCGGCCACCCAACCCCGCACCTTCCTACTTCACCTTTCTCTGAGTGAGTACCAGGCTCTGCCTTTTATAGCCTGCCTTGCCCACATGATCAGTCACATGATCTCAGAGTGCTATTCCCTCCTCCAGTACTCCCAGCCTTAAAGGATTGAGGGCACAAACAGCTGGGCTGGCCTGTGTTAAGCACTCTGATATCCCCACAGTCATTTCATGCAGGACCCCAAGCTGCCATCCAGGGATTCTGGGTGTTGCTAACCCCCAACCAGAGCCAGATCGGAAAGAACAAGCTAGCTGTGAAAGGCTCTGTCTTCCCTCTCTAGCCTGCACCAGCTCTTTTCAGTGAACAGAGCTGACCTAATACTGCATGGCTAATTAAAGCCAGGATTTTCTAAGGAGCCTGGCCAACCCTGAGCATCCAAAAATCATGAGATTGGCTAAAAAGCATGAGTTTTTGTTTTTTTTTTAATAATACATTGGGGCGTGTTGGAGGGGTTGGGTTTTTGTTTGTTTTTTCCTCCTTCTGATGTTGGAGCCTTTAAGGTTCAAGTTTGCAAATGTTTCTCCATGGTCATGGGGGCTAAAAACTTACTTCTTTAACAAATAAAAGCGAGGATTCTCACCTAATTCCTGATTCAAGGAACTGGGGCTTAAGCAAAATACCAACTAGGGTGAGAACCGGCAAAAGATTATGGGCAACTAACTCCCTTAGGCTCCTTTGAAAATCCCAGCCTGATTGTTTTCACACTGCATCTTCCCCAGACCCAGAGTCCTTTCCACTCAAGCAGCAGCTGATGCATTTTACTAGCAGGTGAGCATGTAAAGTGCCATCAGCAGGGGAGCCTGGCAAATCAATACACTCTCCAGGAACCCCACTGGGCATGAAACTTGAGAAGCTTTCAATTCCTGACACAAGTGGAAATGAAAGTAAAAGATAAAGCACACACCTGACCTCCAGTCTCCCATGGGCTCCTTCCTGGGGTGCGTTTGCTGCAGGGACCAGCAAGAAGGGCGTCCATCTGCAATGCTTATTTTAACATGAAAGGCTGCCTTTTGTTCCTCAGCCATACCAGCTCCACCAGCTGGAACAGCCTCCGCCCGGCAGCGAGGGAACTGGCACTGGCAGGTCTCTGAGCTGCCCAGGGCCTGCTGAGTTTGCACTTTGCAAGTGACACTCCAGGATTCTGTGGTTGTTTGGGGCTAGCAGCGGGTTTGGGGTCTCCCCTTCGCTGTGGCCATTCGGGTTGTTTTTCTCTTTCCTTCTTCTTTCCCTGTTTTTCCTCTGCCTTCTTCTTGCTTCTTTCTCTCCTTCACCCTCTTTTCACTGGTCCTTTCTCCTGTAGTGCATGTTGTAAATCCAGAGCGAGTGCCCTGAAGCGAAGCCAGACGTGCTCTGGCGCGGTACAGCGACAGACCTGCCCTTTCCCTTCCCCAAGATGATCCGAGCTGAGAGGGGTTCAGCCGGAGCAGCACCTGTCCATTGTACGGTGCATGCTGGCTGGCAGCAGCTTTCTCCCCGAGCGTTGTCCTTCCTGGGCAGCTGGCCCAGACGCAGTCCCCCTGCCCGTGGGAGGCCACGTTCTCCTTGCAGTGACCCCTCGTGGGCTCAGTCTGTGAGCTCCTGTCTTCTCACAAACCCACTGGGCCAGAATCCCCAGCTTTGCCCAACTGAGGGCAGCACTGGCACTTTGCCAGGAGCCACAAAGCCATATGAATGGAGGCAGGTTGCCGTGGCCACCCCAAACTTTAACAGGGAAATGTCATGTCCCACGACGCACTGCTCCCTCACTGGCCTGGCAGCAGGGAGGTCCTAGCGTCTCTGCCACTCACCGCTTGGATGGAGGCAGGCACAGGCCGGCATGGGCTCCACTGCCACTGGCTGTGCTGCTGGTACGGGGCCACTTTGATCAAACACTGTCTGTATTTTCCAGCATCCCCACGTTCAGCGCTGTGGACCTTGCAGACACACAGGGCCTGCCCCTCAGGGAGGTCACGGTGAACAATGGGGTCCTCCAAGGGCAAGACTCTGGCAGGTGAGTGGAAGAGCAACCAGTAGATGATCTGCAGAATGGATTAACTTGGCTGTTTCAGTGCATCTCGCGGAGGAGGGCTGCTGAGATCAGCAGGGCTCGCTCCTGGGCTGACAGCAGAGCAGCAACAGTTCTTAGCCTTAGCGCTTAGACAGCGTTTCCTTGCTCGTCGCACTTTATAGGCAATATTCCTGCTCTGCTCCTCAGCGCGGGAGGCAGCTCTGTGCCACTCTCCCCATGCTACAGTTGAGAAACTGAGGCACATGCTTGTCTAAGGCCACAGAGGGGATCAGCGTCAGAAATGATGCCCAGGATGCGTTCCTGGCACCCAGCCCTGTGCTCAGACCACCCCTTTCTCCATGAGGTTTATAGAGGTTTGTCAGCCGGTGCCCATGATTCAACACAGCTGGCTGGCACACACATTGCTGATGGTTCCCATGACACCCCCCAAATGTCTTGACTGACCAGCTCCCCAGTAGCCACAGGCCTGTGCTCTGTTAGTGATGCTGCCCTATAAGCAGGCCCCAGAGTGCTACTGAAATCCCTTGGAGCCAGGGACAGAGATGTTCCCTTGCTGGGAACAAGGTTTAATCGTGACCAGCTCCCACAGTCTGCCCTGGTTCACGCTGACCCGTCAGCGATGGGTCAGTAACTGAGGGCCTCACCGCGGTGTGTGGACACCACTACGCTGGGGAGCCTCTGAACCTGGGCGGGCTCAGAGCCACACAGCCCCACACGCCATGCCGATGGGACAGGATTTCTGTGCCCTGAGCGGGACCTTTCTGCCAGGCAATGGCCTTTGAGGTGCTTCTGGCCCTGGCTGCCCATTGACACACTCGGCCGGGGCCTCGTTAGGAGCACAGCCACACCTTGCCAAACCAGGGGAACGTAGGAGCCACTTGCTGGGGGTGGCCTGGTGGGAAGCCTCTGACCCCAGCCTCTCCTCCCCTCCCCAGAGCAGGGCCAGGCAGGGTTAGTGCACAAGAGGAGACTGCTCAGCTCTGCAGCCCCTCACTCTGCACGGTGAACTCCCCAGGGCCTGGGCCCGAGCCAGCTGCTGACCCACCAACTGTCAGCCCAGCCCCTGCAGAGTTTGTTGTCTCTGTGGTGGTCACTGCAGAGTTCGTCACAAGGTGCAGCTTCCAGCGCTGCTGCTTCCGTCCACACGGACTTTATAAACGTGGTACAGCTCAGGAACACGGCCAATCCGGAACCCAGAACCGTCAGCGGTGCCCTTCGCTCCTCTGAGCAAACCCCCTGGGTGTGAGGAGGCTCCTCACAGCCGTAAGATGAGCAGGATTCACACGTTGGGGTGGGGGGTTCAGTCCACAGGCCGAAGGGCTGATTTCAAGGTAACCGCGTACTAACCGATGCCATGTGCAAACCCTATAGCCCACGGGCAGAGACATGCTGTGAGAAACGTAGCAGTTAACATGCCATTTTCCTGTTCCAGGCAGTGCCTCTCTGGATCCGTCGTTTCACTCGCATGTGGCAGTAAGTGTGATTCTGTTAACACTAACCATAGAATATCAGAGTTAGAAGGGACCTCAGGAGGTATCTAATCCAACCCCCTGCTCAAAGCAGGACCAATTCCTAACTAAATCATCGCAGCCAGGGCTTCATCAAGCCTGACCTTAAAAACCTCCAAGGAAGGAGATTCCACCACCTCCCTAGGTAACCCATTCCAGTGCTTCACCACCCTCCTAGTGACATAGTGTTTCCTAATATCCAACCTGGACCTCCCCCACTGCAACTTGAGACCATTACTCCTTGTTCTGTCATCTGGTACCACTGAGAACAGCCGAGCTCCATCCTCTTTGGAACCCCCCTCAGGTAGTTGAAGGCTGCTGTCAAATTCCCCCTCACTCTTCTGCAGACTAAACAATCCCAGTTCCCTCAGCCTCTCCTCATAAGTCATGTGCCCCAGCACCCTGATCATTTTCATTGCCCTCTGCTGGACTCTCTCCAATTTGTCCTCATCCCTTCTGTAGTGGGGGGACCAAAACTGGACACAATACTCCAGGTGTTGACGCACCAGTGCCGAATAGAGAGGAATGATCACTTCCCTCCATCTGCTGGCCATGCCCCTACTAATGCAGAGAGCAGCAGCCGGTTTGACAAATCCTGGCACCATTCTTACCTAGTCTTTACTCGGGCCAACTCCAACCTGGACTCATACTCAGGAGTGCAGGATTTGGCTTGCGGCGTTTCATGTGGACAGATGTGGTACGAGGTCTGGGTCCAGCACAAGCACGGAGCCGCCAGAGCTGGCAGTTATGGAGCAGTGGAAGGATGTGCAGCTGGTCTGTGCCATTCGTATGTCACGAGGTGTGACACTGGGCACTGGTTCAAATCCAGCCCAGGGCAGTAGTGACAGCGCTGTCATCATTCCAGTCCTTGTCTGTACTAGAAAAGTTGGCTTAACACCAACGATTTAAAATCTATCCAGCTAAAGCAGTGCAAAAACTAATGTAGACGCACTTATGGCGTAACCCCTACTTACCCTGGGTTAGCTAGTGCAGGTGAATTATCTAATTAATTATGCTAAGCCAATTAAGGTTTAGTATGAAAGGGAAGAGAATAAATACATTGATTTAAGCAAGTGTGGCAAAATTCTAAAGAAAGCTACAGAGTCTGTGATATATGTGTGAGCCCTGCAGTGTCAATGGAAGGCAATACACACAAACACACATATATGTTCTTTACCAGCTCTTTGGCTCATAGGAGTACAGTCTGCACAGGCAGGTCTGGAACATGTATTTCCCCCCAAAAAGGCACGTTCTCGGGCGGTGGCGGGGGGAGGGGGGGGAGTCACTCTCCCATGTGCTGAGCTAAGATGTTGATTTATCTCTTATCCTTGGATGCAGCCTGCGGAGAAAGCGTGAAGTCTCCACGTGTGGTTGGTGGGGGCCAGGCCAGGATCTACACTTGGCCATGGCAGGTCAGTTTACAGCACAAAACCCAGCACCTCTGTGGGGGCAGCATCATTGACCCGAGGTGGATTCTCACAGCAGCACATTGCTTCAGGTGAGTCACCCAGTGCAACCCCACTGGGAATTGTGGGTGGGGGACTCACATGAACCGCGGACACAAGCCGAGACTACAAAGTGTACATTGTGTATAAATACTGGGGGAGCCGGGGCTGCTTTCAGGAGCTGAGGGCTACAGCTGCTTGGAAAGGGCATTTTACATTCCAGGAAATGTTTTGATGAAAATGAAAAAAAATCATATTCATTTTTAAAAATTGTGAATTTGGGGGGGGGGGGCAATTATTGAAAAATTGAATAAACCAAATGTTTTTTGGTTTTCAGTTGTCAAAAAAAAAATCAGTTTGGGATTTGTTTGTGAAAGCCCCAAAATTTCCACAATCGAGAAATTTTCTCACAAAACCTTCCAGTTAGTCAAAAAGTCATTTCACGTCAACAAGCTGTGCTGAGTGCCCGTAACTCCAGCTGCAGTCCGGGGGAGTGGGAGGTGCTCGGCAGCTCTGCAGCGCAGAGCCTGGCTGCGTACACACTATGGGCTGAGTTCCCCGCCCGCTGTGCTGTCATTTACACCAGTGCAGAGCATGTGTAAAGTACGTGTGAAATGCAGCCAACCTTTAACTCCTGCCAGTAACTGGAATTCCCCCATCTTTATGCAATTTCTTTTAATATTTAAAAGTTAAACTCTGGTTAGGCGCTTATATCTTTCAGGGTTCTCTTTGCTTCTTGTGCCTTACAAGTCATGTCCTGTCTGTAATGCAACAATAGTTTAGAAAGAAAACACACAAAATTCCTTATAGTTCCTCTAATCTTAGTGGACCTAGTCTGTATATTCTTTGGTTATATCTAATGCCTTTCATTTCACATTCTTCAAGGCTTACAGTAATACATGAGCCATTATTTTCAAGGAACAAGACAGATTATCCATATAGAGAGTGACAGTGCCTTTGAGCCATAAAGCAAACAAATGTGGAGCTTCAGAGTTCAGATGAAAGCTAGTTTGTTTGGATTTCTTGGCTCATCCAGAAGTTTGACCTCTGGAACATTTTGTATTCTGGGTCTCGCAGCAAGTTATTCCTTAGACAGTTTACTTGATTCCCCTCTCCTTTATATCTTTTATTGGTCCAACTTCTGTTGGGGAGAGACGAGTTTTGATCTACACAGAACAATTCTGCATGTCGTGAAGGGTGATTCGTTGCTTCCTGACTAAGGGGCAGAGAGGGAGCTATAGTTCTTATTACCAATATATTTCAAGGCATATTTGACCTCTCTACATCTCACATGAGCAACTATCATTATGGAGGTCACGAAAGGAGAAGAGCCACTAACCATTGGCTGAATTTGTGCATAGGAACGATCAGGCCCTTCAGAACTGGCGTGTGAAAGCAGGATCCGAAATCCTCTCCAACTCCAACACTATCCCTGTGGAAAAGATCTTCATCATTGACAGTAATTATATGTTTCCCAAAGATAATGACATCGCCCTGGTAAAGCTGACGTCTCCCTTAAGTATTTCAGGTGAGCGAGAGTCTACTCTCTAAAATCACTTTCAGAAACTTCTTTGAAATAAGCACTCCACATAAATTCCTTGGCATCCATTGCCTATGGATTTGTCTAAATGCGCGATAGGGCCCGATCCTCTGCTTTGGCAAAGTGGGGAGTGCATGACATGGGACAGGCACAAGTCAAAGGCTCTGAGGACACGTGAAGGAGATGGATAAGTCCATCTGGGGCTGCGTGAAACACCAGTGTGCGAATGGTGCTGTTAGTAAATCAACGTGTGTGACGAAGCGGCCTGCAGTGGCCAGACAAATGTGTGTGTGTGTGTGAATGTGCCTGACCTGCCAGAACTCGACAGAACACACTCACTGCATTAGGCCTGTCAAGTGATTGTGTAAAACCCACTCTGATAATTCTGTCATGAGTTTAAGATGATCCATCTCTCGTGCCTGGGCAGCCAGGCGATCATTTCTTCACAAGCCTAGAATTGAGGCCCTCTCTCCTGATTCTGTCTGTTCATATTCTCTCCCTTCCAGACACAGTTAAGCCAATTTGTCTTCCTTTTTTTGATGAGGAACTGCCCTCTAACGCCCCACTGTGGGTGACAGGCTGGGGCTACACACAGCAGGATGGTGAGTTCAGTAGGTTCGTTCTCTACCGCACAGAACTGAACACTGCTCTTTAGCCCTGGCGCTCAGAGAGGCAGGGTGGAAGCTCTCATTTGTGTATCTTTTATCGAGGTACATTGTCCAAGGCTCTGCAGCAGGCGCAGATCAAACTGATTGACAGCAACACCTGCAATGCTCTCACCGCCTACCAGGGGGAAGTCTCAGATAAGATGGTATGTGCAGGCCTCATGGAAGGCGGTGTGGATACCTGCCAGGTGAGTACCTTTCTCACCTTTGAAAATGTGTTCTTCTTGCTGCTGAGGTGGAAGCTCAGGTGTAAATCCTGCATGCTCGTTCCCGCAGCACCTCTGAAGAGGAGCAGCGTGGAGCCCTGAATAACATCCCTCTAATTCCAGGAGCGTTCAGGGTCCTTGCTAGCCTGTGGGATTGGGCCACAGTCACTGGGTGTTGTGGGGGCAGAAGGGAGGCTGGGTCAAGATTTTGAATGAGTCTGATTTTCAGAAAGCACTGAGCACCTGCCCCCTGAAAATCAGACCCCTCTAAGGTGTTTCAAGTTTGCCCCCTCAGCTCACTGGTCACTTCTGACGCTCCGGCTCCAGGGCCCTTGGCCGTTATGGTAAGGTCACACTGCGTACATATGGGCTTCGCCAGTCCTGAACTTTATATCTTGGGCCGAGCTCTCCTTCCTCCATAGCCACTGATATCTGGAGAGGAGCAGGGGATGGGGAGCAGCAGGGTTCCCTGTAATGCCTGCTTGTGTGTCCCCCTCCCAGGGAGACAGCGGCGGCCCCTTGATGTACAATCCCGGGCACTGGCAGCTGGTGGGGATCGTCAGCTGGGGACATGGCTGTGGCAGACCAAGCACTCCCGGCGTCTACACCAAAGTGCAGGCCTACCTCAACTGGATCTACACCGTCCAGAGGGTCAGCGTCCTTGTCTCTGAAACCTGACACTGATCGCGAGCAGATTCCTCCCTGCTCCAGGGCTGGCAGCTTGTGCCACCCCTATGCTGTGAGTGCCAGAGGCCAGCTGAGCTCCTGGCATGGCCAAGGGCAGCCCCGTGACCTGCCCTACACTGATACTGCAACAGCACAGAATGGCCAGGCCACATGCATTCCCCAGCCATGCCCACCAGAACGCTCACTGCCCCAGGGCTGGTGGGGTTTGCATACCGCACCATGGCTGGGACAGAGGTAGCAAGAGTCCATGAACTATCTGGCTTGCACAGCAGCAGAACTACATTGATGGGGGCTAGCAAGGGCTTCTTAGTGTTTAGTTCCCCAGAAAAAAAAAACCCATACATTGCTCCTGGGCGCTGAGCTAGTCAAAAATCCAAAGCGTTTGCTGCTTCTAGGCTTCCCCGACACGACAAGTGCCACTAAGCAGGAGATCTGGCTTCAGGCCCTGACCCCTCAGCAGTAGGATCTGAGACAGGGCTGGGCAAACTAGGGCCCGCGGGCCGCTTCCAGCCCATCAGACGTCTTTATCTGGTCCTCAAGCTCCCGCCGGGGAGCAGGGGCGGGGTCTTGCCCTGCTCTGGCCGCCTGGTGCTCTCCAGCCCCCGACTCACAATTCCCTTGATGAGCACCATCTCCCGGCATGCGCAAAGCCACACTGCACAGGCGCTGTTTCTGGAATCGGAACCCCATCCCTACGCAGCAGCCCCCGACTACGCGGCAGCCCCCCCCCCCCCCACGCAGCAGCACGCCCAGTCCCCTACCGGTCTCCTACGGCCCCACCCTCAAGAGTCTTGAAAATGCCCAGGGGCTGCCCTCCTCCCAGCTAGGGTACCTCCACCCGTGGTGGCGCCTGGTATGGCCACCTTGGTGTCATTGACGGCAGGGCCCCTAGGAGTCCCCAGTACTGCCCCTGATGAGCCCTCCCACCCCCCTACACCACACCCCACCCCACGTGTCCCTCCTCCCCACACCTCGGTAACATCCCTTATAGAGCCCCCCCCCGCTACACCCCATTGAGTCCCCCACCCCCACTGGGCATTCATGGACCACCATACAATTTCCATACCCAGATGTGGCTCTCAGGCCAAAAAGTTTGCCCTCCCTCCCCCCCCCCGCTCTGAGAGGGGCACGTGGTGCTGGTGCCACAATGCCTGCTAGCTAATCAACAGGGCCATGACATTGCTAGCTGCATGCGTGAGCTCAGCGGAATGGAGCTGATGTGTATTTCTGCTCTTCCCGGCCAAGAAGACTCTAGCTAGCCAAAGCTCCCTGGCGAGGACAGGGCAGGTGATGCAGGGGGACAGACAGGGCCTTCGGGAAGGCTCAATTCTCGTTCTAGACGAGCTTTTTGTTGCCCAGCTCTGGGCCCTGGAGGCCCCTGCCCAGCCGGTGGGGAATTGCCCCTACAGCAGCTAGCGGGGGCTGGAGGGAACTGGGGACTGAAGGGGTGAATGGAAGCAGGTGGGCCAGGAGTGTCCTGGGGCCTGTTCCATCCTCACACCTGGCTGTGTTTTGGTTTCCTTGGGAACTGAATTGACATCTGAGGCTAGAATTTGGTTCAATGTTTTCCTGCATTTTTGTGTTGCCGGTTTTAATTTCTTGTGTGTCTCACCTTCCAGTCAGAGCTCTGAGGACTCCCGCAGCGGCAGCTTCCCGTCACGGCCCCTGCGTTACCCGCCTGGCTGCCCTGGTTCTGAGACCTGCTGGGAAACTAACTTCCAGCCATTGCCCCTGGGACCTGCACATCCCTGGGTTCACTTTCTGAAGGCCCAGCACTAGGCCATGATTTAGCAGCGGCTCGGGACCTTGGGGGTGGTTAAAGGGGAGCTGCAAGCAGAGGCCCCCCGTCACCTCCAGGGAATTTACCTGGCTAAGAGCACCTCCCTGGAGAGGAGGATATTGCTCTCTACAGCCCCGCCGCGCCAGGAAGGTTTGCTTGGATCCAAGCTGCTGTTTGCTCAGCCCAATTCTACCCCATCGCAATGTTAGTGAAACAAGCAAAGCCTTTCCCCCGCCGGCTGTTCTCGCTCAGGAAAAGTTTATTCTTTTTAGTAAAAGACCTTTGCAAAAGGATGTCATCCCTACTCTCTGCAGAGATGGGCTAGATCCAAACCTCTGATCCCAGCAGAACCAGACTTTGGGGCCCATCCAGCACCACCGGTGGCCTTAGGCAGAAATCACTCTTTGTGGCCTGCAGAACATGGAGGTTCTCTGACTCCTCTTTAAATCTCCACATTCTTAAGCCCAGCTCCAGGGCTCAGCTGGGGAAATGGGCTGCACTGCCACCTGTCAAACCTCTTTATTTATTTGAAATAAGAACCCACGATTTTGTACCCCACCGTGGATGATTTTCTGTTGGCAGAACAAGTGCTGTTCTGGGCTGTGGATGCAGATGGCTGTTTGCTGGGATGTGATTGTTACCGGAATGAGCAATTATATTTAGTTCAATATCACCCTTAGGAGACACCAAGGCTTATGCTGAACCCTGTAATAACTACAGGTCCACAAACAAACGATCTCATGCCTTGAACATGAGACCAGCATGTACCCGTGAACTGAGCACAGACCTGGGAGCCAGGAACTCCTGTCTTCAAACCTGAGTCTGCCACTTATCTCGGCAGGACAATGGAGATAACCAGAGCGCCTCCGGTGCAACTCCAGGGGGGCCAGCATAGCATAAAAGTGGTTGGCACGAGAGGACAATTAGCCACGTGAGAAATCTGACACAAACCGTTTGGTAACAATGATCCACTGGGCTCTCGGGCCAAGACTCGGCATTTCTCCGTCCCATGGCTCCTGCAATGAGCCTGTGAGGCAGAAACAAAGAGCAAGTCCCTCTCCGGGGTGCATGAGACACAAATCAACAGGCTGAAGGTGACACTTCTGAGCAAGGCTGCAGGCGGGTGCCGGGGGCTTGGAGACTGAACCCATGGGAAAGGAGGAAGGGAGGGAGGAAGGAAAGACACAGAGCAAATTGTATTTCAGGAAAGAATTCCCAGCAAGTGGGCTGGAGAGCAAGAGTGCAACGCCAGAGGCAGCATATAACTGGACCCGCAGCGCTCTCTGCTGCACGGGGTCCTGGTGAGCACTGGGGCCCAGTGGAGTGTGACAGACACGACAGGAGTTTAAAAGCAAAACCAGCAATCGCACAGCATCTCATTAATTAATGATTGTGCCCCAGTGAGTTTCCCCAGAGCACCCTGCAGTGGGAGCCACATGCGTCCTACTCCCAGCTCTGGCACAGGCTCCCTCATTGGCCTTGAACAAGTCATGTCACTGCTCTGTGCCTCAGTTTCCCATCTGTGAAATGGGGACAATATCTGCCTCTCTGGGGTGCCGGGAGGGATAATCAGCTAGTCCCTGTGAAGTGCCTGGAGCCCTCAGGGCAGCAGGTGTCATGGAAGTGCCACGTTTTCTCATCATTGCCTGCAAATCACACACCTGAGTCCATTTCAGGAGCCCAAGTTCCTGTGGGTGCTAGGTGGAGCGACTCACTGTTGGCTTTAGCAGCTAGGGGCTGGAGCCGGCCGGCCACCCTTCCCCTCGGTAAAGCTTGGCACAGACACAGCCCCAGGAACGGGGTTGATGTGTCTGTCAAGCACTACAGCAGTAAGGGCAGCAGCACGTTCCCTGACCCCACCGGGTCACAGATGAGAAGTCCTGCCTCAAAAGGAAATCGCTCGTGTTCATTCCCTGCCCTTCTGGGCTCAAGCACTTCCCACAGCCCGTGCCCCCATGGCAGTGCAGCGCCTAGTACCAGGGGGCACGCCTAGGCTCTACCACAGGTCCCAGAGCACTGTGGGCCCAGTTCAGGCCTGGCATCATACTCCAATGAAGTCAAAGGGGTTGCCCCAGGGAGGGATCTGGCCTCTTGTACCTGTCTCAGCCTGTACTAGCCATCTGAGCTCTTTTAAATGCTGCATTTCCCACAACCTCTCAAAGCCACAGGCTTCCAAACACTAGTAGCCTCAGCCCCCACTCTGTGCCTGCTGCAGGCCTCCAGCCCCCCCCATCAGCTCCTCCAGGCTCAGCGCGAGATCTTCAACAGTGAAGGCTTTCAGGCAGGCTGCTGAGTCCACAGCCAGGCACCTAAACAGAAGGGATCCAAATTTCAGAGGGGCTGAGTCCCCAGCAACTCCCCAAATCAGGCCACTAATTTCGGTGTCTACAAAACGATTTAGGAGCCTACTTTAAATCTCCCATTTCTGAAAATCTGAGGCAGAGTCGGCTGCTGCCCCTTCTCCAAACTCCTACTCAGCCTGGTGCTGGTAGCTGGTGGGACCGGCTGCTCGAGAGGAGAACATTGCGCGATGGGAACCACAGTAGCAGAGAGAGGGTCGAGGACTAGCTCTTCAGAAGAATAGAGATTTGGTGAACAGAGACACCCAGTTATGAGCGCAGCCGGGAAAGGAAAAACAAAAATACCCTTTAAAAGTTCATTTGTGTTTAGGCAAATCCTAGTGGGTTACAGCACTCTCTAACCCTCTGCTAATAATGATGATTCCTCTGAGATGCCAAGATTACTCTCACCTTGCCATGATTCCTGATTCCCATGGGAAAAGGGATGGGGTGGAGAACAATCAGAGAGTTGATTCCCTTCCTCTCATGAACAAAGCTTTATTGTGCAGAAGTAATTAAGAAAATGCCTTGTGACATTCACTTGCAAACTGCATTATTCTAGAGAGACACTATCATCTTGAATTATCTTAAATGACTAATTTGTTTGGGCTTTTTAAATCAAATCAACTTTCTGATATATCCTTATTCTAACAAGGATCCGGCCTATTCACCTTTAACTTGATCATGGGGGTGTCCAGCATTCCAAATAACCTTCTGTTAGAAACACTTTGCCCTTCTACAGCACTTTTCATCTCAGGATCTCAACGCACCTTACAACATTAATTCTTACAACACCCCTTTAAAAGATGGCAGCAGCAGATTCCCCGGTTTACAGAGAGGTGAAGAGACTTACCTCTGGTCACACCCTGAGGAAGTAAGGGCCAGGAACAGAACCGAGAAGTCCTGAGTCCAACTCCCCTGCTATGATCACCATTCAGCACCCTGGATGGAATGCCATGTTCTTTCGTGACGAAAAGGAGAGCAAAGCAGCAGTTTTCCATGTACATCAGTCTTGTAAAATCCAAAGTGCCTTTAACCGGCTCTGAATATGCTACCACACTGCTTCTGGCCCCAGGGCTTTGGAGCTGTGCTCCGTCTCCGCTCCAGCTCCAGGCAAAAACCTGCAGCTCCACTACTCCGGAGCTGCTCTGCGCTCCAGCTCTGGGCTCTGCTCCAAAGCCCTGTCTGGCACAGTGCTGGGCCTACGCTCAGGGCCACAGCCAAGATCATCCTGCGACCTAATGCACTGAGCCACTCCACAGAGAATATTGCCACTCTAGGCTGCTGGCACGAGCCAGTGGCGGTGGCAGGAACAGAACCTAGGAGCCTGAATGTGCAAGGCCCTGTACAATCCCTTGCCACACTTACCCCGCCCGGCTATTGGGCACATAGTGACTGAGTGGCACATGCTCAGCACCTTGTCGCCCTGTCCTGTCCTCACTCAAGCACCTAGAGTCGGGGCTTAGCTAGTGCCAACTTTCACTGTCAGCATCGCCTTCCAGTGAACTAGTCCTACCGCCACTGCATGCGACCCAGTGGAACCGGGGACAGCATGCCAAGGATGTCGCACGGCACTGCCACCGCCAGGGCTGCTTGTGGCACCAACGGTTTCTTGTGGCACCCAGGGGAGGCGATCGCTCCACCCCCTCGGCATTCCCTTGGGTATCGTATTGTTCCAAAGTGGCTGCAGTTTTATTCCAGAGCCAGCCCTGACCTGGCGGGCAGAAGGGGAGAGAGAGAGAGAGAGAAGTGTTTCTAAAGGCGGGATCCCCTCTCACAGCCTGACGTAAAGCACTTCAAAATCAATAGCGTCTCCCAGTCTTCAGTGGGCTTTGGGTCAGGCCCTTAGATCTTCCTGCCACACCTTGATGGCAGGCCCTCAGCTCTGGAACCATTCCCTCTTGATGCATCAGTCAGAGCGTGCCGATGCTCCAGGCGCCACTAGTCACCCAAGCAGCTGACAGGGGGTTTCTCACTTTCACAGGGGTGCTGTAAAGGTCAGGTGATTCTCGGCTTTGCTATGCAGCGCACATGCCCAAAGAGTGTCCCGTGGGCTCAGCTGAGGAAGGCAGAAAGAGCGCAGGGTTTTCTCCGCTCTCACTGATGCCAGGGGTATGGTGAGCACGCAGGGAGAGCAGAGCATGGGGGGTAACACACAGCTGAGCTGAGAACAGGCTTTGCCCAATGGACGCACCTGACAAAGATTAACATGGTACTCGGCTCATCCAGCTGAATCATTTGGAACAAAAAACCCACCCAAACAATGACACTAATAATCCCTACAGCTCCCTGGGAAGGTTCACTGCTGCACAATGCACTCACTCAGCACAGTCAGGCCTCATGATTCATGGCACAGTCCAGTGGCTCCAGGGTCAGGAAGGATTCCCACACACACACACTGCATGGGTAATTGGGAGATGCTGTCTCAGGTTTTGGCCCCTCGGGGCGGGAGGCTATCAGCCCTGACGGATCAGCGGTGGAATAAATCCTGTGCTTGCTACTTCTGCTGCACTCCGCACATCCACACGTGCATTCACACTGAGCTTTGCAAAGATCCCAAATCAACATCAGAAAGAATCCAGGCGAGGGAGAGTTTCTCTATTAAACTTTTATTTCATTCAAGGCAAAGCTAAATAAAACTCTATAGTGCAAAATGTGTTTTAAAGGCAACAGACAGAATGTTCCTCTACATTCTGTGTTTATTTACAACTATATACTATATGTATTTATATACACATATACATGTGTGTCTCTACAATATACACATCCTTAACATCCCCTCTGTTTGAAAGGTTCTAGTGGGACACCCCATTTTAAAGAGAGGGAATAGCTCAAGAATTGGTCAAATTTTCAAGCCAATGGAACCTTCTAAGCATGCCCATTGTACAGCATATCTAAATCCATACAGGTACAGAAATGTATCTCAAAAACTGATTGTTAAGTTTTCTCTATTCAAGCCAGAGGAATAATCCATGCATAGAACAGCATTGCATATCATGTGGTAAGTGGAACAATGTCCAGATACCACGTCTAAAAAAGACTAACAGGTTATGACAGCTAAAAATAATACTTAAAAAAAATATTTTCCTCCCCAAACTTTACTTGTCTATGGAAGTTCTTCACAAAGGCTGGACTGGGGATTTCATGGGGCAACTGGAAGATTTCGTGTCTTTTGGTCTAAAACGTCATGAGCGATGATGATACATTAATAATACTTTGCATTTATACAGCACCTTTCGTCCAAGGATCTTAGAGCACTTTACAAACAACCCCTGAGACAGGTCAGTGTTATCAGCCCCATTTTATAGATGGGGAAACTGAAGCACAGAGAGTGTCAAATGATTTGCCCATGTTTACCCAAAGCAGAGCCGGGAACAGAACCCAGGAGTCCTAGCTGCCTACTCTAACCAGTGGACAAGACTGTCAACCACAAAGCCTACCCTTCCAGAGCACGTCACCTTTGCCCTGCACCTTGTGAAGCTCTGTGCCCTGGTGTAAGCGACGAGGCCAGGTGCAGCACAGCCGCAAATCACTCCCCTCTTGAAAGGCACAGCCACCGATGCACCAGCACAGGGTGCTTCTTAGGTTTCCTCTAGTCCAACAGCTCCTGCGTTTGCAGACTTGAGCGCAGTTACAAGCAGGCAGGTGGGACTCCGTGTCAATCACGCTCAGATTCAAATAGCCGTCATACTCCTGTCTGCAGATGAAGTGGCACCACATCCCCTTCTTCTCCAGTAACCTCCCTGCACTGCTTTGGCAAGCCTGTTCGTTAACTGGGTCAGGTTCATAAACTAACTCCCGAGCACTCCCCTGCAATTAAAAGTTCTTACACAGCTCATTCAGAACGGGCTCCCATTCCGTTACAGAGCCGGAAAGCTGTTCTTGCTCCCACCCCCACCCCGCTCCTGAAAAGCCAAGACCCAGCTCTGATTCCTGATTCCTACAGGGGAAGGGGCTGGAGAGAACAGCAGAGTTTAGTTCCTTAGCCTTATTAACAAAGGCAAAGATACAGCCCACACAAGTAATGAAGTTCGTTTGTGACATTCAAACAACAAATCACATGATTTTAAAGGGTCACAGTCAACTAGAATTATTTTAAATGGCGAATTTTTTAAATTTCCATTTTCAGCTATAGCACCTTGGAATAGCATGTCTGGGGCTGTTTTTAATCCCTTTCATTTATATGGAGAAGGATTTTCCAGCTGCCCATGTACTCAAGGGTTTTAAGTCAGAGAACAACTCCAACTATCTCAGGCCTGTCTCTGCTCCCCCTCCTGTTTCTGTCTCAGGGTTTATATGGCCACCCATCACTGCAGTACCCAAGCCCCTTCAATAGCAATGTCCCTAGCAGACTCCGTCATGCCTCTGGCACCTCTACCTGAACACTGCCTGCTCTCTCTTCAGTTTCAATATTGTTGCTGCTGTTACGGAGACGAGCCTCTTTGCAGGACTGGGGGACAGTGTGCAGGGAGCTTCCTGTCATCAGGATAGAGCACGAGACAGGAAGCGCCATTGATCAGCAACGAATCAGCCAGGCTGACTCTATAGAGTGTGGACAAAGTTACCAAGCAAACAGAACAGAACCGAAGAGAACTGAAAAGGTCTCTCAGTTCTCGCCAGCTGAGGGGCCAGCTGTAAGTGTCCAGAGAGAAATCTGATTTCCACATTGGCGGTGAAATACATGCATGTTTTACCTGATCAGTTTCTAACCTTCCAAGTAGCTCTCTCCTAATGACACTGTGCCCGTCTATAGCACTTGTCATCCAAGGATTTCAAAGCACTTTACAAATGGTTACTCACCTGTGAGGTAGGTCAGTATTATTATCCCCATTTTACAGATGGGGAAAGTGAGGCACGAAGAAGCAAAGTGACTTGCCTGAGGTGTCACAGTGAGTCAGTAGCAGAGCCAGGAACAGAACCTGAGTCCTGAATCCAAGTCCTCTAACCATGACTAGACCACACACCCTCCCTGCATAGCAAATGGAGCGCCACATTCTCTCTTAAGTGAAAGGGAAACCGAATGAGCTGTTTTCCCCATTTAAATCCACTATACAAATTATTTGAGTAACTAATTAAAGCTTTGGGTAGGTCAGCTTCTTCCATGTCTGTTACTGTAAGCGCCGAGCTTTAAATAAAAAACAAACAAACAAAGAGTAAAACCGGAACTGATGGAAAAAAATACGGCAACTTCTCCCTAGAAAACCGGCCAGGTACATGCCACGCAGTGGTGAGAGCAACTGAATGTACATCGGCCACAGCAGGACACAGGACAGGGTGAGCCAGCAGTCAGTGTGTATTCCAGGCTGTTCCGCCTGGCATGAGCGCAGACAGACAGCACAGAGCACGGGCCCTGCTCACAGGCCTACACAACACCTTTGTTCAGATGCATTTCATGGTGGTTTCTTCTGCCATTGGGCAGATGCAGCAACTTTGACAACCTCAGCTTTTCCTGGCTCTGGGGCACGGCCTGGGAAGATGCCTAAGCATGTCCACAGAGCAGAATACAAGGAGCCATGCGGCACTTCCACAGCATAAAAACAGGCAATCCCACCCCGCCCCAGGGGATGGTTCCTGGCTGAGAACCTCAGAAATCCTGCATGTGAACTTAGCCTTGGTGACGTGCCTCCACCCTGCCCGCGGAGCTGGGAACTTCGCGGCCTGGTTCTCTCTACAGACTCGAGCAGTTGGTGCAGACTGGGATGCGGACCTCTGTCCATCAGGGATGGGCTAAAACTCATGGCTCAAAGGCGCCACTGACAACCACCACGGCTCACCGGGTTTAAACATGCAGCCTAGAAATGTAGCTCCATCATCTGCTCCCACTCCCCAAGCTGCCGCCTTCCCCACTCGCTTTGCTGTCTGAAGCTGTGTTCCAGCAGCCCCTCACCCCGGTCTCTGTCCCTGCTGCCTGAGCAGCCCCTCACAACTGGGGCAAGGGGAGCAGGGGGACAGAACTTTGGGCCCAGTTCTTCTCCCGCGTACACCAGGTTTACACTGGGCTTACTCCACTGACTCGGTGGCGTTACTCCTGATTTACACCCACATAAATGACACGGCACAGCTGAGAGGTCTGCAACACGAAGGAAATGTAGCGTTTGGTGTGAACCGCACCCACCCATTTCCCAATCTCCCCTGAAGGAAGCGCCTGGTGGGGCAAGCCCATTCACCAGCAGTCACGGGCACCAGTTCTCTGGCCTTTCATGCCCCATCACTCACTTCCTGGGCATCAGGCAGGCATAGGACAGGAGAATCAGGCCTGGTGCCTGACAGCAATCATCTCGCGGCCCGGGTTTACACACGCCAGCACATCAGTCTGGAGCCATGGCCTCGTCCCCAGCCAGCCTCTGGCCACTCTCCCCGCACTTGGACGTTTTCACTTTCTGCAGCACTAACTCTCATGATCATGGCCACTGAGGCACTGACACGAAGCCCAACGACGTCAAGAGAAAGACTGACTTCGGTGGGCTTCTTGCATTGCTCAGGGCGGCCCTTACCTAGCACTGGCCTCCCGGGCTCTCCAGTCCCATCGCTGGAGTTCCTCGTTAATACGCAGCCCTCTAGCAGCCAAAGCCCCCAGGCAAACAACGCGCCCAGCTCCTCTCTAAGGACACCGCGGCCGCACTGGCTTCTCTCGGGGTGGCCCTGGCCCCACTTGGTTCCGTTCCATGAGGTGCACTTGTTCCCAGCACATCCCCCTCAACTTCCGCTGGCAGAAAAATCCCCTGTGGGGCTGGTGCTAATTAAACAAATTCCCGAAGGATTCCCCAGTCCGCCTGGATTGGCTCCTTCAGAAGATACTGTGCTTAGTACAATCTCCAGCTCCATTCATGTGGCGCCCTATGGCGCAAGGCACCCTGACATGGCAGGGGTGTGCAAACCTGTTCCTTACAATCTGGTGCTCCCCACCCCGGTGAGGCTGAACAACGCAAAGAGCCTGCAGCTCTGCTTGGTTATGCAGCACTGCAGGGACAGGCAGGCAGCACCCAGGCCGATAAGGCGCTCGCTGCTAAAACAAAAACATTCCCAGCACTGCGGGTGTCACCAAGCAACACGGCAACTCTTTGGTAAAGCCCTGTGTTCCCTGGGATGAGACAGGACTGTGTTTGGTGGAGATGCGACCAGGGTCACAGGGCAGAGCTCCGGGAGATGGCTGAGCCCCAAAGGGACTGGGGTGCGTGTTTGGTAGGGAATGTCAGACCGCTCGGGGACAGGACATGTTTGGTACCTCACCAGCACGTGTGGGAGACAAAACCTCCCAGGGCGGATGTCACAAAGCATGGCACCAGTTCTGCACCAGCACACCCAGTGAGGGCATGGGGCTGCAGGAGCCAATCAGCATAGGGAAGAAGAAAGGATGCCCTGGTCGTTCCACAGAAAGCTCCAGGGCTCTAGAGGGAGTGGCCGTGCCAGGGGGTTTGTACCGGACCAGGAAGGGTGACAATATCCTCACCGCCACCCTGTCCATCTGGGACAACAAGGGGACTCTAAGGGGCTGCTCCCGTGCAGCTCACGGGCGTCACTGGGCCTGGGCACACGTAACAGAAGGCAGAATGTGGGCCTGGCTATTTGGGAACATTGCTAATGCAGCCTGGAGGGGATGGCAGTGCCGTGCTCCAGCGCCCGGCTAGGACCCACTGTGGGATCTGGACTCCTTTTCCCCTGAGTGCTGCTCAGGGAGCAGGGGAGTCGAGATTTCTGAAGGTAAAAGCACAGCCAGCACTGGACCCAACCAGCCACTGCCCTCAGCTTGTGGGCTGGGACCCACTTTGTCAATATTTCCTCTGTCCCAGGAGGACAGTCAGAAACCTGAAGCTTGTCATCCCAGCTGCCTCTTTCCAGGTGCGCCCGTTGCCGCGGTGTCCTGGCAGAGTCACAAGGACCCTCCAGAAGGGAGAGAACAAGAATTACACACACGTGTCCCAGCTGCCCTTCCTCCACACGCAGCACTGCTGCCAGCAGGACAGGGAACACTCCAGAGCAGAACAAGTGCCCTCACCACGAGCCAGGCGAGTGCTAGTGACAAAGTGCAAGCAGAGGAATGAATCCTCCCCCCGACTCCCCCCAACACTTTACTATTGACCCAGCTTTTCCACACAGAGCTCACAGGGCAGGTTTGCCAGGCAGCCAGACTCAGGACCCCTGCACCTTGTGCTGCCATGTGCAAAGGGAGTCGGACTGGCAGTGCTCTGCACTCCCCTTGCACTAGTGCAAGTGAGTACACCAGGGGCAGGGCAGTGGAGATCCAGGCCCATAGCAATCACACAGGGTAGCAGGTGAATGGCTGCTGTATGTAACTAACGGACATAGCCCCCCGTGACTACAGCGACTCCTGGCCGCAGTGTATTCCATCCTTGGCACCAACGGCAGCTGGTGACAATACCACGGAGTTGCACAAGCCCAGACTGATCGAGTGGGCAGCTCGCCTGCTGGGGCGGAATGGAAGTGGCAGGGGAGGGAGAGCTCATCCCAGGAGCAGCAGCAGCAGGGGCCCCTGCTGCTACCCTTAGCCAGTTAGGAAAAGAGATTAAAGCCAGGCTTGGTAAAGGTGGCACTAGTCATTTGGTTCAGAAGTGTACTTGGCAGCAGAGCCCCCTTTCTCCTTGAGCCAGCCCTATGCTCAGGCAGGGACAGGCGCATCTCTCTCTACTGCTAGCGTTCCATGCAGCCTTGCGCGCCAGTGGGCTCTGCGCCAGGAACTAGCTGCCCTCTGCCTGATGCACAGCCTCCTCCCAGCGGTTAGCACCCCTGGGAGCCAGGCAGGTGACACCCCCCCCCCCGCCACCCTCTCAGCTTCGCAAGGCACCGTTTCTGCTCAGCGCCCTCACGCCCAGTCTGTGTGTGCTGAACAAGCCGCTCTCACGCACGCACCACGTGAAAACACACACACACACACCCCAGGTCCAGCTCTAGCTCAGGGAGTTCCCACCTCCTCCCATAGAGAATGGAGCTGGCCTGCTCCCTTTCCCCTGCTGGGATCACAGCCTGCTCCCAGGCCACACGGCATTCCAAGTCTGGGCTGAGGAGCGGCGCGAATTGCAGGCCTGTGCATAATACAGAGATGTCTCAAGCATGGTTAGTTTCAAAATAAAATAGATTTCCCCTCCCCCCACCATTAGAGTTTTGCTGCCTCGTGGGTCAGACCGAGTTTGCTTCATGCCTTTGGTGGAGCTTTCTGTTTCGCCTTGGAGCCCGCCAGACCATTCTCAGTGTTGTCGATCCCTGAGGAGCTCACGAGGCACTCCTTCCTAGGAGAGAGAACAGCACCTACAGCACGTGGCTGGCGCCTGCAGCCCCCCTCGGCCTGAACGTGGACCTGGCCCCCTCTGCCTGGCATCACTGCCCCTCCCCACCTGTCGGAGGCCAGGCCCCAGGGGTGTATGCACTCAGCTGGGGGGGAAGCTCGCCCCCCATTGCAACCATGGAGGGAGAGACATGCAGGCATGGCTCCAAACACTAGACTGGCACTAGTGCCAGGATTCTCCCTGCTCCCCAAGAGGCTCTATCATTCCCACGGGGCAGGCAGGTCAAGTGACACATTGCAGGGCACAGAGAGAGTGGGAAGCAGACTCCAGGAGTTCCTGGCTCACACTTTCAAAGAGCCGTGCCTTCCCCATGCTGGGCAGAGGATTCAGGACTACAACCCCAACACAGAGCTAACAGTTTGTGCCACACTCTCCAAGGGAAGCCCTGTGCTTCGGGCACTGACAATAGGACCGGGCGAGGCAGGTCACAGGGAACTGTCCAGACACAGGGCAGCAGCAGGCTTTTGTGCATGTCTGCACCAATCCTCGTGCCGGCCCCATGACCTGTTAGCTCAGTGCCCCTGTCCCAGTTTTACAGCTGGGGAAATGGGGAAGTGAAAAGCCAGCTAGAGGCAGAGCTGGGAACAGAACTCAGAAGAGCCCAGTTTCCAGTCCTGGGCCCAGTTCGCTGGGTCATGCTGCCTCCTGCTCTCTCCTTGTGAACACCCAGGTGATGCCACTCCGGTGTCTAGGCTGGGGACGAGGGTCAGAAAGAGCACAAACATCCATGCCTGTGGTACGCATGATGCTGCGCCCAGCACAAGGCCAGCCAAGGGTTACGCACCACACCCTGCAGCCGGACGCAGCGGGGGCTGGGAGAAAGGAAGCCCATCCATACTCACTTCTTCTCCTGAGACTTTTTGAGGATGAGTAGGATGATTTTCTTGATGACAAGGATGAGGACGAGGAGGCCGACGAGCCCGCCCACGGTTCCCACGATGATGCGCGTCAGCGTGTTGTCCACTGGTACCACTGCAGGAGAGAGCGCCAGAGGAGATGTTAGTGGGTGCCAGCCAGAAGAGTCCCACCAGCACGGTGTCTCTGGCCCTGAGCAGCAGGAGACAGACACTCAGCCCTCGGCCACCACTGGAGCTGCAGGGGCCACTCAGCTGCCGCTGCTCCGCAGAACAGTTCAGCTCTATAAAGTCGAACAGCCATGGGCGTCACCCTCTAGTCTCTGCTGCCCCAAGCCTTCTCCAACAACTGCACAGCTCATGGTTCAACTTGACCGTAAGCCACGGAGGGAGTTTACCCCATGAATGCCCTCCTTGTGCCCCTGGCTCCTGGCCTGGAGCAGGGCCCACAGGGGATGGCACGTATCTTTATCTTAGCCATCGTCTCCTGGAGGGATTGTAGGTGTCTCAGGTTGTGGGTGCTCAGCGTGAGGGGTCTCAAGTTAGGCACCCAAAATAGATCAAGGGAGCTAAAACCCAGAGCCCACTCTGAGAAGTCGGCCTTACTTCTTGGCAGGAAGAGGGGTGTGAAGTGAAAGACCCCCAATTCTGCCAATGCCCCTCGGCCAGTCCAGCCTTGATCCTCTCCTAAACAGGTGCCTCTCCTGGGGCTCTTTTCTGAGGTGGACAGCCATTTGCTGAAGACTAGCTAGAATATACACTGGTCACACTAGAACTCCTGGGAGAAGATTCTACTTTCCTTTACACTGATGGAAACCCAACAGAACTCAGCAGTCCTGAGTCCCAGTCCCCTGCTATGACCACTAGCAGGATATCTTGTTTTAACTTTGCCTGATCCTGCTGGTCACTCAGGGGAACCTTTGTCTATCGGCACCAGCAGAGTGAGGCTGGGAGGCTCCTCCTGGCAGACACTTACGCTCCTGGACCACCTTGAGGATGATGGTGGCATTGTGTTCAGCATTCATTTCCTTTGGGTTCCTGACATGGCAGGTGTACTTCCCAGCGTCATCGAAGTCCACAAACATGGAGATGGAGATGTTGTTTTCCTTCCCGGTGGTTGTGCCAATGAACCGAACCCGAGAGTCTGCGTATAGCATCGTTGGCTCGGATGCTTTGTTCTGTATCGTCCCGTGATATATCTGCAGGGGAGGGAATGCAGCAGGACGCTGAGCAAGCAAACAGCACAGCCAGGCCACAAACTCAGCAAGCCTCAGACAAGGGAAGGCCTTGAGAGCTCTGCTGGCTGTCAGAGAGACACAGAGCTACCAAGGCTGAGTAGGTTGGGGCCCGGCTACATGACAGTTTGTAACCATGTTGCATCCAGGTCAGGGACAAGCACACTGTAACAGTGCCATGCGTCAGCGACAGCTGTAGTGTAGATGTGGATTACAAGGGGACAAGAAATTCTCTTTCCATCCCTCCCTGGCTTTCTGAGGATTTTGTCTCCTCCGGGCCAGGGGTAGAATGAATCTAAATGCTTGGCTTTTGCCCAGGGCTCCCAAAGCCAGTTATTCCTCTCAGCACATCCCTTCCCCACCCCCGAGATGGCTCCTGCATGCTAGGTATGCACCAGTGAAATGAACAGTCATCAACAGGGAAACTCAAGGGGCTGAGCAGAGTGGAGGGGGGTCTTTTAATGGAGGCAGAGCAGAACCATACTCCATGCATGCTGCCCCTTCCTAACTCTTCAGCACGTGGCCAACACCCCCCACTCCCCCCGCCTGCATCTGGCCAAATGCTGGAGGGCTCTTCTCCTTATTAAGCCACATTTGTATGAAATGACAACTTTGTTTAGTGCTGTTGGGCTCCAGAACCAACGGCCCTTTGGCATCTCATGGCGAGCACGAGAAGGGGCCTGTTTAGCTGGAAAATTCACTGTGTTTCGCTCAAAGTGCTGACCTGCTCCTGAGTGAAATGGGACATTTCTGAGCAAAAGGGATTGATTTAACCTGGGGATTTGCCAGTCGCTGCTGCCGAAGCTCACAGACATGCCTACAGGAAATGAAATGGCGACTTTGCTGCGGCCAAACCAAGTGGAAGAAATTTTCTCCGTTCCACACTGCTCCACCCAGCGGTGTCTCCTGCGGGCAGTTATGGTGCCCAGCAAATAGGGTGCAGTGGGCTCTGAGAGGGCAATTGCCAAACCAGATCCCTCGTGGCCAGCAGGGTGTCCTAAAGCAGAAGAAACGGGATCCAAATCACTGTCTGAAGCACTAGCAGCCGGTCTGTGCTGGGGGACCCAGGAGAACTGGCAATCAAACCCAGTGAGGAGCAGAGCGCGCCACGCACCAGGTCAGTGCTGTTGTAATACCAAGTGAAGTCAAGGTTCTTGAATCCTATGCAAGTGGTGAAGATGCAGGGCAGCTGCACTTCTGAGCCGTTCAGAGCCATCACAAGGTGGTTTTTCCCCACTGAGACCTCCAAGGTGACAGCCATGGAGAAGAGCTGTAAACCTGCCCAGGGAAAGAGAGAACAAAGACACATCAGTTTCCACAGGCACCCGATACCCGATTCTCATTCAGAGACGGCATCTCCTAGGGCATGCCCAGAGGCTACCGTCATGCAGTCACCTGGTAACAAAATGCGATTGCTGGTCCATTAATTGGGCTCCCTGGAGGCACCACATGCCTCAGACTAACCTAGCCAGTCCCCACGCTGCCTTCCTAGAGGACACAGAGCAGGACAGAGCTTCAGGAACACACCCTGGGAAAGGGCAACTGCAAGTAGCCTGGCCAGCAGCAGCAGGGAGGGGAGCGTCTCCCAGCTCTGGCCTTTCACTCCCAGGCCCCTGGCGACCACACTCTGGAGCTCTCAGTCCTGCTCAGGTGTCTACAAGCCAAGCATCACCCCTATAATCCAGGCTGGATGGGTCCTGGCATCTGGGCCATGGCCCAGACCAGGGCAGGGCCGCAAGGGGGAGCTGTTCTGGAGGGTGAGAAAGGAGACATTAGTCATGAGGCCAACCCCACCCTCGAGCCGGACAGAGGGATTATGGGACCTTTGATAAATGACACCGGGGTGAACCTGTTCTCATGTTTAACACCAGAGAGCAGCCCAGGGGTTAGGTGCTCACAGGATGGGTCTGAGCCAACCAGGCCCAGAGGAGCCTAAGGAGAGTGGCAGCGCTGGAGAATATTTACAAGGAGTTCGACTCTCCGGGGCAGGATTTCCCTGTGACCATCCTGGGGGAGAGAGGGTCTGTCTGGTTAAATCTGCCCCTTCTCACCAACCCCCCCAGCCACCCATCGCTGCTGGGGGACGGGATTGCTGGCCCATGAGGCTCCAGGAGGGACAGGCTCTCCTGGGGTCATCAGTCAACTCCTCCCCCTCAGCGCAGTATTGTCCAGTGCTGCCGGCACCCCCCAAGGAGGCAGGGGGGTGGAGTGGGGCACCTGAGCAGAGATGCTCCCTCCAGAGGAGCCACCCCCCTCAGCCCCACATCCTCACTCAGTGCAGCTGGGCCTCCCGTTCCTGAGGGAAAGGGCAGAGCAGGGCTGCTTCGCAAGGTCTGTAAGAACCCCGTCCAGACAGGCGCAAGCTATCTACAGAAATTAGTGAATGTTTGCTATAGCTGTCACTGGCTTCTTCCAAAAACGTCCTTGAGCCCGAGGCCTCCGAGCAAAGCAAACACAAAACACGTTTTAAAACCAAGATAAAAAATTCCTACATCGTGACACATGCTGAGCTATACCACCCTGCTCTTTGCCGAGTCCCCTGGCAGCGACCAATCAAAGGCACCAACACAGAGGAGGCCTGTGTAGACTTGTGTCCTTTCTGTCCCGCCTCCGTTGCTAATGCAGCAGCTTTAGAAGACTTCTCTTTGCTGCTCTGAGATCAAGAAATGGGAGTTGCCCCGTGTTGCCGAGATCAAGGGTGGCTGCTTGAGACATCAGCAGCGTTGTTCAGACACGCAGCAGGGCCCAATCCCACTGCTCTGCACGGGGGGACAGCGCTTATTCCCACCGCTGTGGAGCGGGCTTAAAACATTAATGAAGCTGAATTCTCCGCTCGCTCTGGCCGCTGGCAGCATTTTAAATCCTCTGCCCATCCCAGCATGAGTGAGACGCACACCCCAGAGCAGGGCAGCAGGAAACACTAAGCCAGGAGCGGCAAGGTTTTTGCAGCATTGTACCATTTCTTCTCCACAGGGAACTACCGGTCATTGGACTGGCCTGGGGAGGAAAGAGCTGGCACGCTCCCACGGAATAACAATGCCCAGCTACAGCCCCGTCAACCAAAACTCTCAAAGCCCTTTGTTAACATTAAACCTCCCAGCACCCTGCAGCTTGGCTGAGTTCCCAGGGGGGGGTCCCACAGAGTCAGTGGCAGAAGTGGGACTGGAACCCAGGCAGGAGCTCTAACTCCTCATTCCCTGGCCTGCTCTAATCACTGAAAACAATCCTCACGTAACCCCGTCCTCATTGCGCTGGGCTTGCCAGGCACACTGCACCTGAAACAACCCAACCCGCCATGGGGCAGGTCAGGACAGCACCTGGAATTGACTGGAGCAGCCAGCGTCCCAACGTGAGGCAGAAACGTGACCCGGGCAGCTGGGATTCACCTAAATGGCCACTGGAGGCCTCTGTTGTTCTACAATAGGGCTGCAAAAGAGCACTTACATCACTACCAACCATCAACCCGTCCCAGTCCCGCAGACAGCTCCCTGGGGCCATAACCTCTTCCCCAGGCTAGGTGGGCTCCTCCTCCCACACAGCACCAAGGAAGGAAGAGCTCACAGTCCGCTTGAAGCAGAATCCAGCTTTGCCATCTTAAAAGAACCTTTACGTTTCAGCCCTTTTCCTAGGCACCTCGGCGTGCTGTACACCCTTTGAGGTACAGGAGTTGGACAGTCTGTGAGGGTCCCTGCTGTTAGCACTTCCCTTGTTGTACTATCGAGGTACCACTCCCTCTCTGCCCCAGAGTCCTGCTTGGTGGTGGCTCTGGCTAACCAGCCCATGCAATCAGCCTCAGTCACTGAAAAGCAGAATTAAATTACTCAGCTGCAGACAATTTGCACTGAGATTCCTCCCCCAACCTTTTTTGTTTAAGCCTGGCTGAGCTGGCCGAGGTACAAAGGGGTCCGATTTCCTTCCTGAGATCAGAAGAACCAGCACCTGGTCTTAGAACTCAAGATGACTCCAGCTTAAAACGTCTGAGCCTCTGTTCTAACTATGACAACACATGGCCAGTTTTTCCTTCTTAAAATGAGGCTGTCCTTGGGTTACCTGGGCTTGGATTTTCAAAGACACCTAAGGGAATTAGGCACCTAAATCTCACTGGAATCCAAACTCCTTTGAAATCCCAGTCCCTCTCTCTCTAATTTCTCCAGCTCATTTAAAATTATCTTGAGAACCAACTTGCCCTACCAGAAGCCCCTCACTGGAGTTTTCCAACAGGCAGTGGGTTTTAAGTACTGAAAATTCAATTAAATTCTTGTTTTCAGATTCTCTGTTCAAAGAACAACCCCCTACCAGACTAGGACAACTGCCCAGCAGATAACGATGCCCTCGGCAGGTACAGGAAGCTCTGAACCAGCCCTATGTGGGGCCTGCTGGGACAGAGAAAACAGCACCGCAAAAAGCTGCCACAGCATGTCTTGGCTCCTAGCCCCTGGATGTAGCCAGGGCACTTTACAGAACCTCCCCCAGGCTCGGATTTGGGTGTTATGCTCCAAGCAGAGCCCCAGATATGCATTTCTTTCCTCTGCTGGGAAGGAAGGCATGACAAATATTTGTAAATCCATAACTATTATTATGCTCAGCTGCATGAAACACTTACAATTGTTTCCTCTGGTCCCTGACATATATTTTCCCCATTTAATTTTAGCAGTTAGCTAGCGTACCCCCCGCTAGCAGATCAGCAAAGCGAGAATGATGGAGCCTATGAGAGAAAACGCCAAAGGAGACACCACTGCATGTATATTAGTCATTGACGCAGGTAGGGCAAAGGCCTGGGAGCCAGGGCTCTATTCCTGGAGCGACCTTGGCAAGTCACTTATCCTCAATGCCTCAGATTGCACATCTGCAAAATGGAGATCACCCTCCGCAGCCCTGAGTGAAGCACTTGGAGACTATGGATGAAAGTGCAAGTGCTGAGTACCCACGACTCGCTGCAGAGCAGCGGAAATCAAAGCAAGCTATTGGCTGTGGGTTGATCTTTCCTCCTGGAAATGGAGAGTTTACTTTTAAAATGTAAATATTTTTCGAGGAGGAAGAAACAATAACTTCAGTGTTTATGGGACTTATAGAAATGGTTAAAGCTACTAAATTACAGTAACATAGGAACAGAGGCTCAGAGGGGTCTAGTGTGTAGAAAGATACACACTGTCATACAGGACCATATCATTACAACAGCGGGTGGGATAGTGCAAACTGTCCAGAATTAATTGACTCTCTCTATTTATTTGGGAGCCTTGTTACATTTGATGTTCATCCTAAAGCACCTGCTCCTGGAGTCCTGTGATTACATGAGACTCTCAGGTTTCCTTTAGAACAAAAGTAAGTTCCAACCCTCCTGACTGCAGAGAAAAGCCTGAACACATGGTCTGAGAGCTCCCTAAAGGCTGAGAAACCAGCCATCAAAGAAAGACCCCAACATTTAGTAGTTTGTAAAAGTCTCCTGATTTGGGGGCCGACTCCTGATTTTCGAGCCCTTGGCATTGGCCATGTTGTGAACCGTTGCTCCAAACCGGTGCCCGTCTCCAAGCCCTGACGACCAGCCTGCGCTCCAGCCTCCAGACACAACTCCCTTGGGCTAGTTACCAACAGCAAGTTCCTTCCCCTTAACACAGGGCACCCTCACTGACATGGTGCAAGTCCAAAGTCACCCCCCTACCTTCCCTGGACTCTGGCAGTCTCCTTTGACCCAGGAGAGCAGAATTTGGACTTGTGCTGTCTGAGGCTCCAGCTGACAGCAATGAAGAAACTCGAGCGATTAGCAGCAGGACATGCTGGCACTTAATAAACGGGTAATAAACGTACCGTCACGCCGTGGTTACGGGCTAGGAGAGGCCCGGGGAGCTAAGCCCTGCCTGGCCCCAGGGCACTGAAGCAGCGGTTTCTGCTTCGCATGACTCCCCTAGGGCAGAGCAACCCTTGTTACCCATGCGGGGGCTCCCGGAGCCGGCTGGGGGCGAGTCCCCATCCTCAAGCCGCAGCCTGAGGCGCTCTGTGCCTTGGGGGGAGCCCCGAAAAGCGAAGACCTCTGGCCCGAGGTGTCTCGCTGATCCCGGGGGCAGCAAAGCGGGGGCGAAGCACGCCCAGCCCAGCCCCGCGGCAGAGCGCCCCGTCCCCGCACGCCCCCTTACCCAGCAGAGCCGCCGCCGGCCAGCTCCGGCAGAGCCGGGCGCTGCTCCCGTCCGCCGCCATCCGCTGTGCCGGGGCACCTCGGGGACCCCCCGCAGCCGCCAGCGGCGGGGCAGGGTCGGGGCGAGCTGCCGCCGGAGCGCCCGGTCCAGGCGCAAGGGGCAGGGGGACAAGGCTCGAGCCCAAGTCCGTCTGGTCCCCGCAGCAGCTGCAGCATCCGGCCGGGGCTCGGCGCAGCCAAGGCGGAGGGACGCAGCCGGGCAGGACAGGCGGGGGCGAGGCGGGCGCGCTGCCAGGGGCCGGCTGAGGATGCTGCGGGGAGCGGGGGGGCGCTGCAGCCGGAGAGGCGTTGGGCAGGGCCGGGGGGCTACGCCAGACTAGCCGGGGAGCCCGCAGCACCGGGGGGCGGGGGGCAAACCGGCCCGGCAGGGGGTTGGCCAGGGCAGGGGGGGGGCCGGCTGCGGGCTGGGCAGGGCAGGGACCGCTCCGAGGCGGGGCTGGGTTTGCGGCGCTGCAGCCCCTTGCAGCCGGGCCGCTCTCCACGCTGCAGCTCTGCGGTTCGCGCTGTGCCGGGGACACGTGGCTCCCCGGCTGCAGGCAGGAGCCCCTGACCCGCCCCCGCCTCCTGCGGCCCTCCCAGGGCCGGGCTCAGCCTAGCGGGCCCCCTCCAGCCCCCTTCCCCTGCTGCTCCTGGGTTATTCCTCCTGGGGTGGCAGAAACGGGCCTTATCTCCCCTGGCTTCAAAAGCCCAGGGCCATGCCCCTTCAGCTCAAGGAGACTCTCCCTTAGCTACCAGCAGCATAGAGTCTATGACACACAGCTGAGCCGTGCTGAGTCCACCCATCAGCGGAGCCCCCCAACCGCCGGAACCTGTATTACACGGTGACTTTGGGTAGCTCCCCCCTGGGAAGCTCACTGCTCTTTTTCCTCACCCATGAAATAATTGGTGTTTCTAGAGCATCTTTCATCTTAAAATAGTAAGGCAATTAACACCCCCTCCTTCTCACACCACTGGTAGGAGCTAGACAGAAGTGTGTGGAGCTGGGGAAAGAAGCCCTGCACTCACCCCTAGATTACATGCCCCTGCTAGGCTTGTGTGCCTTTTCACAGATTAGTGTGTATCCTTTTACTTCTAGTCTGGTTTCATCAGATTCCCCTTCACTGATACTGGGCTTTGTTTCTCTGTCAAGTTACTTAAACACATATTGTTGGGGGGTTAAAGGAATAGTGACAATTTTATTGGCAAAGTTGTGATTGCCATGAAAGAGATTCTTGGGTTTTCTCCAGTCCCAATGCATCATCAAATAGACTGAAATTGCAATTGACTAGAACCTTTTATAATTCACTGTGCATTCTCACTGAGTGTAGGTTTTGCTTACACATGCCTTGGCGGATGACAGGATCTCTGGGTATAGTTTGCAGAGAGATCCTGTGCAAGAGGTGTAGAGGGGTTGTGTAATTGCAAGGAAAGTTATCAGGAGTGAAGTGCTGTTAATTTGAGTAGAAAATGCACAGCTGGAACCAAGAATGGCCCCTGTCCATATATGCACTGAAGCCAAAATGGCTACTGGTTTAGGGTGTCTTGGTTTTGGAAGGCCTTGCCTGACACCTCAGTTCTCCTTCTGAGAGGTAATAGGCATCTACTGATTTTAACTGGCCACAATCACCCGCTTGAAGAACATAACTATTGGAACAGACTAGCGGGGGAAGTGGTGGCTTCTCCGGCTCCTGCTGTCCTCAAAAGGAGAGTGCTGCCTTCTAGCAAAGATGCTTTAGTCAAGCAGTTCTCAGGGCAGGGCCTGGTACCCGGATGACATTCGATAGCCTGGGGTTTACAGGTCAGACTAGAGGAGCCGAGACACCCTTCTGGCTGTAAAACCAGCGATGAATGGGCATGAAGGCTGATAAAGGAACAACTGGTTCATGGAATTAAAATCTCTGAGTAGGGAAGGCTTCAGTCTAGCTAACCTGCTCTTTCTAGCATACCTGTCCCTGTGGCATCCAGTAACAGAATGCCTGACCCTGCAAGGTGCTGAGTACCTCCGCTGGTACACTGGTGTCCTCCCTCAGCACCTTGCAGGAGGGGACCCTGTAGGGAACAGGGGACCTGGCAAATGGGAGAAGCCATTCAAGTGTTTTTCTTATGCAGCTAGAGAAAAACTATGGAGTAAAATCCAGCCCAGAATTTAAGCTCCTAATTAGTCATCAGCAGAGCTCCATAGGGCTGAGAGCATTGGAAGCAAGCCGGGCCTGGAGCCTGGATGTCCCCCATGTCAGTGCAGATGACCGTGACACCAGGCTACAGCAATCCCAGATTTCTCCATGCCTGAATCCACATTGGCAGGATGAACAAAGCAAATCCCTCCCGTGTATGACTGGGAGGCATCCATCCGGTACTCCCAGCAGCAAAATATTTCCTTCCAGTCTCTGAAGCCACAAATAGCAGCACATGGCTATCAAGGCCCAGACTGCATGTGGGAGAATAAAGAGGGGGTGTTAGAGAAGCCAAAGAGAAGACTTTGGA
This sequence comes from Malaclemys terrapin pileata, assembly GCF_027887155.1. Lineage (NCBI taxonomy): Eukaryota > Metazoa > Chordata > Testudines > Emydidae > Malaclemys > Malaclemys terrapin. The sequence continues at coordinate 34,099,884 of NC_071519.1, forward strand.
GCCTACATTCACCCCCTGAGCGTTTATTTCAGGATAATTGCCTGAACATGCACTCTGTACATCAACCACCTCTTCCTAATAGCTGCATCCATTAGCCCTCACCTTCTGCGGACCACATCCAAGCCGGAGCAAGGAAAAGCTTTCTTAATGGGGGCCTCTGGTAATGCAATTGTGCTATTTTGGTGCATTACCTTTCCTCTCAACTGCATTAGAGAATCACATCTCCTTTGCACGGCACTGCTTCTTTGGAGCTTAAAATTCTTGGCTCCTGAGGAAAGGCCTTGGTGGTATTTACAAAAATCTCCTCTCCCTTCCCAAGGTCATTAGAGGTGCAATAACAGAACAGTGATTATTCCTGAAATGGATGGGATACAGGATGGAGAGGTTCCTAAGCTACATGCTCAGGATCTAACCCATAAGAACGGCCGTACTGGGTCAGACCAAAGGTCCATCTAGCCCAGTATCCTGTCTACCGACAGCGGCCAATGCCAGGTGCCCCCGAGGGAGTGAACCTAACAGGCAATGATCAAGTGATCTCTCTCCTGCCATCCATCTCCACCCTCTGACAGACAGAGGCTAGGGACACCATTCCTTACCCGTCCTGGCTAATAGCCATTAATGGACTTAACCACCATGAATTTATCCAGTTCTCTTTTAAATGCTGTTCTAGTCCTAGCCTTCACTGGGGAGCTTGGAAAGACCATAGCTCATTGATAGCTCACTGAATATAGAATGCCAGGCTGACCCCTGTGAATTCATGTGAATTGTCCCTTCAGTGGGAGGACTCGGGTATGGGTGATTCAGCTGCTGGACTGGGCCCCCAACCTGGAAGATTTGAGGGTCTGACCCATCCCCGTAGGCTGTGGAGGAGCTACCATTCATGTGTACACTAGAGTCTTCTGTTTGTCCTGCTGATGCAGCAGAAGGCAGTTTGGATGGAAGCTGAGGACAGTGAAGGTGGTTAGGCGAGCTGAGTCACGGATGTTCCTCTAAAACCTCCAGGGCAGGCAAAGAACATGCATCAGGGAATGGTTTGTGAAGTAAGGAGGAGCTGTGTACCAGCCAGCGATGCATTCATTAGGATCTCAGAAAATTCTGCGTCACAGCTCTGCACAAATGGAGGGAGGGAAGAGACTTGCAATAGCACAATTGTTGTTTGATGCAGTTCGTTGAACAGGGAACACAGTCAGCGCCTCTGCTGGGCCTCATCTCAGAAAACAGAGCAGGAGCGATAAATAAGACTTAAGCTGATTCTCGGGGCCCAAGCGAGCCGGATTTCAGAGATTCAACATGCTAACGTGGTTAAACTCTCAGCAACACCAAAGGTTTGGGCTTTGGGGAAGCTGACTTTGAGGCAGCTTGCAAAGCCCAGAGGGCTCCTGATTGGAGCTGCGGGAAGGCGGGAAATGTTTGAGAAAAAGTTCAGGGAGCTGGCAATAGAAATTCATCCTGGCCGAACCTCAGGCTGAGTAGTGAGGAAAGAATAATGGAAGATTTAAGCAGGAGGCTTTTAGAAATATGCACCCCTGGGTAGGGAGGAGAATTAGGTGATCACCTCAAACCAAAGCAGCAGCAAGTTGGATGATTAACGGTCCAAGAAAAGGCACGTGTTGGACCACAAAGAACATTGCAGCTGGTACCAAGGCCACGTCGTTCGCCTGGGGGGTGGAGTGGGATTGCCTGGGGGGGTCAGGGAAAGATACTGGGAGACATTCTGCAGGGAGCAGGCACCATGGTTCTGCACATCACCAGCTGTACTTACTTAGCTATTCTTGGAAACTAATTTGCACAGGAAGAGAAAAGGTGGGGAGGGGAGGTTGCTACATGGTCCAGCCCACGTGCAGTGGCAGGCAGGGGACACCAGCGCAGGTGCCCTCTATACGCAGCCATGTGATCGATTGCTGAGGGTTAAAATAGAAACTGAATGAGCCCGAGAACATGTGCGGGGAGACCAGCTGTTCAGGAGAGCAAAGACCTAGCAAGGGAGGATGGGGGAAGAGAGGCAGAAATGTCACCCCAAGGGGATGGAGGGGGGGGGTGTCACAGCCTGGGGGGAGGGGCTGCACTGAGGTCTGAATGTGGGTGTTTGGTATCTAGCAGCTTTCTGAAGTGAGAAAAGGAACCTGTCCAGAGGCCAGTGTGTGGAGTGCAACTGGACAGCGGCTGTGGCGAGCGCTTGGGCATGGCAGAACCAGTTTGTGTGGACTAGGATCCCCCCGACCCTTCCCCCCACCACACCTGAACTGAACCTTTTCTAGCATTCAGAAGTGTTTGATCTCCTTTTGTGTTTCCGTTATTTTTGTGCTGGCGCTGCCTGCACACTGCCTGCTTCCAGCAGGAAAAAGGAAGTGCCAGAATCCAGCACTGCCAACCCTGGTGGTCAAAACCCATGAGACTAGCATTAAAACCACAAGATTTAAATATGAATAACGTTGGTCTTTGTCCTCTGGTTTCTGAGCCTGTGGGGGTTGCGTCTCCCACTATTTCTCTGCAGCCAGGAAAGCTGGGAACTCCCCTTTTCACAACAGCTGAAATTCTCTTGCACTTACAGGCCTCCAGGAACTCAACCTTTAAGTAAAGCATCAACTGTCATGAGACTCCTGATCCAATCACGACAGTTGGCAACTCAGTCAAATCTCCCAGAGACAGTCAGGCCAGTGCAGCAGGCCCCGAGGTTCGGAGAACTCCTCTTCCTCCTGGAATGGCCTCATCTTCCACAGACACTGGATCCCCACGTCTTCTCCCACCCCTCTGTTCTCTGGCACTCTGCCCTGCACCTCCTGCCATTGCACCTTGCCCAAGTGGGTGTAACACACTACCCATTCCGATTCCCGCCCCCACTCACACCAGGTGCACACTTTGCACAGGTGCAAATCAGAACACAAGCCAGGGGCCAGTTCTGCTGACCCCCCCAAACAGCCAGGGGCCCAGTCCAGGTTCTGAGAGCGTTCCAAAGGGACTGTCCCAGCACATGCAGAGCTGTACCATTGTCTCCAAGAGCAGTGTGAGCTGTTCACATCCCATTTGTCTATGCCATTGGGGGTATATTAGGGGTGCCACACAGCAGCAGGTGTCTCCTTGCTTTGGTCCCATTTGTGTAACCTGGGTTCCCTTCCAGCCTTGCAAAAGTGACCCAAGGGGTGTTGAGACCTGGAAGACGCTCGCCTGCTGCCTAGCCAGGTCCCTTTTCTGCAAATAGTTGTGTCCGATTACAGGAAAAGCCAAGCAGTCCTAGACTGGACAGTGTCACCTTCTCAGCATGGCAGGGAGCGAGAGCTCAAGGGCTCCTTCCTGCTGGCATGTGCAAACACTTAGTCACAGGGAAACCTGCCCAGGGGAAAGAGGGAGACTCATATTTCAAGAGTTATTCTGAGAGAAGGATGGAGACTGAGCCAACAGCCTCCGAACGGACATAGCCTTGAGGCGCAAACAGGCCTGGCCGTCTGTCCCTTCTCGTCCTCCCTTGTGTTTGTTATGTAGCCCCTGCCCATCCACTCCCCCTCTCTCCCATTCATTTCTGCAGGTCTCGTGGTTTCTTGGCACTAAACCCCTCTGGGTTCTGGTTTCCCAATTCCCAGGATTATTCTTTACAGGACCCCTGCTTCCCAGAGGTGGCAGGCAGGTGTTTTACCCATGATTATTATGGGCTTGCTCCCATATCCCTGTGCCCCCTCCTGGTCCTGGCAGCAGGGATAAGTTATGCTCTTGCACACCTAGGGCTTCAGCCACAGGCCCGTGAGAGCAGAACTGGCCTGTGGCTTTCACCCACCCCAGCCCCCCCTAAAGCACGCAGACTGCACTCCCAAGTGCTCCAGGATCTTATCTTCCACCCACCTTCCCCTTGTCACTGGGGAGAATAGACCCCACTGGCACAAGCAGGTGATGGGACATCTGGAGTCTCACCTTGGTATTGCAGTGCTGAGTGCCAGAGCATCTCCCATGACATAGGTGCAGTTCTAATGGGTGCATGGGCCAAGGTCAGCCAGTGTCTGTGTGAGTGAGGTTTGCCCTCCTGTCTCTGGAGGGGCTCAGTGGATCCAGACTCGACTGTTCTACCCTTTCCCAGGGGCTCATGCAGATCTAGGGAAACCCCGGCGGTTTTCCAATCCCATGGTAGCATCATCACACAAAGTGCTGCAGGCACAGCTCGCGGGGGCTGGCAGTGGTAGCCCCTTCCCTGAGTCTGTGTCCAAATTCAAAGGCCTCCCCATGCTTCTGGCAATACAGTTTGTCATTTATCAGCAAAGATAACACACAGTAATCTGCCCCCATGTCCACCCAGCCATCCCCCCACCCCGGGTGCCCCCTGTACCTCCTGTGCCTCCATGCCCCTGTGTCCCACAGGCCAGGCCTCTGTGCCCCCTGCTCCCCACCTTCTCTGGTCCCCTACTCATGCTTGTCATTCCCCCCCGCCCACAGGCCATGCCTTCCCCACACGAGGCACGTGGGGAGGAGGCTGCCAGGGAGTTGCTACGTCCCTGAGGCACAGAAGGGTTCCCAAGCCCAGGCTGTCCCGACACACTCCCGTCCCACGGCCATTTGGAGAATAAAGCAGGCTTGCACTAAGCAGAGCAGGCAGATCCCTGTGGCTCCTCCTGTGACAGTGCCCAGCTCCCCCCATACTCCCTCTTTGTAGCACAGGTGCCAGGAGCAGACCAGAAGGGTGGGGGCAATAAAGCCCCTGGGGCAGATGTGACCCCACTTCCCAGCTAGGTAACCACCCTGCTCCCCCTGAGCTGGGCATGTCCCAGCACCCCTAATCCCTCTGGAGGCAGATGGAGCTGGGGCGCCACAGCCACAGAGCACTTTGCTGGGGAAGTCAGAACTCCCCGGCTGGGGAGAGAGGAGACGCTGAAATACAACTTCCCATCAGCACCGTATAGTTCCTGCAAGGTCCTGTCGAACCGACCTTTCAATTCAAGCCTGTCAGGCAGTGAGCAGGAGGTGGGGGAAGTGGGAGGGAGAAAACAAACTCTCTGATCAGATGCTCGGCCGTGCAGTCCCAAGTGAGAGAGACACAGAGACAGACCGAGCACCTAGAAACCTGAACAAGGACCGAATGCAGCAGACTGCGGTGAGTGCTTGGCAGCCTTTCCCATTCTAACCCTTTCCTTTCCTCCCTTCAGCGCAGTGTCCTTCTGCTTCTGCTGCCTCCCTTCCTGCTCAGGGCAAGGATTTGTCACTTATTAGTCCTAGGAAAGTCCTTTGCCATCAAATCCCGCTGTTCTCCTCCAGCAGTAATGCCACAGGACCATAGAAGTTGGCCCCTTAAAACTCTTTGGAATATGGGGGTTGCCTGTCTGGATCAGACCAGGGTCAGTCTAGTCCAGGGTCCTGTCTCCATCAGAGTCCAGAGCCAGCTGTTCCGGAGGAAGGTGCAAGACATTCAGCAGCCGCACCAGTTATGGGATAGTCTGCCCCCAGGGAAAGTTTCTTCCTGACCCCCAGAGTTACCGGTTGGCTCATGCTCTGAAGCAGGAGGATTTACAGCCCTTCCCAAACTCTTGGTTAGTTTATTGTATTTACTATTATGCTTCTGGCTATTCTTAGTACTCCCAGAAATGCCTCATCTCTTATTTGATTCTTGCTGAGCTCTTGGCCTCGGGCCAAAGGCTCTTAAGCAAAGTAAGCAGTTATGCATTAAGAGGGACGGTCCTCTCCTGGATCAGTAACTGGTTAAAATACAGGAAACAAAGGGTCGGAATAAATTATCAGTTTTCACAAGGGAGAGAGGTAGCTAGCAGTGTCCCCAGGGATCTGTACTGGAACCAGTGTTGGTCAACCAGCGTTATTCAGAAAATATCTGAAAAAAGGGGGAGCAAATACTGAGGTGGCAAAATTTGCAAGTGATACAAAATTACTCAAGATAGTTAAGTCCAAAGCTGACTGCAGAGAGTTACAAAGGGATCTCACAAAACTGGGTGACAGGGCAACACAATGGCAGATGAAATTCAATGTTGATAAATGCAAAGTAAGGCACATTGGGAAACAATCCCAACTATACATATAAAAATAATGGGTCTACATTAGCTGTTATCACTCAAGAAAGATCATGGACAGTTCTCGGAGAACATCCACTCAATATGCAGCAGAGCTCAAAAAAGCTAACAAAGTTAGGAACCATTAGGAAAGGGATAAGACAGAAAATATTATAACCCACCCCGGTACTCTCACACCTTGAATACTGCATGCAGTTCTGGTCGCCCCAGCACTAAAAAAAACATATTACAATTGGAAAACATACAGAGAAGGGCAAGAAAAATTATTTGGGGTATGGAACAGCTTCCATATGAAAGGAGAGATTAAAACGATTGGTACTATTCAGCTTAGAAGAGAGACAACTGAGGGGGGAATATGATAGAGGTCTATAAAATCATGAATGAGGTGGAGAAAGTGAACAGGGAAGCATTATTTCCCCTTCACATAACACAAGAACCAGGGGTCTCCCAATGAAAGTAATTGGCAGCAGGTATAAAACAAACAAAAGGAAGTACTTCTAACAATGCACAGTCAACTGTGGAACTTGTTGCCAGGGGATGTTGTGAAGGCCAAAACTAGAACTGGGTTCAAAAAAAGTAGTAAAGTTCATGGAGGATAGGTCCATCAGTGGGTATTAGCCAAAGTGGTCGGGGATGCAACCCCATGCTCTGGGTGTCCCTAAACAGAGTGTGGCAGCATCCCACAGGTCAGTTGTGCATTGTGTGAAAACGTGTTCCTGCTCGCCAGTTTGAAATTTCCCCCCTTTAAGTGCATTGACTGTCCCCTGGTCCCTGTGCACTGAAACATAGTGAACACAAGTGCCCGAGCTGCCTTCTTCACCCTGCTCATTATTTTAATAGACTTTTGTCAAGTTCCCTCTTATTTGCCTCTAAGGTAAACAAGCCCAGTCTATTGAGTATCCCATTCTGAAAGTTTTCCCAGGCCCCTGATCATTCTTGTTACCTTTCTCTGAACCCCTCTAATTCCACTGTAGCCTTCTTGAGATGGGTTGTCACTTTGATTTACAGAGTGGCATTAGATTCTGCCCCCTGTTCCTGGTGTACCCTAACCTTCCCCCCCCCTCCACCACAGGTGCACATTGGACAGAGCTCTCCATCAATATGTTCACCTCATGCCCCACCCCTTTCCTGAGCTGATATTGTTAATTAGATGTAGGAGTAATTCAAATTATTCCCTCTAAACATGCACCACTTTGCATTTAACAACACACATTTTTACATGACAGCGCGTTGCCACAATTCACCTATTTTGGTTAGGTTCCTCCAGAGTCCTTAAAATCTTTTCTGGTCTTGTCTAAGCTAAAGAATTTTGTCTGCAGTGTTGCTGTAGAGGTGTGAGTCCCAGGACATTAGCATGATGGAGGGGGAAGAGGTAACATCTTTTATTGGACCGACTTCGGGTGGTGAGAGACACAAGCTTTAGAGCTCCATAGAGCTCTTCAGCAGGTCATAATTGTGTCATCTGCAAATGTTGCCACCTCTCTGCTTACCCCTTTTCCAGATTGTTAATAAATCTTCCAGGCCGCTTATAAAGATGTTAAATAGCATAGGGCCAAGAACCAATTTCTGAGCCCCTGTACAAAATTCTCCTTCCTAGCAGGATGGGAATTGCCATTAAAATCCATTATTCTTCTGGTGGTAATGAAAATTGACCATTTATTCCTGCTTTCTGTTTCCTATTTAGCATCACTGAAAGTTTGCAGAGGACACTAAAGTTGGGGGAGTGGTAAATAAAGAAGAGGACGATGGGTCACTGATTCAGACCAATCTAGATCACTTGGTAAGCTGGGTGCACCAAACAATATGCATTTTAAATACAGCTAAATGTAAATGTGTACATCTAGGAACAAAGAATGTGGGCCATACCGACAGGATGGGGGCCTCTAGCCTGGGAAGGAGTGACTGAAAAAAATTGGGGGCTGTGGTGGATATCAGCTGAACATGAGCTACTAGTGTGACCCTGTGAAATGCGATTCTGGGATGCATAAACAGGGGAATGTCAAGTAGGAGCAGAGAGGATTTTTCACCTCTGTGTTTGGCACTGGTGCGACTGCTGCTGGAATCCTGTGTCCAGTTCTGGTGTCCACAATTCAATAAGGCTGGTGATAAATTGGAGAAGGGTCAGAGAAGAGCCACGAGAATGATTAATGCAGTGGCTCTTAACCAGGGGTACATGTACTTCTCGGGGTACACCACAGTCTTCCGGGGGTACATCAACGCTTTGAGATATTTGCCTAGTTTTACAACAGGGCTACATTAAAAGCCCTAGTGAAATCAATACAAACTAAAATTTCATACAGACAATGAGTTGTTTATACTGCTCTAGATACTATACTCTGAAATGTACGTACAATGTTTATATTCCAATTGATTTATAATTATATGGAAAATTGAGAAAGTCAGCCATTGTTCAGTACTAGTGTGCTATGTCACTTTTGTATTCTTATGTCTGATTTTGTAAGCAAGTAGTTTTTTTAAGTGAGGTGAAACCTAGGGGTATGCAAGACAAATCAGACTCTGGAAAGGGGTACAGTAACCTGGAAAGGTTGAGAGCCACTGGATTAAAGGATTAGAAAAGATGCCTTATAGGGATAAGCTAAATAGATGGAGCTCTTTGAGTCTAACAAAGAGAAAGTTAAGGGGTGACTCAATTACAGCCAATCAGTACCTGTGTGGGGAACAAATATTTAATAATGGGCCCTTCAGTCTAGCAGAGAAAGGTCTAACGTGATCCAATGGCTGGAAGTTGAAGCTAGACAAAGGCAGACAGGAAATAAGGCACATGGAGTAATTAACCGCTGGAACAATTGACCCAGGCTTGCGATTGATTCTCTGTCAGTGATGGTTTTGAAATCCTGATTGGATGTTTTTCTACAAGCTCTGCTCTGGGAATGATTCTGGGGCCGGTCTCTGGCCTGTGCAATTCAGGGAGTCAGACGAGATGATCACAACGGTCCCTTCTGGCCTCGGAATCGGTGAACGGAATGAATCATGCAGGTACTCAGATACCACGGCTTTGGCTGCAGTATAAGAATGAAACTAGACTAGATGAGAGGTAGTTTAAAGGGCCAGGACTGTGTGACAGTGCTAAATGCGATTATTATTGGCACCTGACCTAGGTACCAATAAGAGGTGTGAGGCAGGGCAGTAACGAAGGGGACAGAGTATGGAATAGGGTCAGTTTTACTCCATGGAATGTGTAGTTTCCACAGGTGTACTGTAGCGATGTGATCACCTTCCCCCATTTCATGGGGACTGGGGGGGTGTAAGTGTTTCCAAGGGCAATTTTCATTTACACAGCGACATACTGAATCAGGAAAGTGGTCTCCAGTCAGGTTAGCCTCATGTTTACATTGACAAGTAAATGGGCAGACAGCACACACTGAACCCGTCCTGTAAACGGACTGGGCAGTCTGGAAAGGGGTGTGCAAACCAGGCATGACCGGATTGATCAGCCACAAACCCTGCACGACAGCGGGTCAGTCATCCCCATCTGCACACACGGCAAACCATTGTTTTGTCGTGTTGGAGCCAGCCCACGCTAGCAGCAGAGTGGAAGGGAAGTTAAATGCAGCCTCTCTGCCCTGTGGCGGGGGAAGCGGGGTTCCGAAATGTGATCTGCGAGCCACAAGCGGGTTGCACACAGGACAGTGTGGCATTCCCTGCTCATCTAAGCAAATGGGGTTTGAGGGGAGCTCGCCAATGGACACCCGGGTGCTGATGGAAGCCTGATTGAGTGGATTGTTTGTGATCTTCCCCCGGAGGCAGAACCCAACTATACTCCAGGCGATCCAATGCCTCAGGCTGGTGCTCGAGGCCACGTTGCTGCAAGAGGTCCCACCCATGGGGGGAGATGTAGAACTTCAGCCCTCAGCCGTACAGGAAAGCTCCCAAGAGATTTCCCAGAACCCGCTGTCCTAGACCAGTCCGAGCTCAGAGAATTACCCTCAGCCTAATTCAACTCCCCCTGCAGTGTCCCCCGGATGCAGCATTCCCTTCTCTTCCTGTCCCAATCTGTGGTGTGGTGGGGTTGTCATTCTGGCTGCCATGTTCTGCCCTGGGGGCAGCTGCATTTCAGTGGCAGGTGAAGTAAGCCCTAGATCTGTGTCTGTGTCGTTTGGGAGCCTGGCGGATGAAAGGTGCTATAGACAGGCAAGTTACAGATATAGCTGGAACCAAGGAGTTGTGTAATTTTGTGACCAATATTAATAAACTGTGTAGTTACACTTAAAAAAAAAATCAGGTTTCATGTTTCAGGGCACAAGCTAACTACTGACTGCAGGGGTCAAGAGGGATCCACTCTTCTGCCCCCACTGCATTCCCCAACCTGGCCAGATCATTGTGGGGACACAGGAATGGGAACTCTTCCAGTGCCAGGCCCAGAGGGGCCACAGATCAGATCCCATATAGTCAATCCCACTGACCAAAGGAACCCCAAGCCAGTTAAGAACGGCTCTGCAGCGCCCTGCCTCAGGTTCCCTACTTGCAGGGCCACTTAAGAACTCCACACAGTGCAAAGGCAACAAGAAAATCCCCCTACTGGATTTCTACTTCATTAAGTCCAAAAAAAGTTGAAATAAAGTCTCTGGCCCCCAGCCTCTCCCCTTCAGTTCAGCAGGGTGCACAGCCCTCCTCTTCTGGGGCCTGTATTTCTGGGCTCCCAGTTGCTTCCTTCATTTAAGCATCTCTGTGTAATTCTTTTGCTCACCTCTATGGGCTGAGGTCTACACATAAACATCCTTCCCCTGCTCTGTTTACCAGTCCTCCACTGGTTACTCAGGGTCTTCTTGTTCTCTACAGCTTCCTCATCTCCCTGGGCTACAGGAGGTCAGTGAGCGCTTTTCTCCTCTCCTGCTGCCCCGGCATAGGGCCCAGGTGCCTTCCCAGGTAATCAGTCACAGGTGCACTGAACCCTGCTCCCTCTTAAAGGGGCCAGTCAGTCTGGGACATCTGTGCTCTTACAACCTGCTTTTGTAGCCAGCACATGGGATGACCCTTTAATTCTGCTTCAGATAATAATGGAGGTTTCCAGTTTAAATAATAAACGATTAATTCTCTGCTGAGGGCTGGAGTCGGAGGGGAAGAGGGGCATGAATTATCTGAACCTGGCATTGGAGCCCCACTGTACCCTCATCCTCTGAATTTAATCAGGCCTGACTCTCTAGCTGTAATGCAGAGAGCAGCGGTCCTGTCCCCTTGTCTCCTCGCGTGCCTTTCTCCTCCCATACTTGCAAAGACTGGTTCTCAAGGTCATCAATGGACAGGAAAGGGAAGGAGGGAGCTGGGGGAGGCAAGGAGCAGCTGCAGGAACTGGCACACTGTCTGCGCAAACAGCAGCGCACCTGCTCTCAAAGCTGCCAAAATGAGCAAGGGGCCTTTAGCAAAGTGTCTAGTCACCACTTCTCCCTCTGCTGCTAGCCAGGTTCATGGCTGCGGTTTTCACACTTCCCTGCCTCTTACAGAGCCTGGCCTCCCTGCTGGGGCTCTGCCGGGCACGGGGACAATGCACTCACAAGAAACCGCATGTCACTGGCCTGGGCTTTGCTGGGTGGCTGCAGGCCCCCAGGGCATGGAGGCACCAGGGAGTCCCTGCGCCCGCCGGAGGCAGGCAGCGTGGCAGAAGCAGCTCTGCTCCTTGGGCTGCATCCTGTCTGAGCATCTTGCTGATGCTGATTCAGCAACCGAGAGAAAAGCTGCTCCCTGGATAATTGGTGGGGAACGTCAGAGACCCGGAGAAAAGTGATGGCCAAGGCAGAGGGCATGACGGAGAGTCTGGCATGACATACGCCCTCCATCAGGGGCTGCTTTCAGCTCAGGGCTCTGCACTGCCTGCAGAGGCATCTGGCCGCTGTCAGAGGGAAGCTCCTGGCCAGGATGACTCCCTGCATGCCACGCACATAGCCAGCCTGGTGCGTGTGCGTGCCCTGGGGTCCCAGAGCCCAGGGTGGCCCAGGCCTGCATGCAGCAGAGGGCCTGAGCTTGCCCTGCCTGGCTTGACGCAGCGTTTCCTGGGCCAGGCTCTGGCTCCGGCTCTGAGGGAGGCTGATTCCATTCCCGTTGTTCTGATTGTTTTTCCTCACCTCCGCCCTCGAGATAACAACTAACCCCCGGCTACCGCCCACAGCCCGGCCCTGCCGCACCAGGGGCCCTTTCAAATGCCCCGCAAGCCACGAACCGGCAGGGATCCTAAACCCCAGCACCTTCGAGGGGTGTTGAACCATGGAGAGGGTGGCAGGGGCTGGGATGGACAGTGCAGTGGGAAGCCAGACGGTGGGATCCGTACCAGGCGGGTGGCACCTCAGCACAGGTAACCACGGGGACAGCCAGGGCCCTCACCACTTGGGGGAGCCTAGCACAGCCAGCAACCACCTTGCGAAGGGGCTCCCATGGGAGCCAGGGCGGGTCACCCCCATGGAGCAGCCCTCACCGGGCACTGCCTGCACAGCCAGGAGCAAGGGAACAGGGACCTCCTTAGTGTCCGCCCGGCACACTTCACCTGCAATGGCTAGCTCGGGGGGTGGGGGGGGCGAGCAGGCAGCAGCCATTCTGCAGCAAAGCCTGGCCCAGCAGCATGGGTGGGGGCAGCGCTGCTGTGTCCGAGCGGGCTGGACGCTGCACCAGCCAGACAAGGGGAGGCGGGAGCATGGTGCTGTCGTGCAGGGTAACGTGAGGGATCTGGAGATGACTGCGCCCTTGGGGCCCCCCAGCCCAGAGGCAGGCATCCTCACGGCTCCCCACAGTGCACCCCAGCCGCTGTGCAGCGTCCCCTGCCTGCACTGACACAGTAGCAGCTGCCAGCAGGTGGGATGGGCTCCTGGATGGCAGGGGAGCTCCCCGCCCCGCCCTTGCTCACGCCCTGGCTTGTGGGACAGCAGGGGCAGTGTGGGTCTGTGGTGGAGGAAGCCAGGGGCTGGCAGCAGGAGCACAGGGGAGTATGGCATGCACGCAGGCTAGGCACCGGGCTGTGCTCTAGTGCTCTCAACTGTTAGCATAGAAATCCCCTGCCCCCTAGCTGCAGGAGAGGCTGAAATCAGGGCATTTGGGTAGGGTTTGTATCATGCCAACTTCAGGCATTAGCGACAAACCCCACTCCATGATACGCACCCTATCGTGTGTGTGCCCACGCCCTGTCATACCCGCAAACATAACATGTGCAAATGAACACATACAAAATCATGCATGTACATACAATCACACAACCCCGCAGTGTCACACGTACTCACACATTATCCATCAGGCGGGTTTAGGTGCACGTGCACGTCTACCCGTGCCCACCCACCGGCTGCAGACGCACAAGCGCGTTGGTGTGGGAGGCACAGGCCATGCCTGACACCTCCTGTCCAAGTGCGAACAAGTCAGGTCGGTTGCACTGGCTGTCCCTGGCACTCAGCAGCCCAGCAGAAGGGCACAGAGAGGAGCAGATTGATTCCTGACATCAGAATAGCACATGACATTTTTCTTCCTCCAGTGGCACTGTCCCGCACAGCGGCTCTGCCTGTCCCTGCACTTTTATTGATTAATGTATTTTAAAGCCCATCAGAGGCTGCCTGTCTCCATTCCAAGGGGTGGGTCTGCCCTTCCCAGCAGCGCTGCAGAGGGTGGGCTAGCGCCCTTTTGCGAATACCCCTCACTGCCCCAGGCCCAGCGTGGGGGTGACCCTCTGCCTAACTCACACCTCACCCGACGGCTCTACGTGAGGGTTAAAAAACAAGTGACCCATTGTAAGATGGTAGCTCTCTCTGTGGCGGGGTGCTGAGTGCCAGCGCTATCCGTGGGCTCGGGGTGTGCAGCACCGCACAGGTTTGGGCCCACTGCGAGGCGAGCGAAGCAGCAGGCAGGATCAGAGCTCTGTGTGGTCACACCCTGCCTCTCCTTACCAGTAACCCTGCTCAGCAAAGCCCAGGGGCCGCGGTTCCTTTCCAAAGGCGAGGAGGCGAGAGCAGGAGGGGGCTGGTGGGATTCTTACAAGCCCTCTGTCAGCACTGAAGCCCAGACCACAGGCCCATGCCCCTTGCATCAGTGTCAGTGTGTGTCTCCACACGTGGTCGATGGCAGACAAGCCAGTGCTAATGCTGACCGCTAGCAGAGCTTGCCCGGGCCTAGCCAGGGAGGGCAATCCATCTCGTTCTGTCCTTCCGCTGCACCTGCTGGGTCTAGACCAGGGGTCGGCAACCTTTCAGAAGTGATGTGCTGAGTCTTCGTTTATTCACTCTGATTTAAGGTTTCACGTGCCAGTCATACATTTTAACGTTTTAAGAAGATCTTTCTATAAGTCTGTAATATATAACTAAACTATTGTTGTATGTAAAGTAAATAAGGTTTTTTAAATGTTTAAGAAGCTTCATTTAAAATTAAATTAAAATGCAGAGCCCCTCTGGACCGGTGGCCAGGACCCGGGCAGTGTGAGTGCCACTGAAAATCAGGTCGCGTGCTGCCTTCGGCACGCGTGCCATAGGTTGCCTCCCCCTGGTCTAGGCCCTCACTCAGCAAAGCACATACGCCCATGCTTACTTTAAGCACTTCCTAATTCCCATTGACGTCAATGAGACTCAAGGTCATGCTTAAGGGCAAGCATATGAGCCCGTGCTTTGCTGAATAGCGATGGAGCTAAGCACGTGCTTAAGCACTTTGCTGAATGCCTCCAGGGACAAGACTTTGGAGCTTAGGGTGAGGTTCACCCCCCCATGCAGAGGGGCAGCCACAGGCCTAGGCTGCAGTGAAATGCCATTTAAACCCCGACATGTGACTGTCAGATGGTGCAAGCAACTCCCTACCTATGTCCCTCTCCATCCTGTCTGGGCCTTGCTGTTAAGGAGCTCCCAAGTGTAGACGTATGAACTGCCCAATCCTCCCTCTTCCCTTGGCAACCCACATCCCAGGGAAGGCGACCAGCCTCACACTGGCAGGCGACACGTGTGTATTTTGTTTTTATTCCTGTTGCCAGACAGTAATGTTGAAACCTCAGGCTGAGCCGACTCATCCGGGTCAAAGCATCGTCAGAGACAGTGGCAAACACGCCCCCCGCCCCCAACTAACAGCAGCCAAAAATGTTCAGGGCGGAGTCTGATTTTTGGGGGGTGGGGTTTATTTTGTTTTGAAATGTACAAAGAACAATAGAAACGTTCCGCACGCAGGCTTTGATGAGAACATCTTCAGATCTGGCCAACTAGATCAGAAGATACAAAACCAAAACGAAAGAGACACTACCTATAACAATGCCTTCATGTGTATATATTTATACAGCGATAGACTTACACTGTGTATTCTGTACAAACTCATTGGCAAATTGCAATCCAAGGACAACGTGTGCAGGAAGTAAAAGGCAGAAACAAGGTCAGTAGTGAGATGTTTTCCAAAGTCAAAGATCTTTGGCCACAAAAGTGTCACACTCTGTCCCATGAGGAGCCTCTAGTCCCAAATTTGGAGCAGGCGCCGGTCCTAGGAGAACCTGCCTTCCGGTTGGCTCTCCTCTGTGTGCCTTTTTAACTGGGCGAGAGATGAGGAGATCTGGGTGGCTGTATGGCTTGTGCCCAGCCCTCCACGGCAGTGGAAGCCCCACAGGGATTGGGAAGCCACCCAACAGTCTGGAGATAAATAGCGCATTCACACTGTATACATAACTGATGATAATGCACAGCAAGGCAGAGCACAGGGACAGAGGGAGGAAATGCAAAATCCTTGCTGGAAAGCCATGAGGGTCCAGAGCCAGGAAACAGACACAGGTTTTTAGGAGGTAACTTCCCCACTGCAAATAAATCTCTGTCCCTTCATTTCCCGGTGCAACAGCATCTCCTGCAGCATCAATACAGCACCGCACCGGTCTAGGCTCTAGAGATGGGGGTGCCAGGAAGGCTGGCGGAGGGCAAAGGGTCTAGGCTAAGGGCTGTGTGGGCAGCATTGCAGAGCCTCCTAGAGGAGCTCTGAGCTCCCCCAAGCCCCTGCCCCAGGGAAGCATAGGGACCATGGGTCCCCCAGTTCATGCAGCAGCAGCCCCAGGGGGGTCCATGCATTGCTACTGCCCTGCCAGGGACCAAGCATGTGTGACGGGGACTGGCAGCTAGAGGGGAGCAAACTTAGGTGGGCAAGGAGAAGAGGCCCCTCTAATGAAGAGACAGGTCCCCCCCTGTTCTGAGCTGGCAGGGGGAGAGCTCCTGGGCCAGTTCCTCCCACCTGTGTCCAGCATCACTAACGGGCTGGAGTTCCAATCTCCGGGTTCTGTTGTTATCCTCCAGCAACTGCTCCAATGTTGCCGTTCTCTAGCCCCTCTCATCGAGGGCCCCCAGGAGCTTCGCACACAATCCAGACGCAGCCCCCAACCACCCCTGTGAGGCAGGCCTCCTAACCCCCCTTTGACGGAGGCACAGAGACCTACGGTAACAGGGAGAGTGGCAGCGCCAGACCTAGAGCCCAGGAGTTCTGGTCCCCCCAGCCCCTGCTCTAGCCCACATTACCTCCCGCAATCCAATGCACTTAGAATGGGCCACAGCAGGTTGGGACCCAGCCAGAGCCCGCAGTGGAAGTGAACCTGTCCATTCACAGCACCCGTGCTATCCAGGCCAGTGGTAAGTAAGGTCTTTAATAAACAAACAGCCCCCATAGCAAACTCCCCCAGCTGTGCTGGGCTGATGTGGAGCTGCTGTGCTCAGGGCAGGGAATAGGAACAGGCTCCGTTCCAGCAAGCCATAGAAATTCTGGGGGCTGGGACCGAGCACCCCCACTTGCGGAGGTTGGCAGGGACAGCAGAGCAGGGCAGGTTCCCCGCTGGGCTGACTGGCAGTGTATTGACTTGGCAGTGGCACATTGTCCTTTGCACCTAAGAAAGTTTGGAAGAGGCAGGTTTTGCATCACATTGTTGCTCAAGGAAAGCAGAGGCCAGCCCCACCCTGGCCCCATGGCTGTGCTTGAAACCTTCCCCACAGCAGCCCATGGAGTCCTCCCACCCCACTCAGCGAGTTCAAATGTACAGGTACCAGCATGAGATTTTCCATCGGACGTACCCACCCCGGGAAAAGTAACAAAGCCAGTAACTTTGGCTCAGCCGCCTGGGCCCAAGGATGGACTCGGACGCATACGGATACACATTTCCTCCGCTACACTCTCAGCAGGCCTTGCAGCAAGCCACTGGGAGGTTCCCCAAGGCAGCAGAGTTCTGCACCAATGCACGGGCTGATGGTCTTCATCTGGCTAGCAACGACTGGGGACAACACAGCCCCTTAGCTACTGCAGCCCGGAAAGCCCCTGCTTCTCCTCGCACTGTATATCCCTGCAGGAGAAGGCGTGGCAAAGGCACAGTCCATGGCAGTGTGATCAGGTGACATTAACAAGAGGAGTAAACGTGTCGACAGCGTGAGCCCTGCGTCTCCCGCTTCGCAGCAGTGCGTGCTGACTGGGCCCCAGAGCCCCCAGGGAGGCAGGGCTGTTACCCCGTTGTAACAGACAGGGAAGCTGAGGCAGAGAGAGGGGAAGTAACGTCTGCCCCAGGGCTACAGAGGGCATCTGCCAGAGTCAGGGAGTTCCTGGCTCCCTGGCCCACGCTCAGCCCATACCAACCCCTGCAGAGTCCTCTCCATGCACCGACTGCAAACAAAATGGGTCAGTATTTCCTCCTGGGAAACATAAACCCAGGGCCCGTAGGTTTGTTTCAAGTCCTTGCTCAGGTAAAGAATCAGGCCCTCGGGATCCAGCCCATGGAAAATCAGTTGCAGGGTCAGGGGCCGGGCCCTGGGATGCTGGATGGTCCGTGAAGGGCTGGTAACGAGCATGAACGCTGGCAAAGATACAGCTCCCCTGTTCTCCAAGGCCAGATGTTAACCCAGCCGCCCTGTGGAGCCTGGCGTGGTGGCCTTTCTCCCGCTACCAGAAAGAAGCCCCAGGCCAGCATGCTGCAGAGCGGTGTGCTCAGAAGAGTCTGGGCATAAAGAGGCTTCCCTGGGGCTCCAGGTAGTCATGTCTGTATCCCTGCGGTACGTCCCCTGTGGCCAGCTCTGGCACTCACAGCCTGAGGGACCCAAGCCAGGCCCCCCCCTGCCTATCACATGAACGTTTAAAACCTGAAACCCCTGCCAGTGCCCGGCCCGGGGACGCTAGTCTCCAATCACACCCCTGGCGCAAACCCACTCCCTCCCTGGGGGGCAGACCAGACACTCTGTTCACCTACGGGGGAACCCAGGTGCAGGGTTACATCTGCACTATGGGGGGGGGGGAGAAGAAAATGGACAGCTCCCCCTCCCGGAGGTCCCTGTCTGTAATGCTTCCCTGGCTCTGCTGAGCCAAGGAACGGTCTCTCTGCAGGGGGCTCCTGCAGTAACTACGTCCCTGGCAATGTGGCAGTGGCTCTTGGCCCACCAGCGTGTGGCAGGGAAGGCGAGGCTTGCTCAGAATTCACTTCCTGGGGCACGAGAATCAGAGCGGGCATTTGCCCAGAGCTGCCCACTTGCTTCCAAGAGGGAGATGCTGGCTAAGAGGAGGTGGCAAGGGGTCTTCTTGGCTCAGGAGTCCCTGGGGGACGGGATTCTCCCAATGCCAAGGCCTCATGGCAGGGGTGCCTGGGATCAGCCTGCAGCAGCAGGTGCCGAACTGTCCCACGCCCACGCTTCCCTGCTCCCCTTTACGGGCCTTGGCCAGGATGGAGACGAGGCAACAAATTAGAGGTGTCAATCCCCGCCAAGGATGAGACAATAACCAGCTAGAAAACACAGGTAGCTGCATCAAATTGTCAACTTCCCATCCCCGTGCCCGACAGAGGCGCTGCGCCCCCTGCCTTCCCGCCCCCCTGCCCGACAGAGGCGCTGCCCCCACTACCCCCCCGTCCTCCTGCCCGACAGAGGCGCTGCGCCCCCTGCTTTCCCGCCCCCCTGCCCGACAGAGGCGCTACCCCCACTCCCCCCTGTCCCCCTGCCCGACAGAGGCGCTGTGCCCCCTGCCCTCCCGCCCCCCTGCCCGACAGAGGCGCTGTGCCCCCTGCCTTCCCATAACACTGGTGCCCTGTTAATGCCCATTACAAAGTTCGGATAGGAGCCGGGTGCTTTTGTGGATGGGACCAGGTCAGAACGGCCTGGGGAGGAGACTGGCCTGTGGTGACGGAGCTCGAGGGGTTCCAGGGAGACTGATCAGATTACTTGACACAGCAAAGGGCCCCCTGTGCTCGAGGCTCTGCCATGAATACGAGTCACAGGAGAACCCCCTGGCCAGCACACTAACATCTCACACCAGTGCCAGGGCCTAGGCAGAAGGACTTGCTAGTCCCCCGTCCCCGGCTCCATCGCCCATCACTTGGAGAGGCTGCAGCCCTCTCTCCCTCCCCAAAGCCACTGCTCACTCCCCGCCTTCGTGGTTCTCAGGGGAGGTCCTGCCTCCCTCTCCCCTAGCTCCATCTCCCTCCCTCTCAGCCACAGCCTCTGGATTGCGCCAGCCCCTGCCCTGGGCAGCGCCTTGGCATCCTGACTCATAGGGAGAGGTGGGCGGGAGCACGCAGCAGTCTGGTGCAGGGGACGGGCTCATTAGGCTTGGGTAATTCACCCACTTCCGCCAAGCCCTAGCCCAGGCCAGGCGCACAGCAGTCTTCTCCCCAGGCCCTGCTGAAGCCTGGATTCCTGGGGCTCGGGGCTGGCTACGGAGATGAGGGATGTCTGGGGAGTCTGAACTCCGTGCTCTGGAGAAGCACACGAGGGGTCACACTGTACAGGGGGAAAGGAGAGGGGGCCGTTACTTGGTGCCCTCCTCGGGGTTCCCTTCGCCATCCGTCTTCCCTTCCTCCTCCGTTTTCTGGTCGTCTGTGTTCAGTTTCTGCTGCTTTTTCCTCCGCACGCACTTGACGATTACCAGCACCAGGATCACTACGGCCAGGAAGCCCCCCACTGAGGCCCCCACGATAACAGCCACCGTCGAGTCGCGCTCCGGGGGCACTGCAGAGACAGAGCGGGGCAGGTGAGGAGGGAGGCCGGGGGGACGAGGGAGTCTGAGCAGCAGGGAAACCAGGCAGCTCCTACCAGCACCAATGGGAGTATGTTGGCAATCCAGGCCCTGCCCTACCTTACGTGAGGTCTGATGGGAGGAAACGCGTGCAAGGCCCCACACACAGACAGGCCATGGGTGGGAGTGGGATGTGCTGACAGGCATGGCCTGGAGATGGGAGGAGCAAGCCTCCTACGTAGCCACATAAATCACACGGACCACGGCTGGCATTGCCCCTGGGCCTGTGGGGGGAGGGCGCACTGGGACCAGCCCCACAGCCAGCGGATGCTGGGAGGGGGGGGTTGGGTAGTTTCCTTGATTGGAGACCCTGAAGTAACTGTCTGAGGAGGGACCGTGCTGCCCAAGCAGGCTGCAGATCCTCACTCTCCACAGAGCCAGGCGATCCCCACCTTGCCCCTCGCTGCAGGAGTCCGTGTCAGAGCCCAGACCGGGACTCAGGAGCGTCCGGCTCCCAGCCCTTCGCCTGCCCCCATCCCCTGCGAATGCCAGTCGTCCAGCTGCTGCAGAGAGCTCCCTGGGGCTGGGAGGGAACTGGGGCACCGTGGACGCTGATCTGTGCTAACACAGACAGAGAAGGGGAACTACAGGAGGCCTCAGAGTCCCCCTCCTCCTGTCATCGCTCCCGGCCCGGTGAGGAGCCTGGCTCTGGGACCATGGCAGGGCCAATTCCCCAGGGGATGGAAACATGCCCTGACCTGTCGCACGCCCCAGAGACAGGCAGGGAGTGGCAGCTCAGCCCGCGGTGGGGAAGGCCGGGGGTCACTTCCTGGCCCCCTTGGTGACAGTCACCAGCCAGACGAGCCCGAGTCCCCACTGAACCGTCCCTGCCCACGTCGGCCCGGTGAGCTGGAGCGGCCGCGGGATGTGGGCTGGGACGGAGGGGTGGGGCAGCGTGGGTCAGAGCAGCTGCCTACACTGTACCAGCTCTGGCCTCTGCTGTCGTCACTATTGTTCAATATAAAACAGCAGCCCCGCAGCCCCGTCTGCCCCCCACTCAGCGCTCCTTTCCCCCCCTCCACTTGCCCCCCGCCCAACTCCTGCCGAGCCGGGCCGAGCCTGCTGCGCACCCACCTTCAGTGATAACTTTCAGGAAGATGCGGGCATGGCCCCGGTGCCTGTCAGGCGGGTTCATCACGTAGCAGTTGTAGGTGCCCTCGTCCTCCAACTGCACCTGGTGGAGGGTGAAGGACACGTCGTTCTTGCTGGGGTTTCCAGTGAACTCCACCCTGTTCCCGAAGCGATCCAGCCGCCAGTGCACGATCTTCATCCGGAACTGCAGGAACTGGGCAGAGATGGGGGGTGGGGCAGTGAGAACGCCAGGGGGGCTACACCCATGCTGGTGCCCACAGGCCAGTCAGAGACCACAGCACCTCACCTCCTTTCCCTGGGGCACATGCCACTCAGAGCTCAGCTCCCCTGGCCCCGCTGGGATCACCCTGCCCTCAGACAATCACACAGCTGCCCCGAGAGCTACAGGGCCCTGAGCCTGCCGGCGGGAACGGGAGGGAGCCCTTTGGTATCACAGGCTGAGAGTGGCCACCCTGGGTCAGGGCACTGGGAGCTAGGCTGCCAGCCGGGGCCAGGGCATTGGTCATTCATGGCTATCTCCTGCCTGGGCTTTGCCCCAGCCGTAGCAGGAAAGTTTAAGCAAACCCAAGGGTCCAGACAGCCGCTCACCACCTGGAGAGAATCCTTCATCTCTGGCCTACAACCCTCTTCTGCCTTGTTTCCAGTTAGTCTCACCCGCGGCTGGCCTGAGCAGTGGCCACACCCCAGGAAATGGGACACTCCCTCCGGACACAGAGGCCTTTAATACTCACATGGGAGTGGGATCTGGGTACCTGGATAGACCCAGTGTTGGGTCAGCGATCCCCGTCCTCCCATACCTTCGCCTTCACCCCCAGGGAATGCTCTCAGGACCAAAGCCTGGGGCCTTGCTCTCTTTCTATTCAGTCCTTACACAGGCCTGGACTATGCTACGAACTGACATCAGCATAGCTACGTCTCTAAGCAGTGTGAAAATTCCTCCCCTTCCCCCCCGAGAGATGTAGCTACACCGACCTGACCCTGGTGTAGACAGCGCTAGGGCGACAGAAGAATTATTCCATCCACCTGGCTGCTGCCTCTCGGGGAGACCGCCTCCCATCAGCGCAGACAGTGTCTACACTGGACAGAAAACTGCAGCTGGAGCTTCCCCTGAGCACACACTGAGACAACCTCAGAGCGAACCCCAGTCAGCAGCAGGACCCGCAAACAGGGTTGTGGGACTCGAATCTGTGTCGCCAGCTCTTGACATTTTATAACAAGCCAAGTGACATTCGGGGTTTTCCTTAAAGCCCAGCTCCCAGAGTCGCCGGGGCAGGAGAATCTCAGCTTTCTTTCCCTTTCTTTAAGGCAGGAAGTTCCCAGCCGCCTGGAGCAGAGAAAAGTTTGAAAACGAGACCCTGCTGGCTCCGAAAGCAGACTAGAGCCCCAAGTTAGTACTTTGGTAAATCTGATGATTTTAAGCCAGTCTCATGATTTTGGGGGGCCTGGCTCATGATGTTTGATGGTTCAGAGCTGGACCCACAAATCCCTGCAGGAGGTACTTACCAGCTCCTCGCTGCAGTTCTCACATTCCTGGTAAGTCCAGTTCAGGGAGAACAGTTTATTCTCCACTTTGTAGCAGGAGTTGAAGGTGCAGGGGAGGCGCACGGAAGAGCCATTCAAAGCACTGATGGTCGTTTGCGCCGTGATCTCCATGCCCAGCCCACAGGGCGCTGGTGAGAAGACAGGAATGAAACAGGAGGGAGGAGAAGAAAGGAAGAAGTGAACAAATACTGAAAACTGCAAGCACTAATGTCTGTCCCACCCCTTGGGGGCTGTGGGCCTGGCCTGCTGGTGGAGCTGTCCAGGGGGCGGAGAGACCGGCAGGTACACAAACACACACATCACAGCCGCTGTGGCACTCTGGACACGGTCATAGGAAAAGGGGTTTTCCAAGGGACACTACTCAGTGCACAGCAGCGCACTGACCTCTCAGCTCCCCCCTCGCCAGAGGCAGGGTGATAACGTACCCGCTGACTGGACACAAAAGACAGACACAGCTTGATCCCAGATTGGCTCGTCTGCCCCTTAGGGAGAGCTGACCTGAAAGGACCTGCCTTAGTCCCTGGCTAGAGAGAGGGCTGTGTGTATGGGATAGTGGCATAACCCATCTATATGGGATTTGAACGCAAGCCTCTTGCCTGGTTTAGCAACCCGTCAGCCCCATGCTCCATTGCCCTGCTGCCGGCCTCTCTCAGCCCTTCCCCACGCAGCACTGACTGCAGGGGAACGCTTTTCACGGCCGCTTAAACCAGGTTTGCTATGCAGAGGCCTGGATGAGCTGCAGTGGACCAGATGCAGCATCAGCTGTGCAGGGCTCAGTGCCACATCCGCTGGGGAAATTGATGGCTGCGCTCATCAGATTTCATTCCCGGCAGGACGCACTGGGGGAGTGACCAGCCCCTGCCAGCGCTGGCCTCTGGGGGCTGCAGGGAAAATGCAGATTCACTTTATTATCCCCCTTAGCTGGTGTTTGAGCAACACTCTCTGGATGGAAGTCAAGCGGCCAAGCTGCCAGAGGCGCCTGCTGGCAGAGAGGGGGCAGAGGTGGTTTCTGCAGTGGAGCCCAGGCTGCAGCGCAGAAATGGAGAGATTAACACACACAGCCCTGGGGCAGCATGGCATAGCGCTCCCTCTGCCTCCCACTCCCCACACATCCCCTCTCCCTGCACCCCCCACATGGCCTCGCCACGCCCCACCCTGGCTCCCACCCACTCCGTTGGCCAAATCCAGAACTGGGGAGAGCAGAGACCACAGTGGCTCATGCTGCTCACAGCAGGGCCAGATCTGTGCGTCTCCCCTCTGCTCGCTCACTCCTCCTTTCTGACTCTCCCCTGCTCTAAGGCTCCCCCTGCCAGGCCTGTAAGGGCAGGATCCCCACTGAATTCCCCGGAGCGCCTGCAGGTCCCGGGCTGTGCTGGGAAACCCCAGGGCTGATGCCATCTGATGGCTCTGGGACCACGTGGGTCCCCCTCTCTCTGCTCTCATCCCTGCTGTTCTCAGCTCTGGTTGGGGAGTGAGCCCGGCTGTGCTGTGGGGCAGAGCCCAGCTGGCAGCTTCCCCACCGGACAAGCTACATGAACCCTGAGAAGTTAAGCAGAGGGTAAGAGGCTGCAGGAAAGGGGCCAAGGAACTAAAGTGGGGGGGCACGGGCCTTTCCCCACTGGACAGCACACCCCAGTGCAGTGCGCAATGGGAGGGGTTTGGTGTAATGAGCAGATGGGTCATTGTTCAGCATCTGGGTCACAGAAACGCACCCCCAACCCACTCAGCAGAGGCCCAGGGCTGAACCGGCCACCCCCCAAGTTCCCCTTCTCTGCTGCAGCCTGCAGCCTGGCCCAGCACAGCTGATGCTGCATCCAGCCCTGCTCTATGGAGAGTGACACGCATGCGGGTCTCGAGCATGGCCGAGCCAGCACCAGATTCATACACCCCCACCCCCATGGCAATGCTTGAGGCAGCCAGATCAGCGCCCCATCACAGTCAGGGGGTTGGAGACCCTGTGCGAGAAGAAGTAGGGACCCCTTCCCCCAGGATACAGCCCCAGCAAGGAGGGTCTGACTCACTGCGTTTATGGCTGGTGCTGGACGGGAGCCGCTCATCACCTGCAGCCACAGGCTTTTGCCAGGCATTTCTGCCAACGCGCTTTGGCCCTCCTGGGCTGTGCTCGGCGGGGAACTGCACTGCTCAGCCCCACGGAAAGCTGGGTCTCTGCAGCCCCCCCACACATCAGCACCCCCCCCACGGGCTGCCATGGCACACAGGCCTGACCTCACACGGGGCCGGGGCAGTGTCGCTAGGAGTCGTCCTTGGAACCCAGAACCAGGCCAGGATTCATGGGAGAGGGCTGCATGTGGGTAGCAGACAGCTGGCTGGCCTAGGCTGAGCAGGGCCTGTCTGACAATGCGGGACCAGCTTGGCGTCCGCTGCTGCTCTCGCTGACCTCTCACAATGAACCCGGGCGGCGGGAACCTGCTGACCGAGACGCTGGCATAGCTGAGCCCGCTAATTTGCTCCCTGCACGGTAGTTTCTGGCGCTGGGGGGAGGGATAGCTCAGTGGTTTGAGCATTGGCCTGCTAAACCCAAGGTTGTGAGCTCAATCCTTGAGGGAGCCATTTAGGGATCTAGGGCAAAAATCTGTCTGGGATTGGCCCTGCTTTGTGCAGGGGGTTAGACTAGATGACCTTCTAACCCTGATATTGTATGAAATTGTTTCTCAGGAGGAAAAAAAAACCAGTGGTTTGTGGCAGCTAGGAAACCTTTTGTCTTGTAATCTGATCACTATGAGATACCCAGTCAGCAGCCCTGTAGCATCCTGTCAGGTTACTGCTCCGGGGAAGGCTGAGAAGCTCCTTCCAACAGACTTTGGAAAAGTGAGATCCAAACCAGAGCCCTGGTACCTCAATCCCACATGTGAAGAGCAGCCCTAGAGCTGACGGATTGCAGCGAAGGGGAGATCGGAAAGAGCTGAGCGCCATGGGCCGGGGAGTCTCCTTTGTGTCTTTGGAAACTGTTCCTGCTTCTGCAGATGGCACTTTTAAAAGATTTAAAGGTGCCATACACAAAAAATGAAGCCCTAGCAGTTCGGCAGCTAAATACCCTACAGCACACACCACGTACAAACCCAGCCCGGGCCAGTCCAGGTCAGGGCTGCTGCGACAGGCCGTGCTGCCAGAAGGATGCCCAGAGAGCACCATGGTGAGTACTGGGAAAGCCAGCCCGGGCAGGAGGTGTGCCCTGGGGAGTGATTCCTGTGGGCTGAATGCCAGGCTGTGGGAAGAGCCTCAGCCCGGCCTCTTGGAGAGAGGAAGGGAGGAAAGAATCCCTAGCACCAGGCCCGTGGGATCCATGGTGACTGGGAGGGGGAAGCTGGAGCTGGCGAAGTACACATCCTGCCCCACTCCAGCTACTGCAGCAGTTGTCAGACAGGCTTCCACCCACTCGGCTCTAGGGGGGCATGGTGCGCTGACCTGGCCAGCACCAGGGCTTGGGCAGGGTTTGCAACGTGGGCTCAGGCTCAATCAGAAAAAACCTTGCCAGGCGCATTCAGTGCTGCAGGCTCTGGCCAGGCCGTGGCTGCAGACTCAGCTCATGTGGGCCCAGCCCGACACTCTGACCAGCCTGTGAACATCGTCACGCAGCGATGGTGACAAGCTCAGTGAGGGAGGTGGAGAATCCTAAACTGAGACTGGCTGGTGCCTTTCCCTGTCCAATAACCCTGAGGGCGACTTGCCCTGCTGGGACACGGAGCCCTGCCCCACGCTTTGCTCCACAGGTCTGTGGGCACATCCGGCCATGGGGTTCTCAGAGGCACGACCCCCAGGGACCCCCCCAGGACCATGGGAGAGACGATGCCGCGCAGTCTCTCCTTTGGGGCTCTCGGTGAAGTCAGAGGGGGTTGCGACATGCGCGCTAGCCACCTGGGGTCTGACAGTGTCACAGCTAAGGGCCCCTGGGAGAGGATACAGGGGACACCACGTGGCACACTCAGCTCCTCAGTGTAAACACTTGTATTCCTCTCCATGCAACCATCGGAGCATGCAACATGGGCTTCTTCCCCAGAGCTGATGGGCACTGCCGGGAGCCCTGCTAATGCAGAGTCCATTGATTCCCTGCTGCTGCTAGCTTTAGACTGCTTCTTTCCCGGATCTCCACACTGCCCTGTCCCCTTATGCCCCTTTCCCCCAGTCTTGGGGGGTAGCATTACCCGCAGCCTCTCCAAAGCGAACAACAGGCAGGGTTCCTAGTCACTGAAGATGGGGAGTTGCTGTCCTTTTTCTCCTCCATTTCCGAATCTGTCTGAAAGCAAAGCTCCCCCCCTCCCCGAACACTACTTATGTTTTAATCTGACAGGCTCCTGCTTGCATTCCTGGCTCCATGGCAGGGCAGGAAAGCAAGGAACGGAGCCCAACAGGCCAACACGCTGCACACCCTGCTCCCCACCAGCAGCCAACAAAATGAGGGGCAGCCCCTCAATTGCATTCAAACACACACCACACACGTTTGACACTTTGCTTTTCAACCTGCCGGCTCAAAGGAGCAGCATCCCCAGCCGTGCCCCCTGCGCCGGGCACTACCCCACCTGCGCCAGGCACCCTTGGAGAGGCTGCAGAGAGCTACGCAGGCTGGCTTAGAGATGCAGACACAGCCACGGAGCCGACTTTACAAAACGGTTCCTTTCTCATCGGTAACGTCAATAAAACCTGCCCATTAGCCCCTCTCTGTCCCCCGTTCTCATGTCGGCAGCAGCCAGCGCCGCCGTCCCTCACGCTCCCGTCGCGTCCCTTCCCCAGGATTCTGTGTGGGGCGACGACGCTGCGTTAACGGGGATGGTGCTCCCCAGCCGTGGGCTGCTGGGGCCCTGGCGGATGCCTGCATGCAAGATGTGCAATAGACACTTACCCAGAGAGACAAACAGGCTGAGCCCAGTGAGGCACCAGGTGAGCCGGAGAAGCCAAGGCTCCTTGCTCATTTTCCAGGACCTTTGTGTGTGGCGAAGATTGTGGTGTTTGTTGTGGCTGCTTTTTGTTGCTGGTGGTTGGCTTTGTTTTTTTCAAGTGCACTGGGTGATTTCCAAGACACACATAATTTTAGAGCTGTTTTATTTCCCAACCTCCAATATGGCCGGCTGGAGGGTTGCTGCTATTAAAAAAAAAAAGCAGTAAATTTTATGGTTGGTGGATTCCATCAAAGAACATGGGAGGGCATCAAAATTTCCTCGGAAGCAAAGGAACATGCTCTCAGCGTCTCTCCTGCTCCGCACTCTGGGAGGTGGTTCTGGTGCCTGATCCTGTTTAAAATTGCCACCTTATCAAAGAGCAGAGTGGGTTCCCTCCTGAGCCAGTTAGTGCCTGTGATGAGGGCAGGAAGGGCTGTATTACTGCAAACTGTTAGTCTCTCTTCACCTTCTGGCCTAAGTAATCTGCAGGGTTTATTTCTCCTACAGAGACTCCTGGCATGCTCTGGTGACTACCACGTTAGCTAAGCACATACCTGAGTGATGCAGCCTGTGTTCTGGCTCAGTTTAACCCCCAGCAGGCCTGCCCACCATGCCTTGCGTTGTGCGGACTCCGTCACCTTGGGTGTTATCTCACAGCTTCCCAAGCCCTGCCTGGCTTCCCTACAGCAGAGAGTTACTTCCTCCTAGACCTTGTGCAGGTGTGTTGAGTTGGAGGCAGGAGATGGGCAAGGGGCTGACTGCCCATCACGCTTTCCAGGGGACCGCCGGAGCTCTGGAATAACAGCTGCTTGGCAGTGAGGTGAGGAGAAGACCCTGGGCTCTGACAGGGTTTCCCTTGTTTTCCCCACAAAAGGAGACGGAAACAGGCTCTTTGCTGAGCCAGCAGTTCCCCTTCCCCATTATGAGGCTGTGACATCCAGGCCCTATGCTGCAAACCACCACCCACCTTCCTTAACATCTCCACACCCAGCTGCTAACAACCTGAGCACTGCTATCCCAGGAGCTAATAAACCACCAGACACAGGGCCCTAGCGGCCAGCCAAGGCAATGCAGCATCTCCAGCGCAGAGCCGTGGTATGGGCTCTTACTGGGGGGGCGGAGGCAGGGGCAGCTTTCCTGGAAGAAAGTTCTGGGGCGAATGCAGTTCCCTTTGCTAAGGGCTGGAGAGGAACATGAGCGCTGCGATCGCCACCCACTGGCATGAAGACATGCCAGGAAAATCTCTCATGGCCTAGTAGAGACTGAAACACACGTGGGAACTCAGCTCCCACCCAGCCAGGGACTCTGAGCCTTGTTCTCCAGAGCATTGGGGAAAACGCAGTCAGGCCAGAGAAACGACGCTGCCATCAGCATGCAAGCTCGCCACACGCTGCTCTGTCCATGCCCCAGTGCTGGCTAGCAGCCCCCTGGCTATTACAGCCCTGGGCCTCGCCTGTGCAGGGCTCCTGCTCTAACGGATCAGTTAGGTGCATGCCACCTGCGTCACGTTTCCTGTGGCCCAAGCCCACATCTGAACTCCGTTCATCACCTACCCCACAGAGCATCAGCCACACCTGTCTGGGGCTGCCCCACTGACAGGCCATGCAGCAATGAGTCCCTCTCCTAGGCTCTGGGGGCAAAATTCTCCTCCAGCCACATGGATGGAGCTTGCCCACCTCTGGCCTTTCTCTCCTGCAGAGCACAGCCCGCTCTGGCTCGCCGCGTGCAGCAGATGCCAGGCGGTGCCAAGACCAGGCTCAGCCCAGACAGAGGTAAATCACAGCTCCGTGTGGCCTCTGAGAACAGCTTTGACTGCAGCAAAGGGTGCGCGCTCCCTTCCCCCATCCCAGACAGCATGACACTCACTGCTCTTCTTCCCAGTCGGTGCAGAGGGGGCAGGCAGTGACGGCTCAGGAGCAGGGCGAGCATCCGACCCGAATGGCTACCAGGTGTTCCCAGCTACTCCATTATTCATGCCATGGGCGTGTCCCGGACTGACTCTGCACCTCAACCTCAAACAGGCTGATGGGCTCTCCAGGGCCTGGGTGCTCCACTGGGACATTCGCTCCCTCGGTAGGGAGCAGCATAGGGACATTCACCCAGCACCCACCCCCACCATACCTGGGACTAGCCCACCCTGCCAGCCCCTCGGTTTTTCACGAGCACTGAATTCACTGATGGGTGGGATGGGGGAATGGGATCTAATCTAACGCCCAGGGGTAAATGAGTACGGACAGGGAGGGAACTGATGCTGCAGGACCCACAAGTAACGCCCTGCGCTTTGGCTCGCCAGCCAGGGAGTGGAGGGAACACTCCCACGGAACACATTCCCTAACATGTGGGCCCAGCTTGGTGAATCCCAGGCACCCAGTGGATGGGCAGCCCCCCGGCAGTGTAGCACTTGTGTATCCGCTGGCTCCTCCCCTCCTGGGCCTCTGAACTGACAGGGGCTCTAGCCTACAGCAGCACAGGAAAGGGCTTTAGTCGGTTGAAGCTGGGGAGAGTTCGTACATCATCCATGGAATGCATATGCTGGGAGAAGCCAGGGCATAGGAATCCCTACAGACACCATGTCCCAGCTGTGACACGAAAACCAGCCTGTGAGATGCAAGCACGTGGCCTTTGCTCTGAGGACAACATTAACCTGTTCCCCTTTCCCACACAGCATAGTTCGCGTGGTGGCGTTGAGCCGTGTGCAGTAGGGAGCACAGGGGTACTGGTCCCCAGGATGTGGGAGGGTGAGTCCATGTGTTCCCTACTACACAGAAATCAAAGCCGCCTCCTGGACCATGCTGTGTTGAAAAGGGAACAGGTTAAGGCCGTGTGAGCAGAGGCCAGCTTCACTGAGCAGGGGAGAGGTCAAACCACTTGCATGGTCAGTCCTTTTCTCACAGGAGCTCAGGTAATAAAGAGGACAGGGAGCACCCGTGTCTGAGGAGCAGGCTCCTCGTCAGGCTAACGAGGTGCTCAGCTCCGTTCCCTCCTGCCAGGCAGGACTTGGCGGACAGCAGCACTCATGCAGGATCAGACTCCCAGCTGTGCTCAGCACCTCCTTCCTTGCCCTTATGCCAGCAACAGTCCATTGCTCAGCTAGGCAGGCAGGCAAACTGCCATGAACTGACACGCTGGCAACGTCAGCCAGCCGTGCCACGCCCAGGCAGTCAAAAATCACAAATTGGGCCCCCAAAATCATGAGATTGGCTTAAAAGTTGTGAGATTAGGATTGGGTTTTGGTTTCTATGCCTTCAAGTGTCTAAGCCTTTAGGTTGCACTTGGGTCACATTTTCAAGCTTTTCTTTGCAACCATGAGGGCTAGAAGCTCTCGCTTGTTAAACGAAAGCTGAGATTCTCATACAGTGACAGGACTCCCAGAGCCGGGCTTCAAGACAAACCCCAAATAGCATGAGACTCGCCCTGGAGTCAGGTTAGCAAAACTGTGGGACACGAACAGGGAAGCGTGTGTGTACACACACACACGGTGCAGGGCTGAGCACTGCCTCTAGTTTGTAAAGTGCCTCGTGACCCTGCTAGAGAGAAGGCACCTGAAGTATCAGATTATTCATTAAAGTACAGGATTATTATATACTAAATCACTAAGCAGATCTATTGATTGTGTAGCATGAAGTCTCCCAGCTACAATGAATAGCCCCAGGCATTCCTGTCTGGGGCACTGTTAGCTCTGACATAACAGGCCCTTAGTCATTACCTACAGCTTTATATTTGTTTCAACTTCAATACAAATTTGTTGGCATATTTTTTAAACCACTCACTCTGGTTCTTCTGCCTCACCAACAAAAAACGAGTGGGGTGGCAATGTGAAACAAATGACTGCAGCATATAGCAACTTTTGCTGCATTGGCCCATGTGCCAGCGCTCAGGCTAAGAGTAGAGAGTGGTCCCCCATCCTTTCCAGGAATGGAGCGAGCCCATCTCAGATCACTGCACGTGGAGGTGTCAAACATCTATATATAGAGCCTGGAGGGAGAGCTGGCCCCAGCAGAGGCTGTGCTCTGGGAGAAGGGTTCTAACCCCGGCGCAAGGGAAGAGACCAGGGCAGGGGAGGGAGCCGACCCGCTCAGAAATAAGGGGCTGAACCAGTCCCGTTGTTTGCTAGCAACTTGGAACCTCAGATGCAGATTTTGTCCAGGTAGAACAGAGTAAAAGCCCCCGCCCCTGGCGTTACGGATCTGGAATATTCCTAGTTATTGCAAGTGTATAAATGAAGACACAAACACATGTAGGGGGTGGTGCTGCACGTCTATTTACACACACAGAGCACTGGGTTTGCTACAGTTCAACTGAACTATTTCCCCAGGACGTCGGGTTGCTTGTTTCCCATGTGGCTTCGGCGGAAGGTGCCAGGCTGGCAGCCTGGAGCCCGCTCGGTGCCCATGCAGCAGGCCAGCCCAGGCAGCTGCAGGGCACCCAACACCTGATCACCCCCTCCTCCCTGTCTGGAGGTGGGACTCTCCCTGGAGTTCTCTCGCTGGGTTTTGATGGCACCGGCCAATATCCCAGCCGGAGCATGGAAGCTCTGCCACAGGGCACTGCCCGCCTGCAGAATGAGGGTGAAACCAGAGCAATGTCCATTTACCTTCATCACCCTCCTGTGCCCCACTTCTGGCCCGCCCCAGTTAGCAAGGAGTGCCCTCCCACTGCCCTGTCGCAGGCCAGGCCATGCTGGGCTCATGGCGCAGACGCGAAAGCAGCAGCCCCATCAGAGCGTGAAGTGACCCTTTCGAAAATGTCCTCAATGAGCAGCAAGTCTACACAGCGCTGGGCACAGTGGGGCCCGGTCCTGGCTGGGGCTGGCAGGTGCTGTCACAGCACAAATAGATTATAACCCAGACAGCGAGAGTGATACAGCCCATGCCCTGTACAGACTGAGAGGCAGCCCTGTGGCACGCTGACGGAGTGAGTAGAGTTTGTCCCTGGGGGAGGTCAATGTCCCTAGCTGTCGTGCCAGGCTGGGCTCAGAGGTGCTTTCCCCCCATCCAGGGCACAAGGGAATTCCTCCTCTGGGCAGTTGGACTTTTCACAGGTTTTCTTGCTTTCTTGGGCTCCTTCATTGCACAGTCTCCCCTCATCCAGCCATTCCACTGGGATCTTCTTCCTCTGCAGCTGGACGTACATGCTGTTCTCCAGCAGTGCAGTGCCCGCCCCATGGAAAGCAGCAGAGGGGCGCTGCAGGGGACAAAGTGCAAAGCCATTAGCACTGTCAGAGCCAGAGGGCTGTGTTAGGCCTGAGCCATACTAAAAAGGTGGATCAACCCAACTACGTCGGTCAGGTCCCCCTTTGCGTTGCCTTGCAGAGAGAGCAGATCCTGCCTTAGACAGAGAGTCCTAGAGAGTTTGCATCCAGAAGTCACCCATGATATTACATCCCCAATCATCTCCAAATGGGCTAGAACCCCACAGCTGGCCTGGAGGCAAACTGCCCACACTGTGCCCTGGAGTTGATATCAGTGGGGTCATGCCAGTGCATGGCAGGCCCTGTGTTTTGAGGAGACCCTGGTCTCCTCTCCTGCCCCAGCTGCTTGGACCTCCTGACACAAAGCTCACCATGGTAATGTAGGTCGTGTCCATTCTGCTCCCCAGCTCTGCCTCCTGCCCAGCCTGGAGCATCTCAGCACAGGGTATGAGGGAGTAAATGCCTTCCTGCCAGGAAGATCAGAAAGAGACTCAGGCCCTGCGTGGCCTGTGACATGCCCGTTCCAGAGGCTCATTTCAGCTGGTGAGCTCTCCAGAGCAGAACCAGGCAGCCTCTGTTTTGAGAGTTCCCAGCATCTGGTGGGCCGGATGATAGACAAACGCTGAATAGCTCACCGGAGGGCCCAGCTCTGCTCCAAACTCCTCGGCCTGCTCCCCTCCCCACCCACTCAGACATGCTGGGCAAGGGGTGAAGGGGTCACTTGCCAACAGCTGTATCAAAGCAGCCACCAGGGTAACCTGCATTACAGTAAATAAAGTGCATGCTGGCCAGCGGAGTCCCCAGCCTGGCAGACTGATGCCCACTGACTTGTGACAACCACCAACACCAGATGCTGCAGAGGGAGCTGTGTAAAGCCCTCAATACACATCCAATGGGGCAGTCCTCTCCTCTGGGGGGAAACACCTTCCTGACCCCAGTGAGCAGCTCATGCTCTGAAGCATGAGGATTGAGCACATTGATCAGCTTATCCTAGCTAGTGTCACTGCAGAGGCGACCCTTGTGCTGGCTAGGATTCATACTAAACTCCTTGCCTTCATAGTACCTAGCGTCAAAAAAACCTTGCATCCGCTGATGAAAGCTGAACAAATAGATACAATGTTAGACAAAGTAAAGGGCCGGTTTATTCCTAATGGGACAACAGACCCCCACAAACCCTGGGAATGAAAAGTCCTCACCTCCCACTGAAGTCTATTCATCTGTGGGTGTTCAGGGCCTCTGTATCTTTAAGGCCAAAACAACACTTTACCCTTCTCTGGTGTTTGTCATCTGAGGACATCAAAGCACTTCACAGACATTCATTAATGAAGCCTCATGCATGTTAAGGCAGGATCATGTTCCCCATTTTGAAGACAGGGAAACTGAGGCACAGAAGTGCCATGACTTGCCAAGGGGGCTAAAGTGGAACTAGAATCCCAGAGTCCTGGTTCCCATTGCCCCAGCCTAACCACTAGCTTACACTCCCTGCACTGCCCTTCCACTAGTCATATCGCACACAGTCGTCTGTTCTACAACGTAGCAGCTCTTCTCCCACGTCCCTCCGACACCACGATAAATCCTACACCAGTCCTGGGCTGCAACAGCAACAAAGTGGCTGGGACAGAACCTTGTCACAGGCCCCACACCTTCTGCTTTGAAAATAAAGCTCTCGCCTCTGCCTGGGCATTTAGGGAGCAGCAGGAGCCCATTAGCTCACTTTGCTCCATGGAATTATCTCCTAATTAGGAGTCAGGGCAGGATGGAATTATCTGGGGTTAATTCCAATCACCTCCTAACTCACGCCAATGATACAGCAAAACAAACGCCAGGCTTTCCTTACTGGCCGTAGGCGTGTGTGAACAGGCGCATTCAGTGCCTGGGACAGGCTGGATAGCAGCTCGGCTGTCCCGAATCCTCCTTTTATTTCAGGAACTACCCTCCGGATTCTGGCGTTTCCCTGTTACAGGGTCCGGCAGCATTAGCCCCACTCAGCTTGGCAAGCAGAGACTGAGCTCTCACCTCTGCTTTATCCCGGCTGCCGTCGTCCCGACTCCTCGACAGGGGCCCGCTCTCCGTCGGTCTGGAAGGAATGTCAATTGCATGCAGGTGAAGAGCTGTGCGGGCTCCCCCAGGAGCCGCCATCTCCACCCATCCCCTCCATAGCTGAGGGTGTTAATTCCAGAGCTAGTGCCTGGCTCTGTCTGCATTTCCCCTGACACTCTGGCCTTCCCGTTGGTCAGGAACCCTTGGCGACAGAAAGGAGCAAGGAAAGGCCAAGTCCACTGCTCAGCCATTCCATACCGGTGAGTCTGGGCTTCTGCCCATGCTCAGGTGTGGAGGGACTCTCACTCTGAGTGACTGGCCTTGCATCTACCCCACACACCTTGGCCTCGCTGCAGCCTGTGGTGCACAGAAGTGCTCCAGCCCCATATTCAATTGCTACAGCCAGGGATGCAGCTCTCCCCATCCACCTGGGCCATGCAGGGGCACATGGGCCAGGCTATTTGGGACCCCAGCACTCTGCCTCCCGTCCCTACCAGACAGGAGATCTGTCTGTGGAACCAGGGCAATGTGGGATCAGGCATGTCAAGAAGAGGACACCTCCTACCCTCCCTGCCAGTGCTCCTAGAAGAGGCGGGTTCAGCAGGGACCGGGAAAGGAGCACGGTGTGGAACCCCGGGAGCAGCCCTGCACTGGTGAGAGAGGAGAGGCAGGGCAAGCCCATCAGACACAACTGAGCCACCAGGGGGCAGCAGAGGATAGTGTGTGTGGTCACCCCAAGCTGTCACAGGCCAGGATTCCCCAGGTGCTGAAATTCACCCGCATCCCACCAGTGTCCCCCTCTCCCATCCTGGCCTGTGGCAGGAGATAACCACCAGGCAGGATGATGCCACACCCGCCCTGCAGCCATGGGAGCCAGGACCTGTTACCTCTGCTTCTGGAGAAACTTCTTCAGCCCTAATCCCAACAAGAGGGCCAGGAAGGTGGTCGCACAGACGTAGCCCAGGATGGCCCCCCAGCCACTGCTATCGGTGCTCTCAGAGTTTTGGGCCCCTGCAAATCCGGACCCTTGGGGGGTGAGAGACACACGCTGCAGGGTTAGCGATGTCTCTGCCCCAGCACACTAGCCACCAGGAGTCAGTCTCTGCCCAGCCCATGCTGACGGATGCCCAATACTGGGAGGGGCACATCACCCCCAAAGGCATCCAGGGGAGGTGGCTGTCTCCTCCCCTTTGTAACAGATTGGTGAGTTCCCACAGGACTGGGGCAGAGATCCGTTCCCAGGGAGCATAGCACGGAGCCGGGCGGCTGCACAAACCCGGGGATTTCTGCCCCAGTTCTCACACTTGGTGGCAAACCGGCCCTGGTGAGCCAGCACCTCACTCCTGCTTGCACATCACTGTGACTGCATAGGGCTGCAGACAGCATGACCCATGGGGCCCTCCCAACACAGACCC
Source organism: Malaclemys terrapin pileata (assembly GCF_027887155.1). Lineage (NCBI taxonomy): Eukaryota > Metazoa > Chordata > Testudines > Emydidae > Malaclemys > Malaclemys terrapin. Next base: position 34,136,029 of record NC_071519.1, read on the forward strand.
ATCCTAGGCCAGGCTAGACAGGCATAGCTGGCACTAGAGACGGAAGGGCAGGGAGGCACTTGGCTTGGGGAAGGGGAGGCTGCCCCAAGCAAAGGGGTGAACCGGTGAGGCTGCTGTGAAATTGACCGATAGCCAAGGGGAGGCATAAGCTAGCAATGGGGGGCGCATACCTCTCCGTCCAGCAGAGGCCACATGCAGCACGGTGTAGTTTTTGAAGACGCTGCTCCGCCCAAACACCCGGATCTCGCAGGTGTATGTCCCACTGTCGTCCGCCTGTACATCCTGCAGCCTCACGGAGCCGTTCTTGCGGGCCACATCCCCCAGCCACTGCACTCGGGGCCGGAAGCGTCCCACAGGAACACTGTGGTTACTGTAGTAGTAGAAGACCATCTCCTCCTGCAAGGGGATATGGCTCGTCATGTGACCAAGATAAGGGTGACATGTGACTGGATGCCAAGACACTCCCAAGTGTGAACTTAGTTCCTCTGAATATCCTCCCCGTCTGCTGCTCCGCCTGGCACCCCCACCCATACGCCTCGTCCTGCCCTGGCGGGACGCTCTTCCGGGGTGAGTGGTATCACAGCCTAGGTCCCACTGGCTCTCTGTTGAAAGGCCCAACAAGGGGTCAGTCAGTCCCAGTTGATATGGTGGATTCTGTAACTTGAGCACCTAGGAACTGGGCTGAGGTGCATCAAAACCGCCTCACCCAGCGACCTCGGCGCAGCCGTCGGCCGGGAACAGCCTCTCTCCCGCCCAGCGACCTCGGCGCGGCCGTCGGCCGGGAACAGCCTCTCCCCCCTGGGCTGAGTTGGATTTCCAGCTCCCTTAGAAATTGCTGCTCTCTCTAAGCTGGATGTGATGAATGCTATCTCTGCCCCCAGGCATCCCATTTGCCCTGGACCTGGGGTGCTCCCCTGGGCCCTTCCTGGCGATTGGACTCACCACCTGAGTACCGTTTTCCGGCATATGTATCCAGTCTACTTTGGTCACATTCCAGTCCCCTGGCACCAGGCTTTGGAAGAAACATTCCAGCAGGACAGAGTCCCCTAGGCGAGCCTTCAGCTTGGGGCAAGTGATGACCCGGCCAGCCAACACGCCACCGTTCTCTGCAGGCACCAAGGAAGGAAGAGGGAGGAGCCCAGAACTGAAGAATCCAGCACAGTGCAGAGAACAGCAGTGCTGCCTGGGCCTGCTCATCCTCGAGACATCCCTTCCAACCCAGAGACCAACCCCGTCCCCGCATCCAGCCTGGCAGACCCTGCTCCCTTCCCACAGGCAGGGCCCTTCCCCACCCTCTGACTGCACAAAACGCTGCACCCCTGAACCAGCTCCTTCACAAAACGTCACCAAGACCTGGGGAGCCAGGGCAGCTCCTTCCCGCCAGAGGGAGGGTCCATGCATCTGTTCCACTGCCAGAGCCAGCCCTGGGGCCAAGTCTCCCCAGGCTGCTGGTAGAGTCATAGAGCCTCCCGACCGGGACATCAGAGCCAGCAGAGCGGGCTTTCCTTCTCTGCCCTCCCAGCAGCACCAGAGCGGGAGCCCTCGGACCGGGTCGGTGGAGGTGAGGGGCATTTCAAAGGACTGGAAGCAACGTCACGTGCAGGCCCACTGCTTTGCACACGTCACAGCTTGTTACGCCCAGACTGGGGCCTTGTCCCTCCACAGCCTGAAGCCAGGGTGATGCCATGATGGGCTGCTGCTAACCTGGCCTCTGGGAAGTGGGCAGAGCTGAGGATGAAGTGCTAGGTCTGCTATTGCCCCCCTAATGGACATGGCCTCCCCTAGGGCCATGCTTCCGATTCACGCCTCGTACCCTCCATGGCAAGGGCCCGTGGTGCAGCCAAGACACAAACTAAGGGTCATTGCCGCGAGCCCCCAGCACTGCTGCCCTGGGAAGATCCCTTTTACCAAGTCTTAGGGGCGGAGGGGTGTCAAAAACTGCACCCCAGGATTCATACTGGGCTTGCGCCAGCTGGGACAGGACGAGGCCACTTCGCTCTGCTCCACGGCGGCAGCCTTAGCGCTGCCAGTCCAGACATTCCAGCTAAGCCGGGCAGTGCAGCCCCACAGGGCCGGTTCTCCCAGCAGGGGAATCCCAGCCTCACTTCCTGTCGGCGGAGGCACGTCTGCACGGAACAGGCAGTAGGAAAGCACTCCTCGCACGAGCCCCAGCCATGTTGCTCTTTCGAAGCAGAGGGCTCTGGTTCCTCATGAATGGCTTTCGTGTACCGCTGCCTATCACAGAGTATCTGAGCACTCACACTCTAACGCAGTTCCCCTCCCAGCCCCCCGTGGAGGCAGGGCAGGGCTATTATCTCCATTGTGCAGAGGGAAACTGACACAGAGACTAAGTGACTGGCCCAAGGTCACATAGGAAGTCTGTGGCAGAGCAGGGATTTGAACCCAGGTCCCTAGGTCTTAAACTAGTGCTCTGACCACTGGACTGGCCTTGCATCCTTGTGGCGAGGGTCATTCCAGCACCCTGAGCCTGGCATAGCACCGGGGCATCGGCTGCATTTTGTGTGTGAATGTCCGTTCTCACAGCCCTTCCCTGTTTGCTTCCCCACCCCCGGCCCTGAAGCTCTCAGACCCAGCTGGCTGTGTCCTCTGCTTGTTTGCACAAGCAGTGACACAGCTATTGCTCAGAAGGCTGCTGGAGAACCCTGGCAGAGGAAACGAATGGAGCCGCGTCAGCGTGTCCCGGCCTACGCTGGCACAAAGCGCAAGCTGGAGACCCGAGGCCCAGGAGGGGTACATGACTTGCCCCAGGCCACACTGACTCAGTAGCAGGCCTAGAAGAGTTCCAGGCTCCCAGACCCATGAGCTCCCTCACAGTGGATGGCCTGGGCTCTGAAATTTGCTGTCATGGGGATCTCTAAGCAAAGGGAGGGGAAAGCAGGCAGTGTTTCCAGGGGTGTAGGCGAGGGGGGCAAAAGCAGGATCTCCGCTTACCCAGTGACATCAGTATCCGCATGAGCATCAGGGCAGGTACCATTCTCATTTCACTCTAAAAAGGGGAGAGACAAGTTAACACCAGCTGCATGGGCCCCTGCTCTCTCCAGGGGGTGCACAGCACCTTAGGCACAGCCTTGGCCCAAGCTTTAACAAGACGCACACCCGAACCATGGCAAAGCAGGTGCCAGGTGGCAGGGGACTTTCTGGTGACTGCGCTACTGCGTTGGTACGAACTCCCTTCAGGTGACAGGCAGGGCTAGAAACAACCCCAGTGAAACCCCAGAGAGTGGAGCTCCCACCTTCGGGAGCAGTTCCCTCCATCACTCTGTCTAGTAATTGTATCACAGCCACATCCCAGCCTATCGCCCACAAGAAGGTGATTCGGAGATGAACTAGGTTGCTGGACTGACACTTCCTTTGCTTTCACGGAGATGGATTGGCCTATACTCCCTCAGCCTCAGGGATTTAGTTTAATGAATCCACCAAGTCCCAGCCATTACAACACTCTTTGAAAACCAAGAGGCAGCTGTCAGATACGTTTCTGGTTTGAGACAACTCTGAGCTACGTGAAGGGGAAGTTGACGAGAGCTCATGCTCTGGTTTTAAAATTTCCTTTTGTGTAATGAACTTTGAGCTTGGTTTGAGGCCTAAGGTTTCTGTAGAAATAGGAGGTGGTTAGGTTGGGTTCGTTCACAGATGCTGAGGCAGGTAATAGGAAGTAAATGTTTGTCTGAAGATTAAGGCGTCTGGATTGTTAATATCAGCATAATCTCCCTGTCAAAGAGTGCTCCGGAAAAGTCTGAGCCCCCCTCAATGCGGTCAGATCACACAGTAACACCTTTAGTCACTAGCAACAAGGGCTGATTTCAAACAGTGTAAACCTCTATAAGGAGAGCTTCTTTTGGGACACCTGAAATGTCCCATTTTTTACTAAATGAATAAAAAATTGTAATAATGACTGAAAGTTTGTTCCAGCTGCATTTCTGCATCAGACAGAATTAGCTCTGTGTTTACAGGCACAAATCAGTGGAAGAAGCATTCAGTGTGACACTTTGTGTTCCAAGCGAAGAGAAAAGCTGAATGAATGCAGGTACACTCAGAGCTGTGCTTTTGCTCAGCATCTGATGAACTCTTTAAGAACAAGAAGTTCTTGGGAAAAAATCCTCCAGTCTGTGAAATACACACGAGTGTCACTGTTGAATCCAAAGCTGGCAATAGCAAGAATAGCAAACTATACACATACAACACATGCACAGTCTCTTGTGTGAGAATTTTGTTACTCTAAAAACTGTCACCACTAAATCAGCCTGTTTTTTATTTTGAAAATCTTCTCCCTTTCTGTCTATCTCTCATTCCTGCGGCCCTGGACAAGCCAGTGCCCCTAAAACAAATTTCAATATGATTTTGAGATGGGGTTTATCAATCCCCAAGAAACAGGGATGCTAATGAAAAGGAGCTAGAGTAAACCTGCCTCGTGTAGTTGATTTAAAGTAAAGTCGTGTTTATTCCTGACCGCTCTCAGAGAATAAAAATCACTGCTTTCAGCACTGGTGCAGTAGGAAGCAACGAGTGACCAGTCCGGGGTATTTAGATGGCAAGCTCCATGAGGCAGAGACTGTCTCCTTTGTGCTCTGCAGAGCTGAACACCCAAACAACAGTAACCAGTGAACATGGATGGTACACACCTGGGGATGTAAGAGAGAGTGTGTTGGCTGTATGCATGTGCTATGGAATGGTCTGAAATGATAAAATGCTGGGATAGTACAAAACCAATCGGGAGAGGAAAATTCCACACCAAGTCTGCGGATCCTCACTACAAAGGATTTCACCTCTTCTCACAGACAGACATCGCTGCAGATTTCTTTTCCTCATGCAACTCTAGTTGCACAGCTCCGTGAAAACTGATAAAGCCCCTGCAGCTCCCGGAATGGAACCCAGAGCCATCACCAGCTGCCACAGATGCAAAATTGCTTTTGAGATTGAGAAATGAAGACTTTCCAAGCTGCTCAAGTGCTTGGCTAAATACAATGGTATAAAATGGACCCTGCCTTCCATTGTCCTCTGTGTGTTTGTAGAATCAAAGTCCAGCTAGCAGTAGCAAGGACCTCTGTAATTCTCCTTGCTTGTGCTTCTCAGTAAAGAAATGTTTGTAAAAAGAATTAAGTATTTAGAATCTGCCTATTACAGTTCTGCCTGAGAGGTCTAGCCTGCACTCAGGGCTTGCTTGGAGCATGTGTTGTACGTACGTATGATAAACAAAGCAAAACTTCATGCACACAGCTCCAAAATCCCTGGCTGCAGCATTCCCAGTGCAGGTTGATCACGGTCCTCCTAATTCTCATGTGGGGCTAGATTGTCATAACAACATCTCCAGTTAAGCACTTAAATAGGGGACAAGTTTCCAGAAGTACTCATTATCCAGCAGTTCCTATCGTGACACTTATGGCCAGAGTTTCAAAACATCTCAGCACCTAACAGACCCCCAACCACTGAGCTCATTGGAGAATCTGACTCTTAGCATCACCAAATCCTCCATGTATTTATTACCTTATTACTCAGAATCCCATCACTGACTCAGTTTAAGTATTTCCGCACAGCAAATCTGGCAGCAGGTGCTGTGTGTTGCAACTGACAATGGAGTTAGCTCATTGGGGTTCTGTCAAGTACATTATGACACTAAGATATCACAATCCTTCCATGGTATAATTGTCCCTCACGAGAACCTTAACTCAATGGATTTGGAACCAACAGTGCCCTTCTGTTCTCCTGCTATTGAGCAGTGGGAGCTTTCAGCTGCTAGGTAGCTGAGCTCAGAGCATTTAAACATTCCCGACCTCTGCTCTCAGAAAGAAAATGAATACAAATTATTCAGACACTCACCAGAGAGTTTGTAGCAGACCTCCAGCTTCTCACGCAAAGTGTTCTCCGCTGACTAATTCAGAGACCTACGGAGCTTCTATGATGGCCTAAGCGAATCAGATGCTTGAGGTTGCACGTGCGGGATTTACAACGTAGTCTGTTTCAGATCTATTTGTTCCATTTGCAGGGAGATGGTCGCTTTAAAGTTAAAAGGGGAAGGTGCTAACAATCAGAAGGCAGACAGGGTTTTGGTGAACAAAGGGGAAGAGGATTGTAGACAGATACTTGTAGATACACACAGCACTCACATTACCAGAGGAAAACCTGCTAATCACTACTTAGAACGTGCCTGAAATCCAAACTTTTAATCACAGCAGACCGCTCCAATCAAATTTACTATACATATCCTCTTAATGGGGCCACAGATCCTCAAAATTCAGCTCCCTGGCCTCCCCTCACTCTTAGCCTGAGCTCCTGGGACAAAATAAGTTATAAAATAACCAGCTCAAGGAGGGATGAGGCTCAGAACCCCAACGCAGACGGTCGCTGTATGAATAGTATAGCCCAGCTTATGTCTTTGTGCCAGGAAGCCGCTATTTAAATGCTAACTTTTATGAAGTCATGTGTTTGATGTCATGCCACTCGCTTTACTGTTTAGATTCTGACTGGAAAGGCAGGATACTTGGCATACACAGTTATCTGCTCTGTTGACAATTACCTTCCCCACCCTGACTCCCAATTTCAACAGCACTGTAATCGGGGTCCTAGTGGGGAGCCAACTATGGTCACTCAATTAGGGTGAACTGCAAAGAATGGGGCAGATAATCCTCATAAAACTGGTGGATATTCCAATACTTAGATTTACCACGCCAGCACAAAACAGCTTCTTTATTACCTTACTGGTTACTCAGAAGTTCAAACACCACAGTTCCCTCAGGCCCCCATCCAGGTGCACACGTCAAGTATGGTGAAAATTTCTGTAAAACTTATTTCCTCATATAAAAAAAAGGGTTCTACCAATCCCAAAGGATCTGACACATTACCTCCCAGGTTAATGAATATTCCAGATCTTACCCAAATACGCGCTACAGCCCATTCTTATTAAACTAAACTTTATTAAAAAACAAGAGAGAGTCTGTTAAAAGTTCAATACGCATACAGACATGAGTTCAATTTATTGAGGTTCAGATTCATAGCAGAGATGGTGAGCTTTGTAGTTGCAAAGAGTTCTTTCAGAAATAGTTCATAGGTCCAATGTCCAAAATCATATTCAGGGCATACCAGCATAATTGGGACCTCAATCTTGTGCCTCAAACTTCCCCTGATGAAGCCTAAGCAGATCTGTGATGACAGAATCAGGACCCAATGATCTTTTGTACAATTTCATGTCTTTTGACAAGTTGGAGTTCAAAAGGTAATTAGCACGACTTTGAAGGAGGTCCATCACCAGTACTTAGCTGTAGAATTAACATAAGGCCATTTGCTTGTTTCCTCCACCATTCACAGATTATTTTCTATACATTTCAAAAAGAGAGATGACTACAGAGATATCCTGTGTTTAAAATTTATTTAAATGATAGGATGTTCTTTTGACTTGAACTATCAGAATACAGCACAGACAGGGACTGTGGATTACATCTTGACCCTACTCATACATATGTAAATACACAAAAACACAAGTTATCTCCCCATGTCTTGAGTTTTTGCAGGATGTTTAACCCTTTCTGGCCATGTGTCACAAACACAGATCCTGCTTCACTTCTTTCCCTACATGGGTGTTGTTACACTGCTGGTGCGATCCATCCAGAGCTGGATTTCCATAGAGCTGACAAAGTAAGAGCCAAATTTTACTCTGACACACAGAGCAAAGCCACGAGCTTCAGGAAGTCAGTATCCCTTTGTACCAGCGTAATCGAGCACAGGATTTGGCCATTGTTTGTAAATGCTTTGGCCTCCCTTGCAGTGAAAAGTTCTGTAGAAACATGAGGTTATTTCTGCAAAGCACTGAGCAGTTAGCTACTGCCCAGACCATAAAACCAGTTCCCTCTAGCTTGCCAGTAACTTTTGGTTTGGACAGTCACTGCGTCACTAGTAAGTGCAAACTTATAAAAACCCTTTAGCTACGGAAGGGGAAAATTCTTATCATTGTGCGTTGTGGTCAAGGCAGCTACCAGGAGCTGGCCCTGAATACCATGTTGCTATGCTACTTAAAGACACAACCTCTGGACTAGACAGTCAGATTCATATGGCACTACAGCTTACACCCCATTGATGGGCTACATAGCACCATGCGGACAATGAGACACCCGTGCCAGAGTTTGTGGATGGGGATTGGAATATGTGGTCTCTCTTCTATTTAAATCTGCTCCTAAGCATATTTCCCATCATCACCATGACTCTTCCTTAACCCAACAGCGATCAGTCAAGCCAGATAGCTTCACAAGCTCCTCTTCAAACTCAGCCATGTGTCTGCCTATTTCTAGCCAAATAAAGAAAAACGTGGCCTGGAATGAAACAAAATGATATATTGGCCATGACACAGCAGCGCATCTACAGCGAAAGGGATCATCCAGCTAATGCCACGCAGAGAAAGCAAGTGGGATAGCGGAGATGAATGTCACTGCTTCCCCCCTCCTCTCTCTTTCTTATTGGGCAGGGTTGGTGAAAGAAGAAACTCCACCCCTTGCAGACTATGGGGCAGCAGTGAGGTGGCCAGCCTGCCGGCAGCTTCGTAATTCCCCATTCACCACTTGCACATGTAAAAGTTCAAACTCACTCCTGAAGTTACAGCAAGTTTTGAGCAGCAGAGTATTATGGCAACTCCGCCAGGCCCCAGCCCAATGGGTATAGCAGGTGGGACAAGGCTCTTTACAATACTCTCATTTAACGAGAGACTGGGATCTTTAAACCTGCCTGCTGTTGTGTAAATGCAGGCACCAAATGCTTAGGCTTACAGGCAATCAGAGGCACAGGCGGACTGCCGGAATGAGGCAAGCCACTTCTCAGTTGAACAGCAAAGGAAGGGCTAAGACAAGATACAACTCTGTTCCCAGCTAATTCAATGGTAACACGCCCAGACTTGCACAGAAGCAGGAGGGGCACCCAGAAACCCAAGAGTTCCACAGGCAACATCAGAGTTGTGTGCCGAGGTGCAGTCCCTGCAGAGGGGGACGCACGCAGGAAGACGCCTGCCTCTGTTGGTCAGTCTGGGAGCTGTACTGGGTATCCCATGCAGCCCTCAATGGATGGAAGCTATAAAATGGACTTCCTGAGATGGCAATAAGTGGTAAGTATTGCTCAGCCTGTCCTGGAAACATAAGAATACAGAGCCTCGTATGTTATCCACACTGCTCCTTGTCCCACAGGACTCTGCTGCTCACTACAGAGGCAGGTCAGAACTAAAACAGGAGACAATACTATGAGCATAGCACCTCTGTCCTCACAATACTTATTGTTGGAGCTGCGGGTGGAGGAAAAGTCAGGAGAATTTTCTCCCCCTGAAGCGCTCAGTGATTACCCAGCCAAGCAATGCACTGAGCCCTCCCTGGATAATGTGCATTAGTATTTGCTAATATACTGATGCACTGTTCACCTCATTCTGCAACTTCAGAGCCTCTCGGTAGTTTCCTCTATCCACCCATGAATTTCACAAGACTCACTAGACACCTCCCGGCCTGTCTATGATGAAGGCAGCTACAGATGGAGGCATTTCACTTTATGGACCAGGGAAGCTCTCTGCACCATTCTCCTCCACTCTCAGCTCCATAACACTTGTAGAAGAGAAAATAAAATGTGACAAGTGCGACGGCTAACAGTGTCCATCAATGTTCAGTGCAGGCAGATGCTGTCTGCCCTGCTCAGCACAAGAGAGTCAGCCACTGCAGCATTAATGGTCACTTTTGCCATTTCGAAGCCCACTGAGCAGAAGTTTGTTCAACTGTTTTCTCAATGTCTGAGCCTATGAAAAGGGGAGGAATTTGGTGGTTTTTACAATAGAGCCAAAGGGTTCTTCCCTTAGACATTGCCCTGAGATGGTGGTCCAGGCAGACGGAGCTGGGGGCACCCTAGCCACTATTTGCCATTATTAGAGGAAAAATAGCCGCAAATTAGTCACACTTCATTTTTTTACAAAGAACTTCATTCTAGGCACAGAATTATCTGGTGCTGCAGACTGCTGGGTAATGAAGATTCAAAGCAAATAATACCAGGGTTTCATTACAATGCAGCTGGCAGCTTTTTAAAACCTTAGCTGAAAGGAGGGGAGGCACAAGTTGGTTATTCCATCATTATAAGGCAGATGACACCAGGAAGCAATGAAAAAGCAGCCAGCTCCTTTCAGCCCACACTCAGATATGTCCTTTGCCCAGTGGGCCAAATCCAGCCCTCAGTTATGCTGGTGTAACACTTCAGCACGGCTGCACCAGTGTAACACCAGACACTTTTGCTAGATGTGTCTCAAGACCACCTGCTTAAGGCGCTACCTCTCACTCCTAAGCAGCCTGTGCTGTAGGCAATTTCAACGTAAGGAAACTGGAAGACAGTCATGTGACATAGGGAACAATGCGACAGACACAAACTCTACACCAGAGAATGTGCTGAGTCAGATTGTTAGGAGAGAATGGGCTTGCTTAATTGGAAGCACTGTGGTTTCTTTAAATTGAAAACTATATTTCAGGTTTATCTGCCTCTGCCTTAAGATATTGCCAAGTGGGTTTTGAATACAAAAGACTTACTTTTTTTTCAATAAATAACAAAATTTTAAAATCATCATTCCTATGGCTGAATAAAAGTTGATTCTCCCATCTCAGAATTCTTCTCCCAACGCGCCAAGAGCCACTGGGTATCCAAGGGTCCTAGTGGCCTTCTGGAAGGGATTTTCAATACTGCACATTCTCCCTTCTTCTGCAGCTTTGGCCTTCCATCAGTACGGTTCCTCCTCATCCGTGTCCTGGACAGAAAGTATTGGGAGAGCGAGATTAGGCACGAAGACATGAAACAATTCAGATGTTCAGCACAGACATGAGTTGGGCCAGTTCAGACAAGAGATTAAGTGTTTCCCAGAAGCTGCTCATTTTGAAAAAGCCAGCACTCCTGCAAAGGCCTTAGGCCTAGTGTCTCTATACGAGTCTGCAGTCAAATCCTTCTGGCATGTCACTGAGGAGCCCAGTTAAACTGGCACTGCAAGAAATTCACGTGGAGCAGGTTTAAGAGAAGTAACAACCAAACCTCAAGCACAAGGCACCTGCCACACCAACCCCCAAGCACTAGCTTCCTTTGAAAGCACCACTCCCTACAGAGAACCGATCCAGAACAGCTCAAGCAGCCATTTCCTTCCTGCAAAATCTCCACACGAGACTGGAGAGCCCCCAGCCTGGTGCGTTTAAAAGAAAAGCACATGCACTCAGTGCCTGTAAACGGGCTTGTGAGCAGCCACACAGCACTGCTAATGCATCTAAATCCTACTGCTGAAGTCTGCCTCTGCTCCTAGCAACCCCATGCCTTCAGATCCCCAATATCTTAACGTTAGTGACCATGATAATCTGGCACTTTCTTGCCTTATGGTGACCTCAGGTCATTGTTCTGACACAATAGGAGGCGCAAACGTACCTGCCTTATCAGCAAAAACCTCCACTGGTTTCCCACCCCTTTCATGATCCAAGTGCAAGCAGCTTCCTTGGTTTTGCTGTGTGTGACTGATTTTACAATTGAAAATATTTTCAATATTTAAAGATGAACAGAAAAACACGTCACAGCAGCACCATGTGCTGCTACATCAGCATCACTGAGACAAGGCGCCTCCTAGAGTGCTAAATATTCTGTTGTCAGCTAAGAACAACTTCTCAAATGACTGATGAAACAGTCAACATGAAATTAACAGGATTAAATCAAACTAAACTAAACTTTACTGAGCGATCAGAGGAAACTATCAGATTAATCCCTCCTTGTTTTAAAAAACTCTACACATTTGATCAAGCCTCTCTCATTGATCCCAACTGTCTCCATTCCTTTGCCTGCTGCCTCCAGCAAATACCACCTGCTTCAGTCCTGTCCCTGTACACAATCTCACCACTGTGTGCGAGGGAACCTTCTCCACTACTTCACCCGTCATCTGCAATAGCCTCCGTCTCCCACATCAACACCAACTTTTCAAAAAAAACACAACTTTCTGCTTTCTCCCCATGTGCCCCTGGTTTGACCCATGGTAAGTGGAGCAGATTAGGTGACTACATGAGACAGAGACATGGCAGTGAGGGTTGTAGGCTTATTCCCCAGCTCTGTAGCACACTGGGAAGGACACGATAAGAATGCTCCCTCTAATCACGCACATCAGGGCGCGTGTACTGGGATGTAACGTGCCTTTGGCTGTGCTTGTTCAATGCAGCAGGGGAAGCTTGGATATGCTTTCCAACAAGGCAAGTGCAGAGGATGGAAGGAGAGTTTAGAAGTTCCAGTACAATAAGTTTAAAACCAAAGCCACTGCAGGTACTAGAAGAGGTTGGTGATGGGGTGATAGCAAGTGAACAGAAATAGAAGCAATAGAAGGCACAGAAACCAGAGAGTTGAAAAAGGGTTCTGTTGTGACCAGAACAGCATGAGTATGGAGATTTCTAATCAAAAATACCCAAGCTAACCCAAGTCTGCATGCTACCACCTTTGGAAGAAAGTAAAATGGAGGTATGCGTTTCTGCCTCCAGCCTCTCCATCTCTGCACTGCTTACCCAACAGACACAGCCTACTAGCCCTGCTCCACCTTTGGAGTAAAGAGACTCACCACAGTCTCTGCAGGAAAGGGGCAGCTGAGTGAGTTAAGAGGTTAAAGCACTGTTTTTTCAGCACTGGAAACTTGGGGTTTGATCTGGATTAAGTCTCACGTGAAATGAATTTGGTGGGTCTCAAGCCAATCGCACGCACCCAATAATGCAGCACTTTCTACATGGAGAGCACTGAAAGGCATCAGCGGAGCTGTGAGAGGAGCTCACACTAAGCTCTCGGGCACTATCCCTGGCTCTAGCTACTGCTCTCAGCCCTCACTCTCATGAGAGCTAACAGTGATACAAACACTTACAAGAATGCTTATTTGCACTTACCACACACTGCAAACACCATGGGCCCATCCTCCCCAGGCAGGTGCCCTGCTCCGTGGGCTCAGGCCTGCAGAAAAAGCACAGTGTTAGGTCAACGTGTCTCCCACTCACGCCCCAATACAGCCCCGAGACTGGGATTGTTTTCTAACACACCGGTCACTTTCCCAGTCCCTTTGACTAATTCATCAGAAATGCCTTCTCTATAATTATGTTTTAACTAGCAAAGCAGAAGACCAGAATGTTAGGCTCTTTATTTCAAAGGTTTGGCCATTTGATTTAGATTTGCCATGCAAACTCCTCCAGCTGTCTTTTCATCACACTATTAACCACAGAAATTGCTGTTTGGCTGGAAAGTTTCAGCTGCCATTAATCAAAATATTTTAGTTAAAAAGACTGTGAATTTAATTCTGACTTGACATCCCAGAAGAACAAAGTGGTGCATTTACAAGGGAGCCAGTTAGTATTAGAATAGTGGGTTTTTGTGATACAGACATTCGGACTGAGACCCTCCACACAGCTTACTGATCTGGACTGGGTTAAATCCGGCGATGGAGGTGAAAGGCTCTCTATCTCAACAAACAGTTTAGCTCAGCTGCCCCACAAAGAGGATGTACAGCACACATTTCACTCAGTTACTTTCCCACAAGGTGTTTTCAGAGACTAACTACCAGCTGACTTGTGCCCATTGACAATGAAGTCTCACTGACAGAACCCCAGATGCTGTGGGTTATGAGATGTGGGAGGACAGAAAAAATCCAACCACGACCCCAGGCCAGAGGGGAAATGGGGATTAGGTTCAATGTAAAACTTACTCATCAGAGACTTCAATGGATGATTTCTTATAGCCAGATTTTTTTCTATGCTTTAGGACTCCAAATTTCCTTCCCATCCTCACCAGCAGCAGAATGACCACAATGGCAGAGGGGAGGAACACTAAGATGGATAGCAACACTGCTGAAGTTAGCTGGAAAGAAAAGCCTGCAGGAGAGAGAATAGCAGTAGAATATGGCTTTGTTTTATCTCTATGGCAAATATTAATCCAGCACACAGCATCCTGGCCTTTTTTATAAAAAGCACAGGGCTTGCTGGGGTTAAAGGAACTTGTGACAAAGTCCTGTCAGGGAACTCAAATTCAGAACTAGACTCCTCCCATGGAGGGGAGGACAAAGATTACATCTATCTGGCTGCAGTGAAGGAGCACAAGTTAGGCTATGTCTACACTGGCAACTGAACGACAAAACTTTTGTCTTTCAGAGGTGTTAAAAAAAACACCCCCCCGAAAGACAAAAAAATTGTTGCCAACGACAAGCACCGGTGTGAACAGCACTTTGTCAGCAGGAGCACTCTCCTGCCAAAAAAGCTAACCCATTCGTTGGGGTTAGAAGGTTTTGTCGGCAGGAGAACCAACAAACAGCAGGTACACGGTGTGACTTTTAGCAGCACGGCTGTAGCAACACAGCTGTGTCGCTAAAAGCTGTGTAGTGTAGACACAGCCTGAGAGCAGCACATTCAAAGCCAAGTGAGAGGGGAGTCGCATCAAACTGATGGACACACCCAATCCGCAAGCCCAGGGACCGCTCTCTCATACAGGGTAGATGAGGCATTTGCCTAAGGCAGCTATTCGTTAATGTTTGTGAAACGCCAAGTCACTGTTAAGATATCCGCTCCCAGCAATGCTACCCGATTAATGCTGTACCCTCTGCAGTGGGAATCCGGGACTGCCAATCTTGTGTACTGAGCCTCTGCTGAGGGATGCCCATCACCTCCACTCCCACCTCCTGTCCCCTGTACATGCGCTGACCCCCAATGAAGTTTGGGATGATCTGAACTCCTAAGACAGACACCAGGGTAGATGCCTGCTCTTAGGAAAATGCTGCTGGCTTCTTCCATCTCCATGCAGGACAGTCACAACCTTAAATTTTCACCAAAAGATCACACACCAAACTGCATGGATCTCAATTTATCTAGCTGGAAAGGAGAGGGGCTGAGCTGATGCCCTGGTTGCATTTAAATCTGTAGTTCCAGGAAAGCTAGACACCAGATCTGGTGCTTAGACTCCAAAGATTTCTGGCAAAACAGGAATGCACTCATGATAAATAAATAGGGAGAATATTGCCATGCTAGAGACTTACCCCGGTGTGTGACTGTCAGCTTGGTCTGGGGGATGTTGTGGTGCACATCCGGGGGATTCTTCACAGCACAGGTGAACGTCCCATTGTCATTCATCGTCAAGTTTTGGATAGCAATGGAGGCATCACCTTTGGCAACGTTCCCAACCCATGAAATTCTGTCTCTGAATGTTCCCACTACAGCTGGGTATGCAACAGACTGATAATGAAAAATCTGAAGGGGGAAGACAATAATTGTTCCAATAAGTCATTTTCCAAAAAGGAGAGAGAAAAAACCTCCTTTTGGAGAGTAACGGAACCAAAATGAACGACCCTTTCACAGGCATCCCACCTCAGATACACCAGGGGCTCACAAACCCACAACGCTGGGCACTATTGCACCAGCTTTTCAGATCTTTTTATATTTTTACCTAGGGGGAAGAGAGGGTGGAAATGCATGTCAGGGTCTTCCATATCCATGATACAGCCCCGAGGATCTCCCTTCTTGCCCACCAGTCTCCAGGGCTCGCATCAGAGTCACCATCATCTTTCTGACTATGGAGGATCTAAGAAGAGGATGCTCTGGTGCAGTGGTTCTCAACCTGCGGCCCGCTTACAGCCCAATCAGCACACAGCTGTGGCCCATGTGACATCCTCAGGGCCATACAAGTAATATATAGTGTGTGTGGATGTGGCCCACATAACACATAGAAAGCTGCATATGCGGCCCACAATGGTAAATAGGTTGAGAACCACTGCTCTGGAGGTTAGGGTACTATCCTGCGACTATGTGACCGTGGGCAAGTCACTTAGTTATTCTCTGCCTCGGTTTCCCAACTGTCAAGTAGGGATAATAGCACATCACTACCTCCCAGGGGTGTTGTGAGGATAAATACATTAGGATTGTGAGACACGATGGTAATACCTGAGACAGACAGCTTTTCAAGATAATCAGTTAAAGCAACAAGGTAGGTGAGGTAATCTTTTACTGAACCAACTGTCGTTGGTGAGAGACACAAGCTTTCGAGCCACACAGAGCTCTTCTGCAGGTCACGGCTACAAATACACCGCATGCAATCAGTTCCTTGGTCATCTGGCAGTGCCAGTCCAGAATTGTAGTGCTCCCTCCCCAGCTCTTTGTAAAGCACTGGAACCTTGTCACAGGCATGGCATGACTGAATGCTGCAGCTCTGCAGATCTGACTTTAGTTCACAAAATAGTGCTAACTTCCCTTCAGTTCACTCCTGCTGGCTGGCCACAGGGGACTTACCAGAGCCTATTTCACACAGACACCACCGCATCCTTCCAGTTGCAACCTACCATTCTGAGCTCAACCTCAGCTGAGCAGAGGAACTCACTGATGATTTACACAGAGAATGAGACATTTATGAATGGATTTTACATCTATGCACCTGTGACTAGATTTCATACCACTGCCAACAATAACTGGTAAGAGCCCATAAATCCTTTAGTACCATCTGTCATCATCAGTGCCTGCAGACTGGCTCTCCACACACACCGCTGCCACTCCAAAATAAGTTATACTTGCATTCTGCCACATGGCAAAGCTGCCACGGTATGTTCTGCACGGGAAGCTTTCCAAACCACGTGATCCCCAGTGCATTTATATGGATGCCTAGTTTGCAATGCGACAGTCATTTCTTAGGGTTCTAATACTTTGCATTTACATGGTACCATTCGGCCCAAAGGATTTTAAAGAAATTCAACCTATGTATATACAGCAGCACTGAAATGCAGCCACATCTGGAGTGGAAGGTGACAACCAAAGAGCCCACCACACAGCAGAGAAGCACACTGAGACGAACACTGACTTTTTACACAAAATGCCACGGGATCTTTAACCTTCCCACAGAGTTCTGCCCAGCTGCAAGAAAGATTCTTTGGGACACTCATCTACAAGCACTTACTGTCTCCGTACGACCACCTGTGAGGGGCTGGTAACTCCAGTCTACAGTCAGCTTCTGAGTTATGGGAGAGACGGATCTGAATGAGCATTTCAGGGTCACCTGTTCATCAACAAAAGCTTGAACTTCAGGATCCACTTTAATTTCCAATGAAAGAGCATTGCAGACACCTGGTGAAACGAGCCCCAAAGAGAAAGATTAGATGGGAATTTTTGTAAGGGACACAAGTGAGATAGCAAAGCCGCCCCAGTGAAGAACTGATGGCTGTCTGAATCTGCACATACATCTATCCCATCCCCTTGCACCCACCCAACCCCTATTGTTCCGAGGTCACTACCAAAGCCCTCCATTACCCAGTCAAGGGGATAAACAAGCCAAAGAGTAGGTAATCGAACGCAACTGGACCAGAGAGAAGGTCCAAAGTGCCAACTTCAGGGCTCTTCTTCTCATTAATAAATCAGCACACAGTCCCTCTCCTGAAGTTCTGTTCTGCATTTGCTCATGCCTGTCTTCTTTATTTTGTAAGCTGTTTGGTGCTGAAAACATGCTTCTTTTTAAGTTTGTAAAGCGCTATATAAGTTTATGGCATTACAGAAGTGTTGTCCATAATAAATACAAAATAGGGAGACTTGAAAACAAATTACGGTATTTTTTCCAGAAATGTAAACAAGTCTTAGTCCAACTGCCTGGACTGTAGAGCGAAGGAAGCAAAGGGAGGTGGGAAAAAGTCACAACTGTCAAGAATTGTAGCCAGGGTCTCAGAAAGTCTGATGGGGAAAAACCATTGGCAAGTGAGTTTATCAAAGGACTTCAAAAAGGGATTTGTTCCATCATCATAAAAACATGGTAAGAAGATAAGAATGGCCATACTGGCTCAGAATGATGATCCATGCAGCCCAGTATCCTGTCTTCTGACAGTGGCCAATGCCAGGTACTTCAGAGGGAATGAACAGAATAGGCAATGATCAAGTGATCCATCCCCTGTCATCCACTCCTAGCTTCTGGCACTCAGAGGCTAGGGACACTCAGAGCATGGGGTTGCATCCCTGACCATCCGGGCTAATAGCCATTGATGGACCTATCCTCCATGAATTTATCTAGTGCTTTTTTGAACCCTCTTATACTTTTGGCCTTCACAACATTCTCAGTGATGAGTTCCACAGGTTAACTGTTTGTTGCGTGAAGAAGTAACTAGTCATTCAGAAGACACTAAAAATTAACACTTAGACCATGTAGCACTTTTCACTCAAACATCTCTAAGAGCTTTACAAAGGTGAATGGGAATCACTCACCACAGTTTACAGATGAGGAAACTGAGGCCCAGACAGGTGAAGTGATTTGCCCAAACAAGTCATTGACAGAGACAAGGATCGAACCCAGACGGCCTGACTCCCATTCTAGTGCTCCCCGTCCCCATATCCATTTCTATTGCTACAAACACCTCTAAATGATGGAGTGTCTATAGCCAGGGCCCAAACACCGGCATCAGGGGAGGCTCTGCTCCCTAGACAGAGCCTGGACATTTCAACGGCACTTATGCACCATTTCAAATGCTAAGGCTGCACCTAACGCAAGGCCCTCACTCGCCCCCACCTACTGCTGATGGATCCAAGCTGGGAACTGGTGTGTCCGGGTGACTCAGAAAGCTTGCCGGGGTGCAGCTGGGTTACTGTTACTCAATCACTTCTGGGACACCCCATCTGAAGTTACTTACGCTCCCCACCCCAAACGTCTCACTCTTCTCTTTAACTGCCCCAAAATCCTCTCTGCCTCTAAAACACTGGGGGAGGAGGGGAAGACTAGTCACACCCTCCACCAAAACAGAACCCCCTAAAATAGTTCCCCTAAATGTACAAACCACAGATGTACCCTCCATCAGGCTGCCCCAAACACGCTGCCAACCCCACAAGTAATCCTCTTTCGATTAATCGCACAGACACACCCCTCCCAAATTCCTGCATCCCTCAGCCAAACCCCCTTCTTCACCTGTCCCACAAATCCATGTCTGGTCTTTCCACCTCCAACCTGGACCACAAGACACACCCGCAACCCCACAAGTCGCCATAGCCCTCCATCCACAACCCCTAGTCCTACAGCCCTCCTCAGTTCCACCCCATCATCCCCAATCTCACAGACCCACCCCTGGCCCCAACTCCTCATCCACCCCCCAACACTCCCAACCCCACAGACCCACCCCCAGTTTCCCTAAGCCCCCCATCCCCACACAGTCACCCCCAGTTCCCCTGGGCCCCCCATCCCCACAGACCCACCCCCAGTTCCTCTGAGCCCCCCATCCCCACAGACCCACCCCCAGTTCCTCTGAGCCCCCCAACCCCACAGACCCACCCCCAGTTCCCCATAGCCCCCATCCATGCCCCGGTCCTCCTGCCCCCCCCCCATCACCCCCCAACCCCACAGACCCACCCCCAGTTCCCCTGGGCCCCCCAACCCCACAGACCCACCCCCAATTCCCCTGGGCCCCCCATCCCCACAGACCCACCCCCAGTTCCTCTGAGCCCCCCAACCCCACAGACCCACCCCCAGTTCCCCTGGGCCCCCATCCATGCCCCGGTCCTCCTGCCCCCCCATCACCCTCCAACCCCACAGACCCACCCCCAGTTCCCCTGGGCCCCCATCCATGCCCCGGTCCTCCTGCCCCCCCCATCACCCCCGCCCCACAGACCCACCCCGGGCCCCCCCGCCCATCACCCCAGCCGGAAGCGGAGGGCCCCGGCCCCGGCCCGCGCTCACCGGACAGAAGCAGGAGCCCCAGCCGGAGGAGGCCGCCGGCCGCCCAGGCCCGCATCCCGGCAGCCGCTCGCTGTGTTTACGGCACAGCCAGCACGGGCCTACCTGGCGGAAGGGAGGGCAAGGCCGAGATGAGGCCAGACCGGAAGTTAGGCTGCCCGAAGGGCCGGGCGTGCAGGCCCAAGATGGCCGCCCAGGCTGTTTCCATGGCAACGGGCCTGGCCCCAGCTCTGCCGCCTCCTTACCCAGCACTGGCTCTTTGCGGAGGGGGCAGCAGCAGCACCCACGTACGAGCCGCCGATAGTGCTGGCCAGGCGCTCCTCCACCCCAGCCTGAGCACATGGGCCCTGGGCACCCAGGGGTCTGGGCTGGTCTCTGGCTGGTCTAGCCCCGCCCCCGTCCTGTCCTAGCCCCGCCCCTGCCCCTCCCACTTTCCGCCCCCCCTCAGAGCCCCCAACCCTCCCCCCGCTCCTTGTCCCCTGACTACCCCCTCCTGGGACCCCTGCCCCTAACTGCCCCCCAGGACTCCACCCCTTACCTAAGCCTCCCTGCCTCTTGTCCCCTGACTGCCCCCTCCTGAGACCCTCCCCCCATCCTAACTGGCCCCCTAGGAGCCTACCCCCTACCTGCCCCCTGACTGCACCAACCCTTATCCACACTCCCACCCCCAGACAGACCCCTGGGACTCCCACGCCCCATCCAACCACTCCCCACCCCGACAGCCCCCCCAGAACTCCCGACCCATCTAAACCCCTCTCCCCACCCCTGCTCCCTGACAGCCCCCCCCAGAACTCCCAACCTCCCCCCCGCTCCTTGTCCCCTGACTGCCCCCTCCTGGGACCCCTGCTCTTAACTGTCCCCCTAGGGTTACCATACGTCCTCTTTTTCCCGGACATGTCTGGCTTTTCGGCAGTCAAACCCCCGTCCGGGGGGAATTGCCAAAAAGCCGAACATGTCCGAGAAAATGGCGGCTCTGCTCCTCCCCGACCCTGCGCCTCCGGAGCCCAGGAGGGGAAGTGCCCGGCTGGGGGCACAGGGTCCGGAGGCATAGGGGCTGCCCGAAGCCGGTAGCGCTCGGGCAGCCCGGCTCTTAAACAGAGCCGAAGAGGAGCAGAGCCTCCAGCCGCTGCGGCTCTGCTCCTCTTCGGCTCTGTGTAACTGACACAGTGTAAGTTACGCAGAGCCCCCGCGGCTGGAGGCTCTGCTCCTCTTCGGCTCTGTTTAAGAGCCGGGCTGCCCGAGTGCTACCGGCTTCGGGCAGCCCCTGTGCCTCTGGACCCTACGCCGCCGGAGCCCAGGAGGGGAAGTGCCCGGCTGGGGGCACAGGGTCCGGAGGCATAGGGGCTGCCCGAAGCCCGAGCGCTACCGGCTTCACAGTTTGCCGGGCAGCCTCCAGACCCTGCGCCCCCGGCTGGGCGCTTCCCCTCCCGGGCTCCAGCTGCACTGGGGAAGCGCCGGCTGGGGGCTCAGGGTCTGGGGGCTGCCCGGCAAACCCTGAAGCCGGTAGCACTGGGGCAGCCCTTTCCCCCTGGCTGGGAGTGGAAGGGAGGAGGGGGCGGAGTTAGGGTGGGGAAATGGGCGGGGCCAGGGCCTGTGGAGGGTCCTCTTTTTTTATTTATGAGATATGGTAACCCTATGTCCCCCAGAACCCCACCCCCTACCTAAGCCTCCCTGTTCCTTGTCCCCTAACTGCCCCCTCCTAAGACCCCCCACCCTAACTGCCCCCCAGGACCCTACCCCCTACCTGTACCCTGACTGCCCAAAACCTTACACCCCCAACCCCCAGACAGACCCCCCCCCCGAACTCCCGGACCCCCTCCCCTGCCTCTTGACTGCCCCCTCCAAAACCTCCCGGCCCCTTCTCCGACCCCCTGGCCCCTTGTTGTTGGCCTTCGCCTAACGTCTCTGTGAGACATTAAGAACGCAGGGGAGGGAGGCTCCAGGCACCCAGCCACTCCACTCCAGAGGATGGCCCAAGCAACAGAAGGCTGTCATTCAAACAGTTTGATTTTTAGTGTGGCTACAATAAGCAATGTGATGTTGGCCTCCCCTCCTCTCCTACCCCATCCGGGCTACCTTGTCCGTTATCTCTTTTTTTTTTTTAATTAATAAAGAAAGAATGCATGGTTTCAAAACAATAGTTACTTTATTTCAAAGGGAGGAGGGTGGTTGGCTTACAGGGAATTAAAATCAAGAAAGGGGGCAGGTTTGCATCAAGAAGAAACACACACAGCTGTCACACCGAAGCCTGGCCAGTCTGAAACTGGTTTTCAAAGTCTCTCTGATGCGCAGCGCGCCTTGCTGTGCTCTTCTAATCGTCCTGGTGTCTGGCTGCTCAAAATTGGACGCCAGGCGATTTGCTACAACCTCCCACCCCACCATAAACGTCTCCCCTTTACTCTCACAGATATTATGGAGAACACAGCAAGCAGCAATAACAATGGGAATGTTGGTTGCGCTGAGGTCTGACCAACAGCACCAGCGAGCTTTTAAACGTCCAAAGGCACATTCTACTACCATTCTGCACTTGCCCATGCTTGCTGTGGTATGGCGTCTGCACGGGTAACCCAGGAAAAAAGGCTCAAAACGATTGTCTGCCGTTGCTTTTATGGAGGGAGGAGTGATTGACGACATGTACCCCAAACCACCCACGACAGTGTTTTTGCCCCATCAGGCATTGGGAGCTTAACCAGAATTCCAATGGGCGGCGGAGACTGTGGGAACTGTGGGATAGCTACCCACAGTGAACTGCTCCGTAAGTTGATGCTATCCACGGTAGCAAGGACGCACTCTGCCGACTTAATGCGCTTAGTGTGGACATAGCAATTGACTGTATAAAATCGATTTCTAAAAATCGACTTCTATAAAATTGACCTAATTTCGTAGTGTTAGGTTAGTATGTTAATACTCTTCTTTTATCCAAACGCTTTCTCACCGTCATGAGGTGGGGGCATTGTGTCAAAAACCTCATTGCATAGTTTCATTAAATGACATCACTGCATCAAAATGTCATCATCTGGCAATGTAATGTCACAATATGATGTGTTTTCATAGGCCTCCAAAGCTGATTTTTGAGCCTCTCACAAGCACAAAACAAGTGGCAATCGTGTACAATAAACAGTGTGCAGAAATATATTCTGAGATGCAACTGGTGTTCTCAAAACTAGGAACATAAAGTTATAAATTAGTTTGGGTCCTCAGCAGAGGAAATTATTATATGCTGGACAGCATGTAGCTATGATTCAAATGAGAAAGCATCTAGGATAAACCAGATTGTAGTGCAACTGGTAAGGTGGGTAGGACAGTGAAGGAATGTTGGATTGAAATGGATACAGTGAGATGAAAGGCAAACAGTATTTCTTTAAAGATGACTCTGGATTTACTTCCTTTCATGAGATGGCAGTCACTGACAGCAAAATGAATGTGCTCAGGTATCCCTCACAAGTAACCTAGTCTTTGCAAACATTGGAGCTTGAGTGATAGATTGTAGAGGAAGAGTTGCCAGGAGGCAGGGCATATGAGTAGGGAGGGAAGATAAGGAGAAATGTTGTATCTGTAGCATCTACCTTCCCCACTCATCAAATAAAATAGCACTAGATGGATTCTGAGATTAAGCAAGGTAGGTAGATAGATTCTACTTAATTTGCCTAGGCCTTACAATACTATTTTGAAGACCTGTTTGCCCTAAACCTGCACCAACTTCCCTTGGGAGTTCAATTTATTTAAGTATTTGTGGGTCAGTAGCTTTCTAATCTCATGCCTCAAGCCACCCTTCCTTCAGAACCACACTTGTTCTAGAGCCCGGTCCAAGAGTCTTAGTTTATGCCTTTTTCAGCCCAACAGTTGCAGGAAGACCTAATGAGTGCACTCTGGCGGGACTGGATATCAGCAGGAAGGCCCTGCAAAATAAGTGTATTATACAAAGGGATCTGAGGAAGGTTACTTAGTGGATAAAAAGCTGGTCCTGATATAAGAGGCACTGTGCAAGTCAGCACATGGGAATAAACACAGAAAGTAGTTGAGAGATGTTCAAAGACCCTCGGCCATCAACTTTCAACTGAGCTCTGGAAAATTACTATGCAGGAACAGCCCAGTCTGATACGGTGGCCCCAGGTGCCTATCACAATCACCACTTCTGAAAGGGATCATTATTGAGCAAAGCAAAGTGCTCCCTTCCAAAGGAAATGAATGCATTTCTGCCTCCCACAAGCAAGCAACCCAGGGACTCCTGCATGTCAGTGCTCTGCACAGTTAACTAGTCCAGTCTCCCAAAGAAAATAATTCATTTTAAGTTATATTTATGGTAGGGTCTTGTAAAAAAACAAAAACACTTTATTCTGGCATTGTGGAAAGCTCATACTAAACATACACACTATGCAGTGTAGTTGTAGCATGTTGGTCCCAAGATATTAGAGAAACAAGGTGGGTGAGGTAATATCTTTTATTGGACTCTTGTCTCTCTCACCAACCAGGGCCGGCTCTAGCTTTTTTGCTGCCCCAAGCAGCAAAAAAAAAAGCGCCGCCCCCCCTCAAAACCCCCCCGCCGAGCGCCGCACAGCCCCCCCCCAGCTGAGTGCCGCACCGCCCCCCCCCCCAGCCGAGCGCCGCCGGAACCCCCCCCAGAGCACTGCCCCCTGCGCCACCCCCCCCCTGCGCCGAGCGCCGCCGGAACCCCCCCCCCCCGAGTGCCAAGCCCTGCGACGCCCCCCCTGCCGCCGAGCGCCGCGACGCCGGAGCCCGCCCCCGCCCCCTGCCAAGCACCACCGGAACCCCCCTCCAGCACCGCGCCTGCGCCGCACCCCCCCCGAGCGCCGTGCGCCGCCCCCCCGAGTGCCGAGCCCCGCGCTGCGCCACGCCGCCGCAGCCCGCCCCAACCCCCTTCCAGCACCGCGCCCACGCCGCCCCCTCGCCAAGCCCCGCGTAACCGGAGCCCGCCCCCCCAGCGCCGTGCCGCCGGAGCGCCCCCCCCCCCCCGCGGAATGCTGCGCCGCGCTCCACCCGCCGCCCCTTACCAGGTGCCGCCCCAAGCATGTGCTTGGGTGCCTGGTGCCTGGAGCCGGCCCTGTCACCAACAGAAGTTGGTCCAATAAAATATATTTATTTGACCCACCTTGTCTCTCTACTATGTACTGTGGCATCCATTGTTTTCTTACCATAATGAACTTGTGCAGTAAACCATCTAGTTTTTCAATTAAAAACAGGCAAGTAGGACATGCTTTAATACTAAAAATGGTTTATTTACATACAATGACTTGAAAAGCTCATTTAAAATAAGTTACAGTACAAAAGAATATCTGTCTGCACAGATGGGACACAGCCCCTTACTTACTGTAGTTTCTCTGTGCTGAAACAAGTTTTGCAGCAAAAAAAAAAAAAAAAAATGAAAATATCAAACGTGTCGATAACTAAGCAGCTGTTTGATTAGTATAAAAATGCTCATGCACATCATCTAGATACTGCCCATGAGTCTTGATCCTACAAGTTGTTCCATGTGAGCAGCCCCTGCACCCAACCAGAGCCCTGTTGAAGTAAATGGGTCTCCTCTCTATTGAAGGGGTCTGCCCAAGCAGAACAGCAGGCAGGATCAGGGCCTTGAAATTGACAAGCAGAATTAGACAATTATGTTTGCAGAAGAGGAAGTAGAGAAACTATGGAACACAGAATGAAGGTAATACTGCTCTAAAAATTGCTATTAAAATGGGTAGCTGAATACAGATGGTACGTTCAACTATAGGATGTGGGTTTCCACAGCTGTGTCCGATAATTCAATTTAATCTGCAGTCAGTTCATTTGAAGATCCAAAATAGTAACAGTACAGACTCCATAGCTGTGACTTGCACTAGACCCTCTATATGATTTGGGACTTGGAGGACAGAAACAAATTTTGGGTCAAATGACATTTGGAGAGTTTGGCTAAGCTGGGTTTACCTATATTAATGTCTTGTGTCCAATGTTTTGTTTTTAGTTTGAAGTGAGATTGAACTCTGTACAAATATGCTCCTTTCCCAACTCACTGCTCCAATCCTTCTTTCCTTGAAGTCAATGGGAGCTTCGCAGGACCGGAACCTTTTTAGCCCATGGTGTGAAATGTTCCTCCTTGGAATCCTGCTGTAACTGAATGTGGATCCCAGTTCCAAAGTTAGAGTTGTTCAATGAGGGCATAGAAAGGGTATAAGATCCGAGAAGAGAACAGTAGCTACAGCAGGAAGAAGCTGTTGGCAATTCATTTCTGCATTGGTTGCTGCTTCTTATATGCATTCCAGTGCCACAGCGTTGTGCTGCATACAAGCCTACTTATATTGCAACAAAATGTTATCCTTTAGTCACTTAGGGGTGTATGTTAAAACTCCTCTTTTATCCAAATCATCATCACTCATTGTCATGATATGGGGGCACCTATTCCATTGTGTCAAAAAACAGAACAACTGTGTGTTGAGGACAGGCTGGTTTGCAGTTTCCCTAGGCTTACATTGGGGTAGTTATATGGTCACAGCTTCTGACGGTCCAGAAAACAAATTTATTTATGATACCCATGATAGGAAAAGAAAACAAATGAACTGAGATAATATAACAAGCATTTCACAGTCAGGGCCAGAAAAACAAAACTACTTGTTAAACAAACAAGCTCATATTTTGATTTAATGCCAATTAAATACAGAAACAACTCCGAGGTGTTGATTATTTGTGTTTTTTATTTTAAACTGAGATTTGCAGCAGCACTGAATCTGATGTGCTCACCACATATTTAGTAATAAGATGTGCTACTAGTAACCTGGAGCAGTAATTAGCATTGAGACAAATTCCTTGTGCAGCAATTTGCATATCTAAAAAGGGAGCTACTTGCATCACTGAGAGGTATCAGTGCTGCTTTGGACCTCCCAGAATCTTGATACAATGGAACCAAGCCATCGAACTTTGATATGAAATAAAACTTTACTGTGATTAGGCACAGCTGGTAGTGTTTATTTAGGAGAGATTCTAGGCTGGAACAGAAGTGGCTGTTGCAAGCCAAAGTTGAAGGGCCTCTACAAACTGTGCATAGGTCCTGGGAAACAACGAGGGGTGCTGAAGGTCAGGACTGAGGTGAATCAATAGAAATGAGTTCGGGGGAACCAGGTCTGGAACAGCAAAGGGAAGTCCGGATTTTGGTGCATCAGTAGAATAGGAATGGGCAGAGACTGCCATAGAATCTGCCCTCACTGCAACTGATAATAGGCAGGGTTCTCAATCTGTCACTTTCAGACACACTAAGTCACCTAAAATGTCAAACAAAAGTCAAACTGAAAAATGCATCCACTTCTAAATACCATTCCAGCCAAAGAAACGGCACATGATCCAAAACTGTAACACTTTCCACTTGGCGTAACAATGGGATCAAAACCCCGTTCTTGCAATAAGCTGTCCCTGTGATCAAACTGTCTCATCATTCTTCTTTTTAGAAACATTTAAAGAGCTTGTGAGAACGGAAAAATAGTGCAAACCAAATTTAAGAATTAAAGCGAGAACGAATAAGAGTGTGGCAAGCACAGACAGTTTGCAATGGGAATGGGTTAACCATTGCACATTTTCACTCAGAGTGACTATCATTCTTCCCCCCGCCCTCCCCATTTTCTTTTCTACAAATATGGTGGGGGGCGAAGGGGTTGTTTTGTGGGGAGGGAGGGAAAAACAGTAAAAAAAGTTCAAAAAAATTAAAGGCATTTTTCCAACGTTCTTCCACAGACCAAAATGAGAATTTTGAAAATTCTGTTCCTGAATCTTTTAATTTCTTATAGTTCTCTTGGGATTTTTCCTCTTCAACAGAGTGAATCAAATGAAATTCTGCAAAGGACGTACATTTCTCCAAATGGCTACAATGGGATTGAAGACCAAAGACAACTTCACTGTTGTTAGGACAAGTTTCCCTGCGTTGTTTCAATGGAAGGAAATAAGATCTCACACTGTATTTTAATCCCACCGTCTTGCCGTGGCACAGATTTTAAGGTGAACAGGGATACCACAGTTGCAGCATCAGACATCTGTAATTCAGCTTTGTTCTAACATCTGAAATCACAAGGATTAGCCATCTGCTTCTGAAACTTCTGCAGGGGAGAAGCTACGGGAAGGGAAAAAAAAAAAGACAACATATTACTACAACATTCTTGGGACTTAAAATAGTGAAGGCAGATGATGATATCAAAAAGTGTGAAGGTAAAATGATGTATAAATGCACCAGCAGAGCCTATTAGTAGCAGCAGGAATGTTCTTCCTGTAATGGCCTTAAAACAAGGAAGGCAAAGGGAATCTAAAAGCACAGATGAAAATGACACTCTTATTTATCCACAAAACAGCTACATACTGGGTAGCACCTGTTCAAGCTTCCTTACTAATGAGCATTAACCCTGACCTGGAGAAACCTCCTGTAGGTTTGAGAGGGAAGTTCTGTCTCCATTGCCTATTCAGGCCTTGTTCGGTCTCTGAGGCTGCCAACGAGGAAGCCAGTCAGTACTAATGGTGACTACGGCAGTAGCAGTTTTTGTAATGTGGATACCATCACCTGTCTGCTATGAACTTACCTGAAACTTACCCACTCATTTCACACAGGTCATGGAATAGCCACGTAAAAATCCCTCTTCAAAACCTGCAGCGGGTCAGAAAGCTGTTAGAAAGCACTTACCTGCACTGTTTGTACTCTTTAGTCAGAGAACCTTAGTCTTCTAATGGGACAGCTCCCTTCTCTTCTGAACTCTTCAGCTTCTCCTTTTCCGTTCTAGAAAAGCCGAAAGCAGCCATCAGACCCCCTGCCCAACTGCCCCGGGTTCTGAGTCACAAGGAGGTAATAAGCAGGGATTCTAGAAATCCGTTTGCCTTGGAAAAACATGAAATTTGGTTTGTTTGTTTTTTTAAAACAATCTTTAGTTTTTACTTTTTTGAAAAAAATAAAAACTATTAATTAAATTTTAGTGAAGTGACAGCAGGGACCCCGCTGCCCAGGGCGTTTCATTTTACGCACAGAAAAACACAGATTTTTATATTTTTTTAAATAGGAGAATTCTGGGGGTTTTTTATCACTGAAAATTAGACTCCCTGGCAATAAGCCTGTTAAGTGGCAGGTCCACAGACAGCTCCTGGGGTCTGCACTAGGGCGGAAGGGAGAATCTATCATTCGGATTTCAATTGGCTGTGACCCCTTCCCCAGAGGTATCCCTGCATAAGTGACACATCCCTCAGTCCCACTGTCAGCACAACAGCCCCCTTGATGTATCCTTGACCCATTCGCACTCTGCTAAATACCAGTTTGTGTTTGGCTGGAAAAGAAAATACCAGTCGTAGCACTACATGACCCACCCAAAGGTCCAGAGGGATGGAGGGGACTCCATCCCCGCTATTCAACAACCCCTGGAGATCTAGAACAGCACTAATCTCCACTGGTGCCCCAAATTTGTTCCCAACGCATCTCCCCAGGTGCCCCAGCTGGCTAGCCAGCCGGGAGTGCACAGGGTACAGTAACTCTATATGCTAGAAGACATGGTTTCCTGTAGGTTCCTTTATTTGCATGGCAAGTTCATTACATTAGTTGGTTACATGTGTTTAGGCCACAGCATAGCTGTAGTTCCTGTAAATTGCACAGTAACTCAATCACAGCTGGTTAGACATGATCCCAATCACTGCCCCACTTTCACCACCTAAACCTTTCGGACAATGGTTCCATTGTGATCAAGTCTTTTAATGCCACTACCCATAACACTGTTCTGCATTCAGCCTTCACTCTGGTCCCCCTGCAAACTGCTCACTAAACCCCAACACATCACTCAGCTGCAATGCCTTTAACTACAGAAACAACAAGGAATCCTTGTGCCACCTTAGAGACTAAGGGATGTATTTGGGCATAAGCTTTCGTGGGCTAAAACCCACTTCTTCAGATGCATGGAGTGAAAAATACAGTAAACAGAATACATATTCTAGCACATGAAAAGGACTCCTCATTGTTTTTGCTGATACAAACTAACACGACTCCCACTCTGAAACCTTTAACTACAGAGTATCTTGAGAGCCATGAGACAAGCAAATGCCGTGGCCTCCAGCTCCTTTTTACAGTGTTCGGATACTGACCCTTCCTATCAACCTGTAGCTGTTCAGTTTTAAGTGGCTGTAAGCTTTCCTGCTCCCTTCTAGCAAAGAAGCTAGTTAAATTCCTTCGGAGCTGTAGTTACACTTGATCAGAAAGTAATGAGTATTTGATGTACCCCTTGGTTTAGCAAACAGAAGCTCGGGTTTCTCCTAATCACACAGGACATATCCTCTGTATCAGCCACTACTCCATGGTGCTGTGCTTATCCTGTGAACAGGCAGAGCAAGCTTCCCCCACACAGACATCTCCACAGTTGGCTTCTATCCTGACTTGATGGACCCCCTCCAGGGATAAGAGGAGGAGCTCATTTACTCTGTGAGCTCCCTGGTGTGACTACCAACAAAGGGGCCAATTATTGCCAGTTGATGGTAGGTTTTGCACTATAGACTCTTGGCTGCCCCCGTGCTAGGCACTGGCCAGACCCCTATGAAGATATTTTGAGGTTTCCCAGAAGCCCCTGTCCTTACAGTTCCGTCTCCACCATCTCAGTGCTCTTCTCTTGCCGTCTGTTCCGATAGTGTCGCCAGACAACTACCATTATCACCACAATGATCATCAGAGCACAGGCAGACCCTATGACCAGAGCCAGGATGTGGATTTCCGAGAAATGCACTGCACAGAAGAGAAACAGATGAAAGAGGGGAGCTTGGTTGGGAGGGGACTTAGCAGAGGACTGGGAGTCAGGAACTTCCGAGTTCAGTCCTTCCTCACCCGCATCCCTTATTGCATTAATTTACTTTCCTGATACCTCCCCTTGGTAATCCCTTTCCCTTCGTGCATTCCCCCACATTTGGTAGAAGATCATCCACTTGTGCCAGTTCCCTGTACAGCTAACCTCATATTGACCACGACAGTGCCCCGGGCCACGTACCTTGCTGCACAACACGGAGTTGGATTTCGCCAATCGTGCCATCAACATCTGGCGGGTTCTTCACCTGGCAAGTGAACGTCCCATTGTCAGTGGGATTCAAGTTCCAGACGACAATGGAAGCATCGTTCCGGTCAATGTTCCCATCCCAAGTAACTCGCTCTTTAAACCGCCCACTGGTTGGGGGATAGGGCTCCTCATAGTAGTAGAGCACCTGGATGGTCAGAGAGGAAGCTTCATCATTACTGTGCAGTGAGACTGCGCCCTGCCCTGGGGAGGAGCAACCTGCCTGTCTGGAATTGTGCTCAAGCCCATTCTGCAAATGCTCAGAGCATTTATAAAACAGGCAGGACAGGGATCCCGGTGTCTCCATCTCAGTTTGGGGGCAAGAGGGGAAGCATGGATGGAAAGCAGCCATGCAAAGAAGCCTAGACAAGCATGGTGGGATGGGACTGAGGGGACACGTCCCCCTCAAATTCTCTCTCCCCTGTTGATGTCTCCTTCACAGTGGCTGCAGGTGTCCTGCACCCTGACCCCATTTTCTCACCTCTGAAAGCAGCTGCAACTTCACATTCACCAGGGGCCAGTAGGGAGCCAGCAGGGCCCCCAGGTAGCACAGGCTGGAGAAGGTGCATGGCTCGGGCAGGCAGGCAGCTGTGCTGCGTCAGCCTCTCACAGCAGAGCTCAGAGACCATCTGACCCCTCAGGGGGGATCCCTCCTGGGGCACACCAGGTTCAGGCTGGCCCTCTCCTGACACCAGTGCTGAAGCTGTATTACAGGCATCGAACCATGGCCCTTGCTGACGTACTTCCCCTCCCACTGTGGGCCAGGCAAAGTCACAAGCCAGACCTGTGGCTTCAGCAGGGACACGGACCAAATCAAGCTGCGATGTAAGCAGGTGCAGCTGCACTTGGCCCCCAGCATTTAACCCTACACACCAAAACTACCTAAAAATGGTTCCTCTAGCCAGGTTCGATGGCCAGCAAAGATAGGACCTGAAACCAAAACTCACTGCAGAGGGGAATTAGTCAAAAGAATCTTTTAATCAGTTAAAGTCAGAGTCACCTACCCCACATGCCTCTGCTAATCTGTATTCCGCACCCACACCCTCTATTGTTAGTTACACTCCCATTGCAGCAAGTTCTATGCAGCGGGAGAGGCTTGTATGAGCAATACCTTATCGCTCAACTGGAGCATAATAGTCCCACTTACAGACTCATGAGAGTTCATTCCCTGGGGCTGGAAGTTCCAGGTCACTGTCACACGCTGGCTAACTGGACTGGAGCTGGAAAAGGTGCATTTTAAGTGTACATTGGTCCCATTCAGAGCTTCTACTTCCCTGGAAGTGTGAACTTCCACAGCTGCCACAGGCCAGAGTGCTGCAGGAAAAACAGGATGGAAATAATAAAAAAAACGCTACAGTCTAAAAGAAAGCACCTCACCCTTTCTTGTCCACATTTAGGGTTTCTACAAAAACAACAAAGAGTCTGGTGGCACCTTAAAGACTAACAGATTTATTTGGGCATAAGCTTTCGTGAGTAAAAACCTCACTTCTTTGGATTTAGGGTTTCTGTTTGGGGGTTTATTAATTTAATTGGGCAGGGGGTATTTTTAGCAATTGGAGTTTTAGGTAGATGTCCAAAAATTGCAGGGGAGGAGTTTCAGGGCTCTCTATATATAGTGTGTGTAATGAGCAATCTTGGTAATGTTCCCTAGTGCACTTTAATTTAATACAGTTACAAACAGCACTAGATTAAAGCACACTAGGAAATCTTTCATGTTCCCTGGCAGGGTCTACACAGACCAACTGATGTGCAACACATTAATGTTCTTTAGAAAGCACACCTGTGTAGAATGCACTACCCTATTGTGTAGATGAGCCCTTAGATACAAGGAACCATTTCCAGTGTATTTCCATGTTTGTGAATAAACACCAATTTCATTCTTTGTGTGTCAGGGGTCTTTTATCAATATGTATCAGTTAAAACCAAAAACCAGAAGCCCTATCCACTCAATCTGGGCTGGTGCCTGCCCTATCAGCTCCTGTTAATAAATTACATTAAGAATCACAACAAATAGATTTAATTGATAATGATCTTGCATGTATAGAATCTGAAGGAGCCCAAAGTGCTTCACAGACTTCATCAGCTGATACACAAACACAGCACAAGGATGACATCAGGGTGGAGTTGATCCTTCTGTCCTTGGGTAGGGCTTGGCAGCACTTCTCTATGGGAATGGAGGAGAGCTTGATCCAAACATGGCTTTTGGTCCCCAGTGCTTTGTACTGAAGAGGCATGAGCTGCTGTAGTTCACGGCACTGAAAATGGTCCTTTTTTCCACATTTATAGACAACGATGCTTGCCTAGCAGTGCCTAAAGTCAGAGGGACTTCTGTGTGTGCATAGCATCTGTTTGCAGAGCACCAATATACAGCCCTGTAATTCCATGACATACATTTTAGAAGGTCTACAGAAGAATTCTTCCATTGACCTAGCTACTGCATCTCAAAGTAATTTTCCCGCTGTTGATACTCACCCCTTCTTGTCAGCTGTTGGGAATAGGCCACTTCCACCTTGATTGAATTGGCCTTGTTAGCACTGACCCCCCCACTTAGTAAGGCAACTCCCATCTTTTCATGTGCTGTAATATATATACCTGCCTACCATGCATCTGATGAAGTGGGTTTCAGCCCATGAAAGCTTGTACATAAATAAATAAATAAATTTGTTAGTCTCTAAGGTGCCACAAGGATTCCTCGTTGTTTTAGTACCGTGACAGAATACCTCTTCTGTTGCTGTAGCAAGTGTCTACACTACAGCAGCTGTGCCACTGTAATGTTTGTGGGGTAGACACAGCCTCAGTATCCGGGACACATTCCAGCTGGGGTGATTACATTCTGCTTCTCTCAGTTCCCCATGCCGTCCCAATTGGAAAGAATATTCCTTATCGCCTCTTGTGTAGCACTGCTAAGTGCTGTTAAGCAGCTACTACGTCCTACTCCAGACAGGGTGGGTGACGTCACTTCTTTACACAGTTTGTATTTATTACATTAAGCATTTCATGCACCGCAGGATGAATGGTGCTCAATGAATGCAAGGTGTCCCTGCTTGGGAGCATGCACAGCCCCTGCTAATATTGTTCCACAGTTACTGCCACCACAGCTGCTTGGTGGTGGTTTTGGGGGTGGGTTTCTGTATCTCATTCAGGACGAAAGGTAACCTTTGTAAGGATACCACCCCAGCTGCAGTTTATGAGAACAGGTTAACTCTACTAGGGCTACTAGGAAAGAGAAAAGGGGACTGGAAAGAGAGCAGAGAGAGAAGATGAAAAGGCTAACTCCTAGGGAGGCCTTTCAGCTTTGGAGTCCTGATTCTGCTCTTGCTCACACCACCGTAACTGCAATGATAGAGGCCATGTCTACACTACATGAACTACAGCCCCACAGCTACAGCACTGCAGCGACGTTGTAGGAGGCACCTCCTACAATGACAGGAGGGTTTTCCATCATCTAGGATATCCACCTCTCCAAGCAGCGGTAGCTAAGTCAACAGAAGAATTCTTCCGCTTACCTAAGAACATAAGAATGGCCATATTGGATCCGACCAATGGTCCATTTAACCTAATATCTGGTCTTATAACAGTGGCCAGTGTCAGATGCTTCAAAGGGAATGAACAGAACAGGGCAATTATTGAGTGATCCACCCCATTGTCCAGACCCAGCATCTGGCAGTCAGAGGCTTAGGGTCACCTGGAGTGTGGGGCTGTGACCCTGATCATCTTGGCTAACAGCCATCAATAAAACTATCCTCCATGATATTATGTAATTCTTTTTTGAACCCAGTTATATTTTTGGCCTTCACAACATCCCACAGCAAGGAGTTCCACAGGTTGACTGTGCATTGTTTGAAGTAGCATTTCCTTATGTTTGTTTTCAGCCTGCTGCCTATTAATTTCATAGCATAACTGCTGGTTCTTGTGTTATGTGAAGGGGTAAAGAACACTTTCCTATTCACTTTCTCCACCCCATTCATGACCTAGCCACATCTACACCGGTGTTAGAGGTAGCACAGTGCTCAGGTAGGTGACTTTTTCCCGTAGCCTGGAGCACTGGAGCTATGCTGACCTAACCTTTAAGCGTAGAGGAGGCCTAAGTGACATTACTTCTAATTTATACCAGTGTGAGATCAGAATCTAATCAAGTTAGTTGCTAGAATCAAGCTAAAAGGGTTAAGCTACGTCAATAGAGGTGTTCAGGGAGATTTCACTTGAGTTAAGCTAAACCAATTGAGCGAACAATTGAAAAAGCAAAAAAACACCTTTTTTGGCATGGAGAGAGGGCTTTAGTGACTGATCACCGACACCTCCTGCATATTGCAGGCTGCGAACCTCGCCCACACTCCTGTAATAGACCCCTTCCCTAAATACACCTCCCTGACAGCAGGGTGACACCAATGAAACCAATCAGGAAACTCCGAGATAAGGCTGACATCAACCCTTGCCCCCCCAGCACATCGCTTGGGCCCGCAGCACACACAGTGTTGGAGGAAATGTGAGAGAACTGTGGGGCCAATGTTACTTCCGTCTTAATTAATGTAGTGCCAACACTATGCTCTGCCCTGCACAGGGCACAAAGAAAGCCAGTCCCTGCCCCAGAGAACACAAAGGACAGACCCTGAGCAGACAAGACACAGTGCTGCCAACTCTTGAAATGTTATTTCAAGGCTCATTATAAGTGTTTTTTTTCTGGAAAAGGCCCAACTGCTGGAATCAGGTTATTACCTGAAAATCTCGTCTTTCATTGACAAGAGAAAAGTTTCCAGCCCTTGTGGTTTCAGAGAGAAGCCTGACAAACATGATCCCTTCTGCCTCAGCACCAGACGGCAGGTAAAAGTGCCCCAAACTTCTGATCTTTACATCTCACCGTTCTCCCTGAGGCCTGACATGCATGTGGTTGGCAATGCTGTGACATACTGGATATCCAGAAGTCAGTGAGGGTGGGGAGGGGAGTTGATTTTACTTTTCATAACAATTATAAACTCTTGTTGTGGGAACCTTGGAAGAAAAGGGTTTGAGTGGGGGCAGACAGTGGCTTGTGAGGAGGGACAGAGAGACTCTTCCCCCCAAAATGGGCAGCAGGGGAAAATGCCCAGAGATGGGAGATAGCTCGAGGAGGGCTGTAGTCTCACCTGAGGGAAAGAGGTGTTACTCATCCGGAATGCCCACACAGTACAACACAGTGGCTTCACACAGCAACTGCCTTTGCCTTCGCTAGCTGTAAAACCCACGGAGCCTCCAGCTCATCAGCGAGACTCACAACAGGGAGACCTCCCCCTTCTGACCTAAATTCACCTCTTCCCAGCCTATTGTCCAGGAAGCTTTTTCCTGCAGAAAAGCACAACCATTCACCTGGGGTTGCAGAACATGGTTTTTACGCTAAGGAATGCAGCCCACCTTGCATTATGAGCTTTATTTCTTATTGCCCTCTACGCTACTGTATTCGGCAGTATCTGGTGAGGCTCTGAAATATCCAGAATGTAATTCAAAACCCTGGAATCTGGGCTCTTGCCATACTCCTCACTCAATTTCCAAAAAATAAAAATAAATTAAAAAACAAACAAAAAAACACCACAACAAACCATGCCATTTCCCAGCTATGTTCATCTTCTTGAAATCAGGACCTCATTCAAAAGAGGGAACACCTCAAATATTTTTTCATAGTTTTGCATTTGAAAAATCTCTTTTTGGCAAAGATCAGCTTTTGCAGCTAAGTGAAAACCACCATTTTGAAAAAACACCTTAGTGCAAACTTGGGCTGTAGGTGTAAATGTTTTTCACAACCGATCACAGAAAAGCCTGTGTGCATGCACACGTGCTGGAAGTGAAGTGACAGAAGCAATGTAAAACCACACGGGGTCTATGGACCAAATTCTGGATCTCTTATGCGAATGTAAACCGTGTAAAATTCAACTGAAGTCGGGGGTATTTATTCCAGATTTACACAGCTGCAATGGATCTGAAACCTGACTGGTCTCTTTAATAATCTCTTTTTAACAAAAGTGGTGAAAGCAGGGCAGTTCAAAGAGTAAAGTCCTCCTCCTGGCTGGAGCAGGGACTGAGAGGAAAGAGCGTGTAACCCGAGCTCAGAATGCTCAGGC
Source organism: Malaclemys terrapin pileata (assembly GCF_027887155.1). Taxonomy (NCBI): domain Eukaryota; kingdom Metazoa; phylum Chordata; order Testudines; family Emydidae; genus Malaclemys; species Malaclemys terrapin. The sequence goes on from NC_071519.1 coordinate 34,172,846, forward strand.
CTCAGTCTCTAGCTGGAACACACCTGAACCTGTTTGTCCAGGACCTGAGTCCATACGCACAGTCACCCATGTAGCTCTCAGCAAAATCAGCCCCCAAAGACACTCAGCCACGGAAAGAAATGCCAGAGTTCTCCAGGCCCTGACTTTAGGAGGGAGGGAACTGGAAGAATAGGAGGGTCAAGCAAAGGAGGCAGCTGAGGCCAAAGGGGAAAACGCCCAAATAATTCCTTACCTAGGAGCTGTCCCCCAAGGAAGAGCACAGCCCCCATCCAGCTGGGGCCATGCACGGGGGGTGGCGGGTCCATACTCCAGAGACTGAGCAGGGAGATAAGGGAATTTCTCCGAACTGGGGGAGAAGGGAGCTCCCAGGAGTCCTACTGCCAGACACGCCACTAGCGAGAACTCCTTGCCTTGCCCTTCCCTCCCTGCCAGGGCAGCTCTCAACAGGCGGTGCTGCTCCTGCCTGAGTCACTCCCAGAGCGGCCCCAGCCTGGGAACTAAAAGTGGATCCACCACAGCTCTGTGCACAAAGCAGGCGGATTTTCCTTTCCCCTCTGTGTAGCAATCATCACTCCGCCCAGCTTCCCTCCTCCTCCCACTGGGAACCAGCCCTCTGGTTTTGGGTTGTTTGTTTGTTTTGTTTTTTTAGGCAGATTTGCTCCTAGAAGAAAGTCGACCCCAGGGTATTTACATACAGCAGAGAGCAGGATAGCGTGTCCCTGGCAAAGCAGAGTCAATATACAGGGTGCAGTCTCCATGGCAGCAATACAGAGCCCAGCAAGCCCTGCCACGGTTCCCTTTGCTCAGAGGGATCGTGTCCCTCTACGTGTACCCATCCCGCTAGGGCCGTGGTTCTCCAACTTTTGTACTAGGGGCTGTGAAGCTGAGTTCATTAATGTTTGTAAAGGGCTTTGAGATCCTTAGCCCAAAGTAAAAAAAACAGGAGTACTTGTGGCACCTTAGAGACTAACCAATTTATTAGAGCATAAGCTTTCGTGGACTACAGCCCACTTCTTCGGATGCATTCCCAAAGTGTTCTCGTTAAACCAGAGATTACACCATTTTCCAAACCACCCCAGCCCAGGGCTTGCATGGACAGGGCTCTGGCATCCTTCCCTGGCACTCAAACACCACAAGGAAACAGGAAGAGATGTTTTGCCCAGCAACATCTCAATGAAGCGTGATAGACACAAACACTAATTCCCCCCTTGTCAGTATTAGAGGAATGTAAATCACTTTCCAACTCACGGTGGTTGGGACCAGAAGTAGTTACTGTCTGATGTTCTATGGCCTGTGTGAAGTCAATTGGATGTCTCAGTCCAATTTCTAGTGCCCAATCCTCCACACGGCAGGTGGAAATCTGAGTCATGACTGGAACTGACTTGCTGACAGGCACAGGACTGAATAGACCGTGAGACCAAACTCCCCTCTCGCTCCAAGGGGGAGCCCCTGTAGCTCAGTGCTCAGGCACATTGCCAGAGGCAGCGTGAGGTAAACCTTGCCCGCCTGGCGCCTGTGCCATAACGTACTCATTCCCCGAAAGGGCAGAACTAGAGGCAAGAGCCAGGAGACTAGGCAGGCTGATAATGAGAGGACTGGAGCAGGGGCTCAGATTTTTCCATAGTAGGAATCACATCCTCATCAAGAGGTTCTCTTGGGGACACCTCCCCATCACCATCCCCGAGCATCCTTGCTGGAAATGACTGAACCTTTTATGCAACTGAACATCTGGAAACAAAGGGAGAATCCCAGCACCATGTGCCCAGCCTGCTCTCTGCAGACCAACGGCATAGCTGGTCTAGAGGGCCTCAGTCCTAAAGCACGGTACATTTCTAGTTCAAAGAGTAACCGGTCCCTGTCCAGTCCACTCTGCACAGCATGTCACCAGACTTTCCTTCAGTTGCTATTCTGAGAACATTCTCTCCATTTCTTTCACTTCTACAAACCACACTTATTGGTGGTTTTTTGTTTGTTTGCATGGTGGGACATTGGTTTCCTGCCACCATCTTTGCTGCAGTGCAAACACTCAGTTTAGGTCACTGTCAGAAAATGTGCTGAAGGTGGTGTGTGTGTGTGTGATGCACCTATTCAGTCACACAACAGCTACGAGTTACGTCCTGGGACAGAGCACACAGGAGTGTTTTGGACAGAAGCAAGCTGGAAGGCAAAGGGTACATGAAAACGGCTTGGCTCCTGTTTGCCATAGGAAGTGGAAAGGGAGTACTTTTCAAGGGAGCTCAAGTGAAGTACACAGTAGTGATTTTATGATGAGCTGCAAAGCTTGGGGAAAGTTTCTGCAAGGCCTTGGAGGAGGTTAAATGAAAATGAGCATGAGCGGAAACAGAGCAGGAAAGACGACAACCAGCAACGGGGAAACCCTTTCCCTAGCTCCAATGTACGATGGAGAGCACATCTACCTGTGAGAGAAAGGGACTGGGCACTAAAACTCCTGGTCCTATTCCCTGTACTGCAGCTGAGGGTATGACCTTGGGAAGTTACTCCCCTCCTCTGTGCCTCAATTTCCCCTCTAAAATGGGAGATCATGTTGACTTGCCTCTGGGGATTGTGGGAGTTGATTACTATTTGTGAAATGCTTGGAGATCCCTGAAGAAAAGATGCTATATTAGTGCCAAGGGTTATTTCTGATCCTAAACATGCTCCGCTCACTACTGGGTCAGGGAGGGCAGGCTGTGCCCCCACCTGCTGTTTGAGGTGCAGTCCCAAGGAGCCCTTCCAGGCCTGTGTCTGTCTCAGGTACATATATGGCTCTCCTCAGCAGCACCCACGCAGGGCCTCACAGATGTGCCCAGGGTGTTGTGCCAAAGGAGGGAATTTGATAAGCGTTGCATAGCCCTCCCTGGTGTGAGGAAGTGTGTGCCAGGACATAGGAAGAGGCCCAGCTTTACCCATGTTCATGCAAGTTTGTTCTTGCAGACCCAAGTCATCAATTCACAGCTAAGCAGCAGCAGGGGAACTGAACAGAGCTGCTGCCCTGCCCCAACCTGGAGCCACCAGTCTAGTGGGTGAGCGGATTACTGCAGGGACACCTCATGGGATAGGACGTGCCAGAGGGGGCCAGTCGTTATCATTTATGTTCGTTCTGCAGAACCCACAGCACCTAGGCTCCTGATACCACTGCAGGTTGGTCTAGAATTACTGTGCAGAGGAATGTGGCTTGAAGTCAGGCCTGAACTTGCAGCAGTTTGGCAACAGGCATCTGTTTTTAACCCTTCACTTTTGCCAGGCAGAGGCAGCTAGTCCACTCCCATTCCACAGACGCTCTGGCTTCCCGTTTTCAGGGGGTGCTGACCCATGGGGATCGCAGGGTAGTGGTTTCAGTGTAGATGTTTGGGCTCACATAGGCAGGGAGAAGCACTGGGCAGGGCATGAACAGAACCACGGTGTGGACAGCATGAGATAATCTGTGACAACGCCTCTTAGAGACCACACTCCCTGTGGGAATTGATGCTTTTGCACCATGTCCCTGGAAATGTAGCTTTTTCTAGTTGTTCCTAGAGAAAGAAAAACATACTAGTGCCTTGATTATCAGCGGGCGGGGTCATATTTCTATAGCACCTTACATCCAAGCACTTTACAAACCCTAGAAAGACAGCACCAGAGAAATGCAGCCACCTCTGGGGTGTAGTGTAGCAGCTAGGAACATAGCAGTGGGAAGGATGGGATGTTTGGACCTAGGATCCTGGAGCAAGGCCCTTTCTCTTCTTATGAAAACTGCCCAGGGGGATCTTTAATGTCCACGCAGACAACCCATCAACTCCTGCTCAAACAAGTCAGCCTCACTGCCCTCCCACGGCTGGGAACAGAGCCCAGGAATCCTTGTTCCTGGTTCCCTGCTCCTTCAAGCAGCTGGACTCCACTGCCTTTGACTGAGATATTAAAAATCGTTTAAAACAGAGTAGGGAAATCCTGGCAGTGTGTCCAGGCAGGTCTCCAGCAGGCAGGGCATGTCCCACAGATAAAGAGTGCAAGGCAGATTAGGAGACAATGACTAGTCAAGAGACTGAATTTCAAACCCAACAAGAGCCTTCAGAGAAGGCTGGACAATGGCAGATGATTCACCCACTCCTCACCCCCTCTCAGTTCCTGTTCCTGGGCAACAAGGAGTCTGGTGGCACCTTATTGGTGACTCCTTGTTGTTTTTGTAGATACAGACTAACACGGCTACCCCCTGATACTTGTTCCTGGGCAGCAGCCCTCATTGGCCAGCCCCTGTCTTTCATTCACACTTTGATGGGAGAAGCACAAAAGCCCCAACATTAATTAACCTTTTCTGCAGACCATGAAAGCCAAGGCCCTGCTCTTCCTGTATTTCCTGAGAGGTGGGTGGGACTCAGCCAGACATTTCCAGTGCTGGAGTCGATCTCTTTGCTTACTTAGCAAGCGCAGGTCCCAGGAACTCCACATGGGATCAGCCACATGAATCATTTTCAGATGGGAGCAGGGTCTTGTGATGAAAGCGGGGAATTGTAAAGCAGGACTCTGGGGTTCTCTTCCTCGTTTTACAGAGTCCAACAGGGCTCATTATTCCTTAATAGACAGCATCCATATAGCTCTTTCCATAGTCCGAAGCAGACCCTGGGTTGGGGGGGCCACCGGACAGAGGTGCTGAGCACCCACAGCTCCAGTTGAGATTAATGGCAGCTGTGGGGACTCATCAAGCCCAAGGAGGTCTCAAGCTGGGATCCGAAGAATCAGTCAGTCTGGGCCTAAGGACTGACAGTAGCGTGTCCTCTCACTGCCAGCCTTTGACCCCATCCGCTGACACCCCCCCGTCTGTCAGAGACCATCAGTACAAGAACCGGAAAGGGGACAAGGGCAGTGGGCTGTGCTGAAAGGTGAACGATCAGACTGGAGGGGGATTACTGGGGCAGTTCCCCAAGGAACAGTGTTGGGATTGAGCTGATTCAATATTTGTATCAACGGCCTCAGCACAAGAAGTGGGCACGTGCTAACGAAGTTTGCTAATCATACCACGGTGGGAGGATCAGAATATTGCAGTGGGAAGTCTGGAGGGCCTGGGGGGGGAGGGGAAGGCAGAAATGGGACACAATTCAGTAGTACAAAGCGCAAGGTCAGGCACTTAGGGCCTAACTGTAAGAATTGCTGCTACAAGCTGGGGGCTCATCAGCGGGAAGTGACAGTGGAGGGGTGTGGGTGTAAAGGGGCTCACTCACCACAAGAGCAGCTCCTTGGGGCCAGGTGTGGCATAGCAGCTGCCTCGCTGTACGGCACCCCCGCTGACCATCACTCCAGCATTGCGGTCGTCTCTCTTCCCACAACGTGGCCCTTTGTAGATCACACTTCAGTCTAACAAAGAGTCCAAGCAAGCTCTAGTCCAAGGACCTTACAGCAAGTCCTGCCTCTGTCTCATGGGTCTCACACCTAGGGTGACCAGATGTCCTGATTTTATAGGGACAGTCCTGATTTTGGGGTCTTTTTCTTATATAGGATCCTATTACCCCCCACACACCCTGTCCCAATTTTTCACATTTGCTCTCTGGTCACCCTACTCACACCCCATACCACCATGGGTTTCATTCCACGTTCCTCAGAGGTTGGCAGGGGAACTCAGGCCCTCCCTCTACGCTGGTGTCCAGCCCAGGGACCCTGTAGCTGGCAGTTAAAGTCTCCTCCCTCTGACTCCTAGGCTGCTTCCCATCTCTTCTGTTCCCCACAGAGTGACTATAACCCCTGTCTTTGTCTTTGGCTGATTTTTGATGCAGCAGCCTCATCATACAGCTCCTTCCTATTGCAAACTACCTGGCTTTATAATGACTATGACCCAGCCCCTCCCCAGCTGGGCTTCACCATCAATTAACTGCTCTCTCCAACCAGGTATGTTAATTGGCCTCTCAGGCCCCCATTAGCCCCTTCAGGGCCTGTGTGGGGTACACACCCCATCACAGGGTCAATCCCAGGATGACTGAGCCACTAGTGTGAGGGGGCTGTGAAAAAGGCAAATGCGATGTGAGGCTGTATCAGGTGAGGTATTTCCAGTAGAGCTAGAAAAGTATTAATACCATTGCACAAGGACTGGTGAGACCTCATCTGGAGTCCTGTACACAGTTCTGATCACCCATGCTCCAGAAAGAAGAATTTAAACTAGAACAGGTGTGAAGAAGAGCTACACGGATGACGAGGGGAATGGAGGGCCTGTCTTATGAGAACAGGAGTACTTGTGGCACCTTAGAGACTAACAAATTTATTAGAGCATAAGCTTTCGTGGACTACAGCCCACTTCTTCGGATGCATACCTTATGAGAGGAGCCTTCTTCTGCAGAATGTGGATGCGGGTCATTGCCAGGATTATCTATGTGTATCCCATTTCCCTGCCATTGCAGAGGTCTTGGGCACTGGTGCACTTCAGTCCCTCCTGTTCTCTGCCTGTGGCATGTAATGATCTATTTTCCTGAGGGCTGTAATACCTTGGTCTCATTTCAGTTGTTGGGTTCATTGTGCAGGTGCTGGATGGTGCTGGTGGCCTGTCACGTACAGGAGGTCAGACTAGATGATCTGGTGGTTCCTTCTGGCCTTAAACTCTGACTCTTGCAGTACTTTTATTAACCTCCAACAGCCTGTGCAATGTCCAGGGGGGCTGAAAGCCAGGAGTTTAGCTCACCTGTCTGCACTCGCAATAAAGGCAATTCACAGTGTTAGTATCACAGACAGCCACCCTGGGCCAATGGGGGCGGCTGGGCCTGGCTGGAAGCTTATGGGAAGAGTCAGTTCTTAATCTGCAATGTCTCCTGTCTAACCTTTCACTGGCTCAGCAAGTCTGATCAGGGTCACGCCCCAGGCGCTGCTGGTTAAAGAGAAGCCCTGTGTGATCTTTTGAAAGAAGATGACATAAATAAAATTTCCACTAGCTACAAATAGCGTCTCATTATAGGTAGTGCAGCAAGCCCAACATAGTCATAGTTCCCTGGAGCCTTTAAATAATGAATTTCCAGAAAAAAAAGAAGAACCTGAGCTGGATTTCCCAAGCCAGCTGGGGCTGGAGTCTGGGCGTATCTGCTGGGAGGAGGAGCAAAGCCAGATACAGGAAGGGCTGTGAGAGGAGATTATGAACTGGTCTCTGTGCCCCTGATGATATGATACATCCCCTGGTCTGGCTTCTGTGGCCATTAGAGGTGTGTCTACACTAGCCTTTTTCCTTACAATCTCCTTGCACTCTCACAGCACCCATGCAGCACCACCAGGGGCAGCCAGAGAGAACGCTAATGTTTGAAGCCCTGTACCAGGTAACTCTGTTTGGAGCAGGTCCAGGCGACACATGAAGATGTCGGCACCTTGCCCTCAGTAACGCCCCCAAAGGTGTAGCTGCACCAGTGTTAGCAAGGAGGGGAAATGTCAGGGTGACAAGGTCAGCGTAGAAGGCCTGGGCTTCACCTACAACTTAGGTCAGGCTAGCTATATCGCTCAGAGCTGTGAACAATTTCAACCTCCCCCGCAGTGTAGTCACAGCTTGGTCAAGGAAAGAATTCTTCAGTTGACCTAGCTACAGTGGATTTACTAGAGTGAGGGAGAAACCCTTCCTTCGCTGTAGCGTCTACACTGTAGTGCTACAGTGGCGCAGCTGCAGCCCTGCGGCGCTTTGCTGTTGTAGTGTCGCATACCCTGAGGATTGGCCTCTCCCCAGCCCTTGGAGGAGGAGAACTGTGCTCCCGTGGGCTCCCCTGGGATGTCCAGATTTGGAAAGAAAGAGAGTTCCCCGGGCCCTAGCAGGCTACACGGGAGAGGAGAGGATGTTGAAGAGGTAGGCGCCCCCCCCGGTGGAATTGTGTGGCTCTTACACTGATGATAAAACACAGACATCTCAACTTCCCCAAAACCACAGCTTCCAATGCTGCCTTTGTTCGCTTGGCTCTCTCCCTCCCAGGCAGATCCTACACTAGCTTCCAGGCTCTTTAACGTGCGGGGGTCTTTGGGACAAGATTTGACAAGCTAACGTCCCAGCTGCCCTTGGCAGCTTTTACAGGAGAAGGGGTTTATCCCAACACCCCCTTCCATCTGCATTGTGTGGGTGCTGTTTGGCCCTGTATACATGAAAAATGAATGTTACTGGAAATAGGCAAATATAAATTCAGGTTTGCAACAGAAGTATAAATACCAAATGAAAATACGGGCTTGCTTTGAAATCCCACACCGAGCTGCTTGCATGAAAATGAGACAATGAGCAAAACAGTCAAACAAGTTCCTGTTTGGAGCAGATTGGGAATTCCAGCCTTGACCCTCCTGAGTCCTAGACTGTCCCAGGGACCAAAGCCAGAGCTGTCGCACATGGAAGAGGAGCCTCTTTATAGTTAATAGAACAACTGACGCATGTTAAATAACCCAGTGGAATTCTTCCCTGAGGCTGAGCCCCTGAATCCTGCACTAGGGTCACTGTCTCCTGGATGCAGCGCTCTCCTCCCCCGTGCGTGCTCGTTCATCAACGATCATTTTATCAGCACCGGATAAATGGATGCACTTTGGGGAAGCTTCATGTAAAGCATCAGCCAGGACATTTCACTCCTCAACGCTGTTCTCCAGGCTCACTTCTTTGGGTGGGGGGGGACACCCTGCTTCCATGGACAGGGTTCTTGGCAGCTGGAGCGAGGAGTCACCGAGAGTCTGATCTGATTAGGGTTGCCAAGTTTGGTTGGACGTATTCCTGGAGGTTTCATCACCTGACATGATCTTTACTCAAAGATTCATCTTTAATTCCTGGAGACTCTCGTGGACTATCCTGGAGCGTTGGCAACCCTAGATCGGATGCTTATCCCCTTCCCCTGCCCTGCCCCAGGTGCCATAGGGCTGTCACTAGGGGATCCAGCTGAATCATGTGCATAGACAACAGGGACTGGAGGGGGCTAAAAACCAAAACCGATTTTGGGATTGCATTAGTCACTAAAGGAAACACTGTGTGTGGAACAGAAGTTCCTTTATCTCACTTTGTTAAAAATGAACAAATTTAATCTGGTACAAAGCTGCTCATTGCAGCGCTATTCAAGAGCTATTAGTTTATTAATTTTTTAACTCTAGCCCCCAAATAAAAAAGTTAGCTACACCTAGAGTGACCAGATGTCCCAATTTTATAGGGACAGTACAGATTTTTGGGTCTTTTTCTTATATAGGCTCCTATTACCCCCCACCTCCTATCCTGATTTTTCACATTTGCTGCCTGGTCACCTTATCTACACCCCTGTGCATGACCAGGGCCCAAGTTTGTTGCTTTTCTGCTCTGGGCAAGGAGCTGCCGCTCTGTTAGTCACAAATTCTACCACTAGAGGGAGAAGAGCCACCATCTCCAGTTCATAATGAACTTTCCGGCATAACGAACAGGGTGCGTTTTCTCATTCTGTAATCAGCCAGCGGGCCAGGAGATTAGGAAATGGACACAGAGCCCTGCCCCACCACATCACAGCTCAGCAGTGTAACTAGCTATTTATTTACTTCTGACATGGGCCACCATACACTGGATTCTTTAAAGGCAGAATCCTTGCTCCAAAGAGCGTGCTGTCTAAAGACAGACCGGCTGATAGACAGGCCTTGGGAAGGCATATATATGGGTATGGTAACAAATATGTCTGTGTATTTTCAAGCAGGTGCATAAGCTGGGGTTGGACTAGATACCTCCTGAGGTCCCTTCCAACCCTGATATTCTATGATAAGCTCTTCTCAGGTCATTCCTCCGGCTTGTCATTCCTAGCAGCAAATTGTGTGGAGGGAAGTAGTGGCCTCTCCCGTGCGCACAGGGAGAACGTTCTACTCACAGAGGCAGCGTGGTAGGAAGCCCAGAGATGTCGGGGTGAGAAGCTGACATGGGCTGTGAGGCAAAGATGGTTCCAAACCAGGCCTGCAGTGACTGAAAACCACGACACAGCTCCTTGGTGTCAGGTGAGAAATAAAATTGGTAGGTGCAATCCAGTCCCTAGTGGCTTCCCTAACACAAAAGCACCATCGCAGCTGGCACCCAGGCTGGCAGAGGGGCCTCGAGCAGAGTAAATCCAGCACCAAAGCCACAGAATTCATGAGTTACTCCATTTAATTTTGTTCTGGTCTGTTGGTTCCAGGCATGTTATTCAGCTCCCCTTTACTGAGGTTTCTCTCTGAGGTGCCATACCCCACTCGTCACCACAGCACTTGAACACCTGTTTCTTTGTATTCTTGTCCCTATTGTTGTTGATGTTTTGTTTTACAATAGTGCCAAGGGGCGGGAATCAAAGTGGGAGGCGCTGTGCAAACCCCTAGTTTAGGCAGAGGCAGTCCCTGCCCTGCAGAGCTTCCAGGCTATTTTATGCTCGTTGCACAAGGTGTCTTTGTCTGCCGCTGGCTTTGCGTTTCTTGCCGCCTGTCTAGTGGTTATGTTTGTTGCCGTCACTTTGCTAAATTAACTGTAACGTTTTGAACTTAACTCAGAAAATATTGTTTAAAAACGATGGGAGACTCTGAAAGCAAATCTGCTGGGGCCAGGTTGTGTGTGCTCCTCTCTCCAGGACACTCTGGGCTGGCCTGAGAGTCACCGAGGTGCTTGCAGCACAGCAGCCCCCTCGCGTTCTCAGTGACGCTCGGAAATGTAGGCATCTCGAGCCTCCGCACTTCCTGGCAGGGGGTTGTTTTATCATAGACATTTGCTGTCTCTCTGAGCCGCTTGCATGTTATGCTGGAAACAGTGAGTCTCCTCCGTGCGCCGCTGAACCGATTGTTAGATGCAATTCTGGGAAACAATCCCAGGCCTCTTTCTCATAAACAGAAACTTGAAAGCGCCTGGGTTCTTTCTTTTTGCAGAGCCAGACTGGGTGATGCCAATCTGATTGGAAAGGACAGAAAAGAGAGCGAGTTGGGGGAACACCAGGATGAAGCTACAGCTTGCCCTGCCTGTTTTGGGGCTCCTGCTCTGTGCGGGTGAGTACAACTGGCTAGAGACCACCAGGTATCAGCAAAGTGACCCCCAAGGGCTCAGGCAAGGAGGGTATTGACGTGTGCCGATGGACAGTCCGGAGCACCGGCAGCCAGGTGTTCTTACACAGCCACACAGACTTACAGTAAAACTGAAGTTGCCGTTTGCTGATGAGAAATGTACCCCACTAGCAGTGACGTGAGGGGCAGCGGAGCAGGAATCACCCCCTGCAGAATCAGAGCAGTCGAGAGAGAGGGAATTGAGGCACTTCCGTCTATATTCCTTTTTAAAAGAGAAGTCAGTTGCTGAAAAGATCCTTGTTATTTATCAGCAAATCCAGTAAACTCCAAAGCCCTCACCAATGGTCTGAACAGGCTGGTGAAGGGTACGGGAGGGGCAGTGCGTTGGGCAGCAGAGTGCTCTGGAATCTGGACTCCCCCGTCCTACTTGCTGTTATATTAAATCGCCATGTGCTCTTGGGCCCGTCGCTCTCTAGATCTCAGCTTCACAATGAGTAAAGCAGGGATAATAGTATCCCCTGAACGGATTAGTGTGTGTAAAGCCAACCTGATGAAAGGCAAAGCATGTGGCAACCTAGATCGAAATGCCCATAGGGAAACGGGCAAAAGAAATTTAAAAATAAACTCTGCAGCCACTCTGCCCGTGAGCGGCAAATGCCAGTTGCTGGCTTTGATGTGATCTGAAAGAGTTCAGGTTCTCTCTGGCCATGATCAGTTTGTGTTACTGCACCTGTATTTATTCCCTCTGTCTAAAACAAAGTTCTGTGCCGGGATAAAACAGCCGATCACCTTGGAGACTGTTATAGGACTGGAAATATCCCCTATCAATTCACTGGTGCTGTTTACACCGATTTGAAAAATCAGCTAAAATTAATTGTCAAATACCCATTTTTAGTGCCATCCAAGCAGGATCGGGCGCCTGCAGAGACCGGAGAGGCACGTGGAAAAACAGGATTGATCACTGGTGTATGGCCAGCTAAAATAACCGGTGCCACCCTGGTGTTCTGACACTGTGATTTGTGGTACAAAGGGAACAGTGTAGGAACCAACTGACATTAGGGGAAAGAGAGAAAGTTTCCATTTTTGTTACAAAATCAAAGCCTGGGGGGCAGCAAAGGACAGAAGGAATTACAGACCTGGAGGCAGGGGTGGGGGGATTAGAGCAAGTGCCCAGTCTTCTAAGTAGCTCTGCAGGTTCTGAAGGGTTTTTAGCCTCCAAGACCATTCCCTGCCTTCGTCCCCATCCCATCTTTGTCTATGTTTCTAGGATTGGGAAGTTTGATAACATGGATTTAAAACATGAATGCTGCTGTGACTGTTTTCCAATGTCTGCATGGCACCCAGGCGCTTGGCTTTCAAATCAGCATTATTATTGATTAGTGTTTTGTGTTTACTCCCTGGATCAGGGGTCGGCAACATTCGGCACGCGGCTCGCCAGGGTAAGCACCCTAGTGGGCCGGGCCAGTTTATTTACCTGCTGACGCGGCAGGTACGGACAATCGCGGCCCCCACTGGCCTCGGTTTGCCATCCTGGGCCAATGGGGGCGGCAGGAAGCCGCGGCCTGCACATCTCTCGGCCCGCGCCGCTTCTCGCCGCCACCATTGGCCTGGGACGGCGAACCGCGGCCAGTGGGGGCCGCGATCGGCCGAACCTGCTGCGTCAGCAGGTAAATAAACTGGCCCGGCCCGCTAGGGTGCTTACCCTGGCGAGCCGCGTGCCGAACGTTGCCGACCCCTGCCCTAGAGGCAGATTGTTAATAATAAGGGAAAGGATATTTGTAAACACATGAACCAAGCAGAGAGAGGTAGATTTGCTAATAGCTTTTGTTGTTTTCCTTTTGCAGCTGACACCATGGCGCAGGAGAACAGTAAGTTAATTTTACCATCAAGGTTTTTAACCATTATAAATATCTCAGAAGTGCTGCTGCTAAGATTGATCCTGCCATTGCTAACCGCTCAGAGGGAATCTAAAAAATGGGGGATCTTTAACCACTAAGGGCATATGCCCATTTGTCTGAGCGCCCGTATGAGTGTGAACGTGCAAGTGTGTGTCTGGGCCTAACCCAGAACCCACTGAAGTCAATGGGAGTCTTTCCATTGACTCCAGTGGGTGCTGAGCCAGCCCCTACCTGCATGTCTGTCTCTCTGTGTGTTGGGTCATAGAGAATGTCTTTACTACTTCTTTTTCAAAATACAAATCCAGAAAACTTCATACCTGCACACTGGGTTCCTCCTGGCTCCTTTGCAGTCAGTCGGGGAGTCTTATTATTAACAACAGTTACTGAGTTTCCCCACCTGTAACATGGGGATACTGATTCTGATCTGCGTGAAGCACTGTGAGAGCTACCGAGGAATGAGCTAGGTACTATATTATATAATAGTGGCATTGGGATGGCACCCAGGCCGTATTTAGGATCTGGGCCGCAATCGGTTTGTGTTACTGCACCTGTATTTATTCCCTTTTTCTAAAACAACGTTCTGCGTGGGGATAAAGCAGCCAATCACCTTCCCCTCTAATCAAAGCCTTTGTCTGTGGGATTTCATCTCTGTAGTTTTAGTGAGCGTGAGCTCCCAGCCTCTGTAAAGCAAGTGCTGGCTAAAACCATACACCAGGGCAGGTGGGAACACAGATCTTTCTTTTATTGGCTTAGGCACCTTTCTTTTGTCTAGTGTCTCTGGTACACACTGTGGGTCTGATTCTGACGCCCTCCCTAGCACTGCTTTAATGTGGTTGTAGCTTCGGAATTTCAGTGCAGTTCCTCACGCTCACCAATCGCTCTACAGAGTTAAACAAAACCATTTCTAACCTCAGGCCCTGATCCTGCAGCAGGCAAACCCATGGAACCACACAGAGTCCTGCAGTTCTCATTGCAGGCTCAGGGCCCAGACCCCCAGCAGGCTCTGTCTCCGCGCTGCACAGTAGCTGTGCCTTTGCATTTACACCGAGCAATGAACCAGATAATTTCTTTTCACAGCAAACCCAGGCACCTCACTCCATTTTGCACTTTGAAAAGGACAGCCAGGGGGACACAGCTTTGGTTTAAAATAACAGTTGCCTCAGTAAGCTGCTCTAGCCACCTCCGCATTTCTAAAGCATCCACCAAGAGTGGTGCAGTTCAGAACCTCTCCCAAGGGAGGGGTAAACTCCAAGGAGACGCATTTCAGTTTGGTGATTGTTATAGGACTGGAAATGTCCCCTATCAATTCACTGGTGCTGTTTACACCAATTTGAAAAATCAGCAAAAATGAATTGTCAAGTAACCATTTTTAGTGCCATCCAAGCAGGATTGGGCACCTGCAGAGACCGGAGAGGCACGTGGAGAAACAGGATTGATCACTGGTGTATGGCCAGCTAAAATAACCGGTGCCATCCTGGTGTTCTGTCACTGTGATTTGTGGTACAAAGGGAACAGTGTAGGAACCAACTGACATTAGGGGAAAGAGAGAAAGTTTCCATTTTTATTACAAAATCAAAGCCTGGGGGGCAGCAAAGGACAGAAGGAATTACAGACCTGGAGGCAGCGGTGGGGGGATTAGAGCAAGTGCCCAGTCTTCTAAGTAGCTCCTCAGGTTCTGAGGGTTTTTAGCCTCCAAGACCATTCCCTGCCTTCGTCCCCATCCCATCTTTGTCTATGTTTCTAGGATTGGGAAGTTTGATAACATGAATTTAAAACATGAATGCTGTTGTGACTGTTTTCCAATGTCTGCATGGCACCCAGGCGCTTGGCTTTCAAATCAGCATTATTATTGATTAGTGTTTTGTGTTTACTCCCTAGAGGCAGATTGTTAATAATAAGGGAAAGGATATTTTTAAACAGATTTACTGGGGAGAGCGAGGTAGGTTTGCTAATAGCTTTTGTTGTTTTCCTTTTGCAGCTTTCAGATTGGAGGATAACCGTAAGTTGATTTTTACCATCAATGTTTTTAGCCATAATAAACATCTCAAAATTGCTGCTGCTAAAATTGATCCTACCAATGCTAACCGCTCAGAGGGAATTTAAAACAAGGGGCATCTTTAATCACTAAGAGCTTATGCCCATTTGTCTGAGCGCCCGTATGAGCGTTGGAAGTGTGCATCTGGGCCTAACCCAGAACCCACTGAAGTCAATGGGAGACTTTCCATTGACTCCAGTGGGTGCTGAGCCAGTCCCTACCTGCGTGTCTGCCTCTCTGTGTGTTGGGTCATAGAAAATGTCTTTACTTCTTCTTTTTAAAAATACAGATCCAGAAAACTTCATACCTGCTGTAGCAGGGTGGACACCTGCTCCTGCCTGGAAGGGCCTGAGATAGCCCAGGGAGCAAGCAGCGTGAAGGCTGAGCTGACTGGGGGAAGTGGCTGCAGCTGTGCCACGCCCCAATCAGGCCACAGCTGGCCTGTATAAAGAGGCTGGGAGCTAGGAGCCAAGAGTCTCTCTCTGTGTTCAGGGAGAGAAAGGTCTGGCTGTAGGGAGCGAGACATAGGGTACTTGTAGTGGAGCAGGGTGGGGGAGAGGCTGAGGAGGGTTGCAGAGGGCAGCCCAGCCCAGCCCAGGGCTAGGCTAAGGCAGCAGGTCCAAACCCCCCTTGCCAGTGATGAGTGGCCTATACTGCAGTCTGCCCCAGGGAGTGGGGGCTAGATGAGGACTGGCATTGGCCTAGTACTGAGGCAAGTTGGGGATAGTGGGTGGGGGTTCCCCAGGGAGGGGAGACCCAGATCTGTGGGGTACTGCCAGGGGGCAGCATCCCAGTAATAGGGGCACTGGGTCCTGGGAGGGACACTGGTGCCAGAAGAGGACAGGCGGATCACTGGCCTGCAGAGGGCGCTCCAGATGCTGGATGAGCTGATTCCCCAAAGCAACCAGTAGGGGGCGCCGCAGGGGTGAGTCCGGACTTCCTGCACACTGGGTTCAGGGCCGGCTCTAGGTTTTTTGCCGCCCCAAGCAAAAAAAATTTTGGCTGCCCCAGCCCTGGGCTCCTCGCCGCACCCCCCGCTGCCCCAGCCCTGGGCTCTCCCTGCACCTGCCTTCCGCCACAGCCCTGGGTCACTGGTAACTCGCTCCCAGGGCGGGTCATTCAGCAGGAATTTTAGGTGTGCACAGAACACAGACAGGATTGGTTCCCATATGGTTACAGAACTGCAGTAAAGTGGAACAATTTTCAGCTTGTGTGATTGGAGGATATCTGGATGCACATTATAAGACTGTCCTACATAAATGAGGAAAAGTTGAGGTGCCTTTATTATTCTTTTGTTCCACTCTTTCTTTCTATGGGGAATTTGCCAATGCAATATCACTGTCTTCCTTTTAAACAAATAAAACTAAAAAAAAAAAAATGGCAAAGGCTGTTGAAAATAGCAATTCTAGTCGTAATAACCACTGGGAAGCATTTCTTGCTCAATTTTATCCTACTTTTTCTACAGCAAGTTACAGTGGATCAGTATATTTGATTTGGGAGAAATGAAGTAACAGCCGCCCAAACTGAGCTTGAGCACTCCTGAGTTTTGAGGTGTTCAAATCGGGAAGGGGGCGGGGGGGGCTGTGGCTCCGTAGGGGAGCACGGCAGCATGTATGCCGCAGCGGGTCTGGCGCTGCGCGAAGCCAGACACGCTGGTCTGAGTGGCACGGTAAGGGGCCTGGGGGGTTGGAGAAGGGGTAGGGAGTTCCGGGGGGGGCAGTCAAGGGACAGGGAGCAGGAGGGGTTAGATGTGTCAGGGGTTCGGGGGGGCAGTCGGGGGACAGGAAGCAGTTGGTTCTCAGCTTCCAGGCTGGATCCCTGCCACCCCTGCAAATGGGCTGCCCCAAGCACGTGCTTGCTTTGCTGGTGCCTAGAGCCGCCCCTGACTGGGTTCCTCCTGGCTCCTTTGCAGTCAGTTGGGAAGTCTAGACCTATCCTCAATGAACTTATCTAGCTCTTTTTTTTTAAACCATGTTATAGTCTTAGCCTTCAAAATATTCTCTGGCAAGGGGTTCCACAGGTTGACTGTGCGTTGTGTGAAAAAATACTTCCTTTTGTTTGTTTTAAACCTGCTGCCTCTTTATTTCATTTGGTGACCCCTAGTTCTTGTGTTATGAGAAGGAGTAAATAACACTTCCCTATTTACTTTCTCCACACCAGTCATGATTTTATAGACCTCAGTCGTATCCCTCCTTAGTCATCTTTTTTCCAAACTGAAAAGACCCAGTCTTATTAATCTCTCTTCATACAGAAGCTGTTCCATAACCCTAATAATTTTTGTTGCCTTTTTCTGAACCTTTTTCCAATTCCAATATATCTTTTTTGAGATGGGGCAACCACATCTGCATGCAGTATTAAAGATGTGGGCATACTATGGATTTATACAGAGAAAATATGATATTTTCTGTCTTATTATCTGTCCCTTTCTTAATGATTCCCAACATTCTGTTCGCTTTTTTGACTGCCACTGCACACTGAGTGGATGTTTTCAGAGAACTATCCGCAATGACTCCAAGATCTCTTTCTTGAGTGGTAACAGCTAATTTAGACCCCATCATTTTATGCATATAGTTGGGATTATGTTTTCCGGTGTGCATTACTTTGCATTTATCAGCATTGAATTTCATATGCCATTTTGTTGCCCAGTCCCAGTTTTGAGAGATCTCCTTGTCCATATGCTTGTTGACCCCCTCAAAGAATTCTAGTAGATTGGTGAGTCATGATTTCCCTTTACAAAAACCATGTTGACTATTGCCCAACAAATTATGTTCATCTATGTGTCTGACAATTTTGTTCTTTACTATCGTTTCAACACATTTGCCCGGTACTGAAGTCAGGCTTTCTGGCCTGTAATTGCTGGGGTCACCTCTGGAGCCCTTTTTAAAAATTGGTGTCATGTTAGCTATCCTCCAGTCATTTGGTACAGAAGCTGATTCCAGCAAGGTTTATTCAGTGCTAGATAAAAGTGGTCTGAGAAAACATTGGGGCGTCTATCGCAATCCCAGACAAAATAAGTGTTCATGCACAAGAGACAATTCCCAGTTCAACTTTGCGAGTTAATTGATTACATAATAATGACGATCAATTTTTAGCTCACGAAGCCATTTATAGCTACTTACTGCTATTGCTTGTGAATGCGGAGAGCGTTATACACCACAACTCCCCCCGAACTGATAACTAGGTTAGTTTTTACATTTAACCTAACAATCCCATTTCCAGAGTTCCTCCGAGAGACAAGGCAGTGCTCAAAGTGAGCCCCTCAGTGACACAGCTCCATGGTTAATTATATTTTTGCTGTGTCTGGGACCCCCTTGCCCTGCCCATTTTAAGCACTGGTTTTACTGAATACCTGTGTTTCCGTTGTTCTTTCTTCCCCTTTTGCAGAGTTCGAGGTGGTGATCTCTAAGACCAGGGTGACTCTCACCTGCCCCCTACCCGTTGTGTCAGGCTCAAGCATAACATGGTGGAAAGACGGGAAAGAGCTAAAAGATGGACAGTTCTATGTGTTTGAGGCATACGAGAGCCCCAAGGATGATGGGGACTATATGTGTAAGTCTGGGACAGACTTCGCCACACTTCACCTGAAGGCCAAAGGTAAATGGGAGAGAGCGCCCCTTCCATGGGAATAAGCAGGCACATGAGATGTCATGGGAGGCTACAGAAGCTAGCGATTAATTCTGTGACCTTATTGCCCGAAAGATTCACATGCCATAACGTACGCAGAGGCCTGATTTTCAGGGGCGCTGCTGGGACTGACTTCGACACTCAGCTGCTCTGAGGTCCAGCCGGCCCCCCATGAGCACTGCGATTCCATGGGGGCAGTGTTCAAAAGAGTGTGTGTTTACCATGGGATGTGTGGCTCAATTACCCCTCTGCACTGTTATGTGGTGTGCTTTGCCCTTGCTGTGTCCTCTACCCCAGAGGTGGCTGCATTTCAAAGGCGCTTTACACACCTAGCTTGGGAGCTGCTTTGGGATGGGAGAGGCTGTATAAATGTGAGACTATTATCTCTCCCTGAGACCAGTGACCTCTCATGAGCTTCAGAGAATCATGAATCTTCAGGAACTTGGCAGGAGACTCCAGGTCTGGAGGCTTGGAGAGGGCACAGCCCGGCTTCCCCAGTCCCACTTGGAAACTGAATCAATTCTCCTCCATTCTGACAAAGCCCCTTGCAGCCCATGCACTATCTCGGGTGTCTGGGGAGCTGCTTGGGGAACCCGAGAATCCCTGCACTCTTTCCGACACAGACAGAAAGGGCTGGGGAGGCGGGGATGAGGAGCATGGAACGAGCTGTTACAACCAGGGGATGTTTGCACCCTGCTGCCAAGGGCCATGCAGAAAAACCAGGGGACATTTCAGTCACTGACCGCTCCAGCCACCCCAGCGGTGTTGGCAGAGTGAGGCGTGTGTAGGGGGGAATAGAAAGGTGTCTCCCTTCCCCATTCACTCCTCCACTTACTGTTCTTGCCCCCTTATGATGTGTGCGGTCTCCATCCCCGCAAAGCAAGTGGGTGAGGTCTGGGCAGACCAAACATGGGGCATTTACCCAGCAGTGTCTCTGGGCTGGGGCTTGTGACTCCTACCTCCCGCCGTCCCTCTTCCCCCGCTCTGCCCTTCTCCCTCTCGCTGAGCCCCCTGTCCCTTCCCACCACAGTGTGCAGGAACTGTGAGGAGCTGGATGTCTTGACAGTGGCTGGGATCATCATAGCAGATCTCCTCATCACCCTCGGGGTGCTGATCCTGGTCTATTACTTCAGCAAGAACCGGAAGGGGCGAGTCGGTGGCAGCGCCGGAGTTCATCCGAAAGGTAAGAGCCGGTTCGAATCTCTCCTGTTAATAAGTGGCTGAGTGTCTTCAACTGGGGGAAACGCTGGGGTCAAGCCCCCCTCAGGCTCCTCCTGCTGCTTACCACACCCCGTGCCACCCTTCGTGTGGGGAAGGTGCAGCTGCCATTTTGTGCTGAAAGTGCCCCAGGCACAGGAACCCGTTGCACAGGCTGTGGTGAAGCAGCCCTGAGAGAGGCAAAGGGAGGGTGGGGCTGGCTGGAAGGGCTGCACTGCCGCCTCCCCGGAGGTATCGCAGCACGGCCGCCCTCAAGCATTCACACCACGAGTCAGGCCCTAACCGCAGGGAGTTGGCTTCAAAATCAGGAGATTTGATTTAAATGAGAAATATGGGGGTTTTGTCTCTGCTCTCTGAGCCCGTCGGTTGGGTCACATTTTTAGTTCTTTCTCTACAACCAGGAGGGCTAGAAACTGCCTTGTTTTAAAATGGAAGCTGAGATTCTTGTGCAGTGGGGGCACTAAGACGTACATCACAAGTCACCGACACTCCAAAGAGCTGACCGCACTGCATTTTGCACCCCGGGCAGAGTGTCCTTTGATTCAGGGCTGCAGGCCTGTGTCTTGGAGGATAGTCCTGTGTTCTGGGTGTGACAAAGGCCAGATGCTCAGGGCTGAGGTGTCTCAATTGGGCCCCCAAAATCGGTGGACATTGTGTGCCCTGCTCCTGAAACGCCCACGGAGCCGTGGGGATGAGTCACGCCTGCGAAGCTCTGTGTCTGCGCTAAGAATCGGTAGTATTCCACCTGAACCTTCTCCCTGCTTTGCCTTCCAGGCCAGAAGATGGTGCGCCCCCCGCCTGTGCCAAACCCAGACTATGAGGTAACGGGAACCGACGGGGTGGGGGTCCCCCTCCTCTCTTGGCCTTTCCAGAACTATTGGGATTAGGGTCACAGCCTTCTTGGTGGATGATGAGAGCTGAGAAATTACAGCATTGGTCCCCTTCCACCACGTGCTTTGTTCAGCTCCAGGCTTCACCTGTGTGGGGGGGAAGGAGTGACTGAGCAGGGCCATGTGGCTTCCTAAGGGTAGTTAGCAACAGAAGGGTCATCACAGCATGCAGGGTACAGTGTGCATCCCCAGAGCTGCACGCTCCCTGCCCTGTGCCCAAGTCACACCTGGTGGTTGCACTGAGGAGCCCAGCCCTGGCACAGAGCCAGTTGTACAAGGTACTGTCGCTGTGCTATGTTAACGCAAGAGCCTGTTGCTCATATCTGCTCCTGTTCCCACAGCCCATCAGGAAGGGTCAGCGGGATCTGTATGCCGGGCTGCAGTCCAGGGGCTTCTGAATCGCCCTGCGGATGGCAGGTTGGACGAGAGCAGCTAAGGGCCCCCAGCTTCTGTCCCATGTGATACAGATCCTCGGCAGTCCGTACTGGGCAGTCGCACATTCTGGGGACCAGCCCAGCAGCTGCAATGGGAGACGCTGCCCCTCCTTGGACACCTTCCTTCCTGCCTTTGATTTGACCCCAGGGAACAGACACTGACTAAAGAAACAAGAAGAAAAGGTTTTCCCCATTCAATAATTGTAGCTTTCTCCTCTTTGGGCTCATCCTAGGCTGTCCTGATCACCCTTTCCAAACTGTTGGGGAAACCCTTTCACTCTTCAGTTTTATTTATTTCAGTCACATGCTTTGATTTTTCTCTCCAGCACCCTGCACCATTGATCTTGTCCTGACACTCGGACGGCCTCTTCCCTGCCCAGGGCAAAAAGGGACATTGTCCAGTGTCCTGAGCACCAGCCCGGGAGCCAGGAACACCTGAGCTCTGACCCCAGCTCTGACACTGAGTCCGTCCCCCTCCCCCGCAGCTTTCCCATCTGTACCACGTGGGCAGAGACTCACCCGCTTCCCAGAGATGCCTTAAAGAGTGCTAGCAAAGAGCAGACCCTCTCGGAGCACTGGGGCTTGGCTGGCTCTCTCCTGTTCCTCCGGTTTGACATTAGTTCCCGTTTCCCTGCCCAGGATAGGAATGACTCTGTCACCACGTTCCCTGGGGCTCGAAAGGGAGATGCGATGGTCACTATGGGCTGTACAGGGTAGACGTGGCCGTGTGCGCATCCACCATATTCCTCCTTGAGCCTTGTCCCTGTCCAGCTTGTGCTCTGCAGTGTTCTTCTGGCCACCGCTAGTGTTCGGGGGTGTAAGTCCCTGTGCTGCGATCTCCGGGCCCCGGTGCAGTGTGTCAGTCGTGCTCACCTGGTCCTGTCTCAGCAGTGACAGAGCAGTTCATTGACAACACCGCGCTGGCTGCCCTCTCCAGCCATGCTCAGCACGCCAGTCCTTGCTGTGGGGTCACACACAGCCCCAACACCCCTTTCCAGAGACCTGCCATGGGGAAAATGGGGCTTGAGCCCTTTCTTGCGTCTCTGGGATGGATAAAGTCGGCTTGGAAGGAGGGGATTTAAATATCAGCAATGGACATCTGGAGCCGCCTGGTTTTGCTGGAGGACCCGGTGGTTCTCTCAGAAAGGTTCCATGTATGGGGCCTAAATAGAAGGCTGGGCGTGTGGACTCTTCAGCATGTGCCCCTTCTCCCCCAAGCCTCCTCTAGACCTTGTAACAAAGGGTCATCTGTAAGCCCCCCAGAAGGGCACTTAAGTGGCTGATTGAGTCTTTAACGCTTATTATTAAATTACAGTAGCACTTGGAAGCCCCGGTCAAGATCCAAGCCCCACGGGGCTGGGTTCTGCCGAGGAACGTAGTCCCTCCCCAGAGACATCACTGTCGCAGGGGGATGAGATGCGTGAGAGGGGACTGACCCCATTTTTCAGATGGGGCTCCTGACCCCCAGTGCCTTAACCACAGGACATTTTCCCTCTGGAGAAGTCCTGTAGAATTTAAGAGCAGCAAAACCCATAGGGTTGTGTAGAAATTAGCCCAAACCATAGAGAACTGCAGACAGAATGCAACTCTTTCCATAGGTTTTTATTTGTATTCACCCTGTGGAATTCTATAGCAGGGACCCCTGTTCCTGTTTCAGTTCTATAGCGTGGTCCAAAACCACATCTAGAAATAGGAGCGTTTTCTAGTAACTGTGCGAGAACTTTCTCATAAGTGCTGTACAAACCCCATGCTCTGAGTGAGTCTCATCTGGCTCACTTCGCTCCAACCCTCTTCCTTGCTGTACCCTCCCTCTCCTGTTCCATCTCTGGCTCTCAGGCTGTGTCCAGGCTCCATGGTGTCTGTTACCACGATGGTGAATTTGTCTGTATTGAGAAAGGCCTGTTTGAACGTTTATGATGCAAGTATTTCTAAAAGTGCATTATGCAGCCAATAAACGGGGAGGGCTCTGCCCCTGGATCCGCATTGGAGGGTGTTTCCAGTTCATTCTTTCTCAACACAACCATTACTCAGAGGACTCTGCGCAGGAAAGACCCAGGACTGCAAGAGCTGCTGGGGTCACCACTGAGGTGCACTGGCAGCAGTGTACAAAGGGGCCTAGGGCTAGGCAGTGGGGTGAGGGGCAGACAGCAAACAGTGGAGTGCAATGGCCAGGCTAGGGGAGGGATGTCATCAGCAGAGCTGGGGGTGGGGCTGGAATAGCTGGGGGCTGCAGGTCAGGCCTGGGGCACGATAAGAAGGTTGTGGTCACTTACACTCAATTTAACAAACAATTTTCAAAAGCCACTTGAGTTAAAATTATCCAGTTTCTTGAAGGTGGCAGGACAGTAACAAACGTGGGCAATGGGATTGACTTGTTTCCTTTTCCTGAGAGCCACATGGGCAGCTGGGAGCAGACACCAGTGTCTGGCTTAGAAAACTGACTCTACTCAGCCCTGGGCTATTGCTCAGAGGGGAGACGTCGCTCCGGAGAGGAAGCAGCAGTAAGTGGGGTGGGCTGTGGTTTAGCCCCGGTGTCTCTGCAAAGCGAGGAGTGAGCACCCAGCCAGCTTCGAGCCCTGGATCAGTGTGCTTGGCCTGGAGGATGTGGTTACAGAGGCAGGCGCAGCTGGGTTTACCTTGCAAGCCCTACATGTCGAGAGGAGAGAGTTTGCAAGCAAGAGCCAAACAGAACCACCCCCACACAGCCATGAAACCCCTACGGCCAGGTTCACTGCTGGTACAAATGGGTGTCACTCTACTGAAGTCAATACAGTAGTGAAGTTATTGACCTCAGCCCCCTGGTGCAGCTGCATTGTCATGGCTGGGGTCAGACCAGGGATATGATTCATTTCACAGTGCAGACAGGAACAGCTGCTCTGGATGTACAGTGGGTCAGATCCTGCTCCCAGCCACACCCACATGATCAAACTGCTTTCCTCAGGGCTGCTGGCATGAGTAACCATCATCTTCCCCACTTGTCAGCTCACTGCAGTGTCTCCACACAGCTATCTACAAACCTACACGTCCCTGTCTCCTCGCTTGGCTGCACTTGTGCCTACAAACATCATCAGTATCATGCCTCCTATGGCTAGAATTGCACAGAGAAAACCAGTTCCAGAAAGAGGCGAATAAGGGAGCTGACCCTTTCAGATTTGCACGGTTTCTCTATGCCCTGCAGTACCAGGCTCACTCCTGGACGGAGTTACAGAGCAGGTCTGCAATGGGTGACCGAAGTCTCTTCCCAAAGCATGGGACGGTCTCAAGAGCTGTGATTTTTGCCTGACCTATGGTTGCTCCTTCTCTGGCACAAGTGGGGCAGCTGAATGTGGCCCCCAACTTAGGGACCAATAACATTTGAATCCTGCCACTTATTAGTAAATCGCATCTACTTACCCCACAGTAATAGCACTTCACTCCTGGCATTTTGGTCTCATGTCTGTCTCCTACACTAGCTCTAGTGTCTCCCTATAATTACCCACCTATTATTGTGTGGTGCCAGGTAATTACACGATCCATATGACCCTAGAACAGTCGAATTCATACAGGGGCATTTCCTCCATGTTAACACAGCTAGCAGCTCTCTGGTGCTCACTAAAATGTGTCACCCAAATTCTTAGAAAGCCAGGAGGAGACCACGACCCGCAGGTGTCTGCGACCCGCATGGGGAGGGTGACCTGGTTTCTGAGGTTTTTAACTGCTTGCTGTTCCCATCTGTTACGTGCCACCCATTCTCTGAGAACTGTAATAACCTGTAAACGGATGGTTTTATTCAAGAGCGGGGAGAAGGGAGGGGGCCTTTGGCTGGAGAGGACCCCAGAGAACTGGGGCAGTCAAAGCTGTTGCTGGCCAGCAAAGTGTTCCAGTAGCTGTAGCCGACAGGAGAGGTGGAAAAGGGTTCATAGGTTACATCTAATGCATCGCATGGCGGAGGCATGTTTGTCAATCCAGACGCTGCGTTCTACGGGCATGCAGGAAACTAACCTCTGGGACATTAAGGAGCCCTCCCATCAGATCCTGAGACACTGGCCTTCCAGGCTTCCCTAGGAGGGCCAAGGAATCTGCCTATCCCTGCTTCACACCCCATCGAGTGCTTTTGGGAAGGAGGAGAAAGGCACTTATGATCCCTTAGCATTTCCCCGAACGGGCAGTGTGATTCCCTCCCCTGCTCCTGTCCTTTCCACGCTGCAGATGTGGCAAGTGGGACAGGAACTGGATGCCCTGATGGTTAAAGAGGCCCTGCTAACGTGAGGCCTGTATGTTCCAGGCTGCTTTCCAAAGGCCAACATGTACAGTAGGACCCAGCTGCTTTTTGCTCCATCACTCGGTACCTTTTGTTCTCTAGCCTCAGGCTCTCGACCCTTTGGCCAGAAGTCTGTCATCGTGTCACAAGAGCAATGAACTT
Organism: Malaclemys terrapin pileata; assembly: GCF_027887155.1. Lineage (NCBI taxonomy): Eukaryota > Metazoa > Chordata > Testudines > Emydidae > Malaclemys > Malaclemys terrapin. The sequence goes on from NC_071519.1 coordinate 34,198,270, forward strand.
TCCCCAAGAACAAGCAACCAAGGGGTTAAACAACTGCTCCAGGCAGGCAGACATCTCTGCTGGGATCCTAGAGAAATCCCCAAGGCTCCGACCCGGCAGGAGAGCTCTTAAGGGGGCACGTTGCTCAGGGACCTGACTGCCAGCCACAGCGGGTCCCCAGATGGTGCTGGGTGAGGATACAAACCAGCCAGGGGCTGGCTCTAACGATGTGCACACAGGACACTGACCTTGGACTCATTCGTACTGGGCTGAGGCCAGCCCTGCTTGTCTCCTGCTCTGAGGAAGCGCTGCGGTGGGTTCATGCTGCACTGACCAGCCCATCATTCACCTCCGCTCGCTGACCAGACAAACCCCAGACAATTCCACCCCTTCACCACAGCCCACAAAGAGCGTCGGGCCAGAGTGCAGGAAACAGGCCTCTGCTCAACCAGACAGGGCCGTGGGCAGGGATTTCCCGGTGATTGACACGGGGGAGGCAAACACCCAGCTTCTGCTCTGACACACCACGTGGCCTTGGTGGAGGCCCTGCCCCTCTCTACCCCTCAGTTTCCCCATCAGTAGAATGGGGCTTACAACGCTTGCCCACCTGAAGCATGGCACTATTATTTAGGGTCACAGAGGGCAGAGCTGGGCTCCATCCCAGACTGACAACTGGGCTGCCACTCATAATCACCCCCGGAAAGGCAGGGTTGGAGTGGGGCAGCCCCACACCCTAAGAGCTTGTCTGCTTTCGGCTTGTCCCTTTAGCAGTGCCCCCTCTAGTCACAGAAACAGAAGGGCCCGGCTAGGAGTTACCCTCTGTGGGCCATGGGAGGAGCAGGCTGACCAGCGGCGTTCCCAGAGCCCCCTAAGGTGGAGAGGAGCTGAGCGGACTTGGCTCGCTTGGCACCATCATCCCCGCCTGCTGATGGAGAGTGCTCTGCCCTGCCCCCCTGGTGCGCGATCACCTCCTCTGCAGGTTGTTTTGCTCTGAGCTTTTGCTGTTTCCATTTCCTCCTCTGTCACAGCAGAGCCGTATCTGATCTTGGGGAGAGCTTGCGTCAGCCCCTCTCCAGCAGCAGCAGCACACCCAGCTCAAAGCATCTCCAGGTTTAGTGCTGATGGTTTGCCACCACGCGATCAGGCCGGCTCGCGGCCTGGGTGTGCGCTGGGGGAAGGGACTGGCCGTCGGGGCCTTGGCGGCTTCAGTCGGAAGCAGAAACCTGCACATGTAAAACCAAACCTATTTTGGTACAAACTCCTCTCCCCAGCCCCAGCCAGATCACAGGGGGCGGAGGGGCTGTCCTGCACTTCGCAGCCCTCTGATGGAAGACGCTGCAGGATGAGCCACAACGCCACCCTTCCTGCCACAGGCACTCCCAGGCAGTTTATAGCTGCTGGGTGTCTCTCCCCTGCCCCCGCTCCCCGGACTCAGTGTTTTTCTCCCACGCAATGTTAAAAACAACCAACCGCTAGCTCAGCACAGCCAGTCTCCACACCCAGCAGGGGCGGCTCAGGGCCCGGCAGAAGCCCCCCACCAGTTTGGCTTGTTGCACTCGGGAAGGGCCCATTACTGATCACATGGGGTCCTGTCAGACAGGACACTCCATCAGCTGCAGGCCTGCCTGCCATGGCGACCTTGAAATGAGGACAGCTAGGTAGGATTCTGCTCCTCTCACCAGCCCGGGCAAAGCCTCTTTATTGCCAAAGCAAATCATCACAAAGAGCAGAGAGCTCTACGAGCTCCCTTGGCACTGCAGGGAGCCAGAGGGATTTCAGACAAGCAGGGCCCAGGATCACGTGCGAGCAGAGATCATCGATTTCTTAGACACATTAGTGAGATGTCCATCACCATGGTTTCTGGCCACCAAGCTGCAGAGTGAAGGCTTTGAGGGCTGCTTCAAAGACAGCAGGATTCCCCAATATTGTTGGTTCCCATGTGGAAAAGAGAGAGGATGAAGGGCCAAGGGTCACAGTTGATTAGCCCCCAGGTGCTCTCCACTCTCATTTGCGGGTCCTGGTGACTCCTAGGCGGCTGTACTGCTCATTGTCCCGCTCACCAAGGGGCTAGGAGGGAAGGAGAAGGTCAGGCTGCTTTGTAAAGTGTTTCTCTGCTATTCAGGGTCATACACTGCACCCACCACTGTGGTGCTTGACCTCAGGAGCTGGGAGCGTGGGGTTCTGATAGGATAAATGGGCACAGACAGCACCTCCCATATCCTCTGCATTCAAAGCTTCAGTATGAAACAGGCAGCCTCAAAACAGAGGAGATGTTGCCTGCACCCACATATCACAATCCAGCCACTGAGTTCCCAGCGAGCAGGACCTTCCAATGAGCACAGTTATGTATTTCAGAACCAGCTGGGAGGAGGCCAGCCAGTGCTCATTTCCCACCATTACTGGTCGGCTCCATATGCTAGTTCATCTTACTGTTGCTGGCCTTTCCCTGCCCTCTCCTGCAGTGCTGGAGCAAAGTAGTTGGCACCAGTTTTGGGTTGGGGGGGGGGGGGGGCAAAAAAAAAAATTATACAGGCAAATGAATCAGCCTGTGCACATCTGGGTCTGTCTGGGGGGAGCCTGTGCCTGGGTGTGTCTGCGATGCTCCTAGACAGGTACTTGGGAGCGTGCTGCTGCTCTAGCCCTTCGCTCTCCTGCATCCACTACTGCAGGCGCTCTGCACAGATCAGCCTACTTCAGGGAGAAGGCAGGTATTTAATCTCAGCCTGAAAGTGTGAGAGGGAGGGAGGGGCACCTGGGGCTCAACCCTCAGGAGGTTGTCACTGTGGCTTAAGCAGCCAGCTAGGCACTCCCTAGGTACCGGGGAAATCCCCAAGCAGCCAGCACTCTGCAGGGGTGCTGGAACTAAGGGTGCAGCAGCACCTCCGGCTTGGCAGGGTTTCCCTCACACACAGAGTTTACAGTCTGGTTCAATGGCTCTCAGCCCCCCCACTATACAAACTGTTCCAACGCCCCTGGCACCCTGTTCCAGCCGCAGGGCCGGAGGGGGGAAGGGGCACAGCCAGAGGGCGTCCCAGCTGCAGTGTGTGCACTGGGGCCGGCTGCTCCAGGATGATCCTTACACCGGGCAAAGTGGGGGTGCAGCATGACCAAGTCAGACCCCCCACACTTCCATTCACCCTGGTGGGAGCATTCAACACCTGCTCTGTACAGATCTAAATCACTAGCAAGGCCAGGAGCCTCTCCAGGCCCTGAGCGATCTGCACCAGTCCAGATTTCCGAGCACTAAGTGATGTGAAAGGCTGGCCCAGTGACTACTCATCACTCACCTGGTAGAGCTGCTCATTGGCGATCAGGTTCTGTCGGTCAGAAGCTAAAATAAATCAAGCAAAGGTCAGTGGGAAGCTCGGCAGGAGGGCAGCATTTTCAAATGACCCCAAGTGGTGATTCTCTCTCCCCCACTCTGCACCTTGTACCACCACTTACACCTGCACAGCACGGGGTCCAACGCCACCAGTCTGACTCACTAGCATTTCACACCCACTCCACACTTCCCGTGCATGGGTGGTAACAGCGACACCAGGTGCAGGGCAGCGGGCCCAGGGCCCCTCTCTGCTCTCCACGGACAGCTGGGAACACATGTTACTTTTGCTAAGCATAGAGCTTTGTTCACACTAGGCCTGTTCTGCTAAAATTTCACTTATTGCTGCCACTGGTTCAGCCCCGCCAGTGGGGGCGCTGTTGTCAAAAAGGAATCAACATCTACTGGTGTCACTGGGTCAATAACATGGTGCTTAAAATGCTGAGAGCTACAGGAGCCCTATCTACACGAGGGCTCCCACTGTCCCAACTATTGGGAGAGCTAAGCTAGCAGTAGCAAAGGTGGGAAACTATTTGCACAAAAGCCAAATGTAGGCATTCCCTCGAGATTTACCCTGATGTCTCTGCCTAAAATTTCACCTCTCCCCAACTGTACTCTGTGTTGGCTGCTGCCCTTCACTCCAGATATGGCTGTGTTCCCTCGTGCTGACTACACAGTTTGTAAAGTTATGGGAATTTGTGAGGAAGTTACAGAGGATCGGCCCAGAGGTGGGTGTCCTGCAAAATACAGTGTCTCCTCCTGCTACCCCCTTGCTCAGGCAGATACCCACACTCACAGATGACAGTCTCCCACAGCAACATGCAGACACACAATCACATATGCAGACACCCTCAGACTCCCTCCCCCTGGCCTGACATGCAGTCCTTGAGACATGCATGTAGGGGCTCCAGGCACCAAACCAGCATCATGTGGGTGAGTGTGATGGAAAGACCCCAGGGATACTGCGCAGCGAGTCCTGTCCAACCAGACATTCCCTGTCCCTGCACTGGGCAGCAGAGACACCCCTCCCCTGAGCTGGACAGAGGGGCCTCCCCGTCTCACCTCGTAAGCGACGGCCACTGTCTTGGCCGGTGATGCAGTACACGGCGATTGCCAGGAAGACCGTGGCGATGACATCAGCTACCACGATCCCCGAGATGGTGGCTGCATCCAGCTCGATGCAGTTTTGGCACACTGCAAAGCCACAGACACAACACAGAGTACTGAGAACGGGGCACAACCCTCCACACCCACCCACCTCCTACACACCCAGCTCAGCGGCACAGGGAGCAAGCCAGCAAGAGAGCCCCAGAGGATTTCTCTGTTCCCCCTACAAGGCCCCCCAGTTAGAAATATAACCTCCCTAACACACACACATTCCTCTGCTCTCCCACCTCTAAGGCCCCTCTCAGCCAAAGGCGACTGGACAGGACCCCCGAGGGAGCCTACCAACGCAACGCTGACCAAACAGAACAGTCACTGCTCAGCAACTCCCATTCCCTGACCAAGGCAGGGCTCGGCGCACCCAGCCCAGGGTGCCTGCTCAGAGCAGCCAGCGGTGGGAGTGCAAAGTTGGGAGAGGGCAGGGAGCAGGGTCTCTGGTGTGTCAGGGCAGAGCGCTAGCTCCTCCTCAGCCACAGGGCCAGTCCAGAATGAGCTGCAATCATGCATGTGTGCCTGGCGATCCAGGAACCACCCATGCAAACAGGCACCTGCCCAGGCACAAGTGCACATCTTAGTGCCTGCTGCCCGGGGGCCAGTTTTGAACACTGGGGCCCCCATGCCACCACCAGTCCCAGTCTGAGAAGTGCTGAGATTTCTGGCTGAGCACTGGAAGTTAGAGTTCAGAGCTGGAAGAGCCCAAGCAGATCATCCAGTCTCCTCCCTCCCCTACTGGGCCAATGCAGGAGGGTTCCTTACAAGACACACAGCCTGGGGGGAAATTTGGGGACTGAGAAACACACACATCTGCTACTGCTGCAGCTTTACAGAAAGCCAATGGAGAAATGGCAGGTGTGTTTCACAGAACATTTTAAAAACTTTAATTTCCAGAACAAGGCCATTTTTCATCAAAAAAATAAGTTTGGAATTAAAAATTCCAGCCAGCTCTAGTTTTATAGACCAGAGGCAAACTGACTGGTGAACGTACTTCGGAAATACACCTGTACAGGAGTGGAATCATTGCACCTATAAACTCCTTTTGGGTCGTCCGCTTCTGCGCCCAAGTTCAACTCTGCGTTGTTGTTCTCTAAAGTAATTCCATCTCTCTGCCAGGTTATGCCAGACTGGGTGCTTGAAAACCCCTCGCACTGCAGGACCACGTCACGGCCACGGATCTCCACCTTTATGGCTGATGTAAAACAACGAAGGCTGGGAGGTGACAGGTACAAAGCAGCCCAGGGGCTGAGTTGTCATCGGTAACTGAGGTTCAGAACTCAGGTCTCTTACACAGGCACTTAGAAAGGAGCCATTAGAAAGGCGACCGAGATGGCGTCTCATAGAAACCCCTGAATAAAGGTGTTCTCACTGAGAAAATATCCCTGATAATACAAGCAACAGAGGGTCCTGTGGCACCTTTAAGACTAACAGAAGTATTGGGAGCATAAGCTTTTGTGGGTAAGAACCTCATTTCTTCAGATGCAAGCTTTCGTGGGTAAGAACCTCACTTCTTGCATCTGAAGAAGTGAGGTTCTTACCCACGAAAGCTTATGCTCCCAATACTTCTGTTAGTCTTAAAGGTGCCACAGGACCCTCTGTTGCTTTTTACAGATTCAGACTAACACGGCTACCCCTCTGATACCTGATAATACAGTGATAGGTATAATATTCAGTTATACAATTCAGTTTATAGCTAGATAGATATAGATATATAAAACCATTGATTATATTAATAATTAATCATGTTGTTATATTGTGCCAATTATTAGCAATAAATAACAACGCTGGGCCTGATTCTGCCAACACAACTCCTGGGACAGTGCCTACTGCTGGGAGGGAGCAGTCCTATTCGCCCCTCTGGAGCTAGTGATGGTTGGAGTAAGCTGTACATCCATAAGAAGTGTTTGTAGGATCGGGTCCTTAATTAGCAGTATCTAATATCATTACACAGCACTTATTATATTAATAGAATATTGCAACTGACATTTTACCAGGGAGATTTTCACTCAAGCACAAAATAATTGGGCCCAACATCCTTTGACCTGCAGTAAATTCTGGGCGTGGATATGAGGCCCTGATCCTGCACATTATACACAGGCTGAATGGTAAGTGAAAGGGTTTGCAGATTCCGGGCTATTAATAATTAGTGATTGCGGATGGAATTTTTTAACAAGTTTTTAAAGTAAAAAAGGTGGGGAGATCAGCCAAACCGGATAGCAAAAGATAGTTCTGTGGTCAGCTCTGTAACTGGTGAGCAAATTTAACTGAAAACCGATTACAATGAAAACAGTGTAAAATTCACAAAATGTGTTTCTGGTGGGGGCAGGGTCGAGCCCATGGGGGTCACTCCCCAGCTTTCAGAACACAAAATAAAGTTACTAGGATTGTTGTTGTTTGAGCACTGACAATGAGAGCAGTGCAGCTCATACTGCAAAGCCTCGGCAACACAGACACAGCTGAGAAATTGGATTACACCCTCCACCCCCAACACACACACACATCCCGTTTTTCAGTCACCTCCAGTCTAGGTGTCTAATTCCTGTACCTGTTTGTGTTTGTAAATCAGGTAGTTCGGTGTCTGCTAGTTGCACACTCAATTGTCAACAGTTCAAAAACGCAGCCATAATTATTTGGAGGTGCAAAATCTTGACTGCACAAAGATAGGCTGGCTTGAGGTCTGTCCCTACATTTATATATGTATCATTAATCGCTTATATTAAGATTGCAATTATATTCTAAATTATTATGAGAGAAATACATTTTATTGCTAAAATCATTATTAATCAATAGCTTAATGGATATTAAACTGCCTGGGGTGGGGACTCTGTTCGCTCCCTTTTCTGTGCCCAGAGATCCATGCTTAAAGAGAATAATGATAATTTCATGTTTAAAGGAGCTCAGAAAGAGGCTTTGAGGAACTACACCAACAATTAAAGCAAATATTGAATAATAACAACAATAAATAAATAAATAAATAAATGCTACTAACAAAGCAACATCAAAAGGTAACTGCAAACTAGACATGCAGTTAAAGCGACAGCTTCAACTCAAAAATCTCACTTCTCTATGGAGCTTTATTCTCCTCAAATGACTGCAGTTAGAGAAGGTAAAAGATATTTTCTCTCTGTTTTTGGGTTTACAGTGTTTGAAGTCAATGAGGTCCTGTGTGAACGTAGTGCGCTCTTGCAGGGTCGGGGCCTTAATAGTCTCTTTCTCCTCTTCATGAGTCTTTCACGTGGCAACAGGGGCAGAACTGGCCCAAACAGCTTCATTCTGTAGTCCAGTGCTTTTCCCCGTTAATTGCACTGATTACCACAATGTTGGGCCTGATTCTGACTTCACATGCATCAGTTTTGCCCTGGAGTAACTTTGCTGACTTCAGTGGTGCTATTACAGATCCGCACTGGGGTGATCAGGGATCAGAAGCGAGACCTTTACATTTGTCGTTGTACCAGTTTGGCCAATTGTCAGTTCTTGGTTTCCCCACTGGAGAGAACTCAGAGCCATTTGTCCATCAACCCTCTTGGTGACAATTCACACGCTGGACTGGATTCTGAGGCCTCATATCCCATGAGTGAGGAACTGGCTCTTTTCCGTTATTTGCTTTTCCTGCTCTAAGCTGCTGCCTAGTATTGCCCCGTACCCCCCCTCAGGGAGGCAGTTCTGAGAGTCGTGGGCCCAATCCTGCTTCCAGCGAAGCCAATAGGAGTGATGCCATCAACTTCACTGGGGGCAGGATAGGGCCTAATGTGAATCAGGGTGCAGACTGTCCTACTATAAGGCAGGCTGGGCTTGTAACAGGCACTATACCAGCCAGTAAGTCACCGTAAAGGGCTTACCTTATTATATATGTCTCTTGTAATGTGCTTTCTTTCCTTGGGACATGAATCGATGCCCTGCTATTCTAAATGATTACTACAGAAGTGAGCATGCGGCACAGGTGAAAGGTACGACACTGACCACCCCAGAGACTGAAGCCTTGTGTTTATCCCCAGAGCAATCAGGGCATAAACAATGACCACTTGTGCTCCCTCCAAGTCCCCCTCCCTCCCCAATGAGCTCTAATACAAACACGGGATGCAGAGTTCTGGCTGCCACGGCTGTGAAATAGACACTCTCTGTGACTTTCAAGAGCAGAATGCCTCCTCCATCCAACCCTGACCAAAAAGGGCTTTAAATGAGCTCTGTAGAGTTTTTTACCTTTAGCTGTATTGTCTTGTGTGACACCTGAGGGGGGAAAAGAAAAAATGTAATTTAGAAGTGCCACAAACCCTCCTGCTTCAGAGAATAACGACAGGACATAGGAAGAAACCGGCCAGTCTCAGAGAGAGGATAACAAGGCTATCTGGGCCGCTTCTCAAACCAGGCTCCTGCTCAGATCAGGCCTGGCAATTCCTATGTTCCTGGTTCCATTTAGTTATAAAGACCAACATTTTCAAAAGTAGCCACTGATTTTCAGTGTCTGGTTTGAGCTTCCCGGGGCCTGATTTTTAGCAGTGCCGAGTACCCACACTTCCAACTGAAATTAATGGGAGCTGCAGATACTAAATCAGGCCCACGTTGGCTGCAACTAGGCACCCCAAAATTGAGTCACCCAAATGCATTGGCTATGTTTTAAAATGTAGGCTTTAGTGATTCTAGAACTTGCTACCCAATCGGCGCATTGAAGACCAACTCCTTCATCATTCTGGCTAAAGGCTCAGCGATCCACTCAAACTTTTTTCCAGGGCTGGGTTGACTGAAGGGAGCATGCCAAGATTTTTTGGAGTTGGGGAAATCTATTTATATGGCATTAAGGAACTATTTGTTGTTAATCTTTGTATGTGTACTTAGAGACTGTCAAACATACGTATTCTATAAGTCAGATGAAATAAAATGCAGATGTCTCTTCAAACTCAAACATATAAACACACTTTGCACAAATCAAAGATACAAATATTAATCTAATCTAATTAATTTAAAATAAAATTTAATTTTTACCTGTACTCAGCAGGTGCTAAATGTTAAAATTTCACCACCCTTTGGGGTGTGTTCAGCAATCATGTCCCACGTTTAGCGCCATGAACAAGAACGGATAACACAAAGGGGCAAAACATACCCAACGCACACTCTGTGCAATTCCTCTGATTGGAATAGTGTGTAACTTAGGGCACAATGTGGCCCAAAGTTCCATTAACACCAACAAAACACATCACAAACCTACTGATTACATTTGAAGAGAAGTGAGTCTGCATTAGCCAAAAAAACACTTGGGGAAAAGGGGATTGCTTCCCTTTGTTATATGTATGCACTCTCCAGTGAGCTCTACAAACTTTACACACTATATAATATTAAAACAGATTAAAACATCGTCTGACTTATTTGCCTAAAATTAAATTATTCTTGGTCACAGTATTTGAGTTTGTCTCACAGAGTATTTAAAGTGATCATGTTTTAGTTGCCAAACTGAACTATATCACCACATGGTCTTCCCTCTCCCCCACTTTAAACTTTGTGAGTGACCATAATGTTCATGGAAAGCACAAACAGTAGAGATGGAAAAGGCCCATTAGATCTTATTGAATCCATCTCCCAGAGAAAAACAACCTCCAAAACCAAATCTATATAATACAGATAAGGATGTATTTCTTAAAAAGGAACTAACAAGATGTGTGCCAGCCCTAACGCTCAGAGCTTTGCCTGCCTATCTATCTATCTGGCTATACACCTTCCCCCTCCATTTATTTGTCTGTGTTTAGTCTTACAGATTGTTAGCGCCTCATGGCAGGGACTGTCTTCTTACAATGTCTTTACAGCACTGAACACATTTGGGGCATTATGGTAATAAAATAGTAATTAATTATTAATAATGCAGGATTGAAGATCTTACCTTTGATGATAAATCCGACCGTTATTACACTGACAAGATACCCAAGTCTCCCCATGGTCCTTCTCCTTAACACTAATGTGCAACTGCAGTTATTTCCTCACTAGTGTAGGAAAAATTACTTCACCCGCTTAAAAAATATAATACAATCAAAGGTCTCTTTTCTAAACGGCAGAGATATGAAACCAGTAACAAGAGCCTTCTCAGATGTTGGCAACAGGAAGCCTAGGAGTGGAAGCCTCTGTCTTCTTTCCCCTAAGAACGTCAGTTTAAAGACGTCAGGGTTGTTACCGAAGTTGTGTAGCTGTCACCAAAGTTGCTGCCAACGCAGATCAGAATACAGTATTCAGCTGCAAATAAAAGATTCGCCCACTAAAAACAAAGAAGGAAAATTGTGCCTAACTTGGGCATCTCCACAAAGTAGCCATACTGCAGCTAACTTCTTTAGGTCCAAATCACACCCAAGGGGCATTTTCTCAGGTATATTATGAGCTGAATTAGACAAGAGTACTCTAACAAAAATCTGTGGTCACCTCGGACTTCAGGGGGTTAATACCCAGCCCTGCCACTCCAACTTTCTCATCTGTAGCAGGGATAGAGTTCAGGTCCTGCTGCTCCAGAAGCACAGGCTAGAAGGGAGCTAAGGAGAACTGCTGTTAGAAGCAGAGGTATAAATTATGATACATGGAGCAGTTCCTACTCTATCCAGCACACGGGAATGGTGCATAAGCACATTAGCTAGCTCATAAAATATTTTGGTGGTATCTACGCACATGATTAACTTGGTCCTTTGGCTTTAGGATTAGTGTAGCCATTTCTCACCAAATGTGTTTGCTTTAACGTTATTGTTGCCCACTTTTGTGTTCAGCAGTGATTCCCAAGAAAGCCCTTTGCAGGAATATCCATAGATTCATAGGACAAATGTAGGGTTACCATATTTCAGCAAGAAAAAAAGAGGACGGGAGGAGCCCCGCCCTAGCCCCGCCCCTGCCCCTCCCACTTCCCGCCCCCCCAGAACCGCCAACCCTCCCCCCGTTCCTTGTCCCCTGACTGCCCCCTCCTGGGACCCCTGCCCCTAACTACCCCCCAGGACTCCACTCCCTATCTAAGCCTCCCTGCCTCTTGTCCCCTGACTGCCCCAACCCTTATCCACACCCCCACCCCCAGACAGACCCCTGGGACTCCCACGCCCCATCCAACCACTCCCCACCCCCTGACAGCCCCCCCCCGAACTCCCAACCCATCTAAACCCCTCTGCTCCCTGTCCCCTGACTGCTCCGATCCATCTCCCCACCCCTGCCACCTGACAGCCCCCCCCAGAACTCCCAAACACCCCCCCCTGCTCCTTGTCCCCTGACTGCCCCCTCCTGGGACCCCTGCTCCTAACTGCCCTCCAGAACCCCACCCCCTACCTAAGACTCCCTGTTCCTTGTCCCCTAACTGCCCCCTCCTAAGACCCCCCCCAACTGCCCCCCAGGACCCTACCCCCTACCTGTACCCTGACTGCCCAAAACTTTCTCCACTCCCCCCAAAAAGCCCCCCCCGTTTCTTGACTGCCCCCTCCAGAACCTTCCTGCCCCCGGTCCCCCTTACCCTGCTGCTCAGAACAGAGTGTTGGGCTCTGTGCGAGCCGGACACCTGGCTGAGCTCCCCAGCACAACAAAACCCGGTCTGGCCCTGCACAACAAAACCCGGTCTGGCCCTGCACAGTGCTGCTGGACTGGGCTGCAAGGGAGCTGCCGGCTCAGAATGCAGGGCGGATCCGGCTCCTCTACAGCTGCTCCTGAGTCCAGCCCGGGACTTCCCTGCAGCCCTCCCAGCCGCTCGCTCTGCTAATCCCGGACATTGTGAGTGCTTTACAAATTCCCCCCGGACGTTATTTTTAGCACACAAAAGGAGGACATGTCCGGGTAAATCCGGACGAATGGTAACCCTAATCACTGTGATCATCTACTCTGACCTCTTGTGTAACAGGCCAGAGAACTTCCACCCAAATAACGACTGTTTGAACTAGAATATATTTCAGAAAAACATCCAGTCTCGATTTTAAAATGGTCAGCGATGGAGAATCCACCACGATCCTTAGTTAGTTGCTCTAATGGTTAATTACCTTCACTATTAAAAATTTACATCTTATTTCCAGTCTGAATTTGTCTGGCTTCAACTTCCAAACGCTGGATCTTGTTATAACTTTGTCTCCTAGATTGAACAGCCCATTTTAAATATTTGCTCCCCATGTAGGTACTTCCAGTCTGTGAGCAAGTAACCCCGTAACCTTCTCTTTGTTAAAATGAATAAACTGAGCTCTTTGAATCCATTAATATAAGGCATATTTTCTAATCTTTTAATCATTCCCGTGGTTTGTCTCTGACCCCTCTCCAATTTATCAACATCCTTCTTGAATTGTTGACACCAGAACTGGACACAGTACTCAAGCAGTGTCCACACCAGTGCCAAATACAGAGGAAATATTGTTTGTGACCAGCTTATCAAGAGATCACAATTATTATGTATCAGTGACCTGTCCTCTTCGTTATTTACCACTCTCCCATCGTTGTGTCATCTGCAAACTTTATCAGTGATTTTATGTTTCCGTTCAGATCACTGATAAGAAACGATCCCTGCAGGACTCCAGTAGAAACACACAATATTGAAGTCCAGGTTCTTCTCACTCTGTTCCTGTGATTCCCAGCAGTCATGTCTGTGACTCCAAATGAACAGAATACCTACTTATTTGCAAATCAAGCCAGTGTTTTATTAGAAATGATTTGTGTTGAAACAGTTCCACCTCGTGGGGAATCATTTTTAAACCAGAGAGTGAGAACTCCTTTTCAGCTGCTACACAATTATTAAAAGAAACTAATCAGTTTGTGCAGGTGATCTCAGCTTTGACAAGCTAGAACAATCTGGGTGAGGTCAGTACTTTGAAGCAAGCAGGGCCGGCTCTAACTTTTTTGCTGCCCCAAGCAGCAAAAAAAAGCACCGCCCCACCGCCCCCCGAACGCCGCGCCCCACGCCACCCTCCCGCCGAGCCGCTGGAGCCCGCCCCCCCCAAGCGCCGCGCCCTGCCGGAACCCCCCCCCGAGGGCTGCGCACCGCGCTGCCCCCCGCCGAGCGCTGCGCCACCGTAGCGGCCCCCCCCCGCAGAATGCTGCGCCACGCTGCCCCCCCGCCACCCCAAGATTGGCCGCCCCTTACCAGGTGCCACCCTAAGCATGTGCTTGGTTGCCTGGTGCCTGGAGCCGGCCCTGGAAGCAAGTCTGTTAAAGGAAAACCCATGCACTATAGAAAATTGGATTTGTGATTAGCTCTGTATGTGGTCCCTGAGTTAATAGAGAACCCACTGATACAGCATAGTACTAGGGGATGCTGGGCTGAGTTTCTTAATTTGGGTGAAATGTAAAAACGAAGGACCAGATTTTCAAAGGTATTTAGGCATCTAAAGATGTAGCTAGGGACCTAGTGGGATTTTCAAAAGTGCCTAAGCACCTAATTTCCAATGGCTGCCTAAATACTTTTAAAAATCTAGCCTTAAGTGATAAGGACTTTACCACTTGAGATTATTAACAACCCCTTGCCACACTGTAATGACACAAAGCCCTTTGGATGAAAAATGATTTATAAATAGGGCCTACCAAATTCACAGCCATGAAAAATATGTCATGGACCGAGAAATCTGGTCTTTTGTGTGCTTTTACCCCATACTATACAGATTTCACAGGGGAGACCAGCATTTCTCAAATTGGGGGTCCTGACCCCAAAGGGAGTTGTAGGAGGGTCAACAAGGTTATTTGGGGGGAGGGGGGGTGTCACGGTATTGCCACCCTCACTTGTGTGTGCCTTCAGAGCTGGGCATCAGAGAGCAGCGACAGTTGTCCCGGTCGCTCAGCTCTGAAGGCAGTGCCCCCCACAGCAGCAGCACTCTTCCGCCAACACAGCTACATCTATGCTAGAAGTTAGGTTGACAAACTATGTCAATCAGGGGAGTGTTTTTCCACATCCTTAAACAGTGTAGCTAGTTCAACCAAACATTTAAGTGTAGCCCAAGTAGGGTAACCAGACAGCAGGTGCAAAAAAATCGGGTTGGGGGTGGGGGTAATAGGCTTTTATATAAGAAAAAGCCTCAAATATCAGGACTGTCCCTATACAATCAGGACATCTGGTCACCCTAAAGCCCAATACTTGTTATTAGACCAACTTCTGTTGGTGAGAGATACAAGCTTTCGAGATACACAGAGCTCTTCTTTAGGAATTTTTCTGTCGTTGTCGGAACATCACCTCCCCCAACAACATTTGCTATGCTGACACTCTCTCCTTGATGTAGCTGTGTGGACAGGCGGGTTTTGCCAGCACGCCTGTGTCGCGCAGGGGTGTGTTTTTCCACACCCCACTCTGGTAGCTAAGCCGAGGTGTTAAATGCAGCTCAAGCCCTGGAGGATTGTGCAGTCTCAGGGCTCACGGCGTGCCCAGGAGCCTGGCCCTGCACTGCGTTCAGCCTGGCGTGGCAAAGGCCTGTGACAGCTTTGGCGCCCACCTATGGGCGTTGTCGCCGTGAGCGTGCTACGAGGGTGTCCCCCGGGGCAGTACCGGCAGCCCCGGGACAGCGCCACGCGCTGCTTCGCCTGCCCCGGGAGCCTTCGGGAGGGACCCTGCCCCCGCCCGCACGCAGAGGCGGCAGCCGAGCCCCGTCAGCCGCAGCCGGGGCGCGCGGGGAGCCAGCCCCGTTACGGGCGGGGTGTGGGAGAAACGAGCGCCTGGTCCCCCTCCGCCCAACACGTGGCGCCTGCCCACGTGCTCCCGGCCGCCAGGCGCTTCCGGCGCGGGGAGGTGACGCGCGGCGCGGGGCGGTGACGTCCGCGGTTGCCAGCCTGAGGCTGAGCGAGAAGGGGAAGCGTCCGGGCCCCGGTAAGACGCGGCAGCTCCACCCCTCCCCCCTCTGGCGGGTGGCCCGTGGGGAGCGGGAGCGGGAGCGGGCCTGGGGGGCGGGGCGAGCCCCGGGCCTGCGCGGGGCGGGCGAGTGGCCGGGCGGGCCTGGGACCAGCCGCGGAGCCCCGCGCCCCCGCTGTGCGCTCGTGGGCCGGGCCGGGCCGGGCCGGGCCTCGGTTCCCTGTCCGGCCCCGCACTGCCTGCCCCGGGCTGCCCCGGGCCCGAAGTATAGCGGGGTGAACAGCTCCATCGGTGGCCATTAGCTCGCAGGTCCGGGTGCACCCCGATGGTGTGAGTGACCCTACATCTCCACGGGTCAGACACTGGGGTTGGACGGGGAAGTGTTTTTGTTCAATGATCGTGACTTTTAAATCCGTATCATTGAACAACAAAACTTCAGAAACAGACGGAAAGAGAAACAGCAGAACTAAAATTCATTTGCAAATTTAACACCATTAATCGGGGCTTGAATAGGGACTGGGAGTGGCTGGCTCATTACAGAAGCAGCTTTTCCTCTCCTGGAATTGACACCTCCTCATCTATTATTGGGAGTGGACTACATCCACCCTGATCGAATTGGCCCGGTCAACACTGGTTCTCCACTTGCGAAGTAACTCTCTGCTCTCCATGTCTACACTATGGGATTAATCCGAATTTATATAATTCGAATTTGGGAAACAGATTGTATAAAGTCGAATGTATGCGGCCACACTAAGCACATTAATTCGGCAGTGTGCGTCCATGTACCGGGGCTAGCGTCGATTTCTGGAACGTTTCACTGTGGGTAGCTATCCCATAGTTCCTGCAGTCTCCCGCGCCCATTGGAATTCTGGGTTGAGATCCCAGTGCCTGATGGGACAAAAAACATGTGTCAGTATCTAATGCCTGCATCTGTAACTTTCACTCTATGCATCTGAAGAAGTGAGGTTTTTACCCACGAAAGCTTATCCTCAAATAAATCTGTTAGTCTTTACGGTGCCACCAGACTCCTTGTTGTTTTAACAAAAACAAGAAAGCCCAATAATTAGAAAGCAAAGAGGAAAAGGACAGAGAGTGCTGAGGTAGATATGGGCAGGAGAGGGAGAATGGTCAGAAGGAAGATGCAGCTGCCTGTGATGCATGGCATGAGGAGACATGGGGAGGGCATTCCAATTTCTTTCAAGGGGTTTTTCACCAGAAGAATGTTGGGAGTCACTTCTATACAATATTGTGCTTCTGGGGTTTTCTTGGATTTGCTCCATCTGTAAGTTGTGGCACAGGAGCTACCTTTTGGCTTGAATTAGAGCTGTTAGAGCAACAAGGTGGGTGAGGTTTGTTATCTGTTAGAGCAGTCATTTGAATGACATTTCACTATATAACAAATAAAACATTAGCAGCAACTGTCATACATATAAACCTAAATGCTCAATTTTTTTCACTAGCTTGAATAATGCGATTTGATGCAGAACTCTGTCTCCATTGAGGGGAAAGAAGAAACGCACTTAGTGCTATTGTGACTTTGTGAGTCCTTGAATTTTTCTGCAGGTATCAGCTGTGTAAACAGGCTGAGTAAGTTTGTCCTTTGGCTTTGCACTAGATTGACTTGTGACAGCAGTATTCCACAAGCCGCGATTCATGGTCTCTTGAAATGTCTAGAAGGGGATAAATATAAATTGCTCTTTCAGTCTGACAGGGATGTTGTAGTCCAGTGTAGGAACAACCAGGGCTAGTTCCTTGGCTTGCATGTGTTACAAATTAGGAAGTTATTCCATGGCAAACCAGCAAAACTCTAGGCTAAAAGTTAAGCTATTTTGCTTTCTATACTGCCTGTATTTCTGTAGGGAAGGATAGGTGGAGTGGTCTGCCGAGTGTTGCATCTGATTATTTTAATGCTCTGATGAAGAATTAATAACTTTTAGAAGAAATAGTAAGGATCAACAAATGGACTGGGCTTCCTTTCCACCATTAGCTGTCCTCTTTGGGTATTCCTGCCCGCTCCCGTAGTGCTGAAATGGTAGGAGTGCTAGCATAGACCAGATCCCAGCATTCTTACCAGTGATAAAAACAGGAGTACTTGTGGCACGTTAGAGACTAACAAATTTATTAGAGCATAAGCTTTCGTGGACTACAGCCCACTTCTTCGGATGCATACAGAGTGGAATAAATATTGAGGAGATATATATACACACATACAGAGAGCTCTCTCTGTATATATATGTGTGTATATATATCTCCTCAATATTTATTCCACTCTGTATGCATCCGAAGAAGTGGGCTGTAGTCCACGAAAGCTTATGCTCTAATAAATTTGTTAGTCTCTAACAAAAAGAACAGGAGTACTTGTGGCACCTTAGAGACTTCTTTTTGCGGATACAGACTAACACGGCTGTTACTCTGAAATTAGTCTCTAACGTGCCACAAGTACTCCTGTTCTTTTTACGGATACAGACTAACACGGCTGCTACTCTGTTACCAGTGATAGCAGATCTAGACAACGTTGCTGTAAAAACATCTGTGTCCTGACTCCATTAGTGTTCCCATCATGGATGTGGTTTCCCAATTAATGCTCGTGTAGGCCTGGCCTTTGTCTGCAGTACTGCAACACTGTTTCCATGTAAGATCACTTACTGTAATAGGTACTAAGATACCTTAACAAGAAATGAATTTTGTTAGGTACAGCTAAGCATCCATAACTGAATTCCCTTGCTCTTTTCAGTTTCAGTTCAATGCTTAATTTTAATGAGTTAAAAGGTATCATTAAACATTGAAAAAATGTATCAAGGTAGAGTGCTTGTGTACTCCTTCAATTTTAATAGATGTGAAAGCAGGCATACTATTTTTAATGGTGGGTTCTTAGACGTGTAGTTAAATTGTCTTAAATCTTGGATTCCTAATTGAAAAAATCCTCCCCACTAAGGCACTTCTGGTTTTATTTTTAAACTTTAAGAATTGTAGTTGCTGCTGTTAACCACTGCTTTGTGATTGTCATACCTGTTCTTTCTTCAGCCCCTCTCCCCATGTCTGGATGGAGCACACTTTAAAGTGAAATGACAGACCAAGAGAATAACAACAGCATCTCAAGTAACCCTTTTGCAGCCCTCTTCAGCTCCCTAGCTGATGCCAAGCAGTTTGCAGCGATCCAAAAACAGCAGCTGAGGCAGCTCACTGGTAAGAGGAGAAGGGAGACCAAACAATGCAGCTCCGGTTGCAGAGGGTCTTCCCTAACAACATATCTATAAGGTTTTCATACTCTGGTCTGTGTTAACTATTCAGGTTCAGTACCCTGGGCAGGTTTGGGACCATCCATAAACAGAAATATTTTTCAGGCCTGGACACTTGTAGCCAGGAGTCAGAATTGTCGGGTGGCCACAGTATTATTTGTATGTCAATATAGCATCTTACTTTGTGCACTTGAGGTCTGATCCAAAGCCCATTGAATTCACTGGGAGTCTTGCAGTTGACTTCAGTGAGCTTTGGATCAGGCCCTAAATTGTTGAGCCAACTTGTTTGTAGTCCACTAGAAAATCTTGGGGGAGAAGTCTGATCTGAATTCAGGACTGGGAGTTCTGATCCCAGACTGAACACTTACTCTTGCTTTGACCAGGTCACTTGTGCCTTGATACCCCCCACCCCCCCAGGTGCTGAGCACAGGGAGCTGTGGGTGCTGCCTCCATTTGGGGAATAATTAGATTAGCTATGTCACAGGAAGTCCTTTCGAATTAATGTTCTAAAGATGGACATTAGTGTATAAGGGCTAAATATTATTATTTAAAGCAATACTCTTGTCTTACCACATTCGTATGGGAGTCTTTTGGGAGACAAGGAGGGAGAATGGGAACTGGGCCATGCACCATTGCAGAAGGCAAGTTGTAGAAGTAGCAAGAATGCTTGGGAAAGGGTGTGGATGTCTCCTTGGCCGTTCACCAACCAATCTGAATGGGCAGGGTGACTTGTTTCTTACCCACAGAGTGTAGTGCTCTATTTTATTTTGTTCTGACAGTAGGTCTACTTTGCTTTTCAGTAGCAATTTATCTGACGTGAAAGGTTTAAATTTCTTGTTCTAAGACTTGCACTGTTTGACGGGTGCCTGTGTTCAGACAGTCTTTTCAGAGACAAATGTTTTTAAATGGCACTTTGTATTCTACAAAACAAAATGCCATTGCTTCCTTAATTCTTCAGCGTGGCGTGCAGACAGTGTATGGGCCTGTAACGCTTCTCCATGGCAGTGCCAGTGATGCTGGCAATCGGTGAATATAGTGTGTAGACAGGACACAGGGTTCTTTATCAACTTGTTGTCCAACCCTGGTCTGAGCAGGGTGTTACAAAATGGTGTACATCACAGCCTACATCATCACTACCTTCAGCAGAACTGCACTGTAGCCATAGTGTGCTTACTGCTGTGCTTCCAGATAATGAATAATTCATGGTTTTACATGTAGAAACCTAAGCGTAGGTGTTTGAAATCAGTGGCGGCACAAAGATGGGCAGGACCTGTGCATGTCGCTGATAGTGCTCCCTTGGGTTAATTCAGCCCTTTTTGTTCCCAGAGACACACTGCTTACCCTTCATGCTGCAGTGTTAATTTCTTCCTGGGCCAGAGACATGTTTATTTACTATCTTCTGTTTTCCAGCAGATGAAACCTCAGCCAGCCAAGATGACTCGGATAACAGTGTATCAGAGAGTCTGGATGACTGTGACTACTCTGTGGCTGAGATCAGCCGCTCCTTCCGCTCCCAGCAGGAGCTGTGTGAACAGCTCAACATCAATCACATGATCCAGAGGATCTTCCTCATCACCCTCGACAACAGTGAGTGGACATGCAGTGAAGACTTGTGTTACCCACCAGACTCTCAGGGTTATAAGATTTATTTGGCAAGCACAATAGCTCAGCCATGGGAGTAGTTATGAGTGTGTGTTAGTCTGGAGCAATCTTGGCTCCCAGGGGTTGAGATTAAGTCTGAAGACTAGTGTCAGATGTGCGTGATTGCACACTGCAGTCATTATTATTTATTATTTGTATTACAGTAGCCTCTGACTTTAGCAGACACCATCACACATCTCATCAGGATCATCCACTGAGCGCACCTCAGGGGTCTCATACTTGTGTTGTAATGCTTCTCTCTACCCGAGAGCTTATTGAAATGTGCTCAAATTATGATTCTTCCCATCATTCTTCATTTTCTAACATACTAAAAATGTAAAATTAATAAGAATCTGAAAATATTAAGCTATATAATTGCTTAAATATATGCATATAGTTATGGTGTACCCTCCTAGGTAGAAGAAAGATGTAACAAATCTAGTGTAAAGGCTCTATTTAGTTACAGAGGGGTAGCCGTGTAAGTCTGAATCTGTAAAAAGCAACAGAGGGTCCTGTGGCACCTTTAAGACTAACAGAGGTATTGGAGCATAAGCTTTCGTGGGTGAATGCCCACTTCATCAGACGCAATACATCTATTTAGTTGTAAATCAACATGTTTTAATGGTTATATAAGCCAATGAGAATGCACCTTTCTTTAGAAAATAACTGAACTACAAATGGAAAAGTTTGATTGATTAAAATTGATAATTTAAATTGAGATTTTCCACTTGGTGATTTAAATCAATCCAGGCTGGAATAAATATAAAGCACTAAAATGAAGTTTGTATTATCCCCACTTGGCATGATCATGCAGCTAGGATATGGTTCACATCTTGCTTTCCTAAAACCCCAGTCAGTGCTGATGTGTTAGCCCCTTATTTGTAAAGTTCCCTTGTAGGGATTGGATGGGAAGTGATTTACTTGATCATCAGGGTGATTTAGTTGATGTTTCATAGAAATGTAGGACTGGAAAAGACCTTGAGAAGTCATCAAGTCCAGCCCCTGTACTGTGGCAGCACCAAATAAATCTAGACCATCTCTCACAGGTGATTGTCCATCCTATTCTTAACTATCCCATTGTTAGAAAGTTTTTCTTAATATCTAACCTAAATTTATCTTGCTGCAGATTAAGCCCATTACTTTTGTCCTACCTGCAGTGGACATGGAGAACAATTGATCACTGTCCCTTTTATAACAGGCCTTAACATATTTGAAGACTATCATCAGGTCCCTCCTTAGTAATCTTTTCTTGAAACTAAACATGCCCAGTTTTTTTAACCTTTCCTCATAGGTGAGGTTTTCTAAACCTTTTATCATTTTGTTGCTCTCCTCTGGGCTCTTCCATTTGTCCACATTTTTCCTAAAGTGTGACTCCTAGAAGTGGACACGGTACTTCAGTTGAGGCCTCCCCAGTTCTGAATACAGTGGGACGATTACCTCCGTATCTTACATCTTAACTGGATGCTCCAGTTAGTGCACCCCAGAATATTAGTTTTTTTTTTTTTTTTGGAACTGCATCACATTATTGATTCATATTCAGTTTGTGATCCACTGTAACCCACAGATCCTTTTCAGCTGTACCACTATCATCTGGCCAGTCATTCCCCATTTTGTAGTTGTGCCTCTGATTTTTCCTTTCCAAGTGAAGTATTTTACATTTGTCTTTATTGAATTTCATCTTGTTGATTTCAGATGAATTCTCCCATTTGTCAAGCTCATTTTGAATTCTAATCCTGTCTCCAAAGTACTTGCAACTCCATCTGTCTTGGTGTCCTCTGCAGATTTTATATGCATGCTCGCCACTTCATTATTCAACTCATTAATGAAAATATTTAATAATACTGAACCCAGGCATGACCACTGTGGAACCCTACTAGATATGCTGTCCCAGGTTGACAATGAACCACTCAACTACTACAGTCTTTCAACCACTTGTGCACCCATCTTATAATAATTTCATCTAGACCTCATTTCCCTACTTTGATTATGAGAATGGTATGTTGGACTGTGTCAAAAGCCTTACTAAAATCAAGATAATCATGTCTACACTCTCTCCCAGAAACACAGGCAAAGAAGGAAATTAGGTTGGCTTGGCATGATTTGTTTTTGACATCCATGCTGGGTATTCCTTATAACTGTAAGCACCTCGAGGATGACACTAATAATTTGATCCAGTATATTTCCAGGTATCAAAGGTTAGGCTGACTGGTCTATAGTTCCCCTTTTTAAAAATAGGTACGTTTGCCCTTCTCCAGTCCTCTGGGACATCATCACCTGTCCTCCACGAGTTCTTGAAGATAACATAATAGTGCCAAGATTGCTTCAGTTAATTCCCTAAGAACCCTAGGAGGAATTTCATCAGGACCTGCTGACTTGAGTACATCTAACTTATCTTTCCCAGGGTTGTTAACATTGCGTTGAGCGACTGATCACCATTAACCTTTTCAGTGAAGTCTGAAGCAAAATAGGCATTCAACACCTCAGCCTTCTTGATGTCATCAATTATTAGCTCTCCTTCCCCATTAAGATGAGGACCTACAGTTTCCTCTCATCTCTCTCTTGCTCCTTATGTATTTAAATAACTTCTTATTGCCTTTTATGTCCCTTGCTAGGTACAACTCATTTTGTGCCTTAGCCTTTCTGATTTTTGTCTCTATGTGCTTGTCCTAGTCTTTTGTATGCCTCCTTAGCAATTTGTCCATGTTTCCATTTTGTGTAGGATTCTTTTTTGATTTTCAGCCCATTAAAGAGCTCCTGATGGAGCCATATTCTGTCCTATCTTTCCTTCGCATTGGAATAGTTGGAATTGTGCTTTTAATATTGTCTCCTTAAGAAACTGCAAACTCTCCTAAACTCCTTTATCCCTTAGATTTTCTTCCAATAGGAATCTACCAGTTCTCTGAGTTTGTTAAAGATTGCTTTTTTGAAGTCCTTATTCTGCTTCTCTCACTTCTTCCTTTCCTTAGAATCATGACATCTATCATTTCATGATCACTTTCACCCAAATGATCTTCCACCTTCACATTTGTAGGCAATTTCTCCCTGTTGGTCAGAATCAAGTCTAAAATGGCTGTTCCTCTGCTTACTATTTCCACTTTCTGAAACAAAAAGTTGTTCTCAAAGGCAGGAAAGAATTTTGCACCTTTCTTGGTGTCATTTGGCTATGGGTGAAGAATGTGATAATCCCAGTGGAAACCAATTATACGTTGATTGACTGGCCTGGTATTAAAATATCTACTAGAGCACACTTTGTTTTTGCAAAGTGAGCTTCTGTATGTATGTGTAAATTGGGAAGTTTGCTCTCTTATGGGGCTGGCTTTAGTGAACATTGGGAAATTACAATTAAAATGGATTTTTCCCAAACTGATTCTTAAACAGGATTCTGGTGTGTACCTGTGTGTTGTGCAGTGGATGTTGTATTGTCGTTTGTGTACCTTTTAAAAGATAACTGGTATATCATGTTCTAGAGTGAAACCTGTTTTTAAGCAATCATACAAAAACCACTTGCTCAGAAGAGAGCTTTTAACTAAAGGTTCAACAGAATTCCATAGGAAACCTTGTGGCAGGAGGATGGGGATATTTGGTAGTTGTTTACAGCAGTTAGCTCCCTCTAGCAGGCTGAACGCACTGGCGGTAGGCACATATTTGTGGTGGTTTGTTTAAGTGGATTTGATTATCCCCAGGTGATCCCAGTATGAAGAGCGGCAATGGAATTCCTGCTCGCTGTGTGTACCTAGAGGAAATGGCTGCAGAACTGGATGAACAAGACTGGCTTGACATGGAAAACATTGAACAGGTATCACCACTTCTCTGTCAACTTCTCTTTCAGGTTGGTGTCTGGCAGTCCTGAGCTAAAGAAGGTGCCGTGATTAATAAGCAGGTACCTGATTGCAGAGTATCTCCTCAAAAGTCCAGTCCCAAATGGGTATTTAATGACTCCTATTTAAAGATCAGGTCTGCATAAAACATTAATGATATGGGAGGACAGCTTAACTTGTGCACATGTTACTGAGAAACCAGTGTGCTCAGCTCTTTTTTTGTTGTTTTTAGACTAGGCTAACAATAGACCTTCTTTTGGTAATTTGCTTTGGGAAGCAGTGGCTCTGGAGAGCCAAACGGCTGCATTCTGGGCACTGGGAAGGCACTGTGGGTTAGGTATAGGTGATTATTCCTCACCAAATCGAGAAGGTGTCATACATTTCTGTTCACGGCTTTTGTTAGCTGAAATTGAGATTTACTGATGGGGACGGTTTAGTTCTTACAGTGCACAAAAAATCTGGCTCTCGGCTACTAACAATAACTTGAACTCTGCTCCTTCCCTGCACAGCATATTAGAGTTTACCCTCAAGTGCAGACTTGTTCACGAATGGTCAAATGTCTGCTGCCTGTGACAACTGGGCTGGAAGTGACTTCAGGCTTAGTGGCTGTGAGCTTTGGAGTGCTTATAGGGTTAGCTAATACTAGCTCCTCCTAGTGGCTGCAGAGATCTGCTGCCAATGTGGGAGACTGAATGGGAAGATACAGATTAGGAGTCTGGTGACAGAATGGTTAAAATCCCAAGGCCTCTCCCACTCCTCCAGTTTAATTTGCTGTGTCCGTCTTCTGGAAGGTAAGAATGCCTTTGCTTATAACAGTGGACAGTGGGAGTTGGTGCTCCAGTACTCAGTTCCGCCTCCATCCACCTCATCAAAACATTGTAAAGAGACCCGCTCCTCTAACAGGACTGTCATGCTAATGCTTGTCAGGTTTTTTTTTCAAAGGCAAGGGTTACAGACCCCTATTAGTAAAACTGCTGCAAATTTTGAAGGTGGCTGGAGAAGCTGTTGGCCTAGCAGACTGGGAAAAGTCTGGGAAAAGTCTGAGAACCACTGGTCTAGCACTGAACTCTCTACATTTCTCAGTAGGGAAGGAAAGCCTAATGGGCAAAAAGGAGCCGTGTTAGGATGATTCGGTGTGGGGTGTTTTTTGTGGAGGGAATGAGGAGGGTTGTGACTTTAGACACTTGGGATTGTGTGTTTATTTTCAGTATATTTTTAATTGTGTGTCTAGGCACTCTTCACCCGCTTGTTGCTCCAGGAACCAGGAAATCACCTGATTTACATGACCTCTGTCAGCACACAGAATCTTTCAGCAGATAGAGACGCAGGAGAGAAACAGATTCTTCGCTACTTATATGCCTGTTACCAGAGATCAAAGGAAGAGGTAGGTAGGCAGCCTTGGGAAGGGGAAGTAGCATCATATGCGGTCTGATTACTGACCTGAAATGAGCAAGTGGGCAGACTATCCACATATACCGGTACACTTCAGGGGACATCATTCCTTCTGTCTCAATTCCTCTTTCCATGCAGATAACCAAAGTGCCAGAGAACCTGCTGCCCTTTGCAGTTCGCTGCAGGAATCTGACTGTGTCGAACACTCGCACTGTTCTTCTCACCTCAGAGATCTATGTCAACCAGAATGTCTATGAGCAGCTGGTGGACCTGATGCTGGAGGCACTGAGAGGAGCACGTAAGTCTCTTTCTCCTGGTGGGTTAGTAGTTATCCTCAGATGACCAAATATTGTTGCTTTTTCTTTCCACTTTATAACAAGAACATCAAACCCAACGTCTCTGCTATTTAAGGTCCAAGCTTGACCTTCAGAATCAAGTGAGCCATGTAAGCAGTAGATAGTCTTAGAGAAATGCCTAAAGTAATAGGGCAAGTTTGGTGGCCTTAGGACAGCTCAAGGTCTTGTGTCAAGGTGAAAGTAAAACCAGTTGACGCTAGCAAGACAAACTAACCCCACTAATAGAAACCTGGGGTGAGTGCAAAGCTGGCTGAACCGTATTTTACCCTTTGAGGGTCTGGACATTTTGTTAACTCTTTGTCTTGTATATTTTCATAAACATAATGGGTAAAATCCTGGTGCCCTTGAAATCGAAGGGAGTTTAGCTATTGACTTGAAAGGGGCCGGGATTTCACCCACTGTAAATAACAGATCTGATCTAATGTACAAATTAAAATCCAAACTTATAAGTTACCTAAGGGGCAAGGAATAAGAATAAGTTCTTTAGACATCTTGGAAGAGGAGCATCTGACCGTGTCAGGAACCTTAACTAATAGGTCAGTTCCTAGAATTTAAAGTAACCTTTGAACAGGAGCGAGTAGAGTCAGAAATGGGATGGAGCCTGTGAACAGCTCAGTTCTTTTCAACACAAAGTGTAGGGGAAATTGCCGTCTGCTTTCTTGGTTTTCTGTGTCACTAGCGAAGTTAACACTTTGGGCCAAAGTGCAGTCCATGGATACCAGTCACCCAAGAGCCACTCCTGGGGTCCACTGAATTTTATGGGATTGGTGTTGAGAGGAGAACTGGTCTATGAGAGAGTCAGTCTCTCTCTCTCTCTCTCTCTCTCTCTAACAAAGTATTCTACAGAATAAAATACTGAGACCCCCCCCTTTATAAGGGATTTAAAATCGGAGGGGAAGTTCAAATATGTTTAGTTAGTGTCCTTATCCCATCTGAAAACACAACTATGTCCACTTGGCAGGAGGAAAATGTGTCTAGTGATAAGAATGTTTCTACTGTCCTTGTCAAGCACAATTGGTTCTACTTTAAAATGTGTTGGAAATTCTTGTCTCTTGATTTAATTTATCCCTAAGTAGTCAATATCTCAGGAGTCTCTAGATATGGACTTGCTAAAGCATGAGCTAACACATGCAGCCCCCCAGAGCTTGCTGTACGCGTGACCTGCCATCCGGCTATGGCTGGTATTTGACAATATGGTGTTACCTAATTGGCTGATGGTGAAGGATTATAACAAGATGAACCTGAAGTGTTAATGGGCTGAAGCCACTAAAAATACTTTGAATATTTCTGTTAAATGTTTTTCTACCCCTGCCCTTTACTTCTTTTCTTAGACTTTGAAGATGTGACTGAGTTTCTTGAGGAGGTCATAGAAGCCTTGACAATGGATGAGGAAGTACGGACATTTGGGGAGGTCATGGTTCCTGTGTTTGATATTCTGTTGGGTAGAATCAAAGACCTGGACCTTTGTCAGAATCTGCTGTACACATATCTGGATATGCTCCTCTATTTCACCAGACAGAAAGATATAGCACAGGTAAGTGTGTGTTAGTGCTGGTGAAAAGTGCCAGCTGTCCCCTGGAAAAGTGCTACATAGGCGGCAGCAGAGCAAATTCCCTCTACACTGTCCCACTAATATGCCTCTGCCATTACCCAGAAAGACTACCTCTACATAAAAGAGAGTAATTCACTTTCTGTGGCCCTTTGACGCTTAGCCTTGCTGATGAGCTCGCCAACAAGGAGAGAAACTGAATACGTCCACAGGCTGGTGGGTCTGATGTAGATGTACCTTCCTGTGCGGTGGCTAATGGCTTTTGCTTTGGCTTTGTTACGAAATGACAGGCTGGATATGTGCAGGGCTCACATTCTGCTCTGGTGAATGTGCACTCTCAGTAGTGTGTTGCTATGACCCATGCATTCCAGCTGTAGTAAAGGGATTGTGTATTGGCTGCGTGCAGCATCCTACGTGATTCACAAATTATGTATTTATCTTCATCCTCTCTGAGAAAAAACAAGAGTGAGAATGAAATAATTTGTTCCCCCGTTCCTTCTCTAACAAGTTACTCCTACTGTTCTCTGACCACTCCCAAATCAACAGGTTCTCTTCATACTTTTATGAACAATAGCGTGCACCTCTTTCATCTCTTTAGGTTTTTGTAGACTACATTCAACCAAAGGACCCCACCAATGGGCAGATGTATCAGAAGACCCTGCTAGGAGTCATCTTGAGCATCTCCTGCTTGCTAAAGACCCCAGGCGTAGTGGAGAATCATGGATACTTTCTGAATCCATCCCGATCCAGTCCACAAGAGATCAAAGTGCAGGAGTCCAACATTCATCAGGTCGAGCTGAAGTGCATCAGTGCCACTTTCTAATACTGAACCACAGTGTGTATTCCTAAGGAAAGGAAGCCTTGTAATGGGTTACAGCAAACGACTTGGGCTCAGAAGATCTGGGTTCTGTTCCAGGCTCTGCCACAGGATGGCTATATGACCTTGGCAAGTCACTCCACCTCTGTGTGCTGTGATGCTGTTTCCCCACCTGTACAATGAGGATAGCACAGACCTCCAGGGTGTTGGGAGAATAACTCCATGGATGTGGATAAAATGCTTTGGATTGCTCAGATGGAAGGTGCTGCAGAACTGCAAAATCTTAAAGAACTTTCTAGACATTAATGAATGAAGCATCACAAACCCTGGAAGATAGCTGTAATCCCTGTTCTGCAGGTGAGAAGACTGAAGCACAAAGGTTCCCCATAGAGAGCCTGGCAGATCCAGGAGCAGAACCCAGATCATCTGGCTCCCAGTCATGTGCCCTACCACAAGACCATCTTTCCACCCAGTCACCTATAAAGAAGTTTGGTTTTACTTTCCATTGAAACAATTCATTATATCTCTTAAAGTGTCCTCCTTGCTTTTTGCTATTGGCTTCAGGGTTGCTCTGTTCATGACATGTTGTCTGACAGGAGACACTGGTAAGGGGGCGTGGGAGCTACACCTATGGGTATGTCTGCACTCCAGCTGGGAGCATTCTTCCCAGCATGGGGTTGACAGACTCGCACTAACTCCCTCTGAGCTAGCGCACTAACAATTGTCACATGAACCCACAACTCCGGCTAGCCACCTGAGCTCGGACCCAGGGGCAGGCAGGTTTGGACTTGGGCTGCTAGCCCGAGTCACTGCCCAGGCAGCAATGTCCACACTGCTATTTTTAGCATGCTAGCTGGAGCAGAGCTCCCATGAGTGTCTAGCCAGGCCGGGAGGCAAGCTCCCAGCGGCAGGGTAGGCAGGCCCTAAGGGACTTTCCAGAAGATTAGGATGACTTGTGAACTCTCAGACCAACCTTGGAAAGTGCAAGTGAAATGGGTCTTTTTCAAAAATGCCTTCAATGATGGACTGGGTTTTTTATTTTATTTTTTGTGACAGTTTATGGCCCAGTTCCATGAGAAAATCTACCAGATGCTGAAGAACCTGTTACAGCTGTCTCCAGAGACCAAACACAGGATTCTGTCCTGGCTTGGAAACTGTCTCCATGCCAATGCAGGCCGTACCAAAATCTGGGCTAACCAGATGCCAGAGATCTTCTTCCAGATGTATGCCTCGGATGCCTTCTTTCTGAATCTAGGAGCTGCCCTCCTGAAATTGTGCCAGCCATTCTGTAAACCCAGATCTCCTAGGCTTCTCACCTTCGATCCCACCTACTGTGCCCTGAAAGAGCTGAATGAAGAGGAGAGGAGAAGTAAGAACGTGCATATGAAAGGTAGGTATGCTAGAAATGTTATGCTCGCCTTGTGTTGCATTTGCTTCCATCTGGGCTCACAAGCACTTTGTCTCCCCTACAACACTATACCTCATGCCTCTCCAGGAGGAAAAGGAGGCAACAGATTAGATGGGTAGTGGGGAAGGAATAAAGAAGCTGAAAAAAGTTAAAATATCACCCACACCAAGTCGGGTCTTTCTGACTGTGCTGAAGTCCCCTTCCCAGACCCAGCGGGGCAGTGTTAATTCACTGGTGTTTTTAATTTATTTAAGGCTTGGAAAAAGAAACATGTTTGATTCCAGCTGTGACTGAGAAGGAGCCAGAGTTTGCCCACAGCTACAATCTGGTGACCGAGAATTTAGTCCTGACACAATACACCCTCCATTTAGGATTTCACAGGTAACTCCTCTGCTAGCCTTGTAAGTCTAGGAAATGGTGGTTATAAACAGTGTTGATAACAGGGAAGTGCCACACAAACCTTTATTTCTTATGGATGTATTTTAAGCCAGGGTGTGTGCAGGCTTGTGGGAGAGATTCTTTTGCCTAGGCTCAGGTAACGTCTGGTGTTCTCAAACGGAAGAATGCTAAATTCATAAGGGAAATGTGTGTTTTTAGTAACACTCTGTATCCATTCAATATTTAAAAAATAAATAAAAAAATCACCAGCCAGAAATACTC
Organism: Malaclemys terrapin pileata; assembly: GCF_027887155.1. Classification (NCBI taxonomy): domain Eukaryota; kingdom Metazoa; phylum Chordata; order Testudines; family Emydidae; genus Malaclemys; species Malaclemys terrapin. The sequence continues at coordinate 34,228,359 of NC_071519.1, forward strand.
TTGAACAGGGAGTATCCTCCCAATATCTCAGAGGCCCAATACTGTTATGCCTGTTTTTCTGACTGTGCTGATGACACCTGAGCTCCAGGCTATAGCTAACAATTCAGCCTGGGGTTTATTTCACCTGTGCTCAAATAAAAGCTAACAAGCCCATGAACCAGCTGTTATCTTTGGGCCTACTGAAGAGTTGGACCCCTGGTTTGACTGTGATAATGTCTGGTTCATGGGCTTGTTAGCTTTCATTATCATTTAGCTGCTGATCTTTCCCCAGAAGAGAAAAGGCCCATGTCTCCTGACTGTACTGGAGAGTGTCACTGTCTCAGGATACTTGTACTCTGTAGAATATTTGAACTGCCATAGTGAGTGGGTTTCATTTTAAGCAGGTTAGGAAGATAACTGGCTGCTCTTCTCAGGAAGTGGTCTGCTGGACGCTAAAATGTACCGTTCCCTTAGCCTCCCACTGTGAATTGTTGCCGGGATACTGTGAGGTCACTAATGATCCAAGCATACTCACCTTCCGTTTGGTTTATTATCTAAATATAGAAATAGCCGAAAATTATGCAAATGGCTTTGTTGCTGGGAAACTGAAAATGTATGCAAGGAAACATCACCACATTACCTAGAAAATCCCTGACTTTGGTAATCTGAGGATTTACAACTGCATAGGCCAAGCTAGCCATCTGGTGCAGTTAGCACTGGTGGATCACCAGATTTTTCATTCTGCAGACCAGTTTGTAAGAGAGCTCCTTTTCTGGAACTGCACTCTCCCAATCGCTCACTGTCTGATTCCGATAGTATTCCATTTGGCAGACCATCAGACAGTATTATTCATGGGGGATAATTTGAGGACAGTGGATTAAAATAACGCTCACTCAGTTACATCCTTCTTTCTGCTTATTCAGATGGAATGGAGCAGTTTCTAAAGCTGGTACTGTGCCCTGCTTTTTTCTGCCCTCTCAGCTGCTTCTGCCAGCTGCACAACACCGCTCGGTATTACACAGGCAGGGTACAAGTAGGTGCACATTTATGAGTTATGTGGGCAATCTGTATTAAATCTATTTTCATCTAGTCTCTGGTATTCTCATTTTTGTTTTGTGGGCAGGTTGCATGATCAGATGGTAAAAATAAACCAAAGCCTTCACCGGCTGCAAGTAGCCTGGCGAGAGGCTCAACAAAGTTCCAGCCCTGCAACAGACAGTCTGCGGGAGCAGTTTGAACGCCTGATGACTGTCTATCTCTCCACCAAAACATCAGTGACTGAGCCACAGATGCTACAGAACTGCCTGAATTTGCAGGTGTCCATGGCAGTTCTCCTGGTCCAGCTGGCTGTAGGAAACCAAGGGACTGAGCCTATAGACCTGACATTCCCTTTGCCAGTCGTGGAGCACAGTGCACTGGCTTACGTACCAGGTGAATGAGATCACTCAAGATCACTGCTTTGCATTAAGACAAACACACCTTTAAAGGGAGAGGGCCAAGCAACTTCTCACCTTAAAATTACTTTAGTATCCTTTTCAGTTTGCATTATGTATACAGTATATGGTCTGACTCTTTCGGAGGTGCTGAGCGCCTGTATTTTGCAGTAACTCAACACCTTGCAAAATCAGGGCTGTAGGCCCTGTACAGAAACAATGTGAAGTTCTGCTCCAAAATTTCAAGAGTGCAGATGACAAAGTGATGAGCATCATAGAAATGACTGAGAGCTTAAACTTGTGATTCTAAACAGATTGTGCAAGCTAAGCCAGGTTTGGGCTGGATGTGTGCTGGCATGGGAATTGTTCATGGAAATTCTGAATTTTCCAGGAAGTGATGTGATGTTGGTGATCCAGTAGATAGCGCTGTTCTGTGTCAGAACTGAACCAACACCCCTGTTTGTTGACAGGGGTCACTGTACTAGTGGAAGTGCTGTCTTTCAGATGAGACAAACTAAGGTCCTGGCCCCTTTTAAAAGTATCAGGCACTTTCTGTACGAGCTGAAGTGTCCAATCCCAATGTCTTGCCAGATTCCAATTTAGGCAGAATGTAATTACTCATCTAACATTTCCCCTGCAGTTTCAATTGGATATGGATCCTTCAGCTGTGGTTTACAGTTATGTACTGCTAAACAGCTACCAAGTTTCACCCCAAAGGTGACTTGCCTCCATGGTGGGGGTGAAGTGATCTCCGTATACAGTAAATTGTATCAGTTTGGGGATCCTTTAGAATAGTATTTTTTTTTTATTTTTTGTAAATACAAGATGTTCCTGTTGGGTCTAGAGATACAGTTTTTACAGGCTGTGCTGGCATCCTCAATAATTGCTTCATTTGTTCATTGGCATTAAACAACCATGTTAATTTTAATCACCATTAGAAGCACTGGGGGGGAAACATAAAGGGAAGGATAGAAAAGAGTGCCTGAAGGAACTTCCTGAGGAGACACTAATACTTATGACTTCTGTTCACAGAATTCTTTGCTGATAATTTGGGTGATTTCTTCATTTTCCTGCGGCGTTTTGCTGATGACATCTTGGAGACTTCTGCAGACTCTCTGGAGCATGTCTTTCACTTTGTTACTGTTTTCACGGGTGATGTAGAGAGGTAGATAAGTTTCCAGCCCTTTGTCCTTTTACATTTACTGCAAAGCATCCAGAGAGAGAAACAAACAAGTAAAAATCATAAGGGGTGTCTTGAGGTTTGATGTAAACGTTAATGACTCAGCTGATCTACCGGAGCGATAGCCAAGAATTTTACCCACGAGAGGCATAATAAGCAAAGAACTTTACTCCAAAGCACTTGGGCTTCATGTAAGGCACAAATGGGAGTTCAGCATTTAGTTCCTTGTTAAAGCCAAATTAACTGTAATGTTGGGAGTCTATCTAGTTACAACTGGTTGTTAGTGAACTTTGAGTCACGATGGAATGCCTGACACTTGCATTTCCATTAAATGTTGTTCCCCGGTCTCCCCCATACGTCCCTGAAGGAGGAAGCTGAAGTGCGTCTCCCAAAATTGTTTTCACAATCAGGTGTTTTATATTCGTGTCAAAAAAAGAAAGGGATTTTCACAGCATTTATAGTTGTAGGGAAGAGTGCTGGGGCATCAGGAGGGGTAGTCTGGTTTATCACTGCTGCAGAAGCAAGTGAGTATGTGTACAATAGTGTGTTTACATGTAACAGATGAGGTCAGCACATCTCCATCTATCTGAAAAGCACCTGAAAAATACTTCCTTTTATTGTTCTACTACTACCGTGATGCCTCAACCAAGGAAACAAATAGGTATTGTGTGTGTACAGCGGAACTTGGCCTTGGTGAGCACTGCTTGTGATTGCTTGGCTAGGAATCAAAAATTGCTTTCCAGAATCCATTGGTGCTAATGTGTTTGTCCCTCCTTTACACTGATCACTGGGGCTTTTGATTGTAAGGGTCAGACTGAAAGAAATTTCAAACCTGATTTTTATTTCCAAAGACAGGAAATAATTTTGCACCTTTTTGTTGCTGTTCAGCTGCAGGTAAAGAACATTACAACTAAGGGCTGGGCCAGTTAGAGAGAGTTTTAACCTTAGTGACCTGCTGTGGCGCTAGGGGACAGATGTTCAGAAATGAGCGCTTGCAATTCCAAGTGAAGTCACTGGGAGCTGCAAGTGCTCAGCACCTTTGAAAACCAGGCCCCACGCACCCAGTAGAACTTGTGCTGTCTTTGAAAAATGGAGATTTTGCTTTGTTCATGACTGATTTGGGAAATTTCCTGCTTTCTGCAATTGGATGTTTTGCTAATGATCAAAATAGGGGTTGTCTAGATTGGTCTATTTTAGTTGTTTCTGAAACATCTGTTGCCTCGGTGCTTGTTGCCTAAGCACTGAACAAAATTATGACCAGAGTTATTGATCCTTGTGGTAAGATATCATTGTGTACACTGTGTTCATGCTATTCGTTTGTTAATATTTGTGTGTGCATAATTATATTCATGGCAACAACAGGAGCAGGTAAACTCCATCTTCTCCCTGGGGTGCTATTTGCAACTGCCCAGCATGGGAGTTGGGAGAACCGGGATCTGTTCCCACTTCTTTCACTGACTCTGCAGTTTTGGACAGGTCACTAAACCCCTGTGCCCCACCTATATAATGGGGACAATAATGCTTACCCAACCGTTGCTGAATGCTCTCAGATATATTAGTAAGAGCACTCTGTAAGTTCAAAATACTTCTGCTGTTCTATAAGTAGGAGACAGAGGCATTAGACAGGTTCAGCACATAGCTGATATAACAGAATGTTTGCCACCAAAACACATTTGGGCTAGGGCAGAAGAGTCACAACTGATGAGCAAGCACAATGTGCAGTAATATGCATCACCGAGAGTGTGTTCTAGGAGGGATGAGGCCAAAAGCTTCAACCTTCACTCCCTTTGTAACCCTTCTGTCCGAGGTTTAACCACTAGTGACTGAGAACAACCATGGCATGCTGTTAGGAATGCAAGTGGTAGGTCAGGTTATGTCAGAAGTTTGGCTGCACAAGTGTAGTGGTGTTAGCCAGCCCTTTCCCATGTGGATGGCCTCAATCTTTGGGATTCTCTTTGGTCAGTCAAATTCCCCTTTTGCTCTAAACTGCCCTATTATATTGGTTTTTCTTTTCCAGGATGAAGAATCCTCACCTGCGAGCCAAGCTGGCAGAAGTGTTGGAAGCAGTGATGCCTCACTTAGATCAGGTCCAGAACCCGCTTGTCTCCAGCATGTTCCATCGCGAGCGAGTGTTCTGCTCCTACCACCACGCTGCCCATCTTGCAGAGGCACTCATCAAGGTCTTTGTGGATATTGAGTTTACAGGTAAACAGGGAAGGGGAGGGATTTTGTCTCTTACCCTGAGAAGAATCTGTGGGAGGATGTCTGCATGCTGTGACATACCTTGTTCTATTGACAGTGGTGCACCAAACCTAATCTATTCAGGCTTGGTCAAATCCATTAGACCATATTAGACAGATGGCACTTTAGCAAACATGCAGCTATTTTGAATTGCTGATGCATGCAAAACTGCAACATATCAGGAAAATAGATGCTCTGGAAAGCTACATTTCATGGTCTAATCAGGTCTAGTAACGCACTTCTCTAGCCATGTCCACTAGGGGTTCCATCCTGCTCCCATTGAAGACAGCAAAACTCACATTGATTTCAGCATGAGCCTGCCCAGCTGAGGGGGAAATGAGCACATTTCCACACTCACAGACCTTCCATAGATCGCTTTTCTCACAGACCCCTCCAGACACATCTGTATTCTTACCGCCCTACATCCCAGCCACCATCCTAGCCAGGATTCTCTTCTCCCTCTTGATCACCTCAGTCCGAGAGGGAGAGGTGCTCCCCTCTCCTCTCACAACCAGAGTCTAAGTATGTTGCCTCCACAGCATTTCTGGCCCCTGCTTCCTGGACCTGGACCTCTGCATTCGACTGGCCCTTGCACACTAATTTTATATCCTGACATTGTGCTCGTTTATTCAGGGTCCTCGTCCCTAAGAGGTATCCAGCAGCTCAGTAGACTGAATCAGCACTGCTTGCCTTACATGCTGAGTGGTTAATCCAGCTCCCACTGAAGTCGGTGATAGCCTTGCTACTGACGTCCATCGGAACAGGATCGAGCCCTTTGTCTGATGGGGGGTGGTTGATGCAGTGTGCTTCAACTTGGTTGCTTCCTGTGAGCTGACAGTCAGCACTTGTGCTATTGCAAACCACTGCCAGGGAAGTGGTTTCAACAACACAAACACAGTGAACTCCCAAGATACTGTTATTAACTGGGATGCTTATTCCAAGGGAAAATGGAGCAAAAGCATCGATGTACCAGTCACTTTTTAAAAGTCTCTCTTACTTTCGAAGGCACTAGCGTTGGCCTCTTTCCTGTTTCTTTGTGGTAAAGAGGCCTCAAAATCAGGACAGTTATCTCCCCGGTTAACTTTAACAACTCCTTTAAAATAGTACAGGAACCCCTCGGATGTCAGAGTCCTGTCATCTTCCCCAGACTGAGCCAGACCAGTTGCCTTAGTTGGGTAAAACTCTCCAAGTGCATGTAAAGTCTGTATAAAATAAAGTCCCTGGGCTATGTGAAGCTTATACAATATTGGAGCGGCATAGCAAGAAAAGATCATGCAACAATGAGTCCAGTGACAATGGCAAGTTTATATTTGAAAGTAGCGTTTAATTGGCTCTTGCTTCCTGACTTTGGCTGTGTTTCAGGAACCTGCTGTGAAAGTTATTCCTTGCTGAGCAGGGTGCACTGGGAAGTCAGCTTTTGAGTTTTCTCAAGGAAGTGAGCAAGTGTCGCTCTCCCCTGGCCTGATGCTAAGTGTGAACTGTGGAGAGGTTAAAAATACAGTGCCGATTCTTGCTGCTGAATTGAAACTTCCTCTCCCTTTTGCTTTTATTTAGGGGATCCACATCAGTTTGAGCAGAAGTTTAATTATCGTCGACCCATGTATCCCATTCTCAGGTACATGTGGGGGACAGATTCATACCGGCAAAGTATAAAGGTAAGCTAAGATAAGCACGTCAGTAGTTTGTTTGGTTTGTATAATGCTGTATTAAGTGTTGAGTTATGTGTCCTTAAGTTTGAACTGTGGTGGAGCATTAACTCATCATTTCTGTGTGTGACTCATAGGGTCTGGCTGATTATGCCTCGGAAAACCTAGAGGCAATGAACCCTCCTCTCTTCCTACGCTTCCTTAACTTGCTCATGAACGATGCCATTTTCCTGTTGGATGAAGCCATACAGGTAGGGCTTGGAAGGCGCTCTAGCTGTGGCACCAGAAGCAGGCACAGCTCCTGTATTTGAGATGGCTGATTAAAATACCAGACCTATATCACAAGTGAAATTAGGCTTATCCTAGCTCTTAGTGATGTGTGTCTACATCAGATGCTTTTCAAGCAGTTTGGCAGAGTTCAGCTAGATTGATAGTCTGCTCAGGGGAAACCAAGAGGTGGAGTACTGAGAGGTGCTGGAGGGCATGATTGAAGGACATGGGCAGAACTGTGTTGGGACCTGGGACTAGAACCCCAGGGCTCTTGCAGACCAAGATCAGTATTGGGTTGGTGTGGCTGGAGGGAGGGAGGAAGCCAAAACAAAAGAAGATTTTTCAGGTCAGCACTGAAGTACATTGGCACAGTCGTGAGGAAGTCTACCTGTTGCTTATCTGAGCTATAACTGGCTCATGTGAGTCTTCTTGCGGTTTGTGATTACCAAATCCCTCTGGCCTCCTTTGCAAATGCCTTGTTATCTTAACAGATGCTGCTGTCTCAAGACAGCCTTGTCCTTTGGGCTTACAAGGCATCAGACCCAGATGAACTTCTTTGTCCCCAGCGTGTGATTATTTTCTAACCACATCTTTTGGAGCTGCTTCTTGCTACTATAAAAAGGGCCCTTTGTTTGAAGAGCTCAGCTGTGTGTCCCATGGTGGAAGTGTGGGCCTGGGGACTAGCGGATGAGCCAGGCAGCATAGATGTAACCCACCTGCTTGAAGGTTTATAGGTTCTTCCTAATGTTGCTTGTGGTTTAAGTGAATGTTCTGTGTTTGTTTGTTAAACGTATGTGGCCGTGGGAGCCTTGTGTAAACTCCGAGAGAAGAGCTCCTGTCATTGACAGAGTTGGCTCGCTGTGGGACTTACTGTGACCTGGAACTCTGCTGTGTGAGGTTCACTACATCACCGGGAATACAAAGAGATCCACAGCTGCAAAGAAACTTAAAAGTTACTTCCATGTTATGGCTGAATCTTACTTAACCCCAAGAAATGAAATCCTTGATTAATCTGCTTCACCCTTTACTCAATCCTTCTCCGCCCACCTACCAGTTTTTCTCTCCTAGTTTCCCTGATCCTTTTTGAGGCCCTATGTAATTGTTGCTGATCTCTTGTTCAGCCGCAGTGAACTAAACTCTTTTTGGAATCTATCAGTCAGCGCTTCTGCTGGTAGTAGGAAGCTCGTGAGAACTTGTGCTGACATGGCAGAGGAGAGGTCCAGTCTGTAAATTGGGTTCTGTTGTGCCTGGCACCCAGAACTTCAACTGATACTCTGGGTTAATTGATTTCCTTTCTTGGTTTATTTGTGTAATTGGTGCTGGTGACAAATACCCAATTGAAAGTACTTAGACTTAAATCCTCTGTTTATCTACAAGCTACATTGATCACAGGCAGCAGCAGTTAAGGCTTCCCCAAAACTGCTCTGTCAAGGGGCTTCAACCTACCATCAAGGGAAGAGAGGAGTGCCTCCATGGTCCAATTCAACCCAGGCCCTCTTTCCTGGGGTTGCTAATTTTGTAGTGATGTTTCTCTGATGTGCACATCTGCCGTCTAAGAGACTTCCCGAGACCTACTGAACTCATGGAATGATTTCCCATCTGAGAGGGGATGAAAGCATTCTGAGCTTGCCAGGTTTACTAAGTAGACCATTGCTCACTTCCTCTGCTTTATCTTTACAGTACCTCAGTAAAATAAAAGTTCAGCAGATAGAGAAGGACCGTGGTGAGTGGGACAACCTGTCCCAGGAGGCTCGTCGGGAGAAGGAGTCCAGTCTGCAAATGTTTGGTCAGCTGGCTCGCTTCCACAACATCATGTCCAATGAAACCATCGGAACCCTGGCCTTTCTGACCTCAGGTACGGACAGCAAAACCTGAGAGAGTGGCAGTGGTGGGGAGAGCTTTGCCTGGTTTAAGGGGTTGGTGCAGAAAGGTTGATTTATTTTGATGCTCTGAGAGCTGTTGTCTTTTATTCCAGAGATTAAGTCCCTGTTTGTGCACCCTTTCCTTGCTGAGCGCATCATCTCCATGCTCAACTACTTCCTGCAGCACCTGGTTGGTCCTAAAATGGGAGCATTAAAAGTCAAGGATTTCAGCGAGTTTGACTTCAAACCTCAGCAGCTCGTTTCTGACATCTGCAACATCTACTTAAACCTTGGGTATGTGAGGGTGTGAGAAGCTGCAGCGGGGCAGCAGTCCTGGAGAAATAGGACCCCGCTACACAATGGATTCATGTTGCTGGGGTGGCACAGAAAAATTACTTCTGGGTATTTATCTTGGTAATTCCATTAGCGGGATGCTGCTGAGGACCAAATTCTCTCCTGAGTTGACTGCAGTCAGCATAAATCCAACCAGAAATTATTTTGAGTTCTAAAACTTGTTTTTAAACCACCACCCCTCATGTGAGCAAATAAATGTTTAAGACTTTAAAGAGGGACTCCGAATAATGGAGAGTCTGTCTATTAAGTATAGCAGACTTTTCTCTAGGAAATCTGGCCAGGATAATGCCATTTCATGTGATATATGTAGTTCTGTTTACACTGGGAGCTGTGATTGTGTTTAAACATGGTGGTGTCTAGCAGAGTTCTCTCACAATCCCCTGGCCAGTGTGTCGTGTGGTGGTTTTGTATGTTGTGATTGATTGATTCGTTTTTGTCTTTTTTTGAAAATCATGGTAGCCAAGCTATGCTATACGCTGGCTCCTTGTCCCTGGTAGGATAGAACACATTTTATAATAGTGTTTTAAAACACACCCCCACCCCCAAACCATCCACACTAGCAAGAGAAAACACCTACAACCCTGGCAGCAGTAGCAGAGTTTTTAAATATGGTTGTAGCTAGTGTAAAGCCTGTCCCAGTGTGGAGACCGGCTAGAGGAAACGACTTAGCTGGTATGGTTATTATTCTTTCACTTTGTCATCTCCTGTATATGTTTACTGAAGTAATTCAGCTGTTGTGCGGGTCGATGTCTCTGCAGCCTAGCAAATCACTCCTTTTTTCACAAATGTCAACGCTTACATTCTCTTTCTTTTTGCAATTGTGGTTCAGCGATGAAGAGAATTTCTGTGCCACGGTGCCCAAGGATGGGCGCTCCTATTCACCGACACTGTTCGCTCAGACAGTCAGAGTCCTAAAGAAAATCAATAAGCCTGGCAACATGATAGTGGCTTTCAGTAACCTGGCTGAGCGGATCAAGGTGAGAGGAGTAAGAGGGGAGGAGGACAGTGTTGGTGATTTCATCCATTTATCGATGGTCCCTCTAAGCAGAGTTCTCTATTCATATTTTACTATGAAAGTTCTTGAATGTGCCCCTCAGCTCCTTATCTGATTTATCTCTCTCCTTCTCCCCTTGTCTTCAATTGTGATTCCCCCCAACACCCACTCACGGTCTTCAGTCTCACTCTGGCTCCCAGTCCCAGTATACCTCCCTGGGCTCCTCTTCCATTCACAGTGTCGTTCTGTCCTGGGACTCCATTTCGCAGTTTCTTTGCCCTGGCAGTCCCACTTCTCCCCACCCCGGTGCATCCTGGCTTCTTGTCAGATTTATCTCCTGTTTCCCCATCCATTGGTAGCCAGTCCTAGTCTCCTCCCACACCCTGACTCCCAGCTTCCCTCTCCCCTCCAGTCTGTCTCCCCATCCCCCTTGTGTCAGTCTGCTTCCCCCACCTCTACAGGGTCTAGCTCTCGTCCCCCTTTGCATTCAGACTAGGCAGCTTCCTCTTGCTCACGGCCTGGACAGCAGCAGCAGGATCACTGAGGCTATGTCTACACAGGGATAGAAGGCGCACGTCTGGCTGGGGTCAGCTGACTTAGGCTCGCAGAGCTGAAAAATCATTGTGCAGACATTCGGGCTTGGGCTGGAGCCCGGGTTCTGGGACCCGGTGAGCAGGAGGGTCCCAAAGCTTGGGCTCCTGCCTGAGCCTCAACGTCTACACAGCAATTTTTAGCCCCAGAGCCAGAGCCAGCTGACCCGGGCCGTCCATGCTGTGGGTCTTTTATTTCTGTGCAGTGTACCCTGTGTGCACAGGAGAGAGAGACTCTCTCCTCTTCCTTCCCATGCCCAAACCTTGCACAGCCCACAGCAGCCTAGAGCCGCCGTTTTGAGTAAATTCCTGCTCAGACCCAGGCTGTAGCACGCCCAATGCAGACAGAATCTTCTGGGAATTTAGTTGCTAATATCTAAGAAGTCTGTAATGAGCATACGTAAACTGCAATTTTTTCCCAAGACCAAATGTGAGCAGATTCTCACAAGGATGGCAAAAGGCACCTCCCTGATACACAGGCCAGCCCCTTGCCAAATTTCAAGTCCCCTCTCCAAAGTGTGGTAGTGCTTGAGCTTTTAAAAGAAAAGTTTGCCAGAATATTTTAACATGGGCATAACAACTTATTTTCATAGCTTCATTCTTGGAGATGGCTGAAATTCTCCAAAATAAATTAAGCCTGAGGCAGACACCTGCCATGTAAAATTTCAGCCCAAACAGTTCAAGATTGGCAAAGTTATAAGCAATGAAAACAGTGTCTTACTATGTGAAGTGTTGGGCAACTTGAACAATAGGTTAAAAATACCGTCCCTGCTTGTAATATGTGTACGTAGCTTTGTAAACATACATGGTGTTTTACAAACCAATAAAAGATGATCCCTGATGCAAAGAGGTTAGTCTACCTAGACAAGACAGTATGCTGTAACAGCTTCTGGAAACCCCCTCAGAGATAGTCAGTCTCCGCTTCAGTGCAGGTTTTGATGGAAAGTTACAACCATGATGCTGCTCAGTAGTGATAGCCATGCTCTTCCAACCATGATGCGGGTCAGTAGCGATAGCTATGCTCCTCCTAAAAGCTTCCACCCCCAATTTTGCCCTAAGAGGTTTCTGTCCAGCCAAGGGAAGGCTGGCAATTCCTGTCTTCCAATAGATAGTTATATTTTTGATGCTTTTGCTGTGTCTGAAACTGAAACCAGAAACTGATTTACATTCTGATGATACTTTAACAACTGTAACTATGCAAATTAAAGAACGATTAGACTTCAAGAGTTTGCAGAAACAAAGCTGTGTGCCCAGTGTTTATTTGCATGCCATAGCTGTGATGTGTTTTCTGGGTTCCTGCAGTTTCTTAGCCATGCTGATATCTGAGCTCTGGTTACAAACCAAAAGGTTTGGTAGAGCATCCAGTTATGTGCATGGACACATTCTGCCAGGTACTTTGCGAGTGAGAAGTGCCTGACTTTCTGCATTGCTAGGCTCCACCCCTTTGTGAATGTGCGAACTTGAGCTGCTTGACAAAGCTTCACAAAACCTAGTGTTAATAGTTGTGCATGTATCTACCAGTCTCTTGCAGACCGACAGCAGCAGGAAGAGGAGACCTATGCAGATGCATGTGATGAATTCCTTGATCCTATCATGAGCACTTTAATGTCTGACCCTGTGATGCTGCCATCTTCCCGAGTCACCGTGGATAGGTCAACTATAGCCAGGCATCTCCTCAGGTATTCAAGAAAAGTTAATTGTGTCTGAGTGAGGAGTTAGTGATTCACTAAAGGTTTGGTGGGGAGGGGTTAGTGCAGGGGTAGGCAACCTATGGCATGTGTGCCGAAGGCGGCACGCGAGCTGATTTTCAGTGGCACTCACACTGCCCGGGTCCTGGCCACTGGTCCGGGGGACTCTGCATTTTAATTTAATTTTAAATGAAGCGTCTTAAACATTTTAAAAACCTTATTTACTTTACTTACAACAATAGTTTAGTTATATATTATAGACTTATAGAAAGATCTTCTAAAAACGTTAAAATGTATTACTGGCACGCGCAATCTTAAATTAGAGTGAATAAATGAAGACTCGGCACACCACTTCTGAAAGATTGCCGACCCCTGGGTTAGTGTTTTTGCTTTCAGAGATTCAGGCAAGACAGAGTGGACATCCCCATGCATGCATACAGTCATTCTCCTTTCCAAATTCCCCACAGTTTCTCCAGAGTTTAGGATCTTAGTTTTGTTATATTTGGAACTGACTGTAATCCATCTGACTCTCTAAAGTGCTAACCATTTATCTAGCTGTGTGCAGTTTGTGTGCCCTGGACCCTGTGGAATTCAGCTTTCTGAAACTTAGAAGTTGCATCCATGTCCAGATTTGCACAGACCAGATTGTTTCTCGTGTTTTTAATGGAATAAAGCATATGAGAGGTGCTCAGGCCTACAGATTGAAGGGGTGGGGTGGGGAGATTAAGACTTTTTCTTTTATTTAAAGGTGATTTCAACATTGGGAAAACTGCAGGTGTTTCTTCACCCTGGTTTATTCAAAAGTCAATGGATAGGTTGGACAGTTTAGTGAGTACAGATAAAATCCAGAAATGTCTTCCAATAAAGCATGAGTATAGGAGATTGCTTTTTTCATCCAAATAGTAGCATATTTCAGTCTGTCTCTAAGTAATCATCTTCTATGTGTTAAGAGTCAGAGGTTTGCTAACTGATCTGGGTTGTGGCTTAAGTTCTCTCTAAAGTACTGTTGTATACTCTGGTACTGAAGCTTATTGTGAACCTGTTCTGCTTTCCTTGAAATTTTAGCCTCAGATGTACCACTGAGAATGATGCGAGTGATGGTGTCATTTTGGAAGTGTCAGTCTTCTGGGGGATGTTTGGGTGAAGCCTAATGATTATACCTAGTGGCTCATTGTCCACAGGCAGGTCTGATTCACTTGATGGAACAGAGGCTGTGCCTGTCTCTGCTCCCTGTTTCTTGGCTTCATAACATCAGTTTTTAATCATAGGACAGTACTGTCAGAGAATGAGTCTCCTTGACTTTCTCTTTCTTATAGTGACCAGACAGATCCTTTTAATCGGAGCCCCCTCACTATGGACCAGATCAGACCAAACATAGAACTGAAAGAGAAGATCCAGCAGTGGCTTGCAGAGAGGAAAAAGCAGAAGGAGCAGCTGGAGGACACACTGAAATGAACAAATGAAAAAACATCCTGACACAAATGAACAATAATTTGTCTGCAAGAGAGCGAAATCCCCTTGCAGAGATGATGGCTGGTGCTCCAGAGAACCTGTGAATCAGCGCTACCATATACTCTGTACCCAAGATTGCATTTTGTGCATTGCCACTAGACTTGGAGCCTCTTGCTTAGGCCCTTCCTTTTATCCCCTTCTATTTTTTGTTTCCATTAAGACGTCTCAATATCATCAGAAACCTCAACTGCACTACAGCTTCTCAGCCCAGGAATCCTAAGTCCCTTCTTGCTCTGTTGGCCACTGGTTAATTTTCTTGTGTTGTTTGTTCTTCACAGTGTTCACTGTTTCTAATGACTGTCATGTCACACATCTCAGTGACTGTCAGCCACCACCAAAAAACTCTTCCTTGTGACGGAAGTTTCCTCTCTGTTACTCCTGCTTTGGCTCCAGACTTGTTTAAACTATGTAATGTTCTATCATATGATGTTTAATGTGAAAAAAAAAGCCTTTGTCCACAGTAGCTCTTAAATTTGAGGCTTGCGAGGATGGAAGAGGTTGTTATGCAATTTTGTCTGTAAATATTGGTTGTGTACAAGGGTTCGTGTTCAGCATGGTACATTGCAATGGGGCAGCACTGAACTCAAAACATGTAAAAGATAATATAAAAGTTGGATGTGAATCTCTTAGGGATAGTTGGACTATTTAGCCGTTGCTATAACAAAACTCTCACTGGGACTAGGGAGGTCATGCTGGAAAAACATGATACTGGTTTTAGAAAAGTCTCTCACTTGGCTGTCGGGGTCAATACCTGCTGTTTTACTCAAGGGGCAACCATGCAGAAACTCGACATATCCAGACACACAGGACAAACTCTTCTCTAATTGGGGTTCCTTGAGTCTCCACATCATTTAAATTAACCTTAATTAGTCATGATCATCTGCTAGGTTTGAGAGCCTGTTGGAAACGGCACTGTCTGTGTATAGACTGTGTACATATTCATACAGGTACACTATAAATCCTCCCTACATTTATACTGTACTTTGTGCATGTTAATATGTATCCAGTATGTATATATACTTAGACACATGCTTTATCAATAAAAATGTCAGGCTTCAAGTTTCTTTGAAGTGCATATTTGGTCTTAACGTGAACTTGTTCTGAATGGGAGATCTGGGGCAGGTATAACTCCTCTCAAGTGACACTTTATCTCTGTTGTTGTATACAACTATTAAGCTGATTTTTCCCCAGCTGTGGTCATAACCATACCCTTCTACTGGGGACGTGTCTGCAACAAGAAGTGCAGAAACAGCTGACATTTTTATAATGAAAACTAAGAGTGAAGCTTGGGCTTACTGTGCAGGTTACCTTAAAGAATCTGTTAAAATGAGTCTACTAGATAAGACCTTAAAACATAAGTCTTCTTCCCTGAGGGTCGTATGTATGTGCACTTATGCAAACCTAGAAGTACCAGAATTTGAGCCTAAATAAATAGTTTTATATGTTTTATTCTTGAGGGGCAGGTGTGTGTTGGTTAGTTATACTTATGCATGAGGGAGGCTTACTATTCAGCTTGTGGGAAGAGGGGGTTTTGTGCTGGGAGGAAGGGAGTACTACAGGGACAACTATCCAGAGCATCAGGCACAAGGCAGAAAAATAAGAAACATGATTTTTGTGGCGGCTAGCTTCCACCCACCAACAGTGTTCTAGTTCAGAGGACTTCACCAAGATGGTCACTGAGACTTACTATAATTTTTCTCTCCTAAAACAAAACAGGGTGTAGTGTTTACCTAGCTATGGCAGTGATATAGGTTCATTACAAATGCCTTAGAGCCACTGAGAACACAAATGGGAAGAAACAGGGGAGTCTGAGAGTGTTCAATCATTAAAGTGGTAGGACTTAATCTTAAATTATTCAAGTACCCTCGAGAGGGGGACAAGCGTTTTGGAGGCTGCCTTAGTAGGAGACTCTAATCCCAAAGCTGTAACCCAACAAGCAATTTTGTAGAAGTGGCATTTTTGGCAGTGCACAAGGCAGAGGGTTTTCTTTCAATAGGTTTAGGCTTTGCTGACCTGCACACAAATCATATCCCATAGGCCAGGGGTAGCCAGTTACTTTTTTTTGTCAAGGTCCAAATTTCTTGGTCAAGATCCAGACTACAGAGAAAATAATAATAAAAAAGTTAAATAGCAGCACGTGGGCAGGGGCAGGAACCGGCCACAGGAAGCTTCTGCGCGTGCGCCGCTTTGGCTCCCTGGAAGAGACCAGCTTGGCGTTGCGCGTGAGCAGCCGTTCATGGCCGATAGGTGTCTTCGGCAGGCGCCTGATCAAAAGGTTGCCTCTGAACGGGGAAGAAAATCCCCCCCGCCCCTTCCCGCAGGGCTGGGCTTGCGCCCGGGCCGTCTGGGGGTGTGGCGAGCGGCGGCGGTGTGAGGCGCTACCGGGGCAGCCCTGACGCCGGGGGCCTTCGGGGTCCTGCTGTAGGTGACATTCAGGCTCCGGCTCCTTCCTCTTCCTCAGGCGCTGCAGCTGCCCCGCGCCGGTTCCGCCATGGCCCAGGCCGCCCAGAGGCTGGTCCAGCGCGTCGCCACCCAGGGCCCGCAGCTCGTGAGCGGTGAGAGCGGGCGGGGGTCCGAGCGGGCTCCTGGGGGCGGCGCGGCCCGGCCGGGTTCGGGACCGGCTCTCGGGCTCCGGCCCGGCCCTGCCCCAGGGGGCCGCGGGGAGCCGCGAGCGGCGCGGGCCGTGCCCGACTCGCCCGCCCCAGGTCCAGAGCGGGGCCTGCCCAGCCCCGGGCCCACTCGCGCCCCCAGTGAGCCAGGGTGACTGTGGCCTCCGCCCCCAGCGCGGGGGCATCGATTCCCTGCGTCGGTAACGGCCCAACTCGGGGTGGTCAGTAGCTGGCCTGGGCCACGGGCCGCACCCAGCCCGCCAGCTGCTTCCAAACGGACCCTGACGTCTTATGTGCTGCTTATCTTGTTGTTGCTTTATCGGGAGTCTGGACCTTGACTGTCCCTTGGGCAGGAAATGGGGGCCTTGACTTCACAGAATTCACCCCCCGGTCTAAGCTGTCTGTGTGAGATGGTGAGTGTATCCCCAGGTGGTGTTTCCGTGGAAGACTTGGCTGAATGGCCTTTGTCACTGGATTGTTCCACCTCTTCCAGTTGTCTTAGGCTCTAGGCCTCTGCTTCATTTTACTTTCTTCAGTTGCAAGAAATGGATTTTTGTCCTTGTCCAGGTGACTCACTCTCTGTATCTTGTAGCCTCTTACTTTTTAGCTGAGCTTCTTTCTTTTTAAGTGAGCCCTTAGCTAGAGGCTGTATCATACTGTTCAGTGTCAGTGAAAAGGGGAAACTAAACAACTAACAAACTTGGCTATTGTAAGATTCTGTAGGATTTCATTGATGACGAAATCTGAGTTTGCAGTAAGTAGAGTTACTAAATGCTAAGCGGTGGGGAAGAATAACCATAGAGAAATTACCTTGTAATGAAGGAACATCCTTTTGAAACACAACTGCCCTTCAAATTAATACTTCTCAGAGGGCTTTATAAAGGAAGGTATTTTTCCTATTTTAGTGATGGGGAAAACTGAGGTACAGATATATGCAGCAGAGTCCATATATCCTTTTCCAGTTCAATACTTTATCACGCGGGCAAGTAAACAAACATGGTGGAGAGAGAAAGCGAGCTTATTACCAGCCTCCTAAATGTAAGGCCCATGTCTAACAAGGCATTCCAATTGTAATGGGAAAGGGTTAGAGGCAATTGATCAGGAAGATGCTTAATAGCCATATTTCCAGAGATACTGAGCACCTGTAAATCTCACTGAAGTCTGAGAGGAGTGAATGCTTAATGCTTTCAGAAATCAGGCCTTTCCACCATGAGATGGATCCTCTCAACATCTTCCTTCTACCCAAAAGAAACCAACCAATCCCAAACCACCTGAAATAAACCAATCTTAACCAAAACAGTAAATTAACAAAATTGATATATAGTGTGTGTGTGTGTGTGTATGTATATATATTTTAATCAGAATTCCCCCCCCCCCCCAAAAAAGGGGGACATGCCAGAGATTCCAATAAGTCTATGATGGATTTTGCTATTACCAGTTTTACATGTAAAGTGCACAGATGCTGTGGTGATGAGCAGCAGAATAAAACCAAATTAGAACTGCTTTTCCCCCGCCCCTACACCTGTATCTTTAAAGACAAAGATTGAGATGGATAGGGTGCACTAACTTGGGCTCCGATATTTGAAGTTAGGATGTAGTGATAAGGGAAATGCTGTGTGGTGCAGGACGTGGTGGACTGAGCGTAATGGATGTGATAGATATCTATGAAATAGGGAATCAGGATAGTGAGTTGCTAATAGCAAATATATAAGCTTTGTTTTTGCTAAGAAGCTGTATCCGCTCTTAAGAATTCTGCCTGTTCCTCCTCCCTTTTTTTTTTTTTTTTTTTTTTCTTTTTGTTCTGTGCTAGTCTTGATACCCACTTTATCTTGTACTTTTGGCTCTTTCCACTTGTGGATATCTCAACTGGTGAGAGCTTTGTAATTACAATGCAGCTTTGCCTACATTAGCTGAGATTCTTTTCCATATGAAATATATGGTCTACTCTGTAATAGGTTTTCATTTAAAAATACTGCAATCTGCCTGTCCAGCTGGGGAGAATATCTCTAACATCAAAATGAAATGTCTTGAAGACTCAAAAATAGAAAAGATATGACCTACTGAGGGCCAAGAAATATTAAGGGTATTAAATATGAGGTGGTCATTAATAAAACTTTTTACTTCTGTGAGGTTAAAATAAGTGGCTCTATATAGTCTAGGACCTAGGTTGAACATCTTTTGAGGTTTGAAGACCTTAGCTATATTCTAAATCATGTTGCAAAACAACTACCATGGCAGTTGAAGAAAGCATGGGATTTGGTGGATAGGCTTTCACTTGAGCAAGGGCCCTTGACTTTGGAATTCACTTTCTCAGTTGGTCTAGTAGATTGAATTTTTGATCTTTTGGGTGCAGTGCAGTGTGTCTCTCTCTTTCTGAGACTTTCACTTTATGCTGGGTTTAATTTGGAGGGTGGGTTTCCCTCTTTGAATTATTGATGTACAAGCATCCAAGTGAACTCGGAATGCTTTTTGTAAATTAAAAAAATATTGATTTTTTTTTTGTCAAACTTGTGCTGAATTCAAGGTCATTTATTCTAAAACAAAAGATGGAATCTACCTTCATGAGCAAAGACTTCATTCAGCTGTGATTATGGAAACTGGAGAATTTCCACCACAGTGTTAATTATCCTAATAGTGTAGAGTGTGTGTGTGTGTGTGTGTGTGTGTGCACACTGAGACTTGTATTAGAGATGTAATTTGCAGGCCACATAGTTTCAAGTTTACCTATTTAATTCTTTTGCGCCATATAGAGCATAATTGTCAGTAGTTAAACTCTTGTGATTAAACTCTCTCAGCCTATGCAAGGATATTGTCTTAAGTGCAGAATGCTGCAGGAGTTCTGATTGATTCAAACAATAACACTGTTTTCACATTACCACTTCTGCAGCTTTTGGGGAGAGGTAGTTGTGCTGCCTAACTAGAAAAAGCTTAATAAAATGCATTTCAACAAGTCCCACAATGGATATTAGCCAAGATGGTCAGGGATGCAACCTCATGCTCTGGGTGTCCCTAGCCTCTGATTGCCAGAAGCTAGGAGTAGACAACAGGGATCACTTGATGATTGCCTGTTCTGTTCATTCCTGCTGAAGCACTTGGCATTAGTTACTATCAGGAGACGGGATACTGAGCCAGATGGACCATTGGTCTGACATAATATGGCCGTTCTTATTAAAATGGTTTGACTAGTATAATTCTAACATCTAATTATTCATGCTTCCAATATTGAGCCATGACATCTTAAGAATAGGAGCAACTAAAATGTCTCCTTAGGGTACGTCTACACTTACCGGAGGGTCCGGCGGCAGGCAATCGATGTTCTGGGATTGATTTATCGCGTCTGGTTTAGACGCGATAAATCGATCCCGGAAGTGCTCGCCGTCGACGCCGGTACTCCAGCTCGGCGAGAGGAGTACGCAGCATCGACGGGGGAGCCTCCCTGCTGCGTCTGGACCCGCGGTAAGTTCGGACTAAGGTATTCGAATTCAGCTACGTTATTAACTTAGCTGAATTTGCGTACTGTAGTCCGAAGTGGGGGGTTAGTGGGGACCAGGCCTAAGATTCTTACTAGTTAAAGTCCATAACACTCTCTGCTGGCAAAGAACAGTGCTGATATTGATCTTCTATACTAATCATTGTCTGGCAACTTAAATTTGTAGCTAATTGATTGACAATTCACAACCAGCTGGTAGAACTAGGTACTGACCTGGGGTCATCACATTTTAAACCTTTTTATACAGGCTTCCTGAATGGCTGAGTTCCTTGTGATACACATGTTCTGTACTTTAATGTTGTATACAGCCTGATTAAGTGGAGTTGGATGTTGGGAGCACTTTAGACCAGTAATCTCCCCTGGCTTCGGTAAGCTTTGGAGTGGGATGCCAGGTGTTTGTTTTCACCTAAAAACCCTTAAAAGGTTTGGGACCTGGTTACTTGTGAGACTGCCTCTCTCCTCGTGAGGTGCTGCCACAGTTGAGATCAGAAGAGGTGCTTGAGCTGGAGCTTCCTCAATATAAATGAGGGAGCTGCCGACAGGGTGTTCTGTGAAGGGTCTTTGATATTTGAAATCACCATCCCACACCTGGTCTGCCAGAGTCCAGATCTGTTAAACTTCTGAGCATGCAGGTAAATTCACTTATTTCCCCTTTCTAAGGCCTGGTCAACATTGGGTGGGGGGATTGATCTAAGTTACGCAACTTCAGCTACGTGAATAACGTAGCTGAAGTTGATGTACTTAGATCGACTTACCATGGTGTCTTCACCATGGTGAGTTGACTGCTGCCATTCCCCCATCGACTCCGCCTGTGCCTCTCGTGGTGGTGGAGTACAGGAGTCGACAGGAAAACGCTCGATCGCTGCCTGCCACTCTGGGTAGTGTAGTGTAGACATACCCTTAGTTTGAGGGTTTGGGCTGTGGGGTGTGTGTGTGTATGTATGTATGTATATAGGCAGTCCTTCATGTTGTGAGTTATTTATTTATGAAATAGGCAGCTAGAGCACTGGACGGTTGCTTAGAGCTGAGATTTTAAAAATTAAATAAATATCTGCTCATTACCAAGGAGCAGCTCTGACTCTTCAGACTGGGTGCATGTTTGGTGAAAGTGGTAAATGAATGTGATGCATGAATAAATATTTGTGTCCAACCCACACATCTGTTTCTTTTAGCCTCCAGTGGATTCATCCTGATATTTTTCTCTTCCAGCTGCTGTGACTTACTCCAGGCCTCGTTTGGCCACATTTTGGCACTATGCCAAGGTTGAGCTGGTTCCTCCAACCCCTGCTGAGATCCCCAAGGCCATTGACAGCATGAAAGCTCTGGTCAAAAGCTTTCAGTCTGGTCACCTCGCACAGCTCACAGTCAAGGTAACTGCAGGCTAAATAAGAACAGATCTGAATAACAGAAGTGTTTCCCCTGGGGTTTCTCCAGCCATGCTGGTTAACACATTTCTAGCTGGGCTGCATCTAGCAGCATAAAAAGAAGCCCAGAACGTGACTTGTGCTTGCTCTTTGGACAGAACAGTTAATTTGGTAGACAAGTTGTTGATAAAGCCAGGCCGAACCTGTGCTCTCAATGAGCTCCTTCTGTGACAAAAAAGAAGTTTGACTGGACAGATCGCTTCTGCCTTGTGGTGGCTTTTTCCCTAGTGAGCTTTTATACACATTTTAGTATGGCCAGATGTTGATCTTTCCACTTAGTGTCTGCCGCTGCCTTACTGTCGAAGGGACTTCTGAATGCACTGCCACCCTTCTGATAGACATATCAACATGGCCAGCACAGCGTGTAGTGTGGTATGAAGGGATATTGGATAATTGACTAGTTTGGAATTGCTGCTTGACCTTTGCAATAACAACCAAAAGCTTAAGGCTAGTTTTAAAACACTGCTACCTTCTACAGTGCAATGAGGAGGGGTGGGGCTGTGTTCTGTTCCTGCCAAGGCAGTGGTTCCCAAACTACTGTACTGGTGACACCTTTCACACAGCAAGCCTCTGAGTGTGACTTTCCTTTTAAATTAAAAAACTTGTTTATATACTTAACACCGTTATAAATGCTGGCAGCAAAGCGGGGTTTGGGGTGGAGGCTGACAGCTCACAATCCCCCATGTAATAACTTCATGACCCCCTGAGGGGTCCTGACCCCCAGTTTGAGAACCCCTGTGCTAAGGGCTGTAACTCTTTTGGCTTAGGCTCATAGATGCATTTTCCCAGTAAAATATTCTATCCTTAATAGGAATGTGGGCATTGACAGGCTGGATCAGACCAGTAGTTCTTCTAGTCCAGTATCCTGTCACTGATGGTGACAAGTGCTAGATACTTAAAAGGCTGGTGCAAAAAACTTAGAGTTGGGTAGCTATGTGATAACCTGTCCCAAGGAAAGTTTCCTTCTAACTTTTAATTTTTAGAGATCGCCTTAGTCCCTTCTCAACTCTTGCAAATATCTGTTATACATTTGAATATTCATGTCATCGATGTAAATAGCTCTCTATCTCAATCAGTTTTGAACTTGCTGCTTTTCAGTTTCATTGAATGCCCCCTTGTTCTTGTATTGCACAATGGGGTTAGCCTCCAGGCACTTTTATTATTTATATTGTAAAGCAAGGTCCAACAAACCAGTAATTTCTAGGCCCTTTTTCCAACTTGTATACCCCCTTCCTGATCTGTAAAGAGTAATTCAATAATAGACTTCTTTCCCTTAGGAATGGGAGTGCAAAATGAAGACTAGTTCTCTCAACGTATTACCTGCAGATCTGGTTCTTTAATTGACTAGTCCGGGTCTTCTGATGGATGCCCCTTTAACTCTTCACATTTAAATCTCTCTTCCTGAAGTTACCTCAGCATTTTGAAAACCTTGTTCATTTATATGGTGTCAGTCTTCAAAATAACTTTTAAAAATAAAAATGGGTCGTCTTTGCTTCAGAATTAGCTAAAAAGTAGAGGTCTGATCTTATGATCCTGAAGCATCGCACTTCTGCTGCATATTTCTCTAGAGTCTAGCAGATGCAGTTTAAGAGCTGCAGGTATTTTGTGTACAGGGTAATATTTTCCAGGAACTTATTGAACCACTGGCATGCTAGCTTAAAAAGCTTTTACTTGTGCCATGAAAACCAATAGAGCTGTTGTCATTAAGGAGTGAAACACTTGAAGAACTTATAGGTTAAGAGTTGAATAGCATTTTTAATGTACCAGCTTTTCATTTCTTAATCCTACCACTTCTAGTAGAGTATAGATGTGCTTTTGGCAGCAGGCTTTTCTTCAACATCCATTCACGTGAATCAAATGTCAATAGGTACCAGATCTGCCCACCAGTACTGAACAGCTATTTCATAGGTCTAGTGTATTGCTTGGCACTAAAACTTGGATGGTCTTTTCAGTATTTATGCTTTAAAGCATTCTCTCTGAAGGGCTCTGAAAGCTAAGCTGTACTTAAGACTTGAGTGCACATTAGTATGTACCATGATTGCTTGGGTGGGGGGCAGTAAATTGTTAATAGCATTCTTGGCTTTAGCTAAAAATGCTATCTCATTAACTTGGGTGGCTTTCTTGTCATCACAACCAAACTTTGTGCATGGTTAACAAAGCAAAGGGAGACGTTACGGCAATAGCAAACATTCTAAATTGTGGCTTTCTTTCTTTCAGGAAGCTCTGAGGAACGGTTTGGTGGCCACAGAGGTGCTGATGTGGTTTTACATCGGTGAGATCATAGGCAGAGGCAGCCTGATTGGATACAATGTTTGAAGACTAATCTTTAGTAGTCTTACGTTTCACTTCTTTGTCCCCTAAGTCTGTAACAGTATTTGACAAAATAAAATCAGGAAATGATGTGGAATTGTGGTGGTCTCTGTTAGTGGTATTTACAGTGTGAGCTTGTCCCCATCCTGTTAGCTTTGCCAGCTGTGAAGAAAGCATCAGTTAGTATCTAGCTGCCTGGAGGCCATCCCTCTTCAAGCATTACCACACACAAGGAAATAGTTATACCCCATCCTGCTTCCATAACACTTGAAAATGTGAATCTTTTACCATAGCAGGTTAACTTGGATTGAAACTTTTTTTCTGGTCATTTAGGACTAGTGCTTGGGGAATGTCTACTGGCTATGAAACCCTTTTGTTTGGTCTGCCAAAGTGTTTATAGCTGGGGATTGTGAACCTCAGATCTGCATCACACAAGCTGGATTTTTTTACTTTTGATTCTGACCGTTTTAGCAGCAGCTGGTATGGAAACCAGTAGAAGCCAGTGCTTTAAATCACGAAACAGCAACGTGGCATCCCAGATTTATCAAATGGTATAAAGCATTCTCTTTAATTCTACCAGGCTGAGTTAAAATATGTCAGGTATATGTAAAGAGCTGGAAGAAAGAAGGTAATCAGAATAGGCCTCTAAAATCTTACCTCACAACCTGAGAGGTGTAAATCATCCAATAATCAATAGTCTTGCTGTGTTCATCTGACCCATATGGTTAACTCTTTTTAAAAAAAAACAAAAAAAGTGGGGAAAAGGGACAGTTTTAATCAGGCAGAATGCTTGATAACTTTCAGCAGAAATGGCGTTATCTGTTTGATGGGACTTATTCTTTACTAATTATATTGCCATAGAAAATAAGAGTTTCTGTTAAACAAATTACCTGCTTTTCCATCTTACTTTTAGCAAGACTAGTAGTGGCTCAACTTAAATCACCTGTTAAGCCTTCTGTAACCAGGCATTACTGCTAGTCAGATAGGTGACAAGTGTTTCTCTACATCATAACTTCATTTAATACATGGCTTCACTAGACAAAATCCAGACTCCTCCAAAGTACAGATGTAGAGCAAAGCATAGCTTCTGTTCCTTCAGCAGGATCTCTAGGCCGTGAAGTTACAGCATTGATAGAAAAACATGATTCATCTTAAGTTTGCTGGTTCTACAGCTTAGCACCTGACCTGTGCATAAATAGAAGATATTGGCTTACGCTGCTAATAACTCCATGAGCACAAAAGTTCATTAGCAAGGACAGAGGGAACAAGCACTACATTTCCAACAAACTTCTGCTGAAATGGGCATGTAATTTCTGCTACTTCGTCGCTAAAGAAAACAAAGTAGGGGCTCTTTTCTCTGTGTCCAAAAACACTATACTTGCTGTGAAACTGGGTATTACATGTACTGGAAACTAGCTGTTTCATAGCTAGCAAAATCTAGTGAGTTGGAATCAAACATCTGTGCTAGCTATTTTGATAGGGAATTACGGTCTGCTACAATCCTCTCTTGGCTTGCCCTGTGATCTTCTGAGTCTTGCTTTCAGCTCCTTGGTGAGCCTCCAGTACTCTGGGCTCGGCTGCCCTTTGTGACATTAGAAATCTCTTGGAATACTAGGCTAATAGTACATAGATTACTCTTGTCTCTGCAGCAATAGCATAGGCCTTTGTCAAAACACTTTTTTTCAGTAGGAAGTCTTGAATTTATCATTTTATTGTGTAACATCCCCACTATGCTTTCTGAATAAATACCTAACTTCACCTGCCCCTGAACTATAGCCAGTTATGAGGTGTAGTTGCTGCTGTTCTATTGCATCAACATTTTGGATGGAAGGGAGAACATCCATTTGAAACAGGAAGTGTTGGAATTAGGTCAGGATACCACTGGTAACATGCCTAGTCTTAAGTCCCTTGATATCTTAAATGACCAGAAGTTGTTTGGGACTCGACAGTTCTAGGAAGCAACTTTTTTCCATTAGTTCACTAGTGAAAGGGGAGGAGGAGGATGGAGAATGGCACTACCGAACTGATAGCAAAATACTCTGCAGTATTCTTATACTAAAATTAATGGAGATATCCCATCTCCTAGAACTGGAAGGGACCTTGAAAGGTCATCGAGTCCAGCCCCCTGCCTTCACTAGCAGGAACAAGTACTGATTTTGTCCCAGATCCCCAAGTGGCCCCCTCAAGGATTGAACTCACAACCCTGGGTTTAGCAGGCCAATGCTCAAACCACTGAGCTATCCTTCCCCCCCCCCCACAACAAGGAGTCTGGTGGCACCTTAAAGACTAACAGATTTATTTGGGCATAAGCTTTCCTGGGTAAAAAACCCACTTCAGAATCTGTTAATCTTTAAGGTGACACCGGACTCCTTGTTGTTTTTGTGGATATAGACTAATACGGCTACCCTCTGATATTCTTATACTAGTAACCAGTTTGTCATTCACTGACTGGCAAACGTTAGACCACCTATTAGATACAATCTCAGCACACATTCCACTTTTGATTTGATATTTTGCATTTCCAGTAGCTAACTTGCTTCAGAGATACCAATACCAGACTCCTTACCAAGCCTGCTCTTATACTATTCCTACCCCTGTTCTCTAGAGATGGGAGCATGGGGCCCCGACACCTTTCTGTCTGTACTACTGAGAGCCTCACATCAAATGCATTCATATTAATATGAAGAATTCCTGAGCCAAAAGGTAGGATACCTCATCATCTGGTGGAGCTCAGGCTTGAGGGAATAAGCTGAGACACCAGTAAGAGAGAGCAACCTATTCTGCTCTGTAACATGAGCCACTTAAAGCTTTGTTCACATATGCCAGCACTGCAGAAGTGTGCCTTTCACACTTTGAAAGCGTAACACAAATAGCAGGCTCACCATATACAGCTCTGATGATGGAACAGAACTCTACGAAGTACTAAGCAGGAGAGATGCTAACTTTTTCTTATGGAGCAAAAATGTCTTGCTCATAAGCCACAGGTAATGAATCTTTACTGGTGTCTGGCTGACCTTGGGCACTGCTTTCAAAACAAGAGTAGGTAAAAGAATGGAGTGCTTTTGTCACCGCTTCCTTGGGCAGTCTTGGAGTAATCTTTGAAGAACTAACACCAGCTGCGTCCTGGTGGTGCTCTTCCTTCTGATGGATTACTGAATTGGGGCACAAGCATAGTCTGCTGCCAGCTTTCAGATGACCGATACAACTATGACTCTGATTAGCTGTAGCCATTAAAAAATATTGCTGTAGCAACTAAAGGCCCAAATGGAGATTGGGCCTCTCTGCTAGGCATTACACAATAAAAAGATGTGCTCCTTGGCACGTTTATGTGTGTTTGTTTTTTAACCCCAGGGTCCTGCTGAAAACTCTGGGACCAATTCAGTCCCCTATTAGGGGCCCTTCATGCTGCTCTACAGACAGAAAAGTTGCTGCATGTGGTTTTATGCCATTCCTGTTGTGTGGATGGAGTGCTTGACCATTCATCTTTTCAGTGCCTCAGAGCAGCTGGCAACTGGGGTAAGCTACTCTAAATTACACTGGGGAACAAGTTGGCCTCTCAAGATCAGGTTATGGGTGGCATAAAGGTGACTTAGTCACCTTTGCCTCCATCTCCTGGTTTGTGCCTCCTGAAGGCTGCAGCATAGAATCTGGCTCTTCTGCCTACTTTTCCTTGTTTGAAGTAATTTTTTTGCTTCCTGGCCCAAACTGCTGGGTGGTGCTGTATATACCAAGGTGGCTGTATCTTGGTGACAGATGAATATTCATTTTTATTACCCAACCTAGATTAAAGCCCATTGTGCTGTACAAACACTGAGTAAGAGACAGTCCCTGACCAAAGTTTACAATCTAAATAGGTAAGAGAGGAAGTAGTAGTATCCCCATGTTACAGAGGGGAAAAGAAAAGTGAGCCAGAGAGTTTAAGTGATTATTTTATGTAAGCTATTGAGAGCCTTTCTAACTGCTGTGTAGATTTAAGAGTGTTACTGCCATCCTCACAGGCAGTCCCAGCCAGGACTTGGAGAATTCAGAGGGCTTTAGGGGAAACAATATGTAAAAATTGTATTTTTAAAAATGGGTGTTCTCGTCTCTTACAAATACTGCTCAGGTGGTCTGAAGTTTTTACATCAAACTTCCAGGTCTACATTTATGCTCTTTGCATTTTGTTGCTTGGCCCATGAAAATAAGCCTGTTTGTTTTGTGGGGTGGGCGTCTGATGCACTACTGCAGCATTTGGGTTTCAAATCCTGCAGGGGAGGCTTGTGATGTGGAGGTGGGGGTGGGACTTCTCAGTGGATTAAAAAAACAAACTTGTGGCAATGTTTCCATTGCTGTTTGATTTGGACTTTGAGTGTGACTGCTCCTCAGAGCAGGGATCTTTCTTGTTGTAGATGTACATCTCCTCACAGTGTGGGGCCCCCAATGTGCTACCACCATTCAAATAATAATCTCTGCATGGTAATAGCCTTCTGTATGGTTGCACTGGAGGGAAAAGACAAGTAGTGCCAGTAGAGAACTCCGCCTGCACTAGGACCCAGGAGCGTTTCTCCTCTCTGAAGGCTAGGCAGGATTTGTAAGACACCCCAAAAGCTGCTGAACCAATCATTCACAGCTGGGGCCAGTGATGGGCAAGACTCCTACGGGTGGAGCTTGGGCTGCAGAGAGGCTTAGGGACTCAGTTCCCAGCTGTCTGGAGAATGACAGTATTGTGGAATTACGTCACCCGCAACGTGTCTCAGTAGCTGACTCAGAGTGGCTTTCATCGGTGATAAGAGCAAGTAACCCCTTGCAAGCAAGGAGACTGCTGTGCAGCATCTGCATAATGGGAGACAGGCTAAGCATGGATGGAAAATCCTGAGCCGCCTCTGGTATCCTTATCCCTGCTTCTAGGAGTGGAGCAGTTTGTTGCTATATAACCTGGGGCTAGAGGGCAGGGTCTGTGCTGGATGGCTGGAGCCTGCAGAAAGCAAATAAGAAGCTGTAGTTACTGTAGTGTTGCACCATTTTCTGTACAGGTTTTTCCTAGGCTACCTCTGATGGATCTTTATGAGAAACGTTAGCTTCTGACGTTTAACCAAACACATGATGAATGAGATGCTGCTGGCTTCTACTGCCTCCTCTGCTATAGCATTCAGGGTTAATTAAAACCCCTTAGCACAGCTTTGAACTGTTCCTTGCATATTAAAATCAGTACTCTCTTCCCAACAGACCCTGCATTTCTGCCGCTGCCTGATGTCATCCCCTTCCCTGCCTCCCAGGGAAACAGCAGCCCTAGCTCTGCAGTGCACATTGCAGCGGAGATTTATAGCTATTCCCCTGTGTCTGAAATTACTTTAAATGGGGAGTGAAGTACAAATGCCTGCCCACATTTTAGGGGAAAGTCCCTGATGCAGCGTGTTTAGCAGAATCAGGGACAGAAAGAAGGCATTGAGTCAGCATGAGAGCTGCAACTGAAACCAATGTTAAGTGCACACTGACAATAGTTAGCAGTGACATTAGACTTAAAGAAGAGCTGTGTGTGGCTGGAAAGCTTGCCTCTTTCACCAACAGAAGTTGGTCCAATAAAAGATATTACCTCACCCACCTCGTCTCTCTAATTTCAACTATGAGGCATTTAATATGGAAAGAGAAGGCATTAATCTTTTCTTCCACAGCATGCCCGTACCAGTTTGTGAAATGTGACAGGGCACAACACAAGTTAAGAAGCATTGGGCTCCATCACTGTTTTGGTGGGACACGTACAAGCTGTGCTGTGAGAAGTGGGGTAAGTGACTCAGAAGGGGGGGCTCTTTCTTGACCGTGTTGAAGTTTTTGCTTCAGCTTGGTGTTGGCATGCTGTGCTGCTGGAAGAGCTGTCTTGTAGATGAGATATTCAGCTGAGATCTTGGCAGTTTGTGGTTATTAAAGATCCCAGTATAGCTTTTTGCAAGCAGAGGGTTGTTATGCTGGCTAAATTGTATCTCAGAATTACACACTGCCTTCCTTCAAGTTTAAGTGAATATGAGACTCTACTGTTTGCACTAAAACTTGTGTGTAGTGTTGTTAGGCATTGCTAAGCAGCTAGTGGATTCCACCCCAGAGGTGGTTGCATTTCAGTGGTGGGAGGAAATGGTCTCTGTTTCTAGCTTACATTTGCAACACCCTCTCAGTGTGAGGTACTCTGAGAAATGTATTATTATTAATGCTATATTTTTCTCTATAGCTTCCTCGCTGAATATCTTTGCTAATGTCATTTTCTATATGCAGGATGCTGCTATTTATTCTTCCTTTAACAGGGGCCCTCCCAGCCTTTTCCTCACTGGCTCTATTCAAGGGCTTTAGAGGGATCATCACCCCATGCACTATGCCATGCGCAGTTGGCTTCCTATTTCAGTTTATTTGTATTCGATACAACTTCAGTTTGAAGCATTTTCTACACAAAATAAATCCCCAGATGTTTATATATGAAACACAGACCTTTATAGAGGTCCTTGGAGATACAGCTGTTGAAAAGGAAAATCTTGTTGGCCAAACTGCCTGGGCAATTGAAATATACATAAAAGAGAATATTTGGTCCCTGTTTGTGTTTAGTTCATAAAATTAATTCAGTTGTACAAGCAGGAAGCTGAGAGTTACCACTAGAGGACATACTTCCTACCTGCCCCTTACAGCCCCGGCGTCTCTTGGAGAAGATCTGCTTAGAACACTTACTGTTTTGTCAGTCTTTGGTAGGTCATGATGTCTCAGCAGCTTGGCTTCCGTATCCCCTAACAAATAGGGCCCTTGCAGAAGGCAAGGCAGTTAGATTTGCCTCCATAAGGACATAAAAGGTGACTAGTCAAACTCACACAAAGAAAGATGCACTCTTCTCAATTGCTTTCAACCTGGATGTTGTTTGAAACTAATTAGGCCTTTTTTAAAATAAATTCTCTGTACAAGATGAGCAGTAGAGCCAGCGCACAAGCACCAAATGCAGACTGGCATGAGCAAATGGAGAGAAGGGTCATCACAAGTGTCAATGTCCAGCATTTTCTAGGCAAACTCCCTCTCTGGCAACTGACACCCCAGAACACAGCTAGTCATAGAAATCCAGATGGGTACTCTCTGCCCTTCATGAATGCTAAGTAATTGAGCCTCCCAACCCCCTTGCAAGGTAGGTCAGTCACCTCCATTTTATAGCTGGGGAAACAGAGGCAAAGAGAGATTGAATGACTTTCCCAAGTTTGTGACAAGCAGGAATAGAAGTCAGGGCCTCACCCCCAGTCTTTAATGAGAGACATTAAAGTTAGTGTGTTTTTTAAAAGCCAAACATTTGCATCTAACCTAATACTAGCCCTCAATATCCTCTGCTCTGAGTTTAGCAAGCAATTGGTAATAGATCTATTACCTGTTCCCCCATTCAGTTTCCAATTACTCCACAGGAAAACGCAGAGAGACTAACCGCATTATGAATGAGAAGCCTTGACACTGAATTGTGCATGTACTGAGCTCCAAACTTTCTTCAGAAGACCATCATATAGGTGTAGCCTGCACATACAGTACTTTCTTTAGAGGCTACCTCGGATCTACTAACTCTCTTCACACACACACTTGCCCTTTTATATGAACTTTTCTCCCAGCATGTCTGGCTCGGAGTTGGCCCTTTAAATCTGGCAGTGCCAAGCAGGTGTTGCCCAAAGTAACCATTTTATAGCTGGCAGTTGCTGACTGATCTTCCCTTGCTAGTAAGTGCCTGTTCTGTTTTTCCCTCTACCTGCTGAGGAGATGGCCCTTTTCACAAAGGGAGTCATCTAATTTGAGACAGCACTGAAGTATGATGCTCTGTTTAGCGTAGGTCTCAGTAAATACTCTTCTTCCCCCTCCTCAATAAACCCTACGCAACAGCATATGAATCTCACCCCAAGTTTGGCTGTTCATGGGCTTTCCTGCAGGGTCTTCTTGTCTGTGCTCTAGTTCTATCTGACCAGAGGTTCACACCTGCATTTCCAGTGACCTACTGGAGTTAACCATGCTGTGCCAGCAGCCATACTCAACGCTCTCACTTCTGTTAATGGGATGGGTCAGCATCCAAGCATGTGGCTGCATGTCCTTCCATTCTATTCTAATCCCTCCAGGTAATCCAAGAATGGGGGTTTGGAAAACTTGTTCTACTGGATTCAAACCTGATGAAACGTGCAACTTCATTTGGATACAAGGATTTTTATTATTATTATTATTTTGCTTCCTATCCTACGCTGTTCTGTAGCATTGCCATGTGCTGTTAAACATCCTACCAGGTAAGACTGTATGTCACTTGAGAACCAGGTGAATCCTGTATATGGTTGTGTAGAATGAGTTTGCAAAGTGCTTTGACGGTATTTGGTATGAAAGGTGCTTGATTAATGTATGATACTATTATTAGATTGTGGGAGGGAATTGACCCTCTTTCTCCTTTTGAATGGCAGTGAAGGTGCCCTGGAACAGGAAGATATCTCTAGCAATTATGCATCTCCCACATTTGTAACTTGTCACACAGTACCTAGCTGTGAAGGGAAGTTGTCAGACTCCTTAATGATAGGCTGCAGCACCACTAATTAATTAGAGAAAACAGTCCTGTTTGGGATACAATTGTGATCTTGACTTCCAAAACAAGTGCACTAGCCCTGGGGCAAAAGAGCTACTTCCTGAAGGTAAGTCACCAAAGCTCTTGTTATAATTAACTCAGGCTTCCACTGCAGCTGACCTCTCTATGCTGTTAATCCCCACCTACATTTACTGCTGTGTCCATGGATGAGAAGTTACTCAGGTTCAGACAAGTTTGATACAAGAAGGGTTTGTGATGCAGATGGCACATAAATGCCATATTGCAGAGGCTGCCAAACTCACTTCATTTTTGGACAGGAGATTAGACTTGACTAGTGCAGTGGCAGAGAGGACCTGGCAGCATTCCACCCCATTCAGGGTGCAACCTATTTTAATGGATTAAAAAAAAAAAGTCTTTATACAAGTTTTAATGAAAAAACACCCTAATAATGCTCCCAAAGCAGGACTCCTTCAGCATGACAAGTGTGAAATAAACGGATGACATGCCTACCAACTCAAAATGGGCTGGGCCAGTTATGCTGTATACTCTTTGCTACTACTGTAGATATTAGTGTTTGTTTAATGACTTTTCTCCCTTCTCATCCCCCTTCTCCTTGATTTGACAATGATGCCTTAGGGAAACCCAGTACATTATGTTAAAAAATTAGGGTTTATTTTTAAAATTAATATTAATGGCATTTCTAATGGTTTTTAATTAATTAAAACAGCAGTTTGTTGGGATTTAAACTGTCTCCTGCAGCATTCCTAAATCAAGGTGTGCTTCTCAGATCAGAAGCCAAAGCTCAGGGAGGGAGCTTGTTACTGAGAATGTTACATCATGTGTTGTACTGTATATTTGAGGAAACAAGTCCTGATAGGACATCTGAATTGGATATCAAGCCAATTCTTCCATGACTGATAAATTGGGAGTTGGCAGCAGGTGGACTGTGATTTAGGGAGCGAAATCTTAGAATTACTGTTCTTCAGTCAGGTCAAAGTACTTTTGGTTACTTACTATTTTTTATTAATTTATTTTTCTTCCAAGAATAAAGTTCTTGCTATTTTAGCCTGACTTCCTCTGCAGAATTTGCACCAGAGAGTTCTGTGCTAGTGCAAGAGAACAGAAACTGATCAGAGTCTAGGCTATTTTCATTGTTCAAGGTGAATTAAGTATAAAAAGTAAACAGACAGCACAATTGATGCCAAGTGAATTAGATAGTTTAGTTAATGGGTGCACAGGGTCAGAAAGGTTTATATCCAACAGAGAACACTCCCTCCAAAACCGGGAATTGAAGTCAAGCACCCTGAATCTCTGCTTTTATTTGATGTTAGCAGATAGCTATGAAACCTACTGGCAAAGTGTGTCTCATCACCCTTTAGTGGCTGGTCCCCATGGATAACTGTACACATGCTACCCTTACTGCATTGGCTAAAGTGGTGGAGGTCTGTGCTGTGGATATAAAGGGGTGAACCCTGCTGATCACCTGAGTTGGGGGTCAATATAGTTCCACTTGATAGAATTTCTTAACAGTCTTTAATTACATGATCACATTCTATTTTTCCACAGGACTCCTGCCTCGTTCAATGCACAGGTTGATTCTGCTCTGGAGGATGAATCAGGGTTATGTAGTGAAGGAGACTGTCGTCTGTAGGACCGCTACCTCATGTGTCGCAGAAGTTGGAAGGTATGTAGTGAATGAAGCAGGGGATTGCAAGAAGAGAAAGGATGGTCTCATGGTTAAGACTGTATCATCCGGCATATGCATAAAGGAGCTGAATTAAGGTTGTACAGGCAACCTTAAATCCTGGCTTTTCATAACTTGAGTGCTTGACTTTACAACCTTAGCATTCTTTTAACTTGGAGTTTTGGATGTAACTTACCAATTTAAAAGAACAAACTGAAAAATCATAAATTCTGTCATGTGGAACAATATTGACCCACAACTTGAGTCATCAACAGAGTTTGGACCTTTAGATCACCAGCTTGACTTTGCATCCTCAACGTTTTAATGGAGATGTTTGTTGTAATTATCCTTATTTTACAGATGGGGAACAGAGACACAGATTGATGGATTTGCCCAAGGTCACCCAGGGAGTCAGTGGCAGAGCTTGGAATTGAACCTCCCCCACCCCATGTCCTAAGTCCCATTCTATTGCCTTAGTCACCAGATCATACTTCCTCTGTGCAGCCGCATGGTAAGGAGCAGGAGACATGGGCAATTGATTTATGTTACAACTGCAAGCGTGTCCAGAGTGAAAGCCCCACATTGGTAATAAATATTATGACTGAACTCCCCTACCCTGGGAGCCAGAGCTGACCCTCAGGCACACCCTTCTTCCCACTCTGCCCAGCCCTGGGGGCCAGCAGCAATGTCAGGCATGGTCCTTATTGCTGTTCTCCCTTCGAGCTGAAAATACAGCATCCAACGAGGGCTCGGGAGGTGGGGCTCTGGGACCTCAGCGCGGGGAGGGTTTGAAAGAGAAAGGAAAGCGCACCAGGAGGAAAAACAGGTGCGTGTGCAGCAGCAGATGGGTGGGGAGCAGCACAGTGCGGCTGGGGATGCAGTCATCACTTGCTGCTCTCTAGAGACCTGACTGCCCTGGCAGGCCTGGCTCCCCTCACTCGAAGAGAGGGGGTGGATTCCAAGTAGCATCAAAATTGTCTTGTAACCTGCTCAGGGATCTTCCCTCTGAAGACTGGAAATGTTCCCTTGATGGCCATATTGTGTTTGTAAAGACTGGAGCAGTTCATCTTTTGTAACTATCCCTGCCCTGCTTCCCTTCGCTCTGGGAACTGGGATTTCAGCAAGAGGAGGTATACTGGGACATGGGCTTGGCCTGGCCTAAGACAGCTCACTGAGGCAGGGTGGAGGGAGTGAAGACAATGGATTCTGCTGGCAGTTGAGCCTGACCTAAGAGGAGGGCAGCTGCTGCGGCACCTGAAGTTGGAGAGAAGAGGACTGAAAGGGGCGGGAGGGGCATTAAAATATACCCTGGAAGCATAAGGGGACAAAACAGACTGGGGGAAATGGATTGGTGGGCACCAGAGACATGAACAGGCCAGGGGTCCACATGGGGCAAACAGATTTGGGGGACAGGAGGTTACAAATCTGACTTACGGATTTCCAGGGGGTAAATCAGAACGGGGGAGAGGGGGAAAACACACAGGTAGAGCAAAATAGATGGGGTATTACTGGGTGGAAAAGGAACTCTTGGTGTGAATGGGGGCAAAAATAGATTTGGTGGGAAGCTTCCCATCAGTTTCAGGATGTTCAGGGACGCACCCCCATGCTCTGGGTGTCCCTAGCCTCTGACTGCCAGAAGCTGGTCAGGATGACAGGGGATGGATCACTCGATAATTGCCCTGTTCTGTTCATTCCCCCTGAAGCATCTGGTACTGGCCACTCTTGAAAGACAAGATACGGGGATAGAAGCAGCACAGACATAAGC
This sequence comes from Malaclemys terrapin pileata, assembly GCF_027887155.1. NCBI lineage: Eukaryota > Metazoa > Chordata > Testudines > Emydidae > Malaclemys > Malaclemys terrapin. Next base: position 34,263,929 of record NC_071519.1, read on the forward strand.
AGCTGTGGAGGGCACAGAAAAGGAGGTCACTTCCCCACCTGCTGATGTCCATCTGTGGAATGCAGTGCATGACGAGCTCAAAAAAAAGAGAGAGAGAGATTATTAATTCATGAAATAGAAAATACTGCAAGATGCCTTCCTTTAGTGTGACATTTTCTATAGCTTCAGTTTCAGGATTCTTTATTTCTGATGCAAATAATTCTCAACAAGGAAAGTGAAGGGGATGCTAAATGTATGTGAAGTACAGGCTACGTGGAGACTAAAATTAGTGATGTCCTCTAAAATAAGAGGCGTTTGATAAGTAGGAGAGAGAAATAGAAGGTTTCACCTGGTGAAGAACAGGGGAGGGATCTAAGTGTCACAGTGATTCACCAGTACATGTTTTGGAAGTTGACAAGCTCCAGAATCTCAATTTTCATAACAAACAAACAAACAAAAAGGCATATGTGTGTGTTCATTCTGCATTTAGCTCTGGACACGGTGAGATCCGTGTGGGTTCGTGGGGGATTGAGTTCAATGGTCTGGGTCCAGCTCCTATGGAAGATCTGTGTCCCTCACACATGTGATCTGTGTGGGAGACAGCCACATGCAGTAGTCAGGGCAGGGTTGTGGTGCCTCACTAATTCTTATGCAGTTTGGTTGGGTAGAATTTTCTGTAAGTAGGTTTTGGGATTTGTCAGTTGCTACAAGTTTTCAGGCTTGCTCCATGGTGATGGCTTCTTCTTGGCTTCCAATAGGAAGGAAGCCACCTGTAGGAGGAAAGTTCTGCCCAGAATGAGTCTGATACTGACAGCCAGCTGGAGGCTCCAATCCAGGGTGTGGCTGACTGTGTGTTGGTCTGGAGAGATTCCCTGTGAGAACCTGAAGCGAAAAGGTCTGTGTAAGGAGGTTTGGGATTGTTGTATCAGAGTTGTGGTCCATGTGGACCCTGAAGTCTCTCAAGATGATGAATCTTGTGAGCTCTATCCCTATCAGATTGTGTGCATCTCTCTCTGTCCCTCAGGGAAGCCTTTGCTGCCTGGGGATCTCATCAGTAGGATGCCTGTATTTATTTTCTCTGGATTAAGTGGATGCACTAAAAGAATTGTATTGAGTGAACTTTCTCTGTGTCTTTGTGTAGAAGGGAATGGAATTGTGACTCTGTCACCAGGCTCCCTAGGCCAAATAGAGCAGGCAGGGAGGGGAGACTGGGGGTCCCTTCCAGTTCCAGGGCTTGGGGTGGAGGCCTGCCGGTGCTTGGCAGCAATGGGACAGAGAAGTGCTGACTGTGTATGGGATACGTGATCCGGCTAGGGGTGTGTGTCTGTCTGAGGAGGAGCTGGTAGTGTATGGGGGGGGGGTTCCTGACTGACAGGGTATTGGGGAGCTGTCCTTTTATGGGGGAAACTGGCAGTGTATTGAGGGGTCCTATGTAGGAGGAGGGGGGACTGTCACTGAAGGGTGGATTGTCAGTGTATTGGGGGGGCGACAGCGAAGGGGGAGGGCTTGTCTGGAGGAGCTGTCAGTGTATGTGGAGTCCTGATTGGGAGAACTGGCAGTGCCTGAGGGTCTTGGCTGGGGGGCATGTCCGTGGAGGGGGCTGGCTGCGGGGGCTGTCAGTACAGGGGGGTCCAGGCTGGTCTGGCTGGGGGGCTGGTCTTTTTTGGGGGGGCTGGCAGTAGAGAGGGGTCCAGCTTGGCGGGGGAGGGGGGGAGAGAGACTCTGTCCGAGGGAGCTGACCAGGTTGGGGGGGCAGGCTGGCAGAGCAGGGGGTTCTGGCCGGGGGAGCTGGGCAGGTGGGGGAGGGGTGGCAGGCTCGCAGAGCAGGGGGGTTCTGGCCGGGGGAGCTGGGCAGGTTTGGGGGTGCTGGCCGGGGGAGCTGGGCAGGCTGGCAGAGCAGGGGGGTTCTGGCTGGGGGAGCTGGGCAGGTGGGGGAGGGGTGGCAGGCTGGCAGAGCAGGGACGTTCTGGCCGGGGGAGCTGACCAGGTTTGGGGGTGCTGGCCGGGGGAGCTGACCAGGTTTGGGGGGGGGAGGCTGGCAGAGCAGGGGGGTTCTGGGCGGGGGACCTGGGCAGGTGGGGGGGGCAGGTTGGTAGAGCAGGGGGGTTCTGGCCGGGGGAGCTGACCAGGTTTGGGGGTGCTGGCCGGGGGAGCTGGGCAGGTGGGGGGGGGGAGGCTGGCAGAGCAGGGTGGTGCTGGCCGGGGGAGCTGGGCAGGTGTGGGGGGGGGAGGCTGGCAGAGCAGGGTGGTGCTGGCCGGGGGAGCTGGGCAGGTGGGGGGGGGCAGGCTGGCAGAGCAGGGTGGTGCTGGCCAGGGGAGCTGGGCAGGTGGGGGGGGCAGGCTGGCAGAGCAGGGGCGTTCTGGCCGGGGGAGCTGGGGAGGTGTGGGGGGCAGGCTGGCAGAGCAGGGGGGTGCTGGCCGGGGGATCTGGGCAGGTGGGGGGGGGGGAGGCTGGCAGAGCAGGGGGGTTCTGGCCGGGGGAGCTGGGCAGGTGGGGGGGGCAGGCTGGCAGAGCAGGGGGGTTCTGGCCGGAGGAGCTGACCAGGTTTGGGGGGGCGGCAGGTTAGCAGAGCAGGGGGGTGCTGGCCGGGGGAGCTGGGCAGGTGGGGGGGGGGGAGGCTGGCAGAGCAGGGGGGTTCTGGCCGGGGGAGCTGGGCAGGTGGGGGGGGGGAGGCTGGCAGAGCAGGGGGGTTCTGGCTGGGGGAGCTGGGCAGGTGGGGGGGAGGCTGGCAGAGCAGGGGGGTTCTGGCCGGGGGAGCTGGGCAGGGGGGGGCAGGCTGGCAGAGTAGGGTGGTGCTGGCCGGGGGAGCTGGGCAGGTGGGGGGGGGGAGGCTGGCAGAGCAGGGGGGTTCTGGCCGGAGGAGCTGGGCAGGTTTGGGGGTTCTGGCCGGGGGAGCTGGGCAGGTGGGGGGGGGGAGGCTGGCAGAGCAGGGGGGTTCTGGCCGGGGGAGCTGGGCAGGTGGGGGGGGGGAGGCTGGCAGAGTAGGGTGGTGCTGGCCGGGGGAGCTGGGCAGGTGGGGGGGGGGAGGCTGGCAGAGTAGGGTGGTGCTGGCCGGGGGAGCTGGGCAGGTGGGGGGGGAGGCTGGCAGAGCAGGGGGGTTCTGGCCGGAGGAGCTGGGCAGGTTTGGGGGGCAGGCTGGCAGAGCAGGGGGGTTCTGGCCGGAGGAGCTGACCAGGTTTGGGGGGGCGGCAGGTTAGCAGAGCAGGGGGGTGCTGGCCGGGGGAGCTGGGCAGGTGGGGGGGGGGGAGGCTGGCAGAGCAGGGGGGTTCTGGCCGGGGGAGCTGGGCAGGTGGGGGGGGGGAGGCTGGCAGAGCAGGGGGGTTCTGGCTGGGGGAGCTGGGCAGGTGGGGGGGAGGCTGGCAGAGCAGGGGGGTTCTGGCCGGGGGAGCTGGGCAGGGGGGGGGGCAGGCTGGCAGAGTAGGGTGGTGCTGGCCGGGGGAGCTGGGCAGGTGGGGGGGGGGGAGGCTGGCAGAGCAGGGGGGTTCTGGCCGGAGGAGCTGGGCAGGTTTGGGGGTTCTGGCCGGGGAAGCTGGGCAGGTGGGGGGGGGGAGGCTGGCAGAGCAGGGGGGTTCTGGCCGGGGGAGCTGGGCAGGTGGGGGGGGGAGGCTGGCAGAGCAGGGGGGTTCTGGCCGGGGGAGCTGGGCAGGTGGGGGGGGGGAGGCTGGCAGAGCAGGGGGGTTCTGGCCGGGGGAGCTGGGCAGGTGGGGGGGGGGGAGGCTGGCAGAGTAGGGTGGTGCTGGCCGGGGGAGCTGGGCAGGTGGGGGGGGGGAGGCTGGCAGAGTAGGGTGGTGCTGGCCGGGGGAGCTGGGCAGGTGGGGGGGGGGGAGGCTGGCAGAGCAGGGGGGTTCTGGCCGGAGGAGCTGGGCAGGTGGGGGGGGGGGAGGCTGGCAGAGCAGGGGGGTTCTGGCCGGAGGAGCTGGGCAGGTGGGGGGGGCAGGCTGGCAGAGCAGAGCGTTCTGGCCGGGGCAGCTGGGGGGGGCAGGCTGGCAGAGCAGGGGGGTTCTGGCTGGAGGAGCTGACCAGGTTTGGGGGTGCTGGCCGGGGGAGCTGGGCAGGTTTGGGCGTTCTGGCCGGGGGAGCTGGGCAGGTGGCGGGGGGGGGGAGGCTGGCAGAGCAGGGGGGTGCTGGCCGGGGGAGCTGGGCAGGTGGGGGGGGGGGAGGCTGGCAGAGCAGGGGGGTGCTGGCCGGGGGAGCTGGGCAGGTGGGGGGGGGAGGCTGGCAGAGCAGGGGGGTGCTGGCCGGGGGAGCTGGGCAGGTGGGGGGGCAGGCTGGCAGAGCAGGGGGGTGCTGGCCGGGGGAGCTGGGCAGGTGGGGGGGCAGGCTGGCAGAGCAGGGGGGTGCTGGCCGGAGGAGCTGGGCAGGTGGGGGGGGGGAGGCTGGCAGAGCAGGGGGGTGCTGGCCGGGGGAGCTGGGCAGGTGGGGGGGGGGAGGCTGGCAGAGCAGGGTGGTGCTGGCCGGAGGAGCTGGGCAGGTGGGGGGGGCAGGCTGGCAGAGCAGGGTGGTGCTGGCCGGAGGAGCTGGGCAGGTGGGGGGGGCAGGCTGGCAGAGCAGGGGGGTGCTGGCCGGGGGAGCTGGGCAGGTGGGGGGGGGGAGGCTGGCAGAGCAGGGGGTGCTGGCCGGGGGAGCTGGGCAGGTGGGGGGGGGAGGCTGGCAGAGCAGGGGGTGCTGGCCGGGGGAGCTGGGCAGGTGGGGGGGGGAGGCTGGCAGAGCAGGGGGGTGCTGGCCGGGGGAGCTGGGCAGGTGGGGGGCGGAGGCTGGCAGAGCAGGGGGGTGCTGGCCGGGGGAGCTGGGCAGGTGGGGGGGGGAGGCTGGCAGAGCAGGGGGGTGCTGGCCGGGGGAGCTGGGCAGGTGGGGGGGGGAGGCTGGCAGAGCAGGGGGGTGCTGGCCGGGGGAGCTGGGCAGGTGGGGGGGGCAGGCTGGCAGAGCAGGGGGGTGCTGGCCGGGGGAGCTGGGCAGGTGGGGGGGGCAGGCTGGCAGAGCAGGGGGGTGCTGGCCGGGGGAGCTGGGCAGGTGGGGGGGGCAGGCTGGCAGAGCAGGGGGGTGCTGGCCGGGGGAGCTGGGCAGGTGGGGGGGGGGAGGCTGGCAGAGCAGGGGGTGCTGGCCGGGGGAGCTGGGCAGGTGGGGGGGGGAGGCTGGCAGAGCAGGGGGGTGCTGGCCGGGGGAGCTGGGCAGGTGGGGGGGGCAGGCTGGCAGAGCAGGGGGGTGCTGGCCGGGGGAGCTGGGCAGGTGGGGGGGGGGGAGGCTGGCAGAGCAGGGGGGTGCTGGCCGGGGGAGCTGGGCAGGTGGGGGGGGGGGAGGCTGGCAGAGCAGGGGGGTGCTGGCCGGGGGAGCTGGGCAGGTGGGGGGGGGGGAGGCTGGCAGAGCAGGGGGGTGCTGGCCGGGGGAGCTGGGCAGGTGGGGGGGGGGAGGCTGGCAGAGCAGGGGGGTGCTGGCCGGGGGAGCTGGGCAGGTGGGGGGGGGGGAGGCTGGCAGAGCAGGGGGGTGCTGGCCGGGGGAGCTGGGCAGGTGGGGGGGGGGGAGGCTGGCAGAGCAGGGGGGTGCTGGCCGGGGGAGCTGGGCAGGTGGGGGGGGGGGAGGCTGGCAGAGCAGGGGGGTGCTGGCCGGGGGAGCTGGGCAGGTGGGGGGGGGGGAGGCTGGCAGAGCAGGGGGGTGCTGGCCGGGGGAGCTGGGCAGGTGGGGGGGGCAGGCTGGCAGAGCAGGGGGGTGCTGGCCGGGGGAGCTGGGCAGGTGGGGGGGGCAGGCTGGCAGAGCAGGGGGGTGCTGGCCGGGGGAGCTGGGCGGGGGGGGGCAGGCTGGCAGAGCAGGGGGGTGCTGGCCGGGGGAGCTGGGCAGGTGGGGGGGGGCAGGCTGGCAGGACAGGCAGGAGGTGGGGGGGCTCTGCCTGGGGGGCTCCAGCCTGGCAGGGTGGGGGGGCTCCGGCCGGGGGGGGCGCCTCTCGCAGGGAGGAGGAGCGAGCAGCGCTCCGTGAGTCCCGGGCCCCCTGCGCTCAGGTCCGCCACGGGCCCGTTGGGGGGCCCCGCGGCCTGTCTGTCGGCCGGGTTCTGCAGCGCCCGCACCGCGCCCGCATGGACTATCCAGGGCCCGGGGCCCCGCGCCGCCCGGGGCAGGCAGCGTGCTCGTGCGCAGGCTGTGCCGCAGCGCGTGCCCGCGCCGCCCTGCCCTTCGGCCCCGACCCTGTATAACGCTCGGAGTTATGCCCAGCCCGCCGGTGGGTTATGCCGCAAGCAGGGCCCGGCTACCCCGCTGCCGGGGCCCCGCGCCTGGCACGGGGCTCGGAGTTATACAGGGCCGCTATGGCCGCGTTACGCCGCATCCAGGCCCCGGAGCCGCGCTGTGGTTTCGCCGGTGCCCTGGATGCCGGCCCGCATTATGCAGGGCGTCTATGGGCGACGTATGAATTATCCAGCTGCCCGGGCCACCCCATGGCGGAGCCCCGCACGCTGTATTGCCGCGGCTGCTATGCAGCGCCCCTATCGGCGCGCGAGGTGTATCCAGGCCCCAGGGCTCGGCCCGGCCCCGCTCTCTGGCTCGTCGCCTCACAGTAAAGATGGCGCACAGCGGTCGGTGGCGCTTCCCTGCCCGGCCCGGCAGCGGCGGCTGGGGCCGCCGGGGGCTGGGGGGGTCCCGCCTGCGGGTGCCGGCCGTGCGGAACCTCCGGGCCCCGGAGCCGCCGCCTCAGGCCGGGGCGGGCGAGGGGGAGCTGGGGGCGCCGGGCTCCGGCGGGGCGGCGGGAAGCGGGGGAGGCGGGGCAGTGCCGGGCTCCGGCGGCCCTGGGGGCCCCGCGGCCGGGGTAGGGCCCGGCTTCGATGCGGCGCTGCAGGTCTCGGCCGCCATCGGCATCAACCTGCGGCGGTTCCGGGCGGCCTGCGGGTCCGAGGCGGGCAGCGGAGAGGTAAGGACGGGCCGGGGGAGGGGAGCGCCTGGCCCGGGGAGCCCCGCGCCCGGCCCCGGGGAGCAGCGCAGCCCAGCCCAGCCCAGCCCAGGCGGCTGAGCCAGGGGCTGCTTGCCCCGGAGAGCATCTCCCGCTCCGCCCTGGGGCCGGAGGGCACACCCCTTCCGTGCGCACACCCCGCGGGCGGAGCGGCCCCGGCCCCGGCCCCGGCCCCGGCCCGCGAGCCGCCTCCCCGGGGGGAGCACCGCACCGCACCACACCGCACCCCGCGGGGTCCGGCTGTTCCCCGCCGCTGCCCCGCTGCCGGCGGGCACACCCCCTCTGCCTGCCTGCCTGGGGAGCAGGCCACCCTCTCCCGCGCGTGGCACACAGCGCAGCCCGGCGCAGGTGAGCTTCCCCCCACACCTCCTCCGCCAGCTTCCCCGGGCTGGCACCTGCCACCCCTAGCGGGGTGCGGGGGGGACGGGCCCTGCTCCCCCGAGGTGGATGTGGGAGAAGGAGGGGATGTGGCAGCAACCGCAGCAGCGTTTTGTAGAGCAGGAGATACTCCTCCCATCCCATCCCCAGACTGAGCAGACACTCCCCACCGGCCCTACTCGGGGGCGAAGAGCAGCCTGCCTCCCCCTCAGAGAGATTGCTTTTCCCCAACTCAGACATTTTGTTATTGATCCTCTTCCTCAGTTCTTTCTCCATCATCCTTCTCCAGGAGGAAGGCGCCCTAGCAACTGCCTCTCATGGGAGGAAGGCTAGGAAGGAGGGGTGAGGGTGGGTGAAGAGCATGTGCTCCCCACCATCAGTAGCCGCAGAAGGATGTGGGTAAAAAGCTTCCCCCCATCATCAGCAGGTAGGGCTGATAAATGATATTTACTCTTCTCTCTCTGTTGTGAGCAAGTGAGGGTGAGTAAAGCACATTTGCTCCTTCCCTTCTCTTGATCAGGAGAGGATGGGTAAAAGGAACTTGCCCCTGTCCCCTTTTATAAACAGAAGGCAATGGGGGTCCACGTTTGACGCTGGATCTTTTTTCCGTTCCTTCTAAAAGGGGAGTTATTCAGATAAATGCCCCTTCTGATATGTCCAGATATTAGAGTTTCTACATTTGTTTTCTTTAGGATTGAATGGGTAAAGGGATTTAAATAGGTAGGATTGGGGAGCATGAACAACAGCTGCTGGGGGCTGAGGAGGGGGAGGGGAGGGATGCTCTGAAGTGCGCTTGACTGAAACAGAAAGGGAAAGATGTCAACAACCAGCCGCCTCCTGTGTGCCCTGCTGTTGGTGCCACAAGCGCGCTCACACAAATCCTGTTCAACCCTTCTCCCTTTCACCACCCTCAGCTGCACCTGGACTTGGAGGGAGACCCCCAGGGGCAGAAAAGATGGGGGAGAAAGCAGCTTAATTGCAAAAAGGGGCTGGCATTTTTGTAGAGTTGTTCATCTTCCTGCCTTAATTTTTTTCTAAGCGTTTCTAAGGCAGCCAGATCAGGAGTCTGACAACAACCCGCCTTTTGACAGTGCTGAGAAGACATGATGGGGGCGTGTTACTTACTACTAGCTGCAGCATCCCCTTTTCTTGTTTCTCTCCTTTTTGAAGTACTACCATTCACAGCCTTCCAAAGATGGAATTTTTTCTGGCAACATACCAGGAACATACTTACTTTTGAAGGGCCAATTCCATATCTTGATTTAAAGGAAAACTCTCAAAATCACACTCTTAAAAACCAACAGGATTGCTTTCTTATGTTAATAATATCCAAAGTTATTAAAAATGAAATAATTATAGAAAGCTAATTGCTTCTCACAATTTTTAGTGTTTACTTTTTGTATTATCCTCATCCTGTACAGTAAAACCTGGCTGGTCAGTTTCAAATGTTGTTTATAGTAATTTTCACTTTCTGGGGCAGTTTGCTAGCCACTAGCACAGTCCTACAGTATATGAATTTCATGCATTGCAAGGGGATGTTTAATTACAAACAAACTATTATAACAATTTAATGAAAAAATTTCTTGTAATGTAACCTGAACATTTTAACAAAAACAAATATTTTGTTTTAAAGCACTCAAATTACGCAGGGGAAAACATCCCTTTACTTAATAACACAAACTCCCTTTGGCTGGATATAATGATTAAAAGATTAGGTTAAATTAAAGTTACTGTATCAACTTGAAGGAAGTTAGTATCTTATAAATGAGTTGACTGGCAAAAAATGAAATCTGAACAGTCAGCCTACTGATCATAGAATTATTATTTTGAGGCATAGGAGGCAGGGGTTAAAAAGAAAAGAGGATTTATATATGGTAGTGGATTTTTGTCCTTTCATCCCCATGTGTGTTTTGGAATTTAGAGACAATTCTAATATGTATTAGAAAATATTTGTGCCTTTGAATCTAAGGACATCATATAAAGAAAGCAGTGAGGACAAACTTGTCCTTTACTGTTAATGAAGAAAATATTTCTTGTCTTAGAGGTAAATGCATTTACTAAATGTTCAACTAGCAAATACTTTAAGATAAGTAGAAGAGCAATATTTTATGGTAATTAACAACCTCTAATTACAACTCTGTATGAGAGAGAGCTTTGTTTGCTGGTAAGAATGGTTTATCTATTAGGCTATGACAAATGACCTTTTAATTTTTATTAAGCTGCTGAAAAACTCCTGTCTTCTAGTGTTATGGGATGGGGGAAAAATGAAGTTTCCCTGATAGTTTATTGGTTGTAGCCTGTGAGGAAGCATTAGTTGAATTTCAAATGACATCATATAAACCAGTATGGAACAATACCTGAACTCCTGTTCAAATTTATTTAAAACTACATTGTGAATGGTATTCTGAGACTCCACAGTAGCAAGGCAGATACCCAAACACACTAAAAGTGCCATACAACTTTAATAGATTCAGTGTTTTTTCTCATAACTGGTAGAAACATATTGCTCCCTCCTGTGTTTTCAGTAGGTAGTGTTTCCTTAAAATCAGACTAGCTGTTAGTCTGTTGCTTTTCAGGGACTTGGTTATTTTAACAGATGATCTCTGAATATGGAGGTCAGAAGGTTGGGAGCATGTTCATCATAAAGATTACACTAATCTGAAGTAATGCAGCATATTACTCAAAATCCAGTTCAAAAGTTTGACTCCGTTCCCTGTTGAATGGGATGGAGTAGCATTAGGTTTACTATCTGGCCAATAGGGTTCTAGCCCCTGATTGTGACAGGAATTTGGGGGCAAAGCTTCTTTATCATCCTAACTGCCAAGAGTCCAGTCTCCTTTTACCTGGGACTCGTACTTAAGTAGTGTCTTGTGAATAGTTGCATAACATCTACATTGTTCGTGATTTCCATGAAGTCAAGGATTTTTCCTGAACTAAGCTGATCAAAACCTGCTGCTTACCTGCTCTAAAATGACTCATCCTGAGTTGAAATCTTAGTGATTATGTAATATTTTAGAAGTCTGAATGGAGCTAAATGTAATGTCCAGGAATCCTTGGAGATCAAAATAGCATGTAAGAAATTGTTGTATTATTGTGTAAATTTGTGTTATGGTCGGTACTATTTTTTAAGCAGCTTTTACTCTGGTCTGGTCTCTTTTATGCAACTACCAAAAATGTGCTGTTAACATTGATTCTAATTTAATGCAACAAAATCAGAAAAATTCAGAGTTAAGTGTTGCACTCAAACTTTCACTCACCTCTTTGTGCCATGGTCCAGAACATAGTCGATCTTACTTGTTATACTGCATGTGCTGAAAATCCTGGGCACAAAGGAGCCAAAGAAAAACAGAGCTGCTCTTTCAGATATGACTTCTTGTTTCTGTCCATTCAGTGAAACTTTAACATTATTAACATAATTTTAATTTTCTTTGTTACTCAATAATAATTTAAGGGGTGAGGAAGGCCAATGGATCTCCTCCAATTCCCAGCCAATGTTGATTTTATGCGAATCCTTTGCTTCTAGTACAGTTCAGTTTCTTTCACTGAGCTGCGTTATCTTTTTTTTTTTTTTTCAGTCTGTAGAATGAAATACTAAAATGTTAGGCTTTGACTTAGCAATAGATGGGGGAGTTTTCACATAGTAGAACCAAAACAGATTGAAAAAATCTTGTTCACATCAAATCCTTTCTACTTGACCTGAGTGGAACCATTACCTTGAGTTTAATAATCAGGAGGATTCTGGATAGCATTTGTTTACTTATTCTCTAGACTATAATATGGAATTTTTGTATAGTAGAAACCAGGAAAAGTGCTTATGTACAACTGCTCTTTATCAGAGTTAAATGTCGGCCAGCTATGTTGTTTCAAATAATGTTTAATTGAAGATTTATGTTTAATTAAAGCTATACTTAGTTTCAACTTGATGCAAGTTAAAACAGTTACAGATCCCTGGAAAAGGAGTTTAAAATGAAAGTCAGATCTTAACAGTAATTGTAGTGACACTGGTAGTGTTGCTGTAATTATAAATGGATCATAATCTTCTATGAGGCAAAAATCTGAGTTTTAAAGGTTCACTAATGGGTGACTTGTTTTGAAATTGCACTAGATACATGTGTTGGTAGGAGTGGCTTCTATTACTGCCATAGTCATGCCTGAGCTGAATAGCACAGATCATTTCTTTCCTGCACTTGTATTAAAATTTTGTGTCTCATAACTTCCTCTCCTAATTTTATGTTAAAGGGTCATTGTAAAACTGTGTGTGTGTTTAATTACTGAAGTACGGTTACAGAGCTCTGCCTATTAGTGGTAGCTTATTAAGTATATGTGGCTGGAGAGATTTAGACTATTATTAGGTATTTATGTAAAGAAAATCCTGACCGATTAAATGCATGTTGTAACCAAAGATATTGAACATTCCTGTTTTTTCACACCTGGTCTTCCTGAATTGTTCTAGGCTCCTTCATAAGAAATATTAGAATTGAAGTATAAATTATAACCATACTAAACCAGGGTCCTGTTCGGGTTCTCTCAATGTTTCCTTACTTTGCTGAATGCTGGTTGTATGCAGCTCTCAGAATACAAGTATGCTGGGTTGTAGATTGTGAGAAAGTTGATTCTTTCTGATGGAATGTTTTATGTCCAACTTTTCAAAGAAGGCAATAATTTATAATGTACTGTTGGGTTAGGGATGGTGGTGTTATCTGTTACTGTGTCTTGGCATGTTAACAGTATAAGCATCAGAACTCTTTGGCATCATGGTTCTCTCAGCTATGCCACTCACAATACAATCCTTAAAATGTTTTATTGAATTAACATTGTGTCATCCCTTCCTCCCCCGCTTAGTTTTCAAATGTAGGAGTCAGATTATTGAACTGTGGATATTATCATACCACATCAGATTCAGTCCAAGGAATCAGAGTGGGTGGGGACAGTCAATAACCTGTTGCCTCCTTCAGGTAGCAGTTAATCTTTCAGCCATTCTTAATTTGGGGGAGAGGGTATAAAGAAGTTCTCTCTTCATTGTTAGGGTTGCCTTTCCTCCCATACTGTTGCATGTGTTCCACACAAACACACAATGTTTTGCTATATGTGTTCCATAACCACTTGTTACAAGGTGCAAGAGCACTGCCCTCTCTTTTCCCTTTTGAAACTGTTTGTGATGGATATACATACAGGATTTACAAACATAGGTGCAAAAGCCTGCCACCTGCTCCATTTATTACCACTTAACCCTTTGAGTGCTCTGGCATGTACTGCCTATAGCTAATGAATTGGCATTTCAAGGACCTTTTGATTTGCCTTGTTCAGCTGTTCCCTCTTATTTTATGTATTGAAGTCATAACAAGATGATTTTGGGGCATGGTTGAGAGGAGGAATAGGGTATGCAACAGAGTTAAGATTAGGAACCTGGGCAATTCAGTCAGCATTTAAGTCAGCCAGAAGATGTTTGTCCCCACCACATAATTTTTTTAGATTTGGTTTTGAAAATTTATCTAGCAAACTCTTATTACTAGTTTAGAGTATATTTCTAAATTGATTCTTAGCCAGACCCTTCACTTACCTGTTTCCACCACTCTAAACAGCCAGACAAATGTTGTAGAGTGGTGATCATAGGCATTGCAACTTTGTGGAAGCAATAGCCTGGGAGCTTCCATCCAAGGAGACTACAGTTATGGCCCCACATATCTCTGAAACTTTACCCAAATTCTAGCTGCATGTAAGGGTGGTAGCAGAAATGCCACTGATCTTTAAATTTGTTAAAAGAATTCTCATTGGCTTAGGTACATAAATGCTGAGGCTAGAAGGCATTTTGCTGGAGTGTTGTTTTGGGAAAGTTCATATTCCTATAAAGAGAAAAATGTTACCTGCTTTAAGGGTGGGTATTTCAGTTAGAGGAACTACGTTGTATTGGTATGGAAGGGACAAGCAAAAATCCCACTCTTTTTATTCCCTTTTCAATTCATCCTATAAAAAGCTTGTCTAGAACTTAGCCTGGACTTAGTAAAGGCATACTCTCAAATCGAGAGCCAAATGGCTTTGTTGATGGTTCATCAGTATGAGACAGACAATGGTATCATTGCTGAACCCTCACCTCTGATTCCTGCTCTCACAGCCATTAAAATACTTGTCAGGATACAAAGAGGATCTGGAGATCTCTCTTATGAGGTTATTGAAAGATGCAGTTGGCCATTTCCCCTGGACTTTCTTTACAGATTGGAACAGCATCTTTAGAGTACAATTATATTTATGTCCAGAAGTATCTGAATTGTTTCAGTATTCTGCTTTGATGTGTCTGGGCAACTTTAACTGTTAAACATAAAATGGACATGAATGATTAAAAAAATCTACAATTTTTAAATCTATTCTCAGTTCTCTCAGTTTATCCTAAGTATTGCTTTCTAAGTGTCCGACTTAAGAAACTGACAGGAGCAGAACTAGCTTAGCAAAAGTGGTGCATTGACAGGACTGTTCAGTTTCCCAAATTCCATCTGTTTCACTTTTCACTCATTGAGTGCAGGATACTGAGGTGATGCACAGTTTCTGTATAACACTTTGGGTGACCCTCTGCTTCACAGGCCTTACTGAAAGGATGTTGCCATCAGAATGAAACTGTTTCAGGTGTTTCACTTTGCAGAAAGCATTTCCTGTTCACTCAGAGTGAAAATTGTGACTAGAGATTATTCATATAGACTCAAGAGTAATGAGAGCTTGGGCAGGGTTGATAGAACACAACTAGAGGTACACCATCAACTACCTGGAAAACCTTGGACTGATTAAATATTTTGTTAGAGTGTTGTGTTTTAAGTCTAAAAGTTCTTTGTGGCTGCTGCTTGGGGTTTAGGTCATGGGAGTGATCTTTGCATTCATCTTAACTCTAATAGCACTGGATGTTTTCTGAGTTACACCTAACAAATATTATCTGGCTTTAACAGACCAGACTAAGCCATATACTACTAATGCTCCTCGAATGCGCACTGTAGTAATTTTGTGAGAATAGGATGTTCAGTTTGAGTTTGTAATTTTAAAATTAGTTGTCAATTGAGACTCTGGAAGCTGGAGTTCTGATTGTGTTTATGCCGCTCTTCCTGTTACTTATAATTGTTAAGGATATGGGGAGCCAGTTAAAAATGTAGGGTTCATTTTGAAGCAGAATTTCTTCTATTCCTGTTCCTCTTTAGAGCTTGTATTATGTGGAGGCAACATCGTGAATAATTCTGCTGTGCTTTCTGAGAAGTCTTACAAGCTGATTTTGCTTTGTACCTCTATTTCTAGCCTAAGTGCCAACAGATGTGACATTCTCATTCTCAGTTTCTGGACAGGCATTCACTTACAAGAATGTGGAAGTCAAATGAGCCCTCACATTGCTAGGCTGGATATAACAAGAACGCCAAATGCTCTGGTGCTTGTAAATGACAATGCAACTCAGAGCAGTAATTTGGAAATTCAGGGATGTGCTTATTGGGGTAGCTTAAGGATCCAGTTATTTTGATCAGAACGTGCACATGAACATCTAGCTTGATGCTGACATTGTAATTTGTTGCTTTGTCGTCTTTTCAATATAATGGGAGTGCATTAGATGTTGTGCCAGTAACTACTGGACAGTTTTCAGAGTTAGCTTCTGAAGTCAGACTCTCGCTTGTCTTTCCAAGGAGAATAAGATACTGTAGAACTGGTACGCTTTTGAAGAATGAACCAAAAACTAGGGTGTAGGAGATGAAGTAAAGTAAATCATTGTTCAAATACTTGTCTTTAAATTAAATATGCCCCCTTCCCCCAAGTGCTGCCTGGAAAGTTGCATTCTTATTTCTAGTACTTCTGCCTGTCAGTTTTGAAGACAAGAATGATTCCGTTTGCCTCTAAGAATCCATATTATGCTCCAAAACTGAGAGACCAGTGGAATCAGTATCTTTAGGATAACTTTCCAGTCGAAACCCATTTTAAAAATCAGAATTCCTTGTTCTATCCAAAGATGTAATAACTTTGGAAAATGTTGTAATGTTGCTCCAAAGTCTTATTAAAGTGGTCTGTTAATTCATCATCCATAAAGATTTAAATATGATTTTCTCTCATTGAATTACACTGGTCGTAATGAAAAGATTTTGTCCATTGAGTAAGAACTTAAACCTATGAACTGTCTGGCTAGTCTGTAACATTTTGATAGGAGAGTTTCAGTGTATTTCTGCCCTCTAGATCTAGGGGATGCTCCCTATCTGCGACATTGGGCTTTTCGCCTCCTTGTCATACTGGAGGAACTAGCCTGTTCTCATCCTTTTATTTATTTTCCCAAGTGACCTTTTTGTGTTGCATTATGTTTTCTCGGGTAAGTGAAGTCATGTTTAAAATCATCATGTTTTTAATCACCCTGTTATGCTTTATGGTAACTTACATTAAGATAACCAGAGCAATTGTGTTCGTGCTTCAGTCTCCTCAGGATGGAGTGTCAATACCTGTCGCATCTTTAACTGATTCAGCATTCTCTTTACCAAGGCATCTGCTTCTCTCCCTGCACCCCTCTATTAGAAATACAAAGAGTGAGGGGGAAGTGTTCAGGAAGAGAACATAGGGGGAATATTTAATGCTTCTCTCCCTTTTCCACCTGACCGACTTCATATGGACTGCAACAGTTGGGGCCCCTTCTAATGACTCACAGGAAATTTGCTTCTGTTGCAGACCATAGGGAGGCAAATTGAGAGGGGGAGCTCTAGGAGCCGTTTGCCTTCTGCTACACTCTGAATTCCTCAGCTCTGCCTCCTCATTTGAACCACTATCTTCCTCGCTTTATTCCAGCGTTCTCCAGCAAGGCACCTGTTCTCTCCATCCCCTCCAGAAATCTGCTCTACCTCATGCTCTTTTGAACCAGAGACTCGGTGATGGAGAGAGGTGTGTTAGGATCTTAAGGAAGTGGGATAAGAAGACGAGGGAAAGCACAGAACTTTCTTCCCTATTCCACTCAGTGTGCCTTCTCTGGTTTGTAACAGCAGGACTTCCTTTTTATGAGCCCCAGGAGGTTCTCAACTCCTTTACCTAGTCCCTCTACTTCTTGCAGACTTCACCAAAAGCCCAACCCCCCTCGAGCACCTTATGGCCCCTTTTCCCCATATACCTCTCAAGCATGTAGGTGTTATGAGATGCTGCACAAGCATAAGGTTGGGGATGGCGGTGTCTCTTAGTGTTCAGATAAATTGTTGGGAGCCCTTGATGAGCCTCATCAGACTTACTAGGGAGTTGATGTATTTACCCAAGTGAAGCCCAACTCTTAAAGGTTGCAGGAGACGGGCTCCCCTTCTGCAGAACTGAGGGAAGGGATTAGGAGAAACTTCTCCCTTTCCTAATCTTAATTCTCTGCTAAATCCTATGTTAAGACTAGTAGGGAATTAAGGAAATTTATACACACACACCTCTACCTTTAAGGTGAAGCAAAGGTTGCACATGTGAGTCATGGGTTTGAATACATGTTGTCTTTCAAAAACTTTAAGGTGAGTGGAACCTTCATACATTAGAAACCTATTAAATGAGCAGTTGTTGCACTTCTCAAATAAGTCCTTAACTCAGCCCCAGAAACAATGCTCTTAAAAAAAAAAAAAGTAGGAAGCATTTTATTCATCTATAAAGTTTTTATGTTTTCTTTGATTTAAAAAATACCTGGAATGCCTTAATTTTAATTGTACGGTTGGTGGATTGCTTATGGCTTTTTTCATCATTCATACAAGAATTTTACAGTATTTTTTTGTGCAGATAGCACAGATGCTGAAGGCAATCCTTCTTCATTAAGGACCTTGATCCTGTAAGGGGCTGAGTGCATTCATTGCTTCACAAGATTTGGTTCTGTGATAATATGTGCCAGCCATTTATCCAAGTATCATTAGACATAGAGCTAGCATTTCTCCATATGTAAACATTATATGCCTAGATCATCCCATTAGAACTCTTAAGTGAAAAGAACAAATGTTAGTATGGGGACAAATCATCACACTTAGTATTGGAAACCTGTTTCCAATATAAAAAAAAAAGATAAAATGGGTTTGCTGTGGTGTATGCTTTTGATACTCTACATGCAAAGAAGGGAATATGCTAGGCTGGTTTTCTACAGAGGCAGTTAAAATAGTTTGTGTCTCTTGTTTGAGATGTGCAGCCTTAACTTTGCATTTGCTGAGTTTCTAACATTAGAGGTGTTTCGTTAGCTAAAATTCATGAAAGATAATATGTACTCAAGCCACTGATATGTGTCTGCAACCGTAACTATCCATAAAAAACTTTAAGGTGAATATTATTGGAAATGACTTTCAAGACTCTAAACATATACACCCATAGTGTGCAAGTAAATATGCAAATTATTTTTTAATCCAGGAATTCTGCTTTTTTTTCTTGTTTGGTTTCCTTTCAAACTTTGCACGTAATGTAAAGGATTGCCTTCTGAAAACTAGTCTCTTTCTCATGAAGAGTTGTTGGGAGTGGACTACATTCACCCTGATTGAATTGGCTCTGTCAACACTGGTTCTCCACTTGCGAAGTAACTCCCTGCTCTCCATGTGTCAGTATATAATGCCTGTAACTTTCACTCTATGCATCCGAAGAAGTGAGGTTTTTACCCATGAAAGCTTATGCCCAAATAAATCTGTTAGTCTTTAAGGTGCCACCAGACTCCTTGTTGTTTTTGTAGATACAGACTAACACGGCTACCCCCTGATACTTTCTCGTTAAGGTAAGTTGCCTGATATTTTTATTAAACTACATTGTGGGCCATCTGAATCTTTGGTCTCTGGATAAAAATCCTTAAACATTTATGTTTGCCTTCTTCTTTACCAGAAAGAAGAGAACTCAGGTGTTTTAACAGGCATTTATAGTTCCTCTCTTCTTTTCTCTGAAGCCCCATCTTCAAAGATTTCCAATATACACAAAATAGAAGTGATCTTGCAAAGAGCTGAGCATTGGTCTAAATGTATGAGAACATCATAGACTACTGTAAAGCAGAAATGTGCCTGCAACTGTGATCTTTTGAGTTGCAGAATAAATTCTTCAAGGCAGAGAATTATTGTCTTTGCATTGTGATGCACAGGATACCCCTGGATGTTTCTTAATACTGTTCTTAGTAGTTCTGGCTTTTAGATCAGTATAGCATGTCTTTGTTCTTTCTGGCCTCTTTCTACTGACAGGGAAGATGACACGAACTCATAAAGAACACCCACAACAAGGAATTGAGAAACAAAAAGCAGATTTGAACGTCAGTATATTTTGATGATTTTCCTTGCTGTGTTGTATTATTTCAACTTCTCCCTTCTTTGTTAGAGTAGTTTTCTAGCAGGAATTAAATGATTTAAAGGTCTGGTTGGTCTTCTGAAAATGTGAGTTGAAATTACTTATTTTTAATGGCCAGGCTTAGGAATTCAGCAAAAGGTTGCTAATTATGGAATTATAGCTGGTAAAAGGACAGTTTAATAAGCCAAAATTGGTCATTCCTGCTCACCCCCCAGAAAAGTTATATTTATTAAGGATTGCAAAGTATTTATATGTGCCTAAGGACCACTTCATCCTCAGTTGAAATATAAATATAGTAGCCATTTTATGGTAGTCATTCTGCACAATAACTTTTAAAAGGGGGAGGGGAAGTGAAGAGTAAAGTATCCAATTAAAACTATACTAGGGAAACGTTGATAGGTGGAGTATAAAAATGAGAGTTGGATTTGGCCAAGTAGCATGCCACACAGCATCGTTGTGGGGGTACCATTACACTACCGACCCTGAGAAGAGGGCTGCGTATTGAGTCACTACAGCTCTTGGGTTTTTCCTTGGTGTCTTCTCCTGACTGCATGTTCCTTGGTCTTTAATACAGTTTAGCTTATGGAGTCTGAAATCTCAGCCTAAAGTCATAACCAGATGCACAAAATTCTGCCTTTCGAGGTGAGTGCTGAAAAAGTATTAAATTCTTTGTCATCTTAGTGACTCACCATCTACATCAGAACATGGAGGTTATTGGTTTTATGGTTGGCCTGTAACGTGTATGCTGGATTCTTACAAGATATGATACTTGGCCCACTTTCAAGGAAGGAGCCAGTTAAGCAAATGGCCAAATAGGTCTCTGAACCAAAATGGAGGCTGGGAAATCTGACTTTATCACCTTGAAAGTGGCTGTTTTAAGAAGGGATACATGCAAAATCTGATTCAAAGGCAGTTTTTTATGGGATTTATTATGTGAAATTAGAAATCAACAGCTCTCACCTTTTCTGATTCAGAAAATAAGAAAAGGTATGAATCATTCATGTGGTTCAGCACTAGGGGGGGGAAAGCATTTACTCCAGAGCAGTGTGTTGTGATACATTACATCTTGCCCCTTAGTGATTTTTATGAATTATTTCCAATTATAGGAGTGAGAGCTTTAAATAAAAGTTAGTATCAAGGATGTTTCCATCAAGGATGGAATTTTGCAAGGACTTTTAGTGGACAGAAACTCCAAACTCCATTGAAACAAAAGGAGCCCTTATAAAGTTATGAGTTGTGTCCATCAGCACTTCTTGACAGGTTGGGTCTTGTATATTTTCATGGAGGCTGGATTTGTATAGTTTTGGCTTTTTCCTTCTCAGAACATTACAGGAGTGGTTTATATGTTTATGATTAGATTTTTGTTATTTAAAAACAACATACAAATTAAGAGTGTTCAGATAACACAATATTTAATGATATTCGGTATCTCGCCCTGTTTGGGACTTGTAATGGTCTACCAACAGAGAATGACATGCCTTATATGCTACAATTGCCAGGCAGTTTGGGTTTGGTATAAGGTATTATTTTAGCTTAAACTCTGAATTTCTTTGCCTTTGTGGTTGGGCATAATCTTCTGTTGAATAATGTAAATAAATCTTTGTACTTTTTGCTTTTTTTTCTGCAAATACTTTTGTGCATTTACGTTGTGTTTTGTATTGTGGTATGCTTCTTGCATAGTTTCCTGATGGGCAAACCACACTGGATTGTATCAGAGCAAAAGTCAGTAAGACCTCTTTTCTGTTTTTTTTTTTTTTTTTTTTTTCAGTTTTAAAATAGCTCATTGGAAGTTGAGTCCTTGAAGTATAGCTATTATCATCAGTCTTAAAATATTATTTATCTTTAGCCCAGTCCACCTGATGGTTGAAACTGTGCTAGCAAGGACTATGTTTTTGTCCAATTCTACTGTTTCTATATCAATGGTTCTTGAACTGTAGGCCATCAACTATGGTGTTGATAATCCTTCCAGGTATATTGCAGAATGAAATATTGAGAGCCAGTCAGTAGGGAGGTTGAGAGACTGCCTAGTGAGCTGATTGGTTTTTTTTTTAAAAGTCTAAAAAGTGGTCCTCAGGATCAAATATTTGGAGAGCTGCACTTCCATTATACCACTGTTATCACAGGGTTCTGCGTGGCATAGAGTTCTCCACGGATTGAAACCTGTCCAGTCTCCTTTCCTCAGGGTTTTGGTCCATTGTTGTTCCATTCTCATTCTTTTTCTTCATCCTAGCATTACAACCTATTGCTGTTGGATAAGAAATTCTTTCCCACCCAGCAACTTGTAGCTGTGCACCTTCAGTTCCAAGACACAGCCTCTGTGCCTTCAATCCACAGGTTGTTGTTGTGGTACTTTACGGGAGGAGGGGTTCTACTGTAGGTGGCTGGGGTGGAAAAAGTGGGGGGGAAATAGGACACAATTTGGATTGCTGAGGTGAATGGGAGGTCAGAAATGACATAAAGTAGTACTGGATCAAAGCTGTGTGGGCAGGGAATGTGGGGGATGGAGGCAGCAGTGGACCATTGCTATTGGGAGTCCTTGCTAAACTTAGCCTCAAGGGAAAGGAAGTGAGGCAACTGGAGGGGATAATGGGGATTTTGAGGTAGAAAGTGAAACTAAATTGACATAGGAAGGGAAAGAAAGAAGGGACTTGTGGAAACATTGCAGGTCTGAAGGACTAGGGCTCTTACCTGAAATTGGAAAGGAATATGGACTAGTGTTCAGAGAAAAGGTTGGGAGTCTGGACACCTGGGTTCTATTCTTGGATCTGGCAGAAACTTCTTTTCATCTTGGGCATGTCACTTACCATCATGATGCCACAGTTTGCCTATCTACCTTCATGTTTGTCAACAACTTTGATCTAAAGAACTCTGTAAATACTTTAAGGATTTGGGAGCTCTGGTCTGTAAAGAATAAGCATAAGTGGTTTCTTGCCTGCACTTAGTACTAGGCTACAGTTTGTTTGAAAATGCTGTGTGTCTATGTTCTTGGCAGCCTTAAATCAAGGAAAATGTATTTGGGACAAATGGCTCTTTGGGATAGGTTTTGGAATGTAACTGATCATATGTAGCTTGTGATTTTTCTCTTTTGCTCTCTCTCGTTCTCTGTTTGGAGAGCATAAACACATGCTAAAATATTTGATGGAGTTGAATATGTAGATTTTTAACACCCACTCCTTTTGTCAGTTTTGTAGAACACTCCCCCACCCTCCCCGCAAGGATTAATCCTTTCTAAGTCAGTTCTGTGTAACATTGTTTACATCTTGCAGTGAGCCCCACGTGTTCAAGGGGAGTGGCAAAAGAGACATGACAAGGCTATTGCTCATTGCAGTGCTGTGTGCAAAATATGAGCCCTTGAGTGATGCACTTCTGCAGCATTCCTTTCACCGCTCTACTCAGATTTCAGTTTAATTTTATTAATCTAAATTCTACCTTAAATTTAGGCACACAACCCCTGTTTTTCTCTTTCGGTAAAACAGTAACTAGATCTTTAAATAAATATTGTCTTTATATTTTTGAAAATGTATTTGATGTGTATTTGTAGAAGCAAGTGGTTGAGCTTTGCTTTTTTTTTTTTTTTTTTTTTTTTTAACCAGTGTTTTTCCTTTTCCCCTTCCTTCCCCTGGCATCACCGCCACAGCACTGGAAAGAGAATGTGTAGTAGTGAAAAACTAGCAATTTCTCTTCTCTTCCTTTCCCCCCCAACAATACTCTGTGTGTGTGTGTGTGTGTGTGTGTGTGTGTGTGTGTGTACATGCACGCGCTCTTTAATATAAAATACAGAGAATTGTATTTCTGTGTGGCAGTCTGGTATTTCAGTGCTACTTTGAGGCCTATACAGATATTATAAATAAATTTGAATGTCAGCATAATCAGAGCTAAGCATATCTTTCTAGCATTGAGTCCATGTTTAGATATGAGATTTTTGAAACTAAGAAATCTAAATTTTGTGTTGGGCCTTCTCTTTCTGGATATAATTTGCATTATTTACAGTACCTGTCTTTGCAGCTCGTATTAGTATTGCAGTTCATGGATTTACCAGTGTGCCCCTGTATATTTGTTGGTAAATTCCCAGAGGTCTGTGAAATGTGTAGATTGCCACCTTAGTCCATGAGAACAACACAAAAAACAGAATGCAGTGACTTTTTTTTTATTTAATTAGAGCGTTGAAAACCAGAGGCAATTTTTGCCAGGCAGGAAAGAATGTCTCTACCTTTAAATATTCACTTAAATCTTAATGTATTCTTAGAGTAGCCAGTAGTAAGAATTTATACAAACTATATTCATTTGCATAATTTTTTTTTAAAGAGACAACTCACTGGAACACATTTTTGTTCAAAATTTTGAATGGGCTTTTGTTCAGAAAATTGCATAGTATTCTGTAAACTGTCCAGTTCTTTACTACATTATTATGAGATGGCCTTTAGTTGGACCTTTCTTTGTCTTGCTGAAGGATGTTTCAGCTACTGAAGGAGTTTAAAACATAAGGACTCCAGAAACATTTTATCAAGTTAACCCCCACATGCCTTTCATGTCGTAACTTGTGTGAAGACTTGTAGGGAGAATTTTCCCATTGAAAACTATGTAACTGGGTAATAAATGGCAACTTAAAAATGTAATTTCTGGTGACTGTAGACAGAATACAGAAATCATTTAAACTTTCATTCTGATTTAGTTTTTTACAGAAGATTTTGAGAGATTATACATCTTCTAGTCTGACTATGTTTAGTCAGAAGAGTTTCTTAAAATACTGTCGACAGTTCCCATCAAGAGCCTATAGCATAAAGCCTCTGACCTCAGCTCCTGGAATTATGTGATGACATCAGACTCAACTTTCATTTGAAGAAGAAAAAACAAAACCTCTAGCTCTTATGGTTGTAAGTAGAAACTTGTTCACATGAACTAAGTGCAACTGACCTAGTGATGTTTGCACACAGCCTGAGAGAATAACTGAGATGTTTGAACTGCTGCATGGTGTTAACGCTCAGATGCACTTTGTGGGAGGCCAGGCCAACACCACCATGGAACTGTAGGACTTGTATATGGTAGGAGAAAAGTGCAGCAGGCCCAGTCAACCCATCTCAAGCAGATACATGCCATATTCTGAGCTAACTACAGGGTTGTGGCTGTCACCTCTACCTCTCCAGGGGGAAGAGGGGACTCCTGATGAGAGAAGGGAGCCCTGTGCTTCTGCCTTTCTAGAAGTGGGGTCCCTGCCACCACCACTTTTAGTGGGATATGACAAAGCCACGGGGAGCTCTGTGTCATGTTGTGCCTAGAGCCCTGGATTGTGTTAATTCACCCCACCCCATTTCTGTGTCAAATAGATACAATCTGGAGTCTGCCTCTTGGAGTAAAAATATGTGCATTTTGGGCCGATTTCTGACCTCAGATATGTATGCATCTCACATTCAAGTCATTTGATGTTATATGCTTATGTCCCAGGGCAAAATTGGGCCCTAAGAATATAGATTAGTATGTTTTTGTTTCATTCAGCAATCGGTTTACATAGATTTTTCTCAAACCTTTCCTACTGAGAATGACAGTTAAGCAGGTTAGGAGCATACGGTAGCTGTAAACAAGTGGTTTGATAGCCTTTCAGCAGAAACTCACAGACATTCATGTCCATATGTGTGGTTTAAGTTCTTAAAAACAAGCTCTTGATGCTTCAGTCGTTGCAACTGGGTTTTGTTGCCTACTTTGCAAAAAAAAATGGAACTGGAAAGTGTTTTTCCTTCACATATAAGACAAAAACTTAAAAAGGTTTTGTATTGTTTTCAGGCAAAATATTGTGCCATAGACGCAAGCAAAAAGCTTTGCTATTGGTTCATCTTGGCTTCCTTATCAAGCAAAGTTAAAAATTAAGAGGTGGCCCAAATGGTGCTATTGGTGTACTGTATTGGCATTATTAGAATTTTTCTTTTCTGTGATTGATGATTGGCGTTGCTACCTTTTATTTTTAATCACTTAGGTTTTTGTAATACCTCTTACCCAGAAGACTCTCAAAGCTCTTTACAAACTTAAACTGTTAAAGAAACTGTACAATGAGGGTCACTATAGCCATCTCTGAGGTGGAAATATTACACCATACAACAATACATAATAGTTTAAGACAGGAAGTAGAGTGTGCCACATCATTTGAAACTGCAGAGGAACTTTAGAGCAGGAAATGTAATTGCCCAAGTTGGAATTTGGCTAGGACACCTGGATCAACATGCTGCTCTTATGAAATGTACTATGAAATCTTTAATTACCCCAAATGAATAGGGCTTTTGTTTAATATGTTGTCCAAAAAGTCTGTCTTAGCAGCACAGTGCCCCAAGCCATGTTGGAGGAGTATTTTTGCATTTTTCAAAAAGGAGTACCATCTACTGATTCATTGATAGCCTTCGTTTCAGCATCTAGGTGTTCCTCAGTTGTCTCCCATCCAAATATAGGTTTAGCCCAGCTCTGGTTAGCTTGTGATTTAGTCAGTTGCCCCTCCCCTCCTTTTTTCTCCTATTTTTTTTTTCTGTTGCAGTCGTGGAAAGGCTAGGCTAAAGAAATAAGTCATGCATTTTATTCTGAAGGCAGTGAGAGTTGTGGTCATTCTTTTAAAAACACTTATCTTTGTTGATTTTTCAAGAAAAATACTAAAACAAAAACATCTGTGGAAAAAAGTTCAGTAATTTTGGGCCAGTTGCTGAGAAAGCTCTGTCCTTTGTTTTCAGATGTGTTATGCTTGAGGTTGACAGTTTCTTTGAAGTGTAACTGTTGATAGGGGTCTTGGTCGCTTAGCAGGTGGTGCTTCTGTAGGTAACTTGGTCTATTGTTATGGAGGACCTTAAAGATGAGGACTGCTGTCCTGTAACTCGATGCCTTACAACAGTGGTTCTCAACCTATTTACCATTGTGGGCCGTATATGCAGCTCTCTGTGTTAAGTGGGATGTCTCCACACAATATATACTACCTGTATGGCCCTGAGGATGTTACATGGGCCACAGCTGTGTGCTGATTGCGCCGTGGGTTAAGAACCACTGCCTTATGGTAAATCAGTCTGCGTGGAGCACTAGAGTGAGGTGCTTTTCCGTGGCTGATATCACTCAGGTGGCCTGGTATTCTATTCTGGACAAATTAGAGCTTTATTTGAGCTGCAGCACTCATTTCTGAGTAAGTAAGTTGCAGGAATCCAGTCTGGGAGTCACAAAGGGGTGGATTAATATAGCCAGAATTTTTTCTGACAACAGGGTACTACTACACCTCTACCCCGATATAACGCTGTCCTAGGGAGTCAAAAAATCTTACCGTGTTATAGGTGAAACCGCGTTATATCAAACTTGCTTTGATCTGCTGGAGTGCGCAGCCCTGCCCCCCCAGAGCGCTGCTTTACCGCGTTATATCCGAATTCGTGTTATATCAGGTCAGAGGTGTATCTTGTTGAAAGATGGTTTCAGCAGCTGTAGTTATTTGAATGTCTAGAAACAAAGATGAATCCAGAAGAACTTTGAGGCTGTGGACTGAGTTGCCTATTGTGTCCATGCTTGCTCGAGGATGGGAAGGTGTATGGTAGCCAGCTTTTCAGAGTGTTTAAGTCTTCCCACTTCTGATTGTTGAGTTTAGTTTCCATCAGCTGCTTTTCATCCATTTGCTGATCTCAAACAGTGACGGGAATAGTTAGGTGATAGGGCTAACCATGTCTGTGAGTAAAAGACCTGGGTATAATTTGTATATTGATGTTTAAGTCATGATTTTCCCAAAGAAGTTTAATGGAGTTGTTGAATAGATTGGGTACTAATATGCAGGTCTAAAGGACTCTGTAGGTGAACACTCTGATAAGGGAGGATAAGTTGTCCATCACCACCTTCCAAGTGTGAGCTGTAAGAAGGGATTACTTACAACTCACTGTTTTCCTAGTAACCCAATACCTCTTCAGGGTGGGTTAGTCGTAGGCTGTGGTTTACAGTGACAAGGAACCCAAAGACCTAATAATGTAAGCATAGACACCTTCTTCTGTCAGTGGTCAAAAGATCATCCATAAGCTTGACTAATGCCATTTCTGTTTCATGTCCTGGCCTGAAACATGATTGGAATGGGTCCAGGATCCTGACAGTGGGAGGGTATATCAAAGATGGCTTTTGCTATTTTTTTGTTTTGTTTTTCAATTTAGTGTACTCAGTTGGATAATGGATGGTAACTTGCAGTGTTCATAAGGATCAGTGTTTGCTTCCCTATTCACTTTAGGGGACGTGGTAAGTTCCATTTTCATATGGGGTGGATAGTTGTCAGGAGGAGACTTGGACAAACCTGAGGGTCTTTTACTAACCAAGAAGTGTCTGGGTCAGATTTGCATGGCTTCAAAATATTTCTTGTTACCCAAAGAAACTTATACAAGAACTTATAAATTACCTAGTTTAAGGCACTGATAATATAAGGGAACATAAGTCTATTTATCCGTGGAGCTGATAGAGCATAAAATCTGTATTGGAAAGGTTTCACTCTGTGTGGGAGTTCAGCTCTGATCCAGTCCTCCTTTGGTCTGAAAATTTAGACCTTGACTATATAGGAAAGTTTTTATATAACTTCATTTTTTCAGTATAAACTGCCTTGTGTCCACACACACACTTTTTTTTTCTCTTGTGTCTTAACCTGTGTTAAGTAATCTGCTTAGGAAGTAACATACCTCTATCCCAGAATGAAGTATTACAGGTATAACATTTGTGTGAATGCAACCCTGTTTTGGATTAATTATACTGCTTCTAGCAGTCTTCCAGTTGCTGTCCTACACTACATTGTTTCATACCTGGATTGGTCTGTTTGTTTACCTGTGGACCCTCTACAGCTCTGGGGTGATCTTGACTGGATGTCACCTTTTTCTATTTAAATATTGGCATGCAGCCAGGTGTGCCCCTTTGTAATTCCAGCTCGTGGCATGTTAACACACCGAGTCACATACCCATTATAGCAGCCATGCTTCTGGTTGATCCTATCAGGAGGCCCTGGACTTTCTTGACTTTTGGGAAGAGGAGCACATCCAAGCCCATCTGAGCAGCAATCACCAGAATGCCAAGATCTACTAGAGGCTGCCAGAACAAATGCAGGAAAAAGCAGTACTATTGGGACGCAGCCCAGTGCTGTGTCAAAGCAAAGAAGCCTCCGACAAAGCGACAAGAATGCAATGGACTAAAACAGGACCGCGTGTAATGCTCCCAATAGTTGCCTGTACTAAGAGGAGCTGGACTGGATTTTTTTCAAAGGAGAACACCTCTGGGGTTTTGGACAGTTTGGAATTGATCACTGAAGGCATCCAAGCAACCAGAAGGAGATTCTCCCAGACAGCCAAGGTCTCTTTGGCACACCCAACCCTGTGCCAGAGGCCCAGGAACTAAAGATGCCACCGAATCTCAAATGGGGCCCCAGCCTGAAACTGCTGAGGAATGGAGCTGTACCAGTAAGTATTATGTCATGTATTGCAATACAACTGTAGAGGGGGATTTAAACAACTTTGTTCCAAGTCCAGGCTGACCATCACCGTGTTGGGAGGACATTCCTTGCCTGCTCAGCTCCCCTTCGTCTCTCTGTGTGCTCAAAATCGCATCTGTGCTGGAGATTTCAAGCTCAGAAGGGTTTATTTCCCTTAACTAGCACCTCACACACCCACTAGTCAAATAGGTTGCCTCTCTAAACCCCTTTCCATGCTGTTTGATTCTCCCTATTCTTCATGGTGAACCATGCCCTCTTCCTCCATTCAAGATGGAAGCACTGTCGGGGTTAAAACCTCAAATACAATAAACATGCCTCCTATACAATGTAAGAGCAGATATTGAAAGAGAAAAAGTAATAGAATAGTTACTTTGGCTCACAGTTTGATCAAGGCCTTGTGCTGCTAGCCACCTTTACATTGTATGAGGTAAATTGTCAAAATTAGGCTACAAGGGCATTTCAAAATGAGTAGTCATTTTTATTTTACATTCAGCATTGTTAACCCTTTGGGTTCAAACCAATTACTGCATGGGTGTTTGTTTTGCAGTGCTCTCTGTGCTCATCTGCAGTTGTTATAAAACAGAATTGAAAGCAAAGAGAGTGCGCTATTTGATATATACGTTACAAGACAATGCAGCGTTCTTGGCGCTGCTCATATTGGTGGTGTGCTTCCCTTCAATTCTTGTACCAGCTATGGGGGCATCATTTTGGTAAACAAAAGTGCTGCATATCTTCCTGGTTTGCTCATTTTCTTTTTGAACATGATCCTTCTCTGCCTCTTGGGATCACACCTTTGGGTAACATCCTTCAGAGTAAGCATAGCCTCCAGAGGTGCATGTGTAATTACTAACCTGCCCCGTTTGCTCCCCCAGCCCATACACCGCCCCCACCATTGGTAAAGGGGCCCTATATAAGGGAGAAGTAAGATAGAAAACATCTCATCTCCAAGCTCACACCAGACTGGACAGAGCAGTTGGGAATAGTGTTCTAAAATTGTGAAAAAGCAACAGTTTATCATTTTGTATTAGGACAATAACTACTTGTGCTTTTTCTCTGTTCTTCTAGTGCCTGAAATGCTGTGGCCCTCACAGACAGGGGTCTTATCAGCTGCTGAATGCCTGGCATACCTCTGAAGGAAGTGAAAGAGGGCAAAGAAGGACAGGTTCAGTGACCTCATGACTGCATCCTATCAGAGGGCCATAAAAGCAGAAGAGGGAAGGGAAGATTTCCTGCAACAGTCTTAGAGGCTCTGAACAGACTGCATGGACAAGGACGTTCAGGAGGAGGGATGCTGGACCTAAAGGAGAGGCAAACAGCTCTGCTGGAGAACATTGTGTTGCTATATTCACAGCCACCACCCTAACTTAGCCTGGCCCTGATCACTGAGGAGAACCCAGAATACTGGGGAGCCCCTTTGCACATCTCCAAATGACAGGGCCTTCCCACACCATTCCGCCCCAGGACAGCGAACAGTTTCTACTCTTCTACCTTTGCTTTTTTGTGGGCCCTTAAGCACAAACTTCTGTGCACTCAGCACTCTAGTCATGTTCTGCCACAGTTCCATTGGTTTTAAGTTTGCAGTATAATAATGAATCAATAATGGTTTTGAATATGTAAAACTCTGCTGAAAAATTTAATTGAGGTATTGCTTCTCCCTATTAATATCTTTACACAAACACCTTTCATTCATTTTCTTGTTTACAGTACACTACTTTTCTACAAGTACACCCTGGCCTGAAAGTTAGCCCAAAACACATCCCTTACCCTGTTTCCCTGACTAGTTGGATCACCTTGTGGAAAGGCAGCCTTTTTGGCTGTTCATAATGTACAGAAGTGTCTCCACCTCCTTCTCCCACCCACTGGTGAGGATCTCTTGCTTGCTCTCTCAGATGATGAGAAAAACAGAGCAAAATGCACTTACCCCAATAGGCAAACATTGTTCAGAAACATCCAGCCTTGCCATGAGGCACCTCTACCCTCCTTTCAGTCTTTCAAATGCACCTTC
This sequence comes from Malaclemys terrapin pileata, assembly GCF_027887155.1. Lineage (NCBI taxonomy): Eukaryota > Metazoa > Chordata > Testudines > Emydidae > Malaclemys > Malaclemys terrapin. The sequence continues at coordinate 34,293,936 of NC_071519.1, forward strand.
CACTGTCATTCAGCAGCTCCTCAGGTATAGTCAACAACTTCTGTCTCCTGTCTGATTATCCAGTGTAAGGCTTCATAAGTCAGGGAACCAGAGAGTTAGCTGGGTCTCCCAGGATGACAGGAGGAATCACAGCGCCATTAATGTCTGTAGACCTGGGAGAAAATTTTCCCTTTTTCAGTGCAGAAAACAGGGCAGATGTTTTAAATAGCTTGGTATCATGGATCTTTCCTAACCATCCCACATTAATACAGTATCAGTAAACCTTGCACAAGGATCAACCAGGGCTTGCACCATGGAGAAATACCCCTTTCTGTTGACAAATTCTGAGGCTTGGTGTGGGGGGCAAAGAATGTGGGGCAGGGTGGTTAAAAAATGATGATTTAAAAAAATAAATACAGATTTTTATATTTAAATTGGAATTTTTCTTTTTAAAAATAAACTGTTTAAAAATAAATCTGAAATTGTCAATCTGTGTTAAGACCTAAGCTTGTTATAATTTATTAAAATTATTTAAATAGTGTGTGAGCCCTCCTCAAATTTTAATGACTTGAAGGTACAGTTATATACAGAATTAGGGAGGAAATCATCTTTAACTTTTGAAGTCAACTCATGCTTTATAAATACTTTACAATGTCATGTCTGTTATTTTCAATTTTTCAGTGGAGCAAGTGCTGGTATTTATATTTTTCCAAACGTGTAAATATTTTCAGTTTTTGTTGTGCAGGAAAGCTTTTGCCCTAGTTACTTTCAGATTCAATTTAGCAAGCAGATTCAGAAAGACTATTTTCTTCATTTGGATTAGTTAATTCAAGGTTCAGAAACAGGGAGTTTGAAAAAAACTAGAAAGCTGCTTTTCCTCCTTAAATCTATGAATAAAAAACAGGGGTGAGAGGAGGGGATGGGATTCACTAATTGGGAAAACTTGAAGGACATAGGCAAGCTTTTCAAAGTTCTTTAGGCACTTGAAGATGCAAATAGGTGCCTCGTGGTGATCTTCAAAAATGCCTACACCAGTAGGTAGATGCCTAACTCTCATTTGACTTCAATCTGTCAATTCACTAACTACAGTGATGACTTCTTTTGTTTAATAAATCTGTTAGTTTTAAATGCAAAACATGTTTTGATAAACTTACTTTTTTTGCTTATGTATCCAGCACATTGAAGGAAGCTTTATTTAACTACTAAAAACAATTTTAAAATATTATTTTTATACATTTTTAATTGAATTCTACTTTCCATCCAAATGCACCTTGACACGGTTTCCCCCCCGAAAAAAAGAAAATCTAATGTCATTAATCACTTTCTTGCATAATAAAAAAAAGTAAAAATTAAGACTCTGAATAAATGTATTTTAAGCTATATAACTGCTTAAATAAATGTAAAGCTATAGTGTTGCACTAAATTTGATACTTTTTTGTTAGTGGCTATATTTGGTTGCAAATGAACATATTTTAATGTTTAGTATGAACAGCCAATGAGAATGGACATTTCTGTAGGAAAATAAGTAAGGTAAAATGCCAAACAAGATTAAGATCAATGATTTAAGTCCAGGTTTCCTGTTTGCTGATTTAAATCATGATTAAAATTTAGTGATTGATTGAAATCAGTCCACCCTGGCATGGGTCCTGTCAATGGCCCCAATATAACTTGGGGATCCCAACTGTGCCAATCCATTAATAAACTTCTATGCACTGGCAAGCGTTATGACCCTGGGGTAGCAGCACACTCTCAATAGCACGATGATAGTCCTGACAGTTGGGTCTAGCAACACCAAACTGGTAAGCTACTGCATCCTGAAGTTCTGCCACCATTGCTGGTCATCCCGCTTCTGCAGCACTGTCCTGTCCCACCAGTCAGTGCTAGTTGGCCACACCCAGAAATAGTATTTCAAGTGAAGCTGTTCCAGGAAAACGTCCTGCCAAAGTAACAGCTCAATTTTTTCATCCTTCTCCTCGTCTAGCCATCTCACTGTGTCTGTCTCCCAACCCATCCAAAGCCATTCAGTAGTTTGAATGATGAAACATTTGGTGGAGCAGTTTGTTTGTGTTAATGATTCTCAGGATTGTGGTATTCAGTAGTGTTTCCTCTACTGCAGTTTGAAAATAGTGCTGGCTTGCAAAAAACAGTAGAAATTATGGGATGACAGGAGAGGAATCATGGGACTTTAGTTTGAGCCCATGTCCCAGAATTTCAGTAGGTTCCAGTGGACCTTCCACAGTGCAGCATGACAAAAATCCCAGAATGTGTAGGGTCTTGCAGCAGAACATTGCACCATGGGATATTTGCCCAGAATGCTGTGTGGTTATTTTTCAAAAACACAGAGCTGTGTGGGCACAGTGATTTTGAAGGGAAATAGTTTAAGTTGGCATAAACAAAGTGGTGTGGACACATTCTTTCACTATATGCATCCGAAGAAGTGGGCTGTAGTCCACGAAAGCTTATGCTCTAATAAATTTGTTAGTCTCTAAGGTGCCACAAGTACTCCTGTTCTTCTTTTTGCGGATACAGACTAACACGGCTGTTACTCTGAATCTTTCACTATAGTTATACTGGTATAATTATAGTGGAAAAACTTATACTGAAAAAAACATTCCAGTGCCAACAAGCCCTTAGGGTAAACTGTGTAGTTCCTACGGGTTAGGTCTTTCTCTCTAGTTTGTGGAGAAGAGTGTATTGTGTCGTACAAGGTACATTCTCATCCGAATGTGCTGTTTATTCCCCTCTCAACTCTTTTGATCATTCTGTGGCTATCCCCCATGACTAGATACTATTTCCTTTTTAGCCACGGTTTGCTGAAGGAACAAGCATTGCTATAGATTAGATTTTTTTTTTTTCCTGGAATTTTTTGATGGTAGTTAAATTTTTTTAAAGTTCATGCCCATGTTTTTAACTTTAAAAATCACTTTCATTGCAGGATGAGCAGTTCCTAGGTTTTGGCTCAGATGAAGAGGTCAAAGTACAAAGTCCCACCAAATCTCCCACAGGTATGTTTAGCTCATAGGATTGGAAGTTGAGTGGCATGTTGTCACTTTGCATGGTTTAGTCCTGCCTCTCCCTGTTCCTATTGCAATAGCTTATTCTAACGAGAGCTCGCTGGAAAACAATTGTAGGTCTTTTTGTCCTACTCTGAGTGGACCACTTAGAGAACTGCTGTTTCTGAGAGTCTGTGCTTCACCCATAGCTAGCCCAGGCTGTCCTACTTTAGGATCTGCTCTTTGGCAGGGTCCAGCACTCACAATGTAAAGTGCTTCTTAGAGTTCATCATCGTATAACAGGAGATATGTCAAGCATTTTTGAATAGAAATAAGGCTGACCTCCTGATCTTTTGATGTGGATTTGGAGTCCTTCACTTGCTCTTCACTATCCAGTGAGTGTAATTAAAGTGAGAGGAGCCTTTTAACCCACTGGTCTTCTTTTATTAATGAGAGGAGGTGGTGAGCAATGACAAAGCAAGCAAAAATGGAAACAGACGAACTAAAATTAGACCTGCTTAATCTTCCTATTTGTTACAATGTTGTATCTTTCACTTCTGAAATATAAGGGTTGGAGTCTTATTGAAGATATTAAATTACATTGGGCAGTCTTTATTAAATTTACTTTCACAAAAAAACTCTGAATTAAAGTGAACTTGGGTAGCTTTCTCTGGATCTTTTATTATATGGAGATATACCTATCTCATAGAACTGGAAGGGACCTTGAAAGGACATCGAGTCCAGTCCCCTCCCTTCACAGCAGGACCAAGTACCATCCTTGACAGATTTTTGCCCCAGATCCCTAAGTGGCTCCCTCAAGGATTGAACTCACAACCCTGGGTTTAGCAGGCCAATGCTCAAACCTGAAAAATCATAGACTCATAGGACTGGAAGGGACCTTGAGAGGTCATCTAGTCCAGTTCCCTGCACTCATGGCAGGATTAAGTATTATCTTAGAAAATGGCAACAATCTATTTATTCACAGGAATACCAAGTGAGGATGGTGGGGAGCTCCCATTCTGCCTCAATTCCAGTTCTACATGCTGGGTATGTGGCAGTGGGTGGAAGTGTGGGGGAAGGAGATAAAAAGATCCTGTGAAATATATGCAGATGTCTAATACACTAGCACTCAACCTATTCCAGCTGATTGTACATCATATTATCTGTCTGGCATTAGTTTTATTGTGGAAAATCTCAACAGCCAGTTGATCCCGGTACTAATGATGGTACTAACCTAATATTGTGGAAACCCCTCTGCAAACAATTGCTACTCAGTTGTATGTAGCAGCAGTGGCCCTAAACAAAAGTTGTAACCTTTTTTCCTCCCCTCTCATTACATTACATTTTTTTTGAGAGAATGGCCCTGAAATCATACGATTGAGCATGCACACAGTGCTCTTTAAACTCTAGTAGTAGCGTCATCAAGATGTAATTTAAAGAACTCTACAATTGCTTTTTCCAAGTACCAGCCTGGCATACGTAGGTTTCAGTTTATTTCTAAAAAACCTTAAGGACTGTGAGGGAGTGAACTTCCTTTTCCATTGGGAGGAATTTTTGAATTTTAGTTTAACAGGAGATGACACTTGGAACCAGAGAAGCCATGAAAATTGGTCAGGTTCAAGTCCACTATGAAGATGGCAAATCCTGTGCATGTTTTTTGGCTGGGAGTCTCTTTCTGATGGAATGAAGTAATGGATTCACTGTAGTTCCTTGTACTCCCCATTTCCATGCTACTTTGATACTATGGCATGCTTTCTTTTGGAGACCTAGAGACAATTCCATCTTACCTAAAAGTTGTATGTGTTTGTGGAACAACAAAATAAAACCTACATCCAGTCTTTTGATTCAAATCGGCAACTGTTTAGAACTGACTCTATCATGGTCTGTCTGTCTGATCTATCATGGAGCAGGGAAGTTTTGTGGGAAAGAGAGAGTGAAACTGATATTAGAAGGTTAGACTAACATTTGAAGGGAGACTAACAAATGAAATGTGAGTAAATTTATGCCTTAACTGAAGGTGTGGTGAGGTGTCTTTTGCTAATGATGGTCTAGTTTTATGAGTCCAACCCTATGGTAGGCTTAAGTAGCCAAAGGGAGAGATGGGTGAACATAACTTGCCAATGAAGATATGATGCATTTCTCTGAAATACTGACACAAAAGTAAGCCTTAATAAGGGTAACCCTTCTGATATGCAATCAACACTGGCTAATCTGGGTTTTTTAACTCCATTTTGTTTAGTGTCTGTGATCTGATTTAGTGAGCCAATGGTACATCCTTGATATGAAACTATTCAACATTTGAATTTGTGTGAAACCAAACAAAGATGGAGGGCTTGTGAAGAAAGGTGTAATAGCTTATTATACTTCCTTTCAGCTCTGGAGCCCTACGTTCAGATTTTGATTTGGTTGCAAGTGAATGAGTTTGATCGTCTTAACCTAGATTTGAATGGATAAATGTCCCCATTACAATATTCTACACAGCTTGGCCTAGACAACAATGTCTGCTTAGGAGAGACTTTGTACTGCAATCATGTGAATGTCTCCGGTAGTCGCTGACGTGCATTGGGAGAGCTGTGTGGGGACCCAGTGTTGAGATTAAGGTGCATTGGCAGAAGTGGATAATGAAATCTTGCACAACACATGCCTGACACCAGTTCCGAGTGTAGTCACAAGCACTAAATTTACTCCAAAATTAAAACAAAATCTTGAATTAGTAAAATACCAGTTTTGATTCACGCTTTTCCCAAATGCTATTCTTGGTGTGGTGGCCTTTGTATTAGCAGTGGGAGTGGATGATAACCAAGAAAAATATTTTTTTTTAAATGAACTAGTTTTGAACTTTTTTCATTCTTTGTATATGATGTTTCAGGAAAGTTGATCTTGGGAGTTACTGTTCCCTTCAAAAAGTTGTTTTTGGTATTTGTTTTTATAAAGGTAAAAGTTCTTTTGGAGGAAAGATATTTGTACTTAAAGTATGTTTTGGAAAATAAGCTCTTTATTATAAGGGAAGTGTTTTGTTTGTCTGTGGCGGAACCCTTTTATGTACAGTTCTTATTAATAAGTTGTATTCATAGTGGGTTGGTGGATCAAAATTATGGTAGCTTGTTCTATGCATGTAAAGTGACTGGTGATGAATAAAGTCAAATGTGACCTGGATAGTGTTGTAACAGCATACAGAAAAGCCTAACATGTGCTCTGCATTCTCTACTTCCCCCTCAGTGAAGTCTAGTCCACGAAAACCTCGTAGGAGACCCAGAAGCAGTCCTGATCCAAGTTCAGCTGCACACTCAGACTCTTCATCAGTGTGTTCCCCCCTGAGCAAGTCTGAAACCATGTCCATGGAAAAGGTAAAGAAGAAGGAAATTAAAAGTGGGGAAAAGAGACGAGGAAGACCTCCAACACTTAGTAGTGTGAAGTTCAAGTTATCACAAGTAAAGGACACATCAGATATTCATAAGGGGAGCAAAGAAACAAAAGAGAATCTGAAGAAAATAAAAAGGGCACCGTCCACTACATTTCAGCATGCTGCAAAAATCAAGAAGTTACGAACTGGTAAACTCTCCCCACTGAAGTCTAAATTCAAGACTGGGGGAAAACTTCAGATTGGGAGGAAAGCGGTTCAGATTGTGCGCAGGAGAGGAAGGCCACCGTCTTCGGAACGTTTAAAGACTGCCTCACCACTAGTCATTAATTCACAGCTGGAGAAACCCCAGAGGGTACGTAAGGAGAAAGATGGCACACCACCACTTACAAAAGAAGAAAAGACTGCTGTCAGACAGAGCCCCCGCAGGATTAAGCCTGTTAGGATTATTCCTTCTACCAAGAGGACAGATGCAACAATTGCTAAGCAACTCTTGCAGAGGGCTAAAAAGGGGGCACAAAAGAAGATTGAGAAAGAAGCAGCTAAACTGCAGGGTAGAAAGGGAAGAACTCAGCTCAAAAACATCCGGCAGTTCATCATGCCAGTTGTGAGCGCTATCTCTTCGCGGATCATTAAAACACCCAAGCGATTCATTGAAGATGAAGACTATGATCCTCCTATTAAAATAGCTCGCCTAGAGTCCACACCAAACAGCAGGTTTAGTGCTACATCTTGTGGGTCCAGTGAAAAATCAAGTGCGGCTTCTCAGCACTCATCTCAGATGTCTTCAGATTCCTCACGATCTAGTAGTCCTAGTGTAGATACATCTACCGACTCTCAGGCGTCCGAGGAGATGCAGGCACTTTCCGAAGAGCGCAGCAATACTCCAGAAGTTCATACCCCTTTACCTATTTCTCAGTCCCCTGAAACTGATAACGGTGATAGGAGAAGCAGGAGGTTTTCAATGTCAGAAAGGAGTTTCGGGCAAAGGGCAGCTAAAAAACTGTCGACCTTGCAAAGTGTGTCCCAGCAGCAGTCCTCTTCCTCTCCTCCTCCACCTCTGCTCACTCCTCCCCCACCCTTACAGCCTGCTACTGGCATCTCAGACCACACGCCATGGCTTATGCCTCCAACAATACCGTTGGCTTCACCTTTTCTGCCCACCTCTGCTGCACCCATGCAAGAGAAACGGAAATCAATTCTACGAGAACCAACATTCAGGTGGACCTCTCTGAAGCATTCTAGGTCAGAACCACAGTACTTTTCCTCAGCAAAGTATGCCAAAGAAGGTCTCATCCGTAAACCAGTATTTGATAACTTTAGACCCCCACCACTGACGCCAGAGGATGTTGGCTTTGCATCTGGTTTTTCAACATCTGGTGCTACAGCTCCAGCTCGCTTGTTTTCTGCTCTTCATTCTGGAACAAGATTTGATATGCACAAAAGAAGTCCTCTGCTTCGAGCTCCAAGATTCACTCCAAGTGAGGCCCACTCCAGAATTTTTGAATCTGTAACCTTGCCTTCATCTGTTAGTCGAACCACTGCAGGAACTTCTGTGACAGGCATATCTTCTAGGAAACGAAAGAGAAGAGTGTTTAGCCCGATCCGATCAGAACCCAGATCTCCTTCGCACTCCATGAGGACAAGAAGTGGAAGACTTAGTACCTCTGACCTGACAACTCTCACCCCTCAATCTTCTGTCTCTTCCTCACTAACTAGCATGTCTGTTAGTTCTCTTGCCACTAGTGCCTTAAACTCAACTTTTACTTTTTCTTCCCCTCCCCTGACCCAGTCTGGGGAATCAGCAGAGAGAAGCCAGAGACCAAGGAAGCAGATCAGCACTCCAACTGAGCCTTTCTCATCCACTAATCCTACTCCTCTGTTTCCCTGGTTCACACCAAGTCCCCAGACAGAGAGAGGGAGAAATAAAGACAGGGCTACTGAGGAACTGTCCAAAGATAAAGACGTTGACAAAAGTGTGGAAAAGGACAAGAGCAGAGAGAAAGACAGAGAGCGAGAAAAAGAGAACAAACGCGAATCAAGAAAAGAGAAAAGGAAAAAAGGGTTAGAAATTCAGAGTAGCTCTGCTTTATTTCCTGTAGGTAGAGTGTCCAAAGAAAAAGCTAATGAAGATGTTGCAGCAGCATCTTCCGCTAAAAAAGCTGCAGGGCGGAAGAAGTCTACGGCAATAGATCCTGTAGCAGATGCTGCCGCTGTGGCTCTTGTAGATATGACAGCTGGCAAAACCAAAATGCCTAAGAAAGGTAGAGGGGGCTTAGAAAAATCCGATCTAGATCTAAGCCCCACTGTTCTGCCCCTGGAGAAAGACAAAGCCCTACGCCTCTCTGCTCCTTCGTCAAGCACTATTAAACATTCCACTTCCTCCATCAGCTCGATGTTGGCTCAAGCGGACAAACTTCCAATGACCGATAAGAGGGTGGCCAGTCTCCTAAAAAAGGCTAAAGCCCAGCTGTACAAGATTGAGAAGAGCAAATCCCTCAAACAAGCGGATCAGCCAAAAGCCCAGGTATTCTTTCAGACTTATTCATGAGCGGGCTTTACAGTGCATTTTGTTTTGTACTTGGATTGAAAATTGTTAATGTCATTCAGATGCTGAAAGAGAACAGATAGCATATTAATTTGAATAATTGTTAGAGCAACAGATGGTAACTAATTTGAAAACGAGAAGCACTGGGCAGAAGTTGAGGGGGAGATAAAGCTGCTGGAGTCAGTTCAGGATGGAGTTGCACACATTTTCTGAGAACGGTGCAGTGTAATTGCTTAGTAGATTTTTCTGGCGAAGTCTGGTGGAGATGTTCATCTAGTGTATGTTGAGCTTATAAAGGCAAGGCTATGGCAAATCATATAGTCATCTCTGGCCCCTTGATTTGTGTTTCTGGTACCCCACTTGCTTACAAAGCTGACATCCAAAAATGACAGTGGTCCTTATCTGATTTTTGTTTAAGGTGCGTATTGCCATGATCTCGGTCTCATGGGATGGAAGTGAGATCCCATGGGATTTTGCGTCTAAAGGAATGGGACCTCACACATCCCTCCTTCTTGGCCCCAGTGTTCTGTCAAATGCTCTCACTGTAGTCCATTTTGGCTACTAAAAAAGTAGACCTCATACAGACACATTTTCAGGTAATGGTTCCTATTTTGGTTTAAACCAGAATTTGGCCTGCTGTCAGTGGTAACATTCAGGAATTGCGGAAAATAGATTTTTTTCAGTAGAAAACCTCCAGAGTTTTTCTCCCTGCCATCAAGTTCTGAACCCTCCCACTTGTCTACTCTATACCACTCCATGCACTGTTGGCCAGTTTCACATTAGGGAAAAATGACTTGTTCCTAAAATTCAACTTTATGGGAGTATATTTGTTCATCAGAAATAGCCCTGAATCTTTGGGGGGGCAAATCCTGGGAGAAAAAATTAAATTACTCTATTTCTTTTAACAGCAGGGATTACAGGCTGGTTGTGCTGTAATTTCTAGAACCTTATAAGGGGGAATACAGCCTTATTTTCATATGTCCCACTGACTACAAGGCTTTCAAACAGCCTGATTCACTTCTCTGTCAGGGTAATTAGACTGGTAGGATGCTTTAGCCTCTTTTATCCTAATTATCCGTGCCAGCTCTGATGTTTTGGTACTGATGCATTTTACATGAGTATATAGTATTAAGGAATTCAGGTCCTTGAAGTAAGAGGTTAAAATTGGTTATGGAACTCTAGTAAACATAATAAGCGTTCTGCTTTGCTGTTCTCTAAAGTACGTCTTCACTGGGAAGGAGGCTATGAAAACTATAGTTGACTCTCAGATTCTTATGTGACCTACAGTTTGAGTGTTTGGTTTTAACCACTACCTTTTTCTTTAAGTGTGCGTGTGGTATTTTCCAAGTACACTCAGAATCCTTCTTCAGAAATGCCTATGTTCTTGCACACCTGAAACTTAGGGTCAAGAGAGTGATTCATCAGAGACTTCAGTGCGAGGACCACGAATAAAACATGTCTGCAGGAGGGCGGCTGTAGCACTAGGCCGTAAGCGGGCAGTGTTTCCTGATGACATGCCTACTCTGAGTGCCTTACCATGGGAAGAACGAGAGAAGATATTGTCTTCCATGGGAAATGATGGTAAGTTCAAGATTTTCATCTTGGGGTCTGTGGATTCATACAAAATTTTGATGCTGTTGCCCATTAGTTTAGTTTCTTGTGGGGCAATACTTATATGGTTGAATATATGTTTCTATAGAATGGACGACATGCTGCATAAGATTATACAGGGGAAGGTCTGAGTTAAACAAATTTCAGATATTTTTAATAAACTTCCAGTCTAAAAGGTAATTCATTAATCCATTGACCTCTGTTCATTTGATATTTCATGGCACAAAAGTTTTATAAGTTTTTCTCATCTGAAATCTTAAACAAAAAACACTCAACTTGTATGCCTCTGAGGATGACCTTACACTTTTGATGGGATGGATGATTTCTGAGTAAACTTAAGACTTCTGAAATGGTGCTGGTGGCCGCTGAATTCACAGCAGATTTTTTTGACAGATAAGTCATCAATAGCTGGCTCAGAAGAGGCTGAACCCCTTGCTCCACCTATCAAACCAATTAAGCCAGTTACCAGAAACAAGGCACCCCAAGAGCCTCCAGTGAAGAAAGGTCGGCGTTCAAGGCGCTGTGGGCAGTGCCCAGGCTGCCAGGTTCCAGAGGACTGTGGTGTCTGTACTAACTGTCTAGACAAACCGAAGTTTGGTGGGCGCAACATAAAGAAACAGTGCTGCAAGTAAGTGTATATTTGACAAGCTGTTTAGCTAACCCTTGCGTTGAGAGAGGAAGCCCTGGGATTATAGGTGGAGATTTTCTCATTCGCTGCTTAGAAGCAGAGTTGACAGGCTTTGAAGGGAATCCCTTTTGTTCAGTCTTGGCTGGTGTTGGGTAGAGGTAGGTAAAGGACAAAAGAAAAGAAAATTGCTGGAGTATTTTTGCTCTGAGTTGTGGACACCCCTTCTTCTCTACTGCTCCCCCTGCTTTACTGCACTTCCTAAAAAAACTTGAGAGGATTGTAAGGCATGTGATATAGCAAAATGCACTCATACTTTATAGGTAATTTAATAATTAGGCAAGATTGAAATTTATTTTCTCAGATAATATATAAAGAAGTGGATTTCTTGCAGCATATGATATTTATCCAGTGTGTATTTAACATGCAGTGAAGGAAACTCTGGACATTGGCTGAAAAATATCACTTTTGTTTCTTGATCCTTTTTATCAGTTCATCTAAACATTTTTGTGTAAACATCCCTGGATTTGGAACTTACCTTCCTCCTTTCTACAGTAACTGCATTAGACTGGTTTTACCAGCCTGGATAATCTGTTTGAGAAGGCAGCAAGTGAAGTGGCATAAATAAAGATTGTTGTGATATGAAGGCTATTTATAAAGTATAGCTGTGAGAATTGCTGCATAGCATGCAGCTGTGTGAAAACAGTCTGCAGAGTACAATCCGTAAGTAGTCAGTCTCCAAGCAGCTTTGCCCTGGCCGTGGACAAGGTTTCAAAACCCGGGGTCCTGCTGCAAGAGCTAAAGGAGAAAGAAACGCTAATTCAGTAGACAACAGATATTGTATTCTTAATTTTACATGAAATCTAGGAATTTAAGTTATGGCAAAATAACAACTTGATGACCTTATCTCATCCCACTCTGTATAAATGAAGGGGCTGTTCCCATGTGGGAAGGATTCCATTCTTATGAACCAAGTCCAAATTAAGTCACCAAATGGTTGGCCCTGCCCTAATTAGCCTTAATCAAAATTCAGAGAACTTGCAGTTGATGGATTTGACATTGTTTTCCAGATCTTCTGTGCCTCTCAAATCCTAGTATATGAGAAAGGGAACTGATAGAGATATCACCATGATGCTGACAGAGCCACTCTGTTTCTTGTGGCACTATTCACATACCTTTGCATTGGATGATTGTAGTAATTATGAGCCAAAAGGAAACTAGGATTCCTCAGCCTTAACACTTTTGAAGAAAAAATGAATGGTTCAAAAATGGTAATGGGAATATTGACTGGTGAAAAGGCTTTTTCAGCAGCAAACCCTGCTGAAGGGTGCTGCTGTCGTATATCAGTTTCTGATTGTTCCAACTTATCCCTTTCATCTCAGGATGAGGAAATGCCAGAATCTGCAATGGATGCCTTCAAAAGCTTATCTCCAGAAGCAAGCTAAAGGTATGCAGTGTGTATAATGGACCATCTTTTTGAGAAGTGTGTACTAAATTCATATCTGAAGCTTTTGTGGCTGCATTGAGCAGCAGAGCCAAAGACATAAGATGCGTCTCAGACAAAATGTTGCAGAGAGCATGATCCTGTAGCCCATACCAGAGCTTCAGGGGAGGGTACAGAACAGGGCAATTATGGAGTGATCCATTCCTGTCTTCTGTCAGTCAGAGGTTTAGGGTCACCCTGACTGTGGATTTGCGTCCATGACCATCTTGGCTAATAACCATTGATGGACCTACCCTACGTGAACTTTATCCAGTTCTTTTTTTAATCTAGTCATGCTTTTGGCCATCACAACATCCCATGACAATAAGCTATATGAAAAAGTACTTCCTCTTCTTTGTATTAAACCTGCTGCCTATTAATTTCTTCAGGTGACCTCTGTTTTTTGTATTATAGGAAAGGGTGTAAATAACACCTCTCGATTCATTCTTTTTGTTCCATTAATAATTTTAGAGACCTCCACCCTTTTAGTCATCTCTCTTCCAAGCTGAACAGCTCTAATCATTTTAGTCTTTCCTCATATGGAAGCTGTTACATACCCTTGATCATCTTTATTGCTCTTCTCTGAACCTTTCCCAGTTCCACTGTGGGTTTTTTTTTTTTTGCGATCAGGTGACCAGAAGTGGACACTGTTTGAAATGTGGGCATGCCATGGATTTATATAGTGTCATTATAATATTTTTCTCTTATTTTCTATCCCTGTCCTAATAATTCCTAACATAGCGTGTTAGCCTTTTTGATTGCTGCTGCACATTGAGCTGTTTTGAAAGAACTATCCACGATGACTCCAAGATCTGTCGTGGCTTGTAACAGCTAATTTAGAACTCATCATTGTATATGTATATTTGGAATTATTTTTTCCAATGTGCATTACTTTGCACTTATCAGTGTTGAATTTCATTTGCCAATTTGTTACCCAGTTTTGTGAGATCCCTCTGTATTTCCTTACAATCAACTTTGGACTTAACAATCTTGAATAATTTTTTATCGCCTGCAAATTTTGTCAAATCACCATTCACCCCCTTTTCCAGACCATTAATGAATATGTTGAACATGACAGGTCCCAGTACAAATCCTTTAGGGACCCTGCTGTTCACTTCTCTCCATTGTGAAAACTGATAATTTACTTCCTATCATTTGTTTCATAGTTGTGAAAAAGAAAGAGAAGAAATCCAAGACCAATGAAAAGAAAGAGAGCCATTCTGGGAAGAACCAAGTGGATTCTGGACAGAAACCAGCTCCTCAGACTGTTTTAGCAAAAGAAGATAATGCCTTGAAGAAGAGCAGTGAACCTGCCCGAAAGCCAAGTGAGGAGAAAAATGAAGAGGGAAATACCTCTGTCCCAGTGTTGGAGTCCAAACAGGTCACTGCTTCTGGTGCCAGAAAAAGTGGCAAACAGGCACCCCAGCCATTGCAAGTTCCCCTTTGTCAGCCGCCTAGCTCAGGACCACTGAAAAAAGAAGTATCTAAAACCATACCTACCGAGCCCAAGAAAAAGCAGACACCCCTACCAGAATTAGGTAAATGAACAAATGTAATGAAAATAATCAGTCACTTGTTCAAAAACAAACTAAAAACTAGATTATTATGTAAGAACTGAGAGTATTGTATATTGGCTATTAAACATCATTGAACAGTATAAAACTGGAAAATATTTTATATACTGGCGGTATCACTCTAAAATGTTTTGGGAGATGTTTATTTAAATTGGATTTCTTTATATTAAACTTAATGTGTGTGTGTGTGGGAAGGGATAAGGATGTCTTATCTGTATGTTTGAGTTTTCCATTCAAACCCTGGTAACCTTAAAACAGAGATTTATAGTGTTTAGTTAAACTTTTGTTATTATCCATAGTGGCACATCACAGTAGAGTGAAAGTGCTAAACAAAGTCAAGAATCCCTACTTGAAAAAGTGTAGTCTAACAGATATGGATTGTTACTATATGGGCAGTTTTGAGGCAGTCTGTCAGTGTTGCATGTGTTATGCTCTGGGGAATCAGGTGGGTTTTCAGGAGTGTTTTGTGGGGAGTGCATGTTTGCTGTGTTGTTTAGGAGGCTGCATAAAGCATAAATGGTGATGTTTAGTCACTAAAAGAGATAAGGGAACAGTTGGGAGTAAAGATTGGGCAGATCAGGGAGCAAGGCCTAAAATATCTTTTCCTCAAGTGCATTATTTCTCTTCTGTTTCCTGGAAGTGGTTATTCATTCCAAGATCTAAACATGTGATTTTTCTTTCCTTCCCTAGGCACAGAGCAAAGCAAACAGAAGAAAGTTACTCCCCGTCCAAGTTTCCCTGTGAAACAGAAACCAAAAGAAAAGGTGAGGTGGTGGTGGTGGTGGTGGTGGTTGTTGTTGTTTTACTACATATTCAGCAAATTACAAGAATTTCAAAATTAGTTTCTATTGTCAAATACAGGTGTGCAACCCTAACTTACCTTGTTGTGGGCTTTTCATGATTAGGTAAAGTTTTTACTGTGACCAGCATTTTTAGAATTAAACCCAATCAGAATTAAATTCAGTTTCTTGCCCCTGGAATGTCAATCTAAAATAGACTTCAGTTTGATTTCTACCATGTTTCCAGATCCTGTAAACACTTTTAAAGGAAGAAGTTTCCATTACTTGTCCCAAGGGCAGAGTTTGCAGTTTCTTACCCCTCCAGACAAGCCTTACAGATGTAAAAGGCTCCTCCTACCTCCATTGTACCAAGTTCCCAAATGACACAACATGCATTTAAGACATAATTGATGCATGTCAGTTTGTTTTACTAAGAAATCTAAGTAACTGCAAAAATGAGTTCCATTTTAACTAACAAAATATGAACAATTTTAATTTTTAAAAACAAGTGTGATGTTTCAAAATAATAATAATAATTAATGGAGGTATCCCATCTCCTAGAACTGGAAGGGACCTTGAAAGGTCATGGAGTCCAGCCCCCTGCCTTCACTAGCAGGACCAAGTACTGATTTTGCCCCAGATCCCCAAGTGGCCCCCTCAAGGATTGAACTCACAACCCTGGGTTTAGCAGGCCAATGCTCAAACCACTGAGCTATCCCTGCTGGTAACTGCAGCTTTTTTTAAATTTCCTTTGAAAAACAAATGAAACTGCCCATTTTTAAATTCCATTTAAAAAAAATGGAAAATTTGTATAGACATTGATTACCCACAGAGTTGCCGCAACATAGTAAGTTAAATACCAGCATTGTCTTGGATGACAGAATGTTGTGATTTTAGAATGCAATACAACAAGCATAATTCTGTGCATGAAGTGCTCTAAAAAGGATTTGCAAAACTGATCTTCTGCTCCCACTTTCTGTAAGAACCTTAGTTCTGAGATGCACTCAGCTTCTTTGTATAAGAATTATCAAAGATTTATTTACTCTGGTCAATCCTTTCGTAAAATAGTTATTTGGGGTTGGAATAAATGCAAATGTCTTTTCTTTATGCTTTAGGAAAAACTTCCTCCAATCAACAAGCCAGAGAACAGCACACTGAATTTGCTCAATACACTGTCAAATGGAAGCAGTTCCAAGCAAAAGGCACCTACAGATGGAGTCCACAGGATCAGAGTGGACTTCAAGGTAAGGGGTAAAATATCTTGGAAATGTTTTGAGTGTAATTGGCTGTAAAATAAACATTTGGAGTGGTTTTCCCCCTCAGGAATGCTATTTTTGACTTTTTAAGTAAGTGATGTACTGTGGTATGCTCTATTCTAAGATGGTATCAGTAGGAACCTCAGTATCTCTCTGAAAAGTCTTTCTGCTGTTGGAAGTTCTTCCATCTTCTTTATTACAATGTCAGTGTTGGATGAAGAGACTATTAGAACTTTAAACATAATTCTCAATATAAGAGCGAGAACGGATGAACAGGAGTTGCATTGTCAAGGAAGTAATTTCATCAAGGTGGAACTGTAAAACCATGACAGCTACTTGAGTAAAGAGAATTGGATATTCTGTTAATCCTGTGTTGTTCACAGCAGCACTGGGATATGTTTGGGAGTTAAACAGTTGAATTTTGCATCTTTTTTTGTACATTAGTCACTTAAATATATAACATAATCAGCACTTTCCTAATCCACCGTGGGAGTGGTAGTCTCTCTTCTCCAGACCCTCAAGAAAAGTTTTAAAAGCAGAGGGTGTACTGAGGTCTTGTATTACTAAGACTTCATACTTTTATAAACTATATTACAGTAAACTGTGAATTTTGATTAAACTAATCAAAACATAGAATTGTGAACATTAGTGTATAAAGTATGCCTTGTGATATGTTGTCCTTCTTATATTCACTAACTAATGCACAAACCTGTCAGTTACAGTGGGTCCACTCAGCAAGAATTAGTAAGATGTGACTTCTGTTTTTAATTTATATTATATGACTGGACCTAAGGTATGAGGTTTTTAAATGTTTTGAAACTGAAGCTGCTTAGGTACGCTGACTAACAGCAGTTGTGCAAATGTTGTGCTATACTTTTTTTTTTTTCCTAATGTTGCATTTCTCTTCTGCTTGATGTACTCTTTTGTGCTTTCAGGAGGACTGTGAAGTGGAGAACGTTTGGGAGATGGGTGGGCTAGGCATTCTGACCTCGGTACCTATCACTCCCAGGGTGGTCTGCTTTCTCTGTGCCAGCAGTGGACACGTGGAGGTAAAGCATTTTGTTCTGCTGTTGATCTTAGAATGTTTACAAGCACCGAAGTATTCAGCAATTGTGTATGCATTTCCTTTTTTGTTAAATCATGTTAAACAAGAGGAAATTCAGGCTATAAGCTGTAACTCCATCCTTTGCTAACCCTGTTGTGTCCGACAGTACCTAAACACATGGTATACAAAATCTGCTACTGTTTGAAGAGTTTTGTAGTCCTCCAAAAGAAGTGATCTGATCTATGTTAGGTATTAGGGTAACATTTTTAAAAACACCTAAGTCCCATTTTCAAACATGACTTAGGAACACAAATCTCATTGGAAGTCAGTGAGACTTAGATGCTTTTGAAAATTTTGCCTCACATGTGTCTCAGCCTGTTAAAGGTTTCATGCAGTAGGGGATATGTTTGTCCCTGAAAAAAATACCTGTAGTGCTTTGTGACCACCTAGACAGAACAGGACACCAGTTGAAACTTCTGAGTAGGGCTGTCAAACGATTACAAAAATTAATCGTGCGATAATTTGCACTGTTAAACAACATTAATAGAATACCATTTATTTAAATATTTTTGGCTGTTTTCTACATTTTCAAATGTGTAGATTTCAGTTACAGCACAGAATACAAAGTATACAGTGCTCACTTTATATTTATTTTTGATTACAAGTATTTTCACTATAAAAAAATGGTATTTTTTAGTTCACCTTATACAAGTACTATGATGCAATCTCTTTATCATGAAAGTTGAACTTACAAATGTAGAATTAATACTGTTTTATTTTTGAATGCAGTTTTTTTTCTACAGTGTAAAATTTTAAAGCCTGCAAGTCCACACAGTCCTACTTCTTGTTCAGCCAGTCGCTCAGACAGATAAATTAGTTTACATTTGCAGGAGATAATGCTGTCCACTTCTTGTTTACAATTTCATCTGAAAGTGAGAACAGGCGTTCATATGCACTCTTGTAGCTGGCGTCACAAGATATTTATGTGCCAGATGTGCTAAAGATTCATATGTCCCTTCATGCTTCAGCCACCATTCCAGGGGACATGAATCCATGCTGATGACAGGTTCTGCTCAATAACAATCCAAAGCAGTGCGGACCGATGCATGTTCAAAACAGAGCAGGGGGCATAAAATTCTCCCCCAAGGAGTTCAGTCACAAATTTAATTAGCACATTTTTTTTTTTTTTAATGATCATCATCAACATGGAAACATGTCCTCCGGAATGGTGGCCGAAGCATGAAGGGGCATACGAATGTTTAGCATATCTGGCACGTAAATACCTTGCAATGCTGGCTACAAAATGCCATGGAAATGCCTATTCTCACTTTCTGGTGACACTGTAAATAAGAAGAGGGCAGCATTATCTCCTGCAAATGTAAACAAACTTGTATGTATTAGCCATTGGATGAACAAGAAGTAGGACTGAATGGACTTTTGTAGGCGCTGAAGTTTTACATTGTTTTGTTCTTGACTGCAGTTCTGTAACAAAAAAAATCTACATTTGTAAGTTGCCGTTTCCTGACAAAGAAATTGCACTACAGTACTTGTATGAGGTGAACTGAAGAATACTATTTCTTTTGTTATTGTTTTTACAGTATAAATATTTATAATAAAAAATATACACTTTGATTTCAGTTACAACACAGAATGCAATATCTATGAAAATATAGAAAAACATCCAAAATATTTAATAAATTTCAGTTGGTACTCTGTTGTTTAACAGTGCAATTAAAACTGCGACATGGGTGCTTAAAGTGGTTTGTGTGTGAATTCCAGTGTAAAATATTTGAATGCAAATACTTGTTCTGTGAATTCTAAACCAGGGTTAGAAACAGAATAGAGAGCAGTTGGGTTTGGTTGAGAAGTCAACAGTGTTTGACATGCTGATGTTTTTCCCCCTTGTAGTTTGTGTATTGTCAGGTCTGTTGTGAGCCCTTCCACAAGTTCTGTTTAGAAGAGAGTGAGCGCCCTCTGGAGGACCAGTTGGAAAACTGGTGCTGTCGTCGTTGCAAGTTCTGTCATGTATGTGGAAGACAGCATCAGGCAACAAAGGTACTAAGAATAACAAATGTGATCATTTTGAGAGTGCTGTTTTCTTTGCCCATCATAGAATCATAAAATCATAGACTATCAGGGTTGGAAGGGACCTCAGGAGGTCATCTAGTCCATCCCCCTGCTCAAAGCAGGACCAATCCCCAACTAAATCATCCCAGCCAGGGTTTCGTCAAGCCTGACCTTAAAAACCTCTAAGGAAGGAGATTCCACCACCTCCCTAGGTAACCCATTCCAGTGCTTCACCACCCTTCTAGTGAAAAAGTTTTTCCTAATATCCAACCTAGACCTCCCCCACTGCAACTTGAGACCATTACTCCTTGTTCTGTCATCTGGTACTACTGAGAACAGTCTAGATCCATCCTCTTTGGAACCCCTTTCAGGTAGTTGAAAGCAGCTATCAAATCTCCCCTCATTCTTCTCTTCTGCAGACTAAACAATCCCAGTTCCCTACTTCCAGGAACTCTGTTTAGTTTAATTTATTTAAATCATTTAATATAGGACTGTATGTTTTGTGGGCTTAGTATTGGGATAAAGAACCTTTCAGTGCATGTGACAACATAGGATTGTCATTCTGCTGAATTCAGATTGACTAATTTACATATGACCTATTCCTGGCACACTGAATATTGAATCTAGTGTAAAATGGATTTTTGCATTTCTGTAGCAGTTGTTGGAGTGTAATAAGTGCCGAAACAGCTATCACCCTGAGTGCCTGGGACCAAACTACCCAACAAAACCCACCAAGAAAAAGAAAGTTTGGGTGAGTTTGCTCTGCTTGATTTATGGTCCTTAGGCGCTACCAGCCAAAGCTCAAGCTAGTCAAACTGCAGATCTTTGATACATGATGGGGTTTCTTAGAATTTGTAATTCTGTCATAGTCTATGTACAGCCTATTAAAGGGTGCTTACTGTTTTATAAGGTAAATTTGAAAAAGTTTTATTATTAAAGACTGGTTTTTGAATGCTCTCATGGTGAATGAACTCTCTAGCATTGTGTGAATGAAGAAGGACAGGGATACAAGAGGAGACATCTGTTTTTTAGCCGCTTTATGAATCCTCCTGAGCAAACTGTGTGGACAGGGCCAGGGAATTCCCTTATATTAGTAAGTAAACACATAAGATTCCATTCTGACATTACTGTCAGTAGACATCGGTATGGTGATGGGTGTGAATGGGATTAGTGTGCTAGACTGTTCCTTGTATTTCAGGTTGTTAGCTCTTTGGGGAAGGGACTGTCTTCCTCTGCACAGTGGCTAGCACATTTTGGATCCTACTGTAATATAAATAAGGGTTTTATGCTAGTATACCTATGGCTTTGTCAACTTTCTACATTAGCCCTGCCTAAAATAAGAGGTTGTACTGAATGTCTTAAGAATTTGGTCCTTGTCAAAACCATGGTTGTTTTTTGTTTGTTTGTTTGTTTTTCAAATTAAAGAAAGGTTTGAGATTAATTGTACCACAATTTCTAATGGCAAAAGTGCTAGACTAAAGCATATTTTTCTGTTGCATGGTCAGCTTTTTACCATAAGGAGGGAAGCATCTTCTCTGCTACCGACCTTGTCTGAAGTGAGGGAAATGCCTAGCCATCTAACATGGGCCCAGAGATGCATATATATGGGATTCATTCTCTCTCTCTCTCTCTCTCACACACACACTCACTCACTCACACACACACACACTCACACACACACGTTAAATAATAAAAATTGTGAAATGGCTCTTTAGAACCCTCAGAAGATAGCAAAGATGCTAACTCCTGTCAATCTCTGTCCCCTCTTACAGATCTGTACCAAATGTGTTCGCTGCAAGAGCTGTGGTTCAACAACTCCAGGCAAAGGATGGGATGCACAGTGGTCTCATGACTTCTCACTGTGTCACGATTGTGCCAAACTCTTTGCTAAAGGTACAAAACAGTTGCGGTTGCAACATTGTTTGTGGTGAATGTAGTTTGAAGCTATTCGCAAGGCGATCACCACCATTGTAAGGAAATGTTATCACAGACTGAAGTGATGGCCTATGAGGCAGTTGAGCAGTGTTGCTGATTCCAAGCTATAGTGCCACTCCAGTGTCATGGCCAAGAACCAGTGAAATCATAAACTATGGAAGCTTTTGGTATGTGAAATCAGGGGAAGTAGGGTTGCTTTTTACAGTGGTTAACCAAGGAAAGTCAACACTGCCTCTTAGTGACAGACTTTGGGACTTCCATATAATAAGCACTATAAATTGTTGCAGGGTTTATTTCAGAACTGTTGTCTAAAGATCCATACCAGCAGTGGAGAAGAGGCTACAAAATTTAAGACCGGATCATGGCCTGATTTAGACCATGTCTATATGTACAGCACTGCAGTGGTGCAGCTGTGCCAGGGCAACGCATGTGGTGAAGACGCTCTATGCCAACGGGACAGAGCTCTCCCGTTGTCATAAAAAAACTACCTCCATGAGCAGGATAAGCTATGTCAGTGGGAGACGCTCTCCTGCCAACATAGCGCTGTGCACATGAGTGCTTATGCTGGTGTAATTTATGTCACTCATGGGGGTGGAATATTCACACCTCTGAGCAACATAAGTTTTGCTGGCATGGGCTGTAGTGTAGACATAGCTAAAAAACCAAATACTTTGGGTTAGGTGACCTCTTCCTCTGTCTCCCATGTCAGTTCAGGATCTGAATCTAAGGGGTATGGATGATAAGGGGAGGGGTAAATGACTAGATCCTGGTAGGAAATTAAGTTTATCCCACTTGCCAGATTAGCAGGATAGGTTTTTCTGTCTTATTTTGCCTGTAGAAGTATATCTTTTTCTCTTTCTCACTTTTCCCTACAAAGCTATCTGGTCAGTCTTTTATTTTGTTACAAGTCTTGCAATAAAGGTAAAAATGTAGTGCCTTCTTATAGTGGAATTGTAAGACCCACATGGACTGTAGTGTATTTTTGTAGGCATTCTTATTTTTACTGTGTGTTGTAAGGGTAGAAGTAGGAGCAGTTTACATTTGTGCGGGAAGATTTCAGTGGGTTTGCTTCTCAGAAATATAGTAAGCAGCCAGACAGCCTTTGAGATGTGCATGCAGCAGCTGGAAGGATGATTGAAGGTCCTGGCTTATTTACAGGAAACTTCTGCCCACTCTGTGACAAGTGCTATGATGACGATGACTACGAGAGTAAGATGATGCAGTGTGGGAAGTGTGATCGCTGGGTCCACTCCAAATGTGAAAATCTTTCAGGTGAGGCAAATTGACTTTACTACTCAGCAGGCTCTCCTTGGCCCCTGGACCAATAATATGGCTGCATTAAAAGTTTCCATGTATGGATGTTGCCATTAGACTACAGGGATCAAATTGTAGACATTCCTCACTACTAGAGTGTATGTTGGGCGGTATTTTAAGAAAAATATTGATCTTCCTACAGTTGAACCCAGGTTTAATACTGACAGTTTTCTGCAAATTTTGATATCCTCCTTCACAAGCTACCTAACGTAATAGCACCGTAGCTGAGTTCCACAGTTACTCTCTATGCAAAGATCATAGAATCATAGAAGATTAGGGTTGGAAGAGACCTCAGGAGGTCATCTAGTCCAACCCCCTGCTTAAAGCAGGACCAATCCCAACTAAATCATCCCAGCCAGGGCTTTGTCAAGCTGGGCCTTAAAAACCTCTAAGGATGGAGGTTCCACCACCTCCCTAGGTAACCCATTCCAGTGCTTCACCACCCTCCTAGTGGAAAAGTTTTTCCTAATATCCAACCTAAACCTCCCCCACTGCAACTTGAGACTATTGCTTCTTGTTCTGTCATCTGCCACCACTGAGAACAGCCGAGCTCCATTGATTGTTGATGGGAAAGACTGGGTATCACTAGACAAAGCAAGTGTGGTATATAGAGTGGTTGCTTTTTTTTTTTTTGGCCTCTCCCTTTACCCCTTCTCTAGTTAAGCAGCTCAGGTTGTGTTTGTTACTTTTTTTTGTCTCCAGATGAGATGTATGAAATCCTCTCTAACCTTCCTGAGAGTGTGGCATACACTTGCATTAACTGCACAGAGCAGCACCCTGCCGAATGGCGGCTGGCACTGGAAAAGGAGCTGCAAGTTTCTTTGAAGCAGGTTTTAACAGCCTTGTTAAATTCCAGGACTACCAGTCACTTACTACGTTACAGACAGGTGGGTTCACCTCTGTGTTGAGCACAATTTTATGAGTTGCCCATCTCCAGATTGAGTTCTACTGTTGCTAGATGTCTTCTTTTGGGAAGTTGATTCATTGTACTTGATAAATCAAAGTATATGTAATTAAGTTTTTATTTTATATGGTAATCTACGTAGGTAGACATGAAGGATATATAATCTTTAAATTAGTGTAGGACAAGTGGTGTTTTAGGGAGAGGGGGAATTTGGGACTTCAGCAGTAACAATGTCTCTGACTGAGGGTGGAGACTTTATGGTTGTAAAAAGTTGTCAGACTTGTGGAAATGAATTTGTGTTCCCACAGCTGATCACTGCCCTTTGCACGTGAACAAGCGGCTACTTGCGCCCATGCTAGGAAATGTAATAAAGTGTGAAAATCCTTGCAGAGGTGCCGGGGAATTGCCCCTGTGTAGTTCACAAAGCTGTGTTTTATGAATTGGGTCTTGTTGCTGCTTAAATTCAGCAGTGAAATTTCGGAATGTATTCATTTTAAGCTCTGCTGCCGAATGATTTTGCTTTCCTGTCCAGGCATCGTTATGCATGTGTTTTTTGCCAAAGTTCTGGGATAGCCTCCCTTTTGTGCACAGTACGGTTGAATTGCAATAATGGGATAATAAAATATCAAAACTTTCCACATATGCTTATCATTTCCTGTGTGAAGTGACACTGTGGAACTAGGTTATAGGGCAGTGGAAGTTTAGGTCTCTTGTTTTGTATTCCCTACTCTGCCACTGTGCAACCCAGGATAAGTCCCTTCCCCACTCTGCCTCATTTTATCCTTCTGTAAAATGGAGTCTGATTACTTACCACACAGGATGACAATAGGCTTAATTAACGTTTATAAATCACTTTGAGTAACAGCACTGTACAAGTACAAAGTATTACGTGAAGGCAGGGTGTTCCGCAGGCATGTATTTGTGTGGCTGCATTTCTGAATGGTCTGAAAATTGGTCCAAAACTTTGGCAGCTTGCCAGAAAGTTATTTTGTACAGCACAATAGGTGAGCATGTTATTTTGGATAAAAATGATCAGTTCATGCCTTAAGAAGGAGTCTAAATTAGACACTAAACAGAAAGAGATAATAAATAGGAGGGCGTGAGCGAGGGGAAAGAATAAAGATTATGACCGTGAAATAGCAAAAGGAATTATTATTATAGATTGCACAACATTCTAATTCCACAGTGAATTATTTAATACAGTTTGGTGACCATGTCTGAATGAGGCGTAAGGGTAGAAGTCAGCAGTAGGAATCAGTTTAAAAAGAGAGAGATTTTTCCCATTTATTTTTTTGAGGAGGACTCAGAGCTTTGTCCATTGAGCCTACTGTTCTTCCTACTAACATGTGACTTTGTTTTGTCACCTGTCTTCATTTCTGCAGGAAAAAGTTAGTGCCTGTAAGTGTGACTCTCACTCAGTATAACGCTGGATATAGAATGTTTGTCCTTTTCCTTTGAATGTTAACAGGCAGCCAAACCACCGGATTTAAATCCTGAGACAGAAGAGAGTATCCCATCCAGAAGTTCTCCCGAAGGTCCAGATCCTCCTGTTCTAACAGAGGTCAGCAAGCAGGAGGAGCAGCAGCCTCTGGACCTGGAAGGAGTGAAAAGAAAAATGGATCAAGGAGGTTACACTTCCGTGGTATGTCAAAGTTAGGGGGTAACTTCTCATTCTTGTTATAATTGCTCAGTTATAATAAATCCCCTTTTCTGGTGACTATAACGCCATCTTTGTGAAGTAGCTCATAGAATGCCTAAGTCCGATCTTTATTGAACAAGGAAACTTTTAAAAATATTAAATAATATTAAAGGGAAGCCTTTAAAATATTAAATTTACACCATTTTGTTGCATGTTCTTTTACACTGAGAAGGCATTTAGTTACAATTATTTCTGTTGCTGGTGAAAAATCTGTATCCAAGAAAACAGGAGAGGATACCTTTTGTGTGTTACTTCTACCTAAATATATATATAGCTCAGTGACTTCATTGATTTTGTTTTCATCTGAGTTCTCTGGAAATTAATTATTCATATTTAGAAGGAAGAGAGTCTTGGGAGCAGTATATGTAAAAATGCTAATATAACTGAATCAGTTTGCTATGTAAGGAACCAGCATTGAATAATGTGATAATCTTACCAATTTTATTTTTTTCAGAAGCTTTTTCATTTTAAGATAATCTTGCCTTTGAATGTATATTCTATTTCCACTGCAACCACAGGCCGTGTGTCTTTAAAATAACCGCAAAACTTGACCAAGACACTGTATAAAATGACAGTTTAGTTACCTCATAAGATCCATTTTGACTTTGGTTTTGCTTCTCTTGGTATTGGGTGAGGGAAAATCATGTAAAGTTCCACATCACTTAGAAGCAACCCCACCAGTCAATTCGCAAATCATTGTGCAACTTGAGGTGTAAAGGGGGCAAGATCTGAGCTTTTGAGGAGGAGCATCCCATTCCGTGGGGGCTTACCGTGCAGACTAAGAATTTGGAGATGGCGCAGGTGTGCAGAAGAGGGTAACGTTGATATGAACTGTGTGTTTTCTTGTAGTTGGAATTTAGTGACGATATTGTGAAGATTATTCAAGCAGCCATTAATTCAGACGGAGGGCAACCTGAAGTTAAAAAAGCTAATAGCATGGTCAAGTCCTTCTTTATTCGGGTGAGGAATACAGTTTATTTTTAAATGCTGCTTTCTACGTAATTACCTCTTTGTTTTAAAATTTAAAAAAATAAAAATAAAAAAAAAAGTTTGTCCCTTGATTCCCAAACTTCCAGATTAGCTGTTTGTGCTGCCACTGGAATTCAGAGTTCATCACATTCTGTGTACTTAGCATCTTTCTGGTTAAGCTATTGGTTGGTTGGCTGTCCTTGGGAAATAAGTTAGTACCTTGGCACAGTTCTCAACCTTAATGAAGTCTTCTTGACTGACCTGAGATCTGCACATTTGCTGTGGATTTTGGATGAATTTCTTTGATCTTTTCATTAATATTTTCTTATATTCTAATTTAGCGTTGTTTTTATTTCAGCAAATGGAGCGTGTTTTTCCATGGTTCAGTGTAAAAAAATCCAGGTTTTGGGAGCCAAATAAAGTAACAAGCAAGTAAGTAACTGTTCTGTATCCAGAAGCAGCACCCTGCAGTTTGTCAGCTGTCAAAGCAAAAAAAGAACAAGACATGCTGTTACTTAGTAGTAAAAAAAAAAACCAAACAGTCAAATTCCCAGATGGGTTTATTGGATGCATTTTGTGCTTCTGAAGCTGAGAGACTAAAAGCATGATATAGAGCCTGGTTTTGTGTGTGCTGATGTGGTGTGAGCTGCCCTCTGTCTAGCATCGCCTTCGTTCTGTGTTTATATCATCCCTGAAGGAAACAGATGACAGCAACACAAATGTTGAAATGTAACTGATTGGTAGTAGTGATTAGTTGAGAGCAGAATACAGGTTTTAAGTATTGAAAGGAACTGTAACTGGATACAGACTGTAGGTTGTTTACAGTATCCAGGTCACTTGGTAGAGCCAGGTCTGACCGTTGACTCCTCTTTACATTTTCAGCAGTGGGATGTTGCCGAATGCAGTGCTGCCCCCTTCACTTGACCATAATTATGCTCAGTGGCAAGAGCGTGAAGAGAATAACCACACTGAACAGCCCCCTTTGATGAAGAAAATCATTCCAGCTCCAAAACCCAAAGGGCCTGGAGAACCAGATTCACCAACTCCGCTGCATCCGCCGACACCACCTATCTCTAGTAAGAAACCAGATCCCTGTAGAGGTGACCCAAACCCTGATGTGCCCATCCTTCTCCAAAATCTTCAGAGCCAAGGGGTAGACTGTATTAGCTCCACACAGGGACTTGTACATGTTCATTCTTTGAGAGAATTCTTGGGTGTATTTGAATAATCTGTGAATGGTTTCATGATCTCTTGCTAGTTCAGCCCTTATCAAGCAATCAGCATATTTGCTGTTTGCCGGAACTGATTGAGGCACATCCAGGATCCTGGCAGCTCCACTCAAATAAACTGGGCACAAGGGCGGCTGTAGGGAGAGGAGAAGAGGGCAGCAGGACCTAGGCTGCTGGGGTGGGAGGCAGAGAGGAGAATGGCAGGGACGCGATACAGAAGGCAATATGAAGTTGCAGAGCAGTGCCAGGGGCAGAAGAAGAACAGCTCCATTAAGGACACCAGGAGCTGCAAGGATAGTCACCACAAGCGAGATCAAAGGAGGCTCCAGTTGGTCATGGGAGCAGCCCTATATCATGGGACTATTACACAGGAAGCCTCAGCCCTTGGGGTGGTGTCTGTCTTTTCTTCATCCTTTTTTCTCTCCCTGCCCATGAGGAGGGGGAGGTCAGGGGACTAGGTGTGAGACCTGACATTCTACTGGTCCCTCTACCTGTTTCTTCTGGGTCAGGAAGAGACAAATACATAGAAATGCCTGGCTTGAAAGGAGGCTGCAAAGGAACACCTTAAAAGAACTTAACCTGAACAGTTGTCTGGGATTCCTCTGCTGAGCCATGGCCAGTATCATGTTCATTTCTCCCCAGAAAGTGGCCCTGTAGCCCCTGAGGTCTGCCTTACTGACCCTGCTCTTTGGTTTGAAACATTCAGGCTAGTAATGAAAGCTGCATATGCTGCTATTTGACTCTTCTACATTTGTGCACTTAAAACTCTTAAACTGACAAGTTTTCTAAATAAGTATTTCCCTCCCCCACTCTCTCTTTAAGAACCAGTTGCCAAGAATAAACTTTTTCTTTTTGCTATAAGGCTCTGATAGAAGCCGGGAGGATAGCCCTGAACTTAATCCACCTCCTGATGTGGAAGACAATAGGCAGTGTGCACTCTGTCTGAAATATGGTGATGATAGTGCTAACGTAAGTATCTGCACAACACTCTCTCTATAATAGTGACAGACTATGATGATGGATTGTCCTTTTGAGCTGCCATTGGTAACAGGATAGATGCTTACTGATTTCTCTGGTCATAGTTAATATTAAAGTAGTATTGCTTGCATTAGGTCAAAAAAACCTTTTTCTTTAAGCCTGGTTTGTTCTGATCAGGAGTGTGGTTTGGTTTTAATTCCAAATTTAATTTAAATTTTTTTATTTTTTTTTTATTTTTTTGGCATTTTGTTACGAGTTCACGAAATAATGCATAGAGGGAAATTATGAGCTGCATTTATTTCCGATGAAATTTCTGATTCTGGGACAGACAGAAAACCTGTAGAAACAAAAGTTTAATTTTTCAGCTTCCAATAGCACATTGAGTACTATGGAGCATATAACAGGTTAAAATTGGAGCTTAACTACTATTTAGGCTGTCCTTTTTTTAAACTAAGATTACTGCTAATTTGCTAAACTTCCTTTTTGGGTGGATTGAAATCCAGTGCAAGTGGAAGTTTGCTGGGATCTTTGTGCATTGCTGTACCTTAGGACAGTGGTTTTCAACCTTTGTTGAAATGTCTAAGATTTCGAAAGGAGTGCACACCTCCCAGGAGTCTGCAAATGAAAAAAGATTGAAAACCACTGTCCTAAGGAATCTTTGAAAAACTATTTATTACATGTTTTTCTTTAGGATGCTGGACGTCTCCTGTACATTGGCCAGAATGAATGGACACATGTAAACTGTGCTCTATGGTCAGCAGAAGTGTTTGAGGATGATGATGGGTCTCTGAAAAATGTACACATGGCTGTGATCAGAGGGAAGCAGTTGGTGAGTATAAGCAACTGTGGCTTGGTTAGGGTTGAGACTGGAGTCCATCTAAAGGAATTCTTGTGGGTTTTTTCCCTCCTCTCCCTTCCTATTATTAATGTAAGTTTTACCACTGTCTGTAACATAGAGTATGTTCCCTAACTAGTCCTTCGGCTGGTTGGCATTTGAAAGTCTACTTTTCATCCTGATGCAGTGTGAACTCCTGGTATAGAAAAATGTTGGAGACCAAAGGGTTAATTTGCTTGTAATAGGAGGGCAACACTTTATGGACTCAGAATTTTACAGGGGAATCTCCTATGAACAAATTCTTTGTGAGTTCAGCACTTAAGAACCATGGCAGCGATGAGGGATGTCAATTGCACAGCTAAATGTTGCACTAAAATATGAAATGTATAACTACATACTGCACTGTGACTCCCTTCTGAGAACAAACGTTACTACATGACCGCAGGAAGGGGGATCAAAGCCTGAGCCCAGACAAGCCCCACTGCCCCAGGCGGAGGGTCCAAAGCTTGAGTCTCACAACCCGGGCTTGGGCTTTAGCCCCAGGCCACAGCAAGTCTAACACCAGCCCTGGCAACCCCATTAAAATGGGTCCACTTTGGGGTCCTGACTCACAGTTTGAGAACTGCTGCTATATATAGTTAGGACTTTCTGGTTCATCTCTGTCTGCATTTGCCTTTAGCAGGGAGGGATAGCTCAGTGGTTTGAGCATTGGCCTGCTAAGCCCAGAGTTGTGAATTCAATCCTTGAGGGAGCCACTTAGGGATCTGGGGCAAAATCAGTACTTGGTCCTGCTAGTGAAGGCAGGGGGCTGGACTCGATGACCTTTCAAGGTCCCTTCCAGTTCTAGGAGATAGGATATCTCCATTAATTTAATTTAATTTTAATTTATTTAAAAATTTGATTCTAGTGAGGCTTGGGTAAGAGAGAGACGCTATTCCTAGATCAAAATTCCAGGATAACTGGGCTGAAGAGTGTTAGTTCAAAATAAGTTATTGACTGAGCCAAAATGGCTGCTTGCCATTTGCGGATGTTCATAAAATCCAGGATAGGTTGGTTACTCTTTAGAGATCTCGCCTACAGAGAGAGACATCATCATAAACTCTGCAAAAGGTTTTTCTAAATTCTGACCAGACTTGGAAAATGGAGTAACCTTCTTATTGTGACACAGTGGCTGCTTTCTTTCTAGAAGAAAGGAAATGGGGCTGAAGGCAATTGCACAAATCAAATTGAAGTAATCTGGCCAAATCTTGGTATTGCATCATTTCCCCCTAAACAATGGTTTTCATATTAAAGCTTCAAAAATAGTGATACATTGTGCCTGTATTTTGGCCAGCAGCAAGCCCTACAGGGGGGAGTAGTTGGCATTTCTAGGTCAGGGGTGCACATGCACAATGGTGCAGGCTTCATCCAAGCATACCTGTGTGGTTCTTGGCCTGAAGAATAAGCAGGATAACCTCTCTGTGGATTTTGAGGGATCCAAAGTTTAGGTGGAAAATAGTATGGTCTTCAGGGAATTTTCCTCTTTCTCCACTGCAACCGCCCCAGCCCCTCCCTCCCCCGCCCCACCGCGCACACATGTGCGCTGTCTCCTGTGGATGGGTTTTTGGATGTGAGCCTATGCAAAATAACTCATTGTATAATTTTTGACTTTCATTAACATAAGCTCATTCAAAGTCTAACCCCCTTTTTCAGTCTGTGAAAGAAACGAATGATAGTGACATGATGATTTGTTCGAAAAGACGTCTCTGTAATTTTCCATGTTTTGGCTTTGTAGAGATGCGAGTTCTGCCAAAAGTCAGGCGCCACAGTAGGCTGCTGTCTTACTTCCTGCACTAGCAACTATCACTTCATGTGCTCCCGAGCCAAGAACTGTGTCTTTCTGGATGATAAGAAAGTGTACTGCCAGCGGCATCGTGACTTGATCAAAGGAGAGGTGAGATCACACTCTCATACCCCTTTTTGTCCAAGGCTTGGAAGAACTGTAGCAATAAGCATTTTTATTTCTTAAAAGGTTTAGGTGAATGTCCTCTTCATGAAAGTAAGGATCTGACACACCAGTGGGCAAGAGAGGTTAGTGATGTGACTAACAGCTCTGGATAGGTGTGGCAAGTGCTGTACAAGTCTCCACACAGCCCCATCTGAGAGACCAAATCAAGTATCCGTTGAGCGAGGCTGGGTGAAACATGCATGTTTCCTTTAAAATTAATGTGTTGCTCGGGGGGTTCTTGCTCTAGGTGGTACCGGAGAATGGGTTTGAAGTTCTTAGAAGAGTTTTTGTGGACTTCGAAGGGATCAGTTTGAGAAGAAAATTTCTTAGTGGCCTGGAGCCAGAAAACATCCACATGATGATTGGTAAGGCCTGTGTCTCTTAGCGGTTGTTCTATCTTTTGGTGCTGGAATCTGATCTCCTCTCTCTTCTAGAACTCTTCTTATCCTCTTTCTGGTTTAGGTTCAATGACTATAGACTGCTTAGGAATTCTGAATGATCTGTCAGACTGTGAAGACAAGCTGTTCCCCATTGGTTATCAGTAAGTATAAACTGTTGCATCATTAGGTAGATCTTACTGTCCTAGACTCTTATCAGTCATGGGCTCGATCCATAGGTCTTTATTCAGGGAAATTTCCATTGAAGCTGATTGTAGCTTGCTTGAGCAAAAACTGCTCAAGAACCTTGGGATTTGGCTGGCTTCCAAATAGTACAGGAAGCATATAGCCTCCATAGTTTTGAGAAGATGAAAACTGAAGACCGGAATGTGGAGGTGTCTCTCTACATTAGTGACAAAATTTATTTTACTTTCTAAATATTTTCCAGGTGTTCCAGGGTGTACTGGAGCACAACAGACGCTCGGAAGCGCTGTGTGTATACTTGTAAGATCATGGAATGTCGACCTCCTGTCATAGAGCCAGATATCAATAGCACTGTAGAGCATGATGAGAACAGGACAATTGCTCATAGTCCAGCACCCCCAACAGGCAAGTCTCTTAAGATACTTTTATAGTGGCAAATCCTCTGTATATTTTTTTCTTCAACCATATGGCTCATTATTTTTAGTAAGCAGGTGAGAGATATTCCAAAACGTGAATTTTTTGTCCTGTGCTCAGTGTCCTGTGTGTTCTTGGACATAGAACTTGACACAGAATACCCTCTGTGCTGCAGAAGTGTGCTCCAGTATCTTATGATTTTATTTTAAAAAATTGTTTCTAGGATTCATGGTTGCATAGGTAGTCTTGGAAACTTGAACCTAAGCTGATGCAGCATTGCCTTCCAGTCTTCAGATTGAGCGATTGTGTCAGGCTGAGAGTTGTGAACTGACCCATTTGTCACAGGGGTGTTAACTCTGAAACCAAAAATTATGCTTTAAATGTCAATATTGGTAAATATTTCACTGCTGTTAGTTTTAGCAAAATCCGCTAACTGCTATGCCTGTTCCATAATTCCAGACTGCTTCCTACTCTTCCACAGATGCTGACAGCCTCAGTTACCTCCTTCCAAGCTGTCAAAACCTCCAGCTTCACTTCCAGACAACTTCTACAATGCAGTTATGCGTTGTCAGTACAAAAACCTGCAGTATATTAAAAACATACACAAAAGGGCGTCTGTCTTATTATTTTAGGCACCTCTGACAAAAATAAAAAACAACCTGAAACAGCTAAATGCACCAGTAATCTCCAATAAAATTCCTCTCGTCTTCAAGCCCCACAGCCTCAAAAGCCGGAGTATTCAGATAAGCCTTGTATTGCCCCTTGAAGATCAGCTGAACCTAGCTGTTCTGACCTAGAGTGAGGATAGCTCCCAAAGCAATGAATCTCTCTGAAAATATTCTATCACCTTGGGGCTCCATTTCAAGTCTCTCTTGATCACAACTGTGGCAGTATTGCACAAGAAGAGACTGTTTCTCAGGTCGGCAGGTCCTAGGCCATTTAGATCAAAACCAAATTATTTAAATCCTCCATTTTTCATTTAAATACAGTTGCCACAAAATTTCAAGTTTGCTGCCCCAAGACTGCTGCAACAGAATCCTTTGAGCCTTGCTGTAGAATTGAAATCGATCTTGCTGAAAAGTACATGAAGACTTTGACTGTAGTGCAAGTCTATGGATAGAAGGGGAGGGTAAGGGTTTGTCTACACACTCTGGCAGTGTGCACTAGACTGGTGTAAATTGCAAATTGTAAATTGATCCAAAGCATTGCTCTGCCAATGCTTTCTAAGAGGTTCCTCATGTTAACATAGTGTTTCAGAAAGAACCACGTCAGTGGGCACTGGATGCCTTTTAGAGCATGTCAGTAGGGTCTACATGGAGCAGTTGGGGCACACCAGAATGTACCCTCCTCTGGTATGCAGTGCTTCACTGAGTACCTAAGTAGGTAGTTATAGCCAAGGCTTGGGAATCAGGAGACTTTTTTATTACTGTAGTGGCAAAGGTGTTCATGGGGCTTTATTGACATGTAAAAAGATAAGGTCATTACCCCAGGGCAAAGTATTAGAGAAGCTGCCACGTGGGTGGGTCATAAATTAGTTTTACGTTGTGTGTTTTTTGTTTAAGAGTTTCAGCTGAAAAAACATATTTCAGAGCAAGAAATTAGACTATTACTTCCTGAGGATCTAATACAAGCTGTCAGTGGTTTTATGTTTTGTTTAAAAAATGTATCTTGACTTCTCTGAGTGAAACTTGTCAACAACAGATGGTCCAGGGTTTTAGTTTTTAATGTCTGAATTTTTATTACTCTTACTCTGCAGCAGAAACTCTATCCAAAGAGAGTCGAAATACACCAGAAATGGTAAACCCTCCATCTCCAGATCGTCCCCTGCATTCTCAGACCTCCAGTTCCTGTTACTATCCTCTGATCTCAAAAGGTCCCAGGGTCAGGACACCAATCTATCCCCTAACACAGCGGTCTCCTGGGTCTAGGCCTTTGCCCTCTGCAGGTATTGTGCTGCCTTTCTTTCGTTGTTTTTGGGTCTCTCTCATGCTTTGTTTCTCAGAAGTTCTGCTCACTTTAGATACTCAGTTTGTTTGTTGTGGAGATGATAGTGCAAAACGGAGCATGAGGGAAGAAGAGAGATTCTGGGGGATGTGCAGGAGAGGTTATTTGTCAAGGGCTGCATACTCAAAACAAAAATATGCCCAGGAAAAGGCTCTAGAATTGTAATAGCTCTCAGCGC
This sequence comes from Malaclemys terrapin pileata, assembly GCF_027887155.1. Taxonomy (NCBI): domain Eukaryota; kingdom Metazoa; phylum Chordata; order Testudines; family Emydidae; genus Malaclemys; species Malaclemys terrapin. The sequence continues at coordinate 34,328,284 of NC_071519.1, forward strand.
GGTCATAGTTTTGGCTTATTAAGGTCCCAAAAACTTGAAATGGCACTTTTTAGTGAGACTCAGAATTTCAGTATCTTGGGTGATGTAATTCTTTTGTGTGGTGATCATGTGTTCTTTAAAAAGCATTTGTAGAAACTTTTATAAAAAGCTTTGAAATCCTTTGGATGAAAGATATACCAAAGTTCAGTTTTAGTCAAAAAGAGGGCATACTTACTGAATTATTTCCAGAGTGTGTTGAAAACCTACATTAAGCATCAGTTCAAATTTACTTTTAAAGACAAAATAGTAATCCTCTTATGTTATCCTGAAACTACTTTGCTATGACATTAACATGTGTAATGTTGCCAGCAGTGAGAGGTAGAAGGTAAAATAACACTTCTGAGTTATTTTGAATTCATTTGTTTAACTTTTGTGATATCTTTGTAAATCAGAATTAGTTCTTGCATTTCAGAGACTTGAAATTGTGTAGCATCGAACCCTACAGGGTATGATTCAGAAATTATCAACATTAGCTTCAAAAGATGCAGAGCTGACAATATTGGATGTTTACAAAGAGACTGATTTTGGGGGAACACGTACCTTCAGTCTTATTTCTTCATTTTTAATTTGACAGTATTTCTAAAATATATTTTGTTTGTTGAATTTCTTAGGTATGTGCATCGTTTGTATAATCAAATGGCATGTATGTGTTGGCTGTGTGATACCCATATTGTTTCACTGTATTTTTTTTCTCTGCTTTTCCTCTTCAGGAAGTCCTACACCAACGACCCATGAAATAGTAACAGTGGGAGATCCTTTATTATCCTCTGGACTTAGAAGCATTGGCTCTAGGAGACACAGTACCTCCTCTTTGTCACAACAGCAGTCAAAACTCCGAATGATTTTTCCCACGAGAGTTGGGAACACTTACTCCAGACACACTGTGCCTGGAGTATCTAGTATCGGATCCTCTTCAGAGCATGAATCAAGCTCAAAAAATATAGACAGCTTCAAAGGGTCAGTGAATTTAAGTGCTCCAAGTGCTTTAGCTCAAAATAGCCCTTCAAGCTCTTCAAGAACGGTAGCTACAAGTGGAAGTAAAACTTGTCATTTGGGTGGATCTCAGTCTTCAGAAATAAAACACTCTACCAGTTCAGAGTTGATGTCCAAAAGCACATCTTCAAAGGGAGAGAAGACAAAATTGTTGAGCTCAAAGGACTCAGATTCTTCAGCTCATAGCTTTGCTTCATCTGGGAATACTAAAATGTCCACCCAAGTGCTTAGTACATCAGGCATAGAATTAAACATTCATAAAAAGGGAACTTTTCAAGAACCTTCTTCTGCAACACTTTCTTCCAAAGATACAATGCCCTTTCCATCTTTCCATCAGAGAGGCCCAAGGAAAGATAGAGACCTACATATGGACCTCATACAACCAGAAAAAATCCCTTCTGTTGAAGACATAGATGGAAAGAACTTAAAGCCTGCTGGAATGAGTAGCAGGTCTTCTGCAGCAAGTGACCACGTGGTTTCTGCTTGCAGAGACAGACGACAGAAAGGAAAAAAGTTAACAAAAGACACTTACAAAGAAAAACATTCTGTAAAACCTTTTACAGACTCGAGTCAATTGACCACCTGTGATGAAGGAAGCTTAAAACCAGAATTCATAAATCAGGTTTTGGCAACTGAACAGATTAGTCAGAGGTTGTGTAGTAATGTTTCTGCTGAGAAAACTGGGGATAAGTCTCCACCTACACAAGGGGCATCTAAAGCTCCATTGGTGCAAGTTGAAGTAGCCTCAAAGGAAGCACAGGCTCCTAGAAAACGCACAGTTAAAGTAACCCTGACTCCTCTTAAGATGGAAAGTGAAAGCCAATCTAAAAATGCACAGAAAGAAAATGATGCCGAATCGCAGAGTAAGGGTGCAGAACCAACTGCTTTGACAGAGCTGTCTTCAACTTCTGAAAGCCAAGGAGATGGTTCTGTTGTCCAGGGAAGTCCAAGTGATACTCCTACCCAGGAATCTCAAAATAATTCTTATCCGAATCTGCCTGTTGAAGACAGAAACTTGATGCTTCAGGATGGAACTAAAGCTCAGGAAGATGGTTCCTACAAGCGGAGGTATCCCCGGCGAAGTGCTCGGGCAAGATCTAACATGTTCTTTGGATTAACTCCTTTGTATGGTGTGAGATCTTATGGAGAGGAAGACATTCCATTTTACAGCAACTCAACTGGGAAGAAGCGAGGAAAGAGGTCTGCAGAAGGACAAGTAGATGGTGCAGATGACTTAAGTACTTCGGATGAAGATGACTTGTACTACTACAATTTCACCAGGACAGTAGTTTCCTCAAGTGCAGAAGAGAGGCTTGGATCCCATAATTTATTCAAGGAGGAGGAGCAGTGCAATCTTCCAAAAATCTCCCAGTTAGATGGTGTGGATGATGGAACAGAAAGTGATACAAGTGTTACAACAACAACAAGAAAAGTAAATCAGGTAACCAAAAGAAGTGGCAAAGAAAATGGGACTGAAAACTTAAAGCTTGATCGAGCTGAAGAAGCTGGAGAGAAAGTACAGGTCACCAAGAGCTCCACTGGCCATAAGACTGATCCAAAGATTGATAATTGCCATGCTGTGAGCAGGGTTAAAACACAGGGTCAGGATTCCTTGGAAGCTCAGCTGAGTTCCTTGGACACAGGCCGTAGAGCTCATGCTAGCACACCCTCAGAGAAGAACTTATTGGATACTTTTAACACAGAACTGCTAAAATCAGACTCTGACAATAACAATAGCGATGACTGTGGAAACATTCTGCCTTCGGACATCATGGACTTTGTACTAAAGAATACACCATCGATGCAGGCTTTAGGAGAAAGCCCGGAGTCCTCTTCATCTGAACTTCTAACACTGGGGGAAGGGCTAGGTCTTGATAGTAATCGTGGCAAGGACATGGGTTTGTTTGAAGTGTTTTCTCAACAGCTGCCAACTGCTGAACCAGTGGATAGTAGCGTTTCTTCCTCTATATCAGCAGAGGAGCAGTTTGAGTTGCCTTTAGAACTTCCATCAGATCTCTCCGTTCTAACTACTCGTAGTCCTACTGTGCCCAGCCAAAACCGCAACAGGCTTGCTGTAATTTCAGAGTCTTCACTCTCATCTTCAGGAGAGAGGTCTATTCTGGCTTTACCTTCCACAGAATCTGGAGAGAAGAGAGTTACAGTCACAGAAAAATCTGCCTCCGGTGAAGGGGATGCAACTCTTTTAAGCCCAGGGGTAGACCCAAGCCCTGAAGGACATATGACTCCTGATCACTTCATCCAAGGTCACATAGATGCAGAGCACATAGCCAGCCCACCTTGCGCCTCAGTAGAGCAAGGACATGGCAGCAACCAGGATTTAACTAGGAACAGCGGTACTCCTGGACTCCAAGTGCCAGTATCGCCTACTGTTCCTCTTCAAAACCAAAAATACGTTCCAAACTCCACTGACAGTCCTGGTCCATCTCAGATTTCTAATGCTGCAGTACAGACAACCCCGCCCCACCTAAAACCAGCCACTGAAAAACTTCTGGTAGTCAATCAGAACATGCAGCCTCTGTATGTCCTCCAGACTCTTCCCAATGGTGTTACACAAAAAATACAACTGACTCCTTCTGGTAGTTCTGCACAGAGCGTAATGGAGACCAATACTTCAGTGCTAGGGCCCATGGGCAGTGCACTTACATTGACTACAGAATTAAATCCAAGCCTGCCATCATCCCAGTCTTTATTCCCCCCCACTAGCAAAGGACTGTTGCCTATGTCCCATCACCAGCATTTGCATACCTTTCCCACAGCTACTCAGAGTGGTTTCCCACCAAATATTGGCAGTCCTGCATCAGGTCTCCTTATTGGTGTACAGCCACCTCCTGATCCTCAACTTTTAGTGTCTGAAGCAAGCCAGAGGACAGACCTTGGCACTACAGTTACCACCCCAACATCTGGCCTTGGGAAGAAAAGGCCAATATCCCGACTGCAGTCACGAAAGAATAAAAAGCTAGCGCCGTCTGGAACCCCTTCTGCCATAGCTCCTTCAGATATGGTTTCCAACATGACTTTGATTAATTTTGCTCCCTCCCAACTTTCCAACAGCCCATTAGATTTGGGGACCCTTGGAAATTCGACATCCCATAGGACAGTTCCCAATATTATTAAAAGGTCTAAGTCCGGAGTCATGTATTTTGAGCAAGCGTCTTTGCTGCCCCAAGGTGTAGGAGCAGCCCCTGCTGCGGCAGTTGGCAGTTCACCCAGCATTATTGGACCAGATGCCGGCCACCTCACGACAGGGCCGGTGTCGGGACTAGCATCAAATTCATCAGTGCTGAATGTAGTATCCATGCAGGCCACAGCAGCACCTAGCACTGGTGGGTCAGTACCTGGCCACGTTTTGGGACAGGGTTCTGTAACATTAACTAGCCCTGGATTGTTGGGAGACCTTGGCTCAATAAGCAATCTCTTGATCAAAGCCAGTCAGCAAAGTCTTGGTCTTCAGGAACAGCACATGACTTTGCCACCAGGTTCTGGGATGTTTTCACAACTGGGGACGTCACAAACTCCAGCTACAGCAGCAATGACAGCTGCATCAAGCATATGTGTATTGCCTTCAGCACAGACTATGGGCATGACAGTTGCTCAATCATCCACTGACCCAGAAGGTCCCTATCAGCTTCAGCATATGACACAACTTTTAGCCATCAAAAATGCTTCTTCCCAGCTGGACCTTGCCACCGCTTCAGCACCTCAGTTGTCAAGCTTTCCACAGCTAGTGGACATTCCTAACAACACAGGCCTTGAGCAAAGCAAGGTTTCCTCAACTGCAATGCATGCCAGTTCAGCTTCGCCTGGAGGCTCCCCGTCATCTGGCCAACAGTCTGCAAGTAGCTCAGTGCTCGGTCCCACAAAAATGAAGCCAAAAATTAAACGAATTCAACCGCCTTTAGACAAAGCGAATGGAAAGAAGCATAAAACTTCTCACATGTGGACCAGTCCCCCTGAAGTACACATTCCAGACAGAGGGGCCAATGCTGTATCCCAGGTCTCAGCTGCAGGGTAAGAGAAACATATGTTTGCTTTTGCGTATCCTTGAGGTTTTGTTACAGTGGTAAAAAATTGGCTCTTGTTGCACTTGTCCCCCACATCAAATTTCCTTTTTATCTTCTCATAGAGAATCCTTTAGTAGTAAATTCTAGAGTAACATTCACTGCCATCAATGGACATCTGAACAGGGAAAGCAGATTTCTGAAGACGTCAACAGACAATCTTTGCTTTCATTCATGGTTGACAGCCCTTACAGATTGTTGGTAACCATTTATTTGGGGGAGCAGAGTCGTTTGCAAACATGGTACCTCTAGCTGTGCTATAATTTAGTTGGTGGTTAGCGATCATGTTGATAGATGCTTTGGATCTATCAATACACACTTTTTATCTTAAAATCTGTCAGCATTTGGCCTGATTAGAACTTGGATTGGAACTCTGCAAGGAAAGCATGGTGGTTATAGGAAATGCTGGTGGTCTGAGGAAGTTGCACTCTTCCAAGTCATTACCAAGAGACTTCTCTGGTACGTTCCTAATGGAAGTACTTTGCTGCTCGTGATACCAGCTTTTTAGGTAGAACTTAAAACTGAGCCTCTGACCAGTTGTAGTCATTTGAAGATCCCAAGGTACTTTTTGCAAGCGGAGAGTTAGTCCTAACATCCTAGCCAAATTTCTAATTGGACTATTACAATCTGCCTTCCCAAATAACCCTGCTATTTCAAGTGGCAATGGGATTCCGCACACCCTTTCTGTTGTGTGCTGTTGCTGTGTGCTGGAAAACAAGTGTCCTGTTTCACTTTTGGAAATGTCTATATTTTAGTGGCTGGTGAAGTGGGATCCCTACATGTAGTTCGTAAATTGTTTTGAATTCATTCTGCCCTATATTTTGCCCCTTCGTTTCTCTTTTTTTCTTGAACACCATGGTACGATTTTAAAATGTCACGGGAGTAGAATACTCAGTTAAATGTTGTTAATAGCATGTTAACGCTGCTGAGATTTAATTATATGGTTAATTGTGTGTAAATGCTTCTAGAGCCTTGTATAGATGTCTTTTTAGTTGTTTAATTATTTAAAGGGTTAAAGCTGTATGCCAGTTAATGTCAGTAATCACATTGCATTTTCATCATGCAACAGAGTTTTCTCTTTCCTTTGGAAAGAGGACTCACAAGTTATAGGGAATGTTTATAGAATTTAAGGCCAGAAGGGATAATTAGATAATTTAGTCAGATCTATATATATTACAGGCCGAAGAATTTCACCCTATTACTTCTGTACTGAGCCCAATAGCTTGTGTTTGCTTTTCATGAAGATGTTTTAGTCAATCAGTCTGCATTTGAAGAGAGTTTACCACTTTCCTTGGTAGCTTGTTCCGATGGTTAAATGCCCCCACTTTTTAAATGTTTGTTTTCTAACTTGAATGTGTCTGGTTTTAACTTCCAGCCAATGGTTCTTGGTCTTCAGGAATAGCATGTGACTTTGCCACCAGGTTCTGGGATGTTTTCACAACTGCCAGTTAACATCAGTTTATAGAATTTAAACTATTTTAAAGAGCAGTTCAGTACTTGGTATATTCTCTCAGTGAAGTACTTATACACTGTAATCAAGTCAACTCTCAATCTTCTTAGGTCCTTTCCTGTCCTTCATATATATCATTCTTCGATTTGTTTTGATAAGCTAAACAGATTGAACTCAAGTGTCTCACTGTATGGCAATTTCTTTCCAGTCTTTGAATTGAAGTAGCATATGTCTTGGTGATTTTACTTGAAGTGCAAATCTGTAGGAAGAAGGGAGAATAAGGACTGTGGACTTGGGTGTTGAATATGACACTTAACATTTTTGTTCAGAAAGTCCTCCAAGTGTCCTCTCTGTGTGACATTGCCAACAGTCCATATGATAAGGGATTTGACCAAGGGCAACCCAGCAATCCACTGCAGTTCCTGGAGGGCAAGGGACCTGCCCAAAAGTACTAGGCAGGTCCCTTGACCTTTTAGTCTGGTTAGTTGGGTCATATGACTCAGTTCTACAGTTCCTTGATTTTTTTTAACTCAGTGCTGTAAGTCTGTTTTGAAAAGCAATTGATCCACAATCTTCTAGACATAATTGGACTTCTATTTGTAAATATTCTAGGCTATTTTTTTTTGCCAGCATACCATCCTTTATGGAGTGTCCCCGTGGCTCCATGCTTAGGATTATGCAAAAACATCCTTGTAAAGATCCTAGAGTACTCCATTCCTTTGAAGTGCAAGTTTTGGATCTGACCTAAAGCACTAGCAATTTGATCTACTTTCTGTCCTCTGGTTTCACAGTAGCATTTGTTCCTATTTTTGTAGTTTGCTGAAATGCTGAATCACTTATGGCAGTCCCACTAGAGCCATTTAATTCTTGGTCGCAGTAAATTTTTGTTTGTACAGTCTTCTGAATTATCCCAAATCTTTCTGTTCCAGGACTCCCGCAGTGAAGGCAGACATTCAAGATACAAGTATAGATCAGCTACCACAAAAGCCATCTGGGCAGCCTGCAGGGTAAGTATTAAAACAAACCTTTCCCATCAGGTTTTGCAGATTTATATTCAGTACCTTATAAACAAAATAAAACTCTGTTCTTCCTTCCTTGTATTTGTTGTTGTAAATTTAAAATACCCCGGTAGCTTTCAGCCTGGAATGTATGTCACTTGTTAGCCACAATATTAAATCCTTGTTTAATCTAGTAGAACAAGATTCATTGTAATAACATAATCTGAGTACATGCCACAGTGATAAATGTCACAGAAATGAATGTTAATGTATAAGAATGTTTTCATTTTCAGTTGAAACCAGCTGGTTTCAGAATACTTGATTCAGGAGTAAATGTGTGGAAATAGTTGCATACTGTTAAAAACGTGCGCCTTATTTCCAGTCTGAATTTGTCTGTCTTCAGCTTCCAGACATTGGCTCGTGTTACACCTTTCTCTCCTAGATTGAAGATCCCATTATTAAGTATTTATTCCCCAGGTGGATACTTATAGACTGTAATCAAGTCACTCCTTAACCTTGCCTTTGAGCTCCTTGAGTCTATCAGTATAAGACATTGTGAAGTTCTGGGGTGCAATCAACTTTTGTCTAGTTAGGGCTGTGTGGTTCATGGTTAATGGATTACATACATTTCACCATGATATTATTGACCAGTGAGTTATTAGTTTTCCAATATAACTTTCAAGGCATATTTTGGACAAAGATGATTACGGTAATGTGTAGGGTGTGAATACAGAGGTGCTTTCGGTCACAGGCATGCAGTTTGGTTCACTGTTCTCTTGCACAGTCAGTTTCTCTCTTTCTGAAAGGATCCTTATAAACAGCTATTGGAGAGCTGAAAAACTCTTATAAACATATTTGGAATAAGAGTATTATTTAAACTGTGCTCTATTAGAAATTAGAAATTTTATATTTAATCAATTTAAAAATATTCAAGTTGACACTGTCTCTGTGAAACACAAACAACCCCCCCAACTGGTTAGATGGCTTAGCTATAGAAAAAAAAAGGAGTTGCCTTCTGTGGGGTGGTTTATTTCCAAGGATTATATTTCATTTTTTTTTCCCTTTCCCCAAGGCAAATGGCAGTTCTTACAGAGCCACAGTCAGTGCAGAACACAGCAAATGAGCAAGAAAATACAGGTTTGTCACTTCTTCCAAAAATGCAGTTTCTTGGCAGTCTTTGGTGTTGAACTATATAGTCACTTTCATGTTTGACCGCTTTAAAGAACTCTTAGTAGCCACTGTATTGTTTTCTGCTAGTTTTGGAGGGAGTTATGTTCCAGACACAGTCATGTGAATTGCATGTGTGGTTGTGGTTGTGGTTGTAGAAACTTGCAACTTTGATTTTTATGTTCTCATGTTGCGGTGTAATCTGGCTTTCACTTTCTAAATGGATGTAAAATCCATGCTCAGGACCTCAGTTCTTGATCAGGAAATGAGAGCTTCAGAACAGTTCCAGACTTTAGAATGCCCATATACAGAGAACAGAATTAAAACTGGTGGTAAAGCTGTTGTCCCATTAACTGCAGTTTTCTTTCTGTTCATCATCACCAGAAATTGATATTCCTGTAGTAGCTCCCCTAGAGTATGGTTCATGGAGAGACCTGTCTTTGTTTTCCCATTTTATAATTCCCATTGCCACTGGTGATGGCAGATGGTTCAGTAGGTAGTCCATTATTGTGGAACTTTAATAAGTCACTTAATCTCATTAGCAGAATTGTTCTGGCTGAGTCCACATGCCTGCATGTGGACATGGATTCTGCTGAAACTGTACAGCTGATTATTATCATGTATGCTGTTCTCCCCCATGCAGAGTTAGATGTTAAATTACCTTACAGATTCTACAGGTTGTATTAACCTCTAAAGCAACCAGGAGTTGGTTTGCATGAAAAGGATCTCAAAACGAGGGAGTAACCCTGGCACACTGATAAGGGAGGCAGCTCTTACTAAGAATGATACTTAAGTTTTGGTGGCTTCTTAGAAATAATCATCCATTGTTCAAATCTGGGACAAATTCTTTTCACCATTAGGGATCTGTTTGTTTGGTGGTGGGGGGGGGGTGTACAATAAAGCTTCATTCTGCCCAAGTGCATCTTCATGTTGGTCTCTCTGTCTTCTAGGATCCAAAGCTCCTGAGGAGGAGGAAGGCACTTTCAGCTCCCCACTTATGTTTTGGCTGCAGCAAGAACAAAAGAGGAAAGAAAGCCTTGGTGAGAAGAAGCCAAAGAAAGGACTAGTTTTCGAGATCTCAAGTGATGATGGTTTTCAGATCTGTGCAGAAAGTATTGAAGGTGAGGGCAATGATTTCTGATTGCAACTTTCTCTGAGCTTTGTTCCCAGAGGTTAAAAACAAAAGATGCTTTTTGAGAAATTGTGCTCTCTGTATCAAGCTTCTTCAGAATAGACTTGTCTTCTCTCAGACATAAAGCTTTGGAACAAAATCCTATGCCAGAGTGCCTGGTTTGTGTTAAATGTCTGCATTGGCCCACTTTGTCTTGAATCCATCGACCAACAGTGTTGTTGGTATATAAAGGAGTGGTGGGACAAAGCAAATAATTAACACAGACCAGGCACTAGGCAATCTAACTTTTGTTTCAAATGTCATTGCTCAAGCTACTTATTTGCCTGTGCACCAATAAGTTTTTTTGGAGAGGGTGAAAACTGTATAACTACAGGAGAAGTAATGAGTTTATGGCCACTGATTCCATTTCTCTTTATATTTGCCACATGGCTTATTCACACTCTGCCACATGAGTGTTTTGCTAGATACTGATCGGTACTGTGTGCATACGGATGCACGCACAGCCTCTGGACTTGGCTGCGTTACTGCAGACCTCACTGAATGAGAAGACGATCCAGAGACGTACTGAGCAGCTGATCCAGTTACTCCTGATGTCTGATAGATGCAAAGCTTCTTTGATTGTTTTGTCTTCCATTTTCTAATCCCAGATGCCTGGAAATCACTGACTGATAAAGTTCAAGAAGCTCGTTCCAATGCCCGTCTGAAGCAGCTATCGTTTGCAGGTAATACCAAGCACTGAGGTTGTTTCCTCTTTGCCAGCAAGTGTATTTTAAGAGCAGATAAACCAGTGTCATGAGGAAATTGTCAAACAAGAGTAGAGTCTTCAGAAGAAAAACGGCAATTGCTTATAGGCAATTGCTTTTTTCTTTAAAGGAGAAACATTTTTGGCAGTAAATATTTTGATTGAAGCAGGGAAAAACTACTCAAGGTTTGCATAAATAAAAAGCTCCAATATTGTAGCAACAGTAACTTTTATATGAGACTGATCGGGTCAGTGACTTTCTCTCTTATTACCTGATGCATTACTTTGTGTCAGGGATTGTGTTTGATCCACTGAGCAAGCTACATTTGCTGTGAAATGTTGGGCTTTTATTGTACAAAGCTTAGACAATTTTGCTACTTCTTCAAACAAGAAAATTATTCTACTTCTCTTAATGTCTGGTGGTTGGCCACCTGAGCCTATTTGACCTTTTTATTCTGTGTATTAGCTGCACAAATAGCACTAGTTTAGATGTGTCCTGGAGTTCTGCCATGAAGTTGTTTAACAACATGGTATGATCAGAAATCTCCTCGCTTCAGGTCAGACTGCCTACAATGGCATGTAGCCGATCTGCAATGCTAGCAGCAAATACCTCCAACGGCCAGTGATGGGACTCTAAAGTGGGAGGGCTATGAGTTACTCCAGAGAATTCTTTCCAGGTGTCTGGCTGGTGGGTCTTGCCCACATGATCCCCATATTTAGGGTCAGGAAGGAATTTTCCCCTGGGTCAGATTGGCAGAGATCCTGGGGGGGTTTTCGCCTTCCTCTGCAGCATGGAGCACTGGTCACTTGCAGGTTTAAACTAGTGTAAGTGTTGGATTTTCTGTAACTTGAAGTCTTTAAACCATGATTTGAGGGCTTCAGTAACTCAGCCAGAAGTTAGAGGTCTATTATAGGAGTGGGTGAGTGAGGATCTGTGGCCTACAGTGTGCAGGAGGTCAGACTAGAGATCATGATAGTCCCGTCTGACCTTAAAGTCTATGAAGCACTAATGTAACTGCATAGCATACAAGTGGAATGCCCAGAGTTACCCTATAAGCTCCAGTGTGGGTTTTTTATTAGTTAGGCATAGTTTATACATCTGTTATAGGAGTTAGCATTCTGACCAACTTAATCACTATGTAAAAGCCACTGTCCTAGATGATTGTAGTTCATCTGCTAGTTGCTGAACTGGGGATAGGTCTTGATGCAGAGACTGAAACAAAAGAATTTTTATTTTAAGTTCTCATTAGAAATCAAACAATGTAGCTAATGCAGGGCTCTGGCAGGAGCTTCCACTGGTTTCTAATGGGCTGGTTTATTTTCCAGGCTGCCTGTCTTCACTGACTCGTGATTTCTTACCATTTCCTTTTGTCCTTGTTCTAGGTGTGAATGGTTTGAGGATGCTGGGGATTATCCATGACGCTGTTGTGTTCCTGATTGAGCAGCTTTATGGAGCAAAGCATTGCCACAATTATAAATTTAGGTTCCACAAACCAGAGGAGACCAATGAACCCCCATTGAATCCCCATGGCTCTGCTAGGGCTGAAGTCCACCTCAGGTAAGTGTGAGCTTTCTGATGGGCGGGACTTGACCTGTCTACTAGCCAGCGTAAGAGACTTTCCCTGGCAAGTGAGGGGGAATAAACTGTAAACTTCTACAAAATTTAAGCTTTAAACTAAAAACAAAATTATAGGTTAATGGTATCTTCCAAATGTAAACTGATGGCCTGTATATTCCTGAGTCTGCATGCAGCTCTAGTACTTCTTCTGTTGCTCTTAGCTTTGCCAAGCAGTAGGAAATTGAAATTAATAAGACTGCCCACTTTACCACTTCCATTCACAATTCTAAAGATTGTTTATTTGATGTTGCTGCCTTACACAGCTTTGATCAGCACCTGAGGTGAGCATGAATCACTGAGAAGGAAATGAAAGTTAGTCCAGAGAAGTGATAGAGTAACCGACACACATAGCCCTTGCAGCAGCCAAGATATTGTTGAAAACTAACTTTGCCAGTAATACACATGTTCTTTGCCCTCCAGGAAGTCAGCATTTGATATGTTCAATTTCCTGGCTTCTAAACACCGACAGCCACCAGAATACAACCCCAATGATGAGGAAGAGGAGGAAGTGCAGCTGAAGTCTGCTCGGTATGCAACTGGATTTATGTCTCCAAAAGGGAAAAGGGGAGGGTACTAAGAAGAAAAGCCAAATATTTTGGTCTTGTCTATTGCACCTCGAGGTGTGGTGTTACAACTTTAAATGTACAAAACATTAGAAAATAGATTGTAGAGGACAATCCTGCATTAGCAGGGGAGCTGGCTACTGAACATGGCCAGCCCCTCTCTAATCTGTTTTCATGCTACTGCAGGATGTTCTGATCAGCATTCTGGGAGAATAAGGCAAAAAAGTTTACTTTACTTATATTAAATTTGCAAAAGAGGAGAGCTGGTTAGCAGTAAGGAGTTTGTCTGAGATCTGAGGTTGAATTAAGAACAGCTTTATAATATAATATTTATAGAAAAATACACTGTATTAAACTTGGTTGCTTTCTCAGTGGGCATTGGGCTGCAGTGTCACAGTGACTAAATGTTAGTATTTTTTAAACTATACCGACTAACGCTTGGCATGGGCTCTCGAATAAAGGTGATCACTTAGCAGTGTCTCTTTGTTCTAGGAGGGCAACTAGTATGGATCTGCCAATGCCCATGCGATTCCGACACTTGAAGAAGACCTCCAAGGAGGCAGTTGGTGTCTACAGGTATGGTTTTACTCTGGTGCTTTAACTCTGTCTAGGGCAGAAGGTGATTAAAAATTGAAAACCCTTTCTAAAGTCCGACTGGAACGTTGAAGGGAAAGAGTTCTCTCTCCCCCTTCGTCTCTTCCCTTTCTTTGTTTTCAGGTCAAATCTTTACAAAGCTGATCCTCAGAACAAACCACTTATTCCTGCCAGCTCACCTTGGTGATAGCTCAGGCGTTTATTTCTGGGGTGGGAAGGGAAGCTAAAAAGGTTTAGGTTACTTGCATATGATAAAAACCCAGTGAGGAGAGTCAAACCCTTCGTCCCGTTGATGAAGAGTTAGCCTGTGTGCTAAGGTTTTCTGATCTTCAGTTGATACAACATGGTCCAGTTGCATTGGTTGATCTATTCTCTTACCTTGTTACTAGGTCTCCCATCCATGGCCGGGGCCTATTCTGCAAAAGGAACATTGATGCAGGTGAGATGGTGATTGAATATTCAGGCAATGTTATTCGCTCCATCCTCACTGACAAACGAGAGAAGTATTATGACAGCAAGGTGAGTTCTGTGGCTTTCATCAACGTTTGTAAAAGGCACAATTAAACCCATTCACAGCACTTTTCTCTGGTTGGCGAGCTGAAGGGGGCATTCCCAAGAGGAAACTGATAATTGTCTTTCACAGGGGTTATGGAACTGAAACCCTGTGTAACTATGGAAAAAATATATGCCCTAATGTGTGGAGTCCTATAAATAGGAGTACTATGTAAGTGCTAATAATCTTCAGTGTACTGTACAAACAGCTGATCCTCACAACCCTCTGTGGGATAAGGAGTATAGATGGGGAAATGAAGGCAGAGGAGCTAAGCTGTTTGCCCCAGTTCAGAGAGGGGATTGGTGTCATAGCCAAGATTAGAACGGAAGAGTTTCTGGCTGCCATTCCTGTGCTCAAACCACTAGATAATTCGTCTGACAACATAAAATGTAGAGGCCAAACAAATTTTACATTCTGATGTGTGTTTGCTTTGGAGAAGGCCTGAATTAAATGCCCATTGTTGGCAACTTCTCCTATACATATCAGCAATTTCTTCTTGAAGACTCTTTTCTGTTTGTGTTGATGTAGACATTTGCAGAATAATGTTGAACTGAAAATAATTATGAAAAAGAGAGAAGTTTCACATTGTGACATCCCAAGTGCTTTCGGACAGAGCCAAAACATGTTTGTGGTGACTTTAAAACTAGTGACTTCCAGTAGCCAATGCAGTGTTATGACCTCCAGTAGCAGTTTGTAGAGAATGGGCCCCGAGCCTGGCCAGACTGGGTCTGTGGGGATTGCAAGGGGCATAGATATGTCTGTGTGGGTTAAAGGGAGTCAAGTAAATGTATTGTGCAATAAGCGTTAAAAAATGCACCTGAACTCTGTAGTTTGGGGTTCTAGACTTCCCAGTTTTTCCAGCACTGACTGGAGCTTTAGCATCACTTCCTTTGCTTCCTCCAAGGGCTTAGGAAATATTTGAGCCCTGCATCAGCACTGTGGATTCAAAGGGTATGAGGATAAAATGGCTCAAGCAAGTACCTTATAACTGAAGAGTGGCTGCAGGATTCTAAGGAGATCATGGTTCCACACCAACTACATTTTGATTTCTCTGTTTATTACCATAACTAAACAAATCTCCTGAAACTCCAGGCAGGGGAGAGGGACTCTTGGCTTCCCTGAACTCTAAATGCCTTTCTTTCCTCCATGCCCAGGGGATTGGCTGCTACATGTTCCGCATTGATGACTCCGAAGTGGTAGATGCCACTATGCACGGAAATGCAGCCCGCTTCATCAACCACTCATGTGAGCCCAACTGTTACTCCCGTGTAATCAACATTGATGGCCAGAAACACATCGTCATCTTCGCCATGCGCAAAATCTACCGCGGGGAGGAACTCACGTATGACTACAAATTCCCCATTGAAGACGCCAGCAACAAACTGCCTTGTAACTGTGGCGCCAAGAAGTGCAGGAAATTCTTAAACTAAAACTTTCATGAGCTGTGAGTGAGCCCTGAAGGGCCTGGGGCGAACCAAAGTTACAATGCATTTCCTTCCCGCCTTTTGGGGGGAGAGGGGAGGACAGAGATAGAAATGAAGATTGACGGGGGCTCAGGGACGTAAGTGATGGCTGCGCTTCTCCGCCAGAGTCCACATCTTCATGTCTCACATGCGCACACTTATCCTTTGGGAAAGACACGGATGATCAGAGAAGATCCTCAATATGATTGTTATACTTTTTCCACTTCCCCCCCCCTTTCCTCCTTCTCCCCCCCCCCCCCCTCCTGTATTTGTCATTGTGGGATAGTGAGCGGGAGAGGGGGAAGGGTGGATGGATGAGGCAAAACAGACCAAAACCCATATGTGGGTAGAGGCCTCCGATTTTGTCCTTTGTTGTTTCTGGTTTGTCAGGACTCTGTGACCAGCTTTGCCAGGAACGGCAATGTGGGGTTTTCGGTTTCCGTCGCTTGCTGTGTCATCATTTAAAAAAGCACAGTACTTGACTGAGCTTTTCCTCAGGAGAGAGACTGTATCGCATCAACCAGCTCCATGAAGGATGTTCTGAGTGTCTGGTTCCTTCCACCAGGCCTTTCCAAAACACTATTTGTGAGCAGGCTGGGTCTTATCAGACTTCTTAGAGCAGCCATAGGTGGCCCCAGTGCATTTCTCTTGGTTGGTCTGTCCTTTATTGGGGCCTGGGAAGAGTAAATAAGACTAGGGTAACCTACAGCAGCCTGTAAGTGAACTGAAAAGGGTTTCAGTAGCATTTTCCTCTGAAATTCCTGTTTTTGTATGAGAGAGTTCCTAGCTATTTTAGTAAAGGAAGGGGCTGTGTTGGGTTTATGCCAACTGATTACAGTGATTCACTCTTCAGGATTTACAACCCAAAGTGGAAATCCTTGTCAGCAAAGGCCTTGTTTCAGTAATTAAGTCCTTTGTAGAGTAGGAACAACTCTTCTCCCATGTTTCTGCCGTCAGAAATCGGCACTCTTCTTTGGTCTAGGGAGAGATCTGCTTCCTACCTCTGACCTGCCCAAGCAATGGAGATCCATGAGCCGAGAAGCAGGACCTGCAGCTGTCCGAAATGGAGAGCAGCTCTGATAGCCAGCCTGTGCTCCCAGACAGAAACCAGCAAAGGCGGTTTGCAGAGATTGCAGATGGAGAAGCTCTGCTCACGTGGTTTAAATAACGTAGTAGGATAAATGAATCAGGCAAATGAGTGATTTCTCTAAGCACATCCCTCTCTCTAGATCCATTTCTAGGTTACGGTTACATCAATCTTCCTTGTAAGACATAGGAATAGGCACCAAAAGGGGGTTTTAAAAGCTCAGTAGACATGCAAGGCCAAACACTAACAGTCTGAGCATACTCCTTGTAGCATTTAAAAATGTGTTTAGGAAACCAGTTTGCAACTGCCACAATTAAACCCACCTGAGTGAAATAGTAAATCCATTTAAAAAGCAAAACAGAATGACACTAGTCCTGGTTCAAGC
The DNA here is from genome assembly GCF_027887155.1 of Malaclemys terrapin pileata. NCBI lineage: Eukaryota > Metazoa > Chordata > Testudines > Emydidae > Malaclemys > Malaclemys terrapin. Next base: position 34,345,147 of record NC_071519.1, read on the forward strand.
GGGATAACTTTTCCCCCTTTTGGATCCAAAAGAGGGGAAAAAAAAAAAAAAAAAAAAAAAAGCCCCAACCCTGTTAAATTAAGTGATTGGATTTTACTCTGTTCTGTTTACAGTGTAGTATTTAAGGTTTTATAAATGTAAATATATTTTGTATATTTTTCTATGAGAAGCACTTCATAGGGAAAAGCACTTATGACAAGGCTATTTTTAAACAGTGGTATTATCCTAATTTAAGATAATCTGTTTTTAATAATTTTTTTATTTTCATAGGATGGTTATAGGAAATATCTGGCTGGACATAGTCTGATCCTTCCTCCTGAGAGAGGGATACTTTTATTTTTATTTTACTTTTAATCTTGTTCTGCCTTGTTGACTTAAGTAACTGTTTCCTGGAAGCTTTGGCTGAACCTTAATTATATTGATTTGTCAAGGGAGAGGGCATGGGGAACAATCACCCAACTCAGGAGGAGTTTGACTCAGTGGAACTTTATTTGAACATCTGTGTTAACATTTTTTGGTACAGTTTTCCTACCGCTGGGCAGAAAGAGGCATGATTCTGCCTTGACACATGCCACTGTTCTGTTTATAGAAAGGTGAAGGAGAGGGGGTAATAATCGCTATCTTTACTTTTTTCCATTAGTTTGTTCAGAGCTCAGAATTAGGAATATGGCAGGAAATACGAATTTTTCCACCTTGCTCTTTCTATTTGAATCTTGCAGAGCAGACATGTCCTCCTCAGTAATTCACTGATCCTGCCAGGATACTTACTGAGCGTGAGTGGTCCCTGCATCTCTGGAGAGATCACTTTAACTTAAGCCCAGGACTGTGATTGGTAGCAGGGAAAGCCAACTTCCCATCACTCACTACTGTGTTTCTAAAGTAGCTTCACTGGATAAAGAGACAGAGTGGGTTTTCATTCTCGGAAAATTCTCAACTCTTCAGCCAGAGAAACTTGGTCCTGTGGAAATTGAGCAAAGCAATAGAACCACAGCCCTGCCTTTGTTCACCATCATTGTTAGGAAGAGGTGTGGGATTTGCACCCACCAATGCACTTCTCAGCCCTGAGTGCCTCTCACTTGGAAACATATGAATTTTTCCTTTGAACAGTAAAATGATAATGTACTCCTCTCTCATCTGTCCCTGTGGACAGGCCATCTACAATTTGCTGAATTAGCAAATTGAAAGGCTGCTATGAAACAGCGTCAGCAGCCACCTATGGAAATTGGACAGCATTGACTAATAACTCCTAGCGCTCACAGTCTAGCACTATGTATCTGTGCCATTCAACCCCAGAGACCTCTTCCTCTGACCTGAGAATGAAATGCAGCACTCAGAAGGGTCAGGAATTGCTGTTTCCTTTTTTTTATTGCACTGTGTGATTATTATTTTGTAAAACTTTTTTTAAAGGAAAAATCAAAGTCAAAGCTGCACGTGTTACTGAAATGATTTGATGCACTGACAGTTTGGGAATGCACACACACTGAGAGGCCAGAAAGCATGTCTGGGGCAATCTCAGCTCAGCGTCCCTAGACGCAGCTCTTCGCGGCAGTGCTGGGGGACAGTTCCAGTGCTGGACACACCGGTGAATTTTAACTTCAGAATGGTCTAGTTCAATCATTTTCCCCCTTCTCCCTCCTGCTGATATCCCTTAATCTGGCAGAGAATTAGCCTCTGCAGCTGACAACAATCCCATTCTTGTCTCTTGCCAAAAATCTGTGTAGCTATCAGCTATTTGATAAGCAAAATTGAGTCCTCACCAGAAATCCACACTAAGAGCAAGCTCTGATCAGGAAACACTGCTCCCACAAACCCCCTTAGGAAAAAAAATCAAGAAGAGGGGGAAAAAATAAGTAAAGGAGAAAACAGAAGAGAGATACCACCTGAGTCCCTCTGAGAACCAGGCACTAGAAATTTCCTCTACCGTGAGGACTGAGAGCGCAAATGGATCAGGCTAGAATTTGGTAGAAGATCCAGCTCACTGAATGCTTTGCTGCTATACCTGTTGTGGCTGCCTTAACTAGCAGCCACTGTGGCCAGTGAAACTGTCTGTAAACCAGAGAAGCTGAATTGTGCTGACTTACAGGCTGGGCCAGGGGTCCCCTTGGCTCCCCACTTCCATTGTTCTCACCAGTCTATCTCCAGCACAGAGGTTTTCAGTCACTTACAGTTTTAAACAAATAAAAGGAAGGTGGGGAGAAGCCTTGGCAGCTAGTATTTAAGTTTTCAATGATTCATCTGTAAGACACAGGCCTATGTGCCCTTTAACCCTGTCCTGCCCAGGCTAATAGTGAGCACAATGCAGCTTCCTCGTATATGAATGTATATTTTATAAGGACTGACATAGATCATGATATCTGAAAATACTAAAAGTCAAACCTTAAGGCATTTATTTTTATTTGTACAAACCAATTTTTTTAAAGGAAAAGCGGGTCATTGCAAAGGGCTGGGTATAATCTTTTTATTTCATTTTCTTTCATTTCCAAGCAATACCAGGTTCTTCAGCAAGATGGTCTTTGTGCAGAATCATGCCATTCAAACCCATACTACTGGTCCATACTCAACACATTTGCGAGGTTTTTTTTTATAACTATAAATATGATATATATATAGGAACTAATATAGTAATGCACCGTGTAATGAAGCCTAGTTCAGTATCGGTCCATGGCTTTTAATTCTCTTAACACTATAGATAAGGATTGTGTTACAGTTGCTAACAAAGGCAGGAAAAATAATCAAGCTGTGTACTTCTGGGTTAACAAATGTAAACTGAAGGGGGCTTGCTTGGCACTAGTGCAGAACACCTCAGCCTGAAGAGTGACAGCATTCGCATTCAGGAGCTTGCTGCAGAAATGAAATACTTAGCCCGTAGTTTCCCTGCTTGAGGATTTTTCTGACCTTCAATGTTACCAGTCAGTACTTGTACAACTTGTTTTTTTGTTTTTTTGGAATTTTTTTTTTTTTTTTGGTTATGAATGTTGGGGTACCACCTGCATATAGGGAAAAATGTGTTCTGTGCTTTCCTGGTATCTTTTTAACAAGGTACTGTAGCTTTGTCTATCAACCAAGAACTATACTTGTGGTGTTTCTTTTATTAAACTTAACAGTCTCTTTGGTAAATACAGATAGGTGAATAATTGTTCAAAAAAAAAAAAAAAAAAAGCTCTAGAATGGCAAGGTTATGTTCTAGAAATAATACATTTCTCGACAACTTATCATGTATAACAGATCTTTTTATTTCTTTTTTTCTTGTGTTCTTCCAAGCTTCTGGTTTTAAAAAAAAAAAAAGGAAAAAAAAAAGAAAAAAGGAAATGTCTAAAGTACATCAGTGTTAACTCCCTGTCACAGGGACGAAGGAAATACTTTAATAGTTAAAAAACAATGCTGAAAGCTCTGCGAAAGACTGAATGTAAAAATAAAAGTGTATATAGTTGTAAAAAAACAAAAAGGAGTTTTTAAACATGTTTATTTTCTATGCACTTTTTTTTATTTAAGTGATAGTTTAATTAATAAACATGTCAAGTTTATTGCTGCAGAGGGTGACTCTTGATTTACTTTATTTTTAAAAAGCTGGAGAGGAGGAGGTGTTCCAGTGCCACCATCGCTCAGCCTCATCATATGAATCACCCTTTCTTCAGAAAAGGCACATGGGTATCATATGGCTTCATTATTACTATTTGTGTTGTAGTGCCATAGGTGTGACTGGTGCGCTGCGAAAGAAATGAGTCCCTGCCTCAAAAGGGGATGGTTCTTGACAGGTAACCTTGAAACATAAGGGCATGCAGTGATGTCATGAAATAAAAATTAGAAGGTACAGACGGGAGAAAACCGTGCTTGGGAGGTTTGAGAATGGGTAGTGTGGAATTCGAGCTCCCTTTACCTTTGCCAGGAGCTGAAGAGGAGTTTCCTGCAGTAGCGTGGCTGACGTTGTATGAAGGGATGCAAGTGGCTCGGGCAAAAGGTATGTAGAGAGGGAAGAAGCTAAAAACAAGGCAATTTTGAATTGGCTTCTAAAAGCTCTGGGATATTGAGCAGAGTTGCTTACGGAGATGATGGTGCAGGCAGCAGTAGTAATGGAGAGTGAGCTATTGAAGGGTAAGGAAGGAGGCCTCGTCCCTCCCAAGTCCTTGATCCCTCATGGTCACAGAACAAGTGAAACACCATTTGTAAAAATCACCCAGGTGTTAAGTAGACCCTGTGCCAAGAGTGTGTGTGTGTACTTTGTGACTTGTGTGTGGGATTTTACTGTGGCACTGGGCATCCATGTTCTAAGCTCTTCAGGAAACAGAAACATTCACATATATTCAGCATCTCCCTATCATCTTGGCCTGTGATACAGAATTAGTTCAAAGCATTATGAAACTCAGCTTAATGGAAGGAAAGTTAGTTATATTAGTGTAATCAATGTTTATATGCTGCTAGAGCCCAAAGGCCTCAGTTGGGGTTGGAGCCACATTGCAGGACACTGTACAAACCGCCAGCCAGCCAACAGCCACAGATACACTGAGGAAATGCGGATCCAATGAATCTGGGGAGGAATTGGCCCTGCTGGGTTAGTTTCATGGATGGTGGAAGGCTGGTTTCAGTTGAGGGCAAAGAAAAGAAGGGGAAGAACAACAGGCCCTGCTTGTCACCTGTCCAGCGATGCCCTTTGCTGTAGTGCCTGGAGAACCATCCAGAGGGGCATCCTGAGGCGGACAAGACACTGACAGTGGGGATTTGATCAGGGCTTTTCCTCAGGCATGAAGCCAGCACAGAGGTGTCTGAGGGAGAAACTGCTTTGTGGGCAGTGAAGACTGGGAACACTGGCAAAGCGAACACAGGTTGACATCACCTTAGGTAAGTAGGTCACCAAGTGGAGTGGAGCAACATTAGGGTTACCATATTTAAAAAATAAAAAAAGAGGACACTCCATGGGCCCCGGCCCCGCCCCCTTTCCCACCCCTGACCCTTCCCCAAAGTCCCCGCCCTAAGTCTGCCCCCTCCCCTGAGCGCCCCACATTCCTCCTCCTCCCTCCCAGCCACGTGAAAAGGGCTGCCTGAGCGCTACCGGCTTCACGGTTTGCCGGGCAGCCTCCAGACCCTGCGCCCCCGGACGGCGCTTCCCCAGCGCAGCTGGAGCCCGGGAGGGGAAGTGCCCGGCTGGGGGTGCAGGGTCCAGAGGCATGGGGGCTGCCCGAAGCCGGTAGCGCTCGGGCAGTTCGGCTCTTACAGAGCCCAGGAGTCAGGGAGCACAGCAGCCCCCGGCGCCCGCTCTAAGGTAAGCCAGGGAGTATTTTTCCCGGACATGTTCGGCTTTTTGGAAATTCCCCCCGGACGGGGGTTTGATTACCAAAAAGCCGGACATGTCCGGGAAAAACCGGACGTATGGTAACCCTAAGCAACATTATGAACTGCCTTGAAGGTAAAGACAAGTATCTTTTATTTGATATACAGGTGAAGGAGGAACTGGCAGAGGGACTCAGGGCCTGACATCAGAATCCCGAGAATAACATCTTGGCAGAAGCATGGTGAAGACACAAGGGGAGTAAGGGTGCAGGAGTCCAAGCCAGATGAGGAGAGGGTTCTGTAGCCAAGACATTCAAGGATCCAGGCTTGGACAACAATTTTGTCTGTGTATGCAGGGGGGAAAAGTCTGATGTCAGAGGAGACGTGTAAGAAAACTGAAGATTTAACAATGACCTGAATGTGCATCCAGTTTATTTCCATGTCTGTGCAATAGAAACTGGTAGTGCTTTGGGTGGAGCTAGAACCCCTTTCCCTGCCCTCTCCCCCACACATCCTGTTACTGACCTCAACGCCTGCAATGGTTTTAGTGAGTTCACATTTGACATTTTGAATGTCTGGACCCTGCAATTCCACTGCTGTCCTTGCCTGCAGTTAACAGCCACAGGCCCTCTGGAGGCTTGATCTGCCTCTAGCATCCTGTCCCTGGCCAAAGGGCCATGTGAACATTAACTTCCTCTGCTGCTCTGCAGTGCGGTGCCCCCATCTCCTCCCCCACTCCTATTGGCTGCTTTTAGGCCAGTCCCCAATTGTGTCTCCAGACCTCATTCCTGGCTTGTTAGAGGTGCCTTTTCCTGCCTCTCACTGTGCTGTTAAACATGGCTACAGCCAAGGACAGAGCGGTTCTGCAAACAATCTTTAACCCCAATACTCCTTTTGGGGATATCCCTGGGTTAGATGAGGAAGAGGAGGCAGCAGCAATCCAAGGAGAAGGTGAGGTTTGATTCAGCAGCAGTTGTACCTCTGGGGCCTCAGATTCTTGCTGGTAACTAAATGTCTGTGCAGTGGCTGTGATTTACCCTTCCAGTGGCGGACTTTGCCATTGAGGAGATGTGCGCTGGCACTGGTTAATGAAGGGAAGAACTGTCTTCATTGTGAACAATGGCACTGCTGTAATCCAAGAGAAGCCAGTGGAGTTACAGCAGGGAAGAACTAGTTGCAGGGATGTTGTGGAATGATCCAGTGTTCCCCTGGCAGTGACTGATAGGGGCTTGGAAGCTAGGGCAGAGCTCACTAAGCGCTGGAAGGAGAGCATGCTGATCTCTAGAAAGACATGCCAGTTGGACTAATGGACCCTATGGGACTAGGGCCCTCACTAGTTAGCACCTGAAAGCTCTTCTCAGCCCTGGAGGGGGAAATCTCTGCAATGCAGACAAAGTGATGCAAGAGAGCTGCCTGCTTGCCTCTTGTCATGCTGCATGTCTGTCACTTAGATGAGAAGAGAACAGCAGGTCCCTGCATCTATGACTCCTTACCAGATAATGGTGCCGCTGGGAGTTGGGGGAGGGCCCCCAGAGCAGGGCCACAATTACAGAAGGTGGGGTAGCAGATACCTGCCTGATCACCTCAGCCTGCCTTCTACATTCGGCCAGTGCAGGCATCTCGGGGCCACATCGCCTTCCCCCAAACTCACAACATTGTTACAAATAACCAAGGAGTCAGGCCTGGATCAGGTGCTGAGTGGATCCCATTGGACCCACCCTTGGGTCAGGCAGTCCTGTGGAAAGGGATCACACAGGAGACAGGAAAGTTCCTCTTCTAATTCACTGGGGAACAGCTTGAATGCTTTGGCCTTGGGGCCAGGACCCAGGCACTTTGCAGTGAGGTTCCTGGTCTCTCTTTGGGGCAGCAGGTTTAGGTGAATCTGAATGTGTGTGTGGAAATTAAACTGCATGTTGGATTTAAATGCAGCCTACTGCCCAGTCTGCATTCCTGCCTCAGTAAAGGGGATCTGCCCAATGGGGATCTGCTGTCACAGCAACCCATGACATGCCTGGGCACCTCTCTCAACCCTTGGTGGATCAGGAAAGGAGAGCCTAAGACTAGCGCAGAGCCCCCATATTAACCCCTGCTCCAGTGGGCTCTCCTGTCCCATGCCTGGTGGTGGTGAGACTCTCCCCTCACTGTGCCCTGGTCTGGCACAGGGGATCGCCCCTACCCCAAGCTTTGGGTGTCTGCCCAAAGCGCTGCATAAACAAGGCTTTTCCTTTATGCATGTCACAGATGGAGCTTTCGCCTCAGAGCTGCTGGAGCAAGTCAAAGACCTGGAGCTACAGGGGGTTTTGGCAGCTGAATCGGGAGATGTGAACACGGCCCTTGAGAGATTCAGCCAGGCCATTCGGCTCCTTCCGGAGCGAGCCTCGTGCTACAACAACCGTGCCCAGGCCCTTCGTCTCAAAGGGGATGTGGCAGGTAAATGAGGAGGGGAGTTGTGCCCATCACACCTGGGTTGGCAGTTCCGTTGGGGGGGGCAGCAAACAGATGGTCTGACTGGTTCTGGGGTGATTGGGCCAGGCGTGGAGTCTGATGGGCAGCAATGCAGTCACAGCACAACGTATGTGAATTGCACACCATAGAGAAGTAGGTTCTAAGCTCAGGACTGGGAGCCAGGAACTCCTAGGTTCAATCCTGACATGTGACCCAATGTTTCATGTGATGTTCCTGTGACCCAGGACTGTCTTTTGTGGGTCCTGAAATGCCCCTGTTTTTTCGGTCCTATTGTTTGTTCCAGTGTGTAGTAACACTGGGTAGAATTTGCTCTGTATTTACCAGGAACACACTTTCAGAGTGATGAACGGGGTTTGGAGTGGAGTAAGATGAGTAGAGACACTACTGGAGATGCGCTGGGGTTCACAGTCAGTGTTCATGATTCTTGATCCGTGTTCCATAATAGATAAATTCAGAACAAGTTCTCTCTCCCCTCTGAGAACCTGCCCATGTTGTGGATGGGTCAGGAGCTGGTGCACAGCATAGAAAATAGCAACAGAAGGTCCTGTGGCACCTTTAAGACTAACACGGCTACCCCTCTGAGCATAGAAAATAGGCACTTTTTTATCTATTGAATGAACATTTCATGACCCTAAAACAAGTCCTCACAAAAGGACCCTGTTTTTTTTATTTTGAAAATGTTGTTACAGCATCTCAGCTCTGAGACACACTCCGAGGATGGCTTTGGCCACTGCCCTGTGCCCCATCTGTACGAGAGGGATAATACTTCGCTCTTCCAACAGAAGGCAATGGAAAGTACCTAGTGCTGTGCATACTGATCATGGATCTGAACCCCCAGGAGCCCACAGCTGAGTCCCAGCACATTCCACTGACCAGGGGCAGGCAGAGTTCATCCTTCTTCCATTCTGTCTTCTGTCTCCACACAGGTGCCCTACAGGACCTGGACACAGCCCTGCACCTCAGCAGGGGCACAGGCCGTGCGGCATGCCAGTGCTTTGTGCAGCGAGGTCTCATCAAGGTGCTGCAGGGGCACGAGGATGATGCCAGGCAGGATTTTGAGCAGGGAGCCAGACTGGGTAGCGCCTTTGCTCGGCACCAGCTGGTCCTGATGAACCCCTATTCAGCGCTCTGCAACAAGATGCTGTTGGAGATGATGAGGAAGCTGCAGAATCCAGACATCTAGGGAAGCAACTAGAGCCCATCTGTCCAGGCAAGGGTCAGGAGAGGGTTGCCAATGAATCATTCTGCTGGGCCAGGCAGACAGGATGCCCTCCACCTACCCCACATGAGCTGGGGCAAGGGGAGCCTAGATCAGGGGTTCTCAACCATTTTCTTTGAGCCCCCCCTCCTCCCCAATAAAAACTCCACGGTCCAACTGTGCCACCACAACTTTTTCTGCGTATAAAAGCCGGGCTGCCGTTAGCAGCTAGCAAACAGGGAAATTGTCCGGGGCCCTGTGCCACAGGGGGCCCTGCAAAGCTAAGTTGCTCAGGCTTCGGCTTCGGCCGCAGGTGGTGGGGCTCAGGACCCTGGGCTGCAGTCCTGTGCGTCAGGGCTTTGGTTTTCTGCCCTGGGCCCTAGAAATTCTAATGCCAGCCATGCTTGGCGGACCTCCTCAAACCTGCTTGTGGCCCCCTGGTTAAGAACCACTGGTCTAGATTGGTGCATCCTGAGCAATGGCCAGATGTTTGTGGGGAAGTTTCTTTTGCAGAGCCTGAGGCATCTCAATCCTGGCAGCCTCTGCTGGCCTGGCACAGGGCATGATCTGCAGTGTCTTTGTCACAGGCTGGTTCCCAGATGAGGCCTCCAGGCAGGTGAGCCACCTGGCAGGGACTCCCAAGGAGATGGGCTACTGTGTACAAACCAGCACAAGCCACTTCCTCCCCAGAAGCATTGTCATTTCTAGTAAAGCGTTAGAACCTCCTGAGTGGCTCAGAATCACACCATGTTCTGGACAGGCCTCCCCTGCGGCCGTTTGTCTCACTTGCCTGCTCCAGAGAAGAGCTGACCCTGCTTGGGCATTGTTCTTCCCTATCCCAAATAAACTCTCGAGTTTGACTGGTGCTTGGCTCCAGTTGTCTGGGTGTAATTAATGGTCTTTTCACTTTTAGATGTAAGTAGTAATGAAAGAGTGCTCTGAAAAAACCCAGCCCCTTCCTGTGTCCCTAGCAAATGTAGCCATTGGGTTCTTCGGTTCCCCAGGTCCTTGTTCACATGTCACTCAGCTGGGGCCTGGAACTACACTGGCCTATGTCAGTAACAGTAGCCCAGTGGACTGGGTCTTTGGAAACAGGATTCGATTCCCTGCTCTGGCCTGGATTCACTGTGGGATCACGGGCCAGTCCCTCAGTCTTTCTGCCTTAGTTCCTTCGTGGGTTTGGCTTGTCTTTTTAAACGGCGTTTTGAGGCAGGGACTCTCTCCATGTGTACATTCAGCACTTAACACAATGGGGCCTCGATCGTGACTGGGGCCTCTCTCTTCCTCTTCGATGGTGGTTTGTGTACTGATTGCTTTCCTAAGGCCGGCAGTGGCTTAAGGACACACTGTCCTTTCATTTGCTTGCACTCCCTCTCCGGGCCCAGCATGCTGCGTTGTGTTTCAGTCTCCAGCACTGACCCCCAGGGCCTGTCTCGCTTCAACCATTTCCCACTTGAAATCATGGCAAACCCCCCTCTTGACACGGGTTTTTAACCCTCTTTTCATTGGGTTTCCAGAACATAAGGACTAGTTCAAAGTTAGGTCAGAATCGGGTGCGGGGCAGAGACTGGGCCTGCTCCACCCTAGCCAGCAGCATTGGCCTGGGGTTGCTCAACGGGCATTTTACATAGTAACTGTATGCGGTAAAATCACAGTAGCGCCAGTTAATCCGACCGAAGCGTTCACACGAGCCAGCGGCCCCGGTGTGACCGGATCCGGTTCGGATTGGTGTCAGGCCGAGCCTTTGGCTCCGCCCTCCAGCCAATGGGGTCGCAGCGCCGGCCCCAAGCGAGGCTGGGACTGCAGCGGGCGGGCGCGGAGCCAGGGCCGGGCTGGGCCGCTCCGCGAGCTCCGGGCAGCTGCCGCCGGGCCGCGCCGCGCCGCGGGGCCGCCCTGCCGGGATGGGCGGGACGCTGCCCGCGGCCCCTGCAGCGCCCCCAGGTAACCGCCCGCCCGCCCGCAGCGAGCCGGGAGCTGCAGCCGCCGCGTGCTCGGGGCTCGCTCGCAGCAGAGCTGGGGGGGCCCCGGCCGGGCATCGGCTGCAGCCCGTGCGCAACCCCGGCGCCTCTGCGCCAGGTGTCCCGTGTGCCCCCCGTGCGCGAGCCCTGCCCGTGTGCCCCCCGTGCGCGAGCCCTGCCTGTGCGCGCGAGCCCTGCCCGTGTGCCCCCCGTGCGCGCGAGCCCTGCCCGTGTGCCCCCCGTGCGCGCGAGCCCTGCCCGTGTGCCCCCCGTGCGCGCGAGCCCTGCCCGTGTGCCCCCCGTGCGCGCGAGCCCTGCCCGTGTGCCCCCCGTGCGCGCGAGCCCTGCCCGTGTGCCCCCCGTGCGCGCGAGCCCTGCCCGTGTGCCCCCCGTGTGCCCCCTGTGCCCCATGTGTGCGAGCCCTGCCCGTGTGCCCCCTGTGTGTGTGAGGGCCAAGCCCTGGGTGTGCCTGTCTGCGCATGTGCCCCGTGAAGGCGCACCATGGGGACAGGTGAGTGCGTGTGCCGTGGGGGGTTTGGTGTGAAACCTCCCCCGGGTAATTCCCAGTGTGGAGGCCTGGCTGGGGCTTTGCTGACAGACCCAGACCTGCAGTTTGGGTGGTTTCGCTCTGAGTGACGGGGTGGTCCCCAGAGGTCTCCAGGGTGTAGTGGGGGCCGCACAGCAACAGTTCATCCCCTAGCATCCGTGCCCCAGTGATGGATGTGTGAGAAATGCATGGGCAGATGCGCTGTACTGTTCACTGCCCCAGGTGTTAGCCAGTGATCACCCCCTCGCTTGGCCAGGCAGGCAACAGACACAAGTTCAGGAGTGGGGGGATTCCCTCAGAGCCCACTCGAGGAGCGGCATCCCTGCTCTGCTCTCCCCATGGCACTCAGGTACCATCTGACTCTCTCCTAGCGCTGGGGCACTGGTGAAACTGGGGACCTGAACAGAGCATAGATGGGGCTCGCCAGGAACCTGGCCGGCTGCAGTGCCGCCCTCTCCTACGTGCTGCTGCTGCTGCTCCACATTGAGGTGCTGGTGCATTCAGGTAAGGCCCTTGCGTGGAGGAGAGTGCCCCTGCCCTGTGCAGGCCTGGGCCCTGTGCATGGAGAGTCCATGCAGCTCTAGGACTGGACTTGCCCCCTGCCTCCATCCCTTGAGGGGGCCCCCTGAAACGGAGTGAATAGGTGCCAAACCTAGCCCTCTGCATTGGCTGTGAGGCAGGAGGCTCCTGGAGGCCCTGCTTACCAAGACTCCCTTACCTGGTCTGCTGCAGCGTCCTGGGCCCAGGCCGGCCCAGCTCCCCAGCGGCTGTCTCAGCCAGCTCAAAGCAGCCCCGCTTAGATTCAGCCTCCAGGGACTTGGTCCAGCCACCTAGAGCCAGTTTTTGTGTTGGTGACATGGATCCCTGGAGTGTATGGAGCAGGGGGGGCATAGGATGAGCTCCTGGCTCAAATGTGCTGCTTTGATGGCTTTTCCCTCCTGATTCCCTGGCAGGGCTGGGGGAACCAGATCCCAAGATTAACGGGCAGTCACTGTTGGTGAGCACCATGCAGGAGGATGAGAGCCGGGACTTCACCTGCCAGGTGGACAGCTGGCAGGCAGTGCCCATGCTCACCTGGTACCTGAATGGCAAGAAGCAGGAGACCAATGGTTCCACAGTGTTGACCACCTTGGCGGAGGCCTTTGAGCAGAGCTCCAGCACTTTCACAGTGACGGCGCAGCGCACAGACAGGGAACTGAACTGCTCACTGACAGACCCGGCCTCTGGCAAGACCTCCAACGCCTCGGTGCTCCTCAACGTGCAGTGTAAGGGCCAGCTCCTTGGGCTTTGCCAGGGCTCCTGCTCCGTGCGAGCCAGGTCCTTCGTTCAGAGAACTCGTTAGAGGAGAGACCAAGGGGCACCCGTCCCCACAACACACACCTTAATCCCATCGTGCAGCCCCTCTGCTATTCCAGCCATGCCCCCTCTTTCCCTCTACAGCTCTGCTAGTACCCCTTGATTCCAAGCCATGGCCCCTGGCTAGTCCAGCCCTGCCCCTTCTCTCCTCCCAAGCTCTGCCTGTGCCCCTCAATCCTGACCCCACTATTCCAGCCCTTCCATAAGCCCCCAGCTTTGCTGCTGCTCCTCAGTCCTGGCTCGCACCCCAAGCAGAGGCAGCTGGTCATACAGAGCTCTGAGGTAGACACAGTACCCTGGGCTCCACCAGATGTATTTCGCTGGAGATCTGAGAAAGGGTTGGGCTCAGCTCCCCTGAACAGAGAGGCTAACAAGGCCCCTCCTGCACTTTCTCCAGCCAAGTCCCAGGCACTTAGACACGATGGAATGGGAGAGGCTTCCTTCCCACCCATGCTTGTGTGTCTGGACCAAGGAGGCAGCCAGAGCAGGGGCTGGACTGGAAGGGATTAATTGTGCAGTGCCCTGGATGCCCTGGCCAGTTGCAGGGAGGCTGTCATCATTATTCTCATTAGCAGCTAATTGGGGCCCTCAGGCACTCTGTGCTGCCAGCACCTGAGGGATTTGAGCCCCGCACCTCGTAGTCAGATGTGCAGAGAACACAGGACACTGACCTGAATCTGGCACTAATAATAACGAAGCCTCCTCATTAAAATGCTGCACAAACATGAAATTATGGGTTTTCCCTCCCATCGCTGAGACAAGAGGCCAAATTCAACTCTGGCAGAACCCTGCCTCATAGCTCACAAGTCCCTGCTCCCAGCCCACAGCCGTGAGCCCTGACCCCCAGATCCCTGCTCTAACCACTAGACCCCACTCCCTGTCCCCAGCTCTAACTGCTAGACCCTGCTGCCTCTCCAGGGTCAGCATTCACTAGGTTCAAGACCAGGGTCCAGCTTTGTCTTATACACATTTGGTTTGTGTCCTTTCTTGCCCAGTTAAACCGGAGATCATGACGATGAACGCCAAGTACCAGGAGGCCAAGGACCCGGGTCTCCTCATGGTTCTCTTTGTCCTGGTGCGGGCCAACCCCCCAGCCAGCATCACCTGGATAGACCAGGATGGGCACGTGATGGTGAATACGTCTGACTTCCTCATCCTGGACACCAAGAGCTACCCCTGGCTGACCAACCATACCGTGCAGGTGCAGCTCAGCAGTGTGGCCAAGAACTTCTCTTTCACCGCAGCCAACAATGTGGGCATCACCAACTCCTCCATCCTGCCGCCGGGTAGGTGGGACCCTCTGGGAGTTGGGCACTGGGGCTGGAGGGCATTGCAGAATCAGGGCCCTTCCCCCACATCTCGTCTTGGTCTGAGGTGATTCACAAATCCAGCAAGGGTGGGAGAGGCTGCAGTCTGTGCAAGCAGGGCTGTGGGACAAGTACCTGAGTGAGGGGATGTCCATGGGGAACTGGATGTTCTAAGAGCTTGTGGGGATGGACACTTCTTTCCTATTACTGCCCTGTAGAGGAGCTGATACCTCTTTTGTCTCCCCAATATACACCTGGAGGGCCTCCTGGAGGGGAATGCCCTGTATCCTACTCCCCCCCCGAAAGCATCTCTGTTTTGTGAGAACAATTTTACAGAGGAGCCCATCTGTGCTTGACGCTCCCTGCTCCACCTTGGAGGAACTGGGTAGTGAATGTAGAGACTCATGTTATCCTTCTGAAGCGCAACGTCCCACAGCTGAGAGCAATTATGAGCCAAATCAGCTGAGAGGAAGAAAAAATGTGAATGATAGTTGGGAATACGTTAACAACACCTTACTAGATGCCTAGAAGCCCACAAGGAAGAACACCGTGTTGGTTAAAAAAACAACCTTTAAACCAGGTCGTTTTTTTAACCAACATGGTGTTCTTCCTTGTGGGCTTTTAGGCACATATATAAAACAAATGGAAGAAAGGGGAAGTTAATAATAATAATAATGACTATAAATCAGAAGTTAAGAATTGTAGAAAATTAATAAGGGAAGCAAAAGGACACAACTCTGCTGGCCACAGATTTCTCCTTAAGGACTTTAAAAATATATTAGGAATAAAAAGAATCCTAACAATTGTATCAGTCCACTGCTAGATGGAAATGGTAAAATTATCAGTAATAATGCAGATAAGGCAGAAGTGTTCAATAAATATTTCTGTTCTGTATTTGGAAGAAAAACAGATGATATAGTCTCCTCACATGGTGATGATAACACTCTTTCCATTCCACTAATATCTCTGGAGAATGTTAAACAGAAGCTAGACATTTTTAAATAATCAGGTCCAGATAACTTGCATCCAGAAAATTGTAATAAGTTGGCTGAGGAGCTCACTGAACTATTTATGTTTATTTCCAGTAAGGCTTGGAGCACTGGGGAAGTTCCAGAAGACTAGGAGAAAGCTAATGTACCAATTAAAAAAAAAAAAGATTAAATGGGGCAACCCAGGTGATTGTAAGCCTGTCAACCTGACATCGATCTTGGGCCGGACAATGCAGTGGCTAATAGGGGACTTGATTAATAAAGAATTAAAGAAGGATGTAATTAATGCAAATCAACATGGGTATATTGGAAAATAGATCCTGTCAAATCACTTGATATCTTTTTTTGATGAGATTACAAATTTGGTTGATAAACGTATTGACGAAATAGATTTCTGTGAGGCATTTAACTTGGTACTGCATGACATTTTGATTAAAAAAAAAAGTAGAATAATATAAAATTAACATAACAGTAAATGGATTCAAAACTGGCTAACTGATGGGTCTCAAAATGTAATTGTAAATGGGGAATCATCATCAACAACGTGTGTTTCCGGTGGGGTCCTGCAGGGACCGGTTCCCTTGGCCCTACGCTGTTTAACATTTTTATCAGTGTCCTGGAAGAAAACATAAAATCATCACTGATAAAGTTTGCAGGTGACCTAAATATTGGGGGAGTGGTAAACAATGAAAAGGACAGGTCACTGATTCAGAGCAATCTGGATCGCTTGGTAAACTGGGTGCAAGCAAACAAAATATACATTTTAATACGGGTAAATGTATCCATCTAGGAGCAAAGAGTGCAGCCCATACTTACAGGATGGGGGACTCTAGCCTGGGAAGCAGTGACTCTGAAAAACACTTGGGAGTCATGGTGGATAATCAGCTGAACACGTATCAGAGGGGTAGCCGTGTTAGTCTGAATCTGTAAAAAGCAACAGAGGGTCCTAAGCTGAACATGAGCTACTAGTGTGATGCTGTGGCCAAAAATGCTAATGAGATCTTGGCATGCATAAATAGGGGAATCTTGAGTAGGAGTAGAAATTTAACCTCTGTGTTTGGCACTGGTGCGACTGCTGCTGGAATCCTGTGTCCAGTTCTGGTGTCCACAATTCAAGGGGGATGTTGATAAATTGGTGACGGGTCAGAGAAGAGCCATCAGAATGATTAAAGGACTAGAAAACATGTTTTATAGGGATAGACTCAAAGAGCACTATTTATTTAGCTTAACAAAGAGACGGTTAAGGGGTGACTCGATTGGGGTCTATAAATATGTACATGGGGAGCAAATATTTAATAATGGGCCCTTCAGTCTACCAGAGAGAGAGAGGACATGATCCAAGGGCTGGAAGTTGAAGCTAGACAAATTCAGACTGGAAATAAGATGTCCATGTTTAACGGTGAGAGTAATTAAGCACTGGAACAATTTAGCAGGGGTTGTGGTGGATTCTCCATCACTGCTCTTGGAATTATTTGGGGCAAGTTCACTGGCCTGTGTTATAAAGTCAGACTAGATGATCACCATGGCCATTCCTGGCCTTGGAATCTATGGCTCCCCCATCACAGGTTCATAGATGCCAGACAGCCTCTGGTGCCATATGGGAATGGCCAGTGAGCAAGCCCGGGGTGGCGTAGGCCTGTGTGTGCTGCGTCTAGAGGTCTCTAATGCGGGTGCCTGGCTCTGGTACAGGTCTCCTGGATACCCGTGTGGAGCTGCCCCTCCTGGCCATCATCGTTGGAGGAGCCTTGGCACTGGGGACTCTCATCTGCCTCAACACCCTCATCATCTGTGTCGTCTGGAGGAAGGGGAAGAAGGCGTCAGGTGAGAGAGACGTGTCCTTGCATTGCCGGTGCCCTAGACACCAGGGCTTTTCTTTGGGCCTGGGAGTGCTCCCTCCCACAACTCCTTGCGTTATGGGCCCGGGTGCTCCTGCCGCGCCCAGCTCTGTGTAAAGGCCAGGATGCCAACTTTGCCCCTAATGCTCTCTCTTCTTTGCCAGGGCTCTCTGGACCTACACCGCCGCCTCCGAGGTAACCCACCCCTGCCCCTCGCTGTGGGGTCTCTGTTCTGACAGTACGTGGTGGAGGGGTAAAAGTGCCTTATTTATCCCCCTCCTCCATCCTCACTGAACAGCCTGAAGCCTGCAAACCCCCTCCCCCCCACCACGCACCTGTGCCTGTCTCTTTAACCCCTTCACTGCTTTGGCATGTGCAGTTTTTGGGGAGGGTCTACTAGGAGCATGTGGGGATTGGCTCAGTTCCATGTGGTGGCCCCTGGGGCTGGGGTAAGTTTGGTGGTGGTGCAAGGTGCCAGATTCACAGTACTGGAGATTGGAGTCCTCTATCCCCAGAGCAGGGCCAGCCCGGGCACCCATGCCCTGCCCCGCCTTGAAGAGACCCTGTGTAGGGGCAAGAGGAGAGTCCTGGAGGGCCATCTGGAGCGGACTGTAATTTGCGCCCTTGGGAGCTAGACTGACTCCTGCCAACTTACTTCACAGAGGGGCCCCAGCTGCTGTTTGGGGACAGTGTCAGTCCCTGCCAGGCGGGCAGGGCTCCCTATCCAGACCTCCCCCCTCGAGCAGCGCTGGTTCCATGGGACACGGATGTAGGAGCAGGGGCTGAGGGCCAGCCCAGCCCGGAATGAGCCAAATCTACTGCCACATAGGCATGACCTGCGGGCAGGACCTCTGGGCAAGAGGCCTGCACTGCAGTATGTGCTGTGCCACTGGAGGGGGATCTTGCAGCCATTCAGTCTTCGTTCTTGTTGCAGCGATTCCAACAACCTGAATCTGAACAGCGTGCGACTGCCACGAGAGAACATGTCCCTCCCATCCAACCTGCAGCTCAATGACCTCACACAGGAGGCCAAAGGTGTGTTCCTTACCAGAACCGGGCAGTTCAGAGGGATGTCCCTTCTGAGCTGGGTGCAGCTGCCCATAGCAGATGGGGTGGGATTTCCCATTGACCCAGTGTGAGCCTTTCCCCGGGACTCCTTTCCTGCATCTGTCTGGGGCAGCAGCTTCCCCTTTGATTGTAGGTCTGTACTTTGGGCTGGGTCCCTGCTGCATTTGGAGGGGGGGCTGGGACTGGACCGGTATCCCCAGGTAGGGGAGTCCCAGCTCTGATGGGGGCAGTACAGACATGTGGACACAATGCATGTGACTCCTCCTCACTCCAAACACCTCTTTCCCCTGACAGCCAGCCGTGGAGACGCAGGAATCCAGACTGAGCGGAAGGACGATGCCCTATCAGAGCCAGAGAACAGCCTGGGCCTTGGTAATAGAGGTAGCAAGTCTGGGCAGCTCTCTAGGGGCCGGGAGTGGATCTGGGAAAGGTGGTTCCAGCCTGTGATGGACTAGTGAAAATGGCTCACTACTGGGTGCAGTGTCAGCTCATCATTCTGGGATGTATTAGCAGAAGTAAGTCTTCCGCTCTACTCCACGCTGATTAGGCCTCAACTGGAGTATTGTGTCCAGTTCTGGGCACCAGTTTCAGGCAAGATGTGGACAAATTGGAGAAAGTCCAGAGAAGAGCAACAAAAATGATTAAAGGTCTAGATAACATGACCTATAAGGGAAGACTGAAAAAATTGGGTTTGTGAAGACTGAGAGGGGACATAACAGTTTTCAAATACATAAAAGGTTGTTACAAGGAGGGAGAAAAATTATTGTTGTTAACCTCAGAGGATAGGACAAGAAGCAATGGGCTTAAATTGCAGCAAGGGAGATTTAGGTTGGACATTAGGAAAAACTTCCTAACTGTCAGGGTGGTTAAGCACTGGAATAAATTGCCTAGGGAGGTTGTGGAATCTCCATCAGTAGGGATTTTTAAGAACAGGTTGGACAAACACCTGTCAGGGATGGTCTAGCTAATTCTTAGTCTTGAGTGCAGGTGACTGGACTAGATGACCTCTCGAGATCCCTTCCAGTTCTATGATTCTATAACGCAAGAACTGGGGGGTGTGTGTGTGTGTGTCACCAAATGAAATTAATAGGCAGCAGATTTAAAACAAACTAAAGGAAGTATTTCTTCACACAATGCACAGTCAACCTGTAGAACTGTTTGCCAAAGGATGTTGTGAAGGCAAAGACTATAACAGAGTTCAAAAAAGAACTAGATAAATTCATAGAGGATAGGTCCATCAATGGCTATTAGGGCAGGGAGGGTGTCCCTAGCCTCTGTTTTCCCAAAGCTGGGAATGGGCAATGGGATGGATCACTTGATGATTCCCTGTTCTGTTCATTCCCTCTGGGGCACCTGGCATTGGCCACTGTCGGAAGACAGGATACTGGGCTAGATGGACCCCCCGTTCCGTCTCCTCCACCTAGCACGCCCTGCCTATGCTCCTCCCACTTGCTGGTGATCAGCAGGCACCAGGGGAGAGGGAGGAGCTGATTGGCAGGGCTGCTGTTGGGTGCTGAGCACCCACTTTTTTTTTCCAGGGGTCTCTAGCCCTGGAGCACCCACAGAGTGGGCGCCTGTGGGTCTGATCCCATAGGGCTGGTCTTATCTTCTTAATATTATTTAATTTACATGTTTAGATCTTTGCATAGATTGTCATTATTCAAACCTATTTAACTTAAATACTAAAATGGGCTGAAAGTGGAGGGGCTGGTAGGCAACTTGCATGATACGCTTTGAAATGGCTGAGTGTTGGGGCTTTAGCGAGCCTGGGAACAGTGTACCACCTGCATCCCCTGACCCACAACCTGGGCTGACTGGGCAGCAGGACCCTTGTAATGGGATTTCTTTTGTCCTCCAGGTTTCGGCCGGTTCCCGATGGTTGGGAACATTTACAAAGTGTCCAGCATGAGCAGTGATGAGATATGGCTGTGAATGTGTAGGCAGGACACTCCTGTGGGGGTCCAGGGTCTCCCTCAGTCTCCTGGGATGAGTCCACTGATCCATCAGCACTGCAGACCCATCCAGGAGCTGCTGTTCTCCCCAGGATCCCAGACTACAGCAGCCAGCTCAGAACAAGCTCTCCGTGTAACCACCACCAGAACTCCAGGTGAGAAAGTTCCTGTGCCGGCAGGTCTTCAATGCCATCCTACCCCAAGGATCTCTGGGCTCTTCTGCTCTTGCACTTGAGTAGGTTAGCTAGTCTCACCTAAAACATCATGGAGTCTGATTTTTAAGAACTCTCCAGCGTGCTGGTGGGCAGGTGGAGCACCAAGAGTGGGAATGGCCTGTTCGCCTGTCCAGGAGCAAGAGAAATTCATACATGTAACAGCCATGGTCATTTCATGTCCACTCAGCCATGGGAGCACCCAGCTATGTCCATCTCTGAATGGATCAGGGCTGCGTTCTGGAGCTCCTGCGAGGAGTCTGAAACTGCTGGGAGTGGAAGAGGGTGAGGTAATGTCAGCATCTTAGGGAAGCATGTGAGGAGGGGGGATTAGCAGGAAGCCTGGCTTGCCCAAACTCCAATCTTAGTCAGTCAGACATTCCCTCTCAGGCCTGGCCAAGCCCAGTGGCTCCTGATGTGCTGCTTGGGGTGGTAGGAAACCCAGAAGATCAGGCTCTAGGTGTTCCAAGCTAGGCTTCAAAAATTAGGGACCACTTTGGAAAACGTGGCCTGTCCTGTGTGTGTTGAGGATCATATCATACAGTGGGAGATGGAACAGACTTGTCTCCCCATGGGGCTGGGAGGGGAGAAGCACTCCAGGAGCGGTATAGTGCTGAAACCCAAAACAGCAAGCACTGAGGCCATTATTAGTGAGCTGCTCTAGTTCTGTGTACTCACCCTGCTAGGGAAAAGTAAACCACCAGTTTGGGATGAGGGAACACCAAAAGAGTGCGAGTACCCCCTGGTGCTTCTCAGCCTCCAGTTAACTCCAGCCCTACCTTGGGAGAGCAGTGATGGGCTGCTTCTGGTTATCCCATAATCAACCTCTTTGTGAGAAAGAACATGGGGTAGTTTCTGCTTGGAGCCCACAGCTGTCTCCTGGAGAAGAACTAGATTAATAAAGGGAAGTTCATAATCTTTGAAAAGAACATTTAGGAGAGATGTATCCCTGCTCTGTCCTCAGTTACACTCATGCAATTCCCCTGCGGACAAGGGATAGGTATGGGTGTGCCTGAGGGTAGTTATCACTCTAATTCTTCACCCCTCTGAAGCTAGACACTGCAGCGCACACAGGACATTTCTATATGAAAAACCACTGCAGACCTTAACCATCCATTGCAATAACTGCTGTGCAATTCCTCCAGGCCAGAGTTGCTGCAGCACCTGGGCATTAGGACGGCTTTGAGGTTTTTTAGCCTTTGCTTAGTTAGTGTCTTGCTTATGATCTGCGTGTCTTGCTAGGGCAACTATCTCTCTCCATCAATGTGCATCTGGAAAGAGCAATTCTTTCCTGGGAGACTCCCATTTGTGATCCTTCTCTCATGCCCAGACGACCGAATAAGCACAAATAGAGGTGCTGGTGGAAATAAATACATCTGGCCATGCAGGCTGTCCAGCCTCTGAGTAATATATTAAGCTATGCATCAAATTATCTAGCAGGTGTTAGCTCAGTTAGTTGTTTTAAGATGCTGCATTGTTAGCTGAGGCATGTTTTTATGTAACTTAGGCACTTAAGAATAAAATGCTATAATCAAAGTGTAATGCAGAGCTCTTTCCACATTGAGTTGAATGCTGCTATGTCTCTGGCAGGAGTTGATGGGATGGAGGGACTTACTTACCTTGTTGTAGCTGCTTTAATGAGGGAGCCTTAGGTGGTCCTCACCCCAAGGATCTCTTTCAGAGCACTGACTCAACAGTGTCTGGAAATTTCTTCCAACAGCAATAAACCAAATAATTGTCTGTAGCGGTGGCTGGTTATTTCTGGTGATCTGTCTTCTCTCCCAAGTGCAGGACAATACTGGGCCAAATTCTGCTGGACGTTATGAGTATAAACCAGGAGTAACTGTGGGATTTACACTATGCTGAGATGGCTCAGAGCTAGTGCCCTCATCTCTACCTGGAGGCTGAAAAAGGGGACGTTTCATGTGTTAACTGATACTACCTACAGGAAACAAAGGGGAAAGCAGACCACACTCTGCCTTGAGCTGAAGGCAGCACCACCCTCTCCCTCCTGTCAGTCCCCTTAGTTTTCTCCCTGGAGTGGCTGCTAATGGGCTCCTGATACAGAGCAAAGGTCCATCCATACCACCACCACCTCCCCTTTGATTGCTTCCACTGACAGCTCTTCCCTCTTGCAGCACAGGTTTACACAAGCACATGAAGTGTGGTGAATACATCACTATTAGAAATGCCTATGCCCATCTCCAGCTGAATGACATGGTTGTGTTTCTCAGCGCTGTTCATCTCTCCAATTAGTGGCTGAATCTTGGACTCATCTTGAAATGGAAACAGCTGCAGAGAAGCAAATCAAAGCCCATTCCTGCAGGGAAGTCCTGGCTCCCTAGCAATGCAGGGTGAGTCTCTGGGCTAAATTCTTTTAAATATTTGCTTGGGGGAAAGAGTCAAGCTCCTGGTCTTTAGCCCCAACTCTGAAGCCCAGCAGGCTGCAGAGCCCCAAGGTTTAGCAGTCTAGGGAATGGCTATAAAAGGAGTCTCAAAGGAAAGTTTGAAAGCTAGAATCCTCTGGTAATTGGCAGTGCCTTAGGCAGCGGGCGGGGCTACCAAGCAGGCCAGGGCTTTATAAAGCAGTGCACAAGCGACCAGAGGAGTGTTTACAAGGGAGTTTAGGGAGGAGGCCGAGGGGCAGGGGCCCCTCGCTCCTTTCTTCAAAGCAATAAGCTACACATGATCTTAGCTCTAACAGTCACAACTTCTTCTTTTAAACAACACCCTTTAATTAACTAAAACAACAAGGAGTCTGGTGGCACCTTAAAGACTAACAGATTTATTTGGGCATAAGCTTTCGTGAGTTAAAACCTAGAAGTGAGGTTTTAACTCACGAAAGCTTATGCCCAAATAAATCTGTTAGTCTTTAAGGTGCCACCAGACTCCTTGTTGTTTTTGTAGATACAGACTAACACGGCTACCCCCTGATACTTTAATTAACTAGGAGACCATGCAGGCAGAAGCCCAGCAGCACAGTGGGGGCTATCCAGTGTATTGTGCTGAGTGCAGCATGTATGTGCAGGGAGCTCCTGGCCCTCACAGACCGCGTACGGGCTTTGGAGGCCAGGGTGGCAGAACTGGAGGAGCTAAGGGAGGCAGAGAGGTATGTTGCAGAGGCTTTCTGGGACACTGTAGATTGGTCCCACCTCCAGTCAGACAGCCCCTGCACTGGTGACAAGGCTGAAAGGCCCAGGGAAGCAGAGCAGTCAACAGGTGCAGAGGGAAACCTTCCCATAGCTGGGGTATCCTCTCACACTGAGGTTACCTCTCCTGGGGAGGGAACTCCAGTCATTAGGAAAAGACAGGTGTTTGTTAGTAATGGGAGATTCAATCTTTAGAAACAGATAGCTGGGTTTGTGATGACCAGGAGAACCGTTTGGTGACTTGCCTGCCTGATGCAAAGGTGGCAGATCTCTCGAGGCATCTGGATAGACTTACATGTAGTGCTGGGGAGGAGCCAGTGGTCGTGGTACATGTAGGCATCAGTGACATGGGGAAGGGTAGGAGAGATGTCCTGGAGGCCGAATTTAGGCTGCTAGGGAAGAGACTGAAATCCAGGACCTCTATGGTGGCATTCTCAGAAATGCTCCCAGTTCCACACGCAGGGCCAGGTAGGCAGGCAGAGCTTCAGAGTCTCACTGCGTGGATGAGACAATGGTGGAGAGAGGAGAGGTTTAGACTCATTAGGAATTGGGGAAACTTTGGGGATGGGGGGAGCCTATACAGGAAGGATGGGCTCCACCTAAACCAAAGTGGAACCAGACTGCTGGCACTTAACATTACAAAGGTTGCAGAGCAGTTGTTAAACTAGGAGATGGGGAAAGCCAACTACTGCAGAGGAGCATGTGGATCAGACAGAGACTTCTCTTAGAGGACAGTCTATTGATAGAGATTCTCTAGGTTATAGTCAGGAGCAGAGGATGGAGGAGGATAATGTAAGGGCCAGATCAGACAAGAAACATTCACATAAAAAAGAATCTGACACATCAGGAAAGGGCAGACAAATAAACAGTGACAAGTTTTTAAAGTGCTTGTACACAAATGCTAGAAGTCTAAATAATAAGATGGGTGAACTAGAGTGTCTTGTGATAAAGGAGGATATTGATAGAATAGGCATCACAGAAACCTGGTGGCCTGAGGACAATCAATGGGACACAATCATTCCGGGGTACAAAAGATATCAGAAGGACAGAACAGGTTGTGCAGGGGGGGGGGGGGGGGGGAGTGGCACTACATGTGAAAGAAAATGTAGAATCAAATGAAGTACAAATCTTAAGTGAATCCACATGTTCCATAGAATCTCTATGGATAGTAATTTCATGCTCTAATAAGAATATAACATTAGGGATCTATTATTGACCACCTGACCAGGACAGTGATAGTGATGATGAAATGCTAAGGGAGATTAGAGAGGCTATCAAAATTAAGAGCTCAATAATAGTGGGGGATTTCAATTATCCCCATATTGACTGGGAACATATCACCTCAGGACAAAATGCAGAGACAAAATTTCTCGATACTTTAAATGACTGCTTCATGGAGCAGCTGGTACGGGAACCCACAAGGGGAGAGGCAACTCTCAATTTAGTCCTGAGTGGAGCGCAGGAGCTGGTCCAAGAGGTAACTATAACAGTACCGCATGGAAATAGTGACCATAATATAATAACCTTTAACATCCCTGTGGTGGGAAGAACATCTCAACAGCCCAACACTGTGACATTTAATTTCAAAAAGGGGAACTATGCAAAAATGAGGGGGTTAGTTAAACAAACAGAAATTAAAAGGTACAGTGACTAAAGTGAAATCCCTGCAAGCTGCGTGGGTGCTTTTTAAAGACACCATAATAGATGCCCAACTTCAATGTATACCCCAAATTAAGAAACACGATAAAAGAACTAAAAAAGAGCCACCGTAGCTTAACAACCATGTAAAAGCAGCACAGAGATAAAAAAGACTTCCTTTAAAAAGGGGAAGTCAAATCCTAGTGAGGTAAATAGAAATGAGCATAGACACTGTCAAATTAAGTGTAAAAAATGTAATACGAAAAGCCAAAGAGGAGTTTGAAGAACGGCTAGCCAAAAACTCCAAAGGTGGTAATAAAATGTTTTTTAAGTACATCAGAAGCAGGAAGCCTGCTAAACAACCAGTGGGGCCCCTCAATGATTAAGATACAAAAGGAGCGCTTAAAGACGATAACATCATTGCAAAGAAACTAAATGGATTCTTTGCTTCAGTCTTCACGGCTGAGGATGTTAGGGAGATTCCCAAACCAGAGCCGGCTTTTGTAGGTGACAAATCTGAGGAACCGTGACAGATTGAAGTGTCACTAGAGAAGGTTTTGGAATTAATTGAATTTAACATTAACAAGTCACCGGGACCAGATGGCATTCACCCAAGAGTTCTGAAAGAACTCAAATGTGCAGTTGCAGAACTATTAACTAGGGTTTGTTACCTATCCTTTAAATCGGCTTCTGTACCCAACAACTGGAAGATACCTAATGTAATGCCAATATTTAAAAAGGGCTCTAGAGGTGATCCCAGCAATTACAGACCAGTAAGTCTAATGTTGGTACGGGGCAAATTAGTCAAAACAATAGTAAAGAATAAAATTGTCAAACACATAGAAGAACATAAATTTGTTGGGCAAAAGTCAACATGGTTTCTGTAAAGGGAAATTGTGTCTTACTAATCTATTAGTTCTTTGAAGGGGTCAACAAAGATGTGGACAAGGGGGATCCAGTGGACATAGTGTACTTAGATTGCCAGAAAGCCTTTGACAAGGTCCCTCACAAAAGGCTCTTACGTAAATTGAGTTGTCATAGGATAAAATGGAAGGTCCTTTCGTGGATTGAGAACTGGTTAAAAGATCGGGAACAAAGGGTAGGAATTAATGGTAAATTCTCAGAATGGAGAGGGGTAACTAGTGGTGTTCCCCAAGGGTCAGTCCTAGGACCGATCCTATTCAACTTACTCATAAATGATCTGGAGAAAGGGGTAATCAGTGAGGTGGCAAAGTTTGCAGACGATACTAAACTGCTCAAGATAGTTAAGACCAAAGCAGACTGTGAAGAACTTCAAAAAGATCTCACAAAACTAAGTGATTGGGCAACAAAATGGCAAACGAAATTTAATGTGGATAAATGTAAAGTAATGCACATTGGAAAAAATAACCCCAACTATACATACAATATGATGGGGGCTGATTTAGTTACAACGAATCAAGAAAAAGATCTTGGAGTCATTGTGGATAGTTCTCTGAAGATGTCTGCGCACTGTGCAGAGGCGGTCAAAAAAGCAAACAGGATGTTGGGAATCATTAAAAAGGGGATAGAGAATAAGAAGGAGAATATATTATTGCCCTTCTATAAATCGATGGTACACCCACATCTTGAATACTGCGTACAGATGCGGTCTCCTCATCTCAAAAAAGATATACTGGCACTAGAAAAGGTTCAGAGGGCAACTAAAAAGATTAGGGGTTTGGAACGGGTCCCATAGGAGGAGAGATTAAAGAGGCTAGGACTTTTCAGCTTGGAAAAGAGGAGACTAAGGGGGGGGATATGATAGAGGTATATAAAATTATGAGTGATGTGGAGAAAGTGGATAAGGAAAAGTTATTTACTTATTCCCATAATACAAGAACTAGGGGTCACCAAATGAAATTAATAGCAGCAGGTTTAAAACAAATAAAAGGAAGTTCTTCTTCATGCAGCGCACAGTCAACTTGTGGAACTCCTTGCCTGAGGAAGTTGTGAAGGCTAGGACTATAACAGCGTTTAAGAGAGAACTGGATAAATTCATGAAGGTTAAGTCTATTAATGGCTATTAGCCAGGACGGGTAAGGAATGGTATCCCTAGCCTCTGTTTGTCAGAGGGTGGAGATGGCTGGCAGGAGAGAGATCACTTGATCATTGCCTGTTAGGTTCACTCCCTCTGGGGCACCTGGCACTGGCCACTGTCGGTAGACAGGATACTGGGCTGGATGGACCTTTGGTCTGACCCGGTACGGCCGTTCTTATGAGTCCAAACAGCTGCATGAGCAGAGTGAGGGTTATGTCATTAAGGAGATGCTCTGCCCAAGCTGATTTCAGGTACCAAAGACATTGTTACCCTTGCTGAGGTACTCCCACTCGCAAGCACTTGTTTAATGCTGAATCCTCTGGGAATGAGCCAAAGAAAAAGGGTCATGCAGCATTTACAATTAAACACCACGAGCTAAATTCTAACCTCTACTAATTCATCTGAGTCGTACGCTGTCCATCTGCCAGTACATACAGAAAAGATAGAGGTTTCAGTAATGCTTTGCCTTGCCCTGCTGTTTGGCTTAGGCGAAGGTTCTACTCCTAGGTGCAGCCCCAGCTCATGAAGAAAGGGTCTTTTTCTTAGCTGAAGCTTAACACTTCTGTCTCTCCTGCTTGTGAGGGTGGATTCGATGGAGGACTCCCTACGTTTCTCCCTTCAGCCAGGGCTTTGAAATGCTGTGGGGGAAAGGAGACTGTGTTAGTGCAGTGACTTGCTCTGGTCACTTAACACACACAACCAGCCGTTTAGAGATAATATATTTAGACCAACAAATGAAAAACAACTCCCAAAAACCATCAGAATTCCACAACGACAATATTGTAAGTGTGAGGCATTCTTTCAACTCACCCCCACAAAAAGGCACACCTCTAAGTAGAAAATTGATGCAATTTGAAAAGCTACTCAACTACATTCATGAAACATAAAGGCTTCCTTTCCACTCTACACAAAATAATCTGTTATTTAGAGAAAGTAACTACATTGATAGATAAATTTGAAGTAGGAGGAAAGGGGAAACATACGGGGCAATGGTCCCCACACCTCCATAAACACATTAATAAAAAATTAAAAGTACATTCACATTCATCAGTGGAACCTAAGTCTCCTTCAAAGTAAGTGAATTTATGGTACAGGGATTGGCAAATGCTGGAGGTAATGTAAGGGAAGGATTTTTCCATATATAGCAAACATTGAAGACATTTTGGAAAGTCCTTGGAGACTTAAGAAGGGAAATAACAGGGCATCAGTATTTTATTGAATTGTCCTACAAACTGCTTTTTATAAGAGCCCTAAAAAATTGATTATTCTTTCTCCAGCTGCTAGTAGAAGTACCACAGCATTTGGTGGAAGAGGAGTGACTCCCCTAAAACTAGTGACTGAGATCAAGAAGTGTGGGAAATTCTGGTACTAGAAAAAGTAACAAGTCAGCGTTCTACAGCGGAAATGGAATAGCTATATATTGAAAGGGGGGAGGTGGGTTGGAGTTTGCGGGAAGAGGGTCACTATATGCAAGTGTTGGATGAAGGAATCTTTGTGAGTCATGGGAAGCCTGTGAGGTGAAAAATGCATTAAGCTAAAATTGTTAGGAAATAATGGTAACACTTCAGAAAGTGATATTCTTTGGCCAGGACAGGCACTGTTGTCATGGGCTCTTCAGCAGTGCAGGGGAGCTATTGTGAATTTCAGGACAAGTGGCTTAACACTGCCCCCCCCTTGAGCATTCTAACAGTGATAGCCTGGAAGGTGGTGGACACTGGAGTCACCTACCTGTGAGTTCTTGAACTCTGAATACAGCGAGAAGAGGACATGCAGGGACTGGACCCGACTCTTATAGACAGGAATGTCCAGAATAGCTAGGACAAAACAACATAAGGATTCTGAGTACAATGCTGCTGCCTGGATGTTGGCGCTCTCCAAGTAGCAATACCCTCTGCGCATCCCCAGGGCTTTGAGGCTTTACACACACATCTGCAGTCACCAGGAGATGCATCAGCTTAGGTCAGGGCTGAACTTGCTCCAGGTGTCTCTTGCTTTTCCTAACTGTGGTTCCATCTCTAGTGCTACTAGGCTACTGTGCAGTAAGGAGTTTAGCAGTGACGGGTGAATAGGCCAGAGCCTGCCGCGAATATTCAGAGGGAACAGACACATTTAGAAATAGGGAACCCATCTGTTTCTCCACACAAGGACATGATACTGGGAGCACAACA
Organism: Malaclemys terrapin pileata; assembly: GCF_027887155.1. NCBI lineage: Eukaryota > Metazoa > Chordata > Testudines > Emydidae > Malaclemys > Malaclemys terrapin. The sequence continues at coordinate 34,374,314 of NC_071519.1, forward strand.
CCCATCTCCAGGAAAAACAAGTTTTGAAATGAAAGCGCTAGGTCAGGGTCATTCACCTTGATGCAATGTGGAACAGCTACAGGTTCTGAAGGGATCTCCTGTCAGCCCGCCCACACCTGGGGCATGGGGACATAAAAGACAGCTTGAATGGGAGGGGAATGCAACTAATGCATCTGCAATACCTCCTCCAAACAGCCCGAGAGCACTGCTGTCGGGAGGAAGTGCTGCCTGCTCAGACACCCCCTTAGGCACATAACACTTCATAATTTGCGCATGGTGGTGCTTGGAGGATGGTGAGGAGCTAGCACTCTGCTCCTTCTGAGAAGAAGATGAGAGTGACACGTACAGGTCCTTTGCTTACCACATATCATGTCAATATACTCAGCCAGGCCGCAGTTGATGTCCGCCGTTGGAAGGCTTACCTAGAAGGGACATGGAAAGAGTGACTCATGATCCAGCTCTTGTTCAGTGCCCGTACAGCGAGACTACGCGCTAGTTACCTCAGCACAGAGCAGGCACAGCCTGCTTTATATGGATGGAAGCCTCTGAGGCCCATTCATCACTTGGTGTCTCTGCCAACATGGGGGACAATTAGTACCAACTGTGTTGTTGCTGGCTGTGATGTGGATGCCTGTTCACTAGGAATTGGGCTGAAACTTACTCACCCATTTCACACAGGCATCACAGGGTGGCAGCTTTCAAGCACCACTGACGCCTGGCTGGCTTTGAGCTAGAACATACCAAATTGCCTAGTCATTGGTTGCACAGTGGTTTTCCTTCATATCGATACAAGAAACCCAAATAGCTCTGAGCCAGCCTGCGTTAATGAGGGATAACACAGAGTAGGCAAATAGCAAACAGGCCAGAGTGAGACAAAAGCCCAGATTATGTCTGTAATACGCAGCTGAGGTAGCTGTTAGGCAGGCTGACAACATACCTTTCCCAAAAGCTCCTCAAATTCTGGGGACCATTCCTGCATCAGAGTCTCGATATCAGGCATTGGCCTGCAAGGGGAGAAAAACAACCCTGCACGTAAAGACACAGTATGCCAGCAGTAATTTTGCTGGATGTGGAGCTTCCTGACAGTGCACTGACAACAGACTGGTGTGAATGGGGAGAGCGTGACACAGCAACTGCACTCTTGTCCTCACAGAGGGAGAAAACAGACACACATTCGCGCCTATGAGCACACACAAGTGTGATCCTGATTAAGCAGCTTTTATGGTAGTCAAAACAAGGTGCCAACTCCATATTGCAAGAGACAAGAGCAAGTCATCCACAGATTTCACTACACCTGCTATAGAAGGTGAGTTAATGTACTAGACTTCACCTCTGGAGGTCTGGGATCAAGTCTGATTTGGATCACATGGGAAAATGAGTTTAATGGTCTCAGATTAATCCGCACATCTGGACATCACAGTCTATATACGGTACAAATCTCTTCACAGGAGAGGCTTGTGGGATAGCAGGGGGACTGCTGGCTGGGACTGAGGAGTTTTGGCAGAGGTGTGCGGTGAGGTCAGGCCTGGAAAAGCAGGGAATATGCAAGTCAGGATTGGGGATACTGGCAAAGCAGGGTGAGAAAGCTTTTCTAATAAATAATAGTCCCTTCCTCAAAGCGCTTTTGCAAAGGTGCTCAGCATCATCGCTGTGCAAACTATCCCTGGTCCAAGTGAGTGTCACTCATCACACTCGCTTTAGTGGGGACCAAGCTCACTTGCAAAGCTAAAGACACAAACACAAACAGCTGTATGTTTCAAACTCAAGGCAGTGTTTTGCTGAGGAGTTTTGAATCAATAAGAATTCCAGTTAAGACTGGATGAGCCAAGTACAGGTAACATGGAGAGAGTGCACACATTAATTCCTAACTGTTGCCTGTGTCAGAGATTTTGACTTGTACACACAATCCATAGCTGTAACCACTTACCAAGTATCTGATGAGAGATCAATTCCTTCTTCACAGTCATGGCAAGAATAACTCTGATGAGGTGATGTTTTTATCTTTTCTAAATAAACCATGTCTAACTCTGTATCTGCATTTCTAAAACCCCTATCACTGCAGTGCAACATACTGTAGGTCAACAAAGTTCCTCCTCTCTCCTGACTGCATTTTGAAAAGAGTTAACGATAGTTCTTTGCGGTCATACAGAGCCTTTCATCTCAGGGTATCTAAGCACTTCACAAACATTAGAGAAGCCCCTCAGTCCTACTCTCAGGTAAGTTGGTATTACTAGCCTCATATGACAGGCGTGGAAACTGAAATACAGAGTAAGTGACTTGTCCAACATCAAACAGGTCAGTGGGAGGGGGAAAATAGAACCCAGGAGTCCTGACTCTTAGTCCCCCACTCAAGCTACTTACACATGCACCCTTTCTACAAGGGCAAACTAGACCGATCTGAATTACACAAAGTCAGCAGGAGAGAAATTCCATTGATTAAAGGACACTCAAACTGCATCTCTGCATGCAAGACAAGCGGTAAGGAGTAAGCAGAGTAAAATACAAATGCAGGAGGGTACAGAGAGCTCACCTGGTGTAGTGAACAGTAGCAGGAGGTTTGAAGCGATGTAACTCGCTGATACTCTCGATCCAGTTATCAATGGCTTTGGGATTCTTCTCTGCATTCTCCAAGCTCTTCACTTTTATTTGCTGCTGAGAACAGAAATGCGAATCTGGAGACATACTTTCCAAGGCTGGTGGGTCCCTGCAAACCCTATGCTTCATTCCTGGCTGGGCTGTGTGGTTTTGTTCTCTTTCCCAGCTGCGCTATACCATCCAGTGTCTGCATACAGGAGCAGAAGAGCATCTGGGAAACAACACAGTGACTCAAACCAGACAGCAACAACCACAGGGGAATGAAGCTCTGACCCAAGGAAACAAATGGATCCAAAGTTTGTTTATTAAGACGTGTGTGTGAATGAGAGCAGACACACTGTAGTCTAAAGATGTGGGTGGGAAAGATGTTTTCCTGTTCATGAGAATTTAGTCAAATCCTACCTGTGCTGTAACCATGGCAGTGGTACAGCCACACGGGTTAGAACAAGACTCCCATCCTTCTACCAAGCTTAGTGTGGGGTAACCAGCTCTTTTCCCTTCATAACTTACTGCAACGTTGTGCTGTTTGGAGTTTTCCGTTAACCAGAGAGAGAGCACTGTGGAATCTGACTGTTTTGTGGATGGCTCATCCAGTACCAACAGGCCAAGGTTATCTGGCTTCCCATCAGGACGTGGAACCTGCAGAGCAACAAAGAGGAACTGAATTTTTTTCCCTTCTATATTCAAAACAGGAGTTTGAAGGATGTTTAAAATGAGCCTCTCTAAATTGCTGACTTGGAAGATCAAGTCACTGTGCTACAGACTGGCCTTAGAGAAAGAGGTGAGAGAGAGACAGTTGCAGAGCTGCCTGGCACTTCTGGAGCAGAAAGAGCTGCAGCTTAAATGGGATGCTACAGAAAACAGAGCAAGAAGGAACATCAGAATTAAGGGACTGCCTGAAACCACTGAAGGAGGATGTACATTGCGAAATTGTTAAAGCTGAGCTCACCGGAAGAGGTGAAAGTGGAGAGAGCAAATAAAGCTCTGCTCTGTCCACTTCGGTCTCATAATAGACTCAGAGATCTGATTGTGAAATTTCATCATTATCAGCAGAAAGCTTTAATTATAAAAAAACAGAGCATTCAGAGCTTTTATTCAAAGGCCTCAGTTTTTCCATAACCTCTGTGCTCTTACTTTAAAAGAGAGAAGAGAGCTGGGGGAAATTACAGCAGCACTCAGGAGGCCAGATACCCACTATAGACGGGGATCGCATTTACACTGATCTGTGGCCATAGAGACATACTTGGAGATTTTCTGGGTGAAAGTGCAGACGTTCACAGTGCTCCTTCCAAGCATACGGACAGGTCAAAGGGGGGTGGGCTCCCATATACCAAAGCCTGCCAGGTCCGTGGGGAGGATGCATGTGAGATTGGGTGATTCACCGAGACATTTGGGAAATTAGACCACCTGGTGAGCCTAATCGATTTTTAGTCAGTGCTCCTGGGATAACACCGGACATTTGGATGGGGTTAGGGAGTCAATGGACATTTTGGCCGTTAGAACCTCCACAGCTTCAGTGTATATGTAAACTGAAGCCAGGGGAAGTTGTCACAGTTCATGACAACGTTTGCTGGGAGGGTAGGGGACAAGGAACTACCCTGACAGGACACCTACTTTTTCAAGCTAATGATAGCTGTGTGTATGTTGAAGCCACCACGTTGCGAGATATACATTTTAATCTCACTACTGCAACAGGCAATTATATTATTTACTGGCCTGCGGACAGTTTTACAAGTAGCCCTTAGGTTTCAGATACCCTTCAATTGGACTAGCTTAGTACCTGATCGATTTCAAAATTTGCTTTCACTGTTACCAGAGGTTCAAAGAATCTCTGAATTACAAGGGCAAATTCACATGCTTCAAAATATATATCAAGTTGAAAAGTATGCCTTTCATACAGCTTATAGAGGGTCTACTTTATGTACTAAGTATGATGTATTGTGCTTTGTGACTAAAACTGTACAACAACCCCATCATATTACTACTATGGGAATGTTACTGCTTGTATTGTTGTTGTTTAGTTTAGGATTATGTTATTGTTGTTGTAAAGGACGTAATAATAGTAATACTTTTCATGTCCATGCTAATCATGCATTGTCATTGCATCCAATCAACAACCCTTTAGATTGAAGTATTTGATGTAGAATCTGCCATCCAAGGCTTGATACAAATGGAGGTTTAAGGATGTTAGTTGTGCTAGACGCACAAAAGGGGGTATGTGGAAGTAGAGCAAGAACTGACAGGGATTTGAAGGGGATTTCTATGCAAACAGTCTCCTCTGTGAGCAAGAGTCAGGCTAGCTGTAATCCTAACAATGCGAGATTTGTAGAAGCGAGCATTGTGTGAGGCGAGTGGGAAAGGACTGTGTGAGAAGTTGTTGCAACCTTGAGTTAGATAAGTATGGAATGTAGACTATAGTTTAAATTGGTGAGAAAAAGAAGATATCAGGATGACCTATGTATAAACAAAATGCAGCTGTTGCTTATTATTGTATGTAACCAAAGGTATAAATGCTTGTTGTAATTGTTTACCTGTAGAGAGACCTGTTTAGCTCTCTCCCTCCACGCAATTGCTAGAGATAATAAAGTATCTGACTTGCTGCACCCAACCTGAGAGTGAGAACTCTGTTTTTCTCTTGCATGGTGTCAAGTATCAGGGGGTAGCCATGTTAGTCTGGATCTACAAAAACAACACGGAGTCTGATGGCACCTTAAAGACTAACAGATTTATTTGGGCATAAGCTTTCGTGGGTAAAAACCTCACTTCTTCGGATGCATCATTTAAGGTGCCACCAGACTCCTTGTTGTGTCTGTTTTTCTCTGACATGGTCAAAAGAAACACTGAAGGATGAGCTTTTAGGAACATAAGACGTAAACTGGGAGTGAGTCCCGGGGCTGCTGAGCCTTGCCCCCTACCATCACAACCAACCTTGACACACAATCAGACTCATAAAATTGTCCAGCTCTCTCTAAAACTAATTGAGTTGTTTGCCACCACAACTTCTGTTCCAGAACCTCACCCCTCTGATGGTTAGAAACTGTCTTCTAATTTCCAACCTTAATTTTGTTCATGGCCAGTTTATACCCAAATATTGCAACATTTTGGAGACCGGGCAATTATATTTGGAGAAGACTTCAAACGCACACATACGCCTTACTGGGACAGATTGGATAAAAGAGACAAGGTAGACAGGGAAGCAGGTGCAGAATTGACTTCTCTATGCCAACAATTCAATCTCTCAGATTGCTGGAGAGAATTGCACACTGGGGAACAAACTCTCACATTTTAATGCATACCCTCATAATTTATATAATAGAATAGAGTTAATGTTAATCACTAAATCCTCAGTGAAGCAGACTAGTGCTATGGAAATTGGCACCACTACGTGGTCAGGTCCTGCCTCGCTGAAAGTAATATTTGCTAGCATCATCCTAAGATCACTTCTTTGGAAAATGAACTGCTTGCTTCTGCTGGACAAAAATCAGGTTGCAGTAATTAAAGAGGATGTTGTTCAATACTTTAAAATAAATGATAAGACAATATAAAAAGAGGTCTTCTCTGGGAGGCAGGTAAAGCAGTATTTAAGGGCCAGTTGATAAGCAGAGCCTCTAAATAGAAAAAAAGACAGCAGCACTTAAGAAAAATAAAACCAGAACTGCAGATAAATATGTTGTGACATTCATAAAACACAGGTTCAAAAAAGTATATAAACAATTAACTAATATCAGGGGAAACTGAATGTGCTGATGGCAGAAAGGGATTAGAGAGGAAAATATTATTCCACCAATTAAAAACAATCAGCAAAAGACAGTTACACAATGCAGTGAAACATATGCTACTTTTGTTCCTTATTATAAAAGACCCTAAACTTCAGAGTTTGATGTATCTGCGGTAATTCAAAAATATTTGGAATTAGCAGGCTCGCCAAAGATAAACAAAACTGATAAAGAAACTTTAGATAAAGAAATAACAGAAGAAGAAATCTGAAAGGCAAGAGCAAGTGTAAAGAAATAAAACTCTAGCACCTGATGGTTTTCCAGCTAAATTTCACATAGTAGTGAAGAAGTTATTAGTGGGTCCCTGAAGGGTATCTTCAGTGCCATTCTGCTATGGGAGGGACTTCCACAACCTATGAAAGAAGCTACTGCTGGTCTCCCTAAAGTTGGAAAAGACTTTACTTTATGCAGTTCCTATAGGCTCAGATCACTGATGAATCACAGCAAAGATTTAAACAAAACAAAAAAACTAGTTAGCTGTCTGCCATCCATGCTCTCAGTTTATATAAACCCAGATCGAACTTGACTCATTAAGGATAGACACTGTCAGCCAATATTTAGAGAGTACTCTGAATCATTCATAATGCCAGTTTAAAAAAAAAAATAATTATGCTATCACTTGACCCAGAGAAAACTTTTGATGGAATAGAGCAGAACTTGCTGTTTTGAGTCCTGTCCCAGACATACAACACTGGCCCACAGTTCCTTAATTGGATAAATGCTCTTTACATCAGCCCAAAAGCAGCTGTGGGAATTAATGGGGCTTAATCTCCCCTGTTTGAATTATACAGAGGGACTAGGCTGGGATGTCCATTGTTTCTTACTTTTTGCATTGGCCATGGTGCCTTTGCATTGAGGATAAGGAATAATGAATTTATCACAGAAATAAAATTTGCAGGAACACAATAGAAAAATAACTTTTCAAGCTGACGATGTAATATTTTTTATCTAACCCAAACATTTTCCTAAAATCAGTATCTAAAAAAATCCATGACTTTGGAAAGCATCTAAATTTAACAAAATTATGACAAATCTGAAATGTTAGCTATGAATTTGCTGGACTCTGATAAGTCATTCCTCCAGAAAACATTTGGGTACTAATGGGCAACAAATTCTATAGGGTAGCTAGGAATTCAAATCTCAAACAACCTAGAAGAGTTATAGCAGGGGTCAGCAACCTTTCAGAAGCGGTGTGCCGAGTCTTCATTTATTCACTCTAATTTAAGGTTTGGCATGCCAGTAATACATTTTAATGTTTTTAGAAGGTCTCTTTCAAAAAGTCTATAATATATAACTAAATTATTGTTGCATGTAAAATTAATAAGGTTTTTAAATGTTTAAGAAGCTTCATTTAAAATTAAATTAAAATGCAGAGCCCCCCACACTGGTGGCCAGGACCCAGGCAGTGTGAGTGTCACTGAAAATCAGCTCACGTGCCGCCTTCGGGACACGTGCCATAGGTTGCCTACCCCTGAGTTATAGGATTAAAATGTCAAACCACCAAATTTTAGCAAATAAAAAGAGATCTGGAGTGTTGGGGTATGTATTCTATTTCTTGGTTGGGAAGAAGAGCCACAGTCAAAATGACATGGATATCTTTCTTGTTTCAAAATCTTTTGTAACCACCCCAGATAAAAATCCTAGCAGGAATACAAAGGTATTGGTCAAGCCAGCCAGCTCAAAATAGTAGCAGAATGGGAGCATTCTAACCCAGTCACACTCTGGGTCTTTATTGAAAAAGAAAACCGTGGCTGTGTAAATATTGCTAGGCTACCAAGGATTAAGAAAAAAATCTAGAAATTTATACAAATCCTTTAGCAAAGGCTATTCTATGGGTCTGTTTAAGAAGTAGGTAAAAAACTTACCTCCTGACACTCTGACGGGGTGCACCAACCCCACACTGGACAAGCAGGGGTTAACGCCACATTATGGACCGAGGAGGGTAAGTCCCCATAAGTGGGTTTGGGCCCCTAGTCTGGCACCCTGTGTGCTAAAATTGCTCCTCTTGCAGCAAAGAGAAATGCAAATGCTGCTTCTCTCACTAAATTACTATTGTTTTTATGGGAGAGAGCACTGTTTGATCCTGCACAACAGGAGTTACAGGGGAGGGTCTGAAAACTGGGTACCTTTAAGAAGGCATCAATGTCCCCAACAGCTGGAATGAAGTCTGGAATGAAAGGCTGCAGTTTGTGTTCAAGCTCTATCATTTGTGGAGTGTACCTGAGAATTACACAGGGAAATTATCGTCCAGAAAAGAAGCATTTCCTTCTGTAAACATTTCACCCCCCAGAAAGGCATCCCAGTGCAGACTAGTGCTCCTTCTACTCACCTCCTTATGTACTGGAAGAGCTCTTTAATATCTGCAGACACTGGTAGATACTCGTAATCTGCAGGGTTGTAGGCACTAGAGAAAAGAAGAGATATTCAAGACCAATAGATTCATGCAGATTAACTTTATGGGGTACTTATATCTGATTCTCTGTGGGTGTGTTAGAGGAGGAGAGGGCCTTGGATGTCTTCCCCAGCTTAGCACACCCATCCTGGGGGATGGATCTGGCTACAGAACAAATTTACAGAAGAGATCAAGAGAATCCAGTCTCTGACATCTTTAGGAAATGCTGCAAACTCTTCCTCTTTGAAGACGTGTTTCCATCATAAGAACACCACTCACAACACTGACACCCCCTTTTACCAGATACTCCCTTTTTTGATTGGAGTTTAATAAATAATACCATGATGATGGGCAGCAGACCAGACTTTCAACAAAGTTATATTACAATAAGTGTAATGATATAACAATTATTTCCCTTGGGGCAGGCTGGTTTGCATGCTAGACATCTGTATGTAAATTATGGAAATGAATTGTCTGCAAAAAGGCAGTAAATGTACTCTATCTTTGTGCAGCACAATGCATTGAGCATATTAATGGGCCTCCTAATGTATTAATTAATTAGCCCTCTATTAGCGCTAGTTTATTATACTAAGTCTCAGTTTATGCCAGGCAACTTGGGTACCCCCTACACTGCCTCAAAGAGGCTGATTGCATTGGTTATAAAGTTCACGAGTAGGTATTGGTAGGAAGAAAACTGGGCAGCAGTATTTGAAATCTAAGAATCCTACTGTGTCAATGAACAAGTCAGAATCTTGCTTAGGAATCCAATTTTCAAGCTCTCTAAGAACAGTTCTATTGTATGAACAAGTTTCAGAGTAACAGCCGTGTTAGTCTGTATCCGCAAAAAGAAGAACAGGAGTACTTGTGGCACCTTAGAGACTAACAAATTTATTAGAGCATAAGCTTTCGTGGACTACAGCCCACTTCTTCGGATGCATCCGAAGAAGTGGGCTGTAGTCCACGAAAGCTTATGCTCTAATAAATTTGTTAGTCTCTAAGGTGCCACAAGTACTCCTGTTCTTCTTATTGTATGAACAGTGCATCTTTTCTGATGCTTTTCAAACCCCAGTGACACTCTTCCTGTCCACATGGGCAATGGAATTCCTCCTCCCCACTTAATATAGCTATATCCTTCTATCTTCATTTTCAGGGCTGATACTCTGAAAGCAGCTCCCCAAAACCTTGGATTCAGACTTACAGTTCCCATTGCAGCACTCCAACCCCAGTACCACGGAGCTGTTTGAAGACATTGCACCTGCACATGATCTACCTCAGCTTTTAAACCCTTCATTCCCACACTATCTAACCTAAAGACATATCTGCACAGTATTGCTAGAATGTAACATTATTCAACTGGCTTGTTAGGAGTCTTCTCAGAATGGAGACCCTGACTTTAATTCACATGGCTATTCTCACTGTTATTAGGAATTAATAATCCCTCATACCCCTCCAGAGGGGCTCCATGCTCCTCTTCATCATCGTCATCATCCGAGTCAGTTTCAGACGAATCATCTTCATCCTCCCCATCCTCATTCTCACTAAATCCTTGCTGGGGGGCCAACTGGGCTACCTTCTTCTCCTAGGTCAATGTTAAAACCAGAGTTATGGTGGTGTAGTAAGATGAGGCCCTGAAACATAAACGCTTGGTTTCAGAGGCCCGGTATGAGGCCTAAGGCCTGAACTAAAGTAATAGTCAAGACTTTGCTAACATAAAGCAAAGTTAAGCTGTGAGCCAGAGGCAGCCCCTGCTCACAGAAGCTGGCAAGGAAAGGGCTGATGTTGCACAAATACACATACAGTAACTCCTCACTTAACATTGTAGTTATGTTCCTGAAAAATGCGACTTTAAGCGAAACGACGTTAAGCGAATCCAATTTCCCTATAAGAATTAATGTAAATGAGGGGGTTAGGTTCCAGGGAAATTTTTTTCACCAGACAAAAGATATATATATATATATTACACACACATACACACACACAGAGTATAAGTTTTAAACAAACAATTTAATACTGGTACACAGTGATGATGATTGTGAAGCTTGGTTGAGGTGGAGGAGTCAGAGGGTGGGATATTTCCCTTACTGCCAAATGATGAACTAGGAATTGGCTGAGCCCTCAAGGGTTAACTCTCTCACTATATAAGGCAGCAGGAATGGAGGGAGAGATGTGCATTTCCCTTTTAAGTTCACTGCCTTATTAATTCGATCAGCTTGCTGATACTGCAGCTGCTGCAAGCTCCCTCCATCCTGAGCCCTGGTGTGTCCCCCCTGCTCTATGGAAGATGGGGTAAGCGGGGTGCAGGAGCAAGGGGGAGGGGGACACCCTGACATTAGCCCCCCTCTTCCTTCCCTCCCGCCCCGCACAGCAAGCAGGAGTCTCGGGGAGCAGCTCCAAGGCAGAGGGCAGGAGCGGCATATGGCAGTGGGGGGGAGGGACAACTGCAATTGCTTGCCTGCTGGGCAGCTGCTGCACAGGGAACTTAGGGGAGTGGGGAGCTGATAAGAGGGCTGCCGGTCCACCCTGGTTCCAAGCCCCCACCAGCTAGCTACAACAGGCTGCTCTTCCTGCAAGCAGTAGACAAAGCAGGCAGCTGCCAAAGACATTAGAAGGGAGCATTACACAACTTTAAACAAGCATGTTCCCTAATTGCTCAGCAACTTAACAACAAAACAACGTTAACCGGGACGACTTTAAGTGAGGAGTTACTGTACCTAAAAGGTACTGAACACTAGAGATACCAGAACACTCTGATACTTGCACATTCCACACAGATAAAAAGGACAGGGAGAAAAGGGGAATATGATGGATAGAGTTGTTTTGTTCGAACCAACACATACAAGGTGAGAGGCGGCACCTTACTGTGTGGAGGGGTTGTACCTTGCTATGCAGAGGGGTTGCACCTCAATACATCAGGAGTGATGTGTTACTTGTTTGTACCTGTGTATAAGAATGCACCCCTGAGCGGATATCTTTGTCCGGCCTAGGGGACAATGGAAAGTCCCGCCACTGACTGAGCCGGTCCATTGTCAGAGAGCACATATGTACTAGCAGAACCGTAGATATCTAATCCGGGGAGCTAGAGACTGTGTTCCTCTTCGACAATAAACCTGGCCAGGTGCCTTCGTACCTTACTAGAGTCTGTGGTCATTGGGGGTTCTCTCGGGGGTCTGCTGTGTCAGCGATCCTCGCAGAGCCAGGGCAGCACAGAGAGGGAACACATGCACACAGCCGAATGTTATCAACATTGAAGAGAGCAGAGCACCACACCGGTAGCTTCTGACAACAGGTGCAACATACATTTCCAACAGCCCATTTCCCAGCTCTATCATCTTTCATTCTAAACAGAAAACACCCTCTGTCCAAAACTGCCACAAATGGGTGGGGCACAGCAGTGTAACAAACAAACAAACAAACAAACAACTTCCTCTAGTGGCACAGAAAAGGAATGCCAGCACAGGCATTTAATCTTAGTCTGACTCAAATGGTTTTCAGTGGTGGGGGGAATGTTCAGTTCTAATAAATAATAATTTGTCCTTCTCTTAGAGGATCTCAAAATGCTTTACAAACACTACTCCATCCTCTCCAAGTCCCTGCGAGGTAGCGGATAGTATGACCCTACTTTACAGCCAGAGAAACTGAAATACTGATGGGGGGAACTGGCTCACCCAAAGTCATACAACTAATTGGTGGCAGAGCTGGAAACAGAACCCAGGAGTCCTGATCCAGAGTCAACTTATCTTCTCTAACCTGTAAAAAACACTCCCTGCCTTTACAGCCAAATGTGGGTGTAAGCCCTTGATTTTTCGCCTCTCTCTTTTTATCCCACTTCAGCCATTGCATGACAATGGGCCTGGTATTCATTATATCCACACTGGATGGTGTCAGCTGCCATGATGTGAAAATCCCCTTCCAGATCTATTCTCCCTAGTACGCTTAAATTGTTCCATCTGTTCTAATCGAAGGAAAGAACAATCTGACCCCTTCTTACCTTCACCCTAGTATAAATAATGTGTCTTGCCAAAAGATACTGCAACTACATTTCTTTCTACTCAAAATGGGTCAAACAAACAAACAAAAAAAAACACAAAAACAAAAACTTTCCAAGCTGCTTTGCTGCAATTTCCCCAGTAAGACTCAACATGCAGATAACGAGGCCCCAGTAGATGGGGCTACAAAATGCTGTGATCAGCAGAGAAGAACATGGGCAACCTCATACCTTGTTTATTTCTTCATCATACTCATCACTGCTGTTATCAGCCATATTTTTGAGCTGTGGGCGTGTGGATCTAGGACCTGTTGAAGAGATCACCAAGAAGGTATGTTACCCAAGTTTGGGTTGTGGGATTGCAGCATGGATTGTCACATTGAGGCACTTACAAATGAAGCCCTTACACCCAAGTTTAACAATCATGCTTACTCACAATTTCAACATGCTTTGGCTGAACTAGAATATAATGCAGGGGCTGGCCCTGGTGGAGACGCTCAAATCCATGTTAAACCAACCATGTCCTAGATGCAGACCTAGATTTCAGTGACAATCTGATCTCACTAGCTTTTTTGCAATGAGCACATTACATTAATAAAAATTTGGGAATGTATTCTATTTTACCAATGAATCTGCTAACGCTCCAATTTTATGGAGAAGACTTAAATCCCCTCAGGGTATTTTTAAGAAAATATAATTATCAAAATCAAGTTGCCAAAAGCATACCTGAGATTGGTCAGCATTTTAATTTTAAGGAAAGAAACAAACTGTTTTAGTAGGAAAGACAGAAACAGGATGTGAAATTAGACTTTCCCCTACCTAGCTGCCGTGGAGTTGGAGTGTAGATACTGGCAACCTCTTCTGAGTCGTTAATCTCTAGACTCTCATCATAGGGCTGGTTTTCAACTATTTTGGTCTAATAAGAAACACAAACACTTTCGGATGACGTTTACAGGGAAGAACACTTTCCCTTTCCCGTTACTGAGTGCGGGCTCTCCCCAGTTAATGACTGCAAAGCACTTTAAAGGTAAAAAGCCTCTTAAATGCTGCCAATGTTAACGGCCCAATCTTCCGCCGTGGGTGCCTCCAGGGACGGTCCCAATGCTGCACGTGGCGGCTCCGGGGTAGTCGGGCGTTTAGGGACCCAGAAGCCCAGCACGGCCAGGGCCCCGGACACCACCGGCAGGGTCGCCCCGCAGGCCCGGGGCTGGCCTCACACCGAACGCCACCCGCGACTGTTTCACTCCCCACGCGCCCGCCTGCGGCCCGCGGAAGACTCGGGTCCCGCTCCGGGCCCCGTGCGCGGCGCTGAGGCGGCCGAGGGCCTTTCCCCGGCGCTGCCGGGCTCCCTGTCCCCCGCCCCACAGGCTGGCGCTCGGACACCTGCAGGGCCTCCGCCATGTCCCGGCCTTTCAGGGCGCTGCCCGCCGCCCGGACGCCATCTTCGCCTGGCCCAGCGCGTGTACCGTCACCCTGGAGATTGGCGAGTAACTCTCGCGAGAGCTTGCAGCTCCAGCTCTACGGCTTCCCGGTGACCGGATCGGCTCCCCCAGAACCACGTCGACAGTCTCGCCCCCCCCCCCCCCCCCCGTCTATGGTTATGGGGAAGCTTTGAGCAGCGGCCCCTAGCGGCCGAACAGCTTCACGGCAAGAAAAGAGTGGACGGCACGTAGGGTTGTATTTCTCCAGTCCCATGCACAGCTCCAACTCTGTTCTAGATCGGGTTGGTTTGATCTAGCGCAGGCTCACCCCTCCCAACGCAGGGTGAGAAGGGCCGAGCTGTTCTAGTTCGAGCTAGATGGGTTTACAGCACTGCAAACTCCCATCATCTGAATGCAGGAAGGATGGGAAATGGGCTGCATTGTTCTAGAATGGACTCTGAGCAAAGCGAATCCTTCTAACTCCTCAAGGACTACAAGGCCAGGGGATCTTTCTAATCTGTCTCAATTTGCCGAGTGCACTTCAAATCCTCCATCAGCCTGTCTGGGAAGGAAAGTGCTGTAGCCATGCGAGTGGCAGGATATTACAAAAAGAGGGTGGGCCAGGTAACATCTTTTACTGGACTAACTTCTGTTGGTGAGCGAGTCAAGCTCTGGAGTTTACGCAGAGCTCTTCTTCGGGCCACGCAGAGCTCCGTGTAGCTCAAAAGCGTGTCTCTCTTACCAACAGCAGTTGGTCCAATAAAAAAATATGACCTCACGCACCTTGTCTCTCTGGGAAGGCAAAGGCAGGGATCAGGTTTGCTCTACATCAGTAGTTTTCACTCTGAGAGCCATGGATGGAGACAGCAGGGGCAGGATAGAAGGGCAGAAACTCTCTTACCATGCGCAGTCTCCAGATGGACATGCCCGGACTAGTCTGGGCTCTAGATCAATCTAAACCAAACTGGGTGGCAGGGACAGGCCCTCACTCCACGTCCTAGGCCCTGCACAGCGCTCCATAGGGGTCAGCCCGCCGGCCGGGAGCTGTGGAAAGACACGTTCTAGAGCAATCCGATCTAGACCTTGGGGCTGGCAGGGGGCTCAGAGGCGGCCCCACGCCGGGGAGGCGGCGCGAGTCTCCCCACAGAGGGGGGAGGGGCAAGGCGGAAGGGCCCGAGACCGGCGCCCCCTACCGAGGCGGGGAAGAGCAGGACGCTCCCGCCCCCTTGCGTGGCGCCGCTTCCGGCTGGGGACGTGGCTCGGCGCCGCCATCTTGTGGGGCAGCTGGAGGGAGACGCGGCGGCCGCTGCCGAGGCAGCGAGAGACTGAGCGCGCCGGGCCGCACACACGCTCCGCCGCCATGGTAAGGACCAGGCCGCATCCCCAGCCTGGCCTCCCGGGGAGCGGGCACTCGGAGGGGCCGGGACCGGCCGGGGCAGGCTGGGCCGGGGGACACGAGGGGAGGAGCTGGGCCCAGCCCCGAACTAAGGGGGCACCAGGCCTCTTCGTGCCCCTTCCTAGCGCCTTGCCGCGGGGCCGCTCCGTGGAAACAGGCCGGTCCCCTCACCCGAAGCCCCGAGCCTCCCCACCGGCTTGTGTCTCGCTGTCGCTGCAGCCGTGGTTCTCAGACCCTCGCATGGGCCTGGCCCGCCCTGCGCCCTAGCCGCGGTGGGCGCCTTTCCCCGGTACAGCCAGCGGTCCCCTGCGTGTTCATTGCACGCATCCGGGACATGCTGCCGTGCTTGCACCTGGGACTGGTCCTCCGAGAAAACGGGGCCTGGGTACACCTGTGCCCCCTCGCGAAGCAGCCCTCTGCAGGGTTCCCAGACCTTCCTGGAACCAGCCCCAGTGTAACGGAGTGTCTTGGGGCACTCTGCCTCCTGTTCTGCATGGTGCAGACCTCCACTCCCATTCTTCATCACATAAGACCTCTGCAGCAACGACAATAGCTGCTTACAAGGGAAATGAAACTAGTATGGTTTGGATCTCAATCTAATTTGACAGCTGAAAACAAGGAGGACCAGTTACCAGCAAGTGCCTGTGGCCCGGAGTTTGAGAACTTCTGGTTGGAGCACAGGGTTTGGAGTCAGGACTCTTGTAGTCTTCTTCCCATTGCTGTCTCTCAAAGTGAACTTTGGCATGCTGTTTTGCCTCTGTATATTTGTTTCCCCACCTATAATCTGGGACTAATGGTACTGATGTGAGAGTACTGAAAATATTGAGTAAAGCAGTTAGCACTTTTCAACTATGAAATCTATGGAAATGCAAAATATTGCACCCTGTAATACATGAGACAAATGGACTGTGTGTATATATGCATATATAAGATCATGATGCATACATTTGATTAAAATTGGCTGTTTGAATTACAGTATTATCATATACGCTTTTTTTAAAGTACTGTACAGGCAATAGCAACCCTGTGATGTAGATGTTCTCATTTTTAGGTTGGTAAAACTTGAGATACAGAACAGTTAAGTGGTTTGCACAAAATCACGTGAATCAATGACAGGTCTGGGAAAATAATTCATTTGTCCTTACAATCCTGTTCTGTCCTCAGATCCCTGTCCTTATAGAAAATGCACTTATGCTGGTTTCTTTATATAGTCTATGGCCAAGGTTTTCAAAACTAAACACTGACTTTTAGTTCCCAACTGGAGATACCTTATTTTCAGAGAATGGTTATTTCGCACTTTCTGAAAATCAGGTTCCTTTAAGCCATGGCAAATTGGGCATGCAGATAGTGCCATAGTTTAAAATATTAATCCAGAGTTTGTACAAACATGAAAGAAGAGCTACATGATCTATATATGAATTTGGATCTATACAAATTGTTACTCATCTTGCTTCATGCAAGGGATTTGAAACTGATAGGCAGTTATTTTATTCTCTTTTTATGAACTCAGGTATTGTAGCTGTTTATATTGTAAAGAGGCTAGCTTGGCTCCTAATTGCAGTAAATTACATTTCACTCTCCTTCCTTTGTAGTAGCATGGCTTGTACACAATTTCAAGCATGTGGTTTTTATCGCCAAAGATAGTGTGTAATTTGCTTACATTGCTCAATAAATTAGTAAATGGATTTAAAACAGTTTCATACCCCGTTGGAGGTGGTGAAACATCTTGGATTTGATCAGAGAAAATATTTTTAATTACAACCTGTTAAATGAACTAGAGGAAAATTTGACAAGTCATGACAATCTAGTAAGCAAAGTGCAGCATGAGAATATACACAAAAGGACAGCTTAATTTAAAAGGACATTAACTTTTGGGATTTCTCCTTTGAATAATTATTCTTCCCTCAAGCTATTTTTGTGATCTTTGAATTTAATGGGAAAAAATATTTGTACTAAGGGCAAAAAAAGATTTGAAGTAATTTGAACCTTTTCTTAGTAAGCAAAATGTGTATTGCATCAAAATCAAGTGCTGTATAACTTAATCCTTGTTTCAGGTTCATAGATCGTAACTTAATCCCTGTTTCAGGTTCATAGATGGTATCAAATCCTTTCTACTCAAATATTGGGTAGTGACTGAGTATTAGTTTGATATAATTTTTCACTATTCACAGTTCACAGCTCCTTCTACAAGGAATTGCTTTGCTATAACCTTTTATTGCTGGGAAAATGCTGTACTTAATTTAGTGAAGCTAAGAACAATGTACTTTTAAAACAAGTTCCAAACCAAGAATACCTAGTTTAACTTTTGTCCTCTATCCAAAGGCATTGTTTGCATAGCACAATAGGGATTTTAAGTACCTTTAAAAAGGCTTATCCCTTTCACAGATTAGTAGTCTGCAAAGAATTGTTATGGCAGGTTGAAAATTTCTTACTTTTTTAAATGTGTGTGTCACGTGCTCTCTCCACCCAGAAGATACTGTCCTCTCAGTAACAAAATTGTCAATTAATAAATGGAGCCATCCTTCTAAAACCTAGTTGAATATTCAAGTGGCACGTTTGCAGTATTAGTTAAATCTAATAAAAGAAATCGAAACAACTGAATCTGGTGTTTGCTAATGTATTCTGTCTTTAAGTACAAACAAGATTTGTAAGCTGCCATATGTAATAGTTCAGCATAGCTTTGGTTATCAATAGGAATTTCTTGAAATTTTTGATCTAGTAGCTTTAGATTACTCAGATCACTGGGACATTTAATATGGTAAAACAGTATTTTCATACTCTAGATCCGTGCAGAGTAGAGACTGAGAATACTGTTAACTTTTCTGAATCGCCTCTCTTGACATGCTTATCAAAGTACTATGTACATCAAATCAACACTAACAGGCCAATGTCTAAAGCCACATGGTGTGACTGAACAGTGGAATATGCTCAAACCTGACACACACCCTTTTTACAGTCCTATAAGCTGTTCTGTCTGGGTTGTCAATGATTGGGATGAAGCAATGACACATCATCAGCCTTTGCTTCCAAAGTGATAGCTCTTGAGTCAGAGGCATAGTGTCAATTACAGGATCTGTGGTACCTTATAAGCATACAATAACCTGTGACTAGTCCCTTAGGTAAACCTATGTTAAATGCCTGCACAGTTTAAAGGCCTTTTAAGAATATTAAGGCTGTCTTTAGTGTAACCTCATGATTTCTTTTGTGTGTGTGTTTACTGTCTCATTCAAGTGATAGTCAGTCAGACTCAGCCATCCTAGGAAAGTTGAAGGCTGTAAGCATTTCATTATTACAATCCTGTCCTTGCTTTCCATTCACAATCCTTTGCTTCATCTGATGGGAGATCCCATCTCCACAAAGGCTGCCAGTCCCTCATACAGAAGTGCCCCTTTAAAGAGGGGTATTACCTGTGAGTGATGCAGTAAGTATGCTTGGTGCATCTGGACTGTCCAGCATCATGCTCTGAGTCCCTACTAGGCAATGGTTCGAGCCTGAGGCTCACTTCTAACCTGTGCATATCATGGATTTGCATTACTCTCTGAGTTGTTGGACTAATGTAAGGACATTGCTGTCTGGATGGGCTATAATCAGTTTAATCAAAGCATACAAGTATTATATCCACTATGAATGGCTTGTACAGTGTGCGGTTATGAGCATATTTTGGCAAAGGTCTTAAATTTGTCTATATTTGGTATTTGCTTAACCAACAAAGAGCTCAAAATAAAGAAGCAATGGTTGAGTCTTTATGAGACTTCAACAGAATCTGCCTTGTATGGCCAAACAATTCAATTAAGTTACGGTAATCTTTTTCCAGTAGAGAAAAATTATTTGGTAGGAAGTTGCAGGAGACTGATAGAACTATAAGGGATAAATTGGCATCTGTCTCACTACTTTTGAATTTCATTAGTGTGATAACATCTATGAAAAGCCCAAGAGATGCTCAATTAACAGTAATTAATATGTTTAATATTTTATTAGCATAAATGTGTTATCAATTGACTTTTTAAAGGGGTACCGTGAAAAGAAAAATTAAATTTAAAAGCATTCCCTCATTTGTTCTTATGTTTATATTAAAATAGAATTTAAAACAATTCTACCTTACTTTTCAGTATCTCTGCCTTTAGATTACTTTTTGCGGTTACTCAGTTTGGATAATAAAGCTTGGCTTGTCAGTTTCATGATAACATTCAGAGCTCTGTGTTTGTTCTACTCCAGCTACACAATGTTCCAGTTTGAATTTCCAGTACAACCTGGGAATATCATTTAAAAAAATCCAATTTGGTGAAAAGAATATTTAAAAGAAATCTCATTAAATCCTTTCTGTTGATAGTAGATGTGGTAAAAATATTATAATTTTCCTCAAAGGCTAAATTTTGGGCCTAAACTCCGTAAATGTCCCTTTTAAACAAGCTTATCTATGAAAAAGGTAGCAGCATTTTAATAATGGCCAAAGTACTTTGAAGGCATTGCAGGGGGCTAGTTTTAGTAGCTGTGTTCTGACACTTGCCCTTTCCATTTGCAAGTGATCTTTTGGTGTGATTGTCTTCAGTGAGGTTACTAATAGTTCAATGTTAATGGAGTATGTAACTTACTTTGCTACTCTAGCAAGTAGCATTTGAGATCCTTTTTTTGTGTGCTTGTGCTTTATTAAGTCAACCTGAAAGACTTGTTCAGAACACTTTTGAGATTTTACTGTACCCTACCCCTGTGTTAAAACTAGTCTATGAATTCAGGTTAGTTAGCTATGTCAGCTCTGAACAGAGTGACATGAATTAGTTGGATTTGGGGGATGGGAAGAGCACCAAAAACAGAAGTGGGTCTCCCCCTAGAAGAGTTCTGTTCTCCATGCTAAGAGGAAGCATGGATGAAAAATATACATGTTCATGTAAATGTTTTTTATTTATCACTAAGTATGCTTGGCACTATACAGATGAGCATGAATATATGGTCTCTGACCAAAGAGTTTCACCTACACAAACAATTAACATTATCTCAAAGGTTTGTGAGACTGTCTAGTCTCAGAAAATCTGTTTGCTTGATGAATGAAACTAACCACTACTTGTATTCCCCATAGGTACTCTTGGCGGCAGCCGTCTGCACAAAGGCAGGGAAGGCCATAGTTTCTCGGCAGTTTGTGGAAATGACTCGAACCCGCATTGAGGGGCTGCTGGCAGCCTTCCCCAAACTTATGAACACTGGGAAACAACACACATTTGTGGAGACAGAGAGTGTGCGATATGTATATCAGCCAATGGAGAAGCTGTATATGGTATTGATCACCACCAAAAACAGCAATATCCTGGAAGACCTAGAAACACTCCGGCTCTTCTCTAGAGTGGTAAGACTTTATTCCAAGCTTAGTTGATACAAAATTCAGATGATCTTGTCTAGAAGCAGTCATGTTACAAAGTGCTGTATTGGAGAGCTATTACTGCTGTATCTACTGCCTCATAACAGAATCTGATTTCCTATGGTCCATTAGTGACCCAGAAGTAGTCATTGAGTCTGATCCCATAAGCTTCTGCACTATTCCTTGACTGAGGCCAATATGGAGGAAGTGTCTGGTTTTGAAATAATCAATGAGATTTAAACCAAAACAGCCCAATCCCTTAGTAAATTAACATTTGTTAACAAGTATGTAGTGCTGTAAACAAAACCTTAGTACCAGTTGTACAAAATAAATCAGTAGAGTGGGTTTAATTCACTGCATGCAATTGCTATAGTAGTAATCCTACTGTAAAAATCGATCTGCATATGTATTCATAATATTGTCTATATAAAGCTTTGTCTGTCAGCCAAATATAGCCAGGGTAACGCCTGGAAATCACAGCTTGGCTTGGTATCTGCTGCCATTTCAGCCTTCTATTGTTAAAATATAGCTTAAATAGAATATTATATTTAAAGTTAGTCTTAAAAATGCATGCTTTAATAGTGACACTCAATCTGCCTATTAAGCAGTGGAAAAAAGCAATGATTGGTTAATGGCTTTAAATAGATAGCATTGGGGTGGCATTTTGGGGCCAGGTGAGGTTGAGAGGGTCACAGAAGTGATGCCTTTGGTTGAAATTAACCCCAGTGCAGATCCTACACGAGGCCTCAGCACCGCTTAAGTCTCACACCATCAAAATAGAATGTAAGTAGTGCATAGGCCTTCTGCTAAATCTCTGCACGGGGTGAATTCACCCTGTACAGGACGGTTAGCTGAGGTAGTCATCTTCTCTTCCTCTGTGGAAACTCTTCTTTAATTATTCTCCCTAACCAGATTCCCGAATATTGCCGAGCTCTGGAGGAGAACGAGATCTCTGAGCACTGCTTTGACCTGATTTTTGCCTTTGATGAAATTGTTGCCCTGGGCTACCGTGAGAACGTAAACCTGGCACAAATTCGGACCTTCACAGAGATGGACTCGCATGAAGAGAAGGTGTTCCGAGCAGTCAGAGAGGTGGGGCAGAGCCATTCCATGTCTTAGTTGTTTGAAATAGTCTGTTGTGTGTCCAGGAATTACTGCTTTTTGTACTGTGAAGTTGCTGTTTATTCCAGGTTTGATCATAACCCTTAATTCTTCAATGATCAGATTTATTTTAACATTTTGTAAACAACCTGTCCTGCCTTCATCTCCTCTTTCTCTCATTGATTAATGCATGGAA
This sequence comes from Malaclemys terrapin pileata, assembly GCF_027887155.1. Classification (NCBI taxonomy): domain Eukaryota; kingdom Metazoa; phylum Chordata; order Testudines; family Emydidae; genus Malaclemys; species Malaclemys terrapin. Next base: position 34,396,526 of record NC_071519.1, read on the forward strand.
TAGATCAAAGTCTTAAAGGTCTAGTCAGTCTCTGGTCTTTTTCCTCTAGACTCAAGAGCGTGAGGCAAAGGCTGAAATGCGCCGTAAAGCCAAGGAGTTGCAGCAGGCCCGAAGGGATGCAGAGAGACAGGGCAAAAAAGCACCAGGCTTCGGTGGATTTGGCAGCTCGGCTGTGTCTGGGGGCACAACTGCGGCCATGATCACAGAGACCATTATTGAAACAGAGAAGCCCAAAGTGGCACCAGCACCAGCCAGGTAGGAAACTGGTTCAGGTACACTAGAGCCCTGCCCGGGACTAGTGTAGATCCCTGCAGCAGGACTGGGGTCCTGCAGTATCTGTCGCTGTAATAGCAGGAGCGGGATTAAAATGGTCTGGTGCAGGGCTCTAAGATAGAGCACTTCCATCAGCAAGAGAAAAGATATTGTGGACTGTTTGTTAAAATGAGAGTCCAGTTTTAGGTTGTCCTGCTGATTAACTGCTTTGCTAGACAAGTGAAATTAAATGATAGAGGCATGTTAAAAAATGCACATAATGTGTAAGTGAGGGAGGTACCCATGGACAGTGTGTGTGTGCTAGTGCTCTCTACTACCTTGTGCATATGTCAGTTTCTTCTTCTAGCTAAGTTAGAGCTTTTCCACCAGCTAATGTGTATTTTGGATGTTTTGAGCTTTCACTTTACCTCATGATTCTGCATGTTTGCAGCTTTCTAGTAATCATGGTGCTTCTATGCATGCGGATGCTGAGTGGAATAAAGATGCTGGAGACTCCCACTGGGTTGTTTTAAAGCAGTATTGATAATTTTTGTAAAGCAGAAACCTCTCTTCTGAACTGGGGTGGATCTGTGCTTGTAGTTCTAACAGTCTAAATTGCTGCCCATGCCTGTCGCAGCCATCATATGATCTCTAGACTGTCCTTTTTATTTATAGGAGTTTTTGTGGCACTCACCACTACAGTATCTAAGTGCCTCATATACATTAAAGAAGCTAACCTGAGAGATAGATTTGTGAGGCAGGACAGTATGATTTATCCTCAGTTTACAGATGAGGAACTGAGGTATGGATTAAATGACTTGCCTAAGGTCACAGAGCAATTGGCAGTGCTGGAAACAGAATCCAGATTTCCTAAGTCCCAGTTCAGTACCTTACCCACAAGACTATCCTTTCTCTTAACGTGTCTTGGAAAGGGCTCAAAAAGTAAAAGCTGCGATGTTGGAATGGTCTAATTGTAATGATGTGAAAAAAATTGTGGAAAGATTGTATCTGCTACCAGAGTTGTCGGATAGATGCTTACATCTTATTTTTGTCCTTTAGACCATCGGGTCCCAGTAAGGCTTTGAAGCTTGGAGCTAAAGGGAAGGAGGTGGACAACTTTGTGGACAAGCTGAAATCAGAAGGAGAAAATATCATGACCTCTTCTGTAGGCAAGCGGTCCTCAGAGGCAGCCAAGGTTCTCGCTCCACCCATTAACATGGAGAGGTGGGTATTGTCCCGGGCTGTAAGAGGATGCTCTTTTCAGTGTGACTGCAGACTCCAGTGATGGCTTCTAGATCAGTCAGAGCTCTTCACTTTATTTTATAAAACAGATTTCTTCCCACCATTCGATTCTGACATGCTGACCTTTAGCTCTTGTGTAAAATTTTCAAGAAGCTCTGAATTAGTTTAGGCAAAGTCCCATTTTCAGAAGTGACTTAGGTGGTTAGGAGCCTAAATCTCACTGAAAGCTATTGGGACTCATGCTCTTAAGTCATTTAGGTGATTTGGAAATTTTACCCCTCATCTTTTATTTCAACTATTCAGCCTAATTTTTCCCTTTCTCCCAATACTCTTATTTCCTGGTGTCTGCATCCTTCAGATACTTTGAGACAGCTATCTTCCCACCTCCCCCATCTGCTGTTAGCTAAGCTATACAGAGTTTTTAATAGTTCTTCATACTTCCATTCCTCTGACTCCTTAACTATTTTTGTTGCTTTTGTCTGGGACTTTTCAGTTTGTCGGCCGATACCAAGTATTGAGGTGGCTGGATCAGAAATCTGCTTTCCCTGTTCTGAGTGTTGGTGGAATCTTGAAGAGTTCCGACTAATTGCCAGTTAGAGTACATGTGTGCACATTTCCAGTTTTCCGTGTTGGAGCACAGAGCCATCTGCTCCCATTAGAGACAACACTATACCAGTTTTATGAGGTTAAGTGAAAAACATGACCAGGGCTGCCCTCCTTTCTAGGCAAGTTTTCATATTGCCTACATGTTTTCTATTCTGTACTGAATAGAAAGCTTGGCAGTGCAGTACATAAACCTGCTTAGTGTCTTTTGAAGCACCAAAGGTGTCCATTTGTTTTTCAGGTAAAATGTAGAATTCCTCCCACTGTTTAGCTCTTCCTTTTGAAAACTGCCTGAGCTTTCTGCAGAAGGGCCAGGGTTCTGTATTTGGGCTCTCATCTGTTCAAGACTTATACCACACTCAGGTGATTCTAGTGTCTTCTGTGTGACTCTGTTTTGAGCAGAAGAGCATGTTTCCATAATTCTGTTCTGCACCACTCGCTCTGGGTCATTCTTTTTATGACAACATCCTCTTGGGCACCCTTTTAAAAAACTTAGTTTGTCCCTGTCAGATCTTAAAAGGAGGAAACAACTATCTTGCCTGTCAAACCAGGGTATTTGGTGTGTATTGGGCTTTCTTTTCTGTGCAGCGTGCATATGAAAATCGAGGAGAAGATTTCCTTGACTTGTGGCCGTGATGGTGGGTTACAGAACATGGAGCTGCACGGCATGATCATGCTGAGGATCTTAGATGAAAAGTTTGCCCGGATTCGCCTCCATGTAGAAAATGAAGACAAGAAGGGGGTACAGCTACAGGTAAGGCTGGCTTCCGTACATGCTTCTGTCATGTATGGTAGCAGCACTGTATTGTATATTTTTATCCAAGTTCTCCCAATAGATATGGTAGAAAATAGAACAGTTACAGTAAATATAAGTGCAGCACAAATAAAGGACTAAATCTCATGCTCAAAAGACTCAAGTTAACTTGAAAATACAGTTTCTTACACTTATCATCATGCTCCCACAGCCTTATCTATCCCGTGATGAACATTGACGCACACTTGATTTCACTTGGACTTTGCAACAGTCCCAATATGTTGCTTGACACTAGTTATATCATGAGGGCTTCCTTTGTAAGGAAGAGAATGTTTATATCCAGTTACTTTCAGCCAATGAAGAAAGATTTAATCAACCAGAAAGCTGCTTATTTTCCCAGTTACTTTTGCTGTTGTCATTGATCTTAATATCAGAGACAGTCTCTAGAACCACAGCTTTTGGGTTACAGTCAGTATTGTAAACTCAGGAGACTGTCACATGTTCGACTTTTCCTCTCTCCATGTGGTTCCGTGTGCTTGCTGAGCCCTGAAGATTTCCCCACTTTATATGCCCTGTGTCATGGCCACCATTACAACTCCTACAAACTAGGTAGTGCTGCTGCTTACCTGGTCAGAGGGCCTTGTGTTTAGTGATGGAAGTCCTTATCACTTTCCCAGGGGTTGAGAATTCTTCCTCAACACTCCAGCACCTGCTGCTCCAGGAAGAGTCAGGTGGCAGTGGCAGCTCCTCTCTCTCCAATACAACTTAGATGCTAATCACCAAAAAATGGTTTTGCTGAAATAGCTGCTCACATCTGTTGCTATAGTATAATAAATTCATTCTTTATAATCCAAGTGTTAATTTTCCCTATTTAGATGGTTTAACTTTTGCATTTATCTGAATTTAGTCAAGGAAAACAGTTTCACCGGTTTCTAGTCTGTTCCACTCAGTTGCAGAAGACTGCAAACACGGCAGGGGGCTGTTCTTTTGTTTGTTAAAAATAAATTCAAATTTGAACTTATTTTTAAGTGGAAATATTCCTGCAGATCTCAAGCTTCATTAAAACTTGTTTTTATAAAAACCTAAATGTCAGCCCCAGTTTATCTGCCAGAATCCCTTTTAAAAGGAAAGCATTGGAGGAACGGAGAAATAGGCCAAATGAAACTTTTTGGTAAACTGGCCTTTTGTTTCTTGGAGTGAAGTCTGCATTGCCGAGCAACCGTGATCCTGTAGCACTTTGCAGTCAGCAGTTTTCCCTGGCAAAGGTATTCATGTGTGGTCAGGAGCACCTCACAAGAAACAGTATTACCTAGACACATTTGTGCCCTACATTGAGTTAAAACTAAAACAATGAACAGTTTACCCAGTCTTTGTCTTACCGTCTCCTTCATTTCAGACTCACCCAAACGTGGACAAGAAACTTTTTACTGCTGAATCTCTGATTGGCTTGAAGAACCCAGAGAAATCATTCCCTATTAACAGTGATGTGGGGGTGCTGAAATGGAGGTTGCAGACCACAGAAGAGTCTTTCATTCCACTGACAAGTGAGTGCGAGCATGCATATGACATCCTTCAGGTAGGATACTGGAGCCTGGGCTGAAGAAGCTGTGACTGGTCTTGGATAGGAAATGACAGCCCATCTGCTACAGCAGGCTCTGCCTTCAGCAGAATGTTTTACTCTTTGATATTATCCAAGGGAAGAAACAATTTTAGTGCCTCTTCCCTCTGTAACAATCACTTTAGCCAGTCAATAGCTATTTTCAGTAATGCTAGATAATACTGAGTGTCTTGCTCTGGAACTCACTCAAGTGGGCTGGCAGCTCTTGGGTGAGATTGAGATTGATGACTATTCCTCCTTCATTCAGTGCTCTCCTGCATTTTTCTAAGTGTGTCTTTCTCCAGAGGCCTGTTCCTGTAAAACAGTCACATGATCCAACGTGCGCTTTTGTGCCCTTAGTTAACTGCTGGCCATCGGAAAGTGGGAATGGTTGTGATGTTAACATTGAATATGAGCTGCAAGAGGAGAGCCTAGAACTGAATGATGTGGTCATCACAATCCCATTGCCGTAAGTAGGATTTGGGGATGGGGCCGGGGTCAGCAAGTACCTGTAAATATTCTCTAGGTTCTTTCCCTTTCCAGCAATCATGAGGGTAGCATAGGAGGGGACGGCATTCATGTGAAATGCATGTCTGCGGTAAATCCAGTGCTGTCTTGTTCCGCCATCTGAGGAGCTGAGACTGCCTCTTACCCTTTGCAGACTGACTGTTCTCCCTCTCTCACCCATGGCTAGGGCCCTACCAAATTCATGGTTCATTTTGGTCAATTTTACAGTCGTAGGATTTTAAAAATCGTAAATGTCATGATTTCAGCTACTTAAATCTGAAATTTCGCTGTATTGTAATTGTAGGGATCCTGACCTAAAAAGGAGTTGGGGGGGTGGGGGGTTGCAAGGTTATTATAGGGGGTGTTGCGGTACTGCTACCCTTACTTCTGCGCTGCTGCTGGTGGCAGCACTGCCTTCAGAGCTGGGCAGATGCAGAGCAGCGGCTGTTGACCAGGAGCCTAGCTCTGAAGGCAGAGCTGCCGCCAGCAGCAGCACAGAAATAAGGGTGGCGTGGTGTGGTATTGCCATCTTTACTTCTGCGCTGCTGGAAGAGGCACTGCCTTCAGAGCTGGATGCCCGGCCAACAGCTGTCACACTCTGGTCACCCAGCTCTGAAGTCAGCACAGAAGTAAGGGTGGCAATACTGTGACCCCCTAAAATAACCTTGTGAACTCCCTTTTGGGTCAGGAGCCCAATTTGAGGAAACGCTGGTCTCCCCATGAAATCTGTATAGTATAGGGTAAAAGCGCACACAAGACAATGATTTCACAGGGGGAGATCAGATTTAATGGTTCGTGATGTGTTTTTCATGGCCGTGAATTTAGTGGGGCCTACCCGTGGTTCTTGGAGGGCTTTTAGGAGGTGAGCTGTCCCCTTTGGGGCTGTTACAAGTGTGTCTTTAACCTGTGTTCAAATGAGCTAATGTGCAGCTCCTTATTGCCCTGCTGTAGGTCCAGTGTTGGCGCCCCAGTGATTGGAGAGATTGATGGGGAGTATCGCCATGACAGCAGGAGGAATCTCCTTGAATGGTGCCTGCCAGTGATAGATGCCAAAAACAAGAGTGGCAGCCTGGAGTTCAGCATAGCCGGGCAGCCCAATGACTTCTTCCCGGTGCAAGTCTCCTTCATCTCCAAAAAGAATTACTGCAGCATACAGGTATGCTTATGTGTCCTGGTGCAGGGCTTGCCTAGAAGCCCAATGCACTGCAGTCCTCGGAATGAACAGTTGCAGTGGCACACTAATTGTTTTGTGGATAGTGCCCGGCTCTGCATTCGTAGCACCAACTCAGCTGTGTCACTGATATTCCTGGAGACTGTCCAGCCCTTGCTTCCCTTTGCCCTGCCACATGCTGTGTTGCACCAGCCTCTTCTCAGATAGTTTCTCTTCTTAATCTTTTTCTGCTGGATCTTCCCCAAGAGCAACCTCTTCATTTTATATTGCTGCAGTTCCCACTTGCTGCTTTTCAGCCCTTGTAAGTTGCACGGAGAATACCCTTCCTTCAGCCCAGTGCATTATTCCCACCTGGCACTGCTGAAGGAGTAGGCAGCAGTAATGAGGATGGCTTGTGCTGGGATTTCTCAGATCTCTCAAGCTAGGGAGGTGTTGCTAGATTAGCTCTTAAATGGGAATCCTCCATGAAATGGTTAAGTGCTGCCTGAAGTGGTTGTGGTGAATCTACACCATTTGCATTGCTGCAATCGATGCAGCGAGTGTCAATTTAGCAGGTGTGGTGAAGACACGCTAAATCCATGGGAGAGCACTCTCCCATCGATTTGTGTACGTAAGGGAAGTTGACGGGAAATGCTCTCCTGTCTACACAGTGCAGTGTAGCCACGGTAAGTGGGTCTAACTACATCAACTTCAGTTATGTTCTTCTCGTAACTGAAGTTGTGTAAGTTGGATCGATTTACTGCAGTAGTGTAGACCAGCCCTCTGTAAGTGCACACAGCCTGATGCTAGGGGCATTATGCTGCTATCTCCTTCAGAAGAGACAGAGTTCCTAGGCATCTGTGTTAAAGATGTTTTTCATGAGCTGGGGCGTTAATGCTGGTATCCTGGCTAAATTCCATCTCAGAAAATCCCACTCAGCTTTTCTAAAACTTGCCCTGCAATTTCAGTTGGATCTGGCTTTCTTCCTCAGTGCCTCTCCTAAGCATTAGTCACATTTGTCCTCATGAGATGGTGGCTAAAGCAATCCATTTATTACAGTGTTTGAGAAGTGTTCTGGGGTGGCAGGCAAAGGATGATAGATCAGCTGAAGCAAATGAAAATTCCCTTTGTCTTAGTGTGAAGGCTTGTTTGGGTGGGGTAAACAGCCCCAGGATGTGGAACCGAAGGCTACTTATCCACCTGCCTGGTCACACTGAGCAGCTGCAGTGTGACCTTTCTCCACCTTGAACCTTAACCAGAAGCCACAATTCAGTTCAATTCTGTCCAGGGTGCTCTGAGCAGAGACTTAGGGAACTTCTTCACTTACCGGAGGGTCTGGCGGCAGGCAATCGATGTTCTGGGATCGATTTATCGCGTCTGGTTAAGACGCGATAAATCGATCCCGGATTGATCCCGGAAGTGCTCGCTGTCGATGCCGGTACTCCAGCTCGCCGAGAGGAGTACGCGGCATCGACGGGGGAGCCTTCCTGCCGCGTCTGGACCGTGGTAAGTTCGGACTAAGGTACTTCGAATTCAGCTGCGTTATTAACGTAGCTGAATTTGCGTACCTTAGTCCGAAGTGGGGGCTTAGTGGGGACCAGGCCTTAGTTGTTACCGTAAATGAAGTAACTGTCTGGATTGTTGTCCTCTAAGGATAGCTGAAAACTAAACTCTTCTTACTTAAGCTCTTAAGTTGAAGTTGGCCTTGTGGCTCAGAGATGATGTGCCCAGTCACCCCAACCCCTTTGTTGTCCTGGTTTGAATTGGAAAAAATCTCTGCTTAATTGTGTTTTGGAGGTAGAATATCAAGTGCTGAACTAACTGTGTGTATTATCTCCACAGGTTACCAAAGTGACCCAGGTAGATGGGAACAGCCCTGTAAGGTTTTCCACTGAGACCACCTTCTTGGTGGACAAATACGAAATCCTGTAACGCCAGCAGCAGGGAATAACAAATGATTTTTTTAAATTAAAAGAAAAAAAGGCTGAAGTTTATTCTGAATGTCTGGAACGCCGCAGCCCTCTCTCTGCTAGGACACACGGCTCCGTCTGCCCAACTGCAGTGTTTCTGGGTCACGGGCATTCTTTGGCAGAGAATTGACATGATCAGATGGGGGAAAGGCTGCTAATTTCTTTGGCAGATTTTACCGGCCAGCAGTAAAGCAGGATCTCCATTGAGAAACCCTGGCTTTAATACCTCCCCTTCCTCTCTCCCACAAAGCTGGCTACTTAGCTCAGTCCCAGAATGAAACTACACCTCATTCTCTTTCTTTTTAGTATATCAAGAGTTCTGTTTCTTTTTGTTATGATTGTTGCTGTTTTAACTTATCCCCTGCCTCCAGACCTTGTTTCCATGGATTCAAATATGCATTAAAATATTCTATACATGGGCATTATGCCTTCTGGATCCCTTTCTCTGGGGAATGGAATAAGCTGATCTGACTAGGCCTCAGTTTTAAAGCTGAGGTTTTGGGTGGTTGTAGTAAACCTGTTCCTCTCCTTTGCCTGTACTCCTGACTTGCTGTCTGTTCAACTCTGCTTCTCAGTGATGGACCTGCACTTGGGCCAGTTCCCACAGTGAGCCCATGTGCCCTTGGTGTGAGTTAGAGCAGAGTTGTCTCCCAGCTGGCAGAGAGAATGCAGCTTCTGAATTGACTGGTTCCAACTGCAGGAGGGGGGAGCTCCTGGAAGTACTCACTTTTGCTGGAATTTCCTGTCACTGTTTGGTGTAGCCCCTAGCCCAGATGCATAAAATCATTTTGCCTGGTTTAAGTGAAAAATCTTTGGAGCCTTTCTTGATCCGTTTGAATCTTTCCCAGTAAATTGAGCCCCCATACCTAGTATGCATCTTAGCCCTTCCTAGATGCAGCTTGTAAAAGGGTATGGCACCTGCCTTGTTCAGCCCCATAAACAGATCTGAATTACTGACATATTCATGCTTGTGTAAGTCTGAGCAGAGGAGATTGATCCTGTTGGCACTTATTGATGGAGTAGAAGGAAAGCCTGGGTTGCAGCACAGAGATTTCAGGTAAAAGTCAAATGTACTGTAGTGCATCTAAGTTTGCCCTGTGGTGTGAGGGCTGCACACAGCCACACTCCCTTGCACTACAGAAAAGGTGTTCCCTCTCTGATGAGGCTGGAATAGCATTGTCTACCCCGTCCTCACTTAAAACACTTCTCACCTACTTTCTTTAGAACCATTTTTGATGACATTGGGTGGTGGTCTCAGCCTGACTACATCTGAGCTGTGCCTGGTCTGATCGCACAACTTCAACAAGGAACCTTGCTAACCACCATTGTAGCAAGGCCTCATGGTTCTATCCAAACTTAACTATTTCGCTGGTTTGTGGGTGACGGGAAATGAAGTTTCTTGCAAATGGAAGTCCTAGAAATGTGTGCACTGTGCTCCAGCGGGAGAACACCTGTTTGAGACTAAGTGCACACCAATGCTTGTAGGGTCACCTGCCAAAGAAGTTAGCTGTCTCTCCCCTGTTCCCTTAAATGCATCAGTGAGGAAACGTAGCTCCAATTCTTTTCATGCGATGGTAATGTGTTCTGGGGGAGGGGAAGCAAATCCTGTCCTGTAGTTAAGTAGACTATGAATCTTAATTCAATTGTGTTCAAGAGTTGCTTGTCTGTATGATTTTAAAATGGAGTCAAGTTTAGTTTCAAACATCAAAGGAGCATTTTTCTTAAATTACTTTGGGGGTAATATTTAAAAAAAAAAATTTTTTTTGTAACCCTGTATAATAATGACTTAGGGAATAGAACACATTCCAGTGTACACAAAGAATACAAATTCTTTAATCAAATAAAGAGTATTATAAAAAGCAGTCATCCGAGGCTTTGGCCTATTCGTGTGCTGGAATGGCTCAGCTTTGATTTGTTCACAACACACTCTGGGAGGCAGGGGGAGCCAAGAATATCAGAAATAGTGACCACAGCTCCATGGAGTTCATTGGAATAATCCGAATTGGGACAGCTCATGGGCAAGAGTTCTGTCTTATTTCCTAAAAAAAAAAAAAAAAAAAAAAAGTAAAAATGACTGAAACTTCATGAAGGATTTTTGCTCTCATTGAATCTTTCCAGGTTGCATTTTGCTGAGCGGAATTGGATGACCACTTCCCTGTAACAAACACTTTCCAGACTGTTTCTTGCCATATGTTATGTGCAGAATCACATCCAGCAGTGTCTGCTGGCTCTATGTAGGTATGACCTGGATGACTTGAGAGAGGCCGTGGCTATTACTCTGTGTAGGTCTTGAGCCTGTTATTCCAATCAAGAAATACTAAACCTGGAAAGGGGGCTGGGAGAGTATTTGTTAGTGAATACATTACAGTATGAAATAAATTAAGAGGACTCAGGTATTTTAATGTTGGGTTAAGCGGATATGAAGACCCTCTAGCCGGAGCCTAACAGCTCTAGCAACAGTTACCTTGCCTTTCTGCTAAGCCTTAGTCCCCTGTAGGCCTGGAGCCCCCCTGCTGTCTCCTCAGCAGCTCTGTGAGCACTCCATGCTGAGAAATGTCAGAACATCCCGGAGATTTGAAAACGGAGGAGCGCCTGCCTATGTAGCTAGATGCAGGGCAGCTGAGTTCAAAACAGTGAACAAAGTGGTCACAGCGGGCATTGTGAGGTACTGGGAGAGGCCAGTTATGTTGACATAACGAACGGCAGCGTCTACACTGACACTTTTGTTGCTTTAACTTTGCTACGAAAAGCTCTATGCCTTTCGTCAAGGGGGTTTTATTTTGTCAGGGAAACAGCACAGTTTTGACGCCAAAAGTAGCTTTGTCGAGAGTACACCGCTGTTTGGTAAGAAAAAGCTGCTTTCATTTTTATCCCATAGTCCTTCCTCAGTTCTGCGCATTGAATTACTAGGAAGACGTGGGGTCTTCATATAGACCCCTCCCTAGCTTCACGTGTCCTGGAATGTGGCTACAGAAGACTAGACAACCACTAACTAATTGCTGAGCATTCAGCAAAACATGTCTCTGCCGACACTGCCCAGTTCAACTCCTACGCTGACCCTGCTTAGAGTGCTAAAGACGATGAGCACCAGGTTGCTATTTCTGAAAGTCATTTCCTGCCAGCTCCATGGACACACCTGGGCCCTTGAACTAACTGTGTTTGTGCTGGACCAGGAAGCAAAACATTATGAGCAAATTTAACAAAGTGGGAGGTCTTGTACTGCACATTGCCATTTCAGCTGTCCTGTTCCGAACATTTCCTGAGCTCCCGGGTCAGGGTGCTTCATTATAATGGAGAGGGGTTTGGGTGGCCAAGAGCTGATGTAATTTAAACGATAAATGGATCTATTTATTTTTGTAGTTAAATTGGTTTTAATTTGGAAAGTGTTTGGAGAGAGTCCCTGACTGTGTTTATCCCTCCTCTTCGACAGCAGCTGGCTTTGCTGCTATCTGGAGCAGGGTAATTTAGCTTAATTCTCCTATGAACTGTGAGCATAGCTAGTCTGTTTGTTACCACATCCTCCGCCTCTGATTTTTTGTTTGTTTTTTTTAAGCCAGCAATTATATCTAGATTGTTAGCTCAATGTGGAACAGGGACTGTTATTTACCATGCATTTGTTTAGTGCTAATACGCTGGAGCTCTGACATGGTTGAGGGCTCTAGGTCTAGATATAGATGTGAAGAGCTAAAACTTCACCAGCCCCCATGCACATAGTATGTCCCCTTGGTGGGTTTTGAAAATAACTACTAGTTTGGCCAAGTTTATACTGTTCAGCCCAAATGTGTTTGGAACTGCAGGTTCATGCTGTTTCCAAAGCCCAGTGTCAGGCAGGGCCCAAGTGTGTGTCCTGGTGTATCGCTGCCCACTTCTCTCCCTTCTAGGAAACTCTGGAGTGGCTGAAAGATCTGCCCTCATGCCTGCTCTCTTCCTTCCTGTTCTCATCCCCCAGCTCTTGGATGTCTCAGCTGTACAGTCTGTTGCATAACTAAAAATGTAGGGCTTGATAGACTGCAGATGTTGACCTGTGGCATTGTCCAGTTTACTCAGTGCCTGTGGGAACTGGAAGCTCAGGCTACAGCCTGCATTGCATTGTGCTTTCATCATGTCATTTGTCAGAGTGGATCTGACTAGGGCGTCTGGCAGTTCCTCCTGTCCTGAGCTGCTTCTCAACAGTGCTGTGTCTTGCTCACTCCATGGCTTCCAGTCTTTAGATACTGAAATAGCTGCTGAGTTTAAAGACCCATTGGGCTGCAGTGATTTAGTGCCCTGTATCTAGTCAGGCTAAGTTTCTCTTCTGCACAGCTTCGGGAGGGCTCTGAGGAGAAAGCAGGGCCAGGAGCATTTCAAGGAGTTTTGTCTCGATTGTGGGAATCTATGCCTTGATTTTTTCTTTTCCCTTTCTCAGCCCTACCTGGCTTTTCAGAGACACCTTCCCAAACCTGTCCCGGATTGGTTTGTGCATGGACCAGGCAAATCACTGCTGCATGCCCCCTCTATCCTGTGTGAGTGAGGGTCCTCGTGGCAGCGCTCAGCTAGGGAGGTTGCTGCCAGGAAAATAAGGTCTGTTCTTGGAGCTAGGTCTAGGTCAGCAGCAGTAGTAGAGCTCCTTGCAGTCTTTGCCATCTACCTTTTTATCATTAAAAGGAAAGGGTTGGAGAAGTATGAGGGGATGAAGTAGGAGCCAGACTCGGGTTCTCTTCAAAGAAAATAAACACCTTTATAAACATATCAGCATATACATGTACTTACAGCTGTACACCCTATCAAACCACTACACACTCCTCACAATTCTCCCCTGAAGAAGATGAAAGAACACATCCCAGGTTGTGACACAGATGTTCCTTACTGCACTCCAGAAAGTGCTCAGAACTGGTAACGTCTGAGCATGAGATAGGAAGCTGAACTGATTCCCTGGGTCTTCATGGTAAGTCTCTTCCCTTCTGGGTGTAGTAAATGGACAACCAATCTAATTCTCAATTACTGAGGGACAACTGCCACTCATGAATATATTTTACTTTCCACAATCAAATCTCTGCAACTTTTCATGAGTGATGTGTACCTGGGTATTTGGGTTCTAATATCTAAACTGTATTGTTAAATCTATTCACCTAAATTTGGGTTATTGCTGATTCTGCACTAGATGTATCTTATGACTTTAAAAACAAACTTTGTAGTTGTGGATAATCTCCGCACTATACCTGTCTGTACAGACACTTTTCTCAACCTATGTATTATATACTTTTTTTGAACATTACCTTGAATAAACATTTTCAATCTGTTTTTGCTCCTGGAAGCACCGGGGGGAGGTGCTGATGTTGAGTCCCTGTGCTGGGAAGGGCTCTAGAAATGCACAGATCTGTTCTCTCCGCAGCACTGACTACACACAGCTCCAGGCGCCAGCCCCAATTGCTGGGTGCAGCCCGCAGTTGCAGGGCTGTGCAGACCACGGAGTATTTTTAACCGGGGCAGAGAAAGGCAGGGGGTGGGGTGGTCCTGGCAGCAATCCCGCCGTCTAGGCTAGAGTCTGACCTTAGGCAAGTCCACTCCCCTCTCCCTGCCTCAATGTCCCCAGCGGCAGCCGGCGGCGAGGCTCAGTCCCTTGCTGGTGGCGGAGGACGTTCAGCAGCTCCGCGGGGCGGGGGCAGGGCGCCGGGACTGCCCGTTCCTTTGTCCCCCTTAGCCGGGGCCAGCGGGGGGCGGGGCAAGGCGCCCCCAGCCTCGTGCCCCCTCGCGCGGCCCGCGAAGAGTTCCGCGCGCGCGCGCGCCCGCCGGGGAGGGGGGGTCAGTTTCCTCACGCGCGCCGCCCCCCCCCCCGGAGGGCGGTGACCGAGCCCCGCCGCCACGCGCCGAGCGGCTGCTGTGAGGGGAGCGCGGACCTGCCAGGTAAGGGGCGGCCGGGGGCTGGCTCCGGCCCCGCGAGAGAGGGGCACCCGGGGCGGCCACAGGCCCGGACCGGACCGGGCCGGGCCGGGCCCCTGCGAGGCGGCCGCGGGGCTGGGTGTGAGCCGGGCCGGTCTCCGCTCGGGGCCGGGGCCGGGGGCGGGAAGCGGCGGCCGAGCCGCTGCTGCTGCGTTGGCAGGCGGCGTGTGCGGCGCGTGCACCTGGGCGCGGGCTCGGAGCTGGCGGCGGAGCGCTGGGGCAGCCCCTGGCCGGCTGGCGGGGGGCGGCTGGACTGCGAGCCCGGCGGAGAAACGGGCTAGTCTCGCCGTTAAAGCGGCCCCGGTGCCGAGCCGGGCCGACGGGACAGCAGAGGAGAGGACAATGCCCCTACCCCCAGCCCAGCAGCGCTGTTCGGGCTAGCGGGGAGCGTGTGACACAGCCCTGCCCCTACCTGAGCCAGGGCTCGAGCCGTCCCAGAGAAATGGCTTTGGCGGGATTCTTTGCATTTCTGACATGGTCTCCCATAATCTGTAACAGCAAGTCTCTGGCAGGCAGCCGCCTCTCTCCAGGAAGGTGGGGGAGCTCGGCGTTGTGAAGCCAAAGTGAGGGGCGACTCTTACAGACCTGTAGCCTCCCCATTTCGCTGAGAGATGGGATTAGAGTCCCCGCGCAGCTTAGTGCAAATGGCTATTCAGAGGGGAGGCATCTTGGCTGAATGGACTGATGGCTAGGGGTTAGGAGCCAGGAATCCCAGCTTTGGTGTTGACTTGCTTCGCCTCTCTCTGTGCCCATGAAATGGGGAGAGTGATGCTAACTAACTAGGCTTAAGAGTGGTAGCTGTGTTAGACTGTATCCTCAGAAAGAACGAGGAGTACTTGTGGCACCTCAGAGACTAACACATTTCTTTGGGCATAAGCTTTCGTGGGCTAAAATCCACTTTATTGGATGGATGCATGCAGTGGAAAATACAGTGGCTTAGTGTCTGTGCTTTGGGAACGGTCACTTCTGTGTGAGTGTGGCAGGAGGGCTCTTGTGTGGCCCACTGTTGCCAGCCCAAAGCTGCTGCTGTCCTTGTGGTTATTTAGCCATTGGCAAGTCAAGTGAAGGAACGACTTGAGCATAGAACGCACTTGGGGGAGAGGAAGGTGATCAGGAACAGTCAGCATGGATTCACCAAGGGCAAGCCATGTCTGACCAACCTGATAGCCAGTTATCTCATCATAGATGGCACTGCGGATATGGGGAAAGTGGTGGATGTGATATACCTTGACTTTAGCAAAGCTTTTGATACCATCTCCCACAGTATTCTTGCCAGCAAATTAAAGTATAGATTGGATAAATGGACTATACAGTGGATAGAAAGCTGGCTAGATTGTCAGGCTCAACAACCCATAGTGATCAACAGCTCGATGTCTAGTTGGCAGCCGGTATCAAGGGGAGTGCTCCTGGGGTCAGTCCTGGAGCCGGTTTTGTTCAACCTCTTTATTAATGATCTGGATGATGGCATGGATTGCAAGTTCGCAGATGACACTAAGCTGGGGGGAGAGGTAGATATGCTGGATGGTAGGGATAAGGTCCAGAGTGATTTAGACAAATTAGAGGATTAGGCCAAAAGAAATCTGATGAGGTTCAACAAGGACAAGTGCAGAGTCCTGCACTTAGGATGGAAGAATCCCATGCACTGTTACAGACTGGGGACCGACTGGCTAAGCGGCAGTTCTGCAGAAAAGGATCTGGGGATTAAAGTGGATGAGAAGCTGGATATGAGCCAGCAGTGTGCCCTTGTTGCCAAGAAGGCTAAAGGCATATTGGGCTGTGTGGTGAGGTGACGACTCACCGGCACGGCGCCTCCTGCTGGCCGTCCTGGGAATTGCTCTCCAGCCCAGAGCACCCTCTGCAGGCCAGTGTCTCACCTGCCGCTGGCCCCCCGTGTCCCTCCCAGATCCTGGTGCCCTTCTAGATCAGGGTTCTGCCCCCAGCAGTAACCCCCAATCAGGATCTCCCCACCCCTCTGTCACTACTGCCAGTCATCATCTACCCCCCACTTACTGGGGCAGACGCAGTCTGTAAACCACTCATCATCAGCAAGGAGGGTTGGACCAGCTGTCTTTGTCTATCTCTGGGCTGCCCTCTGCAGCCCTAGTACCCTTGTGGGCCCTTAACTCGGCCTGCAGCCTGGGGCTTTGCTAGCCTGGAGCTTCCCAGCTCCTTCTGCCCCTCCCCAGCACTGCATCACCTCAGGTACCCTCCTCAGCTTCCCAGGCAGCCAGGTCCTTCTCTCTCTGAAAGCTAGAGAGAGTGTGTGTGTACTAGCTTCTGGCCCACAGGCCTCCTATCAGGGCCAGCTGGGCCCCGATTAAGCTGGCCACAGCTGTGGCTGCTTTCCCCATCAGCCTACCTTTTCCCAGCTGCAGCCTTCTCCAGGGCTGCTTTAACTCCTTCAGGGGTGGAGCAGGGTGACTACCCCGCTACAGGCTGTATTAGTAGAAGGATTGCCAGTAGATCAAGGGAAGTGATTATTCCCCTCTATTCGGCACTGGTGAGGCCACATCTGGAGTATTGCGTCCAGATTTGGTCCCCTCACTACAGAAAAGATGTGGACAAATTGGAGAGAGTCTAGCAGAGGGCAAAGAAAATGATCAGGGGGCTAGGGCACATGACTTACGAGGAGCGGCTGAGGGAACTGGGCTTGTTTAGTCAGCAGAAGAGAGGAGGGGGGGTGGATTTGATAGCATCCTTCAACTACCTGAAGGGGGTTCCAAAGAGGATGGAGCTCGGCTGTTCACTGTGGTGGCAGATGACAGAACAAGGAGCAATGGTCTCAAGTTGCACTGGGGGTGGTCTAGGTTGGATATTAGGAAAGACTATTTCACTAGGAGGGCCGTGAAGCACTGGAATGGGTTACCTAAGGAGGTGGTGGAATCTCCCTCCTTAGAGGTTTTTAAGGTCCGGCTTGACAAAACCCTGGCTGGGATGGTTTAGTTGGGGTTGGTTCTGCTTTGAACAGGGGGTTGGACAAGATGACCTCCTGAGGTCTCTTCCAACCCTAATCTTCTATGATTCTATGAGGGCTGGGATCCTGTGAAGTGGGGATTATATATTTTGCCCCTTATCCTTGTCTATACACAATCCTGGGGTTCCCGTTGGTTTGGTCCTGGTAGGTCTCAACTTGGCTGTCCCCTCTGTGACAGGGAGTGATGGTTGGTGGATAAGCCCACACCAATCAATAGGAATCCTGACCTCCCATGCTCATGCCTGGGAGGTTCTTCTATGGACAGACATGCTCTTTCTGCCCCAGAGGAAGCTGCCCAGCTGCTCTGTGCTGAGTTTGAGGATTTTCTTCTTAAAGGGCCACATGCTTTTTCATCCATCTCCATGTAAAAATGCTGAGATGGCTGAATGGGCCTTGATTTCAGCTGCTCCCTGTGCTGGGTTTCCAGCACTTCTCTTTTTAGGACTCGGACACCTTCTTTGTCAGTAGTTAGGGGTGTGAACTGCCAGTAACATTAACACCCCTCACCAAAAGAGGCAGGACCAGAAGCTCTGGTCTTGGGCTCCAGCCCAGTGCACCTTCTGTGAGGCCTAAAGAAGAACAGGAGTACTTGTAGCACCTTAGAGACTAACAAATTTATTAGAGCATAAGCTTTCGTGGACTACAGCCCACTTCTTCGGATGCACTCCGAAGAAGTGGGCTGTAGTCCACGAAAGCTTATGCTCTAATAAATTTGTTAGTCTCTAAGGTGCCACAAGTACTCCTGTTCTTCTTTTTGCGGATACAGACTAACACGGCTGTTACTCTGAAACTTGTGAGGCCTAAGAGCATTTTCTGGGGGAATTTCTTCTTCCTGCCTTGTGATACTTTACCTGAGATGTGTGATAATGCTGCCAGAGTGGGAGAGTCACCAGGTGCCTAATGCTTGGCAGGTCTGTAAATAGTCTCAATTCCCTTGTTACATCTGTTTGTTGAGCTTTAAAACAGTGGCACTTGGGAGTATCTCTGGTTGGACTCTCGTGTAGTGTCCCCCCTCGTGCCCTGGTGTTTTGGCTGGTGCAAGTGAGCGCTGCTGTTCTGGCTTGGTGGGATTCCTCAGAGCGTCTGTGGGTGGCAGTAGAACAACACCCTGCTACTCTTCTCTTATTGGACCTGGCCCCTGTCCTGTTCCCATGTAATGAATTCAAACAGCCTTTATAAATGATGTTCAGGTCAGATCTGCCTTGGGCCTCCTGGTGTGTCATATCTGCCACTTGAGATTTGTTGTAAAATACAGGTCAAGAACCTCAGCCTTGTTTTCTTTTATCTGGGAAAGGGAGTGGGGCGGGATGCTGCAGTTTGGATTGAGGGGCATAGGCAGAGCTGGGAGGACAGGGCTGGAATAGCAGGGAGCTATGAGTCAGGATTGAGGTGGATCAGCAGAGCTGTATGCATGTGTGGGGAACCATAGGGGACTGTGGGTTGGGATTGAAGTCATCTGCTGATCTGGGGGTGAGGGCATGGCTCCGAACTGGGATACTAGCAGGGAGTTGCAGGTCAGAATGTGGGGGTAGCAGCAGAGCTGTATGTGCATGGGGGACTATAGGGCAGGGATAGCAGAAGGGCTGTGAATTGGGATTGAGATATATTGGGTTGCCCAAACTCAAACCTTTCCATGGTACAAAAAGGCAGAATAGAGATTTATTTAGTTAATTCTTTGGAGACTGCAGTCTTGTTCCGAAGCATTAATTTGACAGGAAGTACTGTTGTGGTAAGGTGTTAGCTGTCTTACCTGAGGATTCTACATGTATTAGGTACCCTGTTTAATTGAACATCTGAACCCAGTCCATTTGAATAAACCCTTCCAGAGCTGCCCCTAGTGGGTGATGGGGGAGGCAGCGCTTGTTTTATGGCTTCTTTCTGCTCCTCTGGACGCCTCCCTTTGCCTTTGGGTCCTTTATGTTTCCATAGTGTTAAAAAGCAGGTCCCGATTTTGACTCCCAAATCTCCCTGGCTAGCAACACCTTGTGGTGGCAGGCAAAACGGAATGTCGGGGGGGCAGGAGGCGTTGACTGCTGTGTATGGAGTATGGCAAGAGGAGTTGCGGAAACACTTGGGGCTGGAGATGGAGCTGGCAGCTGTGCACACTTTAATGACCCCAGTAGGGGAGCTCATTTCCTCCGGGGAGCTGAGATCAGTGGGTGGGGCAGAGAATTCTTTGTCTCCCAATGTAACTATCTTGGAGCTAATTTATGTTACTGTTATTGCCAGGCGTGTTGTGTCGCCTTGGCAACATGTGACCAGGGCTCCAGTGTGTGTAGTCTTTGGGATGGAGAGTGTGTGGGATGTTTCCGTCTAGAAGGAGCCATTGGAAAAAAGAAAGAGGGGAAGGAGCCTCTGGGGCAGGCTGGCCTCTCTACTGGGCCTTGCACCTGTGATGACATGGCCAGCTCTGTGCTAAGAGGGGATCAGAACAAATACTGTAGCTGGAGCCCCAGCCGTGGGGAGCACGGCCTTTGAGATAAGATCAGACCCAAACAGCGGATTCAAATCCAGGCTTTGGGGCCGAACGGCCCTCCCAACCCTCTCCTCTCAACAGGCTGAAATGTGGAGTGGGGAGCCTGGGTCAACTCCAAGCTTTCCTGAGCACTGGACTGTTTCAGCTTGTTGCAGGGATGAGTGCAGGCTGAGCTTAGCCTATTCACAGCAACTGGCCCAGATGGGATGTTTCAGACACTGTGACACCAGCCCGTATTAGCCCTCGCCAATCAGGGCCCTTGCTGCAATTTAGTTACTGTGGGCTGCCTGGCACAAGTCCCCTTCCCACCCACGTTTGTCTCCAAGACAATGCTCCCGCCTCCGACATTCCCAGGCTGGAAGCAGAACAGCCCATTGCTCACTGGGATGGGGTGGCAGCTTTGGTGCCTTAAACACATTAGCAGATGTGGAGTGAATGTGCAGCCAAGTTGAATGCAGGGCCTGGATGCTGTGTGGTGTACCCGTTAACTCAGCTGCTCTGACTGCTTCCAAGTGACTCATTGAAGGGAATAGGGGGTGGGGGGAAGAAAGAGGCCAGGGATGCTATATTTCAGGGCATATAACATAGGGTGCTGCAATTCCTTGTGGGTTACCCAAGTCCCCTCCTCTCATGTGTTCCCTCTGCCACACCTGCATTCAGCCTTTAGAGAGGATGATAGACATTGTCCAGCTTCCATATGGTGTGTGTAGATGTACACATGGCCAAATACTGTTCTTGGGCACCCCAGGCCTCCATACTCTAGGTGCATTTGCAGGCTGAGTCCAGCCTGCCCTCGGTAGCTGCAGATACAACTAAATGGGGCACAGATGGGTGCTCCTTCACCTTGTGTTTTGTTGGTTTTAAGTAAGATAACAGCAGGTCCCATCTACAAGGTGCTTTATAAGCATAAATTAAGCCAGGCTCACAGTGCCCTTGGAGGCAGGGCAGGGTTGCTGGAGGTGTGATATGCATCCCCCTCTGTTCGGTTGGGGGTGGGTTACAGTTATACAAAGCTGCAGTCATTATGGTGTCTCAAAGGGACCTCACTGGGAGGCTCGTGCAGTGATGCACAAGAAGAAAGGAAGGTGAGCACTTTGGAAGGCAGTATCTGAGTCGAATGGACCAGCTGGATCTCAAAGAGAAACAAACTTGATGAGACACCCAGGAGAAAAAAATCCTCCTTCCCCAACCTTCCTGAAGCCAAACTATGCTCCCAGCCCTACCACTGCATTTCAGAGTGTTGCCACTGATAGCCCCAGCCCAAGAGAAAGGGGCAGGAGGGATTCAGCCACAAGGCCAGTTGGCCCCCACTGCTCCCACCTGATGCTTCAGTTCCCTGTCCCATCCCCGTATTGTGACCAGGCCACAGAGACTACTCAGCTCACCAAGACTCCAACAGCAGCAGCTGACATTTGAGTGCAAGCTCCAGCCTGAGTTGTCAAATATTTGTAATTTTCATGTCTGAATGAGGGGCTTTGGCAGAGCTGGGTTTAGGAG
Organism: Malaclemys terrapin pileata; assembly: GCF_027887155.1. NCBI lineage: Eukaryota > Metazoa > Chordata > Testudines > Emydidae > Malaclemys > Malaclemys terrapin. The sequence continues at coordinate 34,417,467 of NC_071519.1, forward strand.
CCCAGTGCTGGAACAGTAGGGGGGCTATGAGTTGAAATTGAGGGACTTTGGCAGAGCTGTGTGGTGTGCAGGGGGGGGAAGCCCAGGGCTGGAATAGCAAGGGTGCTGTGAGTCAGGACTGAGTGGCACCAGCTGAGCAAGACTGAAGTTCATTTTTGTGGGTGGCCTCTGTGCACTCATCCTCCTTACGCTGAGGTAAAGTCCTCCCCCTCGCTTCCCGTCCCATGCTCACCTCTTCCCTTCCTGGAAAGAACAGAGGTCTTTTTCTTAACTTTTTCAATCATTTTATGTAGGGATTTCTGTGGGAGACATGAGCCCTGTGGATGCCAAGGAGGGAGCAAACGGGGGGAAGTGACCTCATGGGAGAGTGTGAGGGGTGAGCATGGTCTGTGCTGTTTGCGAAGGCTCTGGGGCTGCTTTTCTGGTGACCGTTGCTATTTCATGGTAGCTGAGCCCGACCCTTTGGCATTTGCAGCCTGCGCCTCTTTTCGTGGCAGGAACAAGTGAAGTGTTTTGCAGGCTGCTGTGAGAGAAGAAAGGCTGCCTTGTTGCTGCCAGAGGTGGGGCACCCGGCTGGGCTGGGCCTTACTCCCTTGCTAGCATTCCTAGAACAGAGTCTGCTTGTGAAGGGCAGCAATCTCGCTTCGTGCTGGGGCTTCCCAGGAGGTGAGGTGAGAGGCTGGGATGGGGGGCATGGAGGAAGCATGAAATATGCCCCGAGGGGGGCTCCCCAATTCCTTATCTCCTTGCACTGGGGAGTTCCCTTTGGAGAGCCTTGGAGATAGCCAGGTCCATGGAGTGGCCACTGGCTCCCCCAAGAATTCCAACCGGGGCACTGGGATGGGGGAGATGGTACAAAATCTTTGTGGAGAGGTCTGGGGGGGATCAGTGTCCCCCTCCTCTGGAAAGCAGTAAAATCCCTTATAAGGATTATAGCATCTCGATGGTTATGGGCTGGGGGAGGTGCCCTGCTAGGCTAGCGTGAGAGCAGGAAACCTGGGCTTGTCTTGTAGTTAGAGTGGGGTGGGAGAGGAATCAGAACTCCTGGGTTCTATTCCTGGCTTGAGGAGGGGAGAGGAGTCTAGTGATTAAAGCTGAAGGGTGTGTATGGAGAGTCTGAGAGTCAGGACTCCGAGGTTCTAGTCCTGGCTCCGGGATAGGAGAGACACCTAATGGTTAGAGCTGGGGCTGCAAGTCTGGGAGACGGGACTCCTGGCTTCTATCCCCTGCTCTGTTATAGACTGCTGTGGTGACTTTTCCTCTCAGTGCTGGAGTTCCCCCATTTGTAAAGGGGGTACCCCCCCTCACGGGAGCTGGGTCAGTTTGGTGCAGCCATGCCCAGATCGGTGGAAGATGCCAGAGCATGGCCCAATGTGACGCTTGCCCCTCACTCCACATTGACTCTGTGGGTTTGGCTGGATCCGGTGGCCTGCTGTGGTGGGAAGGGGTTAATCTCCAAGCATGATTCCATCCTGGCCTCCCTCTCTTCCTTTTCAAGAGTCCAGCCCCCTGCCTGCCTGCCTTTCCTCTGGCCAGCAGCAACCCAGAGCTAGCAGCTGGCTGCAGCTGCTTCTGTGGGGAAGGTGCAAGGGTTGGGGAGAGGTTAGGGCTGTGGGCCCTGCTGGCCTGGCTCTCCCCATTGGGGTCTCCTGCCTTGATGCGCCTGTCACCTCCCCAAGGAGCTTGCAGTACAGACTGTTCTCTACAACTTCTCCCACAGCTGGGCTAGGCCGCACCTCAAGGCCCTGGTGCGAACAGAGCACAGGGACATGAACGCTCTGCCACTGAAGCTGGTGGTCGGTGCTTGGCCCAGTGCCAGGGTGAGGATCCAAGGGCAGGTAAGGTGCAGACCTTAAAACCACACTGTGGCTCGGGAGGTGGCGTGAGTGTATTGGAGCAGCGGAATCACATAAATTCTAAGTCTAGCCCTGCCCGGTGCTCATGGGTCCAACGGGCTCCTTGTCCTGCCAGCATCCGGGCTCAGACCCTGACTTGAGGGAACTGGGGTCCAGGCCGAACGGGGGCTCCTCGAAACACCAGGGGTGGCTCTGGCCCAACGGGTGGCTGGCGCAGGCTCAGCTGCATGTTGCCAAATGGTGTCTGAGCAGGAAGGGGAGCAGGTCCGAGAGAGCTCCAAACCGCTCCACTAATATGCTATGTGGAAGCTGCATTTCCCCCCGCCCGACCCCATTACTGTGTCTCCTACTCTGCCACCCCCGATCCCGGTGCCACATCTTCCCTCTGCCCCAGTGCCACGGCCCACAGGAAAGGTCCTGGCTGCACAGCCCACACAGAAAATCTCATTTAGCAGGTTGGAAACTCCTTTTGCAGCCGTGGGAAAGTGGCAGCAAATGGAGAGAAGCCCTGGTGGTAATGAGCTAGTGCCCCCTCTCCAACTTGTTCACAAAAACACACACCGGCCCTCTATGCAGCATGGGCTAGTCCTACCCCTCAGTAGCTGTAGGCTTGCATGTGAGAATCAGGGAGTGAAGGGAAAAGGCCCTGCATCACTGTCCAGACAGTGAGATGAGGTTCAGGTGAGCTGAGCGTTGGCAGCTCGCAATGGCAGGAGCTCAGTCCCTCTGACAGCCAGATCCACATAAATTCTCCTGGCTCTAACCCCTGAACTATCACTCAGCCTCACGTCCAGCATGCTCCTTTTACAAATAATATTTCCAACTCAGCTCCTCCACTCCATACCCAGGGCCCAGCTTGGGGGAAGCCTGGCTTCCCTTGGTGTCAGTGGGGGCTGCTATGAAAATTGGGCCTGAATGCCAATCTAGGCACTTCAGTTTGAATTCTGTCTGGTCTTACTTCCTGATGCTGTCCTCTTTCAGCTGCCTATTCCGGAGGGAGCCAGGGTCTTTACTGTGAGCTGATGGTTATTTTGTTCTTTCCCAGCCCTGGAGTCAAAACAGTCTTTTTCCAGCCTTTCATTTTTTCCGCAGTGTGTAATAGCTACGCACTAGCTCCCACTCTTCCTGGCCAGGCTGTGTGCTCTCGCCCTGGGTATGGTTTGTGCTAACCACAGACTATGCTTGCTTTGACAGAGTAGGGAAAGGATCTCTCCTGGCTACACTGGTTGAAGCCTGAGGATCGGTGGGCTAGGATTGCCAGGGCAGCCTGTAGATAGCTCTGTCTCTAGGGAGAGTAGGGGAAGCCCAGACTTTGCCCATCTAAGGGGTATGCGCTGGCATTTGTCCCAGAGCCCAGTCATGGGTTGTACATATGCTGTACAGAAGAGCAAATCACAGCTGCCTTCAGCTGGAACCAGAGGAGCATTGCATGCTGGGCTAGCACTGGTATTTTCCACTGGCCTAGGTGTTCTGATAGGTGAAGGCAGCACTGGGTCTCCATGAAGCCCATGAGGTGCAGTGATCCCAGGCTACACTAGGGCTTTGTCTAGGCCCTCACACTCTACTAACCCATCTCCCACAAATGGCCTGTCTTATGGATGGAATGTGGACTGAAGTCCTGGTCACTTGGGAGCAATAAAGTTCCCAGGACACTTTCCACAAGCCGGGGCATTGACTCCAGTGTCATGGACAAAGCCCATCTTGGGTAATTACTCTCTGCCAATCCTGCCCCCAGCAGTTTCAGTTGGATACAGGTGGTTATTCCCTGTCTGCCCTAACCTGTTACTGCGCTGGTGTGTGGCAGCTGCCACGTTTCACCCCAGAGGTGGCTGTATGTCAGTCCTGAGGGAGTGATGTTTCTGTAGAGCACTGTGGGATCCTTCTAGGTGAAAAGTGCTATGGAAATTTTTCCCCTCTTCATGGTCTGCCTCCAGGCCCTTGCGATGCGATGCGTTAGACACAAGCATCTGTGAGATCTGGGTCCCTTTAATACGACCCAGGAGCAGCGCAACCCTGTTCTGGCTGTGTCTGTAACGGGTGGGCTGCTGGATGTATGGGAGCAGAGACTAAACGATCGTTCCATGCACTTGGAGTGGCCCTAGCCCTTGGCAGGAAAAGGCACAAGAAATGCCCAGCTGGCAAAGGTGAGCTGGTGGAGAACAGCAGGGAGCTGTCGGGAGGTCAGGAATCGCCACTGACCCCTGGTGGGAATTTTGGAGTTGTTTTGATCAAGTTACCCCAGCCCATCCTGTTCTCTCAAACCCCGCTGGGGCCAATGCTGACCGGGGGGCGGGTGAAGCAGGCACAGGGAAGCTTCCTGGGGGTAACTGAGAAGAGAATTCAGTGTGTTTTCCTGAAAGCACGTTGGGGCTCTTGGGAGTGTCAGTGGCTGCATTTGTGAACATTGTTCTCCATTGGCAACGATAGGAGAAGGCTAAGTCCATGCTATCATCTGCAATGCAGGCTTAGCCTGTAGATGGTGCACTGGTGTCACACAGCTTGGCTTGCCTTTAGTGAGCCATATGTGACCTAGTTCTGCCTTAATACCAGCAAAATAACATTTTACAACGAGCAGAGGCCTGGTCGGGGAAGGAGGGGCTGGGCTGTCTCTTCCCCAGACAAATGCGACCAGCAACTCTAATTCCTCCCAGACACTTCCTCTGTAGTCCTGTTTGAGCCCTGCATTGCTGGGGGGCTCAGTAGTCCAGTGCATCTTTCCAGCTCTGAATATCCCAGCACAATACTCTTCCATCTGAGTGATTTGTCTGCAGCTCCTTGGGGAAGGAGTGGTGGCTGCATCACTTGGGGTATTTACACCAGAGTGGTTGAAGAGCTGGTGCCTATATGATAGGGGAGCAGTGCGGCTCTTGGTGGGATGCAGGGGCTGAAGGGTCCAGCAGATCCCAGCCTTCTCCGGAGCCTCTTAGCAAGAATCACTTTGCTTCAGAGTAAGGTTAAAAGCGTAGGCTTCACCCCACCCTCATTGCTGACAGGGAGAATGTTAGTGCTTCACACTGTCTCAAAATAGTGGTTTGGGGGCAGCTGCTAGGAGCCCAGGTGATACAATCTGCCCCTGACCTGCACTCAGACAACACAAGGCTGGGAGCAGTCCTTATAATTATGTGGTAATGTCACAAGCCATGTGGTCTGTAGTGGGGGAGCCAACAGAACCCAATGAGCCACAGGCCAAATGGAGTGAGGTCTCTTCCCCACAAACTGTCCATCCTCAGATCTGCTCTGGAAGCTCTTACAGACCAGGACAGCAAGGAGGGAGTTACTGCTGCCATCCTGCCGTAGGGTGACCCCAAGATGGAAGTGTGGGATGCATGGAGTGGGGGTAAGTTTAGAAACTGTAGCCTGGCCCAGCCTGCTAAGCTGGCCCAAGTGGTCTGAGCGCCAGAGTGCAGGAAATCACTGGCTTGTGGGGTCAGTTTCCTCTCCAAGATGCTTTATTTATTCTTCCTGCAGGGACAGAAACCCTGCCCAGGATGGTAATGTAGGAGGAGCTGAAATCGGGTTTCAGTTAGTCAGTTTGTGTGTGTGCGAGTGTGTGTTTGAACATGCATGTAAATGTGGGGCATGTGCAGACATGCAGAGGGTCTGAGGCGCTGTGTGCGCACATATGAATGTGTGGGGTTCTAGTTCCCTAAGCAGCACCTGGGGGAGAGACTGGCTGGTGCACGACCTCCCTGCTAACTAGTGGGGCAGGCTGCTGGGCAAGCATGGATGCGTTGTCATATGTAGTATGTGTACGTCTGTATCTGTTCGTCCTTCCTTCCCTGCATCCCAGATGTTTGGTTTTTCCCTCAGTGATGGTTTAGTGATGTAGATTTTTAAAAATGAGCCTCTACAAAGCTGTTGTTCAGTTAAGACTCCCTCTTTTGTTCTGTAGTTATGCCCTCTGTGTACAAGTGTATGTTAGTGAATGTGTGTGAGAGAGAATATCTCTGGATGGATGGACGGACAGAGAAATGTAATCTTGAGACAATTTCTGAGCATCTGGAACCAGGAATTTGCCATTAAATGTAACCCTTGGAACGGAGACATGGAACTGAGCCCCTGGCTACTTACGCCATCCTAGGGCACATGGTATGAGTTGGGCTCTTAGCTCAGGTGTCTTGGCCCCATTCTAACCCTGGGAAGTTGCCTGCTGCCTCCCTATAGTTCCCTGAAGTTTCACTGGAAGAGAAGATTCTTTTTCCTGTCCTGCCAGTCTGAGTGCTGGTAGAGAGCTGCTGTGCTGGAGAACTGGCTGGCCCATTCCCGTACACCTCCCCTGACCAGCCTTGTGCAGGGTTTATGATGGTAATGTAGTTCATGTTTGTAAAGAGCTGGGAGATCCTTGGGTGAATGGTGAAACATGCTCTGCACACGTTCTGTAGCATACTATACATAGGGGCTCTAAGTTACTGTGCTTTTTGAGTGTTTGTGCCGCTCACTGTCATTCCGCATCAGCGGAGACCCTGTGGCAAGGCATGTTTTCAGAATTACCCAGTTCAGTTGCAGTCCAACCCAGATGCCCCTGTGGTCATTTCCCCATTGACTTGAGCAGGAGCAGGCAGAGAGCAAATGAGGCTCAGGGACTCCTCACGCAAAGCCCAGCTGGTAAAAGAGAGTTATGAGGCCAGAAATTATGCCCCCTGGTGTCCCGCTCTCAGAGCTGCAGCCATCAACTCTCCTAATGCTGGCTCTCTGTAGTACTGGGATCCATACACCCCACCCATTTCTAGAAGAAAATAATGCCAGTGTGGAAGCTGGGTAAAAGCCTGGAAGCTGCTTGTGTCCATGGGTAGGTGGGTGGGGGGAGCAGCGTGATGTAGAATGTGTACTGCTGATGACATGTTGCTTTTCTTTGGAACTCTTCATCCAAGTACTTCAAGCTGGTTACAAACAGTCACGAGCTCTGACAGCCTGTGTGGATAGGTGGGTGTGATCCCCACTGTAGAGATGGGGAAACTGAGGCCCGGAGCAGTGAAATGACTTGCCAGAGGTCAGGCTTGGAATAGAACACAGACATCGTGATTGTCTATCCCCTGCTATAATCACTAAACCACTCTCTCCTTTCATTGATTGGGCCTAGAAAATGGGGCCTCTCGATCACTCACCTGTGCTTGCTGGGCTGCTTTGAACTTTACTCTCAGCCTGTGACCTTGTGTCTCATTGGTCCAACCTTCTGCATCCCCTGTTGGGGAGGGAGAGGCGCGTCTGTGCAGCATAGCCCCATGCACAGCGCTGGTTTGGTTCTGTCGTTGTATTCCTGTTACTGGAGGGCTCTCTCAAGTCCTAACACCCCCTCTGTGTTTCTCGTTGCTTCCCAGGAGAGTGCCAGGCACATTGATGAAGTTGCCATGGAAGCGTCAAACAGGAATGTTACCAGTCCAACCCGCAAAGTCCAAGCAATCATCCAGGTGAGTGTGTGCCGGGGTCACCTCCTCTAGCCAGTGCATCAGCACTGCTGCCTTGTGCTGGGGAGGGCAGACTGAGAGAGGTTTGGGGGCTAATGCCCTGTCCTTCCATCACCAGAGACTGCCACTGGGGTCACAAATGAGCAAAGGTTATTGGTCCTAGAGAGGGATTCAGGGGCGATGCTGAGAGTACTGGCGATACAGCTGCTTAGGTCCCCATAGTGATGGGGCCAGCAGGAAATCAGGGCATCCCGAAAACCAAAGAGAGCAGCCCCAAGTGCTGGGAGATGGGCCTGGCAATCCCCTGAGAGTATAGGGAGAGTTTATTCCCTCTCCCAGGCCTGGGTCAGTCTTCATACATGGCCCTGCTTCTGTTATGGGCCAAACCCCAATTCCAGATAGGGGTTCTAGATTGGGCAGTTCAGCATCCATCTACTTGTACTTTGGCCCAGGTGGCCCTAAAGGCTCCTGGGGGATCTTGTGGAGAGGGGACATGGGAACAGTTTGCCAGAGAGGAATTGTGGCCCCATCACGGTAAGAGCCTGTTGATGATTTATGGTCAATGAGGCATGATCCCCCACCCCAGAGCTGGAGAATGGCATGGCTCTGTGCCACAGATCCCACCCTCCACTCCCTCCCAGAGCTCAACTCTGAAGGGATCTTGGTATTCTGAATAACCCCAGGACTAGGGTGTGGGTGACAGATGCTGCCATTGGGCCTTTCCTCCCAATCCTATTATGGGATTGGCTGTAAATCCAGTTGGGCTAAATGGCTAGTACCTTGGATCCTATTAAAAAGAACCTGAGCCCATGGAATCCCCCTTGCCCTAGGGCTGGGCTATTGTCACTTTTCATCCTTCTAGTCTCCTCTTCTCCAAGACTGCAGCACAGAGCAAAGATCACAGCCCGCCTGTCTTGAGATCTGGAGACATGGGGAAGGCCCAGAACCCTCGGACTCCACATCTGAGGAGTCCACTCCTCAACTTGCTAACCCGCTGTCTGGAGCCCACATGTGGCTCTGGGAAAAGGGCTGAGGGAGACACCCTCAGAATGTGGAGCCAGGGGCACAGCAGTCTGTGCTTGTGGGGATGCATGTCCGTATTCATGCATGTACATGTGTGTGCATGCAGCTGATGGGGTCTAAGTGAAGCCTGGTTGGATTCTGGTTTACCTGCAGTAGGATCAGGGGCCCAGGGCAGTGAGGAGAGCCTTGCCCTGCTGGCTGCAGCCAGCCATCCTGTGAGACCTCCACGTCCGCTCTTCCCTGTCATATAGAGCAGAAAGATAAGGAGCCCATAAATATTTATGATCCATCTTTTCTGTGCAAAGTGGGAACGGAGATAGAACCTATCTGAATCACTGATTGTGAACAGGCTGCTGGATAGGAGCCAACCCACAGCACAGACCCCATCTGTCTCCTTGTCCATCCATCCATTTACTGACATGTTTCAGGGGCTAAAGCAGCTCCGCTGCAGTAAAGGAACCAGGAGAGCATCTCCCAGTTGGAGGCCTCAGCAAGTGGGGGTGAGGGGTGGATGCCTCTTTGTCATGGTTCGGCCTGGCCCAGGGCCTGCAAGGGTGCAGTGGGATTATGGCTGGCGTGTTTTGTATCCCCACTGCCACTTCCGGCTTCTCTAAGCAGGGGAAGGTTTGGCCAGTGAGTTCTTTCTGGAGCAGTGATCCAGTATGGTGGGATCTGGGTTGGGAATTCCCCCGCCAGTGCTGGCTCCAGCTGCGCTCAAGCCCTAGAGATGAAGCCACCCATGTATGGGCAAGTCCTTAGAACATGCCGCACCCCTGCCTATCATAAGCCCCGCTGGCCTTGCTCCTCATTTCAGGGGTCTTGTTTGCACACCCTCACCTGTGCCCCAGACATGTACCAGCCTTGTCCCCATGGGTCTGGGCTCCTTCCATCCCTGCTCCCTCTCGTCCTTTTCCCATATGTGTGGTGCTCCCAGGGCAAGAGCCACCTCCTCTGCAGCAGCTGGTGCCATATCTGCCTCCCGATATGTATGTCCTCGTGCCGGACTGACAGCTCTGGAGCCCTCTGCTTACCTCCAGAATGGTCAGTGCCGGACTGACCGCTCTGGAGCCCTCTGCTTACCTCCAGAATGGTCAGTGGCAAGGTCAGCATCCACAACCTGGCCTGCGCCGGAGGGGTGAGAAGAGAGGGCAGTCCCAATGGCCTGTTCAGCCCTTGACCTTTTTGCTGACGCTGCCCGTAAGGGACTGACTGGGGTGGCTTTTGTGCTGTGGATGCTGGTCCACCAGGAATTGACTGAGACTCACCAAACTCATTGCATTTCCTGCCAGGTGGAAAACCTCTCTGTCCCCCATCTAGGAAGGGCTCGGCCCAGTGACCTCTCCCCTGAGTTCAGGGATGAGCATGTTCTAACCAGGGGTTCTGCTTTATCCTTCCCTACAGAACAGTCCTCTGGACCTAATAGACATGGGCAAGGGGCTGAAGGTCCAGACCGACAAGCCACATCTGGTGAGCCTGGGCAGTGGCCGGCTCAGCACTGCCATCACCCTCCTGCCCTTAGGAGAGGGTAAGTTCCCCTTGCCTGTGCTGTGACAATGGGCCGAGGCTGATAGGGGTTAGGAGCTCACCTGGGGGAAAGGGTGTCACTTTTTCTGCTCTCCTGTGGCTGAGACCCCCTGTGTAATTTACACTGAGTGGAGACCAACCGTCACACCATGGGAAAGCCAGACTGTGGAGAGGGTGTGTTTGTAATGGGTAGAACAGGAGGCCTCTGGGTTTCCATTCCCAGCTGTGTTATAGACTCACTGTGAGGCCTTGGGCAAGTCCCCTACACCCCAATTTTCAAACTGGCTGTTAATTTTGAATGCCCCATTTTAGGACCCTTGGGCCTGATTCTAAGAAGTGGTCATTAATTTGGGGGTGATCCAACTGGAAACCCTAGGGCCTGACTTTCAGAGGTGCTGAGCACACACAAGCTTCCAGTCATGTCAGCTAGAGTTGTGGGTGCTCAGCGCCCCTGGAAGTCATCCCCTAGGGGTCTCCAGTTGGGCCCCCCAAATTAGTGACCACTTCTGAGAATCTTAGCCTGCCACCCTCCATCCCCATTGCTAAATGGAGCTAATATTCCTGCCCCACCCCAGTATCTGATATGGACCTCCTGCCTGCCTGGATTGTAGGGTATAGTTAGTGAAAGATTACATGGTGCTTTTGGAGCCCAGATGAGAGGCAAAAGACAGGGCTATTGATGGCCTGGTACGCGAGATGCTGCTGCACTGCACTTGCCTTCTGCCACCGTCGATGCACAGACTGAAGGGAGTGTGTTACCTTTGTGATTCCCTCTACTCTTGCTGACTACTGTCAGTGTTGGCCTGACTGCTGCTGCCAGCCATGTCCTTGCCCCCCCCCCCCATCCCCTCCAGGTATGTGGGCTTTGCTGTGATCCACTTCTGTGTGGCTGTAACTTCCTGCAGGGTGCTGAGAAAGCCCCACTAAAATAGCCATATCTAGATGCTGAATGTGGGATTCGGAACCTGGGTTAATCTCACTGAAAATGGGGGTGGGGAGGCACAATCTGGATCTGGCTGGGATACCCAGAGCCCCTGCGGGGTGGGCACTAAGTCCCACCCATCTTTAGTCCCAGCGATGGGAGCTGGTGCTGCCACACCCTCTCATCTTGCAGGGACTTGGGTTAACATCTACATTGACGTTCCTGGTTTATGTGAGCTCAGCAGCCCAGAGCCAGATGGGAACCAGCATCCCAGCGAGAGCTGGGCTGGCAATGGGATTCAGATCCAGTCTTGGCTCCCAAGAACGGAGGGAGTGAGAGGCACATAGGGCAGCTGTTCCTTCCCTCCTGACGGTGAGTGGCTAGCTCATTTTTGTGGCTCCCAGAGGCGCTGGAAGCTCCTGAAAAGTTTCAATCCCCAATAACACCCTGGCAGCCCCTGTGAATGGCCCTGCTACAGGGACAAGCACATGATGATCAGAACCCAGTTGTGCTTCCCCATCCCTGAGCCACTTGCCCCCTGCCTCTCAGTTTAGGATCAGAGACTCCAGCTCCTTCATGGATCAAACCCTCCAAACGTCAGCCCTTCTCCAGCAGTCGGTGTTGGGAAGCGAGCCTTAGGCATGCATTTGTGTCCAATAATTGTTATTGAGGCCATAGTGCAGTCTCAGATTAAAGATCAGATTAAAAACCGGAGAGAAGCAAGAGCCAAGCTCTCCCTGGAGACATTGCTGTTAGCAACCTGTCTGCCTCTTTGGCCTGAGAGGCAGGGAGCTGCCAGGTCTGCTCCCTGTGGAGACGTCCAAGATCTTACTGGGAAGGATTCACCTGTGCACGCCTGACATGCCCACAGACCCTACCGAGCCCCCTGCACGTCAGACAGGGAGTGTGCTTCCTCCACCAGGGAGGGAAGGGGAGCAGAGCGGAGCTTCTTCTTGGGCCATGCACTTGTACCTAGTGAGCCTTGCTTTTGGACACATAGTCAGCAAGGGCCTGAGAGTGTGAAATGGGGGACGGGGGGCTAGCCAAGAGCTTGGAGTCTGTTCATCACATAATCAACAGAGGAAGCTGCTAGCGATAACTGGATCAAAGGAGAGTGGGAGTTGCCTGCCCAAGGAGGCAGCTGGAGAGTGGGGTTGCAGTGGGGTGGGGGGAAGAAGCGGTGGAGGGGCCACGGGAACTTGCCTGTCTGATCAGAGAGAGTGAAGGAGATAGGAGCAGGAGGAGGAACCTAGGGACACAGTGGTTAGTGTGAAACAGGATTCTTTATCACTAGCCTCCTCCTGCCTCTTCTGCTGCATCTCTGCTTGGGTTCATGTTCCTAGAAGGGACGAGACCGGGATGTGTGGGTCGCTCTTTGGGGGTGTCTGACCACTGACATTTAGCTCTCTGTTGTCTGTGCCCAAGTGGCCCCATGTCTTCCCAGCAGCTAATATGCTGAGACCCTGCAGGGATCCAGTGCTTCCCAGGAAACAGCATGATCAATAGCGGCCCTGATAAAAGCCCCCAGGAGCATGGGCTCTGACCTGAGCACCTGCAAGGTCCCATCTCTCTGGCCTGGCCTTTGCAGTCTGGGCCACAAACAGGAGCCCAGTGCTAATCTCTGCAGCCAAGGAGAGAGCAGCACTGTGCTGGGCCCTGCAAGGCTGTCGAGATCTTGCCTTGTGGAAGGACTCCCCTCCTCTGAAGTACGAAGTAGCCCTGTTCCTCCAAGTGCTGCAGAGTGCGGGGGCCGGAGGGACAAATCAGCACTGCCACACACCCTGTGGGTGCAGACTGCCCTGCCTTCAGAGCTCTAATGGTCAGCCTGGCCTAGAGGAATGAGCACAGGACTTCTGGATCCCATGTCATGCCCCTATATGAGGGGCTTGTACCTCCATTTCCTGAGGTGGTGTGTGGGGGAATCAGTGGCTGTTGGTGGTTTGTGTGTGTGTGCAGGGGGCGATGGGTACAGGAGCTGGGAGAGGCTGTTTCAGTCCCTCTCTAGGGGACCCACCAGTGTCTAAAACTTGGTGGCTTGACGCCCAGGCCTGCACTTGCTCTGCAGCATCAGGACAGGAGCTCCCCTCCCCCCTCAGTCCTGGTTGCACTCCCGTTATTCCACAGAGTTACGTGTCCTCCCCCCCACCCCTTCCCAGTTCAGGAGCTCCTCTGGGCAAAAACTACAGAGGCTGCTTCCTGCCCAGCCCCCATCTTCCTATCACATGGTGCCCATGCGGGGTGGGGTGCACACCAAGTGGGGTTTTGGCACCAATAATACAGGGTGAGTGGTCCCCTCTTAGCCTCTGTAAATGGGGGTGCTTGACCTGCTTTGGCCTCCCATCCCATGCACATGATCTCCTTGTTATGACCCAAGGAGCATTCAGCAGATGTTTCTCCTTGCAGGGAGGACTATGATTGGCTCGGCCGCTAAGGACATTGTTCTGCAGGGGGCTGGGTTGGCCTCTGAACACTGCTACATCGAGAACGTGTGTGGGACCCTCACCCTACACCCCTGCGGGAATGCCTGTGCTGTTGACGGCCTGCAGGTTAAGCAGCCCACTCGCCTGACCCAAGGTAAGGTGCCTACCCTTGGGCATCAAGGCTGGCTGTGGTGGGAGCAATGCATGAGAAGACACTCCTGACCACTCAACTAGCTGCAGGCCTGGGCCCCTCAGTCCCCAAAGATTGGTGATGTTTGGGTCAAGTTCTGGCTTTCCTAGCTTTGTAAGGTGGATCCTGACTTCCTCTGACTTTGGATATGTTTGGAGCCAGCTGCAGGTCTGCAGCTAGGGTACATCTTTGCCTTGGAGCTGTGTGAATCATAGTTATCCTGAGAGCAGGTGAGGGTAACTGGGCTTGAGAGAGCGCCCAGTGCAACTTAGCCCAGCCTCACTGAGTTTTATGGAAGCTTTATTGAGCTGGGATCGGCTTCAGGGTGAACTTGGCTTGTGTTTTCAGCGAGTCACTGCTTTCAGTGGAACGAAAACCCCAGCCCTGGGTGCAGGTCCAGCACCAGTGGTGACTGCTAATTAGGTGAAGCCCAGTTCCAGTAACTATCCTGTTGGGGTGCTGGGTTAGTGGGGTTGTCCCACCAGGAACAGAAGCTGGCTTGGTTAGTGTGCAGATGGCATGTGGTTCTGATTGCGCAGCTTCATTGGAGTCCTGGCTGCACAGAGATTCCTCCTCCCCATCCCCCTTCCTGAAGGAGCCCCCAACATTTGCTGTAGGTTTGGAGTCTCCTTTATATTTTAGCCATTGAGTGCTCTGACTCAGCTGGAGGGATCTGCGTTTGCCTCCCTGGTTATGTCTACACAGCAAATAAAAATCCGCGGCTGGCCCACGCCAGCTGACTTGGGCTCACGGGACTTGGACTATGGGGCTGTTTCCTTGCTGTGTAGACTTCTGGGCTCAGGCTGGAGCCTGGGCTCTAGGACCCTGTGAGGTGAGAGGGTCTGAGCCCGAAGTCTACACAGCAATGAAAAAGCCCCACAGCCTGAGCCCTGCGAGCCTGAGTCGGCTGGCATGGGCCAGCTGCAGGTTTTTCTTTGCTATGTAGACATACTCCCTGTCACCTTGATGAGGACCAGCTCTCCTTAACATCTCGTTGTCTCTTCCCTTGGAAACGGCCCATGTGCCCAGGGGATGATACTACAGGCCCTTCTTGCCAGTGGTTAATTGGAATTTTCCAGGCTAGTATTTCTGAAAAAGTTTCTTGCCTTGCTAGCATGGGTGTGTGCAGTTCCAGAGCAAGGAAGGTTGGCCATTGTGGAAATGCAAGACTCCCAGCTTGCCTCCCCATCCTCTCAGCCTTCCAGGGCTCCATGACGGCAAGGACAGCACAGGCAGCTCTGCTGATGGGAATTTCTTTAGCAATAATAATCCTTTCTAGAACCTCAGTGTGACTCACTGGTCAAGCTTGTGTTGTGTCCCCTTCTATTGGCAGTTGCATTAGAGGGTAACAGCCTATTACTGCTACCAGCTAATGGGATTACTCCTTTAGTTTTTGTGGTCAGGTTGCTGAAGATTCTTGGGTTCAAACCCTGCTACAGCTCAAGCAGGGGGCTATCATCATTTGAGAGGTCAGTCTTTCTGGTGTCTAAATGAGGGCTGTAAAGAGGAGAGAGTGCTAGACTGTCTTGGGGGGAAGGCAAATTTGGGACTAAGATGAGGGGTGGATGGGGACAGGTGTGACCCATCCTGCATCCTCAGTTTGTCTCTTAGGAGCAGGTTTGAGCTAGAATCCCTAGTAGCTGGAAGCATGGCATGGACTAGCCCTATTGGCCCATTGCCACACAATGCTGTCATGCATGATTCTTAAAAAGAGATGCCTGCTGAAATTCTTTGCACCAGGTCACAGATTGCACTGGAAATGGCTCTCTGCTCACCTGTGCCCCAGTTCCTTGCTAGCCCATGGAGAAACGCTGCTTTAGGGGAGCTGCCATGAGTTTTGCCGGGTAATCTGGTATTAAGGTCTCTGGCACAAAACACAGAATCCAGCTCCCCCTCCCTGATGCAGAGTTTACACTGTCAAATATCAAAGGTGCATTCTGAGCCATCTTCTGACAGCTGCAGAAAGCAGAGGCAGGATCAGCTGCCAGGAATTTATTAGAGGCTCTAATAATGGTTGGGCTTGTTTGAGGCAGAAAGGGGAATTTAGAGCTGATTGTTTTAAAAGAACCGATCAACTGACAAACAAACAAGGCTTTTTAATCCAGATGTTTGCTTTTCATGTAATTATTTCAGCTTCTAGGTTCAGCTTTCCTGGGCCATTTCCCAGGCTGTCCCCTTCCCCATCTATCCTTAA
Organism: Malaclemys terrapin pileata; assembly: GCF_027887155.1. Classification (NCBI taxonomy): domain Eukaryota; kingdom Metazoa; phylum Chordata; order Testudines; family Emydidae; genus Malaclemys; species Malaclemys terrapin. The sequence continues at coordinate 34,433,001 of NC_071519.1, forward strand.
AAATATCAGCATGCCTGAGTCACGCCATCTCTGATGTACTTCCTGTTGGTTTCATTTGCCATGACCGGGCTCCCTCATTTCCCTGCCCTTTCCCTTTGTCCCATGGTTGAGATTTGCCTGGCTTAGACTTGAAGCTCTTTGAGGCAGGGTCCCTGTGTCTCTGCTTGGCCCTTTACAGAACTTGTGTGTGGGGGGGATTGTCCATGTTAACAGGCCTTCTTGTTGGGGTCATTCTAGAACTTTGATTGCCACAGTAACGTGGTGCAATGGCATCGTTCTAGAGCTTGAGATGCCATAGCAATGAGATGCAGGCTTGTAACTGTCATGGCCAGCTGGTGGCTTCTGCTCCACGAGGGGGCTCTGAACACTTGAAGAGGAACAAAGGGGCATGAGCCTTGCTCCACCTGGAGAAAATCCAGTTTAGAGGAAATGATGCAGTGTGGCCTCTGGAGTCACAGGCACCATAAGTGTTATGGGATGGCCCAGAGCCAGACCTTCTTTCTCCCAATGGCTCAGAACAAATCTGAGCTAGCCCTGATTCCTCTGCCTGCCACACTGGATCAGTCCATATGGCTGGGGGTCCTGAATCCTCGTGCAATGCTTCAGAGAAGGCTGAAACACCCTACCCAGATGCCTGGCCAGTTGTGCTGAGCTGTGGGTGGGGTGTGAGATCTTGGCTCAGCTCAAGGCATTGCTGGAGACAGGATACTGGACTAGACAGACCCACAGTTCTGATCCTGTCTGATCATTCTGATGGCCGCTGGGCTGTGAGGCAGAGCTGGCCTCATGTGAGGGATAGTCTGAGCTGACAACCACCTCGGACCTGTGTCTCCAGTAAGGTGTTTTGTGAGGCAGCGGGTGGGGCGACACACCTCTCTGCTGGCAGTGTTTGCTTAGCTGTAGTGTACCTACTCCCGTGTGCTCCAGCGTGGGCTGGCTCTGTAACGCATGGCACAAGTGGCCAGCATCCTGTCAGGCCCCTCATCTCCCTCTCAGTACAACTGGGGACATAATCCTCACCCAGCCAGCAAGACTGTCTGTGATGTAAGCTCCTCTGTTAAACCGTCTGCTGTCTGTACCCAGCAGGGAAGGAGCAAGGTCTGTGCTGCCCCCAATTGGGCCTGTTGTCCCAGATGGAAACCCCACATGCTCCCATCTAGCTGACGTGGTGCCTTGTACCCATTGACCTTGATTTGTAGCACAATACAGGGTGCAAAGCAGATTGTATGTGACTTTTTCTAGTACTTATCACCGGGAATGGGGAACCAGGAATCCTGGGTTCTACGCCTGACTCTGTTGCTGACTCACTGTCTTGGGCCCTCTCTGTGCCTCAGTTCCCCCACTTAGAAAAGGGTGCAACGACACTGGCCCTGCTTTGTAAAGTGCTTTGAGATCCTGGCAGAAATGCTAGTGTTAGTTATCAGAGATTCCCCAAGGCACTGGCTCTGCAAGCCCACAGGTCACATGACCTCTTTGTTCAGTGGAAGGAACAGGGGAGTGGGAGTAAGGACTCCTGGGTTCTTTTGTTCTTGGCTCTGCTATTGGTGCTCTTGGCTTGACCTCTCTGTGCCCTGATTTGTGTCTGTGAAATGGAGATACCAGCTCCCAGCCTCATAGGGGAGGGGAGGTTGAACCAGTTGATATCTTCACCAGGCTTTAAAAGTACTGAGGGTTGGGTACTGCTGAGCTCAAACTGGGATGAAATGGTAATCCTCACACGCTCAGATTTCCTATGGGCGATAATAGGCCCTGAAATATGTGCAGGGGACTCTGCCTTTCTGTACAGGCTGCCCTGCTGGGGATTTCGCTCTTGCTATGCCTCATAAATAAACCCCCAATTTAGCTGTAAATGACACATTCAGCCTTAATACTTCATGGCTGAATGACGTCTTTCACAGCACTGGCCCTGGTGTTAGCGTAGTTACAGCTCGTAGCGGTTACAATGTTGCTGTGTGTGATAAAGCAGCTGCATAGAGCTGCAGGGGGGAGGGGAGATGGGGGGCACAGGGAATGTTTGTGCTCGTTTTTTTGCTTAAATGTTTCTTAGATATTTGCGTTTGGTGACCTGTTTGGTTTGGTGACCTGTTTGGTTCCTAATTGACATTTCTGCCACAGGACAAGTGCAGTTCATTACAATCAACCATGCAGGTGCTTTGGAGGATAAGGATTAAAATTCAAAATGATCTGGACAAACTGGAAAAACGGTCTGAAGTAAATAGGATGAAATTCAACAAAGACAAATGCAAAGTACTCCACTTAGGAAGGAACAATCAGTTGCACACATACAATGGGAAATGACTGCCTAGGAAGGAGTACGGTGGAAAGGGATCTGGGGGTTATAGTGGACCATAAGCTAAATATGAGTCAACAGTGTAACACTGTTGCAAAAAAAGCAAACATCATTTTGGGATGTATTAACAGGAGTGTTGTAAGGAAGACATGAGAAGTAATTCTTCTGCTCTACTCCATGCTGATTAGGCCTCAACTGGAGTATTGTGTCCAGTTCTGGGTGCCACATTTGAGGAGAGATGCGGACAAATTGGAAAAAGTCCAGAGAAGAGCAACCAAAATGATTAAAGGCCTAGAAAACATAACCTGTGAGGGAAGAATTGAAAAAATTGGGTTTGTTTATTCTGGAAAAGAGAAGATGGGGGGGAGGGTACGGGGGGGGGGGAACAGACATGATAACAGTTCACGTATGTAAAAAGTTGTTACAAGGAGGAGGGAGAAGAATTGTTCTTCTTAACTTCTGAGGATAGGACAAGAAGCAATGGGGCTTAAATTGCAGCAAAGGAGGTTTAGGTTGGACATTAGGAAAAACACTTTGTAACTGTCAGGGTGGTTAAGCACTGGAATAAATTGCCTAGGGAGGTTGTGGAATCTCCATCACTGGCGATTTTTAAGAGCAAGTTAGACAAACACCTGTCAGAAATGGTCTAGATAATACTTAGTCCTGCCATGAGTGTCTCTCAAGGGCCCTTCCAGTCTTATGGTTCTGTGATTCTATCTCAGGACAGGAATGGTAGCGAGTGTAATAGATCAGGACTGAGGGGCACTGGAGAGCTGTGTGAGGTGGGGAGCCCATGGCTGAGATAACGGGTGCACCTGTGGGTTGGGATAGAAGGGCACTGGCAGAGCTGGGGGTGGAGGAATCCCAGAGCTGGGATAGCAGTGGGGCTGTAGATTGGGATTGAGAGGCACTGTCAGAGGTGATGAGGGAGAGAGCCCAGAAGAGGAATAGCAGGGGGCTGTGAGTTGGGATTGAGGGACATTAGCAGAGCTGGGTGAGGGAAGCCTGCACTGTGTTTTGGTCTAACCCAGGGGTTTTCAAACTGGGGGGTCGTGACCCCGTGGGGGTTGTGAGCTGTCAGCCACCACCCCAAACCATGCTTCACCTCCAGCATTTATAATAGTGTTAAATATAAAAAATGTGTTTTTAATTTATAAGGGGGTCTCACTCAGAGGCTTGCCATGTGACAAGGGTCACCAGTACAAAAGTTTGAGAACCACTGGTGTAACCTATCTCAGGGTTTCCCCTCTTGCATGTCCTAGTAGTGATTGGCAGCACTCTGCACGCAGATCCACTCCTCACGATGCTGGTTCCTGAAGTCTCTCTTTGCAGGAATCTGACTTGTGCAGAGCATCTGAACACAGCCTGACTGCTCCCAGGGAGTACGGTCAGTGAAAGTGCTTTTGCCTTGCTAACGAAACCCCAGGGATAGGCTAAATCAGATTTGTCCCTGAGTCTAACGTACCCTCTAAATTGAAGATTGCTCCCAGCTACAATCACTATAAATAGACTTGTTCTCACACCCCACTGCTCCTTCTCTGTGCTTGTCTGGGAAGTCCATGCATGAGAGAGTGAGATCCCGAGGCCCAGTGCATCTTCACACTCTCTGCCTGTGGGCAGATAGAACAATATACACACATACCACTGGGCACTGGCCCACAGGCAGTCTAGACAGATGCAGACAGACACGTGTGGACACACGCATGTTTGACTGCCACCTATGTCCATTGGCTGCATTTATTTGGGTTGTATCTCACATCAGAGCTGGGATGTGATCCCAGTATGTGCTGGCTGCTGTAAGTGAAGCCCAAAACATGCTCTGTGCAGAGGCACCGTGGGCTGTTATTAAGGTGTCATCATTTTGCTGTATGGTATCCAGGGGAAGGGAGCAATTCAGTTAATGATAGTGCAGTAGAGACAGTCTGATACAGACCTTCGAGAGTGGCAGAGGAGAATTTCTCCAGACCTGACCCTTCCCTCTCCCCCTCCCCCCCAATCCCATTGCAACTTCCTGCAACTCCTTCTGCCCCACTCCTGGCAGTGCCTGGCAGCCTCTCCCAGATGCTCCTGTGCAAGGCTGGCAGGTAGGCTATTGCCCTCTGATACCTTCCCTTTCCAGAGCCTTCACACTTGGGGAGATTTCTGAAGGGAGAAGCTCGTGAATGGAGGCAGGTGATGGATCCGGCCTTGTTCAGAACATTCTCATGAGTGTGTTGTCCTGGAAGCCATCTATCTTGGGGAAGGGATAGCTCAGTTGGGGGGAGGGATAGCTCAGTTGGGGGGAGCATTGGCCTGCTAAACCCAGGGTTGTGAGTTCAATCCTTGAGGGGGCCACTTAGGGATCTGGGGCAAAATCTGTACTTGGTCCTGCTAGTGAAGGCAGGGGGCTGGACTCGATGACCTTTCAAGGTCCCTTCCAGTTCTAGGAGATAGGATATCTCCATTAATTTATTCTGGTGAGAGGTAATATCACCCATCATTTTGCTTATGACATCAGCTTCTTATCTGGATGGATGCAACCAGGAGAGAAATGAGGGCAGGCTGGGTCCTCGGGGTGGGGGAACCCAGGGGGCTGGAGGTGGACACCATCCCACCAAACCCTGCTGCTGCTTGCAGTCTGCTCTATTTGATGAGATTGGCAATAACAAGCTTCCTTGGGTGCCAGATCCTCCCTCCAGCCCCTATCACAGGAGGGTTCCCTATTAGAAAGGGTAGGTATTTAACTCCTTTTCCATGGGAGCAGGGGAACTGGGGAAGGCTGAGGACTTCATTGTGCTCTTCTTTTCTGTTTTCACTTCTTTCCCCTTCTCTGCCTGAATTATCCAGCCCTGGGAGGCACTGTGATATCAGACTGGGAGTCTATTCCTGGCTCTGTCACAGATTTGCTGTGCAACCTTGGGCGAGTCACTTAACCTCACTGTTTGCCTATCTGTAAAATGGGGGTGATAAATGGCTTTGAGAGCCATTGGCTGGAAAACCCTTTGTAAGTACTCAATGTAATTGAGACAGAGGAGTAAATTCTGAACTCTGTTATTCTGGGACATTGCAGATTTGGACACAGCACCATTCTATGTCTTCACCCCCCAAAGACTTGATTCAACTGCCTCATATTAGTGTAAATCTGGAGACACTCCCCTGAAGTCAGAATCATTACCTGCTCTAAATTGATCTTGGTGTGACAGAGATCAGAATCTGGCTGCTGGCCAGGAACGAGCCCAGGCCCATCGTGAGCCCATGGTGTTTCTGTGTGAGGTTCTCCTGCACCGTGTCCGGGAAATGAGTCTCCTTTGGAGCAAGTTTGTCTACAAGGGCAGCAGAAACTGTTTCTCTAACAAGAAACCGCTCTAACAAGCATCCCCTGTGCTATGTACCACTGTTGTTGGCCAAGGATTTACTGTCCTGGCTCATTCTGTGCTGTCTTATTTTGTACAGCAATGAAGATATTCTTTTAATTCTCCTCCTCGTCAGATTGCCCAAGTTGTGCTGCTAGGGGTGGTGCTCCCTGCTATACCTGTACTCTTGTGATGGAAGTTACATTAGCAGCAATTAATTCTCTGGATGAAGCAACAGTAATGTTAGCAGGGCCGTCAGCATGGAAGCTAAGCTGTTCAGAATTCCTGTTCAGAATTCAGCCATTTCCTTTGATAATTATGTATATTTTCCACATTACTCTGGAAACTTTGAACCAGATGTGTGAAAACTCACCTTAGAATAGAAAATTACACACTATAAGCGACTCCAAAGATGGAGCATCTGAGGCACATCACTTAGGCCTATTAGAAAGCAAAGACTAATTAGGCCAAGACACAGGGACTGAAGACCAACCAGCCCATGCTCTATGCTTATCTTAGAAACGTGGTTAAAGTGTTTCATTATATTCAGCCCTGACAGTGCCATACAATGTGTGTGTACACACACATGAGTGTGTGCATGTGCTCTCTTCCTCAATCTGGAGTCACTCCACTGACTTCACTGGAGTTTTTCTGCTGTAACAGAGCACAGACTTTGGACCACACATGCTAGAGCATAAAATTTTACATCTTCTAGGCTGTACAACAAGAAAAAAACACCTCAGAACACTTCCAGGTTTCACAAGGACAAAGGGGTTTATTTTCCTACCCTGTCCTTCAGTAATGTTTTTCACTCTACCGCAGTCAATATCTTTGTGCAAAGATGGTGTCATATTTTCCACAGCTGCTTTAGTTTTCCAGTTGAATCACTTTTTCTGATCATACTCTTAAAAAAAAAAAAACATTTTTAATTTTTCTTTTACAGTTTGGAAACCTTTCCTGGGGTGTTATCAGGGATTTTGATGGAAAATAATGTAGATATTTTTCTCCGTTACTGAGTCACTCGGAAATCTTCACCACTGTCACCACCAGACTTCTATTGTAGTGTAGATTGCCTCTAACTCTGGGAAATGTTTGGGAACATTGGAATTCTTCTTAGCAGGATCACACACACATACTCCCCTCCTGCCAATAAAACATTGCTGATCAATAGTGCTTCCCAGTTCTGTGGGGAAAGAGGGGGAAAATACCACACTATATGTATTCCTGACGCTATGCATCCTGAGCACAATATTTTCCTTGTCTACACTGGCACAAGGTTTAACTGCTTCTAAAAATGGCATTACTCCCAGTGATTGATACTGCATCAGTGCATCAAGTTAAATCTCATCCATAACTTTGCTTGAATGCGCTTTGCAACGTGTGAGCTGTGCTGCAAGGCAAAGTAGGATCTTGTGTTTCTGGACGCTTTTTACGCTACCCTAACTAAACTAGCAATTAGAGCAGTGGGGTCGGACGGAGTGAGGGCTCCTGGGTTTTATTCCCAACACTGTCACCGGAGCTCACCGAGCGAGTGAGTTAAATTATTTAAACTTCGAGTTAATTTTGTCCCTAGTATAACTCCTTTTAAAACTATGGAGTTACATGAGGGATGAATTTGGTCCTCTGTGCATGGGTTTCTGCATTTGTAAAATAGGACTGTTAACATTTCCCTCCCCTCTGTAAAGCGGAGAGGCTCTCAGACTAGAGCAGCTATATACACGCAAACTATTCCTTTTTGTGACTTGTTTACCAGAATTGTACTGCTTGTGTGGGAGGAGTATCTCTTCTACTATTTATTTTGGTAGATCTGTGTATTGTACGTGGTAACATGGTACAAACCCCCTAGAGCCTGATTGTCCGTTCTTGGGCTACCCTCTGCTCCACAGAGCTGCATTTGAGATTAAATCTCTCTAGCAGCATTTGACCATGGCTCTTCAGCCTGTTTGCAAAATTGTTTTTCAAAGCTGTCGTGTGGATTCAGAACCGTAGGCTCATAACCTGTGCAGATCTCCTTGGTGTGCTTTGCAGCTATGGTCCCTGCCTGGGGGCTAATGCTTTGCAGGGTAGTGGCCTGTTTCAGGTGTCACCTTATAGCAAGGTGACTCGGGAGAGTTTAGGTCTGGGTCAGGCTATTCAGGGAATAAATTGCCAATAAAGAATGAATCAGAAAAAAATAAACTAAGGAAAAGCTCCTGCTGAATGGTCATGACAGTGAGACACAGACACCCCCATATTGCCTGGGATGGGGGAGAAATGCAATGGTTGGAAATGGGACTCAGCCACAGAATTCTAAGCACTACTGTTCCCGTGAAATGGTCTTGCTGATCCTGTGAGGTGCTGAGCCTCCTCGCTTTCCAGGGACTTACAGTACTCAGCCCCATGCCCTCATTGTGAGGTTTTATATGCAAACAGAAATGCTGCTTTTGTGCAAAGTTTTAAATGTTTGGAATCCTAATGGGTTTCCATCTGCTCCAGGTGGTGCTGTGAACACTTCCCCCAACTGCAGTAGGCCACTGGAATCCACTGCAAGCCAAGGCTGAACTGGCCATGCTAATTTTAATGCCCAAGCTGGGCATAAAGTGCAGGATGTAAAACAACTATCGGCAGAAGCAGTAGGAAGTAAACTTGTCAGAGTTCACTGCTTTACTAGCTTTGAGCAAGAGACATTAACTGTATTACTCCTGGGGGAATTATGCACCACTGCGCAATGCAGAATTTTGCAGAAATTTACGTGCGCGCAGAATTTCCTTTTCCCCACAGAAAGGGGCTGCAGTGCTGCTGGCCACCACTAGGGGCCACTGGACTTGGCAGAGCCCAGCTCTCACATAGAAGTCACTGCAGGGAGAGGGGGAGGGAGCTAGAAGGTTTTCTGGCAGCTGCAGTTCCCAGCATGCCCTGAGGGAAGGAGAGGGTGGCGTGCAGGAAACTCCATGCAAGCCTGGGACCGAGCATCATGCTGTTTCTCCCTCTGGATCCTTGGGCTCTGGGGGGGGAAGGGGGGTGGGTGTCTGGGCTGGGGGGGGGGCATGGCTGGGCTCTGTGGGGAGGGATGCAGGTATCTGGGCAAGGGGGGGCTGTGGCTGGGCTGGTGGGGAGGAGAAGGTGCAGGTATTTGGGCCAAGGGGGCCCTGCTACTGGGCTCTGGGGGGAGGGGGTGCAGGTATCCAGGCTAGGGGGCCCCATGGCAGGGCTCTTGGGGGGGGGAGAGAGGGTTTGGGTGTATTGGCTGGACTTGGGGGGGAGGGGTTGTGGGTGTCTGCCCCTCCCCCAGCTGGGCTCTGGGGGGTGGGGAAGGGGGCAGAGAAATAGGAACTGGGTTATCATAGGGGTTTCTTTAATTCTACTCCTGGGGGAATGTTTGAGTGTATGTCTGTATTGTTACAGGTATCAGAGGGTAGCCATGTTAGTCTGAATCTGTAAAAAGCAACAGAGGGCGTCTGATGAAGTGGGCATTCACCCACGAAAGCTTATGCTCCAATACCTCTGTTAGTCTTAAAGGTGCCACAGGACCCACTGTTGCTTTTTGTATTGTTACAGACATACTTGCTGACACGTATTTTGAAAAAATTACCAGAATAATTGAAACTGGTGTGATTAGGTAGTGTTATTTTGATAAATAAAAATTGCAGAATTTTAAAATATTGTGCGCAGAATTTTAAAATTGTTGGTGCAGAATGCACCCAGGAGTAACTATATACATTGTAGTAAATGGCACCACTGCCCTCTACTGGCTGAAATCAGAACTGCTCTGTTGCATGCCAGAAGCCCTGTAGGGCTAATGTATAAAACAATTTTTTTCTGGCTTGGGTGGCAGGTTCATACTTTGGGAATGGGAAGCACTCGGTTCTGTCCTGGTGTTGCTCTGAAGTTCTGAATGACTGGACATTTGCAGGTGTCCCCAACCCTGCAGTCTGATGGGTGTGTGCAGAGCCCTGGGGGCTGCCAGTGTGGGCTGGATTGCAGGATCTGGGCCTGTATTATTTTTATCTTCAGAGTGTTCCCTTTAAAATAGAAAATGTGGGCCACCATAGGAGCCTACACTGTGGCTGATCTGACTGAGGGGAGGCCCAATGCTGGGACCTGCAAGGAGTGGCAGTGGCTTAGTGTGTTGCACTCTGCACTACTTGCCTGGTGGGCACACTTTGAGGCTACAGCAACCTTTGCTCCCCATTGCAAAAATGGAAAGAAGGTGGCAGAGACAGAGGGAGAAAGAAAGGCCAGAAGGGACAATAAAAGAGGGGGATGAGAGTTATGTCTGTGTGGGGCACGGGGCATGGGCATCCGGTGGATCTCTGAAAACAGGGCCTACCCAGGGCACAAATCCAGGCACCGCCAGGCTGGGCTAAGGGAGACAGACGGTGGGCATGGGCATGGGCGTAGACAGGCGGGATACAGTGGCTGGAAGGGAAGATAGAAGCAGGCAGGCATTTTCCCCTTCTGCTAGGGGAGGGGGGCAGTGCCTGCTGCACCCTTCTCTCCCTCCCTCCTGCTCCTGAGAAACAGAGAGAAGCTATACAATGCCTTAAGCGAAGCTTCCTCCCGCAGCCCCCTTCTCTACCCTGCCCCCTCGCCCGGCCAAATCCACTCCAGTGTCTTCCTCCCCTCCCTATTCTGGCACACACACACACACACACACACACACCCGCTTTATCCTCTTCCCCCCTCTAGCTCTCCTCGCTGCCACCTCCCCTCCCGGGGGCGGTGCGCTCCCCTCCATTGGAGCCGCGGCCGCTCTGTCTGCGGGGAGGAGCCGCCCCCTGAATAGACCCTTCGACTCCGGGGCTGGCACCGGGACGCCCGGCAGCGGCGCGGAGCTCAGCTCGGCTCGGCTCGCAGCGCGTCCTTCCAGGCCGGTACCGAGCTCATGGTTAGTGCCCTGCCGGGTACTAGCAGGGTAGGGAACGGGGCAGTCGCCTCCTCCCACGGCCAGGCGGAGGGACTGGACCCCGGCCCCGAGCACAGGGAGCCGAGGGGCCCTGCCGGCTGTGCTGCTCCCCAATGCCGGGAGCTCGGGAGCGAGAAGGGGGCGCTGGTGACGGGACCGAAATAGGATAAATGTAAGCGGAGCGCACGGGCTGGCCGAGGGGCGCAGCAGGGAGGGCCGGGGCCAGGCGCTCACGGCAGCCACTTGGTGGATTTCGCGTGTGTGCAGCGCCCAGTCCGTGCTGGGAGCCCGGCGAGAAAGGAGCCCGGCGCTCCGTGCCAGCCAACGGGGAGGCCAGGGCTCGCCTCTGATAGCGGGCTGGTCCTTGCGCTCTTAGACTTTAATTATAACTCCTCCTCCTCGCTATTTTGGGAGGCTAGAATGTGGTACCAGAATTAGCTTTGGGCGCTGGAGCGTGGCAGATGGTACAAGTCTCCTCCCACCTGGCTATAAACTAGCCAGAGTTGTGTCTTAGTGGCATCTCTGCGTGCAGTTGTGTGTGCGCATTCACTCGTGTACCAGTACGTACATGTCTGTGATGTGTGTATTTGCATGTGGCTTTTTAAAAGGATGTTTTCTTAGGCTACTGAGTATTCTTTGTTTGAAAATAATTGGTCTTGTTTGAACTGGGGAGTGAAATTTATTTCCCCTCTGATGTGTTGGCATTTTTCCTTGAGACCTCGACAGCTGTGCAGCTGAAACTGACTTGAAAAAACGCTGCAAATAGCATGAAATACTAGCTAAATATGTCCCCTGTGTATTATATATACATGTACATGTGGTGAATGTGTGCTTGAGGGGAATTAATTGCACTTATTTTCATATGCGAGTTGCACATGGTCATCCCAAATGAATGAAAATAGAAAGTTTGTTGCCCTTCCAGCCATCAGTGCTATTTATATCACAACAGAGAGCTGCTAAAGATACAGTACTAAATTCAGCTCTGGTTTAAGTGGCTTAAAACTTTATTGAAGTAGAGTTGTACTTCTTTGGCCCATAAACATTGTCCTCTAAACACAAGTGGTACACTTTAACTGTCTCTGTCCCCCAAATGATGCATTGGTGTGATTACATGCATCCATCACTCCTGGGAATAGTGAAATCCTGAATGACACACCTCCCCATTGACTTTGTTTTCCTTTCTTTGTGGCTCAGATATTGGAAAATTCCAGTATTTATTTTGGGTTGTTGTTATGTGTTTGGGGGGAAGCAATGGTATATCACAGTGCCGTTATAAACTGGGTTCGTAAGTAGCTGCCACACAGTGCTGTTTGCAATCTTCACTTTTTTAGCATAGAATCATAGGGTGAGTATTTTTTTTTCCTCTTTCAGGTTTGTTTATTTTGTGGCTGTGAGAGCAGGAGCAGGTATGGGATCTGAAAAAACTTGGGTGGCTTTTTTTTTTTTTTTTTAAACTGACTTGATTTCAATTTGATGACACCCCTCTAAACAAAGTGAAAGTGAAATCTGTATTGTATTCCTGGCTGTGAGAGCTGGAATCTTAGTCCCTCTGGGTTGTGAAAGAAACACACTTGTGTCCACATGAGCAGGACCATGGGGTAAAGGGAATATGTCCCATTTATGTTTTGGGGGAGGTCTGGATTGTTGTTGTCTGTTCCTTTTCTAGTGTTCTTAGAAATTAGTGTTTTTTTTTTACCCCTTCTCTACTCCCCACCACTTTTATCTTTCTTGATGTTGGATTGCATTGGAGCCAGAAATCAGGGTTCTGTGAGGTGGTGATTTATCTTTGAATTTTCTGGAGTGGAAGAAGTCACACAAAGGGCTGGGGCTAGAGCATGGAGGGAGACCTTATGAATAATAATCCAAATCCCAGGGAATAGGGAGGCAGGGGAATGCAGGTTAGTCCTTGAATGTTTAGAAACAGGGAACAGATTGTTTTAAGAGGGGGATTTGCCCAACCCCCTCCCAAGTACAGCACTGATTACATACTGGGGAGCTTTTAGTAAAGAGCCAGGCATGTAATTCTGAGTCTCCAAATGATCTGTAAACCCAGCTGTCAGGGTTTATACAATCCCAGGATTTCTACATGAGACTTTCTTTTTGTGTTAAAAAGCCAAGGAGCATTGGAAGCTTGTTGGGGTCTGTGTACAGAAGTGATTTCCCCAAATGCCACTCTCTGCTGTAGGAACCACCTGTTTCTTTAAAGCTCTCTGTCCTTGACTTCCTGCCCCTGTTTCTGCTTTTCTGGGTCTAATGTGGCTGGATCGAGGCAGGTTGGAGAAAAAGCTCCTCGCTCACCTCCTGTGGTTCTTCCCCTGACACTTCCCCCTTCTTCTAGCCTGTTGTTAGAGATCAGAGAATCTTGTGACTCCAGTGGAAGGGATGGGGCTTTGATTAGTGTCTGTAGTTGGAGTTCTGCAGCAGATGTCTTTCTCTCCATGCCTCTCGGGATGGTGGGAGCAGATTGAGGATCCTTACAAAACTTTTAATAAAATGGACTGGTGTTGCTTGTTAGTTTACTAAACTCTCTAAGGGCAGTAGATTATGCTTTCTTGGTCACCAGCAGCAGAGAGGTGTAAAAGAGAACTGGATAAATTCATGGTGGTTAAGTCCATTAATGTCTATTAGCCAGGGTGGGTAAGGAATGCTGTCCCTAGCCTCTGTTTGTCAGAGGATGGAGATGGATGGTAGGAGAGAGATCACTTGATCATTACCTGTTAGGTCCACTCCCTCTGGGGCACCTGGCATTGGCCACGGTCAGTAGACAGGATACTGGGCTAGATGGACCTTTGGTCTGACCCGGTACGGCTGTTCTTATGTTCTTATGTGCGAATGGTGGTGGGAAAGAGCTTCAGGGTCTACTGAGGGTGGGAAGCCAGGGTTAGTCTGTGTACATAACCTGTTCCCAAGAGACTTCATGGAGGAAGTGTAAAACTCACACCCAGGCTGTGTGAGAGTTGGGTGTTCATGAGAGAGAGTCCTGCCTGGCCCAGTCAAGCCCCAGAAGCAGAGATGCTCCCTGGTGACAGGGCAGAGGCTGCTTTTCATCTATTCACGAAGGTGTGACCATGACTTTCTGCTCCGTCCTTGGAGGTAGAAAACCCCCCAAACTTCTTCCCAGAGACAACTGCAGAGTAGCAAGTCGAACTGATCATGGACTGTAGAGACCATGCTGATAGTTGTGTTAGAAATGCTTAGCTACTTAGGGAGTGACTGGAGTCTAGTAGTCTAGCAAGGAAACTAGAAGTTAAGCCTCCAGCTCTGCCATTGACTGTGTGTGGCCCTGGGCCATTTTACACTTAGCCTATCTGTGCTCTTGCTTAACTAAGGCATGAATTGGTTTTAGGGTCTAATCATCAGGTCTGGAACAAACAGATTCCCTAAAACCACAAATCCCCACAGGGCTAGCTCAACCTGTCTTCCTGATTTGCATAAATCAAGATCCATGCAGCGAGCTGTGTGTGAAACACACTAGACCTTCAATACCAAGGCCTGATCAGCCCTGCATGGACAGGAAAGGTCCCATGGCACTTTCTGTAAAGTTTTTGTCCAACATTTTCCCTCCCCCACTGCCACGCACTACTTCGCTCCTGTGTCCTTGGAGGTAACCACATCTCAGGTTATGCCCATAAAGCGTGTTGGGACCCTCTGCCAAGCGCTATGGATGTGTGAAATGTTTCCCTCATTATGGTTGCTAAAAGGAGGAGTGTGTATTTCTCAAGTAGAGTAGACATGGAGTAATAGGATTATTTAGGGTGACCAGATGTCCTGATTTTATAGGGACAGTCCTGATATTTGGGGCTTTTTCTTATATAGGCTCCTATTACCTCCCACCCTCTGTCCCGATTGGTGTGTGTGTGTGTGGGGGGGGGGAGGGGTAGTGCTGTATGCACTGTAGACCAGGGAACTCTGTTCCTATGCTGTGGTTAATCCAGACAACATGTCAATGTGTTGTACTTAAAGTACTGCACAGGATCTTTTCAGGGGGAATAAGGCAAAATGCCACATTTATTAGTAATACATGTATTCATTAACACTGTATTATATGCATATAATATATTACACTTACGCTCACACACACACACACACACACACACACAAACCCATTCCGTCTTGTTGTTACCAATTAGTTGCTCCCCTTAACTTCACTGGCCAGGTGAGTTAGATGGGGGAGGGGGTGGAGCCGGGCTTCTGCCGATCCGGATCGATGCTCCCATGTTGACAAGACGAGACCCGGGGTCCTCTGCAAGACACCTCACTTTTATAGCAGCTTTCCTCTTATGCAAATCTAGACCAGATTCAAACTCTGTGTCTGTGTCCATTGGTCCTTTGTGCTGCTTTCTTTTTGAGTGTTGTCCCAATGCTGCAAAGAGGGTGTTTCCAAAAGAAGGTGCTTGCTTCTAACCTCCCCCCCCCCCCCAGGACGTCAGTATGTCTGCTTGTCTTTAATGAGCCCACTTGACACGTTTTATTGTTCTTGGGTCTGGCTCCCAGCCCCTCTCCAACAGTTGAGGCTGTCTGGAGGTGCTGCCTTCCATGCCTTGCTCATCCACACCTCATTCATTCAACAGGGCAATTGATTAAGAGTGGGGGCGGGGAGAGCTCTTGTTCTACTGCTAGCAAAAAGAATTTTTTCTTCTATCTTATTCTATCCTTAGGGACTATAATATTATACCAAGGGCAATGCAAAGTTTCTAAATGAGGTTTTGATACAAAGTCCCATGAAAACAGAGGTCACACGTGGGTAGACCCACCACAAGGTTATATGAAGAGGCACAATGTAAAGTCATATGAAAATTATCAGAGATTGATCTACATTGTCCCCCTTTTGACCTCTCAAGAACAATTCTTGAGTGGTCACCATACAAATGTTTTGTATTTGTTGCAAACAAACCAAACAATTATAACCAGGTGAATATAAGTAAAACCATTACAATTGACTAAACACCAGATATAACATAAACACAAATGCAAACAATTATCATTATAATAATTGGAAATACAACAAAACCATTACCATTACAATAATTGGGTACATTGACAAACAAAATGAGGCCCAAGTTTGATGCTGCAACAGCCATCAAACAATAAAAGTCACTGAGGTCAGGACCTTTTTAAGCACACACAACAAATAAGATTTTGTAGGATTACCACAGTTGTTATGCAAGGTTAAACTGATTTGGACTTATTTAGTTGCTAAAATGTTGTAGAATTCCCTATTTTTAACAGTTGTTTTCAGAGGTTTCTGGGGACCTGAAAGATGGGGCCATACAATTATGGGCCAAGGTCTTACAGGTTATGGGGGCCCAAGAACTACCCTTCAGGGCTTGGGGAAATAGAACCAGAGTGCATAGAGGAAAGTGTGGAATTAATAATAATACAAGCAAATGTAACTAACAATACAAATGTATCAAGACCAAAAATTAACAACAAAATGATTATTAGAGAACCTGACAAAACAAAACAAAATAACCCTGATGCACTGGGGACCAAAGTCTTTTGGACACAAGGGGTGATTGATAAGTTGGATGGAGATGGGGGAAGTAGAGAGAGGAAAAGACATTTGCCCTATCTAGTGTAGTAAATCCCCCCATACTCTGTATGATCCCCCCAATAACTGACAACTGACTCCTTGAATCGTTTGTACCGTGTTTATTTTTAAATATTCTCTAATAAAATTTAAATCTGTTCTTATCAGTTTAATATCTGATACGTCCTCTATCTGAGGACTATATATTAAATGGATTTTTGGAACAGGGAGATGGAATAGGAGCTTGCTCCATCCACTCCACGCATCGACCTGGTATTGCAGTACCTCCAGGAACGGTGCACCTCCCCTCGGGGAGACTATTGTGGTGAAAAAAATAGAATCTATTGAATGTGTTACACCAATACTGACTTGGACTCAGAATATATTCTAGAAGTGGCGTACTAGAGATCACTTCTTTGCTGATGCTTGTATGTACTTTGTGAACCTTGTAACTGAAAGCTGTAATCTCTCAGAACTCAAGCCTATCCCCTCTCTCTCTGGACCCAATGCTAGCACAGGACACCACTAGAGACAGACACAGAACATGCAACACAGAACACTGAACACAGACTTTGTCGTGACACTATAACCATGGTATTTTATAACTCTTCAGCTGGTACCAGCTCTCCTGATGTTCTGGTTCAGAGCCTGAAAGATAGAAGCTTGGAAACAAATTAGCACAGTGCTTTCACCCTGGCAGAACCTGCTTGGTCTCTGCCACAGTGTGTTTGGTACTTGGGGCTGCACAAATGCTAATTAAGTGGTGCATTTTTTGTGAGTGTAAATCCTCCCTTTCTCTCAGTAAAAGGGCGTTAAAACTTTATTTAGAAAAAAATTTTTGTTTTAAAATCTCCAGCCATTTTGCCATGGCCTGGAGATCTGAGACAGAAGCAGGCACTGTTGTTAACTGTTTCAATGGCATTTTGGCCCTGGGAGGAGGAATTTACCCAAATATCCCCCTTCCCAATCTCCAGAGGGGTCCCAAAGGTCTGCCCCCTTCTGGGGTCTTAAATGTTTCTTCTCCTGATGTTACTGCTGCTGTAAGATTTGAGAGTGCTGTTTTAACTCTCTGTACCCAACCTGTTTTTTAGTTTCTTTATCTATTGCTTGCCTGGGCCCGATCCTGCTTTTTTCAATAAACAGTTCCTTTTCCTGGGCACAAGCCTTGTTTTACTACCAATTTAGCAAGGAGGGTGGGCTTTTTAACTAGCCCCCACCCTTCCTGGTTCCGTTTCTTAAACATTTTCTTTAAAATTGTAAAATTACCACAATATTACTTACAAAACAAAACAAAACAAACAAACATAAACCACACTACACTGCCCAAACTCCTATATCCTTCAGAGTTTGGCTTAACAGAATAAGATCTGTATCTTATATTTTTAACCCACTCTGGGCCAGAGGGAGAGACGCTAAGCTTCCCTCTGTATTACTCGGTCTGCTACCACCGAGGGTTCATACACCAATTATACAAATCCTTCCCCGGATTAGATCCTTCCCCGGATCAGAGTGAGAAACACTAAGTTCTCCTCTTTAGCTCAGTCTTGCTACGGCTGAGGGTGTATGTACCTCTACAACACAATTTAAACCTAAACTCCTATATCCTTCAGAGTTTGGTTAATCCTTCCCCGGATCACAGTGAGAAACACAATTTAAACCTAAACTCCTATATCCTTCAGAGTTTGGTTAATTAACTGAAAGTTTACACTCTTTTTCCTCTAGTGCCAGGCTTGCTGAAGCTGGCGGTGTGCACACCAGTTTTATAATAACTGTGGGTTCTATGCTTGCTCCCCCTTTCGCATTCTCCACCAAAATGTTGTACTTAAAGTACTGCACAGGATCTTTTCAGGGGGAATAAGGCAAAATGCCACATTTATTAGTAATACATGTATTCATTAACACTGTATTATATGCATATAATATATTACACTTACGCTCACACACACACACACACACACACACACACACACACACAAACCCATTCCGTCTTGTTGTTACCAATTAGTTGCTCCCCTTAACTTCACTGGCCAGGTGAGTTAGATGGGGGAGGGGGTGGAGCCGGGCTTCTGCCGATCCGGATCGATGCTCCCATGTTGACAAGACGAGACCCGGGGTCCTCTGCAAGACACCTCACTTTTATAGCAGCTTTCCTCTTATGCAAATCTAGACCAGATTCAAACTCTGTGTCTGTGTCCATTGGTCCTTTGTGCTGCTTTCTTTTGAGTGTTGTCCCAATGCTGCAAAGAGGGTGTTTCCAAAAGAAGGTGCTTGCTTCTAACCCCCCCCCCTCCCCCCCCCCCCCCCAGGACGTCAGTATGTCTGCTTGTCTTTAATGAGCCCACTTGACACGTTTTATTGTTCTTGGGTCTGGCTCCCAGCCCCTCTCCAACAGTTGAGGCTGTCTGGAGGTGCTGCCTTCCATGCCTTGCTCATCCACACCTCATTCATTCAACAGGGCAATTGATTAAGAGTGGGGGCGGGGAGAGCTCTTGTTCTACTGCTAGCAAAAAGAATTTTTTCTTCTATCTTATTCTATCCTTAGGGACTATAATATTATACCAAGGGCAATGCAAAGTTTCTAAATGAGGTTTTGATACAAAGTCCCATGAAAACAGAGGTCACACGTGGGTAGACCCACCACAAGGTTATATGAAGAGGCACAATGTAAAGTCATATGAAAATTATCAGAGATTGATCTACAAATGCTGCTGTAGTCCTAGCTACTATTTCCCCATAACTGGACACTAGTATAAAAGCTATGACTGTCTGAGCACTGGAGAGAAGGCAGGAATCCCCAGGCCCAGCTCTAGGTTACTGGCACACGGCTTGCTACACGCCCTCCCCCACATTTTTGTTTCTTAATATTTCTTTTCCCGTTACTTTTATTTTTCCTGTTTTTTTAGCACAGTCTTGTGCTTTGGGGGCTTTCCCCCCTTCCCTTCTTTGTTTGCCTGATCTGGGCCTTTGTTTTCTCTAGCCTCAATCTATGACCTCAGGTACAGGTTATACCAAAAAACCCAGGCTTCAAACCCTGCCAGACCTGCCACGGGTCTTTTCCCTGCAGCAATGGACATTCAGACTGCCTCTGCTGCCTTGGGGTGACTCATGTGCCCTCCAAATGTAAGGTCTGTTCAAGTTTTAAAAGCAGATCTTGAAAGCTTAGGGAGGACAGGATGAACTTGCTGCTGATGGAGCATTCTCTGAGACTCCTGGGGTCTGAATCCCCTCACCCACTTCCTGTACTTCAGCTCCAGGTGCTCAGAGAACCTCTGTGATCATTGTGGCTGCAGTGGTAAGCAAAGATCTTGGGGGCCATTCAGAACTATCTAGACCTTCAACAAAGAAGAAATCCCCTCTCCAGAACAGTAGGGGAAAGTCACCGTCTCAGGAGACCTCATGTCCTGGCATGGGTACTGCTAAGGCGCCCATCTCCTCTGGTACTGAGATCTTGTCACCGGATAAAAAGATTACACCGTGTACTGAGAATCACATCCAGTAAACAGCTTGGAGCAGTACCAATATCAGTACTGGACTCAGTGCCTTCAAAACACAAGGACTCTTCTAAATCCAAACTGAAATAGTCATCAGTAACAGTGTCTTTATCCAGCCACGGAGAACACATGGACTACACTTTGGTACCATCTTCGATACTTCCTGATGTACTGATTTCAGAGTACCCAGTACTGTTCAGGGTCCTCTTCCATAAGGAATGTGAGTTACCATTGCTGAGGGGTACCGAACGACATTCCCAGCTGGTACTGACTTATCTCCTGGAGTCGACCCTTCCATCTGCGACAACTGCTCATCTTGGGGTGCTGATACAGCCACTGGTTCCACACCAACCTTTAGAAGGTACTGAGAGGGACTTCCGGTTGGTACTGACATATCTGGAATTCCTTTACCAGCCAACAACACCTCAGCCCTCAGTACTGATGCAGTTTATAGATTCATAGATTCTAGGACTGGAAGGGACCTCGAGAGGTCATCGAGTCCAGTCCCCTGCCCGCATGGCAGGACCAAATACTGCCTAGACCATCCCTAGTAGACATTTATCTAACCTACCCTTAAATATCTCCAGAGACGGAGATTCCACAACCTCCCTAGGCAATTTGTTCCAGTGTTTAACCACCCTGACAGTTAGGAACTTTTTCCTAATGTCCAATCTAGACCTCCCTTGCTGCAGTTTAAACCCATTGTTTCTGGTTCTATCCTTAGAGGCTAAGGTGAACAAGTTCTCTCCCTCCTCCTTATGACACCCTTTTATATACCTGAAAACTGCTATCATGTCCCCTCTCAGTCTTCTCTTTTCCAAACTAAACAAACCCAATTCTTTCAGCCTTCCTTCATAGGTCATGTTCTCAAGACCTTTAATCATTCTTGTTGCTCTTCTTTGGACCCTTTCCAGTTTCTCCACATCTTTTTTAAAATGCGGCGCCCAGAACTGGACACAATACTCCAGCTGAGGCCTAACCAGAGCAGAGTAGAGCGGAAGAATGACTTCTCGTGTCTTGCTCACAACACACCTGTTAATGCATCCCAGAATCATGTTTGCTTTGTTTGCAACAGCATCACACTGTTGACTCATATTTAGCTTGTGGTCCACTATAACCCCTAGATCCCTTTCTGCCGTACTCCTTCCTAGACAGTCTTTTCCCATTCTGTATGTGTGAAATTGATTTTTCCTTCCTAAGTGGAGCACTTTGCATTTGTCTTTGTTAAACTTCATCCTGTTTAACTCAGACCATTTCTCCAATTTGTCCAGATCATTTTGAATTATGACCCTGTCCTCCAAAGTAGTTGCAATCCCTCCCAGTTTGGTATCATCCGCAAACTTAATAAGCGTACTTTCTATGCCAATATCTAAGTCGTTGATGAAGATATTGAACAGAGCCGGTCCCAAAACAGACCCCTGCGGTACCCCACTCGTTACGCCTTTCCAGCAGGATTGGGAACCATTAATAACAACTCTCTGAGTACGATTATCCAGCCAGTTATGCACCCACCTTATAGTAGCCCCATCTAATTTGTATTTGCCTAGTTTATCGATAAGAATATCATGCGAGACCGTATCAAATGCCTTACTAAAGTCTAGGTATACCACATCCACCGCTTCACCCTTATCCACAAGGCTCGTTATCCTATCAAAGAAAGCTATCAGATTGGTTTGACATGATTTGTTCTTCACAAATCCATGCTGGCTATTCCCTATCACCTTACCACCTTCCAAGTGTTGGCAGATGATTTCCTTAATTACTTGCTCCATTATCTTCCCTGGCACAGAAGTTAAACTAACTGGTCTGTAGTTACCTGGGTTGTTTTTAGTTCCCTTTTTATAGATGGGCACTATATTTGCCCTTTTCCAGTCTTCTGGAATCTCTCCCGTCTCCCATGACTTTCCAAAGATAATAGCTAGAGGCTCAGATACCTCCTCTATTAGCTCCTTGAGTATTCTAGGATGCATTTCATCAGGCCCGGGTGACTTGCAGGCATCTAACTTTTCTAAGTGATTTTTAACTTGTTCTTTTTTTATTTTATCCGCTAAACCTACCCCCTTCCCATTAGCATTCACTATGTTAGGCATTCCTTCAGACTTCTCGGTGAAGACCGAAACAAAGAAGTCATTAAGCATCTCTGCCATTTCCAAGTTTCCTGTTACTGTTTCTCCCTCTTCACTAAGCAGTGGGCCTACCCTGTCTTTGGTCTTCCTCTTGCTTCTAATGTATTGATAAAAAGTCTTCTTGTTTCCTTTTATTCCCGTAGCTAGTTTGAGCTCATTTTGTGCCTTTGCCTTTCTAATCTTGCCCCTGCATTCCTGTGTTGTTTGCCTATATTCATCCTTTGTAATCTGTCCTAGTTTCCATTTTTTATATGACTCCTTTTTATTTTTTAGATCGTGCAAGATCTCGTGGTTAAGCCAAGGTGGTCTTTTGCCACATTTTCTATCTTTCCTAACCAGCGGAATAGCTTGCTTTTGGGCCCTTAATAGTGTCCCTTTGAAAAACTGCCAACTCTCCTCAGTTGTTTTTCCCCTCAGTCTTGATTCCCATGGGACCTTACCTATCAGCTCTCTGAGCTTCCCAAAATCTGCCTTCCTGAAATCCATTGTCTCTATTTTGCTGTTCTCCCTTCTACCCTTCCTTAGGATTGCAAAGTCTATGATTTCATGATCACTTTCACCCAGGCTGCCTTCTACTTTCACATTCTCAACGAGTTCCTCCCTATTTGTTAAAATCAAGTCTAGAACAGCTTCCCCCCTAGTAGCTTTTTCAACCTTCTGAAATAAAAAGTTGTCTCCAATGCAGTCCAAGAATTTGTTGGATAGTCTGTTCCCCGCTGTGTTATTTTCCCAACATATATCCGGATAGTTGAAGTCCCCCATCACCACCAAGTCTTGGGCTTTGGATGATTTTGTTAGTTGCTTGAAAAAAGCCTCATCCACCTCTTCCACCTGGTTAGGTGGCCTGTAGTAGACGCCTAGCATGACATCTCCCTTGTTTTTTGCCCCTTTAAGCCTAACCCAGAGACTCTCAACACTTCCGTCTCCTATGTCCATCTCTACCTCTGTCCAAGTGTGTACATTTTTAATATATAAGGCAACACCTCCTCCCTTTTTCCCCTGTCTATCCTTCCTGAGCAAGCTGTACCCATCCACACCAACATTCCAATCATGTGTATTATCCCACCAAGTTTCAGTGATGCCAACAATGTCATAGTTGTATTTATTTATTAGCACTTCCAGTTCTTCCTGCTTATTCCCCATACTTCTCGCATTTGTATATAGGCATCTAAAATACTGGTTTGATCTTTCCTCCCAGTTTTTTCCTGACTCTCCTTTCTCTCTGCCAATATAGCCCACACTCCCTCTTGTTTCCGACTCATTTCCCCGGTCTCCATGTTCCCCACTTACCTGTGGGCTTTGCTCACCTGTCCCCGTCGAACCTAGTTTAAAGCCCTCCTCACTAGGTTAGCCAGTCTGTGTCCGAATAGGGTCTTCCCTCTCCTCGAAAGGTGAACGCCATCTCTGCCTAGCAGTCCTTCCTCGAATAGCATCCCGTGGTCTAGGAAGCCAAAGCCCTCCTGGCGACACCATCTTCGCAGCCAGGCATTCACCTCCATGATGCATCTGTCTCTGCCCGGGCCCCTACCTTTAACAGGAAGAATTGAAGAGAATACCACCTGTGCTCCAAACTCCTTCACCCGTGCTCCCAGAGCCCTGTAGTCACTCTTGATCCGCTCAGTGTCACACCGCGCAGTATCATTTGTGCCCACATGGATGAGTAGCATGGGGTAGTAGTCAGAGGGCCGGATAATCCTCGACAATGCCTCCGTAACGTCTCGGATACGGGCCCCCGGCAGGCAGCATACCTCTCGAGATGAAATGTCAGGGCGACAGATGGGCGCCTCCGTCCCCCTCAGCAGAGAGTCTCCGACCACCACTACCCTACGTTTCCTATTCGCAGTGGTGGCAGCAGACTCTCCAGCCTTAGGGGTACAAGGCTTCTCCTCCTTTACTGTAGGGAGTGATTCCTTCTTTCCTGTATCAAGAAGAGCATAACGGTTACCTATAACCACGGCAGGAGGGTTCGGAGCAAGGGTGGAGCACTGCCTGCTGCCAGAAGTAACCAGCTGCCAGCGTCCACCCTGAGCCATCTCCTCCTCCACCAGTGGTGTATCAGCAGTCCTGTGTACTGGGACAGCTACCTCAGCTGTCTCCACATGGACACTGTCGAGGAATTGCTCGTGGATACGGATGCTCCTCAACCTAGCCACCTCCTCCTGTAGCTCTCTCACCTGCTGCCTGAGAGATTCCACCAGCAGGCACCTTTCACATTGGATGGTCCCCCCAGCCTGGATATCCATAAGTGGAAATTGCAAGTTACAGTCTTTGCAAAACCACACCAGGATCTGGGTAGAGGCATCCATGCTTAGGCACTCTGTCTGGCTACAGGCACAGGTGGAGGAGACAGCAGCAGTGCTGGCACAGGTGTTGCGGGTCTTCCTAACCATCGTAAGCCTCCCTCTGTCAAACTCCCGTCTGCAGCCCCGTCAGCCCAAAAGGTTGCTGTATTGCTCCTCCTTCACCTGGAGAACTCCCTTGCGAAACTCCCTGTTAGCAGCCCCTGTTCGCACAGTTGCAGGACTCATCATGTTACCAGCACAAACACTGTTACCAGCACCATTTTCTTCTCCTCCCCTGATGGTCATGGGTGAGGACATCTCATTCGCTTCTGAGGTGTCTATACAAGGCTCCCCTACCTTTCCATTTCAGCCACCCCTCCTTGAAGTGCACCCTGAGGAAGAAACTCCCAGCAGGTGGTGTACCCAGCAATATTGGCAAGAATAAGCTTGGGGGTCCAACCCCCTTCCCTTATGCCCCACCACAATGGGTTTTTGAAACCAGGGGGCCCCTTATGGCAAGCTCTTCTACAGGGTTCCATTGTGTAAGAGGTCATGCCAACAGCACCAAGCCCAGGTCCTGTTCTGCAGGAGTTGCTTACAGACGAGCAACAGCCAACTGGGGAAGAATAAGTGCCTCCTTCCCATAAATCTTCCTCCTCACCAGATGCCTGACTCCCTGGTTGTTGAGGTGGTTAATGAATGAAACAGACAACATTGTTGCCGATCAACACCATCTGACAGGAAACTGAAATGGCTAGACCTCCTTGGCCGCAAAAGCTACTCCTTGGCCTCATTGCAGTTCAGAGGAGCCAGTTGCCAAACCCTGAGGGCAAAATATGATTTTACGAATTATTACAAATTTTTCATCTTTTATTGAATATCTGCCACAAGACAAGAGGGAACAATTTCAGGCCCTCATAAAAGCCATAAAATCATCAAGGCTTCTCTCCAGGCCTCTCTTGATGCTGCCAATACAGCTGCAAGTTCCATGGCTATGGCAGTAGTTGTGCGCAGAGCATCTTGGCTGCAGTCTCTGGCCTCCCCCAGAAGGTACAAAATGCCATCAAGGACCTTACCTTCGAAGGACCTAAGTTGTGCAGCAGCGCCACGGGTGGATCCCTTCATTCTCCTGAAGATGCCCAGGTGACACTACAATCACTGGGCATTTATATACCTGTGACAAAGAAAAAATATAGTAGATCGTAGACAGCTCAGTGGTCTCATCTAGTCCACTACCAGCTCACGAGACTGGCTGAACCCTACAAGAAGAAGCCCAGATTCACTGAAAAGGGCCGTCCTCCACAGTGTCACTGCAGTTGGCAACATCCTCAAAACAACCATTTTGACCCATTGGTCGAAGGCCACAAACTGTTTTCCTCTCTGGATCCTACATTGAACCTATTCCCGCTTCCACCCTTATGGGTATCATCTCTCCTATTTTCTGCCTTCCTGGGAGTTCATTACTTTGGACAGATGGATGTTGGAGGTGATTTCTGTAGGCTATTCCATCCAGTTTAGCACCTTCTCACCCTCCCTCCCCAACCCTCTTCAGAGACCCTACTCATTAGTGTCTGATATCAGGGGGTTGGTTCAAAGCACATCTGGGATCTCCTGAAGCGTTAAGAGGCCTGTCTGTCTGATGTCGTTGCTGTTTGGTTCGGCAGTCTGGCGCCCATAGTGCATTCGCTGCCTCCCCGACTTGGGTGTAGTGCCCTTGGCCTCCCATAGCAGTGTGGCCAACCAAGTCTCAATCAAGCCTTGTGCGCTCTGCTGAGATAGCTCTGTCTGTCTGTCATCAACAGGGGTGTTGATCTAGGGGCCCCACAGCAGCAGAAATGCCCCCCAGCTCCCTGCACAGGCCCTCAGTCATTGAGAACCATTGGAGTGTGTTCCCTGGGAGAGGGGCATGTGTTGTGCCAGGCACCTGAGCCTCCTGTTATGGTTGTTCCTGTTGCTGAGCTGTTGCGCTGCTTTTGGGGTGTCAGATGGGGTGTCCCTCCTGCCACAATAGAGCAAGTGGTCCCTAGGGCAGTCCTCTCCCTTGGGAGGCAGGGGACAGCCCTGGTGTAGCTGTCCTGGCAGATCTGCCCTGCGGAACCGGGGCTTGGCTACAAAGTGGTGGTGGTGGTGTAGAGTCTCCCTCTACTCCCCCTGGGGAGAAGCATTTGTTTCTCAGCCTGTCTCCATGTCCACATCCTACCAAGTGATGGGATGTCCCTCCAGACGTTTGAATGGCCACAGGATGTTCGTGTTCTGTTAACACAGTAAAGGTTCCAGTTGTTTGCCTGTGACCCGTGGAGACAAGTGCCATACTGCTACTTGCTGGCTCTGCCTGCTGGGTTGCTCAGCCCAGTATGGTGTTGCATGCTGGGATGCTCCCTCTACAGTCCAGGGGGCAGAAAGCTGATGTTGCCCTCTCTCATTTGGTGTGCTTGGGGTGGAGGACCCAGGGGTGTTTTGATCTGGGCTTTCAGACCAACCCCAAGTCTTAATAAAGGGCTGGTTAACCTCTATACTGGCCCCATGCCAGTGTCAAGATAGGTAGAGGCTCCTGCTTGTGCTCCTCTGTGCCCCAAGCCTTGCTGCAAATTCTTGTCACTGGCACATTCTGTGCGTGATGATAACCTAAACATGAGCAACTAGGGGCTCTGTAGAGCTTCCTCCCCTTTCCTTCATGGTGTTGGATGTCTGTCCAAGCTCTGCTGCTCAGGCCCACAGCACCCACTGGGGGCAAAAGGGGAGCGTCCCAGCCCCTCTCCTTCTCCTATGATTGTTTTTCCCTGCATATCTCACTCCCCTTGCACATCCCACTCCCCCAAGACAGAAGTTCCTTCCCTCCTGTATGCTCGAAGAACCATCCCCTGGAGGGAGGTATTTTCAGCCCTGGCTGAAGCTGAAAAGCAAGGTTCCCCAGGGGATTGGCAAAGTGCTTCAAAGCTAGGCGTGTCTGGGGAGCATTCCAGCTCCTTCCCCTCCCACTGCAGGTCCCACAGACATGTTCTGCAGTGCGTTCCTTGCTCAACACAGAACAGGGGAGGGAAGCTGAGCCTAGGAATGCCACCCCCAGTCAATGCTCTGGGGTGGGGTCACACATGGTGGCACATCGCTTGCCAGCCTCTGACTTTGGGGTACCATGTGGCAGCATTCTGTCTGGTGCTGAGGGCTAGCCTGGGTCTGTAGCACTAGAACAACATCTCTGAGAGCCCGGCCCTGTGGGCAGAGAGCTGACCTGGGCACCGGGTTTCCTGCTGTTTGGCTTTAAGTTTCAACCTTAACTTTTTCCTCCAGTTTGTGGGGGTGGAGCACAGGAATTGGCAGCGGGACTCCTGAGACACTACACCCTGCAGATGTGGCTCCCCCGTACCTCTTGCTATTGGGCCCTTCCTCTTTCTGTGCCCGAGCCTAACGTCTGCCCCATGGGCCTAGTCGGGTCTGTAAGGGGTGGGGTGGGGGGCTTGTTTGTGAAGGTTTGTAAAATGCTTTGAGATCATCTGATGGTGGGAGCTAGTGGAGGGCAACGGGTTAAATGAGTCTGATTTTCTGTATTCGCCATCTGTCTAAGTTAGAACATGACCTGGTTCTTCCCTCACTTATTCTAGTCCCATTACACAGACGTCGGGGAACTTCCCCAATAGGAGGAGAATCAGACTGGGATATAGATCAGCATTCGTCAGCATACCAAACCCTTTGCAATGTCTGACTCTCCCTCCAAACTCTGAATGTTCAGTTCCTCCCCAGCCAGGGGAAGCAGTTCACCCTCTTCTTTCTTGCTGGTTGGATATATAACAACATACTCTCTTCTCCAGGCTGCAAGTTTGAGATTTCTGTGCTATAAACTCTCTCCTGTCCACTGCAGACAGGAAGGGTCTGTGCTTCTTATTTCTACTTTCCGTTAGCTCTGCCTTCTGCTCCCCTTTGCAGGTCTTTATTCTGGTAACTGAGTCAGGGTCAGCGGTGGGGCTCTACTTAGGAACGGCTCTGGCCTTTTCTGGGTTGAGATCCTTGCCTCTAAAGTGTGACTTGTTGGCACTGCTCTGGGACTTGGTCAGGCATATCGATAGCAACAGAAGCAGGGCTAGATGGCAAGCATGGGTGCTCACTCCTTTGCACTCAACAGGCCATGAACAAACAGCACATGGGTCAGCCGGGGAGACTATGCCAGGCAATTGAAGCAGGAATGGTCCTGCCTGTGGTCAGGCCAGAGCCCAGAGGAAATTCTATGCAGTCTCTGAGCCTGCCACCCTCCAGGAGAGATTCCAGCCCCCAGCATTGCTCAGCCTGGGAAGGAGAGAGATCAGTCCCTTCCTCCTCTTCCTGTGCCGGGTGGCGAAAGCAAGGGGGTTGCTGGATGATGTGAGCAGCAGGTGAAAAAAACCCTTCATTGTGCAGTGCGTGGAGTGCCACCCCAGGGGCAGACTCAAACACTGCTGGGCCTTGCTGGCCCTGACTGATATTGGCCTTTATGGCTGTAGTTGGGGCTCATGCTTCAGAGCGTGTGCTGGTTCCTGTAGGGGGTCAGGTAGAATAACCTCCCACCCAGGTGCAGCATTGTCCCAGGTGCTCTGTGGTCTCTTCTGCTGCCTGCTGAAGCCTCCATGTTAGGCTAGGAACTGGAATTGCTGAAAATGGTCTGATCTGGTACAGCACATCCTGAGTCCCCTGGGATCAGCTTACAGATGTGGGAATCTTCTCATCTCAGGAACAGTCAGGAAAGAAAGAGGTGCGGGAACAGGAAGCGTTTCACAGACCAGAGGTGTATAGCAAGAGCTGGATGCTGCAGTCTGGCATGGTTATGGATTTGCTTGTACAAATTTATGTCTTCTCCTTCCTCACTGTCTGAAGGGCTGCTTAGAATGAAGGGACAGGGACTAGCTTCTGTAACAGGCTGGGCTGGGCATGGCAACCGTGGCTAATTATAATTGCCATGTGTGCGTCCTGTTCACCTGTCGCCCTTGAAACACTTTACACAGGTGGGTAAATAGCCTCCTCCTTGTGAGCTCTGCACCTGACCCACCAGAGAGAAGCAGTGTGTCCACACTGAGTCCATGACAACCCCATTCTCCTGAGCCCCAGTCCTGTATCTAATTCACTGCCCCATGCCACCTCCCTGGACAGTCATTGTGTCAACTATCCTGGTGTCAGTCTAAAACACTCCTGGGATGAGTATCCAAGTACCACGCTGCCCTTAGACCCCCTTACAAGAATGATCCATGCTCTTGACTATAAGGTCTCGGCAGCTTTGCTGACCGCACCTTGCCCGTCCTTGGCTGGTGGTGCATAATGTAGCAGCTTCTGTGAAAGAAGACATGTGGATGCCATCAGAGAGGCCCAACCAGACCCTGCTGAATAGGAAGTAACTCGCCACCCTCGCCTTCTCCTCTGCCCACTCAAAACTTGTCATAAAGATATTTAAAGCCTTGACCTCTTACGTGGGGCTTGGTCAGGAGGGAGCTAACAGGAACAGCTACAGCCGGCAGAATTATCTGCCTATTCTCTATAACCAGCACTTTCAAACCTAGCATTAGGCACCTATTGCTGGACTCTGAGGGGCTGAGCATGGCTGTTGCACGTGATGTGAGCTGTGGGTGCTCAGCACCTCTGAAATTCAACCACTTATTTGGGTGCCTGATATGGATGTAGGTGCTGGACTTTAGGCTCCTTGTTTTAAAGATGCTCTATTTACTTTTGGATTAGGCTCTCCATGGGCTCTTCTAACACTGAGTTTCACAACCCACTTCCAAGGTGATATTGACCCCATTTTACTGCTGGAGAAACTGAGACAGATCTGAAGTGACTTGCCCTGTGTCACACAATGAATTTGTAGCAGAGCTGGTGCAACCCAGCCTATAGACCTAAGGAGTCCTGAAGTGAGGAATATACCAACCAGCCTCTCTCCCTTTACTATATTATCCACTGCAGTAATTGTCATGTGTTGAGAGATTTGTGTGTATATTGAATTATGAAATTAAATTGTACAGAGATGGTCTGGCATTTGGCATGGCTATATCCCCCTGTACCGCCCCCAGGGGATCTTTAAATACACTGTATCCATCTGCATGTTTCTCTGAGTTTCCAGACAGGAATTGTAACTGGAAAAAAGGGGTCAGTGACACCATTGTTGTAACCCTGCTGCTCACAGAGACCTGTCCATGTTACAGCAAGGAGTGCAGCGGCTCTAGAGTAGAGGGGATGGATTCTGGCAGGGCCTACATGCTCTGTGGTGGAGTATCCACTCCTCATGAGTGTGAGGGACAGTTGCTAAACACTGCTTGGGACTTGAGCAAAGATTGTGATTTGCAATCCCCTTTCCAGCAGCCCTGGCCACAGCTCAAAATCCTGTCTGTCAATTAAACTTTATTGTAGTTGTGCAGCAGCACCACTATCGTTAAGGTTCTGTCACAACGTCTATTTAAAGGTTCCTCTTTCAAAGTACTCTAAAATTGACATGCTGTATCAGATTTCTATGAAATTTGGTGTGCCTCAGGTGGGTGTGGGGTTGGATTAGTGACCCGTATTTGGAGTCATTTGAGCCGAGGGTTCCAGAAATATAAGCCCCTCCCTCCCAGCCCCCCACAAACCAGCCATATTAAAAAAAGCTTTTAGGTATGTGGTTTTTGGTTTTGCCCAGCACTAAAGACCAAACTATTGAAGTTGTGCAGGTCAACCTGGTTTCAAACTGTAAAGTTTTACCTAAGGAAATATGTGGCACTCACTAGGACTATGTCTACACCGCGCACCTTACAACAGCAGCCGCACCGTTGTAAGGGGTGCTGTGTAGCTGCTCTTTATTGCCAGGAGAGAGCTCTCTTAGCGGCAAAATAAAACCACCTCCAACGAGGGGCAGTAGCTTCATCGGCAGGAGCTCTCACTGAAGCACTGTCCACACAGGTGCTTTTCGTTGTTAAAGCTTTGGTTGTTCAGGGAAGTGTTTTTTCAAGCCCCTGAGCAACAAAAATTGCATCAACGAAAGTGCCAGTGTAGACATAGCCTACGTCGTTGGGGGACTCAAATTGAGAACAGTATTGAAGAAAATGTGCACTTGTTACACTGCCCATGCCCCAGTACAGAAAAATGGCTAGAGGGTTTCCATTCCTGACATTTTATATGCTTTAATCCTGACCTTTTTTTTTTTTTTTTTTTTTCCTTTTTGACCTTTAATAGTGGAAAGTATTTTGAGGAGGAATCCTGTGGGTGAGAGGAATGGATTGTAAAAGGAGATAAAGAGCTTGTACATTTCAACAACTGGGATTGGCAGAGTAAAGCTATGTATTAATGGGGTGTATTGGGGCATTGCTGAAAGAGGGAAGAATTAAGGTTGCATGGGCAACCTTAACTGTATATTTCCTGGTTTTCATAAGTTTGAGTTTTACTCAGTGGTGTGGAAAGGGATGATATACAGTAGTTACGAACAATACAGGAATGGAGGTGGTTCACAACTCTGAAATGTTCATATCTCAACAAAACGTTATGGTTGGTTCTTTCAAAAGTTTACAACTGAACATTGACTTAATACAGTTTTGAAACTTTACTATGCAGAAGAAAAATGTTGTTTTTAATCACCTTAGTTTAAATGAAACAAGCACAGAAACAGTTTCCTTACATTGTCAAATCTTTTTTTAAACTTCCCTTTATTTTTTTAGTAGTTTACATTTAACAGAGTATTTGCTTCTCTTTTTTTTTTTTCCACTCTCTGCTGCTGCCTGATTCCATATTTCCAGTTCCAACTGAGGTGTGTGGTTGACCGATCAGTTCATAACTCTGAGATTCTACTGTACCACCAAGCAACCTTAACTCTGGGTTAATATAGTTTTTTGGCATTGAATATATATTTGCTATAAACATTAATTTAGCTGTATGAGGCCCCTATAATTGTACGTGGGGAAACTGAGCACAAAGCAGTGACTTATCCAGCTCACAGGGAATTTGTGGCAAGGCCAGGAATAGAACCTGGGAGTTGCAAACACCCATCTCCTTCTCTTGCAGCTATACAGTGCTCCCTCTGTTAAGGAATGGGAGGAGACTGGGGAACAGCCTGAGACCGAAAGTAAAGTGGTGTAAGAACAGAAAGCTACCAATAACATGTTAGGAGCCCTACTGCTTTGTAGGGAAAAATTCTCTCCTCTCCCCAATTCCCCTTTGATCGACAATGGGAAGTGTGAGATTGCCTGGGGAAGTGGAGTGAGAGCTCTCAGCAGATACTCGAAGGGAGCAGTTTGTTGATATTGAGGAGTGTTGCCACTTAGCCCGATATAAATATTACTTACCAAAACCTGTAACACCTTACCTGTCCCAAAAAGTGCCCCAGTGCCTGCACTGATGTATTGGGTCAGGGCTAGTTACTGGTTTGCTGGCTGCGTGAAGCTGAATGCACTGGCCACATGGCTAGCCAAGGGACTCCAGGAAAGGCATACTCCCTTTTTAATAAGGTAGTAATTCACTTTCCACGTGGAAACACAGTGCTGGGACCTGGTCTTCTCTGGGTTGCTGATTCGGAGAGTCCGGGAGTGCATTCCCTCCAGCCCAGGGGCAGAGTCACTCTTCAATCCTCCCCCATTTATAGAACTCATCATGGGCCCTGATTTCAGAGGCGCTGACCTGCAGCTGCCAGTGAGGTCAGTGGGCCCAGATAATTTGAAAATCAGGCTCCTAGTCTTCAGTGATGGCCTTTTTACCCCGACAGCCTCCATGCACATGCATCAGCCATGAGTGCCTTCCCCTCTCTTAGGGAATGAAAGCAATCATGTGTGCTGGTGGGAGGCAGGTGGCACGGGTTTGGCATTTGGCGCTGATGTGTGTATGTTGTTTATACGCCTGTCTGCACATCCCCCAAGCCACATTCCACACTCATGGCTCATCACCAGCTTTCTCCAGAGAAGTCAGTTGGTTTTGGCCAAAAAAGATGATTTGCTCGTGCAGACAGGAGCTGTCTTGTCTGCAGTGCAGACTGCCAGCTGTGGCATCCCTGCGATGTTGCTGACTTCCAGTAAAAGGTGAATCCTGCACACAATCCCGCTTCCCCCTGGAACCATGCACCCTATCCATACTTCTGTTTCCCCACCCTCTTGCTCAAGATGCTGTGTACTCCCCCATTTCCACGATGCTTTGGGGGAAGGAAATGGGGGGAGGAGATATACCCTAGATTTCAGCCTCTCTCCTTGGTCCCTGAAGATGGCAGAACAGCCTGTCCCTAGGAAGAGCCCTCAGGGCTGGGCCGTACCTTGAAGCCCAGCTGTTCCTGGCTCCATCCTGCCTCTTTCCAACACTTTCTCTCTGTGTCTTGTGCTTTCTGTCATGAGTGCAACGTGGAAAATAACACACAAGTGAAGAGCAAAGGCCTGGTCTCAGTGTGGAATAGCAGAGGCTGAGTCTATTCTGTTCTATATAGGCTTTTATATCACGCTTATTACTGCAACATCTGAGCACCTTCCACTAATGCATTAAACAATGTGAATACATGTCTGTCACATTTGTTCTCTCATTCTCTGCCCAGAGGGAGAAGCATTTGTAAAGGAGTGTTTTGTTTTGGTAGGTTTTTGTTGTTGTTGTTTTTGTTTGTTTAAATAAATATACCTGTTGCTATATGTTTATATTAGAAAAGACAAGGTCAAAGAAATGTGCCTTGCTCTTGGAGTGGAAAGTGGTGAGATTTGTGATGGTCCTTAGTTCTTGGGGAGTTCATAACACAGGTTCTGTCTCCCTCACAAACAAGCTTTACTCCTATTGTTGAGAATTCCATTGTGCCAAAAGAGCAAGGTTGTTGACCACAATCTTTATCCTAGAGCATTAAACGGTCTTTTAGATATCCTCAGCCCAGGCCATGGAGCGCTTTGACGATAAGGACTGAGACCTTGAACTTGAACTTGATTTGATATTTTATGAGAAGCCAATGCAGAGAGTAGAAGACCGGTGTGATGCATTCATGGTAGCCAGTGCTGCTGAGGAAACGCGCTGCAGTGTTTTCTACTGGTTGGAATTTCCAAAGTGCTGAAAGTTTCATGCCCAGGTATGCCACGTTACTGAAGTACAGCTGAGAGATGACAAAAGCATGAATAACTGAGGCCAGGTCACCTTCTGTCAGGATGGGGTGGAGTCTCCTAGCCAACCAAAGGTGATAGAAAGCATTATTCATGGCCATTGCAATGTGAGAGCTCAGTCAGTGGGGAATCCAAGAGTACTCCTAGACTGGACTGAATTGACACATTGTGGATGTGAACCTTCAACCACTGTACTGTGGCTGTAAACTCCTCAAAATACTTTCCTCTGCCCACCAGTATCACCTCTGTTTTGCTTGGGTTCAGATTCAACCAGCTGCTCTTCATCCATGAGCTGATCTCATCCAAGCACTGGGCGATCTTGTTGGTAGTGGTGTGGTCGAATGTGGTGAAGGATAGATAGAGCTGTGTCATCTGTATGTTGCTGGCATTTGAGTCCCTGTGATCTGACCGGTTCACATACTTGCTGGATATAAATGTTGAAAAAGATCAGAGAGAGAATTGATCCTTGTGGAACCCCACAAGCAAGGGGTAGTGGTAAAGGTGCAGTTTCCCATCTTTGGATGCAAACTGTGGGAAGGACCCAAACCATTTTAATGCATTACTCTGGACTCCTGCAACCTCCCTCAGGTGAGACAGCAGTATCTTGTGATCAGCAATGTTAAACGCTG
Organism: Malaclemys terrapin pileata; assembly: GCF_027887155.1. Taxonomy (NCBI): domain Eukaryota; kingdom Metazoa; phylum Chordata; order Testudines; family Emydidae; genus Malaclemys; species Malaclemys terrapin. The sequence goes on from NC_071519.1 coordinate 34,467,600, forward strand.
CAGAGGCGTCCAGTAGGATGAGAATAGATGTTCATCCGTGCCACAAAGCAGTTTCAGTTCCGCATCCTGTCCTGAATGCAGATCCTGCCAGGTCTAGATTGCTGGCTTCAGTGAGATGAGCGTGCTCAGGAAAGGGAGGTTTGGCTAGGACTGATGCAGCCTTGCTGCCGGGCCATGTCTAAGCAGCGCTACAGCTGGGCTGCATGTATCCTAACCTGCCTTAGGAAAGGAAAGGAGGATCTGGTGATGCAGGAAGTCTTGGGCATGGTGAGTCAGTGACTGCACCCATAATCAGTGGTCCCAGCACAACAGCCTCCCAGTGATCCCTCAGTCTTATGGTATTTTCATCATGTCTCTGTGCAAACTGGCTCTTATTTCCCTCGCTGCCCTTGGACTTGAAGCTCTTTGGGTGGGTGGGTGGATGGATGGATACTCCCATCTCAGCCCAGGTAGGAGAGAGAAGGGGGTGCAGTAGAGAGCAATTGTCTGAGTCTGGAGCACAGCGTTCCTTGCGCAGGCACTGCTGCGCTCCTCTCTTTAAGATGCACAAGGCTCTTCTTTTCCAAGCTGCCACCTCCTTGCACGGCTCCCTCTGCCCATTTTTGGGAGGCACAGATGGGCGGAGCAATAACCAGTAGCAGAATGTCTGACGGGAAGCGAATGGCTCAGTGGGGAGGGTCAGATGTCTAGTTAGCAAGTAGGTTTGAGGGGCTTCCCCCAAACCACCCCCAATAGGCTTGTGAGGAGCTATTCATTCATAGCCTCATGCCTCCTGACAGGCTGTGGTCCTGCACCATAAGCTCTTGTTCTAGTGCATCCTCACAGCATGTACTATCTGCCGTGCCCGCTGAGCAAAGTGACACGCCAGCTTCTGTGAGTTCCACATCAACCCTGTGACCCGACACCAAATCTCCAGTGTGCCTAAAACCCACCAGGCCCCACCCTCAACCGCTCTGTACCTGGCACTTGGGTGCTCCCTGCTTACGCTACACTGCCAGGCATAAAGGGGCAGGCTAAGGGTTCTCTTGGTGTCTCTCTGCCACCAGAGGCTCCTCAGGCCTGGCTCTTTCATCATGAGCAGTGTATGCAGCTCCAGTGTGAGCAGTGGGATCACTTCATGTGTCCCAGGGTAGAATTTGGACTTGGCTCGGTGTAAATCCTGCTGGGACTTCCGTAAAGCTCCTTGTGGTCCTTCAGGAAGTGAAGTGTAATGGCAACGATTCTGTGCCTAGCTCAGTGGGGTCCGGCTCTGTGACTCGGGATCCTGGTGCTCCGGTGATACAAAGAGTGATTCCATCAACATGCCTGCTGTCTCAGGGCAGCTAGACAGCCAGCTGGTATATTTGGGACAGAGATCCTGCCAGTTCCCTTGGCCATGCCAGAGGTTCCCAACTGCTGGGCTGCATTCAGTGATGAATCCCTTGGGGGTGGATTGTGGAAGGAGAGACCCCCCAAGGACTGGGGTGGTCATCTTCACTGTGTGCTATAACCTGCTCCATCTCACTCTCTTTCCCCAAGGGTGCATGATCTGCCTGGGGCAGTCAACCTTCCTCCGGTTTAATCACCCTGCTGAGGCCAAGTGGATGAAAAGCATGATCCCAGCTGCAGAAAGGAGTCCTGGGGCCGCATATGGACTCACGGCAGGTAGGTGAATCCTCCATGCTCAGGGCCTGGGAGTGAGGACACCTATGTTTTATTCTTGACTCTGCTGCTGACTCAGGCAAGTCAGTTTCCCCTCTCTGTGCTCGTTTCCCCACCTCTAATGTGGGGATAATAACCCACCTCCCAGGGGGGAGTTGTGTCAGTGCCTGTGGGCCTGGGATTGCTCTGAGGAAGAAGATACCCCCTGTGAGTGTTAATGGCAGCAGACTGAGGTTTTGTCTACACCATGCAGCTTTTAGCAGACACGGCTGTGCCGCTAAAAGCCGCGCAGTGTAGCTGCTGTTTGTCGGCAGGAGAAAGCTCTCCTGCCGACAAAAACTTCCACGAGCGGCAGCAGCTTTGTCTGCACTCCTGCCGACAAAGTGCGGTTCACACCGGAGCTTTTCATCACTAAAACTTCTGTCGTTGGGGTGGGGGGGGATTGTATTAACACCCCTAAGCGACAAAAGCTTTGCCCACGAAGTACCAGTGTAGACAAAGCCTCAGAGTGTAATGAGCTCAACAGAGCCCAGATGTTCAGTAGGGCAAAGGTCAAACCCTGGGCCTTGGAGAGAGGAGTTTCGGGAGGGAGCTCTGCCAGGGCTCAGATCGGCATTTCTGTCCAGTGCTGTGGTCTTTTAGTCTGCAGCTACCCCTACTCTCTGCCAGTTGTTGCTGCGCTCTCTGAGCCACTGAGTCTCACCAGTGCTGGGTTTGGTGCCTGGGCAGAGCCAGAGAGTGGCAGCGATGTCAGGCAGGAACTTCTCCCTGTCTCACCAGTGAAGGAAGGGGAGCAGGGGACTCATTTGCTTCTGAAGGATCAGGTGGAGGCTGCTGCTGGAAGTGGGAGATTGGGCTTGATTGACAGGTCTGCTCCTATAGGCCAGTTCTGCCATCACACCAAATGGAAAGGCCATGGTCCAGTTCTGCAGTCCTTACTCAGGCAGCACTCCTATTTGCTTCAGTGGGAATTTTGCCTTGAACAAGGGCCTAAGCCTCTCTACTTGGTACGATGGCAGAACTGGTCTATAGGATTTGCATATTTGTCCATCAAGCCCAGTCTCCTACTTCCAGCTGCAGCCATGACTGACCATTAAGGCTGGCAGTGAGTGACTCTGGGGGAAGCAGGTGAGGTCTGATAGCTCAGTAAGTCCATTCCCGGGAGAGCATGCTCCTAACGTGGCCATACAGCCACACCTTGGTGTAATGGTTCAGCATATGGCCCAGACGGTTGAGCTACAGGGTGGCCTGCACAACCTAGGATTTAACATCTCTCAAGCTTTCTACTCCCTGTAGCAGTGTTTGGTTTAACCCTTCATGTGCTGTTACCAGAGCACCCTCACCAAGATATCTGCTTGACCCTTCTTGGGGCTGGGCAGTGAGGCGCTTTGATGCAGACTAAATGTTGTCCTCCTTAATGGCCCTTTGAGACAGACTTGCCGACTTGGTGCCTACAGTGGGAAGAGTTCAGCGAGAGTCTGTGCTGGTAGCACAGCAATACTGGGAGCCAGCCTGGGAGATAGAGAGGGAGCAGAGGGGGGAGTTCACAGAGGCTTTCCAATAAGGGAGTCTGGCTGTTGACGGCTAGTCCTTTCCTGCTTGCATTCCTCTATCTGTACAGTGGGGCTTGTATTGGGGCAGTCTCTGAGCACACCCCTTTGTGGCATGGCATGCTACTGCACCAACCTACATAGCTTTCAGCACATCCAGTTGCTGCGGTGACTTAGGCTGAGTCACATCAGAGTCCACCCCTTCCTGGGCAGTAAACTCCAAACAAACACAAAAGCAAAACAATCCTTTATCCCCCGTGGGCTCAGTTCCTAGCCCCTCCTGGGCTCTACTCAGTTTCCATCACTGTTTATAGAGCCTTGATTCTTGAGGCAGCTCTCCCTGGAGCCTCTAACCCCGGGGTTTCTGTGGGAGCCTCCTTCCAGATTCCCCTCTCCTCCTAGCCGAGCATCTCCTGGCTTTTTATGAGCACTAGGTGCTCTCTGATTTAGTCACCTGACCCCTCAGCAGCTACTCCACCTTTGGGGCTGGGACCAGGCCCCATTAAAGGGCACTCATCCAGTGACAGGGCCCATGACCCCGACTCCTTGTGAGACTAAACTCCTTACTGTTTGGAAAGCACTTTGAAGAGCTGAGTGCTTGGCAGTCGGGGAGGTCAGGCTGGCATCCTGCACCAGCAGTTTATAGCAGAGTGTATCCCTCCCCCCAAGCACCCATCATGGGCAAAGTACATCGATGAGGTACTGAGAAACCCCAGGGGTGTATTCTTGGTCCCATTGAGATTACTAGCAGAGCCCTTGCTGACGTTAGTGGGGCCAGGATTTCACCCCAGGACTTGGTGTTGGGACCCGATTGGGTGCCTGGTGAGAGTCCCATGTGAAGCTGTCTGGGGCAGAAGGGCATGTTCTGTGTAAGGAATGCTGGCCATGGTGGAGCCATGCTGGCCGTGGTGGAGCCCTGCTGGCTCTCCCTCCCTCCTGCGATTTTTGTTTCTCAACATTGTAACCACAGACCCTGACCATGCGGTGTTTCCTTAAGCAGTGCTGTCTGGGATGCTAGCCCCCACTTCTCATGCAGGAGCAGTGCTTATGTGGCCGAGTTCCACCTGCCCCCGTTCACTCCACTTTAATAAATGAAACATGCAGGCGGTTTGGCAGGTGAAGCTGCTATTTGCTCATTACATAAATGATCGTTATTGAAGATTCCGTTAAAAACTCCATTACACTGAATGCAGATGTCACCCAGCACAGATCTAGGGCCATCTTGAGAAAAGCCCTGCACTAACTGGATCTCTCCGTTTAGACCTACCAGTGTCCCCACTCCTGCCGGGGGCCATCGGGGCCCTGGGCCCTGATAGAGGAGCTGTTAGGAGTTTTGTGTTTCCAGCTGGTGAAAAAATCCCAGGGTTGGGGACGGAAATGTTTCTAAAATGATCTCTCTGCTTGCTAAGAGATGCCTGCTATTTACGTGTATATGAACAGCATTTACCCTGGTTTGTGGCCTTTCCGTTCCTGCACCCACTGTTGACTCAGCTCAGCAACTGCTCTTCTGTTTGTTAATTATTAATACGTGTCTCCAAAGAGTTTAATTGTAGCAGCTCCTGAGCTGAACCCTTGGCTGAACACAGGACCTGGCTGGCATTTCACACCAGTTCTCCTGGTCACAGGGCAGGTTCCAGAGACCTTCTAGCCCTCAGAACAGCATAAAACACAAGGTCACGAGCCTCATCTGATGTGTCGAAAGCAGGGAACCCTCCTGGAGCTGGGTGGGGCAGCTGCAGGCAGCGCTTGTCTGTAAGGATAAATAAATGCAAGATTCAAAGGCTGTTTCTTCAGCCCGGGGGTTCCTTGTTACTTTTTTCCATGGAGTGCAAGTCTCCTTCACCTTCTGTGGCTGTTCTCCCCGTCTGCTGCCACTGACTATTGATGAGAGACTGGGCTAGATGGGCCTTGCTTTGATCCAGGCCAGTGGCTATGTGCTGTCTCCACACACCTTCTCAGGCTGTGCAGAGCTTCCATTACCACTCCATACCTCCCCTGCAGCTCCTGGCGTGGTGGTGTGGCCAGGACGTTGCTGTGCTCTGGCTATTCCTGGTTGCCAGAATGGCCCCTTGGGGCTATAGGCCGTCTTCAGACATAGCCCCCAGGAAGAGAAAGCACACAGGTAGGGCAAAGTCTTCTCTGCCCTGCTCCCCTGCTGTCCCTGCACAGCCAGGACAGAATTTGGCCCACATTCTTTACCAAAGCTCAGAAGAGAGGGGCCTCTTTCCTCTTTGCCCACCCCACTTGTCCTCTGAGACCCACTCCCATCAGGAGAGGCTTGGGTTCTACTCCCTAAGAACGAAGCACTGCAGGGACCTCCGATTCCTCATGCTATGCAGTCACACACAGCCCCTAAACCCCAGGTGTCAGGGGACGGGAGCTTAATTCAGAATGTCATCGTCCCCTTTGCAGACTATTAGCAGCCCCAATGGAGATCAGCTCTTTCTCTGTTGCATCAGGGTTGTGTTTGTCTGGGCCTGTAGAACAGAAGGCATTAGCTGTTTGCATGGAGGAATGGGCCGCTAGCTGCAGCATCTCAGGCTCTGACTGCTGTCTGGGCCCGCATTGGCTGTATCAGACTAGCTAGGGTGATGCACAAGGAGAAGAGACAGCCTGTGTCACAAGCCTGGCAGTAATCTGCCTGGGGTAGCTTGATATCCACTTGTGTGTGTGTGTGAGGGACCATGTGCTGCTGTTAACCTGCTGGCATGCGAGGGAAGGGAGCATGTGGAGCCAATTAGTGTCAGAGCTTCTGGAACCCCATGCTTTTCTAGGGGTGTGTGTGCACATACTTTCTAGGCAATTATTTCCTGCATGCCGGTCTCGAGCGCATATATGGGCTGTCTAGTGTACATGACCCCTAGCACACCCCCCCAGGAGGGCCAGGAACCATGCCTGGGTGGAAATTAGAGTGGAGGGGCCTTACACTTTTAAGACTTTTCCCTATGGCATTTTGGTCTATGGCATAGAAGTGTCCATTCCCTGCATACACAAGAGTCAGCCTAGGATAAGAGTGGGGAATTGTCACTGGTTCCCACTGGATACATCCAGCAGAGCCCTGTTCGATGTCAACCAAGGGCTCCAGGCAGAACTGAATTCACTTTTCTTAAGTAATTTGATTTCTGTCCCTTCACTGCCTCTGACTGCCTCTGCAGTGAGTGCTGGTCCTGAGGGCGCGGATCCCAACACTGCAGTCAGCCAGGGTGCCATCTGGATTCTGGCTTGCTGTGGTTTCAACACGATGAGATGCTTTTCAAAGGGAGCTGGTCCAGCTAGTCTGAGTCACCTCTGAAAATGGTCTCCAAGCTGAAGGCTGGTCCTCACCTGCCTGTAGCCAACCCTGCCCTGATGTTTTGAAGTGAGAGCTCTGCAATGTCCTTTGCTAGCATGTGTTTGTCTCCCTGATGACTATCGATGGTGCTGGGCACTGGGGAGACATAGGCACAGAACAGGTTGTATGAAGAGGAGGGCCTGGAAAATTGGTAGCTTTATTTTTTTTATCCAAAAAATCAGATTTTTGTATTTAAATTAGAAACCGTTTTATTTTTAAAAATAAACGTATTTAAATGTAAATGTGAAATTATGACCAACCTACGTTAAGGCCTAAACTTACTGTTATCTATTAAAATCATTTAAATTGAATAAAAAATATTAAGCAGTAATATTTGCTGTGAAGTTTTGAAGAAAGTCAGTCTCTGTACTGGAAGTCACTGGCTAAGCACCTGGAACCAGAGTTTATTGAAGTGCTAAACCAGCTTTCAACAGCAGTGTCTTTTCTGCAGGTGCAAAGAAAATATTTTTTTCAGTTTATTCAATTATTTCAATTCAATAACTAGTTCAGTCAAAGTTCAAAAACCATTTGGAGTTGAAAAAGCAGGAAAACTTGTTTTCCTCTTTCAATCTATTAATAAAAACTAGGTATGAGAGGGTTGAAATCTACTCATTCTAAAATCTTGAAGACCAGAAAAATCAGTTCAATTCCCTAACTACTACTTTTGTTTAATAAGTTAATTTTAAATGCAAAACATATTCTGATAAACTTTTTTTTATTTTATATCCAGCACATTTAAGGTAGTTTTTTAATTAATAAAAACAAAATTAAAAAGCAGCTTTTGTGAATTTTTAACTGAATTTGAATTTCCATCCAAATTGAACCAAATCACAAGTAAAAAATTAATCATTATCTGCTTAATAAAAATGTAAAAAGTAAAAATCTGAATAAATGTCTAAGCTATACGATTGCTTAAATAAATGTGTATAGATATAGCATATCCTCCTGGTTGGCAAAAAGAAGCAACAGATTTCATGTACAGGCTGTATTTAGTTGCAAATCAACATGTTTTAATGTTTACCAACAATGAGAATCAACATCTCTTTATGAAAATAACTAAAAAATACAAATGCAAAGCAAGATTAAAATCAATTATTTAAATCAAGGTTTCCTGCATGCTGATTTAAAGCATGATTAAAATTAGTGATTTAAATCAATCCACCCTGCTGGGTCTTTTATGCCCTGCATAACCTGTGGGTATCGATGCCAGGCCCCTCTAAGGGGAAACTGAGATTCTTGGGCCTCCCCTGTGCTTCAGAGAATGTCTCATTCTGACCCAGACATCCTGGTCAGCATCTTCCCGCATCCAGTGCCTTGGAGACGGGGTGTGCTGAGAATTTGCTGTCTTGAGATCAGTAGAGGGCAGGGCTCTTATGGGCTTTCACTCTTAGGACAATCCAGCCACTTTGCCAGCAGGAATGATTCTGATTCTGATTCAGAGGTGTTGGGCTTTGCTGGCTGCGTGGCATAGACCTGATACAGGCAAACCTGTGATGCTTCTTATTGCAGGCTGAGCGTGTGCGGCAGACCCAGAAATTCTGTGACCCATCAGCCCCAGCCCTTCCTTCCCTGACACCCATAGCTAAGTAACTGTGGAGCCAAGGCCATATGTACAGTTGGAGGAAGGAATTGACACAATTTTATTCAGTTAGCTTTTATTGGCAGGACAGGCTGTACAAAAAAGCTAGACTGCTCAGGTCATAGATTCATAGATTCTAGGATTCATAGATTCATAGATTCTAGGACTGGAAGGGACCTCGAGAGGTCATCGAGTCCAGTCCCCTGCCCGCATGGCAGGACCAAATACTGCCTAGACCATCCCTAATAGACATTTATCTAACCTACTCTTAAATATCTCCAGAGACGGAGATTCCACAACCTCCCTAGGCAATTTGTTCCAGTGTTTAACCACCCTGACAGTTAGGAACTTTTTCCTAATGTCCAATCTAGACCTCCCTTGCTGCAGTTTAAACCCATTGTTTCTGGTTCTATCCTTAGAGGCTAAGGTGAACAAGTTCTCTCCCTCCTCCTTATGACACCCTTTTATATACCTGAAAACTGCTATCATGTCCCCTCTCAGTCTTCTCTTTTCCAAACTAAACAAACCCAATTCTTTCAGCCTTCCTTCATAGGTCATGTTCTCAAGACCTTTAATCATTCTTGTTGCTCTTCTTTGGACCCTTTCCAGTTTCTCCACATCTTTTTTAAAATGCGGCGCCCAGAACTGGACACAATACTCCAGCTGAGGCCTAACCAGAGCAGAGTAGAGCGGAAGAATGACTTCTCGTGTCTTGCTCACAACACACCTGTTAATGCATCCCAGAATCATGTTTGCTTTTTTTGAAACAGCATCACACTGTTGACTCATATTTAGCTTGTGGTCCACTATAACCCCTAGATCCCTTTCTGCCGTACTCCTTCCTAGACAGTCTTTTCCCATTCTGTATGAGTGAAATTGATTTTTCCTTCCTAAGTGGAGCACTTTGCATTTGTCTTTGTTAAACTTCATCCTGTTTAACTCAGACCATTTCTCCAATTTGTCCAGATCATTTTGAATTATGACCCTGTCCTCCAAAGTAGTTGCAATCCCTCCCAGTTTGGTATCATCCGCAAACTTAATAAGCGTACTTTCTATGCCAATATCTAAGTCGTTGATGAAGATATTGAACAGAGCCGGTCCCGAAACAGACCCCTGCGGTACCCCACTCGTTACGCCTTTCCAGCAGGATTGGGAACCATTAATAACAACTCTCTGAGTACGATTATCCAGCCAGTTATGCACCCACCTTATAGTAGCCCCATCTAATTTGTATTTGCCTAGTTTATCGATAAGAATATCATGCGAGACCGTATCAAATGCCTTACTAAAGTCTAGGTATACCACATCCACCGCTTCACCCTTATCCACAAGGCTCGTTATCCTATCAAAGAAAGCTATCAGATTGGTTTGACATGATTTGTTCTTCACAAATCCATGCTGGCTATTCCCTATCACCTTACCACCTTCCAAGTGTTGGCAGACGATTTCCTTAATTACTTGCTCCATTATCTTCCCTGGCACAGAAGTTAAACTAACTGGTCTGTAGTTACCTGGGTTGTTTTTATTTCCCTTTTTATAGATGGGCACTATATTTGCCCTTTTCCAGTCTTCTGGAATCTCTCCCGTCTCCCATGACTTTCCAAAGATAATAGCTAGAGGCTCAGATACCTCCTCTATTAGCTCCTTGAGTATTCTAGGATGCATTTCATCAGGCCCGGGTGACTTGCAGGCATCTAACTTTTCTAAGTGATGTTTAACTTGTTCTTTTTTTATTTTATCCGCTAAACCTACCCCCTTCCCATTAGCATTCACTATGTTAGGCATTCCTTCAGACTTCTCGGTGAAGACCGAAACAAAGAAGTCATTAAGCATCTCTGCCATTTCCAAGTTTCCTGTTACTGTTTCTCCCTCTTCACTAAGCAGTGGGCCTACCCTGTCTTTGGTCTTCCTCTTGCTTCTAATGTATTGATAAAAAGTCTTCTTGTTTCCTTTTATTCCCATAGCTAGTTTGAGCTCATTTTGTGCCTTTGCCTTTCTAATCTTGCCCCTGCATTCCTGTGTTGTTTGCCTATATTCATCCTTTGTAATCTGTCCTAGTTTCCATTTTTTATATGACTCCTTTTTATTTTTTAGATCGTGCAAGATCTCGTGGTTAAGCCAAGGTGGTCTTTTGCCACATTTTCTATCTTTCCTAACCAGCGGAATAGCTTGCTTTTGGGCCCTTAATAGTGTCCCTTTGAAAAACTGCCAACTCTCCTCAGTTGTTTTTCCCCTCAGTCTTGATTCCCATGGGACCTTACCTATCAGCTCTCTGAGCTTCCCAAAATCTGCCTTCCTGAAATCCATTGTCTCTATTTTGCTGTTCTCCCTTCTACCCTTCCTTAGAATTGCAAAGTCTATGATTTCATGATCACTTTCACCCAGGCTGCCTTCTACTTTCACATTCTCAACGAGTTCCTCCCTATTTGTTAAAATCAAGTCTAGAACAGCTTCCCCCCTAGTAGCTTTTTCAACCTTCTGAAATAAAAAGTTGTCTCCAATGCAGTCCAAGAATTTGTTGGATAGTCTGTTCCCCGCTGTGTTATTTTCCCAACATGTATCCGGATAGTTGAAGTCCCCCATCACCACCAAATCTTGGGCTTTGGATGATTTTGTTAGTTGCTTGAAAAAAGCCTCATCCACCTCTTCCACCTGGTTAGGTGGCCTGTAGTAGACGCCTAGCATGACATCTCCCTTGTTTTTTGCCCCTTTAAGCCTAACCCAGAGACTCTCAACACTTCCGTCTCCTATGTCCATCTCTACCTCAGTCCAAGTGTGTACATTTTTAATATACAAGGCAACACCTCCTCCCTTTTTCCCCTGTCTATCCTTCCTGAGCAAGCTGTACCCATCCACACCAACATTCCAATCATGTGTATTATCCCACCAAGTTTCAGTGATGCCAACAATGTCATAGTTGTATTTATTTATTAGCACTTCCAGTTCTTCCTGCTTATTCCCCATACTTCTCGCATTTGTATATAGGCATCTAAGATACTGGTTTGATCTTTCCTCCCAGTTTTTTCCTGACTCTCCTTTCTCTCTGCCAATATAGCCCACACTCCCTCTTGTTTCCGACTCATTTCCCCGGTCTCCATGTTCCCCACTTACCTGTGGGCTTTGCTCACCTGTCCCCGTCGAACCTAGTTTAAAGCCCTCCTCACTAGGTTAGCTAGTCTGTGTCCGAATAGGGTCTTCCCTCTCCTCGAAAGGTGAACGCCATCTCTGCCTAGCAGTCCTTCCTCGAATAGCATCCCGTGGTCTAGGAAGCCAAAGCCCTCCTGGCGACACCATCTTCGCAGCCAGGCATTCACCTCCATGATGCATCTGTCTCTGCCCGGGCCCCTACCTTTAACAGGAAGAATTGAAGAGAATACCACCTGCGCTCCAAACTCCTTCACCCGTGCTCCCAGAGCCCTGTAGTCACTCTTGATCCGCTCAGTGTCACACCGCGCAGTATCATTTGTGCCCACATGGATGAGTAGCATGGGGTAGTAGTCAGAGGGCCGGATAATCCTCGACAATGCCTCCGTAACGTCTCGGATACGGGCCCCCGGCAGGCAGCATACCTCCCGAGATGAAATGTCAGGGCGACAGATGGGCGCCTCCGTCCCCCTCAGCAGAGAGTCTCCGACCACCACTACCCTACGTTTCCTATTCGCAGTGGTGGCAGCAGACTCTCCAGCCTTAGGGGTACGAGGCTTCTCCTCCTTTACTGTAGGCAGTGATTCCTTCTTTCCTGTATCAAGAAGAGCATAACGGTTACCTATAACCACGGCAGGAGGGTTCGGAGCAAGGGTGGAGCACTGCCTGCTGCCAGAAGTAACCAGCTGCCAGTGTCCACCCTGAGCCATCTCCTCCTCCACCAGTGGTGTATCAGCAGTCCTGTGTACTGGGACAGCTACCTCAGCTGTCTCCACATGGACACTGTCGAGGAATTGCTCATGGATACGGATGCTCCTCAACCTAGCCACCTCCTCCTGTAGCTCTCCCACCTGCTGCCTGAGAGATTCCACCAGCAGGCACCTTTCACATTGGATGGTCCCCCCAGTCTGGATATCAGTAAGTGGAAATTGCAAGTTACAGTCTTTGCAAAACCACACCAGGATCTGGGTAGAGGCATCCATGCTTAGGCACTCTGTCTGGCTACAGGCACAGGTGGAGGAGACAGCAGCAGTGCTGGCACAGGTGTTGCGGGTCTTCCTAACCATCGTAAGCCTCCCTCTGTCAAACTCCCGTCTGCAGCCCCCTGTCAGCTGAAAGGGTTGTTTAAGCAAACAGTTAGAATGTAGTTGCTTTATAGGTATTAAGGGGAATCAAGAGAAAACAGATGGAACCGGCAAGGGACCCTCGCCCCCTTCCTGCTCCCTTCCAAACTCCCTTGCGAAACTCCCTGTTAGCAGCCCCTGGTCGCAAAGCTCCCTGGTCGCTTGTGCGCTGCTTTATAAAGCCCTGGCCTGTATGAATGCCCCGCCCACTGATTAAGGCTCAGCCACTTACCAGAGGCTTCTAGCTTTCAAACCTTCCTTTGAAGCTCACAGCTTCCAACTGCCAGCCACAGCACACGGTCCTTCAAACAACCAAAACAAACAAACAGACTGACAAACACAAGCTCAGCACACAGCAAGTAACCCTCAAACACAAACAAACACACACTACAGACAGTCACTTACCCCAAAAGGTTGCTGTATTGCTCCTCCTTCACCTGGAGAACTCCCTTGCAGGTCTTTGCAGGGCAGGTCCGCTCCCCTCAGGATGGGATCACTCCCAGTGTCTGGGGCTTGATCCCCCAGGGCCAGACGTGTGTCATTCCTCAGCTGGTGGCAGGTGGCTCTGCTGTGTTGTTCTGTCTCCCGGTCAGGCGCAGATTTTCCTTGTCTCTCTGCAATGAGACATCTCTTATGATTCTGGGTATTTGAGGAAATCTCTTCCTTGCACTCCCTCATATTTAGGATGTGTGGGGTGGAAAGTGTCTGTGTCTCAGTCTCTCCTCTGTCCTGCTAATTGCACAGTTGCTTCTTTCTGGGTTCTGACCAGGCCTTGTGGCTCCCAGTTTGCACCTGGTTCTCAATTTGGTGGGAGTCTGCCTTCGTTTTACCATGTCACTATGGCAAAAGATTATCTGGTCTCACTTTTCTGGACAGGGACCTGGCACAGTCCAGCGTGTGGCTGTTCTTGATTTGTTCTTCCCAGTGACAGGTGTGATGGTGTTTTAAGCATTGGTCGATCACACAGGCTGAAACAAAAGGCTGGTGCTTCCAGATGAGAAGTACAGAGAATTCGGCGTTTGTTTGAGGTATGGCGATCCCTGTGCGTGCGCTGCAATAGAATTTGGAGGCATGTCAGGCTGTTGCTGGTGATTACCTGAATGGGACAAGCTGACTGGAACAGAGGGAATTACCAAGGGAAAGTTGGTGTCAGGTTTTCTTGGCCTGCCTGTTGCAAATGGGAAGTGCTGTCTTTCCTGTGTGACCTCTGTCTCTGTTCCCTTTCTTGTACAGTCATTTGCATTCTCTCTTGATTCAGGAATACTTGACTGACTGAAATCGGCTTGCACGTCTCTCTTCCAGGTGATGAGAGTTCGGGGTCAAGACTCGTGGGTTTTGTTCCCAGCTCTGTCACTGCCTCGCACTGTGACCTTGGGCAAGTCATTTACACAGGTATAGAATAGAACTAATGATGCAAGGGTTGTGAGGCTGCAGGATGTCTGTGAAGTGCTTTGGGATCTTCAGACCAAGTGCACATTGTTATTATAATAACCAATTTACTCCTATGAAATAATTCTGCAGGCAGATGTGGTCAGGAATCTTGTGTCTGTGGAAGAGCTGATTTAATGGAAATAAATTAAGCTTTGGTCTGCCTGGAACTGATGAGCAGATTAACCTGCCAATCAATCCCCTCTCTTACAGTAACTGGCCATGAGACCATGGCTTTGCCCATTAATTCAACACTCACTGTGAGCCACTCGTGCTGGGAGTCTGTCTAGTCTTCCAGAAAGCCAGACCATAAGTGCCCCTGATTGGGTTATCGCTCTGGCAGTATTATTACTGCTTCTCCATCCTTCCCCTTCATGATTCTTTTAATTTATTAAAGGGAAAAAAACCCAGCCACTCTCAATCCCGGCTGGGATCTAACCGTGTCTGACAAATGCTGCAGGCCAGAGCAGTCTGGTTTCAGCTTGACATTTATGTGGCTTCAAACAAGAGCAATACTTTCTCCATGAAGCCAGCTGGCAGCTCAGACAAGTAGTGGGCATTGGCCATCCAGGGAGCCCAGCTAGCTCTGCAAGCAGAAATTGGTGCCCCCCAGGTGAGTGCTGTTACCCCCCTGTGTAGAGACTGGGATGCTGTGGCACTACAAGGGGAAGGGATTAGCTCAAGGTCACACAGTAGGTGAGTGGCAGAGCCAGGAATAGCACCCCGGAGCTCTGGAGTCAGGCATCCTGATCTAATCACTTGACCACATTGTCTTCACAGCTAGAATGACTGAAGTGGCCATTATTGGCCCTGTAGAAGTCGGGTGGAGACAGGAAGGTTGGTCTGTCCATCATTTGGGTATCAGCAGGCACTCGAAGGCTTGTGTGTGCAGAAGGGAGGCATCCTAGAAGCTTGTGACCTAGTTGGCTGTTTTTTTCCCCTCTGCTGTGTTTGCTGGTTGCTGCTGGGAGCGTTCGAGCTGGAAAGGTGCCCTGAGGTTGTGGCTTAATTAATTAGTGTTTGCAAAGTGTTTGGAGATGCTCCGAGGAAGGGTACAGCAGCACAGAGTGATGGTGCTGCTGCTGCCCTTGGAGGGAGCTGCCTCCAGATGTGGCTCAACCCAGCCCCAGAAAACTGTATGGGAAGGGGGAGCTGGTACTCAGGGGGTGCAGAGTCGCTAGGCAGCTTTTGGCCAGCTCACATGTGCAGTGTTTGCCCAAAAAGAGGGAAGACGTCTAAACTCACCTGCTGATGAGGGTCTATCCTGGGGATGAGCGTAAAGGGTTAGTTGAGTGCTATTGCTTCTCTGCGCCTACATAGCTGTGGGGAGCTCGGGTTCTATGAGGCTAGCATTTGGGACCTTGAGATACTGTGCCATGGATAGTTCTCGCTTGTCCTACGGGGCCAGTTTAATGGGAGCCAGAAGCTTCAATACACCTTGCAGTTTATTGAGCAAGGAGCTGATAACCCCACACTTGTTTAGCAAAGGAATTGGCCATTTGCCACCTGCTGAGATCCCTAGTGTCCTGAGGCATTGGGGGCCAACACAACTTCAGCTCAGGGGCTTGGGGGGGGAGTGTTAGTTCAGACCCAAGTGGCAGGAACTGTGGGAAGAGCCACTTTGCATTTATCCCCCATGTCCTGAGGCAAGTGTGTGGCCTGGTCTGGTTTATGGCTGACACATGCTCTTCTCTCCTCCACCCCCAGCTCAGCCTGCTAGACCCTATTTAGAGACGTGTTGTATAGTTCAAACTCTAGGCCCCGGGCAAAGGTTATGGCAGCAGCTGGCTCCATGCTGGTTAGTTAAATTCTTTCTAAGGGACATTCAATCAAATCATTTCATTCTCTTCCCCTTTTCCCCCCCGTATTGTCCCTGAAACTCTTTGAATCCCCAAGACAAGCCCCCAGAAACCCCATCCCCAAATCCCACCCAGGGAGCAGCTGCCCCTCCCTCCAGTCTGCCTGGATGTCTGATTTTGTGGGTCTTACATGTTCTTCCTTCCCCCGTCCCTGATCGCAGCTGGGGAAGGAAAGGGGGTGTTGACTCGGCCTCAGAGAAGCAGGGGATAGTGGCACTTTGGCTGGGAGGGTGAAATTGGAAGTGTTCTGCACCCTGGCGGACGCTCTGGAGGAGGCAGCACCTCCTCCCTTCTGAGTGGGAGGTAGATGCTCAGCCACATGACGTGTCTAGAGTTGGCTCTCATTTGCTGCAGCTCCCTCCCCTCCCTGCACTGCCGGTTCAGTTTTGTCTACAAGACTCCAGAGGAAAAGTCAGGCGGCCCCAGGGACTGATTATTATGAGGACAGGGAAGACACAACAGCCAGTGCCATCTCCGTAGGATGAGGTGAGGTATGTGCAGCTGTTCCCTGCCCAACTCCCAGCATGCCAGTGATAGCACAGGCAGAGGCAGGAAGAGGATGCATTAGCATCACCGGGCTTTGCAGTCTGTGTGCTGGAAAGAGCTATCAAATTTCAGTTGCCTGGGCAATAAGGCTAGCGGGACATCCGGATAGTTACTGGAATATAATCCCCGGGCACCTGAGCTCCAGGGAGATGATCAGCATGGGAGATAACAATACTTCATAAGGGCATGGCTTACCCTGAACCCCAGGGGGAGTAGAGCAGGGTTAGGGGGGACAGTTCAGCACAGGGCCAGCCCTGTGTGCTTGAGTTTCATAAATGAAAAGATCCAGTAGAGGTCCCAGGACCTGTTGCTAAAGCAGCTGTTCTGTACAAAGCATCTCCAGGCAGGAGATGAAAAAGACTCTTGTGTCTGACTGAAGCTCCAGGAGGAATTTAAGGAGGTGGACTTTAGCTAGGTCAGTTGTTAATATTCCTTTTCTTCCGAGATGTGCCCTGGACTCCTAATGGCCCCAGGGAGTCAGGGCCTCTGCGTGGGTCACATCCAGAAGATGGCACCTGCAGCAACCCCATGCTGTGGCACTGGCTTGGAGAAGAGCACTCAAAGGAGCATGGACATTGCCAAGCTGTCTCTGACTGAGTCTTTCTAGTGCTTCCTCTCCTCTCCCAAAGAGGCCAGTTCCAGCTGCTTAAGTGCATGTTTCCCTCTAATGGCCAAGTATGGAATAGCTTGGCTATCGGAAAATGTCTTCTGAAACCTAGTATCAAAGGGGTAGCTGTGTTAGTCTGGATCTGTAAAAAGCAACAGAGTGTCCTGGGGTACCTTTAAGACTAACAGATGTATTGGAGCATAAGCTTTGGTGGGTGAATGCCCACTTCGTTGGATGCATTCTGAAACCTAGTCCTCATGCTTAGAAATTAAGGGTTAATCGCTCTTATCCTGTCTAATGGAGCTGTGGGTGTTCCCCTTTGCATTGCTGGCACCACTTCCGACAGTGCTTAGCATTCCAGCCAGCATGGATATGCAGCACACACCTGTAGTGTGGCTTCGGCCTCCTCCAGAATGCAAAGTGCTGGTTCAGAGCAATTAGAACTTCTATGGGGTATTCTGTAATGTGGGAAGTGAGGAGAGAAGGAAGATTGGGAGGTGGAAATCTCTTGTGGGTGCCTCCTACTGGCAGCTTCCTGCTGGAATGTTTCCTGTGGGAGAAGACAGTGATTTGACACTGGCTCCCATCCCTTCCCCATGTGGCCTCATGGTCGTGGCTGTGGTAGCAGTAAATAGTGGTTCCCTATAGAGGAGAGGTAGGCAGGTCCACAGACCGAGCCCAGACCCATCCACCATTGGTGGCCATTGGTTCATCCACCACCAGCTTCTTGGAGAGCAGGCCCTGGGCTGCCGCGGTTCCTCTGGAGTCTCCAGAACTGACTTGCAGCTGGGGTTTTGTGGGACAGTGCTTGGGCCATCCTGCCTTAGAAACGGGAGCAGGACCTGAATGTTTGCTCCCTAGCACAGGCTGGTTCTGGCCTGTCTCTGCCCACATGGCCTGGTTGAGTGGAGGGGTTTGGCATGGGCTGGGCTGTGAGGTTAATGGTGCTGTCTCCTCGGCTAACGTGTGCTCCTGTCTCTCCCTCTGGCAGAATCAGAGTGTCTAGTGAATGGCAACCACCAGCTGTCTCTGAATGATGTCCATAAGGGGCAGGGAGTGAGGCCTCGGCCCAGCCACAGCTCCCTGGTCAGCTCCATCGAGAAGGACCTGCAAGACATCATGGACTCTTTGGTGATGGAGGACTCGAGCTCTCCCAGGAAAAAAATCTCTGCCAATGCCCAGTCCCCTGTGTCCTCAGTGATGAATGGTGGTGGGCACTACTTCTTGTCCCCACCCTTGAGCCCTGGGGCCATGTCTGTGGGCTCCAGCTATGACAACGCATCCCCACCCTTCTCCCCGCTTTCATCCCCAGCCAGCAGTGGCAGCTGCACTAGTCACTCTCCCAGTAGCCAGGAGCAGGGG
The DNA here is from genome assembly GCF_027887155.1 of Malaclemys terrapin pileata. NCBI lineage: Eukaryota > Metazoa > Chordata > Testudines > Emydidae > Malaclemys > Malaclemys terrapin. The sequence goes on from NC_071519.1 coordinate 34,485,771, forward strand.
CCGCCCATCCCCCCAGTGGTGCCAGTGAGATCTTCCAGCTACAACCATGCCATGCAGCCCCCACAGCAGCGGCCACCTCCACCTCCAGGTGGGGGCTCCAGCCTGGACCTGAGGGGCAGCACCATAGGCACAAGTGGGGCCCATCTTGCAGGGAGTCCCAAGATGCAAAGGAGGGCAGTGCATGGCATTCCCCTGAGCCCCAAGCCTGGCCAGAGAGCCCTGCCCCCTGAAGGCCCTGGGCTTTCAGCCTTCTCCAGCACCCGGAGAGCTGCTGAGAGCACACAGCTGGGCCATCCTAATCAGCACGTGCCCCTGGGGTCTGTAAGCCCGAGCGACTATGTAGCAGGGAGCCCCCAGGCTCAGCCTACCAACATCCCCAGCAGCCCCCGGCTGGCACCCAAATTTCAGTCACCGTCTTCTCAGAGGTTGAAAATTGTGGCTCTTCAAGAGCGTCCACCCAGCCCCTTCAGGGAGGGCAGGGAGCCCCCTGGCATTGACAGGCACCTGGCCTCCAGCCCCTCCCGGCAGGTGTTGGCAAGAGGCTTCCAGCCCCTGGAGACTGTGGGTTTCATCCACGTCAATCAGGACAGCCGCTCTCTGCAGCCCCCTGAGAGTCCCAGAATGGGCAGAAGGAGCGTGGAGAGCATGAGGGATTTGCCTCCCCTCAGCCCTTCCCTGTCTCGCCGGGCAGCACCCCTGCCCTCTGCCTTGTCTCCCCAAGCAAGGACCCCCCAAGAGAGTCCCTCACAGCAGACCAAACTGGCCAAGGAGGTTCCTGAGAGCCCTCGCATCCGGCGCAAGGCAGCCAAGCCCCTGGAGAGGCATGAAGACTTCTCCTCGTCGTCCTCCTTGACGGGGAAGAATTTGAAAACCAGGAGCCCCTCACCCATCTTCCAGGCAGAACTTGTCTCCCAGCGTAAGCCCAGCTTTGGCATCACCCTCAGCCCTGCATACAGCCTGGGATCGCTGGTTGTGCCCTCGCCCCGTCAGAGCCCCCGGGCACAGAGGAAGCTGTCAGGAGATCTGCGGCTGCCTGTGAGTACGAGGGAGCGCAAAAACAGCATTACTGAGATCAGTGACAATGAGGATGACCTGCTTGAGTATCACCGACGCCAGCGCGAGGAGCGGCTGCGTGAGCAGGAGATGGAGCGCCTGGTGAGAGGCATGGCATGCCATGGGGACAGGATGGGATGGGGTCTGGTGCGGGGTAGGGCATGGCATGGACGTGGGGCCTGGGAAGGAGTCGGAGATGGGGCATAGTGGGGGAAGCACTATGGATAGACGCTGAGCTCTAGGGCAAGGGGGAGCACTGGGTGTTGAGGGAGAAGTGAGGTCTTCTTTAGTCCACGCTCGTTGATACTGTTGCCCATTCTGAGGAGCACGGGTAATGCCACAGTGGGTAAAGCACTGGATGTTTAGGAATATCCGGTTTATCCAAGCCCCTTGCAGCAGCTGGGAAGAGGCTCTTGGTGTTGCTGGAACTGGTTACAGTGATGCTGGCTAGGTTGCTTTGACTTAGACTAAGGCTGATCAGGTCTCAGGGCATCAGTTGGTCCTTGAGAGTGTCAGGAAGGAGCTGCCATCCCACTTGGTACTGTGGGCCAGCTGCATGCTGGGCTGTTTTGCCTCCTCGCTGTGCATCATGGGAGGCAGGACACCAAACTAGCTGGGTACGTGGTCTGAACTGTGCTGTTCAATCCATTCCCTGTGGGATTTGATTCCTGGGCCCTTTCTGCCCTGCTGACTTCAGATTCACATGCTGTTTATGACTGGCTGCGTCCTCCCACAGATGGGGCTGCAATGATAGGAGCTGCCCCACTCATTAGTCTGCTGAGCAGCTGGGTAAGACTGCATGTGCCGGCTCCCCTCAGCACAGCATCCTCAGTTGAGGAGTTAATGTGCTGCGTCTCTGACCTGCATTCATCACAGCTGTAAGCTCAGATGCTATTATCTGCTGACTGTATCCTGGTCCCCTCCAGTTTCACATCATGTCTGGCAAGTTCATTGGAGCCCTGGGGGTCTGCTGTCGCCCTTGCTCCCTGTCAGAGCGGTGTTTGCTGAGAGTGAGGCACTGGCTGCAGTGACCCCTTTTCCCTCCCCCTCTGCTCCAGCTGGCATGCTGCTTTCTAGGAGCAATAGCACTGCAGTTCCTGCTATAACACCCATTACACACCCATGGCAGGGCACATAATTAGTGGTCAGAGTAAGGCATTTATTGGTGAGCCCCAGGCTTGTAGCTTGATACAGAGCCTGGAAAGCTCTTGCCTTGTGTACGTGACCTACAAGCCCCCTGCCCCCTACCCCCTCAAATGCCTTACAGGGATTTGTGAAGGGGAGGCAGAAAGCCAGCCACAGTGCCCTCCACAGGCCCAGCCCATCCCTCGGATAGGGGAGAGAGCGGAGCGCTCTGCTGATGGCCGAGGGGCTTGTGGCATTGGCTACTGGATTGCTTCGGCCTTGCACAGTCTCCAGGATGCAGAGGGTCTGGGATCTTCCTTGCTCTGGAGCAGTTGTCAAGCCCTCCACTAAGTCTGACTCTGCCCTGTGCTTTCACACACCGCTGTGGTCCTGACCCTGCTGTGCCACATACTGGTACGCAGACCACATGGCACTGGAAGGTGTATACATCATTGGAGAGCTCTCTAGTCTCTCCACTCACCTCACTGGCACTATATGTTCTTGCTGTCACAGTGACCTGGGATTTTTTGTATCCTCGGTGATGTTTTGAGTCTGACTCTTTCCAAGCCCAGATACCAGGGAGCCCAGGCAGTTGCAATAAGGGCTGGTGTATTCTTTGCATAGGGCCTTGGACTTGTACTGTTTTCAAACCCAGACCCTTTCTGCAGTGCATTTTGCTGCAGTTACGAATAGCTGCATACCAATAATGTGCATAGGCCTCTGAGTATCTGGACTCCTTGCTTATCTGGAGAGATTGGGCCTCCCTTCTGAATGCAGATAGCTGGATTATGCAGAAGCCAACATGCAATTAACCATCATAACAGGACAGGGAACCTAATGGATTCAAGTCAGGACAGTGCTGGCTGGTTATGAAGCTAAGTGATCTGCATTTATGTGGGGTGAACTGTCAATCTACAAAGCCTGTGGGTGGTATTATTGAGTCTCCATGTACAGGGTGCAGTGTGAGCCTACAGGATATTGACTGGCACAGTCTGGCCTGTATGTATAGGACTTTTCTCTAAATGCAGGCCCTCAGGATTTGACTGTATGCTCTCTGGGGGATGCCAGACTGGGACTCCAGCTTCGTGCCAAAGTAGTTAGCTGCCTATGCACTGCAGTGAGACCCTGATTTCCCCTCCCTTCCGTGCTAGGGGCCCATTCCAGCCCTAAGGACTCATCCCTGAGAATGGTCCTTCCTTCCCCCAGTACCTCATTGGTTGGGAATTGGTCCTGCTTTGAGCAGGGGGCTGGACTAGATACCTCCTGAGGTCCCTTCCAACCCTGAAATTCTAGGATTATGCCAGCCCAGGAGAGGCTTATGGCATGCCTCAGCTGCCCATTGGTGCCCCTGCTTTGGGGATGGCAAACACTGAGGCACCGTGCCAGCTGGAGGTTTATAGCGCCCTTGTTAATGTGCTGTCTTTCTCTCTTCAGAGTCTACATTGGGGAGTGCCTGACTCTCACGCCTGTTCTCTCTGACCTGCGAGTTGATGGTCTCTGTCGCTGGGGAGTGCATAAACCCTCAGGCAGTGGCTGGAGGCATCAGGTTGTGGGAGGAGGCATAAGGGGTGAGACAGGCATAGCACAGACAGGATGGGAAGGTTGCTCCTGCATATCCCCCTCCCTCCTAACAGGAGAGCGAGAGCTTCTGGGCACTTTGTCTGCCCCAGCTATAGGGAGGCACGTTCCCCTCTGAGCAAGGCTGGGTTGGGAGCCTGGGACTCCACAGACGCTGGGCCGAGAGGGGAGAGGGCCAGGTGGGTGCTGGGAATCCATCTTGCTTTGCTGTGGGAACAGGTCAGAGGGCAGCACCCCATTTTCTTAGAATATTCAGATTTAACCCACTCCAAACATGGGGCCTGGCTTCCTAACCCAGCCCCTTCTGTGTCTCTTGGCTCAGCGGGAAGCCGATGTTGTCCTTGCCCCAGGTAGTCTGGTCCCCAGAATGGGAGGGAGGGAGTTATGAAAGCACCTACAGCCCCGTGAATCCACAGCAGCAGAGCGCAGGAATGTCTGGGGCAGTCCAGCGTGGTTGGGGTTCTGCCAGAGCCTGAGCCCAAGGCCAGGCTGTGCTTGGACCTGAACATCCACCCCCAATATTATTAATCATCTTTGCTACAGTAGTGCCTAAGGACTAAGCAAGCATGGGGCCTACTGAGCTAGGGGTGCCAGAGCCTGGCAGGCTGCCCTTGCCCCCCTTGTGAATCCTTCTGGTGGCCAGCGCAGTGCAAGGGGGCCATCAGGTGCCTGGTGCAGGCTCCCCAGGCTGTGGAGGGGGCAGCTAGGCACTGTGGGTTCCTGAGGTACCTGTCAGAGGCAGGTGACTATCCCCCTCTTTTATCCAGGGCCTTTCTGCCTGAGGCCATCCCCTCTGTTCCCCCAACAGGGAGCTGACCTGGCCCACAAGTGGAGCCCACACCCATCCCTCTCTTGAATGTCCTTTGCCCTCTGCAGTGCTTTCCCAGGTCTCCCAGTCTGTCACAGCCTCTCCCAGCCCAGTCAGGTCAGGATCATCAACCGCCATCGCACCCATGGGGAGACCGAGGCACATGGAGGGTGTATGTCTTGCCGAACGTCATGCAGCGTGTCTGTGTCAGCGGCACAGCTGGGAATAGAACCCAGATGTCCTGATACCACCGGGTGTCCTGACTCTGTCCTGTGTTATAACCACAAGACCATAATTCTCCTCACCCAGACTCAGAGGAGGATGGGGGATCCTTTCTCCCAGGCTGCATCTGGCTGGGGTGGGGGAGGGAGCCCTGTTTACTCAGAACTGACTCAGGTTGGAGCTGCAGTTTGCACTCAGACTGCCTGATTCACCGTCCAGAAATAACCCTGTGGAGTGTGCGTGGAGAGCCATGCAGCTCCCCAGCCTGTGTGATTAGTCTGTCTCTGACTCCCAGCCGGTCACGTGTCTCCCACGGGGCAGTGGGTTGGCGCCCTGCATGGGGTGGTGCTGAATTCAGGTGGGCGAGAGGGTGAAGGTGAATTGCTTCCCTGCGGGAACATCCGACGGACCATGAAAGTGGGACTGGATCCCTCTGTGAGTATATGGACCTGGGGGAGGAGGTTATGTGGGGATGGGGCTAGCAGGAGCAGCTGTGAGCGGGGTGCTGAATCCCTTTGAGCCACGGGGAGCACTTCTCTTGTGGCTGTTGCAGTTCACCCTCTCGGTCTCTAGCCAGGGTCAGTGCAGGTTGGAAAGGCTGCTGCAAGGGTTTTTGTGCACCCTACCCCTGGTTTTCCTTTGTTCCTCTCCCTTTCATTGCTCTGCCCTGACCTTTGCCCCGTTCTCCTCCCTCGCTCTACCTGGGCTGGGAATGCACCTGGAGCAGCGTGGGTGCTTGCACGGCTGTGCTATGCCAAAACTAAACGCACTCTGCTCTGGCCTGTCAGTCATTGTCCCAAGACTGGGATAGCAGGGGGCTGCAGGTTTGGACTGAACTGGCAGAGCTGTGGGAGGGAGGTTGTCATTGGCCCTCTGATGCTATGTGTGGTGCCTGCAGCTGTACAATCAGTCCCTGATTTTCATCCCTTTCTGAAGGAAAAAGCTGGCAAGGCCCAGTGTCTGCTATCTGGGCTCTTCAGAGACTTCATCTCAACTTGCAGGGCTGTTTAATGGTTGATGGCACCTTTGTGGCATGTGACCCGTATCTCTGTGGGTCCATCAGGCCACTGGTTTTCCAGACTAGTTGAGATTGGCTGTGAGACTGAGCTGGTCCGGGTTGTGAGTATGTGTCTGCATATGTGTATGTGCACACGCAGCTCTTCTTGCTTCCTTAGCAATCTCCTGCACTGATTCACGGGACAGCACTGGCATCTGCAAAGCAGGTGGTCACTCATGCGCCCAGGCAGCGATGGGAGCAGCCTGATGGGAAGAAGTGGAGGCCGAAAACCTTTTGGAATAAATTCCTGGGATTGGGATTGTCAGGCTTTGGGAAGTAGTAACAAGGGGTTGCAGGCACCTGGTGGTGGGATGGGGCTGCTAGGGAAAGCACCTCAAGGGGTAGCCCGGTCCCCTGCATACCAGACAAGTGCCATGTGGCTGGAGGTTCCTTGCAGCGTGAACAGGTACCAGTTAGGGACAGAACATGGATTAGTGGTTACAGCCGGGCACTCAGAACCTGGAGTTCTGGGATCAGATCCTCCATGGACCTGATATGTGGTCACGTTAACCTGTATGAAACAAATGATTCAAACAAACCCTTCCTCGTCCCTCCCTTTCCTGTACATTGGAGTGAGTAATAGCACTGTACTCTGGCCCAGAGCCAGGAGTGTCAGGGAGCAACATTTGGCAGAGGGCGGGGGCAAGAATGTGCTAGGACGGGTTGTGTTGTGTGCACACTGTGTAACTAATGAGTGAGGGGGCCACTTGTTCACTCAGGTAAATCTGGGGAGCTCTGCAGGCTTTTAGATAGACACACGTGTCCTCTCACCTCCCAGAAGTGTGTTAATGAATGAGAACCAAGTCCCTTGGCACCAGGTGGGGATTCGTGGAGCCTTGGAGAGGCCCAGTCCTGCCCCTCATGATCTACAGGGGATTGAACACTTCACTGTGATTAGGAATTGACTGGTCCTGGCAAGTCTGTTTTGTCTCGGTGCTGCTTCTCTTTTGGGGGAGGGGATTGCTTATCTTTTGTAAACAGGGGGTCCCATCTGGGGTGTGATTTGCAGCAGTGTACTAGAGCTTGAGACGCTGTAGGTGACCTTGGACACTGCAGAAAGGGTGGGAAGCGGATGGGTCCATGCATTCTGCTTCCCTAGGTGACTAGCAATGTAGATAAATCCCTGCTATGTGAGTATGACTTTTGTCCTGAGAACATCCCCTTAATAATACGGCACCGGCTTCTGCTTGGTTTCCTACTCTGGTGGGAAGCAAATGCTGCCAGACTCTGGGGGCTCAGATCATGGGAGGGAGAGTGCTGTGGAATCAGTGATTCTGGGCTGGAAGCAGACAACAAAAGCCATGGAGGGAGCTGGCAGAAGCAAACCCTTCCTCTGGTTGTTGCAGAAGCAGCTGCCCCAGAAGCAGGTGGGATGCTGTGTCTGGGTTGATTTTCTGGGGGGATTCGAAGAGGATGAGACATTTGTTGGGGTTCCCTTGTTTTCTTTTTCCCCTCCCCAGATGTCCTGGAGCAGCTAGATGGGCTCCATTGAAAGCAGTGGAGGCTGCGCCTCTATCTCCTTCGATCCCCACTGCAGGGCAAGGCAGGCTGGCTCCACACCCATCCAGTGGAGAGGAGGACTCTGGGAGCCTCCCTCTGGGCTATGTGAAGCTGTGCTGCTGAGCTCTCTCAGTGGCCAAGGCACAAAGCTCAGATTGCGCTTCACAGCTCCAGGTGCCTTTCTGGCCAGCACTGCCTTGATACAAATCCGAGTCCTGGGAGAAGCCCTGCTCTTGAAACAGCCCCTGGCACCAATAGGCAATTGTCTCAGGTCCCTGGTTCAATTGAAGAAGAGCGTTAGTCTTATTTTGGCTTTAAACCAAACTTAGTTCAGTTTAACTTTAGTTGCTTGGGAATCCGTTTAAACTAAATGACAATCGGAGCATGCACACTCTGGCCTGCTCCAGTTCAACTAAATGGGCTTAACAAACAATTTAAGCTAAACCAGTGCCACTCTCTCATGTACGCCCAGACCCTGCCCCCTGCCCTTGCAGCTGAGCAAAGGGCTGTCTCACTCAACCTGTCTGCTCCTCCCCACAGGGGTCCTCGTCCCATGCAGCATGCTACCCCAAGCTGGTGGGCCAAGACTTGTGATTGGGAGCTGTGTGTTCATCCAGTGGTGGGAAGAACAGGGCCAGTATGCGGGGGATCGAGGGGTGGGGGGTCAGTGTTTTAGTCCAACACAAGTATCACTTCAGGGAGTTTGATGTCATAGGGTGATGCAGGGATGGAGTGCAAGAGGGGAAAGCCCCGGACAGTGGGGCCTGGGTTCACATGCCTCCCAATTCCTGCTCGCTTGGCCCCCCCATATCTGTGTGAGGACCCATCCCAGCAGGCAGCCCACCCACACCTTCCTCCCTGTAACCCCTGCCCAGGAGCGCCAGCGCCTGGAGACCATCCTGAACCTGTGTGCGGAATACACCAGAACTGATGGTACCACAGACACAGGCAACTTGCACCAGCACTTCCCGAGTGATGGAGATGCGACCATCAGCATCCTGACAGCCAGGAGGCACTCCAAGGGCTCAGCCAGCCTGGCTGCCTTGGGCCTTGGCAAGGCCATAGAGGAGACTGGAGAGGCCCTAGGGCCCCAGCAGAGGGAGAGCCTGGAGAAATCAGATGAGGAGAATCTGAAGGAGGAATGTAGCAGCACAGAGAGCACGCACCACGAGGTGAGGGGAGGCAGGGCCCAGTCCGTGGAGAGAACCCACCAGGAGGGATGTGGGATCAGGGCCTGCCCAGTGCGTGGAGAGAACCCACCAGGAGGTGGGGGGGACCCCGCACGGCACAGAGCACATACCACAAGGTGTGTGGGGGGGGGCCCACAGCACAAGAGAGCACCTGCCCTGAGGTGGAGGGGGTGGAGTGGTTCTTTTGGGGAGGGGGGAGGGAGGGAGGGCGTGTCCTGCAGGGGACTCAGACGTGCTTATGACCCGAGCTGGGCATGGGCAGTGATGGGTTTCTGGTGTATCAGAGGAGGGAGTGGCTGTGAGCTCTGGGGCAGGGCTCTCTTTTTGCTGAAGTGATGTGCGCACTCCCTACTCTGTGAATAGCAAATAAGCAGTCCCCCAGTGACATCACCGTTTCTCCCAAGCAGCACGAGGACTCGACGGGCTCCAAGACCAAGGAGGCTGCCCTGCTGGAGGAAGAATGGGTGCGGGTGCTGGGCCACGTGGATGAGCTCAAGAGCCATGTCAAGGAGCTGGAGCAGCAGCTGCAGGAGTCGTCTCATGAGGTGCGGGAGGGACCCTTTCTACTGCTCCTGGTGTGGGGGAAGGGTGCAGGACACTCACTGGGGCCAAGGTGGAGCCCTGCACTGGACAGGGGTGAAGGGCCCTGGCTGTGGGTTCAGAGTGGAACAGTGCTGGGGTAAGTGCATCCGGCATCCCCAGCCTCACTTCTCTGGAGTTCTGTGGGACTCTGCCCTTAGAGAGCTTTGGCCGGGCTCCACTCCCCTTAGACAGGGGAAGGACCCAGACCAGAGCCTTAAATCTGACCCCTTTAAAGTTTTGTTTGTTTTGGGGGGGGAAAGAATGGAAGGTCAGAACTAACCTTGACAGGTTGGGTCTGGCTCTGACTTGAGGCTTCATGGGGCCTGACTCTAATTCCCATGTTTGATGGAGCAGAGATCCAGAGGGGAGAGCATGTGAGGTCTGAGAACCATTGAACCTGGCCATTAGCCTCAGCCCTGACCTCCATCTGGGCCTGACCCAAATCCAGTTGCCCTTCTTGGCTCATCTCTGCCAGCAGAGCCATGTCCCACCCAGGTGTTGCTGTGCCTCGGGGGGGCCCTGCCGTGAGGTTGGGAGATGAGGGCTGGCATGGGCAGCACTGCTGTAACATGGCTGTGTTTGCCTAGGCGGAGATGGAGCGGGCATTGCTGCAGGGGGAGCGGGAGTCAGAAATGATACAGCTGCAGCAGGAACAGAAGATCGTGCAGCAGCTGCAAGAGAAACTGTGCGAGCTGGACTCCAGCATCCAGAAGGAGCGGGACAAGGTAAACCCCAGAGCTGAGAGTTCCCCTGTCTGTGCTTTGGAGCAGTGAGTGCAGGGTGCACCCCAGAGCCCCCCCCCAAGGGGCTTCTCAATCCCAGGTCCCCTCTCTGCTGGAAAGTGTTGTCCCTGCACACATACTTCTGGCTCCGGTGTCGAAGAGACTGACCCATCTGGTCACCCGCTGATCTTGGAGGAGAATGGCACGGGTTCTGTGCAGTGCACGCACCGGCCAGCCGTCCCCAAGAAAGCTTGTGTCATCTCCCTCTGGGCCCCCCTTCTCAAACGGTTTCCCATCACCTCCTGGGTGGGCATCTAAAGTGCCATTTCCATGAGGAGGGGGCTGCCCCGGGCACATTCGTCCCCAGATAGGAGGTGCTGGATTTATTGCAGCCAGCTTGAGACAGCACTTCCTCTACTCAGAGCATTTCCCTTCTCTCTGCCGTTGTCTGGGATCCTGGAGCAGACTGACCACTGGCTTGGGAGCTTTGTCAGCCTGTCTGGGGTTGGAACTGTCCATTCTTGGGGCTCTGGTGGGGGAGGGCAGCTCCTTTCGGTGCTTGGGGTGCACTTTGGGAGTCACCTTTGCACTCGTTGAACCTTTCCACAAGGTGCCAATCTCTGGAGCTTTCTCTGTTGGCCTCAGCCTTCACCTGGGCAGCACATGGGTTACTGGCCCATCATGCCCCTTTGCTTCCTACACTGGCCTTGGTGTATAAGGTTTTGCAGTGAGTTTGTCAGTTCTGTATATGCCCCACCAATCGTCAGCTCCAAGTGCTCATGTGCAAGTGGTGATGAAGCTGCAGTGCTTTGCTTGCTGGAGACCCTCATGTCGCTCCATTTAAAGCATCATTCAGCTTTGACCATGATGCCACCATGGGGTCATTAATTTCCCAACTTGTTGACTGAGACATGGTTCCCAGAACGCTGGAGAGGAGGGGGAACAAGAGCCAGACTGCACCTTCCAAAGACCATTATCTCAGCCCCCCCTTCCAGATCTGGGGTCTTGCTTGCTCCATGCTTCTTAACAGTGAAAACAATACCTCCACACCTATGCAGAAACGCGCACAACTCCAGAAAGAGATCTGAATGCAGTTTCCTCTGTGGTACCCGTGGCAACCTTCCAACCCTCATCCCTGAATGTCCCCTGCAATAACCTCTGCAGGACAAACTGTACCCCCATTCCCATCAGAAACTGCACCAAAACCCCCCTTCCTGCTGATGATTTCTGCCCTTCACAGCAACAGAACCCTCTGCTGGTGCCCCCTCAGAACTGCATATCCACACAGGGACCTATCTCAAGGAGTCTTGTTGGAGATGATCCATTCCCGTGCAGGAAGGTAACTGGCTGCACTGGAGCGCAGTCCCAGGCTTGCTGGAATGCGTTACTCTGTGGAGCAAGGATCAGTGGGAGCTGAGCATATTCCCAGCAGTGAGATCAACTTTCACTCTCCGTCCAGCTCTCTGAGAACCTTTGCCCTTGTCCCTCCAGGGATTCCGTACTGCCCCCACACAGTGAATGGATGTTTGTGCACTCCTTGTCCTCTCCATGGCAACCCAGTGGGGTGTAGCCATGCTGGCACCATGGCTGGAAATGCACCAGGTCCTGATTCATTTCATTGGTGATTATTTCTGAGGCTGGACGAGGTGAAGCCTGTGAGTGGCAAGACGAAGGCAGCCCCTCCCGCACAGATGCAATGTGCTGGGGTGGTTGTTTTTTTAAATTTTACAGCCCTTTTAAAAACCATTCCTAGTGAAACAACCGGCTCCATATGGAGTCAGGAGGGGGACTAAAAGAAACCACACTCCCAAAGCCTCTGCCATCTTAACCTTCGCTTTCCTAATCAGTCTGCACTAAACTCTCTCTAACAGTGCCCACTCTGAAATGTGTCTCTAATCCCTCATGCCTCTGCATGCTATGGGGCCCCACATAACCTCCAGCACTTGTGCACACAGCAAACACCTGGGCTTAACTAGGGCAGCTGTTCTTTAGCAATGCTGTGTCCTTGAGACATGTCCTCTGAGCCGCCCTGGACCAGGAATCAGTGCTTCTGGACTAGCATCTAAATCCACCCATTCGTATAAATTCAGATTTCCATTAACGCTGTGGGAGCATGAGAGAGAGAGACATGGATCACTGTTCATAATGTTCCTGGTTTTTAAATTTCCTTCTGAACATTTAATCACATAGTGCAGACAGAGGAGAAGGTGCAGGGGGCACATTAGGGACAGTCAGAGTAACCGCAGCTGGACATGTGCCTTTGGGAATATTGTTTGCTTTACACAAAAGATGATGAAAAATCAAAGCTAATAGACTTTCATATTTGACTTGGGTTGAGAATTGAAGCTTTCCTACATGATCTTTATTCACCCTGGTCTGAGGGAGCAGCATGGAAATCCACTTCACTAGTGAGCAGCCCCATTGGCTGCTCCTCTGACCAATTAGACCCTCTCTGTGACAGTTATGTGACTGCTTACCAATTGTTAGTGGCATAGCGTCCCTGGATCCAGGTTAATTTGGGGACACAGCTGCCCATTCTAGCCGAGCTGTAACCAGGTCCTTTGACCCACTTCTGGTTGTAGTGTAGATGAGTTCTTGGTGTAGCTAGTAGCCTACCCTGTGGGGCACTGACGTGGATTCTCATGTTGATAGGGGGTCTCATGCTCTGTCTCTGTTGGTTACAATGGAGTGTTTCCTGGCCTCTTGCTAGGAGTTGGCAGAGGGAGAGGGGGATTGAGTTAGCTCCTCGGAGGATGTTACTCTTACATTTTTCTGCATCGTGATTCTGATGGTTTAACCCCAGGGAGTGGAGAATCAAGCTTGGAACTCTCCAGGTCACCACCTCCCTCCCCTCTGGCCACTGCAGGAGCATTCATTATGGTCTGTCTGTTCTGTGAAGATGCCCCTGTGCCCTGCACCCAGTATGCCCCACTTCATACTGGGAGCTGTATATTTAACGGTTCCTGGGAGCTCCTTAATTCTAAGGAGGATTTTGCCTGTGGCTTTGATGTGGTGACTCTGCTTGCAATGTGGGGTGAGTCTGACCCAGATTGCAATGCAGAGCAATGAGGCATCTCTGATTAAAGTGAGCCTCCTGGCTTTCACACTGAAGTGCAGTAGACACCTGGAGTGCATGTGGGTTTCTTCCCAGTCTGGAGACGTGACTCACTCCACAGCACTTTGTCAAGTTAAACAAGCCATCTGGCATGAGGATGCTGGCATGCTTGCGGATTGCTAAAAGGCAGCAGACTACTGCAGGGATGGGGAGGTGGCAGGGTACTTGATACAGCTCTGCCCGGGAATTCTATTGTCACTTAGAAGCAACTGACTTAAGTGGATGTAACTAGCTGGGCTTGTATGGCAAATTCTATTCTATGAATAGAAATGAATTGTGTGATCTCATGCATGCGCATGTGTAGATAGGTATTACAGTGTTGTCTGAAATGCTGGGTGGTCATGAACCTTACTCACATCAGTCTAGTGCAGGACATCTGGCAATGTTTGGCACTGGAAATTTGGACCCTAAAAGCATAACATTAGTGGTTAGAGATTTCCTAGAAAACTGCAGGAGCTTGTTTAGATGAGCCCAAACCCTCCATTTAGCAGCCTCTGAGTGTGATGGGGAGAGCATGGATCTCCTGTTTTGGAGACAGCCCACAGCCTTCCAAGGCCTGTACTCATTTTACTATATGGAGGGGTGATACTCAGAGTTATAAGGTGCAAATACTCTGAGGGGTTGCTTTCTAGTGCTTAGAGTATGGGTCAGGGAGTCTGGACTGCTGGGTTCTATTTGTGGCTCAACCACTGACTTCCTTTGTGTTCTGAAACAAGTCACTTCGCTTGTTAGTGCCTCAGCTTACCTACCCATAAAGTGGGTTTCATAACACTTCCCCTCACAAAAGTGTTGGTAGGGGTAATCCACTTCTGTTTCTGACTCTTCAGATAAGAGATTCCCTAGAAGCCACAGAACATTGTGCCATACCTAGGTAGATGTTGTAAATGCTGGTGGTCACGGGTTCATACTTTTTTTAAAAACAGTTGCCCAGGTAGCCAGCACTCAGTGCCGAAAACCAGAAATAATAAATGCTAGAGCTGAGCCCAAACTAGTCCCAGATCTTTCAGTCATAGATTTTAAGACCAGAAAGGACCATTAAATCATCTAGTCTGATCTCTTATATAACACAAGCCAGATCATTGTATCCAGTTACTGCTGTCTTGAGCCCAATACTATATAATAAAATAATATAATTAATATATTGCAATAATCTGACCATCCCAAACTTCTCAGCAGTTTAGATCCAAACTTCATGGCTCAAACCATTTGTAACATATTCCGTATTGCCCGGCTGGTGCCACCCTGTAAATAGACGCTTGTGCCCTGTGCAAGCAATTACTGCCACTGTTGTTATCTCATTCAGTCGCAAACTTCTCAGCGAGTCTCAGGGGTTGTCTCATGTAACTATGGATTTGAAAACAATGCAGGGATTGGAGGCAATATTCATATTTCCTCTTTCTAATTTGCACTAACTGGTCTCATCATTCTGCATTGGTATGAGAGAGAGTCTCACGTTACAGGGTTTTGATGCAGATTTACCCCAAATTAGGGGTAATCCAGTCTGGGGTTTCCCCCATTCAATTTGGTGGAGGTAAAATGGGCAGGATGGGAGGAAGGATCGTCATGGGGCTATTGCTTGGGAAAGGGAGTCAAGAGTTTCCCGGTTCTCCAACTGGCTCACTGTGTGACATTAAGCAAATCACTTGCTGTCTGACTCAGTTTCCCCACCTATAAAATAAGTATAAACTCCCCCGGACGTCTTGAGACCAAAGTGCTGCTCTCATTGGTTACATTGCATTGCTTTGTTAATCCAGGGCACATGAACAGTGGGTTTTTATCATCAATTTTTATGCTGGCAGAACCCCCAAAAGAACCCTAGGAATTGCAGGGGGCTCAGCGTCTCTGAAAATCCAGCATGTTGATGCAGGACTGAAGCCAACTACATATTTAAACTGGGTGGAAGAGTGGGGTGTGAACCTGTTTCTTCCTCTCTTTAGGCCAGGGACAAGTGTCCTCTTTATATCCTCTCTGTCACTAACTCACTGAAATAAAACCTGAAATGTTCCCCAGGACCCAGGGAGTGAACCTGTATTAACTGAGAAGAGATTGGATCTTAGTCTCTCGTTTTTTATGTTGTCCATAAGGAAACTAGAATGCCAGGACATCCCTGTCTATGGAACAGGACATTTGACTGGTAGTGTCATCTCTACATTTTTCTTTACAATTATTTGATGGTGTCCTGGATTTGAAATATCTGTTTTAAAATGATGTTCCTGAGACTTACTTAAGACAAAATGTAAGGCCTATGAAAATGCCCCTGATGACAGGCTGTGCAGGACACCTAATTGACAAAGCCATTCCCAGTGCTGTGCTGACATCATCCCTGATGATGAAGCCGTGTTAAAAGTAATCTGCTCGAGGCCTAGAGGGGCCTGGTATGTGCTTTGTGTTGAGACGTGAGACTGAGGTCCAGTCCTGCGCAATAACTGTTCTAATCCAATCCAGCCCTGGATGCCAACTGCTTTTGCTTTTTAAATCTTTTGGAAAATGCCTCTTTGACATGCCCTTCCCCTGTCCCCCTTTTCTCTCTGGCTTGAGCCACTGTCTAATTCTCCAGCTTCTGCATGGCGCGGATTTGAGAAGTGTGTTTTCTCTCTTTTTTTTGTTTTGTTTTGTTGTTTTTTCCCTGATTCAGGAAAGGGCAAAGGTTGATGCTGAAAGGAAGGAGCTAGAGAAACTCCAGGCGCTTTACAATGAGTCGAAGAGCCAGCTTGATAACTGCCCTGAGTCAATGCGGGAGCAGTTACAGGACCAGATGAGAAGGGTCAGTGTTTAACCCCCACCCTCCTGGATCACTGCCCACTCACCCTCTCATCCATGCCCATAGCTCCAGCCTGAGCCAGCACTGGTGCCATGTGCCAAACTGAATGCAGTACACCAAGGGCTGGAGGAGGCTGGCATCCAGGTGCCATGGTATTGGTAAGTTTACCACCCAGGATGTAGGCTGGCTGGTGCCCCAGCACTTGCAGAGCGACTCTCCCCTGCTGTTGATACTGTTCCACATGTCTCTGTCTCTGAATGCCATAATGCCTCACGGCAGCCTCTCCTCTTGGCAGCAAGTCAGAAGGGGCAGGTTTCTTTCCCTAGTGCTCTCCTCCTTTTCCACCGGCCGCTTCTCTGGTCGCTGCTGCTGTTCTCTGGGGGACGCTAATGTGGCAAGTGCCGCAAGCCTCCCCCTTGTATTAGTGCCTGGAGGGGGAATTCTGAGCACCGGAGCAAATCCGCCTGCCCCCAGATGTGAGTTCAGTCCCATCCTTCCCCCACCTGCCAACAGAAACCAGCAATTTGGCTGCTTGGCCAGCTCTGATTTTGACTAGAGTCTCCTATCAAGCATGGAAAATGGGCAACCACCCAACACTTGTCTCCTTGAGCTAAATCCTCCATCTAGGTGCTGCTCTTGAGCACCTGCCTCTGCCAGGGACGACTCCTGTGTGGCTGGAGGCCAAGAGATGTAAGGTGGGGTTTCTGTTCGGGCCGTTTCTGTAGAGGAGTCTGCACCAGGGCGCTAAGGAATGAATGTCTCTTTCAGAGACCCTAGGCCTGATTACTTAGACTGGACCTGCCAAAGGAAACTCTTGCTCTGCCCCTTGAACTGCCATACAGCAAGGATCCTCGGCATTGGTAGAGCTGGAAGAGGCCTATTGCAAATGCAGGTGCAGCCAGCCCCTGGGTGCCGCACTGATACTGCACCACTTCAGCCTTAATCCAGCCTCTGTGAAAGGAGAGGCCGGCAAGCCTCAGGGGGCTAAACTCTGTATCCGTTTTCTGCTGTTTCCTGTGAACATGTATGTATACGATCCAGGCCAGATAATGTCAATATCACAGTGCTGCAGCATTTTTTCCCCATTAGCTGGGATTTTCCAGGCGCGCCTGGGAATGGAATATCGTCCTTTTATTATGCCAAACTCTTTTAGTGCAATAAATTAAAGCCTTTTTCCTGGTCCCGCAGGAGTCACAGCTAATCCCAGCCTGAAAACCTATGTCCAGTTTAAAATGGAACTCAGCAGATGTCTAATGCAGTGAGTGACATGTAGAGCAGGAAATCAATATATCCCCATTGACACTGTACAGGCCGTTTCCACTAAATAGATGCTAAAGGGTTTGCATGGGAAAATTCTTCACTGAAATGGGGCACGGTCAGGCTGAAAAATAGATATTTTAAATAAAATACAAAAATCCCAACCAAGCTAAAACCTAACTCTAACTTCTGCAGCTTGTTACTAACAGCCAGGGTGACTGGAATGTAAAGGATTTAAAACATCAGATGCACTGTTTCCCCAAGGCAATGTTTGCCTCTTGCTTCCTACACAGCAAAGCTAGCCTGGTCAGTTTCTTTTTCGAGTTCCTGTGCCCCAGCTCCTGTTGGATTTGCAAGAGTTGCAGAGGGCTGTTTACATCCAAACAAAACCTTGTTTAATTAATAACATAATGACTAAAGGCTCTTGCTGTTAGTGTAGAATTTACAAACCCTGAATTGTATCCGCACTTGCCCAGGAGATGCCATCCACATTTAAAACAAAATAAAACAAATGGTTCTTACCCCAAGCTCAGTCCTGCACTGTCCAGGAGGTGATCTAGCTCAAACCCTGTGAGTCTCGTCCATCTCTGGGCTACGTGGTCACATCCCTGGAGCACACTAATGTGTTGGTTTGGCCATACTAATTATGTTAGTGAAAGACCTTCATGTAACCCCAGCTCGACAGCCCCACTAATCCATGCCCACTGAGTGCCCAGCTGGCACCTTTCATAGAAGTAACTTTTAAGAAAAAAAAGGTAAGGGAACAAATCTGCTGTTTGAATCTCTGCTGCCAAGGATCAGTGGGCTGTGCAGAGCCCCCGCCAAGACTGCTTTGCCCTGACCCTCTTTCCAGCAGATCACAAGTCCCCTTTGTCCCATGGTGCAGGGGCCCTGCACATTATCCCCTACCCAAAGCTATTCTTTCTCCTTCACTGCCGTAGTCGGCAGGGAACGCTCTGGGCTGGCCTTCTCTCTGCTGGTGTGTGAGTATCACATAGGTTTGCAGCACTGTGGGAGGATGGGTCGGGCCAGCGAGGCTGGTGGGGAGAGTGCACTTCTTGTCTAGAGTTTGTGCATGTGGAGCAGGAGACCTTGCCTGGGCAGGTCCCTGGGCTGGGCACGATTGCACGTCCCTGTTGAGCAGGAGGTCCATGACACGCTCAATCCGAGCCACCAGCTGTGCACTGCCCCTGGGCCTCCCAACAAGCAACAGGGAGGTGTAGAGCTTCCCTCCTGCTGCAGCAATGGCGCTTTGCCCCTTGCTTTCTCAGTGACCTGCTCTCCTGTCAGAGCAGTCCCTGTGCCATGAGGGAGAGGGGGAGGTGCTGCTACCAGGGAGGCATCTCTGTTTCAGAGGGTGCTGAGCATCCATGGGTGTGTGTTTGAAGGAGGCAGAGGCCCTGGAGACGGAAACCAAGCTGTTTGAGGACTTGGAGTTCCAGCAGCTCGAAAAGGAGAGTCGCTTGGAGGAGGAGCGTGAGACCGTGAGCCAGCAGCTCCTGCAGAGCAAGGCTGAGTGCCACCGCAGTATCGCCAAGAGGAAGGTGGGGAGCAGGCCCTGGGCCCTTGGGCAAAGGCTATGGAGTCTGGGCTCTCCCTTGTCCCAGAAGTGTCCACTGCAGTGAGGGGGAAACTGGCTTGTCTGTAATCCCCTCCCAGCCCACCATAGCCTAGGACTCCCCGGCCCAGCTTTGCTCTGGTCTGCTCTCCTCTCCTAGCCCAGCCCCTTCCTTTAATGCCCTAGGCCCTGTGCTGTCTGTGCTCACAACAGCCCTTTGACTCCCGAGCACTGTCCCCTCGCACACTTCTCTCTCTGCCCCAAGCCAGCCCTGTGCCTGTTCTGGGAATGGATGGAGGGGCTCCAAATACCTGCCCAGACTGATAAGGCTTCTCCCTCCCGGCCAGCAACTTCTTCCCAAGCTGTCCTGCAGGGCCTGATGCCAGCTCACTCTTGCCTTATTTTCCTTAAGGAGCGGGTGGCTGCATTGGAAAGCCAGGCCAATCACATCCGGCTCCAGGCTGCCCAGGAGTCTGAGCGCCTTGCCAAGGAGAAGAATACCATGCTGCAGCTGCTGCAGAAGGTAACATCCTGGAACCATGCTGGATGGAGAGGGGGAAAGGGGTTCACTGGAGTAGTGTGTGCCAGGCCAGGCGCACTCACTAACAGAGTGCACTGCCTTGGGGGGCTGGACCCTGTCTCTGCACTGCTGTGTCCTTCAAGTCCAAATGAGTCCATGTAGCATATGTGCTCTGCTCTCCAGCAAAAGGGTCACGTTACACATTGCCTGTTGGAAACGGAGAGGGCAACTGTGCTGGCACGGCTTGTCATGTCCCTCCCACCTTGAGCCCAGACTTTTCAGCTGGCCTGTATCCAAACACTGCCCCCAATTGGGATCCCAGCTGTACACCCTGCCCCAGGCTCACCTAGTGATAGGGAGAGGGCTGAGAAACCCCTCTGCTTGGGGCTGGGCTAATGCCACTCGTGTGACTGTCACTAGCTGCCTCTGCGTGTGGCTGGGAGAAGAATGGATCTTAGCAGGAACCTCAACGATATGGGTTTCTGTCAATGTGGGTGCTGTCAGGAAGGGCCCTAGTGGTTTCTGTGGCTGCCCTGGTGTTGGCCTCACTTTGGGATGTTTTTCAGGACAGCCACTAACTCTCTTGCTATCACCCTTTTTCTCCTTGTTGCTGTGCACTCAGGAGAAAGAGAAGCTTGTCTCCCTGGAGAGACGGTACCATCTTGTTACGGGCGGCAGGAGCTTCCCCAAAACATCATCTGCGCTCAAAGAGGTAACTAGGGGGAAGAGGGATTTTTAGTCACTAGACCTGCCCTCCCTTTGCAGTGCCATGCCTTCCTGGGACTCCAGCTGCCTCGATGGGCTCCTGCCTCTGGCCTCCACGAGGTGTAAACAGTGCTCAGAGTTGTGTGATTGTTGGCACAAATGCCTGAAAGTCCCAGTGCCCTGACAATGAAAACACCTGTCAGCTGGAGAGGGCTCGCTCATTGCAGTGGGGATCCTGTTTCCCTTTGACAGACCCTCCCGGGGGCAGAGCCACCAACACTGTGGAACCAGAGTTTAACCTCCGCATTTGGAGCTGTTCCTTCACACATGGGTTTGCTGTTAGCTGGGTGTGCTAGTCATGCCATGCACCATGGAGATTAGAGACTGGTTCTTACCTGGTTGACCCCAAACACTGGCAGGGAGAGGAACCTGATCCAGTCTTGGGAGCAGAGCATCATTTCCTGGGTTGCCTTGGACACCTGAAAGGGGGGTGGCCTTTGGCTAACTCACCACAGCCCCAGACCAGTCTGTGCTATTAGGGTCTGGCTAGCATCCCGTAGCCCAAGAGTGCATGGCATGTGTGAGGATGGGGGTTCTAAGGGAAATCTTGCATGGCTGCAGGAGCGTTTCTCAGTACATCCCATTGCTCAGCGGGGACTGCAAGCACCAGCTGGGGCTGGAGTCCCATGTCACGAATCCTTGTTCCATGTGCCAGGGGAAGAGCGTGGCACTGGCTCTGTGCAGGTGCCCAGGATTCTCACTGATGATGCATACCAAAGTGTTCAGCATGGGAGGAGGGGATTGGCCCATTACCCCCTCCACCATCAACTTTATTAATTTCCTTTATTCTGGGGAGGGGCAAAGTGAGCTAGTGGCCGGCTGGCCCTTCCACAGATTCCACCATATTGTGCATGATTGGAATTGGTAGCCAGGTGGGCGTAAGGTGTGAGTGTGTTGATATGGAGACTAGGAGCATCTCCAGGGGAGGGTTGGCTCTACACTGTGGAGGGCACAGACCCTTCTCCTCCCTCCTGTAGTTAGAACTCCCAAGGGCAGAGCTGTGACAATCCAGCCATGGGATATGTGATGCCTGGTGCCTTCAGTCCTGCTACTGAGATGGTCTGCAAGGTGAAATCTTCCCTAAGGCTGTGCCATGAAGCTGCAGTGCTCTGTCAGCAGGGATCGGCTGGCTGGAGGCACCACTAGGCGATGTCCCTGCTTTCTGCCTGAGGCTGTTCAGTTGGGGAGGGATTCCTCTGTGCTGTTTTGATCTCGCTGTTTCTGTGCCTGCTTTGCCCTGATGACCTTTACCCTCCAACAGGAAACACTTCATATCTCAGAGCCTTATGATCTGTTAGAGGAAACTAAGCCCCAGAATCCCCTGCTAGGGGCAAGCGCTTCCTTAGGCTCTTTCTCCGCCCACTCTTACCCCAAGATGCAAGAGGTAATGAGACTAACTGCACGTGCTTGCTTGCTCACTGCTTCCGCTCCCCTGCACAGAGTGGGGCCAGACTGCTATGTGCAGCCATCTTATCAGGGTCTTGTAAATAATTCAGTCGACAGGCCAGCAGATCTCTTAAATTGGCTTGTGTTGCCATCAGTGACTTAGGCCCCCTGAGATAGGCATGGAAAAGGCTCACTAACAGGGCACCATCAGATTAACAATCGCTTATTTCTCATGCACCTTCAAACACCTGGGATTAACACTCCTCACAGTTGATGCTCTTTAAACTTCATTCAGCTGCACAGCTCTCGTTTCTAGACAGTTTGGCTTCCTGGTTCACTTGCATTGGCACCATAGTGTAGTGTGGCTTACATCCCAACAAAATGCCTTGTACGTGTTTTTCCCTCCCATTCCGCAGACTGCAAGCCTACAGCTCCCCAACAACATCCCTTTAATTTCTTCTATTTGCCTGTTTGTTTGTTTTCTATTTTTTTTAAATAGCATCCAAGTCTTTGATTTAGAAATAGTGAGAGAGCTGGGAGCCGGTTCCAGACCAACTGGCAGGAGAGGTTGGGATTCTTAACTGCAAATTGCTGCCAGTGTCTAAACAGTTTGGGGCTTTGGCAAACATTTCCATTAATGATGCTTGGCAACAGATGCCGGATGCTTCACCCTATCACCTGCGTTGTCTGGCTGGCGACAGCAGGGGGCACTCTGGATGGGTCTCAGGGTCTGCACTGACCCACCCATCCCCTTTGCTGTGTTACTTGGTAAAGGGGGAGCTTGTTCCAATACCACATGCCAATTCCTACCCATCAATTGCTCTTAATTTAGTTGCTTTCCTTGGGCCAGTATCCCAGGAGCTGCGTTTCCCATTGCTACTGTCTCCCCGTGGTGCTGGAGTGGAGCATGTTGGGCCCTTCTAATGGTGGGGTTGCATGTGGATGTTTTGTGTGGTGTGTGCAGTAAAGCTCCGTTATAGGCTGAGTACTGCAGCAGCATGCGGTCCCTTCTCCCACCCGCCTACCACATGTTCCGAAGCAGGCCATCTGAATCCATTTCCATCTAGTGATCCCTCTGGATCAGATGTTAATTCAGATGCCAAAGGACTTCCAGATTCCCTGTCTCAAACTGTCTCAGGTGGGCACGTTGCAACCAGGTGACACTAAATGCAGCTAAGCTGCCGTTGGCCCAGTCCCCCAAGTTCCAGGAGAGAGAGAACTGGAGGGCTGTCGACCAGCGGGTGGCACTAGGGAATCCTCAAGCTCTAGTGGAAATAAAGCAGCAGCCTAAAGGCGAATGGCTGTGTGCGCCATGGTGGTGAAGGTTGGGAGGTTCCTATTCTGTGGACAGCCAGACAGCCTAAGATAAAGCCAATTACACAGTGGTGTAACTTTCAGAGACTACAAGTCCCAGCATGCTCTGCCCCCATCCAATTGGCACTCCTGGGATGACAAGTCCTGCCCTGCAGCGCTAGGCCTTGTGTCCCCACAGGCTGCGCCTCTCTATGGAAGACGAAGTCGGAATGTAAACGAGCTCAGCCACCTGCACTGTGGAGCCTAGGCAGCATGTGTGGAGCTTTACTGCTGTGCCATGGGACCCGTGCATGAGTCTAATTCTCCCCCTTCTCCATCGTGGATTTCTAGGAGTACATGAGGCTGTCTGACGTTTTCAGATTCTACTGCAATGTGTACGGCCCTGACCAGGACACTAAAGCTTCTGCTGTTGCCACTGCTGCTGCTCCACTCGCTTGCTTGCTTGCTGTACCTCCTGCAGCCAATGAGGTACCTGCTCTGAGCATGCTGAGTTTTGCTTACGCTGTTTCTGGCTGGGTAGCAAAGCCTGTACTCTAGTAGCTGACACTGAGAGCAAGGTTGTCTTATTGCTCAAGATGGGTCAGGCTGGTGCAAGGGATGGAGCCACCTTGCCATCACCGGTTCCCGCAATGCCCCTTATTGGAGCAGATTGGTTTTGGCTTGGTACAGCCCCCTGGCTGCAGCTGAACAGGCAGTGAATTCATGCTGACTAGTGAGGGAGGCTGAAATGGTCATTTCTAGTGACTAGGGATCTCTCTCCTCTTATGCTGTAAAATAGAGCGCTTTAGACTCATAGACAGCACTGGGGGGCTAAGTTCCCTCTAAGCTGTGTGGCTGCACAGCAGGTATCAAGGGACATGCGGACAGGGAGAGGCGCCTCTCCCCTGACCCCAAACTGCTGTGGCGAGAGAGGGCTGGGGGAGTCCTCTCTCCCTGCCGCAGCTCCAAGGCAGCCGGCACCCCAAACCCCTCTGCCCCAACCCTGAATCCCCTCCAACACCCCAAGCCCCTCATCCCTGAGCCCACCCCAGAGCTTGCACCCCCAGCCAGAGCCCTTACCCTCCCACACACACAACCTCCTTCTGGCACTGAGCCCCTTCCTGCACCCCAAACCCCTCATCCCCAGAGCCCGCACCCCCAGCCAGAGCCTTCACCCCTCCACATCCCAACCCCCTGCACCAGGCCTGAGCTCCCTCCCAAACCCCGAACCCATCGGCCCCTCACCACACATCACCTCCATATTGGTGCACAAGTTCATTCCGCATATGGATGTAAAAAATTAGAGGGAACATTGCTGGGGGTGGGGTGAATGAGTTAACTCTGTAGTCCTCTGAAGTTGGCTACCTGGGGCAAGGTCCCTCCCTGTTCTCAGTGGAATTCCCCTACGGAGAATTTGGCTGCTGGGATCTGCAAGTGAGATATGTGGGATCAGCTTTAGGTTGAATTAGATCTTTGTTACAAAACGACCGTTCAGCTTGGCATAGACAGTCTCAGCTGAATGGCTGGAGTAGTTTTGGGGCTGCGGGTCAGGATTGAGGGGCATCGGCAGAGCCGTGTGGGGGGGAGCCCAACACTGAGGTAACTAAGGATGGAGGTGACTTGGCAGAGCAGCCTGGGGAGCCTTACACACTGCCAGCCTGGCCTCTCTCTGGCTCCAGTGGGTGCAATCAGTCCCAGGAGCAAAAATAGTTCTGCCCAAAATTAAAAAGTAAAGTGACTCCCCCAGCAGAGCTTATGCAGGTGCCACTTCCGATGTGCTGCAAGACCTTCAGGTGAGCGGGTGACAACTGGGCTCAATGCAAATAGCATCTGTTCCTGATGCTGCTCTGTGGAGCTGAGCCAAAAACCTCTGCAGCTTGTCAGGAAGTTAAACTCTTCTAGTGTAATGACCTCCTCTGGGATGGGCTTTGGGGCTGCTGAAGTCCTTGCCTGCTCACCTCTCTGGCTGGCTGGCTCTCATTGCTCTAGTCCTGTTTCCGCTTTTCATTCTGCTGCTTCTCTCTGCCCCAGTACGTGACTGTTGACCAGCTCTCAGGGATTCTGGGCAATGTCAGAGCTGACCTAGGGCTGGCCCCTCCTGCTTCCCCATTGGGCCATCACACTTCAGGCTTCACCCCTCAAGTTGCTTCGTCTGCAGGCTGCCTTCCTTCTCCTGCGCCACCTCTCTCCTCTTCCTTCATCTCTGCTGAGGTTTGTGTCCATTGCATTTCCCTCTTGCCACCCCTCGGGCTTCAGCACCCCCACACTGTGTGCCTGGGATGGGTCCCAGAGAAAGGTGGCCAGGCAGTAGGGATCCCTTCTGGCCTGGGATGGAGTCATGCCCAGCACAGACACCACTAGCATCGTCGGCACGTTAGCTTTCCTTGGCGACCTTGGCAAATGTTGAATCATCCATGGAGGCTGATCCCTCGCAGTGCAGAACACGCACATGGCTTAGAGGAAGAGCTGGTCCTGCTGCATAATCCCTCCCCAGTGCCACCAGACCAGCCCCTCTCGCCAGCTCTAAAGCCTCAGGACTGATTTAATGTTAAGCTCTCATTTGGCTGTGATGAGCGAGCAGCATGGCTCACCCCTGAGGGTGTGGGTGGGTGGGGGGTGTCCAGCCACAGAAGGGAAGGCAGATGTGGGGCTCCGGGGCCTCTGACCCACAAGCAAGCATCCCGCACTGCCATGTCAGTCCGCAGGGTGGGGGAGACAGGCTGGGATCCCCAGGTTCCTTCTCTCACTGCAAAGCAGAATTGTGTGCTGCTCCCCTGCCCTGCCCAGTGCCCTCATCACAACACTCAGCTGGAGGAGGAGCTAGGACTGGCAGCAAAGGGGAGCAGACCCAGCAAGAGGACTGGTAAGTGGTGAGAGTTCATGGCCTAGGACTGTGTTTATGCCAGGGATGTCTGACATCTTCCTGTGTGTGCAGGGTCCCTTGTGAGCCCTGCAGCATACCATGAGTAGAGGGGGAAGGAATGACACCCTTTTGAGCCCCAAGCTGTGGGTATCTACTCAAAACAATCTGTCCCAACACTCCTGGGTTCAAGGGGGGTTTGAGAACACAACATCTCCATCCCAACCTCGACCCTGCTGCACGGTTGCTCTGCTTTGCTACAGCTCCAGGGTTAAGCAGGAGTAGCTGTCTGCACAGCTCCCATTGCAAGTGTTGGTGCTGTGCGTCCCCTCCCTGCCTGTGTCCCCTGCTGCCTTTCATTCATCTCAGCCCCTCTGTGAGGACTCACAACGCTCCCACAGGGCTTTCCTGCCACATCTAGATGGTTTCACTGTAAGCCATGCAGACTGGGGTTGAGTGGCTTTCCAGTGCTCACATTAGTGCCTGCTGCTCTCGCTCCTTGATGATGGGGTTGGGGGTGGAAGATCCTGGAGCTGTTGTTAGCACAGTGCTGGGGTTTGGCTGCAGATGAAGGGTCCCATGTTTTAATTCCCAGGAAGAAAGGGATGGAGCCAGTTTGGGACCCTGGTGGGCTGTAGGGAGCACTGGGTTCTGTTTCCCTCTCCCCACATCCAGGTCCCTGGTGTGAGCATGCAGGGATGGTGCAGGGTTTCTCTGTTTCTCATTCTCTCACTGTTTCATCCTCCTTCCCTCCCCTCCTGTCTCTCACACCCTCTCTCTTTAGATGGAGAAGCAGCTTCAGGGGGGCCCAGTGCAGCTTTCTGCCCTGGATTTAGAGAAGTGGTACATGGCTCATTTCGAGGCCTCCTCCCCTGCCTCTCCTCACTCCTCCCCTCCTCCTCTTCCTGCTAAAGCTCACTCTTCTCGAAAGCTGTTCCAGGTAATTGCCCCACCCACTTCCCATCTCCGGGCCCTGCAGGGGTGGACAGTTATGGCCTTTTGGGTGCTCACAGGCTGCAGGGTTGGGATCACAGAGGTGCCTGGGGAGGGGGCTGTTGGCAGCAAGGCCGGCTGCAGCTGGACTCAGCCAGTTAGATTAGTGAGACTGATCACCCAATAAGGGAGTTTCCGAGCTAGGGATGTTCTGAGTCCCTTCCCAAAACCAGCTGGGATGGTGGGAAGACACAGGTAGTGTGACCCAGATTCCCAGCTAGTGTCAATTGACTTAGCTCCCATGAGTCAATGGAGCCAATTTGCACCCGCAGTGGATTTGACCCAGAAGTTGGTTGTTGCTTTGCTTTCCCACTGCCTGTCTGGGTCCGTTACTCTCACAATGTTGCAACTGGCGATTTTGGGGGAGAATTATCAGCTCAGGGAAGTATTTATTATTATTTATGCCATGTCATGCCGGCACATGGTGCTTAACAGACGCATTAAAGAGACTCTCCCTGCCCTGTTTTGTATAATTTAGGACTCGTCTCCACAGAACACAGAATCAAAGTAATGAAATGATTTGTAGTTCACTTTTAGCTACTCCACTGCAAGTCTGTGAGCCCCAATGCCAAGTGAGAATGAATTTAATGGATTATTTATCCGTGTAAGACCTGTCGCAATAGCTGCTCATGCAGATTTTCCCTTGGGGAACTGATGGTTCAGGTTACAGCCCCTTTAGTTAATTGGGTTCCAGACCAGCCCTTGATCTCCGCTGAGGAACAATAATCTGTTGAATGACACTGAGTGTGGAGAGAAGTCCCCGCAGTAAAAGGCCCCCGCGGTATACCACAAGGCCCAGGCACCAAACCCCAGCAAGTGAGAGCTGACCCTCCCATGTCCAAGTCCGCTGCATGCCGCAGCAAGCTTCTTTAGTGCCTGGGGCTCTGCAAAGGAACCAGAGGAGCAGCTCTGGGAAAGTCTGAATCCTTGCTCTGTACCTGTGCATGTGCCATTCCATCTTGGTGGGGGTTGTACTCGGGTTTGTAGAGAGGTGACGGAACACAACCTTATGGGCTCTGGGCTCACTCTCAATGAGTCCAGCTCACAGGAGCTCAGCTGCTGAGTCCAGAAGTTGCTTTTGCTCCAGGTTGGGACACCCGTCTCCTCACCAGGGGTAAAGGCTCTGCTATTGGAATAGAGTGTAAGGCAACCTAGAGGCCAGTTTGCTCTCACTTGGTTGTCTCAGCCTTTGAAAGCAAGTGTGAGTCAGAGACACTGCACATTGAATGAAACACAATCTCACTGTAACTGGGTCTCTTCTCACTGTAACAGTGGGAGTTGGTTTTCAGAAGGGCAGGTGTTTGCTCAGAGAGGGCACGTTCCTGGGCCCTGGGTATTTTGTACCCTAAGCAGCAGCTGGCCAGCATGGGGCACATTCAAACAAGATGGAGCAAAGCCCTGGGGAATATCCTGTAGGGAAGGAGCCTGTCCTGAGGGACTGGGGCTGAAGGGACGGAACAGAGATTAGCGTTAACTCTACTGCTGTTAGCAAGCCAGGCCCTCAGGCAGCTGCTGTCTGCACATGCGTCTTATATGTTGAGAAGATGCAGATCCTTCAGGTAGATCCAGGCTGCCATCTTATCAGATCCCATTTTATCCTCCTGTTGCTACTTGGGCTCCTTTCCCCTCTCGCTGCCCCTTTAGGGGTTGAAGTGGTTTAAATGCCATAAATCCTTGTTACGGATGCTGATGGCTAACCATCAATTCTCCCTAAGCCTCAGCCAGTCCACAGGGTCCTGTGCTGTGCCCTTCATCTGCCCTTTTTAGTCATGTCTGTGTTTGTGTCCAGGTCTATCGTGCTAAGATGGACAGCGACACCGGCAGCACCCTCCCACGCACAAAGAGCGGGTCTGCATCATCCTCGCAGCTCAGTGTGGCCACGTTGGGACGCAGCTCCTCCCCAAAGGTATGTACTCGGGGGGGGCTGCAGTACCAGCATCGTCACTCATTCCCCAAAGGCGGGGCTTGTTCCAATCCATTGACTTTGGGGGTCCTGGGCTCTTGGGCTGCAGGAAGATAGTTGGGAGACAATCTGGAACCCTGACCTGACGCCCTTTCACAGCAGTACAGCAGGTTGATCTGTTAATATCTCCATCAGCCAGACTGTTTATAACTAAGGCCCTTTACTGCAGTTTGAGCCCATGAGCCAGGGACTGGGCATCCCACGGGGGCACAACCCACAGGGGCTTCTTCATCCTTGTCTTTTCACATCCCTAGGGTCCCCTGCACCCACAGAATGGCACAGGTAGCCTGCCACGGAACCTGGCAGCCACACTGCAGGACATCGAGACCAAACGCCAGCTGGCCCTGCAGCAGAAGGGTAAGTACCTGCTCCAAAGGCATCCCACAGGGGTGGGATTCAACCTGCCCAGGGAGTGAGAGGGAGTTGCTCCTACCGAGATGCTCCAGACTGCTGAGTAGTTTCTGTGGGAGCTGGAGTTGCTCTGCCCTTGCTTGTGCCCTGTGTCCTGCACAAATATCTCTGCTCGTTATGTGTTACTGCTAGCTGTGGTTCATTAGACATCCCGTCTGGGGAACTCCGAGGGCCTTTCTCATGCAGTGGGAGGAGGAGAAACACCCACTTGCCTGGAGCTTTTACTACTCTGCTCTCCTGAACGATGCAGGCCCAGACCATGATCCAGTCTGGCTGTGCGTCGCAAACCCAGGAGGCTCTGGTGGTGCAAACAATTGAGAGGGGGAGGGATAGGGAGGGTTCCCACCGATCTGCCTGTGGAGGGAGGGTTGGCTTAAGATAAATTGTCTCTTTGTGAGAATGGTCCTGGGTCTCTCGCTCCCTGGGCTGGAGTTACCAGAAACTCAGCAAGTACCCAGCCCAGGTTGGGGAAATCCAAATCCACTGGGGAGCTTCTGCAACTCGTGTTGAGCTGAGCCTCATGTATTGCACCTGCCTCCCAGGTGCTGGGGGACCAGTTTGTGGCAGGAGGGAAGGATGAGAACACCTGGGGGCCACAATTGAAACAGAACAATGATCTAGGTTGCTATAAGCCCCTCTCACTCCAAGGGGTGTGTCAGGCTGCTGCCTATGCCACTGGCTTTGGAGTCTGGAGCAGTAGCTGGGTCCATCTTTGGAAGGGTGATGGGCTGAGTTCCCCAGCTGGGATTTGAACCCATTTCCCGGGAGTCAAGGTGTCTTAGCTGATGCTTGGCCCCTGCAGCCATAAACGTGCCCAGCATGAGGTGGTCTCTATTAATGGGGGAGAGGAAATGAAGGAGTAAGGTTTCACGTCAGGCCTTTTGACAATCTTGTGACTTTAATATGACTGGTCAAGTCGGCTGGAGTAGACCACGAGGATCATGGGAAGGGGAAAGGTCAGGACTCTCACAGGTGGGTGGGGGGATGTCATCACTGAGTTGTCACATGCTGCTTTGCTGTACGTGAGCAGCATTGGCCTGTCTGGCCCCAAGCGCTCAGCTCAGCTGGCAATTCCCAGGCTCTGTCCATGCTGGGCCCTGGTCATGCTCCAGCATGGCTGTTGCTAGCAGTTGCTGTGACCCATGTGCACAAGGCTGTCTTGCTGGAGAGCCCAGCTAGGCCTTTAGCAGTTTGGCAGGATTCTCAGAGGAAGAACTCCCATCAGTGGTAGACCCAGCCATGTTGGGCATCCTGCTGCTAGCCCAGCAGTGCTCCCAACAGATGTCATCTTGCGACTTGGTTGCAATCCCTCTGACCCTGGTGAGATCTGTTAATTGGCAAGACAATAGCATGGTCCTGCAACACAATGAAATGTGGCAGGTCCCATCTGCCCACAGTAACCGTGCCGGGCTGCCACTTCCTGCAGCATGGCTGTTCGAACAGTGTAGATGAGACTAAAACCTCAGCTAACCCAGCAGCAGCCACAGGGAGCAGGCAATGCCCAGGGCCATTGTGCAGGAGAGGAAGAAGCCAGGAGCCTGCCAGGTTTGGTTTGTCTCTGACACGGATATTGTGGCTTTCTCATGGTCTCTTGCTTTTCCCCTCTGTCCCCTCACCCCCAGCTCCACACGGTGCATCTCCAGCTATTACACTCCCAGGAGAGCCCTTGCAGCCAGGTAATGTGTCAGGTAGAGACTTGGAAAGGCTAGGACTCCTAGATCAGCCCCTTAGGCAGCAGCATGGCTGTGTGGTTCAAGAAGACACCTGATGCCATCTGCCAAGGGTGGGGAGGAGGCACAGACCCAACCCCAAGGTGTCAGTGTGTCTGTGAGTCCGTCTGCTAGCAGCGCCAGACAAACTGGCCAGATGCTTCTAGGACATCTTCCCCCAAGAGCATCCCCAGCTGTGTCCCAAAGGGGACGTCTCCAGCTTGCACTTGGGAACCAGCTTGTTTTCCCCTGACATTAGGAGCTGGTGCTGACTGAGGTGGTGGCTTGTTCCTGACCAGCCCAGGGTTTCCCCTGCATCAGAGAGGGAAAGCCCTGAGCATTTTTCTCCCCCATAGGCCATGTCAGCCAACATCTTTCCTACTTTGGTCAAATG
The DNA here is from genome assembly GCF_027887155.1 of Malaclemys terrapin pileata. NCBI lineage: Eukaryota > Metazoa > Chordata > Testudines > Emydidae > Malaclemys > Malaclemys terrapin. Next base: position 34,516,593 of record NC_071519.1, read on the forward strand.
AGCTCTGCAGGACCCTGTCTGCCTCCTCTTCCTCCACAGCAGCTGTTTGCTCCTTTCAGTGCCTGTGCCTGCCATGCAAAGCGCCAAAAGCTGGAACTCCTTCAGGAACCTGCTGCCTGGTCCTTCTGCCTCCCTGCATCCCCCTCTCCCCGCTGCACCCCCAAAAGCCCCACCGAGCACGCGAGCAGTTGTGTGGATTTGGAAAACCTGGTATCAGGCTGCCTGGTCTATGAATGCTTTGCCCAGCCCTGCCAGACTGATGCATGCACCCTCCTCTTGCTGCCTCTGCTCTGAGTGTCTGAGGGGATGGGCTGGAGGCCAGGGGAAGGTAGAGGCCCAGCTGGGATGGTCCGTGCAAGCTGGGAACCTTGAAGGTTGGATCTGGCTATATGCGTTTTTGGCAGGAGGGAGGAGTGGGTAACTGGAAAAGGTGAGGAGCCCCTTGAGGAGACACACTGGGAGCTTTCAGTGCATCCAACAAGTGACCCAAGAGCACAGCATGGGAGTGGGGTGTGCCGTCGGTGGCCCGTGGTCAGACCTGCCTGATTCCGGTCTCGCTGCCAGCTCCCAGATGGGAATTAGAGCTGGGTAAAGTCGCCATGCAGCAGGGCTGCTGCAGCTGCACAGTGGTGGCAGTGGCTCCGACTCCTCAGGGTGAGCGACTTTTCAGGGAAGCCCTGGTTCCTTGGCTGCTGCATGGTAGCAATGTGCTTCCTGCCCAGAGTCCAGGCTTATCCCTGGCTCCTCACATGCACAGCAGGGAATTCCCTTTGCCTTCAGACTCTGCCACCACTGCAGTTCAAATCCACATTTCTCTCTATCCCACTTACTCTACGTTCCCACAGTGCTGCATAGGGGCTGCCGCAGGAAGGGGGCTGTAAAGGGGTTTGGGTCATGGGTGGGGGAATTCTCGGAAGACTTAGTGTGCTGCTTCCCCTTTGGCTGAACAGGCAGAGATGAGGAGACGGGGACATGTTTGCACTGGGAAACAGATGGGCATGCACAGTGCTTAGCAGGGTGCATATTCTCACACTTGGATGGATGTCATAGGAGATTCTCTGCTCACCGTCATTAATGCTCTGATAGGTGTGGACATAGACATGGACACTTAAACAAACGGCCACATGCTTGTATTTCCAATTGCGCGCTACACAGACTTCGTCCATGACAGCTGGATGCACTGGGCGCTTCAGACTCGTGCCTTCCTGGCCAGACATGGCCCAGTAGCAGAAGTTCGGTGTGAGCCATGAGCTCCGGGTAGTCACGGTGCTGGGCACAGAGTGCAGGCTGCTTGAAGGCTGCCTGCCAGTGCCCAGGCCATAGCTCCAGTAGCCAGTCAGGCCCCCTCCTTACCCCTGGTGATCTGCCCTCTGTTCTTCTTCCCTTGGGGTACAGGGCAGCAGGTGATTGAGGAGCAGAAGCGGCGCCTGGCGGAGCTGAAGCAGAAAGCGGCTGCTGAGGCACAGTCCCAGTGGGAAGCCCTGCACGGGCAGCCTCACTACCCCCCTTCTTCCTACCCTCCGCTCATGCATCACTCCATTCTCCATCATCATCCTCCCCATGGCATCGGGCACCGGGCCGAGGACATGGACCACGCCTATGACACACTCAGCCTGGAGAGCTCAGACAGCATGGAAACCAGTATCTCCACTGGTGGCAACTCAGCCTGCTCGCCTGATAACATGTCCAGGTAATCCGGGCGCCTGAACTCTGGGCAGCCTGCGGAGGGGAGGGATGCACACGGGCTGGTCCCTGTCCTGACAACAGGTGATGTGAAGAGAGTCCGCCCCATTCAGGAGAGACGTCAGCACATTCCAGATGCCTGGCCTGGCCTGGCCTAAGGGGGCAGCCAGCTGGCTTGGGGCTGAAAGCCTTTCACCACAGGGCTGCCAGGTTGGTAATGAGCAAAGCGTGTCCAGTGGCCTCTGCATGAGGTGAACTGGGTGGGGCTCAATGAACCTAAGGTGCCTACGTGCCTAAGGTCTCTGATGGGCATTTACTCTGGGCGGCTAGCACCTACCATAGCTCACACTTCTGTGGCAACGCTATTTTTAGCAAATTTGCTAGATGAGAGCTAGTACAGGCGCATCTACTCGAGCGGAGAATCACCCCCCACACACATCCAGCTCAAGTGTAGACATACCCTAAGTGCTGGGGGCAGGGACCTGGTCACTAGGGCGAGGGAGGGCTAGTTAATAAGTGCAGGGGCCTACAGTTTCACTGGGTTGACAGATAAGCCATTTGTGAGCATTTCTGACAACTTCATTGCAGCCACCTTCCATCATCCATCCCACACACACCCCAGCCCCGCTCCCCTGCTCTGAGACTCCCCAAACTCCTCAGCACTCGTCTCAGAATCCTTGGGCAATAACAGCCTCCCCCAAGCTGATTGTTGGGGGGCTGGAGGAGCCTGGTGAAGCTTGAGGCTAGCTCCCCTTGCTCTGCCCAATACGAGAGCCTGACTCACAGGTGTTGGGAAGCTACTGTGCTGGGCTGTGCACAGCAGCCATGCAAGCTGGGGATTTACTGGCTTGTGTATGCTCTTCGGGAAGGAATCCAGAGCTCAGGCGTCAGTAAAATCATGAATTCTGTCTGGGGCTCTGTCTGCTCTGCAGCAGGGTGTTGGCAGACAAACAAGCCCATAGAGCTTATTCATGTTAATTCTGTCGGTGTCTGTGGTGATTGGTGGTGTGAGGTGATCCTGTGGCAGACGCAGTGTTTAGAGGCAGCTCTAGATGTATGAGAGGCATTGGGCTGGGGCAGAGCAGGCGATGTGGCCCTGTTTGATCCCCCAGGTCACCCTCTACAATGAATCCCTGACTGCAAACAGACCCCAATAAAACCCATGGCTGGCACAGTGTTCTGCACCCCAGATCCAGGCCCCTCCCTCTCAAGCGAAAGGAGAATTTCCATGAGCTGTTCCAGGGCCTATATATCCCCTGGATTAGTGTAAGCCCTTTGAGACCGGCACTACCATAATACACTCATGCAGATTTCCCTGGATGTCAGGTGAACGATCCATGTGTGGATGTCTCCCTGAGGAAGGGACATGCTCCCAAAATGTGTTTGTGGGCCCCTGCTGGGGCTGAGACAGAGATGGGGGTGCAGTGTCCAAGTGCAGAGGGACTCATCATAGCTCAGGACAAAAACCTACACTTCCTCCACAGAGTAGATGCCACTGCCAGTTAATCCCTGAGAGCCCTTTCTGTGAAAAATCATTCCCTCACCGAGGTATGGCTCACTAGCCTTGGCTCTGAGTTCTCAGGGAACTGGGAGTTTGCTTGGCCCTGCTGCCTAACCAGTGCCCAGGGGTGGGCGAGCATGGGATTCCTAACTGCCATCCTTTCCTGTAAGGAGACACTCTCCAACTGTGTGGAGCAGCCAGGCTCCTGGCCCAAGCGGGGATTGCAGGCTGTGATGGTATCAGCTTTGTCTTGCAGTGCCAGTGGGGTGGAGGCAGTGAAGATCGAGGAGATGGAGAAGATGCTGAAAGAGGCCCATGCAGAGAAATCTCGCCTGATGGAGTCACGGGTGAGTGGGTCTGTATGCCAATGCTAGGGAGCTACACTCAGAGCATTCTCACCCTCTTGTTTATGGGGATGCGGAAGCTTGCAGGGAGAGGGGATCCAGTCTCCAGGGCTGTCAGCCATCCACTGTCACACCCACAAATCCTGCATCATTGAGTAGTGCCTCTGGAAGCTAGTGCCGGGCATGGGGTAGGAGGGCAGAGAGGGGATCTTGCCATGTCCTTTACTTGGCAGGAGCGGGAGATGGAGCTGCGGCGACAGGCCCTGGAGGATGAGCGCAGGCGGCGGGAGCAGCTGGAGCGGAGGCTGCAGGATGAGACGGCTCATCGGCAGAAGCTGATTGAGAAGGAGGTCAAGATGCGAGAGAAGCACTTCTCCCAGGTGAGGGCGGGATGTGGAGGAGGGCTGAGCAGGGGATGAGGAGGCAGTCCTTTTCCCATCTGTCTCTGGTGTTAAGGAGGCTGTATGGTGCCGTTTCAGCCATAGACCTAGCATTCATGAATGCATGGAAGGTGCCACCTGTCATGCAGTTCTCTTGGGTCTGATGTTGGCGCATCTGGGGCTGAGGGGTAGGGACAGGATCAAGGTCTCTTGTCCCCTTTTGAGACTTAAGAGGGTGACACATCTGGTGGCAGCATCTTGGATGCTACGAGTGCCATGGGGCCTGTGTTGGCTAAGTGCTCAACTCTCCCACTTCCTTTACTCTCAAGGGCGGCGACTGCCATTGGGGTGGCACTGACGAGGCTGCGTTGCTTCTCCAGGCACGGCCCCTGACCAGGTATCTCCCCATCCGCAAGGAGGATTTCGACTTGAAGACACATATTGAGTCCTCAGGCCACAATGTGGACACCTGCTATCATGTCATCCTGACCGAGAAGATGTGCAAGGGCTATCTGGTCAAGATGGGTGGCAAGATCAAATCCTGGAAGAAGCGTTGGTTCGTCTTCGACCGTATGAAACGCACAGTCTCCTACTATGTGGGTAAGAGCACCCCACTGCTGCCCGACTGCTCCCCAGTCTCTATACAAATACCCCACCCCACCCCACCCACCCGCCACCAGTGGTGTATTTAACCCTCAGAAGGACTCATCATATTCATGTCACTGACAGGGTGTCTCAGGACTCTCTCTTCTGCTGTGGCTGCCAGAATCCCTGGCACTAGCTAACCCATGTGGTGTCTGGCTCAGTTCCAGCTGGGAACCAGCCTCCTCCCTCGTCTTGCTGCCTCCTCCTCTGTGAAGCCTGGTGCTTACAGTGCCTTGCCTTTCTCTCTCATGCAGATAAACATGAGACAAAGCTCAAGGGAGTGATCTATTTCCAAGCCATAGAGGAGGTTTATTATGACCATCTCCGCAGTGCTGCTAAGGTGAGGCTTGGGTCCTGCCCTTGGTGTGGGCTGGGGGAGGGGAGGGGATGGGCTGGCTGGTTAATGCTGTCCCAGGACGGGGGTCCTCTAAAATGCAATGGTGCAAGCACCGCTTTACAGCACTGGGCCGCAAGAAGCAACATTCTGGGGCAACAGGATCCCATGATGAAGCCCATTTGCATCACAATACCCACCCCAGTAGTAAGGCACAGCAGTGTGATGTGTCGTGAGCCCCTGGGAGCCACAGATGTCCCACAAACCCCAGACTCACCCCATTGTAGCCAGCAGGGCCCAGGCCCGTGGCACCAGAAGATGTGCCGCTCTGGGCCAACGGGACAGTTGCAGAGCCTGTGCTCTAGAGCCTCTCCCATCCCCAGGGATGGGCGGGATTAGTTACTGCCAAAGCTTCCTGGAGTCCAAAACAGGTTATGGCCAGTGGCCCAGATGCCAGAAATAGCCTTAATGTTGCCCATTGTCCAGGTCACTGCTGCTGTCTCCACCCAGGGGTGGGTGACTCTGCCAGAGGTTCAGCTGGCATGGGGTCTGGACATGGCTGGGAAGGGGTGTTACCTCCCGGCACGTGGAGGCCTGTGCTGGGGCAGCTCGCCCAGCACTGTGCGCTGAATCCTCTAGTACAGCCTGAGCCATCTCCCTCCTATCTGCGGGGATAACTCCAGCAAGCACTCCCTGTCTGTCTGCTGGGAGATAATAAATCGAGCATGTGGGCACAGTTAAATGTCTGACAGACTGTACGATGCCAGCACTTGGGCTGCTAGTATGTCCCTGGACATTGCAGTCTTGGCCCTCCAGGAATGAGTGGGCAACAGGCCGAACTACCTCTGGGACCTCGTTTCCTGCAGCTTTCCCCAGAGCAATACTACCACCTGGAGACCTCTGCATGCACAGGCCTGTCCTCACAAATCTTACTGCATAGAAAGCTGGGCAAGTGTAACAGTATCTGAACCCAGGGCAGGCTGAGCTCTTTGTCTATTTCTCTCTCTTTTTCCCCCCCCCTCCTCCTTCCTATCCAGAAAGGACTTTTCAACCTCAGCCTAGCAAATGTATGTATCCTGCCCTCCGGGCTCTGCTGTGCCAAGCACTAACCCTGCTTTCCCAACGGGTTCCCTTTACTGCCAGGAGTGCTCTAACCTGCGCTGTGTTGGTACTAACAGCAGAACCCTCAGGCTGCTAGTCCTGGGACCAGAGAACCCTGGGGTTCAGGTGCAATCAGAACCAGCCTTGTTCCTTCAGAAAGCCCATGCACTCAGCCGCCTCTCTCTCTAACCTAACCACACCAGCTCCCCCTCCCCCCCACCTTCCCTCACTTCCATCTCCAAACCCTTCTTCCTGGGGGTTGGTGCCTTGAGGCAATAAAGTGGCTGCAAGTGCCCTTGGAGTCCCTGGGGAGTGATGATGCAGACTTTGCAGGGGTGAAGGCCCTTTCCATCCCTGGAACCTTGGAGCAGCTAGCAATGCTCCATCAGAACTGAACAAGCTGCCGGGCACCAGCCCATGGGGTGCACAACAGCTGGTCCCCCCTCACCATGAACATAGCTGAGCTCTGGGGCCCCCAGTGACTGGACGAGCAAGGGCCAAACTCAGTATGTTTTTAACACGTGACTCACCTGAGGGGAGAAATTTCTCACTTTAAAACCAAAGTTGTGAAAGCTGCTACTGGCAGGGTGGTGAAGCAGGGCTGCATTGAGCTCTCTGTTAAGCCCACCCATTATAGTTTTGCTGGATGGCTTTAAAATTAGTAACAAGTGTGGAAAAATAGCTACCAGTGTCCACCTCTGAATTCCAGCAGCCTTCACCCGGCGCCAAAGGAGAAATTTCAGCTAGAATCTGCTACGGGGAAATGAGGAAAATGGATGCAGCAGTATCTGGAAGCACATGTTGCGGGGGGCAGTAGCAAGAGACAGCATAATTCTATCTGAAGATAATGCAGCCTGCTACAAGCCCAGGAGAGTGGAACCACCAATGACCCCTTGAAGGTGAAGAAGCTGCCACTGCTGTTGGGCTGAAGGGAAGGTAGTGTGACTCCAGGAGCAGGCATGACTAGGCCCTGAGCCGCCTGCCAGCAGAGTTGATTGAAAAGTCCTGTTGGCCTTTGACAGAGCTGGAGAGTCTCATATGCTGCAGAAGGGGAACATCTCTTTACTTTGCACTGAGCTGTAATTCCATGCTGGCAGCATGGGGGGAACTCTTTTCAGCACTGTCGTCCCTGGGGCTGCCTATGGCTGCAGTGGGAGTGTCTGGCTGACTTCGACAGCTTTCTGAATGAAATGAGTGACTTTTCAGACCCCTGGTATAGTGGGTCAGGGTTCAGATACTCAAGGCTGGGGTCACAGAAGAATCCCATCCAAGCCTGAGGGACAACCATCAGGCCCTTGCATCGCTGTGAAACACCCAAGCTCTGAAATCCCACAGGGCTGGCTCCAGGTCTTCATTCTTCTGAGGCCACTGTACTGAGTTCCATGCAGGTCACTCCATGGGGGTGTGTCTTGGATGAGATCTTGAAGCCCAAGGGCCATTCCATTCTGCCTGGACCTCCATCTGCAAACATCACGCCTACAGTTTCTGCCTTCTTATCTCTGCCTCTTTGCAGAGAGCAAGGGAAATCGGTAGGGATGAGCACAGAAGACAGCAGAGCCATGTCTGAGGAGAGCATGGTGGCAAGGAACTGCTAGGGCAACAACCCAGAGGAAAATGGACAGCCCTGCTTCTCCTTGGGAAGCCTGAATAGCATTTCCCTAGCTGGAGAAGACAAGACTGGGGAGGTGGTGATAAGAACTGTCTGGTGGAAGGAGGTGGGGCTCTCACCTGGAGCCCAAGGAAGGAAGTCAAACAGAGGGAGACAGAGTTTGAACCCAGGAGTTCACTACAGCCTGCCTAGGCTCGGGGCTTACCAGAATGGGCTGTGCTTCAGGTCTCTGTGCTGCCTATGCAGAGTTCTAGCTGACTAATCAAGCCAAGTATTTGGACTCTATGGGAATGTCAATGCAAATGCTTGTCGAGGTACGTTCATCCCTGAGGAGCTGACGAGTCTCTGGCAGGGCTCTGCCTTGGGTGAACTCACTGAACAGAGCTCACAGGGTGAGGCAGGAGTGCTGCAGGCCCATAGGTTCAGCCTAAGGAGGCGGTGAAACTGTGGCTTACCCTAGCAGGAGAGTGAGTCTGACACACTGAAGGGGTTCCTCCTAGAGTCCATTCCAAAGGTGAGGCCGTAGCACTGATCCTATGGATGTGACCCCTTTACTCAGCGGTTACGGTGCTCATCTGTGATAGGGGGACCCTGCTTCAATATCCCCCTCTGCCTGGTTAGGAGAAGGGATGTGAAGGGGGACTGCCCAGGTGAGTGCTCTAAGCTATGGGCCACAGAACTGTGGGAGATCTCCCTCATGCTTGCCTCTTGAAGCTGTTCTACTGGGCTTAACTATTTTTTGGGGCAGCCTATTGGAAAGACTCCCTCTATAGTCTGGTGATTAACCTCTGTGCCTGGTGTGTGGGAGCTGCTGGTTCAAAGTCCCCCATTGGCCTGTGGAGAGAGCTCTCCACTAGCCCAGATACGGGCTCTGGTCGTTGGTGTAGGTAGTGCTTATGGGCCTCCTGACTCTTGAAGTCGTTCCACTTGATTTAACTATTCTTCGGGACAGGCCAAAAGCCAGAGTCACTCTTTAGTCCAGTGGTTAGGGTACTAGCTTGGGTTGTTGGAGAGCCTGGTTCAAATGTTCAGCAGGCGTTTGCACAGGGATTTCCTGCCTCCTCAGTGATTGCCCTTTGGGGTGGAACATCCATGTCTGAACCCCCTCCCTTTCTCAGGAGGCCATTGTCACCTTGGGACAGGGAGGGGATTTAAACAGGGCTTGCCCATCTCTGACTCTCCCTGAGAGGTGGGAGATCAGAGTTCACACCCCTCAGCAGAGAAGGGGAGTGGCCTCTGGGGACAAAAGAGTGATTTGGGTCTTTTGTATGGCCACCATTACTCATTAATTAAACCAGCAAGAGCTGCTCTATATAGTCCACTGTCAATTTACAAGGGCCTGCACCTCAGGCACCAGACCCCCTCCACTGAGGTAGACAGGGAATTTGAACCAGGGTCATTCACATCCCAGAGAAGTGCTCTAATCCCCCCTTACCATCAAGAGCCGTGGAGGCAGACTTTGGCCCATTTATTATGTAGTTAAAGTGGACCAGTGTCAATAGAAAAGACTGAGGGAACCCTATGTCAGAATACTTCCCAGGTTGGCACTTAGGCCCTTCACATGAGAGGTAAGGGAGCCTGCTTCAAATCCCATCTCAACCAGCACAAAAGGGATTTGAACCAGCAATTCACCCTCCCTGCTGGGGGAAGTACCCCAACCACTGGAGTACAGCAGGATTCAATGTAGGTTCTAGCCCAATTACTGTTGAGTAGGGCTGTCAATTAATTGTAGTTAACTCACATGATTAACTCAAAAAAATTAATTGTGATTAATTGCACTTACTAGAATACCAATTTAAATGTATTAAATATTTTTGGATATTTCTATGTTTTCAGTATTGATTTCAATTACAACACAGAATACAATGTGCACAGTGCTCACTTTATATTATTTTTTATTACAAATATGTACAGTAAAAATGATTTTAAACAATAGTATGAGGTGAATTGAAAAATACAAGTACTGTAGTGCAATCTCTTTATTGTGAAAGTGTAAATTACAAATGCAGATTTATTTTTTTTTGGTTACATAACTGCACTCAAAAACAAAGCAGTGTAAGTCTACTCAGTCCTACTTCTTATTCAGCCAATCGCTCAGACAAACAAGTTTGTTTACATTGATGGGAGATACTGCTGCCTGCTTCTTATTTACATCACCTGAAAGTGAGAACAGGCGTTCATTCGCATGGCACGTTTGTAGCCGGCGTTGCAAGGTATTTACCTACCCGATAGGCTAAATATTCGTATGCCTGTTCATGCTTCGGCCACCATTCCAGAGGACATGCTTCCATGCTGATGATGCTCGTTAAAAAAAATGCATCAATTAAATTTATGACTGTACTCCTTGGGGGGAGAATTGTACGTCTCCTGCTCTGTTTTACCTGCATTCTGCATATATTTTATAGTAGTCTCGGATGATGACCCAGCACATGTTTATTTTAAGAACACTTCCACAGCAGATTCGATAAACACAAAGAAGGTACTGATGTGAGATTTCTAAAAATAGCTATAGCACTCAACCCAAGATTTAAGAATCTGAAGTGCCATCCAAAATCTGAAAGGGACGAGGCATGGAGCATGCTGTTAGAAGTCTTAAAAGAGCAACGCTCTGATGCGGAAACTACAGAACCCAAACCACCAAAAAAGAAAATCAACCTTCTGCTGGTGGCACCTGACTCAGAGGATGAAAATGAACATGCATCAGTCCGCACTGCTTTGGATTGTTATCAAGCAGAACCCATCATTAGCATGTCCTCTGGAATGGTGGTTGAAGCATGAAGGGACATATGAATCTTTACCGCATCTGGCACATAAATATCTTGCAACGCCAGCTACAACAGTGCCATGCGAATGCCTGTTCTCACTTTCAGGTGACATTGTAAACAAGAAGCAGGCATCATTATCTCCTGCAAATTGTAACTAACCTTGTTTCTGAGTGATTGGCTGACCAAGAAGTAGGACTGAGTGGATTTGTAGGCTCTAAAGTTTTAGATTATTTTATTTTTAATGCAGATTTTTTTACATAATTCTACAGTTGTAAGTTCAACTTTCATGATAAAGAGATCGCACTACAGTTCTTGAGGTGAATTGAAAATACAATTTTTGTTTTTTACAGTGCAAATACTTGTAATCAAAAATAAATATAAAGTGAGCACTGTACACTTCGTATTCTGTGTTGTAATTGAAATTAATACACCTCTACCCAGATACAACACGGTTAAGCAGCGCTCTGGGGGACGAGGCGGCATGCTCTGATGGATCAATGCAAGTTCGATACAACGCGGTCTCACATATAACAGTAAGATTTTTTTGGCTCCTGAGGACAGCGTTATATTGGGGTAGAGGTGTATACTTGAAAATGTAGTAAACATCCAAAAATATTTAAAATAAATGGTATTCTATTGTTTAATTTTTTTAATCGCTTGACAGCCCTACTATTGAGTTATTTAATGAAGATGGACCAGCTTCAATAGGAAAGAGTGAGGGCCCTCCCTCCTCCATTGGAATACCACCTAGTCCTGCACTTAGGCCATTCACTTAAGTAGTAAAAGATTCAAATGCTAACGCTTGTGCCTAATAGAGTGCTTTCCCTGCCCTAATGGAGCCAATTGATTTGCTGAATGCTGCCTAGGGTGCATAATTAACATGGGGAGAGGGTTTCAGTCGCTGCAACAGATGCTCCAATGGGAGCAAGGCTACAGAACTGTTCTAATTGCATTTGTCTTTATTTTCTTCTAGCAACTAGCAGATATTCTCCCCATTCACTTCCGAAGAGAGGTTTGTCTCAGTGCACTTGTCTCTCTGCCTCTCACTCTTTTCTCTTGTTTTGTGGGGTGACTGCCTGACTGGTTGGGTCCCCAGCCTATTTGTAGCAGTTTGCATGCTCACTTGTTTTTAACTAGCAATGCATTCTGCAATGGGCTCTATTCTGTATTGCACTTGGCGTTTCTGGACCAGCAGCCGAAGGCTCCTTCCCTCTGCCTCCGAGCCTCACCCTCTCTCTGCAGTGGGGTTGGGGGTTCCTTTACAAGATTGACTAGGGGTGGACTGTATTGGTCATGCTCACCATATGCTCAGAGTTCTTTAGGCCTGCTCCTAGGAGAGATAGGGGAAGTTTTCCCTTCAACTTTGATAAGAGTAGCATCAGGTACTGTGTTTTTAAAAAAAAAAAAAAAAAAAAGTGACTAGGATGAACAAGCATCCCTTGGATTTGCCATTGGGGTTTCATGCAGGAGAGATCGAAGTGCTGGTTGGAACCACAAGCACTTAGGGGCTGTGAGAGGGCTGGGCTGAGTAAGATGGGGAGAGAATTTTAGGGGGCTGGACTCTGGGTTGCAGAAATGGAGGAGAGCAGGAAGTATCCCTACCTCCTTTGACCTCTGTGGACCAGGTCCAGCAAAGTGCCACATAGCTGTCTCCTACTGACTCCAGGCAGATGCGATTCACAGATGCCAGACCTGCAGCTCCCTTCTGCCCTTGGTAAGGGTCATGTGCCAAGGTCTGAGCCTCTTTTATACTGCCATTCTGTGCTGGCCTCAGCCTGGCTGGGGGTTAATCTGTGCATGCCAAATGGCTGCTCAGGAATGTGCTGTGTGATTGGTCTGATTCTAGGAGCACCACCCTGCCTGAGTGGATGGATGGCTTACTTACCGAATTTGTAGGAAGAATGTATTATCAGCTGGGAAGTCAAGGCACAGAGCTGATCTGACTTGGCTATGGCCATGTTTGCACTAGGAGAGCCAGGGACAGACCCCCCAGGGTCTTGACTCCGTTCAGTAGGTCGCAGTGGCTCTCAGATTGGCTGGTCGTTAAACACAGTAGTGGAACCTTTAATCCTGTGTAAGCTCCATTCTCCACAACCCTGGTGTCCTCAGTGCTGTTCTGGTCTGACAACACAGTTGGATTGGAATGAGGAGTCAATACAGTAGCTTCAGCTTTTGGGTTTCTCTCCATGTGCTGGGAGATCTCTACCCTCTTGCAGCCATTCCTCCTCCAGGGCTGTGGCTGCAGATCTCAAGTGCCTGGAGTGCCATCATCTCAGGACATCCTATACTTCATCTTCCCCTTCTCCATTCATTCAAGCTGCTACCTCATTCTTCAGGCCAAATCCTGCTTTCATTGACATCAGTGTAGGCAGGTTGGCACTAGGGTCTGCCCCCACTCTGCCCAGCAGACATGTCTTCCTCTCTCTAGGATTGGTGGAGTTGGGCAACAACATGACAGGCAGCTGTACAGGCTTGAGCCTCTGACCTAGCCTTGTTCAGGTAGTAGTCAGCTTGATTGTAGTCCCCAGCACTGTTCCATGATGGTGATGCTTTGTCTGGTCCTGCACTGGTAGCCCAGCAGCTCTCTGTGCCTCACAGGCTTTGGCACAAAGATAAAGGACAAATGTGCCTCACTAGGGCCCATTTACCAAAGGAGCTGCAAATGCTCAGCATGGGGCTGAATCTCAGCACTGCTCTTTCCCTTCCTCTCCCCCCCCCCCCCCCCCCGGAGCACTAGCTGTAGTTGGAAAAGTCCTCAACAGGCCTTAGGCTGCTGTTGGGGTGTGTGGGGAATTGGGTCTGTCACTGGGGGGGAAGAGCTGGCTCTGTAGTTACTGCAGGAACAAGCGTCCCATGTTTTTCTCTCCCCTCTGCAGAGTCCCAACCCAGCTCTTACCTTCTGCGTCAAGACCCACGACCGCCTCTATTACATGGTGGCACCATCAGCTGAGGCCATGAGGATCTGGATGGATGTCATTGTGACTGGGGCAGAGGGCTACACCCAGTTCATGAATTGATGGGGACCAGGAGTGCTTAAGGTGGAGCTGTTCCAGACCTGCCTTCTCTTCTTCTCCCAGATGGATTTGCCATTGACAGTGCCAAGATGAGCTGGAGGCCCCACCACCATCTGGATACAGCAGACAGCCATTTCCCTGCCACCTGGGGTGTTTAGCCCGCAGCAAGAAGATCTTGAATACAGGGGAGCTGCCTCCCATGCAGATGTTGGCTGTATCATGCCCTTTGGGCCCTGGTTGGTTACCTCCCTGCTGACTAGAGGGGCCTGGCCCTAGGTCCAGCACTCTTGCCCTTTTCCCAAGAGAGCTTTGGGATGTTATTTGAATAAATGTGGGGTGGTGGGTATTTTTCGGGGAGGGGGGGGAGAGGGAGAAGAGAGATGGTAAAAAAATAGGAAAAATCAACCCTGTAAAGCCATGATTTTGTTACAAAATCCTTATTTTTTCATATTGTAGCCATTCCTAGTGGAATCGCTGTTGCGTTTCCCCTTCCGCCTGCACCAAATGCCCTGCGCTTTCTCTTAAACACAGTGTGGGTGATAAGAGTGATGGCACGTGCCTAGCTAGTGCCCAAGCATGGTGTAATTGCTTTCACGTGGAACAGAGAGGTGTTAAGCAAGGCTGGGACAGAGTCCTAGCCAAGAGGGGTTTTTTTTTTATATATGTAACAGAACAGACTTTTTTATTCTTTGATGGAAACATATCAATGGGCTGAAAGGTACAAAGCGGAAGAGCTGCCAAAGACCATCCCACCGGTTCCAGTGCAAACTAGGCCTGAAACTGTTGGATTAAGGAACTAAGCTCTCTCAATGCTGCCACTTTTTTAAAACTGGAGATTGTTGGGCATCACTATGACAACTGCATCACAGACTCATCTAGCGCATCCTACCAGCACCTGTGACCAGACCCCTGTTTGCTCCACTGTCTGCTTGACTTGTTTCCTTTTCTTGTGCCATTCTCACCAGTGCCAAGGCTGCTGCCGGTGCCAGGATGTGCACCATGACAGTCCTGCCAGATTTACTGCAGCTACCTGTAACAGTGAGGGGTCTGTCCATGTCAGACATCTCTCTGCTCTCCTGTGCCTTGACCACCTCAGAGTCTGGGCATCAGCACAGGCAAGGTGCCTGGTTGTAAGGTTCTGATGGTGTAAAGCTAGAAGTAACTGTGCCAGGTGTGCAAATGCTGTGGGATGAGGGGGAATATTTATGTCTGCCAGGGCTTGTGATCTCTCTCATGCACTAGGCACTAAGGTGTAGTCTAATGAAACCAATGGCTTGTTCTTCTGACACTGTGAGCTTTAAAAAGTGCCTCACCCAAAGGAGATGCCAGGAGGGCAGGGCAAGAAGAATGCAGAGCCTGGTTCTTAAATCTAGGTGCCTACAGTTAACTGTCTGCACATGCCTCATGGGGAGGCAGAGCCTAAATTCACATCTAAAAGCCAGATGGTATGAGGTGCTGAGCCCCCTCAGAGTCCCAGAGAGCTGAGGGTGCACAGCCCCTTGCAGCACTGGGCCCATACTATCCAAGCCTGAAGCTGCTCAGCCTGTAGAAGTGGAAGCACTGGTGCTTTGAGTGGCTAAAAAATTGGGCCCCTTGACATCTTATGCCCCTTTAAAGTGGCTACCTATACCTACCCATATTAGCAAAATCCAGCTGAGAGCTAGGAATTTCCAGAGCCTTCCTCTAGGGCTTAGTGAAGAGTTAAGTTTCACAACACTGAAAATCCCTTGAAAGAACAAGACTATTTAAATCCCACCTTGCTTTTATAACCTTGAAATCCTTATTTTCCAAATATCTTTTTTAACCCTAGGTATTTGAATTCCTACAAGTGCCACTGCTGTTAGGCCTAGCTCTCCTTTTGTCCAGTTTGTACCGCCTTCTGCCCATCTAGGCTGGGGACAGGTAGGAGCCAGTCCAGCCTCTCTCTTTTCAGTAGTTGTAGACAGACTGCAAACAATAAAGCCTTTTGAGTAACAGACTTGAGGTTGTTTCCACCGTCCCTGCTCTTGACCACAGCCAGCTGGGCCCTGAGCCAAAGGGTTCTCAGTAGGCACTGTGCTGGGAAGATGCCTGCCTTTGAATGTGCTCTGCTCTGCCCCTCTGGAGTTTAGAATAGTGACAGCCTCAGTGGCTGTCCAGACAAAAGAAATAATTCAACAAACTCTACAAGTTTAACTATTTACACATTTCTCTGAATGAGGGGGACATGGAAGGGTGGCACAAAGGGAACTTTGTGAGAATGAAGGGATAAAGGATCTGTGGTGGGCAATGAGCGGAGACTAGGGGATGTGGGGCCTCAGCACAGACCTCCACAAGAATCAGGCCCCAGTAACCACCAAGGCAGGTATGACAGCAAAGACCAGTTTGATAAACATTAATGACACAGCAAAAGCATGAGAGAATCACAGGTAGGGGGCTCAGCAGGGCTGCAGGCACAGGGCTTTAGTCACAGCTATTGTTCACCTGTGGCTGCTTTGCTGTCCCAGCAGGTAGAGAAAGAGGTGGCTGCCCCAGATGAGTCCCCCACACACACTTCCCTAACTGGCTATAAGGCCAGGGTACTGTTCACTACCCATGGGCTTGTTTCCTCTGGCCCTGCTGCTCGGAGCCCAAACCACTTCCCCTATCATTTCAGGTTAAGGAGGAAGATGCAAGCAATAACAATCCAGGCCCTGAAGGGGGTGGAGGGGGAGCCAGAAGTCAGGCGGTCGCCATAGAGATCCAAGAGTTGCAGGATTACACCATTGGTCCAGCCAAATCCCTCCTGGCAGGGGAGAATGCAGCATTAGCAAGGCACATGCTCCTGTTATCCAGGGCTGGAGCTTACAGATGGCTGCAGCAGGGAGACTGATTAACTCCAGCAGCCCAGCTATTTGAATGGAGGCAAAACAGGGCCCCTCCCGCCATGAAGAAAGCACATCCTCCATGCCTAGTAAGAGATTCTGCAAGCACACATCCCAACCCTATAGGCATTGAAGCATTTCAGTACATGCTCTTACCTGGACTTGGTACTCTCCTCCTGTCCCTGGCTTCCCATCTCCATCCACATTGTACTGAGGAGAAAGATGATTATTCAGAAAGCCCCATTAGAGTGGGAGCTAGAATGTTCCCACCTCTCAGAGTCCAGGGAAAGAGGGGCAGGCATAGACTCCAGCTCTTGTGTGTTCACGAGCACAGGTGCTTAAGGCAGAGGAAGCTGTACACCAGGCAGGGGCAGAAAGCAGCACTGGAAGAGGAGGGTAGGGACAGAATGACAAAGACCTCCCAATAGGGGAGACCTGTGGCTGACAAGCCACAGCCACACCCATGCTCAAGTCCACTCAGGCTGAACTGAGTGAGATTGGATCTGGTGCCTCCACACCTGGGGCCCTGCTCTGAATACAGACTGACAACGGAAGAGTTAAAACAAGACGAGGGTCCTTTAGGGTAGCAGCCCAGTCTCTTTCCATGCAAGCACTAGGCACTCTGAGGTAATCACGACCTGCTGCCCAGGGTCACAGGGGAGAGTGTGTGCATGAATTCCACTTGAGAGCTCCTACCCACAGGGGCTGCAGCCTGCCTATCTGGGACCACCAATGGCTTTACCTTTTCGAACATGGCCTGGTACTTCTTATATAAGGCAAAGTTGGTTCTGACCCAGTTCTGCGCCAGGACAAAGGCAATTTCTTTGGCTCTCGAGGATCTGGACTTGGCCAAACCTGTGAACACAGATAAATGACTGAAGGTCAGGGACCCAGTCACAGGGGATGCTAGAGCTCCTGCAAACACTAGCCTGTCCATCCCTGCAAGAGATGACTCTAGAGCCCTCACTGGAGCTCAAGGCCTCCCCAGGAAGCCTGGCAGGGGCTATGTACAATTCTTCCACCCCCTCCTCCAAAAGCAGGCTTCCACAGGTTGGGCCCAAACCCTGTGGGTTTTGCCTGAAGGCCACAGATCAAGGCCCTCAGGGTTTATGGACTTGAGCAGCTGTGAGGAGGGTTATTGGTGCCCCCTGGCTTTTCCACTGAGCAGTATCAGTAGTTGGATGGCCCATTGTAGCAGCAGTTCGGGAAAGGCCCAGGTGGGAGAGTCTCCCCCAAACCAAGATGGCACTGTGACACCTGGGCTCCCAGCAGAGCTCCCAGCCTGACCTGCAGCTGCTGCAGAGTCAGGAACCAAACCCACAGAAACAGGATCAATCCACAAGGCTACAAAGCAGCATCAGAGTGGAGGGCAGGGATTGAGAGGCATAATGCAATACCTAGAGATGGAGCACAGCTGGGACAAGGAAACAAGGGGCAGGTCCTAAAGCAATTTGGAGATCTGGTACCAAACACAGCAAATTTTCCAATGGGCATCCTGTCCTGCAAATTATGGATATGAGCACAGCAGCATCCTTACCTGCAATCACCATATGCTGCAGTGGAGGCCAGGCATTGGGCAGGTCCCACTGCTCCCCAGTCCTGGCAAGTGAGGTAGGGATCCCGTTCTTGTAGGACAGCACTGTGCTCCCCTGCAAACATAGACAGCATATTGAGTGGTGGCACTGGGCTCCCCAGTGAGTCACCATCCAGGAGACAGAAGGCCACAGAAGGGATCTAGGGAGACAGGACTTTGTTGGCTAACCTGATCAGCTACTTCTAGCCCAGCCCAGCTCCTGAGGTCCATCAATGGCTATGAGCCAGGATGGGCAGGAATAGCGTCCCTACCCTCTGTTTGCCAGAAGCCGGGATTGGGTGACAAGGCATGGATCACTTTGGGGCACCTGCCATTGGCCACTGTCAGAGGACAGGATACTGGGCTAGATGGACCTTTGGTCTGACCCAGTAGGGCCGTTCTTATGCTCTGGGATGGGAACAGGCATAGCCCAGTGTAGGAAACGGGCTCTAGGGGTCACTAGTGGGTTGTGCTAGAGGAGCAAGTACTGGGAATCTCCTGGCAAATACTTGGGATGGGGCCACATGAGAACTGGGCTCCAGCTCCACCTTGCTCTGCGCAGACAGCATGTGCCAGGCTCAGTAGGAAGGTATGTGGTACCCTCCACTGTCTGCAAGGAACACTCCCCACGTGATGGGCTAATGACGACTGACTGGTCTGTTGCGGTGAGGAATCCTACCCACATGAACCCAGCTCACCTCTAAGTACCGCACTGCCCTCTCAGCTGCAGCCTGGTCTGAGAAGCAGTCAGTCCACAGGGGTGCCAGGTTGGAGGGGTAGAAGGCTGGGTTTGGCTGCTTCTTCAGGAGGTTGAAGTCCAGCCAGACTCCAGCAGCCTCATTCCAGAAGACAGCTTGGACTGCCTCGAGCCTGTGCTCCAGAGCAGCCTGGAACTGGGCAGCCTTGCTGGTGTTTCCTTAGAGAGAGAGAGAGAGAGAGAGAGAGAATGGCTGATTACACTAGTGAGGGGCTTGCGGAGCATCCACAGATTAACTACAGCAGAACGCAGCCTCTCAGTCCCAGTGCACTCTGAACAGCATAGCCTATGGCCTTTGCTCAGTATTAGAGGGGAGGAAGCTGAAACCCACTCCAGCTCATGCAGAGTCAGCTACAGTCTTCCAGCTCCTATTTGCTGCCACAGCCCCAGGATGGGGAAAAGGCAGGTGCCCTAGCTAAATCTGATCCCTACAATGCCCATCCCCTACACACCTGATGCCCTCCCTAGGCTCCCAGCACCTGAGAATTAAATAAACATAGAAATAAATGAAGTGAGCAGCAAAGTGGCTTTACCTGGGGCAGAGATGAGTTAAACGGCTTCCTGCTCCCACTTGCAGGAAGATGCCACTAGGCAGCACTGCTGTTTACACAAGCTGCTCTGTGGGCAGCAATGCTACAGGATGCTGGGCCCTTTCCTCACACAGGGGATGTTGCCCCAATAACAGCATCTTGTGTCCCTGTCTCGTGGAGGGGGGGAAAGAGATTCAACAGGCATCAGTATCTCCAAGGGAGGCACTTCCCAACAGGCTCTTTACCCAGTATCCTGTAGAATGAAGCCAGCAGGTGCTCTGTCTTGCACAGAAAGGCATTCAGATCCACTGGCACTACAGCCCTGGCTTTGGTATCCTTTAGTGTCGCAGGGAGCGGGGGAGACCAGGAGAGGAACCAGCGAGAGGAAAAGTCCCAGCCTGACTCGGCTGCTGATTTTAGCTCTGCCCAGAGCTCCTGCCTGGCATCTGCAAGACACACACAGACTGACACAGATACTACTCAATGTCCCCTGTGGCAGAAGATTTAGTACCTCTGCCCAGGGTGACCACTGGCAGGAAACAGCAGAGAAGGGATCTGGGGCTTGAACACAGGTTCTGACGGGATGTGTGTCAGTGCAGCTGGAACCAGGTCCCCAGACTGGGGCAATGAGGATAGAAGTCTCTGTTAGAGCATGGACCCTAGAGGCCAGAGCACTGACCCCCAAGCACAGACAGACATAAGGGCCATGCTGGTTCAGCTGGAGCACGGGTTAAGCTGCTTCTATCACACTTTCTAAGCTCCATCCCCAGGCTCCTTAGAAAGAAGGAACTGTTAGAGCACCAAGCCTGGGGAGCCCGAACAAATCCTGTCCTGCAGAACTGACACAATGTTCCCCTGGCTGAATCATGTAGGAGCCTGAACCCAGACAGTCCACGGAGAGTGAAACCATCTGGTGGGCATGATCCCACCACCCAGCTTCCCAGGAAGGACACCAGGATTCTGTGCAGAGAGCTCCAGAAGTGATCACAAGAAGCCATGGCCAAAAGGAGCCTAACCCCCAATGTCACCACATCTGTGCCATGGCCTCACCTCCCACAGATGCGTATTCCATATCCAAGCCCCATCCCAGCTCTCAGGAATCTCTCCCTGCCTCCCCCTGGCACATGGGTGCCCACATTTAGGTGCAGTCAGTGAAGAGCAGCACAGGCTGTTCTGTTCTAGTGGGCATTAGAGGGACAGCATCTGTCACATGACAGAAATTTCTCTTTACCTTCATTTAAGTCACTTGCCAACTCCCAATCTTTGCTGTAGGACTCTGGTCTGCAGGGGAGGGTAGACAGGGATTGGGAGGCAGAGAGATCACCAGGTCAGTCCAGTTCTTAGTCATTTCCTTGCCCTAAGCAGGCAAAGGCCGGGATGCCTGGCATGCAGAGACAGGTCTCACAGTGGCTGTGCACAGGGGAAGCCAGAAGCTGAGGTTGTGGGTGAAATCCTACTAGTGGTCCTACAAGGACCAGCTGCCAGGCACTGCAGTGTGATGACCCTGTCGGACATTGAGGGCAGCACGAATCCCATAAGGCACTGCTTCACCCTCAGCCCACCTTCAGCAGTTCCAGATCTCAACCAGCAACCCAGCTGCTGGGCTGGAGAGTGCCTCGTCGAGCTGTCTGCCCAGTGGACCCTCAAGTCTCCAAGGGACACATTCCTCGGGGTAACAAGAGGCCATGATACCTTTGCCTGCAGCTGCAGGTCTTGCCTGTGCATGCTCTGGAACAGGCGCGGCTCTGTGCAGCAGCTTGTTTTCTGCAGAGGCCGGAGAAGAACAGCCCACTCTGCACTGGGATGTCAATGTCCTATCACAGGACAGGACTGGGAAGAGACAACACAACCATGTCCATTGGCATCTGTCTCCATCACAGGGGACGGGGAATGGTCTGTGGAACACACTCAGTGCCACTGTAGAGCTTTGCTAATGACCTGCATGTGCAACAGCCCCCAAAAGACGGGGGCGGGAGGGAGGATTATCCCCCTCTGTTGCTGGGGAAACTGGGGCATGGGAGGGACGGGTTAGTCACTTGCCCAAAGCCACACAGTGAGTAAGTGGCAGAGCTGGGAATAGAACCCAGGAGTCCTGACTCCCCCTCTAGTGTAACTCCATTAGATGGTGCTTGTTGGGATGGTACCTGGGCTCCCCGATCTGAACGTTGTAGTAGTTCAGAGTGTGATTCCTGTCCCCAACTGTGATGCTCACAGAGCGATTCCTCTGCCAGAACTCGTACTCTACCTCCAGCAGATGGATATTCTCCCTGGGAATCAGACCACAGGCATGGTCAGTGTCTCCTCATGGAGCAGTCTCTTTTCATGAGGAACAAATCACCCAGTCATGGGTCTGCCCAGGAATTGGGGCGACAGGAAGCCCAGTAGGGAATGAACCGCTCTAGGGAACTTCCCAGTGGGCGTTGCTCGGTGTAGACTTTGAAGGGCATACACAGCACAGACCATGACCTGCAGCAATGCTCCTGCTGCCTCCAACACATGCTGGCCAAGCAGAGTGCAGACCAGACTGGCCCTGGGACCAGTCAGTAGATGGCTCACGTGGCAATGCAGTACCAAATATTACAGCGATGGGCTCTTGCTGAGACTAGCCAGGCTCATTGGAGCCTGGGGTGTGCTTGGAAATCTCAGAGGAGAAGAGGGCATATGCAGGGGCATGTGTGCACCCAGGGAGGGGGCTTTGCCTATTGGTAAAGGGGAGCGGGGGTAAGAGAGTCACAGACACCTGGAGTACGGAGCACCAGGCTCATGGTCACTCAGGTCCCATCCTGTCTGCACATCAGCCAGTGCCCACCCTCACTGCTATGTAAGATCCTCATTGGTGCCATAGGAGATGGGGGAGCTTTATTATCTTAAGTTACAGGGTGCCAACCCATGTCCTCTACAGCCATCCGAACCTGATCCTGAGGGAGAACCCAAGGGATCAGCACCAGCCATGGGGGATGGGGGAAGAAGTAAGGAGAATCCACCCCTGCCCCCTGGGACATATGGGGTACTGGTGACTCAGACTCATAGACTTTAAGGTCAGAAGGTACCATTATGATCATCTAGTTTGACCTCCCGCATGATGCAGGCCACAAAGCCGTCCCAACCCTTTCCCTTGACTCTGCTGTTGAAGTCCCCAAATCCTGTGGTTTAGAGACTTCAAGTAGCAGAGAATCCTCCAGCTAGCGACCCCTGCCCCATGCTGCGGAGGAAGGCGAAAAACCTCCAGGGTCTCTGCCAATCTACCCTGGAGGAAAATTCCTTCCCGACCCCAAAGATGGCGATCAGTAGAACCCCGAGCATGTAGGCAAGACTCTCCAGCCAGATCCTCATTGGCCACTGATACTATTTACCAGTGATGGCACGCTGTTCATTTGACTAGCAGAACCTCATGCCCACCTGAGAAACTCTGTGTCATTGGCGTGGGCCAGGTAGGCATCCATCATCAGAGTGAGGAAAGGTGGCTGGCTCCGGCGCAGGTAATAGACTCGCCCTCCATTTGGGATGTGCCCATACCTGCCCATCAGGGGAGAGACCATGTGTTACACAGCCCCAGGGGAGGAGGATGAAGGGCCCTGCAGAAGCCTCCCCACTTCCCACACTGCACTCGGAGCAGGGCCCTGCAACTGTGAGGAGATGGCAAAAGTTGGAGGACAAGATGACATATGCTCTCATGACAACTGTCCCTGCCCAAGGATCCTCAAAGTGACACCCTCTCAGCAGAGGGCACTGCCAGAGCCACGGTTGTGTCACTTGGTCAGCTCCTCATGCTTGGACAGGGAAGGAGTGGCTTCAGAGTTGAGGGAAGAAGGTAGTGAGCCTCCAGCCAGCCTCCTCTCTCTACATGCCTTAGGGCAGGGTCTCACCTTTCCACCAGGTACAAGAAGTTCTGTATCATCCCCTTGGCTGTGGTTGCCATTTCAGAGAGGAGCAGCCCTTCGATCACCCAGTAGGAATCCCTGCAGCACAAAAGAAGCAGCTGCACGAGCGATACCAGATGCTCTGGGCTTGTGGCCCTGCATGAACCAAACGTAAGCTGCTCCATGCGGACACCCGATACTCTCCTGAGCATTGGGATTCAGGCCAGGGCTGAGGACAGTCTGTCTGCACCCACACCTTTCAGTCATGGTCGCACCTAGTGTGCGACAGGACAGCTTGTCACATCGTTTCAGCAAGTACAATGATTTGAAACAACCCCCATGTATGTTGGCCAGGAGAACAGTGCCAGTGACAGCCAGGCTCAGCAAAATTCACCAGCTCAACCGGCATGGGACAGAGCCAGGGTTCCAGCTGTGGCTGCAGCTAAGTCAGTTCGAGGTGTAACCAGTACAAGGCTCTAACACACCAGCTGTTACTCACCAGTAGTAAAATTCAATGAACCTGCCACCGGGCACCATCAGAGGGTGCGGCACATAAATCTGAGAGTAAAACATCGGGCGAGTCCTAACGTCATCTTTGATCTGAAAGAGAGATGATCCAAGTTGGTCACCACTCCCCACAACCCTTTCCCACAATCCCCAGCTCCCTGAGCCAGTCGCCTCTCCTCCAGCCCCCACAACTAGCCTGGGCCGAATCGTCACCACACTCGCATTCTTTCCAAATACAGCACACAGAAGCAGGGTCACCCCCCCACATATCTCTACCTTTCTCCCTAGGGATTTCCACTTGGCATTCAGATCCGATGCCCATGCCTGGAGTTTCTGGTCAGAAATCTTGGCTAAAATCTGGGGGCTGGAAGATAAAGAAGGAAACATATTCAAGAGAGGAGACAGCCACAACCAAGCCCCTAGTCACCATAGACAAGGGTTGCTTCCAGAAACTGCACGTGACATACACTGCCTGATATAGTGCAGCAATCTATGGGTCACAGCACCCTTCTTGGCTCCCACTCCTCGCAGTGCACAAGTCAGAATGTGGCTAAATTAGCAATTTAGCTCTAGAGACCCAAGCTTCAATCCTCAGTAGATGACAGATGGATTTGGAGGCATGATGGGTGTTAGCCTGAAAAACCAATCTCGTGTTCTAGTCCATTTCATCACAACTGGCAGCCTCTGCTCAAGCCAAGCCAAAGACTGAACTATCAGCAAGGTCTGCAGGTCAGGATGGAGGGGCATTGGCAGAGATGAAAAAGCAGGGAGGCTGTAGGTCAGGGCGAGGTACATTGGCAGCACTGTGAATGGGGAGCACTGATTACACCTTGCACTGATTACAGCTACCACATCCCCCAGGAACTAAAAACAAATTCATCACTTCCCAAGAAAGCTGCAGTCAGCCCCCATCTCCAGAGTGGGACAGAGCCCAGCACAGTGCAGTCTGGCTCCCTTACTTCCATCACCAGGGCTCAGGCTCATCATGCCGCACTCACGGTTGCAAAGGCCCCTTTGTGTTCTATTCTGTACCTGCTCGTCCAGTCCTGAGGTTCCCATTGCTCAAACTCCTGTCCAGGGTCACTGAAGGATGAGCTCACAAACTGTTGCAGCTGCTCTTTGGACAACATCCCCCCCGGAGTCACATTCACTAGCTGCTGAAACTTCTTCAGAACTAGTTCTGGGAAAAAGAAAACAGCCTTCACTGTCTACTGCCTTGGCTGAGGTTCTGCCGAATCTGCCAACAAGGGGACCATAAATGGTGAAGGCACAGTGACTACTTGGTGTAGTATGTACCAGGGCACAGTGCCACTATTCCCAATAATTCACCTGTACATTAGTACCAGAATTCTCAATTATCCTGTATGAGTGTGGTGAGATGGGCACAGGGCCCAGCTTGTACCAACAGGCGGGTGTGGGGTTAGACTGCAGGTGTCTGGCAGGAGGGAAAGGAGTAAATACAACAGTTCTGTGGCCCTAGCCATACTGTCATTGCTGACCTGGAGACTCCCGCAACGGCATGTCAACAAAGTGTTTGTCATCAGAGAAGAGCCTGGCCAGCTGGACCTGCTTCAGGAGGTCCCCAGTGCAGTAAATCTGGCTAAGAGAGAGAGAGAGAGAGAGAGAGAAAAAAAAGTGAAATTCAGACACAAGCAGGCATGTTCTAACCCATGCGGTCCAGGCAATTCCTCAGGAAGCAACCAGCTTATTTCTGCTAGATACAATCTGCTTCATTAACTGCAGAATGATACAGGCTTGTTAGCACAGACAGCAACCCACACATGCTGGAGCCTTAAGGCAGGGGCCAGTCCACACACTTATCACACCAAGCTGTGTTCAACTGGGGGAGGGGGGAAGAGGAGGGAGAAGAAAAGAAAGGGGCAAGTAACCAGTTGCACAGTCAGTCAGCCAGCCAAGGCCTGTTAAACCCACTTATCTGTAGGAGTTTAAATGTGGTCCCTTAATTCTTTGGCATGGATGGTGCCTAAGAGACCATTTACACTGCAAACTCAATTATGACTTGGTATTACCTGACAAACAGGACCAAAATATGTCAACTATTTACAGAACCACATAACAGACCTGTAAAAGTGCCTGGCTAGAGCATGGCTCTGTGACATGCAAGGGCAGGCCATATGCACCAGTCAGGCACTATCCCAGCTGTGTTTGAAAGGACACTGCCTACTTGGAACCCTATCAATGTTAATTAGGGTTTAAAGTACTTCCATGTCCTGCCTTCAACTCCCTGACTCTCTGGGATTGTTCTATCACATTTTCCTGTTTGTTTTTTTAACCTATACAAACAGTACAGGAAGCTGAAAGACTCTGCACAGAGTAATCATACTGAAATGAGAGAGAAGATTATTATTATAGGTTGGGTTAAACTACTTTGAAACTGGTGAGTGTAAACATCATTCAAAATAAACCTAAGAAACAATAGGGGCCTCAAATTAAAACACAGACTCGTGTCACCATTCAATGTGGGTGGGGGGCTTTGCTGGGGATTGTTTGGTATAGTGGTGTGTTTCTCTTCCACACAGACACAAGAGAGACACAGAAGTAGTAGAAAGCCAGAGGCAGCCTGAACAACCACTGAGAGCATGACCCTAATGTGATGATCAGGCCTACAAATTTATTGTAATTGTGAGCTCAACAGTAAAAAGTATGTGAAAGTTCATAAAGTGTCACATTAACCTAGAACAAATGTTTATGGGAAAAGGTACAAAAGGGAGACTGACTGAATTAATCTAAACAAAAAGGCCTAATGATACAACTCCAGGATTGTGCTGAAATCATGCTTGGTAAAAACCGAAAACGTAGAACCGGAAATTAATCAATCAAAATTGGTGTGTTGGATATTAGCCCTACTAGTGAACAAATAATAAGGGGATAGGCTATTCCACCCATCACTCCATTTTTGGGTTCTTGAAGAAAGAATGGATGGGGCAGCCTTTCACAGCTGCCACCCCGACCACCTTCGTCCTAATCCTGGGGGATGTCTTGACCAGACCGGGCCAAAGAGAAGACTCTAGATGACATTACCACCCCTATCACTTCCAGCTGAATCCCAAACAATGCCTGAGATAAAATGGGCTCAGACTTTAACAGCAACAGCAGCTCTAGCCCATCTCAACTAACTGTCCTTTTGGGTAAATGAGAAGTTATTACCATCTTTGATGCCATCTAAGAAACTGCCAAACAGGATTTTTCCTTCTAAAAACTTCCCAGCTAAAGGAAAAGGGAACAAGGAAATGTTGCTAAAATTAAAGCCTTACTTAATGTTGGGATTCCCGCCGAGACCTTTTCTACTATCCTTATCCAGAACACCTCGTCCAGTTCAAGGAGAACACTTTATCTAGCTCTTTGGAATCCAAAACCTCGGACTGAATCTGGACTCGTCACTAAGGTTTCTTTATTGGCAGTTCATAAAGCTATCCCTAAGGTGATCGGGCTCAGGTGTAGGGAGTGGGTTAGGGAGCATAACAACTCCAAAGTACGCAATTATAAATCAGATTATATACATATTCTAAAGCACAGACACATGCGCATTACATTCTACATTGCATCACATACTTCATGGTTGTCTTACTAATTCTGTGAACCAATGCCTGTAGAGATCATGAGCTGTCTACGCACTATAAAGTGTGCTAGTAAGCAAAGCTGCAAGCTTATCACAGACCCCTCTTGCTACTATTTCTTTATCTACTAGCTATGTATTATTTACAAGGCCATTTGTGCATTCATGCTTTGTCACTTGTTAACCTATTTCCTTACTTCTGTTTTCTTTCACTGGCCTAACCCCACCTGTGTGACCCCACTCCTCCATGTGTGCAAGGTCACAGCAGCGGGATCAGTGCGGTATGGTCTTCAAAACAGCATCCCCTGTCCAATACATGGGATTTTGTCTCAGTACCAAATGGGTGACAAACCTTAGAAAAGCAGGGTTGTCCTGTTTAAAACCAGATGAATGGCCTGTCTAAGCGAGCTCCTCACCCATCTCTTTTAAAACTCTTGGATGCAAGTTATTTGGACCTGATCATTTTAAAATGTCCAACTTTAGTAGCTTCTGTTTAACATCTTTCAGAGATACTAGTGGAATGAAAAACCATCACCACCATATTATGAGACTGTCCCTATACTATTTGTCCCCCCCCCCCCCCATTATAGAACAGAAATATTTAAACACCTCTGACTTTTCTACATTATTATTAACAATTCTACCATTTCCATCCAGTAATGGACCAACAACATTGTCAGGATTCTTTTTGTTCCTAATATATTTTAAAAAATCCTTATTGTCCTTAACACTGCTAGCTATAGATTCCTCTTTGTGTCCCTTTACTTCCCTTATCAGTTCCTAACTTCTAATTTCTTTTTACTATCAACTTCCCTTTTCTTCCATTTGCTATATATATATATATATATATATTTTAATAGATGCCTTCACTTTCCCTCTAAAACAGGTCAGGTTTGTTTGTTTTTTTAAACCATTATGGCCTTCTTCCTCAATTGTAGGATTGTGGCTTTTGGGGCATCTAAGGTGTTCTTAAATGATTCCCAATTATCATTCACATGCTTCTGATTAAATTCTTCCTCCCAGCTGATTTGGCTCAGAGTTGTTTTCAGCTTTATGAAACAGGCCCTGTTAAAGCACCAAGTATTCTGCTTCTGCATTATAAATGTGATCAATTCACAAGTTACAAATTGCAAGCTAGATTCTAGCCTACCACAGTTCTGCTTCTGCTGCTCCCTCCTCCCACAAATATGCTACCCCAGAGTGTATGACCAGCACTCTCCTCCCTTGATCCAATTCCCACAGCATCTGGGCTTGAGCTTCACCTACTCTTTTGTTCCTTATGCTATATTTATTTTACACCCACAGAAATTATGTTGACAATTGTTTTCAATTTTTTAAACCCCCCTCCGCCGCCCACACGTATTTAAACTCATCCATTGGGGCCCATCATTCTTTCCAAACAGGAGAGGGTAAATTAAAATGGGAAGCTTGTTACCCTAGTCAAAAAGATAAACTGATACAGTGCTTTCCATCCAAAGGCCTCAAATCACATTACAGAGGAAGTCAAGAAAGAGAGAGGAAAAGTGACCAAGGGCAGAATCTAAGGGTTCCCCGTATAAGGCTCCTGACCTAACCAATAGATCCTAACCCTTCCTGCAGTGAGAACTTCTCTAACAACATGCAGCAGGAGGAGAGATGGACCACCCTTTTTAGCAGCTTCAAACGGGCTCTGAAACCATCAGGCAACAAAAGCTCAATAGACTATGCTAAAATTAAGTTACCTTAGCCATTCAAGATTTGAATTTCATAGCACAGGGATGCTGCAGAGTTACTGGCAAAAAAGTGTAGTTTCAGTAACCAGATCTCTGCTCATTGACTCCCTATCCCACCAGTGTAGTATCTGTGCACCTCACTGTCATGCATTCATCACAACACCCCTGTGAGGTATGGCAGTACTATTATCCCCATGTCACAGCTAGGGAACTTAAGCACAGAGACTTGCCCACGGTTACAAAGGGAGCCTGGGGAAACTGAACCCAGGTCTTTGATGGCCCAGGCTAGTGTCTTATCCACTGCACCATCCTTTCCCTACTACTTCCTTCAGAACTCAGCCTATAGAACCCTTTCATGTACACAAAACTACATGACACAGGTGAGTGCTATAGGATATTGACCATTCTTCACCTGTCAATCTAGCACCTTTCAGAGTTATTTTGCGTATTACTACAGAGCTTGAGGCCCAGCTGAGATTGGGGCCCCACAATGCTGGGCTCTGTACAAACAGAACTATACAACCCAGCAGAGCTAACAATCAAAACAGAGGCAGAGGGGAGCAGGGGAGGAATGGATCATGCACACCAGCAGAGGGGAGGAGAAGGGCCCATAGGTGGGTTGGGAAAGGGAGGGGTAAGAAGTAAAGATCTTAGAAAGTGTATACACACACACACACACACACCTTACATGTCACTCAACATATTCTTATTGCTCCCCAATCTTCTACCAGCACTGTGCGTCTAAACAGCTCCTATTTGTATAGCACAGCCCAGGACACTTTCTTGGCAAAATAATTAGACTATGTCCCCGCCGCAAGATCAATCACCAGGAGACCCACCAACCCCCCAGGGACCCAGGAAGTAGTTACCTCTCACAAGGAGGTGGGAGCCCATTGACCAGTTCTTGCCATCCTGGCACAGAAACAGAGATGCCAACAAAAAAGCACCAGGCTGTCACCAAAATCCTTGCAGAGCAAGCCATTTGAGAGGAGAAGAATGAAGTGTTTGCTCTTCTGCTGAATCATTAAGTTAGCTGCACCAGATTCCACGCACCTGTGCAAAGGTCTGTGAAACAAAGTCTGAGATAAACTGCATGCATTAAGGGGGGCTAGCATTAGATTTCAAGAGGTGTGGCTGCTTCTACAGTCCTTGGCAAAGAAAATTATTTGGAACTATTTACAGTAGCTTTAAAACTCTCAGACACACATATCAATAAAGACAGAGTTTTCAGGCTATTAACCCACTGATAACAGTTCAAGTCTCTGGCGCAGGGTGGGGTAGCTCCAGGGGCTCTTTTGGCACCATATGGCAGTAGTGCACCCCACCATGGGGTGAGGATGGGGAGGAAAGGAAGGGAGTTCAGCAACAGAACAAACATGTCCAAGTACACTGTATACTACAGAAAAAGGCCTGTGTGGAGGGACTTGTACTCCAAGCCCCAACATCAGGCACCTCATGAGGGCACAGAGAAGGCCAGAAAAGGAAAAGAGCAGGGAGTGAGTGAGGATGGATCCATGGATGGATAGAGGAAACAGAAGGAACCAGGATAGATAAAAATCAATCGGATTTTTTTTTTATTATTTAAATTGGATTTTTTGATAAAATGCTTTTTGAGGAAAAAACCTATCTAAAGATAAAGATATCTTTGAGCTATAATGTATCTACTCATGGAACAAATTATAAATTCTAATTCTATAGCATGAGACAATATATTCATGTAATGTTTAAGAAAAGTTTTGTAAAAGGAGTTCCAATAGTTCATGGATTAGGGACCCAATCTGATGGGGTTCCAGGGGCTTCTGTATAGATTATTTAGGTTAATCTTTCTATCTACTCAATGGGACTCAGTGCTCAGTCTAGAAGATACTATCAGAGATGCTTAGTTTTGCCGTTCTCAAACTGTGGATTTGTGTCTCCAGAGATAAAACATTTTTGCTGTTAACAAGCATGTTAAGATAAATAATATATAGAGGGGAGAAATAACAGACCTCAACTCTACTGTCCCTCTGCAAATTTGCATACACAGAGTCAATCCCTTACTTCTCTCTAAAAGTGCAAAATTTCAAAAAGTTCAATGAATAGAAGATTGGATCTGAAGATCTGGACAAGGAGAAGTCTGGAGATGAATGTGAGAAGGGAGGGACAAGACCCAAGAACCTCTTGAAGCCAACTGGCAAGGAGGTAATTCTGATTCACCAAAGAACGTCATGTGAAATCTTAAATAAAAGCCAGGGTCACACTGATCATTAAAATCATTGTGAAATGTATGTACAGATAACTCCATATATGGAGTTATGTATATATACTGGAAATACCTTGATACATGATCTAAGACTGCAGGAGTCACAGGAGAGAAACAAGTTTTCTTTCAGACAAAAGATGTTTATCAATCTCTCTCCGTTGGATGTAAATTAAGCATTGTCCCTTTACATACAAACTTTTGAAGAAATGTGAAGTCAACAGGGCTGCAGCACACTTGAAAAACAATCCATGGGATGGTTATATCTCCCTTATTCTGCACCTAGGAAGTAAACAGGAATTGCATTTACCGACTCACTATCACCATTGGTTGAAGATGTTGCAAAAGTCTTTGGGTGTGAAACTTCTTTAGACTGCAGGTTAACTTACACTTAAGTTTAGTCTCTAGAAATCATGTAATTTGTATTTATATGTAACCTTTTGTTCCCAATATCTTTACTGTCTCCTGAATCTGTAGTCCTTGATAATACACTTATTCTTGTTTTCACTATAAAGATATACAAGAGCTGTGATATTAAGTCAGGTGCTGATCCTAAGTTGACTCACACAGGCTGGTATGTACACTGTTCCATTGAGGATAGCAGACCTAGTATTTCTGAGAGTCTTCAGTGGATAAGGGGCTGGATACTGAAGTGAATGCTTCAAAGGGGATCAGGGACTGGGATGCACCTATTGTTAACCTGCAAGGCAAAGTAACGGTTGGCATAGCCCAGAAGTGTGTGCTTGGGTGGCTAATAGACTAGTGGTATCAGGGAGCTGACAATCAGTTAAGCACAAGAAATGTCCCTCATGCTAGAGCCAGGGGAGTAACAAGGTGATTCTCAATCCTGGGTACCCCAAGAACCATCAATGTTCTCCATAGCCCAGGCAACAATCGAACTAAGTCCTTTTACCATGCGGGTCTCTCACATTTCTTCTCAGATTCTATGAATATGCAGGGGGCAACTTCATTTTGCAACAGGCTCCTCCAAGAGTCCTGTTTGTTTTAAAGATCTGAGTTTAGTGCTGATTAAAGATGCCAGCTTACCAACCCTGGAGACTGACTTTACTATTCACCCACTCCACACAGCAGGGACAGTAAGTCAGGCTTCCAGCCCATGCACTGCCAGCATGCCTCCAGCTTGACCTGGAGGAACCCCCAATAAGGGAGTTCCATCTCCTAGACCCAGCTAGGCATTGCCCTCACAAGGGGCCAGTTAGTACAAGAGGGACAAAATGGAGACCTGTCTCCTAGCAACTTTATTGAGACCTACCAATTTGTTTCATAAAAGCTACCAAACAGCCTCAGATGGGGACAATTTTTGGTCCTTAACATCCTTGCCCTGGATTTTGGCAACAAAGGCTCCAGTACTGGTGTGTCTGTGCTACCCCCAAACTCTCCAGCCCATTAAGTCCATTATTTTAAATTATCACTTTTGCCAGTATCACTGGAAGATACAAATCTCACTCCCTCCCTCTTGATATTTTCCATCTGGCAAGTAGTAATCCCTTTCCTTTCCCCTCCCACCCTACATTTAGAGTGGCATTTTAAGATCACTGCTGCTTCATTTTATTTCACTAACAGTCAGGAGAGATTTTATATCAGTGATAGTTATATGAAGACAAAAGTCACTTCCCTTCTGGTCCTCCCACAAATTCTGGCAGCTACTTGTAGAGAGAGATGTGCATTTCAATAGAATGGGGAATGTTTCTTTTAAACCTGTGCTGCACTGA
This sequence comes from Malaclemys terrapin pileata, assembly GCF_027887155.1. Lineage (NCBI taxonomy): Eukaryota > Metazoa > Chordata > Testudines > Emydidae > Malaclemys > Malaclemys terrapin. Next base: position 34,549,300 of record NC_071519.1, read on the forward strand.
GATTTTTTAACTGAGCAGAATCCTCCGCATCAAGCTATTCTGGGGCAGGCTGCTACTCACAGTCCTCTTCAGAACGATACAAACACACAAAACAGGCAGTAAAAACACAACGACCCATGCCTTGCAGTATTCGGGAAATGCTTGAATGCAAAGAACATCCTCTTCCCAAAACCTCTAAAGCACTCCAGCCAGTTTAGCACCCCATGAAAGCTTCCCGTGCTCTAGACAAGACTCCGGGGATCGCTACACTCCAACCGGAGCTCTGACTGCAGCAGGCGCAAACATGCCCAGTATTCCCAGCCTCGGGGGACCAAACTCATGGGTTGGACACCAAAAAGCCTGAGGTTGGTTTGTTTGTTTATTTTCACACACACACACACACACACACACACACACACAGAGACACACACACACACACACACAGACACGGGTTTTTTTGGACTCCCTTTGCCCGCCCCAGTGCAGGGAAGAGGGAGACAGTCAGGACTGGGCGAGGTGATTCCGGGCCCAGCGGCAGCTCCCGCCCCCCCCCCAGGCGCTCACCGCCCTGAGGTCAGCCCCCCTCCGCCTCACCTCCGCGCTTTGGGGGCTCTTCCCGGGCCTCCGGGGCAGCTGCAGGGGCTCCTCGCGAGCCGCGGGCCCTGCCCGGGCCGGGCGCGGCAGCGAGTCGGGGAGGAGCAGACCCGCCATCCCGGTTGCTCGGAGGCGCGCGCAAGCCCGGCGCCCCTCCACCCCCCCGCCCAGCGTCGGGTTCCGTGGCTGAGGGGGGAGAGAATGAGCGCGCGCTCTACCTGGCGTAGTTTTGATTGGCTGGCTGCCCCTGGACGAATAACCAATCACAGAGCGCTCATTCCCCAGAGGCCTGGTCGGGGGCAGACTAGCTGCTGTGCAGCTGGGTCAGCCCTTTGGAAGCCAGCTGGCCGTGCTCCCAGGCCGCTCTTAGTGGAGCTAGCTGGGGGTGTAGCCCGCTAAGGTGCCTGCAGCTGCGGCAGTCACCCTCTCCCTGCACTGTAGACAAGACTTTTCCTGTAAAACTGCCCCCCCCCTTTTTTTTTTAAATAAGGTAACAAGCCCCTTCGGACAGTTGACATGAACATAAGATTTTCTATTCCAGATCAGCAGAAGCCTGTACCCCTTTCAGAAGGCTAATACTACCTCTAGTGTAGTTGATCAAGTTTCATAATTAAGTATGGCACATAGGTAAGGTGTAGGAGCTAGTTTATAAGACAAAAAAGGTGTTCTGGTGCCAAGTGCCAAATAAAATGTAATCCCTAAAATTACAAAAAAAGGCTAGAGAACTGTACCCAAAGACATTACTAAAATTTGACCCAATATCAATCCAGGGGTAGGATCTAGGGGTGGAACCTCCCACACACTATTTCAGGCACCTGAGATTCTTACCACCATGATCAAAGACAAGCAATAAGTTATAACAATGTTTGAGTCTTTCCCCCCCCCCCCCCCCCCCATGAATGAATATTAGGGATCTTAAATTCAAAGCAAGTCCCATTAGTAGTTTACCACAATTAGCTTACTTTTCTGTCTGAACAATCTAGTGTTAACTGAGTTATTAGTACTTTAAGTTACAACATACAATTTTAATATACCATTAAAATTACTATAAGAACAGTTTATTTCCTTGGGAGTGCTTTTGAAAACATCTCACCAATGATGCTGAAGTCTTTGGTTGTGTCATCACATTGCAGAAGCAGTGCTAGAATAACAAGTTGGTTCTTCTTGATGGTGTGTGATAGCTTGTTTACCTTTTGCTTGTTTGGAGATGAAATAAACAGGAGTGTGTTGAGTTGGTATCTCAATTCAGAGAGATTTACACTCTTCTTCTATAGTCTCACTGAAGGTGGAAGACTCCTCTTTCAGGGGTTTGGCAGGATTCAAATATCAGCTGCTGTCACTTTTACTGGCTCAACACTTTTATAGGATGGTCCTAGTAGCATCTTCAGTTCATAAATATACAACCTGCTAATACATACACAGCAAAGTTGTAAATCTTCAACATCCTGGTCATATTGCTTGTCTCTCTGATGGAAAACAGTGCCATTTACAGTCAACTATTTAGTTCATTTGGAGATATTCATCAAGGTTTAATACCTGAATTTGTTTCAAATTACTCCAAATCCATTTCTATTTAAAATTTGCTCTGCTTTTAAATTTTGGTAATTCTTAAACAGAGTCTAAACTTAAAATGGTCAAAGGCAGCGTAGTCTAAATACTTAAATATGTGGTTCTTTTCTCGGAGGTTGGTAAGAAAGTTTCTTAAGCACTGCCAGATACCTAATGAATATAAACATTCTATAGTAAAATAGCTTCTTGTAGTAGTAACCAGTTATAATAAGATTACTTGATTTTATATTCATACATGAATAGTGAGATGTTATGTAACAGTGCTGTAAGAAAGTTATTGTATCTATATGCAAGTATATAATGCTAAGTGTTTGCAAGTTACCATCACAAAAGGAGCGTATACCACCTTAGGCATTTAAGGAATTAGAAAGGTTCTAACCACTGTGGTAGAAACCTGTAGAAGTAATCAACATCATTCCCATTTTTTACGTATTTCCTTAACACTAAAAACAGACTTTAGAGTGCCTATTCAAAAAAAAAACAACAAAAAAAAAAAAAACAAAAAAACACCCACCTTTCAACTAGAGTATGTCTAGCATTCTTTGTGCAAGGTTAAAACTGAGGTGTCTTTCTGGAGAAAGGGTGATAAAAGATTCCTGGCCTAGCTTTTGTGGCCTTGATAAACCAGGTGCTCATATCCCTTAAAGAAAGGTATCCTGCCCTTTGAGAAGGCACTCCTGTTGGCTATTTTACTTTTAACCAAACAGTTCCCAACACTACTAATCTACAGTAGCTTCACCCATAATTCACAATTGAAGAGTTCTTAACAAATGCTATCTATGCAAGGCAGTTGTCACAACATTTATATTGCTAGAAAGATGTTTAAAACAAAAACTATGTACAGTATTACAACAAAACAGAAGAGTGGTAAAGGAAAGTGTTATTTGAAAAGATGGCACCAAAACACTGCTCTTCTGTAGCAAGGTGGACACAGCAATACCAAAACTATAGAGCTTCCATATTATAATGGAAAGAACTATTCTTTTTACCGAAGACACTAGTCAGACTCATGGACTTATTTCACGCATAGAACATTTCCAGCTAAAGAGGTAGTGTTGCCTGGTGAACAGCTCTGGTTTCTATTCCCAGATTAGCCAGTAGCCTGTTGGGTGACCTTGGGCAAGTTACTTCACCTCTGACCTTTTGTAAGGGGTTTTGAAATCTACTGATAAAAGCCCTATGTAAGAGCTAGTGCTTATTATACACCCTCCCTATAATTACTCAGTTAATATAATCACAGCAGAGAATATCCATTTGATAAATGCTTCAGCAAACTCAACTGTGATAAGTATGGTATGGCCTGCCTGAATACAAAGGTGCAGCATATTCATTAACAATGAATCAATCAAATTGGTATTTGCAAAGGATGTACTGATTAGCCAAGACTGTGGGCAGGTGCTTTGGAAGGTAATGTACCCTTCCTGTTGAGGACTGGAATTATGTGGAGTGCTTTATTTCCTCCGCACATGGCTATCAATACACTAAAATCCTGACTTGCAACAGCCTGTGCTGTCCCAGCCCTATGCCTCTCCTAAGCAGCCTGTCAGTTATGAAGTGGCTTTGCAATATGCACAAAAACCCACAGAGCTGTGCAGAGATTAGACTTTTTACTCTTATTTAAGCTAAACAGGCACTGTAGTAATTGAATGTGTCACTAGCACATTTCCGCTGGTTTTAGAAGGCTAGTTAAAATTTGCAGTCCAAGGTCATCGTTCAAACTGGCTCATTTAAAAAAAAAAAAATCTACACATCATGGATGAGCAATGTGTTAGAGATAGGTGTCCTGCACAGTAAGTGCTAATGAAATCCAGCCTAGCACCTTCAACAGAAGCCAATTTGTACACAAGACAGTGCTGCTAACAGGTAAGAAGTTCTCTTGCAGATGGCACTGTTCTGCTATTTGCTTCAGCTGTAATACTGCTGCTGAGCTTGTAGAATTCGGCTATACAGAAAGATTGACGCCCTGTTCTGCAATTGTTGCTTTATTTCTCAGGCCAGCCTGAAGTGCACACACTCACAGCAAGAACATGTATGCAGGATTTGGATGGAGGAAAATAGGAATGAAACTTCTTGCACAGTAGTACAGAAAACTTGTCTGAAGGATAAAAGCAACAGGAAACAGACACCAAGACAAATCTGGAGTTCCAGTGAGCATTTATTGAGCTTAATCAACAAAATCAGGATTTTACCATTCATCTTTTCTGTACTCTGAACTCAGTGAAGATTTTCACATAGTCACAGCCTTCCATCACACACATGTACATACAGATATACACATTCCCAAGGAAAACTCAGCTCCACTGGACATTTGCCAATTAAACAAAAAGCCAATTTTTCCCTTCCCTCCCTTGAATGTTCCAAATACTAGTCCACCCTGTTCACTTATCAGTGGAACACAGCCCTTTTAACAGGGGACCAATGGATTATAAACTCATTTGAATTGCAAACAAAAAAAAAAAAAACTTTTTTTTTAAATAAGTTCCAGTTTGTTTCAATAAAGGGAACAGTGACTATTTTTCTCCAGACACCCCTTCCCACAATTAATGGTTAAAATACAGCAAGCCTGTATCTTAGTATACCCTATCCCTCCCCCCTCCCATCCCCAATTTTGTCTACACAAGAATTTAATAATGCTTCAAATAGGGAAATACCTTAAGCTGCAGAACAGTGAAGGTAGCAAAGCTATAAGGCATACTTCCCTCCTCATAGACAGATGAAAAATAGGTACGACATACTTTTCACTCCAGAGATTATGTATTTGTTGTAAAGAGAAATCTTGGTTTAAAATTGGACTAAAAAGGGTCATGGCATCCAAATATTCTTGGCTTGGACTAATTTTACCAAACTTTTGTAGTGGCAGCAACATTATTCTAGTTCCTGAGAGCAGAGTTCACTCTGTTCCCATGAACCAATAAGCTCCTTGGCACCGGCAGCATTATCAAGTCCATTGCCGGCAATGGATAGTACACCAATAGAATCGGACTCCTGGCATTAAGAGACAGAAGTTCATATTTATAAAAAACTAACTAGAAAAGGGCTTTAAACACAAAGGCTGAATGATGGTCTCTTCATACCAGCATTGTCAGTCACTGATGGAATACAACCATCTGAAGCATTTCTAAATCCTTGGTGCAGACACCCTCCCCACCACTAAAATAAAGAACAAAGTTAGTCAGAATGAGATGATTTGATGCCAACATGTATGCAAAGTCTTTGTGTCGAGCTTTCATGTTCTCACCCAGCTCCATATAAACAGACACAAAGCAGAAGGCAAAGGAAAGATGCTCCCATCTCATTCTGAAAATGAAAATATTTACGACCAACCCACCCACCCCCTCCCCTTGGCGAAACCCCACCAGCTTCAGCAGTGCATTTGTACAATACACTTTGCGAAGCCATTCTAGATTTTTAGTCATGATTCAACTGGCTACAGACTTGTGCCCCCATTTCACTACCACCTCCTTTCTCTTGTGGGATTTAAGATACAGGGTCTAATATCAGATTTATAGGTTAATGTGATTTTTTGCCTTCTTGGGGGGAAAATATGGAAAAGCATGTAAAATTCTCAATATCCCACTAAGAACTTGACCACAGAGAACAAATGTTTGACCTGGGGATTATTAAAAGCAGGTACTTCCTCTGAAATAATGAATACATGGAAACGTTGGCAAGTAGTCTGTAAAAATAAGGAGCCAGAAGAAACCTGACAGTCAAGTTTTACACACTCCTTGATGAGGGAGAAATAAAGACTAGGATTTGCCTAGTCATTTGGAGCATCTTTCCTTTTGCAAGTTCATGTACGTTTTAGAGATAACCTATTAGCACCAGAATCAGACCGCTTCCTTCCTCTAGAGAAAGCCACCTAAAAATGGTGCCCCTGATAGTCTAGGTAAGTGCCAATCCTCAGAGGCTGACTTTAATACTTTCAATTTAAAAATTCTGTGCTTCAAGAGGGACCATCAGAACATGGCACCAGACATAACCTACCACAAATCCAGACAGAGCATGCACTTTTGACTCTCAGCATGGCTATCCTGTTCTCATTGCATGTGCATGCTCTGTCATAAGATAATTTTTATTTACACTTTTCTTTTTATCTTTGTTGCACTAAAATGATCCCTCTTCTGCTTCACTGAAAAAATCATAAGCTGGCTGCAGTACAAGAGCAAGATTTAATTTTGGTCAAGATTTACCACCCACAAACTCCCTCCCTCCCCCAAAAAGCACCCTAAAACTAGTTTACATTTGGTACCTGCCAACTTGATAAGTGGCTCACAGAGGGCCTGTGACCAAGCTCTTGAGTTTGTACTTTAGTGCAGCATTTGCTACAGTTATTACAGAGTCACTGTAGATTGGGAGGGGGGGGGGGGGGGAGGGACGACACTTTTCACCTTGAAAGTTATCATCAGGAGGCACCTGGCTCTATTTCTGATCCTCAAGGAGTTTAATGGATAAATCTGCCTCCCCCTCCCCAAATAACCCAAACAAACAATTTCACTTTTTATAGTCAAAATGGGGAGAAATTATTATTAATTCCCATATCCATATTCAGGTAAACAAGCATGGTGTGAGTACAGCATCAGTATATGTAAAGTACAACTGACCAAAGGGGACTGCTTTCATCCAGGTGCCTCCTGACAAACTGTAGTTGAACAGGCTAAAAGGAAATTAAAAAAAAGTTTACTGGTTTTGATTTGTCTCACTCCTTTTGCCTGTAGATCAGGCCAAACATCAAGCATGTTGGGAGGGGCACAATTTAAAGCAACACTACTTGGCCATAAAGCATTCTCCAGCAATATACAACGCAGAATGACAGACAGCAATTCATGCCAAAACATAGATGGCAAGCAGTTTTCTGTGGCTTCAGAGTTAACAAGTTAAAGGATTTGCTTTTTCCTGCTCAAATCTATATAAAGGTTGTTTTGGGCAGAGTATGCACAATGCTGCAGGAGGTGAAACACCCAATAGAGCTCCAGAACTGTCAGTTTATGCATTTAAGTTGGTTTTCTATTGTTTCTTTTAAACCCAAATTCACACCTATGTTCTGCTTAGCTACAATGATAGCTGCTGGATTTCCTTCATGCCAAGGTGGAACACAGGTCTTTGCCCTCAGAGCTTGTAAAGTTCCTGGAATTTTAAGAGGGAAATCAAAGAGTACCTCAAACAAGTTAAGCTATGGATTTTGAGTCTTTTCCAACCCAACAAGTAATCTTTTCCAAAAAGAGCGGCACAGGACAATATTGCAAGCACCAGAGCAAACCCACCCTGACAAGGGACACTTGTCTAGGCCTGCTCTTCATAGAAGTTAGAGCACTTTTCAGGTGTTTAGTGTTGCAGAAAACTGAGCCCCTCTCACCGTTAGCTGCTCCCATAATCAGTCTAATCCCTTTAGCCCCAGCAACTTTCATTAAAAAAAAAAAAAAAAAAAAGTTATATGAACCCAAAACAGAAAAAAAAAAAAAAAAAAAAAAAAAAAAACTTATTTACAAGTTTATACAAGTATACACATCCAATTTTCAATGGGACACTGTGCCAGAGGAAAGAGGGCCATGGTTCTGAAATAAGTCTACATATCAAGTGCTGTAACTACGAATGGAGACTTATGGAAACCAGTCTTTAGTGTTCTGCTAGAGCATACGAGCTTTTCATATGGCTCCTGCAAAAGATGATAGGCTGCTCTTTCCTTCTCGAGCTATGATGTTGCACCTAATCAGCCCAGATTTTTAGTTGTTTTTGTCTTAAATACATGTATTTACAGTGTGGGTGAACTGCAGTTGCATATCAACTCCTCCAATTTAAAAAAAAAGTTAAACAAAAAAAAAAAGTGTTACATTACTGATAGTTTCATCTCGCAGCCCTGGGCTTGAATATTGTTTGGGGAGGGCAAAAGAAGGGTTGGGAACTTTTGACCTGGAAAGAAAAAAAGCTGTTGATTCCACGGGCTGTATTTGAAAGGTGATATTCTGAATGGTCTCATAGCATAAGGCACTTTGCACGAATAAGTAACAAGCTGTTTAGCTTAAAAACGGATGAGTAACCAGGGAGAAGTTGAAATGCACTCAGTCAGCTGTTGGAGAATTTGAAATTGCAGACAAACTTCTTCTGTTCATCAAGTTTCTTCTCTTTTCAGGGTTTCTCTTCTTCCCTTGCTGCTGCTGCCCCTGCGCCCCCCAAAAGAAAAAAAAATTTAAAACCAGCAGTTTAGTGCAACTAATGTTCAATCAGCACACAGTGCAAACAAGTGAAAAAACAAAAAAAGTATTCCTTCTTTTATCTTCTTTCTTCCTTGCTGCCAAATTTAAAAAAAGAAAAGAAAATACGTCTGAGCGCTTTAGTCTTCATAGTTCCAAAATGAAAAGAAGATGAAAAACCCAAAAAGAGAAGAATATCCCCAAAGAAACAATGTGTCACAGATCTGGATCAAGGGGCTTCAGCTTCTGGTGTTTGTAATCAAAGCCTAAAAAAAAAAAAAAAAAAAAAAAAAAAAAAAAAAAAAAGATCCTGCAGTTAATTTTCTCTAAAATTGTTTTCAAAATCAAGGAAGAAAATACAAAAAAGTAATTCAGTTTTATGATTTAGCAGCTTTGCTAAAGCTAACTGAAGTTCTGGTCGCTTTGCTTGATCAGTTACACAAGCCTAACATTCCCTACTAAATGAAAGGATATATAGCATGGTATATGTTGATAACTGCTTTTATAGCAAACATAAGACTGTTGAATAAAGTAATAAAACAGGAAGCAGCCACTCATACTGGGTGATAGAAAGGAAACAGCCCAAAAGATGACTGCATGGAAAAAAACTTTCCTTTAAAAATAAGAAGCCATCATTTGGTTAAGTGGCTAAGCTCTTTAATTAAAGATTTCAGAACAATTTACTTACATCTCTGAAAGCCTCCTGTATCTCAAACACCCAAATCACAAGCGCAGGCTACACTTCCATGCCTCAGACTACCCACAATACAGGCTTTCCGCTGTCAGTGGCTCTCAATGGCAGCTCCAAGAGGTATGCTAGCACCATTCTGCCTTCTGAAGGCATTCTAAAACGTTTAACCAATTCCCATACACTAAATCTTTAGTTAAGGTATTACAATTAGTCACCAACTTTTTCCTTCAAAAAGGAGGCTGCTCTGCCAACCACACAATGGGTATAAGTTAGCCTGTCTTGACCAGAATTATTAGTTTCCCCTTCAATATTTCCAGTGAGGAAACAAATGGTTAATTTTTCCTTGGCATAGTTTAAGGAGGTTAAATAGTCTCCTCCTATATCTAGTTTCACAGCGCAGCTCTTTCTAGAATAAATAGATTATGCATTGTTTCAGAGATCCATTAAGATTCTTGATCAATGTTTTGGTTCCTGCTTCCAGAAACAAAAGAATTTACTTTCTCCTTTTCTATCATCTATCGGGAAGATAGTACGACGGAGGATGAGGAGTCAAGCATCCACAAAGTCTCTGGAGGTCTATGCTGCTGAATATAACCTCAGGGGAGGTTAACTAGCAGTACAATTCCAAACAAACATGAGGGATTTACTTCATCAACTGCAAACATTTTTGCTGAGTAGGCTGAAGCATAAGCAGGAGAATCTCACTCTGTGGTGCTGGGAAGTCAGACTAGCATTTGGGGGGGGGGGGCGCACTGAGGGTTGTTTTGTTTTGTTAAGCCATTTCAGAGAGACATCTAGTGGCAACCAAGGTGAATTACAGAAATAAACCATCCTCAACATACACAGCTTTTTTCTCCTTCAAGGAGCCTACACAAGCAAATACTGCATCTCCAATAGATCAGGAAATGGGAAAGACTGCAGGCTCCTGGTAGCCTGAATCTGTTCATTTTAATAGGTGAAGTGCTCGGCTCACTGTTGCCCAAACAGAATGCATCTTTCCTTAGCATTCCCCACTTTCTAACTGCAGAAATCACCCCATCCTTCCTATACTCCCTATTACTCCATAACCCAAGGATCATCTTTGGCATCTCCCTTGCCTAATACATCCCAGATAATGTTCAAATCCTGCCATTTCTTCATTCGTAACATTGCTAAAACTCTAGTTCAGGCCCTCATTTCCCATCTTGCCTACTCTAACCTTCTCCTCCTTTGACCTCATTAATACTAGGGATGTAAATATCTTAAAAAAGTGAACTGGTTAAACAATTAAAATTAATTTAACCAGTTAACAGAGGTTGCTCGGGCCCAGCCAGTGTGGCGGGGGCTGGGGTCCCTCCCGCCAGCCCGGCACTACTGGGGCTGGGGTTCCTCTGGCTGGTGCAGGGTCACCAGGGTTAACGGTTAAGGTTGGTTAACGGTAAGTCTAATGCTTACCGGTTAACCTGTTATACCCCTAATTAATACACACATTGCTTCTCCCAAATCCATTCAAAACAGCTGCTCAGACATTTTTCTTACCCATCACACTCCCTTTGTATGAAATGGAGTACCAGCACAAGGGCTCAAAGTTAAAACTTTGTCCTCACACTCAAGGCCCTTCACAACTCTGCCCCTCCCTACTCATTTAAATCACCTTATTGCATCAGCTTTTCAACTTCCTCCACTCCAGTAATGCTAGCCTCATCCACTTGTTTCTCAGCTTCTCCTACAGCCATTTCTGCACTTTCTTTCTTGCTGAACCTCATGCAAGAGCCTCCTCGAATTGATCCATAAGGCCATTACCCGCTCCCTCACCACCCACCTCTGCTGTAACCCCTATAAGAACTCAGTTAACCAATAGCAGCTGTGTCAGATGGAAAGAGCCACTTTCTAAAAAGAAACTGAAATCAAGACCCATAAATTCTCTGCAATAGCTAGTCTACGCAATGAGGTATATTTATTTTAATTCCTTGTGTCACACTCCCTTGTTAGCTCTTTGGAGCAGAGACTATCTTACTGTATTGCCTATACCAGTGGTTTTCAACCTGTGGTCCACAGATGCCTGGGGGTTCGCAGACTATATTGAAGATTTCCAAAGGGATCTGGCACCTACATTTGAAATTAAAGAAGTGGCCTGTACAAAGCCTAATAGAATGGTATCTTGATCAGGGCCTTTGGGTGTTACCAATTAATGAATCAAAGAGGATTATAAGAGTCCAAAATCCAGCAGAGCGCCACATTTATTGCCTCTTCCCTTCTCAGAGTTTCTTGTGACCAGGCAATAAACTCTTTTCTTACCTTGAAAACGCATACAAAAGTCAGCAACTCAAGTGAGGAAAAGGCTGCTTCATACAATAAATTAATTGTAAGCATGCTATGCTTATTCATTAATTAGTTCATCCATTGAGTTCACAGCACCTGTTTGTGCATTTTGGCACAGCATTACTGAACAAGAGGGTATGCAGGAGAATGACTGAGTTCAGATACCTGTTTAGATCTAAACAGCTAGTCTGAAGGTTACCTCCTTATTTACTGCAGCTCACCCAGAAGAGCCAACCATGAAGAGTGGAATGGACAAAACAAAAATCAAAGGAGAAGGAATGGTAAGAAAAGTGAAGTGATCCATACAAATCAACTTGTTCTATCTGCCTCAATTTATTTCCCCACTGCCACACCCCCAACCTTCAATTCAGTGACTTTCTGAGCAATCACATACGCACATGGTTAAGGTTTCTCATCATCTACGGGTTCGGTGTGGTATTCTGCCACATACAGGCTCTTGTCAATGTTGCTTGGGATGGGTTTAATTTCAGTTCCCAACTGCTCCTCAATACTTTTCAGGTTGAATCGATCATCATAGGTGATCAAGTTGATGGCCAGGCCCAGGTGACCAAAGCGACCTTCACAAAAAGAAAGACTAAAGTAGTGACAGTTTTATCATACAAGTCTGTAGATTGTCACATGACCAGATTACATGTGATCATGCAGTAATTAAAAAAAGGTAGTTTCAAACATGACTGACCAATCCAAACCCTCAAGCACATCAGTACAGTAGCTATTTCAAGTTTCACATCCCCATTTATTGCTGTAGAAAAGGAAAAAAAACGTGACAGTTCTGCTCCCCACAGGAGAAAAACGATGTTCAAAATACACCAATTAACTCTATAGATTTCTGAACAGTCTTCTTTCAGGCTATTGTTCCCTGTCTGGTGTCTGCCCAATGACAAAATTCTATTGAAAAGTTAAGCCAATAATTGTATGCAATGGTTTTGGGGTTTTGTTTTGGTTTGTTTGGGTTTTTTTTAAGAAGGGGGGAGAATGTGCGCAAAATTCAGTGTTTTCTATTCTCCCTCACCCTGATAACTCAAATTTTACAGATTGAGTCCTCATTGATGTGCCTTTGCTAGCTTGGAATTAATAATTTTAAGTTTCAATCCACTGACAGGCATCTGACAAAAATCTTTGGCGTATACACAGGAAAAAAGTGTCATGGCTACAAGTGTGTGTTTACCAGAGGTAAATAACTGAACTACATCATCCTGCCTCTCCCCCCTTAACTTTCCTTTCTTTCTATTCTCTTTAAACCTCTTTCTCACCACAACCCCCCAAAACATTCAGCTTCTCCCCAAAAAAACAAAAAAGTTGGTATGTCTATATATGTAACTATTCATACTAAGTTATGGTTGTGTTTAAACTATTTTGAATATATTAATATTGTTGATCCTGTATTAAGATTTATATACACATATACAGTGTCAAGACATTAATTGTAAGTGTCTTATTGTTAATGACCCAAAGTATCAACAAAAATCTTCTCTCCCACTCCCAACAGAAAAAAAGTGTGTGTTTAAAATGCACCTGCACACAGCTATTTAAGTAGTTTTCTTAGATTGCCAAGAGAAGGAACCTGTCAGCCTTAGGAGGCTGAAAATATATTTTGATTAAAATATTCAAAAGTTAACCGATATCTGGGCCAATTTCAATACCCTAACCATTTAATCCTGTTTTGTATCATGCTCCAACACACCTTAAATTAGAAGGTCTTTACACAGCTTTTCCCTTGGTGAAACGGGAATGAAGTTTGTCTTTCTACAGGCCAAATGAAAACAACCCACCAACTCGCTTCAAGCCATTTTAGAGATACCCACAGTGTTTCAGAATAAAAAGCAGAAGTTTATTATTTATTAGCACAGCTTCCCTGAAGAACATTTCCCTTCCCTCACCTGATCTGCCAATACGATGGAGATACGTCTCTGCCAGCTTTGGAAAATCAAAGTTTATCACCACATTCACAGCTTGGATATCAATACCTCGGGTAAACAGATCTGAAACAGAATTCCATTTAATTAATGGATTTTATTTCACCAAAAACACACTAGCTGGAATGGGAGGGTACAACAGGAGCTAGGGGAAAAAGGCTACCCAGGATGGAGAGGTTACTTGAGCATGATAAAATATCCTTAAAACATTGTTAGTATATTTAAGAAACTGGAGGGTGAACCTCTTCTGCGAGAACTGCTTATTTTGTATTTAATTTTTGTTAAAAAAAAAAAAAAAAAAAAAAAAAAAAACTTCCCCTCACCCACTTTGGGCATGGATAACATTGTGAAGAAGGATCAAGACACGAGCTTTCCAGACTTGGTATTGAGGATCCTTCATATGAACAACTCCTCTAGCATTTTGCTTACTTCTTAACATCCATTTCACAACACCCTTTCCCCCTGAAGGAAAGTACACCATTTTCAATTGAATCTCTAAAGGCCTATACAACTTGTTTTCCATCTAATTTAACTATCCTGCCTTACTTCTAATGCATTTTGGAGAAGTTAAAAAGTTACTATTCTTAGAATACAAGCTTCCAATCATGTACTGAATTGATGAAGTCAGCAACACCACTTGTCAGCAACTACTGCAGTGGGGGAATCCTGACAACAGGCTGAATGAAGGCAGGACTGCACAGTGTCACACAGTTCTTTAAGTGTTTGTTTAAAGCAGAACACTTAAAAAAAATTCTTCAAAATAAGAATCAGCAATTTACCTTAATTTTATCTAAAAAACCCACAAATGTAACAGAACAAAGTTAGTGCAGACAGAGTACCTACATACTTTTCAACTAATACATACTTTACATGTATAAATATTAAAAATACTAAGGTTGTGGCAAAAGCTAAATTACAAGAAGGATTCATAGGCAAGTTTGATCCCCAATAGTTGACACAATAGTGTGTAAACGTAAGCTATACTGCTCTATGTAGAAATTACTTTTTTAGTATCAAGTTCGTCATGACTCATGCACTCGGTGGTAGTTATCCTTTCCAAAACTAAACACCAATTTATGATGAAGTAAGGTAATGACTGCTATCTACAACATATGGGGATGCTCTGCAGGATACTAGGAGCTTGGCCAGACTATATAACTGAAAGTAAGAGGCCCTAAAGGAAATACTACAGTTATTAAAAAGTTTAAACCATTTTTTTTTTGTTATGCTTCAGCTGCTCCTAAAATTATCCTATGTAAAGAATTATCCTATGTACATAACTGCCTTAAAAGCAGTCCATGTGTCAAATGCAAAACTAATCAAAGGGTAGTCTTATAAATTACTCTTACACAACCGTTTAGGTGGGACATGAGTAAAACTCAGCATAAACACGAAGGATGCTACATGGTTCACGATAATATGCAAATAATGAATGCCTCAAACATTCCAAGTCAGTTTTGGAGGAGGAGGAGGAGGGCAGAAGAATTTAACATTTACCTTTGTCCTTATTTAGCCACAGTTTGCATATATATGCCTGAAATCTCCTGTTAGGAGTTCTCTCTCAATCTTACTGGATAAATTCATGGTGGTTAAGTCCATTAATGGCTATTAGCCAAGACGGATAAGGAATGGTGTCCCTAGCCTGTCTGTCTGTCAGAGGACAGAGATGGATGGCAGGAGAGAGATCACTTGATCATTGCCTGTTAGGTTCACTCCCTCTGGGGCACCTGGCATTGGCCACTGTCGGTAGACAGGATACTGGGCTAGATGGACCTTTGGTCTGACCCGGTACGGCCTTTCTTATGTTCTTACTGTAACATTTAAATAGTAATGTTACATAAAGATACAAATTGATTGTTTAATAATTTGTTAAAGTAAGCACCTAGGGGAATAAAACAGTGTTATAAGAAATAGCCAGCATGGATTTGTCAACAAATCATGTCAAACATATCTAATTCTTTGTCTGGGTTACTGGCCTTGATTTTAATAAGGCTTTTGATACAGTTCTACATGATTCTCATAACCAATTAAGGAAACCTGGTCTAGACAATTACTGTGAGGGTGTGCATAACTGGTTGAAAGATCGTACTCAAAGAGTAGTTCAATGGTTCACTGTCAAACTTGGACAATCTAGTGGGGTCCCAAAGAGGGTCAGTCCTAGGTCTGGTACTATTCAGTAGTTTCATTAAAAACTTGGGTAATGGCGAGGAGAGTAAACATATAAAATTTGCAGATGATGTCAAGCTTGGAGGGGTTGCAAGCACTTTGGAGAACATGATTAGAATGCAACATGATCTTGACAAATGGGAGAATTGGTCTGAAATCAAAAAGATTAAATTCAATAAAGATAAATGTGAAGTAGTACATTTAGGAAGGAAACATCAAATGCACAACTACAAAATACAGAATAAATGGTTATGTTTATTTTTTAGAACATTCTTTAGAAGAGATGTGGACAAACTGAAGAGAGCCCAGAGGACAGCAACAAAAGTGATGAAAGGTTTAGAGAAAAAAAAACCTGACCTTTAAGGAAAGGTTAACACAACTAAACATGTTTAGCCTTGATAAAAGAAGTCCTCACTCAAACTTCACAACTGTCTTGAACTACGTTAAGGGCTGTTATAAAGAAGACAGTGATCAACTGTTCTCCACGTGCACTGAAGGCAGGACAAATAGTAATAGGCTTAATCTGCAGCAGATTTAGGTTCGATATCAGGAAAAATGTTCTAACTACAAGGGAAGTTGAGCTCTAGGAATAGATTCCGGCATTCCCTTCACTGAAGAAGGGAGAACAGGCTGGAGAAACACCTGTCGGAGATGGTCTAGGTTTACTTGGTCCTGGCTTAGCACTAGGGGGCTGGACTACATGACCCCTCAAGGTCCCTTCCAGCCTGACATTTCTAATAGTCTTGAAAGATTCTGATCACCGAAGGCAAAGTATTAGTTTTCTTCATTATGATAAAAAGCAGGTGAATTGATTGTGTATATAGTCTGGTTCCAGTTGCAACCTCTAGAAGTCAAACGGTCGGTTTTTACTACTAAAACTGGAAAATTAAACAAAAAGAAAGGAAACACTTACCAGTGCAAACAAGATTCCGGCATAAGCCATTTCTGAAATCGTGGAACACACGATTACGGTGTTCCTGGTAAAGCAGAAAAAAATATTAGCAGCTTTTACAAATTGAAACATGGATCCTATTACTCCGCTCCCCCATGAGCTGGAATAAACACTGGAACATGCAAAAATGAACACACTCTTCAATACTACTACTACTGAGCACTTCTTGTGCTTTCATCCATTTTATAAAGTGCTTCACAAAAGAGGCTTTTGGTACAACTTTTGGGTATAGATATTTAACTAAACTGGTCACAAACTAATGCAGATTAATTGATGCAATCCCCCTGGAGGGCAGGGCCGACTCCAGGGTTTTGGCCACCCCAAGCAGCTCTCCCCCCCCCCCCCCCCCCCCAAAAGCCGCGATCGCGATCTGCGGCGGCAATTTGGCGGGAGGTCCTTCACTCCAAGCCGGAGCGAGGGACTGTCTATCGAATTGCCGCCGAATAGCTGGACATGCCGCCCCTCTCCGGAGTGGCCGCCCCAAGCACCTGCTTGACAAGTTGGTGCCTGCAGCCGGCCCTGCTGGATGGACAATCTGTTTAAGAGCGCCTCTTAAAGTCAACGAATTTAAAGCACTAACTGAAGAGTGTCTATCCAAAGGGCTTGTATGAATTTAATTACATCAGCTTCTGTACTGAAAAGCTACACAAAATTGTATTTAGAGAAGGCCTGAAGCAGACAGATTAAGTGATTTGCCTGAAGTCACAATAAATCAATTGGGATTAGAAATCAGGTCTTGGGTTACAGACATCCTAAAGAAAATCTAAAATTTGCAAAGTTACTTATTTTCATTCCAGATATTTTGACTATCAAGTCTTTTTCAAGACAATGGGTTATTTGTTGAGTAAAAATATTCAATTTACTTTATTGCTTAGAGATTCATAATTTAGGTTATAAATCAATGTATGAAAAAAATCAGTCTCTTTCTGCTAACTCAAGTCTTCACTCACTACTCTTATTTTTACATATCAATAACCATGGCACCACCTTGGCAGCACTGAAAAAAAATTTAAGTAGTACCAATCTTAGGCAACCAGTTTAAATAAACGATAGGCCTGAGATGCATAAACAAATATGCACTGCATTGTGCTGTGAAGATCAGTTAGTTGGAAATCTGATTTGTGCCACTAAGAACCAACTTTTTATTCAGATTTCAATGAACAGTCAATATTGAGAGCAGCCAGAAAACACCATATAAAAGTTTGTTTACAGCCCAGGGAATATTTGGATTATTTGTCTTACCAGTGAGTAGCAGCTAAAAAATTCTAACATACATTTGTTTTTTATAAATTGGAATTCAAGATTTCAAAATGAAATTTAGTTACAAATGGCATCTGAGCCTACCACCAATTTTTGCTAGTTTGGTGAGACGTGACATTTAATATCAGTAACACGATCAATATTGAAGTCTGGAGCTAAACCATGATGGGAACTGACCGAAAATTGTGAAACATATCAATGGAATCACATAAGACAACTTAAATGTAAAACATGAAACCTGTATCAAAACTGGTTTTAATTAAGGTGTTTTTGATCATGTGACTGAGTTGCTGTGCCAAGAAATATGATCAAGATTTCTTTAACTAAACTAGCTCCCATCTTGAGACAATGACGTCAACGTTAAAAAACAGTACAACACTTTTGAGTTACAGTTCTTGAAGGACTAGCAAATCCGGACTAAATATTACAATTCTAATTCACACCTGTATTAAGTTTTTATCAGTTGCTTTCAAACTAACTGGTATAGCTTCACACTCACCTGCCTCATTTTAGCATGGATATAGAAACAGGAATAGCCCAGCTGGGAAATCTTCTTGGCTAGCAGTTCAACCCGTTGTGAGGAGTTGCAGAAAATGATTGACTGGTTAATCTGGAGCTGAAGAGAGAGGAGGGGGTGGGGGAGAGTGTTAAACAGCAGCAGCATTTTACTTACAAAGCTTTGAAATCTGAGGGGAATGCATCCTTTTCAGGAATGCAAAACATGAATCTGGGATTCCAGCTAGAAGAAGTCACTCACTCTTCTGTCTGCAAAAAGAAGATAATGACAGTTCTCCCATCAGGAGGTCTGCAGTTTAATAGTACAGCAAGAGAATATGCATTTTCAGAAAAGATCCTGGGCTTCAAATTTCAAAGCTACAGCATGAATGTAAATAGTCCAAGATATCACTGTTCATTTAAAGAAAGCCAGTTTTTAAACAACAAAAACACTAGGTTAAGGAAAATCTCTTTTCTTGCCAGAATGCATGTGACGTTGTGCAGTCTATATGGTTTTACAAAAATATAAGTGAATATAATGTAACTGGGATATGCTTCATGCAAAAGGTCTCTTGTAAGGTATCATTACAAAGCTCATAATCTACTGAGTGTGATCATCCTATTTGTAGAAATGTACCACTCTTGTATCTAAAACTAGAAATATAAAACATAACTCTAAGGGCCTATTGTAATTATGTAAAGTGTGGGCCATTAAGGATGGTTTGGAATCTTGACTCCCATTGTCTGCAGATGGCTGTATTTACCTGTGAGTCTTCCTGTATATGTATGTGCTGGCAAGTGAGTAATAAAGTCTTGCAGTGACATGTGATCATGTCACCTGAACTGGAATCCATCTTTAACCTGGTGCTTTTCCGGGGGGGGGGGGGGGAGGGGGGGAGGGGGGGGGGGGTGTAAACCCAGAGGGACAAAGGGTTCCCGCCTTATGCAAAAGATATATAAAGGGGTGGAAGAGAACAAGGAAGAAGAGGAGCCATCATGAAGAATCCCCTAGTATCACCTGAGCTGCAACAAGAGTTGTACCAGGGGGAAAGAATTGTACCCAGGCCTGGAAGGTGTCTAGTCTGAGAAAAAACTTACTGAAGCATTTATGATTAGACATAGATATGCACATTTTATTTTATTTTGCTTGGTGACTTACTTTGTTCTGTCTGTTACTACTTGGAACCACTTAAATCCTACTGTCTGCATTCAATAAAAATCACTGTTTATTTAGTAATTTACTCATAATATGTATTAATACCTGGGGGAGCAAACAACTGTGCATCTCTCTCTATCAGTGTTATAGAGGACGAACAATTTATGAGTTTACTCTGCATAAGATTTATACAGGGTAAAACGGATTTATTTGGGTTTAGACCCCATTGGGAGTTGGGCATCTGAGTGCTAAAGACAAGCACACTACTGTGAGCTGTTTTCAGGTAAACTTGCAGCTTTGGGACAAGTGATTCAGACCCTGGGTCTGTGTCTGGAGCCAGACGGGAGTGTCTGGCTCAGCAAGACAGGGTGCTGGAGTCCTGAGTTGGCAGGGAAAACAGAAGCAGGGGTAGTCTTTGCTCATCGTGTGGCAGCTCCCAAGGGGGTTTCTGTGATCCAACCCACCACAATGCATATCTCTGCCATTAAGTTATGTTCTGAAGGATAAATTAAGTGGTTCAGACTGGTGTTCTAGTTGCATCATGCTGACCAGTAGCATACTTACCCTGGAGAATAGCGTATTGAGGCAGTGTACTTTCTGCCGCTCAGTTACATAGGCATAGTACTGGGTAACTCCCTTCAAGGTCAATTCCTCCATCAGGTTAATCTCATAGGGTTTCTGCAAATGGGAATTCTGAAATAAAGAGGCATTTCAAATTAAATTAAGGTAGAAAAGACATGCCTGTCTACTCACAAAAATTAAAGTATTTTCTTACCTAACCTACTATCCTACCATTTGAGATGCATCAAATACACAAAGATGCATCACTTGTCAACATAGTTATGCTAGCACAACCACAATAGATAAAGCCAAACAGGAGTGTGCATCCCCAGACTGCAGCTGCAGAGAATTATTTTCTCTTATTAATATTGGCTATGTACAATGCAAGTTTATTTAATATTCCCATTTAGTGTTTTTAGGATACAAAACTAAATCCAGAATGCAACTTAGAATACCCATGCATAAATCACATCAAGGGGAGAAAAAAAAAATTGTTTACATGATGGCACATTTACCTATGTGCATGAGGGAAAAGTCTCCACACATCCATGCACTCCATACCCAAATGGACATCAAGAGCCCACTTACCATGAACTTCTGTACACTAAGAGGGAAAGTGGCTGAGTAGAGCAAAATCTGCCTGTTTTTAGGTAGCGTAAGAATAATGTCCTCCATTATTTGAACAAAATCCTGAGACAGCAATTTATCTGCCTGCAATGAGAAGGAAAAAATATATATCACACACACGAGTGCTGCAAATTCCAGATATTTTGGATTAATGTTAAGTTAGAAGAACATGGAACTAATGTTCTCCTCAACCTGTGGGGTAGAAAGCTTGTTTTGAGTATAATGCTTCATGGACAGCTTTATTTACCTACTAGGGAAAAGCTTTACTTCAACTGCAAACATGAGAAATGCAATTTATCCTGCCTCACTTCCAATGCTTTCAATTTAAGAGCTATAGCAGACTGAAGAAGGAAGAGCAGAAGATTTCCCCATTCCTTAACTGGAATTCATAGATTCTAAGGCCAGAAGGGACCCTTGTGATCATCTAGTTGGACCTCAACTCAAGCCACAGAACTTCCACAAAATAATTCCTAGACTCTATACATCTTTCAGAAAACATCTGATCTTGATTTAAAAAATTGTCAGTGATGGAGAATCTACCAGCATCCTTGGTAAACTGTTCCAATGGTTAATTACTCATTGTTTAAAATGTACACCTTACTCCTAATCTGAATTTGACTTGCTTCAGCATCCATCCACTGGATTATGTTACACCTCTCACAGCTAGAACAAAGAGACCATTATTTAATACTTGTTCCCCATGTACGTACTTACAGACTGATCAATTCCCCACCTTAACAGAAGAGCAGCCATACTAGGTTGGATGACTGGTCTATCTAACCCAGTATTCTGTCTGTGATAGCAGCCTGTGTCAGATGCTTTAGAGGTAATGAACAGAACAGGGCAATTTCAAATGATCCATCCCTATCGTCCAGTCCCAGCATCACACAGTTGGGAGGTCTAGTGACACATGGAGCACAGGGTTGTGACCTTGAGTATCTTGTCTAACAGCCACTGATGGGCTTATCCCCCATGATGTTATCTAATTCCTTTCTGAATCCAGTAATTCTTTTGGCCTTCAAAACATCCCATGGCAACAAGTTACACAGGTTGATTCTGGGAAATACTTTTTTGTTTTAAACATGCTGCCTATGAGTTTCATCTTGTGTTACGTTACCCTTTGGGTAAATAATGTTGTCTTATTCACTTTCTCCACACCATTCATGATTTTATAGACCTCTATCATATTCCCCCCTTCGTCATCTCTTTTCTAAGCTGATCAGTCCCAGTCTCACTATCTTCTCATACAGAAGCTGATCCACACTCCTAATAATTTGTTGCCCTTCTCTGCATCTATTCCAATTCTAATGTATCTTTTTTAAGATGGAGCAACCAGAACTGCATGCAGTATACAAGGTGTGAGTGTACCATCAAATTTATATAGTGACATTATGATTTTTATCTTATCTATCCCCTTCCTAATTGGTCCTAACATTGGCAGCTTTTTTGACTGCCACTGTACACTGGGCAGATGTTTTCAGAGGTATATCCACAATAACTCCAAGGTCACTTTTCTGAGCGTTAACAGCTAATTTAGACCCTATCATTTTGTATGTATAGTTGGGATTATGTTTTCCCAATGCACATTACTTCGAAATTCAACATTGATTAAATCCATATACTGTTTCATTCCCCAGTCACCCAATTTTGTGAGATCCCTTTGTAACTCTTCGCAGTCAGCTATTTGTTAAGTGAAATAGATTAAGCTCCTTGAGTCTATCACCATAAGGCATGTTTTCTGACCCTTTAATAATTCTCATGGCTCTTTGAACCCACTCCAAATTTTCAACATCTTTCTTAAATTGGGGACACCAGAACAGGACAAACTTTTCCAGCAGCAGCCCCACCAGTGCCAGACAGAGGTAAAATAACCTCTACTCCTACTCTAGCTTGCCATTTATGGATCCAAGGATCGCATTAGCCTTTTTGGCCACAGCATCACACAAGGAGATTAGGTTCAGCCAATTATCAAGCATGAATCTAGCAAGCTATTTCTCACGTCTCCACTCTCCCAGCGCCCTGACTCAGATTCAGTTGTTTCAAGAGAAGTTAGAAGGAACGTTGCTTTTACTCTATTGGAGAACAAATCTTTAACAACGGACTCTTCAATCTAGCAGAAAAAGGTAGAACATGATCCAATGGCTGGAAGCTGAAGGTAGACAGATTCAGACTGAAAATTATGCATAATGTTTTTAATGGTGAGAATATCCATTTGAACAGTTTACCAAAGGTTGTGGTGGATTTTTTAAAATCAAGATCAGATGTTTTTTAAAAAGATATGCTCTAGGAATTATTTTGGGGAAGTTCTATGGCATGTGTTGTACAGGAGGTCAGACCCCTTGAAATCTATGAATCTACTGGATCTTTGAATATCAATTTATACTGAGAGGTTTGTATTACAACAGTCATTTTAAATGGAAGAGTAAGAGCTACCCATTTCAGAAGAGATTGTTAACCTAATTCTCAGTGGTCCTACAAAATAAGGGGAAAGCAAACTTTCCCTATCAGTTTGCTTCCATCAGTCTCTGAGAAAAGTACATGTTGAAAACTCTTCCCTCCCAGATGACTTTCCCCACCCAAAAATGCAGAAATGGATCAATCTCAGCTTTATGGTGTCTACAGAAAGTCTGACAATTTTAATGGCCAGCAATGTTCAATGAGCAGGCCTGCAGAGATGTGTCATTGTTGTAACTTCCTGTTAAATATCTTTCCATGTTTTGCAGATCTTTAAGACAGCAACTTGCCTCATCCAGTACTATCATCTGGACGTGTTCAACCTTTGCTACTCCTTTCTTGATGAGATCCAGAATTCTCCCAGGGGTAGCTATCACCACATGCACTGTAAATTTTAAAAAGAAAATACATTTAGGTGGATTTTTGCTTGGATAAGAAACAGTACAAATACACAACATTGGCTTGGCTGACAATTACACTAAGTCAACTTTAAGGGCCTATTTGTACAAACAGTTTGTGGAAAATTGGGGTGTAAATCTGTGTCAAGGTAGCCTGACACGTACTAATCATCTACGTGGACCCCATTCCCGCTCACTATAAGTTCTGTAGCATGCTCGGAGGTATTCCTGTTTCAAAGCGGTGTAGATCAAAGTGCACTACAGAACTTATCGTGCACTGACGCAGAGTCCACCTGGACAGTTAGCACACAGCATATTTACACCCCAGTTTCCTGCAAACTAGATGCTTGAACAGACCAATCCTTAGAGATGAATGTAGAATGGATGCATAAAACCTCAGCCTGGCTCATAAAAGGCCAATGCTAGGATAATAGCAGCTGAAAGGGAGAGATTTTAGTGCTAGGCTTTGCAGTACTGTGCAAGCCACTAAAGAGCAGCAACCTTAATTGGAAAGTGTCCTAACCTGTATCATCAAGCCTCATTATGTCATCACGCAGATTGGTTCCTCCTGTTGTTGCCATCACTTTGGCACCTCCCATGTGTTTGCTAACCTGGATACAGATCTGACTGACCTGCAATGCTAGTTCTCGAGTGGGAACAATCACCATTGCTGAAAGAGAAGATGCACAAAATCCTCAACACAGGATGCATTTTATGTCTTAATACTGCCTTCCTCCCAGTTCAAAAAGGCACTAAATAATGATTATCCTAATGAACACATGCACTCAAACGCTATGATGGCTAAACTTTAGCAGGTTTAAGGAGGTCTATGAAAATTTTTAATGACTCATCATGGAAACTGCATGGGTATTCTTCATGACAAGGAAATATTGCTGTGTTGAAGCACAGTAAGTTAACTGGCATTCCTTGCATGCTATTAAATAGTGCCAGCCACAACTTATATCCCAGCCACCTTTACACCACACTTTTCAGGGCATATAAGCAAGGATGAAGAGAAATTTGTAGTAGTTGAGATTTTCAAAGCAGTGTTGGGGATTAATTTTAATTGAAAGCGTGTCCAAATCCCCAGGTTGCTTTGAAAAATTCAACCACCAATTTTAGGTATTAATCTGCAGGCCATCAAGCTACACTGATGCCTACAATCTTCTAATGTCTCATCCCACAAATACTGACATGCAGCAGCCAGGCTACTCATGTTAGTTCCTAGATGGAGCTTCATGTAAACTTGTCTTCAGCTCACCTTGTATATTGTCCTTCTTTAAGTCTAGCCGTTCAAGTAAGGGAATGAGGTAGGCTCCGCTCTTGCCCGTTCCATTTTTAGCTCTAGCCAAGATATCCCTACCAGACAAAGCAATGGGAATACTCTCCTCCTAAAAAGCAAGCACAGGGCAATGCAACAACAAAACAACCTCAACTACAGCTTAAAAAAAAAAGGCCCTGTTTAACACTGACCCCGATAAGGGACAAGAGAACTTTCCAATGCAACACTGAGTTATAAGACCCTATATGTGAAAGTACACCAGCCTCATCACAAAAACGACAAACTGATCAAGCAAAAGCATTTCAGCATCCCACTTATGAGAAAACTGCTCCCAGTATCCCATTTATCAATGCCCCACTAGTCTAGCCTGGTCATAGGCAGACTGAATGGAACAGCTACCACAGGAATGATCCTAATGTGCAGGGTGTACACATATTAGGTGCAACGAAGGAGATGGGGGAGAGGTGCTATCAAACTATCCCATGGGGAGAGAAAGGCTCTCCACCCTAACCCCCATTCCAGACACCAATTAGACCGGAAAAAGGTCTAGGTAGGAAGTAAGGAAAATTGCCTGCGTGACTTCAAGTCCATGTATATATTTTAACATTACACTGTGAAAAGAGAGGGCTTATTAGCTTTTGAAATTTAAGACATCCTCTATGGTGCCAGCTCCAGACTCAAAGACCAGAAGTATTTTTCTTTCTACTGTTCAGATAAAAGTATAAAACCATTCTTTAAGACTTAGAGCCTGGGTGAAGATAAGCGTTCAGAATGCCTTGTATCATATTCCCCATGATGAGGTGAAATGGCACAATTGTGTGTACTTTAATCCTTCTCCAGTGCTCAATTAAAAAAAAAAAAAAGAAATTGCAGATCACAAAACAAGAGAAACATCAGAACAAGGGTGTGAGAGGACTTTACTTGGGGGGGGGGAGGGAGGAGGGAGAGGGGTTGTACTAGCTTCCACTGAAGTGCATCTCAGTGACCTTTTGTCCCACCTCTGCTGAGAGGTTTGTGATTAGACTGGCACAGAGTTGCAACTAAGGGGTGAGAGGAACTACAGTAAGATTCTACAGAGATTTTTTTGTGATGACTACCTCTGTGGTACTTAGATCGACGCAGAGCTATTAAATTTGTCCATAAAAGTGAACAGAGAAGATTGCGGACGTCCATGGGACTACTTACACACTGGAAGTATCTTAGCGAATTGTTGCCTACAACCCCCTGACCTCTCTATGATGAGCAGAAGAATCATATGTCAAGCCTTTAAAAGGTAAAAAACCCTAATTTCTATGTTACTGGGTATTTTTTGGTTTGGTATGAAGTGAGTTTTTCAGAAATTATACTGTCAAAGCCTCAGTGTCAAAACTTCAAGGATGCCCAAAAACCTGTAAATGACTGACTATGAGATAGCTAAGATGAAGCAATCAGCATGTGGCACAAAGAATCTGCTCTGTACTAACCTGAATAGGAGATGGTTTTTCCCAGCCCATTTCAAAAATTCCCATCAGCAACTCCCGTTTAAGACAGTAATCTTCAAACTCATTTCCTTTTGTGGAGGTCACATCCTGAGTAGTTAAGAAAGTAGAACAGTAAGACCAGTTCATACAAATTATCCCCATAAACTGGTTCAACAAAATAATCCAGGACAAAGATAAGGCAAAAGGGAGTAATAAGCCCTTTCCAACCATCCATCATACAGTCGTTCACAAAAATCGGTGTAGTGCAACCACGGATAATAAGGTAGTATTGGTTACTGGGGACCAAGCAAAGTAATCTGCATACACACTTAAAACTTTGTCTCTGTTTTGCAGCAAAAGCACTAAGACTTCATCCTGTAGTATTCTTAAAGTAAAAATATACCCCGAGTTTCAACATACTTGAGAGAGCAAGGAAACATATTTGCCAAGTATCTCTAAGAATGTATATTACGATCTACTTTTAATTAAGTTTTAAAAATAGATCAGAAATGAATTTTCTCACTGTTAGCACACCATCTCTGCAATTTATCTCACATCCTCAACCCCATGCTTACAGTTACCTTTAAAACATCCTTACCGAAGTTTTGATTCTCAGATCTTTTGGAGGGAGTTTTAAAGTCTTCTTCCAGTCATCACCAGGTCTGCAATGTGAAGGCACTAGTTAATATCCCTAAATAATTCTATTCTGTTTTAAGTAACAATTAGTACTTTGCACAAACTAACAAAACCTTAACCACTCAGGCAGGTTATTATTTCCCCAGTTTTACAGATGTGGAAACTGAAGTACAGAGATTAAACCATTTACCCAAGGCAAGGAGGACCATGACAAAACAAGAATTAGAACTCAGAAGTCCCTGAATTCCCCAAACTCGGAGCATTATACTTCTCTCTAAACAGCACCCACTTAAATGGTGCAATGTAGTAAATTGGGGAGAAAGGGATAGCTCAGTGATTTGAGCATTGGCCTGCTAAACCCAGGGTTGTGAGTTCAATCCTTGAGGGGGCCATTTAGGGATCTGGGGCAAAAATCAGTACTTGGTCCTGCTAGTGAAGGCAGGGGGTTGGACTGGATGACCTTTCAAGGTCCCTTCCACTTCTAGGAGACAGGATATCTCCATTAATTAATTAATTTATTTAAATGCACCAAAGAACCTGGCCTAATTATTTCACCCAGAAATGCTGCTCTTATCTTAATAATAATTGTAAGAGAAGAGTCTCTCAAGCACTGATTATCTACTCACTCTTATAACCATTAGCAAATATGATGAAAAACTTTTCACCTCATCAAGTTCCCCTCACTATTTCAGAACCAAACATGACAAGTAACATTAGCCAACCTTCATAACCTGTATCTACTCCCAACAGTGTCCAGTGCTCATAGCTAATGTCTTGAAAGACAGTAAGAACCCATAATTCATTTGTCTAATTTGTACAATGCTAAACCATGAGGGGGAAAAAGAAGAAAAGTTTTCTTCCCACCCCCAGCCGATAATCAATTCACCATGTCCTATTAGCCAGACTCTCAGCAAGGAATAAGATTTTTGACTATTTAAACCAAAACTATATGTTGGACCACTTTTATTAATTGCATTCTTTTCATCTGAGAGGCAGTTTCTTCAAAATTACTAAAGCAGTTAAAAGCATAAATGTGTTTATAATTTTCATTCATACACTAGAGAAGAAAAATAATTATCCATACACAAAAGTGTCTAGTTCTTATAACAGACCGAAACTTGAAACTGGATCTGGACAGTTCTTTCCTCCAATTTCCAACTCCCAAATCCACATTTTATAATGTGTTTTCAGACATTCCTAAGTTGGGGAGGAGGAGTGAGGGGGTTTTAGTGTTGCACTTGTTCCAGGTACACTTCATTCAAACCTGTACTGGTATCAAAAGAAGTGTTAAACTGGGGGGGGATCAGACATTTTTTAAATAATGTTTTGAAAATCACCCAGGAAAGAAAGTGAATGGTTTAGGTCAAATAAAAACTGGCATTTCCAGTTTTTAAATATTTAACTCTAGTTCTAGCATTTACTGAGAAATATCTACTAAATGTCATGTAATTGAACTGTGTGTGTGTGTGTGTATGTATGTATATATACACACACACACACACACACACGTGTGTGGGGTGGGGGACAGAGACAAGACAATACTCAGAACAAAGTGACTAAGGTCCATCATGTGTTACAACTTGCCACTTGTATTAAGCTATGGTCATACACACTTGTATTAAACTACAATAGACTCCACATCTTCCCCTCATCCTTAGCACCGATCCTGAACAAGTGATCAGGATGAGAAGGTGTTTCTCAGGGGAAAAGCTATCAAGAAAAGAAATTAAGGTAGGCCATCAACCTATGCTTTTCAATAGTATACAACTTGAGAAAATGCCTTAACTATTACTTCGCACAACTGATAAATAACCAGGATCTGTCAGAGAAAGTCTATTAATTTCACATTTATTTCTGAATTATCAGTAGTTCATATTCTTCATCTGACCGCCCACACTGAATTTTAAGGTAACAATAGGACATAGAACTTAAATATCAACACAAGAAATCTTAAATCCTCTCCAATGCCTGGTAGCTCAAACATTTGTTTAAGATGCTGCTTAACATATACGCAAATACTTACTTAATAGCGGAGGTCATACTCTGTGCTTGCTGTTGAGTGCCATTATTGATTGTGTTGGTGTTTTTCAGCTGGTTCATCTGTTGCTGAGTCTGTGTCCCCCCACCTCCTGGGCCCCCACTTGGTTTTACAGGGCCTCTCAGCTGCCCATTCTGACTGGATAGACCCATTATAACAGGGTTCTCTGTTCTGGCCGTGCTCATGTTTTTCTTTGTAAAGATGTCTTTTTAGACTTCAAAACTTTGAAAGTCAGTACAGAAACTGTAATAACAGTTTATTAGACTCTCCAAAATGAAGAGATAAATAAGTCTTGCTCAATATATGAGTCCTTTATTGCAATGCAGGCAAGCACCTGTAAGTCACTCAACAGTAAAGTAGTAACTTGCTCTGATGCACCGTGGAACAACTTTTTTTTTTTTTTTTTTAAAAAGCCCTCTAACAAAGTTGAATTATATCTGAATTCACTCACTTCAGTCTGAAAAAGATACAGGAAAAAAAACAATTAATACATGGACTGAGTGTGTAAAAATATATCACATTACTAGTATTACAAACTACTTTGATACTTGAACCAAAGCACTACCAGAACAAGCATCCAAATCCTCGGTACTTTAAACAAAGGCACCCAAAAAATCAAGTGTCACAAATAAACCAAAAATTAAACTTTCCTACTTAAAACTGAGCACACAACTATCATTTTATGGCATCATGTGGAACTCTGTAAAAATGTGTACTTTTAACATCTTTTATGTAATGAAGTGCTTTACATATATTAACTACACCCCAGGTATGAGTCACAGAGATTATTTCACCCAAGCTTGAAGTGCAGCCACCTCTGGGGCAGAACACAGCAGCTGTTTACCACCACAAAGCAATGCTACACATCAATTAAGGACAGGAGATGAAGAATACCACCGTATTATAAATTATAGGGAAAACTGGGGGTGGAGGGCACTATGCAATTACTTTAATATCTCAATTGGAGGAAAAGGGGGAGAGAAGAGCACACTAATACAGAAAGCAAGATGAAAATCATCTGAAGTAATCTGAGAAACACTGGAAATCTGAAAGTTATAAATTCTATTTCTATTTAAATAGAAGTTTAATTTTAACAGCTGGTTTAACAGGTAAGATGTACAATTTAAACAATAAAACTTCAATTTCAAACAGTGAAACCAAGTCCTTCAGTCTCAGTGAATCAAAACAGCTTCCTGTTTTATTACATTCACAAAACCTTATATATAGCATTACTCACAGTGGTTAAGTTTTCTAATTAGAGATGCAATTCAGATACAAATGTATCAATAGAGATTTCCCCCTTAATTTTTTAATTGAGCTAACACCCTTTGCGTTACATTCAAAATAACGGTCACTGAAAAACCCTAACCCTGAAAAACCTGCCTGGTGCGCTCAGAAAGAGATACATACAAAACAAATTTAAAGTTAGTGGCAGAGTATTGGAAAAGTAACTGTAACTAACTGTTTGGCAAACAAGATATCAAACACACACACACTCTTTATAGAAAGATACTAAAGTACAAAATTGTAAGATTAATTTGTTTGAAGTAACCCTAGAATTGTTACTAACAAGTAAACTCTACAGGCCTATCAATAGCCTTTTCAAAAAAGGATTTACAGGCTTGACATATAGTAAGTATCACCACAAAGCAGCTGCATTTTACACAATAAATGCAAAACAAAGGCAGCATTAGTTGATTAAAGAAGAACAGGAGTACTTGTGGCACCTTAGAGACTAACAAATTTATTAGAGCATAAGCTTTCGTGGACTACAGCCCACTTCTTCGGATTCATATGCATCCGAAGAAGTGGGCTGTAGTCCACGAAAGCTTATGCTCTAATAAATTTGTTAGTCTCTAAGGTGCCACAAGTACTCCTGTTCTTCTTTTTGCGGATACAGACTAACACGGCTGTTACTCTGTTAGTTGATTAATGCACTCTTACAAAAATGTTGTTTATAAGATACCTCTCTCCATTACCAGGTAAAATCCACCCATAGAATTCAAATACTAACATTCCTTAAAGCGACACCAATATCTAGTCACTTTCAAAAACAGTTAAAAGCAGTTTCAGGTACTACAACCTGCTTCTGAGTATTTCTGCCAACTTTTATGGTTTTATAATCAAGTTTATATATTTTTTTCCAAACAGTCCCCTTTTCCTTTATTTGTTTCAAAGTAAAGACAGAACAAATGACTTACTAAGGAAGGGAAACAATTAAAATTAGTATGTGCCAACAGCACAAAGCAATCTTTTAAAACAAAAAACAAAAACAAAAAACAAAAAAACCACACACTTTCCTCCAGTCTCTGGGTCAGTCATTTTAGATGGTACTCTTGTTATGAGTAGGTAAAATATTTTCAGATGGATGTCATTTTCAAGTACCTTTAATTTACAGCGACACTGCCATAGACCCAAAAATATTTTAAAGTGTTTAAATTAAAATAATTTCATTTTTAAAAAGTCAAGGGAAACATTTGGATTAAGACATTTCCCTTGTGTTACAACTCAAATATCAAAGCATATAGCTAGGACAGGAGAACAAAAAAATATAAACAGCAGAGAAAGATACAGCAAGAGGTAAATTCAACTTTAAACTTTAATAATGTGTTGTTAGTACCTCACTTTCATTTTTATTTTACCTGGCAACGTGCCTTTAAATCTTAACCCACACCCACAGTAGGATTCCAAAACTTTAAAGTATAATATGTAATAAAGTAAAACTATATTTAATAAATCTGAACAAACCTAAAATTCAGGGACAAGCATCACCACCAGTTGGAAAGCTAGTGCCCTCTACTAGTAAAGCTCACCACCCCCTATTCTAAGCATTTCCTTTCTTGATTTTGACCACGTATACAGACTATGGAAGCCGCTGCCTACACATTTCTACTGCCCTTTCTGCAGTAAACATCCCCCTTTCCCCGAGGAACTTTGATTTTTGCCTAAAAAGAGCACACAATGCTACATGAACAAATACAAAATTAGGGGGCGCTTTTTAGGTGACCCCAGAAACCACGTCTTCCATTTTTTGATAGGGTTCAAATACTCCTGAGGCCGAGGTGAGCTGCTCCAGAACCGACCTACATTTCCTCTAACATAAGGACCTCACTGCAGCTTCAATCAGTTTAGAAATTTCAACCATAGTCTCATCCTTCTCCCCACCTCCCCCCAAAAAACGGAACGTTTCATTTTCCGAAACAATGGAACGCAGCAGCTTAAACACGTATTGCTTCACTCCCACATCCCCGTGGGCCTCTGCCTGGGAGTGACAGGGGCTTTAGGGAGAGTGTCCGGAGCAGTTTCTGCAAAGCTTGGGGAAGGGGGCGATTTCACCAGGCAAAAACAGGGGCAGCCCGGCTCCACCACAACCGAGGGGCGCCCCGGTTTAACAACAAACGTACATAACCCACGTTTATTTGCGGCCAGACAGGAACAGCCTGTAGGAACAGGCACAACCCTAAAAGTGTATCTGCGCAACATCAGCGGGCACCCGACTCCGGCAACATCCGTCGGGGAAACAAAAGACCATCCCCGCCCCCTCTGGGCCCCAGACACCGAGGGGGGCGGTGCTCCCCAGATACACCAACCCTGCACGCCAGTCCAGGGCAGGGTCCCCCACCAGAAACACCAAGCCCCCCCGGCCCCCCTCAAGGTCAGGCTGGCAGATGCACGCCTCCCCCCACTTCACGGCCTTCCCCCCACCCCCCCACCCCCCGCAGCGCCGCCCCTTCGCGAAGCGCCCGCTCGCCCCCAGTGCCCTAACCCGCCTGCAGGGCCCCCCATGGGACACCGAACACACCGGCCCCCGGCGGGGGGCGGATGAGACCCACCAACTCCCTCCGCAGCGTAACCCCCCACCCAGTCCGGAGTGGCCGCCCGCTAGGCCCGGCCCAGCCCAGGCCCGGCTCCAGAGCAGGCCGCAGGCCTCACCAAAGCGCAGGCCGATGCCCGCCCGCCCCATACCCAGCCCCGAAGGCCGCTCCCCCAGCACCCTCCTCACCGCCGCCGCCGGCTGCGCTCCCCGCTCTCCCGGGTAAAAAAGTCCTCGCACTCGCCCGTTTGGTGCCTTGTTATGGCGATTCGACGCTCCAAGATGGCGGCTTCCTTCTTCCTCCCGTGTGCCCTCCCCCTCCCGGCCGGGTAGGCAAGCAGGCCGGCCCCTAGGCCCGCCCCCGTTACCTCAGTGCTAGCCTAGAAGCGGCCTCCTGGGGGAGCCGGTGCGCCCCGCACCAGACGCCAGGTCTTCACACCCTTACCCCACGGGCAGCGGCCCCACGCAGCCGCAGCCACGCCCCCACCTGCCCCAGCGCCCACGCGGAGCCCACCACGAACCCGCCGTCACCTGCTGTTAGGCGCGGCCAGGCTTTCCCTGCCTAGAGCCCGCTCCGCGAGAAGCCGTGTGTCCCGCTACCGCCTCGCGGCATGCGTGCGGGGCGTCCTCCTCAGGCTTGTACCCTCCCGCCTCCGCTCGGCCTCGGCCATTGCCACGCCACGCCACGCTCATCAGCGCTTCTTTTAAAGGGGACAGTCACAGCCTGCGTTCGGCATCTGCTGCTCCCTGCGGGCCTGCCCGAGGCCCACCAGCTCCTCCTCCCCTCGCGTCACTTAAAGCTCCGCTGCCCCGGACAACACGGGCTCCCTGCCTCCCTCCCGGGCCAGAGCCGGAGCCGGAGCCGGAGCCGCGGCCGCACCGCGCGGCGGGGGGTGGGCTGGGTTGCGCGCGGTTTCTTCGCGCACACGCGCCGCCATCTCCAGCCGCGAGGCTGGGCGCGCGATTTCTGATCGCCGTGAAACGCGGCTCCCCGTGTGCCTGAGGCGCCCCAGACAGCAGCCGCGTTCCCCCCTGCGCGAGGCCGGGCGCGCTCTCGCGTGGGCGGGTAAAAACCGCCTTCACCGCGCCCCAGGGAAGCGCGGCGAGAGGCGTGAGGGAGTTTCCCGAGCAGGGAAGCGAGAATGTGCGGGTCGTAACAGCGCCCAGCCAGCCCCCTTCTGCTGCATCCATCCATAAATGGAGTAGCATTAAACGGCTGCTTTAAAGGGGTCTCCGCGCGGCTCTCGTCCCTCCATCAGCGATTCTCAGCAATAAACCGAAGGAAACCCCAGTAAAATCAGTCCTGAGAGAGAGACTTTAAACAGCTGCCTTAACATTCATCCAAGACGAGGGAGCGAGTGGCCCTCCAGGTGAGACAGTGACTGGGTTGGTACATCTTCTCAGTTAAGCGTCCCCCTACCTACCCCCTCTTCATTAATTTCCCTTGAAGTAATTACACGTGCAGAAATGGAACAATGGCTTTTTTTAATCATCCTTTCATCCAAATCCGAACTACTGTCGCTATTCCAAGAGATTTAGAGCCAGATTTAGTGTGATTGTTTCCTCCGCGGTGATATAGTTTTAAAATTAGCGACTTTAAAAATGAAAGCAGAGTTAAGTCTCATTTCTACACTGATAGTAATTAGGAGACTGTGAAACTATTCCTGGCCAGCATGAAATAATTCTATTAAGGTAACTTTAAAGTGAGTCAAATAGAAGTAAGAGTCAGACAACAAAACCATTGGTGATATTCTCATTTATAACGATCATGGTGACCAGGACTTTCCTTCTATCCTTAATTAGAAATGAACAATTGTGGCAACAAATATATTTTACAGAGGACAAAAATGTTTCAGTTTTGCTGCACCCATGCTATATTTAATCTCAGCTGGAAAAATATTGAGTGCTAATGGGGAAAAAATAATTTGGAAACTAAAGCTCACTGTTGAACATGAAGGAAAAACTAATTTTAAAAATTAGATTAATTACAAGGAAAACTTGTCTTAATAGTACACTTAGTTGCAAAATAGAAAGAAAACAGTAATTTAGTAAGCAAGATAATTTGGATATATTCCCAAAGTATTTAAACTTAGTACACAAGTTCCTGTGTCAATCACTCTCCCTGCTTAATTTGTTATAACTATTGAAACCACTTTAGAATTCAAGGTTATTTTTATTTATTCTTACATTGGTCAGCACTTATAGCTGTTCTGATCTCAACACAAACTTTTTCTCCATGCCTTGTGCCTTCCTTTTATGCTCTCCCACTTAACCAATTAGCACTTTAATTACTTAGCTGCATTGTGACTTTTAAACCATTAGTTACTAAGACACTATCACATCATTAGTCAATAAAGTACCAAAAAATTAACATTCAAACTATAAATGTTTAATTTTGTATGGCAGGACCAGGAAGAAACCTCTGAAGACATCAGGGAACACAGGAAAAGCAGATTTGTAAGTACTATCAGGGACAAATTTAGGGCCAGGCGACGGCCGGGGCATCAGGCTTGGGGTGCTGTTTTTGTTAGTGACAAAAGGGAAAATAGAATGCTAGAAGTAAAATGTGTCAGGTATTCTGTATGTAGTTTCATTGTTCACTAACCTCCTAGAATGTACTGGACCTTTGTAGAATCTCCTCGAACCTTCTAGACTTTCAGACAACTACGTTTTCCTTGAATCTCCTAGAATGTTGTCCGCTATGCCCTCTTGGGTATATAAGGGGCAGGGCATCGCGGGTCAATCTTATGTGACAGGGATAAATCATGCATGCAAATTGTGCATCAAACTCTTGAAATGGGCTACAAATGCAATAAAAAATAAGGTATTCAAAAGTTTAACAAATGGAGGTGGGGGAGAGGACGTTGGAGACGTTTCTCGCCTGGGGCGCCATTTGGTCAAGGGCTAGCCTTGAGTACTATATCTGAAACTTTCACCCACAGAGCCTTGTATTTAATAAGGGTTGGTCTCCGGCGTAAGTACGGAAGGTGCTGGAGGGCCTTGCAGTTCTATGCCAGTGATGTGCTGGAGGAAACTCTTTGGCATCAGAATAATAGAAAGGGGTCCCAAGTGCATGGAGAGTTGATTTTCCTGCTTCGAAGGGAGTCAGCCCCTCTCTGGATACTGCTAACGTATCCCTGCCAAGGATTATTTATTTCCATGTATTGTGTTCTGCTAATCAACATAGTATGTTTTTTCAGAAAGAAAATATGTTTCTAGCTAAATGCACTTCATACACATTTGATGCCCAGTAGTCCTGCCTTCTTCGTGAACTTTATTTAAATGAGAACATAAATGGATTCACCAGTCTCTCACCAAGTCTGTCCATTGGCTCATCCTGGTACATGGGGGGGGGGGGGGAATTTTGGGAATCCCTTGTTAAAATAATTAGTAGTATAGTGTTCTATGCTGACTCCAGAATTCACAGGCCATCTCAGCCTTTTTCTCTGGCAGTGAAGTTGGTAAGTCTGGAAAGCTTATGCTCAGATACATTTGTTAGTCTTTAAGGTGCCACAAGTACTCCTGTTCTTTTTACTGTTACACCAGCCAGTTTCTGGTGATGGAACAAGAAGGTGAAAATATCGCTTAACCTTTTTTTCTTTTTACCTAGGTCCTGCAGGCCAAAAGGCTAACCCTGTGTAGTAGATATTGTCTGATGGAGGCTGGTAGCTGGGGTATTGATTAACTTAACTGTGAGAACTTCTGTGGATAATTCAGAGTGCAAGTGGGATGTACAGATGTAATAATTTGGGAATCTGTCAGTACAAATTTATGAATTCTGGATGATATTAATTGTTGTTATGAAAGATGCTGTATCATGAATTCCTAGATGTATGTGTATCCATCATGTCTTCCCAGCATGACAGCATGTTTTCCTCATACTGAGTACAGTAGGAAATACTTAAAGTTAATGACAATATTTTGGTCACAATATTATTCTAAAAAGTAAAAACTAGCTGCATCTTTGGGAGACCAGTTTTATTTTACCCCTCTGAAGGGAGTAGGGAAATAAAGGAGCAGAACAAAAAATGGCCAAATGTCCAGGAGAGGTTTAATAAACACATAGGAACAGAGGAACCAGACAGGAAGAGGAAGTGTGGGGGTAGGAAAGAGTAAGGTGATCATGCAAGCTGGGCAACGACTTCATGAGGGAGAAACAACACAACAGGCAAAAAGTGCATGAGGCAGGGGACGCTCTGCCTGCCTTCCTGGCCGCAAATGGTCCCCCCAAGAACTCACAAATGAAGAGCTAGTGACGGATATTGCGGTTTAAGACGTTTATTGTTTTGTATGATATGTATACTCTGCTGTGTTTGAAGAGTATTAAGGTGTTAGCCTCTGTGGAGTGTGATAAGTTCTTCACAGTTACTGTCTCTCCAGAGACAATTAAACCGTAACCAGAAGCTTCGCACCTTTGCAGTGTGAAGGAGGGAGAGGGTGTGTTTAAGCAACTGAGCTATCTTGGGGGTCAGCGCTTGTGCTGGGGGCCTAGGGCAGGTGGGCTGAAGAGCTCCATTTCTGTGAAGGGATAACTGAGAGTCAATGAGACACCAGGGAGGACAAAGTTCTGCAGCCTGATGAGACCCAGCGAAGCTTAAAACACCCAGGAAGTCAGAGGCTTAGATTACCCTCACAGCTTGTGGTCTCTGGGGATCCAGTCACTTATGTGGGTTGCCCACCAATTGTCTTGCCTGTGGACTACATGACCCGCCCATCTCTGCTTTGCATCATACATCACCTGCACTACATCAGTCACCTCTGTATGCCTTCTGACCTCATTTGGTAAAATTCTTCTGCCAAACAGCCATGCAAAGCAGAATAAACCAGGAAACTACCTTTAAAAAACAAAAACAAAATAACCCTCTTATATAAGCACTAACAACTATCTAATAACACATCTATTGAATTCTCAACCCAGCTAGTACATTTCCATAAACTATGATCCATATACCCAATGTATCTGCTACCTAGAGAGAAGCTACCAGCACATCACTCTGGAGTGAGTCTTTAACTCTCATATTCCTCAAATACCCCTTCTCCAGGCGGACTAATAAGTCTCTGAGTCTTTCAGGACATTTAATCTCCCTCTCTGATCTTCTCAGTATCTCCTCCTTTCATTAGAGTCTGAGTTTTCTTGTTGCTAGCTTGTTGCTTGTTTCTCCTTTGTCCATTGATAATAAACAATCAGTAGTGCCAGAGTCCATATCGCCTGTCAATGTTTTTTAACTTTCTGGGATTACATTTAGATCCCTTCGATTATGCCAATATTTGTCCCCTTGGTCTGTCTGGAGTACATAAATTCTTGGATGCGGCTGTTCTTTAATGGTATCCCATTAGCCCCCAATATTAGAGGTGTGAGTCCTCAGGCGCACTCTATCACCTGGGCTAAGAGATGGGAGGTCATGGGCCCTTTTGTCAAAATAATATTTCTGCTTCCACTTCTGATTTTCTTTCATCTTCTGTATGATTTCATTGTCATGAGATTATCATTGATGGGATCTGATCTTTCTTCCCACTAACAGCTGAGCTGAAGAAGAGCCATTCTTTAGAGGTGTACTTCAGTAAACCAATAAAACTTTATGCAAATCACCCCCATTGTCAAAAGTCTTTTTCATAAGGTTCTTTACTGTTCATATAGACCTTTCCACAGATCCATTCAATTAGGGGTAATTTGGACTTTTTGTGATTGAAAACTCCAATTTATGCCAAATTGGCTAAAAGCTGCGCTGGAGAATTGTGGCCCATTATTGCTAAAGACTTCATGTGGATTTCCATGTCTGGAAAATACTCCTTCATGCTGGCTATCACTGACTTACTACTAGTACTGTGCAGTGTGCAAATTTCTGAATACAGGGAATAATAATCTGTGACTATTTAACTGGCAATCATAGGATTATTTAATAAAGTCAGTGCCTACCTTCTCATAAAGCCTTTGTGGAAGTGGGTAAGGTCTCAGTGACTCTGCCCGCTGGCGTGGCTTGTATTTCAAGCATGAAAAGCAGTTTCCTACCATATTAGCAATGTTGTGATTGATCCACAGCCAATACATCACCTCTTGTGCTCGTTGTTTGCACTTCTAATCCCTAAACGACTTTGGATATTTGGTAGCACTTCTTTCTGGAGGCTCACTGGTATTACAACCTTGCTGCCCTTGAAAATCACCCCATCTGTCACAGCAAATTCATGTCTGCAGTCTAATAGTCTCTTATACTTGGACAGCAACTGCTTATTTCTTCAGGCCAGCTTTAATTATCACTTCTTTCAGGATCCCCAATAATTCTTCTTTCTCTTGTTTCCCCTCTTATTTGCTGTAATTTTTTGTTAGCTATGTGAATTGACTTTACAATCAGATCTACAAAGGCTTGCGTCTCTATCTCTGAGGCCTTCTCTGGTTTCGTAACAGGAGTCACCACTCTGGAAAGTGCATCCACAATAAACATTAATTTACCAGGTGTGTAGGTCACAACTGAATCATACTTTTGCACCTTTGTCATCATTATTTGAATCCTTTAAGGTACAGGCGCTTGGCAGTTTGCCAAATAATGCTATCAGATACATGGTCCGTTTCAACATCAGGCAAACAATATTCCTAAAAGATCATTCTCAGTCGGTGCATATCTGGTTTCTGCATCAGTCAGTGGTTTGGATGTATATTCTACTGGTTGTCCGCAATCGTGTTTCTGTAAAATCACTGTGCCTAATCCAGATTGTGAAGCATATGCTGAAAATTTTAATATGCCTGTTTGGTGTGTACTACTTCAACACTGGCTTTTGTATCAGTTTTGGTATTAAACTTTCCCATGATTCTTCCTGTTCTGCAAACCAGTACCATTAATTTTTACTTTCTAGGAGTTTCCTGAATGCCACTGCTTTTGTAAATAGATTAGGTATGAATTTTCTAAGTTAATTAACCACTCTCAGGAACCCGGGGATGTCTTTCGGTGAGATGTGGCAATTTCAGTGGCTGAAACCTTCCTCTTATCAGGTTTGACATCTTTGTTGGAAATAATATCTCCAGCGCAAGTCAGTTCTGTAACCTCTAAAATAAATTTTTCTCTATTTAGTTTCAAGTTTGCAGCTCTAGTTGCATTCAAGACTTTCTGAAGTCTACAATCATGCTCCTCTTTAGTTGAGCCCCAGATGACAATGTCATCCATTGAGTTGTCAACACCATTAAAATGTTCATAGATCATGTGTATGATTTTTGTGGTATGCTTCTGGTTATGAAGCTATGCTGAAGGATGGATGTAAGAATCAGTATCTTCCAAATGGGTATTAAATGTGCATAGTTTTGAGCCGCCTTCAATTAATTTTTGCTGCTAAAATGCTGAGGAGGCATCCAATTTACTGAACTATTGTGCATTCACAAATTGAGCCATAAGCTCTTCTCTGGTTGGCAGTTTTAAATGTTTTCTTTGTATGGCCTTGTTGAGGTCTCTTGGATCTAAGTATATGCATAGCTGGTTGTTATTTTTCTCCACAATGACTAGGGAGCTCACCTATTCCGTTGGCTCCTAAATTTTGTGCATTGCTTGTGTTGCTTCCACCTTGCAAGCCCAGCCTTGAGTTTATCAGGGTGTGCAAATGGCACCTTTCTACATGGATGGATAACTGAAGGGACATGCTTGTTTATCTGGATTGTTTGTTCACCCTGCAAGCAACTCAACTCTTGAAACAGATCATGATATTCCCAAATGAGTACCTCATAGTCCGGTTTAGTATGATCTTGTAGTAAGAACGCCTGTTTTACCAGTTTTTCACAAGCTGCCAAGCCTAAAATTCATGACACCTCCTTTGGTACTACAACGAACAGTAGCCTGTACATAACGTTCTTATATTAGATGCTTGCAGTGCATAGCTCCTTCACTGGTATATTTGTTGCAGAATAACCAGTTACTTTTATTTTTGTCTTACTTTTAAGTTTTGGTCTTATTTTCAGTTTCTTATTAACCTGTGCTTCTGTGTCCAATTTGAGTAGAATAATTATTTCATCCACTTTCATTGGTAATATCCAGTCCCTCTCATCAGTTTTGCTTGATCCCAGAACGTCTACATAAAACTCCTCATCCAGCTTGTCTTCAACTGCGTGCATTTGACTTTTCTGCCTTTGGGATCTACAGCATTTTGCAAAATTTATTTATTTATTTATTTTGGCACATTTATAACGGTTTCCCAAAGTCACAAAACTCTTTTGGGCCATGCTGCGATCCACATCTTCCACATAACTGTCTGTACCCAGTCTACCTGCAGTAGTGGTTTTCATAGTCAGTGGTTCCACTTTTTGATTTGACCTTTTCTGGCTTTTTTGTACTTAGTACGTGGATAGTCCCTGCTGGTGAAGTCAGCTCTTTGACTTGTGCTTTCACAGTTTCTTCTGCCCTGCATCTCTGGAAAGCTTTTTCTAAATTTAAATCTCCTTCATGGAGTAGTCTATTTCTTAGAATAATCTGTGGCATTAAAGACAATATGTTGTCTCTGACCAGAGAATCTGTCAGCTCACCAAAGTTACAGGTTTTACTGAGGGTTCTTAATTCTGTGACACATTGCTCTATGGTAAAAAGCAACAGAGGGTCCTGTGGCACCTTTAAGACTAACAGAAGTATTGGGAGCATAAGCTTTTGTGGGTAAGAACCTCACTTCTTCAGATGCAAGTAATGGAAATTTCCAGAGGCAGGTATAAATCAGTATGGAGATAATGAGGTTAGTTCAATCAGGGAGGGTGAGGTGCTCTGCTAGCAGTTGAGGTGTGAACACCAAGGGAGGAGAAACTGCTTCTGTAGTTGGATAGCCATTCACAGTCTTTGTTTAATTCTGATCTGATGGTGTCAAATTTGTAAATGAACTGGAGCTCAGCAGTTTCTCTTCGGAGTCTGGTCCTGAAGTTTTTTTGCTGTAAGATGGCTACCTTTACATCTGCTAAAGTGTGCCCAGGGAGGTTGAAGTGTTCTCCTACAGGTTTTTGTAACTGCCATTCCTGATATCTGACTTGTGTCCATTTATCCTTTTGCGTAGTGAAGAAGTCAGATATCAGGAATGGCAGTATACAAAAACATGTAGGAGAACACTTCAGCCTCCCTGGCCACACTTTAGCAGATGTAAAGGTAGCCATCTTACAGCAAAAAAACTTCAGGACCAGACTCCGAAGAGAAACTGCTGAGCTCCAGTTCATTTACAAATTTGACACCATCAGATCAGGATTAAACAAAGACTGTGAATGGCTATCCAACTACAGAAGTACCATTGATTTATTTAAAAAACAAAAATAATAAATTGATGGTACGCCCTCATCTCGAATACTGCGTACAGATGTGGTCTCCTCATCGCAAAAAAGATATACTGGCATTAGAAAAGGTTCAGAAAAGGGCAACTAAAATTATTAAGAGTTTGGAACGGGTCCCATATGAGGAGAGATTAAAGAGGCTAGGACTCTTCAGCTTGGAAAAGAGGAGACTAAGGGGGATATGATAGAGGTATATAAAATCATGGGTGATGTGGAGAAAGTGGATAAGGAAAAGTTATTTACTTATTCCCATAATACAAGAACTATGGGTCATCAAATGAAATTAGTAGGCAGCAGGTTTAAAACAATTAAAAGGAAGTTCTTCTTCACGCGGTGCACAGTCAACTTGTGGAACTCCTTACCTGAGAAGGTTGTGAAGGCTAGGACTATGACAGAGTTTAAAAGAGAACTGGATAAATCCATGGAGGTTAAGTCCATTAATGGCTATTAGCCAGGACGAGTAAG
Organism: Malaclemys terrapin pileata; assembly: GCF_027887155.1. Classification (NCBI taxonomy): domain Eukaryota; kingdom Metazoa; phylum Chordata; order Testudines; family Emydidae; genus Malaclemys; species Malaclemys terrapin. The sequence continues at coordinate 34,591,606 of NC_071519.1, forward strand.
GAATGGTGTCCCTAGCTTCTGTCTGTCAGAGGATGGAGATGGATAGCAGGAGAGAGATCACTTGATCATTGCCTGTTAGGTTCACTCCCTCTGGGGCACCTGGCATTGGCCACTGTCGGTAGACAGGATACTGGGCTAGATGGACCTTTGGTCTGACCCGGTACGGCCTTTCTTATGTAAGCAGTTTCTCCTCCCTTGGTGTTCACACCTCAACTGCTAGCAGAGCACCTCACCCTCCCTGATTGAACTAACCTCATTATCTCCATACTGATTTATAGCTGCCTCTGGAAATTTCCATTACTTGCATCTGAAGAAGTGAGGTTCTTACCCACAAAAGCTTAGGCTCCCAATACTTCTGTTAGTCTTAAAGGTGCCACAGGACTCTCTGTTGCTTTTTACAGATTCAGACTAACACGGCTACCGCTCTGATACATTGCTCTATGGTGTCATCAGTTTATTGCATGAATGTAAAAAATTTGTCTCTCTCAAAGGTCTCTTTCCTGTTTGTCATGCAATGTTTCTCAAATTTAGTCAGTATTTTACTTAACTTCAGACCTTCCCCCTCAGCAAACTTAAGTGTGTGTGTGTGTGCGCGCAATGCCTCCTCTCCAGCAACATGCAAAAAGATTTGCCACTGTGGCTGCTAAATACAATTAAAATCTCTGTTGGAATTTTTTCCAATTCTGTGCAACATTGCCTGACAGTTGCAGACTGGATGGAGGTTGCAACACATTCATTTTTGGCTTTCTTCCTTCTAAAGCTAGCCAAGCTACTATTGTGCTCATAGAATAAATACAAAAGCTTTTGTTCGTCTCTGTTTGTTGCTCCACATGCTCCTCTTGCCTCTGCTTTCAGTTTTAAACACAGGAGTTAACTTCAAAATTACTGCAGTCTCCTTGTCACTCTGCACTTCTGACATCATGTAATGATATTGGGGTTTATTAAATAACAAACCCGTGAATGAGAAATAAATAAAACTTTTATTTAAATTATAGAGAATATCTGTGGTATACAGCTACACTGTGTTCTCAATCCCCCTGTTTCCAGGGCATATCTCAAAATTCTTATTCATAATACTGTCCCTTATGAGTGAGCCTCTCTATATTATAATCTTGAACAAACATATCTCTATAGACTCTATATTGGGAGGTTTCCCAAATGTATCAAATACTGCAGTGCTCTGTCCCAGTGAAAAAAAGCAAGCTATTTAATTTGTATTGTCATGATTTTGTTAGGTTTGATGCAAAATAACAAATATATAGACTCATAGAAATGTAGGGCTGGAAGGGACCTTGAGAGGTCATCAAATTCAGCTCCCTGTGCTGAGACAGGACTAAGTAGACCTAGACCATCTCTGACAGTGTTTGTTTAACCTGTTCTTAAAAACCTCCAATGCTGGGGATTCCACAACCTCCCTTGGAGCCTGTTCCAGAGCTTAATTACAGAGTTAGGTTAGATATTAGGAAAAACTTTCTAAGGCCTGGTCTACACTACGACTTTAATTCGGATTTATCAGCTTTAATTCGAATTAACCCTGTAACCGTCCACACAACGACGCCATTTAATTCGATGTAAAGGGCCCTTTAAATCGATTTCTGTACTCCACCCCAACGAGCGGAGTAGCGCCAAAATCGATTTTAGCAATTCGAATTAGGGTTAGTGTGGCCGCAATTCGATGGTATTGGCCTCCGGGAGCTATCCCACAGTGCATCATTGTGACCGCTCTGGACAGCAATCCGAACTCGGATGCACTGGCCAGGTAGACAGGAAAAGCCCCGCGAACATTTGAACTTCATTTCCTGTTTGCCCAGCATGGAGAGCACAGGTGACCACAGATACCTCATCAGCACAGGTAACCATGCAGGCTGATAATCGAAAAAGAGCACCAGCATGGACCGTGAGGGAGGTACTGGATCTGATCGCTGTATGGGGAGAGGATTCAGTGCTTGCAGAACTTCGTTCTAAAAGACGAAATGCAAAAACTTTTGAAAAAATTTCCAAGGGCATGATGGAGAGAGGCCACAATAGGGACTCTGAGCAGTGCCGCGTGAAGGTCAAGGAGCTCAGACAAGCCTATCAAAAAACAAAGGAGGCAAACGGTCGCTCCGGGTCAGAGCCGCGGACATGCCGCTACTACGCCGAGCTGCATGCAATTCTAGGGGGGGCTGCCACCACTACCCCACCTTTGTTCGTGGATTCTGGGTCGGGGATAGTCTCGACGCCTGAGGATTCTGCCGATGGGGTAGAGGAGGAGGAGGAGGAGGATGAGCTTGCAGAGAGCACACAGCACTCCATTCTCCCCAACAGCCAGGATCTTTTTCTCACCCTGACTGAAGTACCCTCCCAAGCCTCCCAAGCCAGTACCCAAGACTCTGACCCCATGGAAGGGACCTCAGGTGAGTTTACCTTTTAAAATATAAAACTTGTTTTAAAAGCAAACGGTTTTTAATGATTACTTTGCCTGACTTTGCATTCGCGGTCAGTTCAGCTACTGGAAAAGTCTGTAGCTACTGGAAAAGTCTGTTAACGTGTCTGGGGATGGAGCGGAAATCCTCCAGGGACATCTCCATGAAGCTCTCCTGGAGGTACTCCGAAAGCCTTGCCAGAAGGTTTCTGGGCAGTGCATCCTTATTCCCTCCTCCATGGTAGGACACTTGACCACGCCATGCTTGCAGCAAGTAATCTGGTATCATTGCCTGACAAAGCCTAGCAGCGTATGGTCCCGGTGTTTGCTGGCATTCAAGCAACATCCGTTCTTTATCTTGTTGTGTAATCCTCAGGAGAGTGATATCACTCCTGGTAACCTGGTTGAAATACGGGAACTTAATTAAGGGGACAGAGGTGGCCGTTCCTACTGGGCTGTTTGCCTGTGGCGGAAAATAAATCCTTCCCTGCAGTTAGCCAAGCGCAGATGGGAAATTGGCCCTGAAGTTTTCCGCGTTTGGCTAGCAGGGTTCTTCCCTGTTACCAGCCACGCGGTGGGGGGAGGGTACCGTGATCATCCCAGAGAATTCATGGCGAGGGGGGGGGTCGGCGGCGGGGGGGGGGTAGTTTGGTGCCTGCAGGGATCTTCCCTGATACCAGCCATGCGGTGGGGGGAGGGGTACCGTGATCATCCCAGAGAATTCATGGCGGGGGGGGGGTTAGTTTGTTTTCTGGTGCTGCTGAATGTTAACAGAAAAACCGCAGCACTCTACTTGCCTGAAGGGGCCCAGACAAGCCCCCCCACACTGCCCCCCCCCCAACTGGCTGAGATTGGCCAGGCTTCTGCAGCACTCTACAGGCTATGCTTGGTATGTGGGAAAGGAGGGTGCAGAAGCTGTAAAACAATGGCTTACCATGGCCGCATGCAAGCCGAATTCTGTTGCCCAGACCTGTGATCTCTAGCAGCAAAGCCACGAGCACTCAGCATTAAGAGGCAAAATGCGACCTTGCACAGAAATCACATGTGCTATGTAATGTGAACAGTGTTGGTCACCGTGAAAGAGTATAAGCATTGTTCTGCAAAATGTAGCTTTTAAAACAATTCTCTCTTTTTTCCCCTCCCTACAGCAGCTGCAAATTCCTCAAGCCTCCCTCCTCCATCCCGAAGGTTATCACAGATAAGGCGTCGTAAGAAGAAGACGCGGGAGGACATGTTTTCTGAAATTATGCAATCCAGCAGGAGTGACAGAGCTCATCTGAATGAGTGGAAGGAAACAGTTTCAAAGTATAGGAAAGAAGTCAGTGAACGTGAGGAGAGGAGGGACCAACGTGAGGAGAGGAGAGACGATCGAGATGAGAGATGGCGGCAGGAAGACCAGAGGATGAAGGATGCAACGCTGGGGCTGCTCCGGCGTCTGGTGGAGGTTCAGGAACGGCTGCTGGAAAACAGACTGCCGCTTCAGCCCCTGTTCCACCCTCCCCCCTCCCCATGTTCCGTATCCTCCTCACCCAGACGTGTAAGAACGCGGGGGGGGAGGCTCCGTACACCTTCCCATTCCACCCCAGTAGACAGCCCAAGCAAAAGGCTGTCATTTTTTTAACCTTTTCTTTGTGGCTTTTTCCTTCCCAGCAATCCTCCTCCCAAATACCACCCGGGTTCCCTCCCTCTTTTTCTAATCTATTAATAAAGAATAAATGATTTTTAAATGATAGTGACTTTATTTGGTTTGAAAGAAAGCTGGGGGAAGGGGCAGGGTGGGTTCCTTACAGAAAATCAGTCAGTAAAGGGGGAGGGTTTTCATGAAGGAGAAACAAACAGATATTTCACACGGTAGCCTGGCCAGCCATGAAACTGGTTTTCAAAGCTTCTCTGATGCACAGCGCTTCATGGTGCGATCTTCTAATCGCCCTGGTGTCTGGCTGCGCGTAATCAGCAGCCAGGCGATTTGCCTCAGCCTCCCACCCCGCCATAAAGGTCTCCCCCTTACTTTCACAGAGATTGTGGAGCACACAGCAAGCAGAAATAACAATGGGGAGATTTCTTTGGCTGAGGTCAGAGCGAGTCAATAATGAACGCCAGCGACCTTTTAAACGGCCAAATGCACATTCTACCACCATTCTGCACTTGCTTAGCCTGTAGTTAAACAGCTCCTGACTCCTGTCCAGGCTGCCTGTGTATGGCTTCATAAGCCATGGCATTAAGGGGTAGGCGGGGTCCCCAAGAATAACTATGGGCATTTCAACATCCCCAACGGTTATTTTCTGGTCCGGAAAGTAAGTCCCTTGCTGCAGCCCTTTAAACAGAGTAGTGTTCCTGAAGACGCGAGCGTCATGAACCCTTCCCGCCCAGCCCGCGTTGATGTTGGTGAAACGTCCCTTGTGATCCACAAGTGCTTGCAGCACCATTGAAAAGTACCCCTTGCGGTTTATGTACTCGGTGGCTTGGTGCTCCGGTGCCAAGATAGGGATATGGGTTCCGTCTATTGCCCCACCACAGTTAGGGAATCCCATTGCAGCAAAACCATCCACTATAGCCTGCACATTTCCCAGAGTCACTAACTTTCGTAGCAGCACCTGAGTGATTGCTTTGGCTACTTGCATCACAGCAGCCCCCACCGTAGATTTGCCCACTCCAAATTGATTCCCGACTGACCGGTAGCTGTCTGGCGTTGCAAGCTTCCACAGGGCTATCGCCACGCGCTTCTCAACTGTGAGGGCTGCTCTCATCTTGGTATTCTGGCGTTTCAGGGCAGGAGACAGCAAGTCACAAAGTTCCATGAAAGTGCCCTTACGCATGCGAAAGTTCCGCAGCCACTGGGAATCGTCCCAGACCTGCAACACTATGCGGTCCCACCAGTCTGTGCTTGTTTCCCTTGCCCAGAATCGGCGTTCCATGGATAGAATCTGCCCCATTAACAACATGATCTCCAAAGCACCGGGGCCTGTGGTTTCACTGAATTCTGTGTCCGTGTCCGTGTCCATGTCCTCATCATGCTTGTCGCTGCGCTGCCGCCGCCGCTGCCTCCTCGCCTCGTTTTTCTGGTCCTGGCTGAGCATAAACTCCACAAGAACGCGCGAGGTGTTTGCAATATTCATGAGTGCTGTCTTGACCTCAGCGGGCTCCATGCTTGCCGTGGTATGGAGTCTGCAGTGTTCACCCACCCAGGAAAAAAGGCGCGAAAATGGTTGTCTGCCGTCCGTTGCTTTCATGCAGGGAGGGAGGGAGGGAGGGAGTGAGGCTGTACCCAGAACCACCTGCGACGATGTTTTTTGTCCCATCAGGCACTGGGATCTTAACCCACAATCCCAATGGGCGCAGGAGACTGCGGGAACTATGGGATAGCTATGGAATTGCTACCCACAGTGCAACGGTGCAGAAATCGACGCTAGCCCCGGTACTTGGACGCACACCACCGAATTACTGTGCTAGTGTGGCCGCACTCATTTCGACTTTATACAACCTGTTTCTCAAATCCGAATTATCTAAATTCGGATTAATCCCGTAGTGTAGACATACCCTAAGTCTTCCTTGCTACAGATTAAGCCATTTACTACTTGTCCTACTTCCAGTGGACATGGAGAACAATTGATCCCTGTCCTCTTTTTAACAGACCTTTGAAGAGGATCGGGTTCCCCCTCAGTCGTCTTTTCTCAAGAGTAAGCATGTTTAGTTGTTTTAACCTTTCCTTATAGGTCAGGTTTTCTAAACCTTTTATAATTTGTCACTCTCCTCTGGACTCTCTCCAATTTGTCCACATCTTTCCTAAAGTGTGGTGTCTAGAATTGTACACAGTACTCCAGCTGAGGTCTCATCAGTGTTTGAGTAGAGCAGGACAATTACTTTCCATGTCTTACATACATCGGTCCTGTTAATATCCCCCAGAATATTAGCCCTTTTTGCAACTGCATCACATTGTTGACTCAGATTGAATTTGTGATCCACTATAACCCCCAGATCCTTTTCAGCAGTGCTACCATCTAGCCGGTTATTCCCCATTTTGTAGTTGTGCATTTATTTTTTCCTTCCTAAGCACTCTGCACTTCTTCTTGTTCCCCCCCATCCACTAGTCAATAACCCTATCAAAGAAGGAAATTAGGTTGGTTTGGCATGATTTGATTTTGACAAATCCATGATATCTATTCCTTATAACCCTGATATCCTCTAGGTACTTACAAATTGATTGTTTAATAATTTGTTCCATATCTTTCCAGGTATCAAAGGTTAAGCTGACTGATCTATAATTCCCTGGGTCCTCTTTGTTCCCCTTTTTAAAGATAGCTACTAATGTTTGCCCTTCTCTAGTCCTCTGGAACTCACCCATCCTCCATGAATTCTCAAAGGTAATTGCTTACAGTCCTGAAATTGCTTCAGCTAGTTCCTTATGTACCCTAAGATGAATTTCATCAGGCCCTGACAACTTGAATACATCTAACTTATCTAAAGATTCTTTAACCCATTCTCTCTCTATTTTAGCTTGTGTTACTTCCCCCATGTTAATATTAGTTGTGTTGAGTAACAGTCACCATTAACCTTTTTAGTGAGGCTGAAGTAAAATAGGCATTAAACACCTCAGTCTTCTTGATGTCATCTGTTATTTGCTCCCCTTCCCCACTAAGTAGAGGACCTACACTTTCCTTCATCTTTCTCTTGCTCCTAATGTATAAAGAACCCCTTTTTATTGCCTTTGATGTCTCTTGCTAGGTGTAATGCATTTTATGCCTTAGACTTTCTGATTTTTCCCTACATTCAAGCCCCATCCGGCTCCCATCCACTTACCTACGTGCCTCACTCCCTCTAGCCATCTCTTACCTGCCTGCAAAACTCTACCTGTGCCACCACACTGTGGCAAACATCCTCCACATTTGTGAGGCCTCTCGTAATCCTCCTTCCCTGGATTGGAGTTGATCTGAGTGATGGACAGGTGTGCCAGATTTTCAAAAGAGCCCAGCATGCAGTAGTTTCTAATGCAGTCAGTAAGAACCATTGCGTGCTTGGCTCTTTTAAAAATCTGTCCCTTAGGAGTTTTACTTTCTGCCATGGCCCAGCAGCACAAGCTAAACGGCATTGGGGCTAGTGTGAGGGCAGGTGGTTTAGGAGTGTACAGGCTGTGCTGGCCTATGGATGTAAGCAGTTCATTTTAAGGTCTACTTATACATTTTTAATTTCCTTCAGGCTGGTACTTGTAAAAGTTATTCAGACTGAAAGTCGTCTCTGTTTTGCATCTGTCTCTATTCCACTTTCAGTTCTTGTTTTGATGCAAAGATTCATAAAGTCTCCTTTCACGGGAATACCCCAAATGTTGTCGTCATCCTGCCACCTCTTCACCATTAACACTCCACCAGAACTACCCAGATTGTCACGTGGCTCCAATGACAGATTGAAATTCCCTAGGGGATGAAGTCTTTTCCTAATGTCAAAATGACCAGGAATCTCACTTCACTCTAGCTGCTGCAGGGTCAGGTTTCTGGCTGGGCCTGATGATTTCTCTTTGAGCCAGAATTTCTATTATCCCTTTTATCATGGATGATAAAACTAAGATTGTTTGCTAGGTGGTCCTGGGAGTCAGGATTTTATTTCCAACTCTACCACTGACTCACTTTGTAACCCTGAAGAATGAGTCACTTCATTTCTCTGAGCTTCTCTGTACGTATCTGTAATACTGAGATGATATTGCCCTACCCACGTGAAGCTTCATTGATTATTCAGAATAATTTGAAAGGCACAATATGGGCCTACTTCTGTGAGATACTGAGCACTTCCTAAGCCAGGCAACAGTGACATTAAAACCATGACACCATCATGAGACCAACTCTGGAGTAGTGCGCTCTCCTTAAAAGGACTGTCGGGCTAAAACCTTGGCACGGACCCTTTGAATTCTCTTGCAAATAATTAAAGATCCATGGCTCTCTTCGCAAGAGTAAGGGTATTACCCCCAGTGTCCTGACCAGGCTAAGCCTGGGCAAGTGCATGCTGCCTACTATCAGCCCTTGCTTTAATTTGATAAGGTATGGTTATTCACCTAAAGCCAGTAAGTTGGTAGGTGTTGGACATCTGGGATGTTCTGAAAGAACTTGGTTACAAAGAGACTATCTGTAATAACTAAGGCAGGGAGAAGAGTAGAAGATAGATCAGCTCTGTCTCTCTTCTTCCCTTCATCCCCTGGAAGGCACGGCCCAGGTCTAGGGCAGGAGATGGCTGCAGTGCCCGGGACAATTAAACACTAAGGAGAGTGGCTGTTGCATGTAGTTCCTGGGGAAGGAGACCAATAACACTCCTCTGAAAGGCAGCCATACAAAGGGTTGGAGGTGAGAGGCTGTAGCAGTCCAGTGGCCTGGCAAGATGGAGGCTGGGAAGAGACAGCCCAGTAGGAATCTGCCATGGTGATAAGCAGGGGCCAGGGAGCAGAGTGGGCCTAGGAGAAGCTGCTCCAGGGTCCCAGAATATTAAGGCGATGCTGGCTTACAGAAGGTGTGGAAGCTGCCAGGGACCACGGACGGTGGCAGATTCAGCGTGAACCAGGAATGGAAGGGGCAGTCCATTAGATGCTGTAGAAAGGCACAGGATGCAACTAGGCTGAGGGGAAGTTTCCCCAGGGAAGGGGTAGATGTAAGGAGAGGAGTGGGGTTCAGAGTGAGACCAATAGGGGAGCAGCTACCTACTCCAGCAAAGTAACACATGACAGATGGAGAACTGAGCCAGACACGTGGGTCTAGTGTATACAGGAGAGCAGGACAAGGTAAGTCTGAGGAGGGGCCTTGCATTGTGATGCCAAAAGCTGAAGACTGTTGAGCAGAGAACATGTACCTGCCAATAGGGAGATGATGCAAACGGTGTCCCATGAGACCAGTACCACCACCAGGGCCAGGCCCTGTCTTGCAAGTCTTAAGAACTAATTTGTCCTCCCAGGAAGGAATAGAGTTGAAGGTGCCTGATGAACCATGACAGGAAGGTTAGCCTTTCCCCTGCTATTGCCCAGCCCTGCAAGGCAGAGTTGACTTTTCACTGGCACAGGTTTTGCCCCTAGGGTATCTGCTTCCTTTCCTTGTAGCCAGCCAGCCATATCAGATAGTCTTTTCCTGTTAGCTGTATGTGTGTGTGCACACATGCATGCTGGGGACTCACGGTGTTACAGCCCTTACAGCCCAGCCTTTGAAGTACCTGCAGCCCTTGCGTTTGAACTTTTGGCACAGTGTCTGAAAAGGCTTGATGTGTCATGGTATCCATGGAACCCCAATATATTGGCAGTGCTGCAGTTTTTGAGGTCTACTCTTTTGTGCCCAACTCTGCTCGATGCATTTCTTCCTGAGAGACGCAGCATTTTGGCAGTGGCTACAGCGAAGGCCCCTCTCATTTTGTAATTTTGTAAACTGCCTGGGTGCGTGCAAAGATGTTTAGTCACTAAATAAGAGGGAGTTCGGGGGGTCCTGGTTTATCTTAACTGGCTGGATGCATCAGTTTCTTCAGGCTCCCAGCAAACTCAGCTTGAGAGTCTGGGAAAGGAAGGGTAGGACACTATCAGGGGTGTCATCAGACATCACCGGTGTGGTGCTCTGCTTTGTTCAATTATAACAACAATCAGCTGCGTGTGTGTGTGTGTTCCCTCTGTGTGCTGCCCCGGCTCTGCAGATCTTGTAAGAAAAACATGATGACCACAGCCTCCGATAAGGTACGAAGGCACCCAGCCAGGTTTATTGCCAAATGAAACAGTCTCTAGCTCCCCGAATCAGATGTCTACATAGTACATATGTGCTCCCTGACAATGGACCGGCTCAGGCAGTGGCGGGATTTACCACTGCCCCCTAGGCCAGACAAAGACAACCACTCAGGGATGCGTCCTTAGACACAGGTACAAACATGTTACACGTCACTCCTGACATATTGAGGTGCAACCCCTCTATATAGTAAGGTGCCGCCTCTCTCCTTGTACATGTTGGTTCGAACAAAACAACTCTAGCCATCATATTCCCCTTCTACCCATCTTTAGGATGGGTCAGCCTGTTCCTTGTCATCTGTGTGGAGTGTGCAAGTATTGGAGTGTTCTGGATACCATCCTGGCACATGTTTATATCTCTAGTGTCCAGTACCTTTTAGGTATGTGTATTATTGCAACATCAGCCCTTTCCTTGCCAGCTTCTGTGAGCAGGGCCTGCCTCTGGCTCACAGTTTAACTTTGCTTTATGTTAACAAAGTCTTGACCATTACTTTATTTCAGGCCTCAGGCCTCATACCGGGTGTCTGATATAAGGGTTTATGTTTCAGGGCCTCATCTTACTACAAGGGGCAGGCTGTCATTACGCAGCTCCGTGCAATAGCCGAGAGTTGCTGGACCTGTTTGGAGGTAATTCTACCTCCATGCTTTGCTGCAGAAAGTTGAAAGGTCAGAAGCCTGTTCCTAAATGGAGGCATCTTGTTGCTCCCTCGTGTCTCTGTATTTGTAAGGCTCATGCCTAGCAGGGTTATACCAGATACATGCATGGTTTCTGCGCAGACTGGCCCATAGTTCACACCATTGGAAGATATTTCCAGCCTACATTTCCTATGGCCCCATTTCATCCCATTTGCTTCTAGTTACACCCTATGTACTATAATAATAGTGTGCTCTTTGGTAGAACTTTTCAGCTGTAGATTTCAAAGCACTTCACCAAGGTCATTGGTATCATTATCCCCATTTTGCTGATGGGGAAACAGGCATAGGGAGGGGCTGTGACTTGCCATGGTCACCCAGCTGGTCAGTGACAGAGTTAGGAATAGAACCCAGGTCTACTGCACCACAGTCCAGGGGGCTACACTGCCTCTCTAAATGATGCCCTTCTCTTTTTTAACGCTTATGTCCTTCAAGTACCTGTCGCTATCTGCCTTCCCATGGGCGTTTAGTCAAATTTGCTTCTTTAGTTCTCTGTCCTTCCAGCCGCTAAATACTGTGTGTTGCTCTTCCCAGTACTGTACTATATGACTCTGGTACTGCAGGGTCCCAGACAATTGCATTCTGGTGCTCATGAGCCTACAGAGGGCCTTGCTCTGTCAATGTACCACCCAATGTCCCATGTCCTATTCCCCTGGCAACAGCCTGCCCTAGCAGAGTGTGAGCTCTCTGCCTCTTGTTTGGATAGCTGCTTTTCAGCCATGACTCCTGGGCCATGAAGGTGAGTCCACACAGGCCACAAAATGAGTGTATGTGTCTGTCTGTCTGTCAGACAGGGTGGGTAAGGTACTATCTTTTATTGGAGCAACTTCTCTGGTTAGCTGTCTCTCTCCACATTGGCAGGCAGGAAGTGGCAGGGTGGGTGTGGATGAACAGTATATATTCCATAGGACCAGCCATGTGCCCAGAACAGAATGCAGCATCTTAGGGGCAGAGGTGCTTCTCATCACAGCTGCCTGCTTGTCTTCAAGCTGATTGCCTTACAGGCAAGGGAATGTGGACTCACTGCAGCGGTTCGCTGCTCCTTTGTGGAGGGGCATAAAGGCCAGTAAAAGCATGGAGTGTGCCCCCCACTTCGTCTGCATGACTTCCATTCAGACATCCTCTCCAGCATGGCAGCCTCAGTGCCAATGCACTCTGCCTTGCAGAGATCAGGCATTACCTTTGTCAGAGCTTCACACCTCCCCAATAAGGTCTCTGTCTGGGGTGACCATATTTCCCTATGCTGAATATGGGACAGCTGGTAAAATTACTCCTGTTCAAGCAAGTTCAATGGCAATCAATCAGAACTATGCAGTATAAACATTCAAATTAACATCAAGTTGACTGAGTCTCTTTTAAAAAGAAATACTGAGTAATTGGATTCTTTTTATTTACCTTCTTCTCTTTAAGACTTAAGGGCTCACAGAGGGAGAGGTGATACATACACACTCTCTGGTATACCTCTCTCACACAGGGCGGGTGACGACCCGACCCTCCCTGCCAGGCTCTCTCCACCCTCCATGCCTGGCTAGGCCTCCGGGATGGACCCACCTCTCCTGATACCTTGTGACATATCTTCCCAAGGCAACATGTGTAGGGGAACGCAGGGTAACATGCCCCCTCTCCTCAGATTTCTGCCAGGGTTCACACCAGAATGTGGCCAGCAGCAGCCTTTTGGCACGGTGCAGTAGAGAAGAGACGGGAGCTGCTTCCAGTGCCGGCTGGAAACGGGTCCGGGGAGCAGGGCCCCGCTGTCTGAGACCTGGCACACAGAAGGGGCTATGCTGACAGACGAGCAGGGGGAGCTGCCAGCCCCGCCCACTGCATCTTCACTGCCTGCCTTGCACACCCACCCCCATTGTTGGCCACTGTAACACCCCACTCACCACTGGTGGGTGGGCGGCTGGTGAGCCAGGATCTGGCCAGCAGCTGGACCCACCTGTACTGATGGGGGGTAGACAGAAAATACGGGACAATTTGCCTGTTTTTAGAAAAAGTCAAGACACCTGCACGAGGGCTGAAATACATTACTGTCTCTTTAAAAAGGGGACGTCTGGTCACCCTATTTCTGTAGAAACAAGGATGGAGAAAAGAAGGCCAGGATACCATGCTGCTCTGTCCTGCTGAGCTAATGGTTGGGTTTAGACACCATGAATTTGCCCTTCCCTCTCCCACTGATTTTGCAACATTTTTAGACAGGGCAACCAACAGCCCCTGCACACCAAGCAGAGACATCATCCTTCTCAATGGGAATTTGAGTAATGCAGTAGCTACATGGGTACTGTATAATCAATTGGACTCTCTTACTTTACACAGAGTGGTGTACAAATATTAATTAATTACTTATCTATTCCCCCATCCCTGCTCCAACCATTCTGCCAGTGTCCTTCTGGAGCAAACTGTTTGATTACTTTGGATAATGATGAGAGCCGAAACAGAAGGAAGAAGAGAAAAGCTGAGGGCTTAAAGCAGCTGGTGCTATTAGAGTTAGAGGGCCATGACAATCCAGTCCATACCCAATTCAGGGCATTTTGGGGGTTGGAAATAAACTTTTCCCATGAGTAGAACATGTCTTAAAATCTTAAATATGTTTTGTATATTGCCCAAACCCAGTGCAGTGTCTTCTATAAAAGCCTCTAGACTCTGTATTTTAAAAATCAGTTTAAAGTAAAGATGATAGAGCGAGATTCTAATCTGATGCTCAAATAGGTCATTCTGAGCTTTGAGCTCATTTGCCTTGCAAAGTTGAAAAGCTCAATACTTTGATGAGAACTAGATTCCCCGCCCCACTCAGTTAAATTATTAACCCCTCATCAAAAAGGGAAGTTGGTTGATAGTCTCTGTCAGAGCCACTACCCAAACCACTGGAGGAGAAAAACTGCCTCTCAAATAATGGGGCCCTACAGCATCTCTATGAAGAGCTATGACATGGTAAGTCACGCACGGCTCTTTGTTTTTACAATGTCCATGAGGTTAGGTTGAGGATACTGGGGGGTGACCGGTGTTCTATCTGGGCTGAGGAGCTTGGCTTTTAACCTCTCCCACCCACAAACACATTTTCCCCCTTTTGGTTAGATAAGTTTGGTCTCGAGCTAAAATTTCAAACCAAGGTAGTTAGACCCCAAAGCACCTATTTAGGGATGTTTTTGCTAGCTGCAGGAGGTGCAGATGAGAATGCCAGCCCTTCTCACATGCCATGATTACTTGTGCCATATCTTTAAAGTGTTTTCATCAATGCTTGGCTCTACAATTCTCCTGCTGTCGGGGCTGGGATTGCAGGCTCTGTTCTTGTGGCCAAAAGGCTCATTCTGAGATGGTGGGAATCAGATGCGTCTCCTTCCTAGGTTAACTTGCTGAGAGAGAAGCCCACCTCGTGTAGTCATTTAAACCAGCAGAGAGTGGGTTTAAAACACGTATTCTGACTTGACAGCATTTTACACCACCGTGCACTGGTGTAAATGCACAAGGTGCAGTGCCATGGGAAATCAAACCCACTAACTTTAACAAACAGGAGTAATTGGGTAAGCTACAATAACCTTGGGAAACACATGAAAGACCTACATCCCACAATAACATAATTGTACACTCATATCCCTGCCTGCATTTTATCCTTTTCTATGAGTGGGTCGTCTTGCGGAGCCTGCCCGAGAGCAGTGCTGTAGCGTATTTTTATTAGAGGTTTTTTTACCAGGAGAGAAGCTATACTACAAATAGCCTAGATCTGAATTATAACACAGTATATTCCATCTTCTAATTAGCCTTGTAAATTGAAAACAATAATATCTTTTAAAAGATGATTGTTCCATGCTAAGGAAAGCTCACGGCAGATTTGCCACACAGCCTGGCTTTTGAATAGAGTGGCTCAGAAGTTTTTCAACTTTTTTTTTTTTAAATTAAAGATGACTTTTTGAAGGAAATTGTGTTTTTTGTTTCTGTTCAAATCAAAACATATTCATTCCATTTTGGTTTAATTTTTCCCCTTACCTTTTTTCCCTTGTTTCCTTTTGAAGGGGGGTGGTGGTGGAAAGGTGAGAAAAGGGAAAAAGCAGCCCTCACCTCCCCCCCCCCCCAAAAAAAAACAACAACAATTTTTGATTTGTTTGGTTGAAAAATCCTGTGAAAACTTTAAAATAAAATGAACAATTATTTTGGGCAGTAGTTTTTTGGGTTTTTTTTTTGCAAACGATACTTCCCCTTCTTTGATCACCCTGACCACTCCTTTTAAATGAAAGGCTCAAGCAGGAGAATCGTGGTGGTGGAGTTTAGCTGGGAGTAAAGCAGAGCTCACTCCTTAATGAAAAAAGTGAAAAGTGGGCAAAGCACGGTGAGCGGCGGGTGGGGGTGGGGGTGATCAAAGTACAGAATCCAGTGGGTAAGCTCCGCAAAACAACAACTAATGGAATCTTAGACCAATTCTGATTTTTTTTTTCTTTTCACCCTCCTCTTGGTTATATGCCTTATATATAAATTATCCTATTGGCAGAAAAACAGCTAAAATCAGTGGTGTGTCCTTACTGCTTAACCTGCCCAGGTCCAGACAGGGGATGTAGTCTGTGACAGACACAAAATTATTCATGCAGGGAAATTAAAGTGCAGTGGAATTTGTTCCTTGGTTGTGAATAACTTTCCAGAACTTCAGCTCCATGACTTTATCTCATCTGTAAATGATATTCAACTGTGAGGGGAACACCAGATCTGTGTGGAACATGGATGACTTTGGGACTGAAGAGATGGGCAATTGTGAGGTAGAGTAGAATCAGTTTAATGTCCTCCTAGCACTTGAGGGAGGCTGAACTTGATGAACTAATAGGGGGATGTCTTTTCCATCTCTGTTTTCTAGGAGCCTCTTAAGCAGAAAGCCTGAGGGATTGCATTAAATAAATTTAATCTAATCTACCTTCCTGCAAGGGGAGGGGGGGAGAGAGAGAGAGAGAGAGAGAGACACACACACACAATTAGTGCCATGGTTGGCTTGCCAGTTCTGTTTTATTTTACATGTAATTCCCCATCATTACACACACATACCCACAGCAGTGACAAACGGAAGCTATTACATAATTCTCCTGTTCTATTCCTTCCTCCTTCCTTATTTTTAGGCCCCTTTTTCCTTCTACTAGAGGCTTTCGCAAGCACACACATGTTTTCCCAGCAAATCCATCCTTAAAGCAAAATGTTGAGTCCCTGGCCAAGCAGCAGGAGTTGGAAACAGCCTATTGTCCATGCAAGTCATGGGGACTAATCTCTGCACCTGCCATACTGAATGCTGTAAGGTCCCTCACATCTGTGTTCCAATAGCCCTAGTGTGTCACACTCTATGTAACTCTTGTTGCTGCGCTCCAACCCCTTTCTGCTTCAGCTTGGATTCAATACCTAAATACTTTGTCTCTTTGACTCATCTCTGTCCGCTCCCACCCACACTTGCTGCTCTCTCCCAGCCTGAGACGTACATGAGAGGACAGCGCAGTCACAGCACTGTGCACATTTCCCAAGCCAGAGGCGAGTGGCTTACAGTAAAAAACAAACAATACCCTACCTGTCACCTTATCAGAGATGAGATGGTGGTAGATAGTGGTGCTCGAGTGCTGCATCTTCTGTTGTAAATGCAAGGTGATGCTGACAGCCACTCTGTGCAGTTAAAAACCGTTTAGCACTGTGCAGTCACTGCTCATGTTTTGAAGGATTGCTATCCTTTTGTTTTGCCACCATGCTGCACTCTTGTGATTAATCCTGCAGTCCCAAATTGTTCTGCAGCATCTCCTCCTCTCTCCGATGCTTGGAATCCCCCAACCCTTCCCTGGCTCTCGAGCAGCCTGTTTTGTTTTGTTTTTGTTTTGCGAAGGGAAAATGTAAGCGTTGTAGAGAAGGAACCTTTGTATGCATTTGATGAGATGCTGTGCACATTCATAGTGTCACATTAATAGTACAGCAGCTGGGGGGGCTGCAGATGGCATAGATACTGAGGGCCCTTTGAAACAAGAACCCCTTAAGGATGTATTTATCAGGCATGAGGTTATATAACCACCCCAGCATTGGGTTAGACCTTGGCCATTGGCCCTTGCCATGATCAGTGCTATTAGCACAAGTTCCATGGGCATCATTAACTCCTGGTATGTACATGAACTAGGCAGTTGCTAGGAAATATTTTTAGGAACAGAAAAATATGAAATTAAGGGTAGTTTAAAGACTCCCTTTGCCGTCTCTCCTCCTTTGCAGCTATTTGTTTTGCAGAGTTTTAGTTAGTGGAGGTGAGTGTTGGTCCCTCCAGCCTGGTGCCCTGCTGTTGCTTTAGATGAAGGCAGAAAACCTGACCAAGGTGTGTGGTTTCTTTCCTGACCTCTTGGCCTATTGGCTAACTCCCAGGAGGAGGCGCTGGGGAGACGGGAGTAAAGCAGCACCAGCACCTTATTATTTTCCAAAACTGCGCTTTAAAGATTTGCGTGAGTGCACAGCAGCTACAGCTCTCTGCCACAGTGCAATGTCCCAGGGGTTGCTCTCTACGGGCGAGAAGCTAACAACATGCCATTGCCTCAAGCGAGGCCATCACTTGCTACAGCCAGAGATCGCTTGTGTGTGTTTCAGGGGGGTGTCCCCAACCAGGGAGCTTTCTGCCTCTGCCATGTGGCCTAGGGTCTCATGACTGGGGAGATTCACACTCTCTGTATTTCACAGGACACTTGAGATGTTTCTAAAAAAAAAATGCAACCAAAAAAAGAAAAAAAAATAGCTCTGAAAACAGCTCAAGCAGGAACTATGGCTAATGGGGGAAGGTGCAGCAGGTGCAGGCAGCTACAGCTGGCAGTGAAAGGTATGAAAACAGCAAGCAGAAACTTCCGCTGTGGTCAATGCAAGTCTCAGTCTCCAGAGAAGGTGTTTGGGAGGGGAAGAGTGTTCAGGCTGACTGCAGGGGAACCCTTACCATCTTCTAGTTAGTATTTGTTGAGCTGTCCCTGCCCAAAGCCAGCCCCTGCAGCCACCCCCTCTCTGCACCCCCTTGCCCCCAGACAGCCCGTGTTGCACCCCCTGCCTCCAGCTAGCCCTGCCCCACGCCCCTGTCTGCAGCCAGCCGCACGTCCACTGGTACCCTGCAGTTCCCAGGGCAGTAACCCTGCACACCCGCTTCAATGAGGGGGGCAGGGAGCAGCTGGGACCCACACATGTGCACACCCCCAGGGTGTGGCGGGGACCCACACATGTGAAATGGAGCTCATTTCTAGTTCAGGCCCATCTTTTGAAAAAAGAACTTTAGGTAGGGTTAACATACATCCGTATTTTCCTGGAGATGTCAGGCTTTTTGGTTCTTAAATCGCTGCCTGGGCGGAATTTTTAAATTTTAAAAATTCCTCCCGGGAAAATACGGACGTATGGTAACCCTATTGGTACAAAAAATACATATTGTGGCACATTCCTTAAATCAGAACTTTTTATAAGGAACCGGTTGTTAATTTTTTAGCAGCTCATCACTGGCTATCTGTGACATTTTTGCCATGAACCCTTGCTTGGCCCTTTGTTCCTCTTCTCCTCATTGATTTCCACCCTCCCCTTTTACTGAGCACTCTTGTTTTGGCTAGCAGGCTCTATCCATTGCCTGCCTGGAGCAGCGCAGAACAGTCAGAGCATGTGCTCCACTGTGAGGGCTAGGCTTTGCCTTAGAGTATTCTCCATATTATTCTCCACCCTATTCCTTGTTGACACTCAGGTTGTTTGCTTTCTAGTGCTCAGGACTTTGATTTGATTTCTGCTTTGAATAAAAAACTTGGTGTGTGATACAGCTCCATAGGTGCCAAAAGGACTATAAAAGTGAGGAGGGCAAGCCAGGATCTTCTCTAAGTCCCTGCCTTCCTTCAATCCTTACCCTCCTTGCTGGCAGCCCAAGGCCTTTGGGTAGTGGGTCCATTCTGCTTCCCAAACCTGGTTAGGCCCCAGCCCCTAGAAGCCACTGCTGTGGTTTCAGCCACCAGCAGGTGAGGGACCAGCTGCAGGCATGCAAGACAACACAAAACCAGAACTGACCAGCATGATGCATGTGCCACAAGGCAGAGCAGAACCCAGCTGCCGCCAGCCAGGCTCAGTGTGCTCCCTCCCAGCCAGGTTTTTAAAAGTAGGAGGCAATGGCCGTCCCATCTCCACTGCCTACGTACAGCTCACTCCATTGGCCAGCTGCTGCATTGTTCCCAGTGCAAATCTCACTTTGTGTGGCAACATCACAGCCTGCGCATTGGGCGTGGACCTGATATCACAAATTCCCAGCAGTAATTCAGCCCAAGGAGCTCAGACAGCCATGGTGTCACGCTGCGGGACAGTACTGAGTCAAGAGGAGTGGCAATACATTCTCTGTCTCAAAATACAGCATGGTTTGTAATCACCCTACAGACAAATCAGAGAAAGTCCTTAGGGCCAGTGTGTGAAGGTAGTTTTGGGAACAGAATATGGAATTAACATGATAGAAAACTACAGAAAAGTTAATTAGAGGGACACAACCAAGCCAGGTAAAATGGGCAACACAATGGTGACTAAAGTTCAGTGTTGATAAGTACAAAGTAATGCACATAGGAGGGGAAAATGTACTATTCGTAGCCCTTACAGGGTTCTGAATTAACTGCATCAAGTCAGGAAAGGGCGTGAAGGTGGCCAGCTCAATGGAGGGCTCTGCCCAGTGTGCAGCAGTGCTCAGAAAGCAAACAACCTGAGTGTCAACAAGGAATAGGGTGGAGAATAATATGGAGAATATTCTAATGCCTCTATATAAACCAACAAGACATCCTCCTCCAGACAGTCTGTGTAGTTCTGGTCCCCCATCCCAAAAAGGATACAATGGAATTAGAAGGGTTCAAAGAAAGATGACAAGAATGATCAAGGGCTGGGAAAAAACTCTTTTCATAGAGACTGGGATTGTTTACCTTAGCGATAGCTGAATAAGAGGGGACCTGATAAAAGTCTATACAATAATGAATGGGACAGACACAGCCGATTGGATGCTTGTGTTCACCCTGTCCCATAACACAAGAATAAGGGGACATTCAATGAGATTGAGGGTGGCAAATTCAAAACTAACCAAAGGAAATTCTTGTTCACGCAGTGCGTACTTAGACTGAGGAACTCATTGCCACAGGAGATAGTTGAAGCCATGGACTTAAGATTCAAAAGAGATTGTATATTTATATGGATAACAAGAATATCAAGAAATATTTTAGTTAATGATAAAACATGTAATGGGTGGGAGATAAACGTTGGCTTAAATGCTGGAGCAGGAGGTTCTAACGATCAAAGATCAGGATGAGACCCTCACTGGCGGCAGATTATCTCACATTTGCTGCTGGAGGTTTCCTGCACCTTCCTCTGAAGTGTCTGGTGCTGGCTATTGTCCAGAGGCAGGGCCTTGCACTTGATCGACTAGGTGACTAATCTTGTCTGCCATTTCCTATGTAATGGTTGGGCTTTCTCCTGGGAAATGGCTGTACAGAAACTGCAGCCTGTAATGGGATTATTCTCCTCCTGTTCTGCAGAATTTGCTGGGGGAATTCAGTGACTACAATGACAATGACAACACCACAAGATCCTACGATGACTACTTTTGTCCAGATACAGTCTCGTCACTGGCTAGCGATCCCACACATCCTTTCAAGAAGATCTTTGTGCCCTTAGTTTACCTTCTGATATTCCTTCTGGGGACCTTGGGCAATGCCCTAGTATTGATCATCCTGGAGCGTTACAAGCGCGCCCGCACTACCACCGAGAACTTCCTCTTTCATCTAGCCTTGGCCAATCTGGTGCTAGTGCTCACCTTGCCTTTTGGCGTGACCGAGAGCTTGACCGGCTGGATCTTCGGCACTTTCCTCTGCAAAGTCCTCAGCGCTGTCCACAAAATCAACTTCTACTGCAGCAGCATGCTGCTGGGCTGCATCAGTGTGGATCGCTACCTGGCCATAGTGTATGCTATCCACACCTACAGGAAGCGCAGAGTCAGGTCCATCCACCTCACTTGCCTGGCCATTTGGTTCATCTCCCTGGTGCTGACCTTGCCCGATCTAGTGCTCATGGAGGTCTGGTCAGACAAGAGCAACCACAGTGTCTGCAATTTCCAGCAAGTTGGGATTCATGGCAGCAACATGTGGCTGGCAACCCGCTTCCTGTATCACATTGTGGGTTTCTTCGTGCCCCTGCTGGTTATGTGCTACTGCTATACAGCCATTGTGAGGACCCTGTGCCAGTCTCAGCGACTGCAGAGGCAGAAGGCCGTGAGAGTGGCCATCCTGGTCACAGGGGTGTTCTTACTCTGTTGGAGCCCTTACCACATGGTCATCTTTTTGGACACGCTAAACAAGCTGGAAACCTTACCGAACGATTGTGCCTTGGTGGACCAGCTGGGCACCAGCATCATGGTGACAGAGGTGATTGGCTTCACACATTGCTGTCTCAACCCCATCCTCTATGCCTTTGTTGGAGTCAAGTTCCGCAACGACTTCTTCCGGATCCTCCGGGACCTGGGCTGCATAAGCCAGGAGACCCTGCAGGAGATCCTTGATGTGACGAGGAAGAGCAGTGGGATTGAGTCGGACACCATCACTTCTGTCAGCACCTTCTAGTGGGGAAAGAACTGGGCACGGGGCTGAGATAGACCTTGGTGTTCCCGGCCAGCAGAGCATGTAATGCCTTTGGTGCAGGACTCAGCTCTGCGCCTCAGTATCATCCCTACCACTTCCCTCCTCTCCACAAGAAACTGAGGTCTAAAGGTCACCATTAAAACAGCAAATACTTGCCAACTGTTACCACATAGTTACTTCCTGTGCTAAGTATATGGAGAAATGGTTTGTGGTAGCCCTTGGTAAATACTGACTTTACATAGCAACCACTGCAAAGGAGCTTGCTGGGACCCTAGTAAGTTAGCTCGGATACTGCATCCTCCCCACTGGAGGAGCCCCATGTGCAGAGCCAACCACAGAATTGGGCCCTTAGAAAATGACAAACAGGAAATTCCAGACGACGGAGAGATTTTTATCAGAGAAATGGAAGAGCATGATTTAGTCTGTGCAGCTCATTAAGGTGCTCAGAAGAAAGTGAAACAGCCCGATTATTGCTTTTAATTAGAAACTGTTCTATGTTTAATGAAAGTCATGTAAAATATGACGACGTTTAGAGTACGTTTTAGTTAGTTTGGCACGTAGCTGCATGTTACACACCGTTCTGGTCAATACAAAGGACTGGACACTGCTCTTCTGACTGCATCACAGAATCTGGAAGTAGAAGAGGCCTATAAGGCAGCCAGCCCATCTCCTCCAGCCAACGTGGGGTTGTCTCCTGTTGTGCCTTTCCTGGGGCTTTGGGCAGGTTGAGTGCCTCAATCCCCAACGGCGGTGTTTCTGCGACTCACACTGGGAGACTCTTCCATAGGCCCAAAGACTTTACTGTCAGGAATTCCTTTCCTGCCCATCAGCTGCATACTTTCTCACTCACTTTCAATCCATTTTATTGCTATTAATAATTCCAGTTACTGACTTACTGGAACTAATTGATTTCCTTTGAGGGTGAATATTCTCTGAGCAGGCCCTGTCCAGCCTTGTAACTGAATGCTGGCACAGACCCTCTCCTACTTTGATTACCGGGGGGGAGGAGGAAGGAAATAAGGCTGAATGTGTTACTGATTTGCTTTGGGGGTCGGTTGCTGTATCTCTTGGTTTTAAGATCAAGGATTCCCATTATTCCAGAGTAAAACAGAACATGGAAGGAGAAGAGGAGTTTGGGGGGGGTGGGAAGGAGGTTGGTTGTTTTTTTTTTTGTTTTTTTTTTTTCTCAGGGGGGGACAAGGGAAAGTTTTTGCTATGCTTTGTACTGTGCTTTCAGGCATTCTAGTGCTACTTGCATTGATGGTGTTTTTAAAAATTTCACGCATTAGATTTTAGGGTAAAAAGGTCTGAACTTTGACTTCATACCAGAGTTGTGGGTACCCCACAGCGCTCAGGATCAGGCCTCTACACAGACATGCACCAAACTAACGACAGCAGTTTTAACCCACAGCTGGGGTTATTTCAGTGCAAGTCTGTGTAGAGCAGCCATAAGGGACTCTGTTTAACTGGCTGTTTTCCATTAGCTATTGTCACATCGACAGGGACAATGTGTAGGCAATGCTGCTGCTGCTTTCTTTATATTTTTCTTAATAGGTAATTTTGGCTTGAAATGTATGTTATAGTTCTGTCTAAAGAGCCATTGGCCACCACTCATCCGAGGCACAACCTAACCACAAATACATTTGTAAAAATCTGCTCCAAAATTAACCTGATTTTCTAGGCAAAACTAAAACTATTTCTGCTGAACAGTATTAATTTCAGTGTTGTCAAACTGCCCATGTGGCAGAGTGGATGTTTGAGCTTTGTGCTAAGGTTACTAGTAGCATTCACCCAATAACAAAAAGAGACCAACTACAATTCACTCACCCCTTTCCAGAAAAATGATCTGTCAGAAGAAGAATCTGTAGGGGAATGATCCATATTTAAAGGATCACCATTGGGCTAAATTCAGCCCAAAATGGAGCATTGGTGAAGCATTTTACCAACTCTAACCGCAACAGGAAAAGTCCAAGGTTTAGAGATTTATTTTTGTTTAAATTCCAAGGGATGCAACTTTAACAAAAATAAAAAACAAACGTTCCCTGCGGTGTTCACACCACAGCCACTGAGGACCCCAGTGAAGCTGATGAGGTGATTCTTATGGTCCAAGCAGGGAGAAATGCCGAAAAGTTTGTTTAAACTGGGCTACTGTGGCAAAGTCCAGCTACAGTTTGTACATTATTTCAGTGTTCATAACTCAAAGGGGAATTTTGAGAGGCTTTATTTTTTTTATTGTAACTTATATCTTGTGTCCCTATAAACTCACCATAAATTTTGTCTGCTGCGTTTCTTTTAAATGAACTATAATGATTAAATAAAGTACTTTTTCCACCTCGCATGTCTCATTTCTGCAGAAAGTCATCCAGAATTGTCAATATTCTGAAACACAGCCAGATCAGAGAGACCAATGAATAGCTGCTGGCTGGTCAGATGCCTTTCTGATAAGTTCTGTATGGAGATAAAAGGAGCCTTTCATGTGTTGCTTATGAGGCTCAATGGAATTTGTTCTTTTCACGAGTGCTGCAGCAGGCTCTGTTATTTTAGGGCACATGTAAGAGCCAGGTTTTGCTCAGTTTTTAACCAAGGACTGCCTAGACCACCCATCACTAATGTACTGAGACATCAGCTAACCCTAATAGGTTACTATAATCTACTTTATTCACGTTTCAGAGTAGCAACCATGTTAGTCTGTATCCGCAAAAAGAACAGGAGTACTTGTGGCACCTTAGAGACTAACAAGTTTATTTGAGCATAAGCTTTCGTGGGCTACAGTCCACTTCATCAGATGCATAACATACTTTATTAAAGTTTCAGATTTGCCAACCCATGGCAGAGTTGGACTCAAAGCTCAGCCGCTTTAATTAAGAAAAAAAATCAACTGGAGCTTGTTTCATTGGAAAGGTCTTATTAAAGTGCTCACAGTGCATTAGGCCTGAGGAGAGTTGGTGTTCCCAGGTATCCATAATTGCTGCAAGACCTGCCTGGTGGCAAAAACACTTATTTGTCTGCCTGCTCATCCAAGTTTGGCCCTGGCCGCAAGAAGAGGCAGCTCAAGAGTGAGAGACTGCATGGCCTAGCAGTCTGAGCAAGGGATTCTAAAGCAGTGACACTAATGCCTGATGTGGCCTTGGTCAAGTCACATAGACTTAGTTTGACCATCTCCAAAATAGGGATAATACACTGCTCTACAGTCCTGCCTGCTAATGTGACGCTGCAGCCCAGTCTTGCAGATCCATGGCTACCTGGCAACAACTCATCATCAAGCAAAGAGAAAAGAGTGAGTCAAAGAAAGAGGAGCTTCACCAGGGCTTAAATTCAGCTGGAGCACATCAGAGTGGAGCTCTGGTAAATAGTTTCAAACCTGCGGAGGCATCGGGGCTAAAGTCCCAAGCCCTGGCGCCCCTCCACCCCCAAGCTAAATCCAGGAGCCCCTAATGGGGTGGGGTGCTCCGGGAAATAATCTTTGAGAATTTAAGCCCTGGGCTTCACCAAATCACACAGGAAGTTGGACATCGAATGCAGCAAAGTCTGTAACAGATGTTACGTGCCCAAATCACTGAGCAGCTCCAAACAGGTCAGTGCAACAGGGCAGAGGAGCAGTGATCATGTAAGAAATAGCTTCTCTGGACTGAGAACTGGACCTGCCCCGAGCCCATACCTGAACAACTGGGACAGATGGGCCTTTGTGGCAGGATCTGCCTATGGGGCTTTACCTAGATAGAATCCAAGGCTCAGCCTTGTGACACACAGTGATTGGCAGCTATCAAAAGGACAGTACTACCAAAGTTTGGTAATCAACAACACAGGCACACAAGTGCACATACAGCAAAGCACCCACAGGGACATGTATCTCGAAGACCCAGCGTTACTGCACAAGGTGAGTAACTTCTTTCTGCATGCCAACTGACAATACCCTGGGCCCCTATAATGGGGTCAGCACCCACCTCTCACAAGCGCCCCCTCTGGTTGGGTGTGTCTGCAGTCTTTAAACTAGTCCAGCCCTGATGTTGGGCTGTATCCCCAGGGCTTCCTCCCTGGAGCCACTATCTTCCTGTGGCCCTCCCCAGGCTCAGTCCCGGCTCAGTGTCCACAGGCCGCCCAGAGTTCCTTCATTGCTAGCAGGGCCCAGGGGATCAAATTGTCTTTGGCTCAGTCCTAGCAGCCAGCCAGGAGCCTCTCGCTTCCCCATTCCCTGCCTCCACTTCGCTGTCCATTGTGCTGCAGATCCCTCAGCTAGACAGGCCTGCAGTCCTTTCTTCTCCAGCTTCCAGCAGCAAGTAACTGCTGCACTGCTCTGCAGCTCCTTTTATATGGCCTTCCTAGGCCATGATTAGCTGCTTCCTCTGCAGCCACTCTAGCCTGCTTGGAGGACTGCACCACTGCTCCTCTGCTGGGATGAGTGTAGCAGGACCCTGAGGCCACCAACAAGGGGCCTCTGGGCCTAGTCCACCCCATCACAGCCACAGAAAGGCAGGGGGGAGGGGTTCCACTTGACTTACCCACTCGCTGGCCCCTAGAATAGTTGAGATGCCTTCTCTAGGCCAGTGGTTCAGTGACTGCTGTAGATTGTGGGAAATGCTAGGGCAACACACCCACCCTGGTCTGTTAAGAGAGGGCTTGACTAGCCATTTCCTGTATCCCACGTGTGCACCCTTAACTTTGGGCTTTCATGATGGGGTGGTTCCTCATTGTTGCCTCTTGAAGCTGTTACACTTGAATTAACTATTCTTTGGGCCAGCCCATGGGCAAGACGTGCTCTGCAACCTGGTGGTTAGGTTACATGCCTGACCTGTGGGAGATGCTGGTTCAAATTGTCCCTTGGCCTGTGGAGCAGATTGAAGAGGGTTCTCCTGCAGCCAAGGTGTGTGCCCTGGGCTTTGGGGTATAGTGCTGAGTGGCTCCCTCACTCTTGCCTTTTGAAGCTATTGCAATTGACTTAACAATTCTTCAGGCCAGGCCAAAAGTTAGAATCCCTCTATAGGCTGGTGGTGAGGGTACTTACACCTGGGTTGTTGGAGAGCCTGGTTCAAAGCCATACTCTGCATAGTCAGCAGGGGATTGCAGAAGGATTTCCTCCCTCCCAGGTGATTGCCCTTTGCAGTGGAACATCCTTGTCTGAACTCTTCCCTGGGAGGTGGGAGCCATCAGTTCACACCCCTCAGCAGAGAAGGGGAGTCACCTGGGCTCTGCCACAGCCTGGGTGTGTATCCTAGCCACTGGGGACAAAAGAGAGATTTGGGTCTTTTGTATGGACCCAATTACTCATTAATTAAACCAGCAAGAGCTGCTCTGTAGAGTCCACAGTCAATATAGCCTGCACCTCAGGCACCAGATCCCCTCCCGAGGCAGAGGGGGGATTTGAACCAGAGAAGTGCTCTAACCCCCATACCATCAAGAGCCATGGAGGCAGACTTTGGCCCATTTATTATGTAGTTAAAATTGGACCAGTGTCACTAGCAAAGACTGAGGGAACCCTATGTCAGAATACCTCCCAGGTTGGCACTAAGGCCCTTCACTTGAGAGGTAAGAGAGCCTGCTTCAAATCCCATCTCAACCAGCACAAAAGGGATTTGAACCAGCAACTCACCCATTCTGGAGAACGTACTGAAACAACTGGACTACCAAAGGATTCACAGCCTGAGTTTGACCCAATTATTATTTAGTGGCAGTGGACCAGCTTCACCAGGAAAGACCAAGGGAGCTCCCACATCAAAATACCTCCCACTCTGGCACTTGAGCCATTCACTGGAGGTACGAGAATAAAGTTCAAATCCCAGCTCAGCAAGCAGAAAGAGGGTTTGAATCAGCAACTCCTATGTTCTTAGCCAGGAGTGTAATGCATAACTTGTCTCAATATATTGAAGTCTGCTGCACTATCTCTCTGTGCAGAACTGGGAAAGCACATGGAAAGAACACACACACATACACTGACTGACATCGTTTGCAATCAGGGAGTGAAGATTATTTTGTAGCCTTTGACGACTAGCTCCAAGGGAGCAGTCAGAGAATAAAGCCAACAGTGCTCCTTTCCTTCACTGCTTTTGCCCAGCAGGAGAGAGACTGGCTCAGGAGCATCCATGGCTCTGCAGTTCTGAGAGAGCAAGAGGGCTTAGACACACATGGTTTATGGTGCAGAGAGCTGGGCTGACAGCAGGGCAGGGAAGGAATGGGTTCTTTTATTGCCTCATGGTAGCTGTTTCCAACTGAATGGAGAGGATGAACTACCCAAAAAGCAGCAACAGAGGGTTAACCAGTGGCCTAGCTCAGCAGGACATTGTTGATCTTCGGTACTACTACAGCATCAGATCCTGCTAGGAGCAGAAGACTGCTGTTGGCATCATTGGAAAGGATTGCAGTTAAAAGCTAAGATTTGACTTGTAGTTCGGATAATCTGGGCATTAACAACATCTCTGCCCTTCACATGGCAACAACTCTCCTCATTACTCAAACATAAGTTGGAGAAAACAACCAGAAGAAAAGCATGTGTCCAAGCTAGTTCTTCGCTGGGGCACTACCAAACAGCAACTACCAGCTATATGTGATTTGATGTGAGCCCCCAAGTACAGTGGGCCACACTAGCTAATGTTGAAGAAACTCAGACCAGTGAAGACAGGCTCCAAGGATCAGGTTTTGAAACTTCTCTTTTTAATAAAAAGGCACCTATAAAACAGGTCAATACATTACAGGCAGCACAGATACCCAAAAAACAAGCCTAAAAATTGTTTCAAAATAAAAACCAATAAGATGTCTTCACATATTGTATTTATATATTTATATTTTTATATATATATTTATATAATGGTACAAAATGACTGGGGAAGTTTCTCCATGGGATGACAGAGAAAGGGGGGTCAGTCACTGTTACCTTGACATGAAAGCTAATTCTGGACATGTGATTGCTTAAAATTGCATTGGAAAGACGTTTTCCTTTGTTTGGAGCAGGAAAAAACATTGACATATCATAGTTAGAAACAAAGGGGCATCCATAACCATGATTGGGTAGAATTCAGCACACAAAACTGAAGCCAATAAATGAAGCAATAAAGCACAAGACAAGATGAGACCCAGGGCACAGCAGAGGGTGACAGAGCAAACAAGGGGTGGCTACTGTTCACCTCTGAAAGGCTCCCACCATATTGCTGATGAACTAGACCTGTTTGGGAGATGGTACCCGAAGCAAAAAAAGGCACCACTCAGCCTTGCCGGCCTCCAGATTCAGATATCATGAAGACTGGGTGCTAGGGCAGTGGGGGGTTGGTTACAACTTCCCAGTTGGCTGCTCTGAAGACCAAACAAAAAGTGCCCCAGGAGGGCCAACATCCTTGCAAAGTACCAGAATTTCACTGTTGTATTGAGGGCGGTTGGGCTGTAGGCCTTGCTCCTTCCCAACTGTCATACAATCTAAAGTGGGATAAATATCATCACTGTCACCTTCCCTTTCTGTTACCTGGAATGCCATCACTCCCACCTGCATCTGCAAGTTCTCTCTCTCGCTCTTCTACACAGCTGCACTGACTTTCCTCACACAGACATATTGCAAGTTGCAGGCCCTGACTCATGTGAGGACAATGCTGACAGAACAGAGATCCAACACCTCAGGACATTTCTCAGCTAGACCAGATGGGTAGGGGGAAGTGTAGGAGGTCTACACACTGGAGCTTTTAATCACTCAGGGGTCAAAGCAATGGCTGTCTGGAGACAAAGCTTAATTTTATTTAAAAGATTATGGCTTCAAATAGAGAGACTTAATGGTGGGGGGTGAAATGCCCCTTAACGTATGGGGCCAGGGGCTTTTGTGGTGCATGGGGCTTGTGCTGGTCCTGAGCAACTCCCAATGGTGTTTACAAGGGAAATACTAGCAGGGGTTACCCCCAACAGCACTGCCAGGGGGCAACATGGAGAAATAGGGAAGGTTTGTTTTACAGTATGGTTTGTATTGTTCTGCTTGAACCAGCTCTTCCAGCACCAATCTTCCCCCCTCCAGTCTCTGAAATGGGTAAACAACCACCCCGGTTAAAAAGCAAGGTGCCTGAGTGCACTTAGAGTGGGAGGTGGAGGGGACAGCCCTCTTGGCCCTTCGACAGGGCAGGGCACTGTCCCAGGCAGAGATGGGCAACGCAATGGGTTGTTCCCATTTTATCAAATGGGACAGAGCTGGAAAAGTGCCTCTGGTTTTAGCCCATTGCTGTTCTGAGAGCCACACTCATGGTCCCTAGACACAGGCCCAAAGCAAAAGACCAGAGCTCAACACCCTTCCCAGCCAGCCCCATTCCCACAAAACACCCTCAAACTTGGGAATGGTTCTGTCTAAACTTTTTGGTTTCAGCCCATTGGGATCTGGCCTAAGAGACTGTTGGGCTGGTGCAGTTCAGCAGCCTTTGCTAACAGATTCACTCTTGGAACCACAAACAGAAGGTTCACATTTCATGCAGTGCTTCAACTTCTCGGTGCAGAAGCTTTATTTCTCCTCCATTGTGCTGCTTGGGGAAGGGGCCCCTTTGCTATGAGAGGGGCAACAAAAAGGCTGGCTTTTCGGAGATAAACCTCAAAATGGTGGTAGATTAGGGTGCCCCATGGTCATTTGGATCCATTTTTTAGAATATTTTCCTGCAATCCACAGAGACTGCATGCACACATGGATTATCTCCAACCTCCCTTCAAAAAGCTGTCATAGCACACTCTAAGAACTCTGTGCAGGAAGAGGGTGCCAGGCATGGGGACACTCCCCCACACGAAACTTATGCTTGCAGTCCTTGCTTTAAGCAGCCTACAGCGGTAGTGGAAATGAAGTCCCAGCTGCTCCTATGAGTAACATGGAATGACCTGTGGAGGAGACATCTCCCAGCATAGCCTCTAAGACCAGATGAGACCATTGTGATCATCTAGTCTAGCTTCCTGTATAACACAAGCCATGGAACTTCCCTGAATAAATTACTGTTTGAACTAGAGCTTCGTTTAGAAAAACATCAGCTCAGTCTGAGCAGGAGGCCTCTTGTATCCAGGTGGAGTATTGCATGCAAGGACTTGATGTCTCTACAGGCTGCACATCCATAGTAGAGAGCAGGGCTGCTGCAGGTGGTTTCAGGGTATAAAGGTGGCCTTACAACTGCTGCCCAACTGCCTCTAGGGCCTTTCATGGAGGAGTCTGGGATTCCCAGATTGAGAAAATGCTTGGAGA
This sequence comes from Malaclemys terrapin pileata, assembly GCF_027887155.1. Taxonomy (NCBI): domain Eukaryota; kingdom Metazoa; phylum Chordata; order Testudines; family Emydidae; genus Malaclemys; species Malaclemys terrapin. The sequence continues at coordinate 34,622,214 of NC_071519.1, forward strand.
ACCTTTACCATAAAATGCCTGCTTTTATGCATCAGGCTAGCTCTCCCACAGAAATGTGTGCACTTCGGAGGCAAAGGACATAGTGCAGCAGGGTGAGATGCATGAACTCATGTAAGTGGGAGCAGAGCCAACAAGAAGTATGGGATGCTTTGGTGGGGGTGTGTGTGTGTCTTGAGTTCCCTCCTGGCTTCTGCACAACACATCCAGGAAGCTACAGGATGAAATCAGCCAGTCAGAAATCCCAGTGTTCATTCTGCTATCTCCACTCCACAGCGACATGCACACATCACACAGAACATCTGAGGATGGAGAAGGGAGCAGGGAGTGTCATGATTGGGTGGAGGCCTCATGGTCCAGTTACTTGTTACTTGCAGAGTGGGATCAGACCCCCCACCCTTCCCTAAACTAAACAACTGGGCCCTCTCCTTGCTCATGCTACCAGCAGCTTCACCACGCAGCAGAGACAGATAAAGACCACTATCCATCCCAACCACCAAACAGCGTCTCCCACAACCAACACTGTTTTATAGACATCTCAGCAGCTCCAATCCTGCAGGTGGATCCATATGACTGGGTGCACCCCTGAACCGAGTACAGGCCCAGAGGGTCTGACTGCAGAATCAGGATCTAAGATGTGTATATATGTCTGTTCAAAACCATGCATCCCCGCACACAAGCTGTTCTGATGCATGAATGATGTGGGGCTGGCAAAGAGGCTCTTTTGCAGAGGGCTCTCTCAATACCCACTCACCTCCTCCCACTCCCCTAGAACCTCCTCTGCAAGAGTTTTAAACCCTCATACATTGATTTTTTGAAAAGTTTTGTTGTTGTTTTAAAACAGAAAATTGAGGCTTCTATTAAAACACAGAAATACAGACAATTTAAAACCAGCACAAGTTTCTGCCTTTCCCAGCCCTATTTACAGCTCATTCAAAATCTTGTTGTACATTTTGGTTGTTCTTTAAAACAAAACAAAAAACAAAGAAAACCCACACTACGAGGAAAAAAAAAGGAAGATTTTACAAACTGCCGTAGGGTCTGGAAGCCCCCGGTCACCACTTGAGTTTCAAAAATAATAATACCCCCGCCCCCCAAAAAGGATTCACATCAATTTTACTGCACATCTGGTTTTCCTTATAGAGGCAAATCCAATATGAAAAACCCTCCGCACCCCCACAGGCCCCAGCCTCCCGACCCTAATCCAAATAAAGGTTTTAAAAAAAAAGTTTCTACAATCGGCCCTTGCCCCTCAGGACATGATTAGAAAGGCAGGTTCGCCATGTTTCCAGGCCCGGAGATGTAGCTCATTTGGCTGTCCAGTGAAACACTCCTCTGCCTCATCTGGTGTGTGACCATAAGGTTCTGCTGAGGTGGGGGCCCCATGAGGGAGCCCTGAGGCGACATCATATGGCCCGACTGGGCGTACATTTCCCCTGACACAGACATGCTCCTCTGCTTAGCCTGCATCAGCATGAAATTCTGCTGGGCCATCAGACTCTGCTGGGGGGACATCATGCCCTGGTGCATGCTGTTCCCCATCATGGCTTGCTGGGGTGGCATACCTGTCCTGCTCAGCATGGACACCTGTCCAGGGTGGCACATAGACATGTTGAGTCCCCGCTGCATGCCCTGCTGCCCTGGAAGGCTGGGGGTGCTCATGCCTGGCCGCGTGGGTGGCTGCTCAGCCATCATGTTCTGCAGGTTCATGAGGTGGAGGTTGGAAGGCTGTGATTTCGGTGCTTGGCTGTCACTCTTGGGGAAATACTGCAAGGTGCTGCTCGGCTTCTCTGAAGGGATGATCCTGGAGAGGTCAAACTCAGGGATGCCCGTAGGTGTGGGGCGGATGACCTCACTGAGCTCAGGGTCATTCAGCACTGAAGCCACACCCGGAAGCACAGGGGGGTAGGGATCTCCAATCCGAGGAGGGATGTTCTTGCCCAGCATGTGCTGCTGGGGGGGCATCTGGCCAGGCTGCTGGGAGGGAAGGTCCTCTGGTGGCAAGGGCATCCCGGGCGGGTAATGTTGCTGCATCCCAGCCCCACCTCCTGGTGTCATGGGCATACCCGCAGCTGGAGACTGCATGGCATTGTGGGGCTGCTGCATGCGGGGGAACACCAGCTGGTTGGAAGGGATCATCTGAGAATTGTTTGGCACAGGGCCGCAGGGCTGGTTCAAGGAGTCCTGGGGCCCTGGAGGCAGCATCATGGGATTTGGGGGGGGCACACCCGCCCCCTGCGCACCAGGGTGCATCGGAATGTTGGCGCCCAGGGGATTCGGCGAGGACATCATGGACGTCGGGGGTTCATGGGAGAGTGGCTGCTGGCCAGGCAAGTTCATCCCCATGGGACTCTGCGAGGATGCAGGCCCCACTGAGTTCAAGTGCAGTTGATTTGGCTGATTTCCTGTGATACCTAATGAAGGGGAGAAGGAGAGTTAACTCAATGCCCATGCACCTCCTCCCACTGCATGCAGAGAGTATGTCCCTGGTGCTAGCAGCTCTCTCCATTGAAATCAGCATCTAAGCAGAGATCAGCTCCAGCCAGGTTCCCTGGAGTGTTCAAACCTGGCCCAGCTCTGCTCTCACTGCTAGACCCATGGAGAGGGTCTGCCATAGAGGGTCCATCAAGGCAGTAAGGTCAGCGAAAGAGTCCCTAAGCCCAGGGGACTCTGCTGTCAGACCTGATACCTGCTCAGTACCCTCAACCCAGCACCTCATTGCCATGGCAGCATCACACCCTGCCCCATACCAGCCAGGTGCTAGGCTGTACAGGGGAGAGGTGAGCACCACAGAGCACATGCTTGGGAGGCCAGCCCCTCCCTCTCTCACTGAGGCAGTTACGGCACATCAGCACTGCATCTGGGAGCCAGCCTCCAGCCCGGAGCCACAGATTTGTGCTAGCATTCTAAAAATAGCGGTTTAGATGGTGCTTCGAAGTTGCAACTGTGGCTGGAGCTTGGCCCTCAAGCCCACCCCAGGCATCAGAGCCTGAGCTCCCGCCCAAGCTGTAACGTCTACACAGCTATTTTTAGAGTGCTAGCGTGAGTCTGTGGACCCAGGCTGGAAGGCTCACTCCCAGATGCAGTGTAGACTTGCCTTAAGAGCTGGTAGGTGCTGCTGCTTCTGATGAGAGCTGCTCCAGACCTCAGAGCTGGCCTAGTGCAGGCAGGGAATAGGTGGGGTTCAAGGGATGTTACCGCAAGACTCAGTCGGTCATTGGCCATACATAGGGCTTGTGGCTCTTACCAGCCCAGCAGATCCTGTTCCCCTCTGTTGCTACGCAGGCTGGGACAGTACAGCACAGCAACCTCTCTACTGTGTTGAGCACAAGGAACACCGTCAGCACAGCCATTAGTTGGCAACCTCTGTGCAGCTCCAACGTGCCCCCCAGTGGTGGATACTGAGAAGGACAGCACAGCTACCCACCTAGCACCCAGCACTGCCTGGCTTACACAAGGCTCACAGCCAGCATGGGAGGGAGGTGTGGGCCCCCCACTGTGGAGGTCAGAAAGACTTTCTGAAATCAGAACTAAGGAGTTCTCAGATTATGCCTCTCTCTCAGCTCTGACTGTGCAGGCCCTGGGAACCTGCATGGACTGGATAGCCCAGTCCCTGCTCAGGCTTTCCCATCCCACTGGGACATACCTTGCTGAGACCACCTGAGGTTTCCTACACAGCAGAGCTCTGGGCTGGAGATAGTGGTGATGATGGGACATCTTTGGTAGGAGGGGGAAATTTAAGGGCATCCCAATGGTCACAGCCCCCTCCATCCTCGAAGCAGGGCAAACACGGTTCCTGGAAACCTAGGTCTAGGACTCAAACAAGGGGAGTGGCCAAGTGCTAGAGCATGGGCTGCCATCCCAGAGACAACACTCAGCAGATGGTTGAGGGAGGAACACTGGGCATGTGGGGGCACAGAGGAGATGACAAAGAGGATAGGGAGATAAGTAAAATCTAGGGGGTGTTACATCATCCCCATGCCCGGTGGCATGGTACATGTAGCTCACATGAACACTGCATTTCCCATTATCTGTTTTATCTGCAGCTGATCTTGGCTGTGTGCTGGGCTAGAAACTCTAGTGTCTCCTGGGCTCGCTATGTTTGCCAGGCAGATCAATGGCACATGGAGAAGGCAGCAGCTGGCCCTGGCCAGTCAGTAAGAAGCAGATGGCAGAACAATGCCAAGCAAACAAACACTTGCCAGCTTCGCACCGGGTTCTGGAAGCACCCAATGCCTTTGCAAAGCTGCGGCAAGCTGGGAAACCAGCCTGGGAAGCCAGTTCAGCAGTTCCATTTAAGGAGCTTAGTCAATAGTATCCAGGGAGCTAGAGTTTCCCCCAAGGCCTTTGGTTACACCTGAATGCAGGACAGCTGGATGGGCTCCATTGCTTTTACTTGTGCTAGTGAGAACACTGGGAGCCCAAGACACTCAAAGACACCCATACCTCAGACCTGACATCCCTATGTCTCACCTAAGGAGATGTAACCCTTGCAATAATCTGTACCCCTAGCATCCTGGTGGACTTACAGGGACTACAGTTACCATTAATAACCCAACTGTATTATACTGCAATTAACTGGCTGGTGTGTATATGGCACTGTTGCCCTCTGCTGGCTGGAATCGGAATTGCTTGCTGTGTGTCAAGGCCTCATACTACTAACAGATAGTAATTTTCCTTGAACTCAGTTGGTCAGGCCAATGCTTTTGGAGTGGGCGATCCTGGGTTCTAACCTGCTGCCTCTGTGACATTTTGAGAGGCCACAGCAAGGATGCAGTCATGGAGTTTACTATATTAAGTCATACATTTGGGTAGGAGTGATCCTTCCACAGCATGGTGCACAACAAGGATTACACCCTGTCCTGTCCCTGTAGGGGGCTCACTGAGTCTTCTCCCTTGTCCAACTTCTTCCTCAGGCTTCTCCCTGTACCTGGAACAAACCCTTCTCTTCCCTACAGGATAAATGCTCTCATCTGACTCAATTAACCCTTTCGTTCTCCTTGCTTTGCAGCTCCAAATATGTCTGTTCCTATTCTGACTCTCAATTAGCACACTTTTCTACAACATGTCCCCAAGGTACTTTCTAGTCATCAATGCACTGAGCCCCATGCTCCAACAGAGGCAGGGATGGATAGGGAAACAGGTACAGACAAGTTAAGTGACTTGTCCAAAGCACAGTGGCAGAGCTGGGAATAGAATTCCTGATCTCCACTCTGAGCATCAGAACCACACCCAGGTGTTCTGCCTCCCAGGCCTGTGTGTGAGCCACAAGACCAGTCTTACCCCTATAAAGCCCAGCTCCAGCTTGCTCTCCCTGCTGGCGCAGACACAGTCCCAGAAGAACGTACCTGGCATGCTTCCTGGTGGGAGCATAGGCCTGTCTGGGAGCAGCTCATCATCAGAGGTGGCGATGGTTTTGATGGCATTGTGGTAGAGTGGTGTGGAGCTGGGCATGGCATACTTGGACATCTGTGACATCATCAGCGAGAGGGGGTTCTGGGAGGGGGATGGATCTGGAGAGGAAGTAAAAGGTATGTTGGGATTCATGGTGCTAGAGGGATTACTGGCTGGCGCAGAGGAACTGCTCCTAGGCCCAGGAGGGAGCGAACCTGCAAGCAAAAGAGAGAGAGAGACCAGCTTAGTGCTCCCTGCAAGCTGCAGCCTGCTCCCATCAGGCAGCATCCCCAATTCTCTGCTTGGAACACTGATAGACCCAAACCAGGCCTGGCCCCCAACCAAAACCCCCTATGGACTCTGGGGAAGTTCTGTGCTGGGATCACCTGCTATGGTTGACACCAGAGCCAGACACCCCAAACTATGGGAGAGTTAGATCTGATCTAGTCCCAACTTCCAAGCTCTGGCCCTTCCCTCATGAACTGAAGAAGGGGAGGGGCAGGTGCTGAGGGGAAGGCACTGAGTTTGAGGCCTTTTTCTAGACCTGGATACAGAAAACTTTGCCCCTTTCCCCTACCTGCTTCTTTTTAAAGTTCCCGCTGGATGCCTGGGGGCAAAATACACACTAACTTCAAGAGCAAACACAGAGAAGTCAAAAACTGGGGCATGCGTGTGCATGTCAAGTATGCGGAGGCCAAGCGTGAGTAAGAAAAATGCAGCAGTGGTGGCCTGGCCGACAATCCGCTCTGGGTGGAGTACAAGATGGGACTGACGCCACTGCACTAAGTAGCTCTGAGCACATGCTGCCTGCACCATGCAGGGCTACCTGGAACCGTTCTTCCAGCACTAGATACCTCAGGGGCCTTACCCTGACATCCCTTCCCTGGATGTAGCTGTGGGTAGGTTTCTGGCTGTCAGTGTGTATTGTGAGGATGCAAATTACCCTGGTGGGCAATGGCTCTGCATTCACTCAAGGCCTCCTCAAGCAAGTAGGCATGGATGGGAACAGCCTGTTTGTACAGGGGAATGGGGTGGGGGTTTGCTGGGAAGAGGTGTTAACCTTGCTAGCAGGCATGGGGAGAGAGGTGAACCAGCCCCTAGTACCTAGGAAGGAACCCTGCTTTCTAGCCCATCCTGTTACCCCTATATGAGTGGCCGTAGAAGAAAGAAAGTGGGGATGGGGAATCCTTGTCATATCATCAGAGGGACAATGAAAGACTCAAGTCAGGGCCAGGGGAAACTGAAGCACCAAGAGGTGAAGGGACTTGCCCAAGGTGACCGTGGCAGAGCAAGCCTTAGAGTTTTGAAGTCCTCACTCTCAGACTCTGCTTTAACCATTAGACAATGCTGACTGCATAAATAACTGGATTAAATTCTGATCTACCTGAAAAATGTCTCCCCAGACAACAGGACCTGGGGCCTGAGAAAAGAAACACAAGGAAATGCAGGGAGCTGGGCATTGGCCAGACACATCTTGCAATCCCCCCAACCTTGGAGTGCACCAAGACAGGTTTGCTCAGTGACAGACATACTCCCACTGTCCCCTCCTTTCAGTGCACTTCCCCAAGTCAGGACACATGTTTAAGGACTCTGTCTCCCATCAATCCATTTTTCCATCCCTACCCAACCCTGGAGAGCATGAGCCACTCAACAGAGGGATTTGGGAATGCTGGCATCCTGGCTCCCCATTTCTAATTTGGTCCAATGTCTCCCTCCAAACCTCTACAGTGCACGTTAGGCTGCCTACTGTTTTCCTCCTTGTGAATAAGAAAGCACAGCATCAGGGGGTGAGGTGGGGCACAGCAAATCACTGGCATTAATCCCCAGAAGAAGCAAGTGCAGGCTTGCATGTGCAGGCCAGGCTCATTCAGCTCACCAGGAAAGAGCAGTCCCTCTCCAGGGTGTATGCATTTCCCCTAATTTAGGCTCTTGCTCCCTTCTTCCCGATGCTGAGCCACATTGCCCTGAGGCCTGGTGCATGGCACAGAAAGGGAGATGGTGTGTTCTCTCTCTTTGGAACAGGAACTGGGCTGCTATCACAGCACTTCCAGCTGCCAGACATCCCCATGGGCCCTACATGCCCACTCGGCAACCCCAAATCAAAGAGATTTGGGCCCCAAATCCCAGCACAGGGAGAGCTGGCTATGGGAAGGCAGGTTCCCACCACTGCCCTGCAAGGAAATAGCCACGTAGTCATTACTAGTCTGAGTATATGGAAAATATGGGTCTGGAAGCCACAGAATTATTGGGCCCTATGAGAGTGACCAGCAATGTGCAGAGACCTTTGGAGCACCAGGTTTAATTCTATGGCCCTATCCCACTCACATACACAGTTTAGCACAGCTTACCCTGATCCAGCCCTCCCATGGAAGCTGACGAATTCATGCTGATAGGCTGCTTGCTCTGGCTGACTCCTGGACTTGGCAAGGTGGTTTTGGGAGATGGCACCCACCCGGGTGAAGGAACGGCCATGGAAGGGGACTTCAGGCGGCTTGGTGAGCTGGTGGGAGACCTGACGTTGAGGGAGGAGCTCATCACCTGGGGCGACTTCAGGGGCCCAGACTGGTTGGAAGGTGGCATGCTGACCATCTGCGAGGGCGTCTGGGGAGACTTCAGATTGGCAGATGGGGAGGGGACAAGCGGTGAGTGCACCTGGCTGAGCGTTGGGGACTTGAGGTGGGCCATGCCAGGGGAGTTCATCTGGGTGATGTTGATGGTGAGGTCGGAGGGCCTGCGGCCCAGCCCCCGTGAGGGTGCCGGGTGCATGTTGGCTAGGTTGCCCCCTTGGGTGGGAGGGGGATTGGAAGCTGGCGGCAAAGGGATGTGGCTGAGCCTGGTGGTGCCGCCGATGTTCCCAATGGACATGGCACCCTGTTCAGGGCTGAACATGTCTGGGGCACTGCCCATCTCCTGGGGCATGCTGGGATAGGGGCCCTGCCCGCCTGAGAAGCTTTGCTGCCCTTGGCTGGGGAACTGTGAGGGGATCATCATCTTCTGTGGCCCCCCCATCATTGTGCCACCACTACCATTCTGAGCCCTCACCCTGGCCAGATCCTCAGGGCTGATGCCCTGGTGGCCTATCATGTCAGGGCCCCTCATTTTCTGCGACATCATCATCTGTTGTTGTGGGGTCATCTGGACATTGAGGTTCATGTTCATGTTCATGTTGACATTCATGTTCATGTTGAGGTTCCCAGGTCCCATGGGCGCATCCATGTCTCGGAGGCTCGACTGGCTCATGGGTGGGCTCAATATCCCCCGGGTACCCGTGAAGTCCATACCTATGGGTGCGCCACCTAGGCTCTCTCCTGGCATCTGTCCAGGGAACATGGACGGGTCGATCTGCCTGTGAGCCTGTATCATCCTCTCCATTTCCAAACCTTGGCTCATGGAGCTGCCAGACATCCCAATGGGCCTCTGCATCACCACCGGGCGCTTCTCCATCAGCTGGTGCCTCAGGATCTCCTCCCTGGCTCGGGGGTTCATGAACCGCTCAGGGTCCCCTTGCCCTGAAGGATAGGGCAGGCTCCCTTGTGGAAAGTTCCCTGGGCCTCCTATTGGAGGCATATCATCATTCCATCCCATGCCAGGCCTGACTGGCCGCTGCATAGCATTCATGGGCCCAAGGGCATCCATGGGCACATTCTGCATCCCGCCAAAGCCAGAGACCCTCTGCATCTGATTTCCAGGGAACCTTGGCCCTGGGAAGGGGGGTGCTCCCCTCATCTGCATGGGGTCCTGGACCTCAATGGGCCCCCTTAGCTGGTTGCCCATCCCTGGAGGCCACGGCTCCCCAGGTTTGCTGTGATAGGGTGGTGGCGGCCCCCGAATCATCATGCCACCCATGGACTGTGGGATCATCATCTCCTGCATGGGTCGACCATGGATGCTGATCTGCTCCTCCTTCCGCCGCTTCTCCTCATAATACTCCTCCTGCAGCTTCCTCCAGGCCACTTGCTCTGGCGTCAGGCTGTCCTGGTTCAGCCGCTGCATCATGATGTTCATCTGCTGCCCCATGTCAGAGCCTGGGTGGTGGGGGACCTCATGCTCCAAGTTGGGGCCCCCCAGATTCTGCGTCTGTGAAATCATGGACTGCAGGGGCTCTTCATACTTCTTCATGCCCGCAGGTGGGAGGGGTGGCTGGGTGAGTGGGGCCTGCGACTGGGGAGTGGGGCCACCCTCACCAGCACTTTGGTTGGACTTCATGAAGGGCTCGGCCTCACTGCTGCGCAGCAGCAGGCGCTCAATGTCCCGCAGGGTCTGCAGGGAGCGTTCCCGGTGCTCCAGCTGCTCCTTAGAGAGCCCCTCTGAGTTCATGGGGTTCCTGGGGCCCAGCACTACCTGCCCATTTCCGCCTGCCCCAGCACTGGTACCATCCCCCAGTAAGTTAGAGCTGGAAGCACTAGAAGAGTCCACCTGCCCAGGCTGCATCGGGTTGGTGGAGGCGTTGGGCGTGTTGGGGTGGTTGCTCCCTGGCTGGGTGCTGCCGCTGCTATTTCCCACAGAGTTGGGAGTCAGGTCCCGCCGAATGTCCTCTCCCGTCCCTTCCTGGGGTAGGGTAGTTGGTGCAGGCAGAGCTTGCTGACTGATGCTTTGGGGTGGGGGGGGCTGTGCTGGGGGGGGCTGAGGCTGTGCCTGGTTGCCCTGCGATGCTGGGGGCTGGGACTGTGGAGTGCTGGAGGCAGGTGGGTTAACCGGCAGTTGCTCGGTGACTCCCAGTACCTTGGGAGTCGGAGCCTGTGAGAGAAAGGGGAAGCCAAAGTCAGCAAGAAACACGTAAGGCAGGTGTGTAGCCCCAGACCTTGGGTGGGCTTCGAGCCCTGAATCCCTACAAGAGCCAACTGAGCCCATCCCCCTTGAAAGAATGTGAGCTGCAAGTGGGGTCAGGGTGTGACTGGCCGTGAGGACATTAGCCAGCAGCACGCACAGACAGGAGTGTCTGGCTCACACCCAGCCATACCTGGTCTAGCTTTGCCCGGGGTACATTCTGCTGATGATAGGTCAGGATGGAGTCTGCTCGCCCCTGCAAGACGGCTTCTGCGGCACTAAGAGAGAGAGCAGCCAGTCAAGAACAGCAAAGTGTCAAGCCAGAAATACTTAGCAACAACCTGGGTCCACAGGCTCAGAACTCCCAGCAGGGCTCCCTTTGCCCACTGGCCCCCTAATGGAATGCCCAAGCCCCCTGGGCTCATGGTGGAATCTCAGAGGAGAGTTGGCACTGAACTTCCCCCTCTTCTGCACAGATCTCAGGGCATCTCTCTGACAGGAAAACATCTGCCTTGCAATTTCCCCTTCCCCACCCCCTGAACTGTGCATTGTGCTGGGCTCTGCACTGGTTGCTGTGTTGCTGCCAGAGGGATATAGCCTGGGAGGGAGACACTGGGATATGCTAGGACTAGAACCCCATGTTCTTTGCAAATGTGAAACAACACAAAATAAAAGCAAAAACAACGATCAAATGAAAAAAATCACTGTACAGCAGGGGCTGGGCCCAGCTCCTTGCACCGGGCTTTGTGACCTGGCGCACAGGGTGACAATGCTGCTCAGGTTTAGCCTGGCCATCCCTCTGCCATCATAACAGGAAGGGATGGGGGAGTGCAGCCGGACCAAATCTGAGTGAGTAGCATTGTGACCTAGCAGATGATGTTGCAGCACCACTCACTGAAATTTGGCCCAGCCACACCCCAGTCCTCATGATGGAGGGGCAGCTGGGCCAAATCTGAGCAGCACTGTGACTCCGTGTGCCAGGTCTCAACACTCAGAGTGGGGAGGTCCTGCAGGATAGGAGCTGCTGCAATGGGGTGAGTGTGAGGCAGGCTCGCTCTGTGCCCCCTCAGGGCCTCCCACTTCTCCTGGGGGCAGGACCCAGCCCCTCCCACATGGATAAAACACCACAAAGTTCCTGAAAAATAAAAGGAAAAATTATAAAAAATAAACAGAATTTCACAGGACTTTAGCTATGACCTAAGCAGGCACTCTAAAGCTATATGTTCCCCAAGAATCAGCGGTTGAGATACTGCAAAAGAATGAAGGGAGCAAGTCGAGGGCACCCAGTAATCTGGAGCGTTAGCACCCAGTGCCTCCCACTGCAATCTGTTCTCCCAGGGCCCTTCCAGATCACACCAGTAATCCATCTAACCAAGTATCCTGCCCTCTGGCAGCAGCCAACACGTGTTTCAGTGCTTCTATGACCTTTTATTATACATCTGGCCAAATGCACTCTGTGGTTCCTGTTGCAGCTGGCAGGGCTAGGGCACTACCAGGAGGCAGATCACATTTAAGATGAAATCTCTCCACCAGCAGCTGACAACTATGCTAGGGAGAATGCGGATTGGGGGATGCGGGGAGACGTCATGCTAGGGGCAACCCAGGGAACCTCCAGTCCCCACCTTCTCCAGAGGCTGCAGTGCTAACTGCAGCATGTAGGAGGCAGCTGTGGTAAACCAATCCAAGTGGCCAGAGCCAATGGGGAGGACTGGGGAGGACACAGGGGTTTACCGCTTACGTGTTAGCAAGGTGAGTGGTGAAGACGTAAACAAACTGGGAAGGCTGCTTTCCGGCACCACCACCTCCACTGCCCCCAGCATCGGGTCGCAGGCCAGGAGCAGCGCCATGTGGTGCATTGGAAGAACTGGTCTCATTCAGGTTCGGCAGCGGGTTGGACCCAGGACCAAGCTGCGGGGCTGTGGACATTGCAGGATCTGCTACATTACAGTCTGCAGAGGGCACAGGAGAGAGCAGCTGTTATCAACAATCAGCATAAGACAAACTGCTGGGAAGCACCGCGCAGGATGCCAGAGCTAAACAGCACACATTGAATGTCTGGACTAAGGGCAGTTACCAGAGTGAGGTGGGTATAACACAGGAGTTCAGGGCTGGAATAACAGGAGTCTGGGGGGTCAGGATTGAGGGGAACCAGCAAAGCTGCCTATGGTGTGGGGGAGCCTGGGGCTGGGATAGTGGGATCTGCAAGCTGGCCCTGGCAGAGCTGTGCGTGTCGAGGGAGCCCAGGACGGAAGTAGCAGGGAGTCTGAGTATCAGGATTGTGGGGCAGTGTCAGAGGTGCGTGTGAGGAGAGGATTCAGTGTCTTTGCTCCAACAGTCTACCCTGAAGTTTATCCCCTTACAAAACGCAGGAAAGAACAAAAACCGCATGTGTTGGGGAGCAGGGCCTCTCTCCTACATCTTCCCGCCAGCAGGGCAGGGCTATGCATTCCCCCAGCCTCCAGCAGATGGCAGCACACAACAGGGATTTTTCTGGGCCTGGATATCTACAGCCTCCCAGAGAGATGTGAGGAGCAGGGAGTGGCTTAGTTCCTCCCCTTCATTTTCCCTCCTGGTGAGTGATCAACCTCAAACACCCGCAGCCTTCCCCTTCCAGGGGAATTTCCAGAGAGACACTCCGGGAACACTGCACACTGGAGCGATAATAATTAATCATTATCAATTATTTAATAATACTCCTACTTAATATTAATAATAATTGTAATTAACAACACCACTTAGTGCTTTGCATTTGCACAGCGCCCTATGGACAGCTGGGGGGTAGTTAGTAGATATTCTGCATTAGCACTTCCACCTGCACAAAGCCCCCTTGAAGCCAGAGCCACACTCATCCCCCCAGGCCCTGAACTTGACTGGGAGTGCAGAGCTACTGCACCTTCAGGTGAACTACGAGGCTCTAGCATTAAATAAAGGACGAGGTCGGGATGGGTCAAGGCCAGGATTCACCCAGCGCTTCCTCTGTGCACTGTCCAAACTATCCTGTGTCTCTGAGCAAGACTTCCCTAGAGTGTCTGTGCTGGGAGGGGAACAAGGCTCTTATCTCGGTCATGGGGGCAGTCTGAGGAAGGCTCACTCCTCCCCATGTTATGGGGATCATGGTGCCTGTGTTGGCAAAATTCTATGCAGAACTGTTAAAATCCAGCCATTTTAAACAGGAGAATGGCCATTTGTTCGCCAGCTTGTCACACATGGCAGCATCCTGACAATCTGCTTACAGCGAGCCTCAGAAATAGCAGTTAGTCTTACCTTGCACCTTTCACCCATGGATCACAGTGTGTTTTGTAAAGGGCAGGGCAGCGTTATCCCTTTCTACTGAGGCACAGAGGAGAAGTGACTTACCAAAGGTCACCCAGTGAATCTGTGGCAGAGCCAAGAAGAGAACCCAGTCGTCCTGACTTCCAGCCTAGTGCCCTGGGCTATACTGCCTCAAACCCAGTGATCTAAAGGGAGGAGCCTTGAACAGCAACTTGCTGTAAGCCCTTGTTTGTTTGCACTGCACTGAGTCAGACACAAGGGCAACTCTGCAGCTCCTTGTATGCTTGTCCATGTTCTTTGTACTGCCTGCCTGCCTTGCTCTGCACCCAGCTGTAGGCCTTCACAGCAGAGGGGAGGATCCTCTCTCTAGGGTGATGCAGAAATGCGCATTTCCAACTGGCAACTTTCCTGCAGCAAAGATAGTCAGACTCCCATACAACTTTATGAAGCATTAACATGGAACAGCAGCCTTGAAAGTTGACAGTGAAACAGTCAAATAAAAGACGGTTACTCACCGTTGTAACTGTTGTTCTTCGAGATGTGTTGCTCATATCCATTCCATTAGGTGTGCGCGCGCCGCGTGCACGATCGTCGGAAGATTTTCTACCCTAGCAACACTGGCGGGTTGGCTGTGGAGCCCCCTAGAGTGGCGCCTTCATGGCGCTGAATATATACCCCAGCCGACCCGGCGCCCCCTCAGTTCCTTCTTGCCGGCTACTCCGACAGTGGGGACGGGGGGCGGGTTTGGAATGGATATGAGCAACACATCTCGAAGAACAACAGTTACAACGGTGAGTAACCGTCTTTTCTTCTTCGAGTGCTTGCTCATATCCATTCCATTAGGTGACTCCCAAGCCCAACTTAGGTGGTGGGGTCGGAGTGAGACATTGCTGTGTGCAAAACCGCTGATCCGAAAGCAGCATCGTCTCTGGACTGCTGCACTAGTGCATAGTGAGCTGTAAATGTGTGGACTGATGACCAAACCGCTGCTCTACAAATGTCCTGGATCGGAACTTGTGCCAGGAAAGCCGTCGAGGAAGCCTGGGCCCTCGTGGAGTGAGCGGTGAGGTGCGGTGCTGAGACACCTGCCAGGTCATAGCAAGTCCGGATGCAAGACGTAATCCAGGAGGATAGGCGTTGTGAGGAGACCGGTGAGCCTTTCATTCGGTCGGCCACTGCAACGAAGAGTTGCGTCGTCTTTCTAAAGTGCTTTGTGCGGTCAATATAGAAGGCCAGGGCCCTTCGTACGTCCAGGGAATGCAAACGTTGATCCTGGCGAGTGGCATGTGGTTTGGGATGAAAGACCGGGAGAAAGATGTCCTGGTTGATATGAAAAGGAGAAACCACCTTAGGGAGAAAGGCAGGATGTGGACGAAGCTGCACTTTATCCTTATGGAAAACTGTATAAGGGGGCTCGGATGTAAGCGCCCTGAGTTCAGAAACGCGCCTTGCTGAGGTGATGGCTACAAGGAAGGCTGTCTTCCAGGATAGGTACAAAAGTGAACAGGTGGCCAGTGGCTCGAATGGAGGACCTGTGAGCTTGGAGAGAACCAGGTTGAGGTCCCACGTCTGAACGGGCTGACGTTGTTGTGGGTACATCCGGTCTAAGCCCTTGAGGAATCTAACGACCATCGGGTTAGAGAATACCGAGGACGCGAGTTCCCCTGGGTGAAAGGCCGATATAGCGGCCAGGTGAACTCTAATTGAAGATATCGCCAACCCCTGCTGTTTTAGGGAGAGGAGATATTCCAAAATGAGAGGAATGGGTGCCTGCAACGGGGACATGGCTCGTTGTTCGCACCAACAGGAGAACCGCTTCCACTTGGCCAGGTACGTGGTGCGTGTTGAGGGCTTCCTACTGCTCAGCAGAATCTGTTGGACAGAGTGCGAGCATTGCTGCTCTGCCTGGGTGAACCATGGAGCAGCCACGCTGTGAGGTGGAGTGATTGCAGGTCGGGGTGACGCAGCCGGCCGTGGTCCTGAGAGATGAGATCCGGACACAACGGAAGCAGGATCGGTGTCTGAACCGAGAGTTCCAACAGTGTGGTGTACCAATGTTGTCTCGGCCACGCTGGAGCGACCAGAATTACCTGTGCCTGGTCTCTGCGCAATTTGAGCAGTACCTTGTGGACCAGAGGAAACGGAGGGAAGGCATAAAACAGGTGGTCTTTCCAGGGAAGGAGAAACGCATCCGAGAGGGAGCCCGGAGCTCGACCTTGTAGGGAGCAGAACACGTGGCACTTCCTGTTGTCTCGAGATGCAAACAGGTCTATCTGGGGAAACCCCCACTTTTGGAAGATGGAATGTATGATGTCCGGACGGATAGACCACTCGTGCGTCTGGAAGGACCTGCTGAGTCGGTCCGCTAGAGTGTTCTGGACTCCAGGGAGGAACGATGCCGTGAGATGGATTGAGTGGGCGATGCAGAAGTCCCACAGGCGAATGGCCTCTTGGCATAGAATTGACGAACGTGCTCCTCCTTGCTTGTTGATGTAAAACATGGCCGTGGTGTTGTCGATGAGAACTAACACACAGCGGCCACGTAGGAGATTGAGGAATGCCTGGCACGCCAGGCGCACCGCCATCAGCTCCCGAACATTGATGTGCAGGGCTAACTGGGGTGCAGTCCACAGGCCCTGGGTATGGTGTTCGTTGAGATGGGCGCCCCAACCCAGAGATGACGCGTCTGTGACCAGGTGCAGAGAGGGTTGTGGGGCGTGAAATGGCATCCCCTCGCAGACCACATTGCGATCTAGCCACCAGGTGAGGGAGGCCAGGACCGAGTTCGGGACCGTGACCACCATGTTCAGGCTGTCTCGATGTGGACGGTATATTGATGACACCCAGGTTTGAAGTGGGCGAAGCCGAAGTCTGGCATGCCTGGTTACGTACGTGCAGGAAGCCATGTGACCCAGCAGGGTAAGGCACGACCTCACCGTGGTAGTTGGGAAGGCCTTGAGCCCTTGAATGAGGTTCGTGATGGTGCCAAAGCGGTTGTCTGGCAGGATGGCTTGTGCACGCCCGGAGTCTAGAACTGCGCCGATGAATTCTATTCTCTGGGTAGGTTCTAGAGTGGATTTGTCCTTGTTGAGTAGGATGCCCAACTCGTTGAATATGTGCACTATTCTGTGGACGTGAGCTTGAACTTGCTCCTTGGTGCGACCGCGCACCAGCCAGTCGTCTAGGTACGGGAACACCTGTATTCCTTGCCGACGAAGGTACGCTGCCACGACAGCCATACATTTCGTGAACACTCTTGGGGCCGAGGATAGGCCGAAGGGAAGGACTGTAAATTGGTAGTGCACCGTGTTTACCACGAATCGCAGGAAGCGTCTGTGAGGTGGGTAAATTGCAATATGAAAGTATGCGTCTTTCATGTCGAGGGCGGCGAACCAGTCTCCAGGATCGAGGGAAGGGATAATGGCCCCCAAAGAGACCATGCGGAACTTCAACTTTACTACGAATTTGTTGAGTCCGCGCAAGTCCAAGATGGGCCGCAGACCTCCCTTGGACTTGGGGATCAGGAAGTAACGGGAATAAAATCCCCTGCCCCTTAACTCTATCGGAACCTCCTCGATGGCCCCCATGGCAAGGAGCGTAGAAACCTCCTGTGTAAGAAGTTGCTCGTGAGAAGGGTCCCTGAAGAGGGACGGGGAAGGGGGGTGGGAGGGGGGGATAGAAGAAAACTGGATAGCGTATCCCCTCTCCACCGTGCGGAGGACCCAACGGTCCGAAGTTATAAGGGACCAAGCACGGTGGAAGTGGGAGAGGCGATCCCGAAAGGAGGGAGCTGGATCCTGGGGGATGACTGGGGCGCCGTCCTCGACCGCACCTTCAAAAGTTCTGTCTAGGACCTGAAGGTGGTCTTGGTGGCCCCTGGTTCTGACCGGGTTGAGGGCCAACCCATCTTCTCCTACCACCTCGCCCTCGCCTTCTGGCAGGGTCCTGTCTCTGACGAGGTGGAGGGGGGTAAAAACGTTGAGGCTGGGGCCTAAATGGTCTGCGCTGGGGACCCGCAACATGCATCCCCAAGGAGCGCATGATTGTCCTGGAGTCCTTGAGGCTCTGCAATCGAGAGTCCGTCTTCTCCGAGAACAACCCCTGTCCTTCAAAGGGCAGATCCTGTAGGGTCTGCTGTAATTCAGGGGGTAAACCCGAAACTTGGAGCCAGGAGGTCCTGCGCATAGCGATACCTGCGGCCAGGGTTCTCGCGGCCGAGTCCGCTATGTCCAGGGAGGCCTGTAAGGAGGTCCGAGCCACCTTCTTACCCTCCTCAACCAAGGCCCCAAACTCTTCCCTGGACTCTTGGGGAACCAATTCCTTGAACTTCCCCATAGAGTTCCAGGAATTAAAGTTGTAGCGGCTCAGGAGCGCCTGCTGGTTAGCCGCTCTAAGTTGCAGCCCTCCAGCTGAATAAACTTTACGGCCAAACAAATCGAGTCGCTTAGCCTCCTTTGATTTGGGCGCTGCAGCTTGTTGACCGTGGCGCTCCCTTGCATTCACTGATGACACCACCAGTGAACACGGCTGGGGATGGGTATACAAGTACTCGTAGTCTTTGGAAGGGACAAAGTACTTTCTTTCCACCCCTCTCGCTGTAGGAGGGATAGAGGCAGGGGTTTGCCATATCGTAGTTGCGTTCGCCTGGATCGTGCGGATCAGGGGCAACGCCACTCTTGATGGGACATCCGCCGCGAGGATATTTACAATGGGGTCCTGCACCTCCACTATCTCCTCCGTCTGTAGGTCCATGTTACGGGCCATCCTACGTAACAGGTCCTGATGAGCCCGAAGATCTATCGGGGGTGGACCTGTGCACGACGTGCCCGCCACTGCCTCATCCGGAGAGGAAGAGGAGGATGCCTCTGGTGGTAAGGGATCCAGGGGAGGATCCTGGTCTCCCTGTTCCTGGGTCGGAGCATCACCTGTCCTTGGGTCCGGGACGTCAGGTGGTGCGGATACAGAGGCCTCCATGCCCCCTGGAGGAGGGCGAGAGATGGTGGACTCTGGTGCCCTTGTATCAGAGTGACCCGAGCGAGAGGTTGTTGGAGCCCCTTGCGCCTGGTGGTATGCCCACGGGGTCCAGAACGACCAGTGAGATGGGCCCTGGTCAGGGTCCTCTGCTCCCTCTTGCCAATGGCCTAAATCTTGCTCCCCGGCTTGCCCCTGAGGGGGGTATGCCGATCTTGGCAGGTCCTCAGAGGAGCGAGACACCGATCTCGATGGCCATGGCGGTGCCGACTGAGCCGAGACGAATCCCGTGGGATACGGTGCCGTCTGGTGCCGATCTAGAGATGTTCCATCTCTACGCGGTGCCGGCGATCGGTGCCGAGATCGCGATCGGTGCCGATGGCCTCGCCGGTGCCGGGAGTCGGACCTGGATCGAGACGATGACCTAGAGTAGGCCCGGTGCCGGGAGCGGCCTCTCGAAGTCAAACGTCGATCGTACCGGTGCCGAGAGCTACGTCTCGACGTTGATCGGTGCCGACGATCATAACGGTGCCGAGATGTAGAGCGGTGCCGCGATGATCTTGGCCGCGAGTACGACCGGTGCCGAGGTGATATCCGGCGCCGGGACTGCGAGCGGCGAGGGGACCTGCTTCGGGACCTGGATCGGTGCCGTGGTTCCAGCCCTTGCGATGGAGGGCGCATCAAGGCAGGTTTTCCCCTAGATTGGACCGGGCGAGTCAACGGTGCCGACGGTGCCGGTGGTTGTGGCGGTGCCGGCTCCGTGAGAGCGATCAAGTCTCTCGCCGTCGCGAAAGTCTCCGGTGTCGACGGGAGGCACTGTATCACCGCCGGTCTCGGTGGTGACTCTGTCTGCACCGGACTCAACGGCCTTGGAGCCGGAGTCGACGGTGCTGGAGGCACCTGTTTTTGGTGCTCCACAGGTGGACGCGGCTCTACCCCCGGCACCGGGGGAGCCGGCGTCTTCGGCACTGAGGTCCCCGCCTTATGGGATTTTTTATGTCCCGGGGATGATGAACGGCGCCGAGGCACTTGTTGTGAGTGCGGTGCCGATGAGGTCCGGTGCCGTGGAGGCTTGTCTGCCGTGGTCGGCATGGTCGGTGCCGCTGGGGCACTGCGCACCGAGGTGCTAGGTGCCGGGGTCTGGCGCGCCGATGGAGCCTCCGGGCTAAGTCCTGCCTCCATAAGGAGTTGCCGGAGTCGAAAGTCCCGCTCCTTCTTGGTCCTCGGTTTGAAGGCCTTACAGATCTTGCACTTATCTGTTTGATGGGACTCTCCCAGGCACTTCAGACACGAGTCGTGCGGGTCGCTCGTTGGCATAGGCTTAGCGCAGGAGGCGCACTGCTTGAAGCCGGGAGCCTTGGGCATGAGCCCGACCACGCGGCCGGGGAAAAAGGGGGGAGACAACCCCCTTAATCCCCCTTTTTTTAACTATATAACAACTATAAACAAGTGAATAACCAACTATATAACTATAACAACTAGAACTACAACTATAACTGTGAATAACTGGATAAGCTAGGGAGAGTGGAGAACAGCTACGCCGTGCTCCACAGTTCCAACGACCGTCAGGGGCGGTAAGAAGGAACTGAGGGGGCGCCGGGTCGGCTGGGGTATATATTCAGCGCCATGAAGGCGCCACTCTAGGGGGCTCCACAGCCGACCCGCCGGTGTTGCTAGGGTAGAAAATCTTCCGACGATCGTGCACGCGGCACGCGCACACCTAATGGAATGGATATGAGCAAGCACTCGAAGAAGAAGTTCAGTTACTGTGCATTGTGCTGCAACATTGCAAGTGGCTAAAACATCCAATTCTTGAGCAACAGTCTTTGCCATAAATAATGCAGGCAGAAGGCGCAAGGCCAGAAGAGGAAGCTAGTGCACTACTAAGACTTTGAGGCTGCTGTGCTTTGCTGTCTTCACTTTCCTCTCCCTCAACCACATCTGATGAAATGCATCCTAGAATACTCAAGGAGCTAATAGAGGAGGTATCTGAGCCTCTAGCTATTATCTTTGGAAAGTCATGGGAGACGGGAGAGATTCCAGAAGACTGGAAAAGGGCAAATATAGTGCCCATCTATAAAAAGGGAAATAAAAACAACCCAGGTAACTACAGACCAGTTAGTTTAACTTCTGTGCCAGGGAAGATAATGGAGCAAGTAATTAAGGAAATCATCTGCAAACACTTGGAAGGTGGTAAGGTGATAGGGAACAGCCAGCATGGATTTGTGAAGAACAAATCATGTCAAACCAATCTGATAGCTTTCTTTGATAGGATAACGAGCCTTGTGGATAAGGGTGAAGCGGTGGATGTGGTATACCTAGACTTTAGTAAGGCATTTGATACGGTCTCGCATGATATTCTTATCGATAAACTAGGCAAATACAAATTAGATGGGGCTACTATAAGGTGGGTGCATAACTGGCTGGATAACCGTACTTAGAGAGTTGTTATTAATGGTTCCCAATCCTGCTGGAAAGGCGTAACGAGTGGGGTTCCGCAGAGGTCTGTTTTGGGACCGGCTCTGTTCAATATCTTCATCAACGACTTAGATATTGGCATAGAAAGTACGCTTACTAAGTTTGCGGATGATACCAAACTGGGAGGGATTGCAACTACTTTGGAGGACAGGGTCATAATTCAAAATGATCTGGACAAATTGGAGAAATGGGCTGAGGTAAACAGGATGAAGTTTAACAAAGACAAATGCAAAGTGCTCCACTTAGGAAGGAAAAATCAATTTCACACATACAGAATGGGAAAAGACTGTCTAGGAAGGAGTACGGCAGAAAGGGATCTAGGGGTTATAGTGGACCACAAGCTAAATATGAGTCAACAGTGTGATGCTGTTGCAAAAAAAGCAAACATGATTCTGGGATGCATTAACAGGTGTGTTGTGAGCAAGACACGAGAAGTCATTCTTCCGCTCTACTCTGCTCTGGTTAGGCCTCAGCTGGAGTATTGTGTCCAGTTCTGGGCGCCGCATTTTAAAAAAGATGTGGAGAAATTGGAAAGGGTCCAAAGAAGAGCAACAAGAATGATTAAAGGTCTTGAGAACATGACCTATGAAGGAAGGCTGAAAGAACTGGGTTTGTTTAGTTTGGAAAAGAGAAGACTGAGAGGGGACATGATAGCAGTTTTCAGGTATCTAAAAGGGTGTCATAAGGAGGAGGGAGAGAACTTGTTCACCTTAGCCTCTAAGGATAGAACCAGAAACAATGGGTTTAAACTGCAGCAAGGGAGGTCTAGGTTGGACATTAGGAAAAAGTTCCTAACTGTCAGGGTGGTTAAACACTGGAACAAATTGCCTAGGGAGGTTGTGGAATCTCCGTCTCTGGAGATATTTAAGAGTAGGTTAGATAAATGTCTATCAGGGATGGTCTAGACAGTATTTGGTCCTGCCATGCGGGCAGGGGACTGGACTCGATGACCTCTCGAGGTCCCTTCCAGTCCTATAATCTATGAATCTATGAATCTATGAACATCTCTTCAGCCTCTGACTCCCTGTTGCAGGGCAGTTCACCAATATGGCCTGTTAGCTGCATCGTCCCACTCTATATTAAAAGCTTTGAAGTCACTCTTGGAAACATCCTTGAACCTGAGCCTAGGTTGGCCCAGTGGCCTTGGAGCATCCACAAATTCTCCATACAGGAGATCCTTCAGAATGCGCCCATCATCTATCCATTGCAGATAACAAAGCCAGCAACTGTGTTTAAGAATAGTGATTAGACTTGGCAATTTTGCTTTCTCAGGTACTTTGGTGTCAGAAACTTTGGTTTCTCACTTGATATTTAGAATATGAAGACGAAAATGGGTGTGGAAGGTGTTTAGCCTACTCATGTCCACTGTAGGTGGTCCAAATCTTGCCACTATACAGCAGTATAATTAAAATGCACAGCTGGTAGACCCATACCTTGGTGTGGGTCTGGTGGATGCCTTTCCAATGTGAGAATTAAGCTCATCATATAGAGGTAGGTTATCCAGAACAGTTGATCCTAGATAGCAGAGCTTGAGACAAATTCTAGCATGGTACTAGCTATTAAAACTTTTGGTGCAGTCCACACACGTGTGCCATAATCATGGTCTTCTTTAGACCAATGATTAGTCCAAATTTGTCACAAGCTAGTGCAAAGCTACTGCCACGTTGCTAAAGGTCCTCTTCACTGTGTGCGGCAAACAGTGCGCTGTCAGCACAAAGAAGTTCCCTTATCAGCAGGTGTTTGACTTTGCTGTTAGCTCTTATATGTGCAATGTTGAAGTGTTGTCTGTACACCCTCAGTGCTAGATGAGAAAGCATGACAAAGCAGCAGAGAGAAGAATATATCGAAAAGTGTTAGTGCCAAAACATATCTCTGTTTAATACCACTGTGGATTACAAAGCAGTCAGCTTGATCGTTATCATATTGGACTGTAGCCTTCATGCCATTGTGGAAAGATTGAATTAGACTGAGGAGGACTGTGAGTGGGGGAGGGGGTGCAACAAATTCTCTTGCAATTGGAAAAGACCCATTCTGCTGACCAGGTCAACAGCCTTTGTAAGATCTATGAAGGCCATGTAGAGAGTTTTTCCTTGTTCTTGACACTTTTCTTGTAGCGGCCTTAATGAAGACTATGTAGATAGCTGATCTACTGGCACAGAAGATACAGTGACTCTCTGAATATATGCGTTCAACAAGAACCTGGAGTCTTTTGAGGCTGACCTGTGCGAATGTCTTACCAGCAATCCTAAGGAAAGAGATTCCTCTGTAGTTTTTGCAATCACTCCATTCTCCTTTGTTTTTATACAGCATTAGGATGTTGGCATCATTCATGTCTTGCAATACCCCTCCTTCCCTCCACCAGGCAAACAAGACATTGGGCAGATGTTTAAGTCTTATTCCAGTACTTCAGCTGGAATTCCTTCTTTTCCTGTAGCCTTTCCTGGTACTAGGGAGGTGATTGCCTTTTCAAGCTCATTTATAGACGGTTCAGACTATCAAAGAGTTTGATATAGAAGCCTGGGGACTGTATTTAGCGCTGCTTCAGAAAGAGTGGTTTCATGTGACTAGAGCTTGTGATACTGCATCTATTTGCTTCTGTTGATGATGTTGTCTCCATTAAGAGATTTGAGTGGGCAATCTTCCTGGCTGAAGGTACTATTGCTTTCTTGATTCCATCATCCTCTTAGACCTCCATTCTCAAAGGACATTTGTATCTTTTCACAGAGAGAGAGAGAGAGAGCCAGTACGATTGAGCACCTTGCCTTGATGTTTGTTGCAATGTGCTCTTAGCTATTCTGAGGTTAGCACATATTTCAGGAGAGGGGTTCATGTTGTAGTGGATATACAGCATGCATTTTGCTTCAATAACTGGAAGCATACTTCAGAGTATGTGGCAAACCAGTCTTTACCATGTACAGTCTTTTTACTGAAAGCTAAGATTGCAGCTATGTGGATGGAGAAGATAACAACGTGAGTCCCTTATGTCAAATTGGGAGCCTGGGTTGGAGAGGGTGTGGGGGAGGTATTCATGGCTAAAAGCGTCTGGAGTTTTAAGAAATACAAACCATCATGAATATTGATCTAGGAAAATCTCCTCTATCATTTTAGGGGCAATTGCTCTGATTCATAAACTCTTAGCTTCACACTTTTCTTAATGTTCCAGTTTTACCATGTTCCAGTTGCTGTGAGCAGAATTTAAACACAATTCTGGAGAGAAAGGGAAGTGAATGGGATAGATTGATCCAGGGAAACAAATCTAGCTTTTTCTTCCAGCAGCTGGGGAACTTGTCTGTTGGGAAAGCCATTGGCAGCATGAAGAGTGAGAATGTGAAGGATGGACCCAAATGGACCTGACCCAGCTGCCTCAAAAATATTTTCACTTCCACAGTTTGAAAACAGTTGAATTCAAGATGCAACAAATCAAAGGATTTTGCTGTTTCTGGAAGGCAGGAGGGACCTTCAGTTTGTTCACAACCCACCCCCACACAGACATGTCAGATCACTGTGCTATTTATTAGGCCGAGGGACGTGCCTCAGCTTCCAGCTAAACAAAAAATGACACTTTTTTTAACATATGGGTGGGGAGGGAGGACCGAGACGGGGGAAATGAGGAAGCGGAGGCTTAAAAGTCACATGAAACCTATTGATAAAACGTCACCATTCCCCAGAGACTTACAATAAAAACCGTCAGGGCCTCAGAGCAAGCTTTTAACTTGATTTAAAGCCTTGATCAGAAATTAAGGTAGTGTGCAGTGCACTCTGGTTAACTCAGCCCTGTCCAGATTCTTGGCAGGCCCTGAGCATTTCCCTCGATGCCAGAGCACAACCGCCTGCAGGCAGGGTTGTAGTGACTCCAGAGTGGATGGTCCGACAGTACAGTGTGAACAGGGATCTAAATCCATGCGGGAGGCACTCTCTGCAGCACAGCGCTCACAGAACATGATGAACTCTGTGCATGCACACTGGCCTGCAAAACAGCACTGAAGCCAAGTCAGTGCCAGCCATGCACAACAGCCCAGCGTGGCCAGCCCACCTGTCATGGGGGTTGGGGGGGAATGTCCCCTCATGGAGACAGGGCCAAGAGGGCTGGGGGACTGATCCAGTCCCATATCACACACCGACCCCTCCTACCCTCACACTGCATTCAACAATCCTCCAGCACACTACCACCTAAACCACACTGCACAAAATCCACCTGCAGAGCACCATACCACACCTCCCTCACAATACATACACACTGTGTGCAATACCACAACCCTGCAGTATCAACACACGCCTCACCAAGTGCCCTGTTAAGCCAGCAGACAGCTTCTTCTGGGAGCCTTTGGTTGCCATCGCTGCCGTCTCTGACAGACTCCAGGGCAGGAACTAGGCATGCAGTGATCTCGGGGCTGTTTGGGGAGGGGATACTCACTGTGTGTGCTGCTGATGGGTTTGTCGTCCTCCTCGCTGTCCGGGCCTGAGCACCATTCGTCCCCGCTGTATGGCTGTTTCCTCTCCAGCACACACCGACGCTTGCTGCGGGGAGCCACCTCACCTGCAATGGGATAGAACCTGTCAGAAAGCGGAGAGTGCCACGGCACAGCCATGGACTGAGTAGGCTGGGGCTCTGCCCCACCATCTCCTGGCACTTAGGGTCATGCTAGCAAAACCAGCCGGGGGAGTCCAATGAACAGAGGGGCAGATGTACAAGAGTTCAGCTCCCTGTGACAGGCGTCACCCTGGCCCTGACAACCAGCCTCTATCTGCATCTTGCACTAAACCACAGCAATCCCACCCAGCATGGAGCCATGTGGACTCCTGCCCCATGACTGAACAGCCCTACGTGGGTCAGAAGCCCTGCTATCCCCAAATAATGCAGGACTTGCATCGAGTCTCCCTCCCTACATTGCACAACTTGGAAGCAGCATTTCCATCCCTGCCCAGAGACCATTGGCTGAACTGTGATGTGTCTGCAGCAAGGCCCTGGTTGTGCTGCGGGTGAGGACCTGCTAGCATGGCTTTGCAAAGAGGCATTTAGCTGTCAGAGCCCAGGCTGGGAACCTGCTACCAGGACCCGTTCTCCAATGCAGTCATTCCTCACCTATGGGGGGGGATGGGATCACAGCCTGAGCTGGGTCCAAACTGCTGCCACAGAACTGTTTAAAACAGTGGGAGATTGTTTGTCAGGGATCTGGAAGCTTTTGCTGGAGCCCCAGCACCGTCCCGGAGCTGCGACCCAGACATTAGCCAGGGGAGGCAAAGCTGCTGCTGGAGTGCTGATCAGGAAACCTCCCATCTCTGCCATTCACAAGAGCTCAGTCTGGCACAACAGACTGACATGGGGGCTCATTAAAGGCCTGTCAACTCCCATCTCCCTGCTGGCTGCAGCAGAATTGTTCCCAGCAGGGTCCCACCCAGAGGTTTGCCCTGAGTAGCAGAAATGTGCCAAGCAATGGGGCTCCTACCCTCCCTTTGGGAGACGATACCGCAGCCTGAGCCATCTCACTGAGTGGGCACTTTCCTGGCATCCAGCCCAAATTTTCCCCTCTCAGTCTCAGCCAAGTTCTTCTCCCTTATTGCTCCTGCTCTAACTCCCCTCCCTGCATGGGGTTCACATTCCCCAGCTCTCCTCCCAGCCAGACACAATGAGTGCTCTCCCTTGACATCTTGGCCTCAGCATTTAGACTCTCTCCCCAGAGGCCTGAATCTGCAGCCGTGTATGGTGACTGGCAGGGAGAAATGCACCACTGGTTTTCATACAAGAAAAATCACTAACCACCCCTTCCTGCCCCCAGAAAACGGCAACTAGTTCCAATCAGAGCAGAATTAAAGGGGAAGGGGGGGGCAGGGACATGATTGCAAAAAACAACCATAGAAGCTCAGCTAGGCCAAAGCAACAGGTACATGCTGCACTGGGGCAGGGATGTAGCTTTTGCCCCAGAGATGGCTTCCTGCCTCATGGATTCAATGGTCTCTCAACAAGGCAGCAACAGGCAGGAGAGCAGTGTGTCCCTCTCCCAGGGTTTTGTCACGTTCGGAACCTGGCCTGTTCCATTCCACCATCATCAGAACATAAGAACGGCCATACTGGGTCAGACCAAGTCCATCTAGCCCAGTATCCTGTAATCCGACAATGGCTAGTGCTTCAGAGGCACAGAATGAACAGAATAGGCAATTATCAAATGATCCATCCCCCTGTCGTCCAGTCTCAGCTTCTGGGAGTCAGAAACTTAGGGATATCCAGAATGTGGGGTTGTGACCCTGACCATCTTGGCTAATAGCCAGTTTTGGATCTATTCTCCATGAACTTATCTATTCTTTTTTGAACCCAGTTATACTTTTGGCCTTCACAGCATCCCTGGAAATCAGTTCCACAGGTGTCCAAGACCACCCAGCAGGCAGGAGGAAAGAGTAACATACAGCAAGGATCAGCATTGCCAACCCAGCATCCATGGGTTTTTTTGGAGGCGGTTGGGGGTGCGGGTTGAGCCTTGTATTCACATCAGCCCATCCATGGTATGTGACCAGGAGAGAGAGCTCTGCACATATCTTTGCTAGTAAGCATCCTCGCCAACTGCCTCAGAGGATGAATCTCAGGCTGCAGCTCTATAAACACAAGCAGCTTGGAATACGAGATACTTTATTATTCTTTGAAAGGAATCCATATACCTAGAGCCCTACCACATTCACGGCCATGAAAAACGTGTCACGGGCCGCGAAATCTGGTCTTGTGTGTGCTTTTACCCTATACTATACAAATTTCACAGGGGAGACCAACATTTCTCAAACTGAGGGTCTCACCTAAAAGGGAGTTGCGGGGAGGGTCGCAGTATTGCCACCCTTACTTCTGCGCTGCCTTCAGAACTGGGCAGCCAGAGCGCGGCGGCTATTGGCCAGGTGCCCAGCTCTGAAGGCAGCGCCCCGCCAGCAGCAATGCAAAAATAAAGGTGGCAATACCATACCATGCCACCCGTACTTCTGTGCTGCTGCCTTCAGAGTTGGGTGGCTGGAGAGTGGCAGCTGCTGACTGAAGGCCCAGCTCTGCAGGCAGGAGTGCAGAAGTAAGGGTGGCAATACCATACCAGGCTTACTTCTGCGCTGGTGGTGGTGGTGCTACCTTCAGAGTGGGTTCCCAGCCAGCTGCCACTGCTCTCCAGCTGCTCAGCTCTGAAGGCAATGCCACCACCAGCAGCAGCACAGGTAAGGGTAGCAGAACCACATCCCCCTACAATAACTTTGCAACACACACACCCCCACAACTCCTTTTTGGGTCAGGACTCCTACAATTACAATACTGTGAAATTTCAAATTTAATAGTTGAAATAATGAAATTTATTATTTTAAAATCCTATGACTGTGAAATTGACCAAAACAGACTGTGAATTTGGTAGGGCCCTACATATACTCAAATGCTACCTGGCTCCTGCTGCGAGCGAGGGAAGGCTTTGGCACTAAGCCCAAGGTTGCGGGGCAGAGATTTCCAGGGGTGGAAATGGAAGGGAGATTTAGGGCCATTTGAGGGATTGGTGCCATAATACCCTGCTATTTTATGATACTTGTACACTGAAGATCTCAAAGCAGTTTGCAAGACTGGTATTGTCCCCATTACACAGAGGGATAGACTGAGGCTCAGAGATGGGGGAAAGATTTGCCTAAAGTCACACAGGGTGTCAGTGTCAGAGCCAGGAATAGAACCCAGGAGTGGTGACTTCCAGTCCTCTGCTGTAACCCCCAAGACATCACACCCTCATTGAGCCTCTTACACAGAACAGTATTTAGAGGCCAGAATCAAGATAGACATCAGTGAGCTGTAGCTGAATTGGGAGGCCAAAGAACTTACATAGGAGAATCAGGCATTCTGATTTTAATAATTTTAATTTTAATAATTCACCTGTTCAAATTAATGTTTCAGTACACTGAGCCAAAAGCATAGTTGGATTCAATAAAGGATTGAACATTTACATGGATAATGAGAACATCCCCATCCCATTAGCTAGGGCTATGAACTCTCACATTCCAGGGGATTAGCCAACCTCCCACTGTCACTGAGGAAGAAACCTTCCTTTTAAGCAGGACATAGTCTATAATGGTGTTTCTTGCACCTTCCTCTGAAGTAGCTGGCACTGGCCATGGTCAGGGACAAGACATTGGGCTGGATGCAGCTCTGGTCCAAGCCAGCCCGCCAGTTTCTATGTTCCTATAGAAACCTAAACAGATCTTTGATCATGAGACATGCTGGAATATGGGCCAGAGCAGCAGTGCTACTCCTGGGAAGAGCAGCTCCAGGCTACCAGGTGTAAAGATTGCCCCTAAAAGGAACCAAGGATACTGCCTGAGGTTCTCACTTTGCAATTCACTGGCAAAATGTTCCCAGGTCTGCTGTGGTGAGTGTCACATGCAGCCCTTTGGCACAGTGCTCTGCAGTGCCCAACAAGCTGTGGGAGGCTGGTTAGAACAGGGAAGCCAATGGTCAGGAAGTACTGACTCAGCCCTTTTCCAGAAACCATGTGATTTAACTCAGAAGTCATCCACTGCAAACAAAACCACTAACTCTTCAACCAGTGACCCTCACAGCAACTCCCTCTAACTAAGGCTAGGCAGAAACAAAACAGCTGCAAGGGCACCACAAAGAGTCAGATCTTTGGCAACAGCAATTAGACAATTAACAAAACCTGTCTCAGTTCTGTGCTTGGAATCTGCACTATTAGGGGATTTTCACCACAACTCCTGATGACATGCTGCAGCTCACTAGGGCCCTAAAAGCAAGTACAAAACGGAGCCCAGTATGGGGTATGTAGGGTGTCTGGGGTGACGCTGCCAACCAGTGCAATCCAAGCATTCCCCAGCAGAAGGTGCTGTGAGGAGTAGTGTAGGAACACAGGCCATGAGTGAACTCACAGTTATTCCAGCACCACCTGCAGGGAGAGGGCAGCCCAAGGGTGCAGGAGCACAGGCTTAGTAGGGGAGCTCCTAGCTAGCCCAGCAGGGGCACTGCAGGATCACAGGCTGCAGGGAAGGCTCTTAGCTGTTCCACACCCAGTTCCCACTAGGATGCGAGGGACAGTTCAGAGAGAATCTCTCCAAGGCAAAGGTTTTTGAGAATTACCTTTCGATTCCGTGTCCAGTGAGGGGGTGCTGGCTTCCCGCTGCTCTCCTGAGTCCACCGAGATGCTTCGTTCCCGTTTCACTTTGCCCTTCAAGGACCCAAAGTTTGGGACAGCGTTCTGGCTGTTTTTCAGTCCAGAGTTGCCAGGAGAAATCTGATTGGCTTTGCTGCCATGATTTCCCGCCCCCACGCCCTTAGACCCCAGGTTGCAGGTGGGTCCTTGGCTCACATTATGGTGCTGAGACTGGGTGCTGCTGTTACTTGTCTTTCCATGATTGGTCAGTTTATTGTCAGGGTGCATTTGATTGGCTAAAACTTCTGGCAGCGACAGTGGAGGGAGCTCCAAGTCCCTGCTGTTGCTTCCCTTTGGTCAAAACACCTGCAAAAAGAGAAAGCAACCAATAAACCTCTGTGCTTTACATGCCTACCCCACCAGGAGTGCCTGTGGGCCTCCCCGCAAGCCTTCCAGGGTGCCCACAGCCCAAGTGCCTCCTCCCCTCCCTCCATCGAGGGTGCTTGCACCCCTTGTGCCTGTCCCCCATCCCAACTGAAAGTGTCTGTACCCACACCTACCACTATAAGTAGAGTCATGTGTGGATACGAAGTTTATATTCGTATCTGCTCTGCAATCCACAAACATAGTCCATGGATATCCTCAACCCCGCAGATTTGCAGGGTTCTAACTTTTAGCAAAGCCCAGCATGCCCAGTTCAGTAGTCTTGGCACATTACACATTACTAAGGATGGACACAAAATTCTACATTCTGGGTCATCCCATGACACCACCTCTTCACCCCCCCCAAAAATAAGCTTTGCAGGCCTTTTTGCCAGGAATAATGGGATTCACACAGTAATATTTTCTAAATTGCCTATTTAAATGCTACATTGGGGACCCAGGAGATCACAACTGTCACTATGCTGCATATCTGGCTGCGTGGATCTTCAAGGTGGCAGCAGGATAAATCAGGCCCTGACCATTTGAGCTAAAGGAGAAGCCTCCTTTGCTAGAAACAGTAGATCTATGACACACAGAGAAGCAATTCCACCAAGTAGAGGCAGGTATACAAAAACATGCAGGCATATATACCCACCAATTCAATACGGTATGAATAAAATGGGGCTATTTTCACTCAAAGCTTGTCCTCTCTTGAATGGAAGGACATCCAACACAATTCTTCCACACTTTCAGACAGATGTGTGTGGATAAATTGGAGAAAGTCCAGAGGAGAGCAACAAAGATGATTAAAGGTCTCTAGAAAACATGCCCTACAAGGAAGGATTTGGAAAAAAAAAAAAAAAAAAAGCTTTATTTAGTCTGGAGAAGAGAAGACTGAGGGGGGGGGGGACATGATTACAGTCTTCAAGTAGGTAACAGGTTGTTATAAAGAGCAGGGTGATAGATTGTTCTCCTTAACCACTGAGGACAGGACAAGAAGCAATGGGTTTAAATTGCACCAAGGGAGATTTAGGTTAGACTTTAGGAAAAACTTTCTGTCAGGGTAGTTAAGCACTGTAACAAGTTACCTAGGGAGGTGGTGCAATCTCCGTCTTTGGAGGTTTTTAAGAGCAAGTTAGACAAACTCCTGTCAGGGATGGTCTAGATAATACTTAGTCCTGCCTTAGTGCAGAGACCTGGACTAGAGGACCTATCGAGATCCCTTCCAGTCCTACGTTTCTAAGATTTTGCAGGTGTTTCCCAGAGTACAGAACAAATTTGTACAGTGAACAGAAATACAGAGCCCTCAGGGCCTTAGCACCCCAAATCCTACTGCCCATTTCTCAGCCAGCCCCAGTTGTTGCTAGTACTGAAAGAGCCTTTCCAGTGCTTTGCAAAACACACGAGACATGATGCCTACCAGTCAGCATGTGGTTCAACCAGATGGACAAGAGGTAACAACCCAGCCTACTGAGGGGAGGGATGCAGTGGGGGAGAAATCCAGGGAGGGCAGAGAGAGCTGTTCTGAGCAGGAATTAATGAACAAGGCTGAGGGAAGGAGGCAGTGGGATGGATGGAGGAGTGGGGGGCAGAGGGATAAGAGAGAGGCAGAAGTGGGAGCAGGCAGAGGAACCAGCCAGCCAAGCAACAATCACTGCTCTTGTAGGGGGCAAAGCGGTAGCTTTAGCACCCGCTACAATGGCCTGAGACAGGAATGCTTGATGGATGGGAAAAGCTCCATACCAACCAGAACTTCCAGCTGGATGTTGTGGTGCAGCATGGGGCTGCCAGGGATAATGGGGTGAGGTCTTCACCACACCAGACCTTGGGCACAGTTCTCTAGATAGCCCCACAGGGTGCTTAGAGGGAAGACGGGAGCAAAGGGCACATATGGGAGGCTGGGGAGCAGCAGGTGTGTGTGTGTGTGTGGTTTGTTCAGGAAATGCAGATTCAGCCTTTATTCAGCATCTATTTGACTTAACACAGGACTCTTCCACCCATATCCTCATCCCGTCCCTGGAGCTCTCCCGTGTCTCTGCCCTGGGTGCTGGGATAAGGAGTCTTGCGGTGACTGGAATGAGATGCCAGGTATTTGCTGGGTCCATTATCTGCTCTGGGGAGCCATGGAGCACCACTCACAATTCAATGGGCTGCCTAGGCAGCTGCAGCCTGCATCCCTCATGGCTTGTCATTGTTCCCTGCATGCAACAAACAACGGCTCACTTTAGCAGGGAGCAATAACCCCAATGAGGCCAGAGTAAATGCAGTACCACAATGGGAGGAGAGGAAGAGGCAAGTGCACTCAGAGTCACCCAGGCAGAGACAGGGGAAGCAAGTGAAAGGGAGTGGTGTCTTCCCCTGCCCCGTGCTCCTGACAAACCACCAGCAGTGTGAGATGGCTCCTGCACTTGAGAAAGGAACAGGGCAAAGTGTATCCAAACTCTCCATGAGAAGTACCCTGCATACTGTGCCAGGATCTTCCAGAGACACACCCCATGTCCCTCTGCTGTGTTGGCCCTAAAGCTACAGACACTCCCCTTCACTCCGTTTTTACTTCTTGGGGGGAGCCTCCAGCCATCTGTTCGTGGAAGCTGCTGTGGTGTTCTCTGCTTGTTCAGCTCTGTTAAACTCTCTACCCTGCCCACAAAGGAGCCTCCTCCCGTGCATAGGCAAAGAGATCACCCCACCACACCACACACAGGATACCAGCCCTTCTGCCTGGGCTCTGCTGCATGATGCCGGGCTGCCCTACCCATACGCTGAATACAGCTATTTCTGCCAGCCAGGGACCAGAAGTGGTGGGCACCAACCCAAACCCCAGGGCTCTAAATAGAACTGAATCAGCTCAGCAGTGGGATGGATGCCCTTTCTGACCTGCTCAGAGTGGACCTGGGGACACGCAATGGGGAAAAGCCAAGTCCCACTCCACTGCAGCAGGATGTTGGACCTTGAACAAGATGCAGCAAAGCAGCCAGTCTGCCTGCTGCAGATCTGTGCTGTCCAAGAGACAGGAACAGCCTAGGGGTCAGGTCAGCCAGGACCCAAACTCAGGCAACCTGCCACCAGTTCCCCCATAACCCCTGCAAGTCCCATCACAGTTTTGTGCCTCCGTTTCCCCATCTGTAAAATGTGGGATGATAGCACCTGCCTTGCCAATGGGTGTGAGATCAAACCAGATGGGACTCAGAGGCCTGCAAGTGCAGTGCTGCCACACAGCCTGCCCAAGCATTTCTAGTTAGTGAAGTGAGATCCCTCCTGCACCATTTGGCCTATCACTGCTTCCTAACTAGCAAGTCATTAGTGGCTCCCTCCTCCTCCTTATCCCCACACACCTAGCAGAGGGCTCTGCTTTAGCCTAGAGGAAGATGGTGAGCCATGGTGCTGATTAATTTTCACAGCACATAAGGGAGTAGCTAGCCCTTTAAGTGTCAGCCAGTCTCGCTTGCTTGCTCTCTCTCTCTAGGGACCTATTAATAGCAGCTGGAAAGATCACATCACTCTCTGGATATTTATACCCCTCATTCCACACTAGGAGAGATTTATGTCAGTGCTGCTGTCCCAGTGCCTGGCCAATTGCTCTATCTAACTGCTTGCCGGGGGAGGGGAGCAGAACAGGGAAGGAGACACTGGGAGGATGAGCGAAGAGGAGGAGAAGGTCCATATGGTGCAAACTGCAGCATTAAGCACACAGGCTGCCTGCAGGGAGCCCTCATCCCCTCTGGAAGCTGCTATTGCTGCCAGACGGCATTCCAGAAAGCAAGCCCTGCAGCAGTTCCTGCTGCTGGTGGCCTGGAGCCTTTGCCTACTGCTGAGAGATCCCAGAAAGCCAGCAGTCTATACAGCACATTACACTACAGCCCTGAGGGTCACACACTTGACTTGAGGCTGGGGCTCCACTGGCAGGCAGAGAGATGATGCCATCCTTCCTCTCAGTAGCCATCCCCTTGTGCACAGCATGCAGGATGCTTTGAGATCAGCAGGGTATCCAAAGTTTCACATAGACACAGCACCTCATTGAAATGGATCTCAAAGTGCTTCACCAAGTACACACCCAGCAGCACCAGGATACTGCCAGTTCAGGGAGGTGGGAGAGCACAGTACTGTATGCGTCAGTGATGGGGGGAATCATGGCCAAGGACTGGAGTGTAAACTTCTACTCCTAGGAAATGTGCCTAGGCTTGGTGACACTTAATGACCATCCAGGGCAGAGAAGAGGACCTTGGTTTAAAGGCTGAGTTCACAAATCACACATACCCACTAAGCTGCGAGTACTTTTGGGGGCGGGGGTAGGTCTGAGTCAGCCTTGCTAGAACCCAAACCCATGGGTTCTGGAGAGTCTAGGTGCTTGAGACCCACCAGCCATCCCATCCAAGCAGGCTTGAAAGTCCCTAGAGACAAGACAAGGAACACTTCAAACGGGGAGATTCTCTCATAAAAGCCCCAATGCTTGGAACATTTCCATTGTCCATGGGTGACAAAACCAGTGAGCAGACTGACTTGATCACTATGGATTCTGCTGATAGGCTCCACAGGGGCTGGGGCCTGTGCTGCCAGCTCAAGGGCACAGCTGACTAGAGAAATGCCCACTGTTCTCACTTCAGTCATTAACCCTCTGGCTGCCCCTCTGAACTGCACAGCACCAGGACAGAGTGCTCGTGGTCCAGGCAAGAGTCAGCTCCGCCAAGCACAGACAAAAGTGGGACAGAGCCGCTCGCAAAGAATGGAGACAGCACCATCCCGGTGGTTACAGGGCTTCTGTGGGTGATGCAGTGAACCTGCTATATAGACAGCCCTTTTAGCAATAATAAAATCATTAAAATAGTGAAGGGGAAAGGTAATGTTTAAATTAAAAAGTTAACAAAAACGATTTACATCCTGCATGCACAACAGAGATCCACATACCAGGCCACCCCAGAGGCACCCCAGCCAGGCACAGACAAAGACATTCCCCACAGACACTGTGTCCATATCATACTAAGACACGGAAATTGTCTGAGCAGTAGCCATAGTTTCCTTCCGAGTCTCCCACAGCTTGGACTTTGTGCTTGGAGGGGGAACTATCTGCTGTGTTTGGCAGAGGAGTTAGAGAGGACTCTGTTTGCTGCTGTTTATTAGGCCATGCTGCCTTTGGGGATGGGTTCTCTCAGATCTCACTGGCATTGAGAGGCATTTGGATATGAGGTGCCCTGTAAATAAAAGTTCCCCATTGCAAGGGATTCTCCAGAGCAGAATCCTGGTTCCTTCCAGCCCAGCTCCATTCTAGGGCAATTAGCAAAGCCCCTACCAGGCCATGCCTGGACTTGGAAAATAAGTCATATTTTAAAATGTGTTAGCTAACACATGTTAACATTAGTGTAGACTAGGATGGAACAACCCTGGGGGGCCTAGTGACCACCATTGCCAGTGAGCTGCCCCCATCTGCCTGGTCAAGCCATGGCTTCAGAAGATTTCTCTTTAGATCAGGCATTTGCCTCAGTTCCCTCCCCCTTAGTTACAGAATCAGGTGAGTTTTGTGCTCATGAAAGGTTATCACCATCTCCCTGAGCCAAACACAGTGTAGATAGCCACACACAGCTCTCTGATGCCTCCTCAACCTTGACCAGCAGCCCCCTACCAATTCCAGCCCTGGGCTTCCCACACACCGCTTTGTCAGTGCCCCTTGATACCAACCAGCAGCCCCTGTTATTTCAGCCCATGGCTCCTCCCTCCCTCAACACTGCCAAACCCCAATCCTGAGTCAAGCCCCCCTGCTAATCCAGGGAGGTTCTCCTACTCACATTCTAACTAAGTCTGTCCTCCCTTAGTTTGTGAGATCCAACAGGATTGCAGCCAGAAGTGACTGCCTGCAAGTTTTTACAGTGCCTTCGGTAGTAGCAACAGTTGCATCCTGTTGAAGATACATAGAGAGATAAGCCACTTCCCCCATCAATCTCTCTGCAGGGAGATGATGGACTTCTGGGTAAGGGGCAGATGAGGAGTTTAGGGAAATTGCCCAGCAGATATGTTAAACATCTGGACCATGGAAAGTGCCTACATGGACCCAGGGTGACAAATGACCCAAAATATCCCTGGAAAGGACACATCAAAGAGAATGAGGCTGCACAGAAATGTGGCTACCTTGACAATTACTGACAAGACAGCAGGTTTAGCAGAAACCTTACCCTTACCTGGCAACTTTAAAGACAGCAGCAACTTTTGATTCCTAGTTGTTAAAGCAAGGAGCCAGGACTCCTGGGTTCTATTACTGGCTCTGCCACTGTCTTGTTGAGTGACCTTGACCAAGACACTTCATGTCTATGTGCCTCAGTGTCGCCATCAGTAAACGGAGATGATAACCTAGTGTGCTAAGGGATAAGTGAAGCTTAATAAATGCCTCTACAGCCTTTTGAGATGCTAAATGCAAAACATCACAGGCAAATATTTGGTTCTCTGCACACTCAAAAAGCCGCAGACCTAAATCAAAAGACCTTTAGACAGGAAAAAAAAAAAAAGCTGGTTTCAATAAGTCTCTTGCAGTCTCAGTTTGATCGATAGAGGAGGAGGAGGAGGAGGAAACTCCAGGCTGAGGAGTGAACCTGACACACACTCAGTCCCGGAATTGCTAGCTGATATTTCAAGCAACTTGAAACCCTGGTGTGTTCTCGGAGGAGTTTCTGGTGAATCATGCTCCTGCTCATACTGAAAGGAGGATAACACAGATTCCTGACGCAGCCACAAGAACGCAGAGGCTCCCCCGCCCCCCATCTCCAGAAAGAGCAGGGAAGCCACCCAGCAGCCAATCCGCCTGCCCTGCTACTTCCACATTTCAGTGCAGACTGACACCACTGCAGTGCAATCCTTCAGTCACACCAGCCAGCAAGAGGGGAGCGCACGGCGCACTGACACAGCAACAGCGAGAAAGGAAGCAGGGAAAACCAAAAAACAAGACAATTAGAGAAGGAAGGAGACTGACCATGTCAGTGACACCTCTCTACCCGTCAGCAAGGAGACACTTGGTCAAGAAGTCATAACAGGCCAGAGTAAATCTGGAGTTACATGGGCACAGGTGAAACCAGAATTGGGCTCTCTATGTGCTGTGCTGTCATGCCCCATAGAATGCAAATGCCCAATGAGTGGACACATGGAGAGATAACGAGGAGTCTGGTGGCACCTTAAAGACTAAGATTTATTTGGGCATAAACTTTTGTAGGTAAAAAAACCCACTTCTTCAGATGCACGTAAATCTGTTAGTCTTTAAGGTGCCACCAGACTCCTAGTTGTTTTTGTGGATACAGACTAACACGGCTACCCCCGATATATGGAGAGATGGGGCATGACAAAGCAATGCAGCAAGCAGAAATATTCATCCCTGCCCCTCTCCTCCAGCCAGTCCTTTTGGTAACAGACAGGTTCCTACTGCAAATACCCAGTCTCTCACATGCCGCTAAACCGCCCCCATCATGCCACAAGAGGCCCTGATCTGAAGTACCTCATGGATACCCCCAAACCTTCAACCAGGAAGTCCTCACTTTGAAACGAGGGGCCCAGGACAGAGCCACTGTTTCCCACAGAAAGCCCATTAGGCACCCTTCATGGGTCAGCAAAATAAATGACCCCAAAGACTGCTCCCCACCAGACAACAGGACCCCCTGCCTACAGATCTCCGTTGGGAGCCTATTACTGGCCAATAACATCTCATATGGAAAATCCTACAGAGGTCAAGAGTAGAGATGGTCGGAATATTTTCAGTGATGTAGTTTTGTTGAAATATGCTGTTTTGTTGACACCAAAATGTTTTATTGAGACTTACTGATTTCACCAAAATTGTCAACAGGAACGTTTCTGAAGTCCAGGGCTCTCTAGTCACTTCTGACCAGAGAGAGAGACCAGAATTGAAAACTTCAGCTGTTCTGACACAATTTCTTTTGATGAAAACATTCAAAATGTTTTGTTTCCATTCCAATGTGGAACAAAAGCAAATGTCAAAACCTTGAAAGTTGTCACAAAATGAAATGGTCATTCTCCAGCCAGCTCTAGCTAAGAGACAATGATAGGCACTGCCAGCACAAAGCAGGCATATACACAAGACCAGCATTGTGTCTCTAACAGAGAACACCAGAAACCTCACAATAGAGGAGTATGGACTATCCCAGCCATAGGGGAAGAGTTTTCTCACCCCCTACCTCCAAAGTTAGT
Source organism: Malaclemys terrapin pileata (assembly GCF_027887155.1). Taxonomy (NCBI): domain Eukaryota; kingdom Metazoa; phylum Chordata; order Testudines; family Emydidae; genus Malaclemys; species Malaclemys terrapin. Next base: position 34,660,793 of record NC_071519.1, read on the forward strand.
GGCCACTTTTTTGAAGCACAAGGGTTTATATCACTGCTAAAATCAAATGCAATCCAAGCCAATACTATGGACATTCTTGTTATCCACATAAATGTCAAACACTCTTGAACCCTGCAGAGCTCTTGGCTTCAATGCACCATGTGGCAGTGAGTTCCACAGACTGATTGCGTGCTGTGTAAAAAAGTGCATCAGTTTTAAATGTGCTACCTTATCAGTAAAAGAACAGGAGTACTTGTGGCACCTTAGAGACTAACAAATGTATTAGAGCATAAGCTTTCGTGGGCTACAGCCCACTTCTTCGGATGCAAGTGGGCTGTAGCCCACGAAAGCTTATGCTCTAATACATTTGTTAGTCTCTAAGGTGCCACAAGTACTCCTGTTCTTTTTGCGGATACAGACTAACACGGCTGCTACTCTGAAACCTACCTCATCAATGTCACTGATGTCGTTCACTCCTATATCACAAGGCAAGGGGAATAGAAGAGCCTGACCTCTCTTCACTATCCATTCATTTCTAAATCTGACAGAATAATGAAAGTGTATTGGACTCACAAGATCTATAGCAGGATTTAAACAGCCCTTCAGAAAGAACCTAATGCTCTGTTGGATCCTACAGGTGATTAGAGTAATTTTGACAGAATCCTATTACACCCACCAGGGCTTTTTCAAAGGGCAAGAACAATACTTTACTTTTCCACAGTGTTATTGGGCCAAGGATCTCAAACCATTTTAAAAGGCATGAACACTCAAAATCCCTCTTCCATTCTCTGCCTAGGGATACACATCCCCCACGATATAGATTTGGAAACCAAGGCCCAGAGAAGCTGACAGATTTGTCTAAGAACAGAGGGAATAAGGACAGAGAAGGGACAGAAGCTCCCCCTAAATACTGCTTTGCACCTTCCCCATTTCACTGCAGGTTGCTCATGCCATCTGCCCCCAGCAATGGCCAGTCAGCAAAGGGAGCTCCCCTCTGTGGTTCTCTGGCTATAGAAAATGCTACTTCCCTGCTCAAGCATGGCTGAGACTCCCTTGCAGGCAGCTCCCCTTCCCAGTGATTCCCGAAATCAGTTACCTGGTTTGCTGATTGCTTTGGGGTCTCAGCCCATTTGGCAAATCCTCCCCAGCCGCCCCACACATGTCAGATGTTACAGGGAAGAGTCAGTGCTCCATGCTGTTCTCACACACATAGCCCAGCTATTCAATGGGACTTTTTCAGGGGTCATGCAGAGATCAGATAACCTGATTCCCAAAATGGAGGAGAAGCCAGTAAGAGAGCTGTAGTGATCCCATTGCCCCACATATGAAGTGCTGCAGCTACCCACTTCCCAGCACTACAGGCCTGCAGTGATAGGGAGCTCAGGCAAAAAAGCCATGAATATCTAAGGCACTTGCTGGCTATTCAGGCCTGGGGAGCTTTGATTTCTATTGAGGCAGGAGCAATCCCGCACTGAGAGAGAACAGGCCAGAGTCACAAGCTGCTGCTGGGAGCCAGCGGCCCATACCCAGCATCTGGTAAACATCTCAGAACTCTTAGATTGCAAGGGGAGGTACTGGCACTGCTCAGACGGAGCTGGGCCTCGCAGAGAACAGAGCCCCAGCACGGCTGGGCTCAGGCAGAGCAAGTCCTGGTAGAGGAGATACTCATGAACATTAACCCCCTCCCCAAGTGCCCGATGAAAAGTCCCAGATCCTGTTACCCAGAATCTCCTGAGACCTTGTCCTTCCCCCAGCACCCTATTCTGCTACCCAGAAGATCCCAGGACCTCAGCCTAATCCTCATTCTTTGTTACCTAGACAATTCCTGGGGACCCCCTCAGTCGCCATGACATGCAGCTGCTTAGTGGGGGCAAGAGCATTGGTGAGATCTGGACTGCACCATGTAAGGGGAAAGCTGCAGCTTCCCTATTTGAACCGCTCTCCCATGTGACGTTGCCAGCCCTGGCGCAGCTCTGCAGTCCAGCCCCCCTTGGCCCAGCCACTACATAAGATAACAGGATCCCCTTATGTAATTCTCACCATGCTTGTGTACTGATGTCATTGCTGCTGCAGGAGCAGTGACCTGCTGTGGAATTCTGCGGCCTCTGGCTTTTGCTCTGGGTGTGGACCTCTGCCCCCCACCATTCTAACCATCCCAAGGGTACAGGGCTCTTGGGCAAGACCTTGAAACCCCAGCTCATCGTTGCTCTCCCATGGGTGCTATAGGAGAACCACGGCTGGGCTTGGTCAGTGTGCAGTGCATATGCCTGATGCACCCACCTCTGGAGTGGAGAGTATTTCAGCAGGGCTGCATATAGAGTTTATGAAACACTTTGTGATCCTTCAGGATTAAACAAAATACTGTGATCCCAGGACTCCAGGGAGTGGCTAGTGAGAGGGGCCATAGGCAGGCAAGAGAGATACAGAGGACAGGCATCAGGAGCAGTCTGCAGACCCACATTTACCTGAATCAGGATCCAGGCATGGATGCTGGTAGGCTACTAATACTGCCAACTCCCTACCTGTTGCTTTAACACATTAACCACTGTCCCTTTCTGTGGCAGAAATTTTCTTTCTACATGTCCATTGTGCATTGGCTCTTGAAAGCATGAGTGCTCCCATCCTGAAAGGGAGCAGCACAGGTGCTTTTAGCCACATTTACCAGCTGCAGCTAGCAGAGTCAAAAGGATTAGTCTTCGGGCGAAGAAATTCCAGCAGGAGAGCAGGAAGGGCTGCTGAGAAGATCAGGTCCTGGGCTGTGGAGCCTCTAGATCTAAACCCAGTAGGAGAATGGAAGCCATTACCATTTCATGGCTATTTGGTGGCCTCTGTTCAAACACATCATGTGATGGGATGCTCACCCCACACCGGAAAAGGAAGGGGTTAAAAGCGGCCTAGGGAGGCTGTGCAGGGATCAGCCAATTGGAGAGAGGCTGCACAGAACAGTCAATCAGGGCCCATAAAAAGACAGCTGCAGGGACAGAGACAGACAGCTGCTGCAGGGAGCCTAAGGAGTAAGGGCTGTGTTCCTAGTGGGCTGCAGGAAGGGTAGCACCTTGGACAGAGCAGTTGCTGGCAGGGACTGAGGGAGCAAGCGGGAGCTTCTGGCTGGCTGAAAGCCCTGAGAAGAGGGTGAAGAAGGTGCTGGGGTCACAGGGAAGTGGCCCAGGGAACAGAAGCAGCATTGAGTGAAGTTAAGGAGATTCAGCAGGAGGCTGCTATCTACAGGGTCCCTGGGTTAGGACCCAGAGTACTGAATGGGCTCGGGTCACCCCCCACCTGCCACTGGGGAAGTGGCTGGATGGTTGAACTAAAATACTTTTCCCTCCCGCCCTCCCCCCCATCCCCCCAAAGTGTGAAGAAACGGATGGTGATACACCTGGAGGGCTGAATCATGCAGAGAATGCTGCGGTAATTGGACTGAGACTGGTCTGTAAGTGGAGACAATGATGGGAGAGGCACCACCTGGAGGGGGCACACCGGCTGGCGGAGCTAATCCCTGTAATGGATAGCAGGAGGCGCCGCTCCAGTGAGTGGACTGTGTCACACAGCACTACACTTGGCACTAACTGTTCCTTTTCAGCAGAGATGGCAATGACTGAAAGTGCCACGGTGCTACACCCCTCACCTGCAGGCAACCCAGGCCCCTCAGTACCTCGCAAGGAATGGGGAAAGGCCTGGGCATTTTGTGACAAGGCTATGCACTGCCAAGGAGGGGACGAGAAAGACGGTAATGAAGAGGCCCTCCCAGTCCAGCTGCTCGAAGTTGGGCCAGGCCATGTGTTGCCAAGACAGCGCTGGCCTGTGGTACCCAGCAGGTGTCTGCACTGCATGAGAAGGGAGTGCTGGGCTCCCCATCATCCCCGAGGGCTCCTGCCCTCAGCAAATCCATCCCCTTCCCAATTCACACATGGTACCCAGCCCCCAATCCCCCCCTCCCCCAAGATCACACCTGGCTCCCTGTTGAAGAGGCGCTCCACTCCTTCACTCCCCATGCCAAAGGCTGAACTAAAACAATCGGTACCTGGCACCATTCCCTGCAGGCCCTACATACGCATGTGGCTTTCCAAAGGAGTCCCTGGGTATTTCAGACAGCAGGCCTCTGTACAACACCAACAGCCTGTCCACAAGCACCACAGCTATCTCTTCGTGCCAGCAGCTCAAGGGTTAATGCTATTTTAGCTCAGGCTGCTCACCTGATTTGGGAGGTCGGGGAGGAACCAGTGTACAGACACTTCACCTTGAATGGTCCCTTGAAATGTGTGTTAACTACTTATGCTAAACAATCTTTTCCACTTCGTAATTTGCTAGGACACTCTTGTCTCCCAGACCCGAAGAAGAGCTCTGTGTAAGCTCCAAAGCTTCTCTCTCTCTCACCAACAGAGGTTGGCCCAATAAAAGATATTACCTCACCCGCCTGGTCTCCCTAGTTTCTCCTAGAGGCAGCTCTGACTGAATCACTAGCAGCAGCCAGCAGAGTGGATCAGCTGCTTTATAAGTGAACTTGCTTCCTCAGCGTCTCCTTCTAATGTTCCTCCTCTCCACACCCCTCTCCTGGAGGCAGCCTGGCCCCTGGGCACAGAGGGCTTCACTGGGCCTAGGGCACTGCTAGCTGCTATCATTCCATCACCTAAGAACCAGAGGGGTTCAGGAAGGGATTGCCATATGCAAGTGTCAGTGAGTCACATGAGACTCAGCCTCATCTCCTGGGGGCAGAGGGATACACACTAGCTCAGGTATTACCTAGTAACATCAGATGCAGAGCTCCCAGCACCTAGTCTCCACCCCAGTGTGCCTGGGGCAGGGGTCCCACACAGGGCACATACATCACTTCTCTCAGCCCCAAGAGAGGAAGGGAACAATCACACTTTACATTTTTGTAGCTCCTCTTCAGCAGAGAGTCTGAAGGGGCTGCACTCATGAGGGAAGCAGCTATCATCCCCTTCGGACAGAGGAGAACGGGATAAGTCAGTGCCAGGCCTGTAATACCCAGACTCCCTTCCCTGAGCCCCTCCCTGCTCTAACACTAAGGTCAGTCTCTCCCTCAACAGTCCCACCTCCCAAGGGTCAGCAGGCTACTAAGCTCAGTTTTCCCAGGGCTCACACATGGGGCATTAGTGCAGGCCAGGCACTTACACCTCAGCGAGCAGCAAAGCCCAGGGGGCTCCTTCCCTTTGACTAAACTCTCCCTTCGCAGGTGTGGCATACAGTTCTAGCAGGAACCCTGTGCCCAGGGGATCAGACAGGCCACTCTCACTCCCTGTCTGCACCCAAGGTACATTCCATGCCAGCGAGGCCCTCACACAGAGTTGCCTACCCTGTCTTCTTGGATCTGCCTGTGTGGGGATGGTCAGTGCCTCCTGGGATTAAACCCACAGGCCACTCCAGAAACTTGGAGCAAATTGCGGGAATTTGCCTTCAGCTCCCAACATGGAGGAGCTGTCAGCCAGCTCAGCCCAACCGAACTTCAGCACACCGGAGATTGCAATGAGGAGACTTTCAGTGGCATCTTGGTGAGTAGCCTGTCTCTAAACCTGGCCCGTGGACTATGATCTTGTGCCACTAGGTGTCACCCTTGCCCAGGGGATTCAGCTAAACTCCCAGGCCTTACAACAGCTGGGACTGAGAACTGGCAACTCACTCATCTCCAGCAAGGCAGACAACCCTGACACCGCACAGGAATGTTTTACCTGCAATTTGGACCCTTTCCCTTGGCCCCAAGTCCTGAATCTGGGAACAGGAGCATTCCAGGGAGCAGTTACTGCAAGTGCTGTAGATGGTGGCATGGGCGAGTAGAGCCATGTACCCCTTATGCGCCACTGGCAGGAACCCAGCAGACACCAACTCAGATAAACAGTGCATGAAGAATTCTGCTATGAACTGCCAGAGAAATCTCAAAGCACTCCTCCATTCTAGAGCAGCTGAAGGCTCCTCAACAATCTGCATAAAATCCTCCCAGAAACGGAGACTCTAAGCCATGCAAACTGCCATCACCTCCTGCTTTGAACAGGGGTCCAGCCCATGTGGACTACAACTCCCATCGTGCAATGCTCCAGCTAGATCCAGGTAAACTAGTCATGTTGCATGCTGGGACCTGTAGTCCAAACAGTCCGCCTCTCCATATCGAAGAACAGGGTAGCTGCTACGTTCATTCTGCGACCAGCAAAGGTCTGGCTCCGTGGAGCCTTACAGGGCAATGAACAAGACTAATTTTAACCCAAGGGCAGGGGGAATTTGAATCACATAAGTGTGCTCTGGTCCTTCTCTACATACCACACACATCAGCTGCATCCCTAACTTTCCTGGGTAGCCTCTAAAGTGCTCCTGTTTGGGAAAGATTTAGGTTCCCCTACTCTGACCTGATGGCCCACTCTGAGCCCCAACAGCTTTGCATAAAGGGCATAATCATCTCTGAGTAGCATCAGGGGACTCAGGCTGGACCACTTACACCCTAGTGAGCAGTTTAAATCACAGAGACGTACATCTGTATAACACTACCACCGATGGGAGGCACTGGCATGCAGGGAAATGATGGAGACAGTTGGGAGTGCAGGGGTGGTTGCCCTGTACTGCTCTCACTCTGCACAGAAAGCACTTTCTAACTGTGCTGCCTCGTATGAGCCTGGGCTGCAGATGAGACATGAGAAGCCACCAAACACTCCTCCGAGATTATAAATAACAGGCCCGGCATGCAGCGAAAAGCTTTGGCTCTATATTTAAACCTTGACTGAGGTCGCTTCCTTTTCCTGGCAGCTCCCCACACCCCCCTTTGCTCTTATTTGCATGCAATCATGACTAAGGCGCATTGGGGTTTAAGGTTAAAGGGGAAATAGCCATGCATCTGCCTGGCAGGAAATTCCACCGTGGGCGACCTTTCACCTTTTACAGTGCAGCGTCAGAGCAGGCAGCTAGAATCCTGCTAGCAAAGCAGTGGCAGTTGCCTGTAAGAGATCGCCAGAGCGGAAGGAGCTGGGACAGTCTGAGGGTGTCGAAACTTCAGCACAGGGGCCTCTGGATTGGGGGTGGGGGAGACAGGGGAAGGGGAAAGAAAAGCCCAGAGAGGGATGAGCAGGCACAGAGCACTCCCCCCTCCATCACTGTATCAGAGTTTGGGTTTTGTACTGCTGTGCAGAGTTTGGACACCACTAGGGGTTTTCCCACCTAGCATCCTGAAAGGGCATCAGCTCCACCAGCCCCCTGTGCTTCCTGTCCCAAAAGCCTTCCTCCCACCTTCACGTGAAGTTTCTCAGGCTCTCTCATTCTGGTGGGCGCACATAAGTGAGACACACTCCACAGCACTGGCCCAAGTCTCAGGTTATTCTGCTTTTCTATAGGATATAAGACCAGTGTCTCCAAGCCCTTTAGGTTCCCTATTTTCCTAATTCTCCAATCACCCTACGAGGTACAGCAGACTAAGGACAGGAATTGCTCCCCCAGCACTGAAATGCAGCCCTGCTCGGGTGATGCATGGCATAAATTTAACAGCAGCACAGTTGTGCCACACAACAGCTTACTTTTTAAGGGGCAGGCCCAACAAACAACTTTTCCTAGTGCTCCCTACAGAGACTCCTTCTGCACAGAAGGGAAAGATGCCTTGTTAATTTATAACATCCACAAAGTTGGCAAGGAGGTGAGAGAGAGAGAGTGAGTGTTTTGTGGGGACATGAGTAGGGTTGCCAAGTTTGGTTGGATGTATTCCTGGAGGTTTCATCCCACGACAATCTCTAATTAAAGATCAATCTTTAATTCCTGGATCCTCCAGGACAATCCTGGAGGGTTGGCAACCCTAGGTATGAGTATTCTTAAGCCGTTTCCAGTCCTTCACTGACAACCCTGGGGGGGGAACGGGGGGCGGGGAGCACGGCGGCGCTGGGGTGTGTGTGTCTATTTTACCACTAAGCCAGTCCCTCAGGAGCAGCACAGCAGCCCAGTCTTGGGAGTTAGTGGGTGATGCAGGTGGGGATGCTGAGTCAGTCAGCCTGACAGAAGCTACCTGGACACTCACCTCATAAAGAGAAGAAAGGACCAGAGAGGCCAGGTAATACTGGAGTGTCTGGACCCCACAGGCAGGAAGCAAGGTGCTCCAAACAACAGGGGTTATTGCTGTTTCAGTGTCACCACTTCAGCCAGGTCACAGAATGGAAAGAGCCATTAGAATCACAGATCATTCCCCTGTGTGGAGGGATTGCAGGCAGGATTGTCAAGACCCAGCAGACAGGCAGCAGGGGGAAGATAACCCTTGGCTTTCCAACCACAGAGTCCCTAGCCCCAAGTGTTTAGGGCTCATTCGGGGCCCATTTCAAGGTATGCAGTGGCTCCTGCAGCCAACAGGCCCTGTGCTCTGTGGCCAGGTGTTTGGATTCTGCAGCTATGATGCAGCCAGACAAAAATTCTGTGGCAGCTTCAGTTATGTTTAGTGCAGTAACTCTGGGAGTTAACCACACATTCAACATGTGACTGATTTTCATAGTGACCTGTTACTGCACTGAAAACATGTGTGGGGTAGGAAGCTAGACATTGTTTGGTAGTTGCATAGTGGGAATGGGGGCATCTGGCACTGGGATGGCAGCTTACTGACAGTCACTGTGAAATAAACAACTCAGAACTGGAGAGACTCCCCCCAGGATTCTGGAACAACTAGTACAGCACCTCCTCCCTTTCCTCACCCCAACCCTCACCATTCTGAAGCATAATTCTGTAACAGAAGGAATGCTGTGGCAATTCCACAGGGCTCTGCCTTCATGTGACCCTGAGACAAGTCCTGTTGTAACGCATCACAGGTCGGCGTTGAGTGGGCAAGGACAGAGATTGGGTCTATGCAGAATTGAGGGTACCAGCCTGTTCCAAAAGAGATGACTGCAGCTTGAGCCCCCACCTCAGCCGGGCTGAGTCTCTGCAGTTGGAAGGGGGAAAATAGTCACCTCTGGGCCTGAGAGTTTGTGCCAAGCTTCAACTCTGAATGGATTTATAATGTTTATAATTGAAACTCAGCCAGACCCTTAGCTACAGAGTCTTCGCAGAGGAGACACAATAGATCAACATGCACGGGAGAAAAAAAAATAGTAAACCCTGTGCTAAAACACACAACAGCAACACCTCGAGCAGCCTCCCTCGCCCCTTCTCTCCAGAGACACGGAATGAACCTCATTTTACAGATGGTAACGCTGAGAGAGAGAGAGAGAGAGAGAGTGTGCGCGCGCGCGTGCCCGTCCAGCACCGACCCTTCCTCCCTGAGACATAAAGAGTCAGAAGGAACCACCAGATCATCTAGTCTGACCTCCTGTACATCACAGGCCACCAGCACCATCCAGCACCTGCACAATGAACCCAACAACTGAAATGAGACCAAGGTATTACAGCCCTCAAGAAACTAGACTATTACATGCCACAGGCAACGAATAGGAGGGACTGAAGTGCACCAGTGCAGGAGGCCCCCACAATGGCAGGGAAATGATTGAGATACACCCAGATAATCCTAATCTTCACACAGTGAAGAGGAAGCTGAAAAACCCCTCAACAAGGTCCCTGCCAACCTGGCCTAGGGGAAAATTCCCTCCCAACCCCACATATGGAAATCGGGTAGACCATGTGCATGTGAGCAAGAACCTGCCAGCCAAGCACCTGAGACAGAGAATGCTGGGTGCCACTCAGCACTCTGGTCCACCCCTCCTATATCCTATCTCCAGCCACAGACATCCCGGATGTTTCTGCATAAGGAGATTAAAATATGAAAACAAAACCCAGAATACATTGTGGGAGGGATCCCGTCTTGACCCCTGCAGGTGGTCTCTGGTAGTGGGAAGATGGCCGGCGTAGACACAGCCATAGCAGGGAACAAAACCCAGGATTCTGGGTTCCCACAGCCCCCTACTCGGCAGCACTGCCTTACATTCACTATCCATTATACTCCTCTCTCTCTCTCTCTCTCTCTCACACACACACGATGCTGTTTCTATCCATGTCCCCCTCCAGACAGCAAGCCTGTATCCAGGCTGTGAGAGTACATTGGTGAAGCATGTCTGTTCCTTCCAGGGCTGTCTTTAAATCCATAGAAGTCAGAAACCAGAGAAGCCCAAGAGCAGCTCCTGGGCTCACGATCACATTACAGCACAGGAAGGAAGAGGGCACTTTGATCAAGCTGGGATTGCTTTAAATGGTTTCCATGCCGATATCTAAGCCACTGGAATTAGCGCCCCAACATCCCAAATATATCTCCCCACACCCAGAGGCACTTCCTGTCCCAGACCCAGTGCCAGAGTAAGAGGGGATGGATGACCTGGATTTTTCTTTGTGTGCAGAGGTGCAGGCTGGGGCTGCCACCAGAGTAGCAAGTCACCTTGGCTAGATACCACAGGAAGCAGCACCCTAGAAATATGCAGAATACTCTCTCCCTGCTCTCGTTTGGGGAGAGGACGTAGAAGCTCAGCTGGACCCCCTTCTCCCTGCTTGCATCCCCTCGGATACAGCTCTCCTTGGGGGATGCTGGGATGGCATTTTCAACAAAGGCATCTATTACCCATCTTCCGAAATGGTAACAAACCAACAGAAGTTTGCGGGGAAACATTAGAATTGGGGCTCCTGCTTCCCAAGCTGCACCATTAGCCCAAGGGCAACAGAAGCTCTCCCCATTTGCCCCCTACATCTTCCACTTTGCACTTGCCCAGGAGCACACTGCTGGTTCTGCAGCTGGTAACCAGAGGGTTAACAGTGCCCAGGGAACTGCAGAAAGTCTCCTTGCTTTTGGCAGGAACAATGGGGCTATTGTGGGAGGGCAGGCAAGTGTGGGCAGATTTCTGGCACTGGGAGTTACCAAATGGGTATATTGCTCCTGCCATGCACTCTCCTCCTCCATGGTCAGGTACAGGAAGAGAATGAGTACATCTCCCTGACCCTGCACACAAATCTAGATGTGGTCAGAGCCACACAGGACACAGCAATCCGCTGCCAAAGGTGGCCGAGCCATCCCGAGAAGATGCATCATGCTGCTGAACAACCTGGCTTCTACTGCCTCAATGATCATGTATTAAGGGAACCAGTGCCACATCTGAATAGAGACAGATGCATTCAAAGCTTCTAGAGTGCAGCAGGATGGTTCCTTGCTATGCTTTCTAAGCCATTGAGTGCTAGCTGCAGAGCATGGTTAGCAACATAATTGGAGCTATTCTGAAGTCAGGGGGACGGTGGCAGGAGGTACAAGGCTCTCCCTTCAACCCGCAGGCATATTCCAAGGCAGGATTCCAAACATGGGGCAAAGGTGGTTGGCCACAGAAGCCAAAAAACTCTCGATCCCCCTCTCCCCAACTCTATGATGCCAGCAGGGCACAACTGTAAGAGAACATTCGGCTCCCCCCTTGGCCAGTATAGGATCTACTGCATAATTAGGAGAAAGATAAAGCAGCACAGGTTGGAGTGTGTGTGTGTGTGTGTGTGTGTGTGTGTGTGTGTGTGTGTGTGTGGGTGTGTGTGTGTGTGTGTGTGTGTGTGTGTGTGTGTGTGTGTGTGTGTGTGTGTGTGTGTGTGTGTGAAAGAGGAGACAATCATGTTAAACGGTGAGGGGCACACAGCAGCAATTACCAGGTGCTTAGTAGGGGAGATGTCAGTTAAATTTATTAGTGCTGCTGAACTGGAAAGAAGGGAGGAGAAGAAAGATTGAGATGGCAGAAAGATGGAGACAACGAGAGGGGGCAAGCCAGGCCTCAGAAACCACATTGTTGCCTGAAGTACACTAGAGTTTCCAGCAGCCCAGCCAAGGCTCCAGGGAAGTGCTGGGAATTGCCAAACAGCACACATGCAAGCTCCAAGGACACAAATCTCAATCTCAGACAGGAAAGAAAAGAAGCAGGGCAGGGTCCAGGGAGCAGCTCCTGCCCTTTAAGTTCATATGGTGGAAAGTCTCCTCTGGGGTGAGTGAGGATTTTAGGCATCAATGGCACTCTGACCCCTGCATGGCCAAGCCCTTTACCAACATTAGCCTACCCTCTCAACCTCTTCAGCGAGGGCAGAAAAGCACATCCCCAGGTTTCAGACGGACGCACAGAAAGGGGAAGTGACTTGCCCATGGTTACGCAGTGAGTCAGCAACTGAGCTAGGAAAAGAACTCAAGAGTCCTGATTCCCAGACCCTGCATTGGTCCAAATCACTGAAATGTGCTGAGTTTGGCCTCCCCGAGTCACTCTGGATGTTTCATGCAGTACAGACAGGAGCCACAATCACAGCCCTGTGTGAATCAGAGCACAGACATTAACACCCCAGGATCCCAACCTGCTAGGAACAGGCACTGGTACACACCATGCTGGCTACAGTGCAGTAGAAAGCCTAGTGGGTTAATGGGTAGCTAGACATTGTGATGCATGTCCGTCTCCACCTCAAGCCTGGGCCTCCCCCCTCCATCTCCCACACAGGCTAAGTGACCAGGCTCTCTCCCATCAGCAGCTACAGTCCAGTGCCACCCACTAATCTGACAGCACTAACCTTGCAAGTGTGGCCAGTGTCTCCACTGTCCCTTCACTCGGACTAGGCCAGATTCCCCTTTGGGTATCAGCCTCCTGCTCTGGCGCAGGAGCTCTGCTGGCTTCCCATTCATTTCCAGACCAAAGCGGATAATTTGATTTGTTATGTTTAGTGGCCTAAGTGGATTTGCCCAGCATCTCCCCTCCCTGCCTTCCCTCCCCGCTTTTCACCTGTTGGTCCAAGAGCCTTCTCCACTGCAGCTCCTGTGTCACGCCAAGTCTCAGGTGAAGACATCACTTTCTCCCTTGCCCCTTACTTGCTCTCTTCCTCTGAAGTTACTCATCTCAGCAAAGCCCTTTGGGATACTGTGTAAGACGCACTATACAAGATAAACAGTAGAGTATAACTTCAGGTCCCAATCGGGGAGCTCACTGCTCTTAGGGGAAGGGCTAGGGATGAGTCTGTAGCCATTGGCAAAGCACTGACAGGTTGTATTCCATGCTCCATGACCAGCTTTGCTCAACTAACTTAGTCTGTTCTTCATCTAAAACATCAGGAACAGGCCACAAGAAGAGGTCAGATAAGGATCTTTTTATGGAGAGGCCCAAGCACCTTCACAGGGGAGTCTGCCCAGAAGCAAATGTTTCTCTAGGCTGCAATGTCTGCCCCCTCAGAAGACAAGGCAAGAGTTCTGGGTGGCCAGTGGCATAAATAGGGGAAGGAAGCTAGCCCTGCCTTTGTTTGGATATCTCTAGTCCTGCTAATCCAGCAACTGTAGGCTCATGAGCACTCATAGCCCTAGCTCCTGGAGGCTGCTCAGAAGAGACAGACCGGCCCCAATTTAAACAAGACAAACGGAAAAATGAGCACAGCTAAGCCAACAGCCCAGGCTGACAGTGCAGAGACAGTCACGTCCCTCCACACAAGGAATCAAGAGGAGCATGTTACCCTGGATTTCCAAGCTGGATCATTAATTGATCTGGGATAGCAGTGTGACTCGCAGAGACAGAAGGGAAAGGACCACCCATATTTGGATTTGGTTCTGTTGTGTGGGTCCTCGCAGCTCACTTCTGGAACAGAGATTCTGTGCCTGTGCCTTTAAAGGTGGTTCCAAAGACCACACAAGGGTTAAATCCACCTATAAATATCAGTTCCCAGCAGGGCTGCTGCTCTGAACCCTCCAGCCATCTGTTCTTGCGTTCCCCCCTCTAGATTGTAACATCTGAAATACGTTCCAAACTCTTAGGAGTTCTCCCAAAAATAGACTAGAGCTAGCTTAGCTCTGCCGCATGCCTGTGTGTGCATGAGCGTGTCAGTGTGTGTGTGCGCCTGCGCCAGCGTGAGCTTGCATCCATGTGCATGTGACCAAGACCGCTCAACTGAGCAAGTGTACCCATGTCAGCGGGCGTCTGTATGCATGGGAATGCCTGCTTGAGCATATCTGTGTGAACCTGTACAAGCATGCCCATGACAGTGGGAGTCTGTATTTGCGTGCACATGAAGGTGCGTGTGTGAGCGTGCCCACACCAGCATGTGTGGACATGAATGTGCCCACATAAGCATGTCTGTCTGTGTGCAGAAGAGGCCCATGGGGAATGTGTAACTCTTGCCATGCTGCATTCTCTGGTGTCAAGTGGAGGCATGGTAGAAACCAGAGACTCAGGCTGAGTCCTTCTTTGTATCCCTCCTGCTGAGGCAGGCAGGTACCCATCCACTGTTCATTTTGAGCATTCCCTGGATACTTCTGTGAGAGCCCTATAACACCCCCCCACACACACACACACAGTCCCCAAGCCCTCACAAGGGCCCACCCAGACAATGAATGCAGGCAGTGAGTACATGGGGTTCCATTCACCAAAATGGGGGTGGAGGATGGGGTATCTGGGGTATTCTGTCTCCTGGCTGCCAAGCCCTGTAAACTAAACAGAATCAGCCTTGGACATCAGAACCTGGTTAGAAAGGTGACTGAGGCCCTACCGGGGTGGGGCTGCAGCCAGAGCCATGCTACCTACCACCACAGCACACCACACTCAGGCGTGGCTGGTGGCTGCAGGGTTTCCCCAACCAATGTGTATACATAGATTATGGAGGCAAGTCTTGTATTATGCACATTGCACCTGACTGAACTCCCACACATGCTGTCGGGTCCTCTCTCTCTCTCTTTAGGGACTCATACAGCCCCCTGACTGTAGTGTCTGAGCCTCATAAATATCAGGGGATTTACCTTCACAACCCCCTGTGTTACTAAACCCATTCTACCGAAGGGACAACAGGCACAGAGAGATTCAGCAACTTGTCTGAGGTCAGACAGCGTTTCCAGTGGAGCTGGAAACTGAATACAGATCTCCTGAGTCCCAGCCCAGTGCCTTACCACAAGCCCATGTTTCCTTTCTAAACACCCTGCATTAGCTTGTCACAGGGCTCTGCCCGGGGCCAGACAATTCCTCCCCAGCCCATGCCGGTCAAGAGGACTCGGAGCAGCTGTGCTTGCAGCCTGGGTTGGACCTGTGTTTTGGAATGACCCCCTCCTTGCTCCTAAGGAGACTTTTTCTCCAGTCTCATTTTAAACAAGTTTAATCTCCAGGTTAAAAAAACCCACCCTGACCAGAATTCACATAGAGGGACCGTCACAAGGGCCCTACCCTTGGCTAACCCAACACCCCAGGATAAAAACAGAGCACATGACCACAAAGCACTGAAGGGAAAAATGAAGGCCAGTCAGCAGGCGCCTATTTCTTCATAGTGAAGGCTAATCAAGGATTAGCGAATACCTATTTTTTGCTTCCAGCGATCTCCAGGGTGAATATGTCTCCCCAACAATTTGGCTGGGGTCATACACAGTGAAACTACAAAAGCAGGAGGGCCGGGGATCAGGTCACGGGGCCCCAAGGGTTCTACTTTTATTCAGATTATGGCCCCAGAAGGGATCTCCAGGATAGCAACCTTGGTCACAAGTAGCACCATGGAGTGGATCAGCCATAGCACAGCACATGTGGGACTGGACCTGCCTTTCAGACACAGTCATGGTGTCTGGGAAGTGTGCTGGATTATAGAACCTGGGGAAATCTTTTCTATCTGTTTATTACCAAAATGTAACAGGACTAAACTTACTAGCTATGGTGGATGCTGCCACCCATCCAGCCCGGAGGCACTGCATTTCACTATAACATGCTGTCAATCAGCTTTCCATTTAATACGCTTTAAAAGAGACAAAATGACTGCCAGGGATGGTCAAATAGTAGAAAATACTACTATCCCACAACTTCCCTGGGATTTGCCAAATGCTTCACTAGCTGAACAGCCATTGCGCTAATATGTTACTTGGCCCTACAGAATCAGGAGGACAGAGTTAAGGAGCAGAAGTAGATTCAAAGTAGAACAAGGCCCAGATCCAAATCTGCAAGCTGCCCAAAAGCTCAGGAACACACACACACACACACACACACACACACACACTTCTTATTGCCAGCCCCCTGAAAGCACCCCTCTATCTCCAAAACTAAGTGGTCTCGCCCACCTTCAAGTTTTTTATATGCCCAAGACAGGACCAGTAAACATGGGATCCAGCAATGGATGTTACGGACCAGATTTTCCCCAAGAACCTAGCACCCAACATGCACCCCAACTCTGGCCCCAATTGTGGGCACTAAGCATTTGAAATTCTGGCCCTTAAGTTTCAGCCTTCTGGGAAACAGCCACACAAGCAGAGCCACCTCGACAGACCGAGTCAACACAGCCCTAGAATCTTCCCTGAGAGAGAAAAAAATAACCCATTGATCCAGTTATTGATTGGATGCAGGAGTTTGTTTGTGTTTGTTTTAAAGTTTGCCCATGGGTCAGGCCTTGTTACAAACGTTTTTCCTGGTGATTACGTTAGAAACAGGCTGTGCCAAGCTCCGGTCACCTGCCTGGGGAGAAACATGAAGGCAGGTGTGGAAGTTAAATAGTCCCTCAGGGACGCTTCCCTCCTCCCACTCCTTCACCATTAAAAACAATTGCTAGGATAGAAGAACACCACAAACAGCTGTAGTGTGGGCCACAAAACAGTGTGTGCCCTGTGGGAAAGAGTGGATCAGGCAGTGCAACAACTGCCTACAGCAGAAAATGTCAAAGGGGGACTGATTGCCATGAAGTTTAGACAGGATTTCCATTTGGTTGGGGGCAGGAGAGGAGGTTTGGGTGGAGGGGTTTAAACAACCCTGCCATTAACAAATCCATGTTCATGGTTCTTTTCCTTCATTTCAGGAAGAATGACTGGGATTTAAAGATTTCTGCAGCATTTGTAACCTAACCATTGCAGCACTAGGCTAGGACAGGAGAGCCAGAAAGGGAAACTGACCAGAAAATCATGGAACTAACCAATCTTCCAAGAGAATGGCAAAAAGCAAAACACAGGAATAGTGAGGAGGAAGCTGGTTTTCAGAACAATCTCTGGGGTTACTGCCAACGTCAGTTAATTATTGTAATTATCATGTTGAACATGCATTCTCAGTGCTGTGACTGGCCAAGCTCATGTTTGCACCAAAGCCAGCAGACTGCAGTTTTCACACTGGGGTGCCTCCTATTAAGCTCCCAAATAAAGGTGCCAGTTCTCAGAGCTTCTGAGTACACATGGCTCCCACTGAAGTCAGCAGCGTTAGGTGCCCAGGGCTGGAACTGTTGGTCTACACTTCTAAAGCATTGTGATGCATCTGAGCAGCCTGCAGGTCATTCAGACTTAATTAATGTTTCCTCCTCCAGTCCCTAACAGGGCTCCTGGCCCCCGTTCACCTTCTCCCCCAAGCTCTACTGATGTGAGCTCAGCAAGTCAGTACTGCAACACTG
Organism: Malaclemys terrapin pileata; assembly: GCF_027887155.1. Classification (NCBI taxonomy): domain Eukaryota; kingdom Metazoa; phylum Chordata; order Testudines; family Emydidae; genus Malaclemys; species Malaclemys terrapin. Next base: position 34,678,046 of record NC_071519.1, read on the forward strand.
AGGGGTGGATTTCTGCAGCCACATGCAATAAAAAAAAAATCCTAAAGTATGTTCGTTGGGGGACTTTGGTGTTTATGAAAACAACAAACTAAAGGCACTGAACATTGCCAGGCATAGTACAGACAGGATCCCACACCACACAGTTCTGCCAATGCATCTTGGGCCAGCAGTCATAACACCCTGGAGAGAAGATCAATTCATCTCATTGGTTGCAGAATGTATCGGATTAGCAGATTAGCTACACTCTGTTAGGGGGCCTTTTCAGGTATTGATAAAAAGGGGAATTATTTGAAGACCATTAAATATGTTTAAGGAAATCTGGTGCTAGACAGGACTGGGCTTTCTGACCACAGAGACATACGTCCACAGGCATTAACCTTTCTTTCTCCCTACACCTTCTGAAGCCGGGGGAACTGGGTTTTAGAGACTGAAAATGGAATAGAAGGTAGTAGGCGCCTAGGGCTAGGCACAAGCAGGTGCAGTATATATTTCCCCAGGCAGCTGTACTAGTGGATTCTCATCCTAACCCTGGAGCACCTCCTACTGTCCCAGCTCCAGGGGTCCAGGCCCTCCACAGCTCTGCCAATACCTCTCACTCTTGATCTGCACTACCCTGTGTGATTCCAGTCCTAGAGTCTCAACAAAGCTCTGCCAACACATTCCAGGTATCACCTGCATCACTTGCCCTCCCTCCTCCTCAACTCCCCATCCCCACCAGGTTATCCCAGTTCCTGAGCAAACTCTGGCCTTGCCTACACTGCAACATGTTCACAGCTGTGCTCAGATATGGTAAAGAACGGTTACCCACCTTCTCGTAACTGTTGTTCTTCGAGATGTGTTGTTCAAGTCCATTCCAAGTCAGGTGTGTGCGGGCGCACCGGCGCAGTAGCCGGAAGATTTTTCCCATAGCAGCATCCGTCGGGTCGGTCTGGGCGCCCCCTGGAGTCGCGCCTTCATGGTGCTCAATATAGAGCCCTGCTGAACCTGCCACCCCCTCAGTTCCTTCTTGCCGGCTACTCCAACAGAGGTGTAGGAGTGTGGATATTGGAATGGACATGAACAACACATCTCGAAGAACAATCGTTACAAGAAGGTGAGTAACTGTTTTTATTTCGAGTGCTTGTTCATGTCAATTCCAATCAGGTGACTCTCAAGCCCAAGTTTAGGTGGTGGGGTCGGAGTCTTCCACTGATTGGAGCACTGCTTGTCCGAAGGCCGCGTCGTCTGTGGCCTGCTGGGTAATCGCATAGTGCGTGGCAAAGGTGTGGATGGAGGACCATGTCGCCACCCTGCAGATTTCCTGAGTAGGAACCTGAGCCAGGAACACTGTTGATGAAGCCAGCGCCCTGGTGGAGTGCGCAGGAATCGGAGGTACAGGAACACCTGCCAGGTTGTAGCACTCATGAAGACAGGACACTATCCATGATGAAATGCATTGTGACAATACAGGCAGTCCTTTAATTAGGTCTGCCACTGACACAAATAAGTCGACTGATTTTCTGAACGTTTTCGTTCTCTCGATGTAAAAGGCCAGCACCCTGCGAACATCTAGAGAGTGGAGTCTCTGCTCCCTGCCATTGGAATGTGGCTTAGGGTAGAACACCATGAGAAAGATGTCCTGGTTGATGTGAAACTGCGACACAACCTTCGGGAGAAAAGCAGGATAAGGCCTGAGCTGAACCTTGTCCTTACAGAACACGGTGTAGGGAGGCTCTGATATTAGGGCCTTGAACTCAGACCTCCTCCTGGCCAAGGTTATTGCTACCAGGAACGCCACCTTGTAAGAGAGGTAAAGTAGGGAGCATGTCACTAACGGTTCAAAGGGGGGTCCCCATGAGCCTAGAAAGGACCAGGTTGAGGTCCCAGGCAGGGACAGGCTGATGGACGTTAGGGTATAGCCTGTCGAGACCTTTTAAAAACCAGCAGACCATCGGGTTAGCAAACACACAGCGACCCTCCGCGCCCGGGTGAAAAGACGAGATGGCGGCTAAGTGCATTCTTATTGATGACAATGAAAGCCCATGCTGCTTCAGATGGAGGAGGAAGTCCAGAGTAAGCGGCACTGAGGCTAGCGTCGGGGACGAATGGCACAGTGCCGACCAGATTCAAAATCTCTCCCACTTGGCAAGGTATGTGGCTCTCGTAGAGGGTTTTCTGCTGCCAAGGATGACCTGTCTAACCTGATCTGAACAGGAAAGCTCCATTGTGTTCAACCATGGAGCTTCCATGCATGAGGTGAAGCGACTCGAGGTTCAGATGTTGAAGTCGGCCATGATCTTGTGTTAGAAGGTCCGGGAAGAGCAGCAGGGTGATCGGGGCTTCCATGGACATGGCTAGGGGAGATGTGTATCAGCGCTAATGGGGCCAGGCTGGTGCTATCAATATGACCTGAGCTCGTTCCCTCCGGATCTTGAGGAGCACCTTGTGAAACAGCAGTATGGGTGGAAAGCATATAGGAAACAACCTCACCAGTGGAGGAGGAACGCACCCACGCTGGAGCCCGGGCTGTGATTTTGGAAGGAGCAGAACTGCTGGCACTTCCTGTTGTGTGACGTGGTGAATAGGTCTATCTGAGGACAGTATCACCTCTGGAAGATTGAAATCGCAATGTCCAGGCAAAGGGAACCACTCATGGCTATGAAACGACCTGCTGAGGTGGTCCACCAGCTCGTTCTGCACCCCAGGGAGATATGATGCTTGCAGGTGTATTGAATATTCTACACAGAAGTCCCACAGCATGAGGGTTTCCTGGCACAGTGGAGAGGAGCATACACCCCTGTTTGTTGATATAGAACATTGCTGTTGTATTGTCCGTCATGACTGATACACATTGTCCCATTAAGTATGCCCGGAAGGTCTGGCATGCTAGGCGCACCCCTCTAAGCTCTCTGACGTTGTTGTGGAGACCCAGGTCTGCCTGAGACCAGAGGCCTTGAGTCCTGCAGTCTCCCAGATGTGCTCCCCAGCCCAAGTCTGATGCATCCGTCACTAGTGACAGAGACAGCTGTGGAGTGATGAAGGGGACTCCGAGCATACCTCCTGAGGGTCGAGCCACCACAGGAGGGAGTCGAGGACTGGCCGAGGCAGGGTCACGATCCTGTCCAAGCTGTCCTGGGCTACACTAATGCGAGCCACAACTGAAGAGGTCAAAGCCTGAGTCTGGCATGCTGCACCATGTAGATACAGGCAGCCATGTGTCCGAGAAGCTTCAGGCACTTTCTCACTGTGGTGGCAGTGGGAAACTGTCTGAGGCCTCGAATTATATCAGTCAGGGTCTGAAACCTTGCTTCTGGCAGGTATGCCCTGGCTTGGGTCGAGCCCCTATGAACTCTATCCACTGGATGGGGGATACAGTCAATTTTGCTTTGTTTAGAAGGAGACCCAGGTTGTCGAAGGTGGCTCTGATGAATCTGACCTGAGCTTCCACTTGGGTCCTGGAGTGGCCCCTGATCAGCCAGTCATCGAGGTACGGAAACACCTGTACCTGGTGCCTGCACAAAAACGCGGCGGCGACTGCCATGCACGCGGTGAAGACTCAGATACTGCTGACGGGCCGAATAGAAGGATGGTAAATTGGTGGTGGGTACTGTTGACCACAAACCTGAGATACTTCTTGTGCGGGTGAGTGATTGTAATATGAAAATATGCATCCTTCAAGTCGAGGGCAGCATACCAGTCAGCTGGATCCAGAGAGGGGATGATGGAGGCCAAGGAGATCATGCAAAACCTGAGTTTCTTCACGAACTTGTTGAGTTCTTGCAGGTCCAAGATAGGCCTGAGGCAGCCTTTGGCTTTTGGTATTAGGAAATACCGGGAATAAAAGCCCTCACCCCTGTGCTCCTGAGGAAACGCCTCCACTGCCCCTAGAGATAGGAGCGACTGCACCTCCTGGATAAGGAGCTGCTTGTGAGAAGGAGCTGTTTATTTGTGGACAGACGGGGAAGGAGGGTGGAAGGGCGGGAGGACACAGAATTGGATAGAGTATCCCTTCTCTCCCGTGTGGAGCTCCCAGCGGTCCAAAGTGATACAGGACCATGCATGGTAGAAAGGGGACAGTCGGGAGGAAAAGGTAAGGCAGGGTAGATCCAGTTTCTATTCTGGTGTGCCGTCCTCGACCGCACCTTCAAAAGGCCGATTTGGGGCTGGAAGGTGGTTTGGATTGGCCAGAGCCCTGGCCTGAGGATGGGTGTTGTCTTTTCCTGCCACTCCTATCCTATCTCATAGAACTGGAAGGGACCTTGAAAGGTCATCGAGTCCAGTCCCCTGCCTTTACAGCAGGACCAAGTACTGTCAGATTTTTGCCCCTGATCCCTAAATGGCCCCCTCAAGGATTGAACTCACAACCCTGGATTTAGCAGGCCAATGCTCAAACCACTCCTGTTCCTCCTCCGAGAACCATGCTGGCGGTTCTGCTGATAGAACCTCAGAGGAAGCTGCGGCCTAAAGTGTTTCCACTGTGTGGCAGGAGTGTGCAGACCCAAACAGGGTGGCTCGTGAGTCTTTCAGGCTATGCAGCCTCCTCTCTTTTCAGAGAAAAGAGTCACACCCTCAAATGGGAGGTTCTGAATGGTCTGTTGGACCTCATAAGGGAGCACCGAGACTTGGGGCCAGGAGCCCCTTCTCATGGCCACCCCAATAGCCATGACCCTAGTGGCGGCATCAGCACCTGAAGAAATGAGGTTTTTTACCCACAAAAGCTTATGCCCAAATAAATCTGTTAGTCTTTAAGTTGTCACCGGACTCTTTGTTGTTTTTGTGGATACAGACTAACACTAACAGACTAACACCCCGATACTTGGCATCAGCACGGTCCAGCACGGCCTGGAGGGAAGCAAGGGAGACTAGCTTTCCCTCCTTCACCAAGTCCAAGAACTCGACTCGTGAGTCTGAAGGGAGGAACTCTGCAAATTTGGCCATTGCCGCACAGGTGTTATAAAAGTACCTGCTGACGACGGCCTGCTGGTTCGAAATATGGAGCTGAAGACCCCCTACAGAGTAGACGTTTCTCCTGATAAGGTCGAGTCGCTTAGCCTCCCTGTTTTTAGGGGAGGGCTCCTGGGACCCCTGCCACTCATACTGATTAGCAACATCCACGACAAGAGAGTTGAGAGGTGGATAGGAGTACAAATGTTCATAGTCCTTGGAGGGCATGAAATAACACCTCTCATTGTGCTTGGCAGTGGGCAGCAAGGAAGCTGGTGTCTGCCACAGGGTCTTGGTGGTATCCACAATAGTTTTAATCAGTGGTAGGGCAATACAAGAAGGTCCTGAGGGGGCGAGGATATCCACCATGGGATCAGCCTCCTCGACCACCTCCTCAGCCTTAATGCCCAAACCCTGGGCAGCCCGTCGCAGCAACTGTTGTCCTCAAGCGCTCAGGCTATGCCTGCCAATGCCTCATCCGGAAATGACGAGGAAGAATCCACTATAAGCAGCGGATGCTCCCTGCCATCAGCTCCCATGGGGTCCTGCGACTCTTGGGGGAAACCTCAATGCCGATGGAGCGCCCGTCAGCGCCAGGACTGTCAATGCCAAACTCAGTGTTGGTGTGGGCACCGGAGACACTGGTGGTACCGCCAGTGGAGCCAGTGCCGAACCAGCTGCCTGAGCCAACAAAGGTGGCAGGGCCATTGTCTGTGCTGCTATCGGTGCCAAAAATGCTGTTGGCGCCGGCGCAGAGATTGAAAGAGTCACCGGTGCTGGAGCCAGCGATGGTGCTGCAGCCGATGGCGTTGGCATGTGGATAGATGCCGAAGCGAGCTGCGTGGTTGACGGCGGGACGAATGTGGTTGAGGCCACTGAAGAAGCTGCAGAGCAGTGCCGTTGGATCCCTCCCTGGCTTTGGTGAAAGTCCCATGGGGTCCAGAATGGCCACTGTGGTGGATTCTGCCACTGTGATGGCCACGCCTGGGACTCTTACCTGTCTCTCCCTGACCTCGATCGTTGGCTCCCACTCCTCCAAGAGCGGTAGGAATCAGACTCTGACTCCAAGGTCTCAGAGACTGAAGACCACGGAGGAGCCAAGCTTCGGTGCCTCGAGTGTCAAGAGCTTGGGGAGCGACTAGGCTCTCTGTCTGAGTGGGCCGGTGCCGAAGGATGTGGAGAGGGGGAATGCCTTGACATCATTGCAGGTTTCCCTTGACTCCACCTGGGGGCGGGATGGGATAGCCAGTGCGGGAGGTTCCTCCCTCCTAGGGGGTAAGAACGGCACCGTAAGGTGCAGCAGATCCCAAGCAGCTTCAAAAACTTCCAGTGTCGAAGGAAGCGGCAGCTGCTGGCACGTAGATGAACATGGGGGGCACGGACTCAACTGCCTCGCCTGGGCAGGAGTCGACATGGCCCTAATGGGGGATCCCGAGCTGTGGCTCGCTTGGGGTCTCACTTCCTTAGATTTAGCCAGAGGTGACCGACTGTCCAGCTTTTTCTTCTAGGGGTAATGACAAGTGAGATTGGTTCCTGCTCTCCACTGGGCCTTGGGAGGTGCCAGTCCGGTGCCAAGCATCCCAGGACAAGTCCTTTCTCTGCACCGAACTCGATGACATCGCCGGGGTGCTCGAGGACATCGCCGGGGTGCTCCGCGTCGATGAGGAAGTGTTAGGAGCCAGGTCCTGAATGTGGGCATAGAGCTGCCTCCATGAGGATCACTTTAAGCCACTGCTCCCTTTCTTTAAGAGTTCTAGGGCAGAACTCGCGGCAGATCTTACAACAATCCTTTTGGTGACCCTCCCCTAGGCACCGTAAACACGGGGAGTGTGGATTGCTCTATGGCATGCGCTTTGCACAGACCACACAGTTTTTAAACACCGGGGACTGTGGCATACCACAGTTCCACGGAGTTGGAAGGTGGGTGGAGACCCCGCAACAACTGTAATCACTAACTAAGAAGATAAACTAACTATATGCAAACAACTGGAGTTGAAAGCTCTAAAGCAAGGGCTACGGGGAAGTTCCAGCCACCATCACTGACAGTAAGAAGGAACTGAAGAGGTGATGGGTCGGCAGGGCTCTATATTGAGCACCATGAAGGTGTGACTCCAGGGGGTGCCTGGACCGACCCAACGGATTATGCTATGGGAAAAATCTTCCAGTTACCGTGCACGTGCGCACGCACACACCTGATTGGAATCTACATGAACAAGCACTCGAAGAAGAACACTGCATAGCGTACACAGGACCATTGCCATTGAATCAAAACGGGAAAATGGTTTATTTGTGGACAGACACCTTGAGGAGGAGAGCCATTTCTCTAGTGTCCAGCTTCCCTGGTGCAGAGCAGGGGGCTGAGGCGAAAGCTACGGCTTAGACCCATGGGAACCCCCAGCAACTTCTCTTCATTGCATTCCCAACCTTTTTTTTTTTTTTTTTTTTTTTTAAAACACATCTAAAGTTCACTTCATTTCAATGGAGTGAAGTAGTCTAGAGTCCATTCTCTTTATGAGAGGATTTATTTCCCCTTTTCCATTTCTTAGCCCATCACATCCTCTTCTGCTAAAATAAAAACAGTAAATCAATTTCTCTCCTTCCTTGCCTTGGAAGTACGGATTGCAATTGAGTGGTGATATTATGTGAGAAAGCAGCAAACTAGTTCAGACCAGTGTGAATATCCTCAAATACCCGCATGACTCACAGCAGCCAACCAGCTCCTTGCATTTATGCAGGCCCCTCGCTCAAGCACACAGAAGCCAGAGTAAGGCTGAGGCATTTGCCAGCATTTGTAATAATAAAATCCAAACACACAAATGAAGAAAATCTACCTCAGAAACCGACTGGCCAATTTGCATTAGAAAATTAATCTCACCCCAGGGAGTCTCCTTGGCCTGTTAAATAAGTGCTGCTACTGTGAGGTGCTGTGCACCGCAATTCCTGTGCACCCCAATGGGAGTCTGATTGCACGCTCTTGATATGGCACACGGTGAAAAATGGAGACGTAGGGCAGCCATGAACACTCAGTGCAGCAAGGAGCTGACTTGGCAGCAAGAAGAGATGTCAATCACCTGCTTCAATGCCACCCACTGTCTCCCCACTCCCCCGGAACATGTCACTGGGCTGCCCACAGAAGTACTATTGAAGTTAGACAGGCAAGAGCCAAACCAGCAACAGCCCACAAGGAACCAAATGCTCCCTCCCTCACATGCACCCTGCTTTTCTCCACGTTTAGATGTAGCTGGATGGTGGGGGTAGGAATATTTACATGGCCAGAGCATGGCCGCCCAGGACGAGAGACTGTCCTGGCTCCCTGCTCTGAAAAGGAGATTACTCTCCCCTCCCTGCTGCAATTGTTCACTCCACATGGACACTCAGACAACTAGAGAGTGCTTCTCCATTCCCATTTGCCACATGCCACTGCGCGCACACATCATGTTGGCACATGGGCCTGGCTGGCACTTCCTTCTGCAGGACACACAGAAAGGAGAAGGGACTGTGGCCTGTTAAGAAATTTCCAAAGTGATCAGAAGTGTCCTGGCTAGTTACCCGGCACAGGGATCCTCCCCAACAGAGCCACACAAGGGTGGGCAAGTCCCAGCATCAAAACCAAAACTCCATTGCAATCAGAGAGCATCCAGGAGCTCCCCTGTTATTTTCAAAGGGCATCTCCAGTTTGGGTGGGTTAGTGACTGGGTCAATGAGGACAGGACCTTATCATCCATCCCAAGTAGCAGCACCCTGTCCCTGCAAGCTACAGAGGGGCAAAGCACTGCCTTCCAGCACCCCATCCAGGCATCTAGTGGGTGCTCAGAGCAACAAGAACTGAGGGGCAGGGACTATCTACTACCCTGCACAGCAAAAAGCACAATGGGACCCCCTTCTCAGTCAGACCCTAGATGCTAACAGAATACAAATAAATCCTAATAATGGAGGCTGATGCCCCAGCTGGGATGAGCCTCTTAGATGAAGCTGCAGCACGGAGACAAGTCAAGCCGTAGTTTGAGATAGTCACTAGAAACCCTCCCAATCATCTTGTGGGACTGAGTTTGCTGCGTCTGCTCCCAGTCTCCAAGGTTCCACATCAGCAGTCATTGGTACTAACTGGCCCCCTTGCCAATCTCAGAAGAGGCACTAAGGACTGACTGGGCCATAGAGATAAGCTTGCCTCATGCCCTGATTGGGGAGAGACTCTGGGTGTGACAAGCAATAGGGAGGTGGCCCTGAACCTCCCCATCTGTCTTGCCCTGGGTTGTAAGTTGAATACCTCATCTATAATGACACTGCAGTGATGGACCAGGAAGGGTGACAGAGCTCCAAACCTCCTGCTTTGCTGAGGGCCCATGTTTGCAGCAGTCAGTGTCTCACATGTTCTAGAAGAACATGCGAGTCCTTTACTTGCTCCACAGACCAGATCCCTGCACCAGCAGCCATGACCCAGAGACCACACTGGCACCCAGAGTTTTCCTCCTCCTTTGGATCCAGCATGGCAGCGGATAGTGAGCTGCAGCCCATTTAGCTTTCCACAGGATTGCCAGCTCTGCTCCCAGGGAAAGTTCTTCATTGCTTGAGACACAAGAAGCAGAGAGAACACAGCCAAATCTGTGGATCCCAGACTAGGTGCCAGTGCCGGCAAAGGACCTGATGAACTTTCCAGCAGACCACGTGTTCTGGAATCTCTGCACAACCCCACCACAGGCAGGTCCTTACAACATTCCCTTTAGAGATAATCACACTCTGTGCAGGGCTGACAGTAACAACTGAGAAAGCACATACACCTCTTCCCCCAAGGCTCTGCTTGCAGCACCCCCAAGAGATCCCTGGAAAGACCTGTGCAGAGCAAAAACCTTAGCAGTACGAGCAGCAAGGGTAAGGACTCAAGCACAAGAACTGATGGAGAACAGAATTAGCTCACCACCCAATGTAGAGCAGCCAAATCTAGAGCTATCTAGCATGTCATAGCTCTGGATGTTCCAGATGGTTAGCCATCCACGGTTAGCCAGCTACAGAACCATGCAGTGGCTATGTCTGATCTAGAACTGCATGCTCTAGAATTACCCAGAGCAGCTAAGATTTGGATGCCCCAGATCTGCATGTGCAGGGGGTGCTAGAAATAGCCAGCAACAGCCCTTTATCACCTGCTTGAACCCTCTGCTTTATTAAGCAACAGAGGGTCCTGTAGCACCTTTAAGACTAACAGATGTATTGGAGCATAAGCTTTCGTGGGTGAATGCCCACTTCGTCAGATGCATGTAATAGAAATTTCCAGAGGCAGGTATAAATATGCAGGCAAGAATGAGTATGGAGATAACGAGGTTAGTTCAATCAGGGAGGGTGAGGTCCTCTGCTAGCAGTTGAGGTGTGAACACCAAGGGAGGAGAAACTGCTTCTGTAGTTGGATAGCTATTCACAGTCTTTGTTTAATCCTGATCTGCTGGTGTCAAATTTGCAAATGAACTGAAGCTCAGCAGTTTCTCTTTGGAGTCTGATCCTGAAGTGTTTTTGCTGTAAGATGGCTACCTTTACATCTGCTATTGCGTGGCCAGGGAGGTTCAAGTGTTCTCCTACAGGTTTTTGTATATTGCCGTTCCTGATATCAAACTTGTGTCCATTTATCCTCTTGTGTAGTGACTGTCCAGTTTGGCCAATGTACACAGCAGAGGGGCATTGCTGGCACATGATGGCATATATGACATTGGTGGACGTGCAGGTGAATGAACCGGTGATGTTATAGCTGATCTGGTTAGGTCCTGTGATGGTGTTGCTGGTGTAGATATGTGGGCAGAGTTGGCATCGAGGTTTGTTGCATGGATTGGTTCCTAAGTTAGAGCTGTTATGGTGTGGTGCGTGGTTGCTGGTGAGAATATACTTAAGGTTGGCGGGTTGTCTGTGGGCGAGGACTGGCCTGCCTCCCAAGGTCTGTGAAAGTGAGGGATCATTGTCCAGGATGGGTTGTAGATCACTGATGATGCATTCGAGAGGTTTAAACTGAGGACTGTAGGTGATGGCCAGTGGAGTTCTGTTGGTTTCTTTCTTGGGCTTGTCTTGTAGCAGGAGGTTTCTGGGTACACATCTGGCTCTGTTGATTTGTTTCTTTATTTCCTTGTGTGGGTATCGTAGTTTTGAGAATGCTTGGTGAAGATCTGGTCTCTGTCTGAGGGGTTGGAGCAGATGCGGTTGTACCTCAGCGCTTGGCTGTAGACGATGGATCGTGTGGTGTGTCCGGGGTGGAAGCTGGAGGCATGAAGGTAGGTGTAGCGGTCGGTGATTTTTTGGTATAGGCAGGGCCGGCTCCAGGCACCAGCCGACCAAGCATGTGCTTGGGGCAGCACCTTGGGGCAAGGCGGCGCTCGATTTTTTATGTATTTATTTTTATTCGGTGGCATGGCGCTCGGAGGGGGGGGCGGGGGCTTCGGGCGGCGCAGTGCTGGGGGCGGGGCTTCGGGTTGCGTGGTGCTGGGGGGGCGGGGATTTCGGCGGCGCTTGCAGGGAGGGGGGGGGAGGGTATGGCGGGGCGGCAAAAAAAGTTAGAGCCTGCCCTGGGTATAGGGTGATGTTAACATGATCATCGCTTATTTGTACTGTGGTGTCTAGGAAGTGGACCTCCTGTGTAGATTGGTCCAGCCTGAGGTTGATGGTGGGGTGGAATTCTTCCAGGGTCTCCTTCCCATGGGTCCAGATGATGAAGATGTCATCAATGTAGCGTAGGTAGAGAAGGGGTGTGAGTGGACGAGAGCTGAGGAAGCATTGTTCCAGGTCAGCCATAAAAGCTTATGCTGCAATACATCTGTTAGTCTTAAAGGTGCTACAGGACCCTCTGTTGCTTTTTACAGATCCACACTAACACGGCTACCCCTCTGATACTTGACACCTCTGCTTTATTAGCTCTCTCCTGGGATCTTCAGGATGTAGGCTGAGTAGGAAGCAGCCAGAGTTGCTAAGTCTCACAACATTTGATGTTTTTCTTAAGGTCCCAGCTCCTGGAATCCTGTGATTACAGGAAAATCTCAGATCTCATTTTAAAAAGTAAGTTTCTAGCCCTTGTGGTTGCAGAGAAAAACTTGAAAATGGTTCCCTCACCCACATGCACCTTCATTGACACTCTAGAGCAGTGGTGGGCAACCTGTAGCCCATCAGGGTAAGCTGATTGCGGACTACGAGACATTCTGCAGGCACGGTCCCACGCAGCTCCAGTGGCTGTGGTTCACCATTTCTGGACAATGGGATCTTTGGGAAGCGGCGGCCAGCATGTCCCGGTGGCCCACCATTTCCCACAGCTCCCATTGGCAGGAACGGCAAACCGCGGCCACTGGGAGCTGCGGGGGGCCATGCTTGCAGACAGTTATTGTCCACAAAATGTCTTGCGGCCTGTAATCAGCTTACCCTGATGGGCCACAGACTCCTTGTTATTCCTCCCTAAAGTGAACCAAAGGTGGGATCTTTCCCCTAGGGTGTCAGAGAAGCAGGAGAGATGTGTGAGATTTTGGGACCTAAAGGAGGTAGCTCCCTCCAAGCCATCAGCAGGCTGTGCAGGTCTGAGCCAACCACCCTGAGGCCAAGAGCTATTCCTGCTAGAGCAGCAACCTTTTGGGCAGGAATGCTCCTCTGAGGGAACGTGGGGGAATGCGACAAGTGCAGGGGCTGGCAGCCTTTCTGAAAGCCCTGGGGAAAAGCTGTACTTCCAAGGCTGGGTGCTCTCCCCTGGGAATTAGCAGACCCCAGGGGAGACCTATGAACGCAGTCAGTAGCAGAGAGAGGATTTTAAACCCTCCTGCTGCTGTTCACATACAACCCCCTCCGTACGAATTGGGGGTGTGTGCATGTCTCAGACTCATGTACTTTGCCCTGGGAGTTGGTGCAATGGTCTGGGAGGGAGTGATGCAATTTCACCTCTGTGGGAGACGGTAATAACACTTAGCATTCGGAGTGCTTCCCAGTGCACAAACATTAACTAATGGCTCCTTGCAGTACCTCAAGGATGGGTAGGCATAGACACAAGCACTGCCACCGAGCCCCAGCCGCTGGCCAGATGGACAGCCACCAGCACGTGAACTCTCCCCTCTGCCATCCAGATGCAAAGCATTGGGGGAAAAGCCAGGCACAGGGACATCAAGGCCAGAAGAGTTTCAAAGCCAGGCACCTCCAGAAGCAAATGGCTGATTTTCAGAAGTGCTAAGTATCCACAACTGCCATTCAGCCACTTGGAACTAGGGGTAGGTACGCAGGACCTCTGAAAAAATCAGGCCTCTCATGTACTGTATTTAGGCTGCTAATTTTGGACACCCAAGCGTGAACACTGACTCTAAGTTTCTTTCTGAACAGCCTCCCCAGTTCTGTGCCATTCAGGCCACTTGCACTGTAAACATTTAGAAATCACAGTTTTCACCTCTCACCTCCTCTCATTCCCCAAACACCTGCCCTGTGGCTGGTGCAGCAACCCCATGCCAGGGGGCCTCCTGTGGTACAACAGGAAGAAAGGGATTAACACCAACTAGCTTGTGTGGCCTCAGGCAACCTCTCTGCACCTCCATTAACTGTCAGTGAAATGGGGGTAATAACTGCCTCACATGGGTGTGGGGAAGCACCACTAGCTGCAAACCTGGAGACTGGCAGATAAAGTTCTAGAAAAGCACAGAGCATTAGCTTTAGAATTTGAAATGTCCAGCCTCCCACCCCTTCAGAAACTCCATCACTGTGGGTTAGAGAGTGCGACAAAAACAAGCTGCCACACAGCACCTTTTCCTTTTAGACTGATTCTCAGAACAAAAACCAGCTTCCACTTGTCCCGGCCCTGAGAAAGAGTGAGGCAGAAAGAGGTTTGTTATGAATACATGAAACTGTCGCTAAGTGAAGAAGAAAAAAAAAAAATACCAAAGGGAGAAGGAGGGAGGGGACAGAAACCACATTTTTATTTCTGGTGGCCAGCCAGCCGACTGACTCAGCCAGTTTGGTCTCCTGCCACATAGATTTAAAAACAAAACCCAGCTCTCAGAGAGGGGAGAGCAGGGGATTCAGATGAATGTGCTTTTTTGTTGACTGCAAATGGATTCTAGACCAGACCAATATGTATTTAGGAAAATGGTTTCTCTATCATACTTTGTCAGTAGAGTCTCGGGCAGTACAGCACACAGCACGGGTCTCTGGCCACACTGCCCTCTGAAAATGCCTTGGTTTGAAAATAAAATAAAAGCCCAAGGCTAAACTAAGGTCTGCTTCCCCTGCAGATCCCTCAAGATCTTGAAAGAGCTTGGGAGAAAGTACTACTTGTTTGATATGTGCTCCCCTAGTCCTGGTAATGTCTATCGTATCGTATAGTGGAAAAATAGCTAAGCCAAAGCAATATGCAGTGGGAGAGCTGTTCCTGAGAAGGGGGTTTGGCTTTGTGCATGTGTCTAGAAGTGAGAATGACTTGGTTTCTTTCTTGCCAGTGCAATGATCCACAGGTCCCAGGTCTGCAGCTCTAAATCTTGCACACTGCGGGCGTTTCCCCACCTTCAGGGAGACCCACAGTCTGTCTGAGGAATCTGCATATAAGAAGCAGCAGGAGCAGGGAATAAATGTTTTTAAATATTGACTCCTATTTTATTTATCTGGATCCTGTAGTGCCCAGGGCACGGCCGCATTTCATAATGAGTGCACACTGTTCTCAAAATGCCGTTCAAACATGAATAACTCCCCACACCCTCTGCTGCAGGACCTACCTGTACGGCAATGCTAAGCACTGATGTACTCAGCACAGTACCAGACACACACAGCTTACAGTCTCACCTGGAGCTATCAGTGAAGTCATAAGGGAAAGAGCACCAGCTGGCACCTCCCTGATTTCTTGTGCACAGATCGCATGCTTTACAAATACTAGTTGGTGAAGTCACCTGCGTCTCCCGCACAGCAATCACTCACAGAAAGTGGCCAGCTTGGCTGGAAATTAATTCTAGACTCACTGCAGGGAATATGGAGGGAGATGAATTACCTGAGGAATTCGAAAGAGTTAAGTGTGGCCACTGTATTTTTATTCCCATTTGTAGATGATGAAACTGAGGCACAGAGAAGCTAAGGAATTGCACAAGCCAGTGGCAGAGCCAGGAATGGAACCCAGGAGTCCTGACTCCCTATTTCCTGATATGACCACTAAGACAATATTGCCACTCAATGAACTACTGTAATCCAGCCCTTTAAACTGGCATTTTGTGAGCTGTTGTAGACAATGCTCCTCTATCAAGGTACTATCTGTAACACAAGCACCGATCCCCTTGCCGCCACGTTTTGTGAGGAGTCTCAGTCCACAGTCAGAGCAGGCACAGGATTCTACACGTGTACACACTGGGTAGGGGTCGAGGAGAAAACTGGCAGGTGCAGAGACTCCCTGGAGGAACCATTCTGGAGAGGCCCTGACAAGGCATGCAGGCATCTCAGTGAGCACAGCATTATGCAGAAAGCAGCCGGACCAGTCAACAAGAGGCTGACCGCCAAGTCTAACAAAATCTTCCACAATGAGAGTCACGGTTTGCAGCTTAGAACCGGCAGCCCTGAAGATCTGCAGAGCTACAAGCCCTTGGGCCACTGGGTTGGTGTCACCTTTGGAGGAGAAGTTCCAGGAAAAAGAATTGGGGGGGGGGGGGCTGGGGTTAGCAGTGGAACTAAAAGGGGAGATTTAGTGACTGTCGGGAAAAAATGGCTGCTTTATTGCAGGCAGCTTGTAAACTCTGGAGCCTGAAGGTCTGGGAGTAATTTCTCCCTCCCACGTGCTGGGCTCAGTTTGTACTGGGGGTCAGAGGTCAGTGCTTTTCCAAAGCATTCTGGGAAAGAAGCCAACTGGAGCAAGCTGCTAAACACCACTCCTGCAGCACACAGCAAGCTGCTGCACAGAATTAACCCTTTGCATGGCAACTGCTCCGCTGTGTCTGTCCCAGTAAGCACAACGCTGCTCGCTGGGATAAAAAAAAAAAAAAAAATGGAGTGGTGGAGGAGGATGATCCTCGGTAGGGGAAGCCTTAGAACATGCTCCCCTCAAAACACGAGGAAGGTGGTGGGGAATGGTCTGAGAGTTCTTTCCCTTGACTGGGGTGGGAGGAGATAGAGGGGGACTAGCAATGAATTGTTTTCTCCCCCTTGTGGAGGAGGAGGTGGGGGACCCCAAATAGCTGCTAGCTTCGCTTGCATTTCAGTCAGGCCCTAGCCTGGGGATAGGGGAGATAGCTCAGAAGCAGACATCAGCAGAACAGGAGCAGAGGTGCACCTCCTCAGGTGTGGGAGCCAGTGCGTCAGTTGCACCTAGGGCCTGGAGTCAAAACACCAGCATATAAATCTCAACTGCTTCCCAGCTCACCAACAACCATAACTACGGCAAGAATCAGAGGTGCCAAGAGCACCTGACATGTTAGGGCTGCAGTGCCTAGCACTGAGCTGGGGAAAGATTGGAGCAGAGCACAGCAAGACCTATCTGCTTTGTAGTGAGGAATCAAGCTGTACTCAGAATCTAGCCCTATCCCAGCACTGGTCACGCTCAGGTCCAAGCAATAGGGATGGGAGAGAATGACAATTATAGACCACAGGGGACATAGGCCATTTTAGGATTTGAAAGAAGAAACCATTACTCCCTGTAACTGGTTCTTCGAGATGTGACGCAGATGTGTATTCTGTACTTCGTGCAGCAGAGCCAGAGAATTTTTCCTAGCAGTATCTGTAGGAGGTGGCGCTTGCACCTCGTGCACATAGCTCCTCCTCTGGCTACATGAGGTGGCAGCACCTCAACCCCCCTCAGTTCCTTCGCACCAAACACCCAGAGACCAGACTCCAATGTAGGGCGGATGGAGGGTGGGTCGTGGAATTCACATCTGCATCACATCCTGAAGATGCATCATTACAATAAGCAACCATTTCTTCTTCTTCGAGTAGATGCAGCCATGTATTCCACTTAGGTGACTCACAAACAGTACTAACCCCAGGAGGTGGGGCTCAGAGTCTACCTAAACAAGGACTGCAGGACCGCCCTACCAAAACTTGCATCTGCGGTTGATATGGCAATGGCATAACAGTTCATAAACATACGTGTCGATGACCATGTAGCAGTCTGCAAATGTCCAATATGGAGATGTCACTGAGGAATGCTATTGACATTGCTTGCGCTCTTGTAGAATGAGCTCACACCTGCTGAGGGGTGTAACTGAAACTACTTCATATACAGTCTTGATACAGAACGTCATCCATTTAGAGATCAGGTGTGAGGAAACCCCTTGCCCCTTCATACGATCTGCATATGACACAAACAGACAAGGTGAAGGATGAAACAGTTTAGTCTGTTCAGACAGAAGGCTAGACATTGACTGACAGCTTTTGCACGGCGACATTGCTCCTTCATAGATGAATGTGGAAAGAACACAAGTAAATAAACTGCCTGGTTCAAACGTAACTGAGAAACCACTTTCGACAAAAATTTTGGGTGCGGTAGTAAAGTCACTTTGTCCTTGGAGAATTGTGTATAAAGAGGCTCTGCCAACAGAGCCTGCCACTCACACTCTCTTTGCTGATGTTATCGCTACCAGGAATGCAGTCTTCTGACACAAAAGCAGAAAGGGACAAGATGTCAGGGGCTCAAAAGGAGGTCCTATCAAAGCCATTAGGACTATGTTAAGGTCCCACAGAGGAACTGGCCCTCAGACCAGTGGATGGAGATGAAGGGGCCCTTTTAAGAATCTTGGCTACCTTGGCATTGGACATCCAGCTGAATATAGTAATGCAGTGCATTACGGGAACCCTTAAGTCAACTCCAACACCATGACTACCTGTTCTATCTAACATTGCTTCCCCGCCAACATGCCGAACTACAGTGACATTCCACGAAGCTCAGCAAATCCAGGAAAACAGATGTCTTTCTGTCCACCAAGATCTTGACAATGCACCCCACAATGTCTTAAGTCCCGCAAGCCTTTCTGGGAACATTCATTTAGCTTCATGCAATCAAGCTACGATCAGGAGGAGGCTTGGAAAGCAGATTGGGCTAAAGAGAACTTAAAAAATAAGCACCTTGTGCCAGATCCCATGCAGAAGATTCCTGGGTTTGACCTTCCATGGTCATCTTGGTCAACTCTGAACCGAATCCGAACCAACCATAGTAGATGTGGACATCTAATGCACAAATGGAAAATCAAGGACTCCCTGGCATGCAAGCATGGTTGCCCACAACAGACCATTGAACATATCACTACCTACTGTCCAATTTATAAATATGAAGGAGGCATCACTGCAATAAATTCTGCTACTCCTGTTGTAGCCATTTGGCTCAATCAACTTCAGGTGAAATTGTAGTTGCTGCTCTACACCAACCATATGAAAGAAGAAGTGAGTCCAGACTAAGGGCCCCTCGAGAGCTGAACAGATGACATTTCTTCTTGTCCCTTGTAGCAAACAGGTTAATCACTCCAATGCCCAAGGCTGCGAACATGACCCGGAGGACACTTTTCTTCAGGGACCACTTGTGACTCAGGGAAAAATTCCTGATTTGATGATCTGCAAGATGATTCTGGACCCTGGTCAAATGATCAGTTATGGGAGTGATAATCTCCTCAATACAGAACTGCCACAACCTTATTGCCTCGACAAAGCCCCCGGGAGCGTGCTCCCCCTTGCTTGTTCACAAAATGCAGGGGCAGGCAAACTTTTTGGCCTGAGGGCTGCACTGGGTTTCGGACATTATGGCGGGCCAGTTAGGGGAGAGGGTCATGGCCCAGCCCCCACTCCCTATCCACACACCCCTCCGGGACTCCTGCCCCATCCAACCCACCCTGTTCCCTGATGCCCCCCACTCCCTGTCCCCTGACCACCCCTGGAACCTCCGCCCCTGACTTCCCCCTGCCGCCCCATCCAACCCCTCCTCTAATTCCTGACTGCTCCCCCGGAACCCCTGTCCCCATTCAACCACCCTGTTCCCCACCCTCTGACCGCCCCACCCCCATCCACACCCCTGCCCCCTGACCACCCCCCCAAACTCCCCTGCCCTCTATCCAACCCCCCCACTCCCTGGCCCCTTACTGTGCTGCCTGGAGCACCGGGGGCTGGCGGCACTACAGCCACATGGTGTGGCTGGAGCCAGCCACACCGTCACCATCGCACAGCACAGAGCACCAGGTCAGGCTGGGCTCTGCAGCTGCGCTGCCCCAGAAGCTCGCAGCCCCGCTACCCAGAGCATTGCGCCGGCAGCGGAGCGAGCTGAGGCTGTAGGGGAGGGGGAACAGCAGGGGAGGGGCTGGGGGCTAGCCTACTGGGCCAGGAGCTCAGGGGCCGGGCAGAAGGGTCCCACGGGCCGTAATTTGCCCACCTCTGACATAACACAGCACAGTGGTATTGTCATTAAGTATGTGAACCACTGAGCTCCTGATACGGTCCAGAAAAACATGACAGGCATCATAGACAGCCTGAAGCTCCAGCATGTTGATATGCAGTGAGGCCTCTTGCTCAGACCATAGATCCTGAACTTTCAGCAACCCCAGATGTGCTCCCCAGCTTATCATGGAAGTGTCGGTGACAAGGGACCTGGTTGGTAAGGGCCGGATGAAGGGAATGCCCTGACAAACATTCTCCAGAACCATCCATCACTGGAAGGAGTCCAGGACCAGGGGAGGGAGACAAACCAATCTGAAGAGTCAGACAGCAAACTGTCCTGTGCCACATTCAAAGGGGGCAAAAAAGCAACCTTGGAAACTGTACCACCTGCATGGAAGCGTACATGTGACCCAAGAACTCCAGACACATCCAAACTGTCATGAAAGGCTTGGGTGTTTCTCCAAGCTCTTTGCAGTAGGCGGTACTGAAGCAGACATTCTCCAAAGAACCACAGCAGGCTCCAGGAGCACATCATTAACAGGGAGGGTGACACTCCACAGGCAGACAGCTGCAGGATATCCAAAAACTTATGGGTATTCTCCTGCAGAAACTCTGCTTGAATACCGAGGGAAGCAGCCACATGCTGCAAAAGGTCCCGGTATGCCTTGAAATCCTCTGGTGTCGAAGGAGAGGAAGAGCCAGGTACAGCAGAATCATCCAGGGATGAAGACAAAGCACTTAGCTATGCCAGACCCAGACTCTGTTCCAGGACTGACAGACTTGGAAGGATGATTCTGGAGGCTCCCTGAGGGGAAGGTTCACCAGTGCCTGGGCCTGCAGTGGATCCATGGTCACTGCCATAGACATACTTGATGATCTCTCCTTAGAGCTTGATGAGGAGTGGGACCTCCACAACCAAGGAGCATCCCATGGATTCCGTGGAGGCTACTGGCATGGATAGGGCATTGGTGGCCAGAAGGCCCCAGGGAAGGGGTCCCTGTGCTGACCACGACACAGGCACCAATCCTGGTACCCATAATGCTGCATGAACAGCCTGGCCCCCGATGCAGGTCAAGCAAGAGAGAGCAGGAGGAGGAGGATCCCAACCTGTATGCTGAGGAATTCCTGACTTGAGGGGACAAAGGTGGAGCCAGCCCTAAGCATCTGAGCAATCAGACTGACTCATCCATAGCCCAGAACAAAGAGAACTAGCACTGACAGTAGAAACAGTATTGCTGGTACTGAGTACGCTTCCGTTGTTTCTGGTGTCAGAAGCATTGTCAACCCGGAAGTCAGCACCGAGGAGACAGACGCTGCTGAAGTAGAGGGTGGTGAGTGCTGCCATAGTAACATCAGCAGCGCCGACAGCAAAGGTGCTGAGAAAGTTCCTGGTGCTACAGAGATCTCTTGTGCAGAGCCCGGCACTAGCCTCACTTCCACTGACTGTGAAAGGGAAACATCAGGGTGTGGTGCCAACAGACAGGTTTAGCAGCCCATTCAGCCAATGGGGCTATAAATGACACAGCCATTGCAAATTCTTGGACCGAGGGAGAGGTTGGGACAGAAAGGCAAAGGAGGTCCACTGCCACCTGATACACCACCAGCGTGGAAACAGCCAGTGCTGGTATCACCTTCGGCAATACTAGACTCAACAGACACTCCAGCGCCAGAACTGGAGTCGACGCAGTCCTTGCGCAGTACTGGGGAGCAGTTAACAGGACCTGCTCCATCCCGTATTCCAGCATTCACAGCATGCTGGTCTGTGCGCCTTCTGGAGGAGGCATGAGTCCCCACACAACCTGGAGTGGCCTCCATAGGTCTTCTATGATCTTTTCCCTGGCGCACTTGATGGGGAACGCCTCCTCCATCTCTTCAGAGATGCATTGGCTCTAGAGCATGAAACGTCAGCACTCTCAGAACCCGAGGGTGACCTCCACTCTGATGAGGGCCTTGGTGCCAAAGCAGGTCACATGGCCTGTTTGAGCAGATTGTGCTTTAGACAAAGATCCTTCTCCACCTGAATCCATTTTGTGAATTATCTGCAAATTGAACACCACTCCTTGATGTGGGCTTTGCCTAAGCACAGCAAGTATCGTGTGTGGGGATTGTTGATGGGTATCATCCACCCATATGACAGATAATGTTTAAAGCCTGGTGAGGGCATCACTGGTGAAATTTTTAAACTAAATCTAACTAGTGCTAAGTCTAACTAACACTATACTAAGAGCACTACTTAACTAAATACAATTAGAAAAAAATTACCAAGGAAGAGAGAGGTTGTGAGGTTAGGAACCAGACAGAGCTCTGACTCTGGCCACAGATAGTAAGAAGAAACTGAGGAGGGTCAAGGCGGTGTTGCGTAGGGGCTACGAGCATGAGACGCAAGTGCCGCCTATTACAGGTACTTCTAGGAAAATTCTCTGGCTCCGGTGCACTGGCTGAGTAGAATACATGGCTGCATCAACTCGCAGAAGAACTAGGCAGCCCAATGGGTCCAGGCCTCACTCAAACCCCCACCTCCCACACATTAGATCACAGCAGCACCTGGAGGCCCCATCTGGGTCAGGACCCATTGTTCCAGCACAGCACAGAACCCTGCAGTATAATCACGAGAGGCAGTGCTTCCTCCCTGTGGCTCAGAAAAGCTTGTCCTATGCTCCTGCGTAAGGAAATCTCTGCCAGGCACGGTCCTTCTCCCAGGACATGAGCTGGCACCTCCTTCACCCCCATTTCACACCATTTTGAATAGTTTCAGTCCCCCTTGGAAATGGTGGCGTATACTTCCCTTCCTGGGAACACAGCTAAGTCACCAGCCTTTTGGGAAAAGCTTGGTTCCTGGTTTGTTTCCCCTAGGCCTTGACATAGAGTCTTCCCTCTCCCACTGTGTAGAACCAATGTGAATGAAATTGTTTTTAAGTTATCTACTGTACCATTGTAACTTCTGTTCACCATTTCATTACACTTGCCATTTTGCCTACATTGTAACTTTCATTACACTTGCCATTTTGCCTACATTGTAACTTCTGTGCCATATTGTAATTCAAACCCCATTTTAAAACGCTTACTCCATTTTGTAAGGGCTTGCTGCAACCTTCATTTTTGCAAACCCTGCTGTAATTTTATTAGTCTAGTTAAGATGTGTGAATGAGGGATGTATGGGTGATAGAATCAACCTCCAGCACCAGCCCGTCCTGATGAGATAAAGTTCAAATACCAACGGCTGAAGAACTAGACAACAGCCCTAACTCAAGCAAGAAGCATCCACCTTAAGAAGAAACAACAGAAGGAAGATCAAAGCCAGGTCCCAGGCTGACAGTCACGCCTTCAATTGACGGGTGATCAAGTACCAAACCCAGAGGCCGCGTGACACAGCGAGACCTAGGGACTTTTAATCCAAACTAAACTCCTATAAAAAAGGAAGGGTGAGATGAGAGACTTTGGGTAACGTTCTGCTATCAACATCAAGGAGCAACGGTGCGCGACCGACAGAGACCCGGCTCCTCCTCGTGCTCAGCTTTCCTGGCCAGTTAGCTGCCACGAGCTACGATCCCAAGCTGCGAACTCAAACTACAATCAGGACTGGTAACTATCCAGCAGCTGCAGAACATTTTGTTGTGTGTGTGTGTGTGAGTGTCTGTGTATAAGCATTGAGGTATTTGCTAATAGTTACAGACTAATAATAAATGTGGCATCTTTGCCTTGACCCCTAAAACGATCCTGTATAAGTTTGTGGGACAACAACTGCAGGTAGTATGCTGAAAGTTACAGTCCTCTTCCCACAGGTCCCCCATTTACATCAGTCACTCTCTTACAGGCATCTGGCCCTTGATGTCCCAAGACTCTGAGCTCAGCCACATTCTGCGCACTCACTGATCTTTCCTCCTGCACTGGGTCCCTAACATCAGTATGAACAACACTCTGCTCTGTCCAGTGCCTTCTACCCCAAATCTCAAAGGCCTTTAGAATCATAACTCCCATGTAATCCTACTCCTGCATCTCAAATGGGCCAAGGAGGCACAGGCAGAGCCAGAGAGAGAACCCAGGAGTCCTGGCTTTTAGCTTTCAAGCCCTCTTTCCTCCAGCTTGGAGATAAGGATGCCAACATCAGCAGCCATCTTGGCACTAATCCTGGTGTCTCCACACCAGCCATCTTCTCCCCACAGTGACTTCAATATCCAAGATGGCTTTTTCTCTGCTCCATTGTGCTCCCCTTTGGACCAGCAACTGGCCTTTACATGGACTTTCTGGTTCTCCCCAGCATCTCAGGTAAACACAAGTCTGTTAGCCTCTCCTCAGGCTGCTGATGCCACTCCCATTTCCAAGGGGAGGTTTTAACACCATCTGCCTAGGTTCCCTTATCTCTTTGGCCCCTTCCTTCCAGGTTCTGGGACAGAGCTCAGCTGACCGAGTATGGGAAGGGCTTTGCCGTCTCACTCCTACGATGCTATAGTCCTGGATCACCTGTGCAGGCAAGAGCCTGGCTTCCTGAAGCCTTTCGACTTCCTTTCCCAGGGACGTGTGCACATATTTCTGGCCTCCAGCCCAGTCCTGCCGCCCCCACCCCTGCCAAGTATCTGCCAGCAAACAATAAGGCAGAGTTCCGTTATGATTTTCGGCGGCAACCCTCACGTGTTGCATGAACTCACACACAGCCCCATCTTCTAGGGGCCTCAGGCTCTTTCACTCTCCTCATCTTCCTTACATACAAAGGCTTGTTGTGCTAACAAAAGGATGGGCTTGTGGTTAATGCCCAGCCAAGAGACCTGGGTTCTAATCCCAGCTCTTGCTACATGACCGTGGCCCACTCACTTCCCCCTTGATGCAATGGGGCTGATCCCAATCACTGCAGTTCAGGATCTTAGTTAATATAAAAATACACCTCAACCTGCTCCCATCCTGCCAGCTGCACGGGACTCCCCGCAGTGCCATTGCCAGCTGCAAAGAGATTCCTCCAGGCCCTGGCCCCACCAACTGCCCAGACATCTCCCCATCCCCCAGGGCCCCATCCTTGCCCTGCTAGTCCCGGTCAACGTTAAACAAAGGCTCCTTGGGGCAGCACCTCCTTCTTGGTTTTGTACATGACCACACTCATTGCTGGTGCCTGATAAGTACATAAGAACAGCCGTACTGGGTCAGACCAAAGGTCCATCCAGTCCAGTATCCTGTCTACCGACAGTGGCCAATGCCAGGTGCCCCAGAGGGAGTGAACCTAACAGGTAATTAAGTGCCAAGGCCCAGCAACATGTCTGAAGATGGCCCTTCCCTTGAAAAGCCTTTGCTGCCAGACCAGAAACACCCTCTTCTCTCACACTGTTCCCACACTGAGTCCCTAGCTGTTGCTTAGGTCAATCCCATGGATCTAATTACCTCATCATTTCCTTGTTCCCCCAAATGGCCCCACCCATTGGTCTCATTCGAATGCCAAGCTAAGTATGTTCCTGTATGATTTAACTATTCACTTGTGCCTCTAAGTGCACCCTCCACTATTGCTCAGGTGCCCAGCACTGGCAAGCGTGGCACTGTTCCCCCATACAGGCTTCTTGCTAGACAAACTGAGGGGCCTGTTGTGTGACATCATGTCATTGATAACTCATGTGCCAGGTACGGTTACTTTACTCTTTATGACTAACAGAAGTATTGGGAGCATAAGCTTTCGTGGGTAAGAACCTCACTTCTTCAGATGCAAGTCTTGCATCTGAAGAAGTGAGGTTCTTACCCACGAAAGCTTATGCTCCCAATACTTCTGTTAGTCTCAAAGGTGCCACAGGACCCTCTGTTGCTTTTTACAGATTCAGATTAACACGGCTACCCCTCTGATACTTTACTCTTTATGTCAGCAGTAGATTCTCTGATCTTGGAGAGGCTCTTGTTGGGCTTTTCCACTCCCCTGGCACCAACTGAAAAGACGCTGGTAAGTGTGAGCAAAATCAACTCCATCTCCCTTCACCTGGAGACTTGTGTCTTCTTGTAAAAGCCCTGTTGAATCTCTCTCTCACACACATCATGCTGCTCCCACCACAAAGCAGCAAATCCCCCACCACATCCATTCACTCATTTCCAAACTCTCATGTTTCTGTCCCACCTGAAATCCTCTAATGCCTTCCTTCCAAACCTACCTTTACAGTCACTACTGCTGCACCCTTTTATTCTCTACTATTTCTTCTGAGTAGCAATCCATGCATCTCACCCCTGGGCTGTCCCACAGTTTACAGGCCAGCTGCCCCTTCATGTTTCTATTTGCTGTTCCCTACCCTCTCTTGGGAGGAGGGGTTACATAATGGTGATTAGTGACACTGCTCCAGGTCATACCCCCCTCCTCCCACTAACATTAAAATTCCTGCAGGGAGATGGGAACTTGAATTCCCAAGGGATTTTCCATTTCTCTACCACATTTTGTCTCTGTTGTAGCTGCACAAAGGGGTGGCATCGTAGACCACACCCCAACAGGCATAGACCCATCTCCAAAGGAGCTTTGAGGCTAGAAGCACAAAGCTAATGGGCCTCAGAGAATGTGTGTCAGGGAACGAGAAGGTTGGGGAGAAGGCAAAAGTTGGACTTCAGACTATACCATCTTCCCCTCCTTTGGTGCCCCACGTACATACTCACAGAATGCTACCATTCTGGAGTGCTTGCATGTTCACACACAGGGGCCCAGCACGGCAAGAGGCCAAAAATAAATAAATAATCAAAGCACTCCAAGGCTGGGAGACTGGAGTCGCTTCTGTGACTTCTGAAGGCACTGAGTCTCCAGGTCACGGTCACAGGGGAAAGAGATCCATTAACTGCGTTTTTCCAGCCCACTGGAGGGGCGCGGGGGGAGAGAAGAGAGAGTTTCTTGCCCCAGTTAGACACAGTGGGAGGAAACGGACACTCATTCTTGGAGAAAGGGGCCAGTTGCAAAGCCACAGCAACACACACTGTACTGGCAACCTCACCCTCCATGGGATACGTTTGAGCCAGACACCAGACTCTGGTATGTGGCCTTAAGTTCACAGCTGAACCGCACCTGTCTCTACTCCAGCCAAACCAATCCAAGCTCCAAATGTCCCAGACCATGTATGTCTGGGCCCTGGGCTCCAGGTGGAGACTAGCCTGGAGGAGGTTTGCCTGTCACAAGCCAGATTGGAGCAAGTGACACCCAGGCTCCCTTAAGCCTTTCGCCTCCACCATCCTCCCTGGATTTTTAACCTACCATTCAGTGAGAGGGAAAGCTGCTTGGATATTAGCCAGCTCCAGGGAAACCACCATTTCAAGGTCCAGTGAAGGAGCCTATCAGAGCAGACGGAAGCTTTGGTTGGGGTGGGGGAGTGATGTAAAGAGCAACTCAGTTCAATGGAAAGCCATTGCAGCCTGCCTACCAGGAGGTGGTGGGGGGAGGAGGCAGCAGATGTCCGCCAAGGGCCCACTATGCTCCAGTCCAGCAATAGGAAGAAGGCAGGGGCTGATGTCACTGCTGCTGCATTGTAACTGAACAAACATGACAGCTTGTGCTGAGAAAGCTTAAGTTGCCTTTTTCCTCCAATAACCACTGCTGTGAGAGATGTGAAGCAGAAATCCCAAGACCCTGAACTCAGGGTCAGAGGAAGAGATCGGGACAGTGATTGGAGAACCTGGATCCAAGGAGGGAAGAGCCCCACAATAAAACCCATTAGTCCCTTAACTAGGAATCTCAGGCAGACACAGCGCAAGTGGCTCTCTCAGTGTATTCGGTGGAGCTGCAGGCCCTTGTGCCAGGGCTGCACTTGGGTCTGAACCCCCCAAAGCCTGGTAGATAATATCTGCCCGGTCTCAACGTAACCAACAGACGGTTACTGAAACTCCTCCCCACCTCGCAGTGGTTGTGGCATAGATGCCTGATGCAGTGATAGTATGTCACTAGGAAAAACAGGAACAGACCCCAGGAGTCCTGACTCCCAGTCCCCAACTTTAAGTACTAGACAATTCTAAACCCTGTCAGGGACTATTCAGGTTTACAGTTTCCTCCCTCCCCCATACACTTGGGAGTGAAGGCCTGTATTTCCCCCCTTCGTTTTTCAAACAGATGATACAGAATGCAGCAGTCATTTCCTTGGCAGGTAGCCAGAGAACCTAGACCAAGCCAAGTCCCTTCTCTGCAGATGTGAGGTATCAGCTGGGCTCTAAGGCAGCACACGTGGTTCTGGTTTCCTGTCTCTGGGTAGAGAAGGTTTTGGCTCCCTTTCTGCAGTATGAGGCAACCTGGGGAAGCTTTGCATTCAGGTTCTCCCTAGTAATACATCCTGCTGGGCACAGTGGCAGAGAGAAGCTTCTAGACCTCAACCCCCACTTTACCTTTAGACTCTGTTTTGTGCCACCTGGGATGTAGAGTCCTAGGGGAAGAGAGTATGGAGAGGGGATAAGGAGCTGAGATAGCATCAGGGCAGAGAGCCTGCTCCATGGCACCAGAGCCCCCATTAGTGACAGAAATCTTGAACCTAGTTCATGTGCCCCCATAGATGCAGAGACTAAACAGCCCAAAAAGGCCAGATTCCCCTCTCATGGCTTGTATTATTCCCAAGGACTTTAAAGCCCCGAGTATAAGTATAGTTGCCTTCCATTTACAGAGGGGAAGACTTGGCCAAGGCCACAGGGTGGACTCTATAGTAAAACCTGAAATGAAACCCAGACCCATTTCCCAACCACTGATTGTGTTGCCTCCCTCAGCTTGTTTCCACTGCTGTTCATATCAAACGATTCCTGGTCTTTTCGGGGGGCAGATAGAGGCATCAGCAAGTATCGGGGCAGATGTGGATCCTCATTAAAAAGTTAATTATATGCAAATTAAATTGGGACTTGTGATTCCTAGCTAGTTGCCAGGGTAGCTTTGGGGTCAGGGCAAAGCATGGGCTCCCCCCCTGCTCTAAGCAAGGATCCCAATATCTCTCCTCCTCAGACCTCAACTCAAGAGTCATACATTTGAAACTAGCCTTGTGAGCTAAAATGTTCCCACTGACATAAGACCAAGATGCAAAACAGAGTTTGGACAACCATAATTCTGCTATGGGAGCAGGGCAGGGCCATGGTCATATCCATCTGACCATCATGTTGGGACGGATGAAAAACAAGACTTTGAGCTGAAAGCTGAGTTTAACAAGTCGGACACTATAGCCAGCCTGATGCGTGTGTGAGGCAAAGGCCTGTTGCCCATAAAGTGATGGAAGGGTAGAAGAAACAATGAGAGCAACAGGCACCTCCAGATCGTTCTCCAGGGGTGTTTATTAGCTTAATTCTCCTCCACTTTATACAAGAAGGAAAATACGAGTCACTGAGTGCCCTGACAACATTCACAAATACAGCTACAAATAGCAACAACAGACTCAGTCATCCAACTGGGCCCCAGCCAACAATGGCCTTAGGTTGCAAACCTAAGCAGCAAGAGGTGGACATTCCCTGGAAAGGGGGAGGGCTGATATGACCCCTGCCACCTCTTCCTGCTGCTTCCAAACAACCAATCATCACTGCAGCCCTACCCAATTTGAGCCTCAGCCCACCTTCATCCATGCCCCAATCACAGCCAGATACCACATAAGGCAAAAAGAAGAACAGGAGTACTTGTGGCACCTTAGAGACTAACAAATTTAATCACATAAGGCAAATTACTGTTCCAGCTGGTTTTGGTGACATGGATACAGAGCGCAGTAGAGACACTGCTGTGTCACTATAACACCTTCTAGGACCTGCAAACACATGAGAGAGGCAAGTATTCTCCCCTTTGACAGATGGGGAAACTGGTGCACAGAGAGGGCTCATAGCGAGGCAGTGACAGTCCGCAGGAGAACCCAGAAGTACCAGAGTAGATTTGTTCAAATTTGGTTGAGGCTTTGTGAAATTAATCTAAAAATTGTGCTATTGCAATTTTAGATTAAAATTTCTAATAAACTGAATAATAAATGCCGGGATTTTAAATGCCACAGCTCCCAGGGGGTTTTATTTTAATTTTACTAAACAATTTTGTAAACAAAATATTGAAACTTAAGGTCCTGACCCTGCAAACATTTAAGTAGGAACTACTCTCAGATCCCCAGTGACTCTCATGTGTAAGCGTTAGCAGCAATCAAGAGTTAAAATTTAATTTTTATTAGAGACTTCTCTTAGTGGCATAAAATTTTTGTTACTTCAAAACAAAATAGCTCCAGCGTTATCAAAGAAAAGTTTAGACTTTCAATACATAAAAGTCACAATAATTTTGTTACTTTTACATAGGCCCAAATTTTCAAAAACAGACTTCTAACTCCATATTTAGGTGCCTACGGTACCTTGAGATTTTCAAAAGCACCTGAAGTGACATAGCAGCACAGTTCCCATTGATGTCAGCATGCAAACGCTGATGGAGTAGCATAGCCTGGTCAAAGCACTGCAACTTTACTGACTTGTGGAAGTTCAATACATCAGAAAGTGTTATCATCTGTAAATATAGCACAAGCTATTTGCTTATCTGTTTTGCATTTGAGTTTGTGTTGTTCTCACAGCAAGGATGCTAATGAAAGGCCTGGACTTATCTTTTTCAGCATAGAAAAGCATTTTAAATGTGAAACTTATTAGCAGGGGAAAAAATTGCTGTGTAAAAACTGAAACTCTACTAACAATTAGGAAACTAATTAAAGAAATAAGTACAAAACATCCACTTCAGCAATTTAAGACTATAAAATGGGAAGCCACTGCTGGCATCATGCAAATAAAAAATCTGTTGGCATTTTTTTTATTTGTTTGTTTTAAAAGCATGATATTTGTCAACCTGGAGAAGTCTCAACTCCCAGTCTCTGGGGCAGTTACTGACACTGTACCACTTAGGGTATGTCTATACTTTGCTTACCGCCGAACCCGGAGGTAAGCAATCGATCTTCTGGGATCGATTTATCGCGTCTTGTCTAGACGCGATAAATCGATCCCGGAAGTGCTCGCCATCGATCCCAGTACTCCTGCTCCGCAAGAGGAGTACGTGGAGTCGACGGGGGAGCCTGCCTGCCGTGTGTGGACCCGTGGTAAGTACTTTGTAGTTCAAAATAAAGTACTCTGTAGTTCAAAATAAAGTACTTCGACTTCAGCTACGTTATTCACGTAGCTGAAGTTGCGTATCTTAGTTCAAACTGGGGGGTTAGTGTGGACCAGCCCACAGATACAGCCATTTGAAACCACATGGGCTGCATGTTCTGAGGCCTGGGGTACACATGCCAACGGCCATTTCATGCCCAACCACCCCCATGCTGTCCCATTCCACCAAAGCTTCCATTCTGAAAGAAGTCTGGTGGCTCACAACCCTAGCAGCTCCCTTCACACATTCAGTGGTGCTCTTCTCTGTAAACCCAGCAGCAGCCAGCTCAGGTGGCACATTTTGTTCTATAAGTAACTGACCATGAGAGAGTCATTTAAAACCCTCCAAGGCCTTTTCTACAACGGGCTTCAGAATTTGGCTATGTACACAGTGGAGGTCATCAGTCTGTGATTTTCGGTTTGGGGCAGAGGGAGGATTTCTCCATGAAGACCAGGATATAGACTAACCCATCCTTTTCCTGGCCAAAAACCAACTCCTGTGCACCATGCTCAAGGGAATCCTGAAACCAGCAGAGCCATTGTGAACACAGCTCTTCCCAAGAGAGCAGATAGGGTCTGTCTCTGAGTCTGGGCTTGAATGGAGGTCATTTAGACTGTGCTTCCAGAGACTGCCAGGAGCCAACATGGCATGCAAAAAACACACACAAAAACAAAAACACAAAAAAAACCAACCCTGACTGTATGTACATGCATGCAGAAACTTCCCCCTGCCCACGTGTGCACATACACACAGTCCCCTCATAAATACACCTCCAGTTCTGTGCTTTATAGCAAAGCACCTACATTGCTGAGAGAGTGGCTGCTTCCCTCATTTTTCAGACCCAAACTTTTCCACTTCCCGCTGTCTAGCCTGGTTTTCAATTACTGGGCATCAGCCCTGTCACTCTGATGTGGAGATAACCCAGTACAGACTTAATACTCCTTCACCAAGTGGCACTGGGAGATATTGAGCCTCAGCCCAAACCAGGGCATGACCCGAGAGTCACTTGGGCAATAGAGGCCTTAGTTCTGGAAGTGCAGACATCAACAGGGGCTACAGGTACTCCTAGAATCGGGCCCCAGACCATGCTAGTTCTGATGTCAAATGGTACTCTGCAGAATCACAAATGCATCACATCCCAGGAGCACCTGGGACCCCGTGCTGCTCCCATCCCACCCTACTATTCCCCTGAAACCAGACACAAGTGGCAGCTGCAAGTTTGAAGGGGAAGGTCCAGTGCTGGATCTAAGTGAGGAAACATTGGGATGGCTGCATTCATACTCCGCAGCTGGGGGGTGGGGTGGGGGGGCAGCCTCCAGGCTTTAGCCCAATAAAATCCAGATTCCACCCATAAAATCTGTTAGAGAAAGTGGGGGGCTGTTGCTCACTTCCCAGGTTGGGGAGGGGAGGTGGCCCATCACTCACTGCCCTGGGGAGGTGTGCCCTCCAGCCCCTGTGCAGCAGAAAACAGGGAGGAATGGGGCACAATTCTGGTGCCTGCTCCCCACTCCTCAACTTGCTTTGGAGGCTGCCAGGCTTGCTGAGGCTGCCACATCAAATAGCCATCCAAAGCCACGCTCCTGACACAAATAACAAACAAGCCCTCAGAGCGGACTAACACAAGCCTTCATCCACCCAGGGCAATGCACTGCCCACATCTGACACTCATTCACTCTGACCGGCAACAGCTGATGCCTACAGATCATGCAGAAACCCCTCCCAACCCAGAGAAGAGGCTGTGCATCTCCCCAGGCAGCTGCATTTTTACATATTCCACCTACCACCCCCTCCTCACAGATCCCTATGGGCCATGAGAAAGGAACCGGCGACACCACTAACGCACACAAGGTAGGAGCTGCATATCAGGCCGCTACACAGCTAGGGTAGCAGCCTGATCACAAGGCATGGACACATGGGCAACCCCCTGCCCAGACACTCTGGCCATGCTAAATCCTAGTCCAAAGGGACCTCACAGCGGAGTGGGTGAGTTCACAAGCTCTGCCTCCTTAACAGGAGACTTTCAACTCCAGGCAGCCACCTCCAATCCAGCCCAGCACAACAGCAACGTGACCAGTTGGCAACTGTTTAATGGTTACCTATAAGCAAACTGGTGGCTTCCAGGAGATAGTGACCATGCCACAACTGATCCCTTGCTGGCAGTTTCAACAGAAGTCCCAGGGAGTCTGCATTCCCCTTTCATTCTAGTCGAGACCACTCCAGAACAAGGAGGCACTCATTCACAGGACAACACAGGGCAGCCTGCTCTGCCCATGTTCTGAGAATAGAGAGGGTGCCAGTCTCCTGGGATAATATTCTGTCCACCTGGGGAGCAGATTCAATCTGTGAACAGACCAGGCTCCTGGACTTCCTTGTGTCAGAAGGACCGTGGTGCTCCTAACCCCTTTTTCCTCACGAGATTATTGCCCAGGCACTATGTCACTAACACATTCTGGGGAGGGACCGTCTAATTGACTCTGCAGGATGGGGCCCTGACCCCAGGTGGGGCCCCTGGGTGCTGCCACAGTAGAAATAATAAAACTCTGGTTTTTATATTTCATTTAAACACATAATTAGCAACGATTAAATGACTAATAACTATCCTAGCAGCCAGTAGCAGAGTTCCCCACTGTCTGTGTGAGGAGCATTTGGACAAGTTCAGGCATCAATGCAAAATTATCCACCCATAGGTGGCCCCCAATTCCTAGCACCTGAGACTTTCCTCCCCTCCCCTCCCACTGAGTCAGCATTATGCCAGCTGGGGGCGAACTTTCCCTGTTCCTCCTCAGCCCCTTCCAGCTCTGCTAAGCACATAGCAACAGATGACAGGTGATTTGTGGGCTGCAGGGGAGAAGGGGAGCTGTTGGGCCTGTCTCCACAGAACTATTCCCCAATAGGAAGCCAGATGCTCAGGTACAGAGGGATTCAGTACTTCATGGAATCCAGGCTGGTGGCCTGGTCCCATGCCACTATCATTCACTCTCCTGCTTCCCCAGGGCCTGTCACTGCTTGGTGGATTCCCCCTATTCTCACTGCCCAAGTCTCTGAAATCTCCTTTGCTCCACCATGCTCCCCACCCCGATGGTCCTTTGCAGGTCTTACCCCATATTGTACACAGCTCTGAAAGGGTGCAGCCATGACAGTTTCACTCTACCATGCACCAATCACTAGCATCCCCACTCCAATGCACATTGGTTGAGGGGGGCAGCGGGTTATGGCAATAAGTGCTATACAAAATCCTTCCTGTCTTCTTTTCCAAGCCTCCCATCCCCCACTCAACTGGGACCCCCTCATAAAAATAAGAAGAGACAGACGTTACTGGCATTTCCTTTCTCTAAAAAGGCTGTAAAATTTTCCGAGCGCAGCCAGAGCGAAGTTTGTCAGGAGCTCAGCTCATTAGGCGGCTGCTCCGGGAGCCCCGCGGGAGGTGCAGGCTGCATAATTCAAAACAGCTTGGACCCTGGAAAAGAAAATAGAAATCAGGCCCCAAGAATGGGGGGAGGTTCTCCTAGGCCCCAAGAATGGGGGGAGGTTCTCAGCTCCAAGTGTAACCCACCCTGCTCTGGGAACACCCCCCTCTGTGGGGCTCTGGAGGAGCCTTGGCCCCATCAGAAGTGCAGTGGCCAGCCCGAGAGGACCTGGCACCAGGCAGAGGAAATTCCAAGCCTGTTGCTTCTGGCAGCCAAGCTGGGCCCTGGCTTAGTCCTCGGCAGCCTGGAAACCGGCTACTCAGCAATTTTCTTGCCATCCAGAGGGCTCATTCTAAACCACAGCTTCACCCCCCTCGAAAACATCACAGCCTGAGAGGCAGAGTGTTCTGGAGGCAAAACTTATTTTTTGAACAACCACCAGCACCAAGGCCCCCAAGCTGGCCTTGGTGACAGTTCTGGAGTTTGGAGCTGCTGCCCCATTTACGTCCAAGGGACAGGGAGGGCAGAAGAAACTTGCTCATCCCAGCCCTGTTTCTCTCCCCAGTTTCTTTGGCCGTGCAGACACTGGACACAAGCAGCTTTCAGCTCATTCTATCCACCCATGCTTGAGCCTAAGCTGTGGCCAGACTAGCTCCACTCACGTCTCGTCTGACTCAATCCTCACTGGGGACCAATACAGGATTGTCTCCTACCAAGGGAAGGAGTGAAAGCAGCTACACCATAGGGCATTACACTGCTTCATCCAGCTCATGTCAGAAAGTCACCTGGAGTTTCATCCCCTGGCTCCTAGTCATTCTCCCTTGGAGCACCCCAAGCGATTCCTTCTCATCCCAACCATTTATGCTCTCAGAAGACTCAGACATTTGGGTCTCCCAAAGCCTCAAACTATGCATATTTAGGGCCCTGCCTAGCCCAAGTTCAAAACCCCAAGCCCACTAATGACAAGAGCCTCACATTATATCATCCCTAAGGAGTCTAGAACACTTTAGTACCCAACTGCATGAGGCAGAGATCACTTTACACACCGTTGAAATGCAGCCATCTCTGGCATAGAGCATGACAGCTGTTTACCACTGCATAAAAACACCACACAATCATTTAGGACAGACAGAGAAGGAGACCTTTGTATCGACTGAGCAAGTTAAACCAGTATTTGCTTTTAAAGAAGACTGAAATGCTCAGTCGAGTCTTTATCTGTATGATGTGCTGATTGACACAGGCCTGGCAGGACAGTTATCACTCCTGGACATAAGTGAGTTGGGGGAATCCACCATAGCCAGGACAGGCCACATACATCTTCACTGCAGACAGGTGCAGCCTCCAATCGGCTTCAGTGGAGTTACACCCCCTTACAAAAGGACTAAATTTGGCTCTAGGGGTTGAAGCTTGACCGATCAGGCAGATTCTTAGAGGAAACATCATGTCCCTGGCAGGCTGGGGTGAGTTATATTGGCAGGGCTAGTGTGGGGGAAACTTGCCCTGCCTCTGCTCAGGCTGCTCCTGCTCTGCAGATAGAGATTGGTGTCTTCTCTAAGACTGCTGGCTTGGAGCCTTTCCACCAGTGTTACGTTCGTATGAGAAAGAACCAAAAATGCGATGACTGGACCTGTGGGTAAAGTCAGCAGGAACTCAATGCAGATACGAGGATGGTGCTCAGTTGACAACCTTGCCAACATTCAGATCCACAAACAACATGCTCTGGGGCAAAGTCCAGCCACTCAGCTCCCTCCCCCAAACAAGGATGCAGCCTTATCTGGAGACAGGGACTGGCATTTTGCTGGAGCATGCCCAGCCCTCTCTACAGCAGGAGAGCGCAGTGCAACAAAACACCCTCTTGCGTCTCTGGCTCCATGGACAACAAATGTAACATGAAGAACAAACACAGGCACAGCGAGGTCCAAATCACTGTTTACTAACTATATACAACATGCAGGTCCTAGCCACACATACACAATGCTGCCCTGATAGGGTGCTAAACACACAACAGAGAGAGCACCATGAGAAGGCTCACAAACGATTTCAAGACATACTATCCAAGTCCTACACATGGCACACCACTTATCAAGCTGGGATGCTTTGAACACAACTAGGTATTTGGATCCCAGAATCCACAGTCATTAGGCCTAACTGAACAGAACACCCAGTAACATATAGGAAGCTACAATGTACTCTCAGAAATGCAAGTAAAACCTGCCATTTCCTTTGCTTACATTTTAAGGAGCATAAAGGCTGTAAACATTCAATATTTTGGGCAGCATCTTTATACAAACTATGTCTTCAAGATACTTTCCAGCTAATTCCTCTCCCTCTGTTTCATTATTTAAAGAGGCAGAGGCAAGGAAGAGGAGAGGTTTTCAGCTGAGCTATAAAAGAGAGCAACTGTGCATGGTTTATTTCAGACAGTAGGAGATAGAGGAGAAGGCTCTTGCAACTAGTAGTAGCAAGGGACAGAGAGACGGGAGTAACAAGGTTAAAAACAAAA
Source organism: Malaclemys terrapin pileata (assembly GCF_027887155.1). Classification (NCBI taxonomy): domain Eukaryota; kingdom Metazoa; phylum Chordata; order Testudines; family Emydidae; genus Malaclemys; species Malaclemys terrapin. Next base: position 34,714,248 of record NC_071519.1, read on the forward strand.
TCAACCCAACAAGCATCTTTGAGAGTTGGGAGACAGCAGAAAGGCCCATATGTTCTGCTGGGCTCTGCTTGCTCCTCAGCAGCCAAGTGCTGTGACCTCCCACACTCATCAGGCTCAGGGAAGACCAGCAGGCAGAGGCAGAACAAGGAGCACTCTGTGGTTTCACTCGGTATTTCAGGCCATCTCTCATACAGGAGGAGTTTGGCTCCACTTTCCAAGTCTCGCCCTCTCTCTGGCACAGGACGCCAACCTGGCTCCTGGCCCAGGATTCGGCTCCAGTGAAGCTTCTCTTCAACCAGGGAGACACCCCGTCCCCAGGCACAGAATGCAGCCAATTCCTGGAGCTGCTTATCACCTTGGGGAGCATCATCCACAGCCCCACAGCCGAAAACCCCAGAGCAGGCTCCTCACCCCGACTTTCACTAATGCGTACTGGGGTTCAAGGCACCTTGGTGTCATGGTTAGAGCAGGTGATTAGGAGGCCTCGGCTCTATTTCTGCTCTGGGAGGAAGTGGGATCTAGCAATAGAAGCCAGAGAGCCCGAACTCCTGGGTTCTATCCCCCGTTCTGAGAGGCCGTGGGAGTTAGCGGGAGGAGATGGGGGTTGAGCTGAGGCTCTTGTGTTCTGGTCCCTGGTCTGTCACTGACTCTTGAGTCTGAAGAATCTCTCTCTACTCTCAGTACTTCTGATTTTCCCACCTGGAAGACTGAGGGAGCACTGCTGCTCCCTTCCCAAGAGTGCTGGGAGGATTCAGGTTTGTGAAGCACTTGGAGCTCCACAGCTGAGAGGTGCTTCCAAAGAGCCGAGTGTTGTTATTGTTCAGCCTGAAGACGAGCAGGTCCCAGCACTGCCTTCTGGAACCTCATATACCGAGGAACAGATTTGCTTCTCCCAGCCCTGATAGATTCAACATGGAGCAGATCCTGAAGGCCAGACAGAGGCCTGAGCTTCTCAGAGACTGTAGAAGGAAAGAAGCCAAATGGAGCCAGACAGCCAGGGCTGAGATGTCTATCCCCAGGGAAGGGGGTGGGGGGACGGGACTGGAGGAAGGGAATGAGCCACAGGAGGGACTAACAGTTCCTAACAGACAGAGCCCCATCCCTACCACAGAGATCCTGCTCAGACTTTTATAGCTACAGCCAATACCACTGCTTCCTGGGCATGCCTACCACGTCTCATTGCTCACAAGTACCAGTGCTGCAGGATGCATGGGCCATTCTCACTGTGTGCCTGCCCAAACCATCACACCCCACAGGTCCTCCCCCTCTGCTCCCATTCAACAGCAGCAGAGCCAGAGGAGCTGGAACCACAGGCTGGCCTGCCCTCCCACTCTGCCAGGAAGGGCAAAGGGGAGCAGACTCCCCAAGAGAACAGCCTTCCCCTCCAGCAGCAGGCCTGATACAGAGGGAGGCAGTTCCTGGCCCAATTTTCCGCACCCTGGATGGTTCCATTGGATTTGCGGGGTGGGGGGAGGGTAATCAGGGCTCAGAGAGGAGCCCTTCGATTATCCACATCCAGACCCTATCAGCTGGGGAGGAAAAGCCCTCCCCTGCCCCCTCCAGAAGGAACTGACAGCTGAGTATATGAAGGAGGCACCCCATCCCCCACCACTCTCAGTCTGAGCAGCCTCAACAGACTTTCACACTTCCAGTGACCAGCTCCTCGCTGTGAAAAGAATGGGATGTCACTTCCTCCCTGCCCTACCCAGGAGTCTCCAGTCTCTCCTCTGCCTTGCTTCCTTGTAATTGACACGAGCACTGAAGAACCCCACAGGCCATGGCCCTTTCCCAAAGGAGTCTCCAGTGCTGGCCTCTCCCAGCAGGGCGTGCTGTAGGGAGCAGGGCAGGAGTACTGGCTGCAGGAGCACTCATAACTACTCCAGTCCCAAGGGTGTTTCACAGCCCACATCATAACCCAGGCAGCAGCATGTACGGGGCAGGTCTCAACAATGACCTACTCCCACCCATACAAAGGAGGGAGCTGGATGCCAAGCAGAGGGGGAGCAGGGAGCCCTGCTTGGACCTGGTGGGGAGGTGGAATCTCACTGTCCTGGTCTCTGGGAATCGGCGCAGGCCTTGGTTAGTCATGACAAAGCCTGGCTTGTACTGCACAAGCCCCCTTCTCCTCCTGCACTGGAGAACAGAATGCCTGCTGCACTTACAAACACAACCCTGCTTTCCAAGGAAGTTGGATACGTGCACGGGTCCTGGCAACCCGCCCCTTGATTACGTGGCTCTCCCTTAAATCAAAAGCAGGTGCCAGTGACATTAACTGCTTCCTCTGTGCCAACTCCTGACAAGGAATAGTCTGCAGCAGGTACGGGCTCCACAAGGAGGTGACCCCAGATAGAGGTAATTCAGTACCCAAACCCACAATTGGTAACTGGGTCTGACAGAGGACAGGAAAGAAATGGATATCCACGGGGGCTGCCTGGTGCCAAGCAGGTGTCCTGGAGATTGTCCTGTGGAAACACACCATCTGGGAGAGAATCTCCAATAAGGTCCATCTGACTTGGCCAGTTCTGGTTCACAGGGGAAGGCTGGGCAAGGACAATAGAGATCAGCACATAGACTGACACCCTACCCTCCTCCAGCATTTCTCAGACAGGAAACCAAGGCATTTTACATGCACAACTCCCTAGGAGGTATTTACAGATGGGAAACTGAGGCACCAATAGCAGGAATGACTTGTCCAAGGGTCACACCAGGAGTCATAGATGGATTCAATTCTTGGTTCTAAGAATCCTGATTTCCAGCCTTCCCTGCCTCCCCCATCCTTATCCCCCCCAGCCCACACCAATATATCTTGTGGTTACTATCAGAAATGGAGAAGGACAAGCAGCAGCCAAACTCCTAGGTCCTTTGCTCCAAGATGTGTGTGTTTCCCCGGGCAGTCTGAACCAGTGACTTCTGGGGTCATTTTTATCCAGGATTCACAAGTTCAACCCTGTGGAGAAGTGAGACACAAACAGCTCAGGGAACTTGTACTGGCCAGTCAGCACCTTCCACAGGAGAGAAATAAATCAGGTTGCAGTTGGCTGAAAACTGGAAGGGACCAAGGCGTATAGTCTATGCCAGAAAAGAGTGTGTTTGCCAATAAAGCTTACCCCACTTTCCCAAACAAACTAAGCTATATCTGCAAACGCATTTCCCCCCATAACTGCATCTACACTAGAGCTTTTGCTGGTATAAAAATGTCATTAACCCCTCCCCACCGCCCCCCATCCCCAACACACACACTCTCCTAACAGAGATTACTATCCCAGCAACAGCTTTCATTACAGACCTGTCCTGAGTCTCTACCCCTGCAAGGGCAGGGTCCAGCACCCTGAGGAGAGGATGCAGTGGCTGATATAATGCTGGGTCTTTGCCAGAACACCGCCATGTGGAAAACCACAGCTGAAGGGCAACTTCCAGGGTCCTGTTCAGTTGAGACTCGGGGCGGTGGGTATTTCTGGGCAGACATCCAAGGTGACCAGCATGGCCATCTTATGCCATCACGGCTCTGATCTTAGAATTACCTGAACAAAGGAGCAGGAAAATGGATGAGCAAAGCCTCACATGGTCCCCACAGCATGTGGGATGGGTAGAAAATGAGCCTCAACTTTGTGCCAAACTGGAAAATGTTTTTACAGAAGAGTGACAGTGAAGGGTCTGGAAACGGTAAGTCAGCAGCGAAGAGCCAAAAAGAGCTATGTCTGTCTGACCTGGCCACCGGATGACTGGCAGTGGAATGCAATTGCTGCCCACAAGGCTGTGATTCTTGGATAGGTCCAAGAGCACAAGCAAATGAGGGGAGGATTCATCCAGAAGACTCATTCCATGGAAGAATCATTTCTCTAAGGGACTAGGTGTCCATTACTCAAGACATTCACAGCTGAAATGGACAGACACCAGGAGAATGGAGAGCCGGGATCCAGTCTGCCTTGCTCACTAGGGATGGTCCCAACCAGTCTTCCCCACCTGTAGAGTTCATTTCTACTTCTAGATCCCCACAAGGACAGACAGACAGAGAGCAAACAAGCAGGCAGCAGTACAGAGATGGGTAAAGTCTCACTCACCAGAGCGGATGAGCCCGATGCCACCAGCTAAGGCAGCAAAAGGAAACATGTCATGGTGTTGGCCATAAGTATTGGCCATAAGTAAGAGACCAGGCACAAGAAATGCTGATGAGACTGGCAGTGACTTGGACTTTGCAACTGTTGTACCTGACAGGGGAAGATGCATCAGACCTGGGGTGGGTGGGGGTGGGTTAAACCCAGACAAAATAACTGCAGAAAAATTCCTTGGCCTCCAGGCTGCATGGGCAAGGAATGTAGCTGAGGTACCTTGGTGAGGTAAAGGAGAGCCTTCTGTCTAGGTAAGAAGCAGCTATGATAAAAGGGGAATACCCCGTCAGGCATCTTCACTCAGGAAATAGAGCTGCAAGGGTGAGAACTCAGGGGATGCTGGCAGGAAGGTGGACTTCAGGGCAGAAGAGAAGGCAAAGATCCCTTCCCAGAATACCAAAACTTTGAGAAGCTTGTGCAAACTGGGTTGAATTGTCCGCAAAAGAGACAGACAGAGCTGACAAAGTCTTAGAGGTCCCAAACAAGTACAAGTCCAGTACTTGGCCTCAGGCTCAGTCACAAATTACTCCAGATTTACACTAGTGGAACCAAAGCAGAGTTTAGTTCCAATGCATTCTAGGCAGTCAGCAGCTACACTGAGACAGCATTGCCTAGCGATTAGAAAACAGGACTGTGAGCCACTAACTCCCATAAGTGCTGGTACTAGACGTGCTGCTGCATCATATACAGGGTTTACATTTGGGTTCAATGGCTCTCAACACCTGTGCTATACAAATTGTTCCAGCACCCCCTGTAATGCCTGAGTTTTAATCTCAGCTCTGACACTGCCTTGGGTGATCTTGGGTAAGTCCAAATACTTGAAGATTTGGGTAACTTCAAATACTAGGCCTCACTTTCCTCCCCATCTGTAAAATGGGGCAATAGGACCCATCTTACAGGAGATGAGTTAATAGGTAGAAGGCTTTAAAGTAATATTTTGTGCAATGTGCATGGGGTCAGACTAGATGATCATGATGGCCCCTTCTGGGCTTAAAGTCTACAAGTATATATTATTAGCCTCCAGCAACAGGGTTTAAAAAAAAAAAAAATCTTGGTTTTAAGCCTGTATTCTTTTAAGTATATTTTTGATATTCTTCCTATAAACCCTCACCCAGAAAAAGATTAAGTTCTGGTTTTGGATTTAGAGAGAACTGAAACATGATTAAGGCACAAAAACTGTGAAAAACAAGATCGATTTCTCCTCAGCTCACTATGCAATATAGCTAGAGAGGGAGGAGAGGGCATCGCAGGATATTTATGTCCAGCAGAAATGGTAGATTAGATGTAAAAAAATATATCTATAGTATTAAGGGTTTGGATGCTCAGTTTTGATACAGACTCACCATGTGACCTTGGGCAAATCACTTCTCCTCTCTGTGCCTCAGTTTCCTTCTCCCTCACTGTGTAAAAGTAGGGAGAACAACGCACACCCTCCTTTGCAAAGATCTTTGCAATTGATGGCATGTCATTATTTCCTGCTTGGCATGAAGCAGCATTTGGAAAGGGTGGCGAGAAATCAGGGCTGTGTTCACAGGAGACTAGAGTCCACAGGTCAAGAGTAAGCAGCTAAAACCCTCGTATTCCATTCCATTCCAGCAACGCAGTCCTAAGCGTGCAGTTGTTTGTGCCTTCAGTGTTGGCAATGCTCTGCCTTACATGCCCAGGACGCAGGTGTATGACACCACAGCGGAACACCATGTCATGTAGCACTGCCCCAAGGCATACAGACGCTGCATACTACACCACAACAGCATGCCCTGTCATGTAGCATTACTTACATGTACAGAAATGCAGACCTCTCAGGTTTCTACCCCAGCAAGTGGCTGCTAGCACAAAGCAGCGCAGGGGCAACTTCACCACCTCCTCAACACAAAACAGTGAAGGGCACACTAATGTGGATTTGGATGGGGGAGGGAAGGTTAATGCAGAAGAAAAAAGGAGCTTTGCTCTTTGCAAACTGACCAGGCATCCTTCCTTCCCAAGTGAGGACAGTGAGCAGCCCCTGGTATGATATTCCAGGGAATGGGGAGAGCTTTTCCCTGTTGTCTATTTCACTGTTAAGAGAACGGCCAAAATTGGAACCATTTATCCAGACGCTACCTGAACTTCAATAGTTCCAGATAAAATGGACCCCAGCTCCAAGCCACCCCAGGGTTTGGACCCAACTGGTGACGACTTGTGAAACCCAGATCTGTCTCAGACAGAGCAGGCCAGGCCTGGAGCATATGGGGAAAGCTGGGTGCATGGCAGATAAGCCTGTCACACCTGTAGCAGAGCCATCAATGAGAGTACTCTGACCCCGCTCTTGGAACTGCTGCCAGTGACAGTGCCCTCACAAAGAGGAAGCACTGCAGCCTAAGAGAATGAGTGTCCAAACATAAAAACTAAGCATCAAGGGCCAAAGAGAATGGAGATGAGGCTCATCACGTGCCCAGAGAGAGGGAGGTGCAGATAGGGCCTCTGTCCCATACATCCCCAAGTCAAAAAACTCTCCATGCAGTGAGGAGTGAACAGAAATATTTAGAGGGCTGGATCCCCTGCATCATTGCTCCAGAGCTGTAGGCAAGTGCCCTCTGCACATTGCAAACTGAGCAGAAAGGACAGAAATGAGATACTGGGAAAACCACCCAATACATCCAGGCTCTTCTGAGGCCAGTGCCCTTTCCACAAGAAGTTCTTGTCACCTCTGTCTAGGAACCTCTCAATGCTGCCACCTCCACCCCCTAAAAACAAAACAGCTCCATGGGAGTTGTAGTACAATGTCAGATTACGCCTCTGTAAAGCCAGCTGCAGGCGCTAATCTATTACTTTGCCATGCTGCATTTGCTGACTGGCCTATGTTCAGTCTCTATGCACAGCAGTCTGCAGCCCACCATGATTTCTGAGCACATGAACAAAAATAAGAGAAAAGCAAAGACTTCTGCTTGAGTAGCCAGACAAACAAGAGAAAGGAAAAGACTACAGCGACCAGAAGCCTTTGGGGCCACGCAGCCAACCTTCAGTTGCCAAAGGGCCTGCCTGCTCTCTTCACACTGGCTGTACTTTGATTCAATTCAGTGACTTCTACCCAGTCACTGGATGCCTGTGCTGTCCATCACCCCCTGCCTATTGCCAGCTAGGCTGACTGAAAATGACAGCCATAATCAAAGATCTGGGCTTTGAGGTGATGTTCAAAAGAAACTGTCAATTTCTCACAAAAATAACACACAGACATAGAATTGTACTCCAAGTCAGCAGCCCAAGATGAGCTCCCAGAGCAGCCCTGCATACCAACAGGCAGCAAGGGAGGGCACTTCCTCACAAACAAAAACAAAAAAGCAAGACGACCTTTAATTTTAAATTCAAAACAATTAAACATTTGCAACTACAGGTCTTAATTTGTTACCAGGAAATCTAAGCACAAGGCACACCACATTCCTCACAAATCTAAGAGGAAGGAAAAAGTAGAGTTCCCCACAAGGACCCTTGCAGTCTCCAGGGGAAAATAAAGATTAGGACTCTGACCAATCTTTTAAGAAAAACACTTAAGAAGTCTGCAGCATGCTGGAAAAAATACTCCCTCTGCCCAGCCCCAGACTTATCACTACACCATACAAAATGGACCTGCCTGTAGGACAGTCCTCTCATTTCAAAACACTCAGGCATTGAAAGAAAGTGATTGGGAGACTACTTACCTTTCTCTTGCTCCGGGTCTCAAGAAAGGCCAGAGGTATTTCCCATAGTGATCCTGTGCTTTTTTCCTTTGGGCTTTTCAGCAGCTGTCTGCTCCGTGAAGCTTGTTAGAGGGGAGCTGAGGATCTGGAAGCTGCTGGGGGACAGCCATGCAGTCAGGGCTCATGGTCTTCTTCACCAACAGCCTTCCAGCCAGCTGCAGGGGGCTCTGGGGAGTGGATCATGCTCTTTCCACACGCACTGGAGTCTCACCTACATGCACAGCACACACACACATTTCAAACACTCTGCCTCTCGCACACACTTTCACTCCTTTAGTTGTTTCACTTTCACTTGAGGAGAATTCAGACTCAGTTTCTGGTGGGGGAGGTTGTTGGTTGGCTGATTTTTAGCAGCAACTTCCCTCTTGCCTCCCTGAAGTTACAGGAACCTTCTCCACAATTTTCTTTTTCACCACTCTTGATCCTTATTATTGTTTAACTGTCTGTTAGATCCCTCCAGCTAAGAATCTCTGTGTTTTTGAGAGGATGCTGTTTTAAAGTGGGCAAAGCTCTGTGTATGGAGTACTCCTTTCTCTCCCTCTTTCTCTTCCTGAGTCTGAATAATCATTTGGAGAAACAGGATCATTCACTTTGCCTTCATACAAGAAGCCAAGCAGTGCCCTGTCAAAATAAAAGCCCCAGTTTGCCTCTTCCACTGATTAACTGCTTCCTAATCTAGGTCTCCTCCTCTGGCCTCCCAGTGGCCTGACTGAGAGGAACACCTTGCAAAAAGAGATGATGGGAAACAATTAACCCCCATTGCTAAATGCCTCACCTGCACTTATGGCCCAGAGAAATAATGGCAGGAGAGGCAAAGTTTTTGAAGGACATTGATGAGGAGCATTAAAAATAAATACATTATTTAAAAAAAAAATCAAGGAAACTCCAAAAGAGCAAATCTTATAATGTTATACACTCAGGATTGGTGCTCTTGTTTGCTCCTAGGAGTGAAAGAAGAGGAATGAGTTTTTTTCAGATATAACGAAAGTTGCCCGAGCTAATGGCAGACGACAGACAGCCCCCATGTAGGCAAGCTTAGCAAATTGGCTAAATGTCTGCACCTGAGTCTCTGGCTTGGTTGGCACAGTAATTAAAAACAGCCCCAGAGAGCCCTAGTCCCTACCAGCTCCTCCACTTGCTTGGGAATGAATTAAACTCTGACAATTAAGAGGGAGGTTCCTTGTTGCTGCTGTGGATCTGACTCACTCATTGATCTACTAATGATCAGATCATATGAAAACTCTCCTCAGGATTCTAGTAAAGGGCAGGATCCCTACTTTGATTAAGAGACCAATCCTGCCACTGACTTTAGTGGAGACTGGGGGTACTCAGCACTTCTCAGGATCAGGCCCTAAATCCTTTATTTGCTTTTTGAACTGTTGGCTGTGAAAGCGTAAGTCTTTCCTTTTCTGAGTGTTTTATTACAGTAGGGTCACCAAAATCCCTATTCAGGTCCATCTCCTCACCAATGCAGAATTGTTCCCTCCTGGTGTGACTTCTAGCAAGGTGTGGCCTATTCCAGTTTAAAGCAATGATTAGTCCTTTACACATTCACAGTCCTTTCCACATGGCTCACCAAATGCCAGCACTTTTCTCAACAAGGAAGAAATGTACTTGACTTTGAGTTTTCAACAAAGAAAGGTTCTTAAAGTACTGTACCTATTGGGTCATCCAGTGCTCTGGATCTATGACGCTTTTGGCCTGAGACATTCTGCTGCTGCATGGAAAGGTACAGTGTTGCTTCACTAGGGGGGCTGTAACGACGCAAACAAGAGTTACATTTCCATGCAGAAGCAGCAAAACAGAAATGTTCAGCCTAAAGCCACTCATTTTAGAATGAGGAAAATGCCAAGAACAAAAGTAAAGTTTCCAGGAGAGAGTGCAGCATGTGTTATCTCCACAACAGGTGCAGCACCTCAGAAGAGAATGGCAGCTGTCTTTGTTTTGTGTGTACTGTACCTTTACGTTTCTGCTACCTCTCCCAGAATGCAAAGACCTCACAGTTGCAAGCTCCATACACCCAGTCATGCTATGCTAATGCTCCTGAGCAAGGCTTTGCCAGACACCCAAGCAGACTCAGGGTGAGCTGAGTGCTGTACAGTTAATAAGAGGGCTGGGTCATCTGTCCGACCGACCAGCTCCAAAATGGGAATTTAGTAAACTCTGGGGGGCGAGTGGCAAATTACTGGCTATTAGAACTAATGGGATTATTGAGTACTTTACCTAAAACTAGCAGGTATGTCAGAAGCTGCTGTTGTGAGCACCCACATCTCCACAGGTCTTTCTCCCTTCAGTATGCAGGAAGATCAGAGAACAGCCATCCTGGGTCAGACCTATGGTCCATCTAGCCCAGTATCCTGTCTTCCAACAGTGGCCAATGCCAGATGTTTCAGAGGGAATAAACAGAACAGGGTAATTATCGAGTGATCCATCCCCTGTTGTCCAGTCCCAGCTTCTGGCAGTCAACCCTAGTTGTCACCTGTTGCTCAGTTTAAAATCATGCATGATCGCATTGGGAGTTCACACCCTGTAAGGGAATGGCAGAGCCTAAATGCTCACCATGGTCACGCACCCTTGCAAGTGGCTTTTCAGGCATGTGGCTATGCAAAAAGTATATGTGACTATAGTTACTCAGGAGTCTGTTTACATACATGCTGTGGTCCATGTTTAGTCAACACCAGTATCACTAAAGGTTAGTCTCTATTTTGCATGTACATGTTTGTGAATAAAAACAACAAGGAGTCTGGTGGCACCTTAAAGACTAACAGATTTATTTGGGCATAAGCTTTCGTGAGTAAAAACCTCACTTCTTCGGAGGTCTGTTAGTCTTTAAGGTGCCACCAGACTCCTTGTTGTTTTTGTAGATACAGACTAACACGGCTACCCCCTGATACTTGACATGTTTGTGAATGTACACACGTGTGGGAGTGAAGTGTACCTGCGTGCAATCCAGACTATCCCCTTGTCACAGTTTCTGTCCTTTAGTCACTAAGCATCTCTGCACCACCAGGCCCTGACTCCAACACCATTTAATTCAGCTTAACAAATCCCAAACCGATGCCCTGCTAAGTGGCAAGAAGAGGCTTCTCAGACCAAACTCCAGCCCCCTCTGCTCCATCCTCACCCCAAACTGTCCAGGCTTCCTCTCTGAATGAAACCCCACTAAACTGCATATTCAATCCAAATCCCTCACCACTTGCATCTTCCTCTCCAGAACCCCAGTCTGCAGGTCCTCACTCCCATGAGGAACCCAGGCATTCCACTCTCTCCTTCTTCCTTCCCCTGGGCCCACAACTTCTGCCGAGATTGGTCATTGAGTCTTCATCTCTTCTCAGCTGGACAACTCCCAACCACCAAGCTTACTGCCTTGAGCCCCTACTCTTCATGCATGGAGCAGCATCTCCCCCCTCTTGTACCTAGAACTGGGGCCTCACAGCAATCCTCTTCCATTGAAATCATCTTGGTTTCCTGTCCCTTCCAGAAACCATTATAAAATTCCCCTCCTCATTGGCAGGTCCCTCCATGGGTTTGACCCCCTCTTCCACTCATCTAATAAGGTCTAGGGGAGTGACAGGGTGGGTGAGATGGACCAACCTCTGTTGATGAGAGAGACAAGCTTTCAAGGCACACAGAAGTTGGCCCAATAAAAGATACTACCTCACCCACCATGTCTCTCTAATATCCTGGGACCAACATGGCTACAACTAAACTGTATACAGGATCTAGTGGAAGTGTTTTAGAGTCCCTCTCACCCCAAGATCTAAATAGTCCTTCCTTGCCCATTTTCCTGATAAGTTCGGCAATAACCCTGCAGGGCTATCAAGCTGGGACAGTTTGAACAAGGAAGAGTTTACAAAAAAAGTATAAGCAGGATTTTCAAACATCTAATTGAAACTTGCAGCACCCCAGCACAAAAGGAGTCTCTCTGCAGGTTTTAACCTGGGAGAGGAGACGGTCAGGCTAGGAGCTAAAGGAGCAGAGGAATGGAGGGGGCAAAGAGGCTTAGATACAGTTTGGCATATGCTCAGATGGAAATAACATCTATTTCAAATGCACAATTTGCTTTGGCTGGTGGCAGGAATAGAGACTTCCAAGTAGCGGATGGCATGCACCTCAGGAAATGTATTCCAAGTGGGAGCCTGCTGTTGGTAAAGGCATGACAGATACAGCTGAGAAAGGACACAGCTGGCTGCCTGGGCTCTTTGCATGCCCCCGCTCTGCCTCCTGCAACAGAAGGGAGCTGTACAACACACACACATTAGTCTATGAAACCAGCCCACCCACTTTCGGCTGATGCCAGCAGCATCCTAACCAGGATGTGTCACCGTCCTGTCTGCAGCACACTAACTGTTCAGGGGTGGGTTGGGGAGAGTGGAGACGGCTGGAGGCAGGGACCACTTGGCAGCCTCTTAAAGCATTGCAAAACTAAAGGGGATCCAGGGACAAACAATCAATCTCAGCCGATGGGAAGCAGCAGCCCTAATTGGAAATGAAAATACACCTTTCCCTCCTGCTCCATGTGCATACACGAGTGGCAACAGCCAGAGAGAGAGAGAGACACCCTATATTATTAACCCTCCCATGGCCAGCAGGGAGGAATGTCACAGCAAGAAAGCAAATGTAGCCTCTGGCAAGCAAAGATCCAGGAGTCAGGTCTAGCCTTGCAGCTGTCTTGTCAAAGTCTATGATCTTTCAGATCTCACAAGCTAAGCAGGTATGGTCTAGGTAAAAAATATTGGATAGACCTCAAAGGAATACCCAAGAGCTGCAGGGAGCAGTGCTGGTATCTTAGGTAGATACTGTTCTTTGCTTTCAGGCATATGGAACCAATGTGAAAGCATGGCACTGGGGGCACTGTATTGCAGGGAGCAGTGTGGATAGCTTACTTGGGGACACTCCCCACAAAGTAACTGCTGCGCTACAGGGAAGTATGTGAGTAACGCACCAGGGCATGCTCTTCTACCAAGTTAGCACTCACCCCAGTGTCCCAGCCTGACGCTACAGGGTACCATGTTGCAGGAGGTGCCATCTTTTGTGGAAGACATAAAAGTGCAGCATGCAGCAGCCTTATCCATAGGATTCCTCAGCAACCCTCCCTCATCCTCCACCTGAGAGCAGGCAAGGTGGGCAGCTTTAGAAGGAGAGCACTCCCTCTGAGATCCCCAGTAGGAAGTAGCAATGAATGGTGGCCCAAGCACACTCTAAAGTCTCAGAAACCAGAAAGCAAATAAAATTACCCTCAACTTTTTGTTTTTCAGTTCTTAAATCTTGTGATTTTTTTTTTTTTTTTTTTGGCTGCGTGACATGATTTTTGGAGGCTTGGGGCTGCCCGTACTAAGGACAGTGAGTGGCATGATTGTTTTCTGACCTGGCAGGGGTTGGGTGGCTCGGGGATTTCATGTGTGCAAAGCTACAGGCTCTCTCTGTCCCCCAGCCTGTACTGGGACAGAACTGGGACTCTGCTGACTGACTCACAGGAACTGCAGCTGAGGGTTTGTGCACCACTGCCCCCTTGTGGAGTGTGCCTAAACTGCTGATTCACAACAGCTTTCTCTGCTTGGCTGAAGAGGTGCCAGGCAGGCAGTTGGAATGTCTTTGCCTCTCCTCGAGGAAACATCTTTCCCTGCCTGACGTGTGCGTCAGTCACACAGATAACCTCAAGTCCTACATGTCACAGGTTAGCGAATCTGCTGAGGAAAGAGTGGAAACCAGGGCAATGTTGCCTTCCCAGTAGGATTTGCACATAGGTGTTGGAACTAGGGGTGCTGCCACACCCCCTGGCTTGAAGTGGTTTCCATTATGTATAGGGCTTACAGTTTGGTTCAATGGCTCTCAGCACCCCCACTCTACAAACAAATTGTTCCAGCTCCCCTGGCTTTGCACCCAGCTTCGGATCTGAGGATGGAACAGCTGCGTCTACCAGTAATGATGCTTTTCCTCTTTTTTAGCACCTGCCATGTGAAAAATCTCAGGGCATTTTGGGATGTTAGTAATGAAGCCTCCCATGAAGTAGCTGCCAGTATTAAGCTTACTTTTCAGCCTGGGAAACTGAGGCACAGGGAGGGAAAGTGAGTTACAGTCAGAGCTGGGAAAAGAACCCACGACTCCTGGCTCCCCAGTCTCATCATTAGACCACACTCTCTTCCTACAGCTATGGTGTTGTTTTTTATTTGGACTATAAAATAATAAACTAAGACAAAGAGAATCCGTGTGAATGTGTGTGGACAGGAAGGTGACATCGTTAACATTCATACTGTACTCTAACAAGTGAGCAAACCATACCCTGTGCTCCCCAGACAGGAGCAGGAAATGATGTAATTCATTTGACAAATCATATTTATTGACGCCATGTTGTTCCTTTGGTTGTTTGCATTTTGGGTACAGAGCAAGCTGGGGCAGCATGAATAAACACAATATGCATGAAATTCTGCAGAATTTACCAAAGCCAACTTCAGATATTGCAGTCAAGAGACACCCAAGGGAAGAGAGAGACACTCACTGTTCCCAAAACCCAAAGAGAAGGGATCAGAATTCTCTTGTGAAGGTATTTTCCCCAAGGCACTGAGTGGTTTTGCCCCTGAGGAGACCAGCAAACAGGCTGGAGTAGAGAAAGGGGACAATCTGGCCACAGTGCCAAAATAATACAGACATCTCTATTCACCCCTGTATAACAGCAACACTGGCCCTTCCTTGTAAGAGGATCTCAGCTTGCTTCATGCAGCCACACATGGACTCTCCTTCTTACAGGCAGGGAAACAAAGGCACAGATAGGTGAAGCCAAAGCTCCCATAATGAATGCATGGCAGGGTCCAGGTCTTTTCACCCCTCACCCTCTGCTCTCTGACCACACTGGCTCTCACTATTGTCTCAGAATACCAGGCAAGTCTCCAGCATCCCCAGCGTTTGTCTGTGAAATTCCTAGAAGATAATGGGAGCCTCATAAAGGTCCCTGCTCTGAAAGGGCCACAACCTGGAACAGCACAACATGTTTCGGATGCTTCTCTGAAGTATATCTGAGCACCTGCCTAGGGTCCTGCGTGTGGGTCAGACCCAAATGTTTTCAAAGCTTGAGGGGCAGGCATTCTCACTCAGCCTCCAGCAGGTTGCCTAGCCCTACTCTCACATCATGGGCCCAGGTGACCGGCAACTGGTGAGATAATGCAATGCTGGGCAACTTCTGGATCTAAACTGCTCTAGCAGTCGGGATTCTGGTCTGCACCCCCAGTCTGCATGGGGTTGGGGATTTTCACAGCTTCACCCTTCCTTCTCTCCCCATAGCAATGTAAAGTCACTAATATAGCTAATGCCCCATGAGTGTAGCTGACAACAGCATGCAGAGGGTTAATAAAAGCACCCGACTGCTGCCATCTGGCATGGTGGCGCCCAACACTCTCTGTGGAAGGGGTATAGATGCTGGCAGCGCCTTTCTCCAGCTGTGTCCGATCCAGATGGAACATACCAAGCCCCCTGTTCGCCAGGCCCTCCAGCCACCTTTCCCTTGTCCTCTTTTTCTTTCTCCTTAGCCTCCTGGGCTCCCTATATCACAGCACCTCACGTCTCTCCCAGGCTGTGCGCATGAAAGCAATAGAGTGAGACTAGGAAAGGTCAGCAGGAGGACCAGGCGCTGCCAGCTCAGTGCTGAGCCTCTGTCTTTAATTAACATCTGCTGGGCAAGCCATCCTCCCTGCACTTGACTCTTACTCCCATCTCCCCTTCCCCTCCTCTGTCATTACGCCCACAACCAGAGAGACAGGAAGGAGAGGCGATGGGGGAAGCAGAGTCCCTGGAGCTCCTCACAGCCTCCCTATGCCAAAACCAACAAAATCCCAGCAGCTGATTCCAGGAGTTGCCTGGTACATCAGCATGTTAATGAGTCCGAGGCTGAGCAGCCCAGACCGGCTGCTACCTGCTTCTGCCACACACGGAGCTTTCCTGACTTCGGGCCACTTGGGTTTTTTCCTCTTGTAATTTTTTTCAGTAAATTCAGCATTAGCAAAAGATGCTGTCTTGACAGCTCCATAAAGCGAAGCCTTCTCTCCATTGCCAGTGCACACAATGGCAGGGCAGGGCAGGCTCCTCCACGCTGCCCCAACAATGTGCTGCCCTATTGCCCTCAATGGACCCCTCCAGGCACTTGGAGATTTCAGGCTCCATGGCCCAGCCAGCCCTTGGCTGGCAGGAACAGGACAGTTAAATCGTATACACCCATTCTCTAGAAACCCACCACACCAGAGACCTACCAAACCCATCCCCGACAGGCCAATGACCAGCAATCAGCAGGTAACAACTGTCACTCACTACTGCCTGGGGGTAAATTGGAACCAGCAATCCAGCAAACCCCACTCCTTTCCTCATCTCCTGAGTTTGAAATTACATTTCACCATAATGACAGGTTTCAGAGTAGCAGCCGTGTTAGTCTATATCCGCAAAAAGAACAGGAGTACTTGTGGCACCTTAGAGACTAACAAATTTATTAGAGCATAAGCTTTCGTGGACTACAGCCCACTTCTTCGGATGCATACAGAGTGGAATAAATATTGAGGAGATATATATACACACATACAGAGAGCATAAACTCCCACCTGTTTATGCTCTCTGTATGTGTGTATATATATCTCCTCAATATTTATTCCACTCTGTATGCATCCGAAGAAGTGGGCTGTAGTCCACGAAAGCTTATGCTCTAATAAATTTGTTAGTCTCTAAGGTGCCACAAGTACTCCTGTTCATTTCACCATAGGTTTCTGTACCACCAACTGTTTGACTCCACTGTTATTTCCATTGCAGAGAAGGGGCCCCATTACAGCATGTGTGCTGGGATGGGGAGTAGGATAAAGGAAGAGGAGGCAAGCGGTCTGCTGGATGAGTCAATGCTGGGGTGTCCCTGCCCCAGTGCTCCAAACAGCAACTCCTTTCCTCGCTATTGGGGGGCGGGAGGAGATATTGCCTTCCCCACTGTTCAGGGAGTCTGTGATACCATCTGGCCTGATCACTGCAGAAAACTGGGAAGGAAAAGAACTTTGCTTCAATACCCATCTCCCCACCCCATAAGTAAGGACCCTGTTTGGAGCTGTGACCTCAAAGGATCAGGGAGTCCTGGCCTGACCCTGACCTTAATCCTAACCCATCAGCCTGTGTAGCTGTTGCTTCCTATCATTTTCTGTTGACTGACAGATGGTAAGCAAATGCCCTAAAGAAACTTCATGAGCTAGTCTGCAATGGAGACAGGTAGAAGGGACAGGCTGGATCCTGTTGCAGATGTATTGGCACAGGGTTTAATTTAGCAACAAAATAGTTAATTGTTTTAGCATGAACTAAGCTGCACTCACTGTGAGATGCCATCTTCCTGTTGGCTAATTGTGCCTGAGAATAGTTTTAAAAAGTGATGCACTGTTGCAACTAATTTTCTAGCCCGCACCTGTATTTAATGGGTTAATCCAGAGACACAGGTCTGATACACAGCTCACTGAGAACAGAGGGCTGGCTTCCATCCCAGATAATGGTGGTATTCAACCCTCAGTTGTTTGGAATCTCTTTTCTACATTTTATAAGAGTTAGAGATAGGCCCAGCGTACAAAATTCAGGTGCAGATTTGGAACCTCCCCAACCACAGTTGTCATCTGGTCCAGGTTTATTGCAGGCCTGTTCATACCTTGGCATTTTGTTAAGGAAACCACGCAGCTGACTTGTGATTCATTATATAGTAACCAAGCTGAAGAACTCACACTAAGCCCCTTGAGAAGCCCTATGCAGGAACAGAAGGGCTGCAGACACCTGGGATGGCGCTGGAGGGGGACAGAACCACGTAATAGGCTCCATCCTGATCCCAAGGGGCTGGTGGAGTTTGGGATAAATGGGATCTAGATCCCGGTCAGTCTTGAGTCTGCTCATCTCTGCTGAGCCCCTTTGCCCTTCCCACACCAGCCCCAGCCCGATGCAGTGACAGGGGGTATGTCTATACTGCAATTAAAAACCCATGACTGGCCTGTGACAGCTAACTTGGGCTAAGGGGCTGTTCAATTGCTATGTAGACATTTGGGCTCGGGCTGGAGCCTGGGCTTTAGGACCCTGACAGGTGGGAGCGTCCCAAATGTCTACACTGCAATTAAACAACCCCTTACCCCAAGTCAGCTGGCATAGGCTAGCCATGAGTTTTTAATTGCAGTGTAGACATACGCAGGGAGACCCATGTGGGCAAAGCCCTTCATTACATCCATGAATTAGGACCAATTAACCATACCAGAGTTAATTACATGACTCACAGTTAGCTGCTGGAGCCATGTCTCAGTGAAGTGTTTCCTCGGTGTGTCTCTCATTCCAGCACTACACAGCAGAGCCCCTGGAGAACAGAGAGCAGGTGAGGTGTGGTGAGGGTAAGTCCCTGCCTTGTGCTGCAGCCCCTGCAGGCAAGTGCTGTGAAATGTGCCCATTCTGACTTGGCATGCTCTGCACTCACTTGCACTGCGAACATGAGGACACAGAGTGCAGGGTATTGCTCCATCAGTCCCTGTGGAAATCAGCTCCACAGACTACACTAGGGTCAAGCAGGAAAGGCAAGGCCCTTTGCTCTGCAGTGAGGACATCAGCTGCGAGGATCCAGCCCAGGGTGTCTTTGTGTGCTCAAGTGCTGGACCCTCCTGCTCCCATAGAGGCAGCACACGTGGCTCTGGCATTTGGGCTACACTCTGGTACAGATGGGGCTGGACTCATCTATATCCTACCCTGACTGGAAACTGCTGCACAGAAGGCATAAGCCAAAAAGGGAGAAGGGATGAAGGCTGCACCCAAGCTGGGAAGGGCAAATGATGCCATTACCGCCATTAAGCTGTTTTGCCTGCCAGCTCCTCCTGACTCTCCCCTCAGATCCTGACAGCCTCCCATGCTCCCCAGCTTTTTGGGGTCTCAGTCTCATTTCTGTTTGTTTTTTTATGGTACCACAAGCTGCTGTGTCAAAAAAAACACACCCAACAACATGGGCTCCAAATAAAGGTAGGTCTGTGCCCAGCGCAGAAGTCTCCAGGCTGGCTAGGGAAGAATGGGTTCCCTCATTACAAGCTCATTAGAGTCTGAGCAGCGAGGCAGCAGCACCACCTATCTCACCTCTGCAGCTGCCTGGGCAGCATGTGCTCATTGGTCGGATGGATCTGAAGAGAGCCATGATGAGGATCTTCTCTTCACTTTTATAGCACCTTTCATGGTAGGACCTCAGCCTGCTTCACAATCCCTAACTCATTAACCATCACAGCCCCATCGGCACAGGATCACTGCCCCACTGCACTAAGGGGAAACTGAGACACAGAGCAGTGTCCTGGCGAAGACCACCCAGTGACTCTTGCTCAACGTTTGCCTCCCAAAGCTAGGCATAAATCTCAGGAGTCCTGATTCCAAGCCTCCTGCTCTAACTGCCAAGCCTGGGTTCTTGAGAGTTTCATGTATACTGCAGTTCTAAAGACACAGGTCTGGGCCTGGTTTGGGGTGGCAGAGAGGAGAGCCCCATTCAGCTAAGCAGTCACAGTGCAGCTACTGCACCACTTTCCTACAGAGATCTAGAGCTGCCAAAATTCCAGAAGCATTACTGGGTTGCCATGATTCTGGATGCTTGTGTAGCCTCAGTATCCCTGCTATGCCAGATGTACCCTGCATACCTGTGCAGTCCCAGTGCTGCCCCAATCCTACCTGCACTGCCCCAGCACTGTCATTCCCGTGCCCACTGTATGCCTGCGCAGTCCCAGTGTTGTTGCAATCTTACATGCCTACTGCATCTCAGAGGATTCCCTAAACCCAGATCCATCATGGTGTATGCAAAGCCCTGGCACTGCTGTGAACCTGGACATCCCCTGACCAGGGAGATCAGCACAGCTCCTACTGGACTGGCCAAGGGAAGTTCCTTGGCAAATCAGAGGCCAAGGCCCTTGCTATGTGCTTTGACTGTGGTAACATGCAGGACTCATGCAGCAATTTAGGCCTGTCCTGGAGCAGCCAAATTCTGGAAGGAGAGAATTAGCCTGATTTCCAAACTATCAGCTGTCTCTCGCTCTGATCCTGCTGTCAAAGAGGGGTGGGACAAGTGGTGAAAGGCTCCTATTCCGTTGGTCTCAGGGCTGGTGTGTTTGTTGCATGGAGACCCACATAGACCTCTGCTTTGCTGCCAATAGATGTGGTGTCTGGCTGGCAGACCAAGACATGGGCAAACACAAACCAGCCATCTGGCAACTTGGGATCCCTGTGCTCCAAGTCAGGAGAGAGCTGGTGTAGCAGCTGAGGGTGGAAGCTGTCTCTCCCATCACAGAGACAAGGTGGGTGAGCTAACATCTTTTATTGAACTAGCTTCTGTTGGTAAAAGAGACAAGCTTTCGAGCCACACAGAGCTTCAGGGCTGCCCAGATCTTAAGAACTCTGTGTAGCTCAAAAGTTTCTCTTTCACTAACAGAAGTTGGTCCAATAACAGATATTGCCTCACCCAGCTGGTCTCTCTAATATCCGGGGTCAAACACAGGTACAACATCTCCCATCCTAGGCAGACAGCAAATGCACCATTGGGAGCCAGAGACTAAAAGCCCAGCCTGAGGAGTAAGACCTGGATCCTAGTGCAGCAAGGGAGGCTGCTGGGGCAGCCATCAGCAGAACTAACCTCCTGGTCTGCTGTCAGCACAGACAGCCACACAGTGCAATGAGGATGGCAGGGACCAAAGGGTTAAACCATTTAGCAAGGCCACCAGTGTGATAAATGTAGCAATCAGCAGAGACAGCCCTCCCACTGCCACCTAGGGCTAGGGCTGGCTGGGGAGCAGGGAAGATGGCAGAGAAAGGGGTGGGTTGGGAGGACTTTTATCCTGATACGGCTCCTTCCTTCCAAGTGAGGGTTTGGAAAAACTGAGCAGGCAGGGCTGGCTCTGAAATCGCAGCGCCTCAGTGACACAAAGCCAGCCAGATCTCCCTGCTGAAATAAAGGAGAGTTAGGGGCTGGTGTGGGCCAGGGACAGGCAGACATGCATCCTGCCTTGCTTACACCCCTGCATCCTGCTAGCTTCAGTGGATGCTACAGGCTATGGGGCAAGGGATGTGCACATTTGGGGGTTGGGACGAGACAGACAGATCTTGGGGTGTGGGGAGAAAGACACCATTCCACCCCCCAGGAGTGAGATTTTCCTATGACATTCCTGGTTGGTTGCGCAGGCGTGAACAGACCCTGCACAGGCTGCAGGGGATTTCAGGTTAGTACACACAGATAGGTGGTTGGCTCTGCTGCTGGCTGGCTGCTATTGCATTCCTGAGCTCCCCCTCCCGCACAAGCACCTGGCTCTGCTCCTACAGGCACTCTGCACCTCTGAAGCTCCTCTGACAACAAACCCGATAGGGAGAGTACCCTAAACACACACAGGATATGTAGGTAAATACACACCCTGAACATGTAACTAAACACACAGGGTGCAATAGACACAAACAGTACATGGACATTCTACATACATACACATGTACTACTGCACACACAAAGTGTAATACACACACAGGGCATGGATGAAGACATGCATCCTGTGTACTCAGACATACACGACACACAGTGTTGCGCCTTTTATCTGAGGATAACAAAGTGCTTTAGTAAGAATAATTAACTCTGGAGAGGTGGGTTGGTTTCATTATCCCCATTGTACTGATGGGGACACCAACAGTCAAGTGATGGAACTTGCCCAAGGTCACTGAGCTGGTAACTGCACCCTGAAGGCCCGACTCCAAATCCCCTTCCTCCGTAACACACACTCACAGTCCCTGTTTCTTCACCATTAGTGGAGTTCTGAGGCTTGGACATTGCAGGCAATTGACTTCCTACTCTCACTCTCTCAGGCATTGCTAGGCCACCCATGACTGATGGTCTAAGCTTTGAGTGCTGCTTGTGCCCATGGCCCAATGGACTTATCTGGCCCAGGTTCCAA
Source organism: Malaclemys terrapin pileata (assembly GCF_027887155.1). Classification (NCBI taxonomy): domain Eukaryota; kingdom Metazoa; phylum Chordata; order Testudines; family Emydidae; genus Malaclemys; species Malaclemys terrapin. The sequence goes on from NC_071519.1 coordinate 34,736,001, forward strand.
GGTAGTCATTTACTCGGCTATATACAATATCTTAATAATGTGGCCACAGTCACCAGCTGCAAGAAGGTCCTGGCCCTGCATGTGACTAGTTCTATGCACCAGGCAGGGACTCTAAGACAAAGCAAGGAATACAGCACTTCCCTGAAGCTACAGGGGGTCCCAAACTGGCCCTGCTGCCCAGATGGTGCCAGGTCCCCTGTATGCTCTGAGGAAGGCTTGTCTGACTCGTGATTAGAGCAGGGGACTGGATATCAGGGATTCTGTCACTGTGGCTTTAGGTCAGTCCCTCTCCCACTCTGTGCCTTAGCTTCCCCATCTGTACACTGGGAATAACGAAACTTTCTTGCCTCAGGAGGGTGCTGAGCAGCCAAATTCATTACCATCAGAGAAGCGCCTGGAGACATTTGGAGCTAGCAAAGGGCCATGCTTCCTTTCTGTAGTTCTCAGCCCTGCCCCATGCACTCAGCTTTCACCTTTTCTTTGGCCCCTGCCCTGGTCAAACTCAGCATCTCTGCATCTGTGACACCTTTAGGGAAAGGCCGAGAAGACTGCTCCCTCACATACTTCTCTTCTACCCTCTCTCTGCAGAGATGCACTGGGTCACTAGTAGGTTGGTGTGTTTCAGCCACGGGGTTCTCAGTCCATGGTGGATGGAAGAAGCAGATCTCTCTCCTGCACCTCTTTGTCAAGTTGGAACAGACAATTTGGAGAACTGCCCCCTGCGAGAACTCCCGTTGACCTTGGAGCTACACATGATGGGCTTGCAGGATTGCCCAGTACTGAACTCTCTGAACCTCTTAGGTTTGCAGAGCTGGCTTTGAAGCCTCCAAAGTTCTGGCTCACCAAGGTAATTTCTGGTATTTTCTGCTTCTACTCAGACTAGGGCTACCCCAAAACAGCTCCTCACACAGGAGTTTTAACCTTTGGCTTCTAGGCCCAGCCCACGAAAATCAGGCAGCATCTATGAGTTTGTGAAACTTTCCCAAACCTTGCAACAGATTCCCTTGAGGCAAGTGGGAAGCAAAGGGGGGCTTGTTCCTATGTCTTTGGCCAAAGTGTCCTCCATGTCATGTAGGCTGCTGCCTGCCTGGCCTCCTGCCAAAGGTATTTGGGGCCACTGGCTTTAGTAGGAGTTATAGCTCTGAGGCTGGATTTGTCCCAGGAGTTGAAGATGGGAGGAATGTTATATGAGGTCAAGTGGGGAGAATGGAGCCTGTGAGCCTTCCCAGCTTGGGGCCTTCCCAGCTTGACTTCTCCGCAGGAGCTGGGACTTCACAGGCTGCCATCTGGCTGCTATAGGAGAATCACCTGGATTCCCCTGAGGAGACTAGTGTTTGATGTGAACAAGGTGTGGCACAAGAGAGCTGCAAGGTTGTACAGGAGAAAAGGGGGTGCCACCTGGTGGTCTAGAATGGATTAGCAGTAATGTCACCTGTCAAGGCCTCTGGTCACATCTTTAGTCCCCTGGCTGTAGGAAAAGCAAGGGTCAGAGATAGGATGGGAGGGCGAATGATTTGTAGTACAAATTGCGCCATGGTGGTCAGTGCAGGGGTCACACCATGCTGGATACCCCATTCTGCCAGAAGAGCTCCTCTGGCCATTCCCATATTGCAGGCTGAGGGAATGGGATGCTCCAGTGAGCTTCCAGGTCAGAGAATTGAGAGGGGGAGATGCTGGAATCAGCTTGTCAAGGAGATTAATCCTGCCACAAAGCCACTCCTAATCCTGTTAAAAACAGGCCTGGATCCCCATTGCTGAAAACTACGAGCAGGCCCTGGCTAAATCACATCACCCTGCACCAGCCTACAGACATACAAACTCTCACCTGCAGCCAAGCTGGAGGGGCTGTCCATTCATACCCCATTCCCAAGACAGGCACCATCTCTCCATCCATGTCAAGTTTTCATCAGAGCCCTTTAATGAACTGTTTTAATTAGCCAAGGAGGCAAAGGAAAGCAATGTAAGGCACTTTCCCCTACCTTGCACCTCCCTAAGGACTGAGCATTTTTGCCCTTCTGCCAGCTCCTGGCAGCCTAGGAAAGGGGGCACCAGGCCTGGGAATTAAGGACTTTGATTTCTGTCCTATTTTGTTTTGAGAACTTCTGTAGCTAAAATATGCAAATTAGAGTCATCCTCAGGGACACACATGGATCCAGGTCTGACCTCTGTGGCCCAGCCTCATCTCTGCAAGGAGACGACCTTTGGGTCTTGCATCTGAAGAAGTGAGGTTCTTACCCACGAAAGCTTATGCTCCCAATACTTCTGTTAGTCTTAAAGGTGCCACAGGACCCTCTGTTGCTTTTTACAGATTCAGACTAACACGGCTACCCCTTTGATACTTTGGGGTGCATAGAGACTTCTCTGGATCCAAACTCTGTGGCTCAGTCCAGTTTCCAGTGTAAACACTCGCTCAGGTGCTACCCTAAGGTTAGAGGCAATTACTAGGTGGGAGGGGGCTGCTCTGCTCCCCAGACAGGGATGATATCTCTGCTCCTAAGGTTCCCTTGGCAAGGCGGACACTGCTCTCTTTGGTGAGTGGAGAGGAGCAAGTTCTCTCTGTTGCTGTCATTTCCTTCCAACTACCAGAATCCTGCATCCTGGTTATTTTACTGTCTAATATCCATGAAGCCCTGGAGACAGATGCCCTTCTGCTTCTGCAAAGCAGGGACAGAATGGTTTCCCCCATCAATGTGCCTCAGCCCTGCCTGGGATGCAGAACTTAGGAGTGAGACGGGAGTACTGGCACCACAGCCATTTCAGTTCTTGGTCTCTCCCCAAGAGTATCAATGGCTTTTTTGATGTGGGCATTGGTTCCCTGAGAACTGAAATAAGACACATCGAAGTAATCTCATCCAGGGTGCCACTGCATAGCCATCAGATGGGTCTCTGGCAGACTGGTCTGGATTCAGACTGGCAGCTGTGAAGGGAGAGGGTCCTTGAGTCATTACCAGTCAGAGGACTCAGATTCCAGATAGCAGAAAGGTGAGTGACTCCAAGGACAGTCATATTTGGTAAAGGATCCATCATCCCATCTGCAGAGAAAAAGGCTTCCCCCCACAGCAGGCCCTGGCCCATCACCAAAGCTCATGCAGCAAACTGGGAAGCATCCCTGTCCCTGGTACAGACAGCCTGGGGGCTTGAAGTCCATCCCTATGAAAGCAAAATGCAATATGTGTTTATCCCCCACTGGAGCTGCCACAAGGCCTGCTGGCAGCAACTCTGGAAAGTGGTGGCTCATGTGGGATAGAAAGAATCCACTGAGGCATCCAAGAATGGAATGTTTCACTTAACGGGGCAAAGACAGCACTGGCAGCACAGGACTGGGGAGTCAGAGAGATGAGGCAGCCATTTCAGGGTGGGATGTAAGGGTCGGGAAAGGCAGATATAGCTCCCGTCTTCCCCAGTGTGGAGCAGAAGGGGGTAGGAATGGCCTTCCCAACTGGGGTGGGGCAGCAGGGGAACCCAGGGGCAGAGACGACTCCCAGGAAATAAAACTAACAGCCTTTGGAAACTAGGGTGTGGGACCAGGAGGGGAGGCCCCAAGCTGCTCTGCAAGGTCCTGCCCACACAGGGCTGGGTGGGATTCACCTCCCAGTGATAATTTGATTCAAGGGCCAACAGAAGCCATGGGACACAGGGCACATGGAGCTAGGGGGCTAGTTCAGCCCCCCAGCGCTACTTTGTGCAATTCAGATCCTTCATCCCTACGTTTCCAGATGAGTCACTTGGCCTCTCCTTGATGCTGACAGGTCTCAGCATTGCAAAGTGACACAAAGCGAGCAGAGTCCGATACAGGAGGAGTGTAGAGGGTTGGGGGTCACTCATACACATACACTTCACTGCCCTGATACCCCATACTCCTCTGCAGCACCCCAGTTCCAGGATGTACCCAGGGGTGAATGAGGTTTAGTCCCCTGCAGTGAGCTCTTCCCAGGTGTCAAACCTGACAAAAACCCTCTAGTTGCTGCATCAGCCTGTTGTACCAAACCAGCCTCATCCTTCCGCTGCTGGTCATCCCTGGCCTCATCAAGGAGCAGCAGGTTTATTGCTGTACCTTACCTCCTCCTTGCTGAGTCACACAGCTCCTTCCCTGACATATCCATCAATAACACAGGAGCACACTTTCTTTTTGCAGAGGTGGATTAATAGGGATGTAAACAGAGAAACAATAGCAGAGCTAGAGAAAGGAAAGAACCAGAGATATAATAATCCCCATCCCTACCACACACACCCTTCCATCCCAGGCAGAATGATGGAGATGCAGCTACCTTTGAGGCAAAGCATGGCAGCCAGGGCACAGCACACTGCTCAATAGGAACTGATGCTCTAGCCAGGGGTAACAAGAGAAATCTTGGCTCTCTGGGAAAGTGCCTCATCTGAACATTAATGTCCAGGCAATGAAGAGTTGAGCTGGATCTCAGAGGGATCTGATAGATCCTCACTCCATTTTCCTACACCAGGAGGCAGAGGACTGTGCTGACCCTGCTAGAGTTTGAACCCTCAGTTCTAGAAGGTGCAAATGCTTTAAAGCTGGTGCTTAGACCATTAAACCATTCCCTCTGGCACAGACATCCTGAGACAGGGAAATATAAGGCATTGCCTTTCTCCAGCATCTACAGTAGAGGGATCTCAAAGCATTTCAGAACTCCCTACTAGGTGGGTATTGTCTCCACTTTACAAGTGGGGCACTGAAGAGGAGTGACTTCCCCAAGGCCATGCAGCAAGTCAGTGGCAGACCTGGGAATGGAACTCAGAAGTCTTGACTCCCTCTCCCATGCTCCTATTAAACATTTATATTCTGGTAGCATCCAAAGGCTCCAGTCGGGATTGTGGCCCCATGGTGCAGGGGATTGCAAAAACACAGAGAAACTAATTAACCTGGTAAGGAATTGGACCCGGCTGGGTGAGTTACACAGATGGTGGATGGCTAGTTTCAAATAGAGGGAAAGCAAAGAAGGGGACAAGGAACAGGGTCAGATAGTCACTTGGTTGGCCATGCCTTCTAGCTGGTTCTACAGGCTTCACAGCAGATTGGTGTCCTGAAGAAGACAAGGCAATGGCAGTGGGAATTTTCCTAAGCCATGAGGGCAGTATGGAGGTGTCTGAGGGAGAAGCTGCCTGATGGGCAGTGAAAGCTGGGAACTCTGGCAGAGCGAACACAGAGGTCGACATTGCGATCAGTACCTAAGCCACCAGGTAGGGCGGGGCTATATTATGAAGGTCCTCAAGGGTAAAGACAAGAAACTTTTATTTGATATGTAGATGAAGTGGGAGCTAGTAGAGAGACTCAAGGGGCTGATGTGGTCTATGCGGATGAGCTGAGAAGATGATCTTGGCAGCACCATTGTGAATAGAAGTGAGGGGAGTAATAGTGCAGGAGTCAGGGCCGGCTAGAGAGAGGGTGCCACAGTCTTACCTCGAGGCCCCCTTCTCCTACCCCATAAATGAGACAGAAAGAGGTAAGGGAAGGAGTAGCCCCCTGTTCATGCAGCAGAGGAACAAACTCCCTCTCAGCTCAGGCCCATCTACCCCTCCCCATCCCCGATTTCTCTCTGGCAACTTGAGAAATATAAATTACATAAAGTTAATATGTTTGTTAATCCCCAAACCCCAACATTTCTCCTTCGCCTGGGCCAAGGGAAGCAGACAGTAACAGTGCAGGGCCCTGGAGCTGCCTGTCCTACCCTCACTCTCATAACACCAGCAGCCAGGGCACCAACCTGACATTGGCAGGGTCAGGGCTGAGAAAGCCACAGCCAGGACGGGGTGGGTCATGGTACATGCTGCAGAGGCCTGGCCCCAACTCTCTAGTTGCAGTTCAGAATGGGAATCATCATGAGGCCAGGACATGCCTTGGGGCAAAGAGGCAGCTCTTAGGACACTGACCACCCAGAACCCCATTTCTCACCTGGAGGCCACAGAATGAAGCAGGAAAATTCCTGCCTAGGAGTCCTTGCTTCCACCCCATGCACCTATGGGACTCATCACCAGCCTTCACTTTCTCCTGACAATGGCACTTGAACTACAGCTGGCCACTCAATGGGGACATCAGCCATTTGCCTTGCTCCCAGGGCCAGAGGACCCCAGTTCCACAGAGCCCCCACATGTGGCCAAGAGCTCCCTGTCCTTGCAACAAACACACAGCCACAGCCCCATCTCTAAGCCTTGAAATTAAGTTAAGAAAAGAAAAGGGTTTCTCTGGGAAGCCACTGAAACGCAACTGAGAACATAGTTCCCATGGTAACAGCAGGATCCAGAGGAAGAAAAGGGGAATGTAAATCGGATTATCAAGGGGACAAATGGGGAGGGATGAGCCACCTGCACCCAGCAGCCACACCAGCCCACTTGCACTGCAAACAAGTGGAATCCCACCACAGAGCTGCCCCCTGCCCATCCCTGGTGCCTGCCAGCCAAAGCTCAGAGTCCTTTACACACATCAATTCATTTAGCCCTACATCTCTCACTGAGGCAAATATCACTGTACCCACTGTACATAGGGGAAACTGAGGCACAGAGAAGGGACTGGACTTGTCCAAGGTCACACAGGGAGTCTTTGGCAAAGCCAGGAAAAGAACCCTGGGAGTCCTGACTTCCAGTCCAATACTTAAGATATAAAACTATCCTTCCTCTCTTTGACTGGAGTGATTTCTATTTAATTGGAGCAACATATAATCCTTGCTGCCTGGCATTATTAATTATAATCCAGAGGGAGGTTTGAAAACATCTTGAACTTAAAAAATCCCAGGGAAGTAACAAAACATTAGAGCCAGAATTCATACACTCCCACCCAAGTGAGCAGCATCCAAACCTCACTGTATTAGAACCAGGACACTCACACTGCAGACCAAATGCAGCCCAGTGTAAGCAAGCAGAGCTCCCCTCAAAGCCAATAGGAGATGGACGCATTTACACAATAGATGAATTGGGGAACCCCAGTTATTAGGAAAAGACAGGTAATAGTAATGAGGGGATTCGCTTATTAGAAATATAAATAGTAGTTGGGTTTGTGATGACTGGGAGAACAGCATGGTGAATTGCTTGCCAAGTCCAAAGGTTGTGGAACTCTCGAGACATTTAAATAGATTTATATGCAGTGCTGGGGAGGAGCTGGTAGTTATGGTACATGTAGGTACCAATGACAGAGGGAAAGGTAGGAGAGAGGTCCTAGAGACCAAATTTAGGCTTCTAGGAAAGAGATTAAAGTCCAGGACCTCCATGGTAGCATTTTCTGAAATGCTTCCAGTTTCATGCACAGGGCCAGTTAGAAAGGCAGAACTGCAGGGTCTCAATTCATAGATGAGATGATGGTGTTTGGAGGTGGGTTTTAGGTTTATTAGAAACTGGGGAACCTTTTGGGAAAGGAGGATCCTATACAGGAAGGATGGGCTCCACCTAAACCGAAATGGAGCCAGATTGCTGGCATGTAAAATGAAAAAGGCCATAAAAAGAGTTTTTAAACTGAGGGCTGGGGGAAAGCCAAAGGTGTGCAGGAACACAGACATCCTTTAGGGGAGGACTTCTTCAAGGGGATACTCTATATCCTAGTAAAGAGGACAGGACAGAAGTTGATAAAGTATAGGCAGGAACTGAAGAGAAAAAGTCAAAAGGAAAAAGAGTCCCATTCAATTATGAAGGCAAACAACTAAATACTGACAAACTTTATGAGTGCTTGTATACAAATGCAAGAAGTCTAAAGGGTGAACTCGAGTGCCTGGCATTAAATAAGCATATTGATATAATAGGCATCACAAAAACTTGATGGAACGATGATAATTAATGGGACACTATAATACCAGGGTACAAAATATATGGGAATGATAGAATAGGTCATGCTGGTGGAGTGGCATTATATGTGAAAGCATTGAGTCAAATATAGTAAAAACTTTAAATGAAGCAATCTGTACCATAGAATTTCATGCTTGAATAATAAGAGTATAGCAGTAAGAATGTACTACTGACCACACGATCAGGATGGCGATTGTGATTGTGAAATGCTCAGGGAGATTAGAGAGGCTACAAAAACAGAAAACCCAATAATAATGGAAAATGTTAACTATCCCCATATTGATTGGGTACATGTCACCTCAGGATAGAATGTTTCATAGATCACAGTCCTGGCACCCACAAGGGGAGAGGCAAGTCTTAATTTAGTCCTAGGCGGAGCACAGGATGTGGACCAAGAGGCGAATACAGCCGAACCACTCAGTAATAGCGTCCATAATATAAATTAAATTTAATATCCTTGTGGGGGGGAAATACCAAAGAAGCTCACTGCAGTAGCGTTTAACTTCAAAAGGGGAACTACACAGAAATGAGGAGGCTAGTTAAACGGAAATTAAAAGGAACAGTCACAAAAGTAAAATGCCTGCAAGCTGCATGGAAACTTTTTAAAAACACCATAATAGAGGCTCAAACTAGATGCATATCCCAAATAAAAAAACAGTAAGAGGATAATAGAAACACCTCTATGGCTAAACAGCAGAGTAAATAAAGCAGTTAGAGACAAAAATACATCCTTTAAAAACTGGAAGTCAAATCCTACTGAGAAAAATGGAAAGGAACATAACCTCTGGCAAATGTAAAGAATAAGTAGGCAGGCCAAAAATGAATTGAAAGAGAAACTAGCAAAAGACACAAAAACTAACAGCAAAAATACTTTAAGTACATCAGAAGCAGAAAGCCTGCCAAACAATCAGTGGGACCACTGGACAATTGAAGTACTAAAGGAGCACTCAAGAAAGATAAGGCTGTTGCAGAGAAGCTAAATTAATTCTTTGCACCGTCTTCACTGCAGAGAATGTGAGGGAGATTCCCACACCTAAGCCATTCTTTTTAGGTGACAAATCTGAGGAACTGTCTCAGATTAAGGTGTCAACAGAGGAGGATGTGGAACAAATTGATAAATTAAACAGTAATAACTCACCAGGACAAAATAACAGGTTTCAGAGTAGCAGCCGTGTTAGTCTGTATCCGCAAAAAGAACAGGAGTACTTGTGGCACCTTAGAGACTAACAAATTTATTAGAGCATAAGCTTTCGAGGACTACAGACCACTTCTTCGGATGCATATCATATGCAGAGAGTATGTGTGTATATATATCTCCTCAATATATGTTTCACTCTGTATGCATCCGAAGAAGTGGGCTGTAGTCCACGAAAGCTTATGCTCTAATAAATTTGTTAGTCTCTAAGGTGCCACAAGTACTCCTGTTCTTTTTGCGGATACAGACTAACACGGCTGCTACTCTAAATCCCTCACCAAAGGCTCTTAAGCAAAGTGAGCAGACTTGGGATAAGAGGGAAAGTCCTCTCATGGATCAGTAATTGGTTACAAGACAGGAAACAAAGCATATGAATAAACTGTCAGTTTTCACAATGGAGAGAGGTAAATAGCGGGTTCCCCAAAGATGTGTACTGGGACCTGTGCTGTTCAGCACATTCATAAATAATCTATAAAAAGGAGTAAACAGTGAGGCGGCAAAGTTTGCAGACAGTACAAATTACTCAAGATAGTTAAGTCCAAACCTAACTGCAAAGAGTTACAATTACAAAGGGATCTCACAAACCTGGGTGACTAGGCAATAAAATGGCAGATGAAATTTAATGTTGATAAATGCAAAGTAATGTAAATTGGAAAACATTATCCCAACTATACACACAAAATTATGGGGTCTAAGTTGGCTGTTACCATTCAAGAAAGAGATCTTAGAGTAGTGGCTAGTTCTCTGAAAACACCTGCTCAATGTGCAGCAGCAGTCAAAAAAATCTAACAGAATGCTAGGAACCATTAAGAAAGGGATAGATCAGTAGTTCTCAACCCACGGGCTGCTTGTGGCCCATACGGCACAAAGCAGCAGCCCATGTGACATCTTCAGGGCCATACAAGTAGTACATATATTGTGCATATGCGGCACAATTAAATTATTAGGCAGCAGGTTTAAAATTAAAAAAGGAAGTACTTCTTCACACAAAGAACTCGTTGCCAGGGATGTTGTGAAGGCCAAAAGTATAACTGGGTGGGTTCAAAAAAGAATTAGCTAAGTTCATGGAGGATAGGTCCATCGATGGCAATTAGCCTTTGGTCAGGGACACAACTCCATGCTCTGGGTGTCCCTAAGCCTCTGACTGCCAGAAGCTGGGCCTGAATGACAAACGGTCGATAAATTGCCCTGCTCTATGTACTTCTTCTGAAGCATCTATTGAAAGAGAATACTGGGCTAGAAGGACCATTCTTGTGGCCCAGTATGGCCATTCTTGTGGCCCAGTGCTTCAGAGTGCAGCGGGATGCACAATCCTGGGCACAGGTGTGAAGAGATGCGTTCCTAGCCCCAGTGCAGCCAGATCTGCACCTCAGCAGGATTCTCAAAATTGGGAGTCACCCTCCAGCCTAAGTGAGTCCTGCATAATCTGTTCCATTCCCCAGATCTCATTCTCCCTTTCCCCGTTCAGACTGCCTGGTGCACTCTGGATCTTCCCTTGATGCTCCCTGACCTCGAAAGGGTTAAGTCTCTCAACCATCTCCTGGGGCTTTCGCTGCTTTTTTTCTGCTCTTTCTATTTTATTTCCTCAAAGACATAGCGATCAGCTGCCTGAATCTGGTTTGACCTCACAGCAGAGCCTGCAGCCGCCCTCACTGCAGCAGACGCTGTGCCTCTGTGTCTGTGTGCAGAGGGGGTGGTATGCACATGAGGGCAGGGGGAGGGGAGGAACATGTAGATTTGCTTTGCTGGAGCCCATTCGGAAACAGTCATGAATATTTCATGACAGGGAGATTGATTCTTCAGTGAGGCCAAGCAGACATGGATCTGTATGTGTCAGGAACACACAGTGACTGGGGTTTCCCGCTCTCGCCACAGTAGACCTCAAACCAGTCTCCTTGGGCCTATATAAAGAGCCCTGAAAACACCAAATGCAGGGGCCCTATATAAGGTGAACAGAACTACACCCACCTGCATCTGCTCCAAGCTCCTGCACTAGGAGGATTCACAGGGTCTAGAGTCACTCCTGACAAAATCTACCAGTATTTTACCCTGCAACTTGTGACATGTCACAGCAAAAAAAAAAAAACACCAAACCACAACACAGGGTGAGTACAGTACCATACAGCTGATAGCCACCTGCCAGCAAATTTAATTGGCCCCAAGATAGGACATGAAAACAGAAACAATTATCACTCTCAAACTTGCAGTCCTCTGATTCCATTACAAAAGAGGGGACAGGAGGTGTGCCGAATGTGGCCACAGCAGTGCCAGCTAATTAATTTTCCTTTAGAGGCTGAGGATGTCAGGATTCAAACTAATTTAGGATTAGGTGCTCCAGGTTCAGTGTAAACCAGGGGCCAAATCAGGGATATGTCAGGCTAGATAGCACCAAAAATCACATCGGATTAGGTCTGAAATAGTGAAAATCCATGAGAACCAAACTGGAACCAGACAATAGGTCCCTGATGGTACTGGAGCTGACCTAGTCCCAAACTGTGCAGGCAGGCTAAGATCCAGGGATTCAACTCAATCTCTCAAATTCAAAAGGGGAGTTGGATTTGAGTTTTGGTCCTTGTCTATTTTTCATACACTTTCCCCATCCAGGAGTCCCCAAAAAGCTGGCAAGGGCAGCATGGGGGCCACTGGTATCCATCCAGGGAGCTGGGGAGAATAAACAACAGCACAATGGGCATGTGGGAGGGCACTGGTGTGGGCAGAGCAATGAACACAAGGGCTGAATTTGGTCCCAAGTCTCTTTTTCTTCAAAATGTGAAGGATTCAACAGCAACTTGCCACGTGCATGACAGGCATGTGGGCGTGCATGCATGGGTAGATGTGAGTGCGCAGCACATTGGTATTTCCTAATGTGGAGATCTGTCCGTCTAGCAGTATTTCACAGATGAGCTAGAACAGCCCGTTATCATGGAGCAAGCAGCAGAGGTGATCCTGCCCCTCCCCTCTACAAATACCAGATTTGGAAAGGCATCTGATCTGCATGTCAAGCAGAGATCTAGCAGAGAAGTGGGCGGAGGCTAGGCAGGCATCCCATAGCTCCAGCCTTTGGTGTCATTGCTTTGGTATATGTGAGGCGGTCAGAGGAATCACCTCTTCCTCCTGCAGTTGAAAGCTAGGTCTACAAGTGAGGATACAAAAGTGCAGAGAGATGGGGACAAAGTAAAGACCTGTTCTTTTATGCTCACCCAGAAGAGAGCACTGTGGGGTGATGGTAGGGCAGAGAGAAAAACCCTTATGAGCAGTATGCTTCATGGAAGGATGCAATCTGGCTGGAGCAAAGGCACCTTGCACTCTTAAATCAGTACTGCTAATGTGCACTATCAACAGCTGTTGTACTGGCCCTCAAAGACAGCTGCATTTCAGCAGCAGATGAGTTGGCCCTGTGCGGTCTATAAAATTTGCTCAGTTAATAAGGTGCTTTGAGTTCCATGTGGGTGAAAGCTGCTATACAAATGTAAAATCACTCTACAATTCAGAGGGGCACATAAATCTCTTTTTGGCAGTTGCCATGTTTGTTGCTCATGCAGCACTACAGCTGGTGTCAGCACTTGGGAAAGTATCACACTGAGAGACTACAGCAGAGCTGGAACAATCTCCCTGTGGCCTGCCTAAGCTGGACTTATGTGGGGAATGACAAAGACCCACTGCAGTGGGAGCGGAAGAATTCAGCAGTGCACCGTTGACCCAAAAGGGCAATATGCTGTTCCTGAAGGTCAGCTTCTCTGCCCTGGGGGCTGGTCCAAACCCCAGGAAATCCAGCCCTTCAGCAATAGCATTGATAGGATGAATGATCAGGACTTCAACAAAGGGAACCCACAGAGGACCAGGATCCTAAATGTTAATTGAGGTACAGCTACTACACATGTCTTGAATGTTGAGAAGAAGGTATATACTGCTGCCGATACTTTTTCCCCCATAGGCATCTTTTCCACATGAGGTGGGATAGTATTGACAGTATCTGTTACAACTGGCTCTAGGAATCAAGTATTCTTGACAGTAAAGAGAGAGAAACACACTATGCTTGCCCTTCACTACCCCAGCCATCTAGCTCTCAGTGCCATTAGAAAAAAAACACATGGGTTTGGAGAAGTAACCCAGACAGTATACCGAAAGTCCGATGATGGCTGTGATTGAAGTACACTCCTGTAAGGAAGATGTAACATGATGATGAACACAAAAGGGTTCTGAGTGCCAAGCAGGGGATGGCTCAGCTTGAATCTACAGATCAGCAGGACATAAAGTGCCCCAAAGGCTTATTTCTGTTCTCCCCAGTGGAAGGAGAAGCTCTTAGTTTTAGCTTCTGTGGGGGATGAAGGCTCCTCATGGTTTTTCAAGCCCCCCTCCAGCAAATTCTTTCACTTCCATCCAACTTTGCAGCTGGAAGATCCTTATGTTAATGTCCTGTATGCTCACATCACAAGTCTAGGGCTAGTCCTAATGAGAGGTTTGACTCTGGCTTCAATGGCAGCAAGACAGGGCTCTTAGCAAACATGCTGAGTCTGCTTTTTTAGAGATTCCATTTCCAGAGCAGGATGGATTCCCCAATGATCCCAGCAGACACTACTCAGATCACTGCACACTGCAGACACAAGGGAGGAGGAGAGGATGTTCCTCCAAGGCTACTAGAGTTTTTCTTCTTTGGAATAAGAATGCAGAGGCCAATGCAAACTACTCACTCGATTCTCTTTAATTAGTGACCATCTGCTTTCGTGCAGCACTGTCAAACCAAGAGAGAAAGAGAGAATTTGGCAATGGTCCATTGACTGCTGCTCTCCTGACATTGGTTCCTTACAGAAAGACTTTTTTAAGCACCAACATGCCAAAAAGAAAAAACAGAGAGACAATGTGGTCTGTTGGATGCAGCATGGCACAGGAGCCAGGAACTCCAGGGTTCTCGTCCCAGCTCTGAGACCCCCTGGGTAAGTCACTTCCCTCTGGGAAATGGAGATGATGACACTCATCAGCCTCATGAAGTATTGGGAGACCTGGTTAATATTCGGACAGTGTTTTGTCTGCTGAGAGTAATCATTTCTATAGCTAAAGGAGGAGTGAATGTGTGTAGTTAGACATGTTCTCAGCTGAGCACTGCTCCCTACACCCATGCCATCAGGGGCTGGGAAGCTGTCAGATTTCACAAGCTAAGCAATTTTGGCTTTAGTTAGTAATTGGATGGGGGTTCATATAGGTGCTATGAAAAGTAATGCTGGCAATTCGATTGCTAACAAGTCTGCCACTGAATCAGTGGTGTACGAGGTGCTCTGAAAACCCACCTCACATCTTTCAGATAAGACTATAACCAAGGTACTGGACAACTACAACTCCCATGACATTTTTTGCAGGAGTCAGGCTGTTAGCCCTAGCGTCTTGGCCAAATTCCAACTTGAGTAACTACATTCTGCCTCCCTAAATTCCCCCTGCAGTTTCTGTGTGTAAGCGGTTGCAGTGCGCCACCTCAGAGGTAGCTGTATTTAAGGGTAGGTGAAAACAACTCTGTAAGTGAAGCTTGTTGAGCTCTTTGGGACCCTTGGATGAAAAGGACTATAATAAGCATGCTCAGGTTTTGCACATTTCTGCAGTAATGTCTGTCACACAAGTGCTCCCCGCCTATAAGTTATAGAAGCTTTGTTAACACAAGGGAAATAGTACCAACAGTTCCCCTACAGGTTAACTCTGGTCCAACATCAACAGCCATGGCAACATGGGGAGCCCAGATGGTGCTCTGCATAAGGGCTTACCACACTCAGAAATCCAGAGCAGCAATGGGGAGATTTTTGTACAGCCTCCCTAGTGTGGAAGGGCTGGCTAGTGATCCTGTCCAGCTCTCCTGACCTGAGGAATGCCGGCATCAGGCACATTCTGCCATCCCCATCCCCACTCCTTTCTCTCAGGGACTCAACCTCACTAGCAGTAAAACTCAGTGACAGGAGCTGGAGCTGCAGCACCTCTGTCTGAAAGCTGTGCAGCCTCATTAGCATTCAACACACAGCACAAGCAGCCTTCTAAATTACCCATGTCTCGACTCAGGGCCCTCATGTACCAGTCACATGTACACGGGCACACAACCCATGGGGCAGTCTGTCCTACTTTACCCACTCTTCCAGTGTACACTCCCACAGGGCAGCCTTTCCTCCCTTGCATATTCACCTCACCCAATTCTCCTTTACACACACACCCATAGGACTGTCCCCGCTCCCTCAGTGCCCCCAATTTTCCTGTGCACTCCCCTCTCCAGCAGCCCCTTCTCCCTTGCACATTCACTTCACCTCATTCTCCTGCACACATGAGTGTGTCATCATTGCTAATTACAGTCATGTATGTTTGTTACAGTCAGCTGTACCAATGCAGCTGTGCTGCTGTAAAATCCCTTGTGTAGTTGCTCTATGCCGACGGGAGAGAGCTCTCCCACTGACATAATAAAGTCACCTCCACGAGCCACGGAAGCTATGTCAGTGGGAACAGCTCTCCCACTAACAGCTCTCCCGCACATCGGCGCTTCTCTTGATGTAACTTATGTCACTCGGGGGGGGAGGGTGTCACACCCCTTGAGGACATAAATTATACCAACACAAGTGGTAGTGTAGACGAGTCCTAAGTGTTAAATTCCTTATTAAAGGCAGCTGCAGCCACTGGGGGCCTGAACCTGATTAAGCAATTTCACGCATTTCCAAAAGAGGGAGATTAGCAGGACTTCAGGTGCCCTGATTAGCAATGAACTATGGTAGCAGCTGCCTTGCCCATTAATTGTCTTCTGAGGACTGTAGCTAGCCAAGATCTCCCCTGCATGGATACAATGAGTTGAGGGGAGTTTAGAAGTTTTATCCAATTTTTTTTTAAAGTGTAAGAAGCTACCAGCCTAAAGCTGCGGAGAATTAAATCCTCTACCCACAGGACAGCAAATGCACTGGCAGCATTGCTGCAAGCTGGTGGGGCTCAGGGCAAGAAGGTAGCTCATTCTCCATGGCCCCTCTGCTGAGTCTGGAGCAAGGGAGTTAATTGTGCTGCAGGTTTGCGAGACAAGGACATTGGACAGGAACAGCTTCCCGTTGTTATTGATCTGGCTGAGTTAGACCAAAGGCCTGGAGAAGAAAAGTTAGGCACCACATTCCTAGTCCCTTCTCCCAACCTCAGCCATAAGAGCAGAACCTTCCATTACATTAAATATTCTTCCCTCAAACTCCAGGAACTTCTTCACTCCTGTTCCCGCCTCTGCTGAAGGCTCACTCCATGCCCTCCTCTCCTCCAGTTATTCTTCCTTATTTATTAGCATTACGCAAAGTGCCTAATTACCAATGCCGTTGAGATTCCAGCCAGAAATCCAACTACCCCCTTATCCTCAGCTCTTAATTAAGATGTAGGCTTTAATTACATTTACTGTTTTCATGACAAAATATTTCTCTCTCCTCTGTCTGCCCCCTCCATACAATCATTATAGAGCTCTAATAATAACCTCCCCATCCTGAGGGCAAGGGGGAGGGTATCTGATCTATCTTCCCAAGCAGCTGCTTCCCACCTAGTCCCCAATCACTCATTCCTCAGAGAGCTCCAAGGCCTGGAATCATGCCAGGGAAAGGGGAGGGAAAACACAGGTAACAGGTTGGCACAGTATATTGCTTGGGTTTGATGGAGCCTGCAGGCCATAGTCATGACAGAAGTCTGGGTTCAGGGATGGGCAAAGGTGCAGTGAATGACAGCGACTATGGTGGGATTTCCCTCTATTCAGTGGAAGGATTATCCCAGAAAGTTTCCCACTATACCATGTTACTCTCCTAAGGAAGACGTCCCATCCACAGGCACCTACATCCTGAGATGCTGCACCCACCACCACCCAAAGACTCTGTGGTAACATTGAGCTGGTCATGGTCTCCATGCAACAATGCTAGCAGCAGGGAGACTCCCTTGCGGACCTCCAGGTCCCCAAGGATCCAGCCACCAAGCAGCAGCCCAAGAAGTGCTCTTCTCTCAGGAGAAGTAGCAGCAATTCCTCAGTATCTGGCCAACCAGGAGAGCAGGGAAGGAGTTCTCTGAAAAGTGCCATCTTCTTGCACAGACACTATGCACAGGCAGGTGGGGCTGAGCAGCAGGGACAGAGAAGAAGCTGAGCAGAAGTACTTTCTACAAGGCATGTTCTGCATTCATTACAGAATGTAATGGAATATATTGTTATGGGCTGCTTGCTGACATCACTGATAGCTGAAGACTCTGGTCAACCCCTTCATTGCCTCCCCTACCCCGTCCCCTGTGACTGTTTTGATTCTGTGCAGCTTTATGATCTTTGTTCTTGTGCTAATGAGCATGAGGTTCCCATTTCCTCTAGGCTAGTGTTTATTACAGACTTTGAAAGACACTCCATATACAGACAAAAGCTGCTAGAGGAGTTTGATTGGTGGGCGGAGGAGAAGTAGGGGGATAGAAAAACCATCTGGAGAGTTCAGATTGGTAAGGACTGTTTCTGCACAAGCACATACATGACTGCTGCCAACATGGCAGGTCCCCTTGTTCCCATGGCTCTGAAAGGTAACATTCTTCACATTGATGTCACTCTGGCTGACAGTCAGTGTGGCTGGAAGAAGTGATGTAATTTACACAAGCACTTGGTGCAGCAGGACTTTCAGGAAGGCCATCAATCAAGGTGGTGGAACCCATCAGTCCGGGGGTAGGTCAGCCTGGCAGCAACACCATCCTGCCACTAGCTAAGAGCATGGCAATGGGAAGCAAATGCTGGCTGGCAATACTGAGGACAAAAATTAGTTTTGTAAAACCTTAATCTGGCTCTAGATTTGCACACACCAGAACACAACAGGTTCCATCCAGGTCTTGTTTTATTTGAATGACCAAAGTCTGTGGGTCAGAAGTTCAGTTGGGCTGGTTCACAGTGGCTCAATAAAATGTTTTTCCTGTAGTGTTTTGTTCCAGCTTTGCTCCATCTATCTCTAAAAGCAAACAGGATGAGGATGCCTGAAGACTGCAGAATTAACAATACTCTACTTGGCGGAGAGGACATCATGGGGACTTTGTTTCCATGTCAGTGTCTGTGCCCCAATGTCAAGCAGAGCACAACACAGACAGCAAGGAGGCATGTAAGGGAACAGCTCACCTAGAGAAGTTGTGAAATCCTCATCCTTGAAGGTTTGTAAAAACAGGTTTGACAAACATATGTCAAGCATGGTCTAGGTTTACTTAATGTTTCAGCACAGGGGGATGGACTAGATGACTTCCTGAGGTCTCTTCCAGCTCTACATTTCTATGAAAGCCGCTACATGAGAAATGTGGCAGAGAGTCCACAACATACAAATGTCCACACACACCTAAGCACAGCACAGATAACTCAACTAGACAGAGATACTGAGGGCTCCTTACAGGGCTCCCAGCAGGCGTAAAGAGCATGCTGTGAGCTGAGGGTGTATCTGCAGCTCGCCTAAGCCTGTCCAGTTTCTCATGCTGAGATTATGCATGATAACCAAGCAATCACCCCTGATCAGGGGCCTATCAATACACACTGTGAAAGGCAGACACTGTATCTTTAAATGTTGTCAATGGATCTGCCATGTTAGAAGAGTTAATCCCCCCCATTCCCCACCAAACCCCTCTCAGCTACAGTGATGGGATAATTAGATGCGAGGGCTCAGCTCAGATGATGCTCCAGTTGCTTAGCAACTAATGGTTTCCATGGAAATGGCAAAGCACAGCCTTCAGAGCAGTAAGTGAGCAGTGCAGCAGGGCTGGGAGAGATGCCTTAAACTCTCGCACTGATCCGCTCCTCCAGAAACACTCAGAGGCCTTGAGGTATTAGGGAGAATGGGAAGGGGGTCCCTTAAAGACACAATATCCCTGTTTCAAGTTATAGTAAAAAGGAATATATTCTGTCATTGTTTGCAGTGTTGTTGCAGCCATGTTGGTCCTAGGACATTAGAAAGACAAGGATGCGGGGCAATGTAATATCTTTTATTCGACCAACTTCTGTTGGTGAAAGACAAGCTTTCAAGCTACACAGAGCACTTCTTCAGGTCTGCATAGCTAAAGAGTTTGTCTTTTTCATCAACAAAAGTTGGTCCAATAAAAAAATATTACCTCACCCACCTTGTCTCTTTCATAAAAAGGAATGTGATTTTTCAAGTGATGCTTTAAATGACACATTCCACACAGTCTGAGTGACTCCCCATTGAGTGACAGCACTCATCTTGGAGCAGGAGCTGTGCATCTGTGTGATCCTGTCTACCTCACCCGAAGGCTTTGAATCCTGACACTAGTGCCCTGATGTGTGGATCCTACTGTACTCGAAGGCTCAGACTGTGAATTCCAGCTCCAGTGCTTGGATACAGGGCCTGGGACGTGAATCCCCAACTAATACTGTTGTACTGTTGTCTTCTTGCTGTATTGTAATATTGCTGTACAACATTTACAATGTGCATAACCTTGCTAAACTGTTTAACCAATACACAGGTAAAAATCAACAAACAAATGGCAGCAAACAACATGAAGGCAAGAAAAAAAGGTGGTAAACAAACAAAAAGTTACATAGTAACTACAAATTGGGTAAGCACATTGCCTGTTAGTACCAGTCATAATTTGGGTCAGTGACACTGCATCCTAACTGAGGCACATGTTATTCAAAACAATCTTGTTCAGTGTCTGGGTACCAATACTACATCCTGACACAGCACTATTTGATAAATTGGTTACTGTCCATTCAGTAGGTTATCTGGAAGACAGCATCCATAAGAAACAACTGGATCTATATCAACTACTGGTGTACCGCAGAGCCGTGCAACCAATGGAACAGAGAAGCTAGCCACTTCTATTTCCTGCCCAATGAAGCTAACCAGAGGGTGACAACTAGCAGTAAGGGTAACCTATAACATGAATGGACAGTACTGTGTAGTAACTAATTACAATATATTTATATATAAAGGCCTCAGTGGTAGTGTCAACTACTCCAAATTTCTGTTTTTCTTCTCATATACATAGCACTGTGGGACACACCATCACAATCCCTATCCAGTATTTCAAAACACTCAGCCTACTACTAATGATGAGACAGGTGATAACTGGAATTGCCCTAATAGGAGTGTGTTTCTATCTGTGTTACCGAAGTAAAAGGACCAGAGTACACCACCAGACTGGAAAAACATGGTTATGCTTGGATACAAGGTGGTGTCATATGTACACATACATACTATACATATATGCCCATACACACTACAAATATATATGCCATATCCATATAATTCATATATATTAATTATTTGGGAGTGCCTCTAAGGCTGAATCATAATACTACATTCCTCAGTCATGGTCCCGGGCCTAACATTCCCAGGCCCACCATAAGGGACTAAAAAATAATTGGATAATAAAATCTGCCTATCAGTCGTATGTGGGAATGTGCAGACTAAAAAGACAGATGGGGCATGAGTGTATGGATTGTAAAATAAGGTAACCACCTAACAGTGTTTAGCCCACTGGGTTATCTTTAGTCCATGGATTATGCTTTTCCGGGACGATGGGTAAACATCCTCCCCTTAACAAGACAAAAAGTGGGGGAATGTGGTAAGTGAAGGCCCTGATAAAGGCCCAGTATGAGGCCTGAGGCCTGAACCAAACTAGAGTAATGGTCAAGACTTAGCTAACATAAAGCAAAGCTAAGCTGTGAGCCAGAGGCAGGCCCTGCTCACAGAAGCTGGCAAGGAAAGAGCTGATGCTGCAAAAAGAGACATACCTAAAAGGTACTGGACACCAGATATCAGAACATACACTATACCGGAACATTCCACAGATAACATGGAACAGGCCGACCCATCCCAATGACAGGGGCAAAAGGGTAAAATGATGGCTAGAGTTGTTTTGATCGAACCAACATGTACAAGGTGAGAGGTGGCACCTTACTACATAGAGGGGTTGTACCTTGTTACGTAGAGGGGTTGCACCTCAATACGTCAGGAGTGATGTGTAACTTGTTTGTACCTGTGTATAAGAATGAATCCCCTGGGGTGGTGTCTTTGTCCAGCGGAGGGAGCAGTGGAAAGTCCCGCCACTGACTGAGCTGAGTCCATTGCCGAGCGGCACTTTCTCGTAGTATGCCCCGTAGACTAAGTAATCTGTGGGGAACTGCAATTGTGTCAGGGTCGCAATAAACCTGGCCGAGGTGCCTTCGTACCTTACTAGACTCAGTGGTTATTGGGGGTTCTCTTCGGGTCTGCTGGGTCAGCTATCTGCGCAGATCTGGAGCAGCACACAGAGGGAACACACGCACGCAGCCAAGTGATATTAACATAGGAGAAAGCAGAGCACCACACCGGCATCTGACAACAAATACATTTAGGTGAAGAATGAAGTTCAGACCTGTAATATGTATATACTTGGTACTTTAATAGGACCAATTTCATAAAGCTCAGAACAATTACAAGCCAAATCAGTTGAGAGGAAGAATTAAATCAGAAAAAATGTGAATGATGATCATGAATCACTTGAAAATATCTTACTAGATGCCCCAAAAGCCGCAATCAAGGAAGAAGGCCATACTGGTTAAAAAACTGACCTGATTTAGGGGAAAGCGAAGGAAGCTATGACAAATAATATATATAATAAATAGAAGAAAGGGTAAGTTAATAGGACTAGATATAAATCAGAAGTTAGGATTATAGAAAATTGCTAAGGGGAGCAAAGGGACGCAAGGAGGAATCTATGGCCAACAGAGTTAAAGACAATAAGGAGTATTTTTAAAGATATTAGGAGCAAAAAGAATCCTGACAATGGTTTTGGTCCATTACTAGATAGACATGGTAGAATTATCAACAATAATAATGCAGTAAAGGCAGAACTATTCAATACATTTTTCTATTCTGTATTAGGCGAAAAAAACAGTTACAATTTCATCATATGTTTTTTCCATTTTACTAGCATCTATGGAGAATGTTCAACAGAAGCTACTAAAATCAGACATTTTTAAATCAGCAGGTCCAGTTAACTTGAATCTAAGAGGAGGAGCTTGCTGGACCATTAATGTTGATTTTCAGTAAATCTTGGAGCACTGGGAAAGTTCCAAAAGACCGGAAGAAAGCTAATGTTGTGCAAGTTTTTAAAAAGGGTAAACAGGATGACCTGAGTAATTATAGACTTGTCAGCCTGACATCGATCCTGGGCAAGATAATGGAGCGGCTGATATCGGACTCAGTTAATAAAGAATTAAAGGAGAGTAATCTAATTAATGCAACTCAACATGGGATTTTGGAAAATAGATCCTGTCAAACTAACTTGATATCTTTTTTGATGATATTACAAGTTTGGTTGATAAAGGTAACACTGTTAGCGTAATATCCTTAAGACTTCTGTAAGGTGTTTGACTTGGTGTCACACAACATTTTGATTAAAAATCTTGAATGATATAAAATTAACATAGCACACATTAAATGGATTACTAAACAGACAGGTCTCAAAATGTAATTGTAAACAGGGAATAGTCATCAAGCAGATGTCTTTCCAGAACAAAGAATATAGGCCATATTTACAGGATGGTGGACTCTAGCCTGGGAAGCAGTGACTCTGAAAAACACTTGGAGGTTGTGGTGGATTATCAGCTGAACATGAGCTACTAGTGTGATGCTGTGACCAAAAGAGCTAATGAGATCCTGGATGCATAAACAGGGGAATCTCGAGTGGGAGTAGAGAGATATTATTTTACTTCTGTATTTACAACTGATGCAACCACTGCTGGAATACTGTGTACAGTTATGGTGCCCACAATTCAAGAAAGATGTTGAAAATTGGAGGGGGGTTCAGAGAAAAGCCATGCAAATGATTAAAGGATTGGAAAACATACCTTATGATGATAGACCCAAAGAACTCAATCTGTTTTGCTTAACAAAGAGAAGTTTAAGGGGTGACTTGATTACAGTCTATAAGTATCTACATGGGGAACAAATATTTAATAATGGGCTCTTCAATCTAGCAGAGAGAGATCTAACATGATCCAATGGCTGGAAGTTTAAACTAGACAAAGTCAGACAGTAATTAACCATTGGACCAATCTGCCAAGGGTTGTGGTGGATTCTCCACCACTGAGAATTTTAAAATCAAGATTGGATGTTTTTCTAAAACATATGCATTATTCTGGAGAAGTTCTAGGGCAGGGGTTCTCACAACAAATTTTTTGGTGACCTCAGAGTGCAGCCACCAACTCTTGCTGGTGGCCACTCTGACAATTTTTTCCTAAAATACTTAATTAACTTTAGGAAAAACAAATAAATATGCACA
Source organism: Malaclemys terrapin pileata (assembly GCF_027887155.1). Classification (NCBI taxonomy): domain Eukaryota; kingdom Metazoa; phylum Chordata; order Testudines; family Emydidae; genus Malaclemys; species Malaclemys terrapin. Next base: position 34,759,243 of record NC_071519.1, read on the forward strand.
TACACGTCCAAATCATTGTAATTTATTTATGTAGGATTTTTTTTGCAGTCTCAATAATCAAAATAATGTATAGTTGTCTCTATTCTTTACTGGACCTAAACCGGGATGGGCAAACTTTTTGGCCTGAGAGACACATCTGGGTATGGAAATTGTATGGCGGGCTATGAATGCTCACAAAATTGGGGGTTGGGATGCAGGAGGGGGTGAGGGCTCCAGCTGGGGGTGTGGGCTCTGGGGTTGGGCCAGAAATGAGGAGTTCAGGGTGCGGGAGGGGGCTCCAGGCTAGGGCAGGGGGTCGGGGTGCGGGTGGAGGGGTGAGGGCTCCAGCTGGGGGTGCAGGCTCTGGGGCGCAGGAAGGTGAGACTGAGGGGTTCGGAGGATGGGAGGGGGATCAGGGCTGGGGCAGGGGGTTGAAGCGCTCGAGGGGGTCAGGGGTGCAGGCTCTGGGTGGCGCGTACCTCAAGCAGCTCCTGGAAGCAGCGGCATGTCCCCCCTCTGGCTCCTACGCAGATGTGCAGCCAGGTGGCTCTGTGCACTGCCCCACCTGCAGACACTGCCCCTGCAGCTCCCATTGGCTGTGGTTGCTGGCCAATGGGAGCTGCAGGGGTAGCGTGCAGAGCCCCCTGGTTGCCCCACGTGTAGGAGCTGGAGGGGGAACATGCTGCTGTTTCTGGGAGCCACAGCACATGTGGAGCGAGGCAAGCCCAGGACCCCACTCCCCGGCAGGAGCTTGAGGGCTGGATTAAAACGTCTGGAAGGACCGGATTCAGCCCCTGGGCCATAGTTTGCCCACCCTTGACCTAAACAGAATAGAAACACAAATAAGGTGCTTTGCAGATTCTTGTCATGTCTTTTGCTTTTTTTTTTTTTTTTTTTAGACTTGCTAGTTACTAAGTCTGCTGTGAAAAGTGATATTAACAAACATACAAGTATCACTTTTCACAGCAAACTTACTCAGCCCTGGCAAGCCCGAAGACAAATTAGGCCCTGGATGGGGAGGTGGATATGGAAGCAGCAGGGGCATTGGAGTAGGCAGCGAGAGCCAGGAGTATGGGGGTGGTGGTGACCTTGGGGCCAGAGCATGCCACCGTACAGCCAGGGAACAGAGCCTGAAGCCCCATGGCTGGAGCCTTCCACCCACCACTCAAGGTCTGAAGCTTGACCCTACTGGGCCAGGAAAGGTGGGGAACTCACTGGTTGCCTGCTCCTCCCGCTTTTGTGTTTCCAGAGGTGGGCAGGGCTCAATCACTGCTGGCTGCCCTGGGGGAGGGGACTGCTGTCCGTCCCCCCCCCCCCCCCACACACACACACACCACTCACGGCCCAGGAGGCTGTGGCTGCAAGAAAAGTCCCTGGTGGCCACATGGAGCCATGGTGGCTGCATTTGAGAAACGCTGGTTATACAGGAGGTTGGACTAGATGATCACAGTGGTCTCTTCTGGCCTCAGAAGCTATAAATCTAGATGTTGAATGTTGCCTCTTAGGGATCTGAATAAGAGGCATCCAGCTGAGTGCTGCTGAAACAAAGGACAAGAGGTGATTTCATCCAGATCCTCTAGCTCTGTAACAGATACGAAAGTGCCACCAATTCTGCATCAGTGAAAGCGGAGTTCAGATTTATTTTTTGGATGAGATTACAAGTTTGGTTGATAAAGGTAATAGCACTGATGGACTATATTTACGATGATCACAATGGTCCCTTCTGGCCTTAGAATCTATGCCTAAATCCTTCATGATGATAATGGCAAATAAAGGTAGCACTTAACACCCCACACTCCTACTGCATCACTACCAGTGCCAGTTTCTGACTGCGCCCTGTACTATGCCAGTCCCAGATGTCTTCATACTGTATTACAGCCATGGCCTGCATATCTCCTCCCTCACAACACTCCACAAGCTGAGAGTGCAGCTGTATCACTTCAGGCTGTGATCTTGTCATCTCCCATAAGTTAAAGCAAAGCCAGGCCTGGTCAATACTTAGATACGAGACCGCTAGGGTTCTGCAGGAAGCAGTGATGATTCAGTAGATGGGTCTTCTCACTGACCCAATGTCCCACTATGGTGTTGAAGGCACTGTATTGTAAAACTGAGGTCCTGGCCACTTGTGGTCATTAAGGGATATAAGGTATACTTCTGTAAGACTAGGGGTGTTTCACCCCAATGTTCTGGCCCAATTCCAATTCTGATGATTCTATTCTGCCTCCCTAAATTCCCTATGAAGTTTCACTTGGATATGGAGTTTTTCTTCAATTCCTGCCCTAAACTCTTGTGTAGCGATGTCAAGGATTTTCAAGGTCAACCGCTGATTTGTTTCACTCAGAAGTGGCTGCACTTCAGTGGAGAGTGAGGTCATCCCTGCACATAAAGCTTTTTAAATATCTCAGGCTTCACTGGCATGCTAGGTTCTACATAAACTTAAATCACATAGCCATGGCCAGCTCTCAACATCGCCCTCACCTCATCCATCTCTTCCACTTGCCACAGGAGGACTGTCCATCCTAGACTACATGGCAACATGCTGTAGTGCCTTGGCATTTGCTGCAGCATAGAGAATCATCATCCAGCTTTTCCCTTTCCCCTCTGAGAGAAGGCTGATGGCACGGATCTGCTCCATCTTCTTGACAAAAGGGATCCAAAACAGAGGACAGGCTGATTACAGAATAGGCTTTTCCCACAGATAGGTGTTGTCAACTAAGGGCATAGTGAGAGAGTGCACTTTGGCATGGAGCAGTCAGACTGGTTTGGGTCCTGGAAAGCCCCATCTGTAACACTTGGGCTGGTCAAACCCATGAATTCTTGAAAACTCTGGAGAATGTATTTTCATACCTATTGCGATAATTTACTTGCCCTCATAATAAATCCACATGGCGCTGGATACAAGCTACAAGGCTTAGTTGACAGGATCAGCATTTATCATTCCCCTTCTTGCAGGGACACCATGCAGTGCACTAGGTCATACTCTGGGGCCCGAGTCACCCCTTTATGCAAGACTGCCTGAATCCATCTCAGTGCTCACGCTATCGTTTTTGCAGAACAAAGCGGAGCAGAAGGACAATGGCTACAGAATATATGGCAGTTTCTCCGGTGGATTTACTATAGTAGATTTACTAGAATAGATTCATCCCACAGAGATTAGAATCCATCCCACCCGACTCCCTGGTTATGGAGGGGTGTTCACTGTCCCTCTATATATGTTCCTCTCCAGAGAATTGTTCGAGTCACAGTCTCACATCTTCATTCACATGACTTGGTCTTGGTCCAGGACAGGTGCCCACATCACAAAAGCCACCAGCACAACTGACACTAGTTGGCCCCCTTCTCTGGCAGCCTCAGCAGTGAGCACAAAGGCTGAATGGCCAGAAGCAGTGATGTCATTTAAACAAGTACTGGGTTTGGTGTGCATGCAGTTGGATTGTCCCTCTTCCCCTAAGAGGGGTCCTCTCTTGCCAGGCAGGCTGGGAAAGCTTGCCCTGCTGTTGCTCAGGCTGTCCCTGGCTCAGGGGGTATCAGAGAACCCCAAGGAGCATCAATCAGCACTAAGTTTAGTGTAATTCTTCTGTGACAAAAACAGGCACACTTACGCCATGTGGGAGGTGCTGTCACTTTAAATACTCACCAGCACTGGCTGCCTGTCCCCCCAGCCATTCACACTGGCTAATCATATTTAATTAGTGGTTACTATAGTGCAGTGCTCCACACATCTGAGGCCTAATTGGGCGAGCGTGAGACACTGCTGCGAACGGCCCAGCTCTTCTCCTGAACATTTACATACTGTACATAACCAGATCGAGCTGGCTGGGCTCCCCTTGGCTCCCAATAGGCAACCGGCAGCGCCCTCTGGTGGGAAGGCAACGCCAGTCGCGAAGTCATTCCCCTCCCGGATCCCAGGCGCACCAGTGAGAGGAAAGTCTGCGGTTCTCACCTAGGCAGAGGACTGCGCCCTTCTCTTTGCAGATCTCACGTGGCAAGTTTGTATTCGAAGGGAAATGCAGCAGCAGGCACTATCTTTGGGGTCATGAAGGGCATTAGCACAACTGTTGGGGCATAACTCCGAGTGGGATAGCAAGGCATGCTGTGGCAGTTCACAGGACTGAGGGGCACTGGCAACAGGGATATGCTTTTCCAGTGTGTCCCAGCTAGGCCAGGGTAGGGGGGATTCTCAGTTTCGCCACCACCTGCTTTGCTTGTGGTATTCTGTTATTTCCTTAGTAAAATGCAATTTTCTTCCTCAGTGACACACAAAAAAAAAAAACATTAGTGGCAGCAAAGGTGAGGAGGGAGGCTTGCTGCAGCATCCAGAGATGATATGTGGCTCAAAGATTATCAGAATTATTGGAAAAAAGAAATTTAAAAACAATAGCACAACTTCCCCATCATGGGAACAGAATTTTATCCCTTTTTTAGGACTTTAATTCTGCATGTACCAAGCACAGCTAGAGATAGTGCAGGTGCATCTTGCGTCCTTGTATTCCACTCAATCCTGCTCTATTTCCATGTGGATTGAACTTCCCTTCTAGTCCTGCACTCCACTTATCCTCAGGGTGCTAATGACCCTAAGTCCCAACCTGCAGACCCAATGCTAGTTCTGTCATGGGCTCCCTTTGCAGCTCTGCCAAAGTCCCATAGTCCTGCTCAGCAGTCCACTTGCTATTCCCCTTATAAGAGGAGAGATAAAATGTTAAGATATTTGCCATCTCTGCTGTTTGAAGCCTCTGCCCAAATATCAGCTGTCACCGAGCTAATTTCCCTGTGATTAAGGTCTTTTCCCTGGCTTCCTCAAACCACCGCCCTATAGTCAGTCAGCCTCTCTTATCAGAGACCAGAACTCTGGGAAGGTATCAGAGCACATTTCTTTCTTCTTTTTCTTTTTTATAAAGATTGCAGAACATTTCAAACTCTTTCTCCTATTGCTATCAAACATGGAAATCAAAGGGAAACGCCATGCTTTGTTCAGTGGGGTAGCAGCGCAAAAGGTGAGCAGCAAACCCAGAACCACCAAATACTCTTGCCAACTTGACTTTGATGTAGTTTTGAAAATCTTGGAGGAGGGACAGAGATCTAAGATCAGCCTTTCTGCTGCAAGTTCACAGAGTTTAAGGACATAGGGGGTGCAAATTTGCTCTTTCCCCCACCAGAAAAATAAAGTTTCTGTACACGAGACACCTCAAAGTCAGGACACAAAGCTGAGGAAAGCTAATTATTCTGGGAGTTTGTGCAGCTATTTTGCAATGAACTGGTTACTGCTTGGCTCTCTATCACCACACACAATGTGTGTGTGTTTCACTCACCCTCCCACCCATCCCCTTACACACTGTCTGGCTATAGAGTAGACTTAACCTATGTCACCAAAACTTACGTCACTCAGGGGTGTGAATATTCCACGACCTGAGTGACGTAAGTTACACAGACATAAGCACTTATGTGCACAGCGCTGTCAGCGGGAGAGCTTCTCCCGCCAACATAGCTTATGCCTCTTGTGGAGGTGGTTTTCTTATGCCAATGGGAGAGCTCTCTCCTGTCTGCATAGAACGTCTTCACCGGATGTGCTGCAGTGGTGCACCTATATCGGTACAGCTGCGCTTCTGCAGAACTGTTCATATAGGCATGGACTTGCAAACACAGGTCCTACCTATGCTGCAACAATAACTCCTTTCAAGGGACCTACTTAAACAGGGCTATCCCTCATGTTCCACTGAAAGCATGGTTTCAATTTCCATTAGAAACAGGACCTTAAGCATTATGGTCTGGAGTTAGGTCTCGGGCATTCTATTCCCAGATCTGCCGCCAGCCTTGCTCTAAGGCAAGGCCATTAACCTCCACTTTACAAATGGAGGTCAATGAATTTGACAGTATCCAGGTTTTCATTAAAAAGAACAGGAGTACTTGTGGCACCTTAGAGACTAACAAATTTATTAGAGCATAAGCTTTCGTGGACTACAGCCCACTTCTTCGGATGCATATAGAGTGAAACATATATCGAGGAGATATATATACACACATACAGAGAGCATGAACAGGTGGGAGTTGTCTTACCAACTCTGAGAGGCCAATTAAGTAAGAGAAAAAAACTTTTGAAGTGATAATCAAGCTAGCCCAGTACAGACAGTTTGATAAGAAGCAAGTGTGAGAATATTTACAAGGGGATATAGATTCAATGTTTGTAATGGCTCAGCCATTCCCAGTCCTTATTCAATCCTGAGTTGATTGTATCTAGTTTGCATATCAATTCCAGCTCAGCAGTCTCTCGTTGGAGTCTGTTTTTGAAGTTTTTCTGTTGTAAAATAGCCACCCGCAGGTCTGTCATAGAATGACCAGACAGGTTAAAGTGTTCTCCCACTGGTTTTTGAGTATTATGATTCCTGATGTCAGATTTGTGTCCATTAATTCTTTTGCGGAAAGACTGTCCGGTTTGGCCAATGTACATGGCAGAGGGGCATTGCTGGCACATGATGGCATATATCACATTGGTAGATGTGCAGGAGAACGAGCCCCTGATGGTATGGCTGATGTGATTAGGTCCTATGATGATGTCACTTGAATAGATATGTGGACAGAGTTGGCATCGGGCTTTGTTACAAGGATAGGTTCCTGGGTCAGTGTTTTTGTTCAGTGATGTGTGGTTGCTGGTGAGTATTTGCTTTAGGTTGGGGGGTTGTCTGTAAGCGAGGACAGGTCTGTCTCCCAAGATCTGTTAGAGTAAAGGATCATCTTTCAGGATAGGTTGTAGATCTCTGATGATGCGCTGGAGAGGTTTTAGTTGGGGGCTGAAGGTGACAGCTAGTGGTGTTCTGTTATTTTCTTTGTTGGGCCTGTCTTGTAGGAAGTGACTTCTAGGTACTCGTCTGGCTCTGTCAATCTGTTTTTTCACTTCAGCAGGTGGGTATTGTAGTTTTAAGAATGCTTGATAGAGATCTTGTAGATGCTTGTCTCTATCTGAGGGATTGGAGCAAATGCGGTTATATCTTAGAGCTTGGCTGTAGACAATGGATCGTGTGGTGTGTCCTGGATGGAAGCTGGAGGCATGTAGGTAAGTGTAGCGGTCAGTAGGTTTCTGGTATAGGGTGGTATTTATGTGACCATAGCTTATTAGCACAGTAGTGTCCAGGAAATGGACCCTTGTGTGGATTGATCTAGGCTGAGGTTGATGGTGGGATGGAAATTATTGAAATCATGGTGGAATTCCTCAAGGGCTTCTTTTCCATGGGTCCAGATGATGAAGATGTCATCAATGTAGCGCAAGTAGAGTAGGGGCGTTAGGGGACAAGAGCTAAGGTAGCGTTGTTCTAAGTCAGCCATAAAAATGTTGGCATACTATGGGGCCATGCGGGTACCCATAGCAGTGCCGCTGACTTGAAGGTATATATTATCCCCAAATGTGAAATAGTTGTGGGTGAGGACAAAGTCACAAAGTTCAGCCACCAGGTTAGCTGTGACATTATCAGGGATACTGCTTCTGATAGCTTGTAGTCCATCTTTGTGTGGAATATTGGTGTAGAGGGTTTTCATTGTGTCCCCAAGTCACGGTAAAGCTCTAGATAGTTACAATGATTAGAACCTATCTGCACTGCAAATGAAGCTCTGTGTCAGCCAAGCCCAGACACAAACAGGTTTAACCAGGTGCCCGACACAGCTGCAGTTGTGGTGCTGACAGGGCCACAGCAGCTCTCAGATTTCTTGGTTTCCCCTCTGCCTCATGGTCTCTTTCTTTATCAGTTTGCCTCTGCTCCTCTGAACACTCCCTCTCCCTCTGCTTAATCAGGAAGAGGGAGCCATGTAACCTAACCATTAGAGCTGTTCTTAACTATCAAACAGATCATGGATCCTGCCTTCAGGACACAAATTCTAGGAGCTAGCTCTGCATCTGAGCCACAGCCTCAGACACCTGCTGCAGCACAGAGTGTCTCAGGGAGTGCCAATGAGAGCGGGAGGTAGAGTTGCCAACATTGTATTTCAAAGATAAGGGACGGTTTTTCTAGCACCTCCGCTCCATCCCTTCTCCCAATATTATCATCATCAATAATAATAATAATAAGCAGTACTCACTTACATTTCACCAAGAGTATCTCTTGCTGCTTTTTACAGCACTCAGGAACTCCGGATCTTGTACAGAGATGAAAAAATAAGGGACATCTCGTGTAATAAGGGACAGTTGGCAACCAGGAGATGACCCTGCAACCAGGCCAGTCAGCTGTGGTACAACACGCTTAAAAACAATGTGGGCAAGACAACTCCCTTCTTTGCCAAGGAAGTAGACTGCTTTTTGGGGGGCTCTACCACAAGCAATAACCAAAACAGGCCCAGTAGGAATCCACAGGACCAGAAGCACCACAGTCAGACTGCTTCTCTGGAGACCACAGTAGTCTTTGAGGCTGACCACATTACAGTGACAAGAGTCAAGAGAGCCAGTGATAACCACATCCCAACATGTAGGCAAGACCTTAACTGGGTCTGTCCAAGCCTGGTTACAGAACACAGCTAGGTCATCCCGTACAAAACAGAACCAGGTCTGGAGAGGAGCATAACAGAACCAAATTCAGTTGTAATGCGACATAGACAGCAGTTCTGCCTCATTCAAACCACAAAAAGCCGCAGCCAGAATGAGGCTCTTAGCTTTGTGTGCATGACTGCGGCACCTTCTAGGTAAGGGCCCTACTGTTAGTGCCAGCTAAGGAATATCCTGTTTAGCTTAGGTGGCAGAGGCTTATGTTTTGGGAGTTGGGCTCTAGTCCTGACAGGGTATATGTGTGATTTATTGAGTGGGTCTCCTTCCTGCAGCACGCAGATTTGTTTTTCCTGCCTTTCCCTCCACAGCATGTCACGTCCGCTTTGTTTGAAATTATGAGGCAGCACAATCAGCATGGAGACTGGAGTCCTGGATACATAGTGGGGTTTTGAGGAGGAGTGTATAATGGGGGGCTTCCTGCTCTCCCATAATGTCTCCAAACATCTGAGGCCCCGTCTACACTGGCAAGTTTGCGTGCAGTAAAGCAGCTTTGAGCGCTGTAACTCCTGAGGTGTACACACTGCCAAGCCACTTAGTGCGCAGAAACTGCACAGATGCAGCACCCCAAAAAACCACCCCAATGAGAGGTGTAGAGCTTTCTGTGCCGGGGCTACAGCACTGCGGTGCCACTGTAGATACCATGGTGATTACAGAGCTGCGATTGGCCTCTGGGAAGTGTCCCACAATGCCTGTTCTCACCTCTCTGGATATCGGTTTGAACTCTACTGCCCTGCCATCTCAGTCAATCACACAGAAATAATGCTTGGAATCTATATTTTGTTGTTGAATCTTTTGCATCCCAGAAGTTTTACTTTGTCTAATGCACCATAAGATGAGGAGAGGGGGGAGGGATGGGTCACAGAGTCTAAAACGTCCAGAAGGCTGCCTTTTAGAGAAGGACTAGCTACTGGGCTATGCCCTCTCAAGGGGCACCCACTGCCCAACTGAGATTGTGAGTTCTCTGGGGAAGGGACTGTGCCTGGATCTATGTTTGGATGAATTTGCAGTAACAAATGCTATGATTTAACGCTATCCTCTGCTGCTATGTCAAGTCTTCTCTGTCTCTCAGAACCAGGAGTGGAGGGAGCAGGAGATCAGCTAGTTTTGAGCTATCCCTCTGGGATTGAGGGGAATCTTGCCCAGAGGAGTCCTTGGACCAAACTCAGCCCTGGGACCTGCACTCACCTACTCCAGGGATGGACTTGACCCCTTAGTTTCTATGTCAGAAAAATCCAGCCCCCTTTCAGACGAACAACAGGGATCTCAGAGAGAGGAGGAGAGAGAGAAAATAAGGGGATTAAGGGTTTCCCTTGGTGCTCTAGACAAGTTCCTTTGCACCCCGAATCTTGGTGTTCAGCTCTCAGCAGGATTCATCTTACAGTCACGAGTCACCTCCTACCACATCGAGAAAGCACAGTGCCTCCCTCCCATTCTCTCACTACCAGCTGAACTGCAGTGCAGGCAGAATTCCATCTCATCTCCTCCCCACAACCTGGCAAAATCCAGCATCTGTGACATATCTTGGATCAACAATTGCTGCTGCCCATCTCCCTCTTCTCCTCCTGCATGCAAACACTGCCTCTGCCTGCAAGCGCAAGTGGAAGCCTTTGCAAAGACCTGCAGTTGCCCAGAAATTAAAGAGTTTCACTGTCAAAATTAGGGATCCCTTCCCAGCTGTACTGAAAGCCCATATCCCTGCTGCCTGCAAGGGACAAAACAGGGGGAAGTGCACTTGCTGGGGGAGAAGACCCCATCCCTCTGAGCTGCAGCATGATAAAGCCTCTCTGGATTCCCAGGGTGTGGGTTACATGGCTGACTCAATATCAGGGTGGGTGTGGTGAGGGAAGGGCATCTGGTCAGAGTTTTCAGCAGGGCTGCTCCCATTGGTTGTCTCCTGAGCAGGTAAAACTCACCTGGCTGTGAAGATTTGAGCCATTCTGATACCAGGCAGCCTCCAGATCATCACCGTCACCTCTGTATGCTCTCATCTTCACTCACAGTGCAACTGCTGACCTTTCGGACTCTGTATGTTCTTCAGGAGGACCAAAGCAGCAGGTTCTCTCTTCCTCCCTGTTTTCTCTGAACTATGATGTCCATAGCCTTTGTTGCTGCTGCTTGGTTTCTTGAAGTTTCTGACACTGGAACTACAGGGTGGCCAGAAGGAAACACATGGCTGCAGGGAGGAAGGATAAACTTGTGGTTTACACTGGGAATCAGGACTAACACAGTCATGGACTAACAGTCATGTGACCTTGGCCAAGTCCCAGCCCCTCTGGTGCCTCAATGTCCTCATGTGTACATCACAGTTGAGGATCCTGACCTGGCTGGGCAAAACTGTAATGGGCTGGGAGATAGGGTGACCAGATGTCCCAATTTTATAGGGACAGTCCCAATTTTTGAGTCTTTTTCTTATATAGGCTCCTATTACCCCCTACTCCCATCCCAATTTTTCACATTTGCTGTTTGGTCACCCTACTGGGAGATCATAGAGTAGGGAAACACTGCTCAGGGCAAGGAATGATTATTATTAAGCTAAACAGGCAGTGCTTGAGTTCTGGAACCAGCTCCTTGTGAATGTGAGTCCGGGTGGGTATCCCAAGGGGTTCTCCTTGGTCATAGGGGTAAGGGCAAATCATTGGAGGGCCCCAGAAGGAACGCAAAAATCACAAACACAATGGACAGAACCTCTGAAATTCTCCAAGGGAACCTGAAACCCATTGGCCCCTAAGATCAAGGGGGGGGAATTATTACAACTGTTTCTAACGTGTTTATAGGTGTTGAGAAGGTAACAAATAACAAGAGCTATTCCCTGAGGTGGCTCTGAAATTTCAGCTCTGTACTATAATGCAAATAGAGCAGGCAACTGGAGCTAGGACTTCTGGGTTCTGTTCCCATTTCTGCTACCGGCTCATTGTGTTGACTCTAGACAGGTCAGGTACTCTTCTCAGTGCCTTATTTTTCCCATTTATACTATGGAGATCCTGCCAACACCCAGCAGTGCTAGGAGGGGGCACCCCCAATTAGCATCTTTAAAGTGCTTGAAGTACCTCAGAGAAGAGGCCTCCTCTTACAGGAACAAAGTACTCCCATTCTTACAGCACAGAGAAGGTACATTGACCTACTCTTGCTGTTCCAACCCTAAAGTTTCCCTCCCTCCCCCTTCCTATTTATGGCCACCTGATACTCATCACCCACTGATCTACACACCTGCAGATAGTTGGCCTCACATCAGTACTGCAGCTATTAACCCTTTATATTCCAGTCGCATTCAGTGCAACTGCTGGAGGTCCCTTGGGTGTCATGGAGATTTGGGGCTGCTCTATGCTGATGGGAGAGAGCTCTCCTATTGACATAATAAAACCACTTCCACAAGTGACAGTAGCTATATCAGCAGGAGAAACTCTCCCACCTGGAAGAGCCCAAGCACCAGCTTGTACTGTCTAGTAGCCAAGCCAAACACCCTTGGTTACCCTCTCCCTATAGCTATGGTCACCACTCTCTTACCAGGGACAACATGGCAAATTATTTGAGGGAACATATCTCAGAGATGGGCTGGATCCAAACCCCAAGCTGCAGAGAAAATGCAGCTCTTGCATCTGGATGTTCTATGAACATGACCTGGCCTCTGGCACTTTGGAAGAGGCCCCAAACTATAAGGAGAGAAGAAATGGTTTGTCTTGGGTGTGCATGGGGAATTGATAGGAGCCAGGCCACTGTGAGGGTGAGTGTATGTGGGGTTGGGAGAGGATTAAATTAAAACACGCTCAACATCTGAATTGCATAGTTTACACCACAGATTAGGTGAGGAGCCAGGTGTATGTGATAAAATTACAAGTAACAAAAGGAGTGAATGAAGCAACAAGTGTATCCTTCACTTTTCTGTGGCAGTTTGGAAAAGATACACAATACACACACATCCACTTCTTCTTTAGCAGGACCTTTTATGCTGATGTTGTTACTTTATGGGACTCCCTTGATAATTTGGTTATGCTGATCCCTCCTAGCAAATAACATTTCCAATGTATTCACCAGAACCAGTTCCCACCTCTGTCCACTGGCCTCTGCTGGCACACAGCACCATTGCATCACATGACCAGTTAGGGAGATTTTAAAAAAATATTATCCAAACTCCATGTCAAAGAGACATTAGAAAGGGTCCCCATGTGCCCAATGAGAGTGTAATTCTGCACTAGTGAAGCTAGATTGTAATTTTACATCTCCTGCTCTTGTAGTGCTGCCCTGGAGGACCAAGAACAACCCTACAACAGCAAACAGGATGCAGAGCCCAGGAGCAACCCTACAATAAACAGGGTACAAAGACTCTCCTCACTCTGTAGTGACCCCATTCGGTGATGATACGATCTGACGGAAATTAGTGTGTTAGGCACAGATTCTCAAAAGTTCCAGAATTTCAATTAGAGTTAGGTACCTTTGAAGATGTAGCGGTATGTATAAATATCAAGCATTATTATGCCTCGCTCACCCTCCTCAATTCAGTGCTGGTGCTGCCCATTGGGGCCCCTAAGCAGGAATATTTTTGCCCCTGCCCACACAACACATACTAATAATTAACAGGGGGCCCCCCTTGAGTTGCTTGGCACCCTAAGCAATTGCTTGGTCTGCTTATGCTTTGCCCTGTTCATCTAGAAAGACATTTGTAGCAAAGTGAGGCCAATAGGAGAATCTTCTACACATTGATGTGTACCACAGCTCTTGCCTAGCTCAGGCACGGAGCAGAGCAGCAAAGTGAACAGGACAAGAGCCTGCTCAGTTTCATTCCCCAACTGTGCTCCATCTGCTGGTGGGCTGGCAGCAAAATGAGGTTACAACAGGGGTTGGCAACCTTTCAGAAGTGGTGTGCCGAATCTCCATTTATTCACTCTAATTTAAGGTTTTGCGTGCCAGTCATACATTTTAACATTTTTAGAAGGTCTCTTTCTATAGGTCTATAATATATAACTAAACTATTGTTGTATGTAAAGTAAATAAGGTTTTTAAAATGTTTAAGAAACTTCATTTAAAATTAAAATGCAGAGCCCCCCGGACCGGTGGCCAGGACCCGGGCAGTGAGTGCCACTGAAAATTAGCTCACGTGCTGCCTTTGGCACGCGTGCCATAGGTTGCCTACCCCTGGGTTACAAGGAAGTCTGTTGAGTTTATCCTGGAGCTGTGGAGAGAGGGGCAAGGGCAGAGGGGGAAGCTAAGCAGCAAGTTGTTGGCAGAGAAGGAGCTGGATTAAGAATAAGAGACTGGGAGGGAAATGGAAAGGAGAAGAAATTGGGACTGAAGAGGGGAAAAAGAGAATGAAAAAGAACAAGAGGTGGGAGAAGAAATTAAACTGTCCAAAAAGGAGGAGAGGCAGAGCTTTTCTGTGTCTGCTAAGCTAACTAACCTCAAAGTCCCTATATGTCCTCCAAAAAGTATTTGAGTTCTCAGACCATAAAGGCCACAAACCTATGGATGATCCTATATTATGGACAGTTGCAAATCTCTTCCTTTACACTTATTTTTCCAGAAACATTAGGATAAAGCTTTGCTAATCTAAATAAGGAGCTGAGCACTTATCAAGAATTTAGATTAAATGGACAGACAAAAAAAAAAGCCCCTCAGGTGATAGCTCTTTTATTCTCAAGTAAATTGCTTGCTTCATTGATACTAATCATCCAGTCCCTAGAAAGGTCTTTAATGGGTATTTAAAAGTGTGAAACAGAGGCCTTTAATTCACCTGGTCAAATCTCTTCCATGTTCTCTCTTTTTAATATAAAGTGAGTTCAAATCACATGTAGCAGAACTGGAGAGTTAAAAGTTAGTAGTGGTTAACTCTCTCTGACTTGCTCTGTAGCCTCCTTCCAACATTCAGGGTATGCAGCAGTGGTGGGTTATTTTGCAGATTATAAGAAAATGTATTTGAATTTTCAAAACAAAACATTTTGGGAAAGCCTGCATCTAAAATGTGGCCTTGAGGACTGGGATATGGAGGAGAAGTTCAAGCTAACAACCACTACTGATCAGTTTCCTCAAGGTAAGGAGTTCTGAGAGGCTTGGGTTCTGGATGCTTTGGTTATGTGTATGTTCTTGGCTGTGAAATTTCCAGGTGAAAAGATGACTCTCTGATGGCTGGAGATAGAAATCTGAACTAGCATGGAAATTCATTAAAAACCATATCTTGTCTTGCTATCAAAGAGTTTAAATACTGCTAAATTAGAATTTTCTCTTCTATGAACTTCAAAATGTATGCAAATTTAGGAGAACCTGGAGATTAAACTGTAAATAACTGACAGGTACTCTGATATTGGGCGGGGGAGATCCTAAAGAGAGCTGGCAAGACTGGCTCAATTAAATAAAAATCTCCAGAGAGCAATCCAGAAAACATATTGGCATGTGATAGAACTAGCAGCACTGACTGGGCTAGAGCAGATGCCAGTGCTGGATACATGTGATTGTTCATGATTCTAGTTCAGCATTGTGAAACTATCACAGGAGATGTTTTGATAAAAGATAGTAGATAATGTTTTCACCCCTCAGCTCACAGAGAGCTGAGAAGCGATTATAGTTTAAACAGGAATAATTTGGGAGAAGCTCAATGGCCTGAGTTATGCAGGAGGTGAGACTAGATGATTACAGTGCCCCCTCTGGCCTTTGACTCTATGAATGGGGGGGGAAAAAAAGAACATTTCTAGTATGTCCTGTCTAGTTCATGTTCAGCTCCACTATTGTTGCTATGATTAGTTGCTTTGGCCAGTCTAATTCTAAATCTCTCCAGTAATGTGCCAGTCTCAAAGAATTCTTATGAATCTTTAGTACATAGATTGTAGGGCTTTGGACTATACTAGGGGAAATGCTGGGACTGGCATCTCCCTAAAAACCTTATAGTCACAATCTTAGGCTCTAGGCTTGGAATTTGACCCTTAAGCCCACATGGGTCCCCATTCTGCTGGGGTCCAACTGCAGGATGAGGGTTTTGATGTCTGCAGCCCAGTGGTTCTCAACCAGGGGTCCCCCTGGGGATACAGCGAGATCTTCCAGGAGGTACATCAACTCATTTGGCTATTTCCCTAGTTTTACAACAGGCTATAGGGTTGCCAACTTTCTAATCGCACAAAACTGAACAACCTTGCCCTGCCCATTCTCCGAGGCCCTACCTCGCTCTCTCCATTTCCCCCTCTGCTCGGTCACTCTCTCTGTCCCCCACCCTCACTCACTCATTTTCACCGGGCTGGGGAGGGTCCCTTTTTGACTAGCTGTTTTGGTTTAAGCACTAATGAAGTCAGTACAAACTAAAATTTCATACAATGACTTGTTTATACTGCTCTATATACTATACACTGAAATGAAGTACAATTATGTGGTAAAAATGAGAAAGTAAGCAATGTTCAGTAATAGTGTACTGTGACACTCTTGTATTCTTGTGTCTAATTTTGTAAGCAAGTCATTTTTAATTGAGATGAAAGCTGGGGGGGGGGGTATGCAAGACAAATCAAACTTCTGAAAGGGGTACAGTAGTCTGGAAAGGTTGAGAGCAACCTGTGTAGCCCAAACTGGGTGACCCATCATGATACAGAAAAGGGCCTTTTTCCCAACCCAAATTAGACTGAGGATGTGTCTCAAAGCCCTGATGCTCAGAAGAGAAAGGCGGTGGAGAAGAGGAGGGAGATGGATGTCAGTGCTGTCAATTCACCACATTGTCTCTAAACTTCCATTTCCCCCCAGCTGCAGATGAAAAACTGAACCATCACATGCTGAAGTGGCAGTGTGAGCGACAGGTGCGCAGGAATTCACTCCCCAAGGAACTGTCTGAGACCCTCCCGTCCACACAGCCTGGTGGTGAGCCATGAGCAGGGTACTGTCCTGGGGGAAAGGGATAGTGCCATAAGCAGATGTGTAGGTAAAGGGGCATTCATTCATCTGGTTACAGAGGGATGGACCAGCAATGGAGAGCACATCTGGGTCCGATCTTCTCCAAGGATCAGAGGTGCTTAGGTCAGCTCTGAGGGGAGTATTATGTACTCCTTTATCCATTGGCTGCTGCCAGACCAGTAGCTCAGGGTGATTCCTGGGTAGTGGGGCTGCAGGCAACTCTGCTGCTGCTGGCAGGGGAAGGGAGAACATAAGAAAGCCCGTACCAGGTCAGACCAAAGGTCCATCTAGCCCAGTATCCTGTCTACCGACAGTGGCCAATGCCAGGTGCCCCAGAGGGAGTGAACCTAACAGGCAATGATCAAGTGATCTCTCTCCTGCCATTCATCTCCACCCTCTGACAGACAGAGGCTAGGGACACCATTCCTTACCCGTCCTGGCTAATAGCCATTAATGGACTTAACCTCCATGGATTTATCCAGTTCTCTTTTAAACTCTGTCATAGTCCTAGCCTTCACAACCTCCTCAGGTAAGGAGTTCCACAAGTTGACTGTGCGCTGCATGAAGAAGAACTTCCTTGTATTTGTTTTAAACCTGCTGCCTATTAATTTCATTTGGTGACCCCTAGTTCTTGTATTATGGGAATAAGTAAATAACTTTTCCTTATCCACTTTCTCCACATCACCCATGATTTTATATACCTCTATCATATCCCCCCCCCTTAGTCTCCTCTTTTCCAAGCTGAAGAGTCCTAGCCTCTTTAATCTCTCCTCATATGGGACCCGTTCCAAACCCTTAATAATTTTAGTTGACCTTTTCTGAACCTTTTCTAGTGCCAATATATCTTTTTTGAGATGAGACCATATCTGTACGCAGTATTCGAGATGAGGGCGTACCATCGATTTATATAAGGGCAATAATATATTCTCAGTCTTATTCGCTATCCCCTTTTTAATGATGCCTAACATTCTGTTTGCTTTTTTGACCGCCTCTGCACACTGCGTGGACATCTTCACAGAACTATCCATGATTACTCCAGGATCTTTTTCCTGACTTGTAGCTAAATTAGCCCCCATCATATTGTATGTATAGTTGGGGTTATTTTTTCCAATGTGCATTACTTTACATTTATCCACATTAAATTTCATTTGCCATTTTGTTGCCCAATCACTTAGTTTTGTGAGATCTTTTTGAAGTTCTTCACAGTCTGCTTTGGACTTAACTATCTTTAGCAGTTTAGTATCATCTGCAAACTTTGCCACCTCACTCTTTACCCGTTTCTCCAGATCACTTATGAATAAGTTGAATAGGATCGGTCCGAGGACTGACCCTTGGAAACACCACTAGTTACCCCTCTCCATTCTGAGAATTTACCATTAATTCCTACCCTTTGTTCCCGGTCTTCTAACCAGTTCTCAATCCATGAAAGGACCTTCCCTTTTATCCCATGGCAGCTTAATTTACATAAGAGCCTTTGGTGAGGGACCTTATCAAAGGCTTTCTGGAAATCTAAGTACATTATGTCCAGTGAATCCCCCTTGTCCACATGTTTGTTGACCCCTTTAAAGAATTCTAATAGATTAGTAAGACATGATTTCCCTTTACAGAAACCATGTTGACTATTGCTCAACAGTTTGTTTTTCTCTGTGTCGGACAATTTTATTCCGACAGGAGGTTAAAACTCACAGGGTGAGCAAGGGACAAGGCCTGGTGGTGTGAGGGGTCACAGAACAGGAGGGGGAAAAAATCCATTTTTTATAAGATATGGAGATGAATGCTAGCGGGGGGTTGGAGGGCGGGGGGGGGGAGGGGTTGACAGCATAGAGTCTTAGGGCTAGGAGAGCCCTGAGATTTTGGATCTACTTCCTATTCAGCCTTAGCCCAGCCCTGTTCCCAGGAGGCAGGAGTCCTGTCTGTTGCAGAGGCCCTTAGATGGTGTTACTAGAGTGATTTGGCTTCTTCTCTGTCAGCAGAATCTTATGTGCAGCCCCATCTGTGGATGTGGGTGAACCCCAATCTGGTTTGCCCCATTGTCAGCTGTCCCAGTGTGGACATGCCAGGACCCAGTAGCCCAGCATTTTCAGTAGCTGCTGCTGCTCCAGGGTTTTCTTCTCCAAGCTCTTCCTTGAATTACTCCAACCTTGACTGTTCTGAGGAGGATCTGCTGTCATCATCCAGTGAGGCAGAGAAGGTATGTGGCAGAGGGGAAGCTGTGTGGACAGTATCAGAGGGGTAGCCGTGTTGGTCTCTATCTCTAAAAAGCAATAGAGTCCTGTGGCACTTTTAAGACGAACAGATGTACTGGAGCATAAGCTTTCGTGGGTGAATGCCCACTTTGTCGGATGCATGTAATGGAAGTTTCCCGGGGCAGGTATAAATATGCTGGCAAGAATCAGTCTGGAGATAATGAGGTTAGTTCTCGTTATCTCAAGACTGATTCTTGCCAGCATATTTATACCTGCCCCTGGAAACTTCCATTACATGCATCCGACAAAGTGGGCATTCACCCACGAAAGCTTATGCTCCAATACATCTGTTCGTCTTAAAGGTGCCACAGGACTCTGTGTGGACAGTGTTGGGCATTACATGCTTGGAGTTGCCTGGTCTCTGTGATTCATGCATCCCAAGATAGCACTAAACTTGCTCATGCCCTGTTTTATGAGCAGCAGAAGTGAATGCATAGATTCAGCCCAAATTATGGCTGGCAGAAGGTACAAGATGCTAGACTGGAAACTGGAGTCCTTCCTATCCACAGAACAGGGATAGCCCAGGTAGCCGTATGTACCTCAGGCCTGACATAGGGAGGAGCTCGTTTACCATAGCCCATTCAGTATGTGACCCTTCTGCTGAAACAGATAGAAATGGGTCAGTTACATCATTTTGTGATGGGGACACATCACCCCTGGGAACTGGACTGAGGCCCAAACTCATTACACACTGGCTGCTGATGTGCATCTTCCCACACGCATCATGTCTACTCACTGACTCCCTAACCCATCTCTTCCACCCCTCTTGTCCCTAGTTCACCGAGGATGAAGATGCCTCATCGGTGGACATCTCACTCCCTCAGAAAATGGAGACTCCCAAATCTAAGGCTGTTCTGGCACTCCGGAAACCAAAGGTCCCCAGATCTCAGAGCAAGAGGCTCAAGTACATCCTGCAGGCGAGCACCAAAATCAAAGGGGGATGGCCCCGGCCCCCCCTTAATTACTGCATCCTCATCACCCTGGCCCTGCGTAACAGTGCAGAAGGCAGCCTGACTGTGCAGCAGATCTACCAATTCACACGGTACCCACAGCCCTCCTAACTCCCCCATGCTGGGATAGGGGAAGTTTAAAGGGGCATGGGTATATGTCCTAGCTTTTACTAGGGGAGGAAGTATGGCTAGGGCAGGGGACTGGAAGTCAGGACTCCTGGGTTCTATTCTTAGCTCTACTAATGACTCACCATGAGACACTGGGCAAGTCACTTCCCTTCTGTTCCCATTAGAGAGGACATGAATTTTTATTTAAATGCCCAAGTTCAGAAGCATTCAGACTTGGAGTTTTAGTTCTGGCCTGTTACCACTTAACATGACTCTGTTCAATTGGTCCAGCCAAACCTAATGGTACAGGGGCTTGGGAAGAATCTCATCTTCTTACATCCATGTATGTTCCACAAATGATCAGGTGCACTCTGGTTGTGACAAGAAACATTGACCTCATGACTAGAGTGGCCAGTGTAGCCAATTCTGTGCTCTGGGCTTGCCCTGCTTGTGAACCCAGCTCTGTGCCCTTCTTCTCTCTCTGCAGGCAGCACTTTCCCTTTTTCCAGACAGCCCCAGATGGCTGGAAAAACACCATTCGTCACAATCTGTGCTTCAGTAGCAGCTTTGAAAAAACCTCCCACTTTGTGTGCAACGAGGGCAACCGCAAGTCACGCCTGTGGAAGCTGACACCAGAAGGGTGCAGAAAGTTCCAGGAAGAGGTACGGGCTCTATCTGAGGAGGCCCTCGACTTAGTGAGACAGAGCTTGAGCAAACCAGGTACATACCAAGAGACAGTAGCCCCTGCTGAGGCTTTGGATCTAGGATGAGTGGTGCTGGAAAGCAGGGTCTCCCAAGACTTGTTGTGAGGTTACACTAGTAAGAGAACTGTAGAGGTAATAAGTGTGTGGACAGACCAGGGGAAGGGGAAAATACAGAGGGCTAGACTGGATGGCTGAAGAAGATGGATCTTCTAGGGTGGAGCCTTTACAAGTAAGGGTGGCTCTGTGCCTCATTGAGCTGTAACCTAGGCCAGAGGAGAAAAGGGGGGGAGGGGGAAGAGATCCATCAAGCCCAGTATCCAGTCCTTTGGCAGTGGCCAATGGCAGGTGCCCCAAAGGGAATGAACAGACAGGTTATCCTCAAGTTATCCATGCCCTGTCCCCCAATCCCAGCTTTTGGCAAAAGAGGCCAGGGACATCATTCCTGCCCATCCTGGCTAATAGCCATTTGATAGACCTATCTTCCATGAATCTATCTAGCTCCCTTTTGAAGATAAGTACTTGAGAGAAATTCAACTATGAGCAGGGTTATTCTCCTGGCTGCTTAAGAAATTTATCCTCTAGCTGATACTGAACACCACATTTGGCCAATGTAATACTTCCATTCTAATTTTCATTTTTGGAACAAGCTCTCATTGGTAGCGGAGTGATCCTGAGAGCAGGACACTGATAGCAATGGTGGTGGAATGCTGATTTAACCCTTTGAGGCTGCAGAGCCAGAGCCTGGATCATGGCCCAGGCTCAGCCATCCGACTACTTTCTCTTTCTCTCGTTGCAGAACAGATGCAATCTTTGTTCAGTCTCTGATCCCTGCTGCCCTGTTGCCTCTGAGATAAGGACCACATGGCTCCCAAGCAGGCTTATTTCCTCCCCTTCTACTACAGTCAGCTTCTAGGCAATTGCAGAAGGGAGCCCTAGAAGTGAATGGAAACTCTAGGGACTCAGACCACTAATCAGAGGGAGCTGGGTCAGACCTGCCTCTCCTCCCCGCGCCCCCCCCCCCCCCCAATGGCTTGCTCTGGGCGGGCTTTGTCTCATACATACTTCAGGAGGGAGTCTTAGCTAAAGGATTTTCACTGGAGAGTATGGGGTAGTAGGAAAATCTGGTCCTCTTGATTTCTAACTTTTCCCCCTTTCAGCAGTTTGAGTAACTATCCCATCCATGATCCACTGGCTGCCAATGGTCAGAGTTGGTTTGAGGGAAGATTACAGGAAGCTTTAGCATAATCTTGGGAATCTGCAGGCCTTTACTCGAACAGCAATTTCTCAGCTGCTTCTGTGCAAAATGTTCCCTTTCCCCTGTACATAAAGACTGGGGAAAAAGTCAATTGAATTTTTATATCTTTTAAATTCCTTATTCTCATTCTGCACTTAATGTTGTGTAAAGTATGCTGAAGGTAAAAAGCACTAAGGGCTGCTGAACTAGTTAAAAAAAACAAACCCATGAAGCAGACAATAAGATCTAGAGCAGTGTTTAGACATTCCCCTGCAGCCACTTAAAGATCCGAAAGACAGTCATTTTATTTTGCTGAAATTCCAGCTGACTAGCCTTTTTTTTTTTTTTTTTAAAGATATGCACACAAAACAAGACCACACCACAAACAAAAGTGCTCTTCAATGCCAGTGCTAGGAGACACACAAATGACACTAAATGGAGTGGGAGGGGATAAGGTGAAAAGTGGGTGGTTGTTCTCCTGCCTCTTGATAACCAAATTCTGCCTCTATTTAAACAGATCTTATCTTACATAAGGAACCAATGATGTGACCTGAGCAAAAAAGCTCTAGGAAGTGAGGGGAAAGGGAGTTTGTCCCTTGTTTAGCTATTTAATGCTAAAGCCTAATGAATGCTGGGGAGAAATTGTCTTTGCTAAAGTCTCTCCCCCTGCTCAACAAGGTGATAGCTTACTTTCAGCAGGGACCAGACATTCCATTCCTGGTATTTTTAAAGCTTTTTTTAAAAAAAAAAAAAATTTACTGCTTTATAATGAAGGCTTTTTTAAAAAAAAAAACTAAACACCTCTGGCAGCTGATTCTTTACGCTTATTTAACATGAAAACTGCTGTTTCCTTGAACCAGGGCAGAAGGGATCATAAAACCCCAGCCCTCTGCCATATATCCAGTCTACATAGTGGCACTGCCTAGAAACAGCTGGTGCTAAATGCCTGCACTAAGAAAGGCAGAAAGCAAACAAGACAAGAAGAAGAGTGGGTTAGTTTGATCTCAGCTGTTAATAACACAGCAGCAACTAGTTTAAGTCAGACAGCAGCCACTTAAATGAGAGAACATACTTATTTGAAGATTTCATTTATAACCATTTAATAAATGGTTCAGAGTCCAACAGGTGCCTAGGTTGTTTACCTGTAATACCTACTAATAGGCTAACATCAGATACCACCCCTATTTGTAACATGCTAAAATTTGTAGAAAGTGTGATTAAACTATATAAATAAATTTGATGCAAGAGATAGGGAGAGGTACTGCACAGAGCCTGCTTTTTAGTGAGGTTTAAGGTATCAGGAGTAAGGCCTCCTCTGTAACTAAGACACTTGCACTTCCTAGTGCCCCACAGATGAAATCCTTTCCAACAGAAGCACTTCCATGGTAGGCTTAATCCCCTCCATGTATAATCTGACAATGATTTCTGTTCTCCCACTGCCACCACTCATCTTTTAGGAGTCTAGGGAGCACTTAACTGCCATTTACTAGAGAGGATCATGATTTCAGTCCCCACTGAGCACATGACCACAAAGGTGAACTGTTGTTAGTCTAGTATAGGTCCCTCTTATTCCTGCTGTAGGGTCTTGCAAGCAAGATGTTTACTGGTACAGCTGAAACATTAACAAGTGACTGTTTCAACAGTCAAGCAGCCCTCACAAACTAGAGAGGAACATGAGCAATTCACACTCATGCCACAAGGGAGAGCGCTCACACTGTCACACTTGTCAGCAGGAAGCTGACTTTCAGTTGATTGGGCCCTAAGAATGAGCCTGACCAATGTTCTAGAACAGCAGGACCTTGAAAGCCCATTCAAAGTAAAGTTTTGCCTCTTAAATTAGAGTTGCAGGCACACTTAGCAAACAGTCACTACAGGAGGGGTGGTTTCCACTCCAGTCAGATGCAGAGGGAGCTGTTGCACATATTCCTGATTAATGGTAGTCAGCAAAGATCCATCCAAGAAAAAGAGCAGAGGGGAGGGTATGTTGAGAAGCTCTTCCCTTCCTTTAGCACCCTTCTCTCACAAAAATGCTTGCTTAACCAAAAGTGGCTGTTACTTTGAGTGCCAGCAGGTAGAGATTGATCCTCTTTCCCATGGGGAAAACTTAGAATTTACTATTAAAATAAGCCAATATACTATCTATTCCTATATCCTACCTCCAGCAGGAGCCAAGGAAGGCAAACTCCCCTATTCTGATCATGCCGCTAGTAATAGTACAATGCTTTACGTGGGGTGGTGGTTAGAGACTACATGTCCTTGGCAGTGACCATATTTGCTGATGCTAGAGGTTTGATTTGTTTAGCTAGTCATGTCACTGCAGGTCTAGATTGGATCTAGCCCCTGACAACCTCACAAGCAACTACCCTTCAAGAGGTAGAGCAAGGACCTGTTGGCTAAGCACAGGACTAAATATCTGGCCACTTGGGTTCTATTTCTAGCTCTGCCAGAGACTTCATGTGTGATGTCAGACAAGTCACTTTTACTCCAGCTTACAGATAAGGCACAGGTGTGACTGTTTTCTTATGCCAGAGGTGAAAGACTTTGTTTGTAACAAAAGCACTTTGAGTTTGTTTAGAAGAAGCCAGAGAGAGATACAAGAATAGAGTCTACAGAAAGGAACCCTTAAAGAATTAGAAATACAGCATTAAAAGGAAACGAAGTTTTAATAGATGCCTGGCAAGTTCATAGCTGATGCAGACTTAAGCTTTATTTTAAAGTGACTTTAAAAAAAAAAAAATTGATCCCTAGTGTAGGCTCAGGCCTGTAGTGCCAGCCAGTACAGTGGCAGCTTCCCTCCCTAAGAGGACAGGTTGAAGGACTACCTGGGGCTTGTCTACATCAGTTTTGGCACCAATTTAACTAGATCACCTGGGGGGGAAAAAGAAACAGGTTAGATCAGGTCAACATGGTAGTGTGGACAGCACAATTTAGAAGCTTTACTACTGCAAGCTAAGTTAAAACAAATAGATTTTTAGATGTGTACACATTAGGGTGTCTAATCCTTTTAACTAAGTTGGCATAGATTCAACAAAACCAAAACTATTCAGACCTGCCCTGAAATACAGTCTGGAACAGGAGTCCAGCATCACCCACACCTATTGAAGTCAACAGGAGCCCAGTATTTCTGTGGAAAAGGGGGCAGAGTGTGTGTGTGGGGCAGGTACGCGGAGGGGAAGGTAAGTCAGGCCATAGAGGCCTGATGTGTTTAAGACATAATATGGCTGCACTCAAGTGGCATTTGACTTGTTCACCATATGAGAGTGAGAAGAAAGTTGGGTTGCTTTCAACCAAGCCTATCTTCGCTAGCTTCTTGCTGGCAAAGGCCATTTTGAAGTCAGCATCGTTTAGCAAAAAGAAGAGATGAAGGTCAGGTGTCAAGTCATCCAGGTCACAGGGGCTGTGGGAGTCACAGGTCATACCAAATCTCAGCACTACAAAAGTAAGAGGAAGAGTGGGTAGTTTTGTGGTGAAGACTGAATCCAAGATCAGTTTTTATTGTCCATCAAGAATATAAAGACACCAAGCTGGCTAGCTTCCCTGTAAGAGGGGGCACCAGAGGGCTGCAATTCTAGCATCTGCACTTGTTAGCAAGTGGGAAGTTTTAATGGGATATAGGGATGGGGGCGCAAGAGGAGACGAGGCCAGTGCAGACAAGGCAAGTTTCCAATGCAGCCTTTGGCCAAGAATCTAATAGCTGTACCCTGGCTGCAACTTGAAGGATAAGATAACAAAAATGAATACTCTTATCGTAAGTAGCTGATACTGGGTGCTGACTGACAGCTAGACACTATGGTTGGTGAGCCCCTGCCAGCCAACAAGCAGACTCCTGCAGTTGATCAGTGATGTCACCCTGCAGCTACAGTAGGTGGGGGGGGGGGAAAGAGACATTGGCTGCTTGTGTCCCTTGAACTACTAACAGAGTTCCTCATGTGTCCCTTCCCTCAGTTTCTACATGATCATTTAAATTTGAGATTCCTCAGTAATGAAATGGTGGAGGTCAAAAACATGCACAGCTTGGAATAAAGTATCAGAATCTGAGTCTACTAATCATTTGCCCTCTCCCTTCTGAAAGCTGCAGGAAGTGCAGAGACCTCCCTGATTTCTTGTCCACACTTCACCATCCATCCAACTCTGGGCCCTATGAGGTCAGTAAGTGCCTTTCAAATAATCATGAGACAGATTTAACCAACACCCATTTCAGGAGATAAGATTGCTACAGGGATCAGGAAGGAATTTCCTCTCTAGTCCCCTTCCCCTCCAAAAAAAGGGTACTGCACTGCTAGTCAGCTTTGTTAAAGCAGGGGGCTGTCAGAGTCAAACTAAACCCAAAGGATGAATTCACTATAGCGAGTCCTAGGTCTAGGAGACCCCAGTGAGTTAGGAGCTTTGTACAATTCTTGGCATACTCCTTCAATTCCCAGGTAGAGGGCTGGCTGGGCATTTGATCACAAGGTCTAGTGCTTGAGTTCCATTTGCACCTTTATCTATTGATATAAGTGGAAGAGACCTCCTCCTCACTCAACACCTACAGTGCACAAATTAGTCAAGACAGAGCCTGTCACAACACTGGAATAAAAGACTGCTCTTTAAGAGCAAGAGATTCTTACTGCAGAAGCTTTGTCTCCTATTGTTCACTCCCTCTCAGTTGTACAGCTGTGCTACCACTAGCTCCTCTGATGCTTCTGCTAGTGAGAAGATCAGGAGCCAGCAGCCTCCAAAATAACAGTAAGCCACATAGAAATTCAGTGCACATGAAGCCCATCTAACATACCTTTGCTTTGCTGGAGCACAGTAGTACCTCCTCCTTGGGACAGAGTTGCTTGGAGTCAATTAAGACTGGCTTTTGATAGGAGTCCACAAGTGCTGCAGCTTCCAGGGACATGGTTTTTCCAGGTGTCTGTGTGCAAACCTGCATGGTGTCAGCTACTGGGGGCACAGTCTTTATTGAAGCATGTTTTCTGTTGGAAGCCTTTGATGCAGCAGCTACTGGAGGTACAAGTTTTACTGGAGTAGAAGCCTTGGGTGCAACAGCTGCCAATAATACAGGGAACACTGGTTTTCTGGGAACATTCTTGACTGTGGAAGCCTGCAGGGTCACAGCACCAGAAGCAGCCAACGGAGGTATGGAAACAGAGGCCAAAGGAGAGGTCTGCAGGGCAGTGACGAGAGCCACTGCCTTTACTGAACTATATTTTCTAGTTGAGACCTTGGGTGCAGCAGTTACTAGGGGCACTGAAACACATTGTCCAGAGGTAGTTTGTAGGGGAGCAGCTACTGGGGGCCTTGGTTTTACTGAAGTAGGTTTTCTAACAGCTGCCTTGGGTGCAGGAACTACCAAATGCACTTGTTTTCCTGGGACTCCCTTATTAGGGTATCCTGTTATGGGGCAAACCAGGTTGGGGTTTACCCACATCCACAAGTGTGGCTGCACATCAGATTCTGTGGAAACAAAGGTGATAGATCACTCCAGCAAAGCTGTGCTTTTGTTGAAGTTAGTTGTGTGGGGTTCCCCCCTCCTCCCCTTTGTAAGCTGCTTAGTTCCTTTGGACAGCTCATTAGGCAACAGTATCTCCAACTTCAAAATTATAGTCCTATCATAAACTAGAGGAGACTCCCTGTGAGTTAGAGTACTGGGACTTTGACTCAATAGGGTGCAGCCACCAGAAGACAACTGTCACACACTTAATCAAATCTGACATTCCATGCACGAGGGAGCATGGTGTACATATGCATTAGCTGCATGATACTCAGATTTCAGTGGTTCAGGAGCCAATTTAGCTATCAACATAACCAAAGAGAGTCACATTGTGAATTCATTGTTTCTTTACTATATTTTTTTATTTTATATATAATCACACACACACACACTTTCTCACAGCAAAATGGATTAAGTATTCTACAATTGGTTAATAACATGGTAAAAGCATCCTGATTGGTTAATAATTAAATCAGTGTTTTAATATGTGCTGCAAAGAACTCCAGGAGACACATTAAAGAGACATTTGCAGCTCCCAAGCCTCAGTCTGAGTATCAAGGCACTAGCTAGTGTACGACTCCACAGTATCCTTCTCCCCTGCCCACCCTCATTAACTTTGCCAACCCAACCACATGCGCCATGCTGTGTAGGAAACCCGGTCCATATTCCTACTCTACACAACCCAGAGTCATCACTTGCCATCTTGCTCCTTGGATAGAGGGGGCTGGACAGCTTCTCTTGTGACAGAGTTGCTCCAACGATGCTTATATGGAGCATGTAGAAAGTATTTGCTGAGATCCTTTTCCATACCTGGTCCAAAGGCAAAGACAAAAACAAACACAAAACAACTTATCACCTAAAATCAAGGACGTATCACACGCATCAAACTTGCACCTGCCTGATGCCTTAGCCTCACTAGCTCTGCTGAAGCACCACCTGGAGTCATCATACCAATGATGACAGAGAATTCTAGGTTGCCACTGGTTAGACAGTGCTCATCTGTTACTGCTACTGTAATATGCTTCTTGGGGATTATTATACTTTGCAGACACCCTGCTGTACCTCAGAGCCACAGACAGGTCAATGCTTGCAAGCAACTTGTCAATCTTAAGTATCAGAGCTCAAGGAGTACCTACTAGTCTCTGAAGGGAACTAAGCTCCAACAAGCTCCTAAAAACACTTCACCTCAAAGAAAGGCTTGTTGGTATTCAGCCAAGTTTTATCTTTCCTTAATTTCATATTATTTCTCCTACCTTCTTCCTTGAAGCATCCTGAAGAAATTCCTTCTCTCCATGGTATTTACATCTCTGTGGATACTTGATCATAACTTCAAGTATCAGAGGGGTAGCCGTGTTAGTCTGAATCTGTAAAAAGCAACAGAGGGTCCTGTGGCACCTTTGAGACTAACAGAAGTACTGGGAGCATAAGCTTTCGTGGGTAAGAACCTCACTTCTTAAGAAGAAGTGAGGTTCTTACCCACGAAAGCTTATGCTCCCAGTACTTCTGTTAGTCTCAAAGGTGCCACAGGACCCTCTGTTGCTTTGATCATAACTGTCACTTCCTCAATTTAGTTAGTTTTAGAAGACCCCAGCAGTTACAAATAAAGTATCCTGAAAAATGACATTCCCTACAGCACTTGGAAAGTATACCTACAAGACCCAAAAAGAAGAACAGGAGTACTTGTGGCACCTTAGAGACTAACAAATTTATTAGAGCATAAGCTTTCGTGGACTACAGCCCACTTCTTCGGATGCATATAGAATGGAACATATATTGAGGAGATATATATACACACATACAGAGAGCATAAACAGGTGGGAGTTGTCTTACTAACTCTGAGAGGCCAATTAATTAAGAGAGAAAAAAAAAAAAAAAACTTTTGAAGTGATAATCAAGCTAGCCGAGTACAGACAGTGTGATAAGAAGTGTGAGAATACTTACAAGGGGAGATAGTCAACGTTTGTAATGGCTCAGCCATTCCCAGTCCTTATTCAAACCGGAGTTAATTGTGTCTAGTTTGCATATCAATTCTAGCTCTGCAGTCTCTCTTTGGAGTCTGTTTTTGAAGTTTTTCTGTTGTAATATAGCCACCCGCAGGTCTGTCACTGAATGACCAGACAGGTTAAAGTGTTCTCCCACTGGTTTTTGAGTATTTTGATTCCTGATGTCAGATTTGTGTCCATTAATTCTTTTGCGTAGAGACTGTCCGGTTTGGCCAATGTACATGGCAGAGGGGCATTGCTGGCACAAGACCCACTCTCCATAGATTAGGGAGCTCTGAACACAGCAATATCAGACAAGGAATATACATTTCACACAATTTCCATGTAGTTTATGAGCCATTTGTTATTCCTCACTACACCCATTCAGTGTAAGGAGCACATGGACCCCTCCTGGCATTAACATGCTGCATTGTGCATGCGTGCGCACACACACACTCTAGGGTGTGCTACCACGCTTAGATACTGAAAAGCCTTTTACCTCACAAGACAAAGTCAAATGAAGATAGGCCATCAGATTAGCAGATATTTTTTTCAGGGGGTGCATGTGGGCAAAATGGAAAAGAAGTTTATGAACAATGCTTACACCAGACTTTTTGGGCAACAGCTCCACTATTAGTAGCAATGATGGAAACACCTGTTTAGATACATGCTGGAGTAAAATGTTTAAAACACAAAAAACAAAACCACTCATACCCTCACCTAAATAAACCAATACAACAACAAAAACCCACACCAGTGTCTTGTTGTCTAATCCTGCTGCAAGGAGGCCAACACAATACCTGGTGGTAAAGTGCCTGCAGCTGCTTATGCCATATCTATGCTAATGCTCCCACCAAAGGAGCTATATCCACAGCAGTGCAACTGGTAGAGTCCCCAAGTCTAGTGAAGTTAAGCTGTATTCTAAAGGTCACTGTTACAGTGATAGATAACGGACTAGACTTTAGCTGTGGGAGTCAGCTTTACGGAGAGCAGACGCTACTCCATAGTTAAAGCTGCAGTAGAGATTCTGTTCAGAAAAGATTAATTCTAGAGACGATTTTGTAGCTTACTGCTTATGTTGTTTTAATCATGAAAACTCTGTACAAACATTAGATATCTTTCATATGGGTTGTGAGAATGAAGTATCATCTCTGCTTCACAGTGGGGAAACTGAGGCACAGGACAGTGAAGTGATCTGCCCAAGGCAATACGGCAAGTCACTTAGTGTTGAGAAAGGAGTTGGAAGTCCCAGCTCCTGTGGTAATAATATTTAGTTCTGAGATTTCTCCTCAGTCTGCAGGAACTTCACTTAGCTAATGGATTTAGAGAATTGTTGTCCTGTTAAGTATTTTGTTTTTAAATTTTCTTATCCATCCAAGTTCAAGGAATTACATTTGTTGCTACCTGGAAGTATGTATATAACGTCATATTTCCTCTACAGGCTATATGTTGCTTGGTTACATATATCTCTGTACAAATGGGATAATAAAGATAGGGTAACCAGTTTCCTTATTGATTGTCCTACACAAGTTACATAGGAAGATTCATAGTTACTTATATATTAATATGAAGAGAGTCACGAGACATGAGATTTTACAAAATGCAAATGAAAAAAAACAGTTTGGCCTAAGCTATAGTATCTAATGATCTTTTTGCGGATACAGACTAACACGGCTGCTACTCTGAAACTTAAAATACAGTTAACTTAATTACAATTAACATGAAATTCATTCAAATAACTTTATTTCCAGCAATTTTTTTTAAAATAAGCTTTCATGGATTACTCCAGCCAAGTAAAGAAAACAAACTGCACCCATCATCCCCAATAATTCACAGATGCCCAGCATCTCATATAACAGGTTCTACTGAGAAAGTCCAGAACTACTTGACTCATGGAACAGCTACATTTACTGGCTTGCATAGTCACTGAAGTAACAATAGCTAGTTAGCTTATTCTTTGAGTATAAGAAACATCATATAGAAAAATGCAAGAGATCATATTTACATAAATGAGATGCTAAGCATGTTTCCTACCTTCAGCAACTTGATCAGTTGTAGTAGCCAGTTCAAGTTCCTGAGCCATATCCCAATTCTCAAGGCCACTTTTTAAATGAAGGTTTTCCCAGCCCTTTTTGTTTTTGAAGATTAAATACATTTTTCATCAAGGTAACAAATAAAATCAACAGCTTTTCAAAAGTAAAGCACACATGACTGCAGACAAATGAAGAACTGTTATCCTGAATTCTCTCCTTCTAACATCATCATTTTGATCCTTTTTATATAGGGAAGTAGGTAGTAAGGCAGTGATTGACTCACCTCTCATTGGCACCTTTAAATACCAATTAGCAGGCTTGTTAAAGTTACTTTGAAAAATGGCTACTTACAGCAGGGATTCCCATTTTTTCCAAGGCTGAGAACCCCTCAGATTTGAAATGTTCACTTGTTTTCACTGATCTAGAAATTGTAAAGATATGCAAAAGGAATTAACAGAGAAAGTTAGCATTGGATTGTTGAGTATATAAATGTTATAATAATCTTTGCTCTTTCTACAGGTTTCAGAGTAACAGCCGTGTTAGTCTGTATCCGCAAAAAGAAGAACAGGAGTACTTGTGGCACCTTAGAGACTAACAAATTTATTAGAGCATAAGCTTTCGTGGACTACAGCCCACTTCTTCGGATGCATATAGAATGGAACATATATTATCTCCTCAATATATGTTCCATTCTATATGCATCCGAAGAAGTGGGCTGTAGTCCACGAAAGCTTATGCTCTAATAAATTTGTTAGTCTCTAAGGTGCCACAAGTACTCCTGTTCTTCTTTTTGCTCTTTCTAGTATCTCACCTAGAGGTTTCAAAGAGTTACAGACCTATCAAATTAATTAAGCCTCCACATTTATTAGTATATGTAAACCTCTACTTGGCAGGTGCGAGTAACTATGTAGCAAATATACAAGCTCTCTGGCCCAGATCCTGAAAGGTATTTAGGTGCCTAATTTCCATAAATTAGGCCTTTGAGAATCTGGGTCCAGGAAACTACTTACCTATCTCACAGACTGTTTGTGAGACTTGTCTACATATAAACCACTATAGCTGTACCGCTGTAGTGCCTCAGTGAAGATGCTACCTAGGTGGGAGGGGTTCTCCTGTTGGCATAGATAAACCACCTCCCTGAGAGGTGGTAGCTTAGTTGACATGAAAACTCCCCCATCAACCTTGTGCTAACTACACTGGGGGGCTAGGTTGCTTTAACTGAATTGCTCAGGTGTGTGGATTTTTCACACCCCCCTGAGCAACCTATTATACCAGTCTAATCTCCTAGTGTAGGCCAGGCCTTAGGTCCCAAGCCTGCAAGTACTTAAGTATGTGACTAACTTTACACAGATGAGCAGTCAGTCCCCATAAGTTCTTTGGGACTATTCACATGTGTAAATTTACTCACTACTTCAGTGTGTGCAGGATCAAGAACTTATTTAATTATTTTAATCACTACCATTATTTTATACAAAGCAGTAACCGTACAGAATATTACAATATACTTTGCTGCCACATCTGAAAACTGTGGCTGTTCCGTGCGTTATATTTTGGAGAGAAAAAGCTAAACATCAGCACTGACCAAAATGCTACTGAACATGGGGAAATTCCTTTTAAGACACTTAAAGATAGGGCCCAGACTGTCAAAGATATTTAAGTGCTTAACTTCCATCAATTTCAATGGGAGTTATGTGCCTAACTATCTCTGAGGATCTGGATCTCAGTGACTAAGGCAAGGGTCTAGTTTACACCGAAAACTTAGGTCAAGCTAGCTATGTTGCTCATAGCTGTAAAAACATTTGCACCCTGACAACCACAGGTCGACCTAACCCCAGGTACAGAGGCTAGCTACTGCCTCTTGGAGAAGTGGATTACCTACAGTGACAGAAGAACCCCTTCTGTTGATGTAGAAAGCACCTATTCCATAGCAGCACAACTACAGACCCATAGCTGAGCTGCTGTAGCAGCTGTAGTGTAGACATACTCCATTTCTACATGACAGGTTAAGCCGACATAGCTACGTTGGTCAGGGGTGTGAAGAGATGTGATTAGAGCTGGGTAAAATCTTTCGGACAATACTTTTTTCATCAAAGAATGCAGATTCAGGAAGATCAAAACATTTTGAAAATTTGTTTTGATTTTGGCTAATTGTTTTGGTAAAAATATAAGATTTCCTCCCCCCCAGAAATGTCATAATGGTTCATTTTGCCATTTTCACAATGAAATATTTGTTTTTCATACTAAATTCACAAGGGGACTTGGACACCTAACTCCAACATTTAGGTGACATTCACAAAACTATTATAGTGGCCCCCATACACATTAGCCCAGTGATCAGGGCATTCACTAGTGATGCAGAATATCTTGATTTGAATCCCTGTGCTGGAGCAGAGACTTGAACCCAGGTCTCCCCCCTCTCAGGGAAAGGGAGGTGACCTAGTCCCCAAGAGCTAGTCTACGGCAGAGGTTCTCTCAATCTCCCTTACTGAACACATTCCACCTGATATAAATAATTAAATATTCACTGAAGCAGGGACTGGAACCAGTGTCCCTCACCCACATCCCATGAGTGCCCTAGCCAGGATGCTAGAATCATTCTCCTGCCTTTTCTCTCTCTGGCTCAATGAATATTTAATTATTTAATACAAAGTGGAACAGCTTCAAACATGAGAAAATTAGAGGTCCCCCCCAATACTCAAAAGCCTGGAGGTTAAGACACTCACCTGGAATGGGGAAAGACCTAGGTTTAAGTCCTTGCTCAGACCAGAGAATCAAACTTGGGTCTCTCCTATCCAGTGAGTAGCTTACCCATTGGGTATAAATGGTACACCACCACCACCACTACTATTACCTTTTCTTCTGGGGTTTTGTGAATGGAAGTCCTCTTGTGAATCTAGCCCTTTGTTCCAAATTTCATTTCCTTTGCTTTTATTAAAAAAAAAAAAGGGGGGGGGTGTAAAAATGCCTCCAAACTAAACATATTATTAGATCTGAAATGATTTTTTTTTTCCAACTTCTTGATTCATTGAAAATTCCAGCTAGTTTTACTGGCAAAACTGTGCTTTTGTCAGTATAGCCATGTCAGCCTCCTCTTCATTGTCCCACCCCCCACATCCCAAAATAAGCTATACCAGAAAAAGCATCTTCACTAGTGGCTTTTGTTGCCACAATTATATCAATTGTAGACCACACATCATCACACCCTTAACCAACACAGCTATGTTGGCAAAAGTTTGTAGTATAGACTTGTCCCTTGTGTAGACATTGGTATACCAGCAAAAAAGTGCTTTTGCCAGTACAGCTTACGCGAGGTCTACACTACAAACTTTTCCTGACAAAGTGATGTCGGTTAGCGGTGTGATTTTTTTACTGACATAGCTATGCCAATATAAACCCTAGAGTAGATGCACTTATATCAGAAAACAGTGCTGCTTTTGCCAGTATAAGAACAGCTATATTGGGTCAGACCAATGGTCCATGTAGACCAGTATCCTGCCAATGCCAGGTGCTTCAGAGGAAATTAACAGAAAATCATCAAGTAATCCGTCCCCAGTCATCCATTCCCAGCTTCCGGCACTCAGAGGCTAGGGACACTCAGAGCCTGGGGTTGCATCCCTGACCATCCTGGCTAATAGCCATTGATGGACCCATCCTCCATGAAAACAACAAAGAGTCTGGTGGCACCTTAAAGACTAACAGATTTATTTGGGCATAAGCTTTCGTGAGTAAAAACCTCACTTCTTCGGATGCTCACGAAAGCTTATGCCCAAATAAATCTGTTAGTCTTTAAGGTGCCACCAGACTCTTTGTTGTTTTTGTAGATACAGACTAACACGGCTACCCCCTGATACTTGACAATCCTCCATGAACTTATCTAGTTCATTTTTGAACCCTGGTATAGCTTATTTTGTTTGGGAAACTGGTATAAGCTGTGTGTAAACTAGGAGGGTTTGCTGGTATAATGAACTATACTGATATAGCTATATTGGCAATCCTTCTATACTGTAGATAAGACCTTAATTTGCTCACCTAGTTAAGATAAATCATACCAGCAAAAGCACTTTTCTGGTGGTATAACCGCATCTACCCTAGGAGGGTTTTGCCAGTGTAGCTATACCAGCAAAACTTTTCTACTGTAGACTCGGCCTATGTCCAATTTTCAAAACTGACTTTCAAGTCAATGGGACTTAGGCTCCTACGAGCCTATATCACTTATGCGTGTTTGAAAAATTGACTCAAGATCTCAGGAATGCTGTTTTATATTGATTTCCTGACTAAGGCTGTGATCCTGCAGGTTACATCATGCAGAGCCACACTGACTTCAACAGGGCTTTGTGTGGGTGCCAGTGTCCTCTCATGCAGGATAATTTGCAGGATCTGGGCTTGAAATATAAACCACTTTGCTTTACAAAGGGTAGAAAAACACTACCAACAAAAGCAATGAATACAAGGTGCTGCACAGTCCAAGCACGCTGAGGAAAGTAAGCTATCTAGAAGCAAAAGTATTTTTAAAAGGAAAATACGTATTTTTTTCTTTGGGTTTTCTAGTAAACTAATAAAGTGTGTGCAAGTGCTGAGAGCACATTTGGTGGAAACGAATAAAATAATGCTTTGCCCTCTGCAGTACCTTCTGTCCAAGAGTTTCAGAAATGTCTGCATGAGAAAGTGGCACTGGTTTAACTAAAGGTGTGATTTTTAGACCAGTTTAGTTAAACAACTGCAAAAGGCTGTGTGGATTCATTTTACCAGGTGTATTTCGGGTTAGCTTCAGTCAACTAGAATAGGTCTGAACTAATCCAAAATATGCCACTATTATTTTCGCTTAGGAGGGTCCACCTCAGGGTTTGGACTGATGAGAGTAAATCAGTTTGAATGTATGCAGCTAACTTCTGTGTGCAGATGAGGCTTTAGTCACATCACTGAATGAAGCCTCCCAACCTCCATGAGCGGTAGGGGAATAGCATCATCCATTCTACAGTGTAGTGCAGAGAGAAGTGATTTGACCAAGGGAGAAGATCTCAGGAATCAACTTACCAAGAGATGTGGTTTCAGAGTAGCAGCCATGTTAGTGGTGGATTCTACTTCACTTGAAGTCTTTAAATCGAGGCTGATGTCTCTTTAAAAAATGTGTTCTAGTTCAAGCAGAATTTGTATAGGCTGGAGGTGGGAATTACTGGGTGAAATTCCACATGAACTCAGCCTCGATTATCTGCTCCCCTCTGACTAGGGTGACCAGATGTCCCGTTTTTATATGCCTCTGAAAAAGTGGGTTTTTTTTACCACAAAAATTTTACACAGTTGCTATCTGGTCACCCTACCTCTGACCAGGGGCTCCTGAATCGATCAAGGGGAACCTGTGGGATTTCCCTCACACGCTCCCATCCTCGCACCCAGCCCAGAGGCTGGCCTAATGCTCCAAGCCTCAGCGCCGCCCCGTGAGGCGGGAAGGTTGGAGCCCGGCCGGGCCTGGGCCCCCCTGACGGGGCGGTGAGGGAACTGCGGCCCGTGGCGCAGGGAGCTCCCGGGGGAGGCGCTGAGGCGGGCGCGCGTGCAGTTGGCGGGCGGCCGCTAGGGCTCGCTGCTCCCGCCTCTGCGACCGCTGCGCACAGAGTCGTCAGTCGAGGCAGGCGCCTTAAGATGGCGGCGGTCGCCAGGCCGGGCTCGTAGCGCCGCTATGGGGGTGTTTTACTGCCCCCTTTGCCGCCTCACCGCTTTCACGGGTCGGCGTCACCTCTACAGCGGCAGCCACCAGCAGCGGCTGCGGGAGGCGCTCGGCCGGCTGCAGGCCAAGGTGAGAGCCGGGAGCCTCCGCACTCCCGCTGCCCCTCCAGTAGCTGGGCGGAGAGCGCGGGGTGCGGAGCCGGCCGTCGAGCTGGAGGGGGCGGGGAGCCAGGACGCCTGGGTTCTATCCCCACCTCTGACACCAGCTCGCGGCTTGACCTGGGGTGAGTCACGCCTCCCCATCAGGAAAGATGAGGCTCATAGATTGCCGATCTGTCCAGCACGCTAAATGCGAGATAATAGAGGTGATCGGGCTTCACACCGCTCGTCTTTGGTGGTAACTAAGTCAGCATTTCCCAGAGCATGGGGCTGTGAGCCTCTGGGGTGGGAGACCCGCCACAAGGGTCTAACCAGACACTGCCGTTCTCCCTTAGCCCACCTTTCTGAGTTTTTTTAAAGTAAGTTTCTAACTTTTCCAATTGCAAAGAAAAGATCCGAAATGTGAAGCGAGTGTAAATGCTGCAGAGATGTCCAACGGAGTTTTGCTATCCAAGCCACTAGCTCTGAGGTGTGACCAGCCCTCTTCATTTCAATGGCTACTAACGCCAATGTCAGTCGATGGCTAAGGCTGTGCCACTGGCAAGTGAACGACAAAACTTTTGTCTTTGAGGTGTTAAAAAAAAAAAAAAGCCACACCCCTCGAAGGACAAACGTTTTGCTAATGACAAGCGCCAGTGTGAAAAGTGCTTTGTCAGCAGGAGCACTCTCCTGCCGATAAAGCTAACTCTGCTCATTGGGAGTGGAAGTCTTTTGTCGGCAAGCCGACAAACAGCAACTACACTATGAGACTTTTGGCACCAGGGCTGTAGCGACACTTCCAGGGTCACTAAAAGCTGTGTAGTGTAGACATAGCCTCAGTCTTCACTGGGGGAAAAAAGTGTGTTTTTACGTTGAGATAGCTATGTCGATATAAAAGCCTACTGGAGACATCAGTAGTTTTTATCTGGATGTAGTTAGTTGATGTAAATCCAACGTGGAGGATATAAGGTTGACATTGATGTAAAAACTACTTGGGCCTTGTCACTACTTGTTTACATAGAGATAGCTAACGTGAGATACCTGTCTCTATGTAAACAACAGCTTTTTCTACAGTGAAGACAAAGCCTAAACATCAACATTAATTATTTTACTACTCATGAAAGCATGTGGGAAAGGAGAGGATAATTAATATTACAAAAATCTGCATTAGTGTTTACTAAAGTGTATGTGGGAAGGAGAGATGAGAGTTCAGAAGACTAGCTGGGTGGAGGAGCATGAGCCAAAGATGTATACAATAAGAGGCATAGCCCATTTCAAGCACATGATGGGATTGTAGGGGCCATGATTAATTTCATTTTTTTTTAAGAGACCCAGCTTTCAAAAAATTGGTAAACAGCAGCTAATTCACCTCTCTTCCCTCCTTCAATCAGGTGCAGTTGGCTCGGAAGATGATTAAAAATGCAGTGGTTGTGAAGTATGAGGCAGGGGAGCATGAACAACTCTTCTGGTGTCTCTGCTGCAAGCAGGAGGTGAAAAGGCACCTGAGCCATGGGAGCCTGACAGTGCTGCATGGGGGACTTCTGCAGCACATGGCCAGGTAGGGTGTCCACAAACCTATCTGCATCCTGGGGGATGTTATGTTGTTTAATAATACTTTGTATGTGCACAGCCCCTCAACTCTGAGGCACAGAGATGAAGTGACATGCTTCAAATCATATAGTGAATCAGTGGCAGAGCTGGCAATAAAACCAAGGAGTTAGCAACTAGATCCCTGCAGTAACCAATTAGATATGCTTGTGTAGGACAAGAAGTTAACATAATTTCAGTTCTACTGAAGTTTCTGACAGCCCTTAGTTTTTATTTCTCCCTTACCACTGACTTGCCATGTGATTTTGGGCAAGTCACTTCCCTTCTGTTTACTTCCATGATCTTCCGTGGAGGTTGTGAGAACTAATGCTAAAGTGTTTGATGCAAGTTGCTTAACATGTACAGCTTTCTTAATTTGTCCACTCCAGAAGTAAATAACTAAAGAAAACACACCCAAGATGGTCTTCAGTGTATATTTCTAAAATGTGTACAACCTTATTTACATATAGAATCTACATTAAGTGCCTCCTGGGGGGCACATGATGACAATTCAGATATGGAAGTGTTGATCTTAAAGAAAACCCACTGCTTAAAATCTAGTTACTCTAACACAACATAACTTTAAACTAGTAATTTAGGTGACTCCTAACTCTTCTGGTATTATTATCCACCAATAATATTTTAATGGTAGGTCTGTATAATATTGTACTTCTAAAAAAAAAAAAAAAAAAAAAATTACCAAAATGAGGTGCAAGGTCTGTATAGCGGTGGTGAGATA
This sequence comes from Malaclemys terrapin pileata, assembly GCF_027887155.1. Classification (NCBI taxonomy): domain Eukaryota; kingdom Metazoa; phylum Chordata; order Testudines; family Emydidae; genus Malaclemys; species Malaclemys terrapin. The sequence continues at coordinate 34,798,461 of NC_071519.1, forward strand.
ACACTTTGCTGTTCCATAAATCTTTCCTTGTTAAAGTGTGGTTGCTCAGAGACAGCTTTCATTAGCTTTTGTATGGACTAAATTTGTGAGATATAGGAAGAAGAAATGCTCACACTCTACAGCGATGATCAGGATACAACTATCAAGGGAGACAGATGTGCTGTGTGCGTCTTTCAAGGCTTCTGTGACTCTGCCAAAATTCTGCATCGGAGAAGGACATGAACCAAACACCAGATTTTAGTGGTGTGTGATGCCCAAACAGACCTTTGAATATGGACTTTGTTACTGATCTTTTAAACAGGCTAAACCCTAAAATTGGGGTTGCACAAAATACACTTTGCTTTTTCATGTTGCTTTAATGAGCAATGAAAACCAGTACCTGTAGTGCTACAGCATATCTTACCTGCTTCCAATATCCGTTTATCTTGGTATCCTTACCTCTCTAGTTTTTGTCACATAGCCATGGGCAACCCAAAAAGCTGCTCTATCTGTTTGAGATAAGCTGTTAACGAGACATGTATGCCAGTTATTAATCACGTGCTCTCTACTTAGTTTAGATTGGGAGCTCAGGCTTTAAGTGATTTAATCAAACTTGATTTTATTCTTTTTTTCTTTTAAAGCCTGGAGCATAAAAAAGAAGCCAACAAGTTCTGGTGGGAGAACAAAGCAGAAGCGAAATTAAAGCAGCAGTTTCTGATTTCCCCTGAGGACTATGAACGGTATGTAGGCGCCTTGTCTGTTTCTTTGCTTAGGGGTATAGAATTTGCTACATTAGATCCAACTATTGATTCAAAATTCTTTGGAACAGAGATGTTTTAGTGTGTGTATTTGTGGTGTTGTATAAATAAATAATTAGCCTAGACTCCTGCTTCGAGCAACAACCAATATCTGATACCATCATCCCCTGCACCTGGCTAGTTACATTGTGCTAGGGATGATTTTCTGACTTCCCCAAGTGATCACCTCACTTTGTCAAGCATAAGATTAGCTCAACCTCTATTAGCATAATTATAAAAAAAGCTGAGTCATAAGATTATCCAGTCCTGTGTTTATTCCAGTCATATATACATTGCAAAATTTTAGCATTCATCATGGCTTATCTTCTATGGGCTTTACAACCAGTAACTCATTAATCCTTGCAGGGTCCCTGCAAATGTAAGCCTTTTATCCCTCTCTTACAAATAGGGAAACTAAGGCACGGAGAATCAGTGTCAGAGGTTGAGGTAGAAATTCAGGTGTTCCCAGCTCCCAGCAGTTCAGCTGTCAGACTAAATCATGCCACAAAAGTGACTGATCTCTCAAATATTCTTTCAGGTTCAAATCCTCACTTGTCAAAGCTCTGGATGCTTACGAAGAAAAAGAGGATGAGGTCATTAAAGAGGTGAACAGAGATGCCCTAGGTGTGCTTTACCTGACTTACCTGTTTGCTTTGCCTTTTGTCCTCATCCTATTTCTTGCTTTGTTCAATTCCAGATGGCATCCCATATCCGAGAAGTGGAGCAGAGCAGACAGGAAATGGTACATGCTGTCTTAGAGGTTTGTTTTCCCAGGATGCACCTGAGCAGTATCCAGCAAATGATTGATTGTTTCCACAAGCCCTCTGAGTTCTTATAGATGGCTATTTTCTGCATTGAGTCTTATGTTAAAACTACATACAATTTACGTCTAATAACTTGTTCTTTCACCTACCAGTGGGGAGGTTCTGATGTGACAATTGATAGGACTGCTGCTCTGTGATTGCAAATCTCTGGCTTAATTCAGATGTGGTTATCAGTCTTACAAATAGTGCGGTGCTTATGTTTGAATGATCACTGTGACTGAAATCTTCTTATCCTTGCTAGTTATTCTAGGATAGGGTTGGACGTGGGTGACCGAGAAGGAATCTGGAATAAAATGTACTATTATACCTGCACTGTGGAAAACTACAAGGAGTCCGATGGCACCTTAAAGACTAACAGATTTATTTGGGCATAAGCTTTCGTGGGTAAAAAACCTCACTTCTTCAGATGCATTTTTACCCATGAAAGCTTATGCCTTAGTCTTTAAGGTGCCACCGGACTCCTTGTTGTTTTTGTGGATAGAGACTAACACGGCTACCCTCTGATACTTGTGGAAAACTAGACACTTAAATACCCTTGTTTATAAGATACTAGTATGTATATTACCTTCATGCATTGCATTCTCTAAAGAAGCACCTGGAACCAGATATATCCTCTTGCTGGGAATTCAGCCTTGCATTTTCAGGGGATGGAATCCGTTAGGCCTTTTGACTATACTCAAACAAAACAGGTAAAGTTATTGGCCCTTATATATCTTTAAAAAGTGCAAAATTTGTCTGACTCCATAGAAAGGGCATTGTGGTGTTGTAGATTCACTCAATGACTCCAGTTCAAATTGCTCTATTTACAGATTTAAAAGATTGCACTTTATTACTGTGGGTGCTGCAAGCTCCTGGGTTCCTTAAGTAAGTCTGGCTCCATCCTCATCAGTAATAAATATTCTGCAATTTGAATCTAGCTTACAATTCTATTGGTGATTCACAAGCCATTGAAAAGACAGCTCACTCTCCGTATTTGTTTTCTCTTGCTAGCACTGCAGAGCCAGGGCAAACAAAAAAAAACTTTAGTATCTACACTGAAAATTCCCGTTTTCCTTGCCTCCAGAATATAAACATGAATGTATGATTGCAGTAGGTGTCTCATAAAACAGGAAGGGCCTTACTGTTGAATACCAGAAAAAAAAATTATTTTTCCTGAATCAAACTCAGCCTCAAACAGGGACAGAATTTTGTGATGAATCATCTGCCTTCAGTACACCTGGAGGGCATAAAAGGTAAGAAATTTGCCTTTTATATCATCGTGCGTGTCCCCTCTGCTTAGGAGTTTTGAATTTGGTGAAATGATGAATAGCAATTATCTAGACAGTTACTACACTGTTTCCCTGGCCAGTATGATTATTGTTATCACTGTACTATCTGTTACTTACCTGTACCATTTCTCTGGGTTAAAACAGTTCTCAAGAGCAGCAGCAGGCACCTTCAGCCATCTGCAAACCCCTAGTGGGCACATTAATTTTTCCTTCAGTATCGTAGAACAAACAATTAATGTTACCCTTTCTGAAAAGGTGGATAATGTCCTGCCTCCAAAAGGGTGTTTTAGGGACTAAACTTTGCAAAGAGTTAGACTGACAGAGTGCTTTATAAATGCTAATTATTGTTAGCTGCTGCTGCTGCTGAATTTCCTCTCCTCCTCCCCATTAAAAATCTCCAAACCTGAACACACTAATTGAAGTATTTATGCCTCACCTGTGTCCCAGAACTTTTATTTAACAATTCCATGGTGTAGGTTGAAAAACATTTGCTCTCTTGCTGTTCTCTGGATACCAAATGCCTCATCTGACAAGCTATTTTGGCTCCTGTGTTCTAGTGACATCACCATCATCACAGAAGAGCAGCTTGGTCCAAGTATGATTCAGAAAACACCTGATTTAGACTGGATGGAAGGAAACCATGCTCTGACTTTTATTGGCCACCAGGTAAGGTTGGGGAGGGGCTTACAGAGTCACTTTCCGTTTTTAATGGGTACTTGTATTTCAGATCGTAGCTAATGGAATTCATACTTTTAGCATTTAATAAGAATCAGATTTATGGTTTGTAGGCTTCCCCAATGGCATAGCTACTGAGAAAGCAACCCAATGGATTTCAGGAACTGAGTGGGCAAAAAACTCTCAGCCCTGAAACATGGGACTTTTGTTTCACTAACTGAATGTTTCCTAAAAGAAATGCACTGAAAATGATAGATCCCTAGCACAGGCTAATCTGTTAGATGGGGATAGAGAAAAAGACCCTTACCCTCTTTGTTTATCTTTATTGCAAAGTTTCATTGGGGAAGGGAATTTCAAATGGAATTCGCACTCCCATGAGCTACTATTTTCAATTAGGTTCCCCTTGTCTATTTGTCCATACTTGAAGATCTGTGCAATCCAATAGTTTATTAACTGTTACAGTTTTTTAGCGTCTTTCTGCTGTGGTAGTACAAAGTTACAATAAAAGTTGCTCTTTTTAATCATCCAGTTCTAATTGGGATTTTCTTAATTTTTTGAAAACAGGAATCAGAAGGGAAGGGAAATGTTCACACAGGTACATGTTTAATTGTTGCCAGGGTTTCACATTTACAACCTTATCAAACATTTCTGGGCTGAACCCAGCAGACTGCAAAGTAACTTTAAAACATAAAATTATGGCAAGAGTGAGAATTGTTAACTATTTTACTATTTCAGACTGATTTTAGGTATTAGAATTGGGTGGAGCAAAATCAGGCTTATAATGGAAACTCCTTTGAAACTAACTGTATGGTTGCAAAGTATGAACTGTAATGGCTCTTAGCTGTGAAAATTAAGAGGCATAGTCCTTTATTTTCTCCACAAAGGAGGAAGCACAAAGGATAGTACTTCCAGGAGAAGCTATTTCACCACTGATTTGTTAGGGAAATTATGCAGAAATTTTGGGGTACTTTTCCCATCCTCTCCCCCTGGGTTTGTATTTAGGGTTATTTCAGTAGCCAAGCACATTCCCTATTACCTCCTAGGTGCCAAACCTCCCTGGCTGCTGCAGGATGAAGAGGAGTTTGGAAGTAAACAGCAGATTGGACCGTCATATGAGGAATTTCTCAAAGAAAGTGAGTGGCTTTGGATATTACTACTTGAATATATTGAGGTGAGGTCTAGTTTTTTTAATTCTGGTTTTATTTAAAAAGCAAATCACTATACATAGAATGAAGTGTCTACTACAAAGTCAGTATGACTTTGTGTATAAGACTTCAGTGGTGCAGGGTAGATGAGGTACATTAAACTCTGCATAGAGGCTAGGTAATGATGATTTTCTGATAATCCTGGAGATGAATTCCAGTTAGTCCGACTCTAGTAAGAAAAAACAAACAAAAAAACCCACCCTACCTATTCAGACAGACTCATTCTCCCAACCATTTTTTCCTATAACTTTACCTAAAATATTTGATAGAACCTCTTCACTCTCTCTGAACTAATGATTCTTAGAGGAGAAGCAGAAGCTGAAAAAGCTTCCAGCAGATCGTGTTGGTGCCAACTTTGATCACACCTCTCAGACAGGTGAAGGCTGGCTTCCCTCCTTTGGACGGGTCTGGAATCATGGCAGGAGGTGGCAATCCAGGTAAGCATCTACCTCTGATGGGCTGACAAATTCGAGAGCTAGGGTTCCTTGTATGTATACAATGTTGGCAATTTGTAGGAAAGGGATTTCTCAAATGATTGTTGAGAGGGGTAGTAATGGATTTTAAACAGATGTCTTGCTGCAAGTAGTGGAAGGTAGTTAATGCTCAATGTAAAGCCTGGGATCTGTCAAATTCTATTGCTGAAATCTCTCACACACCACCTTTAAACAAAGTCATGTCTCTGCTGCAGCAATATGGTGTTCACCACTTTAAGTAAAACACTGCCTTATATCATGTGACTCCTATTCTCAAGAAGCTGCAATTTGTATAAATTGACAGTTGTAGGTGTAGTGGGGTATCACAGGCTGACGTTCACTATAAAGTACTGATTTAGATTTGGGAACAACACTACTGAATTACAGGGGGTGCTGTTTGCCATAGCTACCTGAACAGTAGAAACATCCTTATGAAATATTTAGACTATAATAACTAATGCCCCCACCTGAAAGTGCATAGAGGTGGGCATCTATGATAACTGCTGTTCTGTAATGCTGATTATAGTATATTTCCTAGCATGTTGCATTCTCCAAACTGACTTTCATTTTTTTTAAGACATCAGTTCAAAGCTGAATCCATCAAAGAAAGAGACAGTCAAAGGAAGACCCGAAAAAGACCAAAATCTGAGCTTCAATGAAAGAGCACCCACGTCCTCATATTTAATGTACAAAGTGTGTAACTTTTGACACTGTCAGTGCTGTTATATTTACCAGAGTGTACAATCCACCTGTATAGAAAACATGAACTTGAACTAATTTTGCTTATCTACCTTTATTAAAACTACTAGTAGTAGTGGGACTTCAGTATGCTGTCCTACAGCATAGATGAAAAGGAGTCCAAGGCTTCTTTGGCCAGAGCTATCAGCACCATACTGTTAAGAAGCATGAGGCTTTTTTTAACTCCATCTCTCCCCCTTAATAAGCAAACAAAAATGAACTCAACAATTTTATTGTATACATTTACATAAGAAATAGTGCAGAGGTGACTGGAAAACCTGCAAAGCAAAAAGTAGTGAGTTAGTCAATCAGTTATGTGGAACTCATCTAATAAAATCTGTCTTACTGCAACACTTGTGATGTGAAAGAAAAGTCCTCCAACAACTCTGACATTTTTAATGAAGTGATCTTTATATATATATATATATATATATAAAGAAGAGTTTGGATGGTTGGTTGTTAGCTATCGGCCACCTAGCAAATTCCAGAGAGGCCTTAATAAGAAGGCAACCATGGGACTAAAAAGCACAGAGTGAGCCTAGCAGAAATGATCTATCCCATCTTCTCAAATATCCATTACTATTTAACAGCACAACCTCTAATTTATTTCATGGGCAGGCAATAATTCAGTTCTAGTGGTTTCAGCACTATATAGCTGTTGTTTTTACTCTATTTAGAAGTAGATTCCTAATATCAGGGATTCCACAAGGCACTGGAGGAGTCCACCATGAGGAATTCACATGAGGATTTTGACTAGCAGTTCTATTAACCATGTGTACATCAGAGGGGAAGGGATACCTGCAACTCTAGAATTTCAATAGCACCTCACTTCAAGCATCTTCCCCACCAGCAGGTGCATCTCCACCCTTTGTATTTCTGGTGTAAATCACTTGGGCTCGGTGCTTGGACACAAGTTTGATCAAACCTACAAAGGAAGCAGAAAACATTTATGAAAATGTGCAGAATCTTTAAGAGCTTAAGACAGCATTTAAATAACAGAATTAGATTGAAATAAGTGTTCCACTGTGCCTTCTACACCAGGAACACTGAAATAAATTCCTATTGAGGCCCCTGGCAACCAGAGTCAAAGGTCCTGTCTAGAACACAGTAGTCCCAACAGGAAATGTTTTGTAGGATAGCAGGACTTTAGCATGATCCAGGAACAGTTACCATTGCAAAACTGAGCCAGGTTTTCAGTTGTCAGTAATGTGCACCAAATTATTAAGGTGAGGCCAGTAGACACAAACCTAGATAGATATAGATATCTATATATATTTTCTAAAAGGACTCATAGGGATGATTATAGCAAGCAGGAGGCTCTGGGGAGCAGCTCCAAGGTAGAGGGCAGGAAGGGGACCTGAAGTGCACAGCACTTTATAGCAGGCTGGGCGGCCGGTGCAGCTTAGAGGAAACTTAGGTTGTCAGCAGACCTGGCTACATAGTCATCTCCTGACACTATTTTCCACAGCATCCATAATTTTTTGCATTATATTTAAAAATATTATGAAAACACGTAACTTGTGTAGGAACAGATTACATTAATTCTGATGTGGTCTTATAGAGAGATTAAAATGCCAAGTAAAATATTAGACTGATAAGGAAAGAAAGGAGACTTAAGATTTTAAAAAACTTAAAATGCTCGTTATTGAACTCCTTTGTATACAAGCTACCTGCAAACAGATTTGTACCGAATCAATCACCAACAAATAAGGGGATAAAAGAATACATCTAGTTTGAGGGCTCCCAATCCACAGTTCAGTGTGTTTTTACCTTTGCTGAGCAGTTCTTGGAGGGCAGCCCTTGCTAAAGATCCTCGAATCTTCAACCTTTCAGAGACTACAGCTGGCGTGATGAGCTTGTAGTTGGGCACTTCTTTGCACAGTTTATCATAAGTAGCCTTATCAAACAAAACAAGGTTGTTCAGCTTGTCTCTTACTTTCCCCTTGGACCACTTCTACAAGAAGAAAAAGGGGGAACATCACCATCAAAGACACAACACAAATACCCTCTCAATGAAAGCTCTGCCATGATTAGCATTTCCTCCATGACCACCTAATGCAAGCTTGTTGCTCAGATGAGCACCAATTATAGACACCTATTCACCATGTTATCAGCACTGATCCATTAGCACCATGCTCCAACATGCACAATAGGGCCTTTTCTACACTACCACAAAATGAAAATTCCAGAGCAGGCAGCAATCAGGTATGTTTACCACTATTACTCAATCATACTGTGTTAAGCCACTTGAGGGTCTGCTCAGTACTATCAATGCTGCATCAGTAAGTCATCCCCAAAAGTGGCAAAGTGTAAATTGAAACTAACATTTGCTTCTTTGTGATGTATAAAGCAGGACTAAACTTCCCACCCAACCAGCTCAATTTTCACATTTGAAATTCAGGCGTTAGCTACCTTGTAACAGCATGGGACATCCCAAAATTAGTAGGATTATGCTGTAAAGTATCAGAGGGGTAGCCGTGTTAGTCTGGATCTGTAAAAAGAAACAGAGTCTCGTGGCACCTTTAAGACTAACAGACATCTGTTAGTCTTAAAGGTGCCACAAGACACACTGTTGCTTTTTAGGATTATGATGTTATACTTACCAAGGAAGTGAAACGGTCTTCGGTGTTGAAAAGTCTTTTAGATCACCTTTATATTAACGGGGGTAGGGGGCTGCAATTTACCCCCTTGCAACTCAAAAGTATAAAGTGTTGAAGAGATACTCCTAATTTCAATAATCACATGACATTCCCTCTTAAATAATTATATCAAGTTAAAGTCCAAGGGACTATAGGGTTTACAATAACCTGCTAACATTTTTAATCAGCTTATTTCTACATGGGGTCCAAGACATACAGTTGGCAATTAGGAATTAATATAATTTATTTTAAAGCACTTCAAACATTAAAAAAACAACAACAGTTAAAAAGCTCTATGACACAGGGAAATCTCTGTTTGAAAGCCTCCCTCCCAGTCACCAAGGAGTTAGTCTGTAGTCACAACTACTGTTAAATATTGAATGGAGAAACCCTCCTATATAATTCTTAAATACGATTTACCAGTATGACTAAAGAAAGTAGAGATTTAATTATAGAACAATAATTATCTCACTGTGTGACCTTAAGCACAGTTTAGGGCTCAGCTACACAGGAAAACTGACCTTATAGCTACTGCTCTCTGCCCCCTAGACCCTTAAGGGAGAGGATACAGGCTCATCTTACAGAGGGCACACAGAGAATAATTAGTGACAAAAGTGCTCTGCTGAGTACCCAGGCCCTACTGCTGAGCACACACCCCAGAGCCCAGTGGACTCACGCACCGCAGTGCAGACTCCTACCTTTTTTTTGGCTTTACCCCCAGATTTGTTCACTGGGTCCTTGTCTTTCTTCGCGGACTTCCCCGCATCCTTCTTCTTCTTATCGTCCTTGGGGGGCTGGAGAAAGAAGAGACCGGGGGGGGGGGGGGGGGAGAGAAGGAGAGATGAAGGCAGGCGCCAGCCCTGGGAAAAATCCGCCCCCACCCGATACCGCCAGGCGCAGGCCCGTCGAGGGCGCGGGAAGAAGTTTCCCTGGCGGAGCCCCCTCTCCCCAGCTTCCACGCGGCACAGGTGAGGTCGGGCCACGCGGCCCTAACATGAGCCTTCCCCACCCGGGCGCCTGCCAACGGGCGAGAGTCCAGGACTAGGCCTCCTCGAGGGAACCGGCACCCACTTGCTCCAGCTCTCGCACAGAGAGCCCTGTCCTAGGCCAAGCCGAGGAGCTAGATCCTGGGGCTGGCTCACCATGGTGGTGGTGGTGCTGCTGCCGCTGCAAGATGTCGGACGAAAAAGGAAAAAGCCTGGGTAGGGAGTCTGGGAAACCCCGTGCTTTCACTGCACTTCCGGAGCATGTAGCAACACCGCGTCCGGGTCAACCGGAAAGAAATACGATTCCCATAATACAACGCTCCAAAATCGGAAATAATAGTCTCTCCCACAATGCACTGCGCTGCTACGTAGAACTACATCTCCCAAAGTGCCCTGAGCTGACGGGAGCCGACATGGCCATCTTCAGCGTGTACGTTGTGAACAAGGCCGGCGGCCTCATCTACCAGCTGGATCACTACGCGCCGCGATCCGAGACCGAGAAAACGTTCAGCTTCCCTTTGGACCTGGTGCTTAAGCTGCACGACGAGCGCGTGGTGGTGGCGTTCGGGCAGCGGGACAGCATCCGGGGTGGGTGTCCGGCCGGAGGCGCCAGGAGGCCTGTGGTACTGGTAGCGCCCGCCGAGGGGGCTGGTACCGGCCACGGGGGGGAGCTGTGGCCGGTAGGGGGCTGGTACCGCCCGCCGAGGGCACTGGAGGGATTGGGTGCCGGTACCGGCTGCTGGAGGGGGAGGACGGTGCCTACTAGGGGGTTGGGGCGCTGGTACCGGCCACTGGGGAGGTTCGGGGGCTGTGCTCACTGGAGAGGTGTTGGGGGGGGGGTTGTGCTTTTGGGAGATACTGGGGCACATTGGTTGTGCTTGCGGGCTGGGAAGTAGCGTCATGACACTATTTACACTTTAACGGTGGCTGTGCTAAGCCATAAATACTCTAATAGTGATTCCTCCTAAAGACAGGTCTAGAGAGGCCAGTGGTCAGGTCTGCTATTGGAGTTCCTAGTTCCGATATTCATTTGAAAGCAAATAAGCCTCAGCTCTGATTCTTCCCTTTGCTTCCTTCAGTTGGACATGCTGTGCTTTCCATCAATGGCATTGATGTGAATGGGAAATACACTGCTGACGGGAAGGAGGTGCTGGAGTACCTTGGCAACCCTACCAACTACCCCGTGTCCATCCGTTTTGGCCGGCCTCGCCTCTCCTCCAATGAGAAGCTCATGCTGGCCTCCATGTTCCACTCGTGAGTTTGCACTGGGAAGTCTAGCTCTCTGTGCCCTGGTTACCATGGCACTGATGTAGTAATGTCCACCATTTGTGAGGCACTGGCCAAACCCAGAGGAAGACACATTCCTTGCCCCCAAGAAGGTACACTTCCCAAAGACAAATTGAGGGTGGAGAAGGGACCCAGTATACACTATCATATCCCTAGTAACTTGAAGAGGCATCTTTTGTGTTAGACTTAAATAATTTCCCTTTGTTTGTGAAGGTTGTTTGCAATTGGGTCCCAGTTGTCTCCTGAGCTGGGGAGTTCTGGTATTGAGATGTTAGAAACAGACACGTTTAAACTACACTGTTTTCAGACCTTAACAGGTAAGACTTACTGATCATGTTATCCCTGTTAGTTCAGCCTTGAGGCTGTTTCTCCCTCACTCTGAAAAGACAAGTACAAATTGCTTTATTTACTCCTGGGGGGAATCTGTGCATGCTCAGAATTAATGACACCTGCAGATTTCTTTGCTTCCCTGCAGAAAAATGACTTCCTGACAGGGAAGCTGCAAGAGCAGTCACGCACCACTCCCTAGCTGTGCAGGTACATTGTTTCAGGCAGCTGGCAGAGAGGTAAATCACCACAGGGCTGGGGACACTCCAGCCAGTGGCTCCTACCCTGAGCCAGGATCAGCTGCTAGTCCTGGCTGGGCCGGAGGCAGGAGAAGACAGGACTTCCTCTTCCCCTGCAAGGAGTGGTTGGGGCTGTGTGAGACCCACCCCCAGCTGCAGGAAGCTCAGTATCCTCCCCTGCTTCCTGCCCCCATAACTCCTCAGCTGAGGGGAGAGGGGTCGCTGTACAGGGAGCTGTTCCTCCATCCACCCAACCCCTGTTGCATCTGGACCTCCCATATCTAGACACCCCTGCCAAGCCTCATCCCATACACTCAGAACCCCCCTATCCCTCCATACCCAAACCCCACCCCATTGAAACTCAACCCCTGCATCTGGAGCCCCCTGCACCCAGACCACCCCCCACTGAGCTCACTGCACTCAGACCCCTACCTTGATGAGCCCCATCCTAAGCCCCGACATCCAGACTCCCATGCCAGTGACCCCCAATTAGCTGCACCCAGACCCCCACCAAGATCCACTCCCACAGCACCCAGACCCCCTGCTCAGACTCGCACACCCAGACCCCTCCACTGAGCCCCCAACCACATTCACCTGGAAGCCCCTGCAGAGCCCCATTGCCCCTGCATCTGGAAACTCCTTCCCCCCCCCCCCCCCCCCCGGCTTGAGCCTCTGTGCATCCAGATCTCTCTTTTCCCTCCCCCCAGGGTCAGGTGCAGCCTCAACACGGAGTCTGTGTCCCCAGGGTGGGGAGGCTGCAGCGTCTTCCCCACTGCCATGCTGGAGCCTCTGCATTTATTTATTGACAAAACTTGCAGAATTTCAAAATATTGTGCGCCGAATGCCCTCAGGAGTATTTATTAGACTTGTATATTGCTGCAAAAGTACTGCTTTTGTGCTTGATCTTTATTCATATGGTATTTCTCTGAATTAGATTGTCAGTTCCTCTGGATAGAGGCCCATCAGCTCTTTGTAAATCCTTTTGTATACTTCTGGTGCTCCCTAACTGAATACTGAAATAATTGTTTTTTGCCCTTTTCTAGTGCCTTTCGTCCTAAAATGGCAAAGTACCTCACAAATATGAATTAACCCGCAACTGCTTACTCACCACCCAGGAATTATCCCCTTTACAGCAAGGGAAACTAGCTTGTCTTGTCTATGCCTCAATTGGCCAACATGTCTTTAAAGTCTGGAATCTAGTTGAGGAATTGCAAATAAAACCCAGCCTGTGCTTGAAGTGCAAGATTCCCCTAGAGGTGCTCAAGTGTATAGGCACGGTAGCAATGTTACAAAATATGCTCTGTGCTCTAAAAGTAAAATCGCATCCTGAATGGAGCAACAAAGAGTCCTGTGGCACCTTATAGACTCTGTCGCTTTTTTCAGATCCAGACTAACATGGCTACCCCTCTGATACTTGACACCCTGAATGGTAGCTTGCTAAAATACACTACTCAGTCATTAATCTTTCTCTATATAATTTAAACAAGGCAAGTTTTAAATATTCTTCAGATGGTGTCAGCTGCTCTCCCGTCCTTCCTGTAAATGAGGGCTTTTCAATTATATTTGGGAATATATTTCATAGTATTATTACCTTTGCAGTTTGCGTGTAGTCTATGCTAATACTTTTCATTATGGCTCCAGGGATCAAATTTGTGGTGCTTGCTGATCCACGGCAAGCTGGGATAGAGTCCCTTCTGCGAAAGATCTATGAGATTTATTCTGACTTTGCTCTGAAAAATCCTTTCTACTCACTGGAGATGCCAATCAGGTAGGGAGTAGGCAGATGATGTGTAGAATAACAAGGTACTTAGCACTTGCTCAGCTCTCCACTTTGAGAGCACTGTGCAACCATTAATACGACCCCCTTTGTGGAAGAGAAGACATACTTATTTTACGGTGGGGAAGCAGACAGGTGATTTTACTGTCTGAGGTTACTTGGACAGTGACAGAATTGGAAGCAGACCCCATGTCTTTAGCTCCCATTCCCTGAGTCTATCCACTAAAAATAAACCTAAGATTGCTGGGTTCTCTTTTGACCTGGGCTGCTGACTGGAGTTCTAGTAGCATACCTGACTACTTTGTGCCTCAAACAAAACTAGTGTCTGTGTCAATCAAAAACCTAACTTTTTGTATGATTAAACTAAATTCCATAATGAGCTTCAGCGCCGCCAAGTTCTTGGAGAAGGTCTTCCAAGGACACCAGTCTGATTCCTGTCCTCTACAAAAGGCTGGAGGAAACCTCCTCTGGAGTTGTTCCATTTGAGCAATGTGACATGCTCTCTCTTGGCAGGGCCCCTATTGCACTTTTAACCCTTATAAAAGTGGCAATTAAGCTTTGTTTTTTAAACTGTTTTGGCATGTCAAATAAGAAAGCTGAACTCACTTTGTTAATCAGTCTTTTGATTCAAAAAGTTGCCCTTAGCAGAGAATGGAATGGAAGAGAAGCTGGTGCAGGAATGGGGATGTTTTTGAGCTAACTGTTCTCTGATTAAAAACACCCGTATGTTTTGAGTTGTAGATGGAGATTGTCACCCGATTCTGATGCCTGTATTTCTGTGAATATTTCAGGTGTGAGCTGTTCGATCAGAACTTGAAACTTGCTTTGGAGGTAGCAGAAAAAGCTGGACCATTTGGACCAGGATCATAGGACTCTTCCAGTGTCAGCATGGGGCCTCTCCTCACTAGCCAGCCTTTTCAGGATCCTGTTTCTGGCTACAGCAGCAAGAGAGGAGGTCATGAGGTCCCAAACTGCTTTTATCATCTCCAGAAATGCTGCTTTATTCCATGGGTGTGGAATTCACCTTTGCTTAACAGTGAATGTTTTTATTATAGCTAAGAAAGGGTATATGTGGCTGAAGCTACGATTGCAGCTCTAATGCTGTCACTGTAACACAGAGGAAGATCAGACACAACATGGTGGTAAAACCTCAGTTATACTTCCCCCCCCCCCCTTTTTTTTTTTACGTGTGTGTGTGTGTGTGTGTGTGTGTGTATATATATATGTATGTATATATATGTATGTATATATATATATATATATTCTCTGCAGCTTTAATTTATGGCTCAGACAAATGGTTACTTTGGATGTACAAGTAATAAACATTCCCTTAAAGTATGGATAGATTAATTCTTGGACTGGATGCATTCACTCCTGCTAGAGCTAGTATGAACTAGTGAAAACATGCAGCCTGGTTGTCATGCTGGTGTTGTTTTACCATCTGAAACTATTCTAGCTTAAGCTGTGCTTTACTGTGTCCAGAACCCCAGTGGAAGGCAACACTTCAGCTTACCTCTCTGTAAACAGGAATAATGGATTTCAAGCAGGGGACGTGGGTGAAATTAATAAAGTGAAAAAAGAAGTTCCTTTGTGTCTGCACAGCTCTTCTGAGGAATAACAGCAGGAAGGGCAACATAAAATGACTGCTTCTCACTAAGGCTGCTCAGGGTAGAAAGAAGAATGTCCTGCAGCTAGTACTGGCCTCTGGGGAAGAGCTCACCCTTTTTTCTTGGTCCCTTTGCCCAAGAAATCTCATGCTCCCATTGCAGTGCTCCATTTTTATTTCCCAGTTGGTAAACAGTATTTCATAATACTCATGCTTAAGTACCAAATGTAGTTTACTTTTGTACACTATTTAGCCATTTTGTTAGGACTGACAGAACAATCTTATGTGAAGGTAGCTTTACAGTGGTGGCTGCTGAGCTTCTTGCTTTCCTACAGGCATTCTAAATAACTAAAACCCTGCAGAGAACACACACACAAATCCTGATAAGAAAAGTCTGTTAACATATGACATATTTACTACCACGGAGCAATGCTCCTGCTAACAAGCATTCATAATAGTAAGCAGCCCCTCTGTTGTAGGTTAACCTAAAAATGCTGTACCTGGTTCAGCGAACTGGAGCCATTAGAAATTTACACTTTCACCTGACAATAGCATTAATTATGTTACTTATAGAAATAATCATCTACAACCTAGGATAAAAATCTCTTTTAAAGACTTTTCTAGATAATGCAGAAAGAGAGGAGCTGTACAAAGTGTGTACGAGTCTAATGCTGTTACTGCATACACTCCTGAACCAATTTCCTTGGTACTCCAGGAAGTACTATTCTATTTGGTGTTAACCATCTGTTTTGCAGTTCACTAATACTGTGAGGTTAGCCATGGTGACTAATTTAACAACAAAAAGTAACTGTTGTACAGTACTTCCATCTTTTGAATGGAGTTCCAAGAACTTTACTCAGTTGCTGTTACTGAAAAGGGAGCAGTTTTGCTGCAATGGCAGGGATCTGCAGTAATACGTGGACCAGTAACTGTTCAGTCTCTGACAATAGCTGGGGAAGCAGTGTTTTTCTTTAGTAATAGGCTAGCAGTCTCTGCTTCTGGGGAGGGAGACACAGCAGGTAGCTCATGGCAGATTAAGCTGGGTCACAGCTGCACCTACAACAGCAAGTGGAGGTAAATGAAAATAGGCTCAGTGCTGGCTAACTCGAATACTTCTGTAAGCAATGAGGATGAATTGAGAGTAACACTACATCTGAGGCCAGCAGCAAGAAGGCTAGGCAGGTACCAGATACCAGTCTTCTGCAGTACTCCTAGCTTAGCAATCAAGACTACCAGTACTTTAAGTAAGAGGTAAAGTGAGGTCATGAGATGTAAACTATAACTGAACAACCAAAAATTGTGTAGGCATTAAACATAACAGCCATTGAAGATCTTGTGCCTTTCTAAACAGGAATATGATTAAAGTTAAATGAAGTTTTGATAAATATTCTGATCTAGGCTGCATTGGTAGGAAACTCAGTACCGGGCCAGTGAGTAGTCATTTGCCATCCCTAGATACCATCTGGAGCATCCTTAATACCTTTGCAGCTCATCTTTAGTCAATCTTCTTGGGCACCCGACCCATCTTGGTGCGGATGTTCCGTAACAAGAAAAAGGTTATGGTGCTGATGACACATGTTATTTCAGCTACCCAGAAGGCTGTGGCCCAGCTGTAGTGCTTGGCTATAGTACTGAAAGGCAGTCCAGCCAGGAAACCACCAACTGCAAGGATAATGGGGAAAAGAGAACAGAGTTAGAGTCCCTAATAGCAGCAGAACCTTACAGTTTCTCCTACTGACAGTGTCCTTTGTGCTGGTCCTTGCCTTTATAAAAACGCTTCAAGCCAGATAGCTTGAGATATTTTAAACAGTGGACAAAGCACTATAACATACAGTAGAGAACAATTCTGTCCTGCCTGGGGAAAAAGAGCTAGTCACTCAGTAGCCCAGACTCTTTTCTTGAGGTCACTCCTTCAGGGTTGCTCAGTGAATGGGCTATGGTCACGCTTTCCTCCAAATTGGAGGTTTTCACTGCCAGAAAACTCAGGGGAGCAAATTATTCCTATTCAGCTACCAGAGAAGATACAAGTTTTGTGGTTGCAATTATCTGTATTTACAAATGTTTATTATGAAAGCAAGGAACGAGTCGCAACCTGTCACGGCACAAGCAGCTGATAATAAGTTAACCCTCTACACACTGGACTTTTATCTTTAAATCTTCACTGGACTGGTAAAGGCCCAGGTTTCAATGGTAAGGAGTTTTAACAAGAAGTCTTTAAAGGTGACGTATGACGACCAAGGTCCCAGAAGGCCCAACACAAAAGATGCACTTCACATTTGTCCTCCTTATTCATCTCTAAATCCAACCAGTTAAGAAAATGGATATCTGCAGTCTCCAAAGGTTTTGTACAGACTGCAGTCTTCAATGGGGCCCACAGAGCCCTTCATGGTGGGCAGCAGAATGAAACATTTTGAGAATCAAGCATGAGATTAGGGAAGAGATTGCTCAGTGACAGTCTTAGGTCTTCAGAGACCCACTTAATTTGTTGAATAAACAGACTCAATTGCACAGCCATTCGCTTCCAATTCTCTCAGATGCGCTGCTTGAGACACACCCTTTCATATCACTAAGTAGCAATTAATCATATCAAGAATTTCAGAGCCAATTTGAAATCTCATCTTGCCAGACTAAGATAATCAGGAACTGGGGCTTCTTGCTGCTACAGAATAAAGGTTCTGAGGTTTGAGTGTGAGGGGGAGGGAGTATCACTCACCATTGGCCAGTAGTGCAACAATAGCATGGGAGGTGCCACACAGGTTGGAAGGTGCGCTCTCATTTGCTATCACTCCAAACAATGCAATTGGTCCATAAGAAGAAAACCCAAAGATGGCTCCTAGAATCAGTATCCACAGCTATCAACACAAGCAAAGAATAATCAGAATAGGATCCCTAAATTTGACTGCTATTGGTTAGACATTGGCTAAATGTATAGGGCCCTGTCTACAAACTAAACATTGTTCTGGCTGACGCTGCTTCCCTGGCCAGTGGATATAAAGTCTAACCATGTGAAACAGAGTCTGCTCTGCCACACGTTTGTAAGATGGTTTATAATTGAATGCATCCCTGAGTGCATTGGCTAGCACATTATCAGCTTCCGAGCAAGAACTTTGTTTTTATCTATGGTTCTGAATAGCCATCTGAACTGTCACATAGCCAGGACTCAATATGAAACACGCTAAAAAGGAAGACGTGGTTGCTGTGTTTTGTCAAAGTTCTATTTAATACGCTTTAAGTTACAGTGAAATGACACAGAGAAGGTGTTTACTGCATAGTAATCTTTAAAAAAAAAATCATTCTGAGAAGTGTTGGTTAAAGGGCATTATAGTTTCAGAGACATGTTGATAAAGGCATTTATACCTGTTTTGAGGCATCCCCATTATTTTGTCAGCTGAAAATCCTGCAATGTTATATTAAAAGGTAGTCTGCCTGAACATGGACTCTTAAGGTTGAAATTTATGCTAAAAAAAATTGGCATTGAAAAGTACGTGAGCAATGACACCAATCTGAGGCCCATAAAGGGTTTATAATTCTTTGCCCATCTTAAGGCTTTCCATCAGGATCGCAAAATGCTGTATAACTATTAATGAATTAAGCCTCAACATCCCTATTGGGCATAAAGTGTTATCCCCATCTTACTGTTTGGGAATCTGAGGCAAAAAGGAGGACGGGAAGTGACTTGCCAAAAGTCAAAAAGGAAGTCAATGGCAGAGGCAGGAATAGAAGCCAGGTCTGGAATCCCAAGTCCTGTGCCTTAGCCACAAGACTTCTATTAATAGTTGTGCAGACTGATTATCTCATCTAAAGAGTAAACATCCCCAGAACCTATCAGTGTTTTAGAACTGGTTTTATTAGATTCAGTTAGTTTAGTAATATGAAATTATGAAGCTTCTTTCAGAAAACTTACAGCACTCTTCATAATGCCCTGGTTATAAATCCTGTTGAACTAACCAACCTTTCAGAGTAGGAAAGAGTCAGTAAAAGTAGAAATAGGCAGAAGGGGAGAGAGAAAGACAAGGCAGAAACCTCCTGTTCTGTTAAGCCTGTGAGGGCAGCGAGAGGATGCAAGGCTACAATCCAGAAGTCGTTTTCCTGAGGGAGAAGTGAGCAAACATTAAGAAGGGTAGAAGTGAAATTCCATTTATTTCGCAACCATCAGGGAAAGAGAGACAGAACACACAAATATCAGGGGTTGGTGCAGAGAACTGCCAGACTTGCTACTAACAAAATTCTCAACATTAAAAGGGATACCATCAGCTTAAACACTCCTCTGCCTGCTATCTGAACAGGTGGAGTTCCCACACCACCCTGCATAGTCAAAGTTCAAACTTACCACCTTCTTGGGGTTTGACTTTATTGGAAGTTGAATCACCACCATAACATAAACCTCAAACTAAACTTTCTCCTTGTCATAACTGTTCCTATAGTTTCCCTGCAGAGACAGCTGTCTCAGACCCCAATTCCCTTTCTCCTGACAGCTGGTTCCACCTCCCTTATATCCTATTGGAGCTAACAAGCAGCACTTGCCACAAGCAACCAGCAGTACTTACTCAGCAGTTTTTTGCAGGATTCTAATTCCTGCCAACAGGGTGGCTCACCAGAAGAGCCTTTATCCCTGCCACCTTGTTACACTATTACACACAACACATCAGATAACTTAACTGAAAGAGAGCAGAGGAGACATTTTCTCTATTTCAGTTTGTTTACTTTGTACATTTAGCAGCACTATGTATAGTCAGTTTGACTCTGCAGTGGAAACAGTCTCTCCTCATCTGTGGGAGCTTCACACAGCAGAAGGGAGAGGGGGGAAAAAAAAACTATTTGTGAAAATAAAATCACCCAAATTGGCTAAGGACTCTGGGGCAAGCTTAGGACCCTGGAGCTATTTTTAGTTGAGTTAGTGAAACTGACTAGATTTCAGGCTGTCAATGCTTCTTTAAATTTCTCAGCTGCAGATAAAACCCATAACTTCCAGATCAGACATGGTGGTTCTGAAATAGGGCTCCAGAAAGCTATACTACTATACATTTTATAAATCTGTCAAAGAGGATGCCCTGGAATTTTGTACAGTCATTTACAAAAATGATTATGAAGTCAGATCAAGAGCTACAGGTTTCAACAGAGTCCCAGAAATCATTATTAGTGTTTGAGCATGCTTTGCTAATAGCTAGACTGAACTCTTTCAGATGGGTTTGGGTCTTCCTTTATTTGATCAGCACTGAGCATACTGTCAGTCCTCAAATAAAAAAATAACATGCCATCAAACTTCTACCATTTTTATGAAGAACTTCCAATCCCACAATACAGGAATCCCCTCCTGTAACATATGCTAGTCAATGCCTGAGTGCAAGAATATTCACCACCATCTAAATCAGTGGTTCTCAAACTTTTGTACTGGTGACCCCTTTCACATAGCAAGCCTCTGAGTGCGACCCCCTTTATAAATTAAAAACACTTCTTAAAATATATTTAACACCATTATAAATGGTGGAGGCAAAGTGGGGTTTAGGGTGGAGGCTGACAGCTCGTGACCCCTCATGTAATAACCCTGCGACCCCCTAAGAGGTCCTGACCCCCAGTTTGAGAACCCCTGATCTAAGTTAAACTGATCAATGCTTCTGTCACACCACATGCTACATGAGAATAAACTGCTTGTGCATGGGTTACCTTAGGAGAGTCACTTGTGATTGTGACCCGGAAAAGGTACATCGAAGCAGACATTCCCGCCATCATGGAAAGCAGGAGCACATGCCGAGGATTCCCATAACTTGATAGACCCACCTGTAATACATATTGGAACAGAGAGAGAGAATGCACACAAAAAATGTGAGTTACTAATGCCAACTGATTCACAGAAGTTAGGGACAAAAGGGACTGATGATCTGCATAACATAACATCACCCAGTAATTTCTGCTTCAAGCTCATAATTTCTGTTTGAGATACAGTATATCTATAAATCAAGACTGATGTCTTTCCAGAAGACTCCAAATGATGTAGAATCCACTATGTCACAAGGTCAGTTGTACCAGTGGTTAATTATTCTCTCTGACCTTACTTTTAGTTGATTTGTCTGGCTTCAGCTCCCAACCACTCTATTTCATTATGTTTTTTTCTGCTAGATTAAAGAGCCTTCTTTTAATCTCCCCAACGTACGTAACAGTACTTGTAGACCATGCTCAAGCCACCTCTTAACATTCTTTTGGATAAACTAAATAGAGTGAGCTTCTTAAATCTCTCACTAAGGCATGTTTTCCAGATCTCTAACAATTCTTGTAGCTCTTTTCTGAATCCTTTCCAATTTTTCAACATCCTTTTTAAAGTGTGGACACCAGAACTGATATCTGTATAATTAATGTTTTTATGGCCTTGTGTTTTGCAGTCCAATCCTGCAAATGGTACTCCTGGGGGAATTCTGTGCCAAAAAAATTAAAAACTATGTACCAAAAGGTTAAAAATTCTGCACACAATATTTGAAAATTCTGCAACATTCTGCATATTTTATTTGTCAAAATAACACAATATAATCATGCCAGTTACAATTATTTTGGTAATTTATTTCAAAACATCTGTCAGCAAGTATGTCTGTAACAATACACACCAAAAGAAAATTCTGATTTTTTTTTTTGACAAATAGATTGCTTACTAGGCATATTAGTACAGAACTTTGTGTAATTCTTTTAAATTACAGTACAGAACTGTATTTTCTGCACCTGTCAGAAGCAGTGCAAAGGCTTGGGGGAGTCAGGGTAACAGAAAAGCTGAGGGAATGGGAAAGAGCCTGGGAGTGAACCCGGAGGGTGTTGGGTTGCCTCCCCATGCAGACCCTGGCTGACCCCAAGCCTCTCCCATTCAGTCAGGCACATCTGCCCCTGTCCGCCATCCCCTTGGGTCTCTACAGCCCTGCTCCCCTGTCTACAGACTCAACACTGTCACCCCACTAGCTCCTGAGCCCATGCTCCAGTCTGTCCCCCTCCACTAGCCATTCTGAAACTGTCTGTGACCCCACAGCAGCCCTGTGTGGCTCTGCGGGCAGGGAGTTGTGATGAACTCTACTCCTGGGGGAATTCTACCGCACTGGACATAGAATTTTGTATTTTCCCGCATAAAATACATTTTACCTAAGAAGGGCGGCAGTTCTGCCTTTTGCCCACCAGAGGCCGTCGTGGGGCTAGAACGCAGCAGGTTTTTCTGGCGCCACAGCGGCCTCTGGTGGACAAAAGGCGGAACTGCCGCGCTTAGGCAAGAAAACAATTTAGGCGGGAAAATTAAAAATGATGCGAGACAGATGAATTGAATTCCCCCAGGAATAAAACGGTAACGTTACAAGATGTTATAATCTAAATTGGTTTGAGTGACCTATATAAATCTCCTCAAAGCTTCTCTCTTATGGACACCAGAGGCATGATTTGATTATAGGGCTGTGATAAACTTGTAACAAAACCAGGCAAAATTCACCTGGTTTTCAATTTCATTAAAACCTCCAGTCTTTGACTACCCTAACCGAGTTTTGAGTCAGGTGAACTACTATTTTGGGTGGAAACTGCTTGTTTGTTCTAACAATTTCAGGTGAGGTTTCACTTTGTGTTTTGGGGTTTGTTTGAATGAGAATCTGAGAGCAAAAGTGAAGGGGTGCATACCCACAAGAAGTGAACTGGAGAAGTGGGGTTGCACAAAACTCTGTGAATTAAACCAATGAGCTCTAGATTAGTGTATATTGGTCTCTATATTATCATGTGAATGAATGTGTTTCTCATAGGTAGCTTTATCTCTTTGCAGAAGTGTCTACTAATCACACAAGACCAAGGTGACATTGGAAAGTCTCAGCTAGTGACTTTCACAGTATAGACCCATTTTTGTGCTGCTCTGCTTTAAAGTAATGTTTATTATTTCCATTATCTAGAAAAGGGCCCCAGCAGGAGCTTTGCCACAACACAATATATGTTATGCCTCCCCTACACCAATTGAATGCTAGACGGTGCCACTACTGACAGTAATAAATCCCAGATTACCTTCACTAAGGGTACATCTACACTACAGGGGGGAGTTGATTTAAGATACGCAAATTCAGCTACGTGAATAGCGTAGCTGAATTCGACATATCGCAGCCGACTTATCCCGCTGTGAGGACGGCGGCAAAATCGACTTCTGCGGCTTCCTGTCGACGGCGCTTACTCCCACCTCCGCTGGTGGAGTAAGAGCGTCGATTCGGGGATCGATTGTCGCGTCCCGATCCCCGAGAGGTCGATTTCTACCCGCCAATTCAGGCGGGTAGTGTAGACCTAGCCTAGTACAGGACTCCAGCATAGCAGTCCTAGGCCTCTGACCACACCCATCAGGCCAAGTTTCCATATGCTTGTTGACTCGTTGATTTGGAAATTATCAAACATTTTAATGGACTGGACCTATGTCCACCTACCCCAACTCTTTGTATGGGACAGACCTTGGTTTGTATTTTGCAAAACCACAGCAGATCAGATTCAGTTTCAGAAGTTTGGGGGAGGCAAGGAACAGAAAATGATTTTGAGAATGACCACCTCTGGTATGGTGTGGGCCCATACTCCCTACCCCCACCGCTGGGCACAGAGCATGTAGACTGATTAAAGGTCTTGAGAACATGACCTATGAAGGAAGGCTGAAAGAATTGGGTTTGTTTAGTTTGGAAAAGAGAAGACTGAGAGGGGACATGATAGCAGTTTTCAGGTATATAAAAGGGTGTCATAAGGAGGAGGGAGAGAACTTGTTCACCTTAGCCTCTAAGGATAGAACCAGAAACAATGGGTTTAAACTGCAGCAAGGGAGGTCTAGATTGGACATTAGGAAAAAGTTCCTAACTGTCAGGGTGGTTAAACACTGGAACAAATTGCCTAGGGAGGTTGTGGAATCTCCGTCTCTGGAGATATTTAAGAGTAGGTTAGATAAATGTCTATTAGGGATGGTCTAGGCAGTATTTGGTCCTGCCATGCGGGCAGGGGACTGGACTCGATGACCTCTCGAGGTCCCTTCCAGTCCTAGAATCTATGAATCTATGACTCCAATTTTCAAAGAAGCCTAAATGAGATAGGCACTTAACTTCCATCAGTCTGTTGGAAAATCCCAGCTGTTAGAAATAAAAGTTTTTGTATCTTCTGAAGTGTACAGAAAGAAAAAATAAACTATTTTAAAGTGTCAGTGAATCTGCATCAGCATCCCTTGGCAACCCAGGAAGGTTGCATTTTACATCCTCAGCGCGACAACCTCTCACCTTTGCAGTTCTCTCGCCCCTGGTACTTCCAAGTTCAGAGTTACCAGACATTCCAGTTATTGCACGGAGATCTACCAGCTTCGCTACTGAGAATAATGGAATGGACAAGGTTCCAGGCTACTTACCCGTGCTACTGCTCTGTCAGAAAGGTACCCTGCAGCAATGCTTCCTACCAGGCCCCCAATCTCCAAGGCACTCATGTAAGAACTTCCTAGAACATAGGATGGGGGGTGGTTAGGCAATCAGGTCCAGGGAGGAAACACCAAAACAATTTCTTATTAATGATTTATGTTTGTGCACAGGGAGTAGTTCAGTATAAAGGCAGTATCAGGGAGAATGGAGTAACTAGCCCTAAAATGCTTACACTTTGCCTTGTCTCTCAGTTTCCCCAGTTCTTCTCAGAGCATCTGATATTGTTTGTTGTTTTTAGTTAAGTAGTGTTTGAATTAAGAGCTAGTGGGTAGTGCCACACCAACAGCCCAGGAGACTGAAATTCTCTGTCCACAGAGCAGGTGCAAACCAGGCAGCAGCGTGGCACACTTCTCTCACACGTTGTCTCCCTGCCAGTGTGCCCCAACATTGATCTAAGACAGGGGTTCTCAATCGGGGTCAGGACCCCTCAGGGGGTCGCGAGGTTATTACATGGGGGGGTCATGAGCTGTCAGCCTCCACCCCCAAACCCCGCTTTACCTCCAGTATTTATAATAGAGTTAAATATATAAAAAAAAGTGTTTTTAATGTATAAGGGGGGTTGCCACTCAGAGGCTTGCTGTGTGAAAGGGGTCACCAGTACAAAAGTCTGAGAACCCCTGATCTAAGAGGACCCATTGGATGAGGTAAGAAGACTGTTCAATCACCATGACTTAGTCAGTCCCTGGAGTCTCTACAAAGGAGCCAATTTGTGCCCTTTGTGCTGGGGGTTTCTTGGTCATGGACACTTGATCATTAGGAACTGGTCAGACACACAAACTCATTTCATATATGCCACCAAATAGCCGATGAGCACTATTGGTTACTACACGCCTGGGCTGAATTTGAACTTGTGACCTAATAAGAAAGTGCATGCCTTTCTTGACCATTCCCCTGTGCCATTCAGTAACCCTAATAATCTGGACTGGTATTTTCAAAGGCACTCAGATGCCATTAAAATGGGAATTGGACACCTTGCTCCTTAAGGCACCTTTGAAAATCAGAGCCTTAAGCTTTAAAATGAGTCTGTTGTATCTTACCCACAAGAGCAGACTGTCCTCTTTCCTGAATCAGGAAGAGCTGACCCCAATCTGTACAGCATGTCTTTACCCCAAAGACAACCAGGTAGCCAGTCGAGAGTACCCACAGATATGGCGAGAGTAGCAGCTCTGCCAGGGTGCTGTCATCTCTCGATGAGCCTGAAAGGAGAATTAGTAGAAACACCATTACATCGCTTGGACATAGCAATAGGACACAATCAACCCAGCAGTGGGGTAGGATGATCTGTGAGCAGATTCTATGTGCAGTGGGAGCAGCCTTGTAACAGTAAGGCTTTTCTAAATGTAGAAATAGTGCATAATAACTAGAGGTGATCGGCCATTGCTACCACCCATTTGCTGTGCACAAAGAAACCTGTCCATGGTATTTATTCCACTTAATTAAAAAGCTCACATCAATAAGCTACATTTTATTCTCCATAACTCTGCTGTCTTGTGATTCCCAGTGAACACTTCCGATAGAGGATGGTGGAGAACATATTGTCTGCTCTTCCAGATTTTGTTTCTAGTCCTCTTCACTAGTCAGTGAAAGAAGCTGCATACATCCAAAAAAGGACATTGCATTTAAGCTAGCTGCTCAGTTCTTACATGAACCTGCCATTTATGTCTGCTAACACTCATATCCCCAAAATACATTGTGGTAGCAATTATGTTCCCATGACAATTATCAAATGCCAATTCCGGCAGCAAAAAGTTTACAGGGCAATACAGAAGTCAGTACTTTAAATACGTTTTTGTAGGTTTTTAAATCCAGTGACAGTCCCTGTGTTGCAACAACCCTCAAGCCCTTTTGCTCTCAAGAGAAGGTTCAATTAATTGGACATGATGCAACATTTATTAACTAGATGTCCTAGTTCAGGACACCAAATGTTGAGCAGAGTCCGCTCAAACCAGAAGCCAGAATTCTGTTTATTGGAGACATGTGGGGACACGCCAAAGGCAGCACTTCTCTCTGCTGCTCAGTAAGGAACAAATAATATGCTTTGCACTACAGCCCTGCGTGGGATTAGCGTAGAGCCCTGCAGCAGGATTGGGATCCTGCAGGTCCCACAGGGCCTACTGCCATAATAGCAGGAGTGGCTGGGAGCAAGATTAAAAATAGTCCCGCACAAGGCTCTACTTTGCCCCTCTCTGGCATGGAGGATCTCAGACCACGACATATATAATTTAAGACCCCAGGGGAAATAGAAAAATATTAACATAGAGACATTTTATAGATGGGGAGACTATGGCACATAGAGCTGAAGTGACTTGTTGAGAGTCCCATAGAGTCAGTGGCAAAGCTGGGAATAGATGTGAAAGTGCGTTAGGATCTTTCCCTGCCCTACGAGACTCCATGATAAGACAGTCCTTCGCACAATCCAGGGCACCAATACTTTCATACTGCAAGACACACATGACACACACAAGGTATTCCCTAACTAGGATACCTCAAGTGTTCTCACAGTATACGACTGCAAGCAGGCCTGGAGTTAAATGCTGATGAGCACCAAGTTCAGGAAATGAGAAGGGCTTGTTCCAGCACCAAGGAGCTGGAGGGACACTCAGACTATCAAATTTTGGTACAACATCTCATCTCCTCTTGCTCCTCCTGCTGCCTGCACTCCTTAATTATAAGATGAGGAGTCTAATGCTCACCTTTTTTCCCTTTCATGGTTCCTGGTTCAATGTTTGGTAGCCCAACGTCTGAGGGCTCATTTTTAATCAGGACAAGACAAACAAAGGAGGCACCCACGCAGATGAAGCCAGAGACGGAGAGAGTTGTGCGCCAGTCGTAGCGCAGAGCCATCAGAGCAGCAACAATGGGGCCCAAGCCACCAGCCAGATTCATGCTGGTGGAGAGAATTGCCCACCACGTCCCAAACTGGGAAGGCTCAAACCACTGTGCAACAGGAAAAGAAAGAGTGTGAGCAAAGTGCCATGGAATGGGAATTAGACTCAGCTGCTAAAACCTGCAATTAAGTCTCTTGGTGGAAAATTCAGATCCTAGCAGATAGAGGTTTATAAAACTAGATTGGAAAATATTTTACTCTTCCATCTAAGAAACTCAGAGCTTTTTGCAAACATTAATGATGTATGCCTCACAGACCCCTACCTTGTGAAGTAGGTCAGTATTATTCCCATTTACAGATGAGGAAATGGAGGTACAGGAAGTTTTCTAACTCATTTGATGATGCTGTCATCCTGAAAAGGTCTGCCTGCTTTGTACCAGATGAGGGGATAAACCAAAGTGTTTCAGCTTGTAAATTTAGGGCCCTGATCCTTAACTGCAGTGGATGTTGAGGGAGCGCCGCACAAATTGGGCCCTTGCTGACAGAATGACTGCTGTGACTCAATCCTGCTTCTAATGGATTCAATGGTACAACTTCCATTAATGCCAAAGGGAGTAGGATCAGGCCCCATGTAATTCAAATACTTTGTTGACAATCTTCTGGAAGTGTTATTTGATATTTTGTCTTCATTTTCAGTGAGCTTCCCCTACTGTGTATAAACAGCCCTATGTGAAAGGCATCTTCCTCCCAGCTCCATTCACTGCCCACAGTATAGATCAGAGGAAGCATGACGGCTTTATGGAGAGAATCCTCATATCCAGGTGATTAGTTGTTCAGTCCTCCATCTCTCACATGCACCTGTCCTCCTCATTTTTACATATCCCATTGCCAGGATTTGTCTTGCACAGAGACAGAAATAGGACTGCTGGTTTAGAGGGAGGTTCCTACCAATGTTAGTATGGAAGGAAGGGCATGACCTTCTCCATGGAAGCACCTTCTTTGTCCCTGCCTTAGACTAAGTCATTTGAACTTTTCTACAGGGAACCATAGGTACCAGCCCCTAGTTTCATAATGTCAAGCTTTATTTCTTCACACTGCTAAATTATCTATTTGTGGCTGTCTAAACAAACACACAATTCAGCAGGAGCCCTGCTCATACAGTGTTCTGTATGTCACTTGATATTCTGTGTAGGCAGACTGTATTTTTTTTCTCTTAGGGGCAGAAGGGATACGTATCATTCTCCCAAAATATCCTGAAATGCAACATGATCTGGCTTGTGATTTATAATTCATGTACCCACTGCCAGTTCAAACCAAACTTTACTTATCATTCCTTCTTTCAGCAGTGGACAACTACTAGATTGAAGAGGCTATGGTGCCTCTATCTTCAGAATTCAGGGGCTGGAATCCAGCAACTGGGGTTTCTCATGATTACAAATTCTGCTGCTAGGGAGATTTAACAAATTAAACTATAATCAGCAACCAAAACTTCATACTTAAAACAAATGAATAGAATAAATAACTCTCCAACTTGAGTATTCTTGGCTTAACTAAGCAGCAGAAGGCATATGAGACTCTTATTCCAAGAAGGGCAGGGGATAGAGCAGCTGGGAGTTCAGCCACAGACAGCACACCTGGAGCCCTACCTATACTGCACTTCCTGCTAGGAGAAGTTGGAACAGCTGTGAATTCACCTATGGTCCTAGCACAAGGACCCCTGCAGTGTTCTCCATACAGTACCTATTATGGAAGAAGTTAGAACAAGTGCTGCTACGAACTTCACACAAAGCAATCATTCCTGTATCATCCTCTATTCAGTGTCTCCTGGTCAGCACTTAATTTGTAATGAGAAAGATGCCAGGGTTCAAGCAACATTTTACTTTCATAACTGACGCAGCAAGCTCAGAAGTGCTGGGGATATGAACTGCCAAGCCTAGTCTTGGCACAAATTAAGTACTACTCCTGGTGTTTAAATCTGGGACTGCACCCCTGCCAAAAAACAACAATAAAAGGGATTTTCAAAGTATACTTACTTTGCGCAGTACCTTCCCACATGGTGGCCAGCCCAGTCCTTGTGCCAGCCCATTCAGGAACCACAGCCCTGAAAAGACTGTAACGGTAGAGCTCCAAGAAAAGACAACATTGACTACGCCCACCAGTAGAAGGCCAGATGAGAAAAGCCAGCGGGCACTCATTTGATCAGAGAGGACTCCACTGATGAATTTACTGATAGCGTAGGCTGCAGACTGGCTGCTAGTGATGAGACCTGCAATAAATTAGAAACCAAAGGCACACTTTAGTAACACATTTTATAATAAGATGGTTAACTCAGCCAGGTTCCTACTGGAGCACATTCAAGGAGTTGTCATTCAGGCACAAATCAGTTCCACTAGGTATTAGAATGACAACAGCTTTCTATTTGGTTGGTTTCCAAAAAAGTATTTCTGTAAGCAGGATACAGACTTTAATATTATTAGTACCTGAACGGAGATATACATAAAAGACTATGGAAAGCAGTATTTATTTTTCTCTTCAAAGCACATTGAGACTTTTTTAACTCCACCATAATTGTGGAGACTAAGTTTATAGTTTCACCAAACTACAGACCTAACCATCCCATGCTGTTTGTAAACCATAAAGCATTGAGCACAAAGAAGGATATACAACAGAGGAGACATTAGTGCTACCAATAAGCATCTCCAAAGGAAGCGTTTCCCCAATCTCTTTAGGCAACTGTGCCAGTTTATCGGACTAAGGACTTGTTACATGGGGAAAAAGTCCAGAACAGCTAGTGTGGAATAGCTATTCTACACTGGTTCCCCTTGTGACACTTTTATTCCGCACCAAGGGTTAATCCATGTAGGATTGTGTGTTTATTAATTGAACTCCCATATAAATCCACCTGCACTGCTAACATTTTGTCTCAAATATTCACCTTAGGTCAATAAATTCTGATAATCAGCATAACAGATCCTCAACTTAATCTTACTTTCCACGCCCAGCACTGACACATGAAGGACACAATAAAGTGCCAAGCTATTGAACTGAACAGATTTAATTTTTTTTTAGGCATTAAAGGCTTATAGTGGTTCACCAAGACTAGAGGAAACAACTGAATTTTTCAAACAAGACCATGTTTGGGACATTTTACCTAGCAAATCTCTCTCAATCTACAGTCTTCTTGAGACCCAAACCAGATGGCATCCCTGATCATATTTCAACAAGGTCTCTACATTTGTTTCATTAAGCTGTAATTGGGGTTACAGTGTTTTTTTCACTACTCATTTTTGAAGGAGTCCATTCAGCTTAATGAATCAAAGAGAGATTGCTTTCAATTGTATGTGTTGCTTAGTTCTGAGACTATTTTGACATAACAAAAGCTTCCAATATGTGAGATCAAGTCTACAATATCAGAGAATAGACAAAATTACTTCACAGGCCTCTTCCATTTTCTATTTCTGCAACTCTTGCTGATTTTTGAAGTGAACATTCTGAACAATTAAAGGGGACACTTTCAAGTCAATTAGGGCCAAAACACCCTACTAAAAAAATTCAAACTCAACAGAAGTCTCCCTCTGGATTTGTAAAAATTCCTACAAAACCAAGGTTTTGATGTGTTTGTTTTTTAAACAAACACTGTAGCATTTTTTTAGTGCCTCAGATTTACAAAGAGAAATTAACTACACACAAAGTGAAATTAATTATTTTGAATGACCAAGCTGAGTAAAAATGCAACAAATGAAACAGCTCAATGGCAACAACAGTTGATTTTAAAACTTCTCTTTATTTTTAAATAATGTAAGTGGTATAACCAAGGAAGGAAATCATTAAAAAAATATATGGATTTTTAACTGGGCAGTGTCCTTTTTAGATATTATATCTCAGGCACACAAAGCATGTACTACCACTTCAAATTTTTTGACTACAAAATATAGACCAAATTCAACTTGCCTTACTCACCTGAACAGTCTTACTGAAGTCAGTAGCACTATAGGCACTTGCATGAATAAAGATATAAAGATTTGGCCTAGATGTTAAAGATGGAGTTTTTAGGGAGAAATTAATCAAAATTCTACAGTAGGTGATTTCTCACTCCACTTCTTCAGACGGATAGAACATAAATGTAATGTATAGATTCTGGTAACACAACATAACCAGATATATACCAAGAGAAAACATGCACAAACTCTATCACAAAGAAAGTTCTTACCCAAGTCATCTTTGTCCAATTCTATTTCCTCCATGATTGAGGGCATTACAAATGAAAACGTTTTTCTATTGAAATAGTACAGTGTGTAGCCAACAAACATGGCAGTGAATATCACTGTTCGGTAGTAACTGTAACCCTTATCCACCATGGTACAATCAAAGTAATATCTCCAAGAAAGAAAAAAAGAAAAATCCTGTTGATAGGAGGATTTGTCCTGCTTTTTAAAAATTCTGCTCACAGCTGTAGTGAATTGTTGTAATAAAAGATTTAAAAAAATACCAACTGCTTGTAAATAAAAGTTGGAACAAAAGAGCAGTTTTGAATGAGGAAAAGTAAAACAGCAGCTGTCAGGGTGTCTGAACTGGAGGCTGGACTTTCATCAGAATTCACATCCTGGGATATTTTGCAGAGCTACAGCTTTGTTGATGTTCTCTTTTCTTCTCAGTTTTGTTTACAGCTGCTTTCTGGAGAATGATTAACTTAGGGAACTCGTCATTCAGGACAAAACCATCAACCTGCAGAAAAACAAAAAAGTAAAGTTAGCTTATGATAAGCAGCACTGTACGCAAAGTGAAAAGATTAGAGGAGCCTTGCTCAGTAACTCTCCTCTGACCTCTGAACTCAAACAGGACAAACTGAAAACAATCAATCCCTTTCCCAGAAACAATCTTAAACTAGATTCACTACAAGGCACAGACCGGGTAGATTAAAGTCCTACAGCTTCAACAGGCAATCCACATTTAGTTTCTGATTTCCTTTTCAGTGACTCCACAGGTATTATATAGCTGTGACCTTCTCTGCTCTTTTAGCTGGTTCAATATTACAGAGCTAGCCTCTCCCCAAGCTAATGAATTTGTAGACAGAAGATGAAATTTAATCCAATCTGAAGGATGCTAATGTAATAAGCATTTCCAGAAATAAATTAAATGTATCTTCCAAGATAGTTTTGTAATTCTCTCAGTTAATGTTATTTTCTGTGGATAAAACACAGATAACCACCCACCTAAGACTGTCACATTTTCAGAATCTGCAAGTGATTGCATGGATCTAATTCAATCCCCTTTCTCTAGTCTGTAAATGTAACTGTGGAAGATTCCAGGAAAGTGATGCAACTATAGCTGAGCAACATATTGTATCTGGAATAGCAAAGAAACTGAAAAAAATTTGGGGGAGGAAGTGCAAAAGAGAGACAGATGCAACAGGACAGAAGACTTTGGTTCAAGACAAAAAGGAAAGAACAGGGCAACATTTATCCCAGGTGTAAAACCACTGAAGTCAACAGAATTACACTAAGATTACATTTTGAATAAGGACTCATTAATAGAGACAGAAGGATAATTGGGGCACTAATTGCCTACGACTACATAATGAGGCCTGAGAAATAATGAATGTAGAAATTCAGAGAGCAAAGAGATGTGCAAAACAATGAAAAGTAATCAAGCATGGAGTTCTGATGCAAGTCTTCAGCCCATAAGCAATTGCACTCTTTTTGAACAAGGAAACTGCATTCAAGCTCATTTTGCATATAAATATAGGCTTTTAATCAGTTTTTAAAAAATTGTTCTCCTTTGAATTAGATTAAAAAGTTGGTCTTGTCTGAAGACTGGCACTTCCACAGAGAAGCTCCCAGCAAGCATGGAAAGTCTGTAGGGAGCAGCAGTCCCCTCTTCAAGCATGAGGAATGAGGAACATTTTGAGTGTATAATTTAAAAACACTTCTCACATATTTTCCCCATTAGGGTTTACTTGGTTTTAAACTAAAACTAGAAACCTGATTCTAAATGCAAGAACCCAGCAAGGGAAGACTCTCTCAAATTTTCAGACAGTTTTACAAACATCTGGCTCTTCTGATGGGCTTCGCTGTGTTTTTCAATTAGACAATTAAAACTTCATTTCATTCCATCTGTCACAGCTTGACAGCCCTGCCTGCTTCAAAATCAGCCCACACACAGAAAAGAAAAGCCACTCGATTCTCTCTAGCTATGCATTTCCCACATACTATCATTGTGGTTTCTAGGCATTATTAAGTATGTAACAGCCATCAGCAAAAAGTATGTAGGGCTACATGGTGCATGTGATATGGTTTGATTCACCAAGACTGAGCAGTACGCAAAGTACACACTGATACAATGCAAAATTAACCATATCAACAGCTAACACTATCAGCCCATGTTACTATTTGTATTACAATAGCACCTAGAGGCCTAACTGTGACCAGGGCCTC
Organism: Malaclemys terrapin pileata; assembly: GCF_027887155.1. Taxonomy (NCBI): domain Eukaryota; kingdom Metazoa; phylum Chordata; order Testudines; family Emydidae; genus Malaclemys; species Malaclemys terrapin. The sequence continues at coordinate 34,831,973 of NC_071519.1, forward strand.
ATCATGCTAGGCACTTCAGTAAGAAACAGTCCATGCCCTAAAAAGTCTAACCTCTTCCTCTTTCATGTCCACTATCCTGCCTCCAGCAGCAGCCAAACCTGATGCTTCTGAAGAAGTTGAGCAACCCCACAACACACCCAATGACCTCTTCAATGCCATACAAATGGGGATGAGGATTGGGGGAGGTTCCTTCCAGACTCCTCTTGTGAACAGATGTTGCCTTGAAGAAGGGGACTCCTATAATGGTTCATTAACTCACCCAATCCTTTTAACAATCTATCCACAGTATTTAAAACATTAAGACATCCTGTTTAACTAAGACTGGGATGCAACATATTATGCTGCCTAAGTCTGATATCATTACATATACTGCACCAGACGGTGTACCAGGCACTTTACAAAGACACAAGTTCCTGACACCAGGAATTTACTCTAACAGAGACATTATTCTTCTCCATAGTAACATTCATTTCCCTACCTGAGTATGGAAAGTGTGAGGTTCAGAGCAGGCACTGAGTTAGCTTTGAGCCCAAAGGACTAGATGAATGGTGGAGCCAGGGCAGCTTGCATTGCTGTAACTGGAGCTGCATCAATACAGATAAGGGACTGGGGTTGGGAGGGAGCAAGAACTAAATATAAAAGTCTCTTCAGCTGCTCATCCTTGAGGTGAAAGCTCACCCAGGAAATGGATACCAAGCAAAATGCCAGAAAGCAATAACACTCCTGCTGAGCTCAGGAGGAGGGCAACATGAGGCAAGGACTGCAGGCTTTAAGCGGGGAAGGGGACTTGTGTGTGGGTGAGGTTATGTGCCAGCCTCAGGAAGGCAGTCTGTGTATGTCTGTGGGGTTATATGCCTGAGGGAGTTGGTCGGTGTGTGTGTCTGCAGTGTGGGTTACATGGGTAGGAGGTCCGGGGGGGGGGGGGGCGGTTATGATGGCTGAGGGCCTGTAGAGAGGTTACGTGGTTGAGAGGTCCATGAGGGAAGAGGTTATGTAGCTGGGAGCTTGGTGTATATGTCCGTGGGAAGGGGGATTACATGGCTGTGGTGTCCACGGGGGTCTGTCTGGAGTGAGGTTATGTGGCTGGGGGGCCCAGGGGGGACAGGTGTTTATATGTCTGGGGGCACGTGGCCGGGGGCCTGTCTCCGGGGGAGGGTACATGACTGGGGATGCGGGGGGCCGATCGGAGAACGTGTCTGTTGTCGGGAGCGCGGCACCCAAGCAGGGGGCAAGTCATTTCAGCCAAGGGCTGCCTGGGGGAGAGCTGGGGGTCAGAACCCCCTTACAGTACCTCTCCGACCCCTTCGCCCGGCCGCTTCCGCCCGGAAGTCCCGTCTCGTCCCTCTAGCCACACGCCGGTCGCCTATTGGGCAGGAACCGTGTACGTCACCATCTCTGCCAATCATTACCGACGATAGGGCTCCTCGGGATCCACCAGGGGACGCCCGCACCTCCCCCGTCTGCGGTGATTGGCCGGATCGCCGTCGTGGGCGGGTATTGAGGGAGAATTGTGCCGCAGCCTACGGCCCAGCAGCGCGCGGCAAGTAGCCGGGGCCTCTTCCCGCCCGTCCTCTGCAGCACCTCATAGGGCGGCCGTTGCCGGAGCGCGCAGGGACAGCGCCTGCCCTCGCCGCCCGGGGCCCGCCCCGCCCCGCCCCGCGCCGGGGAAGGAAGAGGTAGGGCCCAGGTCCGTCAGGGCGCGCTCTGGAACCCACCGACCCGTCCAGCTCCTCAGCGAAGGGCTGATCCCTGCCCTCGCTTACAGAGCCGGGGGAGGGCGAGGGGTCAGAGCGTTGCCCCCCCCACTTACACCATGTAGGAAGTTGGTGTTTCTGGGGTAAGGGGCCATGCAGAGAACCGTGGGTGTAGGGGAAACGGGCGCTGGCCATGTACATAAGAACGGACGTCCCGGGTCAGACCAAAGGTCCATCTAGCCCAGTATCCTGTCTACCGACAGTGGCCAATGCCAGGTGCCCCCGAGGGAGTGAACCTAACAGGCAATGATCAAGTGATCTCTCTCCTGCCATCCATCTCTGTCCTCTGACAGACAGAGGCTAGGGACACCATTCCTTACCCGTCCTGACTAATAGCCATTAATGGACTTAACCTCCATGGATTTATCCAGTTCTCTTTTAAACGCTGTTATACTCCTAGCCTTCACAACCTCCTCAGGTTGACTGTGCGCTGCGTGAAGAAGAACTTCCTTGTATTTGTTTTAAACCTGCTGCCTATTAATTTCATTTGGTGACCCCTAGTTCTTGGATTATGGGAATAAGTAAATAACTTTTCCTTATCCACTGTCTCCACATCACTCATGATTTTATATACCTCTATCATATCCCCCCTTAGTCTCCTTTTTTCCAAGCTGAAGAGTCCTAGCCTCTTTAATTTCTCCTCATATGGGACCCGTTCCAAACCCCTAATCATTTTAGTTGCCCTTTTCTGAACCTTTTCTAGTGCCAGTATATTTTTTTTGAGATGAGACCACATCTGTACGTAGTATTCGACATGTGGGCATACCATTGATTTATATAAGGGCAATAATATATTCTCAGTCTTATTCTCTATCCCCTTTTTAATGATCCCTAACATCCTGTTTGCTTTTTTTGACCACCTCTGCACACTGCACGGACATCTTCAGAGAACTATCCACAATGCCTCCAAGATCTTTTTCCTGACTTGTTGTAGCTAAATTAGCCCCCATCATATTGTATGTATAATTGGGGTTATTTTTTCCAATGTGCATTACTTTACATTTATCCACATTAAATTTCATTTGCTATTTTGTTGCTCAATCACTTAGTTTTGTGAGATCTTTTGAAGTTCATCACAGTCTGCTTTGGTCTTAACTATCTTGAGCAGTTTAGTATTGTCTGCAAACTTTGCCACCTCACTGTTTACCCCTTTCTCCAGATCATTTATAAATAAGTTGAATAGGATTGGTCCAAGGACTGACCCTTGGGGAACACCACTTGTTACCCCTCTCCATTCTGAGAATTTACCATTAATTCCTACCCTTTGTTCCCGGTCTTCTAACCAGTTCTCAATCCATGAAAGGACCTTCCATTTTAGCTCTTGACAACTTAATTTATGTAAGAGCCTTTGGTGAGGGACTTGTCAAAGGCTTTCTGGAAATCTAAGTAAACTATGTCCACTGGATCCCCCTTGTCCACATGTTTGTTGACCCCTTCAAAGAACTCTAATAGATTAGTAAGACATGATTTCCCTTTACAGAAACCATGTTGACTATTGCTCAACAGTTTGTTTTTCTATGTGTCGGACAATTTTATTCTCAACTATTGTTTCGACTAATTTGCCTGGTCCCGACGTTAGACTTACCGGTCTGTAATTGCCGGGACCACCTCTAGAGCCCTTTTTAAATATTGGCGTTACATTAGCGAACTTCCAGTCGTTGGGTACAGTAGCCAATTTAAAGGACAGGTTACAAACCTTAGTTAATAGTTCCGCAACTTCACATTTGAGTTCTTTCAGAACTCTTGGGTGAATGCCATCTGGTCCCGGTGACTTATTAATGTTAAGTTTATCAATTAATTCCAAAACCTCCTCTAGTGACCCTTCATTCTGTGACAGTTCCTCAGATTTGTCACCTACAAAAGCCGGCTCAGGTTTGGGAATCTCCCTAACATCCTCAGCCGTAAAGACTGAAGCAAAGAATCCATTTAGTTTCTCCGCAATGACTATCATCTTTAAGTGCTCCTTTTGTATCTTGATCATCAAGGGGCCCCACTGGTAGTTTAGCAGGCTTCCTGCTTCTGATATACTTAAACATTTTGTTATTACTTTTGGAGTTTTTGACTAGCCGTTCTTCAAACTCCTCTTTGGCTTTTCTTATTACATTCTTGCACTTAATCTGGCAGCGTTTCTGCTCCTTTTTATTTGCCTCACTAGGATTTGACTTCCACTTTTTAAAGGAAGTTTTTTTCTCTCTCACTGCTTCTTTTACATGGTTGTTAAGCCAGGGTGGCTCTTTTCTAGTTCTTTTACTGTGTTTCTTAATTTGGTGTATACATTGAAGTTGGGCCTCTAATATGGTGTCTTTAAAAAGCACCCACACAGCTTGCAGGGATTTCACTTTAGTCACTGTACTTTAACTAACCCCCTCAATTTTGCATAGTTTCCCCTTTTGAAATTAAATGCCACAGTGTTGGGCTGTTGAGATGTTCTTCCCACCACAGGGATATTGAATGCTATTGTATTGTCACTACTTCTAAGCGGTCCTGTTATAATTAACTCTTGGATCAGCTCCTGCACTCCACTCAGGAGTGAATCTAGAGTTGCCTCTCCCCTTGTGGGTTCCCATACCAGCTGCTCCATGAAGCAGTCATTTAAAGTATTAAGAAATTTTATCTCTGCATTTCGTCCTGAAGTGAAATGTTCCCAATCAATATCGGGATAATTGAAATTCCCCTCTATTGTTAAGTTCTTAATTTTGATAGCCTCTAATTTCCCTTAGCATTTCATCATCACTATCACTGTCCTGGTCAGGTAGTCTATAATAGATTCCCTAATGTTTTATTCTTATTAGAGCATGAAATTTCTATCCCTAGAGATTCTATGGAACATGTGGATTCACTTAAGATTTTTACTTCATTTGATTCTACATTTTCTTTCACATATAGTTCCACTCCCCCCCCCATGACCTGTTCTGTCCTTCCAATATATTTTGTACCCTGGAATGATTGTGTCCCATTGATTGCTCTGTCCACTGGGTTTCTATGATGCCTATTATATCAATATCCTCCTTTATCACAAGGCACTCTACTTCACCCATCTTATTATTTAGGGTACAAACCTGTCTTTTGAAGCAATTTCTTTCCACCCTTGACATACTACCCTCCTCCCCTGCCGTTTCTGTCAGACAGACCAAGTATGGGTAAGCTAAAAAGTGCATGTTCCTACTCCAGGAGAGAAACAAGCTCTGTGAGAATGCAAAACTTCATGAACCAGGGTTACCTCAGTTATCATTTGCCAGTGGCATGGTTTTGTTTTGTGTTTGTACAGCAGGTAGCATAATGTATTCCTGGTCCACAGCTAGAGCTTGGAGCTATTACCACAAACAACAACAAAAAAAAAACCCCACTGCTGCAGGATTAACAAACCTAACACTCAAAGATTCCAATTTGAAAATAATAGGATGAGGAAAAGTGTGGAATATTTGGGGGGTGAGTGTAGGGATGGGCACTCCGTGACTATAAATTTTACACTGCTGCAACAGGAATTAATCTTTGTACTAAGGCCTATATACACCTGTATTGATGTAGTCCCCATCACAGTAGTAGCCCAGTGCTTCACCCAGATTTATCCTCAACACCCTGTGGAGTAAGGCAGCATTATCTCCATTTAGCAGATGGTAAACTGAAGCACAGAGTAAACAACAGGCTCAAGCTCACACTGGAATTTTATGGCAAAGCTGGACATTAAACAGGAGCATCAGTTCTGTGCCTTAACCACAAAAGAGTGTAAAAGCAAAACTTGGTGCAGAAGTCAGAGCAGCCACAAAAGTTTCAGTGAAGCACCTGTTTAACTCTTCACATCACCACCCAGTGCAGTTTTCATCTAGCAGAGGCTATGAGCCTATGAATCAAGTTACACTGGGGCATGGGGGGAGGGTAAGAGAAGAGAGGGAGAGTTAAGCTTTGTTTATATGCAAAATAAATTGAAGTTGTGATTTTTAAACTCATTTTAACTGGTGCAAAACCCTATGTGAACACCCTTAAATGGTGAAATTCTCTAATGTGCCCCTCATCACAGTATCCAAGAGCCCTAGCTCATATGCTTTCATTTGTAAAGCAGGAGTCACCCATCCTTAACAGCACTTTCAGCTACACTTGGTCAAATATAATTAGGACCGCATACAGAATTTATCCAACTGAAATTGCAGAAAGAATGCTCTTCCTGCAGTCATGCCTGCTAGGATTTGACCTGAGGTCAGAATTAAATTCTAACTCTCAAAAAGTGTTATGGGACCTTTGGTGGCCACAGATGGTGAAACCCAGTCATGTCTTGGCCAAAAGGTTGGAACTCTGGCAGTATGGCATACCATGCTGGAGCGCAGAAGTTCAGTGCCAGCCAGCAACAGAATGGATTCAGAGATTCCCAACAGACAGCAATTGGCAATATGGATTCAGATAGTATTCTCACAGTTCATATTGTTTTCAACTTAAGAGATGTAAAAAAATTATTGTAAAAAGATGATTGTAGAAAAGCAAATCTTTTATTGAAACCATTTCTTAACAATGGAGCAAGTACATTTCAACTGAATTAGTTTGCCCTTTTCCTCCCATGTAAAAAAAAGTTAATAAAACTGACCAAAGCTTCAGTACAAACAAGTACCTGAAATGCTAATAGAAAGGAAAAGAATTAGGACTTTAGGGCTGAGTGTCCACCAATGTGGCAAAGAAAAATGAAAAATAAAAACCACAGATACACAGCGCTGCATATCTTTGAACAGATGGGGGTATGGTGTATCAGTACTTGATATGAACCCAAAATATCACCTGGGTTGGGCTTGGTTCTGTTTTAGGCAGTTCACACCAGTGAAGGTGGAAAAGGAGACACAATCTTCACTGCCATAAGAGAGGAATCAGGGCTAATACCAGCCACCCACGTTTGAGGAGGGGAACACCTTAAAAAAGTTTCCAGGAATGCTGAATATTTAAAACTTTGCATTTGATTCAGGCTGGTTTTTCAAGAGTCACAGTAGAATGCACATTCTGGTCAACACTGAGATTTGCAAAACTAAATGCCTTATTGTGTGTGTTTAATCTTTTCAATTCTGCACAGCTAACAAAAAAATCAATCAATACAACGCACAACTTAAAGACAAGACCAAGCATGCAAAAAATTGCTGCTCTAATCATATCTACAGTGTGTGCAATTCTAGCAGAGGAGGAAGAGGGCGATGAGATAAAACCATTTTTTATTAGAGATTTTTCTAAACTGTCTTTTCTCCCAGCCAAACAAGCTTTCTGGTCTTGCAGCCTATACATGCGTCACTCCACAGGAGATTTAACTTCATAAGAATTGCAGCATTGAACGTGTGAATCCATCAGTTTTTACTTCACCTGATGTTTATTTTTAACTGTTCTTAGAAAGTCAGGGTTAGAAGATGGGCAAACAAGTTGTACCACAGAGGGTCACATTCTTCTCAGGGAAACATGTATCTGAGGGAAGAATATGACCTTTTGTGGCCCATACTGTCATCTGTTCACCCAAAAGGCACATTTCAATCAGATCAGTCTTCCACCCTGTTACACTGTAACTACCCTGCTGTTATTCCCAATCACGGAGTATACACTGCTGTGGGCACAGCATCATGAATCCTGCAGCTCAAGTCTGATCATAACCAACTTGTAAAATGCACTGCAAATCCCACTACAGCTCCACTCCCTACCCCCCAAAAGGTGAATATAACCTATTCTTAGGCCATCATGCTCAATGGCAGAAGCAGAAAGCTTAGCTACAGTCTGTACAAACAAGAGGCATTTTTGACAAATCACCACACAAATGTAAACAGTTGAGAAACAACAGGGAAATGCAATGCCCAGGGTAAAATTATATTACATTGTAATGGGCACCCAGAGCAGTTATTGGTTTATTCATCCTTGTTATGAAGGGCTGACTCCAGGCACAGGGTGAAAGACTGTCAGAAGACATTTGCAGACAACGCTAATACACATGGACTTACAGCAATTCAGAATAGTATCCACAAAACTTCCCTACCGCCACCATTGAGTGCCAATGTTAATAATGAGACCAGAAGCCTGCTACCAAGGATCAGACTGCAGAGGTCATTATATATGCAGCTTGATGGGATGAGATTCCATCCAAAGGAAGATTTGATGTCTTCACTACAGCGCAAGGACCACAGAAGGGCCACAAACATCCATAACCACACCCTAGGTACACTTATTTCCATTCAACTGCAGCATGATTACTCTTCTGCTTTTTGAAAGGAAAACTTCAGTATTCAAGTGCTATTAACCAACTTATATAATTAAGTTTAACCTCTCACTGCAGCAGTCTCCTGCCTGCAGTGACATTCTTGGGGAGCCAATGCAGTTTGACACAAGGTTATGAAATGGAACTGAATGCAGCGTGTTACTGGGAGTCAAGAGAGTACATGAGCAGAGATGGAAGGGATAGGCTAAAAGGCTGTCCTAGTGGTGTCTGAATTCCAAAGATCTCTTTTATGGAGAAGTTTCTGGTCTCTCTCTCTGATGCACCAACAAGTTGGAGGAGTTTCGTTTCCACACAGTAGCTTGCTGTGTAGATGCTGTGAAAGATAGTATTGGTGATGGCAGGGAGACCTCTCCTGGATAGAAGAGCAGTATGATACAGTTTAAGGTAGGAGGATGGGAAAATTGCAGTCCCTATAAGAAAAGTTAAGTGGGTCCTAGTTTTTGAGAGGAGCCTGGGTTGATTAGGGAGAAGGAGGAATTTGGTTACAGCAGAGGAAAACAAGACTTTAAAACACAGCAAAACCAAGTTTAATTGTGCAAATGGGATTACTTATAAGAACAGAGTTCAGCCTGAGAGTGGCCCTGGGCAGGGAGCGTTGGAAGGTCCAGTTATCTGTCCTTCCTGCTGTCTAGATGCACGAGAAGACTCAGGAGGAAGCCTGTTCAAGCTGATTTGCAACACCAGTAGTGGGGTGCAAAACCCTTGAGACAATGTGTTTCCTCTGCTTATCTGCTCCTGAGTGAGAGATTGCACCATAAGAGAGGAAAAGCTACACTAGGAATCCACAAATCTGAATGGTTAGTGGAAGTTCTATTTGGGCTTGGAAAAACAGCAGTACTGAGAAAGGCGCCCTGATGGATTCACTGATAGCACTGTGATCTTCAAAAACATAGCTGCTGGGAAGTGCTGGGAGGGACTAGAGCTCTGAACTGTAATGTAAAAAAGTCAGAGAAAGTTTAAGGAATTCCGTAAGCCACTTTCCAAAACAGACAAAAGCATTTTAAAGAGAACATCAGGAAGAGTATTTTTTATTTTGGTTGAATAGGCCAATGGAGATCAATGTCAGATGCACATTCACAAGGGCTTGCATATGAAGTAGGTCAGGATCTCACTGGTATGTTTTAGCAGCATGAATGTTTCCAAAAAGATATGAGACCATCCCTGAAGACAAGAGGTTTCACAACAAAGCCAGTCTGATTTCACAAGACACTGGGGGAGGAGGTTAACAAGAATAGATTTTTCCAGTTTTCATCATTCTGTGCCTCCTCATCTAAAACCTATTCCCATTTGCTGTTCTGGTTGCAGTCAGAGATTCATCATCAAATACTCTTTCACATCTTTAGTGTTCCAAATAGCAATTTATGGTCCTTTTATTTTATATTTAAACTTTGAACCAAATCCCAACATCTTCCTTTAGGTCCCTATTCTCTGATGCCAAATTCTGCCTGACACAGAACTAAGGGCAAAGAGATGGCTTTAGCAGCACTAGTCTAATGAAAAACTAACAGAAATCCTCATCCTAAGGCATGGAGCATCCCTCCCCACCAAATTCCATTTCACTTCCCCATGCATCAAAATGAGAATATACTTCCTGTTGGCCACAGCATCCTGTTTCCTTAATTCAGTACCTCTTGCAAAGAGCTCTGTGACATGTTTCTGGGATACTTTAACACCTTCATCCTCACCAGATGAGGCACGGCCCAGACTGTTCGTGCCAAATTATTTCCTAAATCTTACAGGCTTTTTTTGGTACTGTTTTAATCTACCAAAAAAAAAAAAAAAACAGCCACTTCTGGTGACTTCAATTGGACTGTACTGGAACTCCGCGTCTTCAGTGAGGACATGGTCATCTTTAAACATGTGAAAAGACAAAGACAAAAAACCAACTCACTCACTAAAATTAACAGTGAAATTCCCAGGAGAAAAAAAAAATGTACATCTCTATTGCATTTTGTTGTCAGCCTGTTTGTCATGTTCCATTTAACATGAAACTAAATGGGTCCATTATAAAAAAAACCTGTTAAATAAATAGATGTGATGCTAGAAGAAATTTCAAGGGATGTTATAACTCATCATTCGTCCTGCTCTCCTCTTTAGCTTCTGGCTTCTTCTCACTCTCAGGTTCTATGTAATAAACAGAAACAAAAATAAAGTGAAATTATGCTTATAAAGTGACAAGCATGCTATACAATGTGTTTTTTGGACGCTACTATAATATAAACATTAAAATACTTCAACACACTCAGAACAGGGGATTGTAGAGTTGTGGAGGTATGCTTGGGCACTAGTATTAGATTGTAGCAACTACAAGTGGCATGATTAGACACCAAGGCCTGATTCTTAAAACACTGATGTACATAAGTGGCTTTGCTCATGTGTAAGTGTTTGCAGAATCAGGCCCTTGAGTAGCCCAAAAATTCTATCTGATAGGTGGTGGCACTGGTGAGGACAGGAACAAAAACAGCAAGTTGCAGACATACCAAGGTGAGACAGAGATTCACCCATGCTGTGTGGGTTAAAAAGGAGGCCTTGAGGGGGTAAACCAGCATGGTCACATATCTTGCCACATGGATATTATTTAGAGTCACACTGTCAGGTTAAAAGTTGCTTTTGGAAAATACATTTCCTTCCCATGTTATAGACAATCCCTTGATTATTCGAGCTGAACAATTTTTAAGAGTTTAATTTACTTTTTACGCTCTACACTATTTGCTTAAAGTATACATTTAATTCAGTTTGGATAATGAAAATGTATTAGTTTCCTTGTTTATGGTCACTTGCAGGTTCTCACACACTAGCACAGGACTGTAGTGTTTGACTTCCAAATGCTGCAGGGAACAATTGCTTTAAAAGTCCCTTAGAACTTTCCACTGGAACGTAAAAACTGTCAAGAGAACATTTCAGTTGGTTAGGTTGTAGAAGTTTGGTTTTGATCCTTTCAGGGACACACTACCACTATAATAGTCCCCTAGTTAGGTACAATAGTGTCCTTCAGCCTCAGCGCACAGGAACTTAAATTGCCACATCAAATCAAGCCAACGTCCCATTTCCAACAATGGCTGGAACACGCCAAAAGTTCTAAAGCAGATGTAACCATGTCTTCATAATAGCCCTAAGAAGACAGTTTGAGGTTTTAAATCAGTTAGTGACCCCTTTAGGTGGGTCTGTGTTGCAAGGTTTACAACCAGTTCCCCTTCCTCAGTTCTAGCGGTAGTGTTAAAGGAGCCACAGCTACCATTCCATCCCAGACGTTTTTCTGTAGCTGGCCCTTTCAGTTGTAAAGTTTGATTCACTGACACTTTCTCAGCAGCCAGAGGCTCCTTCTCACCCTGTGGTTCATTTGCAGGGAAACAGAAATGGAGAGAGATTTGCAACCAGTGGGCTACAGACATCCACAGTCACTGAGTTCCATTTCCTTGCACAAATGAATCCCTACCTGTGTCCGGTCCGGACTGATCACCTAGAGTTGCTTCCTCGACTATGGGAGGTTCCCTGACTGGACTGACATCTTCAGGTTTATCTGTATTATGGGGGAGAGATGTGCAACAAGTGGTCATACAAGTATGTCAAGCCCAACACCTCCCCTAGCTCTGATATAGAAGATCAAATGTACAGATGAAACACTGGACAGGAAAAAATGTTTGCCAATGTGGATTGTAAGTGAACCAATTGCAGCCCAACACTAGAACATTACTAATTTCTCATAATTGATCCCGGGAAAGCCAATGGGATGGTCAGTAAGGGTAGTCAATAGGAGCACTTTGAGAAAACACAGAAGTACCCCAGCAAAGCGGAGGAAGCATCAGGCAGCAAGCCACAAGGGAAGAGTTCAGCAGGGATCAAGAGCAGCCAGAGGCAACTCTGGAGCAGTCCAAATAGTGTGTGTGGGGTTAGGGTTGTGTTCTGAGCTTGCCAACAGCCACTGGAAGAAGATCAGTCCCAGGCGGAGTTCTGAGAGTTGTGCAGGAAAGCCATCCCACGGGCTGGAGCCTGACTGAGATATCCCGCTACAGGAACCAGGGCTAGCATAGGGGAGCTTTGTCCACAGACAGAGTGGTTTGATCTTTATAAAGGGACCAGGCACTCAAGACCTCATCTATCTTGAGAGCCAGGAGAGCTGTAAATCCTAGCGTCCCTAATGATGTGACCTAGGAAATCTCTGAAATCAGCTGGCTACCACTCAGGTAGCAGAGAATCAGCAGGTATCCAGAGCAAGATGTCACCTCTTAGGAAGGCTGTGCCTCACAGTGGGGAGCAGAGACCAAATTGGTGCTGAAGGCGGTCTCTTCTCCAGGCTCTATTTAAGCCACAAAGGCAGACGCTTTCCCTCCCATGAGCTTTATAAAACTTGGACACCTTCTCAAACAAATGTCAATGAAAGAAGATACAGAAGTAGCACTTGGAACATGCTATATTTCACCAAGCTTTCTCCAGTAATTCCCTGATTAGGAGGATCAGCAGCTTTTCCGCTTTTATCAAAGATTTCTCTTATTACAATCTCCTTTTGCTCAGTGCAAACAGCTTTGAGAGAACATTATACCTGGTGGTTCAATAATATCAGATGCTCACAGGAGCACTTGCCTGTCCTGAGTGTGCCTCACCTTCTCCTTTCTCCTCCTTGGGAGGGATAACCTTCTCGCTGTCGGGGGGAGCTGTGGCATTCTTGCCTGAATCAGTTTTTGTGGTGTTCTTTTCCTTCTTGGGTCTGGGTTTTGCAAACTTAGCCTTGTTCAGAAGATATTGCACCTCCCTGTCCAGGGCTGCTATCTTCAGCTCTATGTCCTTGGACAGCAGGGTGGGCTTCTCAGTGGGAGGAAGTTTATTCTGTTCTGCCAGTGTCTCATTTTTCCAAGTCTGCAAGGAAAGCCCAGGGTTAATCTCTCCCCATGAATATGCTGCTATTTCCTGGTTACATGAGTTACTGCTTTTAAACACCCAATCCCAGACATAGCACCTGGGCATTCTAATTGCCCGTGGTCAACAAGGCTTCCACCCCCACATCCGCCAGCCTCTTAGTTCTACAAGACCAGAGAACAAGAGTGCCATTGGCTGCTCTTAAAACTGTACAAATATTAATTACTGGGAAGGCACTAGCCTCCCATATTGCACATGAACCAGCTGTATCTCCAATCGCTACATTTTTCCGAAGCAATATGCAATCAAGTTTGGTAGCAGGGAGTATTAAAACAGAGAGGTTTTCCTAATGTGAGGAGAGGATGTACGTCCTCTGTTTCCTATCCCCAAGTGAAGGTAAATCCATTAGCTGTGACATTGATCACATTATCCAACAACACATCCTGAATGGGCTCCCCAGCCCCTTCACTTACCACAGTTTCATTGATTGCTTTCTCTAGGGTACTCAGTTCCACCTCTGTGAATATCTGATCGGCCTCTGGAATCATTCGTGCTCCCCTGAAAGACAAGACCCAGGTATTTCAGGTGATTGGGGGTTTTGTATTCCATTCCCAATCACATTTAGTAGTGACAAAAATTTACCATGGGATTGGCCCACAAGTGGGTTTGCTAGGATGGTTGTATGGGGGTGGAAAAAGGCAGTCCTGACCCTCCTGAGAATGGGTGTGCTTTGCAGTATGCATGGGATGTCATACTCTTTGTTCTGAAGAGTAACATATGGGCTTTGAGTGTTTCTATTAACACACTCCCTAAAATGCCTGTCAGGCTCTAGAAGGAGCCACATACCAGCCTCGTTCCTCTACGGGTTTAGGGGCTAGCAGGCCAGATTCCATTTTAAGTAGTGGGTCAAACACATGCAGCACTTTTTGCACCACCCACAACTTCAAATCTTCTCCTCAAGGTCTCACTCTTACTTGAGGAAGATGCTGGAGTGATTGAGCAGATTTTCGAGGGCATTCAGGCGGTCTGGCCATTTCCTTCTTTCTTCCACACGGAAGAAAAGGCTCCTGCAGAGTTTCTTCAGCTCAGAGAGCTTCTCTTTCAGTTCCTGCAAGTGTGAGAAAACAGACAGGAACAGAACTGATCAGACATCTAAAACTGCTCCAAACCTTTAATCCCAGAAATACTGTGAATCCCAGAAGCTTGAGCTGCAGCAGTTTTGCTTGCTGTGCCCATCAGATGCACAAGTCCTGTACACTAACAGAAGTTGCAGCACTAGACACTGTATATGGAGAATGGAAAGTTAACTGCTTTATGTGCTCCAAGAGGTTGAGCAACAGGGATGGGAAGGGCTAATTCTTGTGCAATTCAGTGCTGGGCAAATTAACAAAAGGGTTTCCAAGTCCCAGAGCAAAAGGGCCAGAGTAGATCAAAGCTCACCTTTCCTGACTTGGGGACAACAAAGAAACCAAGGAAGCCTAGGTCTATTTGCCACCTACTGGCAATTCAGTGCAAACTGACACCCTACTTCCATGCAGCAGTACCTTGGTCGTGGCTCTATAGCCCTCCTCCTCCATCCAATTGGAGGCTTCACTCAGTTTTCTTGAGATTTCCTCTCTCTGCTCCTCCGTTGAGACAAACTGATATTCCTCCTGGTAAAGCTTGTCCTGAGAAGAGTAAAGGTCGCTTCAGCTTAATTGCTGACTAATGGGAAGGCACAGACAGCAAAGGAATCTCTCTCAACCCCCTGACAGAATGCAGCTGCAACCAACTGTAGGACTCCTGGGCTGCTCCATGCTAATGAGTGGAAGTTCAAACCCCAAATTTGTCCTCCTGCTCCTTCAATCAGCGGAGAGTGGGATGGGAAAGCTGACAAGTCCTCACATGTAGAATAAGCGCTTTCCTCCTGCCCTCGCTGCTTAGAGTTTCTTTCCAGCTAGAGCGTGATGCTGCTGAGACATGCAGAGGAGGGGACAGCATATACAAAGCTTTTATGCAGGCAGAGATTTGACTTAATATGCTGCCTAAGCCGTAATCTGGTCCCATTTGTCTTGAAGAAGCCTCCCAAAGCCATGTGGGACAGGGAACACTCAAAATGATGACAGATAAACTCCTCAAAGCAACCGCTCCCCACCTTGAAACAGATATAACCCTCTGCAGCCACTCAGCCCTGACAGTATACAACCTCTCCCACCTGCTTTTCATAAGCTTTCAACCCTTTTCATTGCTCTTACCTGGGTCTCAAAGATGAATGCCTCCAGGCTATTGGCTGACTTTTCCAACTCCTGTTTCTCTAAGTCTCTGACTGTCAGATCCTGGAGTCTAAAGTGCAAGGAGGCCAGAAATAAGCAAAAATATCAGCACCTGTAAGAGGGGATGATGTTCTCCTTGCAGACAGGGATCTCTGTAGGCAGCAGTACCTATCACTCAGAAACCATTAACTAACCCATCAGCATCCAGGCCAGGCCAGTTACAGGATACACTTAGATGTCTTAAGGTCAAATCCAAAAGATGGGAAATCAGGAGAGATCTCTTCTAGTTTCAGTGCTCAGGATGTTTCTCCTTGAGTACTGACTGGCTAAAACTTTCTCCCTAATCCCCTCTAAACCAAAGGCCCCCCTTAAAAATCCATCCGCACTATTGTTACCTGCACATGTTAGGGCAACCCACCTTTCCTCACACACATCCCAAATTTTCATTGGCTACACACTGAAACACGTCAATGAAAACTATGGCAAGAGAGATGATAACAGTTATAGTACTGCTCCGAACACTGTTCATTCTTCTCCCACCCAAGAGCTGTGTTAGACTCATTGGGCACTGATAGTATGGCTTGGCTACTATGATCACCAAGGGGACTGGGGGAAGAATCCCTGTCCATACTGTGGAGGTGAGGGGACCATGTAAACACTGTTGTCACTAACATGGTTACAAATACAACAGGGACAGATCTTTAATGTCTCACAGAGCCAGGGTGCCACTCCACAGGAGCTCACAAGACCAGAGTCGAAGATGGAAAAGTTTAAAATTATTGGCTACAGTGATGTTAACTGGCCAGGCTGAGCTTCCCCCCACCTCACTGGGCGTAGAGAGACCATCTGGGATTCCCAGCCACTCACTGCAGATCTAACCTTCCCTCCAACACACACACAGCCAGCGCTGTCTCCACTTCCAGCTCTTGTCATTTTCTAGTCTCAGAACTGACCCTTTTCTTGTGCACATTTATCCCAATTCCTCCCTTTGCCATTCAGAGTTTCTGGCCTTGCCACCTTTTGGGACATTTACCTCTAGTTTGTTTGAAAGGGCTGCTGAAAGAAGGATGGTGACAAGAGAAGGGTCAATACAGGTAGTGGAGGTGAGCAAAGTCTTGCAATGTTTACTACAGTCAGATTCATTCTGGGAATGGGAAAAGGTGATGTCATCTCTGCACATGACCTGAACTCAATAAGACATGCACCTTAGAATCTGTTGCTCACTCTAGTCCCTGTGCCCCAGCCCAGTCTGCTCCCATAGCCTACTCCCTTCACTTCAGCATGCTCCCCTCAAACTTACTTCTTCACTGAGCTCTTCAACTCCTCCTCCAACAGGTCAAGCACATCACGGACATCCAACTCCACACTAATCTCATCCACAAGTTTCTGCTTCTTGGGGACTTTGGGTTTCTTCTCTTCCATTTTGGTGGCTGTGCTGTCACCAGGACTTTTGGACATTTCTTCCTCTTTCCCGGATTCTTCCTTTTCTTTGGGATCCTGTGTCAGAGAAGCAACTCCAGGATAAATAAAACAACCAATTTGCAGTACCATCTCACTTGCAACAAATATTTTGAAGAGAGGCACACAAGAACCTGGTAAGGTGGATTTGAGCTCCCAGGGTTAAGCTAGTGTTCTACATCTATAAAAAATAATTTGCGGATCTGCTGTGCCTTAATGCTTCACAGGCTGAGAGACCTTGTTTCCGCTATGAAAAAGATGTATACTTAACTCTAGTTAGTTAAATAGTGCTAAAATCCTAGTGAAGACAAGGGTACTCCTTTTTCTTTAACCCTACCCTGCTTGCTTGTGTGAGAATCTCAAACTGTCCTATCTTCTCTAGGATTTTACTTCCAGGTAGTTAATTGGAATAAGAATTTAAAAAAAAAAAATCAACATACCTTTTTTCCCCACTGTTAAGGCAAGGCCTTAGTGCTTCCCAGACATGGAAGCCAAGGAACAAAAATTAACTGAATGCCCAAGATTACATGGGGATTTCAGAACAGAACCCAGGAGTCTCAGCTCCCAGTCCCGTGCTGCAAACAGCAGGGCCCATTTCTATTCAGAACAGTGCATGACTGCCTCTCATGGACTTCTGCACACAACAGCTTTGCACTTACCAGCTCAAAATGGCACTGTAGGTACAACACAGCAGGATGAGGAACAAATATAAAGTGGCCTTGGAAGGAGAGTGGATTGATATGAATCTGAAGAGCAACGGGAAGCAATACTGAACACATCCTTCTGAGGATGAGGCAGTGTCAAGGGAAAAGGTTCTCTGCAGGGAAAACTCCAACAATGCAAGTGAACTTTGGCAAGGAGTCTCCAAACACTCAGCTACAGACCCTGAGTGAAGGTCACTCCCCACTTCTGCCCCTAAGGAGCAGGGATTGTATTTCAGTGGCCTGTCAGTTAGGGATTTATTTTCAGAGATAGTGAGCAGGAACAAAGCTGTGGTGCTCAGCCTGCGCACATGGGGTAGAATCTCTCATACCCTCCCCCCATTATTTCCAGTCAGATTCTAGTCCTGAGGTACAACAGCACAGTGTCACCATTTTAGGGAGTCTCCCTTTGCAGAGTCAGCTGCTCACCTGAGATGCTGTTTTTTCTCCTTCCTCCTGTCTCTCTGCTTCTGGAGGGACAGTTTCTGTTTTATCCTGCATTGGAGATGGCTGCTGCTTCTCTTCCCCCTGCTCCTCGCTCACTGTTCCTTCTCCCTCCTTCTGATCCTGTTTCTCCCCCTGTTCTTCTTTTCCTGCTTCTGTCTGGCTCTCCTCTTCCTCCTGGGCAGCAGGGAGGAAAATGCCACAGTTTTTACATGGAAATATCATGCAGATGTGTTACACAGAGAGGGCAGGCTCATACTGGAAGCTTGGTGTTCAACGTGGCACAGAGGCTACAAGAGAGGGATAGGCAGCGGGCAGGCCAATGAGGACTTCAGGAAAGTCATCATATCACCTTGGAACCACAACCCTTTTCTATGCTTGGGAAAGCGAACTGAGACTCCTATTGGCAACAACACAGGAGCAGCCAGGCCCAAGTGGTCTGTGTAGCAGGAGAACCTGCCAGAGCTTACAACGATGAGATGCAGGAGATGGTAGCCTACACAGCACTACCCAGAGAGGATCCAGAAAGGAGACTGGAATGACAAAGAGGCTTCATCAGGGAACCAGCCTTGGCAGCATTTGCGAAGGGATTGCCACCAGAAGGGCTGTATGTTTATTTTTAACACCGTGTTAGACTTTGAGACAGATACAAACTTCTACATTGTGTAGTTTTTAAATCTTGATGTCCTGCTGGTCACCCTGATTTGGTTTATGTTTAACTACTGCCTCCTCTATTTTGCAGCCAGGACTGAACCCGGTCTGGGTCCCACCTCCCCATGAAAGCCAACACCTCACCTGAACAGTCTCGGTCAGGTTCTCTCCTGTTTCCAGAGTAGGACCTCCTCCTCCAAACAGGCTAGAGATTGTGTTTCCAAGTTCTGCAGGAGAAAAAAAAACAAAAAAAAACCTCAGAATGTCAGTCTTTCAAGCAGTCTGGAGAACAGTGTGAGAGGAGGAGGAGGAAGAGCAGCAACAGCAGGAGGGAGTGACATGCATCAGTCAGGGGTTTGGTAACTCATCAGTGCAAAACAAATTTTCTTGACTTTAAAATCATGAATTCTGTAGAAGAGCCCCTCCAAGGTACAACAGTAATCCAGGGGCAGCCTGGGATCCTGACAATATTTGCTGTAACAACTCTTGCACTACCATTGCTAGCTCTTTCCCTTCCTGCACATCCCTCTGTATACGAAGTACTGGGCCCTCATCTCTGCAAAAGCGTAGCCTGGAATCTGCCTCTCCAAACGGTGATTGAGTTTTCCACTGTTCACTGCCCTAGGAGACCTCCACCCATATGCACTCTCACTCCTCCTTCCGACACACCAGCTATAAGTCTCTGCACTTGCTCTGAAAGCAGGACAATGGAAAGCTTCCAGTCAGTGGCATCACGGCCCAACCAATGAAGCATCAGATGCACAAGACTTCCACTGCTGCCTTCAAGACGAAGGAAAGGGATTTGTTTCCTTCTAAATACACCCCTTCACTGAGGGAGGTGAAAATGCAGCTCCCTTGTATTACTCATGCATGTGGTGCATACCTGGATGCCATGCTGATGGGCACCTTAGGAGCATGTATGACACTTTCAGGGAGACTTGTCCCCTCACCTAGCAGCACATGCTCAGAGCCATTAGTTATTTTGGATCTGCTAAGATTAATAAACAGGTACTTGCGACCCTAAAGATTCCTCAGTGCCAAAAGAATTCACTATTCTTTAACAAATCCCATCAGGCTTGTCAAACTCACTACACCTAGCATACTGCTTTTGTAGTATTTATCTATAAAGAATGTCATGTAAGATCTTAAATGAAAGCCAGGTTCTCACTGGTCATTTATATACAGTAATTGCAAAACATATGCACTGAAACTATGTAAGGAGTTATGCATATATATGCTGGAAAATATACATTTTAAGTCTGAATCAAAGTAAGTTTGACAGACAGGCTTTTGCAAGACAAAAAGGAGTATATTCACCTGTTTGTCTCAGTTCAAATGTACATTAAACACTGTGAGCCAACACAACGGAAGATCTGTTTGCATATGAAATCAACATGAGATATGAAGTCAGCACACCAGGGAGTAAGCCCCAGGGGTAATCCTGACTCAGGGGACAAACAATGGATTTTTGGTGTGCTATAAGGAAAAGGATACCATTATCCTTCAGCGAGGAAGCAAAAACAGTGCTTTTTGCATTAATGATAGAGGAATCTTAGCTGGGTTGGCTGGAGACATTGAGAGATTGCTTCAGGTGAGGAACTACTTTAGACAAGTTAAGCAGCTTGTTAAAGTTAAGTTTAGGCTCTACCAAGAGTGTTATACTTTTTGTTTTACATGTAAACATTTCTGTTTCCATTATTATTCTTGCTATTTCGTCAATCTCAGCTTTCAACAACTTATGTTTGTTTTCATTATAAATATATCTCGGTGCTATGATGTTACGAAGGACCTGATCCTGAGTTGTAACACTTAAGCTGTGTTTATTCTGTTCCCTTAGAGATAGCAAACTGGATAATTTCTGTGAGCGGCCAATGGTTAATGGCTGGGCACCACAGGGAATGCTCTGAGGACTTGGTGGGTGTCTATAGCTAACCTACACAGAGGAGGAGGTCTGCGGAAGACTGGCAGGCAGTGCTTATGTTGCCAGAGGCTGTTGGTTTCAGGAAGCTGAGTTACAACAGGCACAGATAAGACCGCTTCACACTAAGGGCAAGTAATTGTGAAGTGCCTCACAACCCCGGGTACCTGTGGGGAGTGTCAGAGTACTTCACTTAATTGGTCACTTGTCCCCAGCCACAGGACCTGTCTCTTTCAGAGAAATGTGGTGCGGTTAACTAGGAGTTATTATGAATTCAAAGCAACAGCTGGTCTGAATACAAAATATGAATAGTACAGTGTATTTACTTGTTAATGTTGACTCCTCCTCTGGTTTGTCCTCCACTACAGTTTCAAACACAGACTCCACCTGGAAACAGAGACAATGAGATAATATATTTAAAAAAGGTCTCTTAGCAGCACCTGTAGGTATAGGGTAGGGAGACTGCGCGAGGAAGGGAGGGGAACATAGATGTCACTAGCTAGCTGGCACTTACCCGGTCAAGGCTAAGCACTCCACTCTCATCCATATTGAAGTGAGCTTTGATGCCTTTGGACTCATAATCCGAGTGCTTCCTGAAACTATCCCCGACTCCTCTCAGCCTCACGGTGGTGAGATTCAAAGACCCAAAGGCTCTGGGGGGAACCAAGGCAAGACAGAGAATGAACAGATACCAACCGAAGAAGCCTAAGCAGCAAAGTGGGCAGCCATCCCTCTTCCCCAACTTTACTTCAGCATTGTCTCCAATCTACTCCAGTGTTTCGGGGTTCTATTCCCAGCTCTGCCCCACTGGGGCCAATCACTTCTGAGCTTCAGCCAGATTTCAGACACTGAGCAGGCTGCC
This sequence comes from Malaclemys terrapin pileata, assembly GCF_027887155.1. Lineage (NCBI taxonomy): Eukaryota > Metazoa > Chordata > Testudines > Emydidae > Malaclemys > Malaclemys terrapin. The sequence continues at coordinate 34,853,096 of NC_071519.1, forward strand.
GTTTCTGGTGTTATTCATACTGGTTGACACACTTAGTGTCAGTTACACGCACGAATGGGGACCCCCACCCCACCTGCCATATTGCAACCGTTCCAATGCCACTCACTGCCAAAGTGTCTGAACAGGCAACAAAGCTGGGTACTTCTTCACACCAATGCCCTATGGTAATCAGTTGTTTCTGATGGGAAGGTCCCAGACTCAACAAGTGAGCCCAAGAACCAGAGCAGGGATCGCCCGAGAGGGAGTCTGCGCACGTACAAAAGAGAAGTTAGTGCTGGCAAAAGGTGTCAGAACAACTGTCTTGGAGACTAGAATCATCTGTCCACAGAACAAGCAGCCCTGAGGCAGCGGCAGTGTGAGTTTTCCCCATACTGGCCTCTCACAGTGGGCCTGACCTGGAGGTACTAGCTCTAGGATGAGAGGGGAATTCAGTCTCCACACTACTACCACAGTACCAACAGCAACACAGGTCCTCTAACCCTTGGCCCTTCTGGTGAAAATGCCAGCTAAGGACCAGTTAAAATGGAGAGGAGATTTCTCAATACTGCAATGTTAGATAACTACACATAACCTGGCTTTCTCAATTATATAAGGATTGCAGCAAAGATTCTGAAATTGTGCATCGTCAGCCATCCATCTGCACGCAAGCTTCTCCAGCTAAGCACCTATCATCCTGGGGGCAAGTCTGTGCAAATGCCTGTCCCCACTCACTGCAGGTCATCCTGGCTCAGGAAAGCCAAGTCTCCGTAGTTGACATAGAATTCAAAGTCATCCGTGTAGCGGTTGAAGGTGATGACCTTGCGCTGTGGATATGGTGCCATGCGCTGAAACAAAATTCGCTTGTTGTGCTTCAAGCTCTTGGATTTATCCTCCTCCTCAACTTCACGGGTGAACTCCACCTGAATCATGTGGGTAAGGGCAGAGAATCAGCCACTAACAGGAACATTTTGCCCTTCATTGCATCTTTGATCACAGGATTCCAAAGCCCTTGGATTCCAAAGACAATCCTGACCCACCTTATGGGGACTGTAAGCATTACCCCATGTTACCAGATAAAGTAGTGAGACTCGCCCAAAGCACCCAGGGTGAATACTTTAGTGTCTTTCCTTCCAGTGGCTCCACGTACGATTCCAGACTGAGCACCATTTCCCCTTCAGCACTAAAACCTGTAGGTTTCCCTTATGCCATTCCAGCACCACAAGGTCCCACTGCTTATTTATAATCACTTCTCCCAATGCCACCCCACACTATACCCTCCTCCCCGCAAAAGAGACAACAGGGGAAGCTCACCTGGATGGGGAAAATAGCTGCATCCCGAACAATGAAGGGCTTGACCTTAAAGGCTTTGCTCAGAGCAGCCGCCTGGTAGACTGCACCCATAGCAGCAGCCTCGTCTGCGTTGATATTCTTCCCCAGTTCATCTCTGCAAAGCAAGGTGGAGGGAGTTGCAAGCTTCTCTGTCACTAGTACAAGCCCAAGGATGTTGAGAAAAGGCACGTGGCAGAGGCCTCATATACTTACTTGCCCACGGCTTTCAGCAAAGCCTCCTGCACTTTGGGGACTCGGGTGGCACCTCCCACTAGAATCACCTGATCGATTTCATCCTAGGAGTTCACAGACAATCAGGTTCTGCCTTGAGAATGTATTTTTGGAAAAGCCACATTCACTGCTTCAATATCCCTCCACCATTCACTGTTTAGTGCTCGGAAAGCAGTTGCCCTACCAACCCCGCTCTCAAACACAAGACTGGGGTCCAAAAATCTTCAGTCCTTATTTCAGTAAACTCCCAAAGTAGTTGTGCCCGAGTGAGTACTTCAAGATCAGGCCCAACAGACATGAGCAATTTACAGAGCAGCTGTCTCCAGCATCTGGGACACTGCACCTTATTTAACAAAAGTCAAACCCAGATCAGGCTCCATGCCAGAGGAGCCAGTCATTGAAACAGTGGTCCAGAGAAGAGGAGATAGAAACTACAGCCATGAAAGGTGCTGATCCAAAGAGGCATTGTACGGCATCCCAGAGACAGTTATCTAGCTAGGGGACTCAGGAATCTAAGGCACCTGCCACTTTAGAATCTCTTAGCACCGAAGAAATGAAGTTGAAATGTCTCTCTGAAGATAGTCACATCCGGACATAACCACAGTCAGACATGCGCCCTCTGGAGAGGCATCCAGAGATGAGATTCCTAATCTACGGTGAAAGCTAGGCCAACCTCAGATGCCTCCAAGAGATGTGGGGGAGACATATTCTTAAGTATTCATACCAAAATTAAGGGCTTTTTAGTAGTCAGTAAAACCCTGACCCGAATCCCTGGCTTATAGGCAACCAGTGCACATGGCAATCATGGAAACCTGTTTGACATGGTGTAAGTGCATGCCCTCAACCTTAGGGCGCACCCTTTGGGCCAGGACACAGCATTGCTGGGGACTTCGCCTCTTGCATCTCCTTTGGTGGCCACTTTCTCAGCTGTGGGGACCATACCCAGCCTGTCTCTTCCCTGGACTCCTTCAGAGAGTCTTCTGTGATGCAGCCCTCTGTCCATGTCATGCAACAGTCCAGTCCCCTTCTGGGGTTCAGCTTTAAACAAAATATTCACCTGACTTCAATTTTTTTAATCTTGTAGGCCCTAGCTCAGGACTCCTCTCCTTCAGAGAGACCTGTCTCCACTCTATGTCCCTTGAACAGAGTTCCTTACGGCTACTTGTAAAGCTTAGCTCTGCCTCCTCTGTCCAGGAGGTAATTAGTTAAACTCTTTCCCCCTCCCCCACGGTGCAGAGCACAACTAATGGGATCTTTTCCCTTGCCTTGCTGGTGATGGGGGTAAATCCCCATTACACATGGCAATGTGGTAACTTCTGCACTGCCACCTCTGCCCTCAGGAAGACAGGAGCCTGCACTTCTCAGCAGAGTGAGTTACCTTCCCAAACCAGACCCCTCTCAAACAGCAGCGGTTGTGATGTGACAGCAGCTCAGCATCAGAGGACCCCACACTTGTCAAAGTATCTCTGGACCTACCAGGTTCATCTCTGCGCTGCTCAGCGCCTGTAGCACAGGCCCTGGGACCCGCTGAAATAAGTCAGAGCACAAGTCTTCAAACTCTTGCCTGGAGACCTTGGCCTTGAAGTCCACGTCATCCAGTAGCCCCTCAATCTGGCCAGGAAGTCAGAGAGAAAAAGCCATCAGCTTCACATTACACAGCATTCTCTAAGCTAATGTTCCGACTGCTACTGTGTTGGCTTGTGTGTTCCAGCCACTCCACTGCACCTTATGAATGCAGCCTATCCTCTTACATCCCAATCCCTCCCCCGGTGCTGGAGGGACACAAGACATGGTGCCTTGGATGTAACAGCTGTCTAAATCTCATGCTCCTGGTAGCCATTTAGGAACAGACCGCTCCTAATCTCCTGCAAAGGTCTAAACATTTCTCAAACTAGTAACATTATGGACTTGAGTAGCAAAATCCAAGTTCTCACCAGTTTGTTAAGCGATATCAGTTTAGAAAAGCCATCAGCATTGGTGTCTCCTGGGCAAGGGTGGAGGAAGAGAACATTGTAGGAGCATAAAGATTATGTAAAGCAGAGGGACAGAGCTCTCCCAGACTCACTCTTAACCCAAGTCATCCCCATTCCTGAGGAAGGGGGATTTCCTGCAGCACAGGGACATACCTGGGCCACATGGTCAGCATTAGCACTCAGGATAGTTTTCAGGCGGTTGGCCTCCTTTAGCAGCTTGGCCATGGCCCGGAGATTCTGCCGAACATCTTTTGAAGGCTGCTGCTTGTTGAAGAGTTTCACCAGGTAATCCCGGAGCCGGTGCTCCATCTCCAATCCCCCTAGGGTGCGGTCAAATCTGAGCAGAGAATAGGAACCAGAAGCAGACACTCAGCCTGGATGGATTAAGTCAATAACGGAACCTGGAGTTGCAAGTACCTTCCCCACGCAGAAGAGAGTTCCTGAGCTGGCCTGGATCTTACAACTCTTACAAGAGTATGCAAGAATTCTCTCACCTGCAAACCATTTATAACAAGAACAATATGCTGCAAAGAGGGATTGCATGCATTCCTGAATGCTGCACAGTTCTCTCACCAAATTCCAGTGCATGGCTTTGCTTTATAAACAACAATGTGGCTTTAAACAAACAAGTTCAGCTTTTAATGTCACTGATCAAAAAACTCAAGCCCCTACAGCTGCATGAAGCTAGTTGTTTTTGATACACCTCTACCCCGATATAATGTGACCCAATATACCACGGGTTCGCATATAGCGCGGTAACCCCAGGGCTCCGGCAGCAGAGCTGGCGCTTTAAAGGGCCCGGGGCTCCGGCTGCTGCGCAGAGCCCAGGGCCCTTTAAATCACTGCTGGAGCCCTGCTGCCACTACCCCGGGGCTGCAGCAGCGGGGCTTGGCTGGCGATTTAAAGGGCCCAGGGCTCTGGATGACATTGCTTGTCGGCAGCATTTCGGCGGATGCTCGTCCGCCGGCCAGTACACGGGCACACTTAGACACTCCAGTGGGCGCCATGGCGCCTGCGGGCACCATGTTGGGGACCCCTGGTCTAGTAGGTGGTTGTGGGGAGCCTAGCTAGCTTTATCCCCTCCCCATCAAAAACCCAGGAGGTGGGCTCTCCTGCCCCATGTGGTACTCCTAGAGTGAATGATGGGTCACATTCTGGATCAGGGGAAAGCCCAGCTTTCCCCCTGCCCCCTCCCAGCTACAGATGCCCTGGCAGCATCCAGGTGTTCTTACATTACAGCATGTGCTGCTGCTGCTTTGTTAGCAGCGCAGGCCCCGAGGACAAGAAGCAAAAGAAGGGAAAGTCTTCTTTAAAATTACTAACTCAGCTAAAACCTGAATGGAATTTCATAGAATAAGGAGAGGCATCGCTCTAGCCCCAAGCTTTTGTCCATGTCAAATTTCAAAGACCTGCCACAAACAATGGAAGTGTGACGGCTTCTTAAAAAAGAGTCACAAGAATCTTTTAGAATAGAAAGCGTTCGGTACTCTATACACAAGGATCGCTATGAGCTACACCTGTAAGTTTGGCAACATGTCCACATTCTAACTATCCTTTGTACAAAGTGAAGTCACCCAAGTTACTTATAGACTGAATCCTCCCACCCAAGGCACCCTGCCCCTACTCCAGCTTTTGTCTGAATACACATGTTTAAAACTAGTTCCGAAATTCATCCCATTCTGTGTTTAGAAGAGTCAGCAAAGTAAATATTTTCTTTTAAATATGGGACCCAAGAGAAATTCTTACCCGACCCCCCGAATCTGCAGCTGAGGCTGGGTCCCTGAGTCCTTGGTTTTCACTGTCTGATAAGTCACTATCGTACACACGGTGCTTCCTGCTCCCATGTCATAAAACATGATATTCTGTAAAGAAGAAGCCAGAGAAGGCGAAGTAAGGTACCAGGGTGTTTTGTCCCTGAATGGGAAGGAAAGAAGACCTTGGGAATCTCACAGCTTGGAATGGGACAGGCACTGATCATTCACTAAACCTGCTCCAGTCCACTGAGAGACAGCAAAGCACAGTTACTCAATATTACACTCACAGCAATAGCCATGTGGATTGGAAGCCTGTAATAACGGACCTATCAAGTGTGTCCTTACTTCTCCCATACTTCTATTTTATAAAGTAGAAAACAGAATGAATGCTTTGCTCATCAAGAGTTCCTTCAATCTGAGAAACTCCCAAGTATTTTACAAATAGCCTCCCAGTCCCCAGTGAGGTAGGTCAGTATCATTGCCCCATTTTACAAGTTGGGGGAAAACAGGTCAAGAGTGTGGTGAAGCTGACTAGAACCCAGGAATCCCAACTCCCAGTTCCCCACTCTCTGAACTACAAACCACCTGTTTGCTTTCCGTATCCACCAGAAAGCGCAACAGTTAGGAATGTTCTTGCTGCTTTATACACATGTGCTCTGCCCAATACTTAGACAGGCCTGAAACAGCAATTAACAGATAGCATTAACCAAGACGAGCACTCAACCAGCATGAGCACATCTTTATAGTTCATCACTTTAAGTTTCCCACTTGCTTAAGTGGAATCCAGTAGCTCCTCCACCTCTGCACCAGCTGCATATACCTGTGCTGTGGCATTGATGTCCTTCCTCCTGAAAACCCCATAGTTCAGAGCCACAGCAGTGTTGTCATTGATCAGCTGCAGGACCTTCAGGTCTGCCATCTGAGCTGCATGCAGGACTGCCCTCCTCTCCGCCTGATTGAAGTATACAGGGACGGTGATCACTGCATCCTTTACAGGTTGTTCTGCAAAGCATGGAAGAGAAGAGGTTTTCCATGGGAGTGGCAAGTACAAAAACTCCTCCATAACAGGGCTATCAACATGCAAGTAACTATGGAGATTGTGACAACAAAGTCAATGCTGCAGAGAGAGACTGTAGGCCCATTTCAGCCCAGGTGAAACTGAAAGAAGTCATCAATGGAGTTGACCAGGGATGAATTTGTTTCAGCGTTTCCACCTCAAACCCACCAGGCTTCACAGCATCTTGTGAGATGGTCACACTCCCAGTATCTGCTGTGAAAGGAACACGTTCAATCTGTTCAGACTTCAGCAATTAATCTAATCTTCCAGAATCCCGAAATCTCAACCTGTAGATGACTGAATTCTCTCTCTGGGGTAAAGCCTTGTTTGAACTCCCTTTAGTACAAATGCCTGAATTGTAAGTATGTTAACTGCAGGCCTGTAATACAGCAGTAAGAACAGATCCAGCCTATTCTTCTGCAGTTTCCGTTACTGCTGGCATTTCTGATTAACAATGTGGTGATGAGAAGTCCATGGTTTAGTTTCTTTTATTAATTAATATTCCACAAGATAATTTTTTTTTAATATACGAGTTTAGCACTGGTGAAAGGAACCAGAGCAGGTACAAGATGGACGGCAGCAGGGCAAGTTTGCCACTCTCCTGCCAAATTCCTATCACCATGCCCCAAGCCCTAACCAGCTCTAGAGATGAAAGAAGTCTTCAGTCTCTATATTTATTCTCTTTAGAGGGTGCCAATATGAGGGCTAGTTTAAAAAAAAAAACACACCAGATTTTTGCATTTTTTTATTTTTTTGTACTTGTCCACAAGGAACTGGGCTAAGACATCACCAAACAGCCATCAGCTAGAAACTCTGGATAATTAGCAGATTAAGCTTGATTTAAACTGATGACTTAAAAGGTTAAATGATTCAACATCCTGTTCCTGATTCCCCAAGACATCCCGTTTGAGACCTTCAACCCCAGTCCCCTGCAGTTTCCCTGTAAATTCCACATCCTATGAAATTAAACAAAATAAACTGAACAATGTATGGATACTGTAAAAAAGCCAACAATCATCCCAACCTGCAAATTCCTCAGCCAGACCACGTGAATAGTTCAGGACCATGCCCAGTATCTCTTCTGGAGAATACTGCATTTCACTGCAACACAAGGCAAGAATATAAAACTCTCCATCAGACAGGCACTGAAAGTTTTATTCAGCTGTAAAGCCAAAGCTTCTCTAGCAATTCTCACAAGGCACTGGGCAATACGGGATGAAACACCAACATGACAGCCCCAAAAATCACATAAGCCTAAGGAATTATCGGCTCCAGGGGAAAAAAATGGAAAACTCTCCCCCCATCCCCACCCCGAGAGTAAAAAAGCGATAGAACTGGCAGCAAGGCTCTTGGAGAGGAGAGTATTCCCCACTCCCCAACAAGGACAATGTGGCCCAAAGCTCCACATTTAACACACCAAATGGTAAAAATAAGCCATCAATGGAAAGTCCAGCAGTGATCATGTGGGAAACAGACACCACCTGGGTCCATAAATATGAAGCGGGAACAATATTATAACAATATTCCAGAAGGTTATAATTCAACATGTTGGGATTGGTGAGCTCTGCTCACCAAAGGAAGTAGAGGCGCACACTCTCAGGTGATAGGGTGGTGCCACAAAACCCAGAAATCAATAGATCACAGGTGAGATGGGAGGTGAGGAGAGAGAGAAAAGAAAAGAAAGAAGGAACAAACAGGGATGGGTTACAAGTCACAGGGTCAAAATAAGGGATCCAAGCAGGACACTGTGCAGAGAACCCTGGACAACATCCCTGCCCCAAGAATTGGGGGAATGTCATTCAGAGAAACTCTGCAAAGATGCACGTATCAACTTGGGACCGGAAAAAGGCCTTTCAGATGTAGAGAATCCCCCATCCATCTCCGTCCTCCTGGACTGACAGTCCTGGAATCCAAAGTGTTTTATTTAGCCAGAGAACAAGCATAGCACAGGCAGTGTCAGGGAAAGCTTCCCTCTTTTCCCCATGCTATCCTCTGCTCAAGTGCTTTACCTTGAGCTGGACTGATGCCTTTGGGGCACCAGGGAGCATAACCTCAGTCTCTGTGCCGAGACTGGAAAATGGCCAATTGCAGCAGTATTTGGGATGTGGGTCCCTGCTGACTGGGAACTGTAATGACACCTCTCTCCTCCCAAGCTCACTTCACTGTTTTCACTACTGACCTGGGTGGAATTTGAACTGACAACCAAGAAGTGAGAAACTCCAAATCCAATAACTGGGCCTTTAAGATGGCCATTCCTTCCCAGGGAGATTTTATACCTCCATCTGTAGCTGACTGGAGCAGCTTTCCTAGAATGATACATATAACAAGCTTTCCTTGCTTGGTCATGCTACAGAGAAAGCTAAAACCAGCATTTCCCCTCTCTCTAGTGGTGAGAGTCAGCTGCTGACATGCTAGAGGAGACGTTTCCCTGCAAGTTTTATAAGCAACAGCACAGCAGTGAAGGTATCAGGAGGCAACTGGAGTCAGTCACTCACTGGGACAGTTTGAAGATAACCGTCTGTCTCCTCTCATCCTTTACCAGCTCGTGTTGTGGGAAGCGCCAACGGTACAATGTCACTTGGGGGTTGTCTATGTGTTTACCCAGCAGGTCCTGAAAATACCGGAGTGCTATCTTCGGGTTCTTTATGGACTGCAGAAAGAAAGAGAGCAAGCTCAGTCCTGACTCTCAGGTAACTTTCACATAACCCCTCCCAACCAGCCCCACACTGTGTGTGTATATTTGGGAAAGAATTTTTGCTATGGGAGCCAAGATTGACAGTCTGGTAAAAAGCAGAGATGAAACCACATCTAACTAGGGTTTCCATAGGAGAAATAATACAAGGTGAGGGGGTAAAATCTCTTAACTTGGGCACTCAGACACCCATCTCCAAGGGACTAGTGTAGGGAATACACTACATACATGGAATGTGGGTTTTGTATACAGGTATATGTACAACATATGCAGCTGGAATTTAGGTGATTTGGTATCTTACCATTCCCATGGCGCTATCGCCAAAGAGACGCTCATTTTCTTTCAGGGCTACAATCACTGGCGTTTTCCTCTGTGACTCTCTAAGCAAGAAAAAAAGGATAAAAAAAATATGACAGATGGACATTCATTGCAAACAACCCCCACTGGTGGGGCTGAGAATGTTTAATGCAGAGAAACTCAGTAAGGATACTCAGATGCCACCAGGAACGGAGGCTACGTGCTAGAGATAGCTCATCATTGATTAGTCTGAAGTGTTTCAATAGCAGCATCTCCTTCCAGGGCTGCTGGGCTAACTGATCATTCTCCAAGAATGAGACGCAGCACAGTTCAGTGCAATGTAACATACAATTGCTCTACCTGTCTATGTGAAAGGCATCTATGATTTATCCCTGCTTCCATACTGCTGGGAAGCTTGGAAGAAGGTAATCAAAGTGTTAGAATGCCAGAGGCAGCACTTTCCTGAATTTCTAACATATGGCTCAGGGCTGGAGACCACTCTAAAGTAACCTCAGTGTGCTTCTAATTTCTCAGTACCTCCATCACCTATTACCATACCCAACCCCAAATACACACATTACTCCTAACTCCAGAAGGATGGTAAGAGAGTTGCATGACAAGGAAGGGCTGTAATTGAATAGCAATGTCAGAACTTGGAAAAGTTACCTGACACATGCTAGCCCGAGGCAAACAAAAGATTAGCTCACCCCCAACAAGCGAGGTTCAGAGGCAATTCTCTGGCAAGCATTCTCTGCAACCTCATTGGGGAAGCCATCTTTCCCATCAGCCTTTGGCTAGCAGATTCCATAGATTGCAAGGCCAGAAGGGACTATTATAATCATCTAGTCTAACTGCCTGTACAATACAGGCCATAGAATGTCCCCTAAATAATTCCAGTTTGAACTAGAACACATCTTATTTAAAAAATAGCCAATTTGATTTAAAAATTGGTAGGGACAGAGAATCCACCATGACCCTTGGTAAATTGTTCCAATGGGTAATTACCATCACTGTTAAAGTATGCCTTATTTTATCTGAATTTGGCCAGATTCAACTTCCAACCATTAGATCTTGTTATACTTTTGTCTACCAAATTAAAAAATCCATCGTCAAATATTTGCTCCCCATATAGGTACTTCTAGACTGTAATGAAATCATCCCTGAACCTTCTCTTTGTTACGCTAAATAGATTAAGCACCTTGCGTCTATCACTATGAGACATTTTTTAACCCTTTGGTCATTCTCTTGGCTCTTCTCTGAATCATCTCCCATGCCGGATACTCTTTACATCTCTCACCTTCTGCCTGTGGGCGTGAAGGAGCTCCCTCTTCCCACCAACAGACCCCTGACCTTTGGGGAGCAGGGAGGGAATCCACTCATCTTCCTTTTTCAGACTGCTGACTGCTACAAGATGGAGGTTTCTCTGATATTCTACCCCTCTCTCAGCCTCTGCTGCCCCACCCCTTCCCATCATCCAAGCCAGTGAATGGCTCCAGTGCCAACAGCAGAGTGAAACAGGTGATTCTTTTTTGTTTCACTACTGCCCAGAGGTTTCTGAATAGTTACAGTGCAACCAACCAGTTTTAGCATTACTTTGGGCAGTTTGGCAAAGCTGAGAAGCAGTAAAGGCACTGGGATTGCATCTGTAGATGCAGGAAGATGACACTACATCTCTTGAAGTTGGGTCACAATTGGAAGGTTTTCTTAATCATAAGGGCTAGAAACTTCTTCTAAATCAATGATTATATCCTGCAAATACTGACAGTGTAGGCTCCTCCATTCCCTTGGGGAAATTTCCTTCTAGTGAAACGCTTTTTCAAGCCCTGAAAAAAATGACTATCGAAGGCCATTACAGAAGGTGTAGAGATAGGAGTTTCCATCATAACCTGTATCTCCTCACGGGTTTGCTGATATGGGAACATGCCAGACCAGAAGAATAATTATAGTTTACTTGTTTAAAACGATTTCCATGGGCACCCCAGGTTTTACGATTGCTATCTTCATTGACTCACTGCCCAGGTCCACGGACATCACAGCCAGAGCATCTGCAATGCAAAAGGAATAGATGTGAGAAGCTGTACTTTTTCCATGAGAAACCTCTCTCAGTTAGCAAGTTCTCCTGGCATACTCTTGGGAAGGGGTGTAGAGAGAGAAGAGTGAGATCATCCTTAATTATTGAATCCACAGGAAGGTGAGGAAATGCCATTCTGAGGTATGAGAAATACAAGGGGTGGGGGGGGAGGAGGTAATATATTTTATTGGACCAACTTCTGTCGGAGAAAGACAAATTTGAGCTACATAGAGCTCTTCTTCAGAAGTTGGTCCAATAAAAAAATATGACCTCACTCACCTTGTCTCTCGGATATCCTGGGACCAACATGGCTAGAACTACACTGCAAACATTCTGGGGTATGGGCAGTTCCATGCCACCCTGGACTTCATCAGTGCTAAACTGTTCATTTTCAATAAATTTTAGGACTAACGTCAGAATTACCTCGAGGATGGTCAGTTTCATCTCTTGATCTTGCACCTCTATATTTTGTTTGCCATTTAATTTTAGCCCCCAGTTCTGAGTAAACTGCAGTTCAATTGCTTATTTTTATATGCTTCTTTCTATTAAAGTAGAAATCTGAGACAATATTGTCAATTTCATGCTGGTGAAAGGTTATTAGAATGAGAGCTCTGGAGACAGAAATCCTCTATCCCCAAGCTCTCCCCCAGCACCAGCTACTGGTGTACCTCCCCAAAACCGAGCAGAGACCTCCTCTAGTGGTGAGGAGGGAGTGATCCTTGATACAGTCTCCCTGACCCAATCAATGCTTAGCTTCTCTGCTGAGTCTGCAAAAAAGGGACGAATCATACTAACTGCTTTTTTTGCAACGGACACATTTATTCGCTGAGAACAGGACCGAAACCTATCAACTCATTTCACAAAAATCCCCAAACACCAGCTGGATAGTTATAATTTTCAGGCTGGACTTCAAGTCACAATCTTGGAAGCATATCCCATCGGAAGTTCCCAGAACCAGCTGGTCCCTGATGGGCAGATTTTTTAAAACTTCCCTCAAACACTGATCAGGTTGTAAAAGTACAAAAAAAAGTGCACGTACCGGTTTCTGATGGCAGACAGGCCAGCAGGAGGAAAGTCAGAGACCACAAGGGCACTTGTGTCATCCTGGCCATTGAAACTGTTAATATCTTGCTGAAAATAAGTAGCAAAGATTAATTCCCCAATCTGGCGGTGAAATTCTCAGCATGTGGTGGTATTTTTCTCCTTTATGCCAACAACTAATAAATAAAAATCACATATTAAATATTTACAATACAGATAAACCTGAGATATAAAGTTCTGATCTGGCTCTACCCAGAACCCAAATTCAGAGAGTTTGGATCCAGGGTTGTAGTTCACACCTATCTCTGATTTACAACTATAGTTCCTTCTTAGAATAAAGCTAATTTTTAAAAAACTGTCTGGAATATTAAATTTTGGTTTTACAATAGTTTAACAAAATACTAATTTTCTTGCTCACTAGAGTAGCCAACAATTTTGTGGGTCACAAATAGCAAACTCACTTTAAGCCCATGTAAGTTTCTCCAAAACATGCACATATTTTGTTATCAAAACCCATCTTAATATCTCCTTCCTTAAATTGCAGTTTAAATTGGATATGATAGTCTGCACTTCCTGAAAAACTTTTATGCAGTTTTTGTGCACTGTTAAAAAGTTTTTGCATTTCACACTAGAGATGGTTGCATTTCAGTAACAGATTAAGTGGTCCTTTGTCTGAAGATGAATGAAATTATTTCATCCCCCAAAATTTCAAAGAGGGCAATATAAAACATCAGTTGTATCTGACACCGACACCTATGTGAAATGTTTAAAAAAAAAAAGAATTAGAAACATTTAACTGCACTTTTCTTAAGTGCCTCAATTTAGTAGAAAGGATCTACTGCTTTTAAATTTGTTAAATAAATAAATAAATGTGTTAGTCTCTAAGGTGCCACAAGTACTCCTGCTCTTTTTACTGCTTTTAAAAAGGTTAATCTAAGAATATTGCATGAGATTTTATGAGAAACTATCACAATGGACTTAAATCCATGTTAATCACAGTCTTTTAGAATATTTGGAAACGTTGTTGAGAGAACTGCATCTAACTTGGAAATAAATATCCATTGTAACGACAACTGCTCTTTAAAATCCCACTCCACTATATCTTGTGCTCAAGCATCTGACAAAAGGAACCTACATATGTACTGATATTCCCCACCAGGCCTTTCCAGTAACTCCAATACTGATTTTCTGGGCAGGCGTGGCAATAAACCATGTCACAGCACAGAAAGCAACCACCACCTTAAAGAAATTACACCCAACACTTATCATCCCAGCCTGAAGACAGGAGGAACAGGTCAACTCTTCTAGACAGCCCTGAAGTACGAGTACAGACAGTATCTACTTATTTATTGCCTTCACTTCTTCACACACAGCACGGTTTCAAAAAAGCAGTAACAACCTTGACTTTACACATTCGTGGTTTACAGAGACATTCCTATACCCATCAGCCCTGCAATTAGTACAAAAATATTACATGGGGCCAATCCCCCCCCATTAAAGCTGGCCTTCCTGGGAGTAGCTTCTGGGCTGGTAAAGGCAAATGCTCAAGTCAGTATACAGCCAACAACCCAAGCTGAAATTTGAAAATAAATTATATACACCATCTTCCATGCTGATGGATGAGAAACACACATGTAACAGAACCACACCAGGCCCACAGATCAAGAACTAAAATAACCACAACTTCACCAGCCTCTGCACACATGAATACACAAGTTACCGTGCAACATGGAAAAACAACCCTTAACACTCTCCTTTACACAGTGGCTGTAAGCGACAGCAGAGACTTGGGGGGGGGGGGGGGAGAGGGCAGATATGAACCATACAGTCCGTGCCGAGCGGGGTAAAGGAATGAGGGGACGTGGGCGATGGGCCCTGTGAAATAGACCTGCTCCCTCCCTCCAAAGGCTCCTTCTCCCGAACGGCGGGTCAGACCCCTGTCGGTCTCTAATGGGGAGCACGCTGCTCCCAGCATTCCCGGGGTGGAGAGAGCACCATCGAGCCGCCGGCCGGCCCCCTCCCCATAGCACTAGCAGCTCGCTCCCCACACAGGTCCGACAGACCGGAGCCCTGGGCAGCTTGCGGGGGAGGCCGCATCCTCCTACCGGGGGCACAGGGAGCCCCAGGCTCGTTTTCCGGCCGACCCCCCAAACCAGTCTCCGCTCGCAGCCCCTCCCCGCGCGCCACTCACCTCCGACTGCGCCGCACACACTGCGCGAGCTCCGCCACCGCTTCTTCCATTAGCGGTAGCGGCCCCGGCGTCTCGCGCAACCTCCGGCCCGGACGCGGCGCGAGCTCATTGGAGCGACACACGGAGCCGGGCCCCGCGAGCCAATCCGGGCAGCCGACGAGCCCCATTGGGCCACGTTCAGAAGAGCCGGAAGGAAGAACGTGGGATGCTCTAACTCCATTGGCGCACGTGGGACAAGGCTGGCGCTCCGCTCCGAAGGCAACCCTGGAAAAATGCACCTGGGCTCCGGAGGCGGGCGGTGAGTGAGGAGCCAGTGCATGCCCCGAAGGAGGAGAGATGTATGGAAGCTTCATGCATACCCCACGTGAAGACTCCTGTACACACGCTCCCTGCTTTAATATGTCAATGCAAACCATAAAGACCCTTGTGTGCTTGTCTAGTGGGGCTCAGGAGGCAAAGAAACCTACTTCTGTGAAAGTCTTTTGCACAAGTGCCTGTGCTCCAGGGGAAGAGGTCTGTACACCTTCTCCATAGCCTGGCAGTGTAAAGCCCTGGGTTCTATGTAACTATCACACATAGGTATAACAACACATGAATAAAGATTCTTAGGTGGTTAATGAGCCATGGGGAGGTGTGATATAATTCCTGGTTTCACAGGTAAAACACTAGCAACAAAAAGCCGCCTTTCTTTCCCCAGCTCAAGACCAGCAAGTCATCTGGTCCTGAAGTCTGCCATGCAGTAGAAGAGAGAGGCTTTTGCTTCTTAGTAAACCTCCAATAACGAAACAGTCAATTTGAAATCAAACATTTGCAAAATGAGAAAGCAAGAAAAAACTACAACTATCACCAATGTTATTGTTTTATGTGACCTAGTCTCATAAATTAACATAATTCTGGAATGGGATAACTCAAGTGGTTTTAGGTTGAAACAAAAGAAGTGTTGTGTAGTTTGTGTGTGAAATGCTTGCTTTTTGTTACTTGTTACCTTGTCTGCATTATTGTAACAGGGTCCATCAAACTACCCTAGGGAGCCATGATTTTAAGTATTTAAAATGGTTCTCTCTACCCTTTGGGCCTACTGTCGTCTGGTAGGCCCTTCCCTGAGATTGGTTTGAAGTGGTATGTGCAATAGGGTGACCAGACAGCAAATGTGAAAAATCAGGACAGGAGTGGGGGGTAATAGGAGCCTATATAAGAAAAAGACCCCAAAATCGGGACTGTGCCTATAAGATCAGGACATCTGGTCACCCTAATGTGCAATAACATGACAAAAAGCAATATTGCTATATTTCAGCATTATCCAACCACGAGCCATGCCCTATTTGAACGTCTAATAAGCGTTATTGAATAGTGTTCCTCCTACATTATTTCGGTGTAGGGAATCACTCTGCTATCAATCAGGGAAAAGGGCCCATTAATAAGTACCTTATGTGAGGCTGTAGAGGGGTCATAAACGTGCTGCAGACATAGCAGGTAACTTGTGCCCTATGACAGGACCAGCTTCGATCCCACAAACTCTTACGCGCACACTTGACTTTGCTCCCGCGAGCAACCCTGCTCCCTTGGCCGGCCTTAGTAGAGCGGAGGGAGGGGGGAACACGGGAGTTGGCAGGGGCGCAGGCGCAGAGCGCAACCGCCCCTGCACGCGCGAAAACTACAGTTCCCGACAGCGGCGAGGCGGACAGCGCCTGTCCAGAGTCCCACGTGACAGGCTCCCAGGCTGCCGTCCGTCACGGGCGCGTCCTCGGCGGCCCGGTCACCTGACCCCCGCCGGGTCCAGCTCTGGGTGCCAAGATGGCCGCTTACCTGCAGTGGCGCCGCTTCGTGTTCTTTGACAGGGAGCTGGTGAAGGAGCCGCCCGGGCCCGACGGGGGAGGTGCCGGCGCGGGGAAGCCCTTCGCCCTTCCGCCGGGCATCACCGTCTGCGACTCGGGCAGAGGCAGCCTGGTTTTCGGGGATATCCTTGCTCGAGGCTCCCTCGGGGGTCGCCGTCTGGCGCCTCTCCCCCTTGGATGTTAGCGGGGGGAGCGAAGCGGGGGCCCCCACCCCCTTTGAGTGCTAGCGGGTAGGAAAGAGGTTGGGGCGCCTTTCCCCCTCCGTGGGCGCCGGTGCGACGGGATGAGCTTTAGGAATGGCCAAGTCCGGAGTCGGCAGCGCAGTGACAAGATTGCTCCTTATGCCTGGCTGGTGCTGTACTGTTCAAATATTCGTATGTCTGTTTCACGCACAGGCTTGGCCATCGCAATTGGCACCAAATGCTCCCCTGCCAACCTCAGCCCACGAGTCTAGGGCTGGATGAACTGTATAGTCTGAACTAGTCTCTACTTACTGCTAGAGGAGGGAGCTTCTGAGTGGGGCTGAGGCACATTGACGGTGTGGAGTGGAAGAAACTTGCTCTTCCACCACCTGTGCTCTACCTGTTTTGTGGAGAAATGAAATGGGAAGTGTGTGAGTGATATATAATGCAGTCAATTTCAGAATATTTCTCCTTTATAGAACGAGCGTTTTGGGTAGTTAACTGGGATATGGCAAGCATTCCCTGAAACCACAAGGAGTGGTTTTGCTGACCTAATGTGTGTTTTTGGAATCCATCAGGCTTTAGGAAGGGTAGTCCATTCTCTTTGTTGCACGATGCATGTGAAGACACTTGTGAATGCGTTCTGCGTGGCTGAGAATCACTGTTGGTAAAAACTAGAAAGAGTACAATGGGCAAAAATATTTAATCTATGTACTAGAAACAAGGTGACCACCCTCATCTTGAAATACACTATGGGTTCAATACAGTAAGGTTCTGAAAGCCTCCCGTTAAGCGCTTTTCATTGGGAATCAGAAGTGTTTAGTACCTCGCAGCATTGGGCCCTAAACTAATATAGTAGGATGTCTGTTTTTCAGTTGCCTTGTTTTTCAGTTGCCATTTGGCATATAGAAAATGTCTGCCTCTTCCAGCTCCTGGTCACCTGAACGTTAAAATGTTCTCTAAATATTTTGTTGCTCTATTATCACCTCAGTGTCTGGAATAATAGCTAGTATAACTATATTTGGCCAGCTGTAAATAATAAGGGTAGTTTAAGAAGGGTTTGGTTGTGGTATGTGTGGTTTCATTTTTTTTTCTATGAGTACCTTGACTATCATCTACATATGGAAGGTCAGATCTGGTTCTTGCCACGCTCCCTTCAGTTTAGCAGTTTCCAGGCTTACAAGCTGAGGGTGACTCACCTGTACCAGCTGAAGCAGCACAGCATCTTGGCTTCTGTTGGTGAAGATGAAGAAGGCATTAACCCGCTGGTAAGTCAAATGACAAAGAGGACGTGAGCCCAGCTTGTGTTGCTTTTCTGAGGAAGAGGAATATACAGTAACTCTTTTTGCTTAACGTTGTAGTTATGTTCCTGAAAAATGCTATTTTAAGCGAAATTATTTTAAGTGAATCCAATTTTCCCATAAGAATTAATGTAAATGGGGGGGGGGGGGGGTGGTTAGGTTCCAGGGATTGATTTTTTTTTTTACCAGAAAAAATACTATATATATATATACACACACATATACACAGTATAAATTTTAAACAAAAAATTTAATTCTGTACACAGCAATGATGATTGTGAAGCTTGGTTGAGGTGGTGAAGTCAGAGGGTGGAAGAGGGTGGGATAGTTCCCAGGAAATGCCTTACTGCTAAATGATGAACTAGCACTCAGCTGAGCACTCAAGAGGTAACACGTTGTTAATGTAGCCTCACACTCTACAAGGCAGCACGAATGAAGGGAGGGGAGATAGCATGGCAGAGAGAGAGACACAGTGTGTGTCAGAGAGATGCGCATTACCCCTTTAAGTACGCTGACCCCATTCTAAGTACATTTCCTTTTTAAGTAGATCCGCAAGTTAGACAGCAGCTGCTGCCAGCATGCTCCCTCAGTCTTGCGTGTCTCCCCCCTACTCTGTGGAGATGGGGTAAAGGAGCGGGGGGAGGGGGATACCTTTACATTACCACTCCTCTTCTCCCCCCCGCCTTGCACACCAAGCAGGAGGCTCCCTGGAACAGCTCCAAGGCAGAGGGCAGGAGCAGCACATGGCAGTGGTGGGAGGGACAGCTGAACTACCTGGCAATTGATAGCCTGCTGGGCAGCTGCTGGGCAGCTGCCGCACAGGGAACTTAGGGGAGCAGGGAGCTGATGCGGGGGCTGCTGGTCCACCCTGGTTCCAAGCCCCCACCAACTAGCTCCAACGGGCTGCTCTTTCTGCAAGCAGTGGACAAAGCAGGCGGCTGCCAAACAGCGTTATAAGGGAGCATTGCACAATTTTAAACAAGCATGTTCCCTAATTGATCAGCAACGTAACAACGTTAACCGGCATAACTTTAAGTGAGGAGTTACTGTATTGGGATTAGTTTGGGAATGTCTTTGGTGTAAAAACAGTGTGCTAAATTCTAGCCCTCTGGACTTAAAAGGGACCAGGTTTTGGCCCCATATACCTTAAGACCATATCTACTCACATTCTGTCTGTGTTGTTTGCAGGTTAAAGTCTGGAACTTAGAGAAACGAGATGGTGGGAATCCTCTTTGCACAAGGATTTTCCCAGCAATACCGGGTAACAAACCTACAGTTGTGTCCTGCCTAACTGTCCATGAGAATCTTAACTTCATGGCTATCGGTAAGTGAAAAGCAAATTCCTCCTGAAGATGCCGAACAAACTCTGAAGTTAATATGATGGAACGAAAATGGGTTGGTCCTACAGAAGGCAGCGTAGAGTGTTCTGACATTTTCACGTTGTGTGGTTTTCATCCTAAAGAGAATGTACCTGACACTACTTGAGAACATCAGTAATTACTTGCTGAAGTTTGGCAAATCTTGATTTTTACTATAATTTATTTGCAAAGAGTTAATGCTTTATTGAAGTTTAAAATTTAGGTACATACTCCATCTAGCTATATTTAAAATTTTTATTTAAATTAACGGGGCTTAAAAATAATTAAAAAAAAAAAAAAACAAAAAGGACACTCTGGTAATTTAGATTTTGTTCAGGTGGAGGAGAATGAGTTTTGCAATATGGTAGTACCAGGCTATAAAATATATAGGAAAGATAATGAAGGTCACACAGGTCGGGGAGTGGCATTCTATGTTAAAGGAACCATAGTCAAATAAGGTGCCAATCTGAAATGAAACAAACTGTACCATAGATTCTCTATGGATAGAAATTGCAGGCAGGGCTGGATTTATATCTTACGCGCCCCTATGTACAGCATCTTCAATGCCGCCTCCGCCCTCCGCAGCCTACAGCTGACCTTCGTGTTTTTTGTAAAAAATGAATCAAAAACTAATATAAATGATAATTTAAATATTTATTGAATACAGTAACAAAAAATACATGTAATTAAAACAATCACATAGGTAGCAGGTAGATGCAACTGTACTGCACATGTTTCTTCCTTGACTTTTGCTTCGCAAACGTGCTAATGATATCCTTGCAATCCATATATTTTTAAAAGTTCTCCTTCAATAGTTAGAAGGGTCCAGGCTTCTGACCCTCGGGAGCTTTAGACCTGGAAGGGGTGCTGGGGTTTAGGGCTTCAGCCTTGCGGCTCTGTTCCTGGCTTCAGCCCCGGAGGGCAAGGTGCCAGGGCTTGGGGCTTTAGCTACGAGGGGAGCGCTGGTTTCAGCCCCAGCGCTCTCCTGATGGCTAAAGCCCTGAGCCCCAGTGCGCCCCTCCCCTGCTGAAACTGGGAGCGGAGCTGTACAAGTGCTGGCTGAAGCCCCGAGTCCCAGCGCTCCCCCCAGATCTAAAGTCCTGAGCCCTGGTGCTCCCAAGGGTCAGAAGCCCTGATACCCGCACCGCCCTGACACCCCCCCCCCCCCACCTGTGGCTGTAGTCCCAATCCCTCCATCCCCTTGGTGTCTGAAGTCCGTAAGGTCTTGTTCGGAGTTGCGGACATTTCAGAGTTCGGGACAACCTCCATTCCCAAGGTGTCCGTAACTCTGAGGTTCTACTGTATCATTGGGTTGTTAATAAGTTTTAAAATAAGCTTACGCTAACCACTTTTAACCGTGTATGTATTAACTTTTTAACTTTTAACCCACTTTTAACTTTTAGATGAGCCTAGAACGCTGGTGCCCCTAGGCATATGCCTACTGTGCCTAATTGGAAATCTGGCCCTGATTGCATGCTTGACTAAAAAAAAAAGTATAGCAGTAGGCATAGGCTATCAACCACCTGACAAAGATGGTGACAGCGATTCTGAAATGATAAAGTTGCTTAGAGAGGCTCCAGAAGCAGAAAGCGCCGTATAATGATTGGGTAAATGTCACATTGGGGCATGACACTGAGATAAAATTCCGTGACCGCATGAGTGACTGCTTCTTGGAGCAGCTAGTTCTGGGACCCACAAGGGGCAGATGAGCACGAATTGTTGGGGGAAGAGTTAACACGGCTTTTTGTAAAGGAAAGTCATGCCTCACCAACTTATTCGGATTCTTTGGGGGTGTCAACAAGCACCTGGACAAAGGTGATCCAGTGGATATAGTGTACGAGGACTTTCAGGAAGCCTTTGACGAGGTCCATCACCAAAGGCTCTTCATGCAAACTAAATAGTCATGAGATAAGAGAGAAGGTCTTCTCGTGGATCAGTAACTTGTTCAGAGACTTGTTCTAAAAATGTGACTTTTGACCAACTGGTTTCCTTCCATTTTACAATGTTGACTTTTATAGTGCTCATTATGTACATGTGGCGCGCTGTGATTTAAAACAACTGTTACACAAAACTGGTTCCAGTGAGTTAGGCGTCTGTTGTAGCAAAGCAAAACAATAAGGAGCAATGGGAGAAAATAAACCATAAAGAAAGCGTGTGTGTAAGAAACCCAGATTAAACTTTCTCAAACAGTAAGGCTTTGCACTGGGCCAGGAGATGGCCGTGAAGAGGTCCTAGTAGGCTCTACTCAGGAAAGGAGTTCGATACATGGGTCCGTGAAGTAAGAAGACCATGGGACCACCCCAGTATGCATATCTGTCTGGGAAACAACAAGGAGGATCCAGCTGACTGCAGCTGCCTTGGACTTAATACTAGTATATGTTTGGAAAGTGCCATAGACATAAACAGTTTAGTCCTTTTCCTTCAACAGGTTTTGCAGATGGAAGTGTTGTGCTTACAAAAGGTGACATCACACGAGACCGACACAGTAAGACCCAGATCTTGCATGAAGGCAATTACCCGGTCACTGGCCTTGCCTTCCGCCAGTCTGGGAAAATCACCCACCTTTTTGTTGTCACCACGGAGAACATCCAGGTAAGATATTGGCTTGACAAAGCAGTAATGGAGGTCAGACTCTGGCCCACTGCTTGTAACAGCTCCTGGTTATTTATCACCAATCTGCTGTTCGATATAATCTCTGAAAAATCATATTTCATTCACAGTCCTATATGCTGTCAGTGAAGGATTATCCTCGCCTGGAGCTGGACACACATGGTTGCGGTTTACGCTGCTCCACGCTCAGCGACCCCTCCCAGGACCTCCAGTTCATTGTGGCAGGAAACGAATGTGTGTATCTGTACCAGCCAGATGAGCGTGGCCCCTGCTTTGCCTTTGAAGGACAGAAGTTGATCGTTCACTGGTATCGGGGATACCTCATCATTGTTTCCAAGGACCGGAAGAGCTCTCCAAAGTAAGACTCCGGGAAGCAGATGAGTCCATTTTACATGTATTCACTATGCGGTTTTTGTTCTTTGCAGCTCTCCTGGCGCTTTGTTGTGCAAGGCTATTGTGACGCGGAGCCCCATTGCTCTCAGCTGGCAGAGGGCTCACTGGTCTGTGAGAGCAACTGCTAACAGGCCTACCGCTTTCATAGTATTAATTCAGAAAGAGTACCAGATGAGGTTTTTAAATGGTTATGATTATTGTCGTAAATGTTAGTATGGCTGCTATGTAAGGAGTTATGTGTATATCCACTGGAAATATGTTCTGATAGTTTGTATCAAGGTGTTAATCCCCAGCAGAGGTGAAGAACTGATTTCCTGCCAGAACTAAGATAATTATCCGTCTGTCTGTCTGACATGTAAATTGAGTATTGTCTCGTTCACACACCCCAGTCTGAGCTAAATGCAGAGGAAGAATTGAGATTTAACAGGCAGAGAAGAACAGCAGGGGGGTAGGAACCTTCTCCAGGGATGCACTTCAGCAGTTTATTAGACTGTATGTGGGGACAAGGAAATCACCCTGTATTCCTTTGCCTAGGAAGTAATCGGGTGCAATTACATTCATGAAAATAGGATCTCAACCAGGTTTGGTTGAAAACACTGCAAAAAGGCTTTGGGTAAGATAATCTTACTTGGACAGAAGGTCAGACAGTTCATCTTAGTCTCTAGGAATGGTGTTACGATTTTGTTTGATAGGTAACCCTTCCTTCTGTTTCCATTATCCTTGCTCACTATCTCATAAATATTGATCTTTGATGATAAACTTATGATTGTTTTCCCTGTAAGTATAACTCAGTGCTGTAGTATTGTACGAGATGCTGCTCCAGAGTTGAATCATTCAAGATGGTGTGTACACTGTTGCCTTAGGGACAAAACACCTCTTATTACTGTGAGTGTTCCATCATTAGGGAGCTGAACACTACAGGGGAATGCTTCAAAGTGGTTTGGGGACTGGAGTGCACCTGTCGTTAACCTGCAAGGCAAAGTAATGGGGATATAGCCCCCAGAGGAGACGGTTTGGGAGCTAACAGGCTGTGGGTGTCAGGGAGCTGACATCCAGTTAAGCAGCAGCAAGTCTCTCTCCAGCTGGAGGCACAGTGGGAAACAAGGTGACTCTCAGTCCTTGGCACCCCGAGAATCATCCCAGGTGTTGACTGACATTACTGTGGCATGTGATTGGTATTAGAGCCCTGGCAAAGGCTGCTATGAATTCAGCTGAATCTACAGAATCCAGTCATTGCTCCCAGCATGCACCACCATCCAGATCCAGTGGGATCTGTCACCACCCTTTTATAACTCAGATTTGATTTCTCCCATCTAGTATATGGACTAACAACATGCGATATACTCACATGGTTGTTCAAAGGTTTGTATCCCGGCTCTATGTGTGTTAAGGAGACGCTATTTAGAATTTGATTCAGAAATCCAGGGGCACGTGTGTTAATCTCTTTCTCTTTCTTTTGGTATCCAGATCAGAGTTTGCTGGGAGCGACCCACAGAATTCTGACAAGCAAATCTTGAATGTCTATGACCTGTGTAACAAGTTCATTGCGTACAGCTCGGTCTTCGATGACGTGGTGGATGTCTTAGCAGAGTGGGGGTCTCTCTACGTGCTGACTAGAGATGGGAAGATCCATGCGCTTCAGGAGAAGGATACTCAGACCAAACTTGAGGCAAGCCACCTTCTTAATCTGTTTTATGGCTTCAGATTTGTAAAAGTTCCACAGATTAGAGGTTGAGAAGCCAGCACTTTGGACAAGTGAGTTATATGTTGGCAGTACGTCGTTGCCTTGTTGCTCCCAGGATATTGGAGAGACAAGGTGGGTGAGGGGCCAGTAGAAGATGTGACTTCCCTGACCTTGTCTGTAAGTGAGTTATATAGCAGGTGAGCTAACAGCTTCTCTGCACAACCCAAGCATTGCAGACAACTTAGGGCATGGCTACACTTGCAGATGTAGAGTGCTGTGAGTTAAACCAGCCCTCGGAGAGCGCAGTAGGGAAAGCGCTGCAGTGTATCCACACTGTCAGATTCAAGCGCACTGCCGTGGCCACATTGGCAGCTCTTACAACGGCCACAGAGAGCAGTTCATTGTGGTAGCTATCTCAGCATATAAGTGGCTGCAATGTGCTTTTCAAATGCAGGGGTGGGGTGGAGTGTGACAGGGAGTGTGTTGTGTGTATGTGTGGGGGGGAGAGAGAGTGGGTTTTTGGGGAGCTGAGAGCATGTCAGTATGCTGTCTTGTAAGTTCAGACCGCAGCAGACCCCCCTCTCCCTCTCACACAGCATTCCACAGTAATGCTTTGCTTTGTCCTGGAGCAGATAAGCATGCCGGATGTCAGAAAAGGAGCTTTGAAAGGGAATAGCCACATTCATGCAGCAATTCCAAAACAATGACAAGAGTGGCCACTTGACTTAAGGGGATTATGGGACGTATCTGGAGGCCGATCAGAGCGTAATAATGCAACACCTCGTTCACACTGATGCTGGAGCGTTTCAGCCGAGGCGCACCAAGCGTTGTGCTTCTCGTGGAGGTGGATTACCAGGAGCGTTCCAACTGCAGAGTCCAGGCGCTCTAAGTGCGTTGCCAGTGTGGACAGGTTATGAGTTAGGGCGTCCAGGGCTGCTTGAATGCACTCCAACTCGCAAGTGTAGCCATGCCCTTAGTATCTTATGCAAACCTGTATAGGCTTTGGACAGCATTGAATGGAAGGAACAACTAGCCTTGCGGGCACTTCTGATGTTTACCTGGTGAGATGTGTAGCAGGTGAAATATGCCACTCTCTAGAGCAGAGGGGTCAAAAACCTTCTTCCTTGTGTTGGATTTATTTTCAGATGTGGCAGATTATAAGATTTTATGTAAAAAAACAAAACAAAAAACAAACAAAAAAACACGTTTCTAGTCCTTGTGGCTGTGAAGGAAACTTCTCAAATATGAACCAAAAAGAATGCATCAGTTTATAATCTTCCTGAATCTGCAGACAGTCTGAGACACAATAGCTTTGAGAGGTGTGAACTCTCCCATTAATCTCAATGGAGTATTAATTTTTAAGCCTTATTATGACACTTGAATGTAAGCATTAATTATGTAATTGATGAACAGTTAGTGAATGGTATAGGGAAGGAGGTGAGAATGAAACCCAAGGAGGTGGGAATTGCTGCAAAAAAGAAATGCAGAGGGAAGAGAGGAAGAAATACCTGAAGACCGGGTTGAGGGATGGAAACAGAGAAAGGAGGATAAGGCGGGAAGGGTGTAGCTGAAGGGGAGCAGATTACCCTGTTGCATGAGGCTGAATGTGACAATAAGGGACTGAACAAATAATTACTGACAGTTGTGTTATGTAAAAGCCAGATTCTATTACTGACCTCTGTGGTAACCTGCCATTGATCTCAGTGGAAGGTCTGTGCATTGAGGGGAGTGTGTTGTCCTGAACATGTTATTCGACCTGTTGACTGTAATTAAAAATTAAATTTGGCCCTTGCCACAGAATGAATTTGACACCTCCTTCCAGAGATTTAACCTTTCTGCTTTGTGAGGCTTGCAGGGCTGAGGAGAGGCCCATATGTGGTGTAGGGAAAGGAGGTATAGGGACAGAGATGGTTATTGTGGTTAAACGTAAGAGTGGCCATACTAGGTGAGACCAATGGTTCATCCGGTGAATTATTCTGTCTTCTGATGGTGGTAGATGCTTCAGAGGGAATGACAGAACAGTGCAATTACTGAGTGATTCATCCCATCATCCAGTCCCAACTTCTGGCAGTCAGAGGTTTAGGGACATCGAGACATCGGGTGTCCCTGACCAATAGTCATCGATGGACCGATCCTATCCATGAATTGATCTAATTCCTGTTTGAACCCAACTATAGCTTTGTCCCTCAAAACATCCCCTTGCAATGAGTTCCACAGGTTGATCATGCGTGTTGTGATAAAATACTTCCTTATGCTTGTCTTAAACCTACTGCCTATTAAAGGACGCATACTTGTGACCTGATGTGGGGGAGCCTCAAGGAGTCAGGACAGGAGTTGGGAGGTGGATACATGTTAGTCAATATGATGCTTCTTTGCAGTACATGCAATCTGATCTGTCCATTACACATAATATGATCTTACTGATTAAGTCCCCTATATTCTTAGATCTCTGCACTGCAGTTTCCTCTCTCTCGTACCTCATAAAGAGTTCATTCTCCTCATCCACCCCACCTTCAAGGCGCTGCCCGTCTTCTACCTCTTCTGCCTTCATGTCTGTTCTATGGCAGTGAGAAGCCCAAGTCACTCTGGTCTGAGGGGGAAATTACACATTTGTGAGGTGTCTTGGTTTTCTTTGGGATTCAAGGAAGGGAAATTGCCAGACCTCTGCGTAAGAAGAGAGAAGCTCTTGCCCTCATATTGCCATCTTCTCTTCACATTCCACAGATGCTGTTCAAAAAGAACCTGTTTGAAATGGCTATTAACCTGGCCAAGAGTCACCACTTGGACAGCGATGGCTTAGCAGAGATTTTCAGGCAATATGGAGATCATCTATACAACAAAGGGAACCATGATGGAGCCATTCAGCAGTATATACGGTAGGAAGGGGTCATGAAAAGCCAGGGGAATATAATGAAAGTATACAGGAGCTGTTGAGGCCTTGCATTTAGCTAGTCCCTGGGTAACAGACACAAGTCAAACCTAATGTAATGAGTTGTAGTGGTAATAAAGGGTCTGTCAATCAGCCTTACAGGGTTCTAAATTAACAGCATCACCTTGGGAAAGGAACGTGAGCATCACTATGTACAGCTCAATGAAGAACTCTGTTTTTTTACCACAGCAGTATATTGAGTGACAAGGTGTTAGGATGCATAAGGAACAGGATTGAGACTAAACAAAAAATATTACGTCATTATATAAACAGTGGTTTGCCTTCATTTTGAATTCTGTGGGCAGTACTGGTTATCCCACTTCAAAAAGGATATTACAGACTTGCGGGAGTTTACAAAAGGGTAACAGTAGTCAGGTATGGAAAACTTCTCCTGTTAAGAATGAAAAAATTGAGATTGTTACCTTAGAAAGGAGAGAAACAGGAGATGATGTCATATAAGTATATAAAATAGTGAATGCTCCAGAGAAAGTAGATCAGGAACTTCTGTTCTTTCTGTCTAGTAATACGAGAAACAAAAGGACGTTTGGTGAGATTGAAAGGTGACAGGTTCAAAACTTGATAAAAGGAAATACTTTTTCAGATAGTCTAAATGTGCACTATGGAATGTATTGTCATAAGATGTCACTGAGGTCAAGAATTTAGCAAGATTCAAAGAGGGATTGGACATTTATTATGGATATCCAGAGATATAATATGTTTGCAGTGTTGTGGTAGCCGCGTTGGTCCCAGGATATTAGAGAGACAAGGCGAGTGAGAACATAAGAATGGCCCTACTGGGTCAGACCAAAGGTCCATCTAGCCCAGTATCCTGTCTTCTGACAATGGCCAGTGCCAGGTGCCCCTGAGGGAATGAACAGAACAGGTAATCAAGTGATCCATCCCCTGTCGCTCATTCCCAGCTTTTGGCAAACAGAGCCTAGGGACACCATTCCTGCCCATCCTGGCTAATACCCATTGATGGACCTATCTTCCATGAATTATCTGTGAGGTAATATCTTTTATTAGATCCACTCCTGTTGATGAAAGAGACCAGCTTTTGAGCTACACAGAGCTCTTTTTCAGGTTTATGTAACTCGAAAGTTTGTCCTTTTTCACCTTGCACTGGTGTTAAGTGCAAGGGATACAGACTCTTTCCTCCAAAACCCCTCTCCCCCCGCCTCATAGGACATTTTGGGGAGGAGGATTGAGAACTAGGCGATGATGGCAGGCAGCTCTGCACAGACTGCAGAGGGAGTCTAGCATCCAGCAGCCTTTCTAGAAGCTCAACCAGACGCCTCAACATGTCTGATTGCTCCTTCATAATCTGCAGCATCTCATCCTGCATGGTGCGCTCTTGTTCCTTGTATGCTCTCCTGTCCATGGCAGGTTCTCGGAGAGTGAAATCCTCCATTCTCTGTCACAGCTGTCTGTGAGGCGTGCGTTAACTCCTTCAACGTCCTCCCGAGTCTTCTTTTTCCACCTTCTAATCTGAGAGAGTCTCTGTCCCGGTGTGGAAAATACGGCAATGAACAAGATTTCAACTGCAAAGAATTCAAAGCACAAGAGTACCATTGACAGGGCATACATTGTTTCTGGTGCAAGGTTGATTATTTGTATTAAAAAACCACACCCCTTAATACAATTCACTGCACACCACAATGTAATCACAACGGCTAGCTCTTGCAAGAGTCGGTTTGCTGCTCCAGACAAGGTGAGTAAGGCCACGAGGCATGGGCGACAGGTTTTGTGCTGCTGCTTTTGTGAAGACATCATTGGGAGCACAGTTGGACACTTGAGAAATGCCCCCTTTCCCCTAGCAACCTGGATGGTGCTTGAGGACAGGCACCATTGTAAAGCTCCCCAAATAGTTTGTTTTTTTATAAAGGCGGCACTAGGTTTCAGGGGAGGGAGACACACAGGAAGCTGCCCTCCCACCCATCCACTGTAATCCCTTCCAACCACAGCCACGGCACCTTAGGGAAAGCGTGGTTGCGTGACCCAGATTTCACCAAAGGGAGGCGGATTACTTGTTGTATTGTTTGTGGTTCAAGGGCTTGCATAGAAAACTTCCCCCATTTCCCCTAGGAGACCCAATGCATCTCTTGAGGGGAACAGAGGTAGCAAGGGAGCAGATGCTGCAAGTGTCTGGGTACAGACTGGTCCTTATGCTGCAATGCCATGTGCTGCAATGTCAGCAGAGTTAATACTGGAGTGGCGTGGGAAAGTGCCCTACTGTGGTGGGAAAAAATAAGGCAGCCCTTCCCAGAAACCTGCAAAGGATTGCAGAGTACCTCCATGAAAGCTTCATAGAGATCTCCATGGAGGATTTCCAGGCCATCCCTGGCACATAAATAATCTCTGCGTAGCTGGAGTGGCCACCGATACCCACTACACCTCCATTTTTGTTCAGATTAAACAAAAAAATAATAGCACGTAAACCCTACAGTTTGATTGGAAATGTGTAGTCACCAGAGGTGCCTTCCCGGTATCCTGCTCAGCAGTCACCTGTTCCTGCGAAGGAATGGGCTCACTGGTTAAAGACAGTTCTTGGCTGTTGTGGAGAATGGATCCTCTGCTTGCCTGCCTCCCATTCTCCTCCTCCTCTTCATCGTCAACAATGTCCTTGTTGTTGCCCGAGGTGGCCCAGGACTCCTGGGAGGTATCCACACTCCATTTTGGGGTAGTGGTGGGGTCGCCATCAAGAATCATCTGCAGCTCCTCATAAAAACGCATGTTTGTGGGGCGGAACCAGAATGACTGTTCACCTCCCTTGTCTTCTGGTATGCTTGCAGAAGCTCCTTTATTTTCACGCAGCACTGCAGTGTGTCCCTGGTGTAGCCCATCTCCCGCATGCCCCGCGTGATCTTGGCATAGATATCAGCGTTTCTTCTGCTGAATCAGAGCTGTGCCTGCACAGACTCTTCTCCCCACACAGCAATAAGATCCACCCCCCCTTGTGTACTCCATGCTGGAGCTCGTTTGTGGCATTGAGTCTCCGTGATCAGCTGTGCTGGCGAGCTCTCCACGCTGATCAAACGGGAAATGAAACTTCAAACGTTCCTGGGGCTTTAACAGGGGAGGGGCTGTTTCCTATGTATCTGGTTGCCATGCAGTGGAGTTGAAAGCGCTCTCCAGAGCGGTCACAGCAGAACACTGTGGGACACCTCCTGGAGGCCAATTCATTTGAATTACACAACGCAGTGTCTACACTAGCCTCTGTTGACCCGTGGATGTCGAATCAAGTGCTTCACCTCTCGCAGAGGTGGAATAAAGAAGTCGACTTTACAACAACGTAGGTCAGCGGAAGGGACTCAGTATTGTAGAGACATATATTAATAGATTGACATAACATGGTTTCCATTGACCTAAGTTTGTAGTGTAGACCAGGCCTTAGTGATACAATAGTTAATGCGGACAAAAATTGCTTCAAGTAGCCAATCTAATTTTTTGGGATTACGATGAGGTCTTCATGGGGGGACAGATTATCCCAAATCTGCCTACTGTGAGGTTTCTTGTACCTTTCTCTGAAGTATTTGGTGCCAAACATTGCCATAGGCAGGATAATGGACTAGATGAATCACAGATCTGATCCATCTGGTAATTCGTATGTAACACCTGGGGAATGTTTAAAAAAATAAGACTACATTCAGTGAAATATTTAAAAACAAACAAACATCTCATACATTTCTTTATACCAAGGTATATACAACTTTAACAAAACCTGTATTTTTGGGCCTAAAATAACTTGACAAGTGGCCTTTTAAAGTTTCATAAAGTGGGGTATTAGCAAGAGACAGCTCTAAGCAAGAACTACTGTCTGTCTTATTTAGAACCAGTATTTCTGTTTCTGGGATTCTTGGGGTTTATGTAGTGTTGACATAAATTTTACTATAGAGTTGTGATCACAACAGTGTAATAGCAGGATAATAGTGGCTAAGATGTTGAAGTGGGGAGAAGAGCTCTGACTATAGGGCTCAGGAAACCTTGTTTTTAAACCCTTTTTGAGGTGGTCTTAACTCAGTTGTGTGTCAAAACCCCCACACCTTCCCCTTAAAATAAGATGTTAAGTCGTCATGTGTTTCCACCCCAACCTTAATCCGAGGCCTCTGGGGCAGAGTATTAAGTTTTCTGCACTACATGTGAGGATGGATGGTATTATGGTCTGACCAGTCATTATTTCTGAAACATAGCTGGGACCCTAGTGGGTGGGTTCCTGTTGGTGTCCAGAGCTTTATTGCTGTGCTGTCAATTCTCTTATCTCTGGCTTATTGAAAGTAGAGCCCTCATGTCACTTTTCTCTCAAGAACCATTGGGAAGCTAGAGCCATCTTACGTGATCCGGAAGTTCTTAGATGCTCAGCGTATACACAACCTGACTGCGTACTTGCAGACACTCCACCTACAGTCCCTTGCCAACGCAGACCACACCACCCTGCTGCTAAACTGCTACACCAAACTCAAAGACAGCTCCAAACTGGAGGAGTTCATCAAGGTAATGGGGGAAGGTAAAAGTAGTTATGCAAAACCATCAGGTTAGTACAATGATTAGAAAAAGGGCAATAGCAACATGGTAGACTGATTCCAGTAGTAGCTTTGCCCGCATAAGGGCTGCTAGATTAGTCCTTAACATCCTCATGCACTTGTGCACATATCTCTAAACTTCCAGCACCACAGCAGCATTGTTTTGATTTGCCATCTTAAGCTTTGAGCATGGAAGATTTTGTTTTCCTAGTGTGATTAAATCTTAGAAATCTAACTAGAACAATGGCTATCTGCACATGCAATGCTTGTCTTGTATGAGAGGAATTTAACAGTCGCTGTTTGGGTCCTCATGCATGGAAGCTGGTCTGTCTTTGCCAACAGCCTAGAGGACTCTTGCTGATAGGCCAGATGTCTGCAAATCCATATCAGGCCTATCTCTCTCTCCCTCTCCCCCAATAATGCCCCATCATTTCCTCCTTGCAGACCAGTGAGAGTGAGGTCCACTTTGATGTGGAGACAGCAATCAAGGTACTCCGTCAAGCAGGTTACTTTTCACATGCTGTGTACCTGGCAGAGAAGCATGCACACCATGAATGGTTCCTCAAAATCCAGCTGGAGGACATCAAGGTGAGAAGATACTTTTAACTATTTCTGTTTGATCCCTATATGGTGTGAAAGCCTCTCTGTCAGGAGTGCTCCTCCATGAAGCATGGGAGTCTAAGCTGCTCAGGGGACAATTGTGCTAGCAGTATGAACAACTGCTAGCATTGTGCACTAGTCAGACTTACCTCTGAGGCATATAAGTAATAACACAGGGCTTAAATGTGCTCTTACTTCAGGTGCTGCTACTGGGATAGTTGTTTTGTCCTGGATCAGTGCCAGTTGCCCATCTGGCTGCCACCATCTCACCCCACAGATGGCCGCATTTCGTTGGTGGGCAAAGTTATCATTTGGCATACCTTGTTTGTTTGTTTTAAATAAAATACTGCATTGTTTCCCTGCATGTTGGCTATTGTGCAGAGGGCTTTGGCTTTTGTATCTGAATTACAGAGGGTGGTACCATATGACTATCACCAGCTCTCCCTTGCAGAATTACCAGGAGGCCTTGCAGTACATTGGCAAGCTGCCCTTTGACCAGGCAGAAAGTAACATGAAGCGGTATGGCAAAATCCTGATGCACCATGTCCCCAATGAGACCACGGAACTGCTGAAGATCCTATGCACGGACTACCGGCCAACAGGAGATCGTGAAGGCTCTGGGATGCTGGAGGGGAAAAAGGTAAGATCTGGGTAACTGAACCAGCGTGCCCTTGAGAGGTTGAGTGAGGAGATGTAGCTAATTTGATGATTTCATAGCTGACAAATATGACTAGAAAGTGTTGGAGCAAAGGGACGTTTCTCGTGGAGACGTGGGGTCACAGATGTCATAAGAAACCTAGTGCTTTGTTCCATTGCTATTGAAGACTTAACAGACCAGGGGGTCACCTTATGGTATTGGGTAGGTCTGAAGACTCATGCATTGCATTGGAAAAATACTGACACTTTTGGATCATGGGAGAGGTGGCATCTTTACTACCGCTACCTGTATAATTGCTTCTTAAGTGAACAAGAAGCTGGAGACCTCGGGTCTGGTCCCAGACTGATCTCTCCTCTCCTTTCCTCTGGGTAAACAGAGGCAATGGTGAAGTGACCTGTCCAAGGCTGTACAATCCATGGCAGAGCTGTGACTAGAACAGGAGCAGTAGCTCCCAAGGCTCTGCTTTAAGCACTAGGCAACTTCTCTTCACTAGTTCCTCCCCCTCTCTTCCCAAACCTCTGCACTGGAACATATGAGCAGAGCCCAGCCTCCCATCACCACCCTAAGGGGAGTTGATGATGTGTTGGCAGAGGCTTTGGAGCAGGGAAATTGGATTGCTTGGACCGGTAGGTCCCACCAGCACCCTCTAGTTCCCCACCACTGCATCCTAGTCAATGGGACACAAGGGTCCATGTGGCTTCTGTTCCCTAGAAACGTTGGGAGGGCCTTGTCAAGCCTGACCTTAAAAACCTCTAAGGAAAGAGATTCCACCACCTCCGTAGGTAACCCATTCAAGTGCTTCACCACACTCCTAGTGAAAAAGTTTTTCCTAATATCCAACTAAACCTCCCCCACTGCAACTTGAGACCGTTACTCCTTGTTCTGTCATCTGGTACCACTGAGAACAGTCTAGATCCATCCTCTTTGGAACCCCCTTCAGGTAGTTGAAAGCAGCTATCAAATCCCCCCTCATTCTTCTTTTCTGTAGACTAAACAATCCCAGTTCTCTCGGCCTCTCCTCATAAGTCATGTGCTCCAGCCCCCTAATCATTTTCGTTGCCCTCTGCTGGACTCTTTCCAATTTTTCCACATCCTTCTTGTAGTGTGGGGCCCAAAACTGGACACAGTACTCCAGATGAGGCCTCACCAATGCCGAATAGAGGGGAATGATCACGTCCCTCGATCTGCTGGCCATGCCCCTACTTATACGGCCCAAAATGCCATTAGCCTTCTTGGCAACAAGGGCGCACTGTCGACTCGTATCCAGCTTCTCATCCACTGTGACCCCTAAGTCCTTTTCTGCAGAACTGCTTCCTGGCCATTTGGACCCTAGTCTGTAGCAGTGCATTGGATGCTTCCATCCTAAGTGCAGGACTCTGCACTTGTCCTTGTTGAACCTCATCTGATTTTTTTGGGCCCAATCCTCTAATTTGTCTAGGTCCTTCTGTATCCTATCCCTACCCTCCAGCGTATCTACCACTCCTCCCAGTTTAGTGTCATCCGCAAACTTGCTGAGGGTGCAGTCCACGCCATCCTCCAGATCATTAATGAAGATATTGAACAAAACCGGCCCCAGGACTGACCCTTGGGGCACTCCGCTTGATACCGGCTGCCAACTAGATATGGAGCTGTTGATCACTACCTGTTGAGCCCGACGATCTAGCCAGCTTTCTATCCACCTTATAGTCCATTCATCCAGCCCATAATTCTTAACTTGCCGGCAAGAATACTGTGGGAGACTGTATCAAAAGCTTTGCTAAAGTCAAGGAATAACCCTTCCACTGCTTTCCCCTCATCGACAGAGCCAGTTATCTCGTCATAGAAGGCAATTAGGTTAGTCAGGCATGACTTTCCCTTGGTGAATCTATGCTGACTGTTCCTGATCACTTTCCTCTCCTCTAAGTGCTTCAGAATTGATTCCTTGAGGACCTGCTCCATGATTTTTCCAGGGACTGAGGTGAGGTTGACTGGCTTGTAGTTCCCCGGATCCTCCTCCTTCCCTTTTTTAAAGATGGGCACTACATTAGCCTTTTTCCAGTCATCCGGGACCTCCCCCGATCGCCATGAGTTTTCAAAGATAATGGCCAATGGCTCTGCAATCGCATCTGCCAACTCCTTTAGCACTCTTGGATGCAGCGCATCCGGCCCCATGAACTTGTGCTCGTCCAGCTTTTCTAAATAGTCCTGAACCACTTCTTTCTCCACGGAGGGCTGGTTACCTCTTCCCCATGCTGTGCTGCCCAGTGCAGTAGTCTGGGAGCTGACCTTGTTTGTGAAGACCGAAGCAAAAGAAGCATTGAGTACATTAGCTTTTTCCACATCCTCTGTCACTAGGTTGCCTCCCGCATTCAGTAAGGGGCCCACGCTTTCCTTGACTTTCTTCTTGTTGCTAACATACCTGAAGAAACCCTTCTTGTTACTCTTAACATCTCTTGCTAGCTGCAACTCCAAGTATGATTTGGCCTTCCTGATTTCACTCCTGCATGCCTGAGCAATATTTTTATACTCCTGCCTGGTCATTTATCCAATCTTCCACTTCTTGTAAGCTTCTTTTTTGTGTTTAAGATCAGCAAGGATTTCACTGTTAAGCCAAGCTGGTCGCCTGCCATATTATTCTATTATACTATTCTTTCTACACATTGGGATGGTTTGTTCCTGCAACCTCAATAAGGATTCTTTAAAATACAGCCAGCTCTCCTGGACTCTTTTTCCCCCTCATGTTGTTCTCCCAGGGGATCCTGCCCATCAATTCCCTGAGGGAGTCAGTCTGCTTTTCTGAAGTCCAGGGTCCGTATTGTGCTGCTCTCGTTTCTTCCTTGTGTCAGGATCCTGAACTCGACCATCTCATGGTCACTGCCTCCCAGATTGCTGTCCACTTTTGCTTCCCCTACTAATTCTCCCCTGTTTGTGAGCAGCAGGTCAAGAAAAGCTCTGCCCCTAGTTGGTTCCTCCAGCACTTGTACCAGGAAATTGTCCCCTACACTTTCCAAAAACTTCCTGGTTGTCCATGCACTGCTGTATTGCTCTCCCAGCATAGCATAGCAGCCATTATCCATAGGCTGGCTGAAGTGTCCACAGGTGAGGACAAGCCTTTTCCATGGCTATTGTCTTTGTTGATGGGCCATTAGCACTGTCTAGCTTCTTCATTGTCGTACCCGAAAGGCTAGCAGTTGGTGTTTCCAGCCTCACATCGTACTTTAGTAACTCTCACATAGCAAGATTTCATAACTTCACATATGATGATAGCACATACAATCCAACAAGATATTAATGTTTAGCAGATCAAGACTTTTAAAATACCTCACAAGGCATACTTTGTACAAATCATATAATAATTACATCACCATGAGGAAATATGGGGTGCTGAGTGCTACAGAGAGACGTGTACTTGGGATTGGACAGTGTATCTGACTTTCTTTCTGGCTTGTGTTAAAGGCTAATTCTGAGGAGTTCATTCCAGTCTTTGCAAACAACTCCCGGGAGCTGAAGGCTTTTCTGGAGCACATGACAGAGGTGCAGTCTGACTCTCCCCAGGGCGTCTATGACACGCTGCTGGAACTTCGACTCCAGAACTGGGCACATGAACAGGATCTGCAGGTTTGAGCTCCTTTCACCCTGTAGCTAGAGAAGGGGCTTTGGTGGGCCCACCATTTCTATTTGCATCATTTTTCAACCTCTAAGCCAGGGGTAGGCAACCTATAGCACGTGAGCTGATTTTCAGTGGCACTCGCACTACCTGGGTCCTGGCCACCAGTCCAGGGGGCTCTGTATTTTAATTTTAAATGAAGCTTCTTAAACGTTTTAAAAACCTTATTTACTTTTGTCACGGAGTATTGGGGAACTCAGGGCCCTGCACCCCCGGCTTCCTGCGATTCACCATGACTCTCAGCCAGCCAGTAAAGCAGAAGGTTTATTTGGATGACAGGAATACAGTCCAAGACAGGTCTTGCAGGCACAGACAACAGGGACCCCCTCAGTTAGGTCCATCTTGGGGTCCCCGGGCATCCCAGCCCAGCCCCCCTTGGGAGGTCAGAGCCATCTCTGCCTCCCAGCCCTCTCTCCCTGCCTGCTTCCAGCACACTCCCTTCAGCGACCCCTCCCACAGCCTTTGTTCAGTTTCCCGGGCTAAGGAGTCGCCTCGCCTTCAACCCCTTCCTGGGTTCTCATGTTACACACTCAGGTATGCGCCCTCGGGCGCCCTCGGGCAGATCCCATCCTCCAATGCAGACTATCCCAGCACACTCCCCTGTCAGCATTCACAGACCACAGTGAGAACAGGCCCAGTTCGTCACAACTTTACATACAACAACAGTTTAGTTACACATTATAGATTTATAGAAAGAGACCTTCTAAAAACATTAAAATGTATGACTGGCAGGCGAAACCTTAAATCAGAGTGAATAAATGAAGACTCGGCACACCACTTCTGAAAGGTTGCCAAACCCTGCTCTAAGCTCTGCTCGTATGTGGTGTTAATACAGGGTGACCCAAGCATGCTGTGCTGGACAGATGAATGGACAAACCAGCACAGTCCATCTATTACATTCTATTAGGTTAGGCTGGACGCAGTGCCTAAGGGTCTCATTGATTGTGGGTGCTGGAGAATTATGACCCCTTGGGAGAGTGCCTTGTCTCACTCACCTGCACCCTTTCTATTCTGAAAACTGGCTCCCAGCAACCACCTTGATCACTGAGTATTTTTTTGCTAATCAAGGCCAAGGAGAATTCCTCTTATTTTTTTAATAGGGAAAGGGGAAGAACAGAGCAAACTCCTCCTCCTCCTCCTCTTCCCCCCCCCTGCTCCTCAGCCCCCTGGAGAGCTGCAGGGTAGGTGTCTGGTCCTTGGGGTGTCCCAAATTGAGGTGTCAGTAGAGGCGGTTTTGGAACAAATTGATAACCAGTAATAAGTCTCCAAGACCTGATGGTATTCACCCAAGAGTCCTCAAGGAACCCAAATGTGAAATTGTAGGACTACTAACTGTAGTCTGTAACCTATCATTTAAATCAGCTTCTGTACCAAATGACTGGAGGATAGCTAATGTGACACCAATTTTTAAAAAGGGCTCCAGAGGTGACCCTGGCAACTACAGGCCAGTAAGCCTTACTTCAGTACTGGGCAAATTGGTTGAAACTATCATAAAGAACAAAATTGTCAGACACACAAATGAACATGATTGAATGACACACAAATGAACATAATTTGTTGGGAAATAGTCAACATGGTTTTTGTAAAGGGAAATCATGCCTCACAAATCTACTAGAATTCTTTGAGGGGGTCAACAAGATTGGGGACAAAGGAGATCCAGTGGATATAATGTATTTAGGTTTTCAGAAAGCCTTTGACAAAGTCCCTCACCAAAGGCTCTTAAGCAAAGTAAGCAGTCATGGGATAAGAGGGAAGGTTCTTTCATGGATTGGTAACTGGTTAAAAAGTAGGAAACAAAGGGTAGGAATAAATGGTCCGTTTTCAGAATGGAGAGAGGTAAATAGTGGTGTCCCCCAGGGAGCTGTACTGGGCCCAGTCCTATTTAACATATTCATAAACGATCTGGAAAAAGGGGTAAACAGTGAGGTGGCAAAATTTGCAGATGATACAAAACTACTCAAGATATTTAAGTCCCAGGCAGGCTGCGAAGAGCTACAAAAGGATCTCACAAACTGGGTGACTGGGGAACAAAATGGCAGATGAAATTTAATGTTGATAAATGCAAAGTAATGCACATTGGAAAACATAATCCTAAATATACATATACAATGATGAGGTCTAAATTAGCTGTTACCACTCAAGAAAGAGATCTTGGAGTCATTGTGGATAGTTCTCTGAAATCATCCACTCAATGTGCAGAGGCAGTCAAAACAGTTAACAGAATGTTGGGAATCATCATCAAGAAAGGGATAGATAATAAGACAGAAAATATCATATTGCCTTTATATAAATCCATGGTATGCCCACACCTTGAATACTGCATGCAGATGTGGTTGCCCCATCTCAAAAAAGATGTATTGGAATTGGGAAAGGTTCAGAAAAGGGCAACAAAAATGATTAGGGGTATAAAACGGCTTCCGTATGAGGAGAGATTAATAAGACTGGGACTTTTCAGCTTGGAAAAGAGGCAACTAAGGGGGGATATGATAGAGGTCTAGAAAATCATGACTGATGTAGAGAAAGTAAATAAGGAAGTGTTATTTACTCCTTCTCATAATACAAGAACAAGGGGCTACCAAATGAAATTAATAGGTAGCAGGTTTAAAACAAACACAAGAAAGTATTTTTTCACGCATCGCACTGTCAGCCTCTGGAACTCCTTGCCAGAGGGTGTTGTGAAGGCCAATACTATAACAGGGTTCAAAAGGGAGCTAGATAGATTCATGGAAGATAGGTCCATCAGTGGCTATTAGCCAGGATGGGCAGGAATGGTGTCCCTAGCCTCTGTTTGCCAGAAGCTGGGATTGGGAGACAGGGCATGGATCACTTGATGATAACCTGTTCTGTTCATTCCCTTTGGGGCACCTGCCATTGGCCACTGTCAGAGGACAGGATACTGGGCTTGTCGGACCTTTGGTCTGACACGGTATGGCCGTTCTTATTATTTGCCAAGCTCCTGGAGCTTAACGCTCTGTTTGGTTCTCTCTCCTTTGCAGATCAAAGAGAAGCTGCACAGTGAAGCCATCACCCTGCTGAAGAGTGGAAGGTTCAGAACGGTTTTCCATAAGGCTTTGGTCCTATGTCAGATGCACAATTTCAAGGATGGTGTCCTCTACCTTTATGAACAGGGCAAACTGTGAGTGCAGCTTCCCTTCCAGGGACTGAGCCTTATTGGTTTAGGGACTGGACCACAACCCTTTATGTACTACAAGAGGAAGGTAAGGGTGAGGGTCCTCTGAAAGTCTCAAAGCAGGGATCTAGGTCAGTTGCCAAGCTGAAAAATTAACCTGTGTCTCTGCTGCTATTTTTGCAGAGTGGTGGTGTAATATAATGTAGGAGGGTCTGGCTGAACTGGGTCTTTGCAGTAGTGTTGGGGAATTATGAGGCTGGGGTCCCTGCAGCAGTGAGTAGGGGAGAGGTGGGCTGACCAACTGACCTGCCGCCCCCCCCTCCACTCCCCCGGCTCCCCTTTTTTCAGTTTCCAACAGATCATGCATTATCACATGCAGAATGAGCAGTACAGGAAGGTGATTGAGGTGTGCGAGTTGTATGGAGACCAAGAGACCTGTCTCTGGGAACAGGCCCTCAGCTATTTTGCCCGGAAAGAAGAGGACTGCAAGGAATACATCACAGCAGTACTGAAGCATATTGAAAACAAGAACCTCATGCCTCCACTGCTCGGTAATGACAAGACGTACAGGAAATAGGGCTAGAATGAGCTCTCTCTGGACAGAGAATTTGGAGGAATGCAATAGTCAATGCAGCTTGAGATGTAGCTAGTCCAATAGCAGCCTCCACTGTAGGGAAGGCACATACCAGTGATCCCTGATTGAGGGGAGGGCTTATGAATTCTAAGCAAGCCTCACAACCTGCCTGTGACTAAGTATCCCCATTCAGTCTCTGTGCCTTGGTTTCCCCTTTGGTGAAGTGACTTGCCCAAGACAGACCATGAACTGGTGACAAAACTGGAATAGAATCCAGGTTTCTTGACTCCCAGTGCCCGGCTCTAAACACCTTCCTGTCGTCTATTTCTGGAATCCCCTAAGCACATTGGTCACTAGAACCCACAGTTTCCCTGTCTAATTCCGTCTAAAGTTTAGAGTTTTAGTCAAGAGTTTTGTAATTCAGTAAAACCCTGAGCCCTTCGGTCTTTGGATGGCATTTCAGAGAAGACCAGTCCAGCTAAGACCAGCATAGCGGTTCCAGCTCTTGGTTTGTTTCTGTATTAATGTGCCGGTTCTTCTCAGTTGTGCAGACTCTGGCGCATAACTCCACGGCCACGCTGTCGGTGATTAAGGATTATCTTGTCAACAAGCTGCAGAAGCAGAGCCGCCAGATTGAACAGGATGAGCAGAGGATTCAGAAATATCGTGAAGAGACCACAAGGATCCGCCAGGAGATTGAAGAGCTCAAAAACAGGTGCCGGAGACTCTCACTCTCTCCCTGGCTATATAGAAATCTAGTTTGAGCATCCTATAGTGTGCATCCCCAAGGTCTCCTCCTGTTCTGTTGCTGGTGGTTGAGTGAGCTTGATATGGTTTTGGAGACCTAGAGGGAAAATCCTGCCTTCTGCAGCTGCTCAGGTGCACTGACTCTGGGGTGTCTTACCTTGGGTAGTCCTATTTCTTAATTTTCTTAAGGAAAATCGTTTTCTCTCTCTCTCTCTCCCCACCCCCAAATTCTCAGTCCCAAGATCTTCCAGAAGACAAAGTGCAGCATCTGTACAAGTGCCCTGGAGCTGCCTTCAGTCCATTTCCTGTGTGGTCATTCCTTTCACCAGCACTGCTTTGAGAGCTACTCAGAGAGCGATTCAGAATGCCCCACCTGCCTGCCAGAGAACCGAAAGGTCACAGATATGATCCGAGCCCAAGAACAGAAGAGAGATCTGCATGATCAGTTTCAGCATCAGGTAGGGGTATCACCATCACTGCCCTTTCCCCTTATACCTGCTGGGTTTACATCTCTGCTGTCCAGGGGCAGCAGGTTTGTAGAAATTTTGGTGGTGCCTAGAATGCCCAGAGCCCGCTCCCTCAAACTCCGCCCCCTAACTGCCTAAGGCTCTAGGAGGGAGTTTGGGTGAGGGGAGGAGGTCTGGGGTGCAGGCCCTGGGCTGGGACATGGGATTAGTCCTGCTTTGAGCAGGGGATTGGACTAGATGACCTCCTGAGGTCCCTTCCAACCCTGAGATTCTATCATCTATGATTAGGGTACAGGCCCTTGGAGGGAGTTTGAGTGCAGAAGGAGTGAGAGGTTTGGGTGGGGGAGGGGGTCTGGAATGCGGGGTGCAGGCTCTGGGAGGGAGTTTGGGGACGGGAAGGGGTGCAGGCTCTGGAACAGAGTTTGGGAGTAGGCTCTGGGAGGGAGTAGAGGGCTGGGGTGCAGGTTCTGGGAGTTTGGGGGCAGGAGGGTGTGTGTGGGAAGGGGGTGAGGGATGCAGGCTCTGGGTTGGAGTTTGGGTGCAGGCTCTGGGAGGGAGTTTGGGGGCAGAAGGGGGGGGTGTGGGAAAGGGGTGAGGGTGCAGGATCTAAGAGGGGGTGAGGGGGTGCAGCACTTACCTGGGACTCCTAGGCAGGGCGGGGGACCTCCGCACGCAGCTTCCCCCAGGCACTGTCCCCGCAGCTTCCTATTGGCCACAGGGATGCTTGGGGCGGGAGCAGCGTGCGTAGTCACAAACCCACTCCGCCAAGGGGCCGCAGGGAGGGGCCGGCAGCCACGTGGAGCGAGCAGGCAGGAAGCCACTCAGCTCTGCTGCGCTGCCAGTGGTGGGTGGGGGCCCTGGG
This sequence comes from Malaclemys terrapin pileata, assembly GCF_027887155.1. NCBI lineage: Eukaryota > Metazoa > Chordata > Testudines > Emydidae > Malaclemys > Malaclemys terrapin. Next base: position 34,895,207 of record NC_071519.1, read on the forward strand.
ACGTTTTAAATCGCCCGGGGGATGCGTGGGGGGAAGCGCCCAGGGGTGGAAGGCTGGGCCAAGGGAGAGACCCGGCCTCAAACAGTGCTGGAGATGGGCTCTGGGCCAGGAATATTCCTGGTGCCCAAGCACCACAGGCCCATAGAACTCGCCGCCCATGCTGCTGTGAACAGTATGCGTTAATATACACAGGAGTTCAGGCTCCTGTGCTGTTTGTGAGACTTGTTGAGAATAGGAAAGGATGAAGCTACTTTGCAAACAGGTCCTTATTGAACCTGAATTGTGGAGCATTGGTAGCTGAATGACTTGTCTCTGAGGTGCCTTTCATACCAAAGGATTCTTTTGTGCTTTACGAATGGAGGTATCTAGAAGTAATTTCCCTTCAGCTGTCGCTGAAAGGCATCCACCTGTAGGATGGAACATGACAGCTGCGCAATAGCATACAATAACACTGCACAACAGTTTGACCTGAAATTACAGTGAAATTGAGGGAGGTAGAAAATAGTTGGTCAAGTTGGCCGAGGCAGGTTTAAGACTATAAAGGTAGAGTCTCTCCTATCAGACCTTTTCTAAGCAAGGATTTAAAAGGTTAGAATTTGTAGCTAATGTATTCCAACAAACATCTGAAAAATCTAATGTAGACAAGGCAGTGTGTACTTTAACATATGCTAAGTTGGTGGTGTTCAAAAGCATAGCGTCATAGGGTTCAATTTGATTTGACAGCACACGATTTAAATGGAGATTAACTGAATATTTAGGTGAACATGTGGATAATCAGGAAGGCTTGAATATCCTAGCTGCAGAAAACCTTTCTTGAGGTGTGTATTAGTATAAGAGCTTCCACCAAGAGTGACAATGCTCCTTTGCTTATGTGACACAAATGCTGCAAAATGAAGTGACTAAATATAGTTGAGATTGCAGCAGATGGCGCATGAGTGCTTTTGGAGCAGGACCCAACCCTCTTTTAACGAAGCTTCTTTTTGTCTTTGACAGCTCAAGTGCTCTAATGATGGCTTCTCAGTTGTTGCTGATTACTTTGGTCGTGGGGTTTTCAACAAGCTCACTCTCATCACGGATCTGCCCCCAGGTAAATCAGCCACAACTATTGACGCTGGCCTGCAGAGGGAACTCCTCATACACACAAAACGCAGCACCTAGAGCCATGCCTTCCCTGGGACGCCTCCCTTGTGGATCTTGTACTATACTTATCTTGAAGACTCTGTAAATTAGTTGCTTCTTGATTTCTTTCAACCCCGCCAATGAACTCGGATGGAACTTGACTGGAGAGGATGTGAGCTCAAGTGGCTATAAAACTACCATGTTGTTGGGATATATATGATGCAAAGAACGGTGCACTTTCTGGGAGAGTTTGAGTACAGGTCATGGTGCATAGCACCCCTCTGACAGCTTCACAGTGCCTTAAGCCCTGGGCACACCAACCTGTCTGCAACGCTACAGGGCAATCTCTGGTGTCACATTTGCACAGCACAAAGCCTTTTGCAGCAGGTTTCTGCTGGGCAGTAACTGATTGTCCTGTGGGCTGGGTCAGCCAGTGCTGCAGCTAATTACCACTATACTAGCTTGACAGAACAGAAGGCTACGAAAAATAATTGGGTTTCTTGTCCAATGGTCGAGTGTTGTGTGGTATGCTTGTCTTGGGTTTTTTGTTGATTTGTTTTTTAATTTAGTTGCTTGTAGGCCAGAGATCAAGTTTGGTTATCACTGATGGAAAATAAGAATTTGGGGCCAGATGGTCTTTTAGGGGTGTAATTGCTTCATTTGGTTGCTCTGAGATGATTTTATGTAATGAAGAATGTCCTAATAGGCATGTAGATAGAAATTCAATTCAAATGTGAGTTCAGAATTTCTCCTGGCAGCTGCTCGACCCATGTTTCACCTGTATTAAAAGTGACCTCACACAAATTCAGTTGTGCTGTAACTGTCTTTCCATTTAAAGGTTAGAATTGCTTACTGTAAGACATTTCTTATGTACATACTTTGAATTTATGCATGTTTTGTAGCTCAGAGAAATGTGAACATAGGCTTTTTCTTAATGTGAACTGACTGTGATGATTTAGGGATATAATCTGCCCTGGAGGGGCTCTTGGAGCTACAAGTTATGTATCTGAAAAGAGAAGAAAATACACTTCTTCATAACAAGTAAAATGTAGGGTTTTCTCTTATAGAAATGCAAAAAATGTTTAACACGGTGCATATTTATCTTATCTATATATAAAATAACTTCCAGTCCCTCACGCTGCCCCAAAGGCAAATCCCAGGCCCACTAACTGCACATAAGCAATTGTCAGAAAATCCCCTCTATTTCTGTAGTACTGTGTTGCTGAGCTATGGATTGTGTATTGATTATATTGATCACTTAAGAATTCCCTGTTATCACTCTGAGGTTTAACAGGTTTTTCCCAAGATCAGGCCCAGTATTAAAATTACTGCTGAGTTGGGAACCTCAATGGTGGGTGCTAAGCACCCATCGGCAGCCCCCCATCAGCTCACCCCCAGCGCCTCCTGCCCGCTGGCAGGCCTTGTGGATCAGCAACCCCCCATCCCTCCCTGTGCATAAATTTAGGGCCTTACTTACCCCTGTTTAAACCCCTGCTTTTTACATAACACAACAGATAACATGGAACTGCCTTCTGTTCAACTAGAATATGGACCTTTGGGCTGTTCTTTATGCAAATACACTGGTTTTCTGAGAGCCCTGGTGTCTAGAAAGCTCAGATGGGCTTTTCGTGTTTTTGTGCAACTGAGCACACTGGCCCAAATTCATCTCTGATGTAATTGCAGTGAGACCACTGTGGCTTCAGCAGGGATGACTTTAAGCACAGAAAGTCAATGTTTTTCTCCATACACCTCTACCCTGATATAACGCTGTCCTCGGGAGCCAAAAAATCTTACCGCGTTATAGGTTAACCGCGTTATATCGAACTTGCTTTGATCCGCCGGAGTGCGCAGCCCCGCGCCCCCTGGAGCGCTGCTTTACCGCGTTATATTCAAATTCGTGTTATATCGGGTCGCGTTATGTCGGGGTAGAGGTGTCTGTGGAAATCACTGTTCTAGCAACATAACACTATATCCTGCTGCTGTTTTGTGTGTGTTTACATACAGCTACTAGTGACTTTGCTTTCCTGTATTCCCTGGGGGTTGCTAGTGCTGCAGGGCTATTCTGAGGGCTCCTGCCTCCGAACTCACCTCCAGCTGTGCGAGGTCCACCACCAGTTGTTCCATTAGCAGCAGCAGCCCCAGCATCTTGCACAGCCTGTGGCCTGGATGCAGGGTAATCTCATGGGAGGGAGGAGCCAATAGTGCTGAGTTCTGCGAGCCAATCTGGACCGCAGACCCCACGAGCCCCATTGGGCCATGTTCAGAGGAGCCAGGAGAAGTCACCTAGGACCCATCAACTCCATTGGCGCACATGGGACAAGGATGGCGCTCCCCTCCAAAGGCAACCCTGGAAGAATGCACCTGGTGGCCGGAGGCGGGTGGTGAGTGAGGAGCCAGTGCATGCCCCAAAGGTGGAAAGATGTATAGAAACTTCATGCATACCCCATGTGAAGACTCCTGTACACACGCTTCCTCCTTTAATATGTTAATGCAGACCATAAAGTCCCTTGTGTGCATGCCCAGTGGGGCTAATGAGGCATAAGCTGGCACAGAAAACTGTACGCATCCTCCCCGTGAAAACACTATGGCTGCATATGAATTCGTTTTGCACGTGCGTGCTCCAGGAGAAGAGGTCTATATACCTTCTCCATGGTCTGGCAGGGTAAAGCCCTGGGTTCTATGTAACTATCACACATAGGTATAACAACACATGAATAAAGATTCTTACGTGTTTAATGAGCCACGGGGAGGTGTGATGTAATTCCTGGTTTCACGGGTAAAACACTAGCACCAAAAAGCTGCCTTTCTTTCCCCAGCTCAAGACCAGGAAGTCATCCGGCCCTCAAATTTGCCATGCAGTAGAAGAGAGAGGCTTTTGCTTCTTAGTAAACCTCCAATAAAGAAACAGTTAATTTGAAATCCAACATTTGCAAAATGAGAAAACACGAAAAAACTACAACTATCACCAATGTTATTGTTTTATGTGACCTAGTCTCATAAATTAACATAATTCTGGAATGGGATAACTCAAGTGGTTTTAGGTTGAAACAAAAAAAAATGTGCATTTTTAGTGTGAAATGCTTGTTTTTTGTTACTGTTATCAGGTCTTCATTATTGTAATCTTAAGTGTCCATCAAACTAGCTGCATCAGGGATCCATGATTTTAGGCTTTTTAAATGGCTCTCTCTACTATTTGGGCCTACTTTCCTCTGGTGGGCCCTTCCCTGAGATTGGTTTGAAGTGGTATGTGCAATAACATTTTAAAAAAGCAATGCTGCTCTATTGAAGCATTATCCTGCGGGTGAGTCATGCACTGTGTGAACATCTAATAAGCGTTATCGAATAGTGTTCCTCCTAGGGTGACAAGGTATCTCTGCAGCCCTGCTGACGGGGAGCCACCTGAGGTAAGCCCCAGCTCCAGCCCTGAGTCTCTCTCTCCCCCTACCCCCAAAAAAATCCCTTATCTCCACCCCAGAGCCTGCACCCCACTACCATGAACTCCTCTGCCACCCATCCCAGCCTGGAGCCCCCTTCACCCCAAACCCCTCATCCCTGGCCTTGCCCTAGCCCCCCTGCACCCCAACCTCTTGCCCCAGCCCAGAGTCCCCCCCACACCCTGAACCCCTCATTTCTGGCCCCATCCCAGAGCTCACCCCCCCCCCCCCCCCCCCCCGCCGTTAGAGCCCTGCTCTCACCCCTCCCGCACACCAGCCCAGGGAAAGGGGGGAGAGCAAACCACAGAGGGAGGGGCATGTAGGGAGACGGGGGCACGGCCTCTTACGCGCATGCTTGATTTTCCTCCCGCCCCTGCACGCGAGAAAACTACAGTTCCCGGCAGCGGCGAGGCGGACAGCGCCTGCCCAGTGTCCCACGTGACAGGCTCCCAGGCCGCCGTCCCTCACGTGCGCGTCCTCGGCGGCCCGGTCACCTGACCCCCGCCGGGTCCAGCTCTGGGTGCCAAGATGGCCGCTTACCTGCAGTGGCGCCGCTTCGTGTTCTTTGACAGGGAGCTGGTGAAGGAGCCGCCCGGGCCCGACGGGGGAGGTGCCGGCGCGGGGAAGCCCTTCGCCCTTCCGCCGGGCATCACCGTCTGCGACTCGGGCAGAGGCAGCCTGGTTTTCGGGGATATCCTTGCTCGGGGCTCCCTCGGGGGTCGCCGTCTGGCGCCTCTCCCCCTTGGATGTTAGCGGGGGGAGCGAAGCGGGGGCCCCCACCCCCTTTGAGTGCTAGCGGGTAGGAAAGAGGTTGGGGCGCCTTTCCCCCTCCGTGGGCGCCGGTGCGACGGGATGAGCTTTAGGAATGGCCAAGTCATTGTGAAGAACAAATCGTGTCAAACCAATCTGCTAGCTTTCTTTGATAGGATAACGAGCCTTGTGGATAAGGGTGAAGCGGTGGATGTGGTACACCTAGACTTTAGTAAGGCATTTGATACGGTCTCACATGATATTCTTATCGATAAACTAGGCAAATACAAATTAGATGGGGCTACTATAAGGTGGGTGCATAACTGGCTGGATAACCGTACTCAGAGAGTTGTTATTAATGGTTCCCAATCCTGCTGGAAAGGCGTAACGAGTGGGGTACCACTGGGGTTTGTTTTGGGACCGGCTCTGTTCAATATCTTCATCAATGACTTAGATATTGGCATAGAAAGTCTGCTTATTAAGTTTGCGGATGATCCCAAACTGGGAGGGATTGCAACTGCTTTGGAGGACAGGGTCATAATTCAAAATGATCTGGACAAATTGGAGAAATGGTCTGAGTTAAACAGGATGAAGTTTAACAAAGACAAAGGCAAAGTTCTCCACTTAGGAAGAAAAAATCAGTTTCACACATACAGAATGGGAAGAGACTGTCTAGGAAGGAGTACGGCAGAAAGGGATCTAGGGGTTATAGTGGACCACAAGCTAAATATGAGTCAACAGTGTGATGCTGTTGCAAAAAAAGCAAACATGATTCTGGGATGTATTAACAGGTGTGTTGTGAGCAAGACACGAGAAGTCATTCTTCCGCTCTACTCTGCTCTGGTTAGGCCTCAGCTGGAGTATTGTGTCCAGTTCTGGGCACCGCATTTAAAAAAGATGTGGAGAAATTGGAAAGGGTCCAGAGAAGAGCAACAAGAATGATTAAAGGTCTTGAGAACATGACCTACGAAGGAAGGCTGAAAGAATTGGGTTTGTTTAGTTTCTAAAAGAGAAGACTGAGAGGGGATATGATAGCAGTTTTCAGGTATTTAAAAGGGTCTCATAAGGAGGAGGGAGAAAACTTGTTCACCTTAGCCTCTAAGGATAGAACAAGAAGCAATGGGTTTAAACTGCAGCAAGGGAGGTCTACGTTGGACATTAGGAAAAAGTTCCTAACTGTCAGGGTGGTTAAACACTGGAATAAATTGCCTAGGGAGGTTGTGGAATCTCCGTCTCTGGAGATATTTAAGAGTAGGTTAGATAAATGTCTATCAGGGATGGTCTAGACAGTATTTGATCCTGCCATGCAGGCAGGGGACTGGACTCGATGACCTCTCGAGGTCCCTTCCAGTCCTAGAATCTATGAATCTATAAGTCCGGAGTCGGCAGCACAGTGACAAGATTGCTCCTTATGCCTGGCTGGTGCTGTACTGTTCAAATATTCGTATGTCTGTTTCACGCACAGACTTGGCCATCTCAATTGGCACCAAATGCTCCCCTGCCAACCTCAGCCCACGAGTCTAGGGCTGGATGAACTGTATAGTCTGAACTAGTCTCTACTTACTGCTAGACGAGGGAGCTTCTGAGTGGGGCTGAGGCACATTGACGGTGTGGAGTGGAAGAAACTTGCTCTTCCACCACCTGTGCTCTACCTGTTTTGTGGAGAAATGAAATATATATAATGCAGTCAATTTCAGAATATTTCTCCTTTATAGAACGAGCGTTTTGGGTAGTTAACTGGGATATGGCAAGCATTCCCTGAAACCACAAGGAGTGGTTTTGCTGACCTAATGTGTGTTTTTGGAATCCATCAGGCTTTAGGAAGTGTAGTCCATTTTCTTTGTTGCACGATGCATGTGAAGACACTTGTGAATGCGTTCTGCGTGGCTGAGAATCACTGTTGGTAAGAACTAGAAAGAGTACAATGGGCAAAAATATTTAATCTATGTACTAGAAACAAGGTAACCACCCTCATCTTGAAATACACTATGGGTTCAATACAGTAAGGTTCTGAAAGCCTCCCGTTAAGTGCTTTTCATTGGGAGTCAAAAGTGTTTAGTACCTCGCCGCATTGGGCCCTAAACTAATAGTAGGACGTCTGTTAGTTGTGCGCAGAGCTGTTGCTTTGTTTTTCAGTTGCCGTTTAGCATATAAAATGTCTACCTCTTCCAACTCCTGGTTACCTGCACATTAAAATGTTCTCTAAATATTTTGTTGCCCTTTGATCACCTCAGTTTCTGGAACAATAGCTAGTGTGAGTATATTTGGCCAGCTGTCACTAATAAGGGTAGCCTAAGAAGGGTTTGGTTCTGATATGTGTGGTTTCATTTTTTTTCTACAAGTACCTTGACTATCATCTACATATGGAAGGTCAGATCTGGTTCTTGCCACGCTCCCTTCAGCTTAGCAGTTTCCAGGCTTACAAGCTGAGGGTGACTCACCTGTACCAGCTGAAGCAGCACAACATCTTGGCTTCTGTTGGTGAAGATGAAGAAGGCATTAACCCGCTGGTAAATCAAAATGACAAAGAGGGCATGAGCCCATCTTGTTTGCTTTTCTGAGGGAGAACAATGTATTGGGATTAGTTTGGGAAAGTCTCAGTTGTAAAAATAATGTACTAATTTCTAGCCCAATGGACTTAAAAGGGACCAGGAAGTGGACTCAATATACCTTAAAACCATATCTACTCACATTCTGTCTGTGTTGTTTGCAGGTTAAAGTCTGGAACTTAGAGAAACGAGATGGTGGGAATCCTCTTTGCACAAGGATTTTCCCAGCAATACCGGGTAACAAACCTACAGTTGTCACCTGCCTAACTGTCCATGAGAATCTTAACTTCATGGCTATTGGTAAGTGAAAGCAAATTCCTCCTGAATATGCTGAACAAACTCTGAAGTTAATATGATGGAACGAAAATGGGTTGGTCCTACAGAAGGCAGCGTAGAGTGTTCTTGATTTTTACTATAATTTACTTGCAAAGCTTAATGCTTTATTGAGGTTTAAAGTTTAGGTACATACTCTCTTTAGCTATATTGCAAATTTTTATTTAAATTAACGGGGCTTAAAAATGATTTAACAAAAAAAAAAAAGACACATGGGTAATTTAGATTTTGTTCAGGCGGAGGAGAATGGGTTTTGTAATATGGTAGTATCAGGCTATAAAATATATAGGAAAGATACAGAAGGTCGAGTGGCATTGTATGTTAAAGAAACCATAGTCAAATAAGGTGCCAATCTGAAATGAAACAAACTGTACCATAGACTCTCTATGAATAGAAATTGCATGCAGAGCTGGATTTATACCTTGCGCTCCCTTAGGCACAGCTTCTTCAGCACCTCTTCCCCAACCTCCCCCACCTACAGCTGACAATCACATAGGTAGCAAGTAAGTGCTACTTTACTGCACAGATATCTTCCTTGACTTCTGCTTCGCAAACGCGCTAATGATATCCTCAAAATCCATATATTTTTAAAAGTTCTCCTTCAATAGTTAAAGGGGTCCAAGCTTCTGACCCTTGGGAGCACCAAGGTCAGGGCTTTAGACCCGGAGGGAGTGCTGGGGCTCGGAGCTTCAGCCCTGCGGCTCTGTTCCCGGTTTCAGCCCCGGAAGGCAGAGTGCTGGGGCTTGGGGCTTTAGCTACGAGGGGAGTGTTGGTTTCAGCCCCAGTGCTCCCACCATAGCTCAAGCCCCGGCGCGCCCCTCCCCTGCTGAAACTGGTAGCGGAGCTGTACAAGCACTGGCGCCCCTGCCCCCCGGGCAGAAGCCGGGAATGGAGCTGTGGGGCTGAAGCCCCGAGCCCCAGCGCTCCCCCCAGATCTAAAGTCCTGAGCCCTGGTAATCCCGAGGATCAGAAGCCCTGATACCCCCAGAGCCTTGACTCCCCCCCTACCTGTGGCTGCAGTCCCAATCCCTCCATCCCCTCGGTGTCTGAAGTCCATAAAGTCTTGTTCGGAGTTGCGGACATTTCAGAGTTACGGACCACCTCCATTCCTGAGGTGTCTGTAACTCTGAGGTTCTACTGTATTATTGGGGTGTTTATAATTTTTAAAATAAGTTTATGCTAACCACTTTTAACCGTGTATGTATTAACTTTTTAACTTTTATAGCACTTTTTAGGTGACCCTAGAACGCCGGTGTCCCTAGGCATGTGCCTACTGTTCCTAATTGGAAATCTGGCCCTGATTGCATGCTTGACTAAAAAAAGTATATCAGTAGGCATAGGCTATCAACCACCTGACAAGGATGGTGACAGCGATTCTGAAATGATAAAGTTGCTTAGAGAGGCTCCAGAAGCAGAAAGCGCCGTTATAATGACTGGGTAAATGTCACATTGGGGCATGACGCTGAGATAAAATTCCGTGACCGCATGAGTGACTGCTTCTTGGAGCAGCTAGTTCTGGGACCCACAAGGGGCAGATGAGCACGAATTGTTGGGGGAAGAGTTAACACGGCTTTTTGTAAAGGAAAGTCATGCCTCACGAACTTATTCAGATTCTTTGAGGGTGTCAACAAGCACCTGGACAAAGGTGATCCAGTGGATATAGTGTACTAGGACTTTCAGGAAGCCTTTGATGAGGTCCATCACCAAAGGCTCTTCATGCAAACTAAAAAGTCACGAGAGAAGGACTTCTCGTGGATCAGTAACTTGTTCAGAGACTTGTTCTAAAAATGTGACTTTTAACCAACTGGTTTCCTTCCATTTTACAATGTTGACTTTTATAGTGCTCATTATGTACATGTGGCGCGCTGTGATTTAAAACAACTGTTACACAAAACTGGTTCCAGTGAGTTAGGCGTCTGTTGTAGCAAAGCAAAACAATAAGGAGCAATGGGAGAAAATAAACCATAAAGAAAGCGTGTGTGTAAGAAACCCAGATTAAACTTTCTCAAACAGTAAGGCTTTGCACTGGGCCAGGAGATGGCCGTGAAGAGGTCCTAGTAGGCTCTACTCAGGAAGGGAGTTCGATACATGGGTCCGTGAAGTGAGAAGACCATGGGACCACCCCAGTATGCATATCTGTCTGGGAAACAACAAGGAGGATCCAGCTGACTGCAGCTGCCTTGGACTTAATACTAGTATATGTTTGGAAAGTGCCATAGACATAAACAGTTTAGTCCTTTTCCTTCAACAGGTTTTGCAGATGGAAGTGTTGTGCTTACAAAAGGTGACATCACACGAGACCGACACAGTAAGACCCAGATCTTGCATGAAGGCAATTACCCGGTCACTGGCCTTGCCTTCCGCCAGTCTGGGAAAATCACCCACCTTTTTGTTGTCACCACGGAGAACATCCAGGTAAGATATTGGCTTGACAAAGCAGTAATGGAGGTCAGACTCTGGCCCACTGCTTGTAACAGCTCCTGGTTATTTATCACCAATCTGCTGTTCGATATAATCTCTGAAAAATCATATTTCATTCACAGTCCTATATGCTGTCAGTGAAGGATTATCCTCGCCTGGAGCTGGACACACATGGTTGCGGTTTACGCTGCTCCACGCTCAGCGACCCCTCCCAGGACCTCCAGTTCATTGTGGCAGGAAACAAATGTGTGTATCTGTACCAGCCAGATGAGCGTGGCCCCTGCTTTGCCTTTGAGGGTCAGAAGTTGATCGTTCACTGGTATCGGGGATACCTCATCATTGTTTCCAAGGACCGGAAGAGCTCTCCAAAGTAAGACTCCGGGAAGCAGATGAGTCCATTTTACATGTATTCACTATGCGGTTTTTGTTCTTTGCAGCTCTCCTGGCGCTTTGTTGTGCAAGGCTATTGTGACGCGGAGCCCCATTGCTCTCAGCTGGCAGAGGGCTCACTGGTCTGTGACAGCAACTCCTAACAGGCCTACCGCTTTCATAGTATTAATTCAGAAAGAGTACCAGATGAGGTTTTTAAATGGTTATGATTATTGTCGTAAATGTTGGTATGGCCGCTATGTAAGGCGTTATGTGTATATCCACTGGAAATATGTTCTGATAGTTTGTATCAAGGTGTTAATTTATCCGTCTGTCTGTTGACATGTAAATTGAGTATTGTCTCATTCACACTCCCCAATCTGAGCTAAATGCAGGGGAAGAATTGAGATTTAACAGGAAGAGAAGAACAGCAGGGGGGTAGGAACCTTATCCAGGGATGCACTTCAGCAGTTTACTAGACTATATCTGGGGACAAGGAAACCACCCTGTATTCCTTTGCCTAGGAAGTAATCGGGTGCGATTACATTCATGAAAATAGGATCTCAACCAGGTTTGGTTGAAAACACTGCAAAAAGGCTTTGGGTAAGATAATCTTACTTGGACAGAAGGTCAGACAGTTCCATCTTAGTGTCTAGGAATGGTGTTACGATTTTGTTTGATAGGTAACCCTTCCTTCTGTTCCATTATCCTTGCTCATTATCTCATAAATCTTGATCTTTGATGATAAACTTATGATTGTTTTCCCTGTAAGTATAACTCAGTGCTGTAGTATTGTACGAGATGCTGCTCCAGAGTTGAATCATTCAAGATGGTGTGTACACTGTTGCCTTAGGGACAAAAAACCTCTTATTACTGTGAGTGTTCCATCATTAGGGAGCTGAACACTACAGGGGAATGCTTCAAAGTGGTTTGGGGACTGGGGTGCACCTGTCGTTAACCTGCAAGGCAAAGTAATGGGGATATAGCCCCCAGAGGAGACGGTTTGGGAGCTAACAGGCTAGAAGTGTCAGGGAGCTGACACCCAGTTAAGCAGCAGCAAGTCTCTCTCCAGCTGGAGGCAGAGTGGGAAACAAGGTGACTCTCAGTCCTGGGCACCCTGAGAATCATCCCAGGTGTTGACTGACATTACTGTGGCATGTGATTGGTATGAGAGCCCTGGCAAAGGCTGCTATGAATTCAGCTGAATCTACAGAATCCAGTCATTGCTCCCAGCATGCACCACCATCCAGATCCAGTGGGATCTGTCACCACCCTTTTATAACTCAGATTTGATTTCTCCCATCTAATATATGGACTAACAACATACGACATACTCACATGGTTGTTCAAAGGTTTGTATCCCAGCTCTAAGTGTGTTAAGAAGATGCTTTTGAGAATGTGACACAGAAATCCAGGGGCATGTGTGTTAATCTCTTCCTCTTTCTTTTGGTATCCAGATCAGAGTTTGCTGGGAGCGACCCACAGAACTCTGACAAGCAAATCTTGAATGTCTATGACCTGTGTAACAAGTTCATTGCGTACAGCTCGGTCTTCGATGACGTGGTGGATGTCTTAGCAGAGTGGGGGTCTCTCTACGTGCTGACTAGAGATGGGAAGATCCATGCGCTTCAGGAGAAGGATACTCAGACCAAACTTGAGGCAAGCCACCTTCTTAATCTGTTTTATGGCTTCAGATTTGTAAAAGCTCCACAGATTAGAGGTTGAGAAGCCAGCACTTTGGACAAGTGAGTTATATGTTGGCAGTATCGTTGTTGCCTTGCTGCTCCCAGGATATTGGAGAGACAAGGTGGGTGAGGGGCCAGTAGAAGATGTGACTTCCCTGACGTTGTCTGTAAGTGAGTTATATAGCAGATGAGCTAACAGCTTCTCTGAACAACCAAGGCATTGCAGACAATTTAGTATCTTATGCAAACCTGTATAGGGCTTTGGACCAGCATTGAGTGGAAGGAACAACTAGCCTTGCAGGCACTTATGGCGTTTACCTGGTGAGGACCGTAGCAGGTGAAATATGTCACTGTCTAGAGCAGAGGGGTCAAAAACCTTCTTCCTTGTGTTGGATTTATTTTCAGATGTGGCAGAATCTAAGATTTTTTTTTTTTTTTACATAAAAAGTTTCTAGTCCTTGTGGCTGTGAAGTAAACTTCTCAAATATGAACCAAAAAGAATGCATCAGTTTATAATCTTCCTGAATCTGCAGACAGTCTGAGACACAATAGCTTTGAGAGGTGTGAACTCTCCCATTAATCTCATTGGAGTATTAATTTTTAAGCCTTGTTATGACACTTGAATGTAAGCATTAATTATGTAATTGATGACCGGTTAGTGAGTGGTATGGGGAAGGAGGTGAGAATGAAACCCAAGGAGGTGGGAATTGCTGCTAAAAAAGAAATGCAGAGGGAAGAGAGGAGGAAATACCTGAAGACCGGGTTGAGGGATGGAAACAGAGAAAGGAGGATAAAGGCGGGAAGGGAAACAAAGGGCGGAAATAACGGTGTAGATGAAGGGGAGCAGATTTCCCTGTTGCGTGAAGCTGAGTGTGACAATAAGGGACTGAACAAATAATTACTGACAGTTGTGTTGTTATGTAAAAGCCAGATTCTACTACTGATCTCTGTGGTAACCTGCCATTGATCTCAGAGGTAGGGTCTGTGCATTGAGGGGAGCGTGTTGTCCTGAACATGTTATTTGACCTGTGGACTGTAATTAAATATTAAATTTGGCCCTTGCCACAGAATGAATTTGACATCTCCTTCCAGAGATTTAACCTTTCCGCTTTGTGAGGCTTGCGGGACTGAGGAGAGGCCCATATGTGGTGTAAGGACAGAGATGGTTATTGTGGTTAAACGTAAGAGTGGCCATACTGGGTGAGACCAGTGGTTCATCAGGTGCATAATCCTGTCTTCTGACATTGGCCAGTGGTAGATGCTTCAGAGGGAATGAACAGAATAGGGCAATTACTGAGTGATTCATCCTCTGTCAACCAGTCCCAGCTTCTGGCAGTCAGAGGTTTAGGGACACCCAGTGTTGCGTTCCTGACCATCTTGGCTAATTGCCATTGATGGACCTATCCTCCTTGAACTTATCTAATTCCTATTTAAAACCATTTGTTGTTTTGGCCTTGGCTACATCCCCTGACAACGAGTTCCACTGGTAAACTATGCATTTTTTGAAGAAGTACTTATGTTTCTTTTAAATCTGCTGCCTGTTAATTTCATTGGGTGACGCCTGGTTCTTGTGTTATGTGAAGTGGTAAATAACACTTCCTTATTTACTCTCTCTACACCATTCATAATTTTATAGACCTCATCGTATCTCCACTTCGTCACTTACTTTCTAAATTGCATGACAGTCCCAGTCTTTTTAATCTCTATTCATTTTAAAGCTGTTGCATTCCCCTTCTCTGTACTTTTTCAAGTTCTAATATGTCTTTTTTTTGAGATGTGGCAACCAGAACTGCATGTAGTTTTCAAGATGTTGGCGTACCATGGATTTATATTATGTAATATTATGATATTTTCTCTTATCTATCCCTTTCCAAATGGTTCCTAACAGGCTGTTAGCTATTTTGACGACCGCTACATATGGATGTTTTCAGAAAACTTTCCACAAAGATCCCAAGATCTATCTTGAGTGGTAACAGCTAATTTAGACCCATCATTTTGTATATGTAGTTGAGATATGTTTTCCAATGTGCATTATTTTGCATTTATCAGCATTGAATTTCATTTGTCATTTTGTTGCCCGGTAACCCAGTTTTGAGAGATCCCCTTATAAATGTTCAATGTCAGCTTTGGACTTAACTATCTTGAGTAACTTTATATCATCAGCAAACTTGACACCTCACTGTTCATGGCCTTATGAATATGTGGAACCACATAGGTCCCAATACAGATCCTTGGTGTAACCCACTATTTACCTTTTTCTGCTGTGAAAACGAACCATTTATTCCTAACCTTTGTTTCCTGTTCTTTCATCAGTTACTGATCCATGAGAGGACCTTCCCTCTTAGCCCATGACTGCTTACATTGCTTAAAAGCCTTGGTGAGGAACATTGTCAAAGGCTTTCTCAAAGTCTAAGTACACTATATCCACTCAATCACCCTTGTCCAAATATTTGTCGACCCCTACAAAGAATTCTAATAGATTGTTCAGATGTGATTTCTCTTTACAAAAGCATGTTAAGTCTTCCAACAAATTGTGTTCATCTGTGTGTCAGATAATCATTTTGTTTACTATAGTTTCACCCAATTTACCTGGTATTGAAGGTAGGCTTACCAGCCTGTAATTGCCAGGATCACCTCTAGGGATGTAAATACCATTTAAAAAATGTACCATCTAAACTATTAAAATTATATCGTTTAATCAATGAGAGGGAGAGGGCTGGGGTTGCTAGGGCTGGGGCTCCTCCAGGGCGGCTGCCACTTACCGGTTAACCATTTAACCTTTTACATCCCTAATCACCTCTAGAGCCTTTTTTAAAAAATGGCATTATATTAGCAATCTTCCAGTCATCTGGTATAGAGGCTGATTTAAGCAATAGGTTACATACTACACTTAGTGGTTCTGAAATTTCATATTTGAATTTCTTTAGAACTCTTGGATGAATGCCATCTGGCCCTGGCAATTTATTACTGTTTAATTTATCAGTTTGCTCCAAACCCTTGTTCACTGACACCACAATCTGGGCCAGTTCCTCAGATTTGTATGTCTCATGTGTGGGAATTTTCCTCAGGCCCTCTGCAGTGAAGAGGGATGCAAAGAATTCATTGATCTTCTCCTCAATGGCCTTGTCTTCCTTTAGCATCTTATTCGTTCAGGGGCCTCACTGGTGGCTTGGCAGGCTTCCTGCTTCTGATGTACTTAAAAAAACTGATTGTTAGTTTTGTGCGTCTTGCTAGTTGCTAGTTAGTCCTGTCAAATTCTACTTTTATACTGGACCTGCCATAGTTTGTTGTTTTCTGTTTTATTCAGTAGGATTTGACTTCCAGTTTTTGAAGCCTTTTTGTCTCTAACTGCCTCTTTAACTTTGTTTAGCCATGGTGGCATTTTTTTGCTCCTGTTACTAGTTTATTTTTTTCCTTTGGGATACACATTTAGTTTGAACCTCTATTATGGTGTTTTTTAAAAAGTTTCCATGCACTCCTTTTAACTGCCATTTAACTAGCTTCCTCATTTTTGTGTAGTTCCCCTTTTTGAAGTTAAATGCTACTATGGTGGGCTTCTTTTGTATTTCCTCCCTACAAGGATGTTAAATTTATTTAAACTATGGTCACTATTTCTGAGTGGTTCAGCTGTATTCACCTCTTGGACCAGATCCTGTGCTCCGCTTAGGACTAAACCAAGAATTACCTCTTTACCTTGTGGGTGCTAGGACTAGGTGCCTCAAGAAGCAGTCGCTAATGGTGTCTAGAAACTTTATTTCAGCATCCCTTCTGGGGTGACATGAACCCAATCAATATGGGGATATTTTAAATCCCCCATTATTGTTGAGTTTTCTATTTTTATAGCCTCTCTAATCTCCCTGAGCATTTCACAATTACCGTCATCAACATTCTGGTCAGGTGGTCGGTAGTACATTCCTACTGCTATACTCTTATTTTTCAAACATGGAATTTCTATCCATAGAGATTCTATGGTGCAGTTTGGTTCATTTAAGGTTTTTATTATATTTGATTCTGTGCTTTCTTTTACATATAGTGCCATTCCCCCACCAGCACAACCTACTCTGTCATTCCTGTTTATTTTGTATCCTGGTGTTACAATGTCCCACTGATTTGTCATCATTCCACCAAGTTTCTGTGATGCCTGTTACATCAATATTCTCGTTTAACATCAGGCACTCAAGTTCACCCATCTTAGCATTTAGACTTCTTGCATTTGTATGCAAGCACCTATAAAATTTGTCAGTATTTTAGTTGTCTGTCTTCATGTGATGTGATCAAATGAGAATCTTTTTCTATTGACTGTTTCTCTTTGGATGTATAACCATACACCTGCTAAAATGAACACTGTTCATGGTAGACTGAGTAGACTGAGCCAACTATGAAAACTAAAGATTGTACTTATTTTAATAATTGTAATCTGCAAACATATGTCTGTATTCAGAATCCTAGATTAAGGTAGCAATAGGTCCCAAATTATTGATGTTGAAACCAAATTAGTTAATACACTGAAGGCACAGTTTTGTGTAAGGGTTGAGTATTTTTATTAATCCTGCTGTCAGTTAAAGGTTTCAACACAAGTGGTTTTCCACTGGGCTGAGACCACTTCTGAGTTTAGAGATAAGAATGAGTTTTTAACCCTGCCCATTAGTACATGAAGCCTTTATAATACCAGTCCAATTAAAAAAATCAAATGCACTTAACAAGGAGCTATTTTATAGAAAGGGAAACTGAGGAAGTTAAATTATTGCTCAAAGTTACAAGGCGAATCAATGGCCAAGTTCTGGATAAAGCCCAGGTCTCTTGGCTCACTGCCCTTTGTCAATCCACATAGTTTGTGATAGTTTCAAAGAAATTGTGCTCCGTTGTCTTGAGGATGGGTGTTAGAGCTGGAGTCTCTGCTTTGTATGAAGCCACATGTTGTGTCCCTCTCCCACGAAATAATACCTTGGTGAAAATGATCATTGTTCACTTATGAAAATACCCACCTTGTGACTGTTCTGTTGGGTAATGCATTAGATGCTGTACACAGATCTGGGGGGGTATAGCAGGCAGCAAAGGCCTTGGACTGGTGTCATTGAGGGAGAGAAGGTCTTCTTCCTAGTGATTCAGCACAATTTTTTTTTCTGTACAGAAGCTGGACAGCTCTGCTGAGGCAGCTCCTGCAGCTGAATTTCCTTCTCTGCAGAACTGGTAACCTCCATTCCTAAGTGCTGGTCACACCCATCCCTGCCTTCTGAAGGCCTTTCCCTCCCAATCTCCTAGTGCAGCACATACTGTAGCATGCCTGTCACCTCTTATCTGTGTGTCCATGCTACACCAGAAGGGTCTGGGTTACAAATGGAACAGCCCTTCTCTCTAGCACATGGTCTGGCACACACTGTGCTAGGCAGCAGAGGCAATAACTTCCCTCCTCTCCTCTTTCCCAGTTCAAGGAGCGTCTTCTTCTCTTTCACATAACAGGCATTGGGGTTGGAAAAGTCCATAGCGATGGAGAACAAGACATTGAGGAACACTCAGGTAAAGGAACGGACTTTGCATTCTTCAGGGCTTAGATTGTTCATGGTAATTATATATCTCATAATAAAATAGTGTGTTTATCTCCGCGCTGCAAATCTGTCAGGATAATTTAATAAGCCAAGCTTAAAATCTACTCACCTGCCCTTTACATTTTTAAGGGGGTGGGAGAAAACAAAAATCAAACAATATTACTTTCCCATTTTTAGAAAACAATTACAAGTAAAATGTTCCTAAGGTTGTGGTCTCTGCACTGGTTGCCTTAGTTAAAATATAGTGCTTAAATCAAAAGGAGAGGGTGAGAGAGTAAAGGGATTATACCACTTTCCCCTCTAATTCTGCCGTTTACTGAATAGATCAGTCCTAGCTGGGTATTTCTTAAGATAAGTTTGATCATTTTTTAAAGACGTCCATAAATATGCAGCTGTTAGTTAACATTTACACAGCATTTTGAAAGTGAAAAGTTCTATATAAGGACTAAGTGTTCTTTATGACTTTTTGTGAATAGCTGAACATTTAAGAACTTAATAATACAACACACACGATTTACAACCCTGCAAACGCTTACTACAAAAGTCAATAGGATTGTTCCCAGTAGTGTGTGTGCTATGTCTGGTAGTGTTTACAGAATTGAGCTCTACGGCCCAATACTGGAAGACAGTGAGTGCCTTCTGGGAGGTGCTGCACATTTCCCAACAGGAGTTTACAGTCTTTGCAAACCTACTCTTGTGTTAGTTTAAATATTTGATATTTTGCTCAGTTTAGGAAGATGTGGTTGCCACTTGGGGAACACGTTTACCTACGGTGGAATGAGCTCTGAGTTGGCAGAGAGCACTGGAAAGAAAACCTCCACAATTATGGATTTGGGAGATTGGCTTTAATTTTTAAAATACATGAAACATTGTCCACAGGATGAAAATGGCCTGAAAAACAGAGTTATCCGAGTGGGCACCAGGAAGAGTCAGGTGAGTTTCTGCTTATTGCATGAGCCTCTGTTCTGGTGTGGCCATATTGCTGAGTCTCTATTCAACGGGGACAATTGTGACTTGAGACCCTGTAGCTGCATCTCCTAAAAGTAGAAAATCTGGGTGTCTAATTTCAACCTTAAAAATATGATGTACAGCAGTTACCCTCTGTAAATAAGTGTGTATCTCGATTATTTGTTACCTCTGTTCCCCTAAAAACCAACCCAGGGTCACACTTGTATTAGTTTTATTACAATGCTGCTGTTGGGTCAGATAAAAAAGAGATGGAGCTTATTCATACACGCACACATTCACCACATTCATACCCTCATGACCCACACACTTACACAGGCAGAGAGTTACCGGCGACAGCATGGAGACCGAGAAGCCGAAGCCTGGTAGATCTGGTGTGTCCGGCTGCAGTCACAAATCCAGGCTGCTGAGCAGGTCAAGAAGCAGCAGCTGCTTGTGTGCATGGCTGCTTCATTTTTCTGGAATTGGGCAGCTCCTGTCACGTACACGGAGTTTTCCTTCTGTGTCCATCACCGAGAAGCATTCCCAGTCCAGTTCCTTTCATGCATACCAGGTTCTTCTTCTCTTTTTACAGCACTTCGTGATTGCCTTCTCAGGGCAGATTATATCAGACACACCTGGCTCCTGTCTCTGGGCTCCTTTCTCCTTGCAATTCCTTTCCGCCCAGTCCCACATACACTCCCTTGTTCACACTCCCTCGTTCACACACTCTCTGAGGGATGGGATATTACAAAGCTTGGAAGTTCATACAAGTGGTAACTTGAAAAGGTTACAGAGCTTGCAAAGGTTACAAAACTTAAAAGGCTATGCTAACAATAACTGAAGTTACAAAGTCTGCAAAAAGGTTGCAGAACTTAATGATACAAGTTACAGATCTTACAATCGCATTTGAGCGGAGGCTTTACATAACAATTTATATGTAAACCCAAATGAAGTACAGCATCTATCAGGTTTCCTGTTCAATAGAGAAGTGTTGTCTAGTGGTCAGAGTGAAAGACTAGGAATCCGTATTCCCTTGTTCTGTTCCCATCTCTACCACTGACTCACTGTGTGATTTATGGCAAGTCTCTTAGAGCCAATCTTCAAAAGTGGCCTCTAGCTTTGGGTGCCCAACCTTATGTACCTAGCACCTGACTTTCAGAGGTCCTGAGTTCTCTCAACTCAAGTCACTAGAAGGTGCGGATGCAAATTGGGATCCAGATGTTTCAAGTTTGAGCACCCAAAGTAGTGAACACTCTTGAAAATTTTGCTCTTTATTTATCTGTGCTGCTATTTTCTCATCTGTAAAATGGGGACAATTTGTGGATACTTCACAGAAGGTCTGGGGCGTGAGGCTTCATTCATTTATATTAGTAAATCACCTTAAGATCTTTGGATTAAGCACAAAGTATTAGATGGAAATAAATGTACTTATATTTGTTTATGCAGATGAGCTATCTTTCTCAAACCAAAAAACCCAAGTCCTCCTCAGAAAGTGACCCTAGACTGGAGTAATGATATCTTTGCCAAAGAGTGACCTCTGTGAATTAGAAATAACTGTATTCTGTCATCAGAGTTGCACTATAATATGCGTCCTTGTTGCCAGTCCCCGTAGGAAGGCCCAAGATTCAATGGGCCATGAGACTGAGCTCTCCTGCAGGGGATCATCCATGTCGGGACTGAGGCATGTTGTTACAGCTATGTGGGAGAAGCTTTCCTTGATGCCACCTGGACTGTATCCATTCTGAATAAGCAGAACTTTAGTCCCAATGGCTGTCAGTTAGCACATTCCATCAGCACCAAGCTCATGGAGAAGCTCAAGAAACAGGGAGGTGATTGCACTCCTCTTTCAGTAGACTCCCTTTGTGTCTTCATTTTGCTATATCCAACAACCAAATATCTTATATGGAGGCAAAACTTTTGCTACGTTGACACTCACAAAAGCCTGGGAGGGAGGATATAGGAAATACACTGGGTCTTTCTTGCTATCTAGCTGCAGCTGGGAGGAGCATGTTTGCAAAGAGAGATAAATGTGCCTTGGGCCTTTGTTTTGAGATAATCTTGCCTACTCTGGAAGTCAGGCTCAGGCATGGCTCTGTACTTTGCAGGAGGCTAGAAGATGAGACAGATGGGCATTGACGGGTGGGACGTTGCTTTTCTCCACCGTGTGCGATCTCCTAATCGATTAACAATTATTATCAGCACTTTGCACTTATACCACCTGTGCCTTTCACCCAGCATCTCACAGCACCTTACAAAAGGGAAGTTCGTTGGACTCATTTTACACATGTGGAAACCCATGACTTGCCCAGGGCCACTCAGAGCATCAGTAGCAGAGAAAGATTAGAAACTAGGCTTCCTGGTTCTTCTTCAGCTGTGACTACTAGACTACATTGCCCCTCACAGGGTCAGGATCTATGGAGGGATCCTCTACCTTCTGCTTGAGTAGGATAGTGGTGGTGGACTGTTTTATGTGATCCTTCCCCTTCCAGGGTGTAAATTAAATGTGTCCCATCTACAGGTACGTGAGCCTTTGCAGCCTCCAAACCCTGCGGCTTGCTCTGTCTGTTGTATTGAGCTGCTGCTGTTCTCCTTCTGCACAACTTTCTGACATACCTCTGCTCATATAGAACACAATTCCTGCAGACAAATCGTAATTCTGGCTCCTTGCAGGATCACACAGCAATGGTAAAGTTTAGCATTCATAAAAAGCACAGAGCAGATATGGTGCATTTTAGCTCATCACTCACTGAGGTGGGAATCACCAGGCTATTTAGTCTGCCTTTGTTATAACAATGGGTGCCCCTTACTGCAAGACCTATTCTCTAGCACTGTGCACATGCTTAGTCTGACTCGCTTTAAAAATTACAAAAGCACATCATTATGTTTCTCTAGTTCAGGGGTTCTCAAACTGGGGATCGGGACCCCTCGGGGTCATGAGGGTATTACATGGGGGGGTAGTGAGCTGTCAACCTCCACCCCAAACCCTGCTTTGCCTCCAGCATTTATAATGGTGTTAAATATATTAAAAAGTGTTTTTAATTTATAAAGGGGGTTGCACTCAGAGGTTTGCTATGTGAAAGGGGTCACCAGTAAAAAAAAGTTTGAGAGCCACTGCTATAGTTCCATTCGCCCAGTGGTGGCACTTCACAGATAGTAAGCCACAGCCCTTCCAATTAGGTGGGTAAATACCATCTCCACTTTAAACATAATGTCACTGAGGCACAAAGAACTGAAATGGCTGGCCACAGAACACAGCAAGTCAGTGGCAGAGCTGAAAATAGAACCCAGGAATTCTGACTTCCAGTCCCCTGTTTGAACCACTACTTCTAACTGACGAAATTTGGTCTGACCCTACCACTGACTCACTGTCTGACCATGGGGCAGGTCACTCCAATTCTGTTTCTCCATCTGTAAAGCAGGGATGGTAATACTTTCTTCTGTTGGGTGTTGTGATCATTATGCAGGGGTAGGGTTTGTGTAGCACTGTGCTAAGACTTCTATTTATTTGCATTAATGCTTGTGTTTTGGAGGCTTTGGTGAGTGCATTTGACTATGTCTAAGAATAGAAAAGCTTCCTTTAGCTGATGTACTGAACACATGCCATCTCACGTGGGACTTTGCCTTCTGTTTTTAAACTGCAGCTGGCCCGGATTCAGACAGACAGTGTAGTGGAAATGCTCCGCAAGCGATACCTCAACCTTCATTTTGAGATTGGTAGGTGTTCAAATGCTGCTCAGAGACAGGGAGCAGCTGGAGTGGGATGGTTTGATGTGTAATGTCTGTTATGCAAGAAGCCCTTGGCCCAAGGAAGAGAGATTGTGGCGTTTGTGTAAGTGGAGAATCCAAATGTGACTGGACAAGAGATGCTAATGTCTGCAGAGCAAGGAGAAGATGGATTCCATGTACTGCTGAGCATTGAGTTCCCAAGTTTCTATACAGATAATGATACTGTCACTCCATAGAGTAACTATGCATTAGTCTGGCTCCAAGCTAGATGCAGCATATGTTCATGTTCAAATGCAAAGTAAAAAATTATATAAACCAAATCGGGAGCAGTCAGGAGCCCAATGCTGCATTGATTGGATGGCTGCTGAGCACCTGCCCAGTAGCAGGGGTGAGGCCAGAGATGGTGCTCAAAGCAAAGTGTCTTGTTAGTGTGATGAGGATCCTGCTTAAAACTACTGTCCTCAGACACACACACTCATGGCCTTCCCTTTCCTTACTCTGTGCTCTTGGGAATAAGGCAGCACACTTCCAGAAGACCTAATCTTTACTCCTGCTTAGTGCAGAGTACTGCTAGAATACTCCTGCTACATGGAGCTTGCATTCACACCTGCACCTGAATGCAGTAGCCATGTACCCCTTTGCTGCCTACCGCACAGAGACTTACAGAGTCTGGGCCTATCTGATCTCTCTGTATCGCTGCTCTTAAAAAGTTCTCTCTTTGAACAGTTGCCATGTCAACAACTGGAGACAAGATCCTGGACACTGCTCTTTCCAAGGTAAATGACCTCTTCCTCCTTTGAATTGAGTGAGGCTATATTTGATTACGTTGGTAATATGCTTCATGTTCCTCCCTCCCTATTTAGATTGGAGAGAAGAGCCTCTTTACCAAGGAGCTGGAAAATGCACTGGAAAGAAATGAGTAAGAGCTCTGAACCTTTCTCTTGCTTACTGCAAGACATGGAATGGCCCGAGCAGTGCTGCAGATTCTGTCTGCATCTGAAAACAAGACAAACATTCACCCTCTAGTGCAGGCCTGCACAACTCGTAAAGTGGCGAGGGCCATATTACTCCAAAGAAAACAGCTGAGGGCCGAACCCCCCTCTCCCCTGGCCCCGCCTACCCCCTCTCTCCCCGAAACACAACACACACACCCCCAGCGCTGCCCACCCCGCGGAAAGAAACCCTCCTTCCCCAGCGCCACCCCACCAAAAGAGCGGTATTGAATCTTTGTAATATGTTATAGCGGGCTCCTAAGGTAGTATAATTAAGGTAAAAGAAAAATGTCTTTTTGCTAGAAGTAGAATAAGATCTTCCCCCCCCACTTTGTAATCAATTGCCCTGTTGAATGAATGAGGTGTGAATGAGCAAGGCATGGAAGGCAGCACCTCCAGACAGCTGCAACCCTTGGAGAGGGGATGGGAGCCAGACCAGATCAGTAGACCAGGTCAGCCACCAACTCACCGCTTGCCTCCTCAGCCCCCCTACCCCACCGCCGGCTCACCTGCACCCCCGCCACTGCCTGCTCGCTCGCCTCCTCAGGCCCCCCCGCTCGCCTATTCACCCCCCACCACTGCCTGCCCGCTCGCCTCAGCCCCCCTCCCTCACCCGCCGCTTGCCTACTCACCCCCTGCGGGCCACACAGTGAGCCCACGCAGCCCCTGGGCCACATGTTGTGCAGGCCTGCTCTAGTGGCTTGTTCGTAATTCAAATTTCTTTTAGAACATTTTAGAGAATGATAGGCTTGTGAAATGTGCTATCCATAGTCTCTGTCTCCTTCCCCTGACTGTTTTAGTTGGGCTTACATGGCTGAAGGAAAAATGTGTCATGTCAATGATTCATGTTTGTGTTGGTTGAACTGATTCCCTGCAACCTGTGGTATTTTTAGAGCAACAGTATTATTTGTTACATACACACCACTGAGTGGCCACATACACTTTGAATTCAGACATTTCAGTAGCTGCCTCAGATTCACAGTTAGCATTAAACAGTCTCCAAAGCCTCCTGCTTGTTAATTGTACTCACAACCAACAGTGCAGGAGAACTGGAAGCATTAGGGTTAAGCCTCTTTTGGGGTAACTTATTTCTGTGGGAGACCTGGGTTCAGATGTCAGTTGTGACTGAGGGAGACTGCTGTTTTTTACCTCATGTTCCAGCTAGGGTATGGGATGCACATGGATCAAGGGACTTGTCTCAATTTGGATTAAAATTAAAGATTCCCCTTTGGGTCCTCGTCATCTAAGGGCTGATCTAATTCCCACTGAAGTCAGTGGAAAGACTCCCAGTGAGTTCAGGCTCTAAGGATTCAAGCCCTTTTTTGATGGCCATGTCAGTGGTATGAAGTGATGCAGGCAGCTCGAGCTCTGGGCTGCTGCCAACTGAAAAGTAGTTATTTAAATCTGACTGGGCTGTCGGATCCACTGAGCAATGTGTCCTGCAAGGGTGATGGGTGTCTGTGCAATGTGCCCATGGCTCTTCAAATCACTTTGCAAATATTTATGATGTAGCACCCCCGGGAGATTGACATCATAATGTTACAGATGGAAAAACTGAGGCACAGAGAGATGAAGTGACCTGTCTAAAGTTGCACAGTGAATTAGTAGAACTGGGAATAGAACCCAGGATTCCTAATTTCCAGCCCCAGTTTCTAGACTAAAGTCCAGTGTGGAATTTTTATTTCTCAGATCATCTGAAGGCATCTTGCAGGTGCCCCATGGGCTCCTTCACCCACACCATGCTCTAACTTTTCTCTCTTCTGACTTGTAGAGTTGACCTGGTTGTTCACTCCTTGAAGGACCTGCCAACTTCGCTCCCGCCTGGCTTCACCATTGGGGCCATCTGCAAGTAAGTGTGCATTGAGAGGCCTGACTTCCTGAGGGGTTTTAAAATCTCCAGAAAGACCATTTCTTTACTGTTGGCATCCTGTGTGATGAGTTTGGTCGGTCTCAATCTATTTCCCTTTGTGTAGGTAACTGTATTGCACAACTTGCCACTGTGCTTGTCATCTTGTTGCCTGTCTCAGGAGAGAGCGAGAGCCCAAATACCATGGGCTGTGAAGACTGAACCCCCCCCCCCTCTCTTTCTTAAAGAGGGGTTGGGTGAGCTTCAGGACAGGATTAAGCATGTTGACAGAGGGTGGTGCCTGTGGGAAGCTTCCCCTTCCGCGGCTTGTGCTGTGCCTGCTCTGTAGATGAGTAGAGAACCGACTGTCTAGAATTGTCAAACCAGCACCTTCACCAGCTCTAGATTAATTAGAAGGAAAAATGGAAAAGGAAAAGAAAGGCTCCCTGTATTGGACTAAGGATAAGGAAGTTAGAGGCACCTCCACTAAGGACCATGAGCAGAACTGTTTCCATTTAACCACATCCTATGGAATGATGTCTTGTCTACACTGTATTTCTTTGTAGAAGGGAAAATCCCCATGATGCTGTCGTTTTTCATCCCAAGAACTATGGGAAAACCCTCAACAGCCTTCCTGAAAAGAGGTGAGTGGATGGGAGAGTTGTTGTTTAAGAAATAGGGTGGTGAAAAGGGATAGGCTTAGACTTCTCAATATCAAAACTGCCTGCTCTTCACTATTCTTTGTGAACTCCCTGTGTTAATACAGTTAACATCCAGACTTTCATCTGTCCTTTGCACAGATTAAGAGGTGTTTTCAGTGTGTGTTGTCTTTTTTTTTTTTTTTTAAGTTAAAGTGAAACATTTGTAGGAATTAGCAATAAAGGAATAAAAACTTAATAAGAATCCCAGGAACCATAATTATCACTATGGGAAAGAATTGCTGCTGTTGAATAAATGAGCAAGAGCTGACCTCTCATCTCTACAGTCATGCTTTGAGGACTGACATTTTCTAAATCCTCCACAACCCCTAGGATGAATTCTTAGCACTTCATATCTTCAAAGCACTCTGCATGCTAAAATCCTCCTCCCTCTCCTGACTGACACAGAGGACATTCAGCTTTGTTGGATTTCCATTGAAGTCAAGGGACTTAAAGCAGGGTGAACTTGGCCCAGTGTTTTTGTGACCCACACCACAGCCAACTCCCTCTCCTCGGTCTTTTGGCTTCTTTGGTTGCATTCACCTACTCCACTCTGATGGTAACACGACTCAGTGGGAGCAGAGTTTTCTATCCATGCTTCTTGACTCAGACTAAGGACTAGTCTACACGAGAATCACTACAGCAGTGCAGGTCTACTAGCTGCACTGCTGTAGCACTGCTAGTGCAGACAGTCTATGCCGACGGGAGAGAGCTCTCCCGTCGGCATAATTACTCCACCTTCCCAAGCGGCAGTAGCTGTGTCGGTAGGAGAGTGTCTCCCACTAACATAGCACTGTCCACACTGGTGCTTAGGTCAGTGTAACTCACGTCGCTCAGTGGGGTGGCTTTTTCACACCCTGAGTGACTTAAGTTATACCAATACAAGCACTAGTGTGTACAGCCCTGAGATGGGGGGCTAGTTCCAGAAATTATTTACTTTTCAGTCCCTCTCCTTAGAGGTTACAAGATTCCTTTCTCTTTGGGGATGTCTGTGTTGAAATTACCCAGATGTCCGTAATCTTAATTAAAACACAGAAAATAGAAATAGAAGAAAATAAATTGTTTGCTTCAGATTTAGATTTACACAGATGTAGACTTACACTTCACACAGGCTAAACTAGAGATGACTTGTCATCTTTTTTTATGGGATAAAAAGAAAAGTGAGTAGCATACATCCCTTGAAAGTAGTCCTCTCTCTGGTCAGACTGTCAGCCCCCCTTGCTGTCCAGATACACACAGTGCTGGCCAGAGAGCTCTCCCACTGCACTTTCCACAACCTATTTATCAGACCTCACCTTGCACACCCAGATGTGTTCCGTGATCCAGGACTGCTATCCCTGCTTTCCAAACCAGTTTATTCCAGTTATCAAAACAGAAAATAGGGCTTGGGGATTGGTGCATTCTGTAGATGGTGACCCACTGAGGAGTCAGAGATCCGTAACAAGGATTAATGGCTGCTTTGCAAAGGCCTAACAACCTACCACAGAGACTGTTTCACGGACTAGGTAGTCTGGTTATATCTAGATTTAGTTAGGCCTCGTGTTAAATCTCTCCATTTTTCCTTCTGCCATATGAATGATGGTAGATCCCCAAATGCTCTGTGACTAGTTTAAAAAGGTAGTGTGTGTTTCCCTGGAAGCTCCTAACCTGTCCCCAGCTAAAGGTGAGTGAATGAATCTAATTCTGTTTCACTGGGTTTTTTTTGTTTCCTCTGAAGCGTGATCGGAACCAGTTCACTTCGGCGAGCAGCTCAGCTCAAAAGGCGGTTCCCTCATCTGGAATTCAAGGATATTGTATCCTTTCCTGGCAGAGTGCGGGTGTGGTATCTCAATAAATAACAGTTGGCTTTTCTCTAGCATTTTGGTGCTATGATTAGAACCCCGGCTTCCTGACTTCCAGTCCTCTGCTCAAGCTAACTTCATGCTGCTAAACTACTATGAGAGAGGAGTTTACTCTTCCTGTCCCATTCAATCCCTGTATTTTCTGCAGAGAAAGGGCCCAATGTGAGTCTAGCTTCTCAGAGGCAGATACACTTCACAGGAGGAACTGGCATAAGACACACAACTCATTCCAATTCAGTCACTAATGGCTTGGGTGGGATTCAGACCAGCAGTGAAAGGCTCTGTTGTCCCAGTCTCTGTCCCTTTAACTTATTTTTTTAATTCTGCACAATTTTTATTTGTCCGCTGCTGACATGTTCAGTGCTACATGAGACATGTCCACAGTCCCAGCCCCAAAGAGCCAGTGTCCAAATGATTACTTCACAATTCACAGCAAAATTCCATCTGCCACCATCTGAACAAGTTTTCCAGGATAGTTCCTCAACTCAGTTATGCAAGTGACTGGAGACAGTTAGGGCCCCACAAGGCCTGTTGGCACATTCTGGTGAATGGTACTATTTTCAGGCTGTTCTTAGAAGTCCACTCTCCTTTGGCTTCTGCCTTCCTCGTCCCATTTTGTTACATCATGGTGTCGTATCAGTACCTGGTGATGCTTTTGCCCCAAACTGAAAAACGCTAGGAGAGCACAAATATGCATCAACCTTGGGAAAATCCATCTTACAGCAATGCTGGGAGAGCCCCAAATGTTCTTGAAAAGCAAGTTAATGTGGTGTCTCTCTGAACTTGTGGAGTCCACTGCTTACTCTCCTCCCCCCACACATGCCCACACACCTCAAACTCCCCCTAATCTGTTGGTGGCTTCTTTAGGTCTGGAGGAAATCTTGGTGGCTTCTTTCTCTTCAAGTGATCAGTACCTATGCAGTATACTGTGTATCAGTACTTTTGCAGTGTACTGCAGTAGTCTTGCTCCAGGAGCAGATGGCAGGCCTGCTTCCCCCAGCCCCACCTCTCTTGAATTCTCATTCTTACTAAAGTTCCCCCTTTCCTTTCATTTTGTGGGGGAATCTTCCCCTTTTCCCTCTTCCGTAGTGCTTTGCTGCATGTTTGGAACACTGTGTTATACTGCTCAGCCAGTAGGTGGCCCCGTGCATAACATACCTTGTTTAAGCTAACCCAGCCATGCCTGGCAGTGTATTTAAAGGATCTTTTTGGAAGACACATCTGTGATGTCTCTCTCAAGGCAGGTCTACAGTACAGCAGGGATCCACACTCTGAGATTGATCCACCGGCGGTCAATTTAGCAGGTCTAGTAAAGACCTGCCAAAGCGACTGCAGATCGCTCTCTAATCGATCCTCGTACTCTACCCCCAACGAGAAGAGTAAGGTAAGTAGACGGGAGATTTTCTCCTGTCGACCACCTGCGGTAACTCAACCTAAGGTATGTCAACTCCAGCTACGTTATTGATGTAGCTGGAGTTGCGTAGCATAGGTCGACTTACGCAGTAGTGTAGAGAGCCTCAGAGAAGGAAGCTCTATAGTTGATCTATGTTGGATCCAGAAGCCTGACCTACTTGTATATGACACTGCATGCCCCATCCCCTGTGGGGAGTAACTGCTACTGCTGGGGGACGAGAGGTAAGGGAGGAAAGGCCCAAGCAGAGAGGAAGGGAGCAGGCTGATTAGCTGCAGGAGTGACAGCCTTTGGTGATTGCAGCAGTAGCAGCCTCTAGTGGCTGAGTTAAGATTTGCAAGCAAAGTGTCCCAATTTAGAGATTGCTGTTTCTGTGCTTCTCACTTAACCCTTTATGCAGAGAGGAAATTTAAACACCCGCTTGAAAAAGCTGGATGAAAAGGAGGACTTCAGTGCCATAATTCTGGCTGCTGCTGGACTGAGGAGGATGGGCTGGGAGAATCGTATTGGTCAGGTGAGGAGAAGCACAGTGGGAAATTCGATTCACTTCCAGATCCTTAACCCATTCCCTTTCAGAAACCTTAGCTGTCCCATCATGGATGAGCATAACATCTGCTCTGAATCCATATATGCATTATCTTGAGATTAGGCTGCATTGGAGTGAGGGTTCAACTCACTGCATTTCCCTTCCAAAGATGCATTTAGCACAACTCTTTCCATATGTCAATAATATTTGTCCATCTGAAAACTTCAGAGCCCTTTATAGTTCCCAAATCCTTCATGAACAGGCACTTTAGAAACATCTGATAATTTTGATAAAACATTACAATCTCCAATGAAATAAGTACCATTATACCCATTTTATGGATGGGAAAATGGAGGCACAGTGCTGGGGCATGACCATCCCCAGGTAGTACATACAATGGCAGAGTTGGGTATAGAACCCAGGAGTTGTTACTTCCCAGTTCCTTGCTATAACCATTGTACTGCACTTCCTTTATGGAAATCATTTCCGTCTCATCCTGAATTGCTGCTCTTTGGAGCATTTTAAATAAAATTTTTACATAATCTTGGATTTAGCACTGCAACATATGAACTAATCTTTGCTTTTTCTCCAGATCCTAAACCCTGAAGATTGCCTTTATGCTGTTGGGCAGGTATGCGATGAAAAGCCAGCTGAGTAGCCAGTTGCTGTGTTACAACCAAACATTTCAACTGTGTTTTCAACTCTGCACCTTTTCTGGCTGCTGTTCTGTAGGCATGCTGCATTTGGGAAGCGTACTGCGGTTGTTAACTAAGGCTAGCATGTCATCACTGTTATAAGTGATCATTCTACTCCTGAGACGTGGCCTTTCAAGAGCATACTAATGAAAGTAGGAGTCAGCATCTATATAGAACAAGCTGATAAGAATCAGTCTGAAGCTGTGATCCTGCAGCTCACTTGTTTAGTAATGTGCAACTTTTTCTTTCTGCTTTCATCTTGTTGCCATGTGTGTTATAGCAATGGGATTTGCATGTGTATAGGGGGTAGAGCACTACAGTGGAATGCCTATAAGCCATGCTGGTTTAGTGGTTTGGGACTAACAGACTGCAGACTAGAGATGCATGAAGACTGAGGACAGTGTTTCTCTCTTCCTTCAGGGTGCCTTAGCAGTAGAGGTCCGAGCTAGAGATGAAGAGATACTGGATATGGTATCTGCCTTGCATGATGGGGAAACGGTGCTGTGCTGCATTGCTGAGAGAGCCTTTATGAGACACTTGGTAGGTCTGGTACCATCGCTTTTCTGTCTACTTCCTTCCTGGGAGAAGAAGTAAATGATTATGTAGTATTGTTAAACACCATGGTATCAGAACCCTGCTAGATTTCGTTACCTCAGCTGCTAAATACAGACTAGATTCAAGTGTCTGTTAACTGATTGTGTGTACGGATATTCTTCTGTACATGGCTGACTCTGTGTTCTACAGGCTTTTCAAAGGGTCCTGACATGGTGGGTCACATAGGAATCTTGACATCAACTTTTACCTGTTTGCTGTGCTTTTTGTTTCAGGAGGGTGGATGTAGTGTTCCCGTAGCAGTCAGTTCTATGCTGAAAGACTCCCAGGTGAGCAGAACTTAATGTATTTTATTTGGGTTCATCACTGAGCATTTTTCCAACATGCACTTTTTCCCTGCCACCTGAAAATAGTTCCAGCAAGCATACTTGGCAGCTGAGGCTAGCCTTGCTATCTCCACGCTGAATTCACCAGAACAACATTGTGTAGGGCAGGGTCAAACAACCAAGGCCAACACAAGTGTAGCAATAACACAGCTAAGGAAAAAAAAAAAAAAATCCCTGTGTCAGGGAAAACATGATGGAACTTTGTGGACAAGGCTTAGCCATCTTCTAATTTACCCTCTCAATAATTACGAGTGGTGATTCTCATCCCCTCTGTAGATAAATCTTTATCTGGGGCTAGAAAGCCTATTCCTTTGATAAATAATAGATAAAACTTCCCCAAGATTAAATATAAACACTACCCTACAGAAAGGAAGCCTGACTCAAATAGAGGGCGCTGTCATGCAGGAAAAAAGTTACTCACCTTCTCATAACTGTTTTTCTTTGAGATGTATTGTTCGTGTCCATTCCAATCAGGTGTGTGCGTGCACAAGTGCACAGTAGCTGGAAGATTTTCCCATAGCAGCAACCATAGGGTCAGCATGGGTACCCCCTGGAGTCACGCCTTCATGGCGCCCAATATAGAGCCCTACCGAACCGCCACCCCCTCAGTTCCTTCTTGCCGGCTACTCTGAGAGAGGAGGAGGAGTGTGGGTATTGGAACGGACTTGAACATATCTTGAAGAACAACAGTTACGAGAAGATGAGTAACCATTTTTTCTTCTTAGAGTGCTTGTTCATGTTGATTCCAATCAGGTGACTCTCAAGCCCAAGTTCAGGAGGTGGGGTCAGAGTCATCCACTGATGGGAGCACTGCTCAGCCGAAGGCCACATTGTCTCTGGCCTGCTGAGTAATCACATAGTGCGTGGTGAAAGTGTGGATAGAGGACCGCGTCGCTGCTCTGCAGATTTCCTGAGTGGGGACCTGCACCAGGAATGCTATTGACGAAGCCTGTGCCCTGGTGGAGTGCGCAGTGATTGGGGGTGCGGGAACCCCCGTCAGGTTGTAGCACTCACAAATACAGGACGCTATCCATGACTAAATGTGTTGTGACAACACAGGCAATCCTTTCATTCTATCCACTACTGCTACAAATAACTGGACTGATTTTCTGGACATCTTCATTCTCTCGATGTAAAAGGCTAGCGCCCTGCAGACATCCAGTGTGTGTAGTCTCTGCTCCCTGCCGCTGAAATGCAGCTTAGGGTAGAATAATGGAAGAAAGATGTCCTGGTTGATGTGAAACTGTGACACAATCTTTGGGAGGAAAGCAGGATGAGGTCTGAGCTGCACCTTGCCCTTATAGAACACTGTTTAAGGGGGCTCTGAGGTTAGGGTCCTGAGTTCAGACACCCTCTTGGCTGAGGTTATTGCCACCAGGAATGCCACCTTGTAAGAGAGAGAGAGGAGGGAGCACATTGCCAAGGGCTCAAAGGGCGGTTCCATTAGTCTAGAAAGGACGAGGTTGAGGTCCCAAGCAGGGACAGGCTGTCGGACATGACGATATAGCCTGTCAAGCCTTTTTAAAAAGCGGCTGACCATAGGGTTAGCAAACAAAGAGCTGTCCTCCTTGCCTGGGTGAAAGGCTGAGATAGCGGCTAAGTGTACCCTTAATTGATGACAACGAAAGTCCTTACTGCTTCAGATGGAGGAGGCAGTCCAGAGTAAGCAGCACTGGGGCCAGCATCAGAGACGAATGGCGCTGCGCCGACCAGCCTGAAAATCTCTCCCACTGGGCAAGGTATATGACTCTCGTAGAGGGTTTTCTACTGCGAAGGAGGACTTGTCTAACCTGGTCTGAACAGGAAAGCTCCATTGGGTTCAACCATGGAGCTTCCACACCATGAGGTGAAGCAAGTTGAGGTTCGGATGTTGAAGACAGCCATGATCTTGTGTCAGAAGGTCCGGGAAGAGTGGCGGGGTGACTGGGGCTTCCATGGACATGTCTAGGAGAGATGTGTACCAGTGCTGTTGGGGTCACGATGGAGCTATCAATATAACCTGAGCTCATTCCCTCCGGATCTTGAGGAGCACCTTGTGAACCAGCGGTATGGGCGGAAAGGCGACAGCCTCCCTAGGGGAGGAGGAACGCGGCCGCACTGGAGCCCGGGCTGTGGTTCTGGAAGGAGCAGAACTGCTGGCACTTCCTGTTGTGTCACGTGGCGAATAGGTCTATCTGGGAAAAGCCCCACCTCTGGAAGATTGAAATCGCAATGTCCAGGCGAAGGGACCACTCGTGGCCATGAAACAACCTGCTGAGGTGGTCCACCAGCTCGTTCTGTACCCCAGGGAAGTATGATGCTTGCAGGTGTATCAAATGTTCTACACAAGTCCCACAGCATGAGGGCTTCCTGGCACAGGGGAGAAGAGCATGCACCCCCCCGGTGTGTTGATATAGAACATTCTGGTGGTGGTGGTGTCCCTCATGATTGATACACATTGTCCCGA
Organism: Malaclemys terrapin pileata; assembly: GCF_027887155.1. Lineage (NCBI taxonomy): Eukaryota > Metazoa > Chordata > Testudines > Emydidae > Malaclemys > Malaclemys terrapin. The sequence continues at coordinate 34,929,480 of NC_071519.1, forward strand.
TAAGTATGCCTGGGAGGCCTGGCATGCCAGGCACACCACTCTCTGACATTGATGTAGAGTGTCAGATCTGCCAGAGACCAAAGACCTTGAGTCCTGCAGTCTCCTAGATGTGCTCCCCAGCCCACGTCTGATGCATCCGTCACTAGAGACATGGACGTCTGTGGACTGCCAAGGGGACCTCTGACATACCTCCTGAGGGTCGAGATACCACAGGAAGGAGTTGAGAACTGGGCGAGGTAGGATCACTATCCTGTCCAAGCTGTCCCGGGCTGGGCGATACACTGACGCCAGCCACGACTGAAGAGGTCAAAGTCTGAGTCTGGCATGCTGCACCACATAGGTACAAACCGGTATGTGACCCAGAAGCTTTAGGCAGTTTCTTGCTGTGGTTGTGGAAATCTTTCTGAGCCCTCGAATGGTATCGGTCAGGGTCTAAAACCTCACTTGCGGCAGGTAGGCCGTGGCCTGGGTCGAGTCCAATACACACCTATAAACTCTATCCTCTGGACGGGGGACAGAGTGGACTTTGCTTAGTTTAAAAGGAGACCCAGGTTGACGAAGGTGGCTCTGATAAACTTGACCTGAGCCTCCACTTGGGTCTTGGAGCGGCCCTTCATCAGCCAGTCGTCAAGGTAAGGAAACAGCTGAAACTGGTGCCTATGTAAAAATGCAGCGATGACTACCATGCACTTGGCGAAAACCTGAGGTGCTGCTGACAGGCAGAACGGGAGGACTGTAAATTGGTAGTGAATGGTGTTCACCATGAACCTGAGGTACTTCCTGTGGGGCTGAGTGATTGCGATATGAAAATATGCCTCCTTCAAGTCGAGAGCGGCATACCAGTCTGTTGGATCCAGTGAGGGAATGATGGAAGCCAGAGACACCATACGGAACTTGAGTTTCTTTGTAAACTTGTTGAGTTCCCGCAGGTTCAGGATGGGCCTGAGACAGCCTTTGGCTTTCGGTATTAGGAAATACCAGGAATAAACCCCCTCACCCCTGTGCTCCTGAGGAACCTTCTCCACAGCCCCTAAAGATAGGAGCAACTGCACCTCCTGGATAAGGAGTTGCTCGTGAGAAAGGTCCCTGAAGAGGGACAGGGAAGGGGGCGGGGGGAAGGGCAGGAGGGCACAGAATTGGATGGAGTAGCCCCTCTCTCCTGTGCGGAGCACCCATCAGTCCAAGGTAATAAGGGGACATGCACGGTAGAAAGGGGATAGTCGAGATGAGAAGGTAAGGTGGGATGGATCCATTTCCAGGTGTGGTACACCCTCCTTGACCATGCCTACAAAAAGCAGGCTTTGGTTGTCCCCAGCTCTGGCCAGAAGGTTGATGTGGCCTTCTCCTGCCACTTCTGTTCTGCCTTCTGGAGTCAACATGGCGGTTCTCCTGACCAAACCTCTGAGTGGGCTGCAGCCGGAAGTGTCTCCGCTGAGTGGAAGGCATGTAGCGGCCCAAGTACCTGAAGGTGGCTCTGGAGTTCTTCAGGCTGTTTAGCCTTTTGTCTGTCTTTTCTTTAAGACAGAATCTCACCCTCAAAAGGCAGGTCCTGTATGATATGTTGGATCTCAAAGGGGAGCCCCTTCTCATGGCTACAACCGTGGCCATGACTCTAGTGGTAGCGTCTGTCCCATCGAGTGCTGCTCGCAGGGATGCCCTGGAGATAAATCTCCCCTCCTCGACAAAAGCTGAGAATTCAGCTTGGGAGTCAGAGGGAAGTAACTCTAAACTTAGCCCTCACCGAGCAAGTATTGTAGGCGTACCTACTGACAATAGCCTGTTGGTTGGAAATCCAGAGTTGCAGACTTGTGTGGCATAAACCTTCTGGCAGACTAGGTCCAGTTTTTTTGTTTCCCCATTCTTGGGGGAAGGGCCTGGAAACCCTGCCTCTCTCACTGGTTAGTAGCGTCCACCACCAGAGAGTCAGGTTGTGAGTGAGTGTATAGATGTTCGTAGCCCTTGGAGGGCACGAAGTATCACCATTCATTGCACTTGTTGCCACTGATGGCTGTCTCTGGATCCAGGCAAAGGGGATCGGCCCCTTTCGATCTTCCTCTTCTGCACCAGTGCCGAAGGCTGAAGTGTCCCTGAGACGCTCCATGATGGTGCCTAGGGTGCTGGTAGTGGGATCCTCGGCACCTGGGTCCAACTGCAGTTGAAGAGCTGCCTCCATGAGGAGGATTTAAAGCCACTGCTCTCTCTTTCAGGGTTCTTGGTTGGAATTCCCGACAGATTTTACAGTGGTCTTCTTGGTGACTCTTGCCCAGACACTGTAAACAGGAGGTGTGAGAGTCACTTTTTGACATGTGCTTCACACAGTCTTTGCAGGTCTTGAAGCCTGGGGATTGCAGCATGCCCTGGAGGCAACAAATAAAGGGGGGAAAACCCCGTAAATGAAACGTACAACTGTCACAGAGTCCCCGGGCGATGCTCTGGAACTGCTCCCCACAAAGCCAGTCAGGACTTTGGGGAGCCTCCTCTCCCTTGGAGCAGACTGTCTTCAGGGCAAGAAGCTCACACGGCTTCACCTCTTGGGTCTGACCTTGGAGCATTCAGCATATGCCTCTCCGTGCGCTTCCCACAGCGAGTCCACCTAGGCGAGGTCCTGGGGAAGCCAGAGAGTCCTGCACGCATCCCCAACTTCGCAGTCAGACATGACTCTCAACCAGCCAGTAAACCAGGTTTATTAGATGACAGGAACACTGTCTAAAACAGAGCTTGTAGGTACAGAGAATGGGATCCCTCAGCCAGGTCCATTCTGGGGCCCAGCGAGCCAGACAACCCCCTCTGTCTTCACTTCCCATCCCCAGCCAGCTCCCAACTGAAACCCCCTCCAGCCCTTCCTTTCTGGCCTTGTCTCTTTCCTGGGCCAGGAGGTCACCTGATCTTTGTTCACCTGTATCTGTTCCCTTGCACGGGGGAAGGGCCCCAGCCATTTGTCGCCAGCGTACAGAGTGTCGGCCATTTATGCACACTGGAGACTTAAGAAATGCATAGGGGAAACTGAGGCACCCACACAGTATTCAGAGGAAACATTAAGAACAGTCCCACATCGTCACAACAACTATCTGAATAAACAAGGTGAGTACAACGGGAATCAAACTGCTAGGTCACTTGCAAGAGCAAGGGAAGTTACAGCTACTGTCACTGGCGGTAAGAAGGAACTCAGGGGGTGGCGGGTCAGCAGGGCTCTATATTGGGCAACATGCGGGTGCGACTCCAGGGGGTTCCCAGGCCAACCCTATGGTTGCTGCTAGGGAAAAATCTGGCTACTGTGCACGTCCGCACCTGATTGGAATCAACATGTACAAGCACTTGAAGAAATCATGGTGTCTAACAAATGGTACTTGTCTCCTATCTCTTGGGCAAGGAGGGTTGTGGAGGCAACATACTTGCAAGCTTCCCATGCCAGAACAGCAACCCTCTTCGGCCCATTAAGGAATAACAACAATTGGGTTACGTGGATTGCTCTGCCATGATGATCAATAATGTGATATGACTAGCCCCTTTAAGCATAGGATCTTGGTAAGCCTCAAAATACACCTGTAGGCCTAAACTGAGCCAGAAAGGAAGCAATTTTTCCAACAGCACATGGGAGTTAATGGCAGAATGGTTTCCCCAACTCTTACTAGTTTCCTCCTCAGATCAGAAATCTTAATTTTTAAAAAGGGGATGCTTGGGTTGGTCATCACAGATGCCACGTACCTTTATTGTGTTTTGCCCAGTTGTATTTGACAGGAGCTGTCTACAGCTTGGATGGATCAGATAGCCTGAAGGACACTATGCAGACTGGTGTTAACTACCCACAGCAGGTAAATAAATAAAAGCCTCTTAATTTCAGTTGGTTTTAATCTTCAAACTTCCAAGTCAAATGAAAAAGACAAAAACAGGCCTTTTTACCATATTTCTTTCAGTCCAGTCCTTAAAATCTTTAGTCGTCTTTACAATATTCTCTGATAAAGCTTATAAAAATGTATATGGCAACCTACTGTTTAACCCCCCAGGTTTCCCTGCTGTTTTACATTCGGTATCTTTTTATTTTTAGAATGAAGAGGGACCCAATGATGATACACAGTATGTTAGCATCACAGCCAAGAACGTTCCTCGTCATGCTCAAGAGGCCGCAGAGAACCTGGGTCTTGAACTAGCCAGCTTACTGCTGAGCAAGGGTGCTAAGCGTATCCTCAGTGTTGCAAGGCAGCTCAATGATGCCCGATAGACACATCATTCCCACCCACCAGCAGCTCTTGCAGTTGGCATGATTCCTGCACGGTCAGAAGTTTGACAGAAAAAACATGGACTTGGCTGCTGCACTGTTATCCTTCCTTAGGTGGAGTCTCTTAATTTACACTCGCATCCCCTTTTCCTTTTGGATCTGAAAACGAAACTTAAAATATTAAACTCTGTAATTTGAGTAGTTATGCCTGTTCAGAGGATACAATCCTATTTGGAGTTTCTCCTATGAGCTATCTTTTTGGGTGGTTTGTTTCAGCAACTTGTTTACCCAAAGGCTATAAGCAAGCTCTTTTTAATACAGTAACAAGAATAACTCAATACAAGAAATAATGCTAAAATGGTAAGGGATATAAGGTGCTCTTGTCTACACTTACCGGGGATCAATGTGTGGTAATTGATGCATCAGCAGTCAATTTAGCAGGTCTACTTAAGCCCCACTAAATTGACTGCAGATTGCTCAGCTCCTGTACTCCACCTGGCCGAGAAGCACAAGGGGGGTGGATGGGAGACAGTGTAGTGTGGACCCCCTGGTAAGTAGATCTAAGCATGTTAACAGGGTTCAGGCAGTGCTTACATCAAGCAGCTCCCTGGAGAAGTGGCATGTCCCCACTCCAGCTCCAATGGAGAGGTGTGGCCTGGGGGCTCTGCTGTGCACTGCCCTGTCCACAGGCACCACCCCTGCAGCTCCCATTGGCCATGGTTCCCAGCCACTAGGAGCTGCAGGGGTAGGGCAGAGCCCCCTTTGCTCCTGACCCTGCTTGCTGGTGGGAGCACCAGAGCAAGGCAAACCCCAGCCTCTGCTCCCTAGCGGGAACTTGAGGGCTGAATTGATGCAGCCTGTTTAACTACTCTTGCCTTACACACCAGGGTGGGAAAACTGTAGCCCAGGGGGCCATATCCTGTCCTCAAGCTCCAGCAGGGGAGTGGGTGTACTCAACTCTGTGCGCCTTGGCTCCTCGAAGCAGTAGCATGTCCCCACTCTGCATGGGGACAGCCAGGGGGCTCTGCATGCTACCCCCACAATTCCCATTGACCAGGAACCACCTCCTGCACCTGGCCTGATCCCCCTCCCAACCCAGCGCCCTCTCCTGCACCCAGAACCCCTCACTTCTGCTCCCACCCCCCCATACCCTAACCCCCAATTTCATGAGCACTCATAGCCTGCCATAGAACTTCTCTACCCAGATATGGCCCTCAGGCCAAAAAGTTTGCCGACTCCACCTTACACTTTCATCCTTCCAAGCTCAATAGCCCATTCCTTTTACCTTAGTAGAATATTCATTTGAACTAGTGATTCATCCCCTTCATCTTTCAAGCTAATAAATTGTAAAATGCAAAGAGGGTGTTTGGTAAGTGAAACAAGGGGTTGTTTCAATGTCTATACAACACCCCTTGACTATACTTTACTTATGAAAGGAATTGTTTCCATGCCCATTTAAATCCTTGTTCTTCTTTAGGCATATACATATTAATTTCTGGTCACTCAACTAGCAGTGCAATGAATATAATGCTACAGAAATAGCAGGTCACCCCATATTTTATTCCACAATATCTACATTTTCTGGGATGTACAGGAAGTTAGAAAGGCTACTACAGCAGATTTAGCAGTGGTCGAGTGAAAGAACATAGCTGAAAGAGAAATGGTTGCTGTTTTAACTAAAAGTTTGTACTAACCCTAGAATTTTCTCTGGTTTGATCCTGCAGTGGCTGTACTGAGTTTCTGGCTGCAGCTGCTGTCCCTGTTGAAACAGGTCAAACAAAGTATGGCTTCGCTGCAGAATCAAACTAGTAAACAGTTGTAACGTTTTAGACAAAGAATTTTACAGCGCATCAGTATGGAGTCACACCACTGCTGAGATAAGTGAAAGCTGCCTTCTACTCAAGAGGGTGAGGGCTTATTAGTTTACAAACAAAATATGTAAATATACATCTTTCAAAACAGTGGCACTTTGAAACAGGTAATTAAACAGCAAGCATGGGCTCCTTTAAAAAAAAAAAAAAACCGGGAAAGTATACAGTGAGGCAGCTGCATTCTGATGTTTCTTTTCAGTCCTCTATCGGTACCACATGAACAGTTACTTAAAGGCTCCAGGAGCAGTTTTTTTAAGCTTCCCCAGCAAAGCTCAGGGGGCGACTTTTGAAGCTATAAAAGGTAGACACCGCTTGTCCCCCGTACGAATCTTTGTTACGGTTCAGTTTGCGCTGCTAACGTTGAAGCATCTCAGGTAGGCAGGAGTCAAGTGGATATCAGCGGAGGGCTAGGAAATTGCAGAGCAAAAAGGACCCCCCAGCAGCTTCCTCTGCCACTAGGACTTTGCACGCAGCAGCTTCATCCCAAGGGCAAAACACTAGGATTCAGGGTAGCAGCGGAGTTTACTATCAAGGCACGAGTTATGCTCCGCCCCAGGCACGTGCGCAGCGTTAGGCTGGGCTCCCCCCGATCCGTACAAAGGGCAGCCGGGCGGGAGGACCCCAGGCAGCTTCCCCGCTCGAGCCCAAGGAAATCTTCCGCCCCCCCCCAGGCAGTGACTGTTGCGCCTCCCGTGCGGGAAAGCCCGACTCCCTCAACCCAGCTTAAGGCGCCGGGGGCCTCGCGCTCTCCCCGCCCCGGATCCGCAGCTCCTTCGGGCGGCCCCGAAAAGGGACTTTGGGGTGTGCGTGGGGGGGAGGGTGAGTGTCCGCCGGCGGCGCGTGGCCGGCCCTAGTATTCCTGCGATTGCTGGCTGCTGCCCTTCTTGCCGCTCTTGGCCGGCCCGGTTCCGCCGCCGCCGCCCGCCTTCTTGGGCAGCAGCACGGCCTGGATGTTGGGCAGGACACCGCCCTGCGCGATGGTGACGCCGCCCAGCAGCTTGTTGAGCTCTTCGTCGTTGCGCACCGCGAGCTGCAGGTGCCGCGGGATAATGCGCGTCTTCTTGTTATCCCGCGCCGCGTTCCCCGCCAGCTCCAGGATCTCCGCCGTCAGGTACTCGAGCACGGCGGCCAGGTACACCGGGGCGCCCGCGCCAACGCGCTCCGCGTAGTGACCGCGCCGCAGCAGCCGGTGCACGCGCCCCACCGGGAACTGCAGCCCAGCGCGGGACGAGCGAGATTTGGCCTTGGCGCGGGCCTTGCCGCCGCTCTTACCGCGGCCGGACATGGCGGGAAAGGGGAGCGACGCACGCGGCTCGGTCGCCGGCTCCAACAGCACTGGGGGAGGCGCTAGCGGCAGCGCTGACCCCGCCGTCTGAGGGCGAGGAGAAGCGCGCTTGGCTTGAACCGACCCTGCACCCCGCACGTTTTGGGTTTTTTTATAGTCTGCGGCGGAGCCCTAGCCCCAGCCCCCTGGACAGTGACGCTGCGCTCTGCCATTGGTTGGCGGCCCAGAGGAATGGCTCTCCGGGATTGGTTAGCCTCACGACCCAGCGAAGGTTTATGCGTGTATTGGCTGCTAAAATAAGCCAATCGGAAGGCAGGGCGCCAAATTCAAAGGGGGCACAGAGGCCAAGGCGCCAATAACGGAACGAAGGAGCCTCGTTCTCGCTACTTCCCCAGCCCCTTTCCCCTAGGCTGGGTAGGAGCGGCCTTAGGCCTTCGCTGGTGAAGGGGCTCGTATAGAGCCCCCTCTTCCCTCGGGGCGGAGACGCCACGCCATTTATCTGCCCCATGAACAGCCCCCGCCTATTGTCACTGCTCCTCGCTCAACTCCCTGCTTGGGCGAGAGCCAGCAGGGCCAGTGAACACCAGCTGGTAACTCCGTTCCCCCCTCAGCTCCCGCCCAGGGGTCATTGCCTGGAACTGGTGGTGTACCTGTCCCCTGCGCAAAGTGAGGGCAATGGATAGACAATAATTATGTGAAGAAGGGGAAACAGGCTATATCCCAATAATAAATCATTTGAATGAGAAAACAAAAATATATTAGGGGTGAGGGATGGCAGGGCTGCCTAGGTCCTCTTCCTCCCCTGGCCTCTTTCCCAGCCCCGTGGACGAAAGATTCAAGTCATATTTGCGTATCTTCCTTGTGCAGATTATTCCCAGTAATGCTAATGTCTACAGGTCCGTGATGCTCATGGAACATTAACACCAGTATCAGACAAATTACCTCTGCCCAACCAAAGCATAGAAAAAAAAAAAAACTTCAGCAGAGAGAGGCCACTGTAAGAGTCTTTACTCACATCTGAAAAGGGGTCTTGTGATTCACAGAGAAAGCAGGATAATTGCAGCCATTTGGAGGGGAACCAAAGAAAGTAAAAGGTGGATCACGAGGTGCTGGCATTTCCCTCACCCCTGGCAGCTCAGTCAAACATCATAGAACAAGCGTACTAGCTGGTACCGGATCAAAAATGCAGTGGTACTGCCCACTACCTACAGAGGGAAAAACAAGGAAGAGAATTGGAATCCAGCTGTGCTAAATGCTTTACAGAGTGGTATGAAGACAAAATCCCTGTATCAAGCAGTTTACTGGTACTTCTGCATATGACCAACCTCTGTAAGTAACACAGGAGTTAATTTAAAATATTTCCATGTCTTTACTTACATGGGAGGTGGGGTGGAAATGAGAAGACTGGGTAAGATTATTCTCTCTGAGAAGCATAAAATCAGAAGATTAGGGTTGGAAGAGACCTCAGGAGGTCATTTAGTCCAACCCCCTGGTCAAAGCAGGGCCAACCCCAACTAAATCATCCCAGCCAGGGTTTTGTCAAGCCGGGCCTTAAAAACCTCTAAGGAGGGAGATTCCACCACCTCCCTAGCAGCATGGTTCTTTATAGCAGGGCATAGCTACCCTGGGGAGGTGAGAATCAACCCAGGCAATAGCAAGCTAGTTGGTGTGATAGAAAGGAAGTAGTAAAGATAAGTACAGGGGTAGAATCAAATGTTCCCAACCCCTGAGAATTTTAATGTGGATCCGCATCCACTGCAGATGGTCCTCCTCCTTGAGGGAGCGTTTGCCTGACCTGAATGAGCAGCAGCAGGACAGTGAGGGTTTGCTCTGGAGCTGGTCCAATAAGCTTTATAACAAAGTTAATGAGGGTCATGTTATTGCACTCTGTGTATTCTTCATCTTCATCCAATTCCTGTCTCACATCCACTATACGTAAGGTCTCTGATACCTGGGGAAGAGAAGTGTGTTAAGCACCATTTAATTAGATGCATTAGTTGTTTACTACTTAGAGCCTAATATGGTGTAGGCAGATGTACTGAAAGCTTCTTCCACAAAACCCTGCCAACAATGCCTTCTGTTGTTCCACTCCTATGTTCTGATCCAAAACTCAGTGAAATCAATGGAAAGACAGATCAGGCCCCTGGCAATCACTGCTAGTCATGCTTCATTTTGCAAGGTATTAGTAATGTGGACAAATGTCCACCAGAGATTGGGATGAGGCTATACTGAACTGGTTTCTTTTTACTCAGGACTTGACCCCAGGTGCCCAGAGGCATGGGGTGGAGAGGGGGTTATCCACTGCCACCAATTCCCGAGTGTACGGTTGCTATCGGAAGGCAAATTTTACTTGTCTTTCTCAGGTTACCTTTAGAATATACTTTCCCAGTGCTGAAAGACTTTTGGTTCTGAATTTAGAGTAGCTCATCTCCAGCTTCCCTGTACCAGGATTGAACCTGAAAAGAACACTGAAATATTAGTCCAATTGCAGCAAAGAGGCAGCTTAATCTCTATAAAAGAGACGGGGTTGTTTAAAAAGTGGATGGTGGAAAAAGCTGGAGTAATTCTATGCACATAATAGTCCCAGTAACGTTGGGAGTCTCAGGTATGTAGCCACTCAAATAAGGCAGGGGCAGGAGAATTTTGGGGGGGGGGGGCGATAAGGAGGGGGACATTAGTTGGTTGTATTTAAATTGCCACAACATTCTGCAAAGTAGAAAAACCACACACAGCTATACTGCAAGAACTGTCAGGATCTTCTGATAACAGCTCCTCAGGGATGGTATAAACACTTCAATCTCACCTGTGCGGTTAGGAACAACTATTTTATAACATTGTTAAGGAACAGTGGTACAGCTCTGGTCTTTACAAGGCTATAACGTTATTTGTTAACGTGGTTATAACTCCAGACTACAAACCATTACCCAAGCATATTAGGGACAGGTGCATTGTAACTAGATCCCCCAGCATGGTTGATTTTACATCAGACAAACTTGGTGTGCATTAAGCCATGCTAGTAATAAAATATGGCCACATCAGGACTCTGCAGTTTCTACCTTCTGGGAACCAGTAGGAAGGACATTACTATTGAGTATCAGAGGGGTAGCCGTTTGGTGGGAGACAATTTTCTGCTGGGCTGAATTTACAGGGCAGCAGCTCCTCTCTTTACACCCTGCTGTTTGCAACAGGAAAGGTTAGAGTTTTTTGTTAAGTTTAAATGTTGTGGAAAACACTGGAAACCATAAAATCATGGCATCCACAGTTTTCTCCTGTCCTTGGGCAAGAAGATGGCAGTTGTTGCCAAGTGAAATTCCCCACACAGTTCTGGTAAAGCCTTTGTCCCTAGCTGATGACTACGGTCTACATTTCACTTCTCATTCCCTCCTCCAGCCACAGCAGATGAGGCATGTATTTTATCCTTTAGGGAAATCTGCAGACACCCTCACCCCATTTCAGACCCAAAACAAAGCCAGGTCCAAAGGCATCTCCTTGTTCCAAATACATTGCATCTCACAGTCACTTACACACTTGTTACCTGGGAAGCCGATGACGAGGACAAGGGATGATGTGGAAGAGCTGAGGCAATGAGTAAAGGAAGTTGAGCACTTGAGGGATGAAGAAAAGCAGCATTGTCTTACTGAAGTGCCCAAGGATCCCCACCACAGCAAACGTCATACCAGCAAAATAGCAGAAGGTGTCACCTACAAACACGCTGGATGGATACCTGCAACCCAGATAGAAAGAATGGGGATGGGGCATAGTATTAGTGTTGAAGATCACGTATGGGAAAGCATGGCATTCACAATCTTACTGCAAGATTTTAAATCTAGTGCCTGAGCTATTTGTTGGAGAGATTATTAATGAGTAGGGGATGGGAGGACAGATTGTCTTGTGATCAAACCACAGAACCTGGAGTCAGAAGTCCCTGTTATTGTGCAGTTTTCTGGTGCAGTCAAAGGTTTCCAATGGATCAATGCACCAGAATCTTTGTGCTCCAGCCAGAATATATAGAATACTTTGATCAGCCATCCATTGTTCTATTTCTGAGAGCTTGTGAATGTCTCATTACTTGTCTCCTCTCTAAGTGTAAGGGGGAGGAGGGAGCCTTATGATACTATGAACGCTTGTTTATTCCATGCAGTCTCTTACCAGTTGTGGTAAAGCAGCCCCAGAGTAGTAAAGAAAAAGGGAATCATGAAATAGAGAGAAAAAATGTGATCATCTCTATAGTCTCCTGTAGAAAAGAGAAAGAACAAATTACTGACAACTCAACATCAGCCACAGTGGTCCAGAAGTATGTCCTGGAGTCAGGGTGTGGATCTGTCCATCTTAGGTTTGTATACAGTGTCTGTCAAGAAGGTATCTCAGGAGAGTTACACTAATACACTGGACCAGATACAAATGGGTGTCATGGCCCCACTTGGTACATAAGCATTATCCTCATCTGAAGATCTGTTCATCTTTCTAGACATCAAACATTTCCAAGTACAGGAACCTAGCTCCCTTGGATCTTTGCACTGATTCAGAACCCCAAAAAGACACACACATTTTCCTTACCATTTAATTCAACAACGTTGAATGTGATGATGGAAGCAGCTATCACCAGAGACTGTCCTGCCTCAAGCCCATTAATTCCAGCAAGAATGTTGATGGCGTTGGTGCAAAACACTGCTAACATGCCCATGTACACATAGTACAGGATACCTGCAGATCAGACAAAGAGAAGGGCCTTCACATCCAAGTTTTAAAGGGGGTCTAGAATCAATTTAGTAATATGTACCACTTTGCCTTAATTAATGATCACAGCACATTTCACAATAGTTTAATAATAAACATCTCTTACTCACAAGAAGTTGGTATTACACACACGCACACACACACAGGCAAAGACAGATGATGGTGCAGAGGTCACAAAAACAAGTCAGTGACAACACTGAGAACAGAATCCAGGCCTTCAGATTCCTAGTTCTGCGCTTTGGTCCATTTGCCATCCACATTTAAGCACCAACAGCATTTGGCACTCTATGAACTTAGAGCCTGATCCTGTAAAAGTATTGAGTGCTTCTCTGGGCAAAGCTGAGAAAATGATAAATTGCTGAACTAATAACTTGATAAGGCTATTAACCCAGTTCTCTGGTACCACAATCTATGTTCCAAGTAATGATCTGCATTGGGAGGAAACCTACAACTGTGCACAAATTGCCACCTGCCACTCTCAGGAACTGTGGCTTTGGGTCGCCTGTTTACCCTTGTGGCTAGTGTTAAGCTGATGATCTTGTGCTCCATCACTCACCCAGGTCCAAGTGCATCCCCAACAACACCCGGAAGGGCTTGGGCACCACAATAGTTGTGTTCCCAAAGTTAGTGAAGTAGACCATAAGCAGAGGAAGGGAGGCCATGGTAGGAAGTAGCAGCTTGTGTCGCCAGCGCAGGTTCAGAACATCATCTGCAAAGCCCAGGAAGATCATGCAGCAGATGGCAAGAAGGGAGCCAATGAACGCCACAAACTGCAAGACAGAGAGATGACAGGACCATGGTTATTAGATACATAGCCAACAATCCTCCTTTTCACATGCCAAGGAAATCACATTTGGCTTTGAGATATGATACATTTGAAGACCCCCAACAAAATACGAGTGTATTTCACACCAAGTCTTAACTACATGCAAGCGATCTCCACTGAGACTTGCAGGTCCTCATCCCATGGTGGAGAGCAATACAGGCTTTAAAGAGCATCATGGAGGGAGACACTTACCTCATGGTGTGGAAATGCCTTGCACTGCTCCTCTACAAAACAGCTCAGAAAGGGCACGGGAATAAAGCAGAAAAGGATGATCAAGAACACAGCCCCACTGATCACACCTTGGGATTCAGGACTGAAACACAGAAGGGGAGTGGGGAGGTTTAAAAAGATAATCACTTTATACCCAAGTACAGTATTGAGAACTTTGCAGCTAGTCCTGCATTCTCACTGTTTCTCCACTGGAATGTCATAATACAGGGAATATCCAGCTGTAACAGTGCAATGTTTTGAGCCCAATACTCCTGATATCCAACAGCAACAAAGCTATTAAACCTCACAACAAATTTTTAGCCTCTTAACATTCATTGTATAGTAGCCGAGAATGAAGATAAGCCCATCCCCAACAAGATAGCATTCAGGTACTAACCTAGCAATTTCCCTTTACCGTATTTCTGCATTTACTAAACCTTTCCTATTGATTAGAATATAAATTCTCTTGATAAATGCCAGTGCCCATGCTGCTGCTTAGCCAAGCAGCTTGTAAGTGACTGTAAAATAAATAAGATTATAAACAGAGATTGGGTTGAACCAGAATTTCAGATCCTAACTCTCACAAAATATGAGGAAAGTCAGAGGTCCAGAGCAAGGAGACTCTATTGGCATAGGTAGCATCTTCACTAAAGCACTACAGCCTTGCAGCAGCGGCTGTGCCGCTGTAGTGGTTTATGAGTATACAAGCCCAATGTGGTGCCTGGATTGGTTTATGTTTACAGAACAATTAAAAGGGAAGATAGAAGTGATTAATCAACACAGGAACATAAGACAATCACACTGGCTACTGAATATAAAGCAGAGGATTTCACACAGTGGTATGAGATCAGTTGCTGGATTTGAAAGAAGTATCCTTTATAAAGCAGGACCTACTTCTGACAGGTCTGAATGTTGTTACTAGAAAACAGAGGAACCCAAATACCACTTAATAAATAATTATGTGTACGGTAGTTTGGATTGCTCTGGTACCTTCCAGCAAATAATTTCAAGGTACTTTATTGTTTAAAACTGAATTAGTTAAGTCTCACAACAACCCTATGAGGTACAGAAATATCATCCTAATTAAATGGAAGGAGAGACAGAGGTAGAGATGTGCATAAGATCATACCTCAAAATCAATTCCCTTTTCATGCTTTAATCAGTAGATTATGCTTTCTCTTTATTTTAGTCATGTTAAAATGTCAAGCAATTTGTAACTACCATGATTATTACCACACAATAAAACTTAACGAATCAGTAGCTATTACTCACATGGGCTGTTTAGAAGTTTTGTTCAAATCTATCCCGAAGAGCTTGGCAGCAATGAAATGATCCTTGAAGGCTGGGATCAGCGTCAGGGTAGCCACGAACCCCAGGAGAGCACCACAAAAATTAATCAGCAAGGGGATCACAGGTAAACCCCACATATCAGAGACACCCTCGAGGAACAAGAGGATTTTTAGGGGGGGGGGGGTGCAGCAGCAAAACCGATCACAAGAGTCACTCAGTTGCTAAAGTCAATGTACTCACTCTGTATACATGTGTTTATATACTGGTTACAGTATGTGTGTCTAGATATACGTTCCACTGTTTGAATGTGGATGTACAGCTCCAGGATCAGCTGCATTCAAGTCTGATTCTGAATTTGACTACTGAGCCTCATAGCTTAAAAAAATGTAAATAAAAAATGCCTCCCCTGCTTCAGGAGTGCGGTGCTTCCCAGAGGAGGGCGTGGGTGAATCTTCTCCTTCAGATTGGGCCAATCCAAGCTCTTTGCTTTCTGATCAAATATACAAATAATAATAAACCACAAAATAAAATCGCATTAAAACACTGAGCTTCTTCCCTTACCCGGTTGGCTTTAAAAAAACAACAAATCCGGAAGCTTTTTTCTCTCAAGGTCTTCACTTCCCTGAAGATGTTTCCAGTCGGACTCTATATAACATGGCACCAACCTTTGCCCTTTCACTGCGCGCTCCCGCAGAGAGCCGACTGAGTACCTGACCGCCATCTTTGATACTGGCAAGGGAGGCTCAACACCACTTTAGGATTCTGACTAGCGCAGCTGTGGCTCTGCGCCCGCACTGCCTTTTCCGTCATTAGACGTTCAGGGGCTGGGACTGGATCTGCCTAATCTAGGGCAAGGGGTGAATCCGAAAGTCCCCACTTGGCTCTGGGAATTAGTTCATCAGTGCCTCTCCAGATGCAGCTGGGTTGAAGTTTACAGTGAGAAGAGCTGCACGAGGTAAGTGCCAAATTTGGGGGTTAATGTAAATTAATTGCAGTCTAATGGATGTCCGGACTCCCATTACCCACATCAAAGATGGCTACCTGCAAGCGTCATATGGTGCCTGGTTGGCCATGCTCCTGCTTTTAACTACGCGTCATCTTCTTCTGATTGGACCCAGTCTAAGGGCACCGACCCCAATGGCAATTCAAAGTGTCAGTGACGTGCTGATGAAATACAGAGGAGGGTTCTGGTCCCTTAGGTGCAGTATTACAGGGGTTGATCCTCAATCCCATTGTTATGAGCCGTCCCTAGTTTTCTCCAAAGTGGTTTGTGTTTAAGAGACTTTCAGAATCACTCTATGGGAGTCAATGAAGTGACTCTTTGCTGCACTGTAGCATTATGATGATTTGCTTCCTCTTATTGCAACAGCCAGGGTAATCCTGTAGTACTGCAGAGGGTAACTAATATAATTATTATTGCTACTGTAGAAAT
This sequence comes from Malaclemys terrapin pileata, assembly GCF_027887155.1. NCBI lineage: Eukaryota > Metazoa > Chordata > Testudines > Emydidae > Malaclemys > Malaclemys terrapin. The sequence goes on from NC_071519.1 coordinate 34,945,347, forward strand.
ATTTAATTATGGTACTTTTTTTTTCAAGCGATCAGCAATGTATTTGTATTTAATTCTTGTCATGCTGCCAGTCAATATTATCTATTGTCTGCCTAACTGGAGGGCTTTGCCTAGACCCACCTGTTTCTCTGCAAGATACGTCTATTTTCCGACCTTTCCTGAGAAGAGAGATGGTGATTGATAGGGGAAATATGTCAAATGAGGGTTGCATGGGTAAAGTTGTTTAGGATTAGGAACTTTGGGGTATTATCTTTAAGACCCATTAGTATATTCCTTTTTCCTCTCTTTCTAATTTATTCTGTAGTGGAGTGTATTTTATATAAACTACACTATGCTTTATCATGAAGCTTTTAAATCCATAAATATGCTGACAACTAAAAATGGTATTTTCAACTATACTAAGTGTAGTAAGATGAGGCCCTGAAACATAAACTCTTGTGTCAGAGGCCCAGTCTGAGGCCTGAAGCCTGAACCAAAGTACTTCCAGGCATTGCTAAGCAAAAGCTGGGCTGTGAGCCAGAGGCAGGCCCCACTCACAGAAGTTGGCAAGAAGAGGGCTGCTAGAAGCAGGTGCATCTTAAAGGCAGGGTCAAAAGGACAGCATGATGGATAGATCTGTTTGAAACAACATGATCAAAGGAAGAGACAGCCCCCAATGAGTCAAGGGGCTGTACTTCAGTACGTCAGTAGGGATGAATAATCTGTCCTGTAACTGTATAAAAGTAGGTCCCGGAGTGCACATCTTTGTCTGGCCTAGGGGGCAGTGGAAAGTCCCGCCACTGATTGAGCCAGTCCATTGCCAGGGGGCACAAATTCGTAGTATGTCTTGTAGAGCCTACGGGAAACTATTCCTGTGCTTCGTTTGACAAAAAACCTGGCTCGGGTTCCTTCGTACCCTACTAGAGTCTGTGGTCATTGGGGGTTCTCTCAGGGTATGCTGTGTCAGCTATCTGCGCAGAGCCGGTGCAGCACACAGAGGGAACACGCACGCAGCCGACTGTTATCATCATCGAACAAGAGCAGAGCACCACACCGGTAGCTACTGACAACACTGAGTTAAAGCTTCCTTCTTTGAAAATCCTAGTAAAAATTATTGCATATTGTTCTTATTTTCGGTTCTCTGCTAATTCTTTCAACTCCTGGTTATGAGTTGCCACCTTTGAGTTCATTCCACCACAATAAGCCATTCCCTTAAGAGACCATGATGCATCACAATTACATCAGCACTGTGTGATGACTTTGTATTAAAACTTCAAGATACCCTGACAGTGCATCATGCATTAAGTCCCAGAAATGACTTCAGGACCAAGAAATTCCTGCAACTGGGACATGGGATTGTCCTGGTACTATTAAACTCCCTATTACAGGGAAATGGAGCAGGATCACTACATGCTTTGTGATTAAGTATGTCCTTCATTGGTTTAAAATTTACCTACTATTCTTGTCATTGAATGATCCTTTTTCTGTTACTATAGGACAGTGTATAAAAGAGTATAGCATCTTCTTTATTTGTACAGTACCTAGCACAGTGGGGACCTGATTCATGACTAGGCCTGCTAGGTGCTATGATAAATAATAAAACAACCAATATGACGATACTCTGTGATTTTGTTTGTGATTCTAGCAATTGTCAGAATCACTGAACTCTGCTGCAGCAGGTGCAAGGCAACGTTCTGTGTAGTAAAGTGTAATAGAGGCTGAATTTGATATTGACACACTGCACCAATCCAGAGATTTAGGTTTGGGCATTTTATAGGCTTACCCCTTTCCACCCAACCCCCCTCCCCGCCAACTATGGGCTAGGTGAAAGGCAGTCTTACCACCTCTCAGTATCTGGACTGGAATGACAGTCATGATTTGGATGCATCTCCTAAGTGGGAATTTGCGGCTACTCAATCTCTGGAGACGTGAGTGGCTGAACTGGAGGACCTAAGGGAGAGAAAAAGGTACATAGATGAGACTTTCCGGGACACAGTAGAGTGGTACCACCCCAATCTGACAGACTATGTGTTGTTGAGGAGGCTGAAAGTCTCAGGGAAAGAGAACATCAAACTGGAGCAGAGAGAAACAATCCCATAGTTGGGACTCTCCTTCCAGATGATGTTGTGGTATCCTCTCGTACTGAGGATACCTCTCTGGGGGAAAGAATCCCAGTTATTAGGAAGGTAATAGTAATGGGGGATTTGATCATTAGAAATATAGATAGCTGGATTTGTGATGACAGGGAGAACAGCATGGTGAATTGCCTGCCAAGTTCAAAGGTTACAGATCTCTTGAGACAGATAGATAGACTTATGTACAATGATGGGGAGGAGCTAGTGATCATGGTACATGTCGGTACCAGTGACATAGGAAAAGATAGGAGAGAGATCCATGTGCAAGGCCAGTTATACAGGCAGAACTGCAGAGTCTCAATGCATGGATGAGATGATAAACCTAATGCCCTCCTACCTACCCTATTAGGAAGTGGGGAACCTTTTGGGAAAGAGGAGCCTATGCAGGAATGATGTGTTCCACCCAAACCAAAACAGAACCAGATGGGTGGCATGAAAAATTAAAAAGGTCATAGAGTAGTTTTTAAACTAAGGGCTGAGGGAAAGGAGACAGGTGTGGAGGGGCATATGGTTCGGACAGAGACATCCCGTAGAGTAGGATAAATTAACAAGGATTTTCTATATCCTAGTAAAGAGGAGAGGATAGAAGTTGATAAAGTACTGGTAGGAACTCAAGAGAAACAGTCAAATGAAAAAGAGTCCCATTCAATTATATCACATGAAGGCAGACAACTAAAAAGTGAGAGATTTTATAAGTGCTTGCATACAAATGCTAGGGTATGTCTACACTACGGGATTAATCCGAATTTATATAATTCGAATTTTGGAAACAGATTGTATAAAGTCGAATGTATGCGGCCACACTAAGCACATTAATTCAGCGGTGTGCGTCCATGTACCGGGGCTAGTGTCGATTTCCGGAGCGTTGCACTGTGGGTAGTTATCCTATAGCTATCCGATAGTTCCTGCAGTCTCCCCCGCCCATTGGAATTCTGGGTTGAGATCCCAGTGCCTGATGGGGCAAAAAACATTGTCGCAGGTGGTTCTAGGTACAGCCTCACCCCTCCCTCCATGAAAGCAACGTCAGACAACCATTTTGCGCCTTTTTTCCTGGGTGAACACTGCAGACTCCATACCACGGCAAGCATGGAGCCCGCTCAGCTCAAGACAGCAGTCATGAACATTGTATAACACTTCGTGCGTTCTCGTGCAGTTTATGCTGAGCCAGGACCAGAAAAACGAGGAGAGGAGGAGGCGGCGACGGCAGCACAGCAACAAGAGTGATGAGGACATGGACATGGACACAGAATTCTCTCAAACCGCGGGCCCCGGTGCTTTGGAGATCATGTTGTTAATGGGGCAGGTTCTATCCGTGGAACCCAATTCTGGGCCCGGGAAACAAGCACAGACTGGTGGGACCGCATAGTGTTGCAGGTGTGGGACGATTCCCAGTGGCTGCGAAACTTTCGCATGCGTAAGGGCACTTTCATGGAACTTTGTGACTTGCTTTCCCCTGCCCTGAAGCGCCAGAATACCAAGATGAGAGCAGCCCTCACAGTTGAGAAGCGAGTGGCGATAGCCCTGTGGAAGCTTGCAACACCAGACAGCTACCGGTCAGTCGGGAAACAATTTGGAGTGGGCAAATCTACTGTGGGGGCTGCTGTGATGCAAGTAGCCAAAGCAATCACTGAGCTGCTGCTACGAAAGGTAGTGACTCTGGGAAATGTGCAGGTCATAGTGGATGGCTTTGCTGCAATGGGATTCCCTAACTGTGGTGGGGTGATAGATGGAACCCATATCCCTATCTTGGCACCGGAGCACCAGGGTACCCAGTACATAAACCGCAAGGGGTACTTTTCAATGGTGCTGCAAGCACTTGTGGATCACAAGGGACATTTCACCAACATCAACGTGGGCTGGCTGGGAAGGGTTCATGACGCTTGCGTCTTCAGGGACACTAATCTGTTTAAACGGCTGCAGCAAGGGACTTACTTCCCGGACCAGAAAATAACCGTTGGGGATGTTGAAATGCCAGTAGTTATTCTTGGGGACCCAGCCTACCCCTTAATGCCATGGCTCATGAAGCCATGAACAGGCAGCCTGGACAGGAGTCAGGAGCTGTTCAACTACAGGCTGAGCAAGTGCAGAATGGTGGTAGAATGTGCATTTGGCCATTTAAAAGGTCGCTGGCGATCGTTACTGACTCGCTCAGACCTCAGCCAAACCAATATCCCCATTGTTATTGCTGCTTGCTGTGTGCTCCACAGTCTCTGTGAAAATAAGGGGGAGACCTTTATGGCAGGGTGGGAGGCTGAGGCAAATCGCCTGGCTGCTGATTACGCGCAGCCAGACACCAGGGCGATTAGAAGAGCACACCAGGAAGCGCTGCGCATCAGAGAAGCTTTGAAAACCAGTTTCATGACTGACCAGGCTACAGTGTGAAATTTCTGTTTGTTTCTCCTTCATGAAAACCCGCCCCCTTTATTGACTCATTCTCTGTAAGGAACCCACCCTCCCCCTTCCCCCAGCTTGCTTTCAAAGGAAATAAAGTCACTATCGTTTAAAAATCATTTATTCTTTATTAATTTATTATAAAAAGAGGGAGAGAACACGGGTGGGGTTTGGGAGGAGGATCGGCGGGAAGGAAAAGGCCACTAAAAAAAGGTTAAAAAAATGGCAGCCTTTTGCTTGGGCTGTCCACTGGGGTGGAATGGGAGGGTGCACGGAGCCTTCCCCCCCACACACGTTCTTACACGTCTGGGTGAGGAGGCTATGGAACATGGTGAGGGGGGAGAGGGGTTATACAGGGGCTGTAGCGGCACTCTGTTATCCTGCTGCCATTCCTGAAGCTTCAGCAGACGCCAGAGTATGTCTGTTTGCTCATGCAGCAGCCCCAGCGTTGCATCCTGCCTCCTCTGATCTTCCTGCTGCCACCTCTCATCTCGAGCGTCTCTCCTATCCTCACGTTGGTCCCTCCTGTCCTCATGTTCACTGGCTTCTTTCCCATACTTTGAAACCATGTCCTTCCACTCATTCGGATGAGCTCTTTCACTGTGGGTGGATTCCATGATTTCCGAACATCTCGTCTCGCGTCTTCTTTTTCCGACGCCTTATCTGAGATAGCCTTCGGAACGGAGGAGGGGGGCTTGAAAAATGTGCAGCTGCTGGAGGGAGGGGAAAAAGGAGAGAATTTTTTAAAAAGATACATTTTGCAGAACAATGCTTATGCTCTTTCACGGTGACCAACACTATTCACATTACATAGCACATGTGATTTCTGTGCAAGGTCGCATTTTGCCTCTTAATATTGAGTGCCTGTGGCTTTGCTGCTAGAGATCACAGACGCAGGTCCGGGCAACAGAATTCGGCTTGCATGCGGCCATGGTAAGCCATTGTCTTTCGGCTTCTGCGCCCTCCTTTGCCACATACCAAGCAAAGCCCATTGAGTGCTGCGGTTTTCCTGTTAACCTTCAGCAACAGAAAACAAACTAATCCCGCCCCCATCCAATTCTCTGGCTGATCGCTTTATCCCTCCCTCCACTGCGTGGCTGGTATCAGGGAAGATCCCTGCTAGCCAAATGCGAAAAGCTCAGGGCCAATTCCACGCCCCCGACCCCACTTGGCTAACTGCAGGGAAGGATTTCTTTTCAGCCACAGGCAAACAGCCCAGTAGGAACAGCCACCTCTGTCCCCTTAATTAAATTCCCATATTTCAGCCAGGTTACCATGAGCGATATCACTCTCCTGAGGATTACACAGTAAGATAAAGAACGGATGTTGCTTGAATGCCAGCAAACACCGGGACCATACGCTGCCAGGCTTTGTCATGCAATGATACCAGATTACATGCTGCAAGCATGGCGTGGTCAAGTGTCCTACCATGGAGGACGGAATAAGGTTGCACTGTCCAGAAACCTTGTGGCAAGGCTTTTGGAGTACCTCCAGGAGAGCTTCAGGGAGATGTCCCTGGAGGATTTCCGCTCCATCCCCAGACACTTTAACAGACTTTTCCAGTAGCTGTACTGGACACGAATGCATCCCAAGTCCTCAGGGCAAAGTAATCATTAAAAAACGCTTGCTTTTAAAACAAGTTTTATATTTTAAAAGGTAAACTCATCTGAGGTCCCTTCCATGGGGTCATGGTCTTGGATACTGGCTTGGGAGGGTAGGGAGGGTACTTCAGTCAGGCTGAGAAAAAGATCCTGGCTGTTGGGGAGAACGGAGTGCTGTGTGCTCTCCGCAAGCTCCTCCTCCTCGTCCTCCTCTTCCCCGTCCGCAGAATCCTCAGGTGTAGCTGATGAGATTACCCCTGCCTCGTAATCCACGGTCAGAGATGGGGTAGTGGTGGCGGCCCCCCCTAGAACTGCATGCAGCTCGGCGTAGAAGCGGCATGTCTGCTGCTCTGACCCGGAGCAACCGTTTGCCTCCTTTGTTTTTTGATAGGCTTGTCTGAGCTCCTTGACTTTCACACGGCACTGATCTGAGTCCCTATTGTGGCCTCTCTCCATCATGCCCTTGGAGATTTTTTCAAAAGTTTTGGCATTTCGTCTTTTTGAACGAAGTTCTGCTAGCACTGAATCCTCTCCCCATATAGCAATCAGATCCAGTACCTCCCATACAGTCCATGCTGATGCTCTTTTTCGATTATCGGCCTGCATGGTTACCTGTGCTGATGAGCTATCTGTGGTCACCTGTGCTCTCCACGCTGGGCAAACAGGAAATAAAATACAAGTGTTCGCGGGGCTTTTCCTGTTTACCTGGCCAGTGCATCCGAGTTCAGATTGCTGTCCAGAGCGGTCACAATGGTGCACTGTAGGATAGCTCCCAGAGGCCAATACCATTGAATTGCGGCCACACTAACCCTAATTCGAAATGACAGTATCGATTTTGGCGCTACGCCCTCATCGGGGTGGAGTACAGTAATCGATTTTAAGAGCCCTTTATTTCGAAATAAATGGCTTCCTTGTGTGGACGGGTGCAGGGTTAATTAGATTTAACGCTGCTAAATCCAAATTAAAGTCATAGTGTAGACCAGGCCCTAGAAGTCTAAATACTATAATGAGTGAACTTGAGTGCCTGGTATTAAATGGGGATATTGATATCATATGCATCACAGAAAGTTGGTGGAATAATGACAATCAATGAGACACTGCAATATCAGGATACAAAATACATAGGAATGACAGAATAGGTCATACTGGTGAGGGAGTGGCACTATGTGTGAAAGAAACCATGGAGTCAAATATAGTAAAAATCTTAAATGATTCAAACTGTACCATAGAATCTCTTTGGATAGAAATTCCGTGTTTGAATAATAAGAGTATAGCAGTAGGAATGTACTACTGACAACTTCACCAGGATGGTAATTGTAAAATGCTCAAGGAGAGGCTATAAAAGTACAAAATTCAATAATAAGCGTGAGATGCCTACAAGCTGCATGTAAACTTTTTAAAAAAACACTACAATAGAGGCTCGAACTAAATGTATACCTCAAATTCAAAAGAATAGTAAGCGGTCCCAAAATGCCACAATGGCTAAATAGAGTAAATGAAGCAGTTAGAAGCAAAATGATACCCTTTCAAAACTGGAAGTCAAATCCTATTGAGGAAAATAGAAAGGATCATAAACTCTGGTAAGTCAAGTGTAAAAGTGTAATTAGGCAGACCTAAAAAGAATTTGAAGAGCAACTAGCAAAAGACTCAAAAGCTAACAGCAAAAAATGTGTTAAGTACATCAGAAGCAGGAACATTGCCAAAAAATCACTGGGGCTACTGGACGAGCCACAGGCTAACGGAGCACTTAAGGAAGACAAGACCATTGGGCCATACCCGAGCCATTCTTTGTAGGTTGAAGGAGAGTCCCATACCCAAGCCATTCTTTGTAGGTTGAATTTTCCCCAAACTACCTCACCAACATGGGAAACATAAAGAAAAGGAGGAAACCGGGATCTGGGCCTGAGGATTTGTCTGTTCTGGAAGACCACTGAAGATATTGTACATAATAATACTTTGTTATATAACTCCTTTTGAGAGTCTGAAAGGCTTAATATACATAATTAATTCAAGCCTCACCCTTCTCCTCTTCTCCCCATGAAGAAAGTCAGAATCATTTGTTTCACAGATGGGGAAATTTAGGTGTAGAGAAGTGAAATTATTTGCCCAAGGTCACACAGTGAACAATGGTAGAGTTGGTATTAGAATTCAGAGGTTGTAACTCTCAGCCTTCTGTTCTAACCATGAAACTCTCCCTGTAAGCCAGATCTGGCACACCCTTATGTATGTGCTTAACTGAAATTACATGAGAAATCAATCCTATTTACTAATCCCCAATTAATTCGGCTTTTCACCATATTTGAAGCTGAGCATATACATATTTGTACATTCAGTGCCTGTATCTCCTTTTTTAAGAACAGGGGTTTGACATTTTCCAGAATTTCCCCTCCCCTTGTACTTGCATGTTAGATCAATGACATCCAGCACAGACGTGGTTGCACTTCAGTGGCGCTGTCTTTATATTGGTCCTGTTTATCTACGCTCAGGTATCTTCTGAAGGCACTTACAGCTGATTGGTTGTAAAATGCCTCCCAATCACAATTCTCCACTCACATCGCAATAGCATTTCACACCCACAGTAAATTACTATACAAAATGCAAGGCTTAGGAGAATCAGACTCTAAAGAACTGTTGTATAGAAGCCATTATATAAATATAAAATCTTATTTCTCTCACTACCACAGTACTACTACCTGTATGAATTTGAGCAGTTCCCCATCTCTGCACTTCAGTTTCACCACTTGTATAACACAGAGATAATCAAGTATGACTACCAGCAATCCAACATGCCAATATCTGAAGCTCCCAGAGAGACGGGACCGACTCCTTGCCTATTTGCTCCCACTTGTACCAACCCCTGATTATTCGAACACATCAGTTGAGACTGTAACACCCATCCGCCCTTCTCTGCCTCTCCTGTGCTGGAGGGGCTGCAAGATCCTGTCAGGGACGAGGCTTCTTTCTCATTTGGCCTCAGGTGAATGAGTGGCTGGGTTTGCAGTTTTGCAACAACAAAAACAAACCCTGCCGCGGGGGCGGCAGGCACCTGCTGGAATTGCGGCAGCAGAGAGGCCGGGATCCGTGCTCTCCGTGGCTTGCGGCGCTGTGGGGTCATTGAGCGAGCGCAGAGCGAAGGCATCCTCATTTCCTCTAGAGGAGGCGGAGCAGCGCCTTGAAGGAGCCAGCCCCGGAGGAGGCGGGGCGCCCCAGTTCCCTTGTCAGGATTAGCTCTGCGCACGCAGCCCCGGTTGGTTTTTCTCCGGCACAAGCTCGGTTCCGCCTAGGTCGGAGAAGCAGCCCCGGGGAGAGTGCAGATCCGGGGAGTCTATGGAGCCGCGCAACATCGGCTCGGCCAGCGTGGAACGCGGAACAGATACAATGTAGCGAGTGGAGGAGCTGGGGAGAGACCGGGAGCCACAACCCCCCGTAGCACAAGGGAGACCGGGAGCGTCCTTCCTTCCGCCCTTTTCCCGGGAAATCAGTGTTTATCCCTGGAGTAGCGACTGAGATTTGGGCAGGCCCCGGCCTTTAAAATGCTCCCGTACAACTGCCGGAACTCGGGGTGAGGCCCTGGGCGGCTCCCCTCCCCCAATCATGCCTCCCGGACCCCCGTGAAACCCTTACTGGCCTCCCCGAAGTTGCTAAGCAGAGAGCACCATGGAGCTGGAGCTGGGCTGGGCGGGACTGGTGCTGCTCTTCGCCGCCTCCCTGCTCACCGTCTCGGCCTGGCTGTTGCAGTATTCCCGGGGCGTGTGGAGCGGCCGGGGAAAGCCGGAGACTTCGGGAGGAGCTCTAAGGGAAGCCGGCATCTGGAAGTCCTTACTGAGGCTGCGGGTGGCCCGGGACGGAGCTCCCGAGGAGGCGGTAGCGGGGGCCAGAGGGCTCCTTGCTTCGCTCTTTGCCTTCAGATCCTTCCGGGAGAACTGGCAGCGAGCTTGGGTGCGAGCTCTCAACGAGCAGGCCCGCAGGCACGGGGTAAGAGGCAGGGAGGGGGTGCCGGTCCGGAACCGGTCATGGGGCAGTAACTCCAACTGAATTATGGGGTCAGCGTTTAGGGGGTCGGGTGTTTGGGCACCTCACAGAAATGCCACTTGAATAGCTGCTAATAGTTAACCCCATTCTCTTCCTCCTCCAGCTTTTGTGAAATTGGCCCCCAAAGAACAAAATCGGGGTTGCCGATACAGTGGCAAGTGGAATGAAGGGGGCGGGGGACTTTCATCCCTCCTCAGATTAACCTTAAAGTGCTCCGGAGAACAGAAATTGCTGTGGATTTCCCTGACTCCTGCCCAAATAGTCTTTGAATGGACAAAGGGGGTGGACCCTTCTGTAGCCCGAGTAAACTGGGACATTGGGAGCTGGGGTCTTGGCTTGTCCTTAGTCATGCAATGTTAATAATGAGAATTTAAATGCACTGAAACCAGAAATGGAAAGTAAAGTTCTCACAATTACTGTAATGGAAATTAGATATGGAAAAGACGTTTCAGCTCATCCACACATTGTGTCAGGTCTCTTCCTTGCGGGACACCTGACCACTTGTGCTATCCTATATAATCTGTTAAATGTAGTGGGATATGTCAGAAATAATCTACAATAGTCACTTTCCTACAAATGCCCATAATTACTAAAATTGAGCATACTTTAAAAATGAGAATTTTTACCCCTTAACGTTTCTGTTTTTACGTTCCACCTTTTGCTCATCTGGAACAATGATAATAGACTGGATAATTTCATTTTCTGGCTTTCATGCACTAGCCTAATACTACAATGCTACGGTTGTAAGCGCTGCAAGCATTTAAGAATACTTAAATATAAACTATTTTTGTTCTAAAAAATACCAAGATTTCTATTTAACAGTAAGTTTTGTAAAACTATTTTTCTAGTCCCCAACTCTAGGTAATGTAAAATTATCTGACATTGCCACTAGAAGGCTTCCACAGGAATCTTAACTTCTGAATTTCCTAGCCAGTGTTCACTTTAATCTTTAAGCCTTAATGTTGCATAATACTAAAACCTATGATAAAATGTCCTTAAAAAGAATATTCCTAACTGATTTCTCATGGAAACAAATGTAGCATCCCACAGTACCTGCAAGGTGATGACTTCCATTCTGCACCCAAAGAGAGTACAGGTATAGTGGGGTCCAGTATTTGAGGTTGCCTCCTGTGGTGGAAAGGTTCATGGACTTCCTGGCCTTTCTAGAGTGTTAAGAGGTTGCTATAGGCTTCTAAAAGGCTGAGACAAAATTCCCCGAAGGCTAGTTTGAAGTCATGTTCACACCAAAAATGGAGATTTACAAGTTTATTATCTTTGTCACATCCAGGACTTTGCTGCCTCAATAAGAGGAAAAGATAGATATAAAATGTGTGTATTTTTGGGGAGGGAGGGAATGTTTTATACAAGGGGAAAGCCCCATGTTGTTGCTGATTGCATTTGAAATGATAATGCATAACTATGCTGTGTGGAAGTGTAGCCTGATCAGTGGAGGTTTGAGGCCTAAACTCTCATGTTTCCATAATTATCTTCCATAGCATAAAACAAGTAACTTTCCCCTGTAATTCTGTTATTAATTCACTTGCTTCAATGTAGATTTCAGGTGATTAACCTGCTGACATACTCAAAACAGACTGGAGGGAAGGCAAGTTAGTCAGTAACATTGAATGTAGCAAATCCTGCACAGCACAGGAAGAAACACTTGTCTTGTAATCTCTCATTTACATATAAAATTACAGTAATATACCACTGATTTTTCAAATACAAAGTGAAACACAGAAATTCAGTGTTCAGAAAGACAATCTCCTGATAGGATAATGAGGCTGACTGTAGACTTTGTATATGTTTTAGCTTATTATTTATGTATACAGTATATTAGGGCTACACAAATGTGGCATATTTGTTCATGGAGGAAATGTTACAGGAAGTGATTAAAATGACTTTGTTGTCTAGACAGTAACAGTTAGCTGAATAGGGCTACCAAACTCAGTACTGACTGCCTTTCACAGTTTATGTAGCTGAAGTAGGGTTTAACCTGGCCAAGAAGCAGAATGGAATAAATAAGAAAGCAATGTTATGAAATAAGGAATATGATGAAAGTTCAGACCACATAAGTCTCTTTCAGCCTAACCACAAAAGATGATGTCAAAGTTGCTATCCAAATTCAGGGTTTGTGAAGTCCAACTTTCACAAATGCTAAGTTGAATAGAAACACTCCATTGAAAGTGTGTTGAGTAAATATTTCCTGATGTTTTTTCAATCTAAACATTGCACTGTTTAGTGCAGTGATGCATAACCACTGGCAAGGAAATTCACTAGCAACTACTACTCTTGCTTGCCTTGTCCAAGCTGAAAGAAACACAGAACCTAAACAAGCAGCATGACTTAAAAATTCTTTCTTTTAATAATCTCAAGTGTTACTAGGTAAGGAATGTTTAAAATAATATATTTAACCCAGCAGTGCCCTAGCAAGAGATGGTAAAAAGCATTTTATAAAGGTTAACAGCCTTAAAGCAGTATGTTCCTGCCCATTAACTGCCCTGCTGGGCATTTGGACTCTGCATCACAGAGGATGCAAGTACCTGGTGTGGATACCCATTCTATTGCTGTGTTCTGGGTTCCTGATGTGGTTGCACAGCCTGTCATACGATGCTATATCCAAAGGGTGAGAGAGAAGATATTATCTGTCGGGGGAACTGTATGTTTCGATGTCTTCAGCACTGGTTTTAATCTTGTAAGATACCTGTGGAAATGTAACTAAAAGTGCCTGGCTTCCTCCCTTTAGGTTTGGGGGTCTTCCCAGCCCTTCCTTTTGGGCTGTGGATTGTCTGTCAAGCAGCTCCCTCCTTGGTGCAGAGGCCCAGGGCTCCTCTTGTGGCTTTCAACCAGCTTCTCCTCCAGCAGGCCTGCTTCTCCAATTAGTCCCCAGGCTCTGAGGGGTCAGCAGGGAGGCAGCCTTCTCTTGATAATGTGTGTGTCTGCTTTGAGGGAAGAGGCAGACTATATATAGCTCTCTTTCCCAGACTAATTCTACAAGACTCCTGCTCGTGGGCCCTTAGAAGAATAGCAGCACAAGTTTTTCCCAAACACAGACTGTTTCTCAGGACCACTTCCTCTCTCCCCATATCTACCTTTGTGACTTTCCTAGATCCTTGGGTACCTCACCTTAAAGGGGCCACACCATGGAACAGGAGTGGGATGCCTCTAGTCCCTACTACCTTTAAAGGGATGGACTACCCCTGTCAAAGAGGTGTTTTGATGGGAGGGGGGATTAGCTAAACAGAGACAAAGGGTGGAAAAGGGACACCAAAAGGCCTCCATGGTGCAAAAGGGTTAAAGCATCAGCTTTTCACCTCAGGACACTTTGGTTCAAAATTAGGTCTCAAGTGAAAATTATTTTTTCACTTCTTGTCTTAAACACTTGTTCATGTTTCAGATTGGCCATTTGCATCACAGCTATGGCTCTTGGTTGGATGAACTCAGAGCTGGAATTGCAGGGCAGCTCCAGGTTAGGACAGAGATGTGTCAGCAGACTAGTGTGTCGGGAGCCCATGACTGAAAGAGCAGGGGGACTCTGGGTTAGGATGGAGGAACATTGGCAGAATTTTGCCTCAGATCGCAGGACTGTTATAGCAGATGGTCTGCAGATTGGAACTCGGGGAGCATTTGGCTCATGCTCAGGTACCTTTATAATTGGTGAGATTCTGCTGAGTGTGAAGGTTGCATCATGATTAGGTAGCTGCAGCTGGAATAATTTTTTTTTCTGAAGCTGCAGGAAAAGCTGCAGTTTGGCTCTTGTACTCTCTCCAGTTTTTCATTCCCCTTATAGTGGGGACATGTCCAGCCTCATGCTGACCTCTGATAAGGAGCAGCATCTGAACCTGCCTCCCAGCAGGTGAGCTCCCATGTCACTGTAATGCCCAGTGTTTTATCTGCTGTGCTGTGAAATAGAAGCACAGGTCTAGGCATCGTGCTTTCTGTCTGTCCTCTCCTCAACCCTAGTCATCTCTGCAGGCCCAGAGGGGGATCACTCCAAAAGCACAGAGCAGCTCACCTCTCTCATCCCCAGATAGGCTGTGGATGGAAATCAAAGTGAGGCATCTTTCTGAGTGGCAAAAAATAATGCAAGGACAGGGATGCTCAGGTTTCTCCTGAGAAGACAGAAATTAAGGTCCGGAGTCCCCTCTTCTGCAGCAAGCTGGGGGTGCCATAGCTTGAGGCACTAAAATAGTGGGATGTTGATTCTCTGGGGAGAGGGGAAGCAAAACTTGAAGGTGGTGGCTGCCATATTTACTCAATGCGGTGAGATGTCAGACATCCTGAGGGTATACTGCAAAATGCAGATACAGGTCTAGCAGCTGTACTTGTGTGACCGCATGCTTCCCAGAAGCAGGTTGCAGCTGTGGAGCGGGAGGTACTTGCCTAATGCCACCTGGAGGCAAAAGCTCTGGGAGTGGTGCCCATTTTGTTATCTCAGTACTGGACCCAACCATCACTTGTCTACTCCATATTTTGCAGAGTTCTCCCTTGTGGTTGGAGTATCGTCTACATTAAATGATCTGGGTTCATGAACTTAAAGCTTTTTCAGAGCCCTTTTTTTTTTTTTTTTTTTTTTTTTTTTTTTTTCCACTTTTCCAAATCTGGAGACAGGCAGCTAAACTAGAATTGATGCGGGGGGCAGGTAGAATCAAACCCAGCTTGAAATAATTTGGCCCCAAAACCAAATTGTTAAAGCAGATTGGTATCAGCCACAACCCCCCCCCACACACACACACACACATGATCTGACACTGCCATCTCTGTCATTGCAGTCCCTCTGTCTTTGACATGGGTTTCTTTCATGTGATTTGTGTATTTAGGGGGCTCATTTCTCTCTGCGTTCTGCCACTTAGAACCTGTCTGTCTTAGTTCTTTGCCTGAAACCCTCCTAGTGTGAATGCAGCTCCTATCTGTTTCTTGTTTCCCTAAAAAATCTTTGCTGCTGCCCTTAGTGAGTTCATGGGGTAACAAGCAAAGAACTGAGCAGATGTTCTTGTTGATGCTATTTCTTGAAAGCCACTTTGCCATATGAGATGTTTTGGGATTCTGAAGTGTCTCTGGCCCCAAGGAGAACTACTTTGTAGCTGAGACTGGGTTGCCAGACTCTATTCTGAAATATTGGTTTGGGGGATGCAGCAGCCATGGATGCTTGGGTTCAGATATCATGGGTTGCTATAATTTCCATCCCTGCTGAGATCTGAGTTTAATGGATACCTCCTGAGTGATACCTTTATGGTCCTTTTATAACATCCTAGGGCTGACTGCATAAGGAGCTGTTCATAAACAAAGCCTTTGTACCCTCTCCAGAGGGAATTCCTCTCCCTATTCTGTGTGCGCAGCAGGGTAGTGATTCCTATCTGAGCCTCCAATGGTGAACTTGTACCCTTCAGCATGACGCTGGCATAGCTACAGATATTATTTGTCATGGAATCCTCCAGCCCTTGTTTAAATCTACCAGGGCCCCCTCAGGCTTGGAATTTCACAAGCCAACTCCATGCCATGCAAGGAAGGCTTTCCTCTTACTCATTCTGAATGTGCCTCCTCTCACTGTCACCCACTTGTCTTCTTGTATGGCTGTCGCTCTGCGCTCACTGTTCTCACGTGACTGCCATGTAACACTTCTGGAGGCCTCTTGTTGGAATTGCTAACATTCCTTGAAATGGCTTTGAGATCAATTGACCTTGTTTGGGGACTAACTAGATTCTCTTACCCCAGAGTTCAGTCCAGATCACGTTTGAAGAGAGTCCTCAGCTACCACCAGCGGTGAATATAAGTCACGTGACCTGCACAGACCAGGCAGACCACAGTATGGTAAGGCACTGCCATTCTGCATTTTGCTGTGCTCTGTATCTTTTCACTGAGTGCTAGTGTATATTCTACAAGGATTATCTTGGCCTTTAAGACTTGGATAATGGAGGGGGAGTGGGGCTGCAGGCCAGGGTTGAGATGTCAGAGCTATGAGGAGAGGGCCACTCAATACTGGAATAGCTGTAGGGGCAAGCTCCAGTCTGGGATAGTAGTGGGGGTGCAAGTCAGGAGCTGACAGAGCTGACTGGGGAAATTGACACAGTGCTTGCATCTTGCACTATTCTTGGCTCTTATCAGTGCTGTTGGACTTTCAACATCATGGCCTTACAATTCAAAACAGATTTCAGAGTAGAAGCCGTGTTAGTCTGTATCCGCAAAAAGAACAGGAGTATTTGTGGCACCTTAGAGACTAACAAATTTATTAGAGCATAAGCTTTCGTGGACTACAGCCCGCTTCTTCGGATGCATATAGAATGGAGCATATATGTTCCATTCTATATGCATCCGAAGAAGTGGGCTGTAGTCCACAAAAGCTTATGCTCTAAAAAATTTGTTAGTCTCTAAGGTGCCACAAGTACTCCTGTTCTTAATTCAAAACAGAGGGGACCTTGTAAAACTGAGGAGATTCAGTAATAATACATCAAAGACTTAAGCAGCAAATTATTGAGGTAACTATGGTCACACCATGAGGACTCCTTGACACTCCTCTCCAGTCATGAGTATTTGCATTCCCCTGACTTCTCTGTTTCCCGTTCAACCCAATTCTCTCAGGGAAGCTGCTGCAGACTGTCTCTTCTCTCTTCTGTCTAGGTGTTGCACTGCCATCTGGCAGCTGATGCTGTGAAGTTCCCAGTCTCTGTCACTCAGCAGTCTCCAGCTGCAGTTTCCATGGATACCTATCATGTCACCTTAGCTCTGCTGCAGGCCCAGGTAATAATGCTAAGTTGCTGGGTTAAAGACTTCCTCTTTCCCTGTCCCTTAGCCATTCTTCCAGTCTGCAGGAGGAGGGGAAGGGCTGGCATGAGAGTCATGTTAACAATCCTCCTGTCAAAACTGTGGGTTAGCAGAATTTCCCTGAGCTGTGTGTTGAGGGAGCTGCTGTCTGAGAATCATGCTATAAAACTTGCTATAGACCCTGTCTATGTAGGCATAACAAAATCCAGTGACTGGATTTTTGAGGCATGGTAATGGCCTATTTGTGTTTTTGTAACATGCTGTTTTTTGCCAGGCTGGACAGGAAGCATGGAGTCCACATAGTCAGGCTCTACTGCAAAATGTGAAAGAGCTCTGTGACCCATCTGTGTTATAAACAAAGGATTTTCTTGTCTGCATGAAAAGAAATCCATAATTGGGAAACTGTGTGTTTAGCTCTATTGATCCAGGGTTCCTTACCTTACTCATAAGAAGTTTTCTCCCTTTTGATTGTTTCATTTATTGGGCATCTCCAAACTTTTCCCAGAGAACAGCCCTTTTAATCCCAAATTAATTTAAAAGAAAAATAACTCCCAATAGCTTCCCGCTGAGTTGTTGTTTGATCCTTCTTGAAAGCCTCCAAGGTCTGGGCTCCTTCTGAAGAAAGCATTGTTGGAAATGCATTTTCACTGAGACTGTGTTGCTCAGTGGGATTGGGGAATGGAGCAATGGAGCCTTCTGCATTGAAGTTACAGATTCAAATCCAGCCCAGATTGTATTTGCCCATTTCCAGGCTATTTGGTGCCCCAGTTGGTTCTCAGCTTTTTAGGAGGTACTAGATTATCATTGCTGTAAATGTCCATGCTCGGAACTGGCAGTGGTTGGTTAATTGGTCTCAGTGGAGGTCCTGTTTTAATAGCCAATTTGTTCTTCGTTGTGTCACCTGCTGGGCAAATAATGAGACCTGTTATAGGCTTGTTCTCCTCTCCCCAGTCTCTGTGCTTCACATAGAGGTGAGAAATCAGGATGGGTATTACTGATCTTTCTTTGGGACAGTGAGGTTTTCTGGGATGGTTCTTACCTCTCTGAACTCTGGATATCATGCTGGCATACCATAAGCAAGCCCTCTGTTTACAAAGTATTTGGCACAGATTAGTTTGTGATGGTCCTCTTTGCCCTTTCACCGTACTAAGTTACATGAGGCCCTGTTGGTGATTTAATCCCAAATCAATAAACAGGGCATCTAATAACAAGTTGATTCTTAATGGTCCTCTTTTGGCCTGAGCCAGGTGGAGATCCGTTTGGAGGAGCTGCAGAATGAGGGCCTGCTGGTGTCATGGACATTCAAGGACAGACCAGACTTGAACCTTTCAGTTGTTCCGAAACTTCAGCCTCGTGAAGTGAGCAAACTGGCTGAGCAAAGAATTGGGGCTGGGGCTGAGAACAGGCACGGTGGGCTGAACCCAGTACTGGGCTGTTACTTGGGAAAGGCGAGGAGCTGTCGGCCTTTCCTCTCTATAGCCTTGTCTATATTAGTATCTTTTGAATGATTGATTAAAGGGTGAGGGGTGGGATCTTCCACTCTTGAACTAGCGTTGGTGTAGCACCACCAGTGGCTGAGACAGTGGAAGCACTAATGTAGACAAGGTGCTAGCAGCTACAGCTGTTTTAGCTGTTCTCTCTGAGCAGGGTGAGATGCTTGTGTACTCAAGTTCTCCCAGCATTGCTGCCAGTGGTGGAGCTGCTACAGTAGGAGAGTTCCTGAAAAAAGTTAAGTATCAGAGGGGTAGCCGTGTTAGTCTGAATCTGTAAAAAGCAACAGAGAGTCCTGTGGCACCTTTAAGACTAACAGAAGTATTGGAGCATAAGCTTTCGTGGGTGAATGTCCACTTCATCAGACGCAAGGCTGATGAAGTGGGCATTCACCCACGAAAGCTTATGCTCCAATACTTCTGTTAGTTTTAAAGGTGCCACAGGACCCTCTGTTGCTTTTTGAAAAAAGTTAGTGCAGGCACAACCCACAATATTAACTGCTTAATGAAGTGGACTCTGGTACACTTGTGCCCCCTACAGCATTTCTTGTTTAATCCCTCCAATCCCATAAATCGTAATTGTGTGGTGTGTGTGTATTGAGAATCTGGCTTCTCCCAGCTTCTTCTTTCTGACTCAGTGTAGCAATCCAACTGCTGTCTCCAAAGTGCAGCAGGTTGGTCACCCATCTGTCTCACACACTTGTGATGGTGTGGGAAGCTCTAATGACTATTGTCATGATTTGGAGTGAATGCAGCTCTTAGGGAAATTACAGGAACTTGGCCTTAACCCATTTGCTTTGAAACACCGAGAGAGTGTGGATGTATGTGTATGTACACTGTATATAAACTGTACTATGTACGTAAGATGTGAGTGAGACACCTGGCTTACCCCTTTTTAGGAACCCTAGAGGGAATGCAAAACAGACAAATGGAATGGGCTGAGTATGATTCTGTGGGAGGTGGACTGGGGCCACCTTAATGGCTTTGATGAGAAATCAGGACAGCAAATTATCTTCTATGGAGGAAACTGTTCCAGTAACTTGTCTTGTTTGTTTTTTTGTGGGGGTCTTTTTCATTGTGGTTTGCTGGGAAGAAGAATGATGGGAAAGTGGATCTGTCCACCATAAAGGACCTGATTGAGGACTCAATTGTCAGCACGCAGCCTGCCATGATGGTGAATCTGAAGGCATGCACTGCTGGTAGTAATGTGGTAAGGCTCTCCTCATTTTCAGCCTGATTAGCCTGATCTTGCAACAAGATTACCAAGGTTGAGAGCATGGCAAGAATCAAAAAGCGTTAGATGTGTTTGGAGAGGGTAATACTCTCCATTATACTACTGGGATTAAAACTACATGGCTTTTAACTCATTTTTCAGGACATAAAATGGCTATTAACTGCCAGGAATTAGGAAGAAACTTCCCCTATGGGTTAAATGCATAACTGTCTATTATAGGCTTTTTCTACCTTCTTCTGAAATAGTGGATGCTGGCCGCTTTGAGATGGGAAACCAGACTAGATTAGAACATTGGTCTGATGTCTGGTAATCCTCTTTTCTTTCCCTGTATGCCTTGAAGGCAGTGGGAATTGAGGAGGATCACTGGCAGGCTCACACATATCTATTAGAGCGGGTGTGGGCAAACTACGGCCCCCGGGCCGCATCCATCCCACCAGTCATTTTAATCGGGCCCATGAGCTCCTGCTGGGGAGCAGGGTCTGGGGCTTGCCCTGTTCTGGCGCTCCAGCTGTGGAGCAGGGTCGGGGGGCGCTCTGCAAGGCTCCCAGAAGCAGAAGCATGTCCCCCCTCTGGCTCCTACGCGGAGGCGCAGCCAGGGGGCTCTGCTCCACATCCTGCCCCCGCCCCATGCACCTCCCGCGCAGCTCCCATTGGCTGGGAACTGCAGCCAATGGGCTCTGTGGGAGCGGTGCCTGTGGATGGGGCAGCGTGCAGGAGAGCCGCCTGACTGCACCTCCGCGTAGGAGCCAGAGTGGGGGCATGCCGCTGCTTCCGGGAGCCGCATGCGGTAAGCACTGCCCCGAGCCATCCACCCCCCCCCCTGCCCCAACCCTGATTTCCCTTTCCCCCACCATCCAAACCCCTTGATCCCAGCCCAGAGCACCCTCCTACACCCCAACCTTTCATCCCTAGCCTCACCCCAGAGCCTGCACCCACAGCCCTCACCCTCACCCCTTGTGCCCCAACCCTCTGTCCCAGCCCTGATCCCCCTCTTGCCCTCGGTCTCTGCCCGGAGCACCCTCCTACACCCCAAACCCCTCATCCCCAACCCCATCCCAGAGCCCGTGCCCGCAGCCAGAACCGTCCCCCCCCCGCATCACAGCCCGGAGCCCCCTCCCGCATCCTGAACTCCTCATTTCTGGCCCCACCCCGGAGCCCGCACCCCCTCCCACACCTCAACCCCAATTTTGTAAGCATTCATGGCCTGCCATACAATTTCTATACCCAGATATGGCCCTCGGGCCAAAAAGTTTGCCCACCCCTGTATTAGAGTGTTAAAGGAACACAGGAAATGGAATCTGGGCTGAAGAGTGGGGACTGGATGTGCAGGTGAGTGCAGAGGAGACCACACAGAAACAGTAATTAACAAGCTAATAGGATGTCTGACTTATTTCACCCATCCTCCATAGGCAGTGCAGACTTGTTCCCTATAGTCAATTCCTCTGTTTGCTTTACAATGTCTTAAGCAATGGTGCTCCCATAGTCACTTCCCTGTGCAGACTCCTCCACAGGTTAATAGGCTGTGAGCTGCTGTGGGACCAGCTCAGGTTCATGAGTGGCTTCTCTGCTGTATTCATGCCAGATACCATGAGTTGCCACAGGGCAAACAGGAATGCATATCATAATCGTCAGCACTGCATTTTGTTGATTGGGGTTATTCAGCCTCTTCCTTCTCACTGGGCTATGTCCTCTCTTTTAATGTTCCCATCTGGCCTGTGGCCCCTTATTCCAATCTTATGGTTGGGGAAAGGGATTAGTGGGGGTGTTTCAGTTGGGCATTGTTGATCTACCTCCCATTTTGTTCCTCAGATGTCCTGTGAAAAACTGTCCCAAGAGTCCACATCTAATATAGTGGCCCCTACGGTGTCCAAGTTGCTTCTCCGGCATATGCAGGTGCTCAACTTGAGCTGTGAGGAGGAAGGAGGTAAGAAGGGAGAAACCAGTTGACCTTCGGGGGAGGGGATGTAAGTGTGTTTGACTTCAGAGGATGAAAAGACACTTTGCTCTGATGGTCTTCCAGGTTTGGGCTGGAGGGATGCCAGCATGCTGAGCAGTATCCTAATAATTCACACTGTAGAATTCCAGTCCTCTCGTCCTCATTTCCATTTCCTCTGATCTGTTCTCTCTATCCCAGGAGGTGGGAAGCTATGCTGTGTAGCTGAGCTAGACAGTCCTCTGCAGCAGAAATGGACAAAGCCAGCGAGAGCAAGCATCTCCAGCGCTGCAGCAGCGGTGCAGTGGAATGAGGAGCTCATGCTGTAAGGAGCTGGTGTTTGCTTTTTCAGCTAAGGGAGGGTTGCAGCCAGTGTGCCAGGTTTCTGGGTTTCATTAGGGATGGGTATGTTTCAGATGCCAACTATCCTAGATGCGAATTCCTTTGTATTGGGAGAAGTTAGTGTTCATATCCCTGCTCTTCCCATCCTGAGTACCTATGCTGTTTTCCTAGTGCACCCCAATTCAGATAATAATTTCACTTCTGATTTGTAGCACTGCTGCTCTACCTCCCCATGTGTTCTTTGCAGCTGTGCGAGTGCACCTCACATTTGGAGCAGGAGCTCTCTTCTATCATCATCCACACAAAAAAATGTGCACTAAATTCTGGGCCCTGTGAAGAGGTGGAGGTGGGTGAGGCATAGGGTCAGTCAGAGGAAAGGAGTTCTTGGTTGGAAGTCTTTTGACATGTGCCGAGCACCAATCCTTCTGTTTCTATCTTGGCAGGGAGCTGGGGCCACGAAGTAAAGAGTTGAAGCTGAGAGTACTGGGGAACAGCAGTGGTGGGGAGAGTGAGTATGATCAGCCATAAACAGGATCCAGTAAGGCTCAAAATCACAGGATTCAAGAGTAATTCCTGGTGTTATAACAGCCCCTGAGATCTTTACAAGTGAAAAGATCATGAAATCGTCTCCTTGGAAAAAGGCTGGTCAGTTCATAAGACCCACATATTGAAAACAGAGTGTCTTAGTGCAATGCCAGAATGTTTGGGTTGCAAATTCTGCAGGGAATGTTCACATACCAACCCAACCTTTGACTTCATGAAAAACACTTACTATAGTTCTCAGGTTTGACATCTTCAAACCTAGATTTTGGGCCAGATGCTTTCCTTTTCACCCTTCTGATGCCCAGATACCACCAAGCCATTGCATGTTCTGGCTGAAAAGGGGAGTGGGGCATGCTACTCGATGCCAGATAAGTATTACAGAGAGCAGTCTGATTTCGGATCAGTTACACTAAGCTATGCACTAGTTGCAGGACCTGAATTTGAAGGAACTTGCAAAACTCCACCTTATTTTCACAGAATGAGGAGCCTCTCAATTGGTTTGTGGCATAGTACAAGCATAAGGCCCCATTGAGCCCTCCTGTGGTTAAGGAGCTACTGCAACTCTGAGGCTGCCTTGTGGGGGCATGGAGTTAGGTCCCCAAAGGCAAAAGGGGCTTTTGGGGGTTTCTGGGCTGAGTTTGTTCTCCCTCTCACAGATGTGCTTTTGGGACATACTGCTGTTTCGCTTGACTCCTGCAGCAAACAGCCATCTGGGAGGCTGATCTATTCCCTGACCCCAGGAGCTGGGCAGCTGCTGCCACCTGCGGCTACCCTTACACTGGAGGTAAACATATGACCTATGAAGAGCTGTGAAGTGTTCTTCCAGGGAAGTGCTGTCTAGATGACAGGTCACTCCACAGGGAACTGGAATTCAGGATCTGGGAATGATATAGTGGCAGCAAACGAAGCTTCTAGAGTGAAGACTGGTATTGCCTTCTCCTTTACTTTCTAGCTTCCCTACAGCTGACTGAAGGAGTAGTGGTAATGGATGGTGGATGGCTGGCCTTCCTGGTTCGAGGACAATGTGATATAACAAGGGACATATTTTCTTTCTGGCCTGATGAAGCTGCTTATGCAGCTATCACTTTCCTGATAGTGATGTTAGTTAGGACATTCAGTGCACAGCAGTGGGATCCAGGCTCACTCTCTGATTTCGACACTGTAGGCTTAGCAGCTAAAAGAGGAGGCTTAGAAGCTGCTTGTGTGACTGGGGATGAAGGAAAAGATGCGGGTGGGGGGAGGGGATAGTGGGTTGTGCCTCTCGGTAAGTAACCGAAGAGCAGTCTAAAGCTCTGGGGTCATAGATTATTGCTCTGTGCAAGCTCACATGCTGAGTCCTCTCACCACGTGAGCTCTGAGTGGAAGTTAGGTCTTTACAGCCTTTCTCACCTGGGGTGTCACCAAAGGTAGAGACTCCATGACTTATTTGCATCCTGTTCTCTTTTAAGCTGCTCTACCACGAGTCTCCTTTGTCCCCGAATCCCCAGTATGCCGCATCACTGCGCACCAGCATCACCCCCACCAAAAAAATCGAAATGGACCGTACCATCATGCCTGATGGCACCATTGTGACTACTGTCACCACCGTCCAGTCCAGGCCCAAGGTGGACTGTAAGCTGGGTAAGGACCGATTAGGACTTCATACAGGGGCAGGTGTCTAGCTCTGTGGTACATAGCTAAATTTTGTTGCAGTCAGATCCAGCAATCCCTGCAATCTGCTCCTTTTGCAGCAGGGAAGAAGGGTTGCTGTTGGCATCGCAAGTGGAGATGGTGGGGATAGCACTGCTATTTAACTTCCTACGAGCTACTTAAGGCTGTAAGAACGGCCATACTGGGTCAGACCAAAGGTCCATCTAGCCCAGTATCCTGTCTTCTGACAGCAGCCAATGCCAGGTGCCCCACAGGGAAAGAACAGAACAGGGAATCATCAAGTGATCTATCCCCTGTCACCCATTCCCAGTTTCTGGCAAACAGAGGCTAGGGACACGTGGGGAATCTCACTGTACCCTTGGAGGACACTGTTGGCACTTTGCTAACACTGGGAGGTAAATGTAAAATGATAAGCCTCTTTGACCACACTTGATAAAGGCCATCTGGAGATGTGGGTTTTAATCCCTGCTCTGTTTTTGGCTTTTGATACGACTTTAGTCAAATCACTTTTCCCCCCTCTCTGCTTCAATTTCCTTGTCAGTAAAATGGGGATAATACTGAACACATGTGTTTTGGGAGGTTAATTTGTCAGCACAGAGCACAGGGGGGAGGGATAGCTCAGTGGTTTGAGCATTGGCCTGCTAAACCCAGGGTTGTGAGTTCAATCCTTGAGGGGGCCACTTGGGGATCTGGGGAAAATCAATACTTGGTCCTGCTTGTGAAGGCAGGGGGCTGGACTCGATGACCTTTCAAGGTCCCTTTCAGTTCTAGGAGATGGGATATCTCCATTAACTACATATTATTATTTGACAGACCCAAATCCCCTTCCACCCTGCTGTGGGATGGTAAGAATCCCTTTGCTTGGCACATTTCTTGGCTGGGATTCCAGGTGGATTGAAGAGGAGATCTGCAGTTTGCTTCCCTGGTGTCACTGTTTAAAAATATTTCATGGGATGGGGTGGGGAAGCAGGGTATGCTAGGTCCAGTGTCTGGGCTGCTACATTTGTCTCCTCTCTGGTGGAGATCACCCCTCTCAATGTGTGTTTTTTGGTAATCAAGTCCTGCTGGATGTAAGGGGTCCAATGGAGTCCCCCAAAGAGTTCACCTCCCTGTGTTTGTATGGGGAAATGGTGAGTTCATTTCATCCTCCTCAAAAGGCAGGTGACCTCAGCTGTGGCCCGGCTCCTCTTCCTCTTCTTCTTTCTTAACTTTGTGCCTCTCTTTCCTTTTTGAGTCTAGATTCACCGTCGAGATCCCCATCCAAAGTGGAAGTGACAGAGAAGACGACAACAAGGCTTTCAGAGAGCAGCTGTCCCAGCAGTGCCTCACCCAGCAACAGCTGTAAGTGCACAGGAAACTTAGATCTTAATCTGGAACAAAGGAGCTCTCTCCTCCTTCACAGGATTGAGTTGGTGAGACTCATCAGCAGTGGCCAAATGCAGCTCATCCTCATGGCCCCACTGTGTCCACTGCAGGAGGAGCCTCTTGGATTAGAATGTTCCATATGGTTCTGCATTCCAAACCTAGAGTTCTTCATGATCATTGAAGCAAATTTCCTGAGTTACTCTAAGGGGAAGAGTGGATTAGTTAAAAACCCAACCCTCTATTCCTTGTTGTCAGTTGTTGGTTGCATGTATACATGCTGTCCCAGCTCTGCACAGATAGCTGACACAGCAGATCTCGATAGAACTGCCAAAAAAGAGACAGACTCTCTTCTGTAGGAAAGACGTTCAGCCAGGTTTATTGTTGATGAAGCACAGTCCTAATATCCCATAGACTCTACAGGACCACTAATGCATGTATTCCCGTTACAATGGACTAGCTCAGTGAATGGCGGAACTTGCCATTCCCCCCTCCTCAGCCAGACAGACACCCCTTCTGAGACCCCCCCCCCACCCTTTACACACTGATACAAACAAGTTACCTATTATCCTTCTGACTTGGTTAGTTACCACCCTTTACCTTGTACATGTTGATTAGATCAAAGCATCTCTGTCCATCACTGCTGTCGTCCTGACCTTATCTTTAAGAGGGCCAGTGTGTCCCTGTGCCATCTTCGGGGAATGTGTTTACACCATATCTTGGTATTGAGGTGTTCTGGCACTAACCTTCTGGAATATGTTTACGTGAATACTTAGTGCCAAGAAGTGCTTGTGGTTTTTGCAATACCAGCCCTATTTCTGCCAGGTTTTGTGAACCTGACTTCTGCTCATAGGTTGACTCTTGCAAACTTTGTTTTCTTCGAGTGATTGCTCATGTCAATTACAAGTAGGTGTGTGTGCGCCGTGTGCACAATCATCGGAAGGTTTTTCCCCTAGCGCTACCCATCGGGTCAGCTGTGGAGCCCGCTGGAGTGGCACCCTTATGGCGGTGAATATAGGTCCCTGCCAACCCACCGCCTCTTCAGTTCCTTCTTACCGCCAGTATCAGGGGGTAGCCGTGTTAGTCTAGATCCACAAAAACAACAAGGAGTCCGGTGGCACCTTAAAGACTAACAGATTTATTTGGGCATAAGCTTTCGTGGGTAAAAAATCTCACTTCTTCAGATGCACCAGTGACGGTCGTTGGAGCTGCTTTGTTCTCTTGCCTTGGGCAAGCTTTTCTCCTAGCAAACAGTTGTTCTTGTAGCCTATATAGTTAGTTAGTTCATAGATAAGTTTCTGTTGGGGGTTACCCCTACCCCCTATTTTCCTACTCCCGTCCGGGGACTGGGGCATGCCTCGGTCTCAAGGCTTCAAATCCTGCGGGTCTTGCCAGAAATCTATGCCCAGGGAGATCCTCACGACTCCTGCTTGGGGGAAGCCCACCAGACCTACAAGTGCAAGATCTTTAGGACTGAGTAGGAAAGGAACTTCAGACTTAATCTTCTTATGGAGTTGGCTCTCCATCCCCAGCTGGCTCAGACTGCGTTGGGATCCAAGCCCAGCACTTTGGTGTGGAGAGCACCAGTCCAGAGACCCGGGGCACCAACAGTCTCCGGAACCGAAGACAAGTTTGGCAACTTCTCAGCACCAATCTCACTTGCCGGTGCCACATAAGAAGCAGAGAAGAGCTGAAAGGGGGCCCTTGCCAACAGTCTGAGCAGGGCAGTGCGAGGGTGCCTGCAGACTGCATCCCACGTCCGGGCACTCAACTCCTGCTCAGGGGCACCTGGTACCACTGACTCCAGCTGCCCAGGTGGAAACATTGAGTCCATTTCTGTTGGACTCCCTGGGACGGGAGAACTAAATCGGGGAGTTGAACATGCCGTCCACTCCTGACACATATGAGGCTGCCAGCACCGATCACCGGCACTGTCCCACATGCCACCGCTGTGGAGCCTGAGATCAGACCTTGAGCTGGAGTCGTATGTCTCCAGATGCAGCCAGCACCGATCTTGTCGCTCCAGGCATAACGAGACCCAGCAACTTCTGATGATGCCCTGGCCACCACGGTGACAGGCACCCACTCAGTGACCCCATGGGTGTATCATCAAGCCCAAGGGCCAAGCTCCAGGTCTCTTTCAGTTGCCTCGGACAGACAGGAACCTCCATCTGCCTCCATGGTGAGGGAACCTCCAAGGGGTTCCGAGACCAGCACCCGGGCCGGCACCAAATTCGGCACCAAGTTTGCATCCAGCATCGCATCTGCTACTGCGCAGGAAGTACCTGCACTAGAGGACTGCCATGAGTTGGAAGGTCAGGAGGACCCCATGCCAATGAGGGTTGCTTCATCCTCCTCCCTGAACAAGGCAGTAGCAGGCTTGTCTGTCTCCTTACCGGCTTTGGCCAATAGAGCCCATCAGGAGCTGTTCAGAAGAGTAACCCAAAATCTTGACCTGCAAGCGGAGGTGGTGTGAGACGAAATGGACCCTATTGTGGACATTCTGATGCCAGAAGGTCCTTCCAGGATGGCCTTGCCATTGATCAAGATCATCCACAATACTACCAAGACCCTGGCACACTCCTGTTTCCATTCATCCCACGGCTAAAGGGGTGGAGAGGAAGTACTTTGTACCCTCTAAGGGGTACGAATACCTTTTCACCCAGCCTCAGCTGGGCACACTGGTCGTGGATGCAGCCAACGCCAAGGAAAGGCAGGGTCACCAGGGTCCCACTCCAAAGTCTATCTAAAGAGGCAAAGAAGCTGGATCTCTTCGACCGTAAGGTCTGTTCCACCGGGGGGGCTCCAACTTCAAATCGCTAATGAGCAGGCGGTTCTTAGCTGCTATAGTTCTAACTATTGGAACTCCCTGTCCAAGTTTAAGGAGCTACTTCCATCTGATGCCCACTCTGACTTTTGGGAGGTCCTGGAGGAAGGCAAGACCATTGCAAGGACTTCCTCACAGGCCGCATTAGACTCAGCGGACTCTGCCACCCGTACAATGTCCACAGCTATTGTCTTGCCATGCAGCTCATGGCTACAAGTCTCGGGCCTCCCCCCGGAGGTCCAACAAACTGTACAGGACCTGCCCTTTGATGGTGCAGGTCTCTTCACTGAGCAGACGGACTCTAAGCTCCATAGACTCAAGGACTCTAGAGCAGGGGTGGGCAAACTTTTTGGCTCGAGGGCCACATATGGGAATAGAAATTGTATGGTGGGCCATGAATGTTCACAAATTAGGGTGGGGTGCAGGAGGGGTTGAGGTCTGGTTGGGGGTGCGGGCTCCAGGGTGGGGCCAGCAATGAGGAGTTCAGGGTGCAGGAAGGGCTGCAGGTGGGGCGGGGGCAGGATGAGGGCTCTGGCTGGGGTGCGGTCTCTGCGGTGGGCCTGGAGATGAGGAGTTTGGGATGTAGGAGGGTGCTCTGGGCTGGGACCGAGGGGTTTGGAGGGCAGGCGGGGATCAGGGCTGGGGTTGGGGTGCTGGGAGAGGCTATGGGGCGCAGGCTTCGAACGGCACTTACTTCAAGTGGCTCCTAGAAGCAGCGGCCATGTTCCCACTCCAGCTCCTACGCGGAGCCCCGGCCAGGTGGCTCTGCGCACTGCCCTGTCCACAGGCGCCACCCCTGCAGCTCCAATTGGCCTCTGTTCCTGGCCAATGGGAGTTGTGCGGGCAGCGGCAGCGTGGAGTCCCCTGGCTGCCCCTACAAGTAGGAGCTGAAGTGGGGCCATGCTGCCGCTTCTGGGAGCTGCGTGGAGCGGCCCCCGACCCTGCTCCCCAGCTGGAGTGCCACAGCGCCAGAGCGGGGCAAGCCCCAGACTCCACTCCCCAGAGGGAGCTCGAGGACCAGCTTAAAATGGCTGCCGGGCCGGATGTGGCCCGCGGGAAGTAGTTTGCCCACCCCTGACTAGAGCGACCTTAAAGTCCTTGGGGTTTCATATGCCAGCCCCACAAAAGAAGCATTTTAAGCCTCAGCCCCTGCCTCGCTTCTACCCATCTCGGCCGAGGCAAGACTATAACAGGAGGTGGGGTAGGAGTAATAGTAGAAGGCCTCTCCTCCTTTACCCAGGGCCAAGGCTCGGCGAGACAGTCGCCGGCTCCTAAGAATGTTCTCGAAAAACGTGTCTATTCCAAGACCCACTTGCCTCCCCTCTGTTGGAGTGTCGGGCAAGAAGAACTGAAGAGCGGCAGGTTGGCAGGGACCTATATTCGCCACCATAATTGCGCCACTCCAGGGGCCTCCACAGCCGACCTGATGTGTACCGCTAGGGGAAAAACCTTTCCGACAATCATGCATGCGGCGCGCACGCACCTACTTGGAATGAACATGAGCAACACATCTCGAAGAAGAACAACAATTATGAAAGGCAGGTAACCGTTTTTTATCTCAGCAGGGCCTGACTTTAGTTCAAGCTTTAGACCTTAAACCAAACCCCTCATACTAGGCCTCATGTCTCAGGCTCTGTTTCTACTACACTCCCGAATTTCCTTCCACACCTCCAGACGCCCTGTCATCCATCTTGCATGTCTGTAAGACATCTCATCCCAAAGTGCTTCACAGGTTGTATGCACATGGATTGCTTCTCACCTCTGAGATAGAACACACCAGTTGTTTAACAGTATACAACAAATCTTTAGGACAGGAAGTGAAGCAGAATCTCACATCCATTTGAAATTGCATGGTGGATTTAAGGAGGCAAAGTGGAATTACCAGAGTCAGTAATCTGTGCCAGGGCACAAGCAACCAAACTCCTAATAATTTACAAGAAGTTCTAGGGGAACTTTGGCCATGAGTGGCTGGGACTCTGAATTTTTAAGTCTTTCAGTTCAGCTGTCAACTCTTGCAAGACTTCCTTCTCCAGTGTCATGCAGGTCAATCAGGAAAGGCTGTGGTAACTCTTCTTCTTGGGCCCGTTTTCCCGTCCCCTCCCCCCCCATACACTTTGTCCACTGGTAATGCATCTCAGTCTGGAGGTGACTTATCTCAGCTCAGGAGCGCTGCAATCATGTCCGGGAGTTGTTTCCTCTTTTGTGTTCAGGGGACAGTCACATGTCCAATGGTTTGGATCCTGTGGCCGAGACAGCAATCAGGCAGTTGACTGAAACGAATAACAAATCTGCCAAGAAGACCCCTACAAAACGCAGCACACTTATCATCTCAGGAGTTTCCAAGGTAACTGGTGATCTGGGAACTCTCCCCCAAAGTTGTGTACTGAGGGTTGTTAATAGAGGTATGGGTATCATGATGCTTGGCCCTGCAGGGGACCCCATATACAAAGGAATCTATTTGTGCTGAATAATGACCTGCAGTCATGTAGCATCACCCCACAAAGGATCTCAAAGCACATTGCCATCACTGAAATGCAACTGTCTTTGGGGGTTCAGTAGGTCACAGCAGTAGGATAGAAAGTTAGTGAAGATGATGCAGTGTCCAGTTGAAACTTCATGGGGGATTTAGAGACGGGGAATGGGATTTAGCCAGATGTCCCTGGCTGGAGGATGGAGGAGGAGAACCATGCTGTGCTATGAGATCCACGCACTTCAAATATCTCTTGCCAAATAATGGCAACTATACAAATATACACTCTCCTAGCACTACACTGGGGCATTGGCTCCTCTGAGGAAACAGAACTTGAAAGGCTTGAGAATCAAAACATGGGGTTTCACAGTGCTTAAGAACGTGCGCAAAGCCCATCCGTCCTGAGACTCAGAGTCCCACGTGATGTTCCTTTCATGGGGCAGTTCAGTGTTTTGAAATATAACTCTGTAGCGTCTCCTCTCCTTCCAGGCCCCAGAAGCTCATTAGCCTCTAGATGGGAGAATTAGTAAGAATGGCTTGAGCTCTTTATTTTTAAGGAGGGGAGGAGATGGCCCAATGGAGACTAAGGTAATTTGTGAATTTTAACTCTCAACTTCTGTCTGTTTGACCTTTGCATTCCCTTCAGGTACCAATTGCCCAAGATGAAATGGCACTTTCTCTTGGTTATGCGGCATCTATGGAGGCCACCATGCATGGATACTCCATAATGGCAGGCATGTGCGACCACCCGCAGAGCTCCACTGAGCCATCCCAGCTGCTGGAAGCATCATTCTCAGGACAGAGAGCTAGTCAGGAGCTGGATGAGACAACACGATCAGACATCTCTGAGAGACCCTCGGTGGAGGATGTGGAATCTGAAACTGGCTCTACAGGAGCCCTCGAGACCAGGAGCTTAAAGGATCACAAAGGTGAGGCTGAGTGAGCAATGTTCAGCACAGCAGGGCCTGGGGGATGACATGATAGTCTCTCACTTTGGTAGTGCAACATCCTCCCTCTAGCATCCGATGTGCGGGTCACGTTAACTTCACTCGTGTTCTGTGTTGCTGCTTTCATAATGGGGGATGGGAGGGAAATGTTTCGAATGAGTAGTTATGGCTATTTCCATAAGGGTTTGGGTGGTAGTGTTTTTGTAAGGTAGTCACTTCTTGTGAGCAAATCAAGATGAACTATATACTGTAATTCACGCTGCTAGCTAGGAGATCTTGCTAATTACTCAGCTGAGTAAGTGAGCAAATAAACAAGCAGGATACATTACAAAATACCAGGAAAGTATAGTGTAATTTTTAAGACTAGCTCGCTAGTAAGTATTCTGCAGGTATAGCCCATAAATTACAATGATTATATCATCGGACACCTTGCTATAGTGTCTGTTTGAGCTTTGATGAGAATTGGAGCTGGTGTTAGGTGTATGTGTGTGAATTATGTGATGGAGGTTCTGCTGTAGTTAAGGTAAAAGAACCAAACACTTCTGCCTAGGCTAAATATTGATTGGCAGTCTGCAAATGAGGCAGTAAAATTGTGCTGGAGCCCCAGTTGAGACATGAGAAAATAGTCCTGAACTCATCCCTAACTTCCCCAGACCCATTGTAATGGATGCAAGACTAATGAGTTGAAATTCAGCAAAATATGAACCATGGAAAAGTTTATTAGGAGAGAATCTTGCCCCCATATTGATGAGCCTGAGAGAGAAAGGTGCAGGATTGCATTGTGGTCACTAGCAAAGAGCTAGCTCCAGTGATCACCAATAAGGAAATGGAGACAGAAAGGTGAAAAGGATAAGGAAGAAATGGCACACTAAATCATTGAGCTGATCTCTTGCCCACTCCCCCTTGCTCAGAGGTAGGTTAGTGCAGTGGTTCTCAATCAGGAGTCTGGGGTCCTCTGGGGGGTTGCGAGAAGGTTTCAGAGGGTCTGCCAAGCAGGGCCTATGTTAGACTTGCTAGAGTCCAGGGCAGAAAGCCGAAGCCCCACCTCATGGGGCTGAAGCCTGAGGCCCTGAGCCCTGCCACCTTGGGCTGAAGCTGAAACCTGAGCAACTTAGGTTTGCGGGAGCCCCCTGTGGCGTGTGGCCCCAGGCAATTGCCCTACTTGCTACCCCCTAATGTCAGCCCTGGCTTTTATATGCAAAAAAATAGTAGTTGTGGCACAGGTGGGCCATGGAGTTTTTATAGCATGTTGGGAGGGGGGCTTAGAAAGAAAGGGCCTGACTTCAGTTCAGGCCTTAGGTCTTACACCAGGCCCCTTATACCGGGCCTCATGTCTCAGGCTCTCCTTTCTACTACACTGAGATTGTGCAAAACAAGAAGGAAGTCTTTAAAAAGTGCTGGATCGCTGACCCTCTCCAATTCAAACCTAGGCCATCTGTCTCATCCCGGGTATGGAGAAGGGGTATTGCACAAATTACCACAAGACCCAGCTGAATGGAAGGACTTCCAGGGAGGGGCTAGATCTGCCTTTCATGTTTGGAAGCTCAAGGATAGTAAGAAATAGATGACTACCACCTAGCTAAGTTGTGACTCTTCTGCTGGCCTGTGGATGTCTCATTCTTTCTCCAGAGAATGTGGCTAGAGCAGAGGACTAACTTCAGAGTCCCTGGTTCTAGTCACAGCTCAGGCACTGACTCTCTGCATGTCCCTTTTCTGCTGTACTTCATAAACCTGTAAAATGGAATTGATGATGGCCCTTCACAGGGAGGTGTCTGTGAAGCACAAAATCATTTTGTTGAAAGCTCCCAAGGCAGGGCATCATTATGTCTGTCTTCCTCTTCATTTTGTCTTTTTCTCCAGTCAGCTTTCTCCGGAGCGGCACCAAGCTCATCTTCCGGAGGAAGAACAAGCAGAAGGAAGCAGGCCTGAGCCAGTCGCATGATGACCTGTCCAATGCCAGCACCAGCTCTGCCACCAGGAAGAAAGCCAGCAGCTTCTCCCGGCGCCTCATCAAGCGCTTCTCCTTTAAGTCTAAATCAAAACCCAAGACCAACGGCAGCACATCATCAATGGGCGAGAACTAAGGGTGGGATGAGCCAGTCCGAAAGGTTGCATTGAAGCCCCCTTTGTCCTCTGTGTCTTTCCCACCCCAGGTATCTGCGAACTACAATCCAATTCCTTCCTCCCTCAGCTGAGGGGGACACCTCCCCTCCCTTGGTGCTTTATATTGGTTGAGGAGGTAAGGGAGTTATGAACCCAAAGTTTAGGTTGTTTAGCCACCATGTTTCTGCCTCTTCTGGATATCATGACCCATTTGTTCTGGCATAAGACCAGATAGCTTGCTAAGCAGTCATTCTGACTGTTCCCGGCACTGGTGGAATGACTCCATGTCCTCCTGATTGCCTTGCACCTTTGATTTCTCCAGATGACCTTCTAGAAGGGGGACAGGGTGTCTGCTCCTGGGTTAAGACTTAACCCCTTAGTTCCTGAAATCTTTAACTGTATGGCAAAAGAGACCCTGGAATAACTTTTTTGGGGAAAGGGGGTTAATCTATGGAAGATCAAGGCTCCTCCACGGTACTTCTGCATGGTGCGAAGTTCATGGCCTGACTGAGGAGTAACACCTGTTTGCTGCAGCCTGCCAGCTGGGGTAAATTTTCAGGGGAAAGAGTAACTCCATAAACCAGTTATGCTATTTGAACAGTGCCCCCCTGTTTTGTAGAGAATTTGGGGGATTTTTCTTGTAAATGAAAGGACTTAACCAGAAGACGGGAACCTAGGTGAGACTCTGCAAGACAACTGGGTCCTTGCAAAAGTCCTCTTCTTATCACTACTGCAGCAGCTGCTAGCCAGACATAAGGCCCCCTTCTATTGCCAGGTGTGTATAGAAAGATGGCCTGATCCATAGATGTAGCTCCCCCAAATGGGGTGTCCACCACATCTAGCTGTCTGGACCAACAGCTAGTCTTTGTACATATGGCCCCTTTCCCTACAGAGGTGGTTGGGGCCACTGGAGAAGCAGATGTTGTTTGATCTTGTAGAATGCAAGCTCAGCTGTTGTGGTCCATGGGTGCTCTACTCTGAAGACCAACATGATGCTTGGAAAATGAGGGGTAGATTTGCGCTAGAGGAGTGTTTGCTATGTAGCTTGAAGTTTTATTTTAGAACCCCATGTGACCCATTCTTTAGTGGAAAGAATGAAGGTGAAGTCCTCCACAGAAAAGATTTAACTTATTAAAATGGACCTTTACCTAGTGGCTCCTGATGGCACTGACTCTTCCTCCTGCAAATCTGATTCTGACTGTATCTTTCTTTCAAGTAATATGAATGTCCTTGATTTGTCTTGTATTGGCAGAGGAAATGATGCTAAGAAATGCAGAGGCCTTCAACTTCATTGCATGGAAGAGAATCTAGTAGACAGCTAGGCAGACTCTTTGCCCTGAATGTGGCAGGGGGTTAGAAGTTGCTGAATTTACTTTGGTTCCTTCCAAAATGTTCTGGTTTGACTCAATGTCCTATGAGAGTATCGTGTGGGGATAAATGGTTTGAAAAGGAGCATCTGCTCTTCAGCAGGATGTAGAAGTGCGGAGAAGGGAGACCAGAGAAGAAATCAACCTAAAAGATGAGGTCACCTGGGACTGGTCTTATTTTCCTCCTCCCCAAGTTACTAGGGTGGCTACTAGGATGGGAAATCATTTCTGCCTAGAAAGGGGATGTTGTGGTGGTGGTGTTTTGTTTTGTTTGTTTTTTAAAGGCAGCTTGTATGTGGAAAAAATTATTCCTGGGTGATTGCAGGAGGACAATTATTAGGTTTTGCAAAAATTACAGAGGAAGTCTGGTCTATAGGAACATCCTTGAACAGTGATCATGGGGCACATCAAAAGACTAGAAGGGGGTTAACTGTGAAGAGTTTAGGGCCAGGAACTATTCATGTTCCTGGGCTCAGGGAAGCACTAGGTTCTGGGTAGGATCCAGAGTGCACAGCTATGATTTGAAAGCTAACAAGTGGGACACCTAAGTTAGAGGTGCTCTTTAGCGTTGTCCCGCTCACCCTAGCTAGACTGGGGTGTGCACAGTATAAAACAACTGGTCCAGCTGGCCAGTAGCCTCCTCTTTCCCCAGCTTTTGGTCCTGAACAGTGTGTTCAGTCTCAACATCCTTTCTATTTTTCTCCCTTTTCCTTCCTTACTGAGAAACCATCATGCTTATGCCACTCCTTCCCACACATTATCAGCCTACAGCACCTGCTATCTGTCACTGAAACATGAGCTCCTTGATGGAGACTGTGCCAAGATCTCAGTTGGGGCATGTTGGCAGTTTTGGATGACTCATAGAAAGACGTACCACCCACCTTTCTGTCACAGCTCACCTGCCTCTGTGGTCTCAAAGCTGTAGCCTTTTCTGACTGGAAATCCTCCACCTGCCTCATTCTTGGTTTTGTTTGTTTTTCTTTGTTTTTCTTTCTCAACTTTCGGGAGGTAGTTTAAGACTAAAAGTGGTTAATGTTCTGAAGACATCAAGATTTCTCCAACAGCTACCTGTGAAACCCTGCAGTGGACACTATAGCAGCTT
This sequence comes from Malaclemys terrapin pileata, assembly GCF_027887155.1. Lineage (NCBI taxonomy): Eukaryota > Metazoa > Chordata > Testudines > Emydidae > Malaclemys > Malaclemys terrapin. Next base: position 34,981,614 of record NC_071519.1, read on the forward strand.
CTCTAGAAGGCTGAAGATAGTGAAATACACATGTTTGAGGTTAGACTGAACATAAACTATAATCTGAACATGACTTTGAATAACAGAAACAAGCAACTTCTGAGCTGGAACTTAACTGTTTCACAAATTTGATTTGAACTTTAATTCTTCTTAAACGACAAACGGAATGGGCTGGCTCTGCTGGAGAGGAGCTGGCTGTGAAAATGCCAGTGCAGCTCATTGTATACTTCTTGAAATGTAAAAATCCAGACACTTCAGTACGCCCAGATAGCCCTTTGCTGATGGCTGCAGGACATAGTGGATGTCTCCTTAGCAGGGTTAAACTAGGAGTCGCGTCTTTACTTTCTTATGAAGTTTTATTTAAAGTATCTGATAATTGGGTGATCGTATTCTTAGAGCAGGGTTGCTCAGTTGTATGGTCTTGGTTAAATGACACATTCGTCTCCTTTCTGCATCTTCACATTTGTACAGAGTAATTTTTCATGTATAGCTGCTACCATGCACAAGCAGTAGATTGTGGGACTTTTGCCCATGCTTTTTGTGTACTTCTGGGTACTTGATATATAAGGAATGGTGATGCTTCAGCCTCACAATTAGGTGGGATTAGGTCAAGTAATTGATCTACCTTTGGCATACTTCCAGGTGAAAGAGGCCCTGTACGTCTTTAGCATCCAAACATTTCTAGAATTTAATGTGTTTAAGGAGCAAGTCCTACAGGATTTTATTTTCAAAATTGATCCTTGAGTCTTAAAAGATCTAACTTTTTCTTTCTCTACTTGTATTTATTGCTTTGAAATGTTTGCTGTGTAAACTACCTTTCACAGAGGCTGCAGTACCCTCATGGGTTATTTATTCCCTCAACCACTTGACTGCTCATCTTGGTGCGATCACAGTAATTGTGGTATAACCACCAGGATCCCCAAGGATGAAGATGGCAGATTTTTCTGCACTCTTTAGATTAAAGCTGCGGAGCATCTCCTTAAAGGGTCACTGGGGTCAAACACTTAAATTTAATAAAAACTGGTTGTTTACCAAATATCAGTGTGTTGATGTGTGTGGGAGGAAAACTGAATGGAAAGTTAGGGTTTGCTTTTTTTTTTTTTCCTTTTTTTCTTTTGCAAGAATTGCACTCTTTTGGCCCATCTGCTGTGCATATAGTCCAACATTCTGCTGGCCGTTTGAGAACCAAAAAGTGAAAGTGATTCTAAACAAAATGAAACTGCAGTGTCATTTCCTAGGCTGAAGCTAATGCAAAAACTACACAATGTAAATGAATGTTAGTCTCTAATGTGATGGTAATAACACACAGCTAAAGAAATACATTTTAAAAATAGTTTTTAATTTGAATGTCCTTTTCTAATTAGCCGTCAGAGCTATTCTTTAAGCCTATAGATGAAAAATTAAAGTCCATTTTCTGTCCTTAGTCTACAGGCAATCCTATCTCCTGTCAATAGAAACTGCATGCGTAGATAAGGGATGCTGTGCAGCTTTAAATTAAGAGAGACACACATACAGGTTAAGTGCAAAAGGCAGTGTTATGGAGATCTCTCTTTCAAAGGATATTTCAAAAAGCTGCTTGTTAATGGAACCTAATTGTGTGTGTGTGTGTGTTGGGGGGCAGGGTTCTTTGTAAACATTTATTGTTTGGCTATCTTTTTACAGGCTATGATATGAACTGATTGAAAAGGAGAGGTATGATCAGTAGGTCTGGTTACTAGCCTTTACAGACTTTGTGGTGTCCCATACTGGCAATCCTCCCTATTCCCATAGGCATTTCTTGTAATGTGGTATATTTAAAAAAAGAAAACTGCTTCTTACAAATATCTGTTGAATACACTTAAGGATTTCACAGTCAGATGAGTTGAGGTAATGAAAAGGGGACTACAGCCAGGCAGAGAATGGGACAAATAACAGTGGGGTGAAGTTGGGGATACTGAAAAGTTTTATACAGACCTCTGCAAATTGTTCACTCTTTACTCAGCTAAGTTAATTACTTCTTTTCAAATTAGAATATGCATGTATGTACATACAGGGTGTGTGTGTGTGTGTATATATGTATGTTTACGGAAGTTTTCTTCTGTTTCCTCTGAGTTAATCATTACTTAGGGACTTGTTTCCTGTGAAAACATCTTTCTTTGGGTTAGATTTCAAATCTATAGAGCTGGGGGCTTGTGGGCAACTAGCAAGCCAATCTGATCCCAGATGGGACAGCAGCTGTGACTTAGATCTTATTTGTTCCTGTCAGCTGTCTTTTTCTTCCCTTCCTATACATAATGAATATATAGTGAAGGTGTCATATCCTTGGTAGCAGAGATTCAGTGAAACCTCTTGTAAAATAAAAAGCTGGTGTGTACCCTGTGATATTGTAGCTCCTTTACATGAGTGGCCCTCAACTCAGGACTCCTTTCACAGGTATCTGCTTGCTTTGCTCACTTGCACAGGTTCTGGAGCAAACACCCACACTGAGCCTGAGCTAGTGCCCCACACTTGTGCTCTTTTGTACTTTGATGCCTTCTTTGTGGGTGGATTATTTTAACCCCAGATTTCAATACAAAGAAAAATAGGAACTGTTTAGCTATTTAAGAGATTAGAGTACAATGATTTATTTAAAGATGAAATGGATGAAATTCTGCACCTTTGTAAATGTTTAAGAAGAGTTCCATTGCTGTGTAATGGCCTGAACTTGTTAACTTATTAAACTAAATGGGAGTTATAAACAGTATCTTGTGTCCTCACTTCACACGTCTTGGAGTTTGTTGAAAGGGTTTGAATAGCCAGAAATCCCTGGATTTTTGTTGTTGTTTGTTTAAAAACAAAAAATTGTTACACTTAACAGCTTATGGAATTTGAAATGTAGTGGTGGAATAATAGTTAATGAGAGATGAAGCCTTCAGCAGTTGCTGTGTGTCTAGACTAGTACTATCACTCCATCTCTTCTGCAATATACCGTTTTTCAGAGAGAAGCAATGGGTGGGGGGAATGCACCCATACAAGTTTGTGGTGTGGGTGATGTAATACTCCAGCAGTATTAGTTACCTCGGTTAAATAGTTAGCTCTGTTCCTTCTTGACTTTCTCTGGCGTATACCTTGTGCTCCTGGCTCTTCCTTTCCACCTGCCTCTGCAACAGCTTTGGGATACATTTTAACCTGTTACGTGATGCAACTCATCAGACCGCCCTATGTGGAAACTTAGCTCTGCTGGATATAGGACGTAGCCTATGCTGAGGCATGTCTTATTTCTAATCTAGTGTCCCATCTCCTGTATCGAGTCTGTATAGGATACATTGTGTCCTTGATTCCACTAATACTAAGGTAAAGAATCCTACACTTTCAACATGGTTATGATTATACATAATAATAATAAATGATACTCTTAATCTTTGTATGGTTGTTTCCACATATCTGCCCTTCATTGCTTTGAAAAAAATAGGTAACCAGCTTCCTGTGGCATGAGCAGGCTACCAGCAGCTATGTGACCTTATGTAAAAATGTCTTGTATAGTGATAGCTATATAGCAAAAGCCACTTGCACATCATGCAACAACAAATTGGTCCTAGAAAACCTATTAACAATGCTACATATTCTTGAGCCTCATCCAGTGGCCCATTATCTTTTAACCAACTACTTATATATGAATAGATAGAAAAAAGTGCCGTATAAAAAATTAATATTGTTATTCCCTGGAACATAAAGGGAGGAAAGAGGAAGGATGTCTGGGGTGGGAGCATTCATGAACAACTGAAGGGAATGGGGGAGTGTTTAGAGCATCTAAGCAGCTGTCTATGGGGGGAGCAGAAGGAAAATAGTGTAGGGAGTGTTAAGGAGACAAACACACCTGGAGATACTTGCAAGAGGAGGCATGGTGGCAGATTGGAGGGGGTTGCAAATGGAGATGGCTAAGAGGAGTTGAGGGTAGCACATAGGGAAATGATTAAGGGAAGCCCTTAGCTCCCTCCTCCACCACTAATCTTCCTGAGCTCACACCTCAAAATAGGAACTATCTAGTATAGCAGATGAAGGGAAGAGGACACTTGAATGTGTATAGAGAGACACATTGAAAATGTCCAGCAGGGGTAATGAGGGAGACTTAGTTAGAGAGGGCTTGAAGGGGGACTTTTTTTAGGGCGTACATGCAGGGATGAGTACAGGGTGCTGACAGAGACTTGTAATGGGGAGAAGTTTGCAAATGTTCTCAATAGGGACTTGCTTTCGGGTGAGCAGACAGGGAGAAGTTTATATACCTCTATCATATCCCCCCTTAGTCACACTTTTCATTAGCCAACCTGGCTAGCTCTCTGGCCGCCCAGCTCTGACAGTGCCGCCATCAGCGGCAGCGCAGAAGTCCTCACTTAACTATGCGCTGCCCAGAGCAGGCAGAGGGTTCAGGGTGCCCCACAGCAATCCAAACAGCCCCACTCTGCCCCAGGCTCCTGGGCCTGCCGCCCGTGGTTGATGCTCCCCGAGGGCTCTGCGAGAGCCAGGTTCCCCCACCCAGGGAGCAGAGCCATAGAGATGGGTGGGGCCCTGTGGCAAGGGCGGGTGCAGCCCCCCCAATTTTCTGTCTACCCCACCTCAGCCCCCCCCACTGGGAAGAGGATGGTTCCACCCATGGAGGGGGGAAATTGGGGTTTGAGGGTTTAGGGTTGGGTTTACAGGGTCAGGGTCTAGGGGTTGGATTAGGGTGAGGTTAAGGGGGAGTTAGGTTTAGGGTGTGGATTAGGTTTGGAAAGGGTTAGGGGTTGAGAGGGAGAGTTGGATTAGGGGAGTGGTTAGGGTTCTGGGAAGCAGGATTGAGGGTTAGAGGGTTGTGTTTAATGCGAGGGTTAGGATTAGCTTTAGGGATTAGGTTGGGTAAGAGTTTGGGTTCAAAGGTGTGTTAGAGTTAAGGGGTTAGGGTTATGGTTAGGGTGGGGGTTATGATATAATAGGGTGATGGTCAGGGATCAGGGTTAGCTGAAGCATTAGGGTGCAGGGATCAGGGTTGGGTTGCCTAGGGTGAAGGGAGGGGTCAGGGTTTAGGGTTGGGTTGTGGTGTGGTGTGGGATAGGGTCAAAGGTTAGGGGGAGGAGTTGGGTTAGAGTATTGGAGAACAGGAGTTAGGGTTAGCAGGTGAGGGCTCAGGGTTTGTCTTGTTTGCTGTTCTAATTGCTTGAATTGACGATTCTGTATCAATTTCCTATAAATGTAGTTTAATTCCTTTTATTGACTTTTCAAAAACATTAGTTTAATTATTATTATAACACCACCTATGTTTTTACTGTGACATAGTAAATTACAGGTTTTAATACTCTTGTTTCTTATTTTTAATGTCAGGCTATTATTTGTGATCATATCACTTGAATGCTGCCTGATTTCCTTGGTTACCTCAGCCCTGGTCCTGAAGTAGCAATTTGTGACGGATGGTTTATGCCCTGTCACAGTTTCCTACCCCATGAAATCTCTATATTAAATTTGGATCTCAATAACACAAATGTTTTCTAACTTAGAAAAATGTATTATTAGAAAACTCATTTCATGAGTGTGCCAATTTCAAATAGAGATTTCCCAGAAGTAGCACATTGTAACAATACATACCCCATCTGCCACAAATCGCTACTCCCAGACCCAGGGCTGGTGAATTGTGGGGGTGGTGAATTGTATCAGGACAGCAAAAAAATTGCTATGTCCTGTAACTGCAACCATTAGGAAATTGGGACAGGGAGCAGTTTTTAATAATACGTCCTGACCCTACAGAGGAGATACTGGGATGTTTCCCCCCACCACACATCAGGCTCTCCACATTAGGGTCAGTGGCTGCCAGGGCAGCTGGGGGCTGGTCTTGGTCTCAGTGGTGAGCAGGCTACTCCGGTAGCAGGAGAGGGTGAGATCTGGGGCAGGTTGTTCAGCAGCCAGGAGCCCACGTGCTTGTCCGTCTCGGAGCAGATGAGGAGCACCGTGTGCAGCTGGTCCATGCACCTGCTGTAGCGCTGCTCTGTGGCCAGGCTCTGCTTGGTGGTGGCTGCAAGAGATGGGTCAACGTCAAAAACAGCACAGCAAATGGGGGGGGCAGGAGCTGCTGTGGCAATCAGCCACCAGCCAAACCCACAAACCTGTCAGCCTGCAGCATCACCATCTGTCCTCCATGTGCCACACACACCTCTCCACCCCTCCTCTGTATGCCGGAGACGCTCATCTATCCATCTCCAGACATCTCTGTTTCTCTCTGATTTTCCATGCAGCACCCAACACAATGAGGCCCGGACCTGAGTGAGGCTTTTGGGTGCTGCAGTAGTGGAGCTGTAGGGTGACAGTGCATCTCTGGGCATCTCTAGTCTCAGCCCCTTTTCTCTCGAGCCCAGAGCCATGACTCTGAGTTCACACCTCTCAGGCCCAGACCCCATAGCCCTGAAGATACTCAACCAGCCACTCGTGCTCTGTGATCCCATTACAACAACAAGAATCTCCCCAAAATCCCCATGAAGATGTGTGAGGAGTGACACCTTGAGGCTGGCAGGCAGCATGAACTCTCCTCAGCATGGCATGGACCATCCCTGGGGCAGACAGATCCTATATGACCCATAGGAGACCACGGCGGGCAAGAGAGTGCATCCCACTGAGCCTGATAGGAGGTGTGGACCCTCCCTCTGGGTTGCATTGGGGCAGACAGACCCTCCCCCGAGGTGGATGCGCCCCAGCCCATGGGAGACTACAGGGTGCCAGGGTGCTATTGTGTGGCCAGGGAGGTTGAAGTGTTCTCCTACAGGTTTTTGTATACTGCCATTCCTGATATCTGACTTGTGTCCATAGCAGATGTAAAGGTAGCCATCTTACAGCAAAAAAAATTCAGGATCAGACTCCAAAGAGAAACTGCTGAGCTCCAGTTCATTTGCAAATTTGACACCATCAGATCAGGATTAAACAAAGACTGTGAATGGCTATCTAACTACAGAAGCAGTTTCTCCTCCCTTGGTGTTCACACCTCAACTGCTAGCAGAGCACCTCACCCTCCCGGATTGAACTAACCTCATTATCTCCATACTGATTTATAGCTGCCTCTGGAGATTTCCATTACTTACATCTGAAGAAGTGAGGTTCTTACCCACAAAAGCTTATGCTCCCTATACTTCTGTTAGTCTTAAAGGTGCCACAGGACCCGCTGTTGCTTTTTGTTGGTAGACAGGATACTGGGCTAGATGGACCTTTGGTCTGACCCGGTACGGCCTTTCTTATGTGTGTTTCTCCCATGGAGGAGCAGTGACACCCGGCAGCCAGTTGGGGTAATGCATAGAGTGTGTTTCAGTTGCAGCGACAGTGACACCCGGTGGTCAGTCAGGGTAATGCACTGAGTAAATTTATTTGGAGCAGCAGTGACATCCAGTGGTCACTCGGGGTAATGCACGGAAGGTGTTTCCCTTGGACCGGCAGTGACACCCAGTGGCCAGACGGGGTATTTCACAGAGTGTAACATAAGAAATAGCAGAGCAGCAATGACACCCAGTGTCCAATCAGGGTAATGCACAGAGCATGTTTCCCTTGGCGCAGCAGTGGCACCTGATGGCCAGCCAGGGTAATGCACAGAGGGTGTGTCCCAGGGAGCAGCAGTGACACCCAGTGGCCAGTCAGGGTAATGCAAATTGTGTGTCACCCATGGAGGCGCAGTGACACCCAGTGACCAATCAGGCTAAGGCACAAATTGTATTTCCCATGGTGGAGCAGTGACACCTGTGGCCAGTCAGGGTAATGCAGAGCATATGTCTCCCTCGGACCAGCAGTGACACCCAGTGACCTGTTAGGATAATACACTGGGAGGGGTCTCTCAGGGAGGAGCAGTGGCACCCGGTGGCCAGTCAGGATGATGCACAGAGGAGGTTTCCCATGGTGGAGCAGTGCCATCCAGTGGCCAGTCAGGGTAATGCAGAGAGTATCAGAGGGGTAGCCGTGTTAGTCTGAATCTGTAAAAAGCAACAGAGGGTCCTGTGGCACCTTTAAGACTAACAGAAGTATTGGGAGCATAAGCTTTCGTGGGTAAGAACCTCACTTCTTCAGATGCAAGATTTCAGAGTAGCAGCCATGTTAGTCTGTATCCGCAAAAAGAACAGGAGTACTTGTGGCACCTTAGAGACTAACAAATTTATTAGAGCATAAGCTTTCGTGGACTACAGCCCACTTCTTCGGATGCATACAAATAAATTTGTTAGTCTCTAAGGTGCCACAAGTACTCCTGTTCAGATGCAAGAGTATGTCTAACTTGGAGCAGCAGTGACACCCAGTGGCCAGTCAGGGTAATGCATGAGGTGGGTGTGTCTCCAATGGAGGAGCAGTGACACCTAGTGGCCAAGTGGAGTAATGCAAAGAGCATGTTTCCCTTGGCGCAGCAGTGGCAACTGATGGCCAGTCAGGGTAATGCACAAATTGTGTTTCCCATGGCGCAACAGTGGCACCCAGTGGCAAATCAGGCTAATGCACAGACGGTGTGTCCCAGGGAGCAGCAGTGACACCCAGTGGTCAGTCAGGGTAAGGCACAAATTGTATTTCCCATGGTGCAGCAGTGACACCTGGTGGCCAGTCAGGGTAATGCACAAATTGTGTTTCCCATGGAGCAGCAATGATACACAGTGGCCAGTCACGATGATGCACAGAGGATGTTCCCCATGGTGGAGCAGTGACACCCAGTGGCCAGTCGGGTAATGCATGAGGTGGGTGTGTCTCCAATGGAGGAGCAGTGACACCTGGTGTCCAGTCAGGGTAATGCAGAGAGTGTGTCGCCCTTGGAGCAGCAGTGGCACCCAGTGACCAATTGGGGCAATGCATAGAGGGGGAGAGGTGTCTAGGGTGACCAGATGGGATGAAGAAAATATCGGGACAGATGGGGGGGTGGGGTGGAGGGGGTCTGTGGAGCAAAAAAAAGCCGAGTCCCGCCACAAAACAAAACAAAACAAAAACAGGAGTGTGAAATATCGGGACACCTAGTGGCCAATTGGGATAATGCACAGAGCATGTTTCCCATGATGCAGCAGTGACACCTGGTGGCCAGTCAGAGTAATGCACAGAAGGTGTTTTCCTTGGAGCAGCAGTGACACCCAGTGGCCAGTCAGGGTTACGCAGAGAGTGTGTGTGTGTGTGTCTGCCTTGGAGCAGCAGTGGCACCGGGTAACCAGTCAGGGTAATGCACAGTGTATCGTATCAGAGGGGTAGCCGTGTTAGTCTGAATCTGTAAAAAGCAACAGAGGGTCCTGTGGCACCTTTAAGACTAACAGAAGTATTGGGAGCAGCTCCCAATACTTCTGTTAGTCTTAATGGTGCCACAGGACCCTCTGTTGCACTATCGCCCATGAAGCAACAGTGACACCCGGTGGCCAGTCAGGGTAATGCAGAGAGGATGTCTCAATTGGAGCAGCAGTGGCACCTGGGGGCCAGTCAGGGTAATGCAGAGAGTATGTCTCCCTTGGAGCAGCAGCAGTGGCACCCAGTGGCCAGTTGGGGTAATGCAGAGTGGCCAGCTCTGTCCGCTTCATCACCTGGCTTCACCCCTCATGGTGGCCATGCCTCTGCTCCTTGCTAAAGGCCAGCTCATCTCCTCTCCCCCCGGCCAGGGTTTACAGCAATATAACCTTTATTAAAATAAAATAGTAAACAGGATTTACTCCAAGTCCATCTAAATAATCTAAATCTGTCCAAATTTTAGTATTAAATCTGAAATCCTCTTAAATATCCCATCAGAAACCAAAAATCTAAAGCAAAATTTGAAATGGCAAACAATGCTTAATTTAAAACCCAAACATTAAGAAAAGCTGATTTTGTTTTTAAAAAACAAAATATAACAAATGCCATAAAGTATCAAAAAAGAGTGCTACAGCAGGATGATAAAATAACATAAAATAAATGTAAGCAGAGTCAGGATGAGCTCTACCGTGACATCTGGTGGTGAATTGTGGTGAGTTGTGGAAAAGAACTTCAGGGGCTGATCTTGTTTGCATAGGCACACCCGCCCCGCCTAGCATGAGACCATGGCAGCCCAAAATGGTCACTTTGGCTGCTGTGGGACCCCCAGTTTCTCTGTTATTGGGGCAGGAGGAATAAAGTGTTGTTACCCTGATTGTGTGAATCAAGGACAATGAAACTGTTTTATGACAGAGGGTCTCACCATCACCTAAGTAGCACTCGCTAGACAAGGGACATGGGTTCCAAAACCCAATGAATTGAGAGTGAGTGGGCTGGCCTGTCTATCTTCTTTCTCCCTTCTCTCTCCCCCCACCTTTTTTTTTTAAATAAAAAGGGCTGAAATACCAGTTATACCATCTTCTCTCTCTACTGTTAAATAGCAGAGCTAATTTTTATTTTGTTAAGAGTTTAGTTACAGGCTACTATGCTGAAATCAATTTAGGCCAAGGGTGTACTAGCACTGGGGGCTCCCTTACTACAAGCTGAAATCACTGAGTGCTGTGTTAACTGTGGGGGAACCTAAACATTTATTGCTGAGCGGCTGGCAGAGCGGAGCAGTTTGCGGGATGGTTGGTGTGGCCCACGAGATGTGGAGTGGACTGGAGCAGTTTGTGGGATGGCTTGAGTGGCTCACAGGACAGCTGGTGGAGCAGAGCAGCTGGTGGAGTGGAGCAGCTCGTGGTGAAGGCTGCAGTAGAACCCCATGGACAGGCAGGGCAGTCGGCCTCGGACCACGTCAGGTGCCCCTTAATATCCCATGTGCCCCTTTCTCTCCCCCCTATTTCCACCCAGGCTAGGGGGTGGGGGTAAGACTGTGCAGATAAACTTTTGAACTCTGGGGCTGCACTGACCAGGGACAGAGACTTTTGGGTGATTCTTGGGTTGCTGGACTCAAGAGACTTTTGGGGTGTTGGACTTTTGAGACTTTGGGGGTGGGTCTTTTGCTCATGGTTTGTGTTATGAATCCTGTTTGTGGTGTTTTCCCAATTTAATGCTGATGTCGTTTACCTCATGTCATTAAACATTTTCTGCTACACTCAGACTCCGTGCTTGTGAGAGGGGAAGTATTGCTTCTTAGAGGCACCTGGCAGGTGGTATGTAATTGTCCCAGGTCACTGGGTGGGGGCTCAAGCTGGTTTTGCATTGCGTTATTGAAACGGAACCCCTAGATACTGAACCAGAGGTCCCTTCCAACCCTGATATTCTATGATTCTAACTCAGATGGGAAGGAGGGTTACATAAGCAAAATTAAACCTGTACCAACATTGGAACAAACTATGTAATTTTCTAATTCTAACTTCTTGTTTCACCCAGGAGGGAAAGTGTTTTGTAGCCCCAGTAACTATATTGTCACTACAGCATTTCTTTCACTAAATAAGGTTTTTACCAAATATAAATTGCCCTTCAAATTGTCTAACAGAAATTCTAATTGTATCTTTGCAATAATATCCCAAGTATGCAAGTACATCCCCTCAGAGCAGCACCACATTCCTCAACTGCTAACCCAAGTGAGTAAGTGATATTCTGGTAGAATCCCACATGGTTTATGCATTTGTGAAACCTGGGGCTTGAAGCTAATGGGAGAAAGGTAAGTGAGCAAGCTCAGAGCTCTCCGACGTCACCTGCTGAAGAGCAGAGAGACTTGACTGAGCGATGTACTAGCTAATTTAAATATCAATGTTGTTCTCTGGTGGCAGGCTTCCACTGGAGAGCAAGAGGAGTTGACTGAGGGTGGCATATCTTATTTGAATATTAAAAGCTGGCAGTTTGGGGACACTGGTGTAAAATTTGAGTAAGTTTTGGGGTTGAGACCCATATTTTTAGTGTAGCTTATTGGGAGCCTGCCATTGACTGGGGGTGTGGTCACCCTGAGCTGGAAGCCTGTTGCCCGACGTGGTGAAGGAGTGCCGGGCACTTTGAATAAATTAGAAAAGAGAGATTACAGAAGATTACACAAATTTGTTGTTGTGCCAAAATTATGTTTCCTGGTGGTTTTGAGACTAAACCGCTGAGTTTTTTCTCTCTCTTAACTAAGCTGTTACCTGGCTTTGTTGTGTTATTGCCCATGTCTTAGGTGCACTATCGTGACGGCACCTCTGGGCAACTGACCGCAGAACGGAAGAGCGTGGGGGAGCAGCTGAGGCACGCGGCAGTGCCTGGATTGGAAGGCAGTGTGGGGCCGGTTAGTGCCCGCTAGTGAGTGTGGGAAGAGCTGCTACGTTACAGGGGGGCGGGGCGGGGCGCTCGCTGCCTGGCGACTTGAGAAGAGCTGTGGTGCCGGCCTGCCCGGCGTTTTCTGAAAGCTGATCTCCCATTGGGCCTAGTGAGGTGAGGTTTTCTGAAAGCTGATCTTCCACAGGGCCCTCACTGACGTTTTCTGACAGCTAATCTCCCATTGGGCTGAGCCTAGGTGACGCTTTCTGAAAGCAATGCTGGGCGGAGCTGCAGGGCTGCCCAGAGGATTCAGGGGGCCTGGGTCAAAGCAATTTTGAGGGCCACTTCTATAAAAAAAAGTTGCAATACTATAGAATACTATATTTTCATGGGGCCCGGGGCTTGGGGCAAATTGACCCACTTGCCCCACCCCTCTGGGCGGCCCTGTGGAGCTGTCAGGGCATTGTGCAGTCAGAGCTCAGCGAACGCCCGTGAGAAACAGGTCGAGGCCGAGTGGCACCGATTCTGGAGACCCCCAGTAGCAGGCGCTGCCGTCCTGCCTGGCGAAAAGCCGCAGGGGGGTGTTCACAGATTCACAACGAATGCGCATGATGTTTGTAGCTGCAGAATCTGTTTCTGTGCATGTGAGTGAAGTCCCTGTAGCCGGGCGGCCTGTATTAAACAGGATTCCTGGAGGTTTGCACAGTGTGGGAGTGGAGAGCTGGGCTGCAGGTTGGAGCAGTCAGGCTTAGCGGGGTTGGGCTCAGAGCTCACGGTTAGGGTTGCGGGGAGGATTGGGCTACGGTTTGGCTTAAGGGTGGGGGACCAGGTTATGGGGTAAGGGTGAGCAATTTTTGGTTCAATTTGGGTTCCGGGTTGGGGGGGGGTGTTAAAACTTTGGGTTGGGGGTTAGATTTTGGCGGGAGGGTTTGGCCAGCAGCAGCATAGAAGTACGGGTGGCAATGGGGTGCCAACCAATAGTGATTGATAAGCAGGGCTGGCACAACCCATTAGGTGACCTAGGCAGTTGCCATGGGCACTACAATTTGCGGGGGGGGGGGGGGGGGGGACCGCAGCAGTATTTCGGTGGCGGGACCTTCCGCCACCTCTGTGGGGGGTGGCATTTCGGGGCGGGACCTTCTGCCGCCTAGGGCAGCAGAAAAGCTGGTGGCGTGCCAGTTTATAAGTAGTTTTTTTTTAATCGTTTTTGTGTCAGAGAGGGATCATGTTTGCTACAGGGGTCTATTTGTAATGACGCGGGGCTGCAGGGTGCCCAAGCCATCAATGGCTGTTTGGAACTCCTGGGTCCACCTGCAGCGGCTGGGAGCTCTGGGTTCCATACGCAGTGGTGTAGGCCTGTGGGGTTCCCCCGCTGCCTGCAGCAGCTGAAGCTGTGGGGCCCTGCCCCTGCCCACAGTGGCTGGGCGCTCCTGGGTCCCGCTGCGACATGTGGCAAATGGGAGCTCTGGGGTTCGCCTGTGGTGGCAAATGGGAGCTACGGGGTCCATCTGCAATGGCATGGGGCTGCGGAACTCCAGTCTGCCTGCGGTGACTGGGAGCTCTGGGGTCCATCTGTTGTGGCATGGGCCTGTGGGAGTTCCCCCACCACGCATGGCTGCTGAGAGCTGAAGGGGGCCCCTGCCACCATTGCGAGCACAGCAGGTGGCTCATCCCATGGGGTCACTGTTCCCCCCTCTCCCCCTCCCTAAATGGGGGTTTTGTCCCCGCACAGGCTCTGTCAGCGTCTCCCCCCACCGTGGGCTTAACCCCGGCTACCACCCCCCACCCCCGATTTTTCCCCTCCAGCCCCTCTTCTGCCGCTACCTACAGTAACTTGATCCCCCCAGCCAGTAAATTTCTGCCCCCTGCTCAGACCCTTACAGCCCCCCCGGTGCGATTTGCCCCCTTAATCCTTTTAAACCCCTCCAATGAGGAGGCAGCAAATCGGAAGTAGTTACTGGGCATGCTCAGTTCGGTTGAGCATGCTCAGTACGCCCAAAGTAGGGAATTGGGAGCGAGAGCTGTTTGTGTCTCAGCCAGTGACCACAGCGCATCGCAACCTTCTCTAACCCGCACCCACTCCCCATGCACCCCCAGGGCGCCGTGACCTTCTCTAACCCACACCCCCAGGGCGCCAAAACCTTCCTCCCCCCCCCGCATCCCCAGCCCGGTGCGACCTTCTCTAACGTGCAGGGGCGGCAGGTTATATGGGCTCGTAGTGCCCGAGCACTAGGAATATTCAAGGCTGGGGGCTCTGCTGCACCAATATCTGGAGCTGGGTTTCTCCCCTGGCCCTGCCTGGAGCGGGCACCAGCCCCTGCCGCCACCCCGGAGCGTCCCCCCCCGGCCCAGTAGCGTAGCTGTGGGGGAGCGGCCGCTCCTTTCTGTGCACATTTTCCAAAAGCAGTGCCTTTCCAGTTTCCAGGCAGCCAGCACTGGGCTCCAGACTCGGAGTCTGGAGCTGGGTTTTGCGTGTGGCCGCCGGCTGGCTCTGGGCTTCGTGCCGCCTCCCTCATCCCCAGCCCTGCTCGCTAGAGTCGGCTGGTTGCTGGGCTCCCTGGGGATGAGGAGGACGAGGCTCCGGCCCGCCTGCAGCTGCCCGGCTCCCTAAGCCGGCGTGGGCTCTTCCGGGAGGGGAAGGGGTGGCAGTGCGGCGGGGGGGGGGGGAGGGGGGGCTAAAAAGCAGCAGCCCCGTTGGTCCCCGGCAGCTCCATGCAGAGCGAGGTAGCCGAGTGGCAGGGAAGGGGGCTCTGAAGCCCAGCTGGTGCCGGTGGAGAAGGAAGGAAAAGGAGGGGGATGTTTTTTCCTCGTGGTCTCTCTTCAGCAGAGGCTGGGGGCTGAGGGAGCGGCAGGACCAGGAGGCAAAGGAGCGACTTTGGGTTGTTGCCCCCCCTCCCGAACTTACCCCCCCAGTGCTGCGCCCAGGGTTGTGAAACTGTGCTTAGTGCAGCTTGTGAAGAAGGAGGGGCAAATGTGCTTTAAGGTACCAGTACTGTCTCCTCAGTCTCACTGCTGACTAGCTGCAGACCCAGTGCTCAGAATTAAGCAGTGTTCTCAGGGACTGTACAGACTCTATACTAGTTTTCAATTGCCTGCTAAATGCTTCAGCCAGGCCACCTTTTCACTTAGCTATCTCCTGAATAGTGGTGACTGGGAATGGGGGGTGGTGGGGGTGGTGTAGCAGATGCCAATTTGAGGTGAATAGTCTCTTGGCCAGATTCTACTGGGTTTATGGTGCTTTGTGCTGTGGACTGGAGCAAAGTGGCTGGTGAATAACCAGGAATCTGGTTAATAATTGTTTTCTAAATTCAGCTTTCTTCTTTCTCTCTCTGTGAATTATCACTAATTCAAAATAGTAGTGTGCAAGTCTGACGAACTGGGACTGTTCTTAATGTGGTCTTTGAATGCTGGGTGGGAAGTGTTGGCCTGGGAAGGTTGCAGAGGGGTTTGGCTGGGACGGTCTGCATTGGGGGATGGGAGACGGGCCGTGAGGGAGAATACCTGAGCATGTAAGGTGAGAACCCAGGAAGGGGTTAGAGGCCAGGTGACACCTTTGCTTGGGAAACTGAACAAAGGCTGGGTGAGGAGACCCTGGGGGGAGGGAGAGTTTCAGGAGCTGGCTGGTGGAATGGCTGGGAGGCAGACGGGGCTCTGACCCCCCAAGGGGGTTGTGATGCCCTGGGACCCCAAGATTCACCTAATGGGGGGGGGTCCTGTTGTCTGTGCCTGCAAGACCTGGCTGGCTGAGAGTCATGGTGAATCACAGGAAGCCGGGGGTGCAGGGCCTTGTGCCCCCCCCCCCACACTCTGTGGCAGCAAGTTGACTGGATAATGGTAATAGCATAATCTCTTGTTATAACACTGTAACCCTACTACCTGATTAGTAATGTGATATGTCGGGTGGCACCTTTTTTTATGTATCTGAAGAAGTGAGGTTCTTACCCATGAAAGCTTATGCTTATGCTCCCAATACTTCTGTTAGTCTTAAAGGTGCCACAGGACCCTCTGTTGCTTTTTTGATGTGTTCACTCCCCCTGATGTTAGAACCTGGCTACGCCACTGGGGAGGGGGGCTTCCTAGACCTGAGCAGCTGGGGCTTGGGTGAATTTTGTGACACCCTGCCCTCCCCACCCCCCCAGCCATCACCCTGCAGTCCCCACTCCTTCTCCACGCTCGGCAAGGGGCAGCCCCATCCCCAGTAAGGCTATGGTGAGGGGCAGCAGCAGGGGAGGCCACACGTGATTGCAAACCCCACCCCCCGGTACCCACTATAGGGGAGGCGAGTGGGCTTTCTGGACCTGAGAGAGGCCCTAGCAGCCTGTGCAGTGACCGTGGTGCAGAGTGAGTGTGCTGTGGGGGAAGAGGAGGGGGTTCCTCCCCTGGAGCTTGCTGCTGCCAGTGTGTGGGGGGGTCCTCTCTGGCCCTAGCCCTGGAGCAGCCTGTCTGCACCCAAGTTCCTCATCCCCAGCCCTGTCCCACCCCAGAGCCTGCGCCCCCAGCACCCCAACCCTGAGCCCCAGCCCTGAGCACCCTCCTGCACTGTGAACCCCTCATCCCCAGCCCCACCCCAGAGCCCTCACCTGAGGGGAAAAACACACAACTTAAAGTTGGTGGTCAGTTTGGAGTATCATTGTGTTTAGCACAATACTTGATTATTTTACACCCTTTAAAGTATATAACTGGTCGGATACAGGTGTTACAAAGTGGGAATGTTCTTAATGTTTTCTCTGAATACTGTGTGGGTGCCTCAGTTTCCCCTATGTATTTTTTAAGGATCTAGATGGTGGGATAAGAGGTTGTGTGATTGTTGTAGAGCCCTAGAGGGCCAGTGTGATGGTGTCTGCACAGAGAATGGCCGAAACCCTGGCTCCGGACAATTAATGGCCTGGGCCGCTCTACTGCAAGGTGCCAACTGAAGGTGATGGAGAACAAAGAGATCAGGTGGCCTCCTAATGCCTGGAAAAGAGACAAAGGCCAGAGGAGGGAGTGTTAGTGCCTGTGCGGTCTTCTGGGAAGCGCATGGTGTGGAAGGGGATGCTGGGATGCTCTGGAACTACTCCATAGAAAGCCAGTCAGGACTCTGGGGGAGCCTCCTCTCTCTGAGTAGACTGTCTCCAGGGCAAGAAGCTTACACCTTCCTGGGTCTGACTTCGGAGCATTCAGCATGCCCTTCCACACCGTGTGCTTCCCGCAGCGAGTCCGCCCAGGCGGAATCCTGGGGCAGCCAGAGGTCCCTGCACCCCAACTCTGCAGTCAGACATGACTCTCAGCCAGCCGGGAAAACAGAAGGTTTATTAGACGACAGGAACACAGTCTAAAACAGAGCTTGTAGGTACAGAAAACAGGACCCCTCAGTCAGGTCCATCTTGGGGGTGGGGAGCCCAGACCCAAGTTCTGGGCCTCTCCCCATTTCCCGAACCAGCTCCAAACTGACACTCCCTCCTCTGGCCTTTGTGTCTCTTCAGGACAAGGAGGCCATCTGATCTCTTTGTCCCCAACACCTTCAGTTGGCACCTTGCAGGGGAAACTGAGGCACCCACACAGTATTCAGAGAAAACATTAAGAACATTCCCACTTTGTCATAACAGGTGCAACAAAATATAATACTGTATGTTGAAGCAGGCAACAAGCTGACTTTCCACTTTTAATTGACCCTTGTAATCTTGTGGCGTTGTAGCTTCATTTTATCCCAGCAACAAATTCTTGATTTGTAGGACCACTAATAATCAACAATGGATTTTTCTGAGAGTGATATTGTGCAATAAAGAGCAACATTGCACTTAAATGCTTACGGCTTCCAGTCCATGTTTACACTATTTAATAAAATATATATATATCGGCTTACAGGCGGGAGCAGGGGTGGGGGCACCACCATTTTGGGCACCACCAAAAATTATACAAACCTGGTGCCTATGCTAACATGCACCCCCAGGGTGCCCCCCAGTCCCCCCGCACCCCCAGCCCGCTGCGACCTTCTCTAACTCGCACTCCCAGCGCTCCTCCTGTACCCCCGTGCCCCCAGCCCGCCACGACCTTCTCCCCTGCGCCTCCAGCCCGCCACGACCTTCCCCGCCTCCCCAGCCCACCCCCTCCCCCCGCCTCCCCAGCCCACCACAGACTTCCTCATCCCCTTGTCCCCCCGCACCGCCAGTCTGCCCCTGTCCCCCCACACCCCCAGCCTGCTGCAACCTCACTCGCCCCCCGCAACCCCAGCCCGCCACAACCTCCCCCCTGCACCCTGAGCCCACCCCGTCCCCCCACATCTCCAGCCCGCCGCAACCTTCTCTAATCCACACCCCGAGCCCACCCCTGTCCCCCGCACCCCTAGCTAACCGCAACCTTCTCTACTGAGCACCCCCAGCCTGCCGCAACCTCCCCCCTATACCCCCAGTCCTCTGCAACCTTCTCTAATCCACACCCCCAGACCGCCGCAACCTTCCTCGCCCCCCCCCCGCACTCCCAGCCCGCTGCAACCTTCTCTAACCCGCACCCCCAGTCTGCCCCAACCCACTTTCCCGGTCCCCAACCCACCGTAACCTTCCCCAACCCACCCGCCACGACTTTCCTCGTCTCCCCCGCACCTCCCAGCCCGCCGCAACCTTCCTCAACCTGCACCCCATCCACCCCTAGCCTGCCCCAACCTTCCCCAACCCACTTCCCCGGTCCCCAACCCACCCGCCCCGCCCCGCCCCCCATGCCTGCAACCTTCTTCAATCTGCACCCCCGTTTCTCTAGCCCAAACCAACCCACTCCCATCTATCCCCCCATCCGTTGGGCTCCTCAGTCCTCCTTTCTTCTCCCTCCAACACCTCCTAGGCCACCTCAAACTGCACCCCATCCCTACCTTTCCCCCATCCATACCTCCTCCCATAGTGCCCCTCAGCCCCCCCTTCCTCCCCAACACCCCCCAGCCTGCAACAACTTTCCCCAACCCACACACCTGTATCCCTTAGTTCATTCCTCCACTTATGGGACTCCTCAGCCCCCATCTCTCTCCAACATTCTCCCAGTTCACCACAACCTGCGCCTCCATCCATGCCTCCACCCGTATGGACTGCTCAGCCCCCCTTCCTCCCCAACAGCCCCCCCAGTTCATCCCCCCCATCCGTTTGGCCCCTCAGCCCCCTTTTTTCCTCCCTCCCAACACCCCCAGCTCAACGCAACCTGCACCCCACTTTGTCTAGATCTGTGGGCTGCCCAGTGCCCTTTTCTCCTTTCTCCAACATTCCCCAACCTGCACCCCTATCCCTACCCTTCCCCCCAGTCCCTCCCACCACCCATGGGGCCCCTCAGCCCTTCTCTCTCCTTGCTCCCCAACATGCACCCTTCGTAGGACACGGTCAGGGGTGCTAGGTGTGCATCCCCACAGGCCAGGTCTCGGGAGCCATGGAGAAGTAGGAGTGTACGAAAACCATGCGGGGCAGTGGATAGTAGAGTAGAGCGGTGACTGATAGTGTGGGCTCAGTCTATGTTCCTCGACTGGGGCTGATGTAGATGGAATGGGAGACAGAGGCAGGGATGAGGGCAAGATTAAACGCACCAATAGAGCTCTGTGTAGTGATAGTTCTTGCTCGGCTTTATTAGTTTGCAGAGGAATTGTCCAGGAGCCCTAGCCGGACAAGAATATGGCAGAAGTGGACCTGAGCAGCCTGGATATCCTTCTAAGGAGACATGAATAGTTCTCGTGTTTCTGCCTTCCACATTACTGGCTGTGAGTAAGCAGTCAGTGCTTGGAATTCCTCATCTGTGCTCACTCCAGTTTTGTTCAGAGGCCATGTGCCTCCTCGTTGAATATAGTGCTCTGTGGGATTAAGGCTGGGGAATGGACCAGAGTCACAGTTGCCAACTTTCACTGGGTATATAAGCACCCTGACTTTCATAAGAAACCAAAAATCAAGCCAATCCCATTTCAAAACAAGCCAATCCCTAAGAACCCCAACACTCTATGTGACTAAATCTCCCCTGGCATGTCGTCTGGGACTGTGGTGGGCCCACTGTGCACCCCTGTTTCTCTCCCGTCTTTACTGGGAGCAGATAAAAAAAAAAGAAGCAAGAAGCTACAAGAAGCAACAACCTACAAGTCAAAAATTAACCAACAAGCAACTCACAAGCCAATTAGGCCAAAAACATGACCACTTTCTGCATATTTTTGTGCGGGTTTGGCATTTCTGCAGGGCTTTGGAGCAGAGCTGGAGCGCAGAGCAACTCGAGCAGTGGAGCTGCAGGTTTTTGCCTGGAGCGGAGCCGGAGCACAGCTCCAAAGCCTTGCATTTCTGACCAGAGTCTGCTGTGCAGACTGACTATTTTGGGTGTAATTGCAAGGGGTACTTTCTACTTTTAGTAGTGTAATGGGAAGAGGGTTGAGGGTGCAGCCCCGTGTGGGGGAGGCAAAAAGAAGAGCCTACCCGACATTGCTGACTGAGAGGGTAACTTATGTGTTTTTCCTCCTTGTGCTGGGTTTAGTAGCAAGGGAAAAGAAGTCACGCGTCAGAGTCTACTGCCCTCATGCGATGGAAAGGAAGCGAGAGCGACGAGACTGTGAGCGTTGTTGATGCGACGCAAAAGCCATCCATCTGAGAGCGGAAGCACAACCACTTTCAGTGAGATAAATGTTTGGTTTGGTGAGGGCTCTGCTCATGGCCCATCTTGCTCTTAGTAGGGATACCCCGTTAGCTAGGGCTAGGTTGGAAGAAAAGGTTCCTGACTAGTTCTGGTTTTGAGGGAGACAAGGTCCCCATTTCCAGGGGCTGCTCATTTCTCTGGCCAGGACCGGTGTGTCCTCTGCAACAGGTTAGATCCAGGAGGATGACTCCAGGTGGTGAGTTGCTTGCCTTCCTCCCACCTTTTTCTCTCTCTCTAGTACGTTGGCCAACACACACCATCTCTCTCTCTGTGTCTGTCCTTGCCTTTCCTTGTGCTGTCTCCCTTCATTGGACACAGGCAGGGGTGCTAGGGGTGCATCCCTACAGGTTAGGTTTTGGAAGCCATTGAGAAGTAGGAGCAGATGAAAATCATGTGTGGCAGTTGGCTCTAAAGTGGAGCGATGATTGTCTGTGTTTACTCGGTCTCTGTTCATCAAGTGGGGCCAATGTAGATGGGATGGGAGAGGGAGGCAGGGATGAGACCAAGATTTCAAGCACCAACAGAGCTTTGTGTAGTGATGGCTCATGCTTGACTTTTGCAGCTGCGCTTGCAGAGGAATTGTCCAGGAGCCCCAGCTGGAGGAGAAACTGGCAGACGTAGACCTGATCAGCTTGGACATTCTCCTAAGCAGAAATGAACAGTCCTCAGCTTTCTGCCTTCCACTTAAAAGGCTGTGAGAAAGAGGTCAGTGCTTTCAATTCCTCATCTGTACTCACTGTAGTATTCTTCACCAGGCTGTGTGCTTCCTCGTTGGGTATGGGGCTGTGGGGTATTAAGGCTGGGGAGAGGCCAGAGTCTGATGTGACTGTCGGGTGCCGTTACAAAGGGTGCTTTCTGGGTGAAATGCTAAAGGTGTAATGGGAAGAGGGTGGAGGGCAGAGCCACTCTGTGCAAGAGAGGTGAAAAGAAGAGCCTACGAGACGTTGCCGACTGAAATGGTAACAGATTTGTTTTTCCCCCTTTTCCTGGGGGGGAACCCTCTCAAGAAGCTGGTTTCTAGAACTACCTTCAAAATGGCAGTGCTATCTTGTGAAAGGCAGGGAAAGACCCACACCCTAGTTAGAGGGAGCTCACTTTCGACTCCGGTGTGAAGAGGGCCAATGCAGAGAGGAGGATTAAGCCTGTGCGGAGAAGTGTCGAACCCGAGCCCTCGGTACAGGGGTGTGGTGTTTGCAGCCTTTGGCCGTGGCTTTTTCTTCCCTTTTCCTGCAGTTTCTTTGGTGCTTGTGTCCTTTGAGTTGCTAGAAAGAGAGAGGTGAAGCGGGTTAGGTGTGGCTCAGTAGAGAGCACGAGTACAAGGTACATTCAGATTAAATAGGCAACGTAGTCGGCCCTGCCGGAAATTACCCTAATTCCTACTTTTCGGCACTGATCTCTGGCAGAGAGCAGGAGAGCTTGCGGCAGAAGGCGGGTCCAGGTGGATGCCGAGGACGCGGGCTTTGACTTGGCTGAGTGCGTGAGTGAGGAGGACACGGGACAGTTAGTAGGACAAACCCTGAACCCTCTCAAGAGGCTGGTTTCTAGAACTACCTTCCAAATGGCAGTGTTATCTTGTGAAAGGCAGGGAAAGACCCACACCCTAATTAGAGAGAGCTCACTTTTGACCTTGGCATTAAGAGGGCGGATGCAGAGATAAGAAAAGGGAAAGAGACCTGAACCTTGATTACAGGGCGGTCACCCTTTCTTTAGTAAAATACTCCTCCTTTACACAAGGGGGGAAAAGGTCCCAATGTGAAAAGATCTGGAAATGAACAGGTAAGGGATGGATCCTGCTGAGTCTCCCCTTTCCAATCAATCCTCCATCCCTCAGCAACACTCTTCCCGACTTACCTCCTACCCCACTAAGAAAATGACAACTTTGTGCCCCCTACCTTTACCAGAAAAGACCCCTCTTACTTGTGACACGGTCCTGTTAGTAGAGTTAGATGCAACCACGTGCCAGCTCTGAATACCACCGCATCTACCTACAACATATGAGCATCAACACATTTCAGAAAGGACCGCCACGTCAATCCCTTCAAATATAGCCTTAGGAATCTCCTCTGTCTATCATCAAAGAGACACAAGGCCTGGAATTCGGACACAACTTACGGAGCTGTCCGAATCTCTACAGTTGACACTCATCAGTCCGACAGTGTTCTTGCTTGTGCACAAGAAAACAAAGGGTGAAAGTTGTGGTTGGTTGAGCTGTGTAAATTGGGCAGGGCAAAAGGACTTGAGGAAGGATTCTGCGGAAGTGAGAGTCTGAAAGGAGCCCCCCACCTCACCTGTTCATTTCCAGACTTTGTGACATTTGCTTGGTTGGGCCATTTCTTGGCTTTTTTGAGGAAAGGGTCACATTTTCCATGGCCTCCGCCATCCCCTTACAGCCGCCCCTTCGCCACACCATGTGCCATCTGACTGGGATAGGTCACAAGTAAGATTTCACTTCAAATCTCAAAAAAGCCAGGTAGAAATCATTCTGTGGGAATTTACTGTGACTAAGAGAAACAGAAGCTCAACCTTTCTCAAGGGGTGGGAGGTGGGGGAGAAGTCGCTCAGCCAGAGGCATGAAAAGGCTCCCCTGGTTTAAGCGTGCGAGGGATAAGACCTTACACCCTGGTTACAGGGCAGTCATTTTGCCGGGAGTGTCAAAGTGACCTGTGGCTTAATTTGCATGGCAAAGGAGACCCAAGCCCTCCTTACAGGATGGTCCTTAAGCCAGGGGTGTTCCAATGGGCCAGAACGAAAAGCGCTGTAAAGGAGAGACCTCCATTCCCTCAGAAGTGGGTGGTCTCATTGCCCACCAAGTGCTAACGGCCCAAGACGAGCTAGAAAGGGACGACCTGCACCTGTTACCCGGGGTTCTTTCAATCCAAAGCTCTTGGTAACTTTTACTCTGTGCAAGGTGGTGTCAGGAAATAAATCAGGGGAGACACGGCCGACCGACCAACAGATGGCTGGTACAAACAGGACAACACAAAAGTGCTTTCACTTAAAGCTAAACTTTACTTAATCTCAAGCACTTACACACGTCCGCAACAGGTTAATAAAACACCCCCAACCCTTGATAATTACCAAAGCTGAGTGTGGCTCTCGAGTGATACAGCAGCAGGCTTCCGGTGGCCAAATCTTCCGTCTGCCGGTGGGGACCGCAAGATGTATCCAGAGGGAGAGTCCAAAAAGAGTCCAACTATCTCAAACTTTTCCCCCTTATTTATACATTAGTAATAGAATGACATGTCCCTTAAAGAAAACTTGTTAAGCAAACAGTTCCAATGGGCAAGCAAGAGGCTCCTTCTGATTATTGATTAACTGGGTGTGGGTTTTTCCAGAGTTTGCAGCCTTGAGACCCCAATAGACATTCCTGTGGCACATCCTGCTCTTTTAAAATGCATGTATCAGCAACTTCAACACAATTCTTATCAGGAAGGATGCGGGGTCAATCTGCCCTTTCTGAGGCACCCAAAACTGCTGAGACTGCTGAATGGCCAATTTACAGCTTGCTGACTAGGCCGCCTTTAACAATAAGCCATAGTGGTTTCAGGCACTTTACTGGTTTGCCAAAGTCTCCCCGTACAATACCAGCATACATCAAAGGGGTGTAGAGGGTTCACGAAATTCTAGGGACCTAGGCAATGTGGATGATTGGGTGAACATTTATTGGCATTTGGGCAAAGGGGCAGGATCTCCTGCTTTATATGGTGCCAATGCATCCTTGGTTGTGGTATCTCTCTCTGTTGTAACCTAGAGATTACTACCTCACAGGCACTAGCTTCTCGAGTCACTTATGGCACCGCATCTTCTAGTCCCTGAACAATTACTGTTTCTAAAGGCACTCCGTTTTTACTATCGGGGCGGACACTAACAGAGGAGAGGATATTTCCTCCCCCTTTACATCACTAGTTGCTTCCTCTATGATGACACTCAACTCCGCCTTCTGTGGTGCCACCCTGAGATTTCGTTTCCTACCTGCAGACTGCTGGTAGCTTCTGCACTGCTAACTTCCTCTTTTGACTCTCCCTGTGGCTTCTCAGGCTTAATCTCCAATTCCGCTTCTAAAGGTACTGTGTCCGTCTGAGCTAACACTCTCACCCTATTTCTAGTAATTGGCTCTGCAGATTTTTCGGTCTCCATCGGTTCCACCATGCCAATAGAGACGGGAACCAATTCTTTATTCTCCTCTAACACATCTTTTTCAACTCTCTAATTCTTTTTAACAGCCGACCACGGTCTGATTCATAGCTGTCCAGTGATTTTAAGCTGGCATCCAAAGTTTGCTGGGCTTTCCTGAGTAACTGTAATTTTTTTATTTAATCTCTTTCCCAGTGAACTATAAGCTACGAGCAGACATTTAACAGCTATTTTCTTCATCAGTTTGATATAGAAACGAAGCAGAAAAAAAAAGGAAGGCTAAATACATCATTTACAAACCCCATGGTTTACAATGCTTAGATATCAACTCGCTATTCCTTAGCTATTCTAAACCTCCTCCATGTTCCTGAATGTATTTTCTGACTAAGTTTTCTAAAGCCAGACTGTGGGCAACTCCAACAGACTCTACTCTTGCCCTTACTCCACTCATCTTAACACATAACATAGAACTCATTTGAATTCTAACACTTCACTAGCTTTTGTAATAAACTATAATGAATACTTTATTGCTTTACTCTGTAACTGAAGGCGTCCCTTCACAGAAACAACAGGAAATAATACCCCAAACCGGTTTTCTACCTAGTTCAATAAGTCCCAAGTAAATGATATAGGGGTGGGGGTGCATTTCCCTCTCTTCTCTCAATGGCTTGTAGCTGATCGAGAGGTCTTTTCCCTCTGTTGGGACCTGCCAAACAGCTGGGGAACTGAGGCAGACGGATCAGAGGTGCAGCCTGGGAGAGTTGGGGGACCGAAGAACTATACAAGTTCTGAGTTATTGCGGCCTCTTGGCGACAATTAATACATATATTTATCAACTCCCCCACCACCACTTAGTGTGGGTCATCGGGCCCGATGCTACTGCTTATATCTTATCGATGCCATTCGTTACAACTTCCACCTCCAACAAAGCCCCTTAAACGCACGTATTACTTTTTAAATAACATCACTATTACTTTAAATAATATCATTACTTTATCTTGCAAGATTAAATTCAAAACTTATAAGTTAAAACTTTAAATTAAACCACAACACAGAACCAGAAATACTGGGACTGCTGCCAAGCCGCAGCCACAGGAAATCAGGTTCCTGTGTTCTTAAGAGTGAGTAAGACACACAATCTCTAACTCTCTGTAACTTTAATCATTTACTTATGTCTCAAGTGAGATTCTCAGGGATCGAAGGATGCCTGGAATCCCTGACAATTCCTGTCACACACGCCTCGAGACTCCTGGCTCTGGCTCGCCAGCCTGTAGCCTGATTTAGGGTGTATTGATAATATTAATTTGGTTAATATGTGAATTTAATTTATTCATTTAATTTTTACTTAATGATTAATTATTATTGATATTATTAAATAATATTAATTCGTATGGGTTTTAGGCTCGCCAATCTGTTTGATCAGAAGATAAAAGTTCTTGTCCTGATTCAGGCTCCACAGAATTTACAAAGGACCCTCGAGGGTATGACACTGAGACAGATATAGCCTTACTGACTTTTTATTAAAATCAGTGAAATAGTAAGTCAATGGTAAAATACCCAGAGTTACAAAGTTACAATTGCATTACTGCTATTCAAAAGATACATATGATAATATAGTAGTATATGCAACAAAGCTTTGGTTAATATACTCACACCCTTCCTCGATAACCTGGGGGTAAGCGACACAGGACCAGCCTTGCAGTTCCAGGTTTCTCAATTCTTGAGTGAGGGATGCAGTGCTTAGAGGAAATCTAATGCTAGGAGCTATCAAAACTAAATTAGGGTTTACTTGACTAACTTAGTTTTATTAGGTTTCGATTTTAAGTTTAAGAATAAAACTTAAGGCAGCCAAGCTTAGCCTAGTTCCCTTGAAACTTAAAGTTTAAGAAGAACAAGTACAGCCTACTAATAATAGCAGTCATCGTAGATAGAAAGAATTGATATAAAGATAGTGTAGAAATAGAAGAAGTAAGAATAGAAACGATAGAGCGGAGTAAGTAAGAGTGGAGAGAGAGCTCTAGCAAGGTGGGTCACCTCTTTTATAGGGCAAGTGCCGGAAATCCTTCCTCTTATGCCCAAATGTCATTCCTCCCCCACAGAAATGTTAGGGTCACTTACCCCATAGGCTAATATGTATGTGTGTATTGATGACAGGTATGTATGCACATCAGTCTCTTGTGGTGTACTTGTTAAGTCTGTGGGTACAACATTGAAACCCCCCTATTCCATTCTTCATTGTCTATTGGTCTAGGTAAAGGTCTTAGACGTAGGGATGGGTGCTTTATCTATTTGGGTAACAAGATGAAGGTCAACCTTACTTTCCTGGGTAAAAGTCTTAAGCTAAGGCAAAGTTAGCACATTTATATTAACATACAGGATGTGGCCTGTGGGTCTCTTGCATTACAGCCAAACTTACTTTAATATAAATCTATAAACCTATTACAATAAACCAAATACTATAAAAAAGATACATATATATGCAAGCAAGCAGGTTAGTCCTATAGGCTACACTGATGCAGGACATCTCTTGGTCTGCTAAGGTGTGGTGTAGTAGGGTGTTCTACTGGTACACTAGGTGATACCAGCATATACCAAGGTGTAGAGAGTCCACGGGCTCTAGGCAATGTTGTTTGCCCAAATCCCAATAAATATCCACCCAAAGGGGCTGGATCTTGTACTCTATATGGTGCTAATGTAATATTGGGTGGAGAAGCAGGAATTCTATTCCTTGGTTGTTGTAACTTACAGATTCATCACATGCACTAGCTACTCGTGTCACTTGTGACACTGCATCTTCTAGTCCCTGAACAATGACAGTCTCTAAAGGCACTGCCTCTTGACTATCAGAGGCGGACACTAACAGGGGAGAAGATATTTCCTCCCCTTTTGCTTTGCTCAACTCCTCCTTTACATCACTAGCTGCCTTTTCTAGGGCACTCAGCTCCACCTCCTGTGGTGCCACCCTGGGAATTCCTTTTCCTATCTGCAAACTGCCGGTATCTTCTGCACTGCTAACTTCCTCTTCTGACTCTCCCCGTGGCTCTTCAGACTCAATCTCCAACTCCGCTCCTAAAGGTACTGTATCAGCCTGAGCTAATTCTCTTGCCCTACTTCTAGTAGTTGGCCCTGCAGGTTTTTCTACCTCCGTCGGTTCCACCGTGCCAATAGGGATGGGAATCAATTCTTTATCCTCCTCTGACACATCTTCTCTCTTTTCTAATTCTCTAATTCTGTCCAACAGCTGACCACGATCTGATCTAGAGCCCTCCAGCGGTTTTAAGCTGGCATCCAAAGTTTGCTGGGCTTCCCTGAGTAACCCTACTTTTTTATTCAATTTCTTTCCCAGCAAATTTCAAGCCACAAGCAGGCATTCAACATCTCTTCCCTGTTTAGCCCTTTTTCTTTTTCAGCTCTATTTCTACATCAAATACCTCACTTACAAAACCCCGTGGGTTACCATGCTCAGAAATCATCTCGCTATTTCTCAGCTGTTCTAAATCTCCTCTATGTTCCTGAATATATTTTCTGGCAAAGTTTTCTAAAGCCAGACTGTGGGCAACTCCAACAGACTCCACTCTTGCCTTTACTCCACTCCTAACAAGAAATATAGAACTCATTTCAATTATATAACTTCACTAGCTTCTTCAATCAACTAGAATGAATACTCTGTTGTTTTACTCTGAAACTGAAGGCGTCCCTTCACAGAAACAACAGGAAATAACACCCCTAACCGGTTTCTACACTTCGTTCAATAAGTCCCAAGTAAATAATAGAGGGATGGGGGTATGTTCCCTCTCTTCCCTCGATGGCTCATAGCTACTCGAGAGGTCTTTTCCCTCTGTCGGGACCTGCCAAATACTGGGAAATACTGAGGCAGATGGAGAGTTAAGGGGACTGAGATAAGGTATCTTGAACTGTTCAAGTTCTGAACTATTGCGGCCTTTTGGCAGCAATTAATACCTAGATTTGTCAGCTCCCCCGCCACCACAAGTGTGGGTCATCAGATCCAGTGCTACGGCTAATGTCTTATCGGTACCATTCGTTATAACTTCAACCTTTACAAAACCCCTTAGATGCGCATACCACTTTAACAATAACACTATTACTTAAAAGTAATATTATAAAGTAATATTATTTAATCTTGCAGTATTATATTCAAAAACCTTAAAATTAAACTTCTAAGTCAAAACCACAATACAAAACTGGAAATACTGGGACTGCTGCCAAGCTGCAGTCACAGGAAATTAGGTTTCTGTTTTCTTAAGAAAGAGTGGGTGAAACACACTATTTGTAAGTCTCTGTAATTTTAACCATTTACTTATGCCTCGGGTGAGATTTCTAGAGATCTAAGGATGCCTGGAATTCCTGTCACACACTCCTCGAGTCTCCTGGCTAGTTGAAGATGAAGAGATCTAGAATAGATGATGATTGAAGCTCTTTTATATGACCTAAGTGCCGGAAATCCTTCCTCTTATGCCCAAATTTCATTCCTCCCCCACAGAAATGTTAGGCTACACTTACCCCATAGGCTAATATGTATGTGCGTATCGATGACAGGTATGTGTGTACTTGTGGTGTACTTATTAAGTCTGTGGGTACAACTTTGAAACCCCTCCTATGCCATTCTTCGTTGTCTATTGGTCTAGGTAAAGATCTTAGACATAGGCCGGGGTCCTTTATCTATTTGGGTAACAAGATGAAGGTCAACCTTACTTTTCTGGGTATAAGATCCCAATATAGATATGCTAACTTTGCCTTAGCTTTAACATTAGGGTTATACCATATTTAAAAAATAAAAAATGAGGACACTCCACGGGCCCTGGCCCCGCCCCTTTCCCACCCCGGCCCCACCCCAATTCCGCCCTTTCCCCGCCCCTTCCCCAAAGTCCCCGCCCTAATTCCCCCTCCTCCCTCCCAGCCACGCGAAAAGGGCTGCCCGAGCGCTACCGGCTTTATGGTTTGCCGGGCAGCCTCCAGACCCTGCGCCCCTGGCCGGCACTTCCCCAGCACAGCTGGAGCCCAGGAGGGGAAGCGCCCAGACGGGGGCGCAGGGTCTGGAGGCTGCCCGGCAAACCATGAAGCCGGTAGCACTCGGGCTTTGGGCAGCCCCCATGCCTCTGGACCCTGCTCCCCCGGCCGGGCACTTCCCCTCCCCGGCTCCAGCTGCTCTGCTCCTCCCCGGACTCAGACTTCAGCTCTGTTTAAGAGCCAAGCTGCCCGAGCCAGCGCTACCGGCTTCGGGCAGCCCCCTTGACTCTGGACCCCAGCCGCCGGCCGGGCACTTCTCCTCCCCGGCTCCAGCTGCTCTGCTCCGGCGGCGCAGGGTCCGGAGGCACGGGGGCTGCCCGAAGCCGGTAGCGCTGGCTCGGGCAGCTTGGCTCTTAAACAGAGCCGAAGTCTGAGTCGGGGAGGAGCAGAGCAGCCGCGGGAGAGGAAGTGCCCGGCCGGTATTTTTCCCGGACATGTTCGGCTTTTTGGCAATTCCCCCCGGACGGGGGTTTGATTGCCGAAAAGCCGGACATGTCCGGGAAAAACCGGACGTATGGTAACCCTATTTAACATACAGGTTTTGGTTTGGCCTGAGGTCTCTTGCATTACAGCCAAATTTATTTTTAATATAAATCTATAAACCTATTACAGTACATCAAATACTTAAACTTATAAGAAAAGATATATCTATGCAAGCAAGCAGATTAATCCTTAGGGCTACACGCTGAGACGCATGTTAATCCAGAGTCACTGCAAGGCAGAACAGGGAGTGACTCCAAAATTAACATGGGGGGGCAGATAAGATCAGGGTGTGTCCCTGTTGGGAGGGAGTTTCAGTTGTTGCTAAAGGGGGGAAAGTGACTCAGTTTCTCGCTTTCTTTGCCTCAGGATATTGAGGTTGAGCTTCCTGGTTCAGACACTGCTGCCCCCATTGTGATCTGAGAGCCCAGGCTGAGCAGCTGCTGCTCCCCCAGCGGGATCGGGGCTGGGGAGTGACCATGAGTAAAGCTTCCTCTGCGTCCAGCCAAGGTGAGGATTTTCTCCAGCTGTAATTAGCCCCATAGGTCAACCCAATGCTCTGCCCACCCCAACATCTGAGCCAGAGACTCCAGGTGGTTGATAGAGACCTCAGGGAACTGGGGATGGGCATGAAAGTGACACTGCACAAACAGTCCCTCCTCACCCCACGTCTCTCCTCCCCTTAGCAATTGCAGGAGCCGATCCAGCTATAGGAGAGCGAACCCCCAGGATTGTCTGTCAGCAGAGTGGGAGAGACG
Source organism: Malaclemys terrapin pileata (assembly GCF_027887155.1). Taxonomy (NCBI): domain Eukaryota; kingdom Metazoa; phylum Chordata; order Testudines; family Emydidae; genus Malaclemys; species Malaclemys terrapin. The sequence goes on from NC_071519.1 coordinate 35,012,711, forward strand.
GGGGAAGGGAGACACAAGGAGAAAAATGAGAGAGAGAGAGAGAGAGAGAGAGAGCAGTGGGAGAAATAACTGGGGAGAGAGATTCCCAGATCTCTGACCGGCCCCCACACACTTATTGCAGCATCCCTGGGCAGATTCACTTTCCTGTGAGCAAGGTGAGGTGCAGGAAGAAGAAAAGCCAGTTCCTGACTCTCCCTGTCCCCTCTGCTGTAGGAGTGTGCTGCCCTGGGACAGTGTCAGGGGGAATCCCCCAGGGTCACTTCTTTTGTTCTGCGCTTCTCTCCCATTCGGTTCCCAGATTTGGTTATTGGGAGGGTTTCAAAATGTCTCAGTGGTTTAGTGGGAGGGGCCGGTCAGTGCTGTAATAAAGTGGCCAAACATTTCCCCAGCATAGAATCATAGTACTGTAGGGCTGGAATGAACTCTGAGAGGACATCTAGTCCCAGCACTGAAGTGTTTGTCCAACCTGTTCTTAAAAACCTCCAATGATGGGGATTCCACCACCTCTCTTGCTAATCTATTCCAGTGCTTAATTAAGTTTTTGCACAATTGACTCAGATTCAATTTGTGATCCACTATAGCCCCCGATCATTTTCAGTAGTTCTACCCCTAACCAGCTATTCCCCACTTTGTAGTTGTGCATTTGGTTTTCCTTCCCTAAACCTAGTAGTGTGCACTTCTCTTTATTGAATTTCATCATGTTCATTCAGCCCACTTTTCTAATTTTTAAATGTTACCTTGAATGCTAATCCTGTCCTCCAACGTGCTTGCAGCCCCTCACAGCTGCTGTTATCTGCATATTTAGACAGCATGCTCTCCAGTCCATTATCCAAGTAATTAGTGAAAATATTGACTATATCAGATCCAGGACTGGCCCCTGGCCACCCCATTGTATACATCCTCCCAGTTGGACAGTGAGCCACTAATGATTACTGTCTGAGTACCGCCTTCCAACAACATTTTCACCCATTTTATACCACTTTCATGTACACCACATTTGCCTAGTTCACTATGACTTGGCATTATTTGTTTTTGCAAATCCATGCTGGCTATAACTTATCACCTTACTATCCTCTAGGTGCTTACAAATTGATTGTATAATAATTTGTTCATTCCAGGTATCTAAGGTAGGCTTGATTTTATTTCCCAGTCCTCTTTGTTCCCCTTTTAAAAGATGGGTACTATGTTTGCTCTTCTCCAGTCTTCACCGTTCTCCAGGCATTCTCAAAGATAATTGCTAATGGTTCCAAGATTGACTCAGCTAATTCCTTGAGCACCCTAAAATTAATTTCGTGGCTGACATTAATATATATAATGTATCTACATATTTTTAACCTGTTCTTTCCCTATTGTGGTTTCTGTTTCTTCCTCCTCTTGGTTAATAATAATAATTAAGACCCTACCTGAACCGCGGGATGATCTTCAAATAATTGCAGCTGAGATGCAAAGAAGACTTGGAAAATTGCAGAAAAATAATAATGGACCTTTATTAATTGCCGTAATTTGGAAAAGCCACAGCAGACCTATTTGTTTAAGAAAAATCTGCTGGCATAATATAAACACTCAACTATTACATTATGCCTGTGAATTTTTTTGGTAACCAGACAATTTGGTGCAGCTACAGGGCCATAACATGGGTGGGGTGAGTGGGGCAGCCACCAAGGGCACAAAGTGGGGCTGGGGAGTAGAAAATTGGGGCAGAAAAATGAGGGTGGAAATTTGCGTCACAGACCATGAAATCTGGTCTCCGGCTGCCCGGCTCTGAAGGCAGAGTGGAGAATGGCAGCTGTTGGCTGGGTGCCTCGCTCTAAAGGCAACGCCACCACAGAATAGAAATAAGGGCGGCAATTCTAAGTCACCCCTACTTCTCTGCCTTCAGAACCGGGCACTGGCCAGCATCCACCGCTCTCTCGCCACCCAGCTCTAGGCAGTGCCGCTGCCAGCATCAACTCAGGAGTAAGGGTGACAATACTGCGACCCACTAGTGGGCTTGCAACTACCCTTTGGGTCTGGGCCGCTGATGTGAGAAATGCTGTGGAGAAATCACACTTTTTTTGTGGGTTACTCACAACATAAATAGCAAATTGTATAGGTGTATAACACATCTGCAAAGTTCACTATTTATGCCATGACCAACCCTTGAAAATCGTATGATTCCCTTCCCCCCCATGATTTAAGTAGTACTCTACTTATTGCCTATGTCCCTTGCTAGGTGTAACTTATTTTGTGAGTTAATCTTTCTGATTTTGTCCCCACCTGCTCATGGTACTCAATGGGGGCGGGGGGGACAATAACAGAAAATGTGGAAATGGCAGATGCTAAATGACTTTTGTTTCAGTTTTCACCAAAAAGTTTAGTAGTAATTGGATATCTAACTTAATGAATGCCAATGAAAATGAGGTAGGGTCAGAGGCTAAAATAGGGAAAGAACAAGTTAAAATTACTTAGGTTAGATGTCTTCAAGTCTCCAGGGCCTGATGAAATGCACCCTAGATATCTGAGCTATTAGCGATTATCTTCAAAAAGTCATGGAAGATGGGAGAGATTCCAGAGGACTGGAAAAGAGCAAATATAGTGCCCTTCTATAAAAAGGGGAGTAAGGGCAATCCGGGGAATTACAGACCAATCAGCTTATTTTAATTCCCCAGAAAGATAATGGAACAAATAATTAAGCAATCAGTTAGCAAACTCCTAGAAGATAATAAGGTGATAAGTAACAGTCAGCATGGATTTCTCAGGAACAAATTGTGTCAAACCACCCTAATAGCTTTTTTTTTTTTTTTTTTTTTTTGACAGGGTAACAAACTTGTGGATAGAGGGGAAGCGGTAGATGTGGTAGAGCTTGACTTTAGTAAGGCTTTTGATACTGTCTTGCATGACCTTCTCATAAACAAACTAAAGAAAGACAACCGAGATGGAACTACCATTAAGTGGGTGCATAGCTGGTTGGAAAACTGTCCCGAGAGAGTAGTTCTGAGGTTTACAGTCAAGCTGGAAGGGCATATCGAGTGGGGTCCCACCGGGATCAGTTCTGGGTCCGGTTCTGTTCAATATCTTAATCAATGATTTAGATAATGGCATAGAGAGTACACTTATAAAGTTCATGGATGATACCAAGCAGGGAGGGGTTTGGAAGATAGGATTAAAATTCAAAATGATCTGGACAAAATGGTCTGAAGTAAATCGGATGAAATTTATTAAAGACAAATGTAAAGTACTCCACTTAGGAAGGAACAATCAGTTGCACACATACAAAATGGGAAATGACTGTCTAGGGAGGAGTACTGCGGAAAGGGATTTGGGGGTCATAGTGGATCACAAGCTAAATGAGAGTCAGCAGTGTGATGCTGTTGAGAAAAAAAAGCAAACATGATTCTGGGATGTATTAGCAGGAGTGTTGTAAACAAGACACGAGAAGTAATTATTCCGCTCTACTCTGCTGATTAGGCCTCAGCTGGAGTATTGTGTCCAGTTCTGGGCACCGCATTTCAAGAAAGATGTGGAGAAATTGGAGAGGGTCCAGAGAAGAGCAACAAGAATGATTAAAGGTCTAGAGAACATGACCTATGAAGGAAGGCTGAAAGAATTGGATTTGTTTAGTTTGGAAAAGAGAAGACTGAGAGGGGACATGATGGCAGTTTTCAAGTATCTAAAAGGGTGTCATAAGGAGGAGGGAGAAAACTTGTTTATCTTAGCCTCTAAGGATAAAACAAGAAGCAATGGGCTTAAACTGCAGCAAGGGAGGTTTAGGTTGGACATTAGGAAAAAGTTCCTAACTGTCAGGGTGGTTAAACACTGGAATAAATTGCCTAGGGAGGTTGTGGAATCTCCAACTCTGGAGATATTTAAGAGTAGGTTAGATAAATGTCTATCTGGGAGGGTCTAGACCAGGGGTCCCCAACGTGGTGCCCGTTTTTTTTTGCTCTGCTGGGCAGCACTCAGCTTTTTTTTTTTTTGGTGCCCACCAGACAAAAAAGGTTGGGGACCAATGGTCTAGACAGTATTTGGTCCTTCCATGAGGGCAAGGGACTGGACTCGATGACCTCTCTAGTTCCCTTCCAGTCCTAGAATCTATGAATCTATAACCTTTTTCCAATTACATCTTACAAGACCCATCTTGCACAAAGTACATCTCAGTTATCTCATATTCATGTCATAAGCATATTTTCATAAAGAATATGGAGTGAAATGGCACACTCACATACCAGTTTTCAGAGTTTGTTGAAGTCTGCCTTTTTGAAGTCCATTGTCCTTATTTTCCTGCTCTAATGCCTTCCTTCTCTTAAGGTAGGTCTACACTTACCTCTGGGTCCGGCGCTAAGCAATCGATCTTCTGGGATCGATCCCGGAAGTGCTCGCTGTCGACGCTGTTATACCAATAAAAACTAGCAGGATCTTATTAAAGGGGACAAGATAAAGATGCCACATTTATTATGATAACAATTTGATTTATGACCAATAACTAATATCTTAATCCTTATACACACACATTATACCTAATACCTATACACACACACACACACACACACACACACACACACACACACACACACACACACACACACACACACACACACACACACACACACACACACACACATCCATCAGATGTTCTGCAGCTGCTGCATAGTTACCAGTCCTGCTTGAGTCTGTGGCTTGAGTTTGCAGCTTGGGTTCGTAGCTTGTGGCGGCTAACTGGCCAGGAAAGCCGGGCACAAGGATGAACTGGGTCTCTGTTGGGCATGCACCGATGCCCTTTCATGTTGGCAGCAGAATGTTACCCTCCTCCAAAGTTTTCCATCACACCCATCCTTTTTGTAGGCTTTAGTTTGAATCCAGAGTCTATAGGTCTTGCTGTGTCACGCTGCCTTCAGGTTTGGTGATTGATCACCCGTCAATTGCAGACATGACTTTCAGCCTTGGACCGGGCTTTGATCTTCCTTCCATTGTACCTTTTCTTTTTAGGGTGGATTCTTTTTACTTTGTTAGGGCTCTTGTCTGCATCTTCAGCTGTTGGTGTTTGAACTTTATTTAATCAGGACAGACTGGGGCTGGAGGTTGATTCCACCATCCATACATACCTCATTCACACATCTAAACTAAACTAATAAGATTACAGCAGGGTTTGCAAAAATGAAGGTTGCAGCAAGCCCTTACAAAATGGAGTAAGCGTTTTAAAATGGGGTTTGAATTACAATATGGCAAACAGTGAACAGAAGTTACAATATAGACAAGTATAATGGATGGCAAACAGTGAACAGAAGTTACACTGTAGGCAAGTGTAATAAATGGTGAACAGAAGTTACAATACTGAAACAGTGCAAGTCTTAGTGATTTAAGCAGGAATTGGATTGATAGTGAAACTTACAAAGGCAGCTGACTGAACAGCTATGGCTCTTAACAAGCATCTTAATTGTTAATTAGCCAGTTATTGGGGTAACCGGTTTTATGAATGAATATTGTTTCATTCATAAAACTTTTACTTATGAAGTTACATTAATAAAGTAAACAATTAAAAACAATTTCATTCATCAGTCCTACAATGCCGGTACTCCAGCTCGGCGAGAGGAGTACACGGCATCGACGGGGGAGCCTGCCTGCCGCGTCTGGACCCGCAGTAAGTTCGAACTAAGGTACTTCGAATTCAGCTACGTTATTAACGTAGCTGAATTTGCGTACCTTAGTTCGAAGTGGGAGGTTAGTGTGGACGAGCCTTAGAATCACAAAATCATTATTTCATGAACACTTTCGCCCATATTGCTTTCCACCTTCCATTTCCTAACTAACTCCCGCCAGTTAGTCAGCATCAACCCTTAAATGCCTGTCTCCCTGGTTACTACTTCCATCTTCTGAAGCAAACAGGTGTCCCCAACACATTCCAAGAACTTATTGGACACTTTGTGTTTGTTTAACTACCGAGACACCTGTTAGAAAAGGAATTCAAAGTCCCATGTCTCCCCTCCCGTCCCCCCATTACTAATTGTGTTTTTAATGTTTCTGTTATTTGCATGACAGAGTCAAGAACATCTGTCTGCGAGGAAAGAGTCGGGGGGAATTGTCATGTGACGTTACTGTCCTGTTTTGACAAGTCCCCTTCTTGCCCTGACAGGCTGCAGTGTTACATACCATACTTCCAGGGACCAGGGAAGGGAAATGGCTGCCGTGGAGCCAGTTCTGGTAGGGATTATAGGGGAGTTGCTGGTGGGCTCCTGTTGGCGGGAGAAGGGCAGTAAAAACATAGGAGGTGGGTGCTTCTGGGGGTGGTCAGGAGGTGGGAGGGGGCAGGAAATACACAGGATGGAGAAAGGGAGGGGGACAGGGTGTGACAAACCTGCTGGGATTTGTTTATGGTGGGGCCTAGATTTTAACAGACCCATGGGATTTGTGGGTGGAAATTCCCTAATTTGTCGAGCAGGAAACAACCCCCCTGGACTGGGCTGGAGAAACGTACCAGCCTCCAATACTGGAGTCTGAACCTACTAGCCAGAGGGCAACCGCCAGTGAGGCCCGGGGAAGACACCCCATCCCGTCCCATCCAACTGCTGGCACTGGGGAGGGTGTTGGGATTCCTGCCAGGGGGCTGTCCCTGGACCCTGCTGCGGGCTCCATCTCCTGTATCAGCTTCTGGCTGGTAGGTGAGTGTTGAATGTGAAGACCCCTGCCATCTCTGTCTGCTAGAAGGGGTGAGGGGCTCTCTCTCTTTCTCCTCTCACCCTGATGCCTCCTGGCTGCTCTGATGGGGAGCGGGACGGATCCTGCCTGTCTCCCAGAGCTTCCATGTGATTGGCTCTCCTCCCCTGTGAATGGTGGGGTTGTCACTGGGCAGCAGGTGCAGAGTGGAGGGCTCTTGCTCTTTCAGGGGCTGGTGACTTTCGAGGAGGTGGCTGTGTTTTTCACCAAGGAAGAGTGGGCTCTGCTGGACCCCGCTCAGAGAGCCCTCTACGGAGACGTCATGCAGGAGAACTATGAGAACGTGACCTCGCTGGGTAAGGATTCCTGTCCCCTCGGTTCTTAGAAGGGGAAACGAAGAGTTAAGGTTCACAACACCCCACAGTGCACTCTCAACTTTGCCCTGTTTCAGCGACACCCCGACAAGCCAATGACACATAGACTAGCACTCTACGCTCCCTGCTACAGAACACTTTGGGAACAGAGCACAGGCACTGGATAGCGCAAACACTAACACCTCCTCTTTGCTAAGGCAAAACTTGGGGTTAGGTCCATTGTAGGGATCAGAAGCTACCTACCCCTGGCCTGCGCTCAGACACTGAGTCTACTGCTCACAATCCATCTCAGACTTTCATAATGTCACCACCCCTTTACCCTTCCAATGAGGATTCTGTCTTAGTTGTTGCCTTCACTTACCCCTCACTGAGCCCCGGAGACCCCAAGCACGTATGACACCAGCCTGCTGACAATCCTTGTGGCAAGAACACACCCTTGTGCGCCTTTATTGACACTGCCTACACCACTCAGCACTAGGGTGACCAGACAGCAAGTGTGAAAAATCGGGACAGGGGATGGGGGGTAATAGGAGCCTATAAAAGATAAAGACCCAAAAATCGGGACTGTCCCTATAAAATCGGGACATCTGGTCACCCTACTCAGCACTGAAATAGGGAATACCTGTTCCTTCGAGTTTCACGTGCGCCTCTCTTCGTGTCACAGCTCTGCCAGGCTGCTCCAACTAGTCCCTCCACAGTTCATTTAAAGCTACATATGGCCCAGTGCACACTGCTGGAGTGCCTGCGGATAAATGCTGGTATTCAAATCTGAGGAACATAAAACACACAACGGAATGTGCTTAGTCCTTCCTTCTGTCAATAAATAAATTTTAAGGCCAGGGGAGACTATTAGGTTATCTAGTCTGACCTCCTGTGTAATACGGGCCATGGAGTTTCGTCCAGTTACCTTTGTAGTGTGCTGAATGCCTTGAGTTTGATGAAAAGATCTTCCAGAAAGGCATCCTGTCCTGACTTGAAGACTTCAAGAGATGTAAAATTCGCCCCTACTTTGGGTAGTTTGTTAACCTTTGCACCACCCTTACCCCCTAACCCTGGAGCTTGCAAATCTCACTGGGAATAGGTCAGTAAGGGCAGAGTTAAGGTTGCATTGCAGGGGTGGTGTGTAATTTAATTCTTCATTTCCTGGTTTTCAGAGGCTTTATTTTTCACCACTGTCCACATGCTGGAAGGGCACGAGGCAGCACTGGGCAACCTTAACTCTGCTTAATGTACTTTATGGGCATTTAATTTCATTGATTTTCTTTTTAATGGACTTTTTTGCCACTGTAACTGTGTCGACACTACAGTTTTTGCTGCAATTTATGTCCGGTAGGGATGTGATTTTTCTCATCGCTAACTGACAGAGCTATGGGCTCAGAGGTAGTTCCAGCACCTCAGGTCACAGTCCCAAGGGGGTCTCTGTGACCCAACCCGTCACAGGAGGGTCTGGTGGGGGGTAGAAAGGGAAGGATTCAGGGAATCAGTGTGACGAAGTGGGAATATTCATAATGTTTTCACTGAATACTGTGTGGGTGCCGCAGTTTCCCCTATGCATTTCTTAAGTATCTGGTGGTGGGATAAGGGGCTATGATTGTTGCAGAGTCCAAGAGGGACAGTGTGATGCTGTCTGCACAGAGAATGGCCGACACCCTGTCTCCTGGCAACTGATGGCCTGGGTCCCTCCTCTGCAAAGGTGCAAAATGAAGGTGTTGGAGACCAAAGAGATCAGGTGACCTCCTGGCCTGGGAAAGAGACAAAGGGCAGGGGAGGGACTGGGGAGTTTCAGTTTGGAGCTGACTGGGGAAACTGGGGGAGAGCCCCAGGGCTGGGGTCTAAGCTCCCTGCCCCCCCCCCCCGCCCTCATATGGACTTGACTGAGCGGGTTCTGTTATCTGTACCTACAAGCTCTGGTTTGGAACACAGTCCAAATCCTGTTGTCTAATAAACCTTCTGTTTTACTGGCTGGCTGAGAGTCCCGGTGAATCGCAGGAAGTAGGGGGTGCAGAGCCCTCACTCCCCCACACTCTCTGACAGTCAGAAATTGTAGCACTTCACTGAGACTGCTTTTGCTGAAGTCTCTAATGACCTGTCCTTAGGCAAAGCTCAGAACCAGCACTCCATCCTCCGCCTCCTCCTCGATCTGTTAGCTGTCTGACACCACTGACCGTGGTCGTCTTCTTGAAATCTGATCTCCCCTTATCCTCTGCTGCTTAGGGTTAGGGTAGGGAGAAGTAGTAACTAGCTTGTTCTGCAGCATGGGATGTTGTCATAAACATACAGGTAAGGGTAGCATAAAATCCCTCCTTCACCTGTAAATGGTTAAGAAGCTCAGATAACCTGGTTGGCATCTGACCAAAAGGACCAATAAGGAAAGAAGATACTTTCAAATCTGTGGGGAAAGGTTTTTGTTTGGGCTGTTGTTGTTCTCTCGGAAGACAAAGAGAGAAACCAAGCAAATAATCCAGCTTCTACTGAATGTACTTACTATTTGTGTACATCTAAAAGTACAGAAATAGTAAGTAATAGCAAGGAAATGCATTAGAGCATCTTTTGTTTTAGCTTATGAATTTTCCCTGTGCTAAGAGGGATATTTATCACTGTTTTTTGTAACTTTAAAGTTTTGCCCAGAGCGGAATCCTCTGTGTTTTGAATCTGACTGCCCTGTAAAATTACCTTCCACCCTGATCTTACAGAGGTGCTTCTTTTACTTTTTCTTTATAATAAAGTTTGTTTTTAAAAATCTGATTGGTTTTTAGTGTCCTAAAAACCCAAAGGGCTGTTTGTTGCTCACCTTGGTTACTCTCAAGCCTCCCCAGGAAAGGGGGTGAAGGAGCTTGGGGGGATATTTTGGGGAAACTGGAACTCCAAGTGGTCCTTTTCCTGAATCTTCGTCTAACTCACTTGGTGGTGGCAGCAGTACCCATCCAAGGACAAGGAAGGATTTGTGCCTTGGGAAAGTTTTTAACCTAAGCTGGTAGAAATAAGCTTAGGGGATCTTTCATGCGGGTCCCCACATCTGTATGCTAGAGTTTAGAGTGGGGAGGGAACCCTAACAGATGTTTAGGTTGGATATTAGGAAAAACTTTCCAACTGTGAGAACAGATAAATACAGGAATACGTTACCAAGAGAGGTTGTGGAATGCTGGTCGCTGGAGGTTTTTAAGAAGAGGTTAGACAGATGGTCTATGTATACTTGGTCCTGCCTCAGGGCTGGAGGATGGACTAGCTGACAACTTGAGGTCCTTTTACCCCATGTATTTCTGTGATTTTATGATTCATTATCCTAGCCCTTCACTTTGACCTTGTCTCCCACTGGAGAATGGGGGCTTTATTTTGTATTTTTTTAAAATAAAAAATATGCATGGGTCAGCTGCCCTCTCAATTTGCTTTGTTAGTCACTGGGTTTGAAGGAGTGAATATCACTTCTGGGATGGGGATGTAATTCCCGTTGAAGTAACATAGGTCTGCCTCCATTTACATGGAAACACTATAAAGAACTGTCCACATATGAATGAAGCATACTGGACAGTGGAAGTCTCAAAGACTGGAGGTTAATGTGTAATGACTGGGTCCAAGGGAAGCAGAACATGAGAACACAACTGCATTGCACTTTGGGACACAGGAACTAGGGTACAAACAGACTGGGCTTCAGTTTGCTGCTATTCAGGGCAAAAAGACTGAGGCCTGGTCTACACTTGGGAGGTGGGGATTGATCTAAGTTACGCAACTTCAGTTACGTGAATAACATAGCTGAAGTCGACGTACTTAGATCGACTTACCGTGATGCCTTCACCGCGGTGAGTCGATTGCTGCCGCTCCCCCGTCGACTCTGCTTGCGCCTCTCACCGAGCTGGAGTACAGCAGTCGACGGGAGAGTGCTCGGGGGTCGATTTATCATGTCTAGACTAGACACGATAAATCAACCGCTGCTGGATCGATCGCTGCCCGCCAATCCAGCAGGCAGTGTAGACATACCCTGAGATAAGGCAACACAGAGAGAGAGAGAGATGAAATCAAGGAGGCTTTGAAAAAGCCGGGCATATGAAACTGCCAAAATGAATGTAGACTCCTGAAAGGGGTACAATAGTGTGGAAAGCCACTGGTCTACACAGCTGTTTTTAATGTGATAGCACCTACAATGGAGCACCCATAGGGGGAGACATCTCAAAGAACCATCATTAATGCACAAATTGAGTAACTTCTTTTGTGTGTTACCTGATCTCATTGGTCTTCTTTCCTCTGAGCAGGGTTTCCAGTTTCCAAACCCGATGTCATCTCCCAGCTGGAACGAGGGGAAGAGCCGTGGGCCCCAGCTCTCCAGGGCTCAGAGGAAAGCGAGATCCTGCTAGGCAGCTGCATGGGTGAGGGATCATTAAACCTACTCAGTGCTTGAAAGAAACAGCTGGGATTCCCAACAAAGACCTTGTGAGGTCTCTGGGTTCAGGATGGTCCCCAGCAGGTGTCATATCCTCAGGGCAGATACTGTTCATGGCTTCCTATCCATCCTGACTAACTCCTGGCAGTAGTTTCCTCCCTGAACTTCCTTTTCCCTGAGTGTTTGGTTGGGAACTGGATGCAGAATTGATCCCCTCCTCTCGCCACTTTGGGGAAGAGTTTGGGGAAATTCAGTCCCTGATTTTTTTCCATCTCCAGCTATTCTCTTGGTTTGCTCTTCCCTTTTCCTTTCCGGTCTCTGAGGTTTTCCTTTCTCTGTCCCAGCAGGTGAGGGGATGGTGAGCGAGACCATGGAGCAGAATCCTCAGCAGGAAGAGGAGCAAGTGGAAGCGCATGGGGCATTGTTGCAAAGATGCAAAGAGAGTGTGTCCAGGAGTTGTGAGCAGGGAAAAGGCTCTCAGGGGCAGCACAGGCCAGAGAAGTGGCAGGGAAACCAGCCAGCGCAGAAAGTTGGAATATCTGTTAATTATCGGGGACCTCACAAAGGCCTCAAGGAAACCACGGTGCAGCAGAGAATCCTGACGGGAGAGAGAAATAACACGGGCTGTGAGTGTGGGAAAAAGTTCAGGAGGCGCTCACACCATCAGAGAATCCACACCCGAGTGAGACCCCATGAATGCCGCGAGTGTGGGAAAACCTTCGCTTGGAGCTCAACCCTTATTGCACATCAGAGGATCCACACCGGAGAGAAACCCTACAAATGCCGTGAGTGCGGGAAAACCTTCGCTCGGAGCTCACACCTTATTGCACATCAGAGGAGCCACACAGGAGAAAAACCCTATAAATGCTGTGAGTGCGGGAAAACCTTTGCTTGGAGCTCATCCCTTATTTGCCATCAGAGGATCCACACAGGAGAGAAACCTTATGAATGCTGTGAGTGTGGGAAAACCTTCCCTCACAGCTCAACCCTTGTTATACATCAGAGGAGCCACACAGGAGAGAAACCTTATGAATGCTGTGAGTGCGGGAAAACCTTCGCTCAGAGCTCAAGCCTTATTGCACATAGGAGGAGCCACACAGGAGAAAAACCCTATGAATGCCGTGAGTGCGGGAAAACCTTTGCTCAGAGGTCAGGCCTTGTTACACATCAGAGGAGCCACACAGGAGAGAAACCCTATAAATGCCGTGAGTGCGAGAAAACCTTCGCTCAGAGCTCGCACCTTACTGCACATCAGAGGATCCACACAGGAGAGAAACCCTATAAATGCTGTGAGTGTGGGAAAACCTTCCATCACAACTCTTCTCTTATTTATCACCAGAGAAGCTGCAAGGGAGATAAACACCATGAAAATCTTGTCTAGGGTCTCAGAAAAGATTGTTTTTTCCTTTTGCTAATTCCCAGGTAGTGAACTTTAAGGCAGCATTTGTGGCATCTCAGCTCCTTCAGGTGAGTTGTCTGCTTTTCTCTTTTGCAGCTCACCTTTCCTTGGAGTGAAGCCCACAGTGTTTTTCATCAACTCCTTTGTTCTGTGTCATGGAAGTGTGTGTCCCTCCAACAGGAATGTCCGTCAGCCCCAGGTGGGGGAACGAGGAGTGACCTTTACTCGGTACATGGAGGTTAAATCTACCTGGGCCTTGACTCCACTAGGGTTTTCCATGGAGTTAGCTAGATTGAGTTAGCGATCCTGATATAAAAACACAACTATTTTTTTCAATAAAGAAAATAGCCCATAGAGCTGCCAGGGTAATGTAGCAAATTTCCTCACCACCGGATATAACCTCCATCACTTTTCCTAGTCTAACCAAATTTGGAGCATCATGTTTATACTTTTCCTTCCACTGCACAGTGATTGTTAGTCACCAGGACAGATTGCCTCATTCCCAGTTGTTCCCACGTTGCACTGGGTTCTGCTGAATAGCAGTTGGGTTTTGTACCATTTTTCTCCTAAGAACATAAGAATGGCCGTACTGGGTCAGACCAAAGGTCCATCCAGCCCAGTATCCTGTCTGCTGACAGTGGCCAATGCCAGGTGCCTCAGAGGGAGTGAACCTAACAGGCAATGATCAAGTGATCTCTCTCCTGCCAGCCATCTCCACCCTCTGACAAACAGAGGCTAGGGACACCATTCCTTACCCATCCTGGCTAATAGCCATTAATGGACTTAACCTTCATGAATTTATCTAACAGGGTTTAAAAGAGAACTATAGCCTCAGGGCCGGCTTTAGGCCGATTCAGCCGATTCGGCTGAATCGGGCCCCGCGCCAAGAGGGCCCCGCGCTGCAGCTGTCCGCCCCGCCCCCAGCTCACTTTCCCCTCCTCCCCTCCCCTGCACGCCCCGACGAAGCAGGGGCGGGCCAGCAGCACGAGGTAAGCTGGGGCGGGGGGGGGGGGCGGGAGCGGGAGAAGGGCTCCGGGGAGGCGCGGCCCGTTCCCGCAGGCCCCAGCGGCTCTGGCCCGGCTTGGCTCCAGCCCGGCTCTGGCCCGGCCCGGTCCCCGCGGCTCAGGTCCCCGCCCCCCCGGCGTGGCTTCCGCGGCGCGGCTCGGATCCCCCCCCCCGGCGCAGCCCCCGCGGCGCGGCTCGGGTCCCGCCGTCCCCCCCGCGACGCGGCTCAGGTCCCCCCGTCCCCCCCGCGGCGCGGCTCGGGTCCCCCCGTCCCCCCCGCGGTGCGGCACGGCTCGGCTCCCCCGTCCCCGCGGCGCGGCTCGGGTGTCCCCATCCCCGCGGCGTGGCTCGGGTCCCCCCCACCTGCGGCGCGGCTCGGGTCCCCCCGTCCCCGTCCCCCCCCCCCTGCGGCGCGGCTCGGGTCCCCCCCCCCCGTCCCTCCGCCCCCCGCGGCGCGGCTCGGGTCCTGGGGGCGGGGCTTGCAGCAAGCCCCGCCCCCAGGAATCGGGCCCCGCTCTTGCTAAAGCCGGCCCTGTATAGCCTTCACAACCTCCTCAGGCAAGGAGTTCCACAGGTTGACTGTACGCTGTGTGAAGAAGAACTTCCTTTTATTTGTTTTAAACCTGCTGCCCATTAATTTCATTTGGTGGCCCCTAGTTCTTATATTATGGGAACAAGTAAATAACTTTTCCTTATTCACTTTCTCCACATCACTCATGATTTTATATACCTCTATCATATCCCCCACTTAGTCGCCTCTTTTCCAAGCTGAAAAGTTCTAGTCTCTTTAATCTCTCCTCATATGGGACCCGTTCCAAACCCCTAATCATTTTAGTTGCCCTCTCTGAACCTTTTCTAATGCCAGTATATCTTTTTTGAGATGAGGAGACCACACCTGTACGCAGTATTCAAGATGTGGGCGTATCGTGGATTTATATGGGCCAATAACATAATATATTCTCTATCTTATTCTCTATCCCCTTTTTAATGATTCCTAACATCCTGTTTGCTTTTTTGACTGCCACTGCACACTGTGTGGACGTCTTTAGAGAACTATCCACAATGACTCCAAGATCTCTTTCCTGATTAGTTGTAGCTAAATTAGCCCCCATCATATTGTATGTATAGTTGGGGTTATTTTTTCCAATGTACATTACTTTACATTTATCCACATTAAATTTCATTTGCCATTTTGTTGCCCAATCACTTAGTTTTGTGAGATCTTTTTGAAGTTCTTCACAGTCTTCTTTGGGTTTAACTATCTTGAGCAGTTTAGTATCATCTGCAAACTTTGCCACCTCACCTTTCTCCAGATAATTTATGAATAAATTGAATAGGATTGGTCCTAGGACTGACCCTTAGGGAACACCACTAGTTACCCCTCTTCATCTGAGAATTTACCATTAATTCCTACCCTTTGTTCACTGTCTTTTAACCAGTTCTCAGTCCATGAAAGGATCTTCCCTCTTATCCCATGACAACTTAATTTACATAAGAGCCTTTGGTGAGGGACCTTGTCAAAGGCTTTCTGGAAATCTAAGTACACTATGTCCCCTGGATTCCCCCTTATCCACATGTTTTTTGACCCCCTTGAAGAACTCTATTAGATTAGTACAGGGGTGGCCAACCTGTGGCTCTGGAGCCACGTGCGGCTCTTCAGAAGTTAAATATGTGGCTCCTTGTCTAGGCACCAACTCCGGAGCTGGAGCTACAGGTGCCAACTTTCCAATGTGCCAGGGGGTGCTCACTGTTCAACCCCTGGCTCTGCCACAGGCCCAGCCCCCACTCCACCCCTTCCCGCCCCCTCCCCTGAGCCAGCCATGCCCTCGATCCTCTCCCCCGAGCTTCCTGCATGCCACAAACTAGCTGATCGGGGGGGGGGATGGGGACGCGCTGATCGGCGGGGCAGCTGGTGGGCAGGAGGCACTGGGAGCAGGGGAGAGCTGATGGGGGGCTGCTGACGCATTCCTGTGGCTCTTCGGCAATGTACATTGGTAAATTCTGTCTCCTTCTCAGGCTCAGGTTGGCCACCCCAGATTAGTAAAACAATTTCCCTTTACAGAAACTGAAGATATTGGAGAACAAAGAGATCAGGTGACCTCCTGGCCCGGGAAAGAGACAAAGGCCAGAGGAGGGGCTGGAGAATTTCAGTTCAGAGCTGGTTGGGGAAATGGAGGGGAGCCCAGATGGGGCTCTGGCCTCCCTGCCCCACAATGGGAAATGGAGGGAGGAAATGTGCAGTGGTGGACTGTGCATTCTGGCATCTCTAACTCCAACACACCTTTGTATAACAGTGCCACTTACTCTCTGTAATCATTGTGGTAGAAATTCCTGTCCGTTCCAGCTGAGGAATAAGGAGAGACGGACACAGCTAGCCAAGCAAGGAGCCCCGGGAGGGGCAAGCCGTTTATTTCAATTGTGATATAAAATTATTCTGCTTAACTGCCAGGGGGCAAATTTGTCACGTACACATGGAAGATATATAGCACAGCTATTGCTATGTCTTAACTCAGGAAGTTCCTTCGAGAGGAAATGTAGCCAAACTCCAAACCTGCAGACAATGAAACTTTCTGTGCCTGTGTCCTGTAGATAAACTGCTTGGTTTGCAAAATAAGCAAGGAGGAGGGGGAAAGTAGATGAACAATAAGGGGTCATAACAGGGGCAGATACATGTAGCTTGCTAATTATGTATGGTAATGATGGCAAATTTTGGCCAATCATAAAGCAATAGATTATCATAGTCAACTGCATATAATGCTTTGGTGTAAGTGTTTTCTTTGTTCTTGCTGACTTATGAGCTTGAACCCAATTGCAATTGAAATAAACGGATCGCCCCTCCCGGGGCTCCTTGCTTGATTAGATGTGTCCGTCTCTCCTTATTCCTCAGCTGGAACGGACAGAAATTTCTATGACAGTTGCAAAAACAAGCAGTTAGTTATCTCCAGGATACAGGCACAGAAAGTTCCATTGTCTGCAGGTTTGGAGTTTGGCTACATTTCCTCTCGAAGGAACTTCCTGACTACCTATTGCTGACCCTGCATTTTTTCCTTCTTCTTTCTCCCATGTGTACGTGACAAATTTGCCCCCTGGCAGTTAAGTAGAATAATTTTATATCATCATGTATAGAAAGATCTGTTTCTCCATGTGTACTGTCACAGCAGCTTTTTTTACATCACAAACTACTAAACATGTGGGAAGAGGGGGCAGGTTACTCCCCTTTCCCTTCACTCTGAACCACATGTATCGTGCAGGAGGAGAGATATCCCAGGATTTTTGCAGGTATTCTTTTGCCCCATCTCTGTGTTGAAATGTCACAGCAGGGGCCAGGCACTAAGCAGGTGTTTGGATCAAGGAGAAAAGGGTAAGAGAGTTAGGGTGTCTTCGCCTACAACGCTTTTTGGACTGTGGAGGTGGCATGGGAGATGGAGTGTTTTGTGCTTTCTCCCACCGTGGAGGGAGGAGCCAGAAACTTTGAGCTGCCAGCAGGAGGTGAGAATGAGACGTGCCCTCTGTATGTGCAACAGTGCGTCACACAGGGAGCATCCGTGAGCTGTGCTGCCAGGGAGAGCAGCCAACCTCTCAGTGATGGGGATGGGTCACCCCGGCTGGGACTGGGGACAGTAGGTTACAGAGGGGCACCCTTAGCCATCCCCCCCCAACTTTGCTTCTCCTCCCTGGTTTAAGTGCCTCAGTTTCCTCCTCTGAAACCACTTCAGCTCCTACTCCCCCACCCCCCCAGGCCCTCACACCCTCCCCCACTCACCTAGCTCAAGCCCCCTAACCCCTCCCCCCGGGCATCTGCCCCCCTCTCCTCTTCATCGCAAATCCCCTCTTCTCCCCCTCACTCCTCCCACCCCGGCTCCTAAACCCACCTGCCCCCCCAACCCCTCTGGGCCTCGCCCCAGGCCCCCCATCCCAGCACTGCTGGAGGCCCGATCCCTCTGCCCCCCACCATTGTCCCCCAGCCCCTCCCACCGCCACGGGCCCAGCTGAGTCCCGCTCGGGGTGGAGGAAAGGGAGGAGTCGCGCCGCGGGGGCTTGTGGGAGATGTGGTACGCCCCGGCCAACATCTCCCATCGGCCACCGCGGGGCCAGCGGCACCATGGGAGCGGCCGGGGGCGGGGCCCGGCGCGTTTTGTGCGGGCGGGGCCGGAAACGGAAGTGGTTGGAAGAGAACATGACGTAGGCGATTAGGACGCCTTTCTCTTTCCTCCATCTTCCCCCACCCATGGGCTCCTCAGTCCCCCTTTCTCCTCCTTCCAACTCCCCCAGTCCATTCCCCCCCATGGGCCCCTCAGCCCCCCCAGCCCCCCCTCCCAACCCCCAGCCCAGCCCCTGCATGGGCCCCTCAGCCCACTTTTCTCATTCCTCCTCCCCCCACCCATGGGCCCCTGAGCCCCCTTTCCTCCTCCCTCTACCTCTCCAGAACATCCACCCCATGGACCCCTCAGCCCCCCTTTCTCCTTCCTCCTCCTCCCCGCCCATTGGCCCCTCAGCCCCCCCCCCTTTCTCCTCTCTCCACCCCCCCAGCCCAGCCCCCCATGGGCCCTTCAGCCCCCTCAGCTGCTCCTCCCAGCCCAGCCCCCCCCCCCCCCCCCATGGACCCCTCAGTCCCTCTTTCTCCTTCCTCCAACCCCCAGCCCAGCCCCCCATGGGCCTCTCAGCCTCCCTTTCTCCTCCCTCCAACCACCCCATGGGCCTCTCAGCCTCCCTTTCTCCTCCTACCTCTCCAGTCCATCCCCCCATGGACCCCTCAGGCCCCCCAGCTGCTCCCCCCAACCGAGTCCCCCCATGGGCCCCACAGCCCCCCTTTCTTCTCCCTCTACCTCTCCAGCACATCCACCCCATTGGCCCCTCAGCCTTTCTCTTTCCTCCTCCTCCCCACCCATGGGCCCCTCCACTCCCTCCAGACCAGCCCCCCATGGGCCCCTCAGCCCCCTTTCTCCTCCCTGCATCTCTCCAGCACATCCACCCCATGGGCCCCTCAGCCCCCCTTTTTCCTCCCCCCAGACCCTCCTTTCTTCTCCCTCCAAGTCCCAGCCCAGCCCCTCCATGGGTCCCGCAGCCCCCCTTTCTCCTCCCTCCAACTCCCCCAGTCCATCCCCCGTGGGTCCCCTCAGCCCCCCTTTCTCCTCCCTCCAACCCCTCAGTCCATCCCCCCATTGACCTCTCAGCCCCCCTTTCTCCTTCCTCCAACCCCCCACCCCATCCCCCCAATGGGCCCCTCACCCCACCAGCTGCTCCCCCCATGGGCCCCTCAGCCCCTCCTTTCTCCTCCCTCCAACCACTCAATGGGCCCCTCAGTCCCCCTTTCTCCTCCTTCTACTTCTCCAGTCCATCCCCCCCATGGGCCCCTCAGTCCCCCCAGTCGAGTCCTCCCATGGGCCCCTCAGCCCCCCTTTCTCCTCCCTCCATCCTCCATCTCATCCCCTGTGGGCCCCTCAGCCCCCCTTTCTCCTCTCTGCAACACCCTGCAGCACACCTCCCCAGCCATGGCCCCATAGCCCCCCTTTGTCCTCCCTCCAACCCCCCCAGTACATCTCCCCAGCCATGGCCCCATAGCCCCCCTTTCTCCTCCCTCCAACCCCCCCAGCACACCTCCCCAGCCATGGCTCCATAGCCCCCCTTCTCTTCCCTCCAATCCCCCCAGTCCATCCCCCCATGGACCCCTCAGGCCCCCAGCTGCTCCGCCCAGCCCCCTTGGGCCCCTCAGACCCCCTTTCTCCTTCCTCCACTCCCCAAACCCACCCCAACCTCCCCCCTTCCACCATCCATTCCTCCTTCCGTGGGGCCCCTCAGCCCCCATTTCTCTCCAGCACCCTCCCAGCTAACCCCAACCTGCCCCCCAGCCCATCCCTCCACCCGTAGGGACTGCTCAGACCCCCAGTTCATCCCCCACTCAGACCCCTTTTCTCCTCCCTCAAACACTCTTCAATGTCCACCCCCATCCCAACCCTTCCCCCCAGTCCTTTTCTCCACCTATGGGGCCCCTGAGCACCTCTCTCTCCTTCCTCCCCAAACCCCCTCCACCAATCCACTTCAACCATCTCCCCTCAACGCTGGGACCCCCATCATCTCCTTCAGTGCATTCCAGCCTGCCCCCCACCGGGACACATTCAACATCCTCCAACCTGCTCCCGCGTCCCCAGACTTGCCAGCTCTCCGCTCACCCCACCCCAACCTGCCCCCTGCACGTGGCCCTCCCAGTCCACCCTGTGACAGTGGACCTCATAAGGCTTTATGGGGGGTGTGTGTGCTTATAAATGTATGCATGACATAACTGGAGTATGTTTTGTGCTGTCTTTGCCATGTAACACATCTCCGGAAAGATTATGGTCTACTATTTCTATTCATCCTATTTGTACATATATATCATTTTCTACTTGAGGTTAAAAATATGGGCTGTATGCTTGCTTGGTTTCTGTGTAACCCCTTTGGGGTTTAGAGAGCATGGCCCCTTTAAATCTTTTTCCTAGCGGGGAGGGGGAGAGTAAGAAAAAAGGAGGGAAACTCCAGGGAGAGAGGGAGGCAGCCTGAGGCCCTGGAAAAGTGAAGCAGAGAGAACCTGCCCGAAGCCTGAGACGGACAGGGCGGCCGATCGGGGACACCCCAGGACAGGAGCCAGGAAGAGCACTGTGCCAGGGAGGAATCGCCCAAGAAGGACAAGCCAGAGCTGGACCCAGTATCATGGCTGCCCAGAGCTGCATGGGGCTGTGAGTACTGGGCCTTGGGACTCTACATTGGGAACAAGGAGGGAGGCTGTAGCTAGTTAAGTGGGGAGGGGGTCGCTCTGTGTGGTTTTGCAGAGAGTGGCAGAAGAGGGCACCGGAGGGGTTTGTTGGGGAAAGTTCACTAGTGCTGAAGACGACCAGGAGCACCCAAGACTCACCACTGGACTGGAACTTTGCTCAGGACTCCTGAACTCTGCGTGCAGACACATTGCTCAGTGTCTGCCCTTCCAGACTGTGCTACCACTGGGCCTGTGGGGCCTTGGTTTGAATGCAACCCTGTTCTACTGCTCCCCCTATATTTCCCCTTGTTGTTTTTCTCCTCTCATTCCTCTGTAAATAAATATTTCCCTTTCTTATATCCATTGTACTTTTCTTGTGGGTGGGTACGTTCACTCTGGCGGGTTTGGAACAGGTGCCCCTGGGGTGGAAGGGATTTCTCCTGCTGCATTCCTGCGCGCGACATCTCTTGGCCAGAGCTGCCTGCAGAGCAGACTCCATCTTGGCCACGAGGGCGCTAAAGTTACACTATGAAAAGATTTAATGGGGCCATGCTATCTAAACCCCAAAGGGGTTACATAAGTAAGCTTTGTGAGGTATTTGGTCAGCTTCTTTAGGAAGGAATTTACAAGGTTAAATACCTGCTCAGGAAGCACTTGGGGAACAATGCATCTTGGAATGCTCCAATCCACATAAGAAGTCTTCCTGGAGACATACAAGATACCATGTGAACAATGGCTTCGGCCTGTAAAGACTGAGTCATGCAGGGACATGTGACTTGCCCAGGTGACTCCAGAACTCCATCTTGAAAGTGGACTTTGCATAGGAGTGGGGACGTCTCCACCCACAAGAGAAAGTGTATTTAAACCCATGGGAGACCCCTTCAGCTGCCTAAAGAAGGAGCCTCCCCACCCCCCCAGAATGCTTGAAGGAAACTGGAACAAAGGACAATAACTACAGGGGGTGTGAGTGATTGCTGGACCCAGGCTAAAAGTAGGGTTACCATACGTCCGGGTTTCCCCGGACATGTCCAGCTTTTGGGTCTTTAAATAGCCGTCTGGAATCCCGGACATTTTTAGCTTTTTACAAATCCCCCCCGGACGGCTATTTAAAGACCCAAAAGCGGGGGTGAGCTGGGGCAGAGGGGTGTGGGGAGGGCTGCCCGCAGCAGGTAAGGGGGGGGCGCAGGGGAACCGCTCCCTGCCCGCCCCAGCTCACCTCCGCTCCGCCTCTGCCTGCTGCCTTGAGCACGCAGCCGCGCCGCTCCTCACCCTCTTCCTCCCAGGCTTGCCGCCGAACAGCTGATTGGCGGTAAGCCTGGGAGGGAGGAGGTGAGAAGCGGAGCGGTGTGGCTGCATGCTCAAGGCAGCAGGCAGAGGCGAAGCGGAGGTGAGCTGGGGTGGGGACGGAGCAGGGAGCGTGGCCAGTCAAGGGACAGGGAGCAGGGGGGTTGGATGGGGTAGGGGTTCTGGGGGGGGCATGTCAGGGGGCAGGGGTGTGGAGAGGGATTGGGGCAGTCAGGGGACAGGGAGCAGGGGGAGGGTTGGAAGGGTCAAGGGTTCTGGGGGGGCCTGTCAGGAGGCAGGGTGTGAAGAGGGATTGGGGCAGTCAGGGGACAGGGAGGGTTAGATGGGTTTGGAGTTGGGGGGGGGGGGCAGTCAGGGGACAGGCAGCGGTTGGATAGGCGTGGGAGTCCCAGGGATCTGGTGGGGGCAGAGGTGTGGATAGGAGTCAGAACAGTCAGGGGACACGTAGAGAGTGGACTTCTAGGGGGGCAGTTAGGGTGGGGGGTCTCATGGGGGGCAGTTGGGGACAAAGATAAGGGAGGCTTAGATGGGGTGGGGTCCTGGGGGGTGGTTAGGGGCAGAGGTCCCGGGAGGGGGCGATCAGGGGAAAAGGAGCAGGGGGGTTGGATAGGTTGGGGATTCTGTGGGGGCAGTCAGGGGGCAGGAAGTGGGAGGGAGTGGTTGGTGGGCGGGGCTACTCTTCCCCTCCCCCCCCGAGTGTCCTCTTTTTTGAAAATTCAAATATGGTAACCCTACTAAAAGGAGATTAGCCCGTAAAAGGGAGCATTCTGGATACCGGTGAGGATCTTATCTGTATTTAGTTTGATTAGACATAGATTTGCACATTATATTTTATTTTGCTTGGTGACTTACTTTGTTCTGACTGTTACTACTTGGAACCACTTAAATCCTACTTTCTGTATTTAATAAAATCACCTTTTACTTATACATTATCTCAGAGTATGTATTAATACCTTGGGGAGCAAACAACTGTGCATATCTCTCTATCAGTGTTATGGAGGGCGAACAATTTATGAGTTTGCCCTGTATAAGCTTTATGCAGGGTAAAACGGATTTATTTGGGTTTAGACCGCATTGAGAGATGGGGCATCTGAGTGCTAAAGACAAGCACGCTTCTGTGAGCTGTTTTTAGGTAAACTTGCAGCTTTGGGGCAAGCTATTCAGACCCTGGGTCTGTGTTGGAGCAGACAGGAGTGCCTGGATCAGCAAGACAGGGTGCTGGAGTCCTGAGCTGGCAGGGAAAACAGAGGCAGGGGTAGTCTTTGCACATCGGGTGGCAGCTCCCAAGGGGGTTTCTGTGATCCAACCCGTCACACACCCCCTCTGCTTCCCTATCTCACGGCACCCCAACATCCTCCATGATACCCAAACCCCAATTGGCTCCAACCTATTGCTCCATTGCTGGGCCCCAGCACCGCGCTCCCCCACGTCACCCACAGCCTGCCAGGTTTCCCTCTCCAATTCCTGTTCCCCCTCGAACCTGCTAGGAGTCCCCTTCCCAGCCACACTGGGACCCTCCAACCCCCCTCCACCCTGCCCTTACTCTCTGGGGCTTCTGAATCCCATATTCCCTCAGTACACGTTGGGAACCCTACACTAGTCTACCTCACAGTGCAGCCCCCACCCCCATATATCCCAGACAGTCATTCATATGACTAAGCCACTGATGCATGGACCCGAAATTGCCTACTGAGCTTGTCCATCGATCAGCCCCATGGACTCTCCCTCCTTTCCTCTCCTTGTGCTGTTTCCCTTTGTAGGACACGGGCAGGCGTGCTAGGTGTGCATTCCCACAGGCTTGGTCTCAGGAGCCATGAAGAAGTAGCAGAGGACAAACATCCTGCAGGGTAGTGGATAGTAGAGTGGAGTGGTGACTGTTGGTGTTAACTCAGTCTCTGTTCATTGATGTAGATGGGATGGGAGAGGGAGTCAGGGATGAGGGCAAGATTAAACACACCAATAGAGCTCTGCGTAGTTCTTGCTTGGCTTTATTAGTTTTCAGAGGAATTGTCCAGGAGCCCTAGCCAGACGAGAATATGGCATAAGTGGTCCCGAGCAGCCTGGACATCCTTCTAAGGAGACGTGAATAGTCCTCATGTTTCTGCCTTCCGCATCACTGGCTGTGAGTAAGCGGTCAGTGCTTTGAATTCCTCATCTGTACTCACTGTATTTTCCTCACAAGCTGTGTGCTTCCTTATTGGGTATGGGGGTCTGTGGTATTAAGGCTGGGAAGGGGCCAGAGTCTGCTGGGCAGAGTGACTATTTTGGGTGCTGTTACACTGGATACCTTCGAGTTGCAGGTGTAAAGTAGTAATGGGAGATGGGTTGAGGGCGGAGCCCTGGGATGATACGGGAGTTGGGAAAGGAAGAGACTACGCGACATTGCAGATGGAGATGTTCTCTCCCCCCCCGCTGGATTTAGTACCAAGGAAAAAGAAGTCTTGAGTCAGAGTCTACTGTCCCCATGCAATGGAAAGCGAGCGAGAGCGATGAGACCGTGAGCATAGTCGAAATCAGGCATTAGCCGTACATCTGGGAGCGGAGCAGCCACCACAGTCAGTGAGACAAGTGTCTCTTTTGGTGAGAGCTCTGCTCACAGCCCACCTGGTAGGGACACCCCATTAGCTGGGGTTGTGTTTGTAAGAAAAGGTTCCTGACTAGCTGTAGTTACAAGGGAGACAAGGTCCCCAATTTCAGGGGCTGCTCATTTCTCTGGCCAGGAGCAGTGTGTCCTCCGCAGCAAAAGGTAGTATCTAGAATGTTACCTCAAGGGGAAGAAGGTAACGCTTCAAAGGGAATACTAGAGAGATAGTAGAGGGAAGATATAACAGGGAAAGCCCCTTTTCTCAGAAGCACAGACTCGGCTCCCTTCCATGTCTGTCACCTGTGGATTTAGCTACACATAAAATAGAATAAAATAAAGAGAAGACGAGATAATATGGTGCAAATAAAGGTAAGTGTATTAGGGATAAAAGATACAGAAAAACTGGGGAGAAATGGGGGAAGAAATACAAGAACACAGTAAACAGCAAAACCATAAATCAGTAAAACAGTGAATCAGTGACTGACTCTGAGAGCTTGGAGCTCAGGCCCATAAACCCTCCCATGGGATTCTACAAAACAAACAATACCCCAACACACAAACATTTTTCCTATTGCTCTGATGTAGCAGATGTCACGTACAGGCGTGATGCCCAGGACCTACAACTCTTGGCTGATTTAGAGTCCTTGAGGAGGAACACTGGGAAGTCCAGACGACTGATGGTTCTCGTCGCTCCTCAAACACACTACGGGATAGATGTTGTTCTTCGATCTCAGCTCTGGAGCTCTGCGAAGACCCGACCGTGTACAAGCTGTCGCTGGAATGGACAGCCCCACGCAGGCGCTGAACAAGTCCTTATAAAACCTTTTTGGCGGGAAGAGTTCTGAGGTGATGGAACACTGAGGGCTGGTCTTGGCGGGTGTGACGGAGCAGGGAGCAGGGCAGATTTGACCTGGGAATGTTGCAGGGGGATTGCAGTGAGGAGGGGGGACTTCCCTTGAAGGAAGCTACCTGAGCTGTAACCTGAGCCAGGAACGGGGGTGGGGAGAATTAACACCTTCTGCCCGGGAGACTGGACAAAGGAGAGGAGCAGCAGGAGGAGTTGGGAGTTCAGTTTCGGTTTGGGCTGGGTGGTGCAACGCAGGGAACCCCAAGCTGGGGTCTAAGCTCCCTGAACCTCCCAGAGGGACCTAATTGAGGGGGTCTGGTCGTACCTACACGCTCTGCTTGAGACTGTGTTCCTGTCCTTAAATAAACCTTCTGCTTTACTGGCTGGTTGAGAGTCGCAGTGAATCTCGGGAAGAGGGGTGCAGGGCCCTGACTCCCCCACACTCCGCAACAACTGGTGGCAGCGGCGGGATCTACTGCACCCCGTGGACGGTGCTTCCTGCAGTAAGTGACTGGGGAGCAGTAAAACGAAGGGGGATTGACGGGGACCAGGCGTGCTGAAGAGTGAGAGAGAGACAGTTATTACCCCTGGGAGTGTGTGACCAGCGAGGACTTTTGCAGTAACAGGGTCCCCCGGGGGGATCGCAGCGAGTGGTCCCCGGGGGCGGAGGAGTCTGCAGCTCGACCCTGGCAGAGAGGTGGTGACCTCGAGAAGGGCTGGCACACTAGGGGTCTCCCTGGGAACTGTGGGGAGCTGTGAGCACACAGGCCGGTGAGTGGCCAGCAGGAAGATGTATGCCAAGCGGCTTAAGAGCGACCTGGTGAAGCTGTGCAAGCAGAGGGGGCTGTGCATTGGGAGGCTCACCAAAGAACAGCTCATTGCCCGGCTGGAGGCGGAAGATGGCGCGAATGAACTGATCCCTGTGTCTCAGGGAAGCAGCCTGGCAAATGCAGCGCAGGCACCAGTGTCTGTCCCAGCTGGGAGTGGTCAGCCGGCTGCTGAGGGCTTCCCGAGACCCCTCCTTCCTATGCCTAGGGGAAGGGTGGGGAGGAGCCCAGCAAATACCGAAGGCGCCGTGGCCCCCCCGGCCAGCAGGGGACCCTCCCAGCGAAGCTCGCCGGCCAGCAGAGGATCCTCCCGGCGACGTTCGGCATCCGGGGAGCGGAATTGGCTGGAATGGGAGAAAGAGCTAAAACTGAGAGAGCTGGAGGATCGTGAACAACAGAGACAGCATGAAGAGAGACAGCATCAGCGTGAAGAGAGACAGCGTCAGCATGAACGGGAGGAGAAAGAGAGACAGCATCAGCGTGAACGGGAGGAGAATGAGAGACAGAGACAGGAGAATGAGAGACAGCGTCAGCATGAACTGGAACTGGCGAGATTGAAGGGCAGCGAACCCCCGGCTGCGGTGAGTGAGGGGGGACCCAGGACTGCACGGAGCTTTGATAAGTGCATCCTGGCCCCACGCAAGGAGGGGGAGGACATGGATGACTTCCTGGAGGCCTTTGAGACGGCCTGCGAGCTGCACCGGGTTGATCCCGCGGACAGACTCCAGGTCCTTACCCCCTTACTGGACCCCAAATCCGTGGCATTGTACCGCCAACTGGGAGAGGCAGAGAAAGGGGACTACGAACTATTCAAAAAGGCCCTGCTACGAGAGTTTGGGCTGACTCCTGAGATGTACCGGGAAAGGTTCCGGAGTCAGGATAAAACCCCTGAGATCTCATATCTGCAACTAGCCGTCCGCATGGAAAGATACGCCAGCAAGTGGGCTGGTGGGGCCCAGACGAAGGAGGACCTGATTAAACTGCTGGTACTGGAGCAACTGTATGAGCGGTGCCCATCCGACCTGAGGCTGTGGTTGGTGGACAGAAAGCCAGAGAACCCGCGACACGCAGGGCAGCTGGCTGATGAGTTTGTAAAGAGCCGGTCAGGGGGTGGCAGGGAGGAGCCCCAAAGGAACAGGCCCGCCGCGATGCAGAGAGAGAGTCACCCTGGGACCTCCCAAAGAGGGAATATGGGGAATCCCCTCCCACGGGGAATGCCCAGCGTCAGGGACAACCGACCGGCTCGAGGGGACCCACGGGACATGAGCTGCTATTACTGCGGCCGAAGAGGCCACGTTCGGGCCCAGTGCCCCAAGCTCAAGGACAGACTGAGCAGACCGAACCCGCACCAGGTTAACTTGGTAGAGGCCCAGACGGACGAGGGGCAGGCTTCTCCCGCAAGAGGGGCTGGCAGCTTATCAACTGCTCAAGAGAGAGAAGGGCCCCAGGCCAGCTTCTCTGGGGGGCCAGGTGCTCCGGATTCAAAGTTCTCCGTTTACAGGGTTGGCGCGGGGCTGTCCCTGCGGAGCGAGTGCCTTGTTCCCCTGGAGGTGGATGGGAAGAAAGTTTATGGATACTGGGACACGGGCGCAGAGGTGACACTGGCCCGGCCCGAGGTGGTGGCCCCAGATCGGGTGGTGCCCAACACCTTCCTGACCCTGACCGGGGTGGGCGGGACCCCATTCAAGGTTCCCGTAGCGAGGGTACACCTGAAATGGGGGGCCAAGGAGGGCCCCAAGGACGTGGGAGTGCACCACCATTTGCCCACTGAGGTGTTGATGGGGGGGGACCTAGAGGACTGGCCAAGCAGCCCCCAGACCGCCTTAGTCGTGACCCGTAGCCAGAGCCGGCGAGGGGCACTACGCCCTGACCTTGGGAAGGATGTCCCACCGGAGGCACCGAACCCTTCCCGGGTGGGGAGGGAACACCCAAGGACAGGCCTCGGGGTGGCTGGGGCTTCCGACCCAGCCGACGAGAGGGAGCAGGTCCCCATCCTTTCCCCAGCCGCCGAGTTCCAGGCCGAGTTGCAGAAGGACCCCTCCCTGCGGAAGCTAAGGGGCCTGGCTGACCTCAGTGTGGTACAGACCATGAGGAGAGGATGCAAGGAGAGGTTCCTGTGGGAGAAGGGGTTCCTGTACCGAGAGTGGGCTCCCCCAGGGGAAGTGGAGTCGTGGGGGATCAGGAGGCAGCTGGTGGTTCCCCAGAAGTTTCGCCACGAGCTACTGTACCTGGCCCATGACATCCCTCTCGCAGGGCACCAGGAGATCCGGCGCACCAGGCAGAGGCTGCTACAGAACTTTTACTGGCCCGGGGTCTTCACCAACGTCCGGCAGTACTGCCGATCCTGTGACCCCTGCCAGAGGGTGGGGAAGGCCCGGGACAAGGGGAAAGCAGCATTGAGACCTTTGCCCATCATAGAGGAGCCTTTCCAGAAGGTGGCCATGGACATAGTGGGACCTCTCAGCAAGACGACCCGGTCTGGGAAGAAATACATCCTGGTGGTGGTAGATTTCGCCACCCGCTACCCCGAGGCAGTGCCCTTATCGTCCATCGAAGCAGACACTGTGGCGGATGCGCTGCTGACCATTTTCAGCCGAGTGGGGTTCCCCAAGGAAGTCTTGACGGACCAAGGGTCCAACTTCATGTCGGCCCTACTCCGGTGCTTGTGGGAGAGATGTGGGGTGCGGCACAACTGGGCCTCAGCATATCACCCCCAATCCAACGGGCTGGTGGAGAGGTTCAATGGGACGCTAAAAATGATGCTGAAAACATTTATGAATCAGCACCCGCAGGACTGGGACAAGTACTTACCTCACCTGCTGTTTGCGTACAGGGAGGTACCCCAGGAGTCTACCGGGTTTTCGCCTTTCGAACTGCTATATGGAAGGCGGGTAAGGGGGCCCCTGGACCTGATGAGAGACGAATGGGAGGGGAAGGCCACTCCCGAGGGAGAGTCGGTGGTGGAGTATGTCCTGACCTTCCGGGAACGACTTGCCGAGCTCATGGGCCTGGCCAGGGAGAATCTGGCCAGAGCCCAGAGGAAGCAGAAGGTCTGGTATGACCGCACAGCACGGACCCGCGCCTTCGCCACTGGGGATCAGGTGATGGTCCTCATCCCCATGAGGAAAAACAAACTCCAGGCCGCCTGGGAAGGGCCCTTCAAGGTTGTCAAGCAACTAAACGAGGTAAACTATGTGGTGGAGCTGTCGAACTGGGCACACCACCACCGGGTGTACCATGTGAATATGATGAAGCCATATTATGACAGGGGGAATATGGTGTTGGCCGTGTGCGGACATTGGGAGGGGCAGGGAGATGACCCTTTAGTAGATCTATTCCCTGGGACAAGAGTTGGCTTCCCCCTGGAAGCAATTCCCCTCTCTGATCGGCTAACCCCTGCCCAGCGAGCTGAGATCGGAGGGGTGCTGCATCTGTACCAACAGCTGTTTTCCAACCAGCCTGGACGCACTAATCTGACTGTCCACCGAGTGCAGACAGGATCGCACCCGCCTATAAAATGCTCCCCCTTCCGAGCCACAGGGAAAACTGCTCAGGACCTGGAAAGAGAGGTCAATGACATGCTGGCTTTGGGGGTGATCCAGCCGTCTTCCAGCCCTTGGGCCTCGCCGGTGGTGCTGGTCCCCAAAAAGGACGGGTCGATCCGGTTCTGTGTGGACTATCGGAAGCTCAATGCCATCACTGTAGCCGATGCCTACCCCATGCCCAGGCCGGACGAGCTCCTAGACAAGCTGGGAGGTGCTCGGTACCTTACCACCATGGATCTTACAAAGGGCTATTGGCAAGTGCCGCTGGATGCAGATGCCAGGCTGAAATCGGCCTTTGTCACCCCTCTGGGGCTCTATGAGTTCCTGACCCTGCCCTTCGGCCTCAAGGGAGCGCCGGCCACCTTCCAGCGCCTGGTGGATCAGCTACTGAGGGGGATGGAGAGTTTTGCCGTGGCGTATATCGATGACATCTGTGTCTTTAGCCAGACCTGGGAGGACCACATATCCCAGGTTAGACAAGTGCTGGACCGACTCCAGAAGGCTGGGCTGACCGTAAAACCGGAGAAGTGCAAGGTGGGGATGGCTGAGGTATCCTACCTAGGCCACCGGGTGGGAAGCGGCTGCCTAAAGCCGGAACCAGCCAAAGTGGAGGTGATCAGAGACTGGCCCGCTCCTCAAACCAAAAAGCAGGTCCAAGCCTTTATTGGGATGGCAGGGTACTATCGGAGGTTCGTGCCCCACTTTAGCGCCATAGCCGCCCCCATCACTGAGCTGTGCAAGAAGGGGAAGCCAGACAAAGTGGTCTGGACCGAGGAGTGCCAGGAGGCTCTCCGGGCGCTGAAGGAGGCTCTGGTCAGTGGCCCAGTTCTGGCAAACCCAGACTTTGACAAGCCCTTTATGGTGTTCACTGACGCCTCAGACACAGGACTGGGGGCGGTGTTAATGCAGGAGGATGAAAAGGGGGAGAGACACCCCATCGTGTACCTGAGCAAGAAGTTGCTACCCCGGGAGCAGAACTACGCGGCCATCGAGAAGGAATGCCTGGCCATGGTGTGGGCCCTCAAGAAACTAGAGCCATATCTCTTTGGGCGTCACTTCACCGTGCACACCGACCACTCTCCCCTGACCTGGCTGCACCAGATGAAAGGAGCCAACGCCAAGCTCCTGAGATGGAGCCTGCTCCTGCAGGATTATGACATGGACGTGGTCCATGTGAAGGGACGTGACAACCTGATAGCGGACGCATTGTCCCGGAGAGGGAGCCCTGAACTTCCCCAGGTCACTGGTCAGAGTGACCCCGCTCAGTTCAGTCTTGAAGGGGGGAGAGATGTGACGGAGCAGGGAGCAGGGCAGATTTGACCTGGGAATGTTGCAGGGGGATTGCAGTGAGGAGGGGGGACTTCCCTTGAAGGAAGCTACCTGAGCTGTAACCTGAGCCAGGAACGGGGGTGGGGAGAATTAACACCTTCTGCCCGGGAGACTGGACAAAGGAGAGGAGCAGCAGGAGGAGTTGGGAGTTCAGTTTCGGTTTGGGCTGGGTGGTGCAACGCAGGAAACCCCAAGCTGGGGTCTAAGCTCCCTGAACCTCCCAGAGGAACCTAATTGAGGGGGTCTGGTCGTACCTACACGCTCTGCTTGAGACTGTGTTCCTGTCCTTAAATAAACCTTCTGCTTTACTGGCTGGTTGAGAGTCGCAGTGAATCTCGGGAAGAGGGGTGCAGGGCCCTGACTCCCCCACACTCCGCAACAGCGGGAAAACCCGGTTCTGACTGGTTTAAGCTAGAATCTTTGTAGTAAACAAGTCCCCTCTCAAAGATGGAGTTCAAAGTCAGAGTTCATATACTCCATTTTGAATTTCAGTTTGAAGTCTGTGATTCACTTAACAGTATTTTAAAAACATCTTATTAATGGCTAATTGAAACAGTACATTTCATCTAACAAGGAGGATGACTCCAGGCGGCGAGTTGCTTGCCTTCCTCTCATGTTTCTCTGTCTTCTTTAGGGTGTTGGCCAACTCTCTCTCTCTCTCAATCAATCTGTCCTTGTCTTTCCTTGTGCTGTGTCCCTTCATAGCACACGGGCAGGCGTGCTCGGTGTACATCCCCACAGGTTAGGTCATGGGATAAAAACCATGCGGGACAGTGGCCGCTAAAGTGGAGCAGTGACTGTTGGTGTTAACTCGGTCTCTGTTCATCGAGTGGGGCTGATGTAGATGGGATGGAAGAGGGAGGCAAGGATGAGGGCAAGATTTCAAGTACCATTAGAGCTATGTGTAGTGATGGCTCATGCTTCGCTTTTGCAGCTGCGCTGGCAGAGGAATTGTCTAGGAGTCCCAGCTGGAGCAGAAACTGGCAGTTTGTAAGAAAAGGTTCCTGTGGTTACGAGGGAGACAAGGTCCGCAATTTCAGGGGCTGCTTGGATATCCTTCTAAGGAGACATGAACACTCCTCAGCTTTCTGAATTCTGAATAACTGGCTGTGAGTAAGAGGTCAGTGCTTTCAATTCCTTATCTCTACTCATTGTCATTTTCTTCACAGGCAGTGTGCTTCCTCGTTGGGTATGAAGCTCTGGGATTAAGGCTGGGGAATGGACAAGAGTCTCCTGAGCAAAGTGACTATTTTGGGTGCAGTTACAATGGGTCCCTTCTAGTTGCAGGCGTAAAGTAGTAATGGGAGATGGGTTGAGGGCGGAGCCGTTGGATACGGGAGCTGTGAAATGAAGAGATTACATGACATTGCAGATGGAGATGCTAATTTACTTTGTTCTTCTCCACTCTGCTGGGTTTAGTACCAAGGAAAAAGAAGTCACACGTCAGAGTCTACTGCCCTCATGCGATGGAAAGTGAGTGAGAGCAGCGAGCCTGTGAGCATTGTTCATGCCAGGCAAGAGCCGTCCATCTGGGAGCCGAGCAGACACCACTGTTACTGAGATAAGTGTCCGTTTTCCTGAGGGTTCTGCTCACGGCCCATCTGACTCCAGGTAGGGACACCCCATCAGCTGGGGCTGGGTTTGTAAGAAAAGGTTCCTGACTAGCTGTGGTTTTGAGGGAGACAAGGTCCCCGGATTGGTGTGTCCTCCGCAGGAGAAGGTTAAATCCATGAGGATGACTCCAGGTGGTGAGTTGCTTGCCTTCCTCCTGTGTTTCTCTCTCTCTTCTCTACTGTGTTGGACAACACACACTCTCTCTATCTCTCTGTCCTTTCCTTTTCTTGTCCTGTGTCTCTTCATGGCAGGCGTGCTAGGTATGCATCCCCACAGGCTCGGTCTTGGGAGTTATGAAGTAGGAGGGGATGAAAATCATGTGGTGTAGCGAGAGTGGAGTGGAGACTGTCGGTGTTGACTCGGTCTCTGTTCATCGAGTGGGGCTGATGTAGATGGAATGGGAGAGGGAGGCAGGGATGAGGGCAAGATTTCATGCACTTTCAGAGCTTTGTGTATTACTGGCTTATGCATGGCTTTTGCAGCTGCGCTGGCAGAGGAATTGTCCAGGAACCCTACCCAGAGGAGAGATCTCAGAAGCGGACCTGATCAGCCTGAACATCCTTCTAAGCAGACATGAACAGTCCTCAGCTTTTTCCCTCCTGTATAACTGGCTGTGAGTAAACGGTCAGTGCTTGGAATTCCTCATCTGTACTTGCTGTAATTTTCTTCAGAGACCATGTGCTTCCTCGTTGAGTATGGGGCTCTGTAGGATTAAGGCTAGGGAAGGGACCAGAGTCACAGTTGCCAACTTTCACTGGGTAAATAAGCACCCCAACTTTCAGAATAAGCCAAAAATCAAGCTAATCCCATTTCAAAACAAGGCCAAAACAAGCCAATCCCTAAGAACCCCAACACTCTATGTGACTAGATTTATACTGGTGTGGAGTCTGGGACTATGGTGGGCCAACTGTGGACCCCTGACTCTCTTCCCCTCTTTGCCTCTGCTTGCCCCTGATTGCCGGGAGCCGATCAAAAAAAAAAAAAAAAGCAAGACGTTACAACAAGCAACAACCTACAAGCCAAACACTAGCCAACAAGCAACTCACAAGCCAATTAAGCCAAAAGCAAGACCAATTTCTACATATTTTTCTGTGGGTTTGGCATTTCTGTCCAGAGTCTGCCGTGCAGAGTGGCTTTTTCGGTTGTTGTTGCAAGGGATGCTTTCTACTTTTTGTCCTAAATGTATAATGGGAAGAGGGTTGAAGGCAGAGCCCCACCATACGGGAGAGGCGGAGGGAAGAGCCTACAAGACATTGCCAACTGAGATGGTAACTGATTTGTTTTCCCCCCTTGTACTGTTTAGTACCAAGGAAAAAGACGTCATTCGTCAGTCTACTGCCCTCAAACAATAGAAAGCGAGCGAGAGCAACAAGACTGCGAGCGTTGTTGATGCGATGCAAAAGCCGTCCATCTGGGAGCGGAACAGCCACTGCTGTCAGTGAGATAAGTGTCTGGTTTGGTGATTGCTCTGCTCACGGCCCACCTGGCTCCAGGTAGGGATGCCCAATTAGCTAGGGCTGGGTTTGTAAGAAAAGGTTTCTCATTAGCTGTGGCTACTAGGGAGACAAGGTCCCCATTTCAAGGGGTTGCTCATTATTCTGTGTCCTCTGCAGCAGACGGTTGGATCCAGGAGGATGACACCAGGTGAGTTGCTTGCCTTCCTTCCGTGTTTCTTTCTCTCTTCTCTACTGTGTTGGCCAACACATTCACACTCTCTCTCTCTGTTCTTCACTTTTCTTGTGCTGTCTCCCTTCGTAGGACACGGGCAGGCGTGTTAGGTGTGCATCCTCACAGGCTATGTCTCGGGCACCATGAAGAAGTAGGAGGGGATGAAAATCATGCAGGGCTGTGGGTGTGAGAGTGGAGGCAGGTATTGGAAGATTTCGTGCACCTATAGTGTTTTTGGCAGTGATGGCTGTTCTATGGGTTATTTGCTGTTCTTGCAGAGGCCTGCTCCAGGCCAGTGGAGCAGCACCAGACAGAGGAGGAGCATCTGGAGGAAGTGGACCTGCTCAATCTAGATGTTTCACCTGGCAGTGGAGCTTAAGAGCCCTCTCGTGATTTTCGAGGAGCAGGTGTGTGTGTTTGTGAAATATTTCTCTATCCGGTATCTGCATAGTGAGGTGCCTCCTTGAGAGCAGAGAGATACTTCTCATTTCTATAGGATAGGTCCTGGGGAAGTTAGAGCTCTGCCGGTGGCTGGTAGTGGTCTGGGATTGTCCCTTTCCTGGAGGGTTGTAGCTCCTTAGGAGTGAACAGCCTTCTAAGCAGACATGAACAGTCCTCAGCTTTCTGCCTCCTGCATAACTGGCTGTGAGTAAGCGGTCAGTGCTTGGGATTCCTCATCTGTATTCGCTGTAATTTTCTTCACAGGCCGTTTGCTTCCTTGCTGGGTACGGGGTTCTGTGGGATTAAGGCTGGGGAAGGGACCAGAGTCACAGTTGCCAACTTTCACTGGGTAAATATGCACCCCGACTTTCATAATAAGCCAAAAAACAAGCTAATCCCATTTCAAAAAAAGCCAATTCCTAAGAACCCCAACACTGTATATGACTAGATCTCTCCGTGCAATCTGGGACTGTGGTGGGCCTGCTGTGCACCCGATGCTCTCCCCGCTTTGCCCCTCCTTGCCGGAAGCAACAAGCTACAACAAGCAATAAGCTACGAGCCAAACACAAGCCTAATTTCAAAGTTTTTTTCCCCCACAGGCTATATCTCGGGCGCCATGAAGAAGTAAGAGGGGATGAAAATCATGCAGGGCAGTGGGTGCGAGAGTGGAGTGGTGGCTGTCGGTGTTTACGTGGTCTCTGTTCATCAAGTGGGGCCTATGTAGATGTGATGGAAGAGGGAGGCAGGGATGAGGCCAAGATTTCAAGCACTATTAGCGCTTTGTGTCGTGATTGTTGATACTTGGTTTTCGCAGCTGCTCTCAAAGAGAAATTGTCCAGGAGCCCTATCCGGAGGAGCAAGTGGACCCGAGCAGCTTGGACATCCTTCTAAGCAGACATGGCCGGTTTTGTTCAATATCTTCATTAATGATCTGGAGGATAGGGTGGACTGCACTCTCAGCAAGTTTGCAGATGACACCAAACTGGGAGGAGTGGTAGATATGCTGGAGGGTAGGAATAGGATAAAGAGGGACCTAGACAAATTAGAGGATTGGGCCAAAAGAAACCTGATGAGGTTCAACAAGGACAAGCGCAGAGTCCTGCACTTAGGACGGAAGAATCCCATTCACTATTACAGACTAGGGACTGAATGGCTAGGAAGCAGTTCTGCAGAAAAGGACCTAGGGGTTACAGTGGACGAGAAGCTGGATATGAGTCAACAGTCTGCCCTTGTTGCCAAGAAGGCTAACGGCATTTTGGGTTGTATAAGTAGGGACATTGCCAGCAGATCGAGGGACATGATCATTCCCCTCTACTCGACATTGGTGAAGCCTCATCTGGAGTACTGTGTCCAGTTTTGGGCCCCACACTACAAGAAGGATGTGGAAAAGTTGGAAAGAGTCCAGCGGAGGGCAACAAAAATGATTAGGGGGCTGGAGCACATGACTTATGAGGAGAGGCTGAGGGAACTGGGATTGTTTAGTCTGCAGAAGAAAAGAGTGAGAGGGGATTTGATAGCTGCTTTCAACTACCTGAAAGGGGGTTCCAAAGAGGATGGATCTAGACTGTTCTCAGTGGTACCTGATGACAGAACAAGGAGTAATGGTCTCAAGTTGCAGTGGGGAGGTTTAGGTTGGATATTAGGAAAAACTTTTTCACTAGGAGGGTGGTGAAGCACTGGAATGGGTTACCTAGGGAGGTGGTGGAATCTCCTTCCTTGGAGGTCAGGCTTTTAAGGTCAGGCTTGACAAAGCCCTGGCTGGGATGATTTAGTTGGGATTTGGTCCTGCTTTGAGCAGGGGGTTGGACTAGATGACCTCCTGAGCTCCCTTCCAACCCTGATAGTGTATGATTCTATGAACAGTACCTCAGCTTTCTGCCTCCCCTTTAACTGGCTGTGAGTAAGCAGTCAGTGCTTTGAATTCTTCATCTGTACTCGCTGCAATATTCTTCACAGGCAGTGTGCTTCCTCGCTGGGTACGGCTCTGTGGTATTAACGCTGGGGAGGGGCCAGGGCTGTTTTTTGGCGGTAATGCTAAAGGTCTAATGGGAAGAGGATTGAGGGCGGAGCCCTGCCGTGTGGGAGAGGTGAAAAGAAGAGCCTACGAGCCGTTGCCAACTGAGATGGTAACTTGTTTGTTTTTTCCCATTGTCCTGGGTCTAGTACCAAGGGAAAAGAAGTCACACGTCAGAGTCTACTGCCCTCATGCGATGGAAAGCGAGCGAGAGCGATGGGACCACGAGAATTATTGATGCCACGGAAAAGCTGTCCAGTTGGGAGCGGAGCAGCCACCACTGTCAGTGAGATAAGTTTCTGGTTTGGTGAGGGTTCTGCTCAAGGCCCACCTTGCTCCTGGTAAGGACGCCCCGTTTGCTGGGGCTGTGTTTGTAAGAAAATGTTTTTGACTAGCTGTGGTTATAAGAGAGACAAGGTCCTCATTTTCAGGGGCTGCTCAGTTCTGTGGCCAGGACCGGTGTATCCTATGCAGCAGAAGGTCTGTTCCAGGAGGATGACTCCAGGGGGTGAGTTCCTTGCCTTCCTCCCATGTTTCTCTCTCTCTCTCCTCTAGTATGTTGGCCAACACACACCCTCTCTCTATCCTTGCCTGTCCTTGTGCTGTCTCCCTTCATAGCACACGGGCAGGAGTGCTAGGGGTGCATCCCCCCAGAGTATGTCTCAGGAGCCATGAACAAGTAGGAGGGGAAGAAAATCATGCCGGGCAGTGGGCGCTAGAATGGAGCGGTGACAGTGGGTGTTGACTGTCTCTGTTGAAGTGGGGCTGATGTATATGGGATGGGAGAGGGAGGCAGGCAGGCAAGATTTCATGCACTATGTGTAGTCATAGCTCATGGTTGGCGCTTTCAGAGGAATTGTCCAGGAGCAGCAGCTGATGGAGAAACTGGCAGAAGTGGACCTGATCAGCCTGGACATCCTTCTAAGGAGACATGAAAGTCCTCAGCTTTTTGCCTCTCACATAATTGGCTGTAAGTAAGCCGTCAGTGCTTGGAATTCCTCATCTGTATTGGCTGCAGTTCTCTTCACAGGCCGTGTGCTTCCTCGTTTGCTACGGGGCTCTGTGGGATTAAGGCTGTAACTCCTCACTAGAGAATGTTGTGAAGGCCAAGACTAAAATGGGGTTCAAAAAAGAACTAGACAAATTAATGGGGGATAGGTCCGTCAACGGTTATTAGTCAGGACAAGCAGGTATAGTGTCCCTAGCCCCTTCAGCTTTTCAGGCTGCTTATCCTCTCTCCCCTTGGATAGGGTTTCCCTCAGTCCTTTGTGCCAGGGAGTCCCTCTGCTCTGCTTGGGCAGGGTTCCCCAGGTCCTCTAGCTAACAGCAATACTCCTCTAAACTCTAGTCAGCTCTTCTTTCCTCTCCCTGTCTGACTGAAGCAGGGGTATTTTATTAGGTCTTGGGTGGGGCCTGAATTGGCTCCAGGTGCTCCAATTACCCTGTAGTAACCTTTCCCCAGGCCACAGGGAACAAAGCCTTGATCATCCTAGGACTTATATACCTCTGTGACATTATTGACTTGAACTGGGACCATATAGAACATGGTTGCAACCAAAGTCCTGTAGTGGCACCAAATCTTGTATAAAGGGGGTCAAATGAGGTGGCTAAGACCAGGTTATGGGTTGATGGTTATGATTATGCTGTCTATATGTGTGTATCAATTTTGTAGTTGAAGTTATGAATATTGGCTCTATACTATCGGTATTTTAAACTTATGCTATGCTTCTGGGTGACATCCCAGACAAGTTGGTGTTAGCTCTGCTTAGCCTGCTTGATGGCCCATCAAGGACCATCAGCTATACAATTGACCCATTGAGAGAAGGCAGATACGCCTTGCAACTCAGCAAAGTATGCAGGGACTGCCTGATCATTGTGCAGTGGCAGTCCAAAATGTATGTGAGGGCCTTCCATTACATACCACAGTTAGCAGTTATGCCATTTCGTATATGAGTTCCTTAAGAACTCTTGGGTGAATACTATCAGATCCTGGTAACTTATTACTATTTAATTAAATGTAATTAATCAATTTGTTCCAAAACATCCTCTGTTGACACCTCAGTCTGGGATAGTTCCTCAGATTTGTCACCTAGCAGGAATGGCTCAGATGAGGGTGTGACAGGTTGGGTCACAGAAACCCCCTTGGGAGCTGCCACCTGGTGTGCTGGGACTACCTCTGAGCCTGTTTTCCCTGGCAGCTTGGGACTTCAGTACCCTGCCTTGTTGTGCCAGATACACTAGCCTGCTACAAACACAGACCTAATTTGTCTAGGTCCCTCTGTATCCTATCCCTACCCTCCAGCGTATCTACCACTCCTCCCAGTTTGGTGTCATCTGCAGACTAGCTGAGAGTGCAGTCACCCCATCCTCCAGATCATTAATGAAGATATTGAGCAAAACCGGCCCCAGGACCGACCCTTGGGGCACTCTGCTTGAAACGGGCTGCCAACTAGACATGGAGCCGTTGATCAATACCTGTTGAGTCCGACAATCTAGCCAGCTTTCTATCTACCGTATAGTCCATTCATCCAGCCCATACTTCTTTAACTTGCTGGCAAGAATACTGTGGGAGACCATATCAAAAGCTTTGCTAAAGTCAAGGAATAACACATCCACTGCTTTCCCCTCATCCACAGACCCAATTATCTCTTCATAGAAGGCAATTAGGTTAGTCATGCATGACTTGCCCTTGGTGAATCTGTTGGGGTCCACTAGGCATAGCTACCAGGTAACTCGGGAGAGTGGAAGGCCACAAGTGCCGATGAAGCTCTTTTGCTCTGGGTCTGTGAACCACAGTGACTCCATCTTGGGAACTCTCACCTACTTCTGTGCTAACTGCTTACATGCTCTGAAGCAGGCTGAAGCAGAAATGTATTGGTCAGCTTTTTAGCAGATGGCTGCAGTTTCACTCACACTAGCAGAAATAATAGAGATAAGAAGCGGGGTAGTTAGTTTGCAGGCGTCTAACTCAAGGTCGCAAAGACTGAGAAAGTTTTCTCACAAGCTTATGTAGAGCTTATTGTAACAGTTGTCTGGAAGGGAGGGGTAAGGGGGAACAGCCAGACAAAGAGATGTATGTAAACAGTTTGGAGTATAAAAGGTAAAATTTGTTTGTATTTGTTGCACTGGATTTGAGACATGCTGGTCTCCTAGTGCCATTTCAGAGCTCTGAAATAAACTTGGCTTGCTTTCTCCCCTCGGTGTCTTTATTGGTGCCAAGCACACCGGGCGACGGACCATTGTTGTCCCCTCGAGCCCTTTAGGGCGGGCAACAAATCCATGCTGACTG
This sequence comes from Malaclemys terrapin pileata, assembly GCF_027887155.1. Classification (NCBI taxonomy): domain Eukaryota; kingdom Metazoa; phylum Chordata; order Testudines; family Emydidae; genus Malaclemys; species Malaclemys terrapin. The sequence continues at coordinate 35,052,687 of NC_071519.1, forward strand.
TTCCTGATCACTTTCCTCTCCTCTAAGTGCTTCAGATGTGTTTTAGCAAAGTTCTGGGTTCCTGGTCCCTGGGTGTCTGAAAACATGTTGGGATGTAGTAATGTTAACAGAATGCAGATAGCACCATCGGTTAAAGTGTAGGAGTCTTGGCATTTAGCCACCAATGCCATGAGGCCGTGTGTCTCAGTTTCCCCTTCCACACAGCAGTGTAGGCCTGTTCTGCTTTTGCTGCTGTGTCAAGCTTCCAGCCTGTTTATAGGTATAAGCTGAAAAGCAACATGCTTATGGGATTGCAGAAAGTCTGCAGCAGAATCAAGTTTTCCAGTAACTGTTAATTAATATTTAATGCTTCTAATTGCACTAAAGCAGCTAGCCTTCAAAGGTGTGTGTGTGGGAATTGGGGTCATGTGCTAGCATAATCAAAATGCTGCCCCTGTGGAGGGCTTTTCATTCACAGATTCAAAGGAAAGTGTGTTGTCATCCCCAATTATAAATTAAGTAACAGAGAATCTTTTCCATTGGTTATTTACTAGTAGGTTGTGTATGAGATGGACGTTTTACAGAGCAGGTAGCTACTTCACTGCCTCATGCTGTTTGCTTTTCTTTTTCAATAGCCTTATTCCTGTGGCAAAGCTTACAACTGCTCTATAAGAACATAGTCACTTGTTTCATAGTGAATATATAAATATGCAGCGAAAAATCCTCATTATTCAGGATAATGTAGAAAGTGAAGATGCTGGCTTTGATTGTTAATTATTTATGCCCCAATTAATAAAACTTTCAGGGAAGCTCCAAGTTATTAATCTATTGTTTATAAAATGCATGTCAAATTTAACTTGTTTTCAAGCAATAACCAAAGCTCTTTAATGTTTGTAAATCTCAAACAGTAATTATCCTATATTTAACTGGCATCCAATGTGAAGCTTTGTGGTCTTATTGGAAACCCGGGAAGTGGGTGGGTTTAGGTAACTAGCCAGGTCTATTAACTCCACAGGTTGCACTTGGAAGAAGAGCCAGGGAGCAGGGAATTGATTGCAAGCAGGCTTAGGTGGGCAGGGCCTATAAAGCTGGCAACAGGCAGAGACTGATTCCTTGAGAAGAGGGAGGCGTGTTTGGAGGCTGCTACTGGGTAAGGAGAGCTGCTACTAGGGAGGAGAGCTTGGAACTGGTTCTCCCAGGGTGGGGTAGGAATTGTAGAAAGCAGTCTAGGGAAAGAGCAGTGAGGGCTGGGAGAGTAAAGCCCAGAACTGTTGGGTTGAGGGTCCCTGGACTGGAATGTGGACTAGAGGGTAAACCCAGGTTCCCCTGCTGTCTGCTGGGGAAGCAGCACCATCAGGGCAGTACAGGAGATGACTGCCTGAGACTGTTTGCATAGAAGGACTTTGGGTAACCCTGGAAGGGGGAAACCTGGATGATGACCTGGCTGCAGGGCCTGGTCATGAAGAGGCACCTGCAGTTCCTGGAGTGAGACAGGTCTCCAGGGCGAGAGACACACCAGCTGAGGAGGACATGGCAATTGTAGAGCTAGTCCCCCAGAGCGGCCAGGAAGAGGCACCACTAGCAGTGACTGCACCCTGTCTGTGATGGGATCCCCAGGGATGCAGCCTGGGACTGTGACCCTGAACTCTCACCTGTCTGGGCTGCCTCTCACAGTGCCTTGCTAGTGACCAGCAGCAAGCTCCACAGGAGTTGGGATCACTCAGCACAACTGTATGTGGAGCCCCACACCCACCTACCTTGCATGAATGCTCCCAGAGAAAGGCACTAGCCATATCTCCCCAGTTCCCAGCACTGTACCCCAGGAATATACCATCTTGCCCTACTCAAGATGGGCAGTGCAAATGTATTAATTGGTTTACCACTTCAACAATGGAAAGTGCACATACACTAAGCTTTGCAAACCGCAGCAGATTTGCCCCACACTTTGTACAAACTCACTGGTAAAGATAAACAATTAAACAAATTTGACTATAAAAGGTAGATTTTAAGTGCTAGGCAGAAAGTCAGTTTATATTACCAAAAGAAATAAAATATAAGTATGCAGTCTAAACTCGGAACCCCATTAGACTGGACAACAACTAGATTAAGCAGTTTTTTTCACCCCACTGGATACTGCAGTCCTTAATATACAGGTTTGGTCCAGACTTAAGGAACAATCTCCTGTGTTGGAGTCTTGTCGTCTTCTCGGTGTCTTGGTTGCTTCCAGCATAGGTGGGGATAGGAGAAGGGCCCATGATGTGTTCACTCTGTTTTACACCCCCAGCACAAGTCCAGACATGTCTGGGGGGCATTGCTTAATCTCTCCAAGCAAGGTTGAGCAATTCCTCTGGTGTGGCCTCATGTAGGTGAGTCATTACATTGTAGCTCCCTTGCTGGACTGTGGCTGTTTATGGGTTGTTTGACACCCTGCCTGGGCATTGGTTACTTTCCTTGCTGTTGCCTCTGGGCAGCTACTATCTCGTTGATTTCCCCAATTTACAGCATGTTTTAGTGACCACCATACGACATGATTCTCATAACTTCATATGCATTAATGATACACATGTATGGATAGAGAAATGACTTCCAGCAGATCATAACATTTCCCCTGATAGCTTATAAGGCATGTTTTATATGTAAGATAATGATTATATGATAATGAGAAATATGGGGGTTACAGTATGCTCCCCAAGGTATAGAATGTTTCACTGTCACAGGCTTAAAATATGTGAATTAAAAAGCTTGTCTAATATGTAACTATAAAAATGTTTCTCTTCAGACAGGTTTACATTTTTATCTAGGAAGATGACTGAAGCTGGTCGCTGCAGAGCTACATTTACTGTCTGTTTACCTTGCACAACATAATTGCTTTGTTACTATTAGGCCCATCCCTGGAGATGGTTATATGTGGAAGTGCTGTTACTCACATGTAGGATCAGACCCATAGCTGGAAAAATTAAGGTTTGTGTGAGACAAGTTTAGTTTTCCTCTCCAGGTGGGGAGGGCAAATAAGAATTGAGGAGGTCTTGTGATTAACTCAGGAGAGACCTGGAGAAATAAGGGAGGAGAGGACTGGTTCCTGGGATAGTCCCTGGGGAAGGGAGCTCTGGTGGGAGCCTGGGCTCAGGCAGAGCAGATCCTGAGAAGCTGTAGCAGGAGGCAGGAAGTAACTGCAGGGGTGTGCTGCAAGGAGCAAGACTGGCTCTTGCAGGGAGGAAAGGAACAGAACCCATTTCTGGGAATGAGAGCTGGGGGCTCTAGATACTGGGAGGGAGGGCTGGGGACTCTTGACGCAAGGAGAGAGGAGTGTTACTCCTAGGGGAATTCTGTGCCAAAAAATAAAAAAACTGCAATAAAAAATTCTGCGCACAATATTTTAAAATTCTGCATATTTTGTTTGTCAAAATAACACAATATAATCACACCAGCTTCAATTTTTTGGTAATTTATTTCAAAATACCTGTTGGCAAATATGTCTAACACAGACAAAAAAGATTCCGAAATTTTTTTGGACAAATAGATTCCTTATTAGGGATATTAATACAGAACTGTGAATAATTGATATAAACTACAATATGGAACCGTATTTCCCACATCCCTCAGAAGCAGTGCAAAGGCATGGGGAAGTCAGGAGTAATGGAGGAGCTGAGGGAGAGGGAAGTAATTGCTGGGAAGGAGCCCGGATGTGAACGTGAAGGAATGTTGAGTATGGGTGGAAAAAGTATGGAACAGGGTGAGGGTGGTGGTTGTTGGGTTTTTTTTTTGGGGGGGGGGGGGGGGAGGGAGACTGTTAGGGAGGTTCCCCCATGCAGACTGTGGGTGACCCCTAGCCTCTCCCATTCAGTCAGGCAGATCTGCCCCTGCACCCCCATGTGTCTGTGCATCCCTACTCAGACACCCACTTCCCCATCCCCATGTGTCCTTGCATTGCCTGTCCACATGTCTCTCACATCCACTCCCCGCATCTGGCCCTGCACCTCCTCCTGTCCCCATGTGTCCCTGTGCTGCCGCTCAGACACCGCCTTCCCCCTGTAGCTCAGCTCTGTGCTTCCCACCCCCTCTGCCCATGTGGCCCTGCACCTCCACTCCCATTCAGGCCCTGCCCCCGTCTGTCCTCCCCCACTAGCCCTTAGGCGACCCTGTCTGTCTCCCCATAGCCCCTGTCTCCTGACCAGGCACAACAGGTGCTGTGAAGAAGGCAGGCTGTTTCTCTTCCTAGCTGGCTGGGAGCGACTACTGTGTTCTAGTGCCACAGTGTCCTCTGGTGGGCAAAAGGGGGAACTGCAGAAGTTAATTTTCTCCTGGGAGCTGCTGCTCTGATCTAGTGCCACAGAGCCCTCTGATGGGGGGGAAAAGGTGGAACTGCAGCAACTTTCCTGCAGAATTTTTTTTGCGCAAAAAATTAAAAATATTTGCAGCTCATTAATTATGAACATGCACAGCGGCACAGAATTCCCCCAGGAGTAACATAGCATCCTCAAGGCTACCAAACCATGTCATCTTCAGCCAAAGACCACACCCCACCCCGAGGGAGCAAAAAGCCTGCGTGAACTCAACACACCCAAGACAGGAAGAGATTCACTCCCACTCACACCAAGCCCAGCCAAGTGGGAGCGTGCACCCTCTTCCCAGACACAGGGTCCTCAGGGCTCATTGATGGAGAAGTTTGATAGGCAGTAGGGGGCCCATGAAGCACTGGCTCAGGTGTGCTTTCCATTTCACAACAGGGCTGGACTCTGACCCTCAAACTTCTTTTCCCTTGGTTCTAAACACAACCCAAGAAGAAATAGGAAAGTTATCATTGGAGTTTGCAATGCTGTGAAGGCTCTTGACCAAAATCCCCCTTCCCATTACAGTTAGGTACACCACAGGCACAAGGCCTCTGCCACTTCCCCCTGCAAGGGCCTGCACACAGAAATCAGCTCCCTGTAAATGGCCTCTCACTGCTCTCTGAGGGCTCTGACTGCCCAAGCACTTAATACATAATTATGAGTGATGAGCATTTTAGGCCCTGGATAGGCTGGAGAGGTATAGGGGAGGGGGGTCCAATGAGCAGCAGCCATGTGACGTGTGTGTGTGTGTGTCTGTGTCTGTTTGTCTAACTCTTCCATGCACCAGTGCTTGCCTAACTTACAAGTGTTTTCTCTCTCTCTTTTCAGTTCCTATTGATTTTGGGTAGATGAGAGAATGACCAACCTGTGGCAGAGACCAAAAGGAGCAGCCACCCTGAGACCATCCAGGGAGATGGAAACCAGACAGTGATCTGTGGAGTCAGAGTAAATAGAAATTTGCTTAAGTTACGTATTGAGGGAGGACTGCAAGAACTCTTGTCAGCTTGGGGTGGGTCTCTGAGAAAAGGCCTTTGCAAGGACTTGTCCGGTGCTATGGAGTCTTCCTGAAGCACGGTAACTATGTGGAGAGCAACTTGCCTGTAACCAGAGATGCTCAGTCCTCAACTCTCTTCCTTCTACATCACTGAGTGAGCTTCCCTGGTCATACCACTCTAGTCCTCCTCCCTACCGACTCTGGCTTGCTTCAGAGGATGTGAGCGGGGTGACCGAGAGTAGCCCTTGGTCCGTGTTTCTGCTCACAAGGGTGTACCACCCAGGGCAGGTGTAGGGTCCAAGGCTCAGCACAGCATCCCGGACTGATGTGCTCTGGCCTGGGTTCCTGAGTCCTGCTCCCCGAAGGCTGTGCTGGCCCCGTAGCTGGACCCCGCACCAGGGAGGCTCTTATGGGCGGTGAGCAGTCAAAGGGCAGTAGGGAGCTGAGGAGCAGCCACAGCCCTGGGGTCCCAAGCAGCAGGAGAACAAGATGGGGAAGCTCTGCGGCTGCCTGCACTCTGACATCAGCTAGTGCAGCAACTGCTTCACCCTGGCCGACTCTGGCTTCTGGCATGGCCATGGGCTTGGAGGAGAGGAGGCAGGGCTGGCACTTCACTGAGGAGGAGCAGGGGGTGGAACCACAGGAGGGGCAGGGCCTCATGGCAAGGAGGGTTGCAGCTGCCACCATTTTCTGTCTTACCCTCCGCCACCAGAAGAGGCTTGCGCTGCCCACTGCTGGCCAAGGGGTGTTACTGTTTTTTCTGAGAAACACTCTGTGCATTACTTTTAGTTGCCACTGGGTGTCACCGCTGCTCCATGGAAGGGACAGTTCATGCAGTTCTGACTAGCCGGCGGTGTCACTGCTGCTCCTGAATAAACAGTCTGTGCATTACTCTGAGTGTCCACTGGGTGTCACTGCTGCTCCAGGGCAGATGCAGTCCGTGCATTATCCTGACTGCCCACCTACCGGGTGTCACTGCTGCTCTGGGAACTTCACCAGTGCATTACACTGACTGGCTTCTAAGATAAATGTGTGGTAAAGGCTGAGTACAGACTCCTGCTTCCCTCTAGCTGCAGTTTGGTTTCTAATAAAAGGTTTCCTGCTCATTCTGGGTGCAGGGAGAGAATTTCCCCATCTTGGGAGTTTCTGATCTCCTGTCTGCATGTTTGCATGTCCTCCTGAGCAAAGGTCTGGAACCAGGAAGGTGACTACAGGTGTTGAGTTTGTTCTTCCTTCGTTACATCTCTCTAAGGTGTTGGCCAATATGCTTTCTCTTCTTGCCTGTTGGTCTACAGCCTCCCTTCATAGACATGTTCACCTACATGTGTCCAGTGGTGATTGAGACATAGACATCTATAGCTCTCTGTGCAGATCGTGTGTGTGTGTGTGTGGAACAAGGACTTAAAGCTGCTGCTGCTTCTCACTTGTGTTTCTAGTGCAGTGTTCCTTGATGCAGCAGGGGAATTGTACTCTCTTACCTTTGTTTGCAGAATGTGCTGCCCTATGTGCTATTTGGTGCAGCTGGAGGTGTGATTAAAAATACATAAATACATCATATTGACAAGTTTGCAAAGACCCACTTGGGCATTGAAAATGTATTCCCCAGAATGCCTCCCTTCCCCTGTTTCTTCCACTATCCCACCTCTACTGTGTTATGCTTATAAGAAGCACACAGGATCTTTTTCAGGGGAAAGGGCAATACGCCACGTTTATTAGAGATACAACAATTAGCATATGCATTCAATCACACTCTCACTATGTCACCAGTAGACGTTGTAGTTACCAGTACAGAGTCCTGAGCAACCTAGTGGCCAGCTAGGTTGATCACAGGTAGGGAGGAGCCAGGTTCTGTCGGTTGTGATATGATGCTCTGGGGAAGTCTTGGCAGGACAAACCCAAAATTTCATGGCAAAGCACCCTGTTTATATAGTGATCTAACTTCATTGGGACTAATGAGTTTTGCATCATCATGCTGTAATCAATTGCCGTTTGATGAGTGCTTGTTTTCTAAAATTTTTCTTATTTCTTATTTTATTCCTTCATCAGTCTCTCGGTGAATTACCCCATGCTGGTTTTGATCACAGCTATCTTGTCCCAATTGATAGATGCTTGCCTTATTTTTTAGAGTTGTCAATCTGCGCTCCTTTCACATCTCAATAGAGGCATGTTGTAATCTCCTGGCGCCTTTATGTCTGTCCTCCCTAGAACATTTGGTCCGGTGATGGCCTTCACACTTATCTTCTAACACACACACTCCTCATTCATGCACAAAACAGGATTGATTTACACAGAATATTTGAATAGGAACATCAAATTGCAATGCAAGAGAAAACAATTATTTAATTATTTTACTTATTTCAAAATGCTAATTTTAAACCTACAACAAAGTGGTGACCCTAAAGGTCTATTACTGCCTGAAATCTGCTTCAGACACAATATTTTGGCTGGGAGGAGGATGTAATCTTTAACCTTCTACAGATGGGGAAACAAGCACGGTTGAGGCTGAACCATCGCACCATGGAACAATACAGGAAATTTTAACTACATATAACTCTGAGTTCTTTAGTATCTCAGTCATGTTTATTGAAGGACATAAATCCACATCGTGTAGAGGTCAAGCATAGGAGTTTATTACACACAGCGCTGGCAGAGTGTCACCTGGCTTATTAGGCTCAGAGACACTGTCAATCAATTGATTACAATGGAATATATAGCTTTTCCATGGGCGGGGGAAAGTAACGGGGTAGGCAGTTCCACACCCCGGGATAGGTTTTGCAGCAAGACAAGATAGCACATTAGCCAATGGTTAAAAGGTTACATAATGTCTCCGCCCATGGTCTCAAGTTAGCAAGTTAACATTTAATTAATACTTTGATAAAATGTTAGTAGTATAAAATATACATGTTGGATTCTGATTTGGGGTCCATAGGAATGGAGCAAATCCTTTGATTGTCCAACAGGTCCATGCCTAGGGGTTAAAGCAAAGAAACAGTGAAAGGATATGATAATACAAATTATCTCCTTTATGTGTTAAGGCAGGGCATTGGTCCCTGGGAAGGGAGATGGAAGGATGCCATATCTTTATACTAACATGTGCCAATTTTCATAAAACTCAAGGTTGGATCTGTGGGAAGACTGTTTTCCCTTCAGGAGAAACACAACAGGAATAGGGATCCTTTGTTCAATTTGAAACATTGGATGAAACATAATTATTCAGTTATTGCTTCAACATCTGGTATTTCTACTGACCAAGCATATCTTAGCAAAGGCAATGTTATCTGTTTACCCCAGCTTTCTCTTAGCCGATCACTATTGCTAGGCCTCTGGTCTCTTAACCAAACTCTGGACTTTGGGTCTGGAAAAGAGCTGGCACAATCCATATACCAGGTTGTTATATAAAATGCGCATGGATTTTAACCCTTCACTTATCACACGGACAGCCTACTCTAAGGAGTAAGAATGTATTCTGATAGGTTGGTAGTGTTTTTTGAAATAAAAATGTGTGGTGGTGGATTGTGCATTCTAGCATCTCTGACTCCAACGCACCTTTGCATAACAGTGCCACTTAATCTCTGTAATAACGTATAGAAAGATCTGTTTCTCCATTTGTACTGTCACAGCAGGTTTTTTTACATCACAAACTACTAAACATGTGGGATGAGGGGGCAGGGTACTCCCTTTTCCCTTCACTCTGGACCACATGTACCATGCTGGAGGGGAGATATCTCAGGATTTTTGCAGATACCCTTTTGCCCCATCTCTATGTTGAGATGTCACAGCAGGGGCAAGGCACTAAGCAGGAGGTTGGATCGAGGAGAAAAAGGTATGGAGGTGAGATGGGAGTGTTAGGCCCAAGAAAATGGAGTATAGAACAGGTTGTTTGGCCAGCTTAGCCAAAGTGAGGCTAACAGTAGTTGCTGGGCCATTCCTGTCTCTCTGTGAAACATGAAGACATGCTTGCTTGGGCTTCAAAGAATGAGATAAGGGGCGGGGGCACATTCTTGTACCAGATGTACTAGGAACGGTTTGTTTGGACATATGGAGACTTGCAGTCTCCGCTCCCTGTTTCTGTTCTTCATCTGTACTCAACTCCCTCTTTTCTCCTAGTTTCTGGTGTATAACAACAAAGCTCATAAGAAGTTGCTGAGGCATCACGAATTGTTTGTAGTGTCAAAGAAGATAGATATGTATGAATATTAGAAGCTTTCTAACTAATAAAGGGGGGTTGGGTTGTTTTAACTATGACGCAACGGAATTGTCTATATAACTTTACTAGTTATTGTAATCGGGGCTGGTTCTCAGTGGAGACGGGCCGGTCTCTATTGTTGTGTGCACTCTTCAATAAAGAGCTTGTGTTTGGACCTTGCTGGTGTTGCCTGTCTCTCTGCAGTCAGACAACGAACCATGCCGTCTGGGTTCGAATCCCCGACAGGAGTGTCCTGTGTTTTCTCCTACTATGGAGTGAGGAGCCAGAAACTTCTAGCTGCCAGGGGGTGGTGAGAAGCACAAGCTGCTATGAGACGTGCCCTCTATATGAGCAACAGTGAGTCACAGAGGGAGCATCCCTCAGCTGTGCTGCCAATGGAAGCAGCCAACCTCACAGGGAGGGGGATGGGTGACCCCTCCCCTGACTGGGGACAGTAGGTCACAGTGGGGCACCCTTAGCCACCCATCAACTCTGCTTTCCCTCCTTGGCTTATGTGCCTCAATTTCCTCTTCTGAAACCACTTCAGCTCTTGCAACCTACCCAACCCCCGGGGCACTCACCCTCCTCCACTCGCCTAGATAAAGCCCCTAATCCCTCTCATTCCCTCCCCCGGGACACCTGCACCCCAATCCCCCTCATCCAAAGTCTTCTACTTTCCCCTATCCCCTGCATCCTTCCTGCTCCTGCCCATTCCCATGGCCCCTGAGCGGGTCCTAAAGCAACCTGTCCCCACTTCAACCCAGATGGGCCTAGTAACAACCCTCCCCCTCGGAAGACCCCGACCCTCGGCGTCCATCCATAGCCCCCACTATTGTCATGTGCCCAGCTAAGTCCCGCTGGGAGGGGGGGAAGGGGGCGGAGGGAAGGAATGAAGCAGTGGCTTGTGGGAGATGTAGTGCACCCCGGCCTACAATTCCCATCAGCCACCGCAGATCCAGCGGCACCGTGGGAGAGGCGGGGTCCGGTGCCCGCTTCTCGCAGCGGCCAGGGCGGGGCCCAGAGCCCTCTGTTTGGGCGGGAGGCGCTTTTGGCATTACAGCTTCCGTTGGCAAAGCGGGGCCGGAAACGGAAGTTGTCGGAAGAGGAAGTGATATCAGCAGTCGGAACGCGGCTCGACTTCTGTTCTACGCGAGTTGCTCCCGTCATGAGTGACGCATCCCGGGAGTTGTAGTTTTTAAACTGCTGCTTCTTCAGGTATGTTTGGTACTGGCACGCCTCAGCTAGTGACCCCAGCCCGCCGCGACCTTCCCTAACCCGCACCCTCCTCCCCACGCGCCCCAACCTTCCTCGTTCCCCGCATCCCCAGCGCGCCGCAACTTTCCCCAGCCGGCCCCCGCACCCCCAGCCCAACACAACTTTCCTCGTCCCCCCGCACCCCCAGCCCAACACAACTTTCCTCGTCCCCCCGCACCCCCAGCCCAACACAACTTTCCTCGTCCGCCCGCACCCCCAGCCCAACACAACTTTCCTCGTCCCCCCGCACCCCCAGCCCAACACAACTTTCCTCGTCCCCCCGCACCCCCAGCCCAACACAACTTTCCTCGTCCCCCCGCACCCCCAGCCCAACACAACTTTCCTCGTCCCCCCGCACCCCCAGCCCAACACAACTTTCCTCGTCCGCCCGCACCCCCAGCCCAACACAACTTTCCTCGTCCCCCCGCACCCCCAGCCCAACACAACTTTCCTCGTCCCCCCGCACTCCCAGCCAACTACAACCTTCCTCGTTCCCTCCCCGCACCCCTGGCCTTCCCCAACCCGCACCCCCAGCCCACGGCAACTTTCCCCAACCGGCCCCCACACCCTCAGTCTGCCACAACCTTCCTTGTCCCCCTGCACTCCCAGCCCACCGCAACTTTCCCCAACCGGTTCCCTGCACCCCCAGCCCACTGTAACTTTCCTCGTCCCGTCCCCCCCCCCCCGCACTGCCAACCCACTGTAACTTTCCTCGCACCCCCCCCCGCACTGCCAACCCACTGTAACTTTCCTCGCACCCCCCCCGCACTGCCAGCCCACTGTAACTTTCCTCGCACCCCCCCCGCACTGCCAGCCCACTGTAACTTTCCTCGCACCCCCCCCCGCACTGCCAGCCCACTGTAACTTTCCTCGCACCCCCCCGTACTGCCAACCCACTGTAACTTTCCTTGCACCCTCAGCCCACAGCAACTTTCCCCAACCAGCCTCCCACACCCCTAGCCCACCACAACTTTCCTCATCCCCCCCCTCACCCCCAGCCCACTGTCCCGCATCCCCAGCCCACTGTAACTTTCCTCGTCCTCCCCGCACCCCCAGCCCACCGCAACTTCCCCAACCGGCCCCCACACCCTCAGTCTGCCACAACCTTCCTTGTCCCCCTGCACTCCCAGCCCACCGCAACTTCCCCAACTGGCCCCCCGCACCCCCAGTCTGCCGTGACTTTCCTTGTCCCCCCCGCACCTCCAGCCCACACAACTTTTCTCCACCCTCTCCCCCCGTCAGGGTTCCTTCCCCACTCTGAACTTTAGGGTACAGACGTGGGGACCCATATGAAAGACCCCCTAAGCTTATTTCTACCAGCTTAGGTTAAAAACTCCCCAAATTCTTCCTTGTACTTTGGATTAGGTAATGCTGTCACCACCAAGTGATTTAAACAAACATTTAGGGAGAGCCACTTGGAGCCCTACCTTCCCCAAATATCCCCCTAAGCCCCTACACTCCCTTTTCTGGGGAGGCTTGAGAATAATATCCTCACCATTGGTACAGGTGAACACAAACACAAACCCTTGGACCTTAAAACAATGCAAAATTAATCAGGTTCTTAGAAGAAGAATTTTAATTAAAGAAAAAAGGTGAATGTAGATTAGAATGGAAGATAATATCACAGGCAATCAGATTCAAAACACAGAGGGGTTCCCTCTAGGCAAAATTTTAAAGTTACAAAAAGAAAACCAGGAATACCCTCTCTCTCTCTCTCAAGGAAAAAACAAGCCAAAATAAAAGTAAATCAACGCATTTCCTTGCTAAATACTCACTAACTCTATAGGAGCTTGATTGCTTGCTCCCTTGATCTGTGTCCGGCAAAACACACACAACAGACAGACAAGGACTTTCCTCCCTCCCAGATTTGAAAGTATCTTGTCCCCTTACTGGTCCTTTTGGTCAGATGTCAGCTAGGTTATGTGAGCTTCTTAACCCTTCACAGGTAAAAGAGGAATTAACCCTTAACTGTATGTTTGACACCCCCGCACGCCCACCCTGCCACAACTTTCTCCAACCCGCACCCCTCCCCACCACGCACCCTCAGCCCACCACAACCTTCTGTAACCCGCACCCCCAGCCCGCCACAAGTTTCTTCGTCCCCACTGCACCCCCAGCCCGCCACAACTTTCCCCAACAGGCCCCCCACACTCCCAGCCCACCACAACCTTCCTCGCCCCTCCCGCACCCCAGCCCACTGTAACTTTCCTCATCCCCCCTGCACCCCCAGTCCGATGCAACTTTCCCAAACCAGCCCACCACAGCCCCAGCCCGCCACGATTTTCCTCATCCCCCTCCCACCCCCAGCCTGCCGCAACCTTCCCCAATCCACTTCCCCGGTCCCCAAGCCCCCCCCCCCCCCCCCCCGCCTGCAAACTTCTCCAACCCGAACCCCCATTCCTCTAGCCCAAACCAACCCGCCCCTGTCTATCCCCTCATCCGTTGGGCCCCTCAGTCCTCCTTTCTTCTCCCTCCAACATCTAGGCCACCCCAACCTGGACCCCATCCCTACCTTTCCCCCATCCATGCCTCCTCCCATACCGCCCCTCAGCCCCCATCCCTCCCCAACACCCTCCAGTCTGCAACAACCTTCCCCAACCCACACACCTGTATCCCTTAGTTCATTCCTCCACTCATGGGACTCCTCAGCCCCCATCTCTCTCCAACATCCTCCCAGCTCACCACAGCCTGCACCTCCATCCATGCCTCCATCTGTAGGGACTGCTCAGCCCCCCTTCCTCCCCAACAGCCCCCCCCACTTCTTCTCCCCATCTATTGGGCCCCTCAGCCCCCTTTTTTCCTCCCTCCCAACACTCTCAGCCCAATGCAACCTGCACCCCACTCTGTCCCTAGATCTGTGGGCCCTCCAGTGCCCTTTTCTCCTTTCTCCAACATTCCCCAACCTGCACCCCTATTCCTACCCTTTCCCCCAGTCCCTCCTTCCACCCATGGGGCCCCTCAGCCCTTCTCTCTCCTTTCTCCCCAACACGCACCCTTCGTAGGACGTGGTCAGGGGTACTAGGTGTGGATCCCCACAGGCCAGGTCTCAGGAGCCACGGAGAAGTAGGAGCGGACGAAAACCATGTGGATTAGTGGATAATAGAGTGGAACGGTGACTGACAGTGTGGGCTCAGTCTCTGTTCCTCGACTGCGGTTGATGTAGATGGAATGGGAGACAGAGGCAGGGCTGAGGGCAAAATTTCCAGCACCAATAGAGTTCTGTGTAGTGATAGTTCTTGCTTGGCTTTATTAGTTTGCAGAGGAATCGTCCAGGAGCCCTAGCCGGACAAGAAATGGCAGAAGTGGATCTAAACATCCTGGACATCCTTCTAAGGAAACATGAATAGTCGATGTTTCTGCCTTCTGCATCACTGGCTGTGAGTAAGAAGTCAGTGCTTTCAGTTCCTCATCTGTGGGACATTGCAGATGGGGATGTTAATTTTTTTTGTTTTTTTCCCCCCTCTGCTGGATTTAGTTGCAAGGAAAACAAAGTCACGCATCAGTGTCTCCTGCCCTCATGCGATGGAAAGCGAGCGAGAGCGTTGAGACTCTGAGCATTGTTGATGCCACGCAAAAGCCATCCTTACCTGTACTCTGTGTAGTAGTCTTCACAAGCCGTGTGCTTTCTGGTTGGCTATGAGGCTGTGTGAGATTACGGCTGGGGAGAGGCCAGAGTCTGCTATGCAGAGTGATAATATCGGGTGCTGTTGCAAGGGGTGCTTTTTGGTTGTAGTGCTGAAGGCTTAATGTGGGGGACGGTTGGGGAAGGAGTGCTGTCCTGTGGCAGAAGAAACTGGTTCCTGACCAGCTGTGCTTACTAGACAGACAAGGTCCCCATTTTCGGGTGCTGCTCATTTCTCTAGCCAGGAGCGGTGTGTCCTCCGCAGCAGAAGGTTGCATCTAGGAGGATGATTCCAGATGGTGAGTTGCTTGCCTTCCTTCCATCTTTCTCTTTCTTTCTCTCTCTCTTCACTTGGCCAACACACAGCCTCTATCTCTCTCTCTCTGTCTGTCCTTGCCTTTCCTTGTGCTGTCTCCCTTCGTAAGACAGTGGTAGGCATGCTAGATGTCTATCCCCACAAGCCAGGTCTCGGGCACCATGGAGAAGTAGGAGTGGACGGAAAGCATGCGGGGCAGTGGGCGATAAAGTGGAGCTGTGACTGTCGGCATTTATTCAGTGGGGGCCGATGTAGATGGGACTGGAGAGAGAGGCCAGGATGAGGGCAAGATTTGAAACACCAATAGAGCTTTAAGTAGTGATGGCTCATGCTTGGCTTTTGCAGCTGCGCTTCCAGAGGAATTTTCCAGGAGCCCTATCTCGAGGAGAAAGTGGCAGAAGTGGACATCCTTGTAAGCAGACATGAACAGTCCTCACCTTTCTCACTCCCGCATAACTGGCTGTGAGTAAGCGGTCAATGGTCTGAATTCCTGTGTTCGGTGTAGTATTCTTCACAGGCCATGTGTTTCCTCGTTGGGTACGGGACTCTGTGAGATTACGGCTGGGGAGGGGCTTTTTGGTTTTAATGCTAAAGGTGTAACGGGGAGGGTTGAGGGCATAGCCTCATCATATGGGAAAGACGAAAAGAAGAGCCTATGAGACGTTGCCTACTGAGATGGTAACTTGCTTGCTTTTTCCCCCCTTGTGCTGGGTTTAGTACCAATGAAAAAGAAGTTGTGCGTCAGTCTACTGCCCTCATGCCATGTAAAGTGAGGGACAGCAGCGAGCCTGTGACCCCTGTTGATGCCACGGAAGAGCCGTCTATCTGGGATCCGAGCAGACGCCACTCCCCGTGAGATAAGTGTCTGGTTTGGTGATTGCTGTGCTCGTGGTCCACCTTGGTCCTGCTACGGACGCCCTGTTAGCTGGAGCTGGGTTTGTAAGAAATGGTTCCTGACCAACCGCTTACGAGAGAGACAAGGTCCCCATTTTCAGGGGCTGCTCATTTCTCTGGCCAGGAGCGGTGTGTCCTCCGCAGCAGAAAGTTGCATCTAGGAGGATGACTCCAGGTGGTGAGTTCCTTGCCTTCCTCCCATCTTTATCTTCTCTTTCTCTTTCTAGTGTGTTGGCCAACTTTCTCACTCTACTTTCCTCTCCTCTCCTAGTGCCGTCTGCCTTCGTGGGACACTGGCAAGCATGCTAGGTGTACATCCCCACAGGCCAGGTCTTGGGCGCCATGGAGAAGTAGGAGTGGACATAAGCATGCGGGGCTGTGGGCTCTAAAGTGGAGCTGTCACTATCTGTCTGTGTTTACTCGGATTCTGTTCATCGAGTGAGGCTAATGTAGATGGGACTAGAGAGGGAGGCAGGGCTGAGGGCAAGATTTCCAGCACCAATAGAGCTCTGTGTAGTGATAGTTCTTGCTTGGTTTTATTAGTTTGCAGAGGAATCGTCCAGGAGCCATAGCCGGACAAGAATATGGCAGAAGTGGACCTGAGCAGTCTGGACATGCTGCTAAGGAGACATGAATAGTCCTCATGTTTCTGCCTTCTGTATCACTGGCTGTGAGTAAGAAGAGGTCAGTGCTTTCAATTCCTCATCTGTAGTCGCTGTAGTTTTCTTCCCAGGCCATATGCTTCCTCGTTGGGTCCGAGGCTCTGGGATTAAGACTCAGGAAGGGACAAGAGTCTCCTGAGCAAAGTGAGTATTTTGGGTGCCGTTACAATGGGTGCCTTCTAGTTGCAGTTGTAACGTAGTAATGGGAGTTGGGTTGAGGGTGGAGCCGTGGGATATGGGAAATGTGAAATGAAGAGACGATGCGACATAGCAGATGGAGATGCTAATTTATTTTTTGTTTTTTTCCCCCTCTCTGCTGGGTTTAGTACCAAGGAAAAAGTAGTCACACATTAGAGTCTACTGCCCTCATGCGATGGAAAGCGAGCGAGAGCATTGAGACTCTGAGCATTGTTGATGCCACGCAAAAGCCGTCCATCTCAGAGCCGAGGAGACGCCGCTGTGAGTGAGATAAGTGTCTGGTTTGGTGAGGGCTCTGCTCACGCCTCACCTGAGTTCAGGTAGGGAAGACCAGTACAGCTGGGCTGGGTTTGTTTGACAAGGTTTCTGATTAGCTGTGGTTACGGGAGAGAAAAGGTCCCTATTTTCAGAGGTTGCTCATTTCTCTGGTCAGGAACAGTGTCTCCTCCGCAGCAGAAGGTTGCCTCCAGGAGGATGACTCCAGGTAGTGAGTTGCTTGCCTTCCTCCCATGTTTTTTCTCTCTCTCTCTCTCTCTCTCTCTTTTCTAGTACGTTGGCCAACACACACCCTCTATCTCTCTCTGTCTATCCTTGCCTTTCCTCATGCTGTCTCCCTTCATAAGACACGGTCAGGTGTGATACGTGTGCATCGCCACAGGCTATGTCTCGGGAGCCATGGAGAAGTAGGAGAGGGCGAAAATCATGCAGGGCTGTGACTGTCGGTGTTAACTCGGTCTCTGTTCATCAAGTGGGGCTGATGTAGATGGGACTGGAGAGAGGTGTCATGATGAGGACAAGATTTGAAGCAGCAATAGAGCTTTGTGTAGTGATGGCTCATGCTTGGCTTTTGCAGCTGCGCTTCCAGAGGAATTTTCCAAGAGCCCTATCCTGAGAAGAAAGTGGCAGAAGTGGACATGAGCAGACTGGACATCCATGTAAGCAGACATGAACAGTCCTCAGCTTTCTGCCTCCTGTTTAACTAGCTGTGAGTAAGTGGTCAGTGCTTTGAATTCCTCATCTTTGCTCGCTGTAGTATTCTTCACAGGCCGTGTGCTTCCTCATTGGGTTCGGGACTCTGTGAGATTACGGTTGGGGAGTGGCCATGTCGGGTGCCGTTGCAAAGGGGTGCTTTTTGGTTGTAATGCTAAAGGTATTATGGGGAGGGTTGAGGGCGGAGCCCCGTCTTCTGGGAGAGACCAAAAGAAGAGCCTATGAGACGTTGCCCACTGAGATGGTAACTTGCTTGGTTTTTTTTTCCCCCTTGTGCTGGGTTTAGTACCAAGGAAAAAGAAGTCACGCTTCAGAGTCTACTGCCCTCATGCGATGTAAAATGAGGGAGAGCAGCGAGCCTGTGACCCCTGTTGATGCCAGGGAAGAGCCGTCTATCTGGGATCCGAGCAGACGCCACTCTCCATGAGATAAGTGTCTGGTTTGGTGATTGCTGTGCTCGCGGTCCACCTTACTCCTGCTAGGGACGCCCTGTTAGCTGGGGCTGGGTTTGTAAGAAATGGTTCCTGACCAGCTGTGCTTACTAGACAGACAAGGTCCCCATTTTCAGGGGCTGCTTATTTCTCTGGTCAGGAGCGGTGTGTCCTCCGCCGCAGAAGGTTGCATCTAGGAGGATGACTCCAGGTGGTGAGTTGCTTGCCTTCCTCCCATCTTTCTCTCTCTCTCTCTCTCTCTCTTCTCTTGGCCAACACACAGCCCCCCTCTCTCTCTCTCTCTCTCTCTCTCTCTCTCTCTCTCTCCTTGTCTTTCCTTCTGCTATCTCCCTTTGTAAGACAGTGGCAGGCTTGCTAGGTGTGCATCCCCAGAAGCCAGGTCTTGGGAGTCACGGACGAAAAGCATGCGGGGCAGTGGGTGCGAGAGTGGAGCGGTGACGGTCGGTGTTATCTCAGTCTCTGTTCATTGAGCGGGGCCGAGGTAGATGGGACTGGAGAGGGAGGCAGGGCTGAGGGCAAGATTTCCAGCACCAATAGAGCTCTGTGTAGTGATAGTTCTTGCTTGGCTTTATTAGTTCGCTGAGGAATTGTCCCGGAGCCCTAGCCGGACAAGAATATGGCAGAAGTGGACCCGAGCAGCCTGGACATCCTTCTAAGGAGACGTGAATAGTCCTCATGTTTCTGCCTTTTGCATCGCTGGCTGTGAGTAAGAGGTCAGTGCTTTGAATTCCTCATCTGTAGTCGCTGTCGTGTTCTTCCCAGGCCGGATGCTCCCTTTTTGGATACGAGGCTCTGTGATTAAGGCAGAGGAAGGGACGAGAGTCTCCTGAGGAAACTGAGTATTTTGGGTGCCGTTACAATGGGTGCCTTCTAGTTGCAGTTGTAACATAGTAATGGGAGATGGGTTGAGGGTGGAGATGTGAAATGAAGAGACTACGCGACATTGCAGACGGAGATGCTAATTTTTTTGGTTTTCCCACCCTCTGTTAGGTTTAGTACCAAGGAAAACGAACATAGTAATGGGAGATGGGTTGAGGGTGGAGCCGTGGGATATGGGAAATGTGAAATGAAGAGACGATGCGACATTGCAGACGGAGAAGCTAATTTTTTTTTGTATTTCCCCTCCTCTGCTGGGTTTAGTACCAAGGAAAACGAAGTCACACGTCAGAGTCTACTGCCCTCATGCAATGGAAAGCGAGCCAGAGCGTCGAGACTCTGAGCATTGTTGATGCCACGCAAAAGCCGTCCATCTGGGAGCTGAGGAGATGCTGCTGTCAGTGAGATAAGTGTCTGGTTTGGTGAGTGCCCTGCTCACGCCCAACCTGAGTCGAGGTAGGGAAGTGCAGTACGGTAGGGCTGGGTTTGTATGAAAAGGTTTCTGACTAGCTGTGGTCACGAGGGAGAAAAGGTCCCTATTTTCAGAGCTTGCTCATTTCTCTGGTCAGGAACAATGTCTCCTCCGCAGCGGAAGGTTGGATCCAGGAGGATGACTCAGGTGGTGAGTTGCTTGTTTTCCTCCCATATTTTTTTTTCATCTTTCTCTCTCTCCCTCTCTTCTCTAGTGTGTTGGCCAACTTTCTCACTCTCTTTCCTCTCCTCTCCTCGTGCCGTCTCCCTTCGTAAGACACGCGCAGGTGTGCTAAGTGTGCATCCCTACAGGCTAGGTCTCAGGATCCACGGAGAAATAAGAGCTAACGAAAATCATGCGTAGCAGTGGCTGTCGGTGTTAACTCGGTCTCTGTTGGTCGAGTGGGGCCGAGGTAGATGGGATTGGACAGGGAGGCCAGGATGAGGGCAAAATTTGAAGCACCAATAGAGCTTTGTGTAGTGATGGCTCATGCTTGGCATTTGCAGTTACGCTTCCAGAGGAATTTTCCGGGAGCCCTAGATCGAGGAGAAAGTGGCAGAAGTGGTCATGAGCAGACTGGACATCCTTGTAAGCAGACATGAACAGTCATCAGCTTTCTGACTCCCGCATAACTGACTGTGAGTAAGCGGTCAATGGTCTGAATTCTTCATCTGTGCTCGCTGTAGTATTCTTCACAGGCCGTGTGCTTCCTCGTTGGGTATGGGGCTCTGAGAGATTACGGCTGGGGAGGGGCTGGAGTCTGCTGGGCAGAGTGATTATTTTGGGTGCTGTGGCAAGGGATGCTTTTTGGTTGTAATGCTAAGTCTTCTGGGGAGGGTTGAGGGCGGAGCCCCGTCGTGTAGGAGAGACGAAAAGAAGAGCCTATGAGACGTTGCCCACTGAGATGGTAACTTGCTTGTTTTTTTCCTCCTTGTGCTGGGTTTAGTACGGAGGGAAAAGAAATCAAACATCAGAGATTACTCCCCACATCGGATGGAAAGCGAGTGAGAGCAGCAAGCCCACAAGCATTGTTGATGCAAGTGAGGAGCCGTCCAGTTGGCAGTGGAGCAGTCGCTACTGTCAGCGAGATAAGTGTCTGGTTTGGTGAGGGCTCTGCGTAGGGCCCCACTGGCTCCAAGTAGGGATGCCCCATTAGCTGGGGCTGGGTTTGTAAGAAATGGTTCCTAACCAGCTGTGGTTACGAGAGAGACAAGGTCCCCATTTTCAGGGGCTGCTCATTTCTCTGGTCAGGAACGGTGTCTCCTCTGCAGCAGAAGGTTGCATCTAGGAGAATGACTCCAGGTGGTGAGTTGCTTGCCTTCCTCCCATCTTTCTCTTCTCTTGGCCAACACACAGCCCCTCTCTCTCTCTCTCTCTCTCTCTCTCTCTCTGTCCTTCCCTTTCCTTCTGCTGTCTCCCTTCGTAAGACAGTGGTAGACGTGCTAGGTGTGTATCCCTACAAGCCAGGTCTCGGGCGCCATGGAGAAGTAAGAGTGGACGAAAAGCATGTGGGGCAGTGGGCGCTAAAGTGGAGCTGTGACTGTCTGTGTTTACTCAGTCTCTGTTCATCGAATGGGGCTGATGTAGATGGGACTGGAGAGGGAGGCAGGGCTGAGAGCAAGATTTTCAGCACCAATAGAGCTCTGTGTAGTGATAGTTCTTGCTTGGCTTTATTAGTTTGCAGAGGAATCGTCCCGGAGCCCTAGCTGGACAAGAATATTGCAGAAGTGGACCTGAGCAGCCTGGACATGCTTCTAAGGAGACGTGAATAGTTGTCATGTTTCTGCCTTCTGTATCACTGGCTGTGAGTAAGAGGTCAGTGCTTTCAATTCCTCATCTGTAATCGTTGTCATTTTCTTCCGAGACCGTGTGCTCTCTCGTTGGCTCTGAGGCTCTGGGATTAAGGCAGAGGAAGGGACGAGAGTCTCCTGAGCAAAGTGAGTATTTTGGGTGCCGTTACAATGGGTGCCTTCTAGTTGCAGTTGTAACATAGTAATGGGAGATGGGTTGAGGGCGGAGCCGTGGGACATGGGAAATGTGAAATGAAGAGTCGACACGACATTGCAGATGCTAATTTTTTTTTGTTTTTTCCCCTCTCTGCTGGGTTTAGTATCAAGGAAAACGAAGTCACGCGTCAGAGTCTACTGCCCTCATGCGATGGAAAGAAAGACAGAGCGTCGAGACTCTGAGCATTGCTGATGCCACGCAAAAGCCGTCCATCTGGGAGCTGAGGAGACGCCGCTGTGAGTGAGATAAGTGTCTGGTTTGGTGAGGGCTCTGCTCACGCTCAACCTGAGTCCAGGTAGGGAAGCCCAGTACGGTAGGGCTGGGTTTGTAGGAAAAGGTTTCTGACTAGCTGTGGTCGCGAGGGAGAAAAGGTCCCTATTTTCAAAGGTTGCTCATTTCTCTGGTCAGGAACAGTGTCTCCTCCGCAGCAGAAGGTTGGATCCAGGAGGATGACTCAGGTGGTGAGTTGCTTGCTTTCCTCCCATATTTTTTTTTCCTCTCTCTCTCTCTCTCTTCTCTAGTGTGTTGGCCAACTTTCTCACTGTGCCCCGCTCAATGAACAGAGACTGAGATAACACCGACCGTCACCGCTCCTCTCTTGCACCCACTGCCCAGCATGCTTTTCGTCTGCGACTCCCAAGACCTGGCTTGTGGGGATGCACACCTAGCATGCCTACCACGGTCTTAAGAAGTGAGATAGCAGAAGGAAAGGCAAGGACAGAGAGAGAGAGGGAGAGGCTGTGTGTTGGCCAAGAGAAAAGAGAGAGAGAGAGAGAGATGGGAGGAAAGCAAGCAACTCACCACCTGAGTCATCCTCCTGGATCCAACCTTCTGGACCTTGTCTCTCTAGTAAGCAGAGCTGGTCAGGAACCATTTCTTACAAACCCAGCCCCAGCTAACAGGGCGTCCCTAGCAGAAGCAAGGTGGACCGCGAGCACAGCAATCACCAAACCAGACACTTATCTCACGGAGAGTGGCGTCTGCTCGGATCCCAGATAGACGGCTCTTTCCTGGCATCCACAGGGGTTACAGGCTCGCTGCTGTCCCTCACTTTACATCACGTGAGGGCAGTAGACTCTGACGCGCGACTTCTTTTTCCTTGGTACTAAACCAAGCGCAAAGGGAAAAAAACCCAAGCAAGTTACCATCTCAGTAGGCAACGCCTCGTAGGCCCTTCTTTTTGTCTCTCCCCCACGACGGGGCTCCGCCCTCAACCCTCTTCCCTTTACACCTTTAGCATTGCAACCAAAAAGCACCCTTTGCAATGGCACCCGACATAGTCACTCTGCACAGCAGACTCTGGCCACTCCCCATCCGTAATCTCGCAGAGTCCCGTACTCAACGAGGAAGCACACGGCCCGTGAAGAATAATACAGCGAGCACAGCTGAGGAATTCAGACTATTGACCGCCTACTCACAGCCAATTATGTGGGAGTCAGAAAGCTGAGGACTGTTCATGTCTGCTTACAAGGATGTCCAGTGTGCTCATGTCCACCTCTGCCACTTGCTCCTCGGTCTAGGGCTCCCGGAAAATTCCTCTGGAAGCGTAGCTGTAGTATTCTTCATAGGCCGTGTGCTTCCTCGTTGGGTACGAGGCTCTGGGATTAAGGCTGGGAAAGGGACGAGTCTCCTGAGGAAAGTGAGTATTTTGGGTGCCGTTACAATGGGTGCCGTTACAATGGGTGCCTTCTAGATGCAGTTGTAACTTAGTAATGGGAGATGGGTTGGGGGTGGAGCTGTGGGATATGGGAGATGTGAAATGAAAAGAGTACACGACATTGCAGATGGAGATGCTAATCTCACCCCTCCTCCCCCCCAACCTGGATTTAGTACCAAGGAAAACAAAGTCACACGTCAGTCTACGTCAGTCTACGGCCCTCATGGGATGCAAAGCGAGCCAGAGAGTCGAGACTCTGAGCATTGTTGATGTCACGCAAAAGCCATCTATCTGGGAGCCGAGGAGACGCCGCTGTCAGTGAGATAAGTGTCTGGTTTCATGAGGGCTCTGCTCATGCCCAACCTGAGTCCAGGTAGGGAAGCCCAGTACGGTAGGGCTGGGTTTGTATGAAAAGGTTCCTGACTAGCTGTAGTTACGAGGGAGAAAAGGTCCCTATTTTCAGTGGTTGCTCATTTCTCTGGCCAGAAACGGTGTGTCCTCCGTAGGGGAAGGTTGGATTCAGGAGGATGACTCCAGGTGGTCAGTTGCTTGCTTTCCTCCCATGTTTTTCTCTCTCTGTCTGTCTTCTCTAGTACATTGGCCAACACACACCCTCTATCTCTCTCTCTGTCCTTGCCTTTCCTCGTGTTGTCTCCCTTCATAAGACACGGGCAGCTGTGTAATGTGTGCATCCCCACAGGCTGTGTGTCGGGAGCCATGGAGAAGTAGGAGGGGATGAAAATCATCCAGGGCTGTGACTGTCGGTGTCATCTCGGTCTCTGTTCGTCGAGTGGGGCTGATGTAGATGGGGTTGGAGAGGGAGGCCACGATGAGGGCAAGATTTGAAGCAACAAATAGAGCTTTAAGTAGTGATGGCTCATGCTTGGCTTTTGCAGCTGTGCTTCCAGAGCCCTATCCTGAGGAGAAAGTGGCAAAGTGGACATGAGCAGACTGGACATCCTTGTTAGCAGACATGAACAGTCCTCAGCTTTCTGACTCCCACATAATTGGCTGTGAGTAAGCGGTCGGTGCTTTGAATTGCCCATCTGAGCTCGCTGTTGTAGTCTTTGCAGGCCGTGAGCTTTCTTCTTGGGTACGGGGTTCTGTGCATTTACAGCTGGGGAGGGGCCAGAGTCTGCTGTGCAGAGTGATTATTTCGGATGCCGTTGCAAGGGGTGCTTTTCAGTTCTAGTGCTAAGGGTATTATGCGCGGGAGGGTTCGGTGCGCAGTGCTGCTGTGGGGGAGAGGCGAAAAGAATAACCTACGCGACGCTGCCCACTGAGGTGGTAACTTATTTGTTTTTTCTCCTTGTGCCGGGTTTAGTGCCAAGGGAAAAGAAATCAAACGTGAAAGTTTACTCCCCTCGTCGGATGGAAAGCGAGCGAGAGCAGTGAGCCTGTGAGCATTGTTAATACAAATTTGGAGCCGTCCACTTAGCAGTGGAGCAGTTGCTACTGTCAGTGAGATAAGTGTGTGGTTTGGTGAGGGCTCTGCGTAGGGCCCCACTGGCTCCAAGTAGGGATGCCCCGTTAGCTGGGGCTGGGTTTGTAAGAAATGGTTCCTAACCAGCTGCGGTTACGAGAGAGACAAGGTCCCCATTTTCAGGGGCTGCTCATTTCTCTGCCCAGATGTGGTGCGTCCTCGGCAGCGGAAGGTTGCATCCAGGAGGATGACTCAGGTGGTGAGTTGCTTGCGTTCCTCCCATTTTGTTTCTCTCTCTCTCTCTCTCTCTCCTCTAGTGTGTTGGCCAACTTTCTCAGTCTCTTTCCTCTCCTCTCATGCCGTCTCCCTTCGTAGGACCACGAGCATCCGTCCTAGGTGTGCATCCTAGCCAGGTCTTGGGAGCCACGGAGAAGTAGGAGCAGACGAAAACCATGCGGGGCAGTGGGTGCTAAAGTGGAGCTGTGACTGTTTGTGGTTACTCGGTCTCTGTTCATCGAGTGGGGCTGATGTAGATGGAATGGGAGACAGAGGCAGGGATGAGGGCAAGATTCAACGCACCAGTAGAGCTCTGTGTAGTGATAGTTCTTGCTTGGTTTTATTAGTTTGCAGAGCAATTGTCCAGGACCCTAGCTGGACAGGAATATGGCAGAAGTGGACCTGAGCAGTCTGGACATCCTTCTAAGGAGACATGAATAGGCCTCATGTTTCTGCCTTCTGCATCGCTGGCTGTGAGTAAGAGGTCAATGCTGTGAATTCCTCATCTGTACTCACTGTAGTTTTCTTCACAGGCCATTTGCTTCCTCGTTAGTTACAAGGCTCTGGGATTAAGGCTGGGGAAGGGACAGGATCTTGCCAACTGAGATGGTAACGGATTTGTTTTTTCGCCTTGTGCTGGGTTTAGGACCGAGGGAAAAGAAGTCACGCCTCAGAGTCTCAAGCCCTCGTGTGATGGAAAGCGAGCCAGAGCAACGAAACCGTGAGCATTGTTGATGCCACGCAAAAGCCGTCCTACTGGGAGGGGAACAGCCGCCACTCTCAGTGAGATAAGTGTCTGGTTTGGTGATTGCTGTGTTAACAGCCCACCTTGCTCCTGCTAGGGACGCCACATGAGCTGGGGCTGGGTTTGTAAGAAAATGTTCTTGACTAGCTGTGGTTATGAGGGGAGCAAGGTCCTCATTTTCAGGGTTTGCTCATTTCTCTGGTCAGGAGTGGTGTCTGCTACGCAGCGGAAGGTTGCATCTAGGAGGATGACTCCAGGTGGTGAGTTGCTTGCCTTCCTCCCAGTCTGTCTCTCTCTCTTCTCTAATGTGTTGGCCAACTTTCTCACTGACTCTCCTCTCGTCTCCTCTCCTCTCCTCTCCTCTCCTTGTGCCATCTCCCTTCGTAGGACACGGACAGGCATGCTAGGTGTGCATCCTAGCCAGGTCTTGGGAGCCATGAAGAAGTAGGAGCAGACGAAAACCATGTGGGGCAGTGAGCGCTAAAGTGGAGCTGTGACTGTCTGTGTTCATCGAGTGGGGCTGATGTAGATGGGACTGGAGAGGGAGACAGGGATGAGGGCAAGACTCGACGCACCAATAGAGCTCTGTGTAGTGATAGTTCTTGCTTGACTTTATTAGTTTGCAGAGGAATCATCCAGGAGCTCTAGCCGGAAAAGAATATGGCAGAAGTGGACCTGAGCAGCCTGGACATCCTTCTAAGGAGACATGAATAGGCCTCATGTTTCTGCCTTCTGCATCGCTGGCTGTGAGTAAAAGGTCAGTGCTTTTGAATTCCTCATCTGTACTCACTGTAGTTTTCTTCACAGGCCGTGTGCTTCCTCGTTGGGTATGAGGCTCTGGGATTAAGGCTGGGGAAGGGACAAGAATCTCCTGAGGAAAGTGAGTATTTTGAGTGCCGTTACAATGGGTACCTTCTAATTGCAGTTGTAACGTAGTAATGGGAGATGGTTTGAGGGTGGAGATGTGAAATGAAGAGACTACGCGACATTGCAGACGGAGATGCTAATTTTTTTGGTTTTCCCACCCTCTGTTAGCTTTAGTACCAAGGAAAACGAAGTCACACGTCAGAGTCTACTGCCCTCATGCGATGGAAAGCGAGCAAGAGCATTGAGACTCTGAGCATTGTTGATGCCACACAAAAGCCGTCCATCTGGGAGCTGAGGAGGCGCCGCTATCAGTGAGATAAGTGTCTGGTTTGGTGAGGGCTCTGCTCACGCCCAACCTGAGTCCAGGATGGGAAGCCCACTAAGTTAGGGCTGGGTTTGTATGAAAAGGTTCCTGACTAACTGTGGTTACGAGGGGGAAAAGGTCCCTATTTTCAGAGGTTGCTCGTTTCTCTGGTCAGGAACAGTACCTCCTCCGCAGCGGAAGGTTGGATTCAGGAGGATGACTCCAGGTGGTCAGTTGCTTACCTTCCTGCCATTTTTTTTCCGTCTCTCTCTCTCTCTCTCTCTCTCTCTCTCTCTCTCTCTCTCTCTTCTCTTGTGTGTTGGCCAACTTTCTCACTCTTTCCTCTCATGTCCTCGTGCCATCTCCCTTCGTACGACATGGGCATGCGTGCTAGCTGTGCATCCCCACAGGCCAGGTCTTGGGAGCCATGGAGAAGTAGGAGGGGACGAAAACCATGCACGGCTGTGTCTGTTGGTGTTAACTCGGTCTCTGTTCATCGAGTGGGGCTGATGTAGATGGGATTGGAGAGGGAGGCCAGGATGAGGGCAGGATTTGAAGCAACAAATAGAGCTTTAAGTAGTGATGGCTCATGCTTGGCTTTTGCAGCTGCGCTTCCAGAGGAATTTTCCAAGAGCCCTATCCTGAGGAGAAAGTGGCAGAAGTGAACATGAGCAGACTGGACATCTTTTGTAAGCAGACATGAACAGTCGTCCGCTTTCTGACTCCCGCATTACTGGCTGTGAGTAAGCAGTCAGTGCTTTGAATTGCTCATCTGTGCTCGCTGTAGTATTCTTCACAGGCCATGTGCTTCCTCGTTGGGTATGGGTCTCTGTGAGATTACGGCTGGGGAGGGTCCAGAGTCTGCTGTGCAGAGTGACTATATCGGGTGCCGTTGCAAGGTGTTCTTTTTGGTTGTAATGATAAAGGTGTAATGGGAAGATGTTTGAGGGAGGAGCCCCGCTGTGCAGGAGAGGCAAAAGGAAGAGCCTATGAGACATTGCCAACAGAGATGGTAACGGATTTGTTTTTTCCCCTTGTGTTGGGTTTAGGACCGAGGGAAAAGAAGTCACGCCTCAGAGTCTCAAGCCTTCATGCGATGGAAAGCGAGCCAGAGCGAAGAGACAGTGAGCATTGTTGATGCCAAGCAAGTGTTGTCTATCTCGGATGCAAGCACACGCCACTCTCAGTGAGATAAGTGTCTGGTTTGGTGATTGCTGTGCTCACGGCCCACTTTGCTCATGCTAGGGACGCCACTTTATCTGGGGCTGGGTTTGTAAGAAATGGTTCCTGACAAGCTGTGCTTTTCGGGAGAGACAAGGTCCCCATTTTCAGGGCCTGCTCATTTCTCTGGCCAGGAGCGGTGTCTCCTATGCAGCGGAAGGTTGCATCTAGGAGGATGACTCCAGGTGGTGAGTTGCTTGCCTTCCTCCCATGTCTGTGTCTCTCTCTTCTCTATTGTGTTGGCCAACTTTCTCACTGTCTCTCCTCTACTCTCCTCTCCTTTCCTTGTGCCGTCTCCCTTCGTAGGACACGGGCAGGCGTGCTAGGTGTGCGTCCCCACAGGCCAGATCTCGGGAGTCGCGGACAAAAATCATGGGGGTAGTGGGTGCGAGAGTGGAGCGGTGACTGTCGGTGTTAACTCGGTCTCTGTTCATTGAATGGGGCCGATGTAGATGGGACTGGAGAGGGAGGCAGGGCTGAGAGCAAGATTTCCAGCACCAACAGAGCTCTGTGTAGTGATGATTCTTGCTTGACTTTATTAGTTCGCAGAGGAATCGTCCAGGAGCCCTAGCCACGCAAGAATATGGCGGAAGTGGACCTGCGCAGCCTGGACATACTTTTAAGGAGACATGAATAGGCCTCATGTTTCTGCCTTCTGCATTGCTGGCTATGAGTAAGAAGTCAGTGCTTTGAATTCTTCATCTGTAGTTGCTGTAATTTTCTTGACAGGCCGTGTGCTTCCTCGTTGGTTACGAGGCTCTGGGATTAAGGCTGGGGAAGGAACGAGTCTCCTGAGCAAAGTGAGTATTTTGGGTGCCGTTACAATGGGAGCCTTATAGTTACAGGTGTAACATAGTAATGGGAGATGGGTTGAGGGTGGAGCCGTGGGATATGGGAGATGTGAAATGAAGGAGACGACACAACATTGCAGACGAAAATGCTAATTTTTTTGGTTCCCCACTTCCGCTGGGTTTAGTACTGAGGGAAACGAAGTCACGCGTCAGAGTCTACTGCCCTTATGCGATGGAAAGCAAGCGAGAGCGTTGAGACTCCGAGCATTGTTGATGCCACGCAAAAGCCGTCCCTCTGGGAGCTGAGGCGACTCCGCTGTCAGTGAGATAAGTGTCTGGTTTCATGAGGGCTCTGCTTATGCCCAACCTGAGTCCAGGTGGGGAAGCCCACTGAGTTTGGGCTGGGCTTTTATGATAAGGTTCCTAACTAGCTGTGGTCACGAGGGAGAAAAGGTCCCTATTTTGAGAGTTTGCTCATTTCTCTGGTCAGGAATGGTGTCTCCTCCACAGCAGAAGGTTGCATCCGGGAGGATGACTCCATGTGGTGAGTGCTTGCTTTCCTCCGATGTTTTCCTCTCTCTCTCTCTCTCTCTCTCTCTCTCTCTCTCTCTCTCTCTCTTTAGTACTTTGGCCAACACACACCCTCTATCTCTCACTGTCTGTCCTTTTCTTTCCTCGTGTTGTCTCCCTTCGTAAGACACGGGCAGGCGTGCTACATGTGCATCCCCACAGGCTTTGTCTCGGGAGCCATGGAGAAGTAGGAGGGGACGAAAATCATGCAGGGGAGTGCGTGCGAGAGTGGAGCGGTGACTGTCGGTGTTAACTCAGTCTCTGTTCATTGAGTGGGGCTGATGTAGATGGGATTGGAGAGGGAGGCCAGGATGAGGGCAAGATTTGAAGCACAAATAGAGCTCTAAGTAGTGATGGGTCATGCTTGGCTTTTGCAGCTTCGCTTCCTGGGGAATTTTCCAAGAGCCCTATCCTGAGGAGAAAGTGGCAGAAGTGGACATGAGCAGACTGGACATCCTTATAAGCAGACATGAACAGTCCTCCGCTTTCTGACTCCCGCATTACTGGCTGTGAGTAAGCGGTCAATGGTCTGAATTGCTCATCTGTGCTCGCTTTAGTATTCTTCACAAGCTGTGTGCTTTCTCCTTGGGTATGGGGCTCTGTGAGATTACGGCTGGGAAGGGTCCAGAGTCTGCTGTCCAGGGTGACTGTCGGGTGCCTTTGCAAGGGGTGCTTTTTGGTTGTAATGCTAAAGGTGTAATGGGAAGCTGTTTGAGGCAGGAGCCCCGCCGTGAGGGAGAGTTGAAAGGAAGAGCCTACGAGATGTTGCAGACTGACATGGTAACGGATTTGTTTTTTCGCCTTGTGCTAGGTTTAGGACAGAGGGAACAGAAGTCACGCCTCAGAGTCTCAAGCCCTCATGCGATGGAAAGCGAGCCAGAGCAACGAGACAGTGAGCATTGTTGATGCCACGCAAAAGCCGTCCAACTGGGAGGGGAATGGCCGCCACTCTCAGTGAGATAAGTGTCTGGTTTGGTGTTGGTTGTGCTCATGGTCCACCTTGCTCCTGCTAGAGACGCCACATTAGCTGGGGCTGGGTTTGTAAGAAAATGTTCTTGACTAGCTGTGATTATGAGGGGGACAAGGACCCCATTTTCAGGGTCTGCTCATTTCTCTGGCCAGGAGCGGTGTCTCCTACGCAGCGGAAGGTTGCATCTAAAAGAATGACTCCAGGTGGTGAGTTGCTTGCCTTCCTCCCATGTCTGTCTTTCTGTCTGTCTCTCTCTCTCTTCTCTAATGTGTTGGCCAACTTTCTCACTGACTCTCCTCTCCTCTCCTTATGCCATCTCCCTTCGTAGGACACGGGCAGGAATGCTACGTGTGCATCCCCACAGGCTATGTCTCTGGAGCCATGGAGAAGTAGGAGGGGATGAAAATCATGCACGGCTGTGACTGTTGGTGTTACTGTGGTCTCTGTTCATCAAGTGGGGCCGAAGTAGATGGGATTCGAGAGGGAGACCAGTATGAGGACAAGATTTGAAGCACAAATAGAGGTTTGTGTAGTGATGGCTCATGCTTGGCTTTTGCAGCTGCGCTTCCAGAAGAATTTTCCAGGACCCCTATCTCGAGAAACTGGGAGAAGTGGACATGAGCAGACGGGACATCCCTGTAAGCAGACATGTACACCCTTGTAAGCAGACATGAACAGTTCTCAGCTTTCTGACTCCCGCATAACTGGCTGTGAGTAAGGGATCAGTGCTTTGAATTCCTCATCTGTGCTCGCTGTAGTATTCTTCACAGGCCATGTGCTTTCTCATTGGGTACGGGACTCTGTGAGATTATGGCTGGGGAGGGGCCAGAGTCTGCTGGGTAGAGTGATTATATTGGATGCCATTGTAAGGGGTGCGTTTTAGTTGTAATGCTAAAGGGGTAATGGGAGGGAGGGGTTGGGGCGGGACGCTGCCGTTTAGGACAGGCGAAAAGAATAGCCTATGCGACGCGCCCACTGAGGTGGTAACTTATTTGTTTTTCCTCCTTGTGCCGGGATTAGTACCGAGAGAAAAGAAATCAAATGTCAGAGTTTACTCCCCTCCTTGGATGGAAAGCGAGCGAGTGCCGTGAGCCCGCGAGCATTGTTGATGCAAGTCAGGAGCCATCCAGTTAGCAGTGGAGCAGTCGCTATTGTCAGTGAAATAAATGTCTGGTTTGGTGAGGGCTCTGCGTAGGGCCCCTCTGGCCCCAGGTAGGGACGGCCCGTTAGCTGGGGCTGGGTTTGTAAGAAATGGTTCCTAACCAGCTGTGGTTATGAGAGAGACAAGGTCCCTATTTTCAGGGGCTGCTTATTTCTCTGCACAGTTGCAGTGTGTCCTCGGCAGCGGAAGGTTGCATCCAGGCAGATGACTCCAGGTGGTGAGTTGCTTCCCTTGCTCCCATTTTTTTTCTTTGTCTCTCTCTTGTCTAGTGTGTTGACCAACTTTCTCACTCTCTTTCCTCTCCTCTCCTCATGCCGTCTCCCTTCGTAGGACCACGGGCATCCGTGCTAGGTGTGCATCCTAGCCAGGTCTCGGGAGCCACGGAGAAGTAGGAGCGGATGAAAACCATGCGGGGCAGTGGGCGCTAAAGTGGAGCTGTGATTGTCTGTGGTTACTCGGTCTCTGTTCATCGAGTGGGGCTGATGTAGATGGGACTGGAGAGGGAGGCAGGGATGAGGACAAGACTCGACGCACCAATAGAGCTCTGTGTAGTGATAGTTCTTGCTTGACTTTATTAGTTTGCAGAGGAATCGTCCAGGAGCCCTAGCCGGACAAGAATATGGCAGAAGTGGACCTGAGCAGTCTGGACATCCTTCTAAGGAGACATGAATAGGCCTCATGTTTCCGCCTTCTGCATCGCTGGCTGTGAGTAAGAGGTCAGTGCTTTGAATTCCTCATCTGTAGTCGCTGTAGTTTTCTTCACAGGCCGTGTGCTTCCTTGTTAGTTACGAGGCTCTGGGATTAAGGCTGGGGAAGGGACAAGATCTTGCCAACTGAGATGGTAACGGATTTGTTTTTTCGCCTTGTGCTGGGTTTAGGACCGAGGGAAAAGAAGTCACGCCTCAGAGTCTCAAGCCCTCATGTGATGGAAAGCGAGCCAGAGCAACGAAACCGTGAGCATTGTTGATGCCACGCAAAAGCCGTCCTACTGGGAGGGGAACGGCCGCCACTCTCAGTGAGATAAGTGTCTGGTTTGGTGATTGCTGTGTTAACAGCCCACCTTGCTCCTGCTAGGGACGCCACATGAGCTGGGGCTTGGTTTGTAAGAAAATGTTCTTGACTAGCTGTGGTTATGAGGGGAGCAAGGTCCTCATTTTCAGGGTCTGCTCATTTCTCTGGCCAGGAGTGGTGTCTGCTACGCAGCGGAAGGTTGCATCTAGGAGGATGACTCCAGGTGGTGAGTTGCTTGCCTTCCTCCCAGTCTGTCTCTCTCTCTTCTCTAATGTGTTGGCCAACTTTCTCACTGACCTCTCCTCTCCTCTCCTCTCCTCTCCTCTCCTCTCCTTGTGCCGTCTCCCTTCGTAGGACACGGGCAGGCATGCTAGGTGTGCATCCTAGCCAGGTCTCGGGAGCCATGAAGAAGTAGGAGCAGACGAAAACCATGTGGGGCAGTGAGCGCTAAAGTGGAGCTGTGACTGTCTGTGTTTACTCGGTCTCTGTTCATCGAGTGGGGCTGATGTAGATGGGACTGGAGAGGGAGGCAGGGATGAGGGCAAGACTCGATGCACCAATAGAGCTCTGTGTAGTGATAGTTTTTGCTTGACTTTTAGTTTGCAGAGGAATCATCCAGGAGCTCTAGCCGGACAAGAATATGGCAGAAGTGGACCTGAGCAGCCTGGACATCCTTCTAAGGAGACATGAATAGTCCTCATGTTTCTGCCTTCTGCATCACTGGCTGTGAGTAAGAGGTCAGTGCTTTTGAATTCCTCATCTGTACTCACTGTAGTTTTCTTCACAGGCCGTGTGCTTCCTCGTTGGGTATGAGGTTATGGGATTAAGGCTGGGGAAGGGATAAGAATCTCCTGAGGAAAGTGAGTATTTTGAGTGCCGTTACAATGGGTACCTTCTAGTTGCAGTTGTAACGTAGTAATGGGAGATGGGTTGAGGGTGGAGATGTGAAATGAAGAGACTACGCGACATTGCAGACGGAGATGCTAATATTTTTGGTTTTCCCACCCTCTGTTAGCTTTAGTACCAAGGAAAACGAAGTCACACGTCAGAGTCTACTGCCCTCATGCGATGGAAAGCGAGCAAGAGCATTGAGACTCTGAGCATTGTTGATGCCACACAAAAGCCGTCCATCTGGGAGCTGAGGAGACGCCGCTATCAGTGAAATAGGTGTCTGGTTTGGTGAGGGCTCTGTTTACGCCCAACCTGAGTCCAGGATGGGAAGCCCACTAAGTTAGGGCTGGGTTTGTATGAAAAGGTTCCTGACTAACTGTGGTTACGAGGGGGAAAAGGTCCCTATTTTCAGAGGTTGCTCGTTTCTCTGGTCAGGAACAGTACCTCCTCCGGAGTGGAAGGTTGGATTCAGGAGGATGACTCCAGGTGGTCAGTTGCTTACCTTCCTGCCACTTTTTTTCCTTCTCTCTCTCTCTCTCTTCTCTAGTGTGTTGGCCAACTTTCTCATTCTCTTTTCTCTCTGTTCCTCGTGCCGTCTCCCTTCGTAGGAGACGGGCAGGCTTGCTAGGTGTGCATCCCCGCAGGCCAGGTTTCGGGAGCCATGGAAAAGTAGGAGGGGATGAAAATCATGCAGGGCTGTGTCTGTTGGTGTTAACTCGGTCTCTGTTCATCGAGTGGGGCTGATGTAGATGGGACTGGAGAGGGAGGCAGGGCTGAGAGCAAGATTTCCAGCACCAATAGAGCTCTGTGTAGTGATAGTTTTTGCTTGGCTTTATTAGTTTGCAGAGGAATTGTCCAGGAGCCCTAGCCGCACAAGAATATGGCGGAAGTGGACCTGTGCAGCCTGGACATCCTTCTAAGGAGACATGAATAGTCCTCATGTTTCTGCCTTCTGCATCGCTGGCTGTGAGTCAGAGGTCAGTGCTTTGAATTCCTCATCTGTAGTCGCTGTAGTTTTCTTCACAGGCCATGTGCTTCCTTGTTAGTTACGAGGCTCTGGGATTAAGGCTGGGGAAGGGACAAGAATCTCGTGAGCAAAGTGAGTATTTTGGGTGCCGTTACAATGGGTGCCTTGTAGTTGCAGTTGTAACGTAGTAATGGGAGATGGGTTGAGGATGGAGCCGTGGGATAAGGGAGATGTGAAATGAAGGAGACTACGCGACGTTGCAGATGAAGATGCTAATTTTTTTTGTTTCCCGCCTCCCGCTGGGTTTAGTACCAAGGGAAACGAAGTCACGCGTCAGAGTCTACTGCCCTCATGCGATGGAAAGCGAGCGAGAGCGTCGAGACTCTGAGCATTGTTGATGCCACGCAAAAGCCGTCCCTCTGGGAGCTGAGGAGACGCTGCTGTCAGTGAGATAAGTGTCTGGTTTCATGAGGGCTCTGCTCACGCCCAACCTGAGTCCAGGTAGAGAAGCCCAGTACAGTAGGGCTGGGTTTGTATGAAAAGGTTCCTGACTAGCTGTGGTCACGAGGGAGAAACGGTCCCTATTTTGAGAGATTGCTCATTTCTCTGGTCAGGAACGGTGTCTCCTCTGCAGCAGAAGGTTGCATCCAGGAGGATGACTCCACGTGGTGAGTGCTTACTTTCCTCCGATGTTTTCCTTTCTCTCTCTCTCTCTCTCTCTCTCTCTCTTCTCTAGTACGTTGGCCAACACACAACCTCTAGCTCTCTCTGTCTGTCCTTGCCTTTCCTCGTGTTGTCTCCCTTCGTAAGACACGGGCAGGCGTGCTACGTGTGCATCCCCACAGGCTTTGTCTCAGGAGCCATGGAGAAGTAGGAGGGGACAAAAATCATGCAGGGGAGTGGGTGCGAGAGTGGAGCGGTGACTGTCGGTGTGAACTCGGTCTCTGTTCATCGAGTGGAGCTGATGTAGATGGGACTGGAGAGGGAGGCAGGGATGAGGGCAAGACTCGACGCACCAATAGAGCTCTGTGTAGTGATAGTTTTTGCTTGGCTTTATTAGTTTGCAGAGGAATCGTCCAGGAGCCCTAGCCGGACAAGAATATGGCAGAAGTGGACCTGAGCAGTCTGGACATCCTTCTAAGGAGACATGAATAGGCCTCATGTTTCCGCCTTCTGCATCGCTGGCTGTGAGTAAGAGGTCAGTGCTTTGAATTCCTCATCTGTAGTCGCTGTAGTTTTCTTCACAGGCCGTGTGCTTCCTTGTTAGTTACGAGGCTCTGGGATTAAGGCTGGGGAAGGGACAAGATCTTGCCAACTGAGATGGTAACGGATTTGTTTTTTCGCCTTGTGCTGGGTTTAGGACCGAGGGAAAAGAAGTCACGCCTCAGAGTCTCAAGCCCTCATGTGATGGAAAGCGAGCCAGAGCAACGAAACCATGAGCATTGTTGATGCCACGCAAAAGCCGTCCTACTGGGAGGGGAACGGCCGCCACTCTCAGTGAGATAAGTGTCTGGTTTGGTGATTGCTGTGTTAACAGCCCACCTTGCTCCTGCTAGGGACGCCACATGAGCTGGGGCTTGGTTTGTAAGAAAATGTTCTTGACTAACTGTGGTTATGAGGGGAGCAAGGTCCTCATTTTCAGGGTCTGCTCATTTCTCTGGCCAGGAGTGGTGTCTGCTACGCAGCGGAAGGTTGCATCTAGGAGGATGACTCCAGGTGGTGAGTTGCTTGCCTTCCTCCCAGTCTGTCTCTCTCTCTTCTCTAATGTGTTGGCCAACTTTCTCACTGACCTCTCCTCTCCTCTCCTCTCCTCTCCTCTCCTTGTGCCGTCTCCCTTCGTAGGACACGGGCAGGCATGCTAGGTGTGCATCCTAGCCAGGTCTCGGGAGCCATGAAGAAGTAGGAGCAGACGAAAACCATGTGGGGCAGTGAGCGCTAAAGTGGAGCTGTGACTGTCTGTGTTTACTCGGTCTCTGTTCATCGAGTGGGGCTGATGTAGATGGGACTGGAGAGGGAGGCAGGGATGAGGGCAAGACTCGATGCACCAATAGAGCTCTGTGTAGTGATAGTTTTTGCTTGACTTTTAGTTTGCAGAGGAATCATCCAGGAGCTCTAGCCGGACAAGAATATGGCAGAAGTGGACCTGAGCAGCCTGGACATCCTTCTAAGGAGACATGAATAGTCCTCATGTTTCTGCCTTCTGCATCACTGGCTGTGAGTAAGAGGTCAGTGCTTTTGAATTCCTCATCTGTACTCACTGTAGTTTTCTTCACAGGCCGTGTGCTTCCTCGTTGGGTATGAGGTTATGGGATTAAGGCTGGGGAAGGGATAAGAATCTCCTGAGGAAAGTGAGTATTTTGAGTGCCGTTACAATGGGTACCTTCTAGTTGCAGTTGTAACGTAGTAATGGGAGATGGGTTGAGGGTGGAGATGTGAAATGAAGAGACTACGCGACATTGCAGACGGAGATGCTAATATTTTTGGTTTTCCCACCCTCTGTTAGCTTTAGTACCAAGGAAAACGAAGTCACACGTCAGAGTCTACTGCCCTCATGCGATGGAAAGCGAGCAAGAGCATTGAGACTCTGAGCATTGTTGATGCCACACAAAAGCCGTCCATCTGGGAGCTGAGGAGACGCCGCTATCCGTGAAATAAGTGTCTGGTTTGGTGAGGGCTCTGTTTACGCCCAACCTGAGTCCAGGATGGGAAGCCCACTAAGTTAGGGCTGGGTTTGTATGAAAAGGTTCCTGACTAACTGTGGTTACGAGGGGGAAAAGGTCCCTATTTTCAGAGGTTGCTCGTTTCTCTGGTCAGGAACAGTACCTCCTCCGGAGTGGAAGGTTGGATTCAGGAGGATGACTCCAGGTGGTCAGTTGCTTACCTTCCTGCCACTTTTTTTCCTTCTCTCTCTCTCTCTCTTCTCTAGTGTGTTGGCCAACTTTCTCATTCTCTTTTCTCTCTGTTCCTCGTGCCGTCTCCCTTCGTAGGAGACGGGCAGGCTTGCTAGGTGTGCATCCCCGCAGGCCAGGTTTCGGGAGCCATGGAAAAGTAGGAGGGGATGAAAATCATGCAGGGCTGTGTCTGTTGGTGTTAACTCGGTCTCTGTTCATCGAGTGGGGCTGATGTAGATGGGACTGGAGAGGGAGGCAGGGCTGAGAGCAAGATTTCCAGCACCAATAGAGCTCTGTGTAGTGATAGTTTTTGCTTGGCTTTATTAGTTTGCAGAGGAATTGTCCAGGAGCCCTAGCCGCACAAGAATATGGCGGAAGTGGACCTGCGCAGCCTGGACATCCTTCTAAGGAGACATGAATAGTCCTCATGTTTCTGCCTTCTGCATCGCTGGCTGTGAGTAAGAGGTCAGTGCTTTGAATTCCTCATCTGTAGTCGCTGTAGTTTTCTTCACAGGCCATGTGCTTCCTTGTTAGTTACGAGGCTCTGGGATTAAGGCTGGGGAAGGGACAAGAATCTCGTGAGCAAAGTGAGTATTTTGGGTGCCGTTACAATGGGTGCCTTGTAGTTGCAGTTGTAACGTAGTAATGGGAGATGGGTTGAGGATGGAGCCGTGGGATAAGGGAGATGTGAAATGAAGGTGACTACGCGACGTTGCAGATGAAGATGCTAATTTTTTTTTGTTTCCCGCCTCCCGCTGGGTTTAGTACCAAGGGAAACGAAGTCACGCGTCAGAGTCTACTGCCCTCATGCGATGGAAAGCGAGCGAGAGCGTCGAGACTCTGAGCATTGTTGATGCCACGCAAAAGCCGTCCCTCTGGGAGCTGAGGAGACGCTGCTGTCAGTGAGATAAGTGTCTGGTTTCATGAGGGCTCTGCTCACGCCCAACCTGAGTCCAGGTAGAGAAGCCCAGTACAGTAGGGCTGGGTTTGTATGAAAAGGTTCCTGACTAGCTGTGGTCACGAGGGAGAAACGGTCCCTATTTTGAGAGATTGCTCATTTCTCTGGTCAGGAACGGTGTCTCCTCTGCAGCAGAAGGTTGCATCCAGGAGGATGACTCCACGTGGTGAGTGCTTACTTTCCTCCGATGTTTTCCTTTCTCTCTCTCTCTCTCTCTCTCTCTCTTCTCTAGTACGTTGGCCAACACACAACCTCTAGCTCTCTCTGTCTGTCCTTGCCTTTCCTCGTGTTGTCTCCCTTCGTAAGACACGGGCAGGCGTGCTACGTGTGCATCCCCACAGGCTTTGTCTCGGGAGCCATGGAGAAGTAGGAGGGGACAAAAATCATGCAGGGGAGTGGGTGCGAGAGTGGAGCGGTGACTGTCGGTGTGAACTCGGTCTCTGTTCATCGAGTGGAGCTGATGTAGATGGGACTGGAGAGGGAGGCAGGGATGAGGGCAAGCCTCGACGCACCAATAGAGCTCTGTGTAGTGATAGTTCTTGCTTGACTTTATTAGTTTGCAGAGGAATCGTCCAGGAGCCCTAGCCGGACAAGAATATGGCAGAAGTGGACCTGAGCAGTCTGGACATCCTTCTAAGGAGACATGAATAGGCCTCATGTTTCCGCCTTCTGCATCGCTGGCTGTGAGTAAGAGGTCAGTGCTTTGAATTCCTCATCTGTAGTCGCTGTAGTTTTCTTCACAGGCCGTGTGCTTCCTTGTTAGTTACGAGGCTCTGGGATTAAGGCTGGGGAAGGGACAAGATCTTGCCAACTGAGATGGTAACGGATTTGTTTTTTCGCCTTGTGCTGGGTTTAGGACCGAGGGAAAAGAAGTCACGCCTCAGAGTCTCAAGCCCTCATGTGATGGAAAGCGAGCCAGAGCAACGAAACCGTGAGCATTGTTGATGCCACGCAAAAGCCGTCCTACTGGGAGGGGAACGGCCGCCACTCTCAGTGAGATAAGTGTCTGGTTTGGTGATTGCTGTGTTAACAGCCCACCTTGCTCCTGCTAGGGACGCCACATGAGCTGGGGCTTGGTTTGTAAGAAAATGTTCTTGACTAGCTGTGGTTATGAGGGGAGCAAGGTCCTCATTTTCAGGATCTGCTCATTTCTTTGGCCAGGAGTGGTGTCTGCTACGCAGCGGAAGGTTGCATCTAGGAGGATGACTCCAGGTGGTGAGTTGCTTGCCTTCCTCCCAGTCTGTCTCTCTCTCTTCTCTAATGTGTTGGCCAACTTTCTCACTGATTCTCCTCTCCTCTCCTCTCCTCTCCTCTCCTCTCCTCTCCTCTCCTCTCCTTGTGCCGTCTCCCTTCGTAGGACACGGGCAGGCATGCTAGGTGTGCATCCTAGCCAGGTCTCGGGAGCCATGAAGAAGTAGGAGCAGACGAAAACCATGTGGGGCAGTGAGCGCTAAAGTGGAGCTGTGACTGTCTGTGTTTACTCGGTCTCTGTTCATCGAGTGGGGCTGATGTAGATGGGACTGGAGAGGGAGGCAGGGATGAGGGCAAGATTTCCAGCACCAATAGAGCTCTGTGTAGTGATAGTTTTTGCTTGGCTTTATTAGTTCGCAGAGGAATTGTCCAGGAGCTCTAGCCGGACAAGAATATGGCAGAAGTGGACCTGAGCAGCCTGGACATCCTTCTAAGGAGACATGAATAGTCCTCATGTTTCTGCCTTCTGCATCACTGGCTGTGAGTAAGAGGTCAGTGCTTTTGAATTCCTCATCTGTACTCACTGTAGTTTTCTTCACAGGCCGTGTGCTTCCTCGTTGGGTATGAGGCTCTGGGATTAAGGCTGGGGAAGGGACAAGAATCTCGTGAGCAAAGTGAGTATTTTGGGTGCCGTTACAATGGGTGCCTTGTAGTTGCAGTTGTAACGTTGTAATGGGAGATGGGTTGAGGATGGAGCCGTGGGATAAGGGAGATGTGAAATGAAGGAGACTACGCGACATTGCAGATGAAGATGCTAATTTTTTTTGTTTCCCGCCTCCCGCTGGGTTTAGTACCAAGGGAAACGAAGTCACGCGTCAGTCTACTGCCCTCATGCGATGGAAAGCGAGCGAGAGCGTCGAGACTCTGAGCATTGTTGATGCCACGCAAAAGCCGTCCCTCTGGGAGCTGAGGAGACGCTGCTGTCAGTGAGATAAGTGTCTGGTTTCATGAGGGCTCTGCTCACGCCCAACCTGAGTCCAGGTAGAGAAGCCCAGTACAGTAGGGCTGGGTTTGTATGAAAAGGTTCCTGACTAGCTGTGGTCACGAGGGAGAAACGGTCCCTATTTTGAGAGATTGCTCATTTCTCTGGTCAGGAACGGTGTCTCCTCTGCAGCAGAAGGTTGCATCCAGGAGGATGACTCCACGTGGTGAGTGCTTACTTTCCTCCGATGTTTTCCTTTCTCTCTCTCTCTCTCTCTCTCTCTCTTCTCTAGTACGTTGGCCAACACACAACCTCTAGCTCTCTCTGTCTGTCCTTGCCTTTCCTCGTGTTGTCTCCCTTCGTAAGACATGGGCAGGTGTGGTACGTGTGCATCCCCACAGGCTTTGTCTCGGGAGCCATGGAGAAGTAAGAGGGGACAAAAATCATGCAGGGGAGTGGGTGCGAGAGTGGAGTGGTGACTGTCTGTGTGAACTCGGTCTCTGTTCATCGAGTGGGGCTGATGTAGATGGGACTGGAGAGGGAGGCAGGGATGAGGGCAAGACTCGACGCACCAATAGAGCTCTGTGTAGTGATAGTTCTTGCTTGACTTTATTAGTTTGCAGAGGAATCGTCCAGGAGCCCTAGCCGGACAAGAATATGGCAGAAGTGGACCTGAGCAGTCTGGACATCCTTCTAAGGAGACATGAATAGGCCTCATGTTTCCGCCTTCTGCATCGCTGGCTGTGAGTAAGAGGTCAGTGCTTTGAATTCCTCATCTGTAGTCGCTGTAGTTTTCTTCACAGGCCGTGTGCTTCCTTGTTAGTTACGAGGCTCTGGGATTAAGGCTGGGGAAGGGACAAGATCTTGCCAACTGAGATGGTAACAGATTTGTTTTTTCGCCTTGTGCTGGGTTTAGGACCGAGGGAAAAGAAGTCACGCCTCAGAGTCTCAAGCCCTCATGTGATGGAAAGCGAGCCAGAGCAACGAAACCGTGAGCATTGTTGATGCCACGCAAAAGCCGTCCTACTGGGAGGGGAACGGCCGCCACTCTCAGTGAGGAAAAAAATGTCTGGTTTGGTGATTGCTGTGTTAACAGCCCACCTTGCTCCTGCTAGGGACGCCACATGAGCTGGGGCTTGGTTTGTAAGAAAATGTTCTTGACTAGCTGTGGTTATGAGGGGAGCAAGGTCCTCATTTTCAGGGTCTGCTCATTTCTCTGGCCAGGAGTGGTGTCTGCTACGCAGCGGAAGGTTGCATCTAGGAGGATGACTCCAGGTGGTGAGTTGCTTGCCTTCCTCCCAGTCTGTCTCTCTCTCTTCTCTAATGTGTTGGCCAACTTTCTCACTAACTCTCCTCTCCTCTCCTTGTGCCATCTCCCTTCGTAGGACACGGGCAGGCATGCTAGGTGTGCATCCTAGCCAGGTCTCGGGAGCCATGAAGAAGTAGGAGCAGAAGAAAACCATGTGGGGCAGTGAGCGCTAAAGTGGAGCTGTGACTGTGTGTGTTTACTCGGTCTCTGTTCATCGAGTGGGGCTGATGTAGATGGGACTGGAGAGGGAGGCAGGGATGAGGGCAAGACTCGATGCACCAATAGAGCTCTGTGTAGTGATAGTTTTTGCTTGACTTTTAGTTTGCAGAGGAATCATCCAGGAGCTCTAGCCGGAAAAGAATATGGCAGAAGTGGACCTGAGCAGCCTGGACATCCTTCTAAGGAGACATGAATAGTCCTCATGTTTCTGCCTTCTGCATCACTGGCTGTGAGTAAGAGGTCAGTGCTTTTGAATTCCTCATCTGTACTCACTGTAGTTTTCTTCACAGGCCGTGTGCTTCCTCGTTGGGTATGAGGCTCTGGGATTAAGGCTGGGGAAGGGACAAGAATCTCCTGAGGAAAGTGAGTATTTTGAGTGCCGTTACAATGGGTACCTTCTAGTTGCAGTTGTAACGTAGTAATGGGAGATGGGTTGAGGGTGGTGATGTGAAATGAAGAGACTACGCGACATTGCAGACGGAGATGCTAATATTTTTGGTTTTCCCACCCTCTGTTAGCTTTAGTACCAAGGAAAACGAAGTCACACGTCAGAGTCTACTGCCCTCATGCGATGGAAAGCGAGCAAGAGCATTGAGACTCTGAGCATTGTTGATGCCACACAAAAGCCGTCCATCTGGGAGCTGAGGAGACGCCGCTATCCGTGAAATAAGTGTCTGGTTTGGTGAGGGCTCTGTTTACGCCCAACCTGAGTCCAGGATGGGAAGCCCACTAAGTTAGGGCTGGGTTTGTATGAAAAGGTTCCTGACTAACTGTGGTTACGAGGGGGAAAAGGTCCCTATTTTCAGAGGTTGCTCGTTTCTCTGGTCAGGAACAGTACCTCCTCCGGAGTGGAAGGTTGGATTCAGGAGGATGACTCCAGGTGGTCAGTTGCTTACCTTCCTGCCACTTTTTTTCCTTCTCTCTCTCTCTCTCTTCTCTAGTGTGTTGGCCAACTTTCTCATTCTCTTTTCTCTCTGTTCCTCGTGCCGTCTCCCTTCGTAGGAGACGGGCAGGCTTGCTAGGTGTGCATCCCCGCAGGCCAGGTTTCGGGAGCCATGGAAAAGTAGGAGGGGATGAAAATCATGCAGGGCTGTGTCTGTTGGTGTTAACTCGGTCTCTGTTCATCGAGTGGGGCTGATGTAGATGGGACTGGAGAGGGAGGCAGGGCTGAGAGCAAGATTTCCAGCACCAATAGAGCTCTGTGTAGTGATAGTTTTTGCTTGGCTTTATTAGTTTGCAGAGGAATTGTCCAGGAGCCCTAGCCGCACAAGAATATGGCGGAAGTGGACCTGCGCAGCCTGGACATCCTTCTAAGGAGACATGAATAGTCCTCATGTTTCTGCCTTCTGCATCGCTGGCTGTGAGTCAGAGGTCAGTGCTTTGAATTCCTCATCTGTAGTCGCTGTAGTTTTCTTCACAGGCCATGTGCTTCCTCGTTAGTTACGAGGCTCTGGGATTAAGGCTGGGGAAGGGACAAGAATCTCGTGAGCAAAGTGAGTATTTTGGGTGCCGTTACAATGGGTGCCTTGTAGTTGCAGTTGTAACGTAGTAATGGGAGATGGGTTGAGGATGGAGCCGTGGGATAAGGGAGATGTGAAATGAAGGAGACTACGCGACGTTGCAGATGAAGATGCTAATTTTTTTTGTTTCCCGCCTCCCGCTGGGTTTAGTACCAAGGGAAACGAAGTCACGCGTCAGAGTCTACTGCCCTCATGCGATGGAAAGCGAGCGAGAGCGTCGAGACTCTGAGCATTGTTGATGCCACGCAAAAGCCGTCCCTCTGGGAGCTGAGGAGACGCTGCTGTCAGTGAGATAAGTGTCTGGTTTCATGAGGGCTCTGCTCACGCCCAACCTGAGTCCAGGTAGAGAAGCCCAGTACAGTAGGGCTGGGTTTGTATGAAAAGGTTCCTGACTAGCTGTGGTTACGAGGGAGAAAAGGTCCTTATTTTCAGAGGTTGCTCATTTCTCTGGTCAGGAACCGTGTCTCCTCTGCAGCAGAAGGTTACCTCCTGGAGAATAACTCCAGGTGCTTGCT
This sequence comes from Malaclemys terrapin pileata, assembly GCF_027887155.1. NCBI lineage: Eukaryota > Metazoa > Chordata > Testudines > Emydidae > Malaclemys > Malaclemys terrapin. Next base: position 35,096,360 of record NC_071519.1, read on the forward strand.
TTCCTCCCATGTTTTTCTCTCTCTCTCTCTTCTCTATTATGTTGGCCAACACACTCTCCTCTCCTCTCCTCTCCTCTCCTCATTCCCGTTTGTAGAACACTGGTTGGTGTGCATCCCCACAGGCCAGGTCTCGGGATCCATGGAGACATAGGAGTGGAAGAAAATCATGCAGGGCTGTGGGCGCTAAAGTCGAGCTGTGACTGTTGGTGATAACTTGGTCTCTGTCCATCGAATGGGGCCGAGGTAGATGGGATTGGAGAGGGAGGCCAGGATGAGGGCAAGATTTGAAGCACCAGTAGAGCTTTGTGAAGTGATGGCTCATGTTTGGCTTTTGCAGCTGCGCTTCCAGGGGAATTTTCCAGGAGCCCCAGCCTGAGGAGAAAGTGGCAGAAGTGGACATGAGTGGACAGACTGGACAGCCTTGTAAGCAGACATGAACTGTCCTCAGTTTTCTGACTTCCGCATAACTGGCTGTGAGTAAGCGGTCAGTGCTTTGAACTCCTCGTCTGTGCTCGCTGTAGTATTCTTCACAGGCCATGTGCTTCCTCGTTGGGTACGGGTCTCTGTGAGATTTAGGCTGCGGAGGGGCCAGAGTCTGCTGTGCAGAGTGATTATTTCGAGTGCCGTTGAAAGGGCTGCTTTTTAGTTGTAATGCTAAAGGCATAATGGGGTGGGGGAGGAAGATACGTGGCGGAGCGCCATCGTGTGGGAGCGGCGAAAAGAATAGCCTACGCGACGTTGCCCACTGAAATGATAACTTTATTTGTTTTTCCTCCTTGTGCCGGGTTTAGTACCGAGGGAAAAGAAATCAAACCTCAGAGGTTACTCCCCTCGTCGGATGGAAAGCGAGCGACAGCGGTGAGCCTGCCAGCATTGTTGATGCAAGTCAGGAATCGACCATTTGGCAGTGGAGCTGTCGCTACTGTCAGTGAGATAAGTGTCTGGTTTGGTGAGGGCTCCAGGTAGGGACGCCCCGTTAGCTGGGGCTGGGTTTGTAAGAAATTGTTTCTGACCGGCTGCACTTACGAGAGACAAGGCCCCCATTTTCAGGGTCTGCTCATTTCTCTGGCCAGGAGCGGTGTCTCCTACGCAGTGGAAGGTTGCATCTAGGAGGATGACTCCAGATGGTGAGTTGCTTGCCTTCCTCCCATTTTCTCTCTCTCTCTCTCTCTCTTTTCTCCGGTGTGTTGGCCAACTTTCTCACTCTCCTCTCTTCTCCTCGTGCCATCTCTCTTCGTAGGACACGGGCAGGCGTGCTACGTGTGAATCCCCACAGGCTATGTCTCGGGAGCCATGGAGAAGTAGGAGGGGATGAAAATCATGCAGGGCTGTGACTGTCGATGTTAACTCGGTCTCTGTCCATCGAGTTGGGCCAACGTAGATGGCATTGGAGAGGGAGACTAGGATGAGGGCAAGCTCTGAAGCACTAATAGAGCTTTGTGCAGTGATGGCTCATGTTTGGCTTTTGCAGCTGCGCTTCCAGAGGAATTTTCCAGGAGCCCGATCTTGAGGAGAAAGTGGCAGAAGTGGACATCCTTGTAAGCCGACATGAACAGTCCTCCGCTTTCTGACTCCCGCATAACTGGCTGTGAGTAAGTGGTCAGTGCTTTGAATTCCTCGTCTGTGCTCGGTGTAGTATTCTTCACAGGCCGTGTGCTTCCTCGTTGGGTACGGGATTCTGTGAGATTACGGCTGGGGAGGGGCCAGAGTCTGCTGTGCAGAATGATTATTTCGGGTGCTGTTGCAAGGGGTGCTTTTTGGTTGTAATGCTAAAGGTGGAATGGAGAGGGTTGAGGGCGGAGGACTGCCCTGTCACCATTTGCTACACCCACAATTTCCCATTCCTGGGTCTTTGGGAAAGGGAGTTGTGACAGATGGGTTGGACTTTGTCAGAGTTTGAACCAGTGTTCCCTCTAATTTTTCCTTCTCATGTGTGGAAGGAATTTTATGTGCACCAATATGGAGGTGATATTACCTCCATATTGGTGCACGTAACAAAATGCATGTGGTGGGTGTGGGGCCGAGGCTTTGGGAGTGTGAGACGGGGCTCAGGGCTGGGGAAGAGTGAGGTGCGAGGGGGTGAGGGCTCCATCTGGGGGTGTGGTCTCAGGGCTGGGGATGAGGGGTTTGGGGTCCAGGCTGCCCTGGGACTACAGGAAGCGGGGGAGAGGACTCCCCGCAGCTCTCTCTCCCCGCAGCAGCACCTGGGCTGGGGGTAGAGGCACCTCTCCCTAATGCGTCAGCTCCAGGGCTGGGGCCACAGGATAGGTGCTTCTTCCCCAGCCGCAGCAGGTCCGGGGCTGGGGGAGAGGCATGTCTCCGCGCCACAGCCCTGAGTCCCTGCACAGTGCTTAATATGCTGCTGCGCAGCTTAGAGGTAACTTAGTGATTTCACACAAGTTGAAACCTATTTTAATACATTTTTTCTAAATTAGCAAAATCTTGTTTTACTTGTGTGTAAATTTTAAAAAGAGGTTTCACAGGAGCAACGGCTGTCCACCCCTCGCTTGGTCTAGAGTCAGCCATTTCTGCCAACCAGCAATTCAAGCACCAGTGAAGTCATGTGATCATAAAAATAGACTTGATAATGTTTTGGTTTTTAATAATGTATTAAATATGGTAAATGAGAGTCACAATAAAACCCTAGGAAGTGTTATAAGAAGATATGAAGGTTTCTTGAAAAGTTAAGAATTAAAAGGTATGAAACTCCATTTCCTGGAGGTAATGGGAAAGAGTGGCCAGTTCAGGGAATCGGAACAGCTGAGCAGACCAATTTGTGAACCTCTCTGTGCAGATGTCACTTGTATGTAAACACCTGAATGAAGACTGTGAGTATTTAAAGAGCAGGGTGTATGCGGGGGAGAGGGAAGGTGTCAGAAACTCACTACATCATTTCAGAGAGGGAAGAGCAGCCTTGTCTAGACCTTCCCCGCTCCCCCCCACCACCTTCCTTTTGCCCCTGTTACTGTACATGGTCAGCTTGCTCCAGCATCCTCAACAGCAAAGTAACTGATTCTGCTGGGGAGTGTTTTAGAACACTACAGCAGCTCGGGGGGGCTCTTGCTGTGGCTCAGGTGTGATGTTCCAGGCTGTAATCCTGACCAGTGTGGGGCTATGTCACTTGACCTGCAACGAGGGGGGGGTGCACCTCACTGTGCTTCTCTGTTATAGCTCTGACTTGGGTAGCTCACAAACAGCCTGTCAGCGTGATGCTCCCTGCCCCCCTCCCCCCCCCAAGTGTCTGTGTGTGGCTACGACTCTGATCCCAGAGCTTGTCAGCACTCACCAGTCACACTTTGGCTTCCATCAGATCTGGGCTACCACATGCAGGGTGACCCCAACACACTCCCTGTCCTGAATTTTACCCCAAAAACGTGTTGTGCACTGTCCAGCCATCTCCTGGACAGGCCAGATAGATTAGGTCTGTTGTACCTCTAGGAGGTCAATATACAAAAATCTGCCACCTTGTGGATAATTCCATTTACAGTTCACAACACTGGATTAGTTTTGGTTCAAGAATAAAATAAGTTTTTTTAACTACATAGAGAGGTTTTAAGTGAACAAAAGTAATAAGGCATTAAAGAAGAAATGGTTACAAGAAAAAATAAAGATAAAATGCTTTCTAAACTTAACGAACTAGGCTTGTGAAGTCCCTTCCCACAGGTTCCAGTAATATTGCTGCCCAAACCCTCAGGCCAGGATCTGCTTCCAGGGTCCAGCAGCTGTTTCTCTGATCATCTTAGGTGAAAGGGAGATTAGGAGGGAGAGAGAACTTGGGTGTTTTTGCCCTTCCCTTTTATAGCTCGGTCACCATTTGAAAAACATTTTCCTGAGTGTTCACCTTAGGTTAAGGGTTTTCTTGCTGAGAGCATGGAATTTGGTGGAAGAAGGAGGCTTTGTGCTGTTTCTGTTCATCCGTGTATACTGCTTCTTTCTTCCCTCTCTTATCCTCTGTGGAATCTGTTTACAGCTGAAATGCAAATTGAGGCAAACGCACATCCCTTTCTTTAGGACAGGTGTGCTTGATCACTTCCACCTAATCAGGCTATGTGAATTGGAACTTGTGCTTTTAATACCCTATAGGTGGAATTTCATAACTTTACACAGACTGTTGCTACCGCCATTTCACCAAAATAGTATTGATCACTGAGTTTCAAATGCTACCTCACAAGGCATATTTTGTCCAAAGATTGTTACAATAGTGTGTAGGGTGTGAATACAGGGGTGCATTTGGCCACTGTGGGTTGGGAATTATCCATTTGTGAAGGGCTCGCTAACCTTACCCTTCCCTGGAAATTGCCAGACAATGAAGGGAAATGGAGAATTCTTGCTCCAATCCTGAATTGCTGGAAATCCCAGGCTCGCTGGAGCTGGTTTGATTTCCCAGTGGAGTCAGTTTTTCTCCCTGGTGGATTATGATTTTCCCCATTGTAGTTAGTTGCAATTTGTCTACTTCCCCACAGACCCTCACTAGCTTCTCTAGGCGTTATCTCATTGCTTCAAATTAAAACTGCTGCCCTTTGGGTCTGTATGTTCTGGGGTATTTGCTGTCATGAGTGACTGTGCTGGCTTGGGCAGGTGCTGGGCAAGGTGGGGGTTGTAAATTTCTGATGAAGAATGTAAATAAAATTACCCTGTGACAAACAGTGGCATTTGGCTCTTTTCTTAAAGTGTGAAATAGCAACCAGGGGTCACTGCCTAAATGGGGGGGAGGGGGATGGATGGACACACATGGCACTGTCCCACCTGTGACACCTCAGCACTTTGAGTCCCCAAATCATTGTACCTGCCATCATTCATTAACAGTGCCTCCCCTCCACTCCTTACAGCAATCCAAGCTGTAGAAAGTTGATGTGCTGAGAATACGGTGTAGCACATGGAGAGCTTGCAACAGAGCAAGACCCTGGGAAAAGACTCCCTGGCACTCTGTAGTCTCCCATGGGTTGGGGAAGATCCATCTCGGGGGAGGGTTGGTCTGCCCCAATGCAACCCAGAGGGAGGGTCCACACCTCCTATCAGGATCAGTGGGATGCACTCTCTTGCCCCCCGTGGTCTCGTATGAGTCATATAGGATCTGTCTGACCCAGGGATGATCCATGCCATGCTGAGGAGAGTTCATGCTGCCTGCCAGGCTCAAGGTGTCACTCCTCCTCCTCTTCATGGGGACTTTGGGGAGATTCTTGTTGATGTAACAGGATCACAGAGCACGAGTGGTTGGTTGAGTATCTTCGGGACTATGGGATCTGGGCCCGAGAGGTGTGAACTCAGAGTCATGGCTCCGGGCTTAAGAGAAAAGGGGCTGAGACTAGAGATGCACTGTCACCCTACAGCTCCACTACTGCAGCACCCAAAAGCCTCACTCAGGTCCGGGCCTCATTGTGTTGGGTGCTGCATGGAAAATCAGTGAGAAACAGAGATGTCTGGAGATGGATAGATGAGCATCTCTGGCATACAGAGGAGGGGTGGAGAGGTGTGTGTGGCACATGGAGGACAGATGGTGATGCTGCAGGCTGACAGGGTTGTGGGTTTGGCTGGTGGCTGATTGCCACAGCAGCTCCTGGCTCCCCATTTGCTGTGCTGTTTTTGATGCTGACCCATCTCTTGCAGCCACCACCAAGCCAAGCCTGGCCACAGAGCAGCGCTACACCAGGTCCATGGACCAGCTGCACACTGTGCTCCTTAGCTGCTCAGGGACGGACAAGCACGTGGGTTCCTGGCTGCTGAACAACCTGCCCCTCTCCTGCACCCAGAGTAGCCTACTCATCACAGAGACCAAGACCAGCCCCCAGCTGCCCTGGCAGCCACTGTCCCTAATGTGGAGAGCCTGATGTCGGGTGGGGGGAAACATCCCAGTATCTCCTCTGTAGTGTCAGGACGTACTGTTACAAATTGCTCCCTGTCCCAATTTTCTACCAGTTGCAGTTACTGACATCTACATAGCACGTTTTTGCTGTCCTCATGCAATTCACCAGCCCTGGGTCTAGGAGTAGCGATTTGTGGCAGATGGGGTATGCATTGTCACAGTGTGCTACTTCTGGCAAATCTGTTTGAAATTGGGACACATGAAATGAGTTTTCTAACAATACATTTTTCTAAGTTAGAAAACATTTGTTTTATTGAGATCCAAATTTAATATGGAGATTTCATGGGGTAGGAAACTGTGACAGGGCAGACACCATCCATCACAAATTGCTACTTCTGGAGCAGGGCTGAGACAATCAAGGAAATCAGGCAGCATTCCAGTGTTATGGGCATAAATAATAGCCTGACATTAAAAAACAAAAAAAAAAACCATGAGTATTAAAACCTGTAATTTACTATTTCACAATAAAAAGATAGGTGATGTTATAATAATAATGAAACTAATGTTTTCGAAAAGTTAATAAAAGGAATGAAAATACATTTACAGGAAATTGATACAGAATGGTCAATTCAAGCAATTAGAAGAGCAAAAAAGACAAACCCTGAGCCCTCACCTGCTAACCCTAATCCCAAACCCTAACTCCTGTTCCCCAGTACTCTAACTCAACTCCTCCCCCTAACCTTTGACCCTATCCCACACCACACCACAACCCAACCCTAAATCCTGACCCCTGCACCCTAACCCTTCAACTAACCCTGATCATCACCCTATTATATCATAACCCCCACCCTGACCATAACCCTAACCCTTTAACTCTAACCTACCTTTGAACTCAAACTCTTACCTGATCTAATCCCTAAAACTAATCCTAACCCTCGCATTAAACACAACCCTGTAACCCTCAACCCTGCCTCCTAGAACCTACCCCACTCCTCCCCTCCCCTAATCTTACTCTCCCCTGGGCTGCCTAAAGGATTCAGGGGGTCTGGGGAAAAGCAATTTCGGGGGTCCCTTCCATAAAAAAAAAATTGCAATACTATATTCTCGTGGGGGCCCCTACAAGGCCTGGGACAAATTGCCCCATTTGCCTCCCCAGGGGGACCCTGACTCTCCCTCTCAACCCCTAGCCATTTCCAAACCTAATCCACACCCTAAACCTAATTCTCCTTTACCCTAATCCAACCCCTAGATCCAAACCCTAAACCCTGAAACCCCAATTTCTCCCCTCCATGGGTGGCACCATCCTCTTCCCCATGGGGGGGGGGGCTGAGGTAGGCTAGACAGAAAATTGGGGGGGCTGCACCCCCCCTTGGTACAGGGCCCCACCTATCTCTATGGCTCTGCTCCTCTTAAGTGCCAGCCCTGCCTCCTGCCCCATCCCCCCATTGCCCTCCTCCTGGCCAGGTTGGCGGCTGGAGACGGCCAGTGGGGGATGACTGATGCGCTGGCTGGTGCCGTGGGATGGGCAGCTGGGGTGCTCCCCTGTCTCCTCCTCCTGCTGCTGCTCTTGGCCCTGGGGCTGCGGCTGCCCCTCAGCTTCCCGCCACCCTTCGACTGCTTACAGCCCCCAAGAGCCACCCAGGTGGGGGAACCTGGCTCTTGCAGAGCTCTCGGGGAGCATCAACCACGGGCTGCAGGCCCAGGAGCCTGGGGCAGAGTGGGGCTGTTTGGGTTGCTGTGGGGCACCCTGAACCCTCTGCCTGCTCTGGGCAGCGCATAGTTAAGTGAGGACTTCTGCACTGCTGCTGGTGGTGGCACTGTCATCAGAGCTGGGCGGCCAGAGAGCTAGCCAGGTTGGCTAATGAAGTATCTCTCTCTCCCATGGAGGAGCAGTGACACCCGGCGGCCAGTTGGGGTAATGCATAGAATGTGTTTCTGTTGCAGCGACAGTGAGACCCGGTGGTCAGTCAGGGTAACGCACTGAGCACATTTCTTTGCAGTAGCAGTGACACACCCGGTGGTCACTCATTGTAATGCACAGAAGGTGTTCCATTGGACCAGCAGTGACACCTAGTGGCCAGTCGGGATGATGCACACACAGTGGTTCCCTTGGAGGAGCAGTGACATCCAGTGGCCAGGCGGGGTATTCCACAGAGTCTGTTTCCCATGGAACAGCAGTGACACCCAGTGGTCAATCGGGGTAATGCACAGAGCATGTTTCCATTGGCACAGCAGTGACACCCGATGGCCAGTCAGGGAAAGGCACAGAATGTGTTTCTCTTGGAGCAGCAGTGACATCCAGTGGCCAGTCAGGGAAATGCACATAGCATGTTTCCCTTGGCAGAGAAGTGACACCCGGTGGCCAGTCAGGGAAAGGCACAGAATGTGTTTCTCTTGGAGCAGCAGTGACATCCAGTGGCCAGTCAGGGAAATGCACATAGCATGTTTCCCTTGGCACAGAAGTGACACCCGGTGGCCAGTCAAGGTAATGCATGGGGGGAGGGGTCTCCCATGGAGCAGCAGTGACACCTGGTGGCTAGTCAGGGAGATGCAGAGAGTATGTCTCCCTTGAAGGAACAGTGACACCCAGTGGTCAATCAGGGTAATGCACAGAGTATATTTCCCTTGGCATAGCAGTGACACCTGGTGGCCAGTTGGCGTAATGAACAGAAGGTCTTTCTTTTGGAGCAGCAGTGACACCTGGTGGCCAGTCAGGGAAATGCACAGAGCGTATCGCCATGAAGCAGCAGTGACACCCGGTGGCCAGTCAGGGTAATGCACAGAGCATGTTTCCCTTGGTACAGCAGTGACACCTGATGATCAGTTACGTTTGTGACGTTGTGCAGTCTATATGGTTTTATAAAAACATGATAATAAGTGAATATAATGTAACTGGGATAGTTTTAGAAAAATATGGTAAAAAGTGAATATAACGTAACTGGGATATGCTTCATGCAAAAGGTCTCTTGTAAGGTATCATTACAAAGCTTATAATCTACTGAGTGTGATCATCCAATTTGTATAAATGTACCACTCTTGTATCTAAAACTAGAAATATAAAATATAACTCTGAGGGCCTATTGTAATTATGTAAAGTGTGGGCCATTAATGATGGTTTGGAATCTTGATGACTCCCATTGCCTGCAGATGACTGTGTTTACCTGGGAGTCTTCCTGTATATGTGTGTGCTGGCAAGTGAGTAATGAAGTCTTGCAGTGACATGTGATCATGTCACCTGAACTGAAATCCATCTTTAACCTGGTGCTTTTCCAGTGAGTGGGGTGGAAACCCAGAGGGACAAAGGGTTCCCACCTTATGCAAAAGATATATAAAGGGGTGAAAGAGAACAAAGTGGAGAGAGGAGCCATCATGAAGAATCCCCTAGCTATCACCTCAGCTGCAACAAGAGCTGTACCAGGGGAAAGAATTGTGCCCAGGCCTGGAAGGTGTCCAGTCTGAGAAAAAAATTACTGAAGCATCTCTGAGGGTGAGATTATCTGTATTCAGTTTGATTAGGCATAGATTTGCGCATTTTATTTTATTTTGCTTGGTGATTTACTTTGTTCTGTCTGTTACTACTTGGAATCACTTAAATCCTATTTTCTGTATTTAATAAAATCACTTTTTATTTAGTAATTTACTCAGAGTATGTATTAATACCTGGGGGAGCAAACAACTGTGCATATCTCTCTATCAGTGTTATAGAGGGCGAACAATTTCTGGGTTTGTGCAGGGTAAAACAGATTTATTTGGGTTTAGACCCCATTGGAAGTTGGGCATCTGAGTGCTAGAGACAAGCACACTTCTGTGAGCAGTTTTCAGGTAAACTTGCAACTTTGGGACAAGTGATTCAGACCCTGGGTCTGTGCTGCAGCAGACGGGAGTGTCTGGCTCAGCAAGACAGGGTGGTAGAGTACTGAGCTGGCAGGGAAAACAGGAGCAGAGGTAGTCTTTTGCACATCAGGTGGCCAGGGCTGGCTTTAGCAAGAGCGGGGCCCGATTCCTGGGGGCGGGGCTTGCTGCAAGCCCCGCCCCCAGGAATCGAGCCGCGCTCCAGCCGGGGTTGCCGGGCTTGGGTCCGACCCGGAGCCGCGCCGCGCTGCGGGGGGAACGGGGGGACCCGAGCCCAGCCGCGCCATGCCACGGGGGTGACGGGGAGACCCGAGCTGAGCCGCGCCGCGGGGGAGACGGGGGGACCCGAGCCGGGCCGGAGCCGACCCGGGCCGCACCGCGGGGGCCGGGCCAGACCCGGGCCGCACCGCGGGGGCCGAGCCGGGCTGGAGCCAAGTCAGGCCAGAGCCGCTGGGGCCTGCGGGAACGGACCGCGCCTCCCCGGAGCCCTTCTCGCGCCCCCACCACCCTAGCTTATCTTGTGCTGCCGGCCCGGCCCTGCTTCTTTTCAGACTTCCCGCGAATCAGGGGGGCGGAGCATTCAGGGGAGGGGAGGAGGGGGAAGTGAGCTGGGGGCGGGGTGGACAGCTGCAGCGCGGGGCCCTCTTGGCGCGGGGCCCAATTCAGCAGGGAAAACAGGAGCAGAGGTAGTCTTTTGCACATCAGGTGGCCAGGGCTGGCTTTAGCTGGCTTGCTGCAAGCCCCGCCCCCAGGAATCGAGCCGCGCTCCAGCAGGTGGCAGCTCCCAAGGGGGTTTCTGTGATCCAACCCGTCACAACGTTAATGCACAGAGTGTATCGCCCATGAAGCAGCAGTGCCACCCGGTGGCCAGTCAGGGAAATGCACAGAATGTGTTTTTCTTTGCATAGCAGTGACACCCGGTGGCCAGTCAGGGTATTGCACAGAAGGTGTTTCCCTTGGCACAGCAGTGACACCCGGTGGCCAGTCGAGGTAATGCACAGACTGTATCTCCCATGAAGCAGCAGTGACACCTGGTGGCCAGTCAGGGTAATGCAGAGTATGTCTCCCTTGGAGCAGCAGTGACATCTAGTGGCCAGTCAGGGAAATGCACATAGCATGTTTCCCTTGGCATAGACGTGACACCCGGTGGCCAGTCAGGGTAATGCAGAGTATGTCTCCCTTGGAGGAACAGTGACACCCAGTGGCCAACCAGGGTAATGCACAGAGTATGTTTCCCTTGGCATAGCAGTGACACCCGGTGTCCAGTCAAGGTAATGCACTGGGGGTCTCCCATGGAGCAGCAGTGACACCCAGTGACCAGTTGGGGTAATGCAGAGTGGCCAGCAGGTGTGGCATCAGCCTCTTGCCGTTTGTTGCAGGGGGGGTGAGGTGGGCTGGAGAAAACATTGAGGGGCTGCGCCCCCCTCATCACCTGTCTCCACCCGCATTGGGGCCAGGCCTCTGCTCCTCAGTTAAAGGCCAGGCTCATCTCCTCTCCCCCCTGGCCAGGGTTTATAGCAATATCACTTTTATTAAAATAAAATAGTAAATAGGATTTAGTCCAAGACCATATAAATAATCTAAATCTGTCCAAATTTTAGTATAAATCCCAAATCCTCTTAAATAGACCATCAGAAACCAAAATTTGAAACTGTAAACAATGCTTAATTTAAAACCCAAACATTAAGAAAAGCTTATTTTGTTTTTAAAAACAAAAATTAAAAAATGTCATAAATTATCAAAAAAGAGTGCTACTACAGGATGATAAAATAACATAAAATAAATAAGCCCTACTATTAAAACCACCTATAAAGCAATTGAATTGTTGAATACTGGCCAAATCTGTATAAAATATGCAGAACTATGTCAAAATTGGTATTGCATGTCAGACATTCCAATCCAGCAAAAGTCAATTAAAAGCCCCACTTCAGCTAAATAAAAACAAACAAACCAAAACAATAAACCAAAACAGTCAGCCTTAAACAAACCTGCACATAAGCGAAATTAAACCTGTACCAACATTGGAACAAACTATGTAATTTTCTAATTCTAACTTCTTGTTTCACCCAGAAGGGAAAGTGTTTTGTAGCCCCAGTAACTATATTGTCACTACAGCATTTCTTTCAATAAATAAGGTTTTTACCAAATATAAATTGCCCTTCAAATTGTCTAACAGAAATTCTAATTGTATCTTTGCAATAATATCCCAAGTATGCAAGTACGTCCCCTCAGAACAGCATGACATTCCTCAACTGCTAACCCAAGTGAATAAGTGATATTCTTCTGCTAGAATCCTAGAGATGCGTTTGCAAACCCTGGAGCCTGAAGCTGATGGAAGAAAGGTAAGTGAGCGAGCTCAGAGCTCTCCAACATCACCTGCTGGAGAGCAGAGGGAATTGACTGAGCGATGTACTAGCTAATTTAAATATCAATGTTGTTCTCTGGTGGCAGGCTTCCACTGGAGAGCAAGAGGAGTTGACTGAGGGTGGCATATCTTATTTGAATATTAAAAGCTGGCAGTTTGGGGACACTGGTGCCAAATTTGAGTAAGTTTTGGGGTTGGGACCCATATTTTTAGTGTAGCTTATTGGGAGCCTGCCATTGACTGGGGGTGTGGTCACCCTGAGCTGGAAGCCTGTTGCCCGATGTGATGAAGGCGCGCTGGGCACTTTTAATAAACTAGAGAAGAGAGATTACACAAGATTACACAAATGTGGTGTTGTGCCAAAATTATGTTTCCTGGCGGTTTTGAGACTAAACCACTGAGTTTTTTCTTCTTCTCTTAACTAAGCTGTTGCCTGGCTTTGTTGTGGGGTGTTATTGCCCATGTCTTAGGCACGCTATTGTGACGGTGGCTCTGGGTGTCTGACCACAGAACGGAAACGCATGGGGGAGCGGTTGAGGCGCATGGCAGTGCCTGGATTGGAAGGCAGCATGGGCCCATCTAGTGCCCGCTGGTGAGTGTGGGAAGAGCTGCTACGTTACGGGGGGGGGGCGGGCCGCTCGCTGTCTGGCAACTTGAGAAGAGCTGTGGTGCCAGCCTGCCAGGCGTTTTCTGACAGCTGATCTCCCATTAGGCCTAGTGAGGTGAGGTTTTCTGAAAGCTGATCTCCTACAGGGCCCTCACTAAGTGACGTTTTCTGACAGAGCTAATCTCCCATTGCTGACGCTTTTGAAAGCAATGCTGGGTGGACCCGTCAGGGCCTTGTGCAGTCAGAGCTCAGCGAATGCCCGCAAGAAACAGGTCGAGGCCGAGTGGCGCCGATTCCGGCTGCCCGGGCGGAGGAACGGAGACCCCCAGCAGCAGGCACTGCCATCCTGCCTGGCGAAAAGCCGCAGGGGGGTGTTCACAGGTTGCGCCCGCTTGCGCGCACTGGTGTTTTCTGGCAGCCAATGGGCTGTCGCTAGGTGATGTTTTCTGACCGAGCTGGCAGCCAACGGGCTGTCACTGGCTGGGGGTGGAGATCGCTGCTGCAGGCACTGTGGCTCAGAAACTTCTCGAAGCCCCAGGACCGTTTGGAGTCGCTGAAGAGAGGCAGGAAATCGCCAGGCTGGAGCACGAGGATCCTGTGGGCAGCGAACCAGCCACAGGCCCGTGGGCGCAGCTGCTGGTGCTGGGGGTTGGACCGAACTCCCTGCTTTGCGGTGGGCGCTGCCAGTGAACGCGCGCGATGTTTGTAGCTGCAGAATCCGCTTCTGTGTGTGTGAGCGAAGTCCCTGTAGCTGGGCGGCCTGAACGAAGCAGGATTCCTGGGGGTTTGCACAGTGTGGGAGTTGGGGGGAGGGTGTCAGGCTTTGCAGGGTTGGGCTCAGAGCTCGCGGTTAGGGTTGGGGGAGGATGGGGCTATGGTTTGGGTTAAGGGGTTTAGGGTTGGGGACCAGGGTGAGCAATTTTTGGTGCAATTTATGCTCCGGTATGGGTGAGGGGTTTAAAACTTTGGGTTGGGGGTTAGATTTTGGCAGGAGGGTTTGGTCAGCAGCAGCATAGAAATACGGGTGGCAATGGGGTGCCAACCAATAGTGATTCATAAGTAGTTTTTTTTAAGATTGTTTTTGTGTCAGTGGCACCCTAGAGAGGGGGTAGGATCATGTTTGCTACAGGGGTCTATTTGTAATGATGCGGGGCTGCAGGGTCCCCAAGCCATCAATGGCTGTTTGGAACTCCTGGGTCCACCTGCAGCGGCTGGGAGCTCTGGGTTCCATACGCAGTGGTGTAGGCCTGTGGAGTTCCCCCGCTGCCTGCAGCAGCTGAAGCTGTGGGGCCCTGCCCCTGCCCACAGTGGCTGGGCGCTCCTGGGTCCCGCTGCGACATGTGGCAAATGGGAGCTTTAGGGTCTGCCTGTGATGGCTGGGAGCTATGGGCAGGGCCGGTTCTAGGCACCAGCAAAACAAGCTGGTGCTTGGGGCGGCACATTTTTAGGGCAGCATGGCCGGCGCCAGAATGCCACCCCTAAAAATGTGCCCCGGCCGCCCTAGCTTACCTCCGCTGCTGCTGCCACGGTGCACGAAACAGCTGATTTGCGCGCCGCTGCTCGCCCTCCCTCCCAGGCTCTCAAGCCTGGGAGGGACGGAGAGCAGCGGCGTGCGAATCAGTTGTTTCGCACGCCGCGGCGGCTCGGGGTCTCCCCCTCCCTCCCAGACTCTGAAACCTGGGAGGGAGGGGGAGATCCTGAGTGGCAGTTTCGCGCCTGGGAAGGAGGGGGAAAAGCGGCGCCCGTGCCGCGGCCACTCGGAGTCTCCCCCTCCCTCCCAGGCTCTCAAACCTGGGAGGGAGGGGGAGATCCTGAGCGGCCGCAGCGCGGGCGCCGCTTCTCCCCCTCCCTCCCTCCCTCCTTCCTAGGCTTGAGAGCCTGGGGGGAGGAGGTAGGGCTGGGGATTTGGGGAAGGGGCGGAGTTGAGGCGGGGCCGGGGGTGGGGTAATTAAAGAAGGGGAGGGGGCGGCCAAAATTGTTTTTGCTTTGGGCGGCAAAAATTCTAGAGCCGGCCCTGGCTATGGGGTCCATCTGCAATGGCATGGGGCTGCGAAACTCCAGTCTGCCTGCAGTGGCTGGGAGCTCTGGGGTCCATCTGTTGTGGCATGGGCCTGTGGGAGTTCCCCCACCACCCTTGGCTGCTGAGAGCTGAAGGGGGCCCCTGCTGCCACCGGTGGCTGATAACTACGGGGCCCCCAGCGGCTGACAGTTCCAGTGTCACTGCCCCAGGGCTGAGGCGGAAAATGTCACTGAATTCTGTGACCTCCGTGATATAATCTTAGCTTTAATCATTGTTGACTCTCTCTCTTAATCTAGGTCTGCTCTAGTGCAGGTGAGGCAGGGAAGATAGAAGTTCACACCCCAGCACAAGTTCAGGAAGCGATGGCTCTTGGGTTATTTGCTGTGCTTGCAGAGGACTTGTCCAGGCCAGTGGCGCAGCCCAACCCGATGAGGGGCTGGAAGAAGAGGACCTGAGCTGCCTAGACATCCTACTTAGCAGGAGCTGAGTAGCCAGAGAATTCTGTCTGGTGATGGAGGAGGAGCAGCTGTGTATTTTGCTGAAATGATGTCTCTCTATCCAGTGTCTGAGTAGCAAGGTGCCTCCCTGAGAACAGAGAGATTCTTCTTGTTTGCATGGGCTGGGTCCTGGAGAGGTTGGAGCCTCGCATTTGGCTGTTAATGGGCTAGGAGCATCACCTTGCTCCCCAAGACTGAATGTGAAGGAGGAAAACCTGCCTGCAACTCGGGACCCTCTGTTATTCCTTGTCTGTCCTTCCAAGTCACTGGGTGTGAGTCACTGGACACAATATCAAGTACAGCCAAAGAAAACCATCTTCTGGTCCTTCAGAGGACCTGAGCATCCTGGCCAGGCATGGGCTGGGATGGCGGTAGGGAGAGACCTGCAGGACTGTAGTCTCTTACCAGAGCTGATCACTTCAAGCACTGGCTTGGCTGGAGGGGACTAGGGAAGGGGGCTCCAGGAAGCAGAAGCCAGGTGACCTGCCTGCCCATGTCTGTCCTCCACACGCCAGTGCTGGCCTACGTTCTCTTTTCAGTTCCTAATGACATTGGGAAGATGAGAGAATGGCCAACCTGGAGGAGAGACCAGGAGAAGGAGCAACCACCCTGAGCCCATTCAGAGGAATGGAAACCAGACAGCGAGCTGGGGAGTAGGTGCAAATGGAAATTTACTTAAACTAAGTATTGAAAGAGTGCTGCAAACACTCTTGTCTATGGAGAGAAACGTGTTATGTTAGCATGGGGTGGGTCCATGAGAAAAAAAGTCGTTGAATATAACTGGGGCATGTGACGGTTGTGGGAGCCCTGGCTTCCCACTTGGAGTTGTCAGGGCCCCGGGAACGGAAAGCATTAGTTTTCTTAAATTATGGTTATCTTCCAGGAGGGCAAATTGCCTGTAACCAGAGATGCTCAGGCCTCAACTCTCTGCCTTCTACATCACTGGGTGTGAATAACTGGTCATTGCACTCTGCTCCTTGTCTGTACTGACTCTAGCTCCTTTCAGAGGAAATGAGCATTCTGGTTAGGTACAGACCTCTTTGGGATAAAGGCAAGGGGGAGGAACAATAGTCTGCTGTGCAGTGTGATTGCTTTGGGTGCAGGAGCAGCCAGATGCCTCTTCAGTTAGCTGTTACTGTCTCAAGGGGTGTAGAAAAAATCCCTCTGGAATAGCAAGAGCCAGAGCTAAATACCATTGCTGTCTCTGCCACTAACTTTTTCTTCTTGGGTTGTGTTTTCTGCAAGGGAACACTTGTAGCAGAGTAGTTCAGCTCTGTCCTGAGGTGGAGAGCAAAACTAGCCTGGCCTCAAGACAGGGGCCAGTCAAGACCAGCGGGCTGCGCTAAGATAAGTGTTTGTCTCCTAAAGGCTCTGGTGACAGCTCAGATGACTAGAGAGAGTACTTCCCTTTGGCTGGGGCTAATATCCAATAAAAGGTTCCCAACTAGCTCTAGGGGGAGGTGGAGAATTTCTCCATCTTGAGAGCTACTGATCTTCCTTGGCAACATCTAATGCAGGAATCGACAGTCTTTCAGAAGTGATGTGCCGAGTCTTTATTTATTCACTCTAATTTAAGGTTTCATGCGCCAATAATACATTTTAACATCTTTAGAAGGTCTATTTCTATAATATATAACTAAACTATTGTTGTATGTAAAGTAAATAAGGTTTTTAAAATGTTTAAGAAGCTTCATTTAAAATTAAATTAAAATGCAGAGCCCCCCGGATCGGTGGCCAGGACCCAGGCAGTGAAAATCAGCTCGCGTGCTGCCTTCCGCACGCGTGCCATAGGTTGCCTACCCCTGATCTAATGTGTATTTCTAGTGCAGCTCCTCACCGGCCCTGATACCTCATGGGAGTTGTCTTCTCTGGCCTGTGTTTCTAGATTGTGGTGACCTGGGCACTGCTTGGGGCAGCTGGATGTCTGTTCAGTGATTGATCAGTAGGGTGTTTTGTGTGTGCGCAGGGGTGGAGTGGGGGGGTGGGGTTGTAACTTTGCTTTTGCAAAGACTCCAGTCAGACCTAAAAATTTGTTCCCTAGAAGTTACCCTAGGCTCCTCCCATCCCATCCCTGTTGCAGCAGCCTAGTCCCCAGTAGGAAAAATTAGCTTAATGAATACTTGACTTTAACTGAATTTTGTGTGGTGGCTACTCTAGTCCTCCTCCCTACCAACTCTGGCTTGCTTCAGAGGATGTGAGTGGGGCATAGCCCTTGGCCCGTGTGTCCGCTCACAAGGGTGTACCACCCAGGGCAGGTGGAGGGTCCAAGGCTCAGCACAGCATCCCGGACTGATGTGCTCTGGCCTGGGTTCCTGAGTCCTGCTCCCCGAGGGCTGTGTTGGCCCCGTAGCTGGACCCCGCACCAGGGAGGCTCTTACAGGCGGTGAGCGGTCAAAGGGCAGTAGGGAGCTGAGGAGCAGCCACAGCCCTAGGGTCCCAAGCAGCAGGAAGACAAGATGGGGAAGCTCGGCGGCTGCCTGCACTCTGACATCAGCTAGTACAGCAACTGCTTCACCCTGCCCGACTCTGGCTTCTGGCCTCTGACATGGCCATGGGCCAGAGCCTTGGAGGAGAGGAGGCAGGGCTGGCACTTCGCTGCGGAGGAGCAGAGGGTGGAACCACAGAAGGGGCAGGGCCTCATGGCAAAGAGGGTTGCAGCTGCCACATTTTTGTCTATTCACCACCACCGGAAGAGGCTGGTGCTGTCCCTGGGGTGTTACTGTTCTTTGAGAAACACTCTGTGCATAACCTTGTCTGGCCACTGGGTGTCACTGCTGCTCCATGGAAGAGACAGTCCATGCATTACCTCTGACTAGCCACTGGTGTCACTGCCGCTCCAGGGCAGATGCACTCTGTGCATTATCCTGACTGACCACCAGCTGTCACGGCTGCTCCAGGGGAAATAGTCTGTTCATTATCCTGACTGGCCACTGGGTGTCACTGCTGCTCCTGGGGACACCGGTGCATTACCCTGACTGGCCTCTAAGATAAATGTGTAGTAAAGGCTGAGTACAGACTCCTGCTTCCCTCTAGCTGCAGCTTGTTTTTTAATAAAAGATTTCCTGCTCATTCTGGGTGCAGAGGGAGAATTTTTTCATCTTGTGAGTTTTTGATCTCCCTGGGCAGGGCGAAGCATGTCCTCCTGAGCAGAGGCCTGGAACCTGGAAGGTGACTACAGGTGGTGTTTGTTCTTCCTTCATTACTTCTCTCTAAGGTGTTGGCCAACATGCTCTCTCTCCTTGCCTGTTGGTCTACAGCCTCCCTTCAAAGCCATGTTCACCTGCATGTGTCCAGTGGTGATTGAGACATAGACGTTGTAAAGGCTGCTTCCCCACTTTGAACTCTAGGGTACAAATGTGGGGGCCTGCATGAAGACTTCTAAGCTTAACTACCAGCTTAGCTCTGGTCCGCTGCCACCATTCCCAAAGCTTATTCCCTTCCCTGGGAAGCCTTGAGAAACTCTTCACCAATTCCTTGGTGAATACAGAGCCAAACCCCTTGGATCTAAAAACAAGGAAAAATCAATCAGGTTCTTAAAAAGAAGACTTTTAATTAAAGAAAAAGGTAAAAATCCTCTCTGTAAAATCAGGATGGAAAATAACTTTACAGGGTAATCAAACTTAAAGAGCTCAGAGGATTCCCCTCTAGTCTCAGGTTCAAAGTACAGCAAACAGAGATAAACACTCTAGTAAAAGGTACATTTACAAGTTGAGAAAACAAAGAAAAACTAACATGCCTTGCCTGGCTATTTACGTACAAGTTTGAAATAGGAGAGACTTGTTTAGAAAGATGTGGAGAACCTGGATTGATGTCTGGTCCCCCTCAGTCCCAAGAGCTAACGAACTCCCAAACAAAGAGCACAAACAACAGCTCCCCCCCCCCCCCAAGATTTGAAAGTATCTTGTTGCCTTATTGGTCCTTTGGGTCAAGTGTCAGCCAGGTTACCTGAGCTTCTTAACCCTTTACAGGTAAAAGGATTTTGGTCAGGAGGGATTTTAGAATACTGTACACAGGAGAGCTGTTACCCTTCCCTTTATAGTTATGACAGACGTCTATAGCTCTCTGTGCAGATTCTGTGTGTGTGTGGGTGGGACGGGGGGGGGAACAAGGACTTAAAGCTGCTGCTGCTTCTCAGGTGTGCTTCTAGTGCAGTGTGCCTTGATGCAGCAGGGGAATTGTAGTCTCTTACCTTTGTTTGCAGAATGTGCTGCCCTATGTGCTATTTGGTGCCGCTGGAGGTGTGATTAAAAATACATAAATACATCATATTGACAAGTTTGCAAAGACCCACTTGGGTGTTGAAAATGTATTCCCCAGAATGCTTCCCTTCCTGTTTCTTCCACCATCCCACCCCTACTGTGTTATGCTTATAAGAAGCACACAGGATCTTTTTCAGAGGAAAAGGCAATATGCCGCATTTATTGGAGATACAATTAGCATATGCATTCAATCACACACACACACACTGTAGTTACCAGTACAGAGTCTGGAGCAACCTAGTGGCCAGCTAGGTTGATTATGGGTAGGAAGGAGCCAGGTTCTGTCGGTTGTGACACGATGCTCCGGGGAAGTCTTGGCAGGACGAACCCAAAATTTCATGGCAAAGCACCCTGTTTATATAGTGATCTAACTTCATTGGGACCAGTGAGTTTTGCATCGTTATGCTGTAATCAATTGCTGTTTGACGAGTGCTTGTTTTCTAAAATTGTTCTTATTGCTTATTTTATTCCTTCATCAGTCTCTTGGGGACTTACCCCATGCTGATTTTGATCACAGCTATCTTGTCCCAATTGATAGGTGCTTGCCTTGTTTTTTAGAGTCATCAATCTGTGCTCCTTTGACATCTCAATAGGGGCATGTTGTAATCTCCTAGCGCCTTTTTCTGTCCTCTCTAGAACATTTGGTCTGGTGATTGCCTTCACACTTATCTTCTAACACACACACTCCTCATTCATGCACAAAACAGGATTGATTTACACAGAATATTTGAACAGGAACATCAGATTGAAATGCAAGAGAAAACAATTATTTCATTCTTTTACTTATTTCACAATGCTAATTGTAAACCTACAACAAAGCGGTGACCCTAAACTTCTATTACTGCCTTGAAATCTGCTTCAGACACAAGATTCTGGCTGGCAGGAGCAGGAGAATGTAATCCTTAACCCTCTACAGATGGGGAAACAAGCACGGTTGAGGCTGAACCATCACACCCCGGAACAATACAGACAATTGTAACTACATATAACTCTGAGTTCTTTAGTATCTCAGTCATGCTTATCACACTGGCAGCTTACTCTATGGAGTAAGGATATATTCTGATAAGTTGGTAGTGTTTTTTTAAATAAAAATGTGTGGTGGTGGACTATGCATTCTAGCATCTCTGACTCCAACGCACCTTTGCATAACAGTGCCACGTAATCTCTGTAATAATGTATAGAAAGATCTGTTTCTCCGTTTGTACCGTCACAGCAGGTTTTTTTACATCACAAATTAGTCAACATGTGGGATGAGGGGGCAGGGTACTCCCTTTTCCCTTCACTCTTAACCCCATGTACCGTGCTGGAGGGGAGCTATCCCAGGATTTTGGCAGGTACCCTTTTGCCCCATCTCTATGTTGAGATGTCACAGCAGGGGCAAGGCACTAAGCAGGGGGTTGGATAGAGGAGAAAAAGGTACGGAGGTGGCATGGGAGATGGGAGTGTCTTGTGCTTTCTCCCACCATGGAGTGAGGCGCCAGAAACTTCTAGCTGCTAGGGGGTGGTGAGAAGCACAAGCTGCTATGAGACGTGCCCTCTATATGTGCAACAGCGAGTCACAGAGGGAGCATCCCTGAGCTGTGCTGCCAGTGGGAGCAGCCAACCTCCCAGTGAGGGGGATGGGTCACCCCTCCCATGACTGGGGACAGTAGGTTACAGTGGGGAACCCTTAGCCACCCCCCCCCAACTTTGCTTTCCCTCCTTGGCTTACGTGCCTCAGTTTCCTCTTCTGAAAACACTTCAGCTCTTGCTCCTACCACCCCCCCCCCCCGGCACTCACCCTCCTCCACTCACCTAGATAAAGCCCCCTACTCCCTCTCATTTCCTCCCCTGGGGCATCTGCACCCCCATCCTCCTCATCCAAAATCTTCTACTCTCTCCTATCCCCTGCATCCCTCCTGCTCCTGCCCATTCCCATGCCCCCTGAGCGGGTCCTAAAGCAACCTGTCCCCACTTCAACCCAGATGGGCCTAGCCACAATCCAACACCCCAAAACTGCCGGAACCCTGGAATCCTTCTGTTTATTCCCCATCTCCCACCTGCCCCCCATTGCCCCTCAGCCTCAATCCTCCTCAGGACACACACACACACCCCGTAAGACCTCCACCCTCTGCGCCCATCCACAGCCCCCACTATTGCCATGTGCCCAGCTAAGCCCCGCTGGGGGGAAGGGAAGGAATGAAGCAGAGGCTTGTGGGAGATGTAGTGCACCCCGGCCTACAACTCCCATCTGCCACCGCAGATCCAGCGGCACCGTGGGAGAGGCGGGCGCCGGGGCGGGGCCCAGCGCCCTCTGTTTGGGCGGGAGGCGCTTTTGGCATTACAGCTTCCGTTTGCAGAGCGGGGCCGGAAACGGAAGTTGTCGGAAGAGGAAGTGATATCATCGGTCTGGACGCCAACCGCCGTATGCCGGGGAACTCGGCTTCCGTTCTGCGCCAGTCGCTCCTGTGTCAACACGTCTCAGTTTTCTCTAGCCCGGCCCCCGTCCGCCCGCCCCCCAGCCCGCCACGATCTCCCCCCCCGGACCCATCAGCCCGCCACGATCTCCCCCCCCGGACCCATCAGCCCGCCACGATCTCCCCCCCCCCGGACCCATCAGCCCGGCCCCCGTCCGCCCGCCCCCCAGCCCGCCACGATCTCCCCCCCCGGACCCATCAGCCCGCCACGATCTCCCCCCCCCCGACCCATCAGCCCGCCCCCCGTCCGCCCGCCCCCCCAGCCCGCCACGATCTCCCCCCCCCGGACCCATCAGCCCGCCACGATCTCCCCCCCCCCCCGGACCCATCAGCCCGCCCCCCGTCCGCCCGCCCCCCCAGCCCGCCACGATCTCCCCCCCCGACCCCCAGCCCGTCCCTGTCCCCCCGCCCCCCAGCCCGCCACGATCTCCCCGCCCCGGACCCCCAGCCCGCCACGATCTCCCCCCCGCCCCCCAGTCCGCTGCAACCTTCTCTAGCCCGGCCCCCGTCCGCACGCCCCCCACGATCTCCCCCCCGCACCCCCCAGCCCGCCCCCCAGCCCGCCACGATCTCCCCCCCCCGATCCCTCAGCCCGTCCCTGTCCCCCCGCCCCCCAGTCCGCTGCAACCTTCTCTAGCCCGGCCCCCGTCCGCCCGCCCCCCAGCCCGCCACGATCTCCCCCCCGCACCCCCAGCCCGCCACGATCTCCCCCCCCCGACCCCTCAGCCCGTCCCTGTCCCCCCGCCCCCCAGTCCGCTGCAACCTTCTCTAGCCCGGCCCCCATCGGCCCGCCCCCCAGCCCGCCACGATCTCCCCCCCCGCACCCCCAGCCCTCCGCAACCTCTCCCCCGTCCCCCCGCACCCCCAGCCCGTCCCTGTCCCCCCACACCTCCAGTCCGCTGCAACCTTCTCTAACCCGCACCCCCAGCCCACTACAATCTCCCCCCCGCACCCCCAGCCCTCCGCAACCTCTCCCCCGTCCCCCCAGCCCGCCCTGTCCCCCCTCACCTCCAGCCCGCTGCAACCTTCTCTAACCCGCACCCCCAGCCCTCCGCAACCTCTCCCCCGTCCCCCCCGCACCCCCAGCCCGCCCTGTCCCCCCACACCCCCAGCCCGCCACAACCTTCTCTAACCCGCACCCCCAGCGCGCCGCAACCTTCCTTGCCCCCCCAACCTTCTCTAACCTGCACCCCCAGTCCGCAACAATCCGCTTCCCTGGTCCCCAACCCACCGCAACCTTCTCTAACCCCCCCCCCACACACACACACACCGCAACCTTCTCTAACCCCGTCACCCACCGCAGCCTTCTCTAACCTGCACTCCCAGTGCGCCCCCCGCACCCTCAGCCTGCCGCAACTTTTTCTAACCTGCCCCCCCAGCCCACCATGACCTCCCCCCCGCACCCCCAGCCCGTCGCAACCTTCCCCAGCTCACAACAACCCACTTCCCCGGTCCCCAACCCGCACCTCCAGCCCGCCGCAACCTCCCAGGGCCGCCCAGAGGATTCAGAGGGCCTGGGGCAAAGCAATTTCGGGGGCCCCTTCCATAAAAAAAAGTTGCAATACTATAGAATACTATATTTTCGTGGGGGCCCCTGTGGGGCCTGAGGCCTGTGGGTGGCCCTGCAACCTTCCTCGTCCCCCCCGCACCCCCAGCCCGCCGCAACCTTCCTTGTCCCCCCCACACCCCCAGCCCGCTGCAACCTCCCTCGCCCCCCCACCCTCAGTCTGTCCCCCCACACCCCCAGCCTGCCACAATCTTCTCTAACCCGCACCCCTAGCCAGCCGCAATCTTCTCTAATCCACACCCCCAGCCCGCTGCACTCTCCCTTGCCCCCCTGCTCCCCTGACCGCCCCCCCGTCCCTCCGCATCTCCAGCCTGCCGCAACCTTCCTCAGCCCCCTGCACCCCCAGCCCGCTGCAACCTTCTCTAATCCGCACTCCCAGCCTGGTACGACCTTCTCTAGCCCGCACCCCCGTATGCCCCCCGTCCCCCTGCACCCCCAGCCTGCCGCAACCTTCTCTAATCTGCACCCCCAGCCCACCACAACCTCCCCCCGTACCTCCAGCCCGCCGCAACCTTCTCTAACCCGTACCCCCAGCCCGCCGCAACGTCTCCCCTGTCCCCCCGCACACTCAGCCTGCCCTGTCCCGCCACACCTCCAGCCCACCACAACCTTCTCTAATCCGCACCCCCAGCCCGCTGCAACCTTCTCTAACCCGCACCCACTAGCCTGCCGCAACCTTCCTTGCCCCCCCCGCAACCTTCTCTAACCTGCACCCCCAGTCCGCCCCAACCCGCTTCCCCGGTCCCCAACCCACCGTAACCTTCCCCAACCTGCCCCCACGACTTTTCTCGTCCCCCTCACACGCCCCAGCCTGCTGCAAATTTCCTAGTCCCCCCCCAAACCTCCAGCCCACCCCAACCTGCTTCCCCAGTCCCCAACCCACCCGCCCCGCCCCCCATGCCTGCAACCTTCTCCAACCCACACCCCCCTTCCTCTAGCCCAAACCAACCCGCTCCCATCTATCCCCCCATCCGTTGGGCTCCTCAGTCCTCCTTTCTTCTCCCTCCAATACCTCCTAGGCCACTCCAAACTGCACTCCATCCCTACCTTTCCCCCATCCCTGCCTCCTCCCATAGTGCCCCTCAGCCCCCCTCCCTCTCCAACACCCCCCAGCCTGCAACAACTTTCCCCAACCCACATGCCTGTATTCCTCAATTCATTCCTCCACTCATGGGACTCCTCAGCCCCCATCGCTCTCCAACATTCTCCCAGCTCACCACAACCTGCGCCTCCATCTGTATGGACTGCTCAGCCCCCCTTCCTCCCCAACAGCCCCCCAGTTCATCCCCCCATCCGTTGGGCCCCATAGCCTCCTTTTTTCCTCCCTCCCAACACCCCCAGCCCAACGCAACCTGCACCCCACTCTGTCCCTAGATCTGTGGGCCCTCCAGTGCTCTTTTCTCCTTTCTCCAACATTCCCCAACCTGCACCCCTATCCCTACCCTTCCCCCCAGTCCCTCCCACCACCCATGGGGCCCCTCAGCCTTTCTCTCTCCTTGCTCCCCAACATGCACCCTTTGTAGGACACGGTCAGGGGTGCTAGGTGTGTATCCCCACAGGCCAGGTGTCGGGAGCCATGGAGAGGTAGGGGTGTATGAAAACCATGCGGGGCAGTGGATAGTAGAGTAGAGCGGCGACTGATAGTGTGAGCTCAGTCTCTGTTCCTCGTCTGGGGCTGATGTAGATGGAATGGGAGACAGAGGCAGGGATGAGGGCAAGATTCAACGCACCAATAGAGCTCTGTGTAGTGATAGTTCTTGCTTGGCTTTATTAGTTTGCAGAGGAATCGTCCAGGAGCCCTAGCTGGACAGGAATATGGCAGAAGTGGACCTGAGCAGCCTGGACATCCTTCTAAGGAGACATGAATAGTTTCTCCCTTCCACATTACTAGCTGTGAGTAAGCAGTCAGTGCTTGGAATTCATTATCTGTACTCATTCCAGTTTTGTTCAGAGGCCGTGTGCCTCCTCGTTGAATATAGTGCTCTGTGGGATTAAGGCTGGGGAAGGGACCAGAGTCACAGTTGCCAACTTTCACTGGGTATATAAGCACCCCGACTTTCATAAGAAGCCAGAAATCAAGCCAATCCCATTTCAAAACAAGCCAATCCCTAAGAACCCCAACACTCTATGTGACTAAATCTCCCCTGGCATGTCATCTGGGACTGTGGTGGGCCCACTGTGCACCCCTGTTTCTCTCCCGTCTTTACTAGGAGCCGATCAAAAAAAAAAAAGAAGCAAGAAGCTACAAGAAGCAACAACCTACAAGTCAAAAATTAGCTAACAAGCAACTCACAAGCCAATTAGGCCAAAAACATGACCACTTTCTGCATATTTTTGTGCGGGTTTGGCATTTCGCAGGGCTTTGGAGCGGAGCCTGGAGCTGGAGCGCGAAGCAGCGGAGCTGCAGGTTTTTGCCTGGAGCTGGAGCGGAGCCGGAGCACAGCTCCAAAGCCCTGCCTTTCTGACCAGAGTCTGCTGTACAGACTGACTATTTCGGGTGTCATTGCAAGGGGTGCTTTCTACTTTTAGTCCTGAAGGTGTAATGGGAAGAGGGTTGAGGGCGCAGCCCCACTGTGTGGGGGAGGTGAAAAGAAGAGCCTACCCGACATTGCCGACTGAGAGGGTAACTTACTTGTTTTTCCCCCTTGTGATGGGTTTAGTAGCAAGGGAAAAGAAGTCACGCGTCAGTCTACTGCCCTCATGCGATGGAAAGGGAGCGAGAGCGACGAGACTGCGAGTGTTGTTGATGCGACACAAAAACCGTCCATCTGAGAGCGGAAGCGCCGCCACTTTCAGTGAGATAAGTGTCTGGTTGGTGAGGGCTCTGCTCATGGCCCATTTTGCTCTTGGTAGGGACACCCTGTTAGCTAGGGCTGGGTTGGAAGAAAAGGTTCCTGACTAGATGTGGTTTTGAGGGAGACAAGGTCCCCATTTCCAGGGGCTGCTCATTTCTCTGGCCAGGACCTGTGTGTCCTCTGCAGCAGGTTAGATCCAGGAGGATGACTCCCGGTGGTGAGTTGCTTGCCTTCCTCCCACCTTTTTCTCTCTCTCTCTCTAGTACGTTGGCCAACATACACCCTTTAACTCTCTGTGTCTGTCCTTGCCTTTCCTTGTGCTGTCTAGGACACAGGCAGGGGTGCTAAGTGTGCAACCCCACAGGTTAGGTCTCGGGAGCCATGGAGAAGTAGGAGCAGATGAAAATCATGTGGCAGTTGGCTCTAAAGTGGAGCGAAGACTGTCGGTGTTAACTCGGTCTCTGTACATCAAGTAGGGCCAATGTAGATGGGATGGGAGAGGGAGGCCAGGATGAGACCAAGATTTCGAGCACCAACACAGCTTTGGGTAGTGATGGCTCATGCTTGGCTTTTGCAGCTGCACTTGCAGAGGAATTGTCCAGGAGTCCCAGCCGGAGGAGAAACAGGCAAACGTAGACCTGATCAGCTTGGACATTCTCCTAAGCAGAAATCAACAGTACTCAGCTTTCTACCTTCCGCTTGAAAGGCTGTGAGTAAGCGGTCAGTGCTTCAAATTCCTCATCTGTACTCACTGTAGTATTCTTCACAGGCCATGTGCTTCCTCGTTGGATACGGAGCTCTGTGGTATTTAGGCTGGGGAGGGGCCAGAGTCTGATGTGATTGTTGGGTGCCGTTACAAAGGGTGCTTTCTGGGTGAAATGCTAAAGGTGTAATGGGAAGAGGGTGGAGGGCAGAGCCACTCTGTGCAGGAGAGGCGAAAAGAAGAGCCTACGAGACGTTGCCAACTGATTTGTTTTTCCCCTTTTTCCTGGGGAGAACCCTCTCAAGAAGATGGTTTCTAGAACTACCTTCCAAATGGCAGTGTTATCTTCTGAAAGTCAGGGAAACACCCACACCCTAGTTAGAGGGAGCTCATCTTTGACCTTGGCATGAAGAGGGCCAAAGCAGAGAGGAGGATTAAGCCTGTGCGGAGAAGTGTCGATCGCGAGCCCCCATACAGCCGCCCCTTCGGCACACCATGTTCCATCTGACCGGGATAGGTCCCAAGTAAGATTTCACTTCAAATCTCAAAAAAGCCAAGTAGAAATCATTGTGTGGGAATTTACTGTGACTAAGAGAAACAGAAGTTCAGCCCTTCTCAAAGGGTGGAGGGTTGGGGGGGAGTCGCTCATCCACAGACACAGAAAGGCTCCCCCAGCTTAAGCGTGAGAGGTATAAGACCTTACACCCTGGTTACAGGGCAGTCATTTGGCGGGGCGTCTCAAAGAGAGCTGTGGCTTAATTTGCATGGCAAAGGAGACCGAAACCCTCCTTACAGGGTGGTCCTTAAGCCAGGGGCGTTCCAATGGGCCAGAGCAAAAGCGCTGTAAAGGAGAGACCTCCGTTCCCTCAGAAGTGGGTGGTCTTGTTGCCCAGCGAGTGCCAACGGCCCAAGAGGAGTTAGAAAGGGGAGACCTGCACCCTTCTGACAGGGAGAGGTCAACGGCCCGGGGCATTTTAAAGGCTAGGTCCTAAGGAGCTCAAACCCACAGAGACCTCGACCCGTTTTAAAGGGGGCTCGCTCCTCCTCAGCTATGGAAGGGACCCATAAAGCATTTTGGTTGGCAAGGAATGGACCTTGATCCTTGTTTGCAGTTAGGTCCTTTTACCGGGCACCTGAAGGGGGATTAAGCCTGTGAGGAGAAGTGTCGAACCTGATCCCTCAGTACAGGGGTGCGGTGTGTGTGGTGTCTGCAGCCTTTGGCCGTGGCTTTTTCTTCCCTTTTCCTGCAGTTTCTTTGGTGCTTGTGTCGTCTTGTCCATTTTGTCCTTTGAGTTGCTAGAAAGAGAGAGGTGAAGCGGGTTAGGTGTGGCTCAGTAGAGAGCACGTGTACAAGGTACATTCAGATGACATTGGCAAGGTACTCGGCCCTGCTGGAAATTACCCTAATTCCTACTTTTCGGCACCGATCTCTGTCAGAGCGCAGGAGAGCTTGCGGCAGAAGGCGGGTCCAGGTGGATGCAGAGGACGCGGGCTTTGACTTGGCTGAGTGCGTGAGTGAGGAGGGCACGGGACAGCTAGTAGGGCAAACCTGAACCCTCTCAAGAGGCTGGTTTCTAGAACTACCTTCCAAATGGCAGTGTTACTTTGTGAAAGGCAGGGAAAGACCCACACCCTAGTTAGAGGGAGCTCACTTTGGACCTTGGCGTGAAGAGGGCCGATGCAGAGAGGAGAAAAGGGAAAGCGACCTGAACCCTGATTACAGGGCAGTCACCCTTTCATTAGTAAAATACTCCTCCTTTACACAATGTGGGGGGGAGTCCCCAATGTGAAAAGCTGTGGAAATGAACAGGGAAGAGGGGGATCTTGCTGAGTGTCCCCTTTCCAATCAATCCTCCATCCCTCAGCGACACCCTTCCCGACTTACCTCCTACCCCACCAAGAAAATGACAACTTTGTGCCCCCTACCTTTACCAGAAAAGACCCTTCTTACTTGTGACACGGTCCTGTTAGTAGGGTTAGGTGCACCCACGTGCCGGCTCTGAATACCACCGCATCTACCTACAACATCTCAACATGAACACATTTCAGAAAGGACCGCCACCTCAATCTCTTCCAACGTAGCCCGAGGAATCTCCTCTCTTTATCACCAGACACAAGGCCAGGAATTCGGACACAACAAACGGAGCTGTCCGAATCCCTACAGGTGACGCTCGTCAGTCCGACAGTGTTCTTTCTTGTGCACAAGAAAACAAAGGGTGAAAGTTGTGGTTGGTTGAGTGGTGTAAATTGGGCAGGGCAAAAGGACTTGAGGAAGGATTACGCGGAAGTGAGGGTCTGAAAGGCGCCCCCCACCTCACCTGTTCATTTCCAGACTGTGTGACATTTGCTTGGTTGGGCCATTTCTTGGCTTTTTTGAGAAAAGGGGCGAATTTTCCTCAGCCTCCTCCATCCCCTTACAGCCGCCCCTTCGCCACACCATGTTCCATCTGACCGGGATAGGTCCCCAGTAAGATTTCACTTCAAATCTCAAAAAAACCAAGTAGAAATCATTCTGGGAGAATTTACTGTGACTAATAGAAACAGAACCTCAATCCTTCTCATGGGGGAGGGGGATGGGGAATCTCTCAGCCACAGGCTCTAAAAGATTCCCCTAGTTTAGGTGTGGCTCATTAGACATCAGGATTACAAAGTAATCTCCCCGTATGGAAATTACCCTAATTCCTAGTTTTCAGCACGTTTGTGTTGCAGAAGTTAGGAGAGCTTTCACGAGAACTCAGCACCTTCTTCTTAGTCAGCACAAACTGCTTGAGGTTTCCTGCTTAGCGTCTTTTTCTGGGTAAGCTCAAGCCTGCACACACCTTTGCCCCCTAGGGCCATTTGTCTAGTGAGTGCAAGCTGCTTTAGGAGTTTCCTACCCAGTACTTTTTGTAATATCAGTAGCAGAGTCTGTTCCCCTTTCCTTTCCATGTCTCTTCTACAGTAAGGGTATCATCTACAGGGTTACCTCCTGCCCAGTCCTTGAGGTTGGCTTCCGTGGTTATTGACTCATCGCCTTCTGCCCAATCAACTGGAGCTGCCTCGTGATTTTTCTGCCCAGCACCTTCTGCCCAATCAGCAAAACACACCTCTGGGCTTCCCTCCCAACACCGCCTACCAAGTCAGCGCCAACCCCCTCAGTGACTTTTCCCACCCTCCGCCTCCTGTCAGCACGAGCTGCCTCAGTGATTTTCCTGCCCAGCACCTCCTGCCCAATCAGCAAAACCCACCTCAGGGCTTTCGCTCCCAGCGCTTTCTACCTAGTCAGCACCAGCCCCCCCAGTGATTTTCTAGCCCAACACCTCCAACCCAGTCAGCGAAACCCACCTCTGGGCTTTCCCTCCCAACTCCTCCTACCCAGTCAGAAAGAGCCACCTCAGTGATTTTCCCACTCAGAGCCTCCTGTCCAGTCAGCGCCAGCCGCCTCAGTGATTTTCCCGCCCAGCACCTCCTACCCTGTCAGCGCGAGCCACCTCCAGTGATTTTCCTGCCCAGCACCTTCTGCCCAATCAGCAAAACCCACCTCAAGGCTTTCCCGCCCAGCACCTCCTACCCTGTCAGCGCCAGTCACCTCCAGTGACTTTTCCCACTCAGCATCTCCCACTCAGAGCCTCCTGTCCAGTCAGCGCCAGCCCCCTCAGTGATTTTCTAGCCCAACACCTCCTACCCAGTCAACGCCAATCCCCTCAGTGCCTTTTCCCGCCCTGCGCCTCCTACCCTGTCAGCACGAGCTGCCTCAGTGATTTCCCCGCCCACCACCTCCTGCCCAATCAGCAAAACCCACCTCTGGGATTTCCCTCCCAACACATCCTGCCCAGTCAGCACCAGTCCCCTTAGTGATTTTTCTGCCCAACACCTCTTTTATCTGTTTACAATGCAAATATTTGTAATCAAAAGTAATATAAAGTGAGCACTGTACACTTTGCATTCTGTGTTGTAACTGAAATCAATATATTTGGAAATGTAGCTCAGCTCTGAATGTTAGGGCCTAGATGACTGAGGGGCAGGAAGCCAGGCAGTGCAGTTTCCTACATTAGTGTACATTAAAGTGCTGTTGTAGGAGACATTTCTAGTCTAAAAACATGGGCAGGAGCGGATTTTGGCTAAGGAATGTCAGCGGAGAAAGGCTGTACCTGGAGGATTGGGGGGGCGGGGGCGGGGGTGAATCCACCGGGTCTGATCCTGCTGCCATTGAAACCAATTGGAGCTTTGCTGCTGAGTCCAGCTGGAGCAGGAATGGGACCAAAGTTCAGGGCTGCCCGGGGAGGGGGGGGGCAAGTGGGGCAATTTGCCCCAGGTCCCGCAGGGGCCCCCACGAGAGTTTTTCGGGGCCCCTGGAGTGGGGTCCTTCACTCGCTCCGGGGGCCCTGGAAAACTCTCGTGGGGCCCGGGCCCCTGAAGTTTCTTCCACTCCGGGACCCGCCGCCGAAGTGCCCTGAAGACTCGAGGCGGGGGGTCCTTCCGCCCCGGGACCCGACGCCGAAGTGCCGGGTCTTCGGCTGCAATTCGGCAGCAGGGACCCCCCGCTGCCGAAGACCCCAGACCCCCTGAATCCTCTGGGCGGCCCTGCCAAAGTTTGCTTTGCCCAGGCCTGGCTCTTTTGTTTGTATATGATCCTCACTGCCATACTGAGAGCCATGGAATGCAGGAGGGGATTGCTGTGGGGACTGGACCACCTGGTGTGAACTCTCCAGGACTCTTTGGTAAATGACAGCATGGGCCCAGCCCTTCACTTTATGACGGCCTCTAAGCTCCCTGTTGTAGCTATTTCCAGTGAGCCTGCTATTGGCGGCAGATAGCTGGAGAAGCTGAGCTCCATACACCGTACAGTATTTTGTGTGGGGTTTCCAGGTAAGTCCTTAGAGTAGCAGGACCTGCCAGAGATGTTTGTTTCTGCAAGAGGATGGGGTTTTCCTTGGAAGTCCTTAGAGAAATATCCCTTCCCCCAGCCTTCCCTGTTCTACAATCTGCTACTTAGCCGGTCAGCTGTCACCCTGACCCCCAGATGTGGCTGCATTTCAGCGGTGCTCTTTGCGTAGGGTTGGAACGCATTTGGGGATAAAAGGTGCTATAAAAATACAGGAGGAGTTGCAGCTCTGGGCCCAGTGGGTGACCTTGGCAGTGCAGTTGCCAGCGTTGTATTGATCAAAAAACAGACTTTTGTTGCTGTTTTTGCATAGTCAGTTTTGCAATTCATACGTCTGTATTTTCAGCTCAGTGGGCAATCGGTTTACTGGCTGATGTGGTGCCAAGTTGCTCCGTACATCTTTAGACCACTGCAGGCTGCAATCTGTCAGGGGCTTTTTGGACAAGGTTATGCTTTTCTACTTATTATGCTAATCTAGTGGTCTTTAATCCAGTCATCTAACTCCAAGGAGCTGACAAAGTCAGCCCTGCTCAGCCTGATGACCGGTCCTCCTTCCCCTCGAAGGAGGAGGACCCAGCTAGGCTAGATTGCACCAGGGCAGAGGCAATGCATTGTCTGCCCTGCAAGAGACTCCCATTCTGCAGCACATTCAGGCAGTGGCAGAGCAGGGTGCGAGTTTAGGGGGCACAAATGAGAACAGGGCAGGTAAAAGAGGAATTAACCCTTTACAAGGTAAAGAGGGATTTTATGCTACCCTTAGTTGTATGTTTATGACAGGGACATAGGCAGACAACAGGGAGAAGCGCCGGACCACTGAACGTTGACTTCTTTGATGGGGTCAACAAGGACGTGGACCGAGAGGATCCAGTGGCGATAGTGTACTATGATGTCATGGGATAAGAGGGAAGGTGCTCTTATGGATTGGTAACTGGTTAAAAGATAGGGTAGAAAATATCATGTTGCCTCTATATAAATCCATGGTACGCCCACATCTTGAATACTGTGTGCAGATGTGGTCACCCCATCTCAAAAAAAGATATATTGGAATTGGAAAAGATTCAGAAAAGGGCAACAAAAATGATTAGGGGTATGGAACGGCTTCCATATGAGGAGAGATTAATAAGACTGGGACTTTTCAGCATGGAAAAGAGACGGCTAAGGGGAGATATGATTGAGGTCTATAAAATCATGACTGGTGTAGAGAAAGTAGATAAGGAAGTGTTGTTTACTACTTCTCATAATACAAGAACTAGGGGTCACCAAATGAAATTAATAGGCAGCAGGTTTAAAACAAATAAAAGCAAGTATTTCTTCACACAATGCACAGTCAACCTGCGGAACTCCTTGCCAGAGGATGTTGTGAAGGCCAAGACTATAACAGGGTTCAAAAACGAACTAGATAAGTTCACGGAGGATAAATGCATCAATGGCTGTTAGCCAGGAGGGGCAGGGATGATGTCCCTAGCCTCTGTTTGCCAGAAGCTGGGAATGGGCGACGGGATGGATCACTTGATGATTCCCTGTTCTGTTCATTAGCTCTGGGGCACCTGGCACTGGCCACTGTGGGAAGACAGGATACTGGGCTAGATGGACTTTGGGTCTGACCCGGTAGGGCCATTTTTACGTTCTTATGACTTTTATTGGAAGTCCTCAGGAGCAGCTGCTGCTGCCCTGCTCCCATACAAACTGCGCTCTGTGCTCCCAGCCGATCAGAGCGCAAGGTAAGGGGAACACCTGTGAGGGCAGCGCCCCCAGCCCCTGCAGCTGTGCTGTTAACTGAACTACAGGGTTGTTTGGGTGCATCATGGGGCTGGAGAAGCAGGTGTTGCTATTCCCGGGTTGTTCAGAGGAGATACAAAGACAGGGATTTGGGGCTGTCTCTTACGTGGGACATGAGCCAGGAGTTGTTAATGTTAGAGATGGCATAGACTAGAGCAGGGGCAGGGCCTGTCTCTTTATTCCCTTTGCGTACAGCGCCTAGCATAATGGGGTCATGGGCCATTTGCTACGATAATTCAGATAATAAATCAGTGTTCTACATTGCAAGGCCCGCGAGCCAGTGGCGGCTCCCATCGAGCCTAAGTGCGCTAAATTCCCTCTAAGCTGCGCGGCCGCGCAGCTGGCTATAACTAGCCGTGCAGCAGCTCTAAAGGGCCACATGGCAGGGACCTGAAGAGGAGAGAGGTAGGGGGTGGGCGGGAACTGGGGAGGGGAGCAAATTGGGGCTTGCAGGGCTGCTGTGGGCCTCTCCCCAGGCCCGGAGCTCTCTGCTGCTGGCAAGTGGGAGAGCGGGCCCTTCTCCGGAGCCCCATACTCCCTCCCTGTCGGCCCTCCTGCTGGGGGGAGTCCTCCGGCACCAGCCCTAGGGCAGCCTGCCTGCACCCCAAACTGCTCATGCCTGGCCCCACCCTAGAGCCTGAACCCCCAGTCAGAACTCTCCCCCCACCCCCCGCATCCCAAGCCTCTGCCCCAGCTCTGAGCCCTCTCCTGAACCCCGCATCCCAACCCTCTCCTCCAGCCTTAAGCCCCTTCCACACCCCAAACCCCTCATCCACACCTCCACCCCAGACCCCGATGAAGGAAATGCTTTGTGCATTACCCCGCGTAGCCACACGGTGTCACTGTTGCTCCATGCAGAAAATGCTCTGTGCATTTCCCCGTGTAGCCACCCAGTGTCACTGTTGCTCCTTAAGGAAATGCTCTGTGCATTACCCCACATGGCCACACAGTGTCACTTTTGCTCCCTGAAGGAAATGCTCTGTGCATTACCCCGTGTGGCCACACGGTGTCACTGTTGCTCCATGATGGAAATGCTCTGTGCATTACCTCACATGGACACACAGTGTCACTGTTGCTCCTTAAGGAAATGCTCTCTGCATTACCCTGCGTGGCCACACAGTGTCACTGTTGCTCCATGTAGAAAATGCTCCATGCATTACCCCGCGTGGCAACCTAATGTTACTGTTGGTCCATGAAGGAAATGATCTCTGCATTACCTCGGGTGGCCACACAGTGTCACTGTTCCTCCTTAAAAACAACAAGGAGTCTGGTGTCACCTTAAAGACTAGCAGATTTATTGGGGCATAAGCAAGACGGGTACCCAGAAATCACCTACTACAGGACAGACCCAACAAGGACAATAACAGAACACCACTGGCTACCACATACAGCCCTCAGCTAAAACCTCTCCAGCGCATTATCCACGATCTACAACCTATCCTGGAAAATGATCCCTCACTCTCGCAGACCTTGGGAGGCAGGCCAGTCCTCGCTTACAGACAACCCCCCAACCTGAAGCAAATACTCACCAGCAACTACACACCACACCACAGAAACACCAACCCAGGAACCAATCCCTGTAGCAAACCCCGTTGCCTACTCTGTCCCCGTATCTACTCTGGCGACACCATCAGAGGACCCAACCACATCAGCCACACCATCAAGGGCTCATTCACCCACACATCCACTAATGTTATATATGCCATCATGTGCCAGCAATGCCCCTCTGCCATGTACATTGGCCAAACCGGACAGTCCCTCCGCAAAAGAATAAATGGACACAAATCGGACATCAGGAATGGTAACATACATAAGCCAGTAAGTGAACACTTCAGTCTCCCTGGTCATTCTATTACAAATTTAAAAGTCACTATCATTGAACAAAAAAACTTCAGAAACAGACTTCAAAGAGAAACAGCAGAACTAAAATTCATTTGCAAATTTAACACCATTAATCGGGGCTTGAATAGGGACTGGGAGTGCCTGGCTCATTACAGAAGCAGCTTTACCTCTCCTGGAATTGACACTCCTCATCTGTTATTGGGAGTGGACTACATCCACCCTGATTGAATTGGCCCTGCCAACACTGGTTCTTCACTTGCGAAGTAACTCCCTGCTCTTCATGTGTCAGTATATAATGCCTGCATCTGTAACTTTCACTCTATGCATCTGAAGAAGAGAGGTTTTTACCCACGAAAGCTTATGCCCAAATAAATCTGTTAGTCTTTAGGGTGCCACCAGACTCTTTTTTATTTTTGTAGATACAGACTAACACGGCTACCCCCGATACTTGTTCCTCCTTAAGGAAATGCTCTGTGCATTACCCCGCGTGGCCACACAGTGTCACTGTTGCTCCATGAAGGAAATGCTCTGTGCATTACCTTGGGTGGCCACACAGTGTCACTGTTGCTCCATGCAGGAAATGCTCTGTGCATTACCTCGCGTGGCCACACAGTGTCACTGTTGTTCCATGAAGGAAATGCTCTGTGCATTACCCTGAATGGCCACACAGTGTCACTGTTGCTCCATGAAGGAAATGCTCTGTGCTTTAGCTCGCGTGGCCAGACAGTGTCACTGTTGCTCCATGTAGAAAATGGTTTGTGCATTACCCCACGTGGCCACCCACTGTCACTGTTATTTCTTAAGGAAATGGTCTCTGCATTACCCCACGTGGCCACACAGTGTCCCTGTTGCTCCATGAAGGAAATGCTCTCTGCATTACCTTGGGTGGCCACACGGTGTCAATGTTGCTCCATGAAGGAAATCCTTTGCGCATTACCTCACATGGCCACACAGTGTCACTGTTGTTCAATGCAGAAAATACTCTGTGCATTACCTCACGTGGCTACATGGTGTCACTGTTGCTCCATGAAGGAAATGCTCTGTGCATTACCTTCGGTGGCCACACAGTGTCAGTGTTGCTCCATGAAGGAAATGCTGTGTGCATTACCCCGCATGGCCATACTGTGTCACTGTTGCTCCTTAAGGAAATGCTCGTGCATTACCCCGCGTGGCCACACATTGTCCCTGTTGCTCCATGCAGGAAATGCTCTGTGTTTTATCTCACGTGGCCACACAGTGTCACTGTTGTTCGCTGCAGAAAATGCTCTGGGCATTACCTCGCATGACCACATGGTGTCACTGTTGCTCCTTGAAGGAAATGCTCTCTGCATTACCCCGTGTGGCCACACATTGTCCCTGTTGCTCCATGCAGGAAATGCTCTGTGTTTTATCTCACGTGGCCACACAGTGTCACTGTTGTTCGCTGCAGAAAATGCTCTGGGCATTACCTCGCATGACCACATGGTGTCACTGTTGCTCCTTGAAGGAAATGCTCTCTGCATTATCTTCGATGGCCACACAGTGTCACTGTTGCTCCATGAAGGAAATGCTTTGTGCATTACCCCGCGTGGTCACTCGGTGTCACTGTTGCTCCATGTAGAAAATGCTCTGTGCATTACCCCGCGTGGCCACACAGTGTCACTGTTGCTCCATGTAGAAAATGCTCTGTGCATTACCACACGTGGCCACACAGTGTCAGTGTTGCTCCATGAAGGAAATGCTGTGTGCATTACCCCACGTGGCCACACAGTGTCACTGTTGCTCCATGAGGGAAATGCCCTGTGCAGTACCTCACATTGGCCACACAGTGTCACTGTTGTTTGCTGCAGAAAATGCTCTGGGCATTACCTCGCATGACCACATGGTGTCACTGTTGCTCCTTAAGGAAATGCTCGTGCATTACCCCGCGTGGCCACAAAGTGTCACTGTTGCTCCATGCAGTCGATGCATGCGGGCAGTGGACCCCATGCATCCCCCGGCTCCTTCCTCGCTGCGCTCAGGCTATGCGGCTCCCGGGAGTGTGAGCTGCCACCATTGCTGCCACTCCAAGAGCAGGCTCCGGGCTCCGCGCCCCGGCAGTGGCTCATATGCCCGGGAGCCGCAGACCCCGAGCACAGCAAGGGGGGAGCTGGGGGGCGCACGAGGGCCTCTGCCCGCATGCATCTGCTGCAGCTGCAGGCGCCCCCGGGGGGACGCCTGTCTGCAACCTGGGCTGGAGGGGCAAGGGGCACAGCTGCTCCCCGCTAGCGGCGCTGCCACCTTTGCAGGGCTCCTCCCCCCCGCGCCGCACCGGCTCCTCCATGGTGGGGGCTCGCTGCCCCCACAAGCCAACGTTCTGGCTCTCTGGTGTCTCCGGAAGGCGGTTCCTCCCTGCCAAGCCAGGGCACCGCTTTTTGGCAAACTAAGATCCTGTAGGCTGACATGTCCTGAGTAAATATGACCATCATGCACAACTGTTTTTGTCAGTACATTTAGAAACTGACAGTATATACCTGGTTTCAGAAGAAGTGGGCTGTAGTCCACGAAAGCTTATGGTCTAATAAATTTGTTAGTCTCTAAGGCCTTGGCTACACTGGCAATTCACAGCGCTGCACTTGCTGGGCTCAGGGGTGTGAAAAAACACCCCCCCGCGAGCGGAGCGAGTGCAGCGCTGTAAAGCGCCAGTGTAATCAGCGCCTGCAGCGCTGCACATTCGCTCGCAGCACTGCAAGCTATTCCCCTCGGAGAGATGGAGTACTTGCAGCGCTGCGAGAGAGCTCTCGCAGCGCTGGCGGCGCGATTACACTCGTACTTCACAGCACTGCCGCTGCAGCGCTGTGAATCCGCGAGTGTAGCCAAGGCCTAAGATGTCACCCACCTGTTTATGCTCTTTATGTGTGTATATATATCTCCTCAATATATGTTCCATTCCGTATGCATCCGAAGAAGTGGGCTGTAGTCCACGAAAGCTTATGCTCTAATAAATTTGTTAGTCTCTAAGGTGCCACAAGTACTCCTGTTCTTCTTTTTGCGGATACAGACTAACTCGGCTGCTACTCTGAAACAAGTACTCCTGTTCTTTTTGAATATATACCTGGGGGTTG
The DNA here is from genome assembly GCF_027887155.1 of Malaclemys terrapin pileata. Lineage (NCBI taxonomy): Eukaryota > Metazoa > Chordata > Testudines > Emydidae > Malaclemys > Malaclemys terrapin. Next base: position 35,134,852 of record NC_071519.1, read on the forward strand.
GCAAATGCCTGTTAAGTGGCTTCATTACCCCTTGAATGGCTCTTTAACAATTTCAGTGTTGTGCTGATAGGTCTGGCAGGCTGGAGGCTTTTTCTCTTTTAACTACTAGATCCCCTTCCCAGGAAGACTCCGAGCCTGCAGGAAGGGTCAGAACAGGGATAGGAAATCCAGAAGGGTCGACACTAAGACCCAGTGGGAGCCCCTAACCACTTGGCACCCTAGGCGGCTAGTTCGCCTAGTGGTTGCACCAGTCCTGCATACCACTAAGCCACTGATGCCTATTGAACTTATCCATAGAGCAGCCCCATGGACTCTCTCTCTCCTCTCCTCTCATTGTGCCGTCTCCCTTCATAGGACAAGGGCAGGTGTGGTAGGTGTGCATCCCCACAGGCTAGGTCTCGGGAGTCATGAAGAAGTAGGAGGGGACGAAAATCATGCAGGGCAGTGGGTGCGAGAATGGAGCGGTGACTGTCGGTGTTAACTCGGTCTCTGTTCATTGAGGGGGGCAGATGTAGATATGATGGAAAAGGGAGGCAGGGATGAGGGCAAGAGCTCTGTAATGACGGCTCATGCTTGGCTTTTGCAGCTGCTCTTACAGAGGAATTGTTGTTCAGGAGCCCTAGGCAGAGGAGAAGCTGGCAGAAGTGGATCTGAGCAGCTTGGATATCCTTCTAAGCAGGTATGAACAGTCCTCAGCTTTCTGCCTCCCTCATAACTACACTTCACAACTTTTAGCGGCACGGCTGAAGCCTAAGATAAATGCATGGTAGTAGCTGAGTACACACGGCTGCTTCTCTTTAGGTGAGGCTTGGTTTCTCATAAAAGTTTTCCTCCTTGTTCTGGGTGTGGGAGGAGAATTTCCCTATTTTGGGATTAGCTGTGGGATTACGACCAGGGGAAGAGACAATCGTCTCTTCTGCACAGTGACTCTCTTGGGTGCAGGTGCAACGGGCTGCTTAACATTAGAACGTAAGAATGGCAATACTGGGTCAGACCAAAGGTCCATCTAGCCCAGTATCCTGTCTTCCCACTGGCTAATACCAGGTGCTTCAGAGGGAATGAATAGAACAGGTAATCGTGAAGTGATCCATCCTGTGTGGCCCATTCCCAGCTTCTGGCAAACAGAGGATAAGGACACCATGCCTGCCCATCCTGACTAATAGCCATCGATGGACCTATTCTCCATGAATTGACCTAGTCCTTTTTTGAACCCTATTATAGTCTTGACTTTCACAGCATTCTCTGGCCAGCAATTCCAGAGGTTGAGTGTGCTTTTTAATTGTATCTATAAAGGTGTAATGGGACAGGGAGAAGAAGAACATACACCGATGATAACTTTTGTTTTTCCCTCTTGTATTCTGCTTAGTAGGAAGGAGAAAGAAGTCAAGGGTAAGAGCCCACCCCCGGTGTGAGATGGAAGGCACGCAAGAGCCATGAGACAGTGAGCATTGTTGATGCCAGGCTATGGCGATGCCATCTAGCTGGAAACGGAGCAGCCGTCACTGTCAGTGAGCTAAGTGTCTGGTTTGGTGAGGAGTCTGGTCACGGCCCACATGGCTCCAGGCAGGGATGCGCCGTTAGCTTGGTCTGTGTTTGTAAGAAAAGGTTCCCGTCTAGCTGTGGCTACGAGGGAGACAAGGTCCCCCGTTATCAGTGGCTGCTCATTTTGTCTGGCCAGGAGCGGTGTGTTCATCGCAGCGAAAGGTTGCATCTAGGAGGATGACTCTAGCTGGTGAGTTTCTTGCCTTCCTTCCATGTTTCTCTCTCTCTTCTCTAGTGTGTTGTCTGACCCATTTTCTCGGTCTGTCCTTGTCTCTACTTGTTCGGTCTCCTTTCGTTGAACACGGGCAGGCATGCTAGGTGTGCATCCCCACTGGCTAGGTCTCGGAAGCCATGTAGAAGTGGGAGGGGACAACAATCACGCGGGGCAGCGCGCGCGAGAGTGGAGCATCACTGTCAGTGTTGACGCAGTCTCTGTTCATCGAGTGGGGTTGATGTAGATGGGATAGGAGAGGGAGTCAGGAATGAGGGCAAGATTTTGCCCATCAATTGAGTTTTGTGGAGTGATGGCTCCGGCTTGGCTTATTTGTGGCGCTTGCAGAGGAACAGTCGAGCAGCAGCCGAAGGAAAAGCTGGCAGAGGTGGACCTGAGCAGCCTGGACATCCTTGTAAGCAGAGATTAACAGTCCTCCGCTTTCTGCCTTCCGCATAACTGACTGTGAGTAAGCCGTCAGTGCTTGGAATTCCTCATCTGTGCTCGCTCTAATTTTCTTCACAGGCCATGAGCTTCCTCACTGGGCACGGGGCTCTGTGGGATTGAGGCGGGGGAGGGGCCAGAGTCTGCTCTGCAGAGTGACTATGTCGGGTGCCGTTGCAAGGGGTGCTTTTTGGTTGTAATGCTAAAGGTGTAACGGGAAGAGGGTTGAGGGCAGATATGCTCAGTCCTCAAGTCTCTTCCTTCTCTATCACTGGGTGAGCTTCCCTGGTCATGCCACTCTAGGTATCCTCTCTGAAGCAGGCCATATTCAGTAGCGGACATGAGCAGGGGTCTGAGAGTAGCCCTCGGCCTGTGTCTCCAGTCACCAAGTTGCACCACACATGTTATGTGAAGGGTCCAGAGATCTGCACAGCACTCTGGGCTGACCTGCTCCAGGCTGGGCTCCTGGGTCCTAACCCTCCTGGTTACTGCTCCCCGAGGGCTCTGCTGGCCCTGGAGCCCGACCCCAACCCGAGCGGCTCTTAAGGTCTGTGAGCGGTCGAAGGGCGGCCGGGAACTGAGGAGCAGCCACAGCCCCGGGAACCCATACAGCACAAGGACAAGGGTGGGGAGCGCTGTGGCTACCTGCATCATTGCGCCGCCTAGCGTAGCAGTCACCCTACCCTGCCTGGCTCTGGCCTCTGGGCTGATGAAGGGCTGGAGCCTCTGAGGGGCGGAGGCAGAACTTGCACTTCAGTGAGGGGTGAGGCCTCGTGGTGGTGGTGGGGATGCAGCTGCCACAGTTTTCTGTCTACCCCACCTCAGCTCCCCCAGTGAGGAAGGGGCTGGTGCTGCCCCTGCTGCCCACAGGCTGTCACTGCTCCTGCAGGGCAGATGCACGCTGCGCATTTCCCCAACTGGCCACCGGGTGTCACCGCTGCTCCAGGAGAAACACAGTCTGTATGTTACCCTGCCTGCCCGCCGGATGGCGGTGATGGTCCAAGGCAGATAGCCCAGACATTACCCCGGCTGGCCACCGAGTATCAGTGCAGCGCTGTGGGGGGGAAATGATTTCTGCCTTACCCTGAGTGGCTACGTAGTGTCTGTGTTGCTCCACGAGGGAAATGCTTTGTGCTTTGCCGCGAGTGGCCACCAAGTGTCACTGCTGCTGCATGGGGGACATGCTCTGTGCATTGCCGTGATTGGCCACTGGGTGTCACTGTTGCTCCAGGGCAACTACATTCTGAGAAATACCCCAGGTGGCCTCTAAGATACATGTGTGGTAAAGGCTGAGTACAGACGTCTGCTTCCCTTTAGGTGGGGTTCGGTTTGTAATAAAAGTTTTCCTCCTTGTTCTGGGTGCAGAGGGAGAATTTCCCTATATTGGGAGCAGCTGATCTTCCTGGACAGGGAGGAGCATGTTCACCTGAGCAGAGGCCTGGAACCGGAAAGGTGAGTACAGGTGCTGAATTTGTCCTTCCTATGTGTCTCTCTCTGAGCTCTCATATGTTGGCCAACATACTCTCTCTCTCTCCCCTGGTCCTGTCTCTTTGCATAGAACATGGGCAATGGTGCATGCTCACAGGCTTGGTCTGGGGCGTCTGCAACCCACTGGGGCATTGGGAGGGGGAAGAGAAACATGATGGTACTAGATCCTCCATTGGTAGTGGTGGGGGTGACTGTGGGAGTTGACTGTCACTGTTCATCAAGTGGGGCTGATGTACAGTGGATGGGAGAGGGAGGGCAGTATCTCGTACACCAATAGACCTTTGGGCAGTGATGGCTCCTGCTTGGGTTATATGCTGTGTTTGCAGAGGAATCGCCCAGGACCCCAGCCAGAGGAGAAACTGGAAGAAGTGAACCTGAGCAGCCTGGACATCCTTGTAAGCAGAGATGAACAGTCCTCCGCTTTCTGTCTTCTCCATGACTGTCTGTGAGTGAACAATTATGGCACTCTATTCCTCATCCGTACCACTCTAGTTTTCTTCCACCATTCTCCTGCTGCTCTCTGGACCTGCTGTATCACGGCACACAGTGTCACTGTTGCTCCTTAAGGAAATGCTCTGTGCATTACCCCAGGTGTCCACCCAGTGCCACCGTTGCTCCATGGGGGAAATGCTTTGTGCATTACCTGGATTAGCCACCCAGTGTCACTGTTGCTTTATTTGGGAAATGCTCTGTGCAACTATACAGAGTGTCCACCCGGTGTCAATATTGCTTCATGAAGGAAATGCTCTGTGATTACCCGGGGTGGCCACACAGTCTCATTTTTGCTTCATGAGAGAAATGTTCTGTGCAATTACACTGAGTGGCCACCGGGCGTCACTGCTGTTCCGCAGGGGAAAAGCTCTGACCATTTCCCCGATTGGCCATGTAGTGTCTCTGTTGCTCCATGAAAGAAATGCTCTGTGCAGTCGTCCAACTGGCCGCCCAATGTCACTGCTGCTTCTTAAGGGATTACTCTGAGGGTACTGCAGGTGACAACACAGTGTCACTGTTGACAATGGGGGAAATTCTTTGTGCATTACCCCTTGTGGCCACCTAGTCAGTCTTGCTCCCTGAAATGCTTTGTGAATTACCTGGATTAGCCACCCAGTGTCACTGTTGCTCCCTTTGGAACTACTTTGTGCATTACCTCGAGTGGCCACCAGGTGCCACTCCAGCTCCCTGAAATGTTTACAGATGTCACTGTTGCTCCAGAGTAGCAGCCGTGTTAGTCTGTATCCACAAAAAGAAGAACAGGAGTACTCTAAGGTGCCACAAGTACTGTTGCTCCAGTAGGGTAATGCTTTGTGCATTACCCAAAGTGGCCACATGGTGTCATTGTTACTTCATGTGGGAAATGCTCTGTGCTATTACATCGAGTGGCCACCTGGTGTCACTGTTACTGCCTAAGGAAAATGCTTTGTGCATTCCCCTGGTGGGCCACCTGGTGTCACTGTTGCTCCACGAGAGAAATGATCACTCAGTTTCTGTTCATCCAGTGGGGCTGATGTAGATGGGATGGGAGAGGGAGGCAGGGATGAGGGCAAGATTTCACACACCAATAGAGATTTGTGTCGTGATGGCTCATGCTTGGCTTTTGCAGCTGCGCTTGCAGAGGAATTGGCCAGGAGCCCCAGCCACAGGAGAAGCTGGCACAAGTGGACCTGAGCAACCTGGATATCCTTCTAAGCAGATATGAACAGTCCTCAGGTTTCCGCCTCCCAGATAATTGGCTCTGAGTAAGAGGTCAGTGCTTTGAATTCCTCATGTGTGCTCCCTCTAGTTTCTTCACAGGCCGTGTGCTTCCTCGTAAGTACGGGCTCTGTGGTATCAAGGATGCGGAGGGGCCACAGTCTACTCTGCAGAGTGACTATGTCAGGTGCCGTTAAGGGGGCCAATACAGGGAGGAGAAAAGGGAAAGAGACCTGAACCCTGATTACAGGGCAGTCACATTTTCGTTAGTAAAATATTCCTCCTTTACACAAGGCGGGGGAGGAGTCCTGAATGTGAAAAGATCTGGAAATGAACAGGTAAGGGAGGGATCCTGCTGAGTGTCCCCTTTCCAATCAAGCCTTCCAATGGGCCAGAGCGAAAAGCGCTGTAAAGGAGAGACCTCCGTTCCCTCGGAAGTGGGTGGTCTCGTTGCCCAGCGAGTGCCAACGGCCCAAGAGGAGTTAGAAAGGGGAAACCTGCACCCTTCTGACAGGGAGGGGTCAACGGCACGGGGAATTTTAAAGGCTAGGTCCAAAGGAGCCCAAACCCACAGAGACCTCAACCCGTTTTAAAGGGGGCTCGCTCCGCCTCAGCTATGGAAGGGACCCATAAAGCATTTTGGTTGGCAAGGAATGGACCTTGATCCTTGTTTACAGGGAAGTCCTTTTACTGGGCACCTGAAGGGGGATTAAGCCTGTGAGGAAAAGTGTTGAACCCGACCCCTCGGTAGAGGGGTGCGGTGTGTGCTGTGTGTGCGGTGTGTGCAGCCGTTGGCCGTGGCTTTTTCTTCCCTTTTCCTGCAGTTTCTTTGGTGCTTGTGTCGTCTTGTCCATTTTGTCCTTTGAGTTGCTGGAAAGAGAGAGGTGAAGCGGGTTAGGTGTGGCTCAGTAGAGAGCACGTGTACAAGGTAGATTCAGATGACATTGGCAAGGTACTCGGCCCTGCCGGAAATTACCCTAATTCCTACTCTTCGGCACCGATCTGTTTCAGAGCGCAGGAGAGCTTGCGGCAGAAGGCGGGTCCAGGTGGATGCAGAGGACGCGGGCTTTGACTTGGCTGAGTGCGTGAGTGGGGAGGGCACGGGACAGCTAGTAGGACAAACCCTGAACCCTCTCAAGAGGCTGGTTTCTAGAACTACCTTCCAAATGGCAGTGTTACCTTGTGAAAGGCAGGGAAAGACCCACACTCTAGTTAGAGGGAGCTCACTTTGGACCTTGGCGTGAAGAGGGCCGATGCAGAGAGGAGAAAAGGGAAAGCGTCCTGAACCCTGATTACAGGGCAGTCACCCTTTCTTTAGTAAAATACACCTCCTTTACACAATGAGGGTGGGGGAGTCCTGAATGTGAAAAGATCTGGAAATGAACAGGTAAGGGAGGGATCCTGCTGAGTGTCCCCTTTCCAATCAATCCTCCGTCCCACAGCGACACCCTTCCCGACTTACCTCCTACCCCACCAAGAAAATGACAACTTTGTGCCCCCTACCTTTACCAGAAAAGACCCCTCTGACTTGTGACGCGGTCCTGTTAGTAGGGTTAGGTGCACCCACGTGCCGGCTCTGAATACCACCGCATCTACCTACAACATCTCAACATGAACACATTTCAGAAAGGACCGCCACCTCAATCTCTTCCAACGTAGCCCGAGGAATCTCCTCTCTTTATCACCAAAGAGACACAAGGCCTGGAATTCGGACACAGCTAACGGAGCTGTCCGAATCCCTACAGTTGACGCTCGTCAGTCCGACAGCGTTCTTTCTTGTGCACAAGAAAACAAAGGGTGAAAGTTGTGGTTGGTTGAGCGGTGTAAATTGGGCAGGGCAAAAGGACTTGAGGAAGGATTACACGGAAGTGACGGTCCGAAAGGAGCCCCCCACCTCCCCTGTTCATTTCCAGACTTTGAGACGTTTGCTTGGTTGGGCCATTTCTTGGCTTTTTTGAGAAACGGGGCGAATTTTCCACGGCCTCCGCCATCCCCTTACAGCCGCCCCTTCGCCACACCATGTTCCATCTGACCGGGATAGGTCCCGAGTAAGATTTCACTTCAAATCTCAAAAAAGCCAAGTAGAAATCATTCTGTGGGAATTTACTGTGACTAAGAGAAACAGAAGTTCAACCCTTCTCGAGTGGTGGAGGGTCGGGGGGGGAGTCGCTAAGCCACAGGCACAGAAAGGCTCCCCTAGCTTAAGCGTGAGAGGTATAAGACCTTACACCCTGGTTACAGGGCAGTCATTTTGCCGGGCGTGTCAAAGTGACCTGTGGCTTAATTTGCATGGCAAAGGAGACCGAAACCCTCCTTACAGGGTGGTCCTTAAGCCAGGAGCCTTCCAATGGACCAGAGCGAAAAGCGCTGTAAAGAAGAGATCTCCGTTCCCTCAGAAGTGGGTGGTCTTGTTGCCCAGCGAGTGCCAACGGCCCAAGAGGAGTTAGAAAGGGGAAACCTGCACCCTTCTGAAAGGGAGGGGTCAACCGCACGGGGCATTTTAAAGGCTAGGTCCTAAGGAGCTCAAACCCACAGGGACCTCAACCCGTTTTAAAGGGGGCTCGCTCCGCCTCAGCTATGGAAGGGACCCATAAAGCATTTTGGTTTGTAAGGAATGGACCTTGATCCTTGTTTACAGGGAAGTCCTTTTACCGGGCACCTGAAGGGGGATTAAGCCTGTGAGGAAAAGTGTCGAACCCGATCCCTCGGTAGAGGGGTGCGGTGTGTGCGGTGTGTGCAGCCGTTGGCCGTGGCTTTTTCTTCCCTTTTCTTGCAGTTTCTTTGGTGCTTGTGTCGTCTTGTCCATTTTGTCCTTTGAGTTGCTGGAAAGAGAGAGGTGAAGCGGGTTAGGTGTGGCTCAGTAGAGAGCACGTGTACAAGGTAGATTCAGATGACATTGGCAAGGTACTCGGCCCTGCCGGAAATTACCCTAATTCCTACTCTTCGGCACCGATCTGTTTCAGAGCGCAGGAGAGCTTGCGGCAGAAGGCGGGTCCAGGTGGATGCAGAGGACGCGGGCTTTGACTTGGCTGAGTGCGTGAGTGGGGAGGGCACGGGACAGCTAGTAGGACAAACCCTGAACCCTCTCAAGAGGCTGGTTTCTAGAACTACCTTCCAAATGGCAGTGTTACCTTGTGAAAGGCAGGGAAAGACCCACACCCTAGTTAGAGGGAGCTCACTTTGGACCTTGGCGTGAAGAGGGCCGATGCAGAGAGGAGAAAAGGGAAAGCGTCCTGAACCCTGATTACAGGGCAGTCACCCTTTCTTTAGTAAAATACACCTCCTTTACACAATGAGGGTGGGGGAGTCCTGAATGTGAAAAGATCTGGAAATGAACAGGTAAGGGAGGGATCCTGCTGAGTGTCCCCTTTCCAATCAATCCTCCGTCCCTCAGCGACACCCTTCCCGACTTACCTCCTACCCCACCAAGAAAATGACAACTTTGTGCCCCCTACCTTTACCAGAAAAGACCCCTCTGACTTGTGACGCGGTCCTGTTAGTAGGGTTAGGTGCACCCACGTGCCGGCTCTGAATACCACCGCATCTACCTACAACATCTCAACATGAACACATTTCAGAAAGGACCGCCACCTCAATCTCTTCCAACGTAGCCCGAGGAATCTCCTCTCTTTATCACCAAAGAGACACAAGGCCTGGAATTCGGACACAGCTAACGGAGCTGTCCGAATCCCTACAGTTGACGCTCGTCAGTCCGACAGCGTTCTTTCTTGTGCACAAGAAAACAAAGGGTGAAAGTTGTGGTTGGTTGAGCGGTGTAAATTGGGCAGGGCAAAAGGACTTGAGGAAGGATTACACGGAAGTGAGGGTCCGAAAGGAGCCCCCCACCTCCCCTGTTCATTTCCAGACTTTGTGACGTTTGCTTGGTTGGGCCATTTCTTGGCTTTTTTGAGAAAAGGGGCGAATTTTCAACGGCCTCCGCCATCCCCTTACAGCCGCCCCTTCGCCACACCATGTTCCATCTGACCGGGATAGGTCCCGAATAAGATTTCACTTCAAATCTCAAAAAAGCCAAGTAGAAATCATTCTGTGGGAATTTCCTGTGACTAAGAGAAACAGAAGTTCAACCCTTCTCAAGTGGTGGAGGGTCCGGGGGAGTCGCTAAGCCACAGGCACGGAAAGGCTCCCCTAGCTTAAGCGTGAGAGGTATAAGACCTTACACCCTGGTTACAGGGCAGTCATTTTGCCGGGCGTGTCAAAGTGACCTGTGGCTTAATTTGCATGGCAAAAGAGACCGAAACCCTCCTTACAGGGTGGTCCTTAAGCCAGGAGCCTTCCAATGGACCAGAGCGAAAAGCGCTGTAAAGAAGAGATCTCCGTTCCCTCAGAAGTGGGTGGTCTTGTTGCCCAGCGAGTGCCAACGGCCCAAGAGGAGTTAGAAAGGGGAAACCTGCACCCTTCTGAAAGGGAGGGGTCAACCGCACGGGGCATTTTAAAGGCTAGGTCCTAAGGAGCTCAAACCCACAGGGACCTCAACCCGTTTTAAAGGGGGCTCGCTCCGCCTCAGCTGTGGAAGGGACCCATAAAGCATTTTGGTTTGTAAGGAATGGACCTTGATCCTTGTTTACAGGGAAGTCCTTTTACCGGGCACCTGAAGGGGGATTAAGCCTGTGAGGAAAAGTGTCGAACCCGATCCCTCGGTAGAGGGGTGCGGTGTGTGCGGTGTGTGCAGCCGTTGGCCGTGGCTTTTTCTTCCCTTTTCTTGCAGTTTCTTTGGTGCTTGTGTCGTCTTGTCCATTTTGTCCTTTGAGTTGCTGGAAAGAGAGAGGTGAAGCGGGTTAGGTGTGGCTCAGTAGAGAGCACGTGTACAAGGTAGATTCAGATGACATTGGCAAGGTACTCGGCCCTGCCGGAAATTACCCTAATTCCTACTCTTCGGCACCGATCTGTTTCAGAGCGCAGGAGAGCTTGCGGCAGAAGGCGGGTCCAGGTGGATGCAGAGGACGCGGGCTTTGACTTGGCTGAGTGCGTGAGTGGGGAGGGCACGGGACAGCTAGTAGGACAAACCCTGAACCCTCTCAAGAGGCTGGTTTCTAGAACTACCTTCCAAATGGCAGTGTTACCTTGTGAAAGGCAGGGAAAGACCCACACCCTAGTTAGAGGGAGCTCACTTTGGACCTTGGCGTGAAGAGGGCCGATGCAGAGAGGAGAAAAGGGAAAGCGTCCTGAACCCTGATTACAGGGCAGTCACCCTTTCTTTAGTAAAATACACCTCCTTTACACAATGAGGGTGGGGGAGTCCTGAATGTGAAAAGATCTGGAAATGAACAGGTAAGGGAGGGATCCTGCTGAGTGTCCCCTTTCCAATCAATCCTCCGTCCCTCAGCGACACCCTTCCCGACTTACCTCCTACCCCACCAAGAAAATGACAACTTTGTGCCCCCTACCTTTACCAGAAAAGACCCCTCTGACTTGTGACGCGGTCCTGTTAGTAGGGTTAGGTGCACCCACGTGCCGGCTCTGAATACCACCGCATCTACCTACAACATCTCAACATGAACACATTTCAGAAAGGACCGCCACCTCAATCTCTTCCAACGTAGCCCGAGGAATCTCCTCTCTTTATCACCAAAGAGACACAAGGCCTGGAATTCGGACACAGCTAACGGAGCTGTCCGAATCCCTACAGTTGACGCTCGTCAGTCCGACAGCGTTCTTTCTTGTGCACAAGAAAACAAAGGGTGAAAGTTGTGGTTGGTTGAGCGGTGTAAATTGGGCAGGGCAAAAGGACTTGAGGAAGGATTACACGGAAGTGAGGGTCCGAAAGGAGCCCCCCACCTCCCCTGTTCATTTCCAGACTTTGTGACGTTTGCTTGGTTGGGCCATTTCTTGGCTTTTTTGAGAAAAGGGGCGAATTTTCAACGGCCTCCGCCATCCCCTTACAGCCGCCCCTTCGCCACACCATGTTCCATCTGACCGGGATAGGTCCCGAATAAGATTTCACTTCAAATCTCAAAAAAGCCAAGTAGAAATCATTCTGTGGGAATTTCCTGTGACTAAGAGAAACAGAAGTTCAACCCTTCTCAAGTGGTGGAGGGTCCGGGGGAGTCGCTAAGCCACAGGCACGGAAAGGCTCCCCTAGCTTAAGCGTGAGAGGTATAAGACCTTACACCCTGGTTACAGGGCAGTCATTTTGCCGGGCGTGTCAAAGTGACCTGTGGCTTAATTTGCATGGCAAAAGAGACCGAAACCCTCCTTACAGGGTGGTCCTTAAGCCAGGAGCCTTCCAATGGGCCAGAGCGAAAAGCGCTGTAAAGGAGAGACCTCCGTTCCCTCGGAAGTGGGTGGTCTCGTTGCCCAGCGAGTGCCAACGGCCCAGGAGGAGTTAGAAAGGGGAGACCTGCACCCTTCTGACAGGGAGGGGTTAACGGCACGGGGCATTTTAAAGGCTAGGTCCAAAGGAGCCCAAACCCACAGAGACCTCAACCCGTTTTAAAGGGGGCTCGCTCCGCCTCAGCTATGGAAGGGACCCATAAAGCATTTTGGTTGGCAAGGAATGGACCTTGATCCTTGTTTACAGGGAAGTCCTTTTACTGGGCACCTGAAGGGGGATTAAGCCTGTGAGGAAAAGTGTTGAACCCGACCCCTCGGTAGAGGGGTGCGGTGTGTGCTGTGTGTGCGGTGTGTGCAGCCGTTGGCCGTGGCTTTTTCTTCCCTTTTCCTGCAGTTTCTTTGGTGCTTGTGTCGTCTTGTCCATTTTGTCCTTTGAGTTGCTAGAAAGAGAGAGGTGAAGCGGGTTAGGTGTGGCTCAGTAGAGAGCACGTGTACAAGGTAGATTCAGATGACATTGGCAAGGTACTCGGCCCTGCCGGAAATTACCCTAATTCCTACTCTTCGGCACCGATCTCTTTCAGAGCGCAGGAGAGCTTGCGGCAGAAGGCGGGTCCAGGTGGATGCAGAGGACGCGGGCTTTGACTTGGCTGAGTGCGTGAGTGGGGAGGGCACGGGACAGCTAGTATGACAAACCCTGAACCCTCTCAAGAGGCTGGTTTCTAGAACTACCTTCCAAATGGCAGTGTTACCTTGTGAAAGGCAGGGAAAGACCCACACTCTAGTTAGAGGGAGCTCACTTTGGACCTTGGCGTGAAGAGGGCCGATGCAGAGAGGAGAAAAGGGAAAGCGTCCTGAACCCTGATTACAGGGCAGTCACCCTTTCTTTAGTAAAATACACCTCCTTTACACAATGAGGGTGGGGGAGTCCTGAATGTGAAAAGATCTGGAAATGAACAGGTAAGGGAGGGATCCTGCTGAGTGTCCCCTTTCCAATCAATCCTCCGTCCCTCAGCGACACCCTTCCCGACTTACCTCCTACCCCACCAAGAAAATGACAACTTTGTGCCCCCTACCTTTACCAGAAAAGACCCCTCTGACTTGTGACGCGGTCCTGTTAGTAGGGTTAGGTGCACCCACGTGCCGGCTCTGAATACCACCGCATCTACCTACAACATCTCAACATGAACACATTTCAGAAAGGACCGCCACCTCAATCTCTTCCAACGTAGCCCGAGGAATCTCCTCTCTTTATCACCAAAGAGACACAAGGCCTGGAATTCGGACACAACTAACGGAGCTGTCCGAATCCCTACAGTTGACGCTCGTCAGTCCGACAGCGTTCTTTCTTGTGCACGAGAAAACAAAGGGTGAAAGTTGTGGTTGGTTGAGCGGTGTAAATTGGGCAGGGCAAAAGGACTTGAGGAAGGATTACACGGAAGTGAGGGTCCGAAAGGAGCCCCCCACCTCCCCTGTTCATTTCCAGACTTTGAGACGTTTGCTTGGTTGGGCCATTTCTTGGCTTTTTTGAGAAACGGGGCGAATTTTCCACGGCCTCCGCCATCCCCTTACAGCCGCCCCTTCGCCACACCATGTTCCATCTGACCGGGATAGGTCCCGAGTAAGATTTCACTTCAAATCTCAAAAAAGCCAAGTAGAAATCATTCTGTGGGAATTTACTGTGACTAAGAGAAACAGAAGTTCAACCCTTCTCGAGTGGTGGAGGGTCGGGGGGGGAGTCGCTAAGCCACAGGCACAGAAAGGCTCCCCTAGCTTAAGCGTGAGAGGTATAAGACCTTACACCCTGGTTACAGGGCAGTCATTTTGCCGGGCGTGTCAAAGTGACCTGTGGCTTAATTTGCATGGCAAAGGAGACCGAAACCCTCCTTACAGGGTGGTCCTTAAGCCAGGAGCCTTCCAATGGACCAGAGCGAAAAGCGCTGTAAAGAAGAGATCTCCGTTCCCTCAGAAGTGGGTGGTCTCGTTGCCCAGCGAGTGCCAACGGCCCAAGAGGAGTTAGAAAGGGGAAACCTGCACCCTTCTGACAGGGAGGGGTCAACCGCACGGGGCATTTTAAAGGCTAGGTCCCAAGGAGCTCAAACCCACAGGGACCTCAACCCGTTTTAAAGGGGGCTCGCTCCGCCTCAGCTATGGAAGGGACCCATAAAGCATTTTGGTTTGTAAGGAATGGACCTTGATCCTTGTTTACAGGGAAGTCCTTTTACCGGGCACCTGAAGGGGGATTAAGCCTGTGAGGAAAAGTGTCGAACCCGATCCCTCGGTAGAGGGGTGCGGTGTGTGCGGTGTGTGCAGCCGTTGGCCGTGGCTTTTTCTTCCCTTTTCTTGCAGTTTCTTTGGTGCTTGTGTCGTCTTGTCCATTTTGTCCTTTGAGTTGCTGGAAAGAGAGAGGTGAAGCGGGTTAGGTGTGGCTCAGTAGAGAGCACGTGTACAAGGTAGATTCAGATGACATTGGCAAGGTACTCGGCCCTGCCGGAAATTACCCTAATTCCTACTCTTCGGCACCGATCTCTTTCAGAGCGCAGGAGAGCTTGCGGCAGAAGGCGGGTCCAGGTGGATGCAGAGGACGCGGGCTTTGACTTGGCTGAGTGCGTGAGTGGGGAGGGCACGGGTCAGCTAGTAGGGCAAACCCTGAACCCTCTCAAGAGGCTGGTTTCTAGAACTACCTTCCAAATGGCAGTGTTACCTTGTGAAAGGCAGGGAAAGACCCACACCCTAGTTAGAGGGAGCTCACTTTGGACCTTGGCGTGAAGAGGGCCGATGCAGAGAGGAGAAAAGGGAAAGCGTCCTGAACCCTGATTACAGGGCAGTCACCCTTTCTTTAGTAAAATACACCTCCTTTACACAATGAGGGTGGGGGAGTCCTGAATGTGAAAAGATCTGGAAATGAACAGGTAAGGGAGGGATCCTGCTGAGTGTCCCCTTTCCAATCAATCCTCCGTCCCACAGCGACACCCTTCCCGACTTACCTCCTACCCCACCAAGAAAATGACAACTTTGTGCCCCCTACCTTTACCAGAAAAGACCCCTCTGACTTGTGACGCGGTCCTGTTAGTAGGGTTAGGTGCACCCACGTGCCGGCTCTGAATACCACCGCATCTACCTACAACATCTCAACATGAACACATTTCAGAAAGGACCGCCACCTCAATCTCTTCCAACGTAGCCCGAAGAATCTCCTCTCTTTATCACCAAAGAGACACAAGGCCTGGAATTCGGACACAACTAACGGAGCTGTCCGAATCCCTACAGTTGACGCTCGTCAGTCCGACAGCGTTCTTTCTTGTGCACAAGAAAACAAAGGGTGAAAGTTGTGGTTGGTTGAGCGGTGTAAATTGGGCAGGGCAAAAGGACTTGAGGAAGGATTACACGGAAGTGAGGGTCCGAAAGGAGCCCCCCACCTCCCCTGTTCATTTCCAGACTTTGTGACGTTTGCTTGGTTGGGCCATTTCTTGGCTTTTTTGAGAAAAGGGGCGAATTTTCCACGGCCTCCGCCATCCCCTTACAGCCGCCCCTTCGCCACACCATGTTCCATCTGACCGGGATAGGTCCCGAATAAGATTTCACTTCAAATCTCAAAAAAGCCAAGTAGAAATCATTCTGTGGGAATTTCCTGTGACTAAGAGAAACAGAAGTTCAACCCTTCTCAAGTGGTGGAGGGTCCGGGGGAGTCGCTAAGCCACAGGCACGGAAAGGCTCCCCTAGCTTAAGCGTGAGAGGTATAAGACCTTACACCCTGGTTACAGGGCAGTCATTTTGCCGGGCGTGTCAAAGTGACCTGTGGCTTAATTTGCATGGCAAAGGAGACCGAAACCCTCCTTACAGGGTGGTCCTTAAGCCAGGAGCCTTCCAATGGGCCAGAGCGAAAAGCGCTGTAAAGGAGAGACCTCCGTTCCCTCGGAAGTGGGTGGTCTCGTTGCCCAGCGAGTGCCAACGGCCCAGGAGGAGTTAGAAAGGGGAGACCTGCACCCTTCTGACAGGGAGGGGTTAACGGCACGGGGCATTTTAAAGGCTAGGTCCAAAGGAGCCCAAACCCACAGAGACCTCAACCCGTTTTAAAGGGGGCTCGCTCCGCCTCAGCTATGGAAGGGACCCATAAAGCATTTTGGTTGGCAAGGAATGGACCTTGATCCTTATTTACAGGGAAGTCCTTTTACCGGGCACCTGAAGGGGGATTAAGCCTGTGAGGAAAAGTGTTGAACCCGACCCCTCGGTAGAGGGGTGCGGTGTGTGCTGTGTGTGCGGTGTGTGCAGCCGTTGGCCGTGGCTTTTTCTTCCCTTTTCCTGCAGTTTCTTTGGTGCTTGTGTCGTCTTGTCCATTTTGTCCTTTGAGTTGCTAGAAAGAGAGAGGTGAAGCGGGTTAGGTGTGGCTCAGTAGAGAGCACGTGTACAAGGTAGATTCAGATGACATTGGCAAGGTACTCGGCCCTGCCGGAAATTACCCTAATTCCTACTCTTCGGCACCGATCTCTTTCAGAGCGCAGGAGAGCTTGCGGCAGAAGGCGGGTCCAGGTGGATGCAGAGGACGCGGGCTTTGACTTGGCTGAGTGCGTGAGTGGGGAGGGCACGGGACAGCTAGTAGGACAAACCCTGAACCCTCTCAAGAGGCTGGTTTCTAGAACTACCTTCCAAATGGCAGTGTTACCTTGTGAAAGGCAGGGAAAGACCCACACCCTAGTTAGAGGGAGCTCACTTTGGACCTTGGCGTGAAGAGGGCCGATGCAGAGAGGAGAAAAGGGAAAGCGTCCTGAACCCTGATTACAGGGCAGTCACCCTTTCTTTAGTAAAATACACCTCCTTTACACAATGAGGGTGGGGGAGTCCTGAATGTGAAAAGATCTGGAAATGAACAGGTAAGGGAGGGATCCTGCTGAGTGTCCCCTTTCCAATCAATCCTCCGTCCCTCAGCGACACCCTTCCCGACTTACCTCCTACCCCACCAAGAAAATGACAACTTTGTGCCCCCTACCTTTACCAGAAAAGACCCCTCTGACTTGTGACGCGGTCCTGTTAGTAGGGTTAGGTGCACCCACGTGCCGGCTCTGAATACCACCGCATCTACCTACAACATCTCAACATGAACACATTTCAGAAAGGACCGCCACCTCAATCTCTTCCAACGTAGCCCGAGGAATCTCCTCTCTTTATCACCAAAGAGACACAAGGCCTGGAATTCGGACACAACTAACGGAGCTGTCCGAATCCCTACAGTTGACGCTCGTCAGTCCGACAGCGTTCTTTCTTGTGCACGAGAAAACAAAGGGTGAAAGTTGTGGTTGGTTGAGCGGTGTAAATTGGGCAGGGCAAAAGGACTTGAGGAAGGATTACACGGAAGTGAGGGTCCGAAAGGAGCCCCCCACCTCCCCTGTTCATTTCCAGACTTTGAGACGTTTGCTTGGTTGGGCCATTTCTTGGCTTTTTTGAGAAACGGGGCGAATTTTCCACGGCCTCCGCCATCCCCTTACAGCCGCCCCTTCGCCACACCATGTTCCATCTGACCGGGATAGGTCCCGAGTAAGATTTCACTTCAAATCTCAAAAAAGCCAAGTAGAAATCATTCTGTGGGAATTTACTGTGACTAAGAGAAACAGAAGTTCAACCCTTCTCGAGTGGTGGAGGGTCGGGGGGGGAGTCGCTAAGCCACAGGCACAGAAAGGCTCCCCTAGCTTAAGCGTGAGAGGTATAAGACCTTACACCCTGGTTACAGGGCAGTCATTTTGCCGGGCGTGTCAAAGTGACCTGTGGCTTAATTTGCATGGCAAAGGAGACCGAAACCCTCCTTACAGGGTGGTCCTTAAGCCAGGAGCCTTCCAATGGACCAGAGCGAAAAGCGCTGTAAAGAAGAGATCTCCGTTCCCTCAGAAGTGGGTGGTCTCGTTGCCCAGCGAGTGCCAACGGCCCAAGAGGAGTTAGAAAGGGGAAACCTGCACCCTTCTGACAGGGAGGGGTCAACCGCACGGGGCATTTTAAAGGCTAGGTCTTAAGGAGCTCAAACCCACAGGAACCTCAACCCGTTTTAAAGGGGGCTCGCTCCGCCTCAGCTATGGAAGGGACCCATAAAGCATTTTGGTTTGTAAGGAATGGACCTTGATCCTTGTTTACAGGGAAGTCCTTTTACCGGGCACCTGAAGGGGGATTAAGCCTGTGAGGAAAAGTGTCGAACCCGATCCCTCGGTAGAGGGGTGCGGTGTGTGCGGTGTGTGCAGCCGTTGGCCGTGGCTTTTTCTTCCCTTTTCTTGCAGTTTCTTTGGTGCTTGTGTCGTCTTGTCCATTTTGTCCTTTGAGTTGCTGGAAAGAGAGAGGTGAAGCGGGTTAGGTGTGGCTCAGTAGAGAGCACGTGTACAAGGTAGATTCAGATGACATTGGCAAGGTACTCGGCCCTGCCGGAAATTACCCTAATTCCTACTCTTCGGCACCGATCTCTTTCAGAGCGCAGGAGAGCTTGCGGCAGAAGGCGGGTCCAGGTGGATGCAGAGGACGCGGGCTTTGACTTGGCTGAGTGCGTGAGTGGGGAGGGCACGGGACAGCTAGTAGGACAAACCCTGAACCCTCTCAAGAGGCTGGTTTCTAGAACTACCTTCCAAATGGCAGTGTTACCTTGTGAAAGGCAGGGAAAGACCCACACCCTAGTTAGAGGGAGCTCACTTTGGACCTTGGCGTGAAGAGGGCCGATGCAGAGAGGAGAAAAGGGAAAGCGTCCTGAACCCTGATTACAGGGCAGTCACCCTTTCTTTAGTAAAATACACCTCCTTTACACAATGAGGGTGGGGGAGTCCTGAATGTGAAAAGATCTGGAAATGAACAGGTAAGGGAGGGATCCTGCTGAGTGTCCCCTTTCCAATCAATCCTCCGTCCCACAGCGACACCCTTCCCGACTTGCCTCCTACCCCACCAAGAAAATGACAACTTTGTGCCCCCTACCTTTACCAGAAAAGACCCCTCTGACTTGTGACGCGGTCCTGTTAGTAGGGTTAGGTGCACCCACGTGCCGGCTCTGAATACCACCGCATCTACCTACAACATCTCAACATGAACACATTTCAGAAAGGACCGCCACCTCAATCTCTTCCAACGTAGCCCGAGGAATCTCCTCTCTTTATCACCAAAGAGACACAAGGCCTAGAATTCGGACACAACTAACGGAGCTGTCCGAATCCCTACAGTTGACGCTCGTCAGTCCGACAGCGTTCTTTCTTGTGCACGAGAAAACAAAGGGTGAAAGTTGTGGTTGGTTGAGCGGTGTAAATTGGGCAGGGCAAAAGGACTTGAGGAAGGATTACACGGAAGTGAGGGTCCGAAAGGAGCCCCCCACCTCCCCTGTTCATTTCCAGACTTTGAGACGTTTGCTTGGTTGGGCCATTTCTTGGCTTTTTTGAGAAACGGGGCGAATTTTCCACGGCCTCCGCCATCCCCTTACAGCCGCCCCTTCGCCACACCATGTTCCATCTGACCGGGATAGGTCCCGAGTAAGATTTCACTTCAAATCTCAAAAAAGCCAAGTAGAAATCATTCTGTGGGAATTTACTGTGACTAAGAGAAACAGAAGTTCAACCCTTCTCGAGTGGTGGAGGGTCGGGGGGGGAGTCGCTAAGCCACAGGCACAGAAAGGCTCCCCTAGCTTAAGCGTGAGAGGTATAAGACCTTACACCCTGGTTACAGGGCAGTCATTTTGCCGGGCGTGTCAAAGTGACCTGTGGCTTAATTTGCATGGCAAAGGAGACCGAAACCCTCCTTACAGGGTGGTCCTTAAGCCAGGAGCCTTCCAATGGGCCAGAGCGAAAAGCGCTGTAAAGAAGAGATCTCCGTTCCCTCAGAAGTGGGTGGTCTCGTTGCCCAGCGAGTGCCAACGGCCCAAGAGGAGTTAGAAAGGGGAAACCTGCACCCTTCTGACAGGGAGGGGTCAACCGCACGGGGCATTTTAAAGGCTAGGTCCTAAGGAGCTCAAACCCACAGGGACCTCAACCCGTTTTAAAGGGGGCTCGCTCCGCCTCAGCTATGGAAGGGACCCATAAAGCATTTTGGTTTGTAAGGAATGGACCTTGATCCTTGTTTACAGGGAAGTCCTTTTACCGGGCACCTGAAGGGGGATTAAGCCTGTGAGGAAAAGTGTCGAACCCGATCCCTCGGTAGAGGGGTGCGGTGTGTGCGGTGTGTGCAGCCGTTGGCCGTGGCTTTTTCTTCCCTTTTCTTGCAGTTTCTTTGGTGCTTGTGTCGTCTTGTCCATTTTGTCCTTTGAGTTGCTGGAAAGAGAGAGGTGAAGCGGGTTAGGTGTGGCTCAGTAGAGAGCACGTGTACAAGGTAGATTCAGATGACATTGGCAAGGTACTCGGCCCTGCCGGAAATTACCCTAATTCCTACTCTTCGGCACCGATCTCTTTCAGAGCGCAGGAGAGCTTGCGGCAGAAGGCGGGTCCAGGTGGATGCAGAGGACGCGGGCTTTGACTTGGCTGAGTGCGTGAGTGGGGAGGGCACGGGACAGCTAGTAGGACAAACCCTGAACCCTCTCAAGAGGCTGGTTTCTAGAACTACCTTCCAAATGGCAGTGTTACCTTGTGAAAGGCAGGGAAAGACCCACACCCTAGTTAGAGGGAGCTCACTTTGGACCTTGGCGTGAAGAGGGCCGATGCAGAGAGGAGAAAAGGGAAAGCGTCCTGAACCCTGATTACAGGGCAGTCACCCTTTCTTTAGTAAAATACACCTCCTTTACACAATGAGGGTGGGGGAGTCCTGAATGTGAAAAGATCTGGAAATGAACAGGTAAGGGAGGGATCCTGCTGAGTGTCCCCTTTCCAATCAATCCTCCGTCCCTCAGCGACACCCTTCCCGACTTACCTCCTACCCCACCAAGAAAATGACTACTTTGTGCCCCCTACCTTTACCAGAAAAGACCCCTCTGACTTGTGACGTGGTCCTGTTAGTAGGGTTAGGTGCACCCACGTGCCGGCTCTGAATACCACCGCATCTACCTACAACATCTCAACATGAACACATTTCAGAAAGGACCGCCACCTCAATCTCTTCCAACGTAGCCCGAGGAATCTCCTCTCTTTATCACCAAAGAGACACAAGGCCTGGAATTCGGACACAACTAACGGAGCTGTCCGAATCCCTACAGTTGACGCTCGTCAGTCCGACAGCGTTCTTTCTTGTGCACAAGAAAACAAAGGGTGAAAGTTGTGGTTGGTTGAGCGGTGTAAATTGGGCAGGGCAAAAGGACTTGAGGAAGGATTACACGGAAGTGAGGGTCCGAAAGGAGCCCCCCACCTCCCCTGTTCATTTCCAGACTTTGTGACGTTTGCTTGGTTGGGCCATTTCTTGGCTTTTTTGAGAAAAGGGGCGAATTTTCCACGGCCTCCGCCATCCCCTTACAGCCGCCCCTTCGCCACACCATGTTCCATCTGACCGGGATAGGTCCCGAATAAGATTTCACTTCAAATCTCAAAAAAGCCAAGTAGAAATCATTCTGTGGGAATTTCCTGTGACTAAGAGAAACAGAAGTTCAACCCTTCTCAAGTGGTGGAGGGTCCGGGGGAGTCGCTAAGCCACAGGCACGGAAAGGCTCCCCTAGCTTAAGCGTGAGAGGTATAAGACCTTACACCCTGGTTACAGGGCAGTCATTTTGCCGGGCGTGTCAAAGCGACCTGTGGCTTAATTTGCATGGCAAAGGAGACCGAAACCCTCCTTACAGGGTGGTCCTTAAGCCAGGAGCCTTCCAATGGGCCAGAGCGAAAAGCGCTGTAAAGGAGAGACCTCCGTTCCCTCGGAAGTGGGTGGTCTCGTTGCCCAGCGAGTGCCAACGGCCCAGGAGGAGTTAGAAAGGGGAGACCTGCACCCTTCTGACAGGGAGGGGTTAACGGCACGGGGCATTTTAAAGGCTAGGTCCAAAGGAGCCCAAACCCACAGAGACCTCAACCCGTTTTAAAGGGGGCTCGCTCCGCCTCAGCTATGGAAGGGACCCATAAAGCATTTTGGTTGGCAAGGAATGGACCTTGATCCTTATTTACAGGGAAGTCCTTTTACCGGGCACCTGAAGGGGGATTAAGCCTGTGAGGAAAAGTGTCGAACCCGACCCCTCGGTAGAGGGGTGCGGTGTGTGCTGTGTGTGCGGTGTGTGCAGCCGTTGGCCGTGGCTTTTTCTTCCCTTTTCCTGCAGTTTCTTTGGTGCTTGTGTCGTCTTGTCCATTTTGTCCTTTGAGTTGCTAGAAAGAGAGAGGTGAAGCGGGTTAGGTGTGGCTCAGTAGAGAGCACGTGTACAAGGTAGATTCAGATGACATTGGCAAGGTACTCGGCCCTGCCGGAAATTACCCTAATTCCTACTCTTCGGCACCGATCTCTTTCAGAGCGCAGGAGAGCTTGCGGCAGAAGGCGGGTCCAGGTGGATGCAGAGGACGCGGGCTTTGACTTGGCTGAGTGCGTGAGTGGGGAGGGCACGGGACAGCTAGTAGGACAAACCCTGAACCCTCTCAAGAGGCTGGTTTCTAGAACTACCTTCCAAATGGCAGTGTTACCTTGTGAAAGGCAGGGAAAGACCCACACCCTAGTTAGAGGGAGCTCACTTTGGACCTTGGCGTGAAGAGGGCCGATGCAGAGAGGAGAAAAGGGAAAGCGTCCTGAACCCTGATTACAGGGCAGTCACCCTTTCTTTAGTAAAATACACCTCCTTTACACAATGAGGGTGGGGGAGTCCTGAATGTGAAAAGATCTGGAAATGAACAGGTAAGGGAGGGATCCTGCTGAGTGTCCCCTTTCCAATCAATCCTCCGTCCCTCAGCGACACCCTTCCCGACTTACCTCCTACCCCACCAAGAAAATGACAACTTTGTGCCCCCTACCTTTACCAGAAAAGACCCCTCTGACTTGTGACGTGGTCCTGTTAGTAGGGTTAGGTGCACCCACGTGCCGGCGCTGAATACCACCGCATCTACCTACAACATCTCAACATGAACACATTTCAGAAAGGACCGCCACCTCAATCTCTTCCAACGTAGCCCGAGGAATCTCCTCTCTTTATCACCAAAGAGACACAAGGCCTGGAATTCGGACACAGCTAACGGAGCTGTCCGAATCCCTACAGTTGACGCTCGTCAGTCCGACAGCGTTCTTTCTTGTGCACAAGAAAACAAAGGGTGAAAGTTGTGGTTGGTTGAGCGGTGTAAATTGGGCAGGGCAAAAGGACTTGAGGAAGGATTACACGGAAGTGAGGGTCCGAAAGGAGCCCCCCACCTCCCCTGTTCATTTCCAGACTTTGTGACGTTTGCTTGGTTGGGCCATTTCTTGGCTTTTTTGAGAAAAGGGGCGAATTTTCCACGGCCTCCGCCATCCCCTTACAGCCGCCCCTTCGCCACACCATGTTCCATCTGACCGGGATAGGTCCCGAATAAGATTTCACTTCAAATCTCAAAAAAGCCAAGTAGAAATCATTCTGTGGGAATTTACTGTGACTAAGAGAAACAGAAGTTCAACCCTTCTCAAGTGGTGGAGGGTCCGGGGGAGTCGCTAAGCCACAGGCACGGAAAGGCTCCCCTAGCTTAAGCGTGAGAGGTATAAGACCTTACACCCTGGTTACAGGGCAGTCATTTTGCCGGGCGTGTCAAAGTGACCTGTGGCTTAATTTGCATGGCAAAGGAGACCGAAACCCTCCTTACAGGGTGGTCCTTAAGCCAGGAGCCTTCCAATGGGCCAGAGCGAAAAGCGCTGTAAAGGAGAGACCTCCGTTCCCTCGGAAGTGGGTGGTCTCGTTGCCCAGCGAGTGCCAACGGCCCAGGAGGAGTTAGAAAGGGGAGACCTGCACCCTTCTGACAGGGAGGGGTTAACGGCACGGGGCATTTTAAAGGCTAGGTCCAAAGGAGCCCAAACCCACAGAGACCTCAACCCGTTTTAAAGGGGGCTCGCTCCGCCTCAGCTATGGAAGGGACCCATAAAGCATTTTGGTTGGCAAGGAATGGACCTTGATCCTTGTTTACAGGGAAGTCCTTTTACCGGGCACCTGAAGGGGGATTAAGCCTGTGAGGAAAAGTGTCGAACCCGATCCCTCGGTAGAGGGGTGCGATGTGTGCGGTGTGTGCAGCCGTTGGCCGTGGCTTTTTCTTCCCTTTTCTTGCAGTTTCTTTGGTGCTTGTGTCGTCTTGTCCATTTTGTCCTTTGAGTTGCTGGAAAGAGAGAGGTGAAGCGGGTTAGGTGTGGCTCAGTAGAGAGCACGTGTACAAGGTAGATTCAGATGACATTGGCAAGGTACTCGGCCCTGCCGGAAATTACCCTAATTCCTACTCTTCGGCACCGATCTCTTTCAGAGCGCAGGAGAGCTTGCGGCAGAAGGCGGGTCCAGGTGGATGCAGAGGACGCGGGCTTTGACTTGGCTGAGTGCGTGAGTGGGGAGGGCACGGGACAGCTAGTAGGACAAACCCTGAACCCTCTCAAGAGGCTGGTTTCTAGAACTACCTTCCAAATGGCAGTGTTACCTTGTGAAAGGCAGGGAAAGACCCACACCCTAGTTAGAGGGAGCTCACTTTGGACCTTGGCGTGAAGAGGGCCGATGCAGAGAGGAGAAAAGGGAAAGCGTCCTGAACCCTGATTACAGGGCAGTCACCCTTTCTTTAGTAAAATACACCTCCTTTACACAATGAGGGTGGGGGAGTCCTGAATGTGAAAAGATCTGGAAATGAACAGGTAAGGGAGGGATCCTGCTGAGTGTCCCCTTTCCAATCAATCCTCCGTCCCACATCGACACCCTTCCCGACTTACCTCCTACCCCACCAAGAAAATGACAACTTTGTGCCCCCTACCTTTACCAGAAAAGACCCCTCTGACTTGTGACGTGGTCCTGTTAGTAGGGTTAGGTGCACCCACGTGCCGGCGCTGAATACCACCGCATCTACCTACAACATCTCAACATGAACACATTTCAGAAAGGACCGCCACCTCAATCTCTTCCAACGTAGCCCGAGGAATCTCCTCTCTTTATCACCAAAGAGACACAAGGCCTGGAATTCGGACACAGCTAACGGAGCTGTCCGAATCCCTACAGTTGACGCTCGTCAGTCCGACAGCGTTCTTTCTTGTGCACAAGAAAACAAAGGGTGAAAGTTGTGGTTGGTTGAGCGGTGTAAATTGGGCAGGGCAAAAGGACTTGAGGAAGGATTACACGGAAGTGAGGGTCCGAAAGGAGCCCCCCACCTCCCCTGTTCATTTCCAGACTTTGTGACGTTTGCTTGGTTGGGCCATTTCTTGGCTTTTTTGAGAAAAGGGGCGAATTTTCCACGGCCTCCGCCATCCCCTTACAGCCGCCCCTTCGCCACACCATGTTCCATCTGACCGGGATAGGTCCCGAATAAGATTTCACTTCAAATCTCAAAAAAGCCAAGTAGAAATCATTCTGTGGGAATTTCCTGTGACTAAGAGAAACAGAAGTTCAACCCTTCTCAAGTGGTGGAGGGTCCGGGGGAGTCGCTAAGCCACAGGCACGGAAAGGCTCCCCTAGCTTAAGCGTGAGAGGTATAAGACCTTACACCCTGGTTACAGGGCAGTCATTTTGCCGGGCGTGTCAAAGTGACCTGTGGCTTAATTTGCATGGCAAAGGAGACCGAAACCCTCCTTACAGGGTGGTCCTTAAGCCAGGAGCCTTCCAATGGACCAGAGCGAAAAGCGCTGTAAAGGAGAGACCTCCGTTCCCTCGGAAGTGGGTGGTCTCGTTGCCCAGCGAGTGCCAACGGCCCAGGAGGAGTTAGAAAGGGGAGACCTGCACCCTTCTGACAGGGAGGGGTTAACGGCACGGGGCATTTTAAAGGCTAGGTCCAAAGGAGCCCAAACCCACAGAGACCTCAACCCGTTTTAAAGGGGGCTCGCTCCGCCTCAGCTATGGAAGGGACCCATAAAGCATTTTGGTTGGCAAGGAATGGACCTTGATCCTTGTTTACAGGGAAGTCCTTTTACTGGGCACCTGAAGGGGGATTAAGCCTGTGAGGAAAAGTGTTGAACCCGACCCCTCGGTAGAGGGGTGCGGTGTGTGCTGTGTGTGCGGTGTGTGCAGCCGTTGGCCGTGGCTTTTTCTTCCCTTTTCCTGCAGTTTCTTTGGTGCTTGTGTCGTCTTGTCCATTTTGTCCTTTGAGTTGCTAGAAAGAGAGAGGTGAAGCGGGTTAGGTGTGGCTCAGTAGAGAGCACGTGTACAAGGTAGATTCAGATGACATTGGCAAGGTACTCGGCCCTGCTGGAAATTACCCTAATTCCTACTCTTCGGCACCGATCTCTTTCAGAGCGCAGGAGAGCTTGCGGCAGAAGGCGGGTCCAGGTGGATGCAGAGGACGCG
This sequence comes from Malaclemys terrapin pileata, assembly GCF_027887155.1. Lineage (NCBI taxonomy): Eukaryota > Metazoa > Chordata > Testudines > Emydidae > Malaclemys > Malaclemys terrapin. The sequence continues at coordinate 35,160,834 of NC_071519.1, forward strand.
GGCTTTGACTTGGCTGAGTGCGTGAGTGGGGAGGGCACGGGACAGCTAGTAGGACAAACCCTGAACCCTCTCAAGAGGCTGGTTTCTAGAACTACCTTCCAAATGGCAGTGTTACCTTGTGAAAGGCAGGGAAAGACCCACACTCTAGTTAGAGGGAGCTCACTTTGGACCTTGGCGTGAAGAGGGCCGATGCAGAGAGGAGAAAAGGGAAAGCGTCCTGAACCCTGATTACAGGACAGTCACCCTTTCTTTAGTAAAATACACCTCCTTTACACAATGAGGGTGGGGGAGTCCTGAATGTGAAAAGATCTGGAAATGAACAGGTAAGGGAGGGATCCTGCTGAGTGTCCCCTTTCCAATCAATCCTCCGTCCCTCAGCGACACCCTTCCCGACTTACCTCCTACCCCACCAAGAAAATGACAACTTTGTGCCCCCTACCTTTACCAGAAAAGACCCCTCTGACTTGTGACGCGGTCCTGTTAGTAGGGTTAGGTGCACCCACGTGCCGGCTCTGAATACCACCGCATCTACCTACAACATCTCAACATGAACACATTTCAGAAAGGACCGCCACCTCAATCTCTTCCAACGTAGCCCGAGGAATCTCCTCTCTTTATCACCAAAGAGACACAAGGCCTGGAATTCGGACACAACTAACGGAGCTGTCCGAATCCCTACAGTTGACGCTCGTCAGTCCGACAGCGTTCTTTCTTGTGCACAAGAAAACAAAGGGTGAAAGTTGTGGTTGGTTGAGCGGTGTAAATTGGGCAGGGCAAAAGGACTTGAGGAAGGATTACACGGAAGTGAGGGTCCGAAAGGAGCCCCCCACCTCCCCTGTTCATTTCCAGACTTTGAGACGTTTGCTTGGTTGGGCCATTTCTTGGCTTTTTTGAGAAACGGGGCGAATTTTCCACGGCCTCCGCCATCCCCTTACAGCCGCCCCTTCGCCACACCATGTTCCATCTGACCGGGATAGGTCCCGAGTAAGATTTCACTTCAAATCTCAAAAAAGCCAAGTAGAAATCATTCTGTGGGAATTTACTGTGACTAAGAGAAACAGAAGTTCAACCCTTCTCGAGTGGTGGAGGGTCGGGGGGGGAGTCGCTAAGCCACAGGCACAGAAAGGCTCCCCTAGCTTAAGCGTGAGAGGTATAAGACCTTACACCCTGGTTACAGGGCAGTCATTTTGCCGGGCGTGTCAAAGTGACCTGTGGCTTAATTTGCATGGCAAAGGAGACCGAAACCCTCCTTACAGGGTGGTCCTTAAGCCAGGAGCCTTCCAATGGACCAGAGCGAAAAGCGCTGTAAAGAAGAGATCTCCGTTCCCTCAGAAGTGGGTGGTCTCGTTGCCCAGCGAGTGCCAACGGCCCAAGAGGAGTTAGAAAGGGGAAACCTGCACCCTTCTGAAAGGGAGGGGTCAACCGCACGGGGCATTTTAAAGGCTAGGTCCTAAGGAGCTCAAACCCACAGGGACCTCAACCCGTTTTAAAGGGGGCTCGCTCCGCCTCAGCTATGGAAGGGACCCATAAAGCATTTTGGTTTGTAAGGAATGGACCTTGATCCTTGTTTACAGGGAAGTCCTTTTACCGGGCACCTGAAGGGGGATTAAGCCTGTGAGGAAAAGTGTCGAACCCGATCCCTCGGTAGAGGGGTGCGGTGTGTGCGGTGTGTGCAGCCGTTGGCCGTGGCTTTTTCTTCCCTTTTCTTGCAGTTTCTTTGGTGCTTGTGTCGTCTTGTCCATTTTGTCCTTTGAGTTGCTGGAAAGAGAGAGGTGAAGCGGGTTAGGTGTGGCTCAGTAGAGAGCACGTGTACAAGGTAGATTCAGATGACATTGGCAAGGTACTCGGCCCTGCCGGAAATTACCCTAATTCCTACTCTTCGGCACCGATCTCTTTCAGAGCCCAGGAGAGCTTGCGGCAGAAGGCGGGTCCAGGTGGATGCAGAGGACGCGGGCTTTGACTTGGCTGAGTGCGTGAGTGGGGAGGGCACGGGACAGCTAGTAGGACAAACCCTGAACCCTCTCAAGAGGCTGGTTTCTAGAACTACCTTCCAAATGGCAGTGTTACCTTGTGAAAGGCAGGGAAAGACCCACACCCTAGTTAGAGGGAGCTCACTTTGGACCTTGGCGTGAAGAGGGCCGATGCAGAGAGGAGAAAAGGGAAAGCGTCCTGAACCCTGATTACAGGGCAGTCACCCTTTCTTTAGTAAAATACACCTCCTTTACACAATGAGGGTGGGGGAGTCCTGAATGTGAAAAGATCTGGAAATGAACAGGTAAGGGAGGGATCCTGCTGAGTGTCCCCTTTCCAATCAATCCTCCGTCCCTCAGCGACACCCTTCCCGACTTACCTCCTACCCCACCAAGAAAATGACAACTTTGTGCCCCCTACCTTTACCAGAAAAGACCCCTCTGACTTGTGACGCGGTCCTGTTAGTAGGGTTAGGTGCACCCACGTGCCGGCTCTGAATACCACCGCATCTACCTACAACATCTCAACATGAACACATTTCAGAAAGGACCGCCACCTCAATCTCTTCCAACGTAGCCCGAGGAATCTCCTCTCTTTATCACCAAAGAGACACAAGGCCTGGAATTCGGACACAGCTAACGGAGCTGTCCGAATCCCTACAGTTGACGCTCGTCAGTCCGACAGCGTTCTTTCTTGTGCACAAGAAAACAAAGGGTGAAAGTTGTGGTTGGTTGAGCGGTGTAAATTGGGCAGGGCAAAAGGACTTGAGGAAGGATTACACGGAAGTGAGGGTCCGAAAGGAGCCCCCCACCTCCCCTGTTCATTTCCAGACTTTGTGACGTTTGCTTGGTTGGGCCATTTCTTGGCTTTTTTGAGAAAAGGGGCGAATTTTCCACGGCCTCCGCCATCCCCTTACAGCCGCCCCTTCGCCACACCATGTTCCATCTGACCGGGATAGGTCCCGAATAAGATTTCACTTCAAATCTCAAAAAAGCCAAGTAGAAATCATTCTGTGGGAATTTCCTGTGACTAAGAGAAACAGAAGTTCAACCCTTCTCAAGTGGTGGAGGGTCCGGGGGAGTCGCTAAGCCACAGGCACGGAAAGGCTCCCCTAGCTTAAGCGTGAGAGGTATAAGACCTTACACCCTGGTTACAGGGCAGTCATTTTGCCGGGCGTGTCAAAGTGACCTGTGGCTTAATTTGCATGGCAAAAGAGACCGAAACCCTCCTTACAGGGTGGTCCTTAAGCCAGGAGCCTTCCAATGGGCCAGAGCGAAAAGCGCTGTAAAGGAGAGACCTCCGTTCCCTCGGAAGTGGGTGGTCTCGTTGCCCAGCGAGTGCCAACGGCCCAGGAGGAGTTAGAAAGGGGAGACCTGCACCCTTCTGACAGGGAGGGGTTAACGGCACGGGGCATTTTAAAGGCTAGGTCCAAAGGAGCCCAAACCCACAGAGACCTCAACCCGTTTTAAAGGGGGCTCGCTCCGCCTCAGCTATGGAAGGGACCCATAAAGCATTTTGGTTGGCAAGGAATGGACCTTGATCCTTGTTTACAGGGAAGTCCTTTTACTGGGCACCTGAAGGGGGATTAAGCCTGTGAGGAAAAGTGTTGAACCCGACCCCTCGGTAGAGGGGTGCGGTGTGTGCTGTGTGTGCGGTGTGTGCAGCCGTTGGCCGTGGCTTTTTCTTCCCTTTTCCTGCAGTTTCTTTGGTGCTTGTGTCGTCTTGTCCATTTTGTCCTTTGAGTTGCTAGAAAGAGAGAGGTGAAGCGGGTTAGGTGTGGCTCAGTAGAGAGCACGTGTACAAGGTAGATTCAGATGACATTGGCAAGGTACTCGGCCCTGCCGGAAATTACCCTAATTCCTACTCTTCGGCACCGATCTCTTTCAGAGCGCAGGAGAGCTTGCGGCAGAAGGCGGGTCCAGGTGGATGCAGAGGACGCGGGCTTTGACTTGGCTGAGTGCGTGAGTGGGGAGGGCACGGGACAGCTAGTAGGACAAACCCTGAACCCTCTCAAGAGGCTGGTTTCTAGAACTACCTTCCAAATGGCAGTGTTACCTTGTGAAAGGCAGGGAAAGACCCACACTCTAGTTAGAGGGAGCTCACTTTGGACCTTGGCGTGAAGAGGGCCGATGCAGAGAGGAGAAAAGGGAAAGCGTCCTGAACCCTGATTACAGGGCAGTCACCCTTTCTTTAGTAAAATACACCTCCTTTACACAATGAGGGTGGGGGAGTCCTGAATGTGAAAAGATCTGGAAATGAACAGGTAAGGGAGGGATCCTGCTGAGTGTCCCCTTTCCAATCAATCCTCCGTCCCTCAGCGACACCCTTCCCGACTTACCTCCTACCCCACCAAGAAAATGACAACTTTGTGCCCCCTACCTTTACCAGAAAAGACCCCTCTGACTTGTGACGCGGTCCTGTTAGTAGGGTTAGGTGCACCCACGTGCCGGCTCTGAATACCACCGCATCTACCTACAACATCTCAACATGAACACATTTCAGAAAGGACCGCCACCTCAATCTCTTCCAACGTAGCCCGAGGAATCTCCTCTCTTTATCACCAAAGAGACACAAGGCCTGGAATTCGGACACAACTAACGGAGCTGTCCGAATCCCTACAGTTGACGCTCGTCAGTCCGACAGCGTTCTTTCTTGTGCACAAGAAAACAAAGGGTGAAAGTTGTGGTTGGTTGAGCGGTGTAAATTGGGCAGGGCAAAAGGACTTGAGGAAGGATTACACGGAAGTGAGGGTCCGAAAGGAGCCCCCCACCTCCCCTGTTCATTTCCAGACTTTGAGACGTTTGCTTGGTTGGGCCATTTCTTGGCTTTTTTGAGAAACGGGGCGAATTTTCCACGGCCTCCGCCATCCCCTTACAGCCGCCCCTTCGCCACACCATGTTCCATCTGACCGGGATAGGTCCCGAGTAAGATTTCACTTCAAATCTCAAAAAAGCCAAGTAGAAATCATTCTGTGGGAATTTACTGTGACTAAGAGAAACAGAAGTTCAACCCTTCTCGAGTGGTGGAGGGTCGGGGGGGGAGTCGCTAAGCCACAGGCACAGAAAGGCTCCCCTAGCTTAAGCGTGAGAGGTATAAGACCTTACACCCTGGTTACAGGGCAGTCATTTTGCCGGGCGTGTCAAAGTGACCTGTGGCTTAATTTGCATGGCAAAGGAGACCGAAACCCTCCTTACAGGGTGGTCCTTAAGCCAGGAGCCTTCCAATGGACCAGAGCGAAAAGCGCTGTAAAGAAGAGATCTCCGTTCCCTCAGAAGTGGGTGGTCTCGTTGCCCAGCGAGTGCCAACGGCCCAAGAGGAGTTAGAAAGGGGAAACCTGCACCCTTCTGACAGGGAGGGGTCAACCGCACGGGGCATTTTAAAGGCTAGGTCCTAAGGAGCTCAAACCCACAGGGACCTCAACCCGTTTTAAAGGGGGCTCGCTCCGCCTCAGCTATGGAAGGGACCCATAAAGCATTTTGGTTTGTAAGGAATGGACCTTGATCCTTGTTTACAGGGAAGTCCTTTTACCGGGCACCTGAAGGGGGATTAAGCCTGTGAGGAAAAGTGTCGAACCCGATCCCTCGGTAGAGGGGTGCGGTGTGTGCGGTGTGTGCAGCCGTTGGCCGTGGCTTTTTCTTCCCTTTTCTTGCAGTTTCTTTGGTGCTTGTGTCGTCTTGTCCATTTTGTCCTTTGAGTTGCTGGAAAGAGAGAGGTGAAGCGGGTTAGGTGTGGCTCAGTAGAGAGCACGTGTACAAGGTAGATTCAGATGACATTGGCAAGGTACTCGGCCCTGCCGGAAATTACCCTAATTCCTACTCTTCGGCACCGATCTCTTTCAGAGCGCAGGAGAGCTTGCGGCAGAAGGCGGGTCCAGGTGGATGCAGAGGACGCGGGCTTTGACTTGGCTGAGTGCGTGAGTGGGGAGGGCACGGGACAGCTAGTAGGACAAACCCTGAACCCTCTCAAGAGGCTGGTTTCTAGAACTACCTTCCAAATGGCAGTGTTACCTTGTGAAAGGCAGGGAAAGACCCACACCCTAGTTAGAGGGAGCTCACTTTGGACCTTGGCGTGAAGAGGGCCGATGCAGAGAGGAGAAAAGGGAAAGCGTCCTGAACCCTGATTACAGGGCAGTCACCCTTTCTTTAGTAAAATACACCTCCTTTACACAATGAGGGTGGGGGAGTCCTGAATGTGAAAAGATCTGGAAATGAACAGGTAAGGGAGGGATCCTGCTGAGTGTCCCCTTTCCAATCAATCCTCCGTCCCTCAGCGACACCCTTCCCGACTTACCTCCTACCCCACCAAGAAAATGACAACTTTGTGCCCCCTACCTTTACCAGAAAAGACCCCTCTGACTTGTGACGCGGTCCTGTTAGTAGGGTTAGGTGCACCCACGTGCCGGCTCTGAATACCACCGCATCTACCTACAACATCTCAACATGAACACATTTCAGAAAGGACCGCCACCTCAATCTCTTCCAACGTAGCCCGAGGAATCTCCTCTCTTTATCACCAAAGAGACACAAGGCCTGGAATTCGGACACAACTAACGGAGCTGTCCGAATCCCTACAGTTGACGCTCGTCAGTCCGACAGCGTTCTTTCTTGTGCACAAGAAAACAAAGGGTGAAAGTTGTGGTTGGTTGAGCGGTGTAAATTGGGCAGGGCAAAAGGACTTGAGGAAGGATTACACGGAAGTGAGGGTCCGAAAGGAGCCCCCCACCTCCCCTGTTCATTTCCAGACTTTGTGACGTTTGCTTGGTTGGGCCATTTCTTGGCTTTTTTGAGAAAAGGGGCGAATTTTCCACGGCCTCCGCCATCCCCTTACAGCCGCCCCTTCGCCACACCATGTTCCATCTGACCGGGATAGGTCCCGAATAAGATTTCACTTCAAATCTCAAAAAAGCCAAGTAGAAATCATTCTGTGGGAATTTCCTGTGACTAAGAGAAACAGAAGTTCAACCCTTCTCAAGTGGTGGAGGGTCCGGGGGAGTCGCTAAGCCACAGGCACGGAAAGGCTCCCCTAGCTTAAGCGTGAGAGGTATAAGACCTTACACCCTGGTTACAGGGCAGTCATTTTGCCGGGCGTGTCAAAGCGACCTGTGGCTTAATTTGCATGGCAAAGGAGACCGAAACCCTCCTTACAGGGTGGTCCTTAAGCCAGGAGCCTTCCAATGGACCAGAGCGAAAAGCGCTGTAAAGGAGAGACCTCCGTTCCCTCGGAAGTGGGTGGTCTCGTTGCCCAGCGAGTGCCAACGGCCCAGGAGGAGTTAGAAAGGGGAGACCTGCACCCTTCTGACAGGGAGGGGTTAACGGCACGGGGCATTTTAAAGGCTAGGTCCAAAGGAGCCCAAACCCACAGAGACCTCAACCCGTTTTAAAGGGGGCTCGCTCCGCCTCAGCTATGGAAGGGACCCATAAAGCATTTTGGTTGGCAAGGAATGGACCTTGATCCTTGTTTACAGGGAAGTCCTTTTACTGGGCACCTGAAGGGGGATTAAGCCTGTGAGGAAAAGTGTTGAACCCGACCCCTCGGTAGAGGGGTGCGGTGTGTGCTGTGTGTGCGGTGTGTGCAGCCGTTGGCCGTGGCTTTTTCTTCCCTTTTCCTGCAGTTTCTTTGGTGCTTGTGTCGTCTTGTCCATTTTGTCCTTTGAGTTGCTGGAAAGAGAGAGGTGAAGCGGGTTAGGTGTGGCTCAGTAGAGAGCACGTGTACAAGGTAGATTCAGATGACATTGGCAAGGTACTCGGCCCTGCCGGAAATTACCCTAATTCCTACTCTTCGGCACCGATCTCTTTCAGAGCGCAGGAGAGCTTGCGGCAGAAGGCGGGTCCAGGTGGATGCAGAGGACGCGGGCTTTGACTTGGCTGAGTGCGTGAGTGGGGAGGGCACGGGACAGCTAGTAGGACAAACCCTGAACCCTCTCAAGAGGCTGGTTTCTAGAACTACCTTCCAAATGGCAGTGTTACCTTGTGAAAGGCAGGGAAAGACCCACACTCTAGTTAGAGGGAGCTCACTTTGGACCTTGGCGTGAAGAGGGCCGATGCAGAGAGGAGAAAAGGGAAAGCGTCCTGAACCCTGATTACAGGGCAGTCACCCTTTCTTTAGTAAAATACACCTCCTTTACACAATGAGGGTGGGGGAGTCCTGAATGTGAAAAGATCTGGAAATGAACAGGTAAGGGAGGGATCCTGCTGAGTGTCCCCTTTCCAATCAATCCTCCGTCCCTCAGCGACACCCTTCCCGACTTACCTCCTACCCCACCAAGAAAATGACAACTTTGTGCCCCCTACCTTTACCAGAAAAGACCCCTCTGACTTGTGACGCGGTCCTGTTAGTAGGGTTAGGTGCACCCACGTGCCGGCTCTGAATACCACCGCATCTACCTACAACATCTCAACATGAACACATTTCAGAAAGGACCGCCACCTCAATCTCTTCCAACGTAGCCCGAGGAATCTCCTCTCTTTATCACCAAAGAGACACAAGGCCTGGAATTCGGACACAACTAACGGAGCTGTCCGAATCCCTACAGTTGACGCTCGTCAGTCCGACAGCGTTCTTTCTTGTGCACAAGAAAACAAAGGGTGAAAGTTGTGGTTGGTTGAGCGGTGTAAATTGGGCAGGGCAAAAGGACTTGAGGAAGGATTACACGGAAGTGAGGGTCCGAAAGGAGCCCCCCACCTCCCCTGTTCATTTCCAGACATTGAGACGTTTGCTTGGTTGGGCCATTTCTTGGCTTTTTTGAGAAACGGGGCGAATTTTCCACGGCCTCCGCCATCCCCTTACAGCCGCCCCTTCGCCACACCATGTTCCATCTGACCGGGATAGGTCCCGAGTAAGATTTCACTTCAAATCTCAAAAAAGCCAAGTAGAAATCATTCTGTGGGAATTTACTGTGACTAAGAGAAACAGAAGTTCAACCCTTCTCGAGTGGTGGAGGGTCGGGGGGGGAGTCGCTAAGCCACAGGCACAGAAAGGCTCCCCTAGCTTAAGCGTGAGAGGTATAAGACCTTACACCCTGGTTACAGGGCAGTCATTTTGCCGGGCGTGTCAAAGTGACCTGTGGCTTAATTTGCATGGCAAAGGAGACCGAAACCCTCCTTACAGGGTGGTCCTTAAGCCAGGAGCCTTCCAATGGACCAGAGCGAAAAGCGCTGTAAAGAAGAGATCTCCGTTCCCTCAGAAGTGGGTGGTCTCGTTGCCCAGCGAGTGCCAACGGCCCAAGAGGAGTTAGAAAGGGGAAACCTGCACCCTTCTGACAGGGAGGGGTCAACCGCACGGGGCATTTTAAAGGCTAGGTCCTAAGGAGCTCAAACCCACAGGGACCTCAACCCGTTTTAAAGGGGGCTCGCTCCGCCTCAGCTATGGAAGGGACCCATAAAGCATTTTGGTTTGTAAGGAATGGACCTTGATCCTTGTTTACAGGGAAGTCCTTTTACCGGGCACCTGAAGGGGGATTAAGCCTGTGAGGAAAAGTGTCGAACCCGATCCCTCGGTAGAGGGGTGCGATGTGTGCGGTGTGTGCAGCCGTTGGCCGTGGCTTTTTCTTCCCTTTTCTTGCAGTTTCTTTGGTGCTTGTGTCGTCTTGTCCATTTTGTCCTTTGAGTTGCTGGAAAGAGAGAGGTGAAGCGGGTTAGGTGTGGCTCAGTAGAGAGCACGTGTACAAGGTAGATTCAGATGACATTGGCAAGGTACTCGGCCCTGCCGGAAATTACCCTAATTCCTACTCTTCGGCACCGATCTCTTTCAGAGCGCAGGAGAGCTTGCGGCAGAAGGCGGGTCCAGGTGGATGCAGAGGACGCGGGCTTTGACTTGGCTGAGTGCGTGAGTGGGGAGGGCACGGGACAGCTAGTAGGACAAACCCTGAACCCTCTCAAGAGGCTGGTTTCTAGAACTACCTTCCAAATGGCAGTGTTACCTTGTGAAAGGCAGGGAAAGACCCACACCCTAGTTAGAGGGAGCTCACTTTGGACCTTGGCGTGAAGAGGGCCGATGCAGAGAGGAGAAAAGGGAAAGCGTCCTGAACCCTGATTACAGGGCAGTCACCCTTTCTTTAGTAAAATACACCTCCTTTACACAATGAGGGTGGGGGAGTCCTGAATGTGAAAAGATCTGGAAATGAACAGGTAAGGGAGGGATCCTGCTGAGTGTCCCCTTTCCAATCAATCCTCCGTCCCACATCGACACCCTTCCCGACTTACCTCCTACCCCACCAAGAAAATGACAACTTTGTGCCCCCTACCTTTACCAGAAAAGACCCCTCTGACTTGTGACGCGGTCCTGTTAGTAGGGTTAGGTGCACCCACGTGCCGGCTCTGAATACCACCGCATCTACCTACAACATCTCAACATGAACACATTTCAGAAAGGCCCGCCACCTCAATCTCTTCCAACGTAGCCCGAGGAATCTCCTCTCTTTATCACCAAAGAGACACAAGGCCTGGAATTCGGACACAACTAACGGAGCTGTCCGAATCCCTACAGTTGACGCTCGTCAGTCCGACAGCGTTCTTTCTTGTGCACAAGAAAACAAAGGGTGAAAGTTGTGGTTGGTTGAGCGGTGTAAATTGGGCAGGGCAAAAGGACTTGAGGAAGGATTACACGGAAGTGAGGGTCCGAAAGGAGCCCCCCACCTCCCCTGTTCATTTCCAGACTTTGTGACGTTTGCTTGGTTGGGCCATTTCTTGGCTTTTTTGAGAAAAGGGGCGAATTTTCCACGGCCTCCGCCATCCCCTTACAGCCGCCCCTTCGCCACACCATGTTCCATCTGACCGGGATAGGTCCCGAATAAGATTTCACTTCAAATCTCAAAAAAGCCAAGTAGAAATCATTCTGTGGGAATTTCCTGTGACTAAGAGAAACAGAAGTTCAACCCTTCTCAAGTGGTGGAGGGTCCGGGGGAGTCGCTAAGCCACAGGCACGGAAAGGCTCCCCTAGCTTAAGCGTGAGAGGTATAAGACCTTACACCCTGGTTACAGGGCAGTCATTTTGCCGGGCGTGTCAAAGTGACCTGTGGCTTAATTTGCATGGCAAAGGAGACCGAAACCCTCCTTACAGGGTGGTCCTTAAGCCAGGAGCCTTCCAATGGGCCAGAGCGAAAAGCGCTGTAAAGGAGAGACCTCCGTTCCCTCGGAAGTGGGTGGTCTCGTTGCCCAGCGAGTGCCAACGGCCCAGGAGGAGTTAGAAAGGGGAGACCTGCACCCTTCTGACAGGGAGGGGTTAACGGCACGGGGCATTTTAAAGGCTAGGTCCAAAGGAGCCCAAACCCACAGAGACCTCAACCCGTTTTAAAGGGGGCTCGCTCCGCCTCAGCTATGGAAGGGACCCATAAAGCATTTTGGTTGGCAAGGAATGGACCTTGATCCTTATTTACAGGGAAGTCCTTTTACCGGGCACCTGAAGGGGGATTAAGCCTGTGAGGAAAAGTGTCGAACCCAACCCCTCGGTAGAGGGGTGCGGTGTGTGCTGTGTGTGCGGTGTGTGCAGCCGTTGGCCGTGGCTTTTTCTTCCCTTTTCCTGCAGTTTCTTTGGTGCTTGTGTCGTCTTGTCCATTTTGTCCTTTGAGTTGCTAGAAAGAGAGAGGTGAAGCGGGTTAGGTGTGGCTCAGTAGAGAGCACGTGTACAAGGTAGATTCAGATGACATTGGCAAGGTACTCGGCCCTGCCGGAAATTACCCTAATTCCTACTCTTCGGCACCGATCTCTTTCAGAGCGCAGGAGAGCTTGCGGCAGAAGGCGGGTCCAGGTGGATGCAGAGGATGCGGGCTTTGACTTGGCTGAGTGCGTGAGTGGGGAGGGCACGGGACAGCTAGTAGGACAAACCCTGAACCCTCTCAAGAGGCTGGTTTCTAGAACTACCTTCCAAATGGCAGTGTTACCTTGTGAAAGGCAGGGAAAGACCCACACTCTAGTTAGAGGGAGCTCACTTTGGACCTTGGCGTGAAGAGGGCCGATGCAGAGAGGAGAAAAGGGAAAGCGTCCTGAACCCTGATTACAGGGCAGTCACCCTTTCTTTAGTAAAATACACCTCCTTTACACAATGAGGGTGGGGGAGTCCTGAATGTGAAAAGATCTGGAAATGAACAGGTAAGGGAGGGATCCTGCTGAGTGTCCCCTTTCCAATCAATCCTCCGTCCCTCAGCGACACCCTTCCCGACTTACCTCCTACCCCACCAAGAAAATGACAACTTTGTGCCCCCTACCTTTACCAGAAAAGACCCCTCTGACTTGTGACGCGGTCCTGTTAGTAGGGTTAGGTGCACCCACGTGCCGGCTCTGAATACCACCGCATCTACCTACAACATCTCAACATGAACACATTTCAGAAAGGACCGCCACCTCAATCTCTTCCAACGTAGCCCGAGGAATCTCCTCTCTTTATCACCAAAGAGACACAAGGCCTGGAATTCGGACACAACTAACGGAGCTGTCCGAATCCCTACAGTTGACGCTCGTCAGTCCGACAGCGTTCTTTCTTGTGCACAAGAAAACAAAGGGTGAAAGTTGTGGTTGGTTGAGCGGTGTAAATTGGGCAGGGCAAAAGGACTTGAGGAAGGATTACACGGAAGTGAGGGTCCGAAAGGAGCCCCCCACCTCCCCTGTTCATTTCCAGACTTTGAGACGTTTGCTTGGTTGGGCCATTTCTTGGCTTTTTTGAGAAACGGGGCGAATTTTCCACGGCCTCCGCCATCCCCTTACAGCCGCCCCTTCGCCACACCATGTTCCATCTGACCGGGATAGGTCCCGAGTAAGATTTCACTTCAAATCTCAAAAAAGCCAAGTAGAAATCATTCTGTGGGAATTTACTGTGACTAAGAGAAACAGAAGTTCAACCCTTCTCGAGTGGTGGAGGGTCGGGGGGGGAGTCGCTAAGCCACAGGCACAGAAAGGCTCCCCTAGCTTAAGCGTGAGAGGTATAAGACCTTACACCCTGGTTACAGGGCAGTCATTTTGCCGGGCGTGTCAAAGTGACCTGTGGCTTAATTTGCATGGCAAAGGAGACCGAAACCCTCCTTACAGGGTGGTCCTTAAGCCAGGAGCCTTCCAATGGACCAGAGCGAAAAGCGCTGTAAAGAAGAGATCTCCGTTCCCTCAGAAGTGGGTGGTCTCGTTGCCCAGCGAGTGCCAACGGCCCAAGAGGAGTTAGAAAGGGGAAACCTGCACCCTTCTGACAGGGAGGGGTCAACCGCACGGGGCATTTTAAAGGCTAGGTCCTAAGGAGCTCAAACCCACAGGGACCTCAACCCGTTTTAAAGGGGGCTCGCTCCGCCTCAGCTATGGAAGGGACCCATAAAGCATTTTGGTTTGTAAGGAATGGACCTTGATCCTTGTTTACAGGGAAGTCCTTTTACCGGGCACCTGAAGGGGGATTAAGCCTGTGAGGAAAAGTGTCGAACCCGATCCCTCGGTAGAGGGGTGCGGTGTGTGCGGTGTGTGCAGCCGTTGGCCGTGGCTTTTTCTTCCCTTTTCCTGCAGTTTCTTTGGTGCTTGTGTCGTCTTGTCCATTTTGTCCTTTGAGTTGCTAGAAAGAGAGAGGTGAAGCGGGTTAGGTGTGGCTCAGTAGAGAGCACGTGTACAAGGTAGATTCAGATGACATTGGCAAGGTACTCGGCCCTGCCGGAAATTACCCTAATTCCTACTCTTCGGCACCGATCTCTTTCAGAGCGCAGGAGAGCTTGCGGCAGAAGGCGGGTCCAGGTGGATGCAGAGGACGCGGGCTTTGACTTGGCTGAGTGCGTGAGTGGGGAGGGCACGGGACAGCTAGTAGGACAAACCCTGAACCCTCTCAAGAGGCTGGTTTCTAGAACTACCTTCCAAATGGCAGTGTTACCTTGTGAAAGGCAGGGAAAGACCCACACCCTAGTTAGAGGGAGCTCACTTTGGACCTTGGCGTGAAGAGGGCCGATGCAGAGAGGAGAAAAGGGAAAGCGTCCTGAACCCTGATTACAGGGCAGTCACCCTTTCTTTAGTAAAATACACCTCCTTTACACAATGAGGGTGGGGGAGTCCTGAATGTGAAAAGATCTGGAAATGAACAGGTAAGGGAGGGATCCTGCTGAGTGTCCCCTTTCCAATCAATCCTCCGTCCCTCAGCGACACCCTTCCCGACTTACCTCCTACCCCACCAAGAAAATGACAACTTTGTGCCCCCTACCTTTACCAGAAAAGACCCCTCTGACTTGTGACGCGGTCCTGTTAGTAGGGTTAGGTGCACCCACGTGCCGGCTCTGAATACCACCGCATCTACCTACAACATCTCAACATGAACACATTTCAGAAAGGACCGCCACCTCAATCTCTTCCAACGTAGCCCGAGGAATCTCCTCTCTTTATCACCAAAGAGACACAAGGCCTGGAATTCGGACACAGCTAACGGAGCTGTCCGAATCCCTACAGTTGACGCTCGTCAGTCCGACAGCGTTCTTTCTTGTGCACAAGAAAACAAAGGGTGAAAGTTGTGGTTGGTTGAGCGGTGTAAATTGGGCAGGGCAAAAGGACTTGAGGAAGGATTACACGGAAGTGAGGGTCCGAAAGGAGCCCCCCACCTCCCCTGTTCATTTCCAGACTTTGTGACGTTTGCTTGGTTGGGCCATTTCTTGGCTTTTTTGAGAAAAGGGGCGAATTTTCCACGGCCTCCGCCATCCCCTTACAGCCGCCCCTTCGCCACACCATGTTCCATCTGACCGGGATAGGTCCCGAATAAGATTTCACTTCAAATCTCAAAAAAGCCAAGTAGAAATCATTCTGTGGGAATTTACTGTGACTAAGAGAAACAGAAGTTCAACCCTTCTCAAGTGGTGGAGGGTCCGGGGGAGTCGCTAAGCCACAGGCACGGAAAGGCTCCCCTAGCTTAAGCGTGAGAGGTATAAGACCTTACACCCTGGTTACAGGGCACTCATTTTGCCGGGCGTGTCAAAGTGACCTGTGGCTTAATTTGCATGGCAAAAGAGACCGAAACCCTCCTTACAGGGTGGTCCTTAAGCCAGGAGCCTTCCAATGGGCCAGAGCGAAAAGCGCTGTAAAGGAGAGACCTCCGTTCCCTCGGAAGTGGGTGGTCTCGTTGCCCAGCGAGTGCCAACGGCCCAGGAGGAGTTAGAAAGGGGAGACCTGCACCCTTCTGACAGGGAGGGGTTAACGGCACGGGGCATTTTAAAGGCTAGGTCCAAAGGAGCCCAAACCCACAGAGACCTCAACCCGTTTTAAAGGGGGCTCGCTCCGCCTCAGCTATGGAAGGGACCCATAAAGCATTTTGGTTGGCAAGGAATGGACCTTGATCCTTGTTTACAGGGAAGTCCTTTTACTGGGCACCTGAAGGGGGATTAAGCCTGTGAGGAAAAGTGTTGAACCCGACCCCTCGGTAGAGGGGTGCGGTGTGTGCTGTGTGTGCGGTGTGTGCAGCCGTTGGCCGTGGCTTTTTCTTCCCTTTTCCTGCAGTTTCTTTGGTGCTTGTGTCGTCTTGTCCATTTTGTCCTTTGAGTTGCTGGAAAGAGAGAGGTGAAGCGGGTTAGGTGTGGCTCAGTAGAGAGCACGTGTACAAGGTAGATTCAGATGACATTGGCAAGGTACTCGGCCCTGCCGGAAATTACCCTAATTCCTACTCTTCGGCACCGATCTCTTTCAGAGCGCAGGAGAGCTTGCGGCAGAAGGCGGGTCCAGGTGGATGCAGAGGACGCGGGCTTTGACTTGGCTGAGTGCGTGAGTGGGGAGGGCACGGGACAGCTAGTAGGACAAACCCTGAACCCTCTCAAGAGGCTGGTTTCTAGAACTACCTTCCAAATGGCAGTGTTACCTTGTGAAAGGCAGGGAAAGACCCACACTCTAGTTAGAGGGAGCTCACTTTGGACCTTGGCGTGAAGAGGGCCGATGCAGAGAGGAGAAAAGGGAAAGCGTCCTGAACCCTGATTACAGGGCAGTCACCCTTTCTTTAGTAAAATACACCTCCTTTACACAATGAGGGTGGGGGAGTCCTGAATGTGAAAAGATCTGGAAATGAACAGGTAAGGGAGGGATCCTGCTGAGTGTCCCCTTTCCAATCAATCCTCCGTCCCTCAGCGACACCCTTCCCGACTTACCTCCTACCCCACCAAGAAAATGACAACTTTGTGCCCCCTACCTTTACCAGAAAAGACCCCTCTGACTTGTGACGCGGTCCTGTTAGTAGGGTTAGGTGCACCCACGTGCCGGCTCTGAATACCACCGCATCTACCTACAACATCTCAACATGAACACATTTCAGAAAGGACCGCCACCTCAATCTCTTCCAACGTAGCCCGAGGAATCTCCTCTCTTTATCACCAAAGAGACACAAGGCCTGGAATTCGGACACAACTAACGGAGCTGTCCGAATCCCTACAGTTGACGCTCGTCAGTCCGACAGCGTTCTTTCTTGTGCACGAGAAAACAAAGGGTGAAAGTTGTGGTTGGTTGAGCGGTGTAAATTGGGCAGGGCAAAAGGACTTGAGGAAGGATTACACGGAAGTGAGGGTCCGAAAGGAGCCCCCCACCTCCCCTGTTCATTTCCAGACTTTGAGACGTTTGCTTGGTTGGGCCATTTCTTGGCTTTTTTGAGAAACGGGGCGAATTTTCCACGGCCTCCGCCATCCCCTTACAGCCGCCCCTTCGCCACACCATGTTCCATCTGACCGGGATAGGTCCCGAGTAAGATTTCACTTCAAATCTCAAAAAAGCCAAGTAGAAATCATTCTGTGGGAATTTACTGTGACTAAGAGAAACAGAAGTTCAACCCTTCTCGAGTGGTGGAGGGTCGGGGGGGGAGTCGCTAAGCCACAGGCACAGAAAGGCTCCCCTAGCTTAAGCGTGAGAGGTATAAGACCTTACACCCTGGTTACAGGGCAGTCATTTTGCCGGGCGTGTCAAAGTGACCTGTGGCTTAATTTGCATGGCAAAGGAGACCGAAACCCTCCTTACAGGGTGGTCCTTAAGCCAGGAGCCTTCCAATGGACCAGAGCGAAAAGCGCTGTAAAGAAGAGATCTCCGTTCCCTCAGAAGTGGGTGGTCTCGTTGCCCAGCGAGTGCCAACGGCCCAAGAGGAGTTAGAAAGGGGAAACCTGCACCCTTCTGAAAGGGAGGGGTCAACCGCACGGGGCATTTTAAAGGCTAGGTCCTAAGGAGCTCAAACCCACAGGGACCTCAACCCGTTTTAAAGGGGGCTCGCTCCGCCTCAGCTATGGAAGGGACCCATAAAGCATTTTGGTTTGTAAGGAATGGACCTTGATCCTTGTTTACAGGGAAGTCCTTTTACCGGGCACCTGAAGGGGGATTAAGCCTGTGAGGAAAAGTGTCGAACCCGATCCCTCGGTAGAGGGGTGCGGTGTGTGCGGTGTGTGCAGCCGTTGGCCGTGGCTTTTTCTTCCCTTTTCTTGCAGTTTCTTTGGTGCTTGTGTCGTCTTGTCCATTTTGTCCTTTGAGTTGCTGGAAAGAGAGAGGTGAAGCGGGTTAGGTGTGGCTCAGTAGAGAGCACGTGTACAAGGTAGATTCAGATGACATTGGCAAGGTACTCGGCCCTGCCGGAAATTACCCTAATTCCTACTCTTCGGCACCGATCTCTTTCAGAGCCCAGGAGAGCTTGCGGCAGAAGGCGGGTCCAGGTGGATGCAGAGGACGCGGGCTTTGACTTGGCTGAGTGCGTGAGTGGGGAGGGCACGGGACAGCTAGTAGGACAAACCCTGAACCCTCTCAAGAGGCTGGTTTCTAGAACTACCTTCCAAATGGCAGTGTTACCTTGTGAAAGGCAGGGAAAGACCCACACCCTAGTTAGAGGGAGCTCACTTTGGACCTTGGCGTGAAGAGGGCCGATGCAGAGAGGAGAAAAGGGAAAGCGTCCTGAACCCTGATTACAGGGCAGTCACCCTTTCTTTAGTAAAATACACCTCCTTTACACAATGAGGGTGGGGGAGTCCTGAATGTGAAAAGATCTGGAAATGAACAGGTAAGGGAGGGATCCTGCTGAGTGTCCCCTTTCCAATCAATCCTCCGTCCCTCAGCGACACCCTTCCCGACTTACCTCCTACCCCACCAAGAAAATGACAACTTTGTGCCCCCTACCTTTACCAGAAAAGACCCCTCTGACTTGTGACGCGGTCCTGTTAGTAGGGTTAGGTGCACCCACGTGCCGGCTCTGAATACCACCGCATCTACCTACAACATCTCAACATGAACACATTTCAGAAAGGACCGCCACCTCAATCTCTTCCAACGTAGCCCGAGGAATCTCCTCTCTTTATCACCAAAGAGACACAAGGCCTGGAATTCGGACACAGCTAACGGAGCTGTCCGAATCCCTACAGTTGACGCTCGTCAGTCCGACAGCGTTCTTTCTTGTGCACAAGAAAACAAAGGGTGAAAGTTGTGGTTGGTTGAGCGGTGTAAATTGGGCAGGGCAAAAGGACTTGAGGAAGGATTACACGGAAGTGAGGGTCCGAAAGGAGCCCCCCACCTCCCCTGTTCATTTCCAGACTTTGAGACGTTTGCTTGGTTGGGCCATTTCTTGGCTTTTTTGAGAAACGGGGCGAATTTTCCACGGCCTCCGCCATCCCCTTACAGCCGCCCCTTCGCCACACCATGTTCCATCTGACCGGGATAGGTCCCGAGTAAGATTTCACTTCAAATCTCAAAAAAGCCAAGTAGAAATCATTCTGTGGGAATTTACTGTGACTAAGAGAAACAGAAGTTCAACCCTTCTCGAGTGGTGGAGGGTCGGGGGGGGAGTCGCTAAGCCACAGGCACAGAAAGGCTCCCCTAGCTTAAGCGTGAGAGGTATAAGACCTTACACCCTGGTTACAGGGCAGTCATTTTGCCGGGCGTGTCAAAGTGACCTGTGGCTTCTGACAGGGAGAGGTCAACGGCCCGGGGCATTTTAAAGGCTAGGTCCTAAGGAGCCCAAACCCACAGAGACCTCAACCCCTTTTAAAGGGGGCTCGCTCCTCCTCAGCTATGGAAGGGACCCATAAAGCATTTTGGTTGGCAAGGAATGGACCTTGATCCTTGTTTACAGGGAGGTCCTTTTACCGGGCACCTGAAGGGGGATTAAGCCTGTGAGGAGAAGTGTTGAACCCGATCCCTCGGTAGAGGGGTGCGGTGTGTGCTGTGTGTGCGGTGTGTGCAGCCATTGGCCGTGGCTTTTTCTTCCCTTTTCCTGCAGTTTCTTTGGTGCTTGTGTTGTCTTGTCCATTTTGTCCTTTGAGTTGCTGGAAAGAGAGAGGTGAAGCGGGTTAGGTGTGGCTCAGTAGAGAGCACGTGTACAAGGTAGATTCATATGACATTGGCAAGGTACTCGGCCAAATCTCAAAAAAGCCAAGTAGAAATTATCCTGGGGGAATTTACTGTGACTAATAGAAACGGAACCTCAATCCTTCTGATGGGGTAGGGGGATGGGGAATCTCTCAGCCACAGGTTCTAAAAGATTCCCCTTGTTTAGGTGTGGCTCATTAGACATCAGGATTACAAAGTAATCTCCCCGTATAGAAATTACCCTAATTCCTAGTTTTCAGCATGTGTGTGTTGCAGAAGTTAGGAGAGCTTTCATGAGAACTCAGCACCTTCTTCCTAGTCAGCACAAACTGCTTGAGGTTTCCTGCTTAGCGTCTTTTTCTGGGTAAGCTGAAGCCTGCACACACATTTGCCCCCTCGGACCATTTGTCTAGTGAGTGCAAGCTGCTTTAGGAGTTTCCTACCCAGTACTTTTTGTAATATTAGTAGTAGAGTCTGTTCCCCTTTCCTTTCCATGTCTCTTCTACAGTAAGGGTATCATCTGCAGGTTTACCTGCCCAGTACCTCCTGCCCAGTCCTTGAGGTTGGCTTCCGTGGTTTTTGACCCATCGCCTTCTGCCCAATCAACATGAGCTGCCTCAGTGATTTTTCTGCCCAGCACCTCCTGCCCAATCAGCAAAACACACCTCTGGGCTTCCCTCCCAACACCGCCTACCCAGTCAGCGCCAACCCGCTCAGTGACTTTTCCCACCCAACACCTCCTGCCCTGTCAGCAAAACCCACCTCTGGGCTTTCTCTCCCAACACCTCCTACCCTCTCAACACGAGCCACCTCATTGATTTTCCCACTCAGAGCCTCCTGCCCAGTCAGTGCCAGCCCCTGAAAGATTTTCCCATCCAGCGCTTTCCCTTCCAATTCCTCCTACCCAGTCAGCGCCAACCCCCTCAGTGACTTTTCCTGCCCTGCACCTCCTACCCTGTCAGCACGAGCTGCCTCAGTGATTTTCCTGCCCAGCACCTCCTGCCCAATCAGCAAAACCCACCTCAGGGCTTTCCCGCCCAGCGCTTCCTACCTAGTCAGCACCAGCCCCCTCACTGATTTTCTAGCCCAACACCTCCAACCCAGTCAGTGAAACCCACCTCTGGGCTTTCCCTCCCAACTTCTCCTAGCCAGTCAGGGCCAGCCGCCTCAGTGACTTTTCCCACCCAGCGCCTCCTACCTTGTCAGCGTGAGCCACCTCTAGTGATTTTCCTGCCCAGCACCTTCTGCCCAATCAGCAAAACCCACCTCAAGGCTTTCCCGCCCAGCACCTCCTACCCTGTCAGCGCCAGTCACCTCCAGTGACTTTTCCCGCTCAGCACCTCCTACCTAGTCAGTGCCATCCCCCTCAGTGATTTTCCAGCCCAACACCTCCCACCCAGTCAGCGAAACTCACTTCTGGACTTTCCCTCCCAACATCTCCTACCCAGTCAGCAAGAGCCACCTCAGTGATTTTCCTACTCAGAGCCTCCTGCCCAGTCAGCACCAGCCCCCTCAGTGATTTTCTAGCCCAACACCTCCCCCCCAGTCAGCGCCAATCCCCTCAATGACTTTTCCCGCCCAACGCCTCTTACCCTGTCAGCACGAGCTGCCTCAGTGATTTCCCCGCCCACCACCTCCTGCCCAATCAGCAAAACCCACCTCTGGGATTTCCCTCCCAACACATCCTTCCCAGTCAGCACCAGGCCGCTTAGTGATTTTTCCGCCCAACACCTCTTTTATCTGTTTACAATGCAAATATTTGTAATCAAAAGTAATATAAAGTGAGCACTGTACACTTTGCATTCTGTGTTGTAACTGAAATCAATATATTTGGAAATGTAGCTCAACTCTGAATGTTAGTGCCTAGATGACTGAAGGGCAGGAAGCCAGGCAGTGCAGTTTCCTACATTAGTGTACATTAAAATGCTGTTGTAGGAGACATTTCTAGTCTGAAAACATGGTCAGGAGCAGGTTTTGGCTAAGGAATGTCAGCGGAGAAAGGCTGTACCTGGAGGATTGAGGGGTGGGGGGGCGGGGGTGAATCCACCGGGTCTGATCCTGCTGCCATTGAAAGCAATTGGAGCTTTGCTGCTGAGTCCAGCTGGAGCAGGAATGGGCCCAAAGTTCAGGGCTGCCCGAGGGGGAGCAAGTGGGGTAATTTGTCCCGGGTCCCGCAGGGGCCCCCACGATATTTTTTCGGGGCCCCTGAAGCGGGGTCCTTCACTCGCTCCGGGGGCCCCGGAAAACTCTTGCGGGGCCCGGGCCCCCGAAGCTTCTTCCACTCTGGGACCTGCTGCCGAAGTGCCCTGAAGACTCGCGGCTGGGGGTCCTTCCGGCCCGGGACCCGACGCCGAAGTGCCGGGTCTTCGGCGGCAATTCGGCGGCAGGGACGCCCCGCCGCCGAAGACCACAGGCCCTCTGAATCCTCTGGGCGGCCCTGCCAAAGTTAGCTGCTTTGCCCAGGCCTGGCTCTTTTGTATTCCTATGATCCTCACTGCCATGCTGAGAGCCATGGAATGCAGGAGGGGATGGCTGTGGGGAATGTACCACCTGGTGTGAACTCTCCAGGACTCTTTGGTAAATGACAGCATGGGCCCAGCCCTTCACTTTATGACGGCCTCTAAGCTCCCTGTTGTAGCTATTTCCAGTGAGCCTGCTATTGGCGGCAGATAGCTGGAGAAGCTGAGCTCCATACACCGTACAGTATTCTGTGTGGGGCTTCCAGGTAAGTCCTTAGAGTAGCAGGACCTGCCAGAGATGTTTTTTTCTCCAAGAGGATGGGGTTTTCCTTGGAAGTCCTTAGAGAAATATCCCTTCCCCCAGCCTTCCCTGTTCTACAATCTGCTACTTAGCCGGTCAGCTGTCACCCTGACCCCCAGATGTGGCTGCATTTCAGCGCTGCTCTTTGCGTTGGGCTGGAACGCATTTGGGGATAAAAGGTGCTATAAAAATACAGGAGGAGTTGCAGCTCTGGGCCCAGTGGGTGACCTTGGCAGTGCAGTTGCCAGCGTTGTATTGATCAAAAAACAGACTTTTGTTGCTGTTTTTGCATAGTCAGTTTTGCAATTGATACATCTGTATTTTCAGCTCAGTGGACAATCGGTTTACTGGATGATGTGGTGCCAAGTTGCTCTGTACATCTTTAAACCACTGCAGGCTGCAATCTGTCAGGGGCTTTTTGGACAAGCATATGCTTTTCTACTTATTATGCTGATCTAGTGCTCTTTAATCCAGTCATCTAACTCCGAGGAGCTGACAAAGTCAGCCCTGCTCAGCCTGATGACCGGTCCTCCTTCACCTCGAAGGAGGAGAACCCAGCTAGGCTAGATTGCACCAGGGCAGAGGCAATGCATTGTCTGCCCTGCAAGAGACCCCCATTCTTCAGCACATTCAGGCAGTGGCAGAGCAGGGTGCGAGTTTAGGGGGCACAAATTACAACAGGGCAGGTAAAAGAGGAATTAACCCTTTACAGGGTAAAGAGGGATTTTATGGTACCCTTAGTTGTATGTTTGTGACAGGGACATACGTTGACAACAGGGAGAAGCGCTGGACCACTGAACGTTGACTTCTTTGATGGGGTCAACAAGCACGTGGACCGAGAGGATCCAGTGGCTATAGTGTACTATGATTTTCAGAAAGCCTTTGACAAGGTCCCTCACCAAAGGCTCTTACGCAAAGTAAGCTGTCATGGGTTAAGAGGGAAGATGCTCTTATGGATTGGTAACTGGTTAAAAGATAGGGTAGAAAATATCATGTTGCCTCTATATAAATCCATGGTACGCCCACATCTTGAATACTGTGTGCAGATGTGGTCACCCCATCTCAAAAAAAGATATATTGGAATTGGAAAAGATTCAGAAAAGGGCAACAAAAATGATTAGGGGTATGGAACGGCTTCCATATGAGGAGAGATTAATAAGACTGGGACTTTTCAGCATGGAAAAGAGACGGCTAAGGGGAGATATGATTGAGGTCTATAAAATCATGACTGGTGTAGAGAAAGTAGATGAGGAAGTGTTGTTTACTACTTCTCATAATACAAGAACTAGGGGTCACCAAATGAAATTAATAGGCAGCAGGTTTAAAACAAATAAAAGCAAGTATTTCTTCATACAATGCACAGTCAACCTGCGGAACTCCTTGCCAGAGGATGTTGTGAAGGCCAAGACTATAACAGGGTTCAAAAAAGAACTAGATAAGTTCACGGAGGATAAATGCATCAATGGCTGTTAGCCAGGAGGCGCAGGGATGGTGTCCCTAGCCCCTGTTTGCCAGAAACTGGGAATGGGCGACAGGGGATGGATCACTTGATGATTCCCTGTTCTGTTCATTAGCTCTGGGGCACCTGGCACTGGCCACTGTGGGAAGACAGGATACTGGGCTAGATGGACCTTGGGCCTGACGCGGTAGGGCCATTTTTACGTTCTTATGACTTTTATTGGAAGTCCTCAGGAGCAGCTGCTGCTGCCCTGCTCCCATACAAACTGCGCTCTGTGCTCCCAGCCGATCAGAGCGCAAGGTAAGGGGAACACCTGTGAGGGCAGCGCCCCCAGCCCCTGCAGCTGTGCTGTTAACTGAACTACAGGGTTGTTTGGGTGCATCATGGGGCTGGAGAAGCAGGTGTTGCTATTCCCGGGTTGTTCAGAGGAGATACAAAGGCAGGGATTTGGGGCTGTCTCTTACGTGGGACATGAGCCAGGAGTTGTTAATGTTAGAGATGGCATAGACTAGAGCAGGGGCAGGGCCTGTCTCTTTATTCCCTTTGGGTACAGCGCCTAACACAATGGGGTCATGGGCCATTTGCTACGATAATTCAGATAATAAATCAGTGTTCTGCCTTGCAAGGCCCGCGAGCCAGTGGCGGCTCCCATCGAGCCTAAGTGCACTAAATTCCCTCTAAGCTGCGCGGCCGCACAGCTGGCTATAACTAGCCGTGCAGCAGCTCTAAAGGGCCACACGGCAGGGACCTGAAGAGGAGAGAGGTAGGGGGTGGGCGGGAACTGGGGAGGGGAGCAAGTTGGGGCTTGCAGGGCTGCTGTGGGCCTCTCCCCAGGCCCGGAGCTCCCTGCTGCTGGCAAGGGGGAGAGCGAGCCCTTCTCCGGAGTCCCATGCTCCCTCCCTGTCGGCCCTCCTGCTGGGGTGAGTCCTCCGGCACTAGCCCTAGGGCAGCCTGCCTGCACCCCAAACTGCTCATGCCTGGCCCCACCCTAGAGCCTGAACCCCCAGTCAGAACTCTCCTCCACCCCCCGCATCCCAAGCCTCTGCCCCAGCCCTGAGCCCTCTCCTGAACCCCGCATCCCAAACCTCTGGTCCAGCCTTAAGCCCCTTCCACACCCCAAACCCCTCATCCACACCTCCACCCCAGACCCCTGATGAAGGAAATGCTTTGTGCATTACCCCGTGTGGCCACACAGTGTCACTATTGCTCAATGAAGGAATTGCTCTGTGCATTACCCCGTGTGGCCACACGGTGTCACTGTTCCTTATTAAAAAGAACAAGGAGTCTGGTGTCACCTTAAAGACTAACAGATTTATTGGGGCATAAGCTTTCGTGGGAAAAAACCTCACTTCTTCAGATGCATAGAGTGAAAGTAACAGATGCAGGCATTATATACTGACACATGGAGAGCAGGGATTTACTTCGCAAGTGGAGAACCAGTGTTGACAGGGCCAATTCAGTCAGGGTGGATGTAGTCCACTCCCAATAACAGATGAGGAGTGTCAATTCCAGGAGAGGTAAAGCTGCTTCTGTAATGAGCCAGCTACTCCCAGTCCCTATTCAAGCCCCGATTAATGGTGTTAAATTTGCAAATGAATTTTAGTTCTGCTGTTTCTCTTTGAAGTCTGTTTCTGAAGTTTTTTTGTTCAATGATAGTGACCTTTAAATCTGTACTAGAATGACCAGGGAGACTGAAGTGTTCACTTACTGGCTTATGTATGTTGCCATTCCTGATGTCCGATTTGTGTCCATTTATTTTTTTGCGGAGGGACTGTCCGGTTTGGCCAATGTACATGGCAGAGGGGCATTGCTGGCACATGATGGCATATATAACTTTAGTGGATGTGCGGGTGAATGAGCCCTTGATGGTGTGGCTGATGTGGTTGGGTCCTCTGATGGTGTCGCCAGAGTAGATACGGGGACAGAGTAGGCAACGAGGTTTGCTACAGGGATTGGTTCCTGGGTTGGTGTTTCTGTGGTGTGGTGTGTAGTTGCTGGTGAGTATTTGCTTCAGGTTGGGGGGTTGTCTGTAAGCGAGGACTGGCCTGCCTCCCAAGGTCTGTGAGAGTGAGGGATCATTTTCCAGGATAGGTTGTAGATCGTGGATAATGCGCTGGAGAGGTTTTAGCTGAGGGCTGTATGTGATGGCCAGTGGTGTTCTGTTATTGTCCTTGTTGGGCCTGTCCTGTAGTAAGTGATTTCTGGGTACCCGTCTTGCTCTGTCAATCTGTTTCCTCACTTCCCCAGGTGGGTATTGTAGTTTTACGAATGCTTGATAAAGATCTTGTAGGTGTTTGTCTCTGTCTGAGGGTTTGGAGCAAATTCGGTTGTATCTTAGGGCTTGGCTGTAGACAATGGATCGTGTGATGCGTCTTGGATGGAAGCTGGAGGCATGTAGGTACGTATAGCGGTCAGTAGGTTTCCGGTATAGGGTGGTGTTTATGTGACCATCACTTATTTGCACTGTAATGTCCAGGAAGTGGATCTCTTGTGTGGACTGGTCCAGGCTGAGGTTGATGGTGGGGTGGAAATTGTTGAAGTCCAGGTGGAATTCTTCAAGGGCCTCCTTTCCGTGGGTCCATATGATGAAGATGTCATCAATGTAGCGCAAGTAGAGGAGGGGCACTAGGGGACGAGAGCTGAGGAAGCGTTGTTCTAAGTCAGCCATAAAAATGTTGCCATACTGTGGGGCCATGCGGGTACCCATAGCAGTGCCACTGACTTGAAGGTATAAGTTGTCCCCAAAGCTGAAGTGGTTGTGGGTGAGGGCAAAGTCACAAAGCTCAGCCACCAGGCATGCTGTGGCCTCATCAGGGATACTGTTCCTGACAGCTTGTAGTCCATCCTCATGTGGAATATTGGTGTAAAGTGCTTCTACATCCATGGTGGCCAGGATGGTGTTTTCAGGAAGAACACCAATGCATTGTAGTTTCCCCAGGAAGTCGGTGGTGTCTCGAAGATAGCTGGGAGTGCTGGTAGCGTAGGGTCTGAGGAGAGATAATCCTGCTGTAAGAGTGCCAATGCCTGAGATGATGGGGCGTCCAGGGTTTCCGGGTTTATGGATGTTGGGTAGCAGATAGAATACACCTAGTCGGGGTTCTGGGGTTTTGGACCCAACCACATCAGCCACACCATCAAGGGCTCATTCACCCACACATCCACTAATGTTATATATGCCATCATGTGCCAGCAATGCCCCTCTGCCATGTACATTGGCCAAACCGGACAGTCCCTCCGCAAAAGAATAAATGGACACAAATCGGACATCAGGAATGGTAACATACATAAGCCAGTAAGTGAACACTTCAGTCTCCCTGGTCATTCTATTACAGATTTAAAAGTCACTATCATTGAACAAAAAAACTTCAGAAACAGACTTCAAAGAGAAACAGCAGAACTAAAATTCATTTGCAAATTTAACACCATTAATCTGGGCTTGAATAGGGACTGGAGTGGCTGGCTCATTACAGAAGCAGCTTTTCCTCTCCTGGAATTGACACCTCCTCATCTGTTATTGGGAGAGGACTACATCCACCCTGATTGAATTGGCCCTGTCAACACTGGTTCTCCACTTGCGAAGTAATTCCCTGCTCTTCATGTGTCAGAATATAATGCCTGCATCTGTAACTTCCACTCTATGCATCTGAAGAAGTGAGGATTTTACTCACAAAAGCTTATGCCCCAATAAATCTGTTAGTCTTTAAGGTGCCACCAGACTCCTAGTTATTTTTGTAGATACAGACTAACACGGCTACCCCCTAATACTTGTTCCTCCTTAAGGAAATGCTCATGCATTACCCCACGTGGCCACAAAGTGTTACTGTTGCTCCTTAAGGAAATGCTCATGCATTATCCCACGTGGCCACACAGTGTCACTGTTGCTCCATGAAGGAAATGCTCTGTGCTTTACCTCGCGTGGCCACACAGTGTCACTGTGGCACCATATAGAAAATGGTTTGTGCATTACCCCACGTGGCCACCCAGTGTCACTGTTACTCCTTAATGAAATGGTCTCTGCATTACCCCGCGTGGCCACACAGGGTCCCTGTTGCTCCATGAAGGAAATGTTCTGTGCATTTCCCCGCATGGCATTACGGTGTCACTGTTGCTCCATAAAGGAAATGGTCTGTGCATTACCCTGTGTGACCACCCAGTGTCACTGTTGCTCCATGCAGGAAATGCTCTGTGCATTACCTTCGGTGGCCACACAGTGTCACTGTTGTTCCATGAAGGAAATGCTCGTGCATTACCCCAAGCGGCCACCTAGTGTCACTGTTGCTCCATGAAAGACATTCTCTGTGCATTACCTCGCTTGCCCACCCTGTGTCACTGTTATTCCTTAAGGAAATGCTCTCTGCATTACCCTGCATGGCCACACAGTGTCACTGTTCCTCCATGAAGGAAATGCTCTGTGCATTACCCCACCTGGCTACATGGTGTCACTGTTGCTCCATGAAGGAAATGCTCTGTGCATTTCCTTGGATTGCCACACAGTGTCACTGTTGCTCCTTAAGGAAATGCTCGTGCATTACTCCAGGTGGCCACACAGTGTCACTTTTACTCCTTAAGGAAATGCCTTGTGTTTTATCTCGCGTGGCCACACAGTGTCACTGTTGTTCGATGCAGAGAATACTCTGTGCATTACCTCGCATGGCCACATGGTGTCACTGTTGCTCCTTGAAGGAAATGCTCTGTGCATTATCTTCGATGGCCACACAGTGTCACTGTTGTTCGATGCAGAAAATGCTCTGTGCATTACCCCGCGTGGCCACACAGTGTCACTCTTGCTCCATGTAGAAAATGCTCTGTGCATTACCCCGCGTGGCCACACAGTGTCACTGTTGTTCGATGCAGAAAATGCTCTGTGCATTACCCCGCGTGGCCACACAGTGTCACTGTTGCTCTATGAAGGAAATGCTCTGTGCATTACCCCGCGTGGCCACACAGTGTCACTGTTGCTCCTTAAGTAAATGCTCTCTGCATTACCCGGCATGGCCACACAGTGTCCCTGTTGCTCCATGAAGGAAATGCTCTGTGCATTACCCCGCGTGGCCACACAGTCTCACTGTTGTTCCATGAAGGAAATGCTCTGTGCATTACCTTGGATGGCCACACAGTGTCACTGTTGCTCCATGTAGAAAATGCTCTGTGCATTACCCCGCGTGGCCACACAGTGTCACTGTTGCTCCATGAAGGAAATGCTCTGTGCATTACCACACGTGGCCACATAGTGTCACTGTTGCTCCATGAAGGAAATGCTCTGTGCATTTCTTTGGATTGCCACACAGTGTCACTTTTGCTCCTTAAGGAAATGCTCTGTGTTTTATCTCGCGTGGCCACACAGTGTCTCTGTTGTTCCAGGAAGGAAATGCTCTGTGCAGTACCTCACATGGCCACACAGTGTCACTGTTGTTCGATGCAGAGAATACTCTGTGCATTACCTCGCATGACCACATGGTGTCACTGTTGATCCTTGAAGGAAATGCTCTGTGCATTATCTTCGATGGCCACACAGTGTCACTGTTGTTCGTTGCAGAAAATGCTCTGTGCATTACCCCGCCTGGCCACACAGTGTCACTCTTGCTCCATGTAGAAAATGCTCTGTGCATTACCCCGCGTGGCCACACAGTGTCACTGTTGTTCGATGCAGAAAATGCTCTGTGCATTACCCCGCGTGGCCACACAGTGTCACTGTTGCTCCATGAAGGAAATGCTCTGTGCATTACCCCGCGTGGCCACACAGTCTCACTGTTGTTCCATGAAGGAAATGCTCCGTGCATTACCTTGGATGGCCACACAGTGTCACTGTTGCTCCATGTAGAAAATGCTCTGTGCATTACCCGGCGTGGCCACACAGTGTCACTGTTGCTCCATGAAGGAAATGCTCTGTGCATTACCACACGTGGCCACATAGTGTCACTGTTGCTCCATGAAGGAAATGCCCTGTGCATTACCTAACATGGCCACACAGTGTCACTGTTGCTCCATGAAGGAAATACTCTGTGCATTACCCCGCGTGGCCACACAGTGTCACTGTTGCTCCATGAAGGAAATGCTCTGTGCATTACCCCACGTGGCCACACAGTGTTACTGTTGCTCCTTAAGGAAATGCTCATGCATTACCCCACGTAGCCACACAGTGTCACTGTTCCTCCATGAAGGAAATGCTCTGTGCTTTACCTCGCGTGGCCACACAGTGTCACTGTGGCACCATATAGAAAATGGTTTGTGCATTACCCCACGTGGCCACACAGGGTCCCTGTTGCTCCATGAAGGAAATGTTCTGTGCATTTCCCCGCATGGCATTACGGTGTCACTGTTGCTCCATAAAGGAAATGGTCTGTGCATTACCCTGTGTGACCACCCAGTGTCACTGTTGCTCCATGCAGGAAATGCTCTGTGCATTACCTTCGGTGGCCACACAGTGTCACTGTTGTTCCATGAGGGAAATGCTCGTGCATTACCCCAAGCGGCCACCTAGTGTCACTGTTGCTCCATGAAAGACATTCTCTGTGCATTACCTCGCTTGCCCACCCTGTGTCACTGTTATTCCTTAAGGAAATGCTCTCTGCATTACCCTGCATGGCCACACAGTGTCACTGTTCCTCCATGAAGGAAATGCTCTGTGCATTACCCCACCTGGCCACATGGTGTCACTGTTGCTCCATGAAGGAAATGCTCTGTGCATTTCCTTGGATTGCCACACAGTGTCACTGTTGCTCCTTAAGGAAATGCTCGTGCATTACTCCAGGTGGCCACACAGTGTCACTTTTACTCCTTAAGGAAATGCCTTGTGTTTTATCTCGCGTGGCCACACAGTGTCACTGTTGTTCAATGCAGAGAATACTCTGTGCATTACCTCGCATGACCACATGGTGTCACTGTTGATCCTTGAAGGAAATGCTCTGTGCATTATCTTCGATGGCCACACAGTGTCACTGTTGTTCGATGCAGAAAATGCTCTGTGCATTACCCCGCGTGGCCACACAGTGTCACTCTTGCTCCATGTAGAAAATGCTCTGTGCATTACCCCGCGTGGCCACACAGTGTCACTGTTGTTCGATGCAGAAAATGCTCTGTGCATTACCCCGCGTGGCCACACAGTGTCACTGTTGCTCCATGAAGGAAATGCTCTGTGCATTACCCCGCGTGGCCACACAGTGTCACTGTTGCTCCATGAAGGAAATGCTCTGTGCATTACCCCGCGTGGCCACACAGTGTCACTGTTGCTCCTTAAGTAAATGCTCTCTGCATTACCCGGCATGGCCACACAGTGTCCCTGTTGCTCCATGAAGGAAATGCTCTGTGCATTACCCCGCGTGGCCACACAGTCTCACTGTTGTTCCATGAAGGAAATGCTCCGTGCATTACCTTGGATGGCCACACAGTGTCACTGTTGCTCCATGTAGAAAATGCTCTGTGCATTACCCGGCGTGGCCACATAGTGTCCCTGTTGCTCCATGAAGGAAATGCCCTGTGCATTACCTAACATGGCCACACAGTGTCACTTTTGCTCCTTAAGGAAATGCTCTCTGTTTTATCTCACGTGGCCACACAGTGTCTCTGTTGTTCCAGGAAGGAAATGCTCTGTGCAGTACCTCACATGGCCACACAGTGTCACTGCTTTTCGATGCAGAGAATACTCTGTGCATTACCTCGCATGACCACATGGTGTCACTGTTGCTCCTTGAAGGAAATGCTCTGTGCATTATCTTCGATGGCCACACAGTGTCACTGTTGTTCGTTGCAGAAAATGCTCTGTGCATTACCCCGCCTGACCACACAGTGTCACTGTTGCTCCATGTAGAAAATGCTCTGTGCATTACCCCGCGTGGCCACACAGTGTCACTGTTGTTCGATGCAGAAAATGCTCTGTGCATTACCCCGCGTGGCCACACAGTGTCATTGTTGCTCCATGAAGGAAATGCTCTGTGCATTACCCCGCGTGGCCACACAGTGTCACTGTTGCTCCTTAAGTAAATGCTCTCTACATTACCCGGCATGGCCACACAGTGTCACTGTTGCTCCATGAAGGAAATGCTCTGTGCATTACCCCGCGTGGCCACACAGTGTCACTGTTGTTCCATGAAGGAAATGCTCCGTGCATTACCTTGGATGGCCACACAGTGTCACTGTTGCTCCATGCAGAAAATGCTCTGTGCATTACCCCACGTGGCCACACAGTGTCACTGTTGCTCCATGAAGGAAATGCTCTGTGCATTACCACACGTGGCCACACAGTGTCACTGTTGCTCCATGAAGGAAATGCTCTGTGCATTACCCCGCGTGGCCACACAGTGTCACTGTTGCTCCATGAAGGAAATACTCTGTGCATTACCCCGCGTGGCCACACAGTGTCACTGTTGTTCGATGCAGAAAATGCTCTGTGCATTACCCCGCATGGCCACACAGTGTCACTGTTTCTCCATGAAGGAAATGCTCTGTGCATTACCCCGCGTGGCCACATAGTGTCCCTGTTGCTCCATGAAGGAAATGCTCTGTGCATTACCCCGCGTGGCCACACAGTGTCACTGTTGCTCCATGTAGAAAATGCTCTGTGCATTACCCCGCGTGGCCACACAGTGTCACTGTTGCTCCATGAAGGAAATACTCTGTGCATTACCTTGGATGGCCACACAGTGTCACTGTTGCTCCATGTAGAAAATGCTCTGTGCATTACCCCACGTGGCCACACAGTGTCACTGTTGCTCCATGAAGGAAATGCTCTGTGCATTACCACACGTGGCCACATAGTGTCACTGTTGCTCCATGAAGGAAATGCCCTGTGCATTACCTAACATGGCCACACAGTGTCACTGTTGCTCCATGAAGGAAATGCTCTGTGCATTTCCTTGGATTGCCACACAGTGTCACTGTTGCTCCTTAAGGAAATGCTCTCTGTTTTATCTCGCGTGGCCACACAGTGTCTCTGTTGTTCCAGGAAAGAAATGCTCTGTGCAGTACCTCACATGGCCACACAGTGTCACTGTTTTTCGATGCAGAGAATACTCTGTGCATTACCTCGCATGACCACATGGTGTCACTGTTGCTCCTTGAAGGAAATGCTCTGTGCATTATCTTCGATGGCCACACAGTGTCACTGTTGTTCGTTGCAGAAAATGCTCTGTGCATTACCCCGCCTGGCCACACAGTGTCACTGTTGCTCCATGTAGAAAATGCTCTGTGCATTACCCCGCGTGGCCACACAGTGTCATTGTTGCTCCATGAAGGAAATGCTCTGTGCATTACCCCGCGTGGCCACATAGTGTCCCTGTTGCTCCATGAAGGAAATGCTCTGTGCATTACCCCGCGTGGCCACACAGTGTCACTGTTGCTCCATGTAGAAAATGCTCTGTGCATTACCCCGCGTGGCCACACAGTGTCACTGTTGCTCCATGAAGGAAATACTCTGTGCATTACCTTGGATGGCCACACAGTGTCACTGTTGCTCCATGTAGAAAATGCTCTGTGCATTACCCCACGTGGCCACACAGTGTCACTGTTGCTCCATGAAGGAAATGCTCTGTGCATTACCACACGTGGCCACATAGTGTCACTGTTGCTCCATGAAGGAAATGCCCTGTGCATTACCTAACATGGCCACACAGTGTCACTGTTGCTCCTTAAGGAAATGCTCGTGCATTACTCCAGGTGGCCACACAGTGTCACTTTTACTCCTTAAGGAAATGCCTTGTGTTTTATCTTGCGTGGCCACACAGTGTCACTGTTGTTCGATGCAGAGAATACTCTGTGCATTACCTCGCATGGCCACATGGTGTCACTGTTGCTCCTTGAAGGAAATGCTCTGTGCATTATCTTCGATGGCCACACAGTGTCACTGTTGTTCGATGCAGAAAATGCTCTGTGCATTACCCCGCGTGGCCACACAGTGTCACTCTTGCTCCATGTAGAAAATGCTCTGTGCATTACCCCGCGTGGCCACACAGTGTCACTGTTGTTCGATGCAGAAAATGCTCTGTGCATTACCCCGCGTGGCCACACAGTGTCACTGTTGCTCTATGAAGGAAATGCTCTGTGCATTACCCCGCGTGGCCACACAGTGTCACTGTTGCTCCTTAAGTAAATGCTCTCTGCATTACCCGGCATGGCCACACAGTGTCCCTGTTGCTCCATGAAGGAAATGCTCTGTGCATTACCCCGCGTGGCCACACAGTCTCACTGTTGTTCCATGAAGGAAATGCTCTGTGCATTACCTTGGATGGCCACACAGTGTCACTGTTGCTCCATGTAGAAAATGCTCTGTGCATTACCCCGCGTGGCCACACAGTGTCACTGTTGCTCCATGAAGGAAATGCTCTGTGCATTACCACACGTGGCCACATAGTGTCACTGTTGCTCCATGAAGGAAATGCTCTGTGCATTTCTTTGGATTGCCACACAGTGTCACTTTTGCTCCTTAAGGAAATGCTCTGTGTTTTATCTCGCGTGGCCACACAGTGTCTCTGTTGTTCCAGGAAGGAAATGCTCTGTGCAGTACCTCACATGGCCACACAGTGTCACTGTTGTTCGATGCAGAAAATACTCTGTGCATTACCTCGCATGACCACATGGTGTCACTGTTGATCCTTGAAGGAAATGCTCTGTGCATTATCTTCGATGGCCACACAGTGTCACTGTTGTTCGTTGCAGAAAATGCTCTGTGCATTACCCCGCCTGGCCACACAGTGTCACTCTTGCTCCATGTAGAAAATGCTCTGTGCATTACCCCGCGTGGCCACACAGTGTCACTGTTGTTCGATGCAGAAAATGCTCTGTGCATTACCCCGCGTGGCCACACAGTGTCACTGTTGCTCCATGAAGGAAATGCTCTGTGCATTACCCCGCGTGGCCACACAGTGTCCCTGTTGCTCCATGAAGGAAATGCTCTGTGCATTACCCCGCGTGGCCACACAGTCTCACTGTTGTTCCATGAAGGAAATGCTCCGTGCATTACCTTGGATGGCCACACAGTGTCACTGTTGCTCCATGTAGAAAATGCTCTGTGCATTACCCGGCGTGGCCACACAGTGTCACTGTTGCTCCATGAAGGAAATGCTCTGTGCATTACCACACGTGGCCACATAGTGTCACTGTTGCTCCATGAAGGAAATGCCCTGTGCATTACCTAACATGGCCACACAGTGTCACTGTTGCTCCATGAAGGAAATACTCTGTGCATTACCCCGCGTGGCCACACAGTGTCACTGTTGCTCCATGAAGGAAATGCTCTGTGCATTACCCCACGTGGCCACACAGTGTTACTGTTGCTCCTTAAGGAAATGCTCATGCATTACCCCACGTAGCCACACAGTGTCACTGTTCCTCCATGAAGGAAATGCTCTGTGCTTTACCTCGCGTGGCCACACAGTGTCACTGTGGCACCATATAGAAAATGGTTTGTGCATTACCCCACTTGGCCACACAGGGTCCCTGTTGCTCCATGAAGGAAATGTTCTGTGCATTTCCCCGCATGGCATTACGGTGTCACTGTTGCTCCATAAAGGAAATGGTCTGTGCATTACCCTGTGTGACCACCCAGTGTCACTGTTGCTCCATGCAGGAAATGCTCTGTGCATTACCTTCGGTGGCCACACAGTGTCACTGTTGTTCCATGAGGGAAATGCTCGTGCATTACCCCAAGCGGCCACCTAGTGTCACTGTTGCTCCATGAAAGACATTCTCTGTGCATTACCTCGCTTGCCCACCCTGTGTCACTGTTATTCCTTAAGGAAATGCTCTCTGCATTACCCTGCATGGCCACACAGTGTCACTGTTCCTCCATGAAGGAAATGCTCTGTGCATTACCCCACCTGGCCACATGGTGTCACTGTTGCTCCATGAAGGAAATGCTCTGTGCATTTCCTTGGATTGCCACACAGTGTCACTGTTGCTCCTTAAGGAAATGCTCGTGCATTACTCCAGGTGGCCACACAGTGTCACTTTTACTCCTTAAGGAAATGCCTTGTGTTTTATCTCGTGTGGCCACACAGTGTCACTGTTGTTCAATGCAGAGAATACTCTGTGCATTACCTCGCATGACCACATGGTGTCACTGTTGATCCTTGAAGGAAATGCTCTGTGCATTATCTTCGATGGCCACACAGTGTCACTGTTGTTCGATGCAGAAAATGCTCTGTGCATTACCCCGCGTGGCCACACAGTGTCACTCTTGCTCCATGTAGAAAATGCTCTGTGCATTACCCCGCGTGGCCACACAGTGTCACTGTTGTTCGATGCAGAAAATGCTCTGTGCATTACCCCGCGTGGCCACACAGTGTCACTGTTGCTCCATGAAGGAAATGCTCTGTGCATTACCCCGCCTGGCCACACAGTGTCACTGTTGCTCCATGAAGGAAATGCTCTGTGCATTACCCCGCGTGGCCACACAGTGTCACTGTTGCTCCTTAAGTAAATGCTCTCTGCATTACCCGGCATGGCCACACAGTGTCCCTGTTGCTCCATGAAGGAAATGCTCTGTGCATTACCCCGCGTGGCCACACAGTCTCACTGTTGTTCCATGAAGGAAATGCTCCGTGCATTACCTTGGATGGCCACACAGTGTCACTGTTGCTCCATGTAGAAAATGCTCTGTGCATTACCCGGCGTGGCCACACAGTGTCACTGTTGCTCCATGAAGGAAATGCTCTGTGCATTACCACACGTGGCCACATAGTGTCACTGTTGCTCCATGAAGGAAATGCCCTGTGCATTACCTAACATGGCCACACAGTGTCACTTTTGCTCCTTAAGGAAATGCTCTCTGTTTTATCTCACGTGGCCACACAGTGTCTCTGTTGTTCCAGGAAGGAAATGCTCTGTGCAGTACCTCACATGGCCACACAGTGTCACTGCTTTTCGATGCAGAGAATACTCTGTGCATTACCTCGCATGACCACATGGTGTCACTGTTGCTCCTTGAAGGAAATGCTCTGTGCATTATCTTCGATGGCCACACAGTGTCACTGTTGTTCGTTGCAGAAAATGCTCTGTGCATTACCCCGCCTGACCACACAGTGTCACTGTTGCTCCATGTAGAAAATGCTCTGTGCATTACCCCGCGTGGCCACACAGTGTCACTGTTGTTCGATGCAGAAAATGCTCTGTGCATTACCCCGCGTGGCCACACAGTGTCATTGTTGCTCCATGAAGGAAATGCTCTGTGCATTACCCCGCGTGGCCACACAGTGTCACTGTTGCTCCTTAAGTAAATGCTCTCTACATTACCCGGCATGGCCACACAGTGTCACTGTTGCTCCATGAAGGAAATGCTCTGTGCATTACCCCGCGTGGCCACACAGTGTCACTGTTGTTCCATGAAGGAAATGCTCCGTGCATTACCTTGGATGGCCACACAGTGTCACTGTTGCGCCATGCAGAAAATGCTCTGTGC
This sequence comes from Malaclemys terrapin pileata, assembly GCF_027887155.1. NCBI lineage: Eukaryota > Metazoa > Chordata > Testudines > Emydidae > Malaclemys > Malaclemys terrapin. The sequence goes on from NC_071519.1 coordinate 35,197,663, forward strand.
ATTACCCCGCGTGGCCACATAGTGTCCCTGTTGCTCCATGAAGGAAATGCTCTGTGCATTACCCCGCGTGGCCACACAGTGTCACTGTTGCTCCATGTAGAAAATGCTCTGTGCATTACCCCGCGTGGCCACACAGTGTCACTGTTGCTCCATGAAGGAAATACTCTGTGCATTACCTTGGATGGCCACACAGTGTCACTGTTGCTCCATGTAGAAAATGCTCTGTGCATTACCCCACGTGGCCACACAGTGTCACTGTTGCTCCATGAAGGAAATGCTCTGTGCATTACCACACGTGGCCACATAGTGTCACTGTTGCTCCATGAAGGAAATGCCCTGTGCATTACCTAACATGGCCACACAGTGTCACTGTTGCTCCATGAAGGAAATGCTCTGTGCATTTCCTTGGATTGCCACACAGTGTCACTGTTGCTCCTTAAGGAAATGCTCTCTGTTTTATCTCGCGTGGCCACACAGGGTCTCTGTTGTTCCAGGAAAGAAATGCTCTGTGCAGTACCTCACATGGCCACACAGTGTCACTGTTTTTCGATGCAGAGAATACTCTGTGCATTACCTCGCATGACCACATGGTGTCACTGTTGCTCCTTGAAGGAAATGCTCTGTGCATTATCTTCGATGGCCACACAGTGTCACTGTTGTTCGTTGCAGAAAATGCTCTGTGCATTACCCCGCCTGGCCACACAGTGTCACTGTTGCTCCATGTAGAAAATGCTCTGTGCATTACCCCGCGTGGCCACACAGTGTCATTGTTGCTCCATGAAGGAAATGCTCTGTGCATTACCCCGCGTGGCCACATAGTGTCCCTGTTGCTCCATGAAGGAAATGCTCTGTGCATTACCCCGCGTGGCCACACAGTGTCACTGTTGCTCCATGTAGAAAATGCTCTGTGCATTACCCCGCGTGGCCACACAGTGTCACTGTTGCTCCATGAAGGAAATACTCTGTGCATTACCTTGGATGGCCACACAGTGTCACTGTTGCTCCATGTAGAAAATGCTCTGTGCATTACCCCACGTGGCCACACAGTGTCACTGTTGCTCCATGAAGGAAATGCTCTGTGCATTACCACACGTGGCCACATAGTGTCACTGTTGCTCCATGAAGGAAATGCCCTGTGCATTACCTAACATGGCCACACAGTGTCACTGTTGCTCCATGAAGGAAATGCTCTGTGCATTTCCTTGGATTGCCACACAGTGTCACTGTTGCTCCTTAAGGAAATGCTCTCTGTTTTATCTCGGGTGGCCACACAGTGTCTCTGTTGTTCCAGGAAGGAAATGCTCTGTGCAGTACCTCACATGGCCACACAGTGTCACTGTTTTTCGATGCAGAGAATACTCTGTGCATTACCTCGCATGACCACATGGTGTCACTGTTGCTCCTTGAAGGAAATGCTCTGTGCATTATCTTCGATGGCCACACAGTGTCACTGTTGTTCGTTGCAGAAAATGCTCTGTGCATTACCCCGCCTGGCCACACAGTGTCACTGTTGCTCCATGTAGAAAATGCTCTGTGCATTACCCCGCGTGGCCACACAGTGTCATTGTTGCTCCATGAAGGAAATGCTCTGTGCATTACCCCGCGTGGCCACACAGTGTCACTGTTGCTCCTTAAGTAAATGCTCTCTGCATTACCCGGCATGGCCACACAGTGTCCCTGTTGTTCCAGGAATAAAATGCTCTGTGCAGTACCTCACATGGCCACACAGTGTCACTCTTGTTCGATACAGAGAATACTCTGTGCATTACCTCGCATGACCACATGGTGTCACTGTTGCTCCATGTAGAAAATGCTCTGTGCATTACCCCGCCTGGCCACACAGTGTCACTGTTTTTCCATGAAGGAAATGCTCCGTGCATTACCTTGGATGGCCACACAGTGTCACTGTTGCTCCATGAAGGAAATGCTCTGTGCATTACCCCGCATGGCCACACAGTGTCACTGTTGCTCCTTAAGTAAATGCTCTCTGCATTACCCGGCATGGCCACACATTGTCCCTGTTTTTCCAGGAAGGAAATGCTCTGTGCAGTACCTCACATGGCCACACAGTGTCACTCTTGTTCGATGCAGAGAATACTCTGTGCATTACCTCGCATGACCATATGGTGTCACTGTTGCTCCATGTAGAAAATTCTCTGTGCATTACCCCGCCTGGCCACACAGTGTCACTGTTTTTCCATGAAGGAAATGCTCCGTGCATTACCTTGGATGGCCACACAGTGTCAGTGTTGCTCCATGAAGGAAATGCCGTGTGCATTACCTAACATGGCCACACAGTGTCACTGTTGCTCCATGTAGAAAATGCTCTGTGCATTTCCTTGGATTGCCATACAGTGTCACTGTTGCTCCTTAAGGAAATGCTCGTGCATTACTCCAGGTGGCCACACAGTGTCACTTTTGCTCCTTAAGGAAATGCTCTGTGTTTTATCTCGCGTGCCCTCATAGTGTCTCTGTTGTTCCAGGAAGGAAATGCTCTGTGCAGTACCTCACATGGCCACACAGTGTCACTGTTGTTCGATGCAGAGAATACTCTGTGCATTACCTCGCATGACCACATGGTGTCACTGTTGCTCCTTGAAGGAAATGCTCTGTGCATTATCTTCGATGGCCACAAAGTGTCACTGTTGCTCCATGAAGGAAATGCCCTGTGCAGTACCTCACATGGCCACACAGTGTCACTGTTGTTCAATGCAGAAAATGCTCTGTGCATTACCCCACAAGGCCATACGGTGTCACTGTTATTCCTTAAGGAAATGCTTGTACATTACCCCGTGTGGCCAGAAAGTGTCACATTTGCTCCATGCAGTCGATGCATGCGGGCAGTGGACCCCATGCGTCCCCCGGCTCCTTCCTCGCTGCGCTCAGGCTTTGCGGCTCCCGGGAGTGTGAGCTGCCACCATTGCTGCCACTCCAAAGAGCAGGCTCCGGGCCCCGCGCCCCGGCAGTGGCTCACATGCCCGGGAGCCACAGACCCCGAGCACAGCAAGGGGGGAGCTGGGGGACGCACGGGGGCCTCTGCCCGCATGCATCTGCTGCAGCTGCTGGCGCCCCCGGGGGGGCCGCCTGTCCGCACCCTGGGCAGGAGGGGCAAGGGGCATGGCTGCTCCCCACTAGCGGCTCTCCCGCCTTTGCAGGGCTCCTCCCCCCCGCGCCGCACCGGCTCCTCCATGGTGGGGGCTCGCTGCCCCCCGCAAGCCGATGTTCTGGCTCTCTGGTGTCTCCGGAAGGCGGTTCCTCCCTGCCAAGCCAGGTCACCGCTTTTTGGCACCCCTTAGGGCCATCCTTAGGATTTATGGGTCCCTATGCATTATTATTAAACTGGTGCCCCTATGACTGACGGCAGCCTGAGCTTGCAGCCTGGCGGGGGCGGAAGGACAAAGCAGAAAGAATAATGTCACCGCTGCTCCAGGAGAAACACAGTCTGTATGTTACCCTGTCTGCCCACCGGATGGCATTGATGGTCCAAGGCAGACAGCCCAGACATTACCCCGGCTGGCCACCGAGTATCAGTGCAGCGCTGTGGTGGGGAAATGATATCTGCCTTACCCTGAGTGGCCACGTAGTGTCTGTGTTGCTCCACGAGGGAAATGCTTTGTGCTTTGCCGCGAGTGGCCACCAAGTGTCACTGCTGCTGCATGGGGGACATGCTCTGTGCATTGCCGTGATTGGCCACTGGGTGTCATTGTTGCTCCAGGGCAACTACATTCTGAAAAATACCCCAGGTGGCCTCTAAGATACATGTGTGGTAAAGGCTGAGTACAGATGTCTGCTTCCCTTTAGGTGGGGTTCGGTTTGTAATAAAAGTTTTCATCCTTGTTCTGGGTGCAGAGGGAGAATTTCTCTATATTGGGAGCAGTTGATCTTCCTGGACAGGGAGGAGCATGTTCACCTGAGCAGAGGCCTGGAACCGGAAAGGTGAGTACTGGTGCTGAGTTTGTCTTTCTTCCTATGTGTCTCTCTCTGAGCTCTCATATGTTGGCCAACATACTCTCTCTCTCCCCTTGTCCTGTCTCCTTGCATAGAACGTGGGCAATGGTGCATGCTCACAGGCTTGGTCTGGGGCATCTGCAACCCACTGGGGCATTGGGAGGGGGAAGAGGAGCATGATGGTACGAGATCCTCCATTGGTAGTGGTGGGGGTGACTGTGGGAGTTGACTGTCACTGTTCATCAAGTGGGGCTGATGTACAGTGGATGGGAGAGGGAGGGCAGTATCTTGTACACCAATAGACCTTTTGGCAGTGATGGCTCCTGCTTGGGTTATATGCTGTGTTTGCAGAGGAATCGCCCAGGAGCCCCAGCCAGAGGAGAAACTGGAAGAAGTGAACCTGAGCAGCCTGGACATCCTTGTAAGCAGAGATGAACAGTCCACCGCTTTCTGTCTTCTCCATGACTGTCTGTGAGTGAACAATTATGGCACTCTATTCCTCATCCGTACCACTCTAGTTTTCTTCCACCATTCTCCTGCTGCTCTCTGGCCCTGCTGTATCACGGCACGCAGTGTCACTGTTGCTCCTAAAGGAAATGCTCTGTGCATTACCCCAGGTGTCCACCCAGTGCCACTGTTGCTCCATGGGGGAAATGCTTTGTGCATTACCTGGATTAGCCACCCAGTGTCACTGTTGCTTTATTTGGGAAATGCTCTGTGCAACTATACAGAGTGTCCACCCGGTGTCAATATTGCTCCATGAAGGAAATGCTCTGTGATTACCCGGGGTGGCCACGCAGTCTTATTTTTGCTTCATGAGAGAAATGTTCTGTGCAATTACACTGAGTGGCCACCGGGCGTCACTGCTGTTCCACAGGGGAAAAGCTCTGTCCATTTCCCCGATTGGCCATCTAGTGTCTCTGTTGCTCCATGAAAGAAATGCTCTGTGCAGTCGTCCAACTGGCCGCCCAATGTCACTGCTGCTTCTTAAGGGATTACTCTGAGGGTACTGCAGATGACAACACAGTGTCACTGTTGACAATGGGGGAAATTCTTTGTGCATTACCCCTTGTGGCCACCTAGTTAGTCTTGCTCCCTGAAATGCTTTGTGAATTACCTGGATTAGCCACCCAGTGTCACTGTTGCTCCCTTTGGAACTACTTTGTGCATTACCTCGAGTGGCCACCAGGTGCCACTCCTGCTCCCTGAAATGTTTTCTTTATTACCTGGATTAGCCAACAGGTGTCACTGTTGCTCCAGTAGGGTAAGGCTTTGTGCATTACCCAAAGTGGCCACATGGTGTCATTATTACTTCATGTGGGAAATGCTCTGTGCAATTACACCGAGTGGCCACCTGGTGTCACTGTTACTGCCTAAGGGAAATGCTTTGTGCATTCCCCTGAGGGGCCACCTGGTATCACTGTTGCTCCACTAGAGAAATGATCACTCAGTTTCTGTTCATCCAGTGGGGCTGATGTAGATGGGATGGGAGAGGGAGGCAGGGATGAGGGCAAGATTTCACACACCAATAGAGATTTGTGTAGTGATGGCTCATGCTTGGCTTTTGCAGCTGCGCTTGCAGAGGAATTGGCCAGGAGCCCCAGCCACAGGAGAAGCTGATACAAGTGGACCTGAGCAACCTGGAAATCCTTCTAAGCAGATATGAACAGTCCTCAGGTTTCCGCCTCCCAGATAATTGGCTCTGAGTAAGAGGTCAGTGCTTTGAATTCCTCATGTGTGCTCCCTCTAGTTTCTTCACCGGCCGTGTGCTTCCTCGTTGGGTAGGGGATCTGTGGTATCAAGGCTGCGGAGGGGCCAGAGTCTACTCTACAGAGTGACTATGTCGGGTGCTGTTAAGGGGGCCAATACAGGGAGGAGAAAAGGGAAAGAGACCTGAACCCTGATTACAGGGCAGTCACCCTTTCGTTAGTAAGATATTCCTCCTTTACACAAGGCGGGGGAGGAGTCACCAGTGTGAAAATATCTGGAAATGAACAGGTAAGGGAGAGATCCTCCTGAGTGTCCCCTTTCCAATCAATCCTCCATCCCTCAGCAACACCCTTCCCGACTTATCTCCTACCCCACCAAGAAAATGACAACTTCGTGCCCCCTAACCTTTAAAAGAAAAGACCCCTCTGACTTGTGACGCGGTCCTGTTAGTAGGGTTAGGTGCACCCACGTGCCGGCTCTGAATACCACCGCATCTACCTACAACATCTCAACATCAACACATTTCAGAAAGGACCGCCACATCAATCTCTTCAAAAGTAGCCCGAGGAATCTCCTCTCTCTATCAACAAAGAGAAACAAGGCCAGGAATTCGGACACAACTAACGGAGCTGTCCGAATCCCTGCAGTTGACGCTCGTCAGTCCGACAGCGTTCTTTCTTGTGCACAAGAAAACAAAGGGTGAAAGTTGTGGTTGGTTGAGCGGTGTAAATTGGGCAGGGCAAAAGGACTTGAGGAAGGATTACATTGAAGTGAGGATCTGAAAGGAGCCCCCACCTCTCCTGTTCATTTCCAGACTTTGTGACGTTTGCTTGGTTGGGCCATGTCTTGGCTTTTTTGAGAAAAGGGGCAAATTTTCCACGGCCTCCGCCATCCCCTTACAGCCGCCCCTTCGCCACACCATGTTCCATCTGACCGGGATAGGTCCCCAGTAAGATTTCACTTCAAATCTCAAAAAAGCCAAGTAGAAATCATTCTGTGGGAATTTACTGTGACTAAGAGAAACAGAAGTTCAACCCTTCTCAAGTGCTGGAGGGTCGGAGGGAGTCGCTAAGCCACAGGCACAGAAAGGCTCCCCTAGCTTAAGCGTGAGAGGTATAAGACCTTACACCCTGGTTACAGGGCAGTCATTTTGCCGGGCCTGTCAAAGTGACCTGTTAATTTGCATGGCAAAGGAGACCGAAACCCTCCTTACAGGGTGGTCCTTAAGCCTGGGGCCTTCCAATGGGCCAGAGGGAAAAGCGCTGTAAAGGAGAGACCTCCGTTCCCTCAGAAATGAGTGGTGTCGTTGCCCAGCGAGTGCCAACGGCCCAAGAGGAGTTAGAAAGGGGAGACCTGCACCCTTCTGACAGGGAGAGGTCAACGGCACGGGGCATTTTAAAGGCTAGGTCCTAAGGAGCTCAAACCCACAGAGACCTCAACCCTTTTTAAAGGGGGCTCGCTCCGCCTTAGCTATGGAAGGGATCCATAAAGCATTTTGGTTGGTAAGGAATGGATCTTGATCCTTGTTTACAGGGAGGTCCTTTTACCGGGCACCTGAAGGGGGATTAAGCCTGTGAGGAGAAGTGTCGAACCCGATCCCTCGGTACAGGGGTGCGGTGTGTGCTGTGTGTGCGGTGTGTGCAGCCGTTGGCCGTGGCTTTTTCTTCCCTTTTCCTGCAGTTTCTTTGGTGCTTGTGTCATCTTGTTCATTTTGTCCTTTGAGTTGCTAGAAAGAGAGAGGTGAAGCGGGTTAGGTGTGGCTCAGTAGAGAGCACGTGTACAAGGTAGATTCAGATGACATTGGCAAGGTACTCGGCCCTGCCGGAAATTACCCTAATTCCTTCTTTTCGGCACCGATCTCTTTCAGAACGCAGGAGAGCTTGCGGCAGAAGGCGGGTCCAGGTGGATGCAGAGGACGCGGGCTTTGACTTGGCTGAGTGCGTGAGTGAGGAGGGCACGGGACAGCTAGTAGGACAAACCCTGAACCCTCTCAAGAGGCTGGTTTCTAGAACTACCTTCCAAATGGCAGTGTTACCTTGTGAAAGGCAGGGAAAGATCCACACCCTAGTTAGAGGGCGCTCACTTTGGACCTTGGCGTGAAGAGGGCCAATGTAGGGAGGAGAAAAGGGAAAGCGACCTGAACCCTGATTACAGGGCAGTCACCCTTTTTTTAGTAAAATATACCTCCTTTACACTGTTGGGGTGGGGGAGTCCTGAATGTGAAAAGATCTGGAAATGAACAGGTAAGGGAGGGATCCTGCTGAGTGTCCCCTTTCCAATCAATCCTCCATCCCTCAGCGACACCCTTCCCGACTTACCTCCTACCCCACCAAGAAAATGACAACTTTGTGCCCCCTACCTTTACCAAAAAAGACCCCTCTGACTTGTGACGCGGTCCTGTTAGTAGGGTTAGGTGCACCCACGTGCCGGCTCTGAATACCACCGCATCTACCTACAACATCTCAACATCAACACATTTCAGAAAGGACCGCCACATCAATCTCTTCAAAGATAGCCCGAGGAATCTCCTCTCTTTATCACCAAAGAGACACAAGGCCAGGAATTCGGACACAGCTAACGGAGCTGTCCGAATCCCTGCAGTTGGCGCTCGTCAGTCCGACAGTGTTCTTTCTTGTGCACAAGAAAACAAAGGGTGAAAGTTGTGGTTGGTTGAGCGGTGTAAATTGGGCAGGGCAAAAGGACTTGAGGAAGGATTACACGGAAGTGAGGGTCCGAAAGGAGCCCCCCAACTCCCCTGTTCATTTCCAGACTTTGTGACCATTTCTTGGCTTTTTTGAGAAAAGGGGCGAATTTTCCACGGCCTCCGCCATCCCCTTACAGCCGCCCCTTCGCCACACCATGTTCCATCTGACCGGGATAGGTCCCGAGTAAGATTTCACTTCAAATCTCAAAAAAGCCAAGTAGAAATCATTCTGTGGGAATTTACTGTGACTAAGAGAAACAGAAGTTCAACCCTTCTCAAGTGCTGGAGGGTCGGAGGGAGTCGCTAAGCCACAGGCACGGAAAGGCTCCCCTAGCTTAAGCGTGAGAGGTATAAGACCTTACACCCTGGTTACAGGGCAGTCATTTTGCCGGGCCTGTCAAAGTGACCTGTTAATTTGCATGGCAAAGGAGACCGAAACCCTCCTTACAGGGTGGTCCTTAAGCCTGGGGTCTTCCAATGGGCCAGAGGGAAAAGCGCTGTAAAGGAGAGACCTCCGTTCCCTCAGAAATGAGTGGTGTCGTTGCCCAGCGAGTGCCAACGGCCCAAGAGGAGTTAGAAAGGGGAGACCTGCACCCTTCTGACAGGGAGAGGTCAACGGCACGGGGCATTTTAAAGGCTAGGTCCTAAGGAGCTCAAACCCACAGAGACCTCAACCCTTTTTAAAGGGGGCTCGCTCCGCCTTAGCTATGGAAGGGATCCATAAAGCATTTTGGTTGGTAAGGAATGGATCTTGATCCTTGTTTACAGGGAGGTCCTTTTACCGGGCACCTGAAGGGGGATTAAGCCTGTGAGGAGAAGTGTCGAACCCGATCCCTCGGTACAGGGGTGCGGTGTGTGCTGTGTGTGCGGTGTGTGCAGCCGTTGGCCGTGGCTTTTTCTTCCCTTTTCCTGCAGTTTCTTTGGTGCTTGTGTCATCTTGTTCATTTTGTCCTTTGAGTTGCTAGAAAGAGAGAGGTGAAGCGGGTTAGGTGTGGCTCACTAGAGAGCACGTGTACAAGGTAGATTCAGATGACATTGGCAAGGTACTCGGCCCTGCCGGAAATTACCCTAATTCCTTCTTTTCGGCACCGATCTCTTTCAGAACGGAGGAGAGCTTGCGGCAGAAGGCGGGTCCAGGTGGATGCAGAGGACGCGGGCTTTGACTTGGCTGAGTGCGTGAGTGAGGAGGGCACGGGACAGCTAGTAGGACAAACCCTGAACCCTCTCAAGAGGCTGGTTTCTAGAACTACCTTCCAAATGGCAGTGTTACCTTGTGAAAGGCAGGGAAAGATCCACACCCTAGTTAGAGGGCGCTCACTTTGGACCTTGGCGTGAAGAGGGCCAATGTAGGGAGGAGAAAAGGGAAAGCGACCTGAACCCTGATTACAGGGCAGTCACCCTTTTTTTAGTAAAATATACCTCCTTTACACTGTTGGGGTGGGGGAGTCCTGAATGTGAAAAGATCTGGAAATGAACAGGTAAGGGAGGGATCCTGCTGAGTGTCCCCTTTCCAATCAATCCTCCATCCCTCAGCGACACCCTTCCCGACTTACCTCCTACCCCACCAAGAAAATGACAACTTTGTGCCCCCTACCTTTACCAAAAAAGACCCCTCTGACTTGTGACGCGGTCCTGTTAGTAGGGTTAGGTGCACCCACGTGCCGGCTCTGAATACCACCGCATCTACCTACAACATCTCAACATCAACACATTTCAGAAAGGACCGCCACATCAATCTCTTCAAAGGTAGCCCGAGGAATCTCCTCTCTTTATCACCAAAGAGACACAAGGCCAGGAATTCGGACACAACTAACGGAGCTGTCCGAATCCCTGCAGTTGGCGCTCGTCAGTCCGACAGTGTTCTTTCTTGTGCACAAGAAAACAAAGGGTGAAAGTTGTGGTTGGTTGAGCGGTGTAAATTGAGCAGGGCAAAAGGACTTGAGGAAGGATTACACGGAAGTGAGGGTCCGAAAGGAGCCCCCCAACTCCCCTGTTCATTTCCAGACTTTGTGACGTTTGCTTGGTTGGGCCATTTCTTGGCTTTTTTGAGAAAAGGGGCGAATTTTCCACGGCCTCCGCCATCCCCTTACAGCCGCCCCTTCGCCACACCATGTTCCATCTGACCGTGATAGGTTCCTTGTAGGATTTCACTTCAAATCTCAAAAAAGCCAAGTAGAAATCATTCTGTGGGAATTTACTGTGACTAAGAGAAACAGAAGTTCAACCCTTCTCAAGTGGTGGAGGGTCGGGGGGAGTCGCTAAGCCACAGGCACGGAAAGGCTCCCCTAGCTTAAGCGTGAGAGGTATAAGACCTTACACCCTGGTTACAGGGCAGTCATTTTGCCGGGCCTGTCAAAGTGACCTTTTAATTTGCATGGCAAAGGAGACCGAAACCCTCCTTACAGGGTGATCCTTAAGCCTGGGGCCTTCCAATGGGCCAGAGGGAAAAGCGCTGTTAAGGAGAGACCTCCGTTCCCTCAGAAATGAGTGGTGTCGTTGCCCAGCGAGTGCCAACGGCCCAAGAGGAGTTAGAAAGGGGAGACCTGCACCCTTCTGACAGGGAGAGGTCAACGGCACGGGGCATTTTAAAGGCTAGGTCCTAAGGAGCTCAAACCCACAGAGACCTCAACCCTTTTTAAAGGGGGCTCGCTCCGCCTTAGCTATGGAAGGGATCCATAAAGCATTTTGGTTGGTAAGGAATGGATCTTGATCCTTGTTTACAGGGAGGTCCTTTTACCGGGCACCTGAAGGGGGATTAAGCCTGTGAGGAGAAGTGTCGAACCCGATCCCTCGGTACAGGGGTGCGGTGTGTGCTGTGTGTGCGGTGTGTGCAGCCGTTGGCCGTGGCTTTTTCTTCCCTTTTCCTGCAGTTTCTTTGGTGCTTGTGTCATCTTGTTCATTTTGTCCTTTGAGTTGCTAGAAAGAGAGAGGTGAAGCGGGTTAGGTGTGGCTCAGTAGAGAGCACGTGTACAAGGTAGATTCAGATGACATTGGCAAGGTACTCGGCCCTGCCGGAAATTACCCTAATTCCTTCTTTTCGGCACCGATCTCTTTCAGAACGCAGGAGAGCTTGCGGCAGAAGGCGGGTCCAGGTGGATGCAGAGGACGCGGGCTTTGACTTGGCTGAGTGCGTGAGTGAGGAGGGCACGGGACAGCTAGTAGGACAAACCCTGAACCCTCTCAAGAGGCTGGTTTCTAGAACTACCTTCCAAATGGCAGTGTTACCTTGTGAAAGGCAGGGAAAGATCCACACCCTAGTTAGAGGGCGCTCACTTTGGACCTTGGCGTGAAGAGGGCCAATGTAGGGAGGAGAAAAGGGAAAGCGACCTGAACCCTGATTACAGGGCAGTCACCCTTTTTTTAGTAAAATATACCTCCTTTACACTGTTGGGGTGGGGGAGTCCTGAATGTGAAAAGATCTGGAAATGAACAGGTAAGGGAGGGATCCTGCTGAGTGTCCCCTTTCCAATCAATCCTCCATCCCTCAGCGACACCCTTCCCGACTTACCTCCTACCCCACCAAGAAAATGACAACTTTGTGCCCCCTACCTTTACCAAAAAAGACCCCTCTGACTTGTGACGCGGTCCTGTTAGTAGGGTTAGGTGCACCCACGTGCCGGCTCTGAATACCACCGCATCTACCTACAACATCTCAACATCAACACATTTCAGAAAGGACCGCCACATCAATCTCTTCAAAGGTAGCCCGAGGAATCTCCTCTCTTTATCACCAAAGAGACACAAGGCCAGGAATTCGGACACAACTAACGGAGCTGTCCGAATCCCTGCAGTTGGCGCTCGTCAGTCCGACAGTGTTCTTTCTTGTGCACAAGAAAACAAAGGGTGAAAGTTGTGGTTGGTTGAGCGGTGTAAATTGAGCAGGGCAAAAGGACTTGAGGAAGGATTACACGGAAGTGAGGGTCTGAAAGGAGCCCCCCAACTCCCCTGTTCATTTCCAGACTTTGTGACGTTTGCTTGGTTGGGCCATTTCTTGGCTTTTTTGAGAAAAGGGGCGAATTTTCCACGGCCTCCGCCATCCCCTTACAGCCGCCCCTTCGCCACACCATGTTCCATCTGACCGTGATAGGTTCCTTGTAGGATTTCACTTCAAATCTCAAAAAAGCCAAGTAGAAATCATTCTGTGGGAATTTACTGTGACTAAGAGAAACAGAAGTTCAACCCTTCTCAAGTGGTGGAGGGTCGGGGGGAGTCGCTAAGCCACAGGCACGGAAAGGCTCCCCTAGCTTAAGCGTGAGAGGTATAAGACCTTACACCCTGGTTACAGGGCAGTCATTTTGCCGGGCCTGTCAAAGTGACCTTTTAATTTGCATGGCAAAGGAGACCGAAACCCTCCTTACAGGGTGATCCTTAAGCCTGGGGCCTTCCAATGGGCCAGAGGGAAAAGCGCTGTAAAGGAGAGACCTCCGTTCCCTCAGAAATGAGTGGTGTCGTTGCCCAGCGAGTGCCAACGGCCCAAGAGGAGTTAGAAAGGGGAGACCTGCACCCTTCTGACAGGGAGAGGTCAACGGCACGGGGCATTTTAAAGGCTAGGTCCTAAGGAGCTCAAACCCACAGAGACCTCAACCCTTTTTAAAGGGGGCTCGCTCCGCCTTAGCTATGGAAGGGATCCATAAAGCATTTTGGTTGGTAAGGAATGGATCTTGATCCTTGTTTACAGGGAGGTCCTTTTACCGGGCACCTGAAGGGGGATTAAGCCTGTGAGGAGAAGTGTCGAACCCGATCCCTCGGTACAGGGGTGCGGTGTGTGCTGTGTGTGCGGTGTGTGCAGCCGTTGGCCGTGGCTTTTTCTTCCCTTTTCCTGCAGTTTCTTTGGTGCTTGTGTCATCTTGTTCATTTTGTCCTTTGAGTTGCTAGAAAGAGAGAGGTGAAGCGGGTTAGGTGTGGCTCAGTAGAGAGCACGTGTACAAGGTAGATTCAGATGACATTGGCAAGGTACTCGGCCCTGCCGGAAATTACCCTAATTCCTTCTTTTCGGCACCGATCTCTTTCAGAACGCAGGAGAGCTTGCGGCAGAAGGCGGGTCCAGGTGGATGCAGAGGACGCGGGCTTTGACTTGGCTGAGTGCGTGAGTGAGGAGGGCACGGGACAGCTAGTAGGACAAACCCTGAACCCTCTCAAGAGGCTGGTTTCTAGAACTACCTTCCAAATGGCAGTGTTACCTTGTGAAAGGCAGGGAAAGATCCACACCCTAGTTAGAGGGCGCTCACTTTGGACCTTGGCGTGAAGAGGGCCAATGTAGGGAGGAGAAAAGGGAAAGCGACCTGAACCCTGATTACAGGGCAGTCACCCTTTTTTTAGTAAAATATACCTCCTTTACACTGTTGGGGTGGGGGAGTCCTGAATGTGAAAAGATCTGGAAATGAACAGGTAAGGGAGGGATCCTGCTGAGTGTCCCCTTTCCAATCAATCCTCCATCCCTCAGCGACACCCTTCCCGACTTACCTCCTACCCCACCAAGAAAATGACAACTTTGTGCCCCCTACCTTTACCAAAAAAGACCCCTCTGACTTGTGACGCGGTCCTGTTAGTAGGCTTAGGTGCACCCACGTGCCGGCTCTGAATACCACCGCATCTACCTACAACATCTCAACATCAACACATTTCAGAAAGGACCGCCACATCAATCTCTTCAAAGGTAGCCCGAGGAATCTCCTCTCTTTATCACCAAAGAGACACAAGGCCAGGAATTCGGACACAACTAACGGAGCTGTCCGAATCCCTGCAGTTGGCGCTCGTCAGTCCGACAGTGTTCTTTCTTGTGCACAAGAAAACAAAGGGTGAAAGTTGTGGTTGGTTGAGCGGTGTAAATTGAGCAGGGCAAAAGGACTTGAGGAAGGATTACACGGAAGTGAGGGTCCGAAAGGAGCCCCCCAACTCCCCTGTTCATTTCCAGACTTTGTGACGTTTGCTTGGTTGGGCCATTTCTTGGCTTTTTTGAGAAAAGGGGCGAATTTTCCACGGCCTCCGCCATCCCCTTACAGCCGCCCCTTCGCCACACCATGTTCCATCTGACCGGGATAGGTCCTGAGTAGGATTTCACTTCAAATCTCAAAAAAGCCAAGTAGAAATCATTCTGTGGGAATTTACTGTGACTAAGAGAAACAGAAGTTCAACCCTTCTCAAGTGGTGGAGGGTCGGGGGGAGTCGCTAAGCCACAGGCACGGAAAGGCTCCCCTAGCTTAAGCGTGAGAGGTATAAGACCTTACACCCTGGTTACAGGGCAGTCATTTTGCCGGGCCTGTCAAAGTGACCTTTTAATTTGCATGGCAAAGGAGACCGAAACCCTCCTTACAGGGTGATCCTTAAGCCTGGGGCCTTCCAATGGGCCAGAGGGAAAAGCGCTGTAAAGGAGAGACCTCCGTTCCCTCAGAAATGAGTGGTGTCGTTGCCCAGCGAGTGCCAACGGCCCAAGAGGAGTTAGAAAGGGGAGACCTGCACCCTTCTGACAGGGAGAGGTCAACGGCACGGGGCATTTTAAAGGCTAGGTCCTAAGGAGCTCAAACCCACAGAGACCTCAACCCTTTTTAAAGGGGGCTCGCTCCGCCTTAGCTATGGAAGGGATCCATAAAGCATTTTGGTTGGTAAGGAATGGATCTTGATCCTTGTTTACAGGGAGGTCCTTTTACCGGGCACCTGAAGGGGGATTAAGCCTGTGAGGAGAAGTGTCGAACCCGATCCCTCGGTACAGGGGTGCGGTGTGTGCTGTGTGTGCGGTGTGTGCAGCCGTTGGCCGTGGCTTTTTCTTCCCTTTTCCTGCAGTTTCTTTGGTGCTTGTGTCATCTTGTTCATTTTGTCCTTTGAGTTGCTAGAAAGAGAGAGGTGAAGCGGGTTAGGTGTGGCTCAGTAGAGAGCACGTGTACAAGGTAGATTCAGATGACATTGGCAAGGTACTCGGCCCTGCCGGAAATTACCCTAATTCCTTCTTTTCGGCACCGATCTCTTTCAGAACGCAGGAGAGCTTGCGGCAGAAGGCGGGTCCAGGTGGATGCAGAGGACGCGGGCTTTGACTTGGCTGAGTGCGTGAGTGAGGAGGGCACGGGACAGCTAGTAGGACAAACCCTGAACCCTCTCAAGAGGCTGGTTTCTAGAACTACCTTCCAAATGGCAGTGTTACCTTGTGAAAGGCAGGGAAAGATCCACACCCTAGTTAGAGGGCGCTCACTTTGGACCTTGGCGTGAAGAGGGCCAATGTAGGGAGGAGAAAAGGGAAAGCGACCTGAACCCTGATTACAGGGCAGTCACCCTTTTTTTAGTAAAATATACCTCCTTTACACTGTTGGGGTGGGGGAGTCCTGAATGTGAAAAGATCTGGAAATGAACAGGTAAGGGAGGGATCCTGCTGAGTGTCCCCTTTCCAATCAATCCTCCATCCCTCAGCGACACCCTTCCCGACTTACCTCCTACCCCACCAAGAAAATGACAACTTTGTGCCCCCTACCTTTACCAAAAAAGACCCCTCTGACTTGTGACGCGGTCCTGTTAGTAGGCTTAGGTGCACCCACGTGCCGGCTCTGAATACCACCGCATCTACCTACAACATCTCAACATCAACACATTTCAGAAAGGACCGCCACATCAATCTCTTCAAAGGTAGCCCGAGGAATCTCCTCTCTTTATCACCAAAGAGACACAAGGCCAGGAATTCGGACACAACTAACGGAGCTGTCCGAATCCCTGCAGTTGGCGCTCGTCAGTCCGACAGTGTTCTTTCTTGTGCACAAGAAAACAAAGGGTGAAAGTTGTGGTTGGTTGAGCGGTGTAAATTGAGCAGGGCAAAAGGACTTGAGGAAGGATTACACGGAAGTGAGGGTCCGAAAGGAGCCCCCCAACTCCCCTGTTCATTTCCAGACTTTGTGACGTTTGCTTGGTTGGGCCATTTCTTGGCTTTTTTGAGAAAAGGGGCGAATTTTCCACGGCCTCCGCCATCCCCTTACAGCCGCCCCTTCGCCACACCATGTTCCATCTGACCGGGATAGGTCCCGAGTAGGATTTCACTTCAAATCTCAAAAAAGCCAAGTAGAAATCATTCTGTGGGAATTTACTGTGACTAAGAGAAACAGAAGTTCAACCCTTCTCAAGTGGTGGAGGGTCGGGGGGAGTCGCTAAGCCACAGGCACGGAAAGGCTCCCCTAGCTTAAGCGTGAGAGGTATAAGACCTTACACCCTGGTTACAGGGCAGTCATTTTGCCGGGCCTGTCAAAGTGACCTTTTAATTTGCATGGCAAAGGAGACCGAAACCCTCCTTACAGGGTGATCCTTAAGCCTGGGGCCTTCCAATGGGCCAGAGGGAAAAGCGCTGTAAAGGAGAGACCTCCGTTCCCTCAGAAATGAGTGGTGTCGTTGCCCAGCGAGTGCCAACGGCCCAAGAGGAGTTAGAAAGGGGAGACCTGCACCCCTCTGACAGGGAGAGGTCAACGGCACGGGGCATTTTAAAGGCTAGGTCCTAAGGAGCTCAAACCCACAGAGACCTCAACCCTTTTTAAAGGTGGTTCGCTCCACCTCAGGTATGGAAGGGATCCATAAAGCATTTTGTTTGGTAAGGAATGGACCTTGATCCTTGTTTACAGGGAGGTCCTTTTACCGGGCACCTGAAGGGGGATTAAGCCCGTGAGGAGAAGTGTCGAACCCGATCCCTCGGTACAGGGGTGCGGTGTGTGCTGTGTGTGCGGTGTGTGCAGCCGTTGGCCGTGGCTTTTTCTTCCCTTTTCCTGCAGTTTCTTTGGTGCTTGTGTCATCTTGTTCATTTTGTCCTTTGAGTTGCTAGAAAGAGAGAGGTGAAGCGGGTTAGGTGTGGCTCAGTAGAGAGCACGTGTACAAGGTAGATTCAGATGACATTGGCAAGGTACTCGGCCCTGCCGGAAATTACCCTAATTCCTTCTTTTCGGCACCGATCTCTTTCAGAACGCAGGAGAGCTTGCGGCAGAAGGCGGGTCCAGGTGGATGCAGAGGACGCGGGCTTTGACTTGGCTGAGTGCGTGAGTGAGGAGGGCACGGGACAGCTAGTAGGACAAACCCTGAACCCTCTCAAGAGGCTGGTTTCTAGAACTACCTTCCAAATGGCAGTGTTACCTTGTGAAAGGCAGGGAAAGATCCACACCCTAGTTAGAGGGCGCTCACTTTGGACCTTGGCGTGAAGAGGGCCAATGTAGGGAGGAGAAAAGGGAAAGCGACCTGAACCCTGATTACAGGGCAGTCACCCTTTTTTTAGTAAAATATACCTCCTTTACACTGTTGGGGTGGGGGAGTCCTGAATGTGAAAAGATCTGGAAATGAACAGGTAAGGGAGGGATCCTGCTGAGTGTCCCCTTTCCAATCAATCCTCCATCCCTCAGCGACACCCTTCCCGACTTACCTCCTACCCCACCAAGAAAATGACAACTTTGTGCCCCCTACCTTTACCAAAAAAGACCCCTCTGACTTGTGACGCGGTCCTGTTAGTAGGGTTAGGTGCACCCACGTGCCGGCTCTGAATACCACCGCATCTACCTACAACATCTCAACATCAACACATTTCAGAAAGGACCGCCACATCAATCTCTTCAAAGGTAGCCCGAGGAATCTCCTCTCTTTATCACCAAAGAGACACAAGGCCAGGAATTCGGACACAACTAACGGAGCTGTCCGAATCCCTGCAGTTGGCGCTCGTCAGTCCGACAGTGTTCTTTCTTGTGCACAAGAAAACAAAGGGTGAAAGTTGTGGTTGGTTGAGCGGTGTAAATTGAGCAGGGCAAAAGGACTTGAGGAAGGATTACACGGAAGTGAGGGTCCGAAAGGAGCCCCCCAACTCCCCTGTTCATTTCCAGACTTTGTGACGTTTGCTTGGTTGGGCCATTTCTTGGCTTTTTTCAGAAAAGGGGCGAATTTTCCACGGCCTCCGCCATCCCCTTACAGCCGCCCCTTCGCCACACCATGTTCCATCTGACCGGGATAGGTCCCGAGTAGGATTTCACTTCAAATCTCAAAAAAGCCAAGTAGAAATCATTCTGTGGGAATTTACTGTGACTAAGAGAAACAGAAGTTCAACCCTTCTCAAGTGGTGGAGGGTCGGGGGGAGTCGCTAAGCCACAGGCACGGAAAGGCTCCCCTAGCTTAAGCGTGAGAGGTATAAGACCTTACACCCTGGTTACAGGGCAGTCATTTTGCCGGGCCTGTCAAAGTGACCTGTTAATTTGCATGGCAAAGGAGACCGAAACCCTCCTTACAGGGTGGTCCTTAAGCCTGGGGTCTTCCAATGGGCCAGAGGGAAAAGCGCTGTAAAGGAGAGACCTCCGTTCCCTCAGAAATGAGTGGTGTCGTTGCCCAGTGAGTGCCAACGGCCCAAGAGGAGTTAGAAAGGGGAGACCTGCACCCTTCTGACAGGGAGAGGTCAAGGGCACGGGGCATTTTAAAGGCTAGGTCCTAAGGAGCTCAAACCCACAGAGACCTCAACCCTTTTTAAAGGGGGCTCGCTCCGCCTTAGCTATGGAAGGGATCCATAAAGCATTTTGGTTGGTAAGGAATGGATCTTGATCCTTGTTTACAGGGAGGTCCTTTTACCGGGCACCTGAAGGGGGATTAAGCCTGTGAGGAGAAGTGTCGAACCCGATCCCTCGGTACAGGGGTGCGGTGTGTGCTGTGTGTGCGGTGTGTGCAGCCGTTGGCCGTGGCTTTTTCTTCCCTTTTCCTGCAGTTTCTTTGGTGCTTGTGTCATCTTGTTCATTTTGTCCTTTGAGTTGCTAGAAAGAGAGAGGTGAAGCGGGTTAGGTGTGGCTCACTAGAGAGCACGTGTACAAGGTAGATTCAGATGACATTGGCAAGGTACTCGGCCCTGCCGGAAATTACCCTAATTCCTTCTTTTCGGCACCGATCTCTTTCAGAACGGAGGAGAGCTTGCGGCAGAAGGCGGGTCCAGGTGGATGCAGAGGACGCGGGCTTTGACTTGGCTGAGTGCGTGAGTGAGGAGGGCACGGGACAGCTAGTAGGACAAACCCTGAACCCTCTCAAGAGGCTGGTTTCTAGAACTACCTTCCAAATGGCAGTGTTACCTTGTGAAAGGCAGGGAAAGATCCACACCCTAGTTAGAGGGCGCTCACTTTGGACCTTGGCGTGAAGAGGGCCAATGTAGGGAGGAGAAAAGGGAAAGCGACCTGAACCCTGATTACAGGGCAGTCACCCTTTTTTTAGTAAAATATACCTCCTTTACACTGTTGGGGTGGGGGAGTCCTGAATGTGAAAAGATCTGGAAATGAACAGGTAAGGGAGGGATCCTGCTGAGTGTCCCCTTTCCAATCAATCCTCCATCCCTCAGCGACACCCTTGCCGACTTACCTCCTACCCCACCAAGAAAATGACAACTTTGTGCCCCCTACCTTTACCAAAAAAGACCCCTCTGACTTGTGACGCGGTCCTGTTAGTAGGCTTAGGTGCACCCACGTGCCGGCTCTGAATACCACCGCATCTACCTACAACATCTCAACATCAACACATTTCAGAAAGGACCGCCACATCAATCTCTTCAAAGGTAGCCCGAGGAATCTCCTCTCTTTATCACCAAAGAGACACAAGGCCAGGAATTCGGACACAACTAACGGAGCTGTCCGAATCCCTGCAGTTGGCGCTCGTCAGTCCGACAGTGTTCTTTCTTGTGCACAAGAAAACAAAGGGTGAAAGTTGTGGTTGGTTGAGCGGTGTAAATTGAGCAGGGCAAAAGGACTTGAGGAAGGATTACACGGAAGTGAGGGTCCGAAAGGAGCCCCCCAACTCCCCTGTTCATTTCCAGACTTTGTGACGTTTGCTTGGTTGGGCCATTTCTTGGCTTTTTTGAGAAAAGGGGCGAATTTTCCACGGCCTCCGCCATCCCCTTACAGCCGCCCCTTCGCCACACCATGTTCCATCTGACCGGGATAGGTCCCGAGTAGGATTTCACTTCAAATCTCAAAAAAGCCAAGTAGAAATCATTCTGTGGGAATTTACTGTGACTAAGAGAAACAGAAGTTCAACCCTTCTCAAGTGGTGGAGGGTCGGGGGGAGTCGCTAAGCCACAGGCACGGAAAGGCTCCCCTAGCTTAAGCGTGAGAGGTATAAGACCTTACACCCTGGTTACAGGGCAGTCATTTTGCCGGGCCTGTCAAAGTGACCTTTTAATTTGCATGGCAAAGGAGACCGAAACCCTCCTTACAGGGTGATCCTTAAGCCTGGGGCCTTCCAATGGGCCAGAGGGAAAAGCGCTGTAAAGGAGAGACCTCCGTTCCCTCAGAAATGAGTGGTGTCGTTGCCCAGCGAGTGCCAACGGCCCAAGAGGAGTTAGAAAGGGGAGACCTGCACCCCTCTGACAGGGAGAGGTCAACGGCACGGGGCATTTTAAAGGCTAGGTCCTAAGGAGCTCAAACCCACAGAGACCTCAACCCTTTTTAAAGGGGGTTCGCTCCACCTCAGGTATGGAAGGGATCCATAAAGCATTTTGTTTGGTAAGGAATGGACCTTGATCCTTGTTTACAGGGAGGTCCTTTTACCGGGCACCTGAAGGGGGATTAAGCCCGTGAGGAGAAGTGTCGAACCCGATCCCTCGGTACAGGGGTGCGGTGTGTGCTGTGTGTGCGGTGTGTGCAGCCGTTGGCCGTGGCTTTTTCTTCCCTTTTCCTGCAGTTTCTTTGGTGCTTGTGTCATCTTGTTCATTTTGTCCTTTGAGTTGCTAGAAAGAGAGAGGTGAAGCGGGTTAGGTGTGGCTCAGTAGAGAGCACGTGTACAAGGTAGATTCAGATGACATTGGCAAGGTACTCGGCCCTGCCGGAAATTACCCTAATTCCTTCTTTTCGGCACCGATCTCTTTCAGAACGGAGGAGAGCTTGCGGCAGAAGGCGGGTCCAGGTGGATGCAGAGGACGCGGGCTTTGACTTGGCTGAGTGCGTGAGTGAGGAGGGCACGGGACAGCTAGTAGGACAAACCCTGAACCCTCTCAAGAGGCTGGTTTCTAGAACTACCTTCCAAATGGCAGTGTTACCTTGTGAAAGGCAGGGAAAGATCCACACCCTAGTTAGAGGGCGCTCACTTTGGACCTTGGCGTGAAGAGGGCCAATGTAGGGAGGAGAAAAGGGAAAGCGACCTGAACCCTGATTACAGGGCAGTCACCCTTTTTTTAGTAAAATATACCTCCTTTACACTGTTGGGGTGGGGGAGTCCTGAATGTGAAAAGATCTGGAAATGAACAGGTAAGGGAGGGATCCTGCTGAGTGTCCCCTTTCCAATCAATCCTCCATCCCTCAGCGACACCCTTCCCGACTTACCTCCTACCCCACCAAGAAAATGACAACTTTGTGCCCCCTACCTTTACCAAAAAAGACCCCTCTGACTTGTGACGCGGTCCTGTTAGTAGGCTTAGGTGCACCCACGTGCCGGCTCTGAATACCACCGCATCTACCTACAACATCTCAACATCAACACATTTCAGAAAGGACCGCCACATCAATCTCTTCAAAGGTAGCCCGAGGAATCTCCTCTCTTTATCACCAAAGAGACACAAGGCCAGGAATTCGGACACAACTAACGGAGCTGTCCGAATCCCTGCAGTTGGCGCTCGTCAGTCCGACAGTGTTCTTTCTTGTGCACAAGAAAACAAAGGGTGAAAGTTGTGGTTGGTTGAGCGGTGTAAATTGAGCAGGGCAAAAGGACTTGAGGAAGGATTACACGGAAGTGAGGGTCCGAAAGGAGCCCCCCAACTCCCCTGTTCATTTCCAGACTTTGTGACGTTTGCTTGGTTGGGCCATTTCTTGGCTTTTTTCAGAAAAGGGGCGAATTTTCCACGGCCTCCGCCATCCCCTTACAGCCGCCCCTTCGCCACACCATGTTCCATCTGACCGGGATAGGTCCCGAGTAGGATTTCACTTCAAATCTCAAAAAAGCCAAGTAGAAATCATTCTGTGGGAATTTACTGTGACTAAGAGAAACAGAAGTTCAACCCTTCTCAAGTGGTGGAGGGTCGGGGGGAGTCGCTAAGCCACAGGCACGGAAAGGCTCCCCTATCTTAAGCGTCAGAGGTATAAGACCTTACACCCTGGTTACAGGGCAGTCATTTTGCCGGGCCTGTCAAAGTGACCTGTTAATTTGCATGGCAAAGGAGACCGAAACCCTCCTTACAGGGTGGTCCTTAAGCCTGGGGTCTTCCAATGGGCCAGAGGGAAAAGCGCTGTAAAGGAGAGACCTCCGTTCCCTCAGAAATGAGTGGTGTCGTTGCCCAGCGAGTGCCAACGGCCCAAGAGGAGTTAGAAAGGGGAGACCTGCACCCTTCTGACAGGGAGAGGTCAACGGCACGGGGCATTTTAAAGGCTAGGTCCTAAGGAGCTCAAACCCACAGAGACCTCAACCCTTTTTAAAGGGGGCTCCCTCCGCCTTAGCTATGGAAGGGATCCATAAAGCATTTTGTTTGGTAAGGAATGGACCTTGATCCTTGTTTACAGGGAGGTCCTTTTACCGGGCACCTGAAGGGGGATTAAGCCCGTGAGGAGAAGTGTCGAACCCGATCCCTCGGTACAGGGGTGCGGTGTGTGCTGTGTGTGCGGTGTGTGCAGCCGTTGGCCGTGGCTTTTTCTTCCCTTTTCCTGCAGTTTCTTTGGTGCTTGTGTCATCTTGTTCATTTTGTCCTTTGAGTTGCTAGAAAGAGAGAGGTGAAGCGGGTTAGGTGTGGCTCAGTAGAGAGCACGTGTACAAGGTAGATTCAGATGACATTGGCAAGGTACTCGGCCCTGCCGGAAATTACCCTAATTCCTTCTTTTCGGCACCGATCTCTTTCAGAACGGAGGAGAGCTTGCGGCAGAAGGCGGGTCCAGGTGGATGCAGAGGACGCGGGCTTTGACTTGGCTGAGTGCGTGAGTGAGGAGGGCACGGGACAGCTAGTAGGACAAACCCTGAACCCTCTCAAGAGGCTGGTTTCTAGAACTACCTTCCAAATGGCAGTGTTACCTTGTGAAAGGCAGGGAAAGATCCACACCCTAGTTAGAGGGCGCTCACTTTGGACCTTGGCGTGAAGAGGGCCAATGTAGGGAGGAGAAAAGGGAAAGCGACCTGAACCCTGATTACAGGGCAGTCACCCTTTTTTTAGTAAAATATACCTCCTTTACACTGTTGGGGTGGGGGAGTCCTGAATGTGAAAAGATCTGGAAATGAACAGGTAAGGGAGGGATCCTGCTGAGTGTCCCCTTTCCAATCAATCCTCCATCCCTCAGCGACACCCTTGCCGACTTACCTCCTACCCCACCAAGAAAATGACAACTTTGTGCCCCCTACCTTTACCAAAAAAGACCCCTCTGACTTGTGACGCGGTCCTGTTAGTAGGCTTAGGTGCACCCACGTGCCGGCTCTGAATACCACCGCATCTACCTACAACATCTCAACATCAACACATTTCAGAAAGGACCGCCACATCAATCTCTTCAAAGATAGCCCGAGGAATCTCCTCTCTTTATCATCAAAGAAACACAAGGCCAGGAATTCGGACACAACTAACGGAGCTGTCCGAATCCCTGCAGTTGGCGCTCGTCAGTCCGACAGTGTTCTTTCTTGTGCACAAGGAAACAAAGGGTGAAAGTTGTGGTTGGTTGAGCGGTGTAAATTGGGCAGGGCAAAAGGACTTGAGGAAGGATTACACGGAAGTGAGGGTCCGAAAGGAGCCCCCCAACTCCCCTGTTCATTTCCAGACTTTGTGACGTTTGCTTGGTTGGGCCATTTCTTGGCTTTTTTGAGAAAAGGGGCGAATTTTCCACGGCCTCCGCCATCCCCTTACAGCCGCCCCTTCGCCACACCATGTTCCATCTGACCGGGATAGGTCCCGAGTAAGATTTCACTTCAAATCTCAAAAAAGCCAAGTAGAAATCATTCTGTGGGAATTTACTGTGACTAAGAGAAACAGAAGTTCAACCCTTCTCAAGTGCTGGAGGGTCGGAGGGAGTCGCTAAGCCACAGGCACAGAAAGGCTCCCCTAGCTTAAGCGTGAGAGGTATAAGACCTTACACCCTGGTTACAGGGCAGTCATTTTGCCGGGCCTGTCAAAGTGACCTGTTAATTTGCATGGCAAAGGAGACCGAAACCCTCCTTACAGGTGGTCCTTAAGCCTGGGGTCTTCCAATGGGCCAGAGGGAAAAGCGCTGTAAAGGAGAGACCTCCGTTCCCTCAGAAATGAGTGGTGTCGTTGCCCAGCGAGTGCCAACGGCCCAAGAGGAGTTAGAAAGGGGAGACCTGCACCCTTCTGATAGGGAGAGGTCAACGGCACGGGGCATTTTAAAGGCTAGGTCCTAAGGAGCTCAAACCCACAGAGACCTCAACCCTTTTTAAAGGGGGCTCACTCCGCCTTAGCTATGGAAGGGATCCATAAAGCATTTTGGTTGGTAAGGAATGGATCTTGATCCTTGTTTACAGGGAGGTCCTTTTACCGGGCACCTGAAGGGGGATTAAGCCTGTGAGGAGAAGTGTCGAACCCGATCCCTCGGTACAGGGGTGCGGTGTGTGCAGCCGTTGGCCGTGGCTTTTTCTTCCCTTTTCCTGCAGTTTCTTTGGTGCTTGTGTCGTCTTGTCCATTTTGTCCTTTGAGTTGCTAGAAAGAGAGAGGTGAAGCGGGTTAGGTGTGGCTCAGTAGATAGCACGTGTACAAGGTACATTCAGATGACATTGGCAAGGTATTCGGCTCTGCCGGAAATTACCCTAATTCCTACTTTTCGACACCGATCTCTTTCAAAGCGCAGGAGAGTTTGCGGCAGAAGGCGGGTTGACGCTCGTCAGTCCGACAGTGTTCTTTCTTGTGCACAAGAAAACAAAGGGTGAAAGTTGTGGTTGGCTGAGCGGTGTAAATTGGGCAGGGCAAAAGGACTTGAGGAAGGATTACATGGAAGTGAGGGTCCGAAGGGAGCCCCCTACCTCCCCTGTTCATTTCCAGACATTGGGCCATTTCTTGGGTTTTTTGAGAAAAGGAGCGAATTTTCCATGGCCTCCGCCATCCCCTTACAGCCGCCCCTTCACCACACCATGTTCCATCTGACCGGGATAGGTCCCAAGTAAGATTTCACTTCAAATCTCAAAAAAGCCAAGTAGAAAGTATTCTGGGGGAATTTACTGTGACTAATAGAAACAGGACCTCAATCCTTCTCATGTGGGAGGGGGAGGGGGAATCTCTCAGCCAGAGGTGGAACAAGGCTCCCCTAG
This sequence comes from Malaclemys terrapin pileata, assembly GCF_027887155.1. NCBI lineage: Eukaryota > Metazoa > Chordata > Testudines > Emydidae > Malaclemys > Malaclemys terrapin. The sequence continues at coordinate 35,223,212 of NC_071519.1, forward strand.
TTTAAGTACTTGTGGCACCTTAGAGACTAACAAATTTATTAGAGCATATGCTTTCGTGGGCTACAACCCACTTCTTCGGCTGCATCCGAAGAAGTGGGTTGTAGCCCACGAAAGCTTATGCTCTAATAAATTTTAGTCTCTAAGGTGCCACAAGTACTCCTGTTCTTTTTGAGGATACAGACTAACACGGCTGCTACCCTGAAACCTAGTTTAAGTGTGGCTCATTAGACAGCAGGATTACAAGGTAATCTCCCTGTGTGGAAATTACCCTAATTCCTAGTTTTCAGCACTTGTGTGTTGCAGAAGTTAGGAGAGCTTTCACAAGAACTCAGCACCTTCTTCCTAATCAACACAAACTGCTTGAGGTTTCCTGCTAGGTGTCTTTTTCCGGGTAAGCTCAAGCCTGCACACACATTTGCCCCCTAGGACCATTTGTCTAGTGAGTGCAAGCTGCTTTAGGAGTTTCCTACCCAGTACTTTTTGTAATATCAGTAGAAGAGTCTGTTCCCCTTTCCCTTCCATGTCTCCTCTCCAGTAAGGGTATAATCTACAGGGTTACCTGCCCAGTACCTCCTGCCCAGTCCTTGAGGTTGGCTTCCATGGTTTTTGACCCAGCACCTTCTGCCCAATCAACAGCTGCTGCTTCAGTGATTTTTCTGCCCAGCACCTCCTGACCAATCAGCAAAACACTCCTCTGGGCTTCCCTCCCAACACTGCTTACCCAGTCAGTGCCAACCCCCTCAGTGACTTTTCCTGCCCAACACCTCCTGCCCTGTCAGCAAGACCCACCTCAGCGCTTTCCTGCTCAGCACTTCCTACCTAGTCAGCGCCAGCCCTCTTAGTGATTTTCCAGCCCAACATCTCCCACCCAGTCAGCAAAACTCACCCCTGGCCTTTCCCTCCCAACACCTCCTACCCACTCAGCAGGAGCCACCTCAGTGATTTTCCCACTCAGATCCTCCTGCCCAGTCAGTGCCAGACCCCCAGTGATTTTCCTATCCAGCGCCTCCCACCTAGTCAGCACCATTCCCCTCAGTGACTTTTCCCGCCCAGCACCACCTACCGAATCAGCACCAGCCGTCTCAGTGACCTTTTCTGCCCAGCGCCTACTACCCAGTCAGCGCGAGCTATCTTAGTGATCTTCCCAACCAATACCTCTTACTCAGTCTGCGCAACCCACCTCTGGGCTTTCCCTCCCAACTCCTCCTACCCAGTCAGCACCAACCCCCTCAGAGACTTTTCCTGCCCAGCACCTCCTCCCCAATCAGCAAAACCCACCTCAGGGCTTTCAAGCCCAGCGCTTCCTACCTAGTCAGCACCAGCCCCCTCAGTGATTTTCCAGCCCAACACCTCCCACCCAGTCAGCAAAACCAACCTCTGGGCTTTCCCTCCCAACTCCTCCTACCCAGTCAGCAAGAGCCACCTCAGTGATTTTCCCACTCAGAGCCTCCTGCCCAGTCAACGCCAGCCCCTCAAAGATTTTCCCATCCAGTGCCTCATACCCAGTCAGCACAAGCCACCTCTGTACTTTCCCTCCCAACATCTTCTGCCCAGTCAGGGCCAGCCGCCTCAGTGATTTTCCCGCCCAGCGCCTCCTACCCTGTCAGCGCCAGTCACCTGCAGTGACTTTTCTCGCTCAGCACCTCCTACCTAGTCAGCACAAACCCCCTGAGTGATTTTCCAGCCCAACTCCTCCCACCCAGTCAGCAAAACCAACCTCTGGGCTTTCCCTCCCAACACCTCCTACCCAGTCAGCACCAACCCCGTCAGAGACTTTTCCTGCCCTGCGCCTCCTACCCTATCAGCGTGAGCTGCCTCAGTGATTTTCCTGCCCAGCACCACCTCCCCAATCAGCAAAACCCACCTCAGGGCTTTCAAGCCCAGCGCTTCCTACCTAGTCAACACCAGCCCCCTCAGTGATTTTCCAGCCCAATACCTCTCACCCAGTCAGCAAGAGCCACCACAGTGATTTTCCCACTCAGAAACTCCTGCCCAGTCAGTGCCAGCACCTCAAAGATTTTCCCATCCAGCGCCTCATACCCAGTCGGCACGACCCACCTCTGTACTTTCCCTCCCAACATCTTCTGCCCAGTCAGCGCCCACCCCCTCAGTGATTTTCCAGCCCAACACCTCCCACCCAGTCAGCAAAACCAACCTCTGGGCTTTCCCTCCCAACTCCTCCTACCCAGTCAGCAAGAGCCACCTCAGTGATTTTCCCACTCAGAGCCTCCTGCCCAGTCAGCGCCAGCGCCCCCTCAGTGACTTTTCCCGCCCAGCACCGCCTACCGAATCAGCGCGAGCTGCCTCAGTGATTTTCCTGCCCCGCGGCTCCTGCTCAATCAGCGCAACCCACCTCTGGGCTTTCCCTCCCAACACCTCCGACCCAGTCAGCAAGAGCCACCTCAGTGATTTTCCCACTCAGAGACTCCTGCCCAGTCAGTGCCAGCCCCTCAAAGATTTTCCCATCCAGTGCCTCATACCCAGTCAACACAAGCCACCTCTGTACTTTCCCTCCCAACATCTTCTGCCCAGTCAGGGCCAGCCACCTCAGTGATTTCCCCGCCCACCATCTCCTGCCCAATCAGCAAAACCTACCTCTGTGCTTTCCCTCCCAACTCCTCCTACCCAGTCAGGGCCAGCCGCCTCAGTGATTTTCCCGCCCAGCGCCTCCTACCCTGTCAGCGCCAGTCACCTGCAGTGACTTTTCCCGCTCAGCACCTCCTACCTAGTCAGCACAAACCCCCTGAGTGATTTTCCAGCCCAACTCCTCCCACCCAGTCAGCAAAACCAACCTCTGAGCTTTCCCTCCCAACACCTCCTACCCAGTCAGCACCAACCCCCTCAGAGACTTTTCCTGCCCTGCGCCTCCTACCCTATCAGCGTGAGCTGCCTCAGTGATTTTCCTGCCCAGCACCACCTCCCCAATCAGCAAAACCCACCTCAGGGCTTTCAAGCCCAGCGCTTCCTACCTAGTCAACACCAGCCCCCTCAGTGATTTTCCAGCCCAATACCTCTCACCCAGTCAGCAAAACCCACCTCTGGGCTTTCCCTCCCAACACCTCCAACCCTGTCAGCAAGAGCCACCACAGTGATTTTCCCACTCAGAAACTCCTGCCCAGTCAGTGCCAGCACCTCAAAGATTTTCCCATCCAGCGCCTCATACCCAGTCAGCACGACCCACCTCTGTACTTTCCCTCCCAACATCTTCTGCCCAGTCAGGGCCAGCCGCCTCAGTGATTTTCCCACCCCGCACCTCCTACCCTGTCAGCGCGAGCCACCTCCAGTGATTTTCCTGCCCAGCACCTTCTGCCCAATCAGCAAAACCCACCTCAGGGCTTTCCTGCCCAGCAGCTCCTACCCTGTCAGTGCCAGTCACCTCCAGTGACTTTTCCCGCTCAGCACCTCCTACCTACTCAGCACAAACCCCCTGAATGATTTTCCAGCCCAACTCCTCCCACCCAGTCAGCAAAACCAACCTCTGGGCTTTCCCTCCCAACACCTCCTACCCAGTCAGCTCCAGCCACCTCAGTGATTTTCCCGCCCAGCTCCTCCTACCCTGTCAGCGCGAGGCACCTCCAGTGATTTTCCTGCCCAGCACCTCCTCCCCCATCAGCAAAACCCACCTCAGGGCTTTCACGCCCAGCGCTTCCTACCTAGTCAGCACCAGCCCTCTCAGTGATTTTCCAGCCCAACACCTCCCACCCAGTCAGCAAAACCCACCTCTGGGCTTTCCCTCCCAACACCTCCTACCCAGTCAGCAAGAGCCACCACAGTGATTATCCCACTCAGAGACTCCTGCCTAGTCAGTGCCAGCCCCTCAAAGATTTTCCCATCCAGTGCCTAATACCCAGTCAGCACGACCCACCTCTGTACTTTCCCTCCCAACATCTTCTGCCCAGTCAGCACCAGCCACCTCAGTGACTTTTCCCGCCCAGCGCCTCCTACCCAGTCAGTGCAAGGTGCCTCAGTGATTTCCCCGCCCACCACCTCCTGCCCAATCAGCAAAATCTACCTCTGGGCTTTCCCTCCCAACTCCTCCTACCCAGTCAGGGCCAGCCGCCTCAGTGATTTTCCCGCCCAGCCAGGGCCGGCTTTAGGCCAATTCCACCAATTCTCCCGAATCGGGCCCCGCGCCTAAGAGGGCCCCGTGCCCAGTGGCCGAGAATCCCTTCCCTGGCTAGAGGCTCCTTTTTAAATTTTACTCAGCCGGCAGCTCTCCGGGTCTTCGGCGGCACTTCAGCGGCGGGTCCTTCACTCGCTCTGGGTCTTCAGCAGCACTTCGGCAGCAGGTCCTTCAGTGCCACCAAAGACCCGGAGGGAGTGAAGGACAAACCGCCGAAGACTACGAGTGCCGCCCGGTGAGAACAAGCCCCACATGTTTTTTTAAGTGGTTTTTTTTTTTTTCAGTCATCCCTGCCGGGGCCCCGTCAAAACTGTTCGAATCAGGCCCCGCACTTCCTAAAGCCAGCTCTGCGCCCAGCGCCTCCTACCCTGTCAGCGCCAGTCACCTGCAGTGACTTTTCCCGCTCAACACCTCCTACCTAGTCAGCGCCAACCCCCTCAGTGATTTTCCAGCCCAACTCCTCCCACCCAGTCAGCAAAACCAACCTCCGGACTTTCCCTCCCAACTTCTCCTACCCAGTCAGCAAGAGCCACCTCAGTGATTTTCCCACTCAGAGCCTCCTGCCCAGTCAGCGCCAGCCCCCCCTCAGTGACTTTTCCTGCCCAGCACCGCCTACCGAATCAGCGCGAGCTGCCTCAGTGATTTCCCCGCCCACCACCTCCTGCCCAATCAGCAAAACCTACCTCTGGGCTTTCCCTCCCAACTCCTCCTGCCCAGTCAGTGCCAGCCCCTCAAAGATTTTCCCATCCAGCGCCTCATACCCAGTCAGCACCACCCACCTCTGGGCTTTCCCTCCCAACACCACCTGCCCAGTCAGCGCCAGCTTCTTCAGTGACCTTTCCCGCCCAACACCTCCCACCCTGTCAGCTGGACCCACCTCCAAGTCTCTGGAAATGAAGCAGAGATGAAGCAGAGACAGGCTGGATCACTGCCCGCCAGCTGCTTGCTTGCTTGCTCACTCAGCTGCCCAGCCCAACACTCATGAACCTTTTAAAGAATTTCTACGCAGCATGCAGGCACTTCACCCTGTGACTGATCCTTTTTATTGCCAGCTAACTAGCCTCCTGTTTGTGTAATTCCCCTTTTGGAAAGGGATTGCATTGTTGGGGATATTGCTCAGCTACATTCACCTTTTGGACCAGATCATTTGCCACGCTTAGGACTACAGCTGTCGATTACTCTCAGTTAACGCAAGCGATTAACGCAAAACAAATTAACTAGATTAATTTCAGTCCATTCAGTCCTACTTCTTGTTCAGCGAAACTCTAGACAAACAAGTTTGTTTACATTTACGGGAGATAATGCTGCCTGCTTCTTATTTACAATGTCACTTGAAAGTGAGAACTGGCGTTCATATGGCAGTGTTGTAGCTAATGTTGCAAGGTATTTACATACCAGATACGCTAAACATTTGCATGGCCTTTCATGCTTTGACTTGTAGGCTCTAAAATTTTACATTGTTTTGTGCAGTTATGTAAAAAAAAAATTCTACATTTGTAAGTTGCACTTTCACAATAAAGAAATTGCACTACAGTACTTGTATGAGGTGAATTGAAAACTACTATTTCTTTTATCTGTTTACAATGCAAATATTTGTAATCAAAAGTAACATAAGGTGAGCACTGTACACTTTGCATTCTGTATTGTAACTGAAATCAATATATTTGAAATGTAGCTCAGCTCTGAATGTTAGGGCCTAGGTGACTGAGGGGCAGGAAGCCAGGCAGTGCAGTTTCCTACATTAGTGTACATTAAAGTGCTGTTGTAGGAGACATTTCTAGTCTAAAAACATGAGCAGGAGCGGATTTTGGCTAAGGAATGTGAGCGGAGAAAGGCTGTATCTGGAGGGTTGGGGCAGGGGTGAATCCACCGGGTCTGATCCTGCTGCCATTGAAACCAATTGGAGCTTTGCTGCTGAGTCCAGCTGGAGCAGGAATGGGCCCAAAGTTAGCTGCTTTGCCCAGGCATGGCTCTTTTGTATGCATATGATCCTCACTGCCACACTGAGAGCCATGGAGTGCAGGAGCGGATGGGTGTGGGGCCTGGACCACCTGGTGTGAACTCTCCAGGACTCTTTGGTAAATGACAGCATGGGCCCAGCCCTTCACTTTATGACGGCCTCTAAGCTCCCTGTTGTAGCTATTTCCAGTGAGCCTGCTATTGGCGGCAGATAGCTGGAGAAGCTGAGCTCCATACACCGTACAGTATTCTGTGTGGGGCTTCAAGGTGAGTTCTTAGAGCAGCAGGACCTGCCAGAGAGAGTTTTTTCTGCAAGAGGATGGGGTTTTCCTTGGAAGTCCTTAGAGAAATATCCCTTCCCCCAGCCTTCCCTGTTCTACAATCTGCTGCTTAGCCAGTCAGCTGTTACCCTGATCCCCAGATGTGGCTGCATTTCAGCAGTGCTCTTTTTGTAGGGATGGAACGCATTTGGGGATAAAAGGTGCTATAAAAATACAGGAGGAGTTGCAGCTCTGGGCCCAGTGGGGTAAGACCAGGGACGCTGGGTGACCTTGGCAGTGCAGTTGCCAGCGTTGTATTGCTCAAAAACCAGATTTTTTTTGCTGTTTTTGCATGTTCCATTTTGCAGTTGATACGTCTGTATTTCCAGTTCAATGGGCAATCGGTTTACTGGCTGATGTGGTGCCAAGTTGCTCTGTACATCTTTAGACCACTGCAGGCTGCAATCTGTCAGGGGCTTTTTGGACAAGCATATGCTTTTCTACTTATTATGCTGATCTAGTGCTCATTAATCCAGTCATCTAACTCCAAGGAGCTGACAAAGTCAGCCCTGCTCAGCCTGATGACCGGTCTGCCTTCCCCTCGAAGGAGGAGGACCCAGCTAGGCTAGATTGCACCAGGGCAGAGGCAATGCATTAAGAGAAGCTGTGCCCTGCAAGCACATTCAGGCAATGGCAGAGCAGGGTGCGAATCTCCCAAAGATGGTCAGGGGCACACTGCTGTGTGCTGGGCATAGCTATCTGCAGCTGTGCTCGGGCTGCTGGGCTGCCCGATCTTCTGGGCAGGGACCATGAATATAAGAACGGCCATACTGGGTCAGACCAAAGGTCCATCTAGCCCAGTATCCTGTCTGCCGACAGTGGCCAATGCCAGGTGCCTCCGAGGGAATGAACTTGGTGGCAAGAATACTGTGGGAGACCGTATCAAAAGCTTTGCTAAAGTCAAGGAATAACACATCCACTGCTTTCCCCTCATCCACAGAGCCAGTTATCTCATCATAGAAGGCAATTAGGTTAGTCAGGCACGACTTCCCCTTGGTGAATCCATGCTGACTGTTCCTGATCACTTTCCTCTCCTCTAAGTGCTTCAGAATTGATTCCTTGAGGACCTGCTCCATGATTTTTCCAGGGACTGAGGTGAGGCTGACTGGCCTGTAGTTCCCCGGATCCTCCTCCTTCCCTTTTTTAAAGATGGGCACTACCTTAGCCTTTTTCCAGTCATCTGGACTTGTTTCCTTTGCCCCTCTGGCTGACTCAGCATCTTCCCTCCCTGGCATGGGAGGGTGAAAGGCTCAGCCCTGCAGCAGTGGAGGTACCCTACGTGCAGCCTCCAGAATAGCTTTCCTCCATTTTGTGCAGCCAAAGTGGTCCTGTGCCAATATAGCATCTGCATCCAACACCAAGCCAGGGCAGGATCCAGAGCCAGGATTCCACAGCATTGATGCCTGCTAGAATTGTGGCATTCCTGGTTATAAGGAATTCCTCTTAGAACAAGACCTCAAATGATGTGAATGCCTGCGGACAGTGGGCATGCAGGAAGAACGGTCTGGCCTTTCCCCTCACGGGAAGGAGGAATCAGCGCCCTGCTCGGGAGGTCGTGGTGGATCTAGCTGGCTTTGCTGAAGCTGCTGGGTCTAAAATGAATTGTCTCTTGCTCAGTTCCAGGCTCCCGCACCGGGATAAAAGCCTTCCCATCTTCTGCCAGCAGCATGGTCGTGTCCTGGCTTCCCCCCAGCTAAGTCGAACAGGATCATCCGGAAGTACACCATCTTCTACTCCAGCCCTGGGTCCGGACAGCCGGTAAGTAGGACACGAGGAAGCGTGGGTGATTGGGCGGGTGCTTGGCAGTGAGGAATTAACTTTTCTGCTCAGAAGAGACTGCATGCATCCCTGGAGGCCATGCATGAAAACACCCTGGCCCCCCACCCCCAATATGCACCCCCAGCTAGCAGAGCCACCTTGGGCTGCCTAGCAGCCTGGCATCAGATGTGGTAAACGGGCACACTGGGCTTGCCGTAGGAGGGAGCTGGGAAACTTTCAGCTCAGTGCTCAAGGGGTCAGAAAGCACCTGGGGGCCCCTCAGCTACACGAGCTAATGGGTCAAATGGAAATGCAGGTGGGAAAGCCTAGGCGCCTTCTCACACTCCTAACTGTCACCCCTTGTTTATTTAACAACCTGCCCCACTAGAGTCAAACCCAGGGCACAAGTCCCTGCCACTCGACCTAAACAAGTAACTGTTCGCAGATAGGAGTAGTGGGCTGTTATCCTCTGCATGGACCATCCCGAGGAAGGGGACATAACATTTGTCTAGGATTTTGCATTTATTGCCTCTTGCTCATCTGACCCTATGCATTCCTAATGCTCATAATCTAAAGGCACCTCTTAGCAGTGATAGCAGAAGCCCGCTGCCCTGAGTATTGAAGCGAATCAGTTGTTTTTACGACGGATTAGTGTATTTCTTGAGCATTGGTGGATGTTCTGAATGCCCCACAGATGGTTTCTGTCTTAGACTCCCCTCCACTTGTACATTTATTGCTGTGGTGTCAATGGTTTATGGGTGTAAACTCAGCACTGGTGTCAGGGATCACTTGTGCTTTTAAAAAGCAACCAAGTCACAAGATACATTTTAAGATGTCTCCTGTACGGTCCCCAGTCAGTGCAGCCTGCAGGCACTGAGCCCCTCCTGGCACAGTTTCTGGATGGGGGATTTATCCGGTCCTGGGGAATTCTCCAGAGCGGAGGCAGTCTTTTGTTTGTTCTACTTAGGTGACATCTTCAACAAACAGGCCCTGGTGTCCCGTGCAACAGCATTTCTTGTGTTTAGAGCTTTGTCTTCTTGCAGGAAACTTGTGGGCAGAAAGAAAGGGGCCAGCGCACGTGTGTGAGAGAGAGCAAGATAGCACACACATTTGCGGGGGTGAATGTTAGTCCTCAGTAAGACTGTGAGGCTGAGCGGAGAGCCAGGCACACAGCAGACAAGGGCTGCATCAGCTGCCCATCAGCCTTGACCTGCAGCATCCCCATTATTCCAGAGAAGACTGTTCCTCCCTCCCAAGCTCTGCTGGTGCCCCAGAGTCCTGATCCCCAGCAGCCCCTGGTACCCCAGTTCTGACTCTCCGCTCCACAGGCTGCTAATTATTCTGAAATGGGCAGAGCTGAAGGACGCCCTCCCCCTACAGAAATCACTCACCCTCAGCCCCTTCCCCAACGTGAACTCACTTGAATTCCTACTTCTAGAGGTGAGAAGCCCAGACTGTTTGATAGGGCTGCCCTTCCTCTTCCATTGCACAGCTCCCTGACTGCAGGCCAGGCAGGGAGATGTGCCACGTAGTGGAGCTTCTCTTAAACTAGTAGCATCAAGTTGAAAAGGAATAGACCAACTCCAGGAGTGAGAGGAGGAACCTTTCAAGAACTGAGCTGGGATCCCAGATCACTTCTAGTGTAAGGAGAAAACGGAGGAACCTGCCCTACCACCGTACATCTGCCCTGACATTTCCAAGGAGCCTGGCCTGTGGAAGATTCAGGCTCCTTGCGTCTGGTATCAATCCGCCCCAGGTCTGTGCTACCTGCAGACACTTCCACTTCATCTACCATGCCTGACTCTGTCTAAAACAAGCTGCTTAGTGGATTCATGTTTTATAGATTTTCATGTTCTGTTGTTTACAAACCTCGTTGGAGTAAATATCTGAGCGATGTTCCAGCTGCAGGTGTGTGTCAGGGAGGCCGTGTCAGGCAGTGTGAAAATATCCCACTGAAAGCAAAACAACTCGATACCACGCCTCAGAAATCAGAGGAGATAGCCCAGCTGCTCCCGTCGGGTCCATCCTACTGGGTCAGTGCGGGATTGGTTCTTGCTGTGTGTGGGACGTGGGTTTCTCCATCTTGTCTCTCGGGAACTTCCTTAGGGGACACGGTTGTATAAAATTTCCTTTCATAAAATCATAGAATATCAGGGTTGGAAAGGCTGAACCCCCAGCCAGAGCTCTCCCCCCGCATCCCAACCCTCTGCCCCAGCCCTGAGCCCCCTCCTGAACCCATCATCCCTGGCCCCACCCCACATCCCAACCCTCTGCCCCAGCCCTGAGCCCCTCCCACACCCCAAACCCCTCATCCACAGCTCCACCCCAAATCCCTCAGCCCCAGCCAGAGCCCTCACCCCCCACCCCGCCCTAACCTGGGCCACCTTCCACAGTCTGAACCCCTCAGCCCCATCCGGCTCTCACATTGAAGGTTTTTTCCCCAAAGTGGCCCCCACTTCAAAGATAGTGAAGAGCACTGTAGTAAATAATAACGTATAACAATTTGCTTAATCTAGATAAAAATACCCAAAATGCTGGGGCTTCCACCACTTCTTAGGGAAACTTTCCTGGCAAATAGCCCTGCCTGGAGTGCCTGCCTGCCCACTCCCTAAATGTAGGTGTGTTACAGGTTGTCCCTCTGTGCCCGATCTCTGTGGGTTGGTCCACCCCAGCAGTGGAATCTGCTCGTTAGCAAAAGCTCCAGTGTTTATCTCTGCAGGTCCCTGTCTGATCGTTGGGGTCAGCCGAGATGGTAGCCTCACACAAGGATAATCTGGGGTGGTCCCTAAAAGCCAGGACTTGTCCAAGCAGAGGTTAGGTTGCCCAGACTGTTGCTATGACTAGTATGGCTGTACTGGTGGGGGGGAGGGGAAGGAGGGGGCGGGGTTGGTGGCTGCATCAAAGCCTGGGCGGGAAGAGGTGCATGAAAGGGTGTTGAACAGATGTGTCCCCTTAGTTCTCCAACCTGGAGTGCTTTTTACACTGCTTTGCTGTGATAAGCACCACTACTGGTCAGTTCATACACAGCCTCCAGGTTGTGAATTACTCCCAGCTATACAGCATGAGTGTCGGCAACCAGCCACACAATGTTACGCTGCAGGAGAAGAGCAGCAAATTCCCAGTCTCAGACTCCCCCTCACCTCCAGCAATGTGCATCTTGTACTGCCCAGGACACTAGTGGACAGCATGAGCTCATATAAAGGCTGTTGTTTCATTAATAGAAAATGATACGCTGAAGCCATGTTATCTCAAGTGGAAGGTCCCAAATGCACTGGTTAGCTAATACAATTGTTTTATTGTTATTCTTTCTTTCTGTAGTTAAAAGTCAGCAGTTCTCCAACTGGGGGCCCTGATGAGAAAGGGGGTTGCGGTATTGCAAACCTTACTTGCGTGCTGCCTTTAGAGCTGGGTGGCTGGAGAGTGGTGGCTGCTAGCTGGGTGCCCAGCTGTGAAGGCAGCACCGCTGCCAGCAGCAGTGCAGAAGTACGGGTGGCAGTACCATACCATGCCAGGTCAGCAGCTGATGCTGTATCACTGCCCAGCTTTGAAGGCAGCGCATAACTAAGAGTGGCATGGTATGGGGAGGGAGGTTGTCACAGCCTGCAATATTTTCAAAGGGGGTCCCAGCCAAAATGTTTGAGATTGTTTGTCTGTTTTAAATTATTACAAGTACTGAGGCATAAAAGTGAGATTTGGTTAAAAAGAAAATAAGATAAAATGCAAAGTAATACCTAATTTAGCAAGTTAAATGGATTCAAAACTAAGCTTTTTCTTACCATATGCTCTTCACAGTCTGTACTGTATGGAGGCCTCCAGGCTAGGACCTGTCTGTCAGTTAAGTGTTTCTTTAGGTGGTGTTGCTGCTATGAGTGGAGAGGAGTGGAGGAGAGAGGTGATTTTTCCTCTCTCCTTATACAGAGGTAATATCCCTCTGGGGTTCAGGTGAGAGGAGGCCTGGGGAATGTGTCTTTACATATTGACAAAATTCTTGCTCACACCCTTCTTCCTGCAAAAAAATGGCTGTTTATCCAGGTGCTACTCCACAATAGCCAGATATCAGCATAATCAAGTGGATTAAGGTGTTGGCTAGCCCTCTGCCTGTAAGGAACTGGCCTGTGCCTGTTTTCTAAATGTAGCAATCCCACACAGTAGAATGTTACAATTTTATCATCCTGGTAAATTACGTGTGGTAACATTGTATGTAATTTTCAGCAGATTATGAGTTTTCAAATGATACCTCACAAGACATACTTAGACTATACTGCTACAAAGATAATTTTTTTACATTCATCCTTTTTCCAAGACTGTCAGATCATATAGTTATTACCGTATGTAAGGGCTTTATCAAATTGTGTAGATACTCTGAGATTTATTTATTAATGATATTGATTTTTGATGCATGTATTTAAGTATAGAAATTTAAGTAAAACTATTTGAAAAACAACAACAAAAATCTTAAGTGCATGTGTTTATTTGGGTGCACACATGTTCTAGGAGGTGGGGTGATGTGCGTGGATCAATCCAATCTATCAATTTGTAACAAAGATAAATGTTTGGATTATATAGTTAAATAATAGGGACTTTTAGCTTCATTTTAGCCAATAGCTAGGTCCAAAAAAAAATTGATCTCTCTTATTTAAAAGAAAAGCAGGATGGTTTTATCAATTTTTTAAGTCTTTTGATTTGCTGAGGATTATTGTTACTTTTTATTTTAGTAGTTTTGTCTCGTTCGCCCATCAAGATGAAGGTGGAAGTCTTTCCAGATTATAATATATTTTTTTAATCTACAACCATCCAATTATGTTTTGTTTTTGTGAATCACTGTTTTTTCTTGAATCCATGTAGCTGCACATTCTCTTATCCTGATAAATTAACAATCAATTTTAAAGTGTTAGAATCTGTACAAGTAGTTTTTGGCATCCAAGGCTGATTACATCTTATGTTTCTTTAAGGTTGAAAAGAAACAAAATGTAATTTGTTGTTATGATTTACTGTGATTCCTTGCTGTGGGTTAGGCATTTTATTATGAGAAATTCAAAAAATCTTTTCATCTTATTCAGCTGATGGTTTCAGAGAGGAGAAAGTTAAAGTAGGGTTGATATTCTTAAAGATTACAAGGAGACTTTTCAAATTACAATCAAACAAGAGAGCATAACTGTGGGCTGCTTAACTGTCACCTGTTGTATTCTAGCAGTGTTCCAATTTAGTTCTGCTTTCACTACCTTGTTTTCCTTCTCTTTTTTAGCTTGCTGAGATCTCACTTTTACACTTAACTTTTTCTGTTTCTGACAGGCATTTCTGGCTGCCTTTTCATCCAGTTTCTTCTTCGAGTGATTGTTCACGTCCATTACACATTAGGTGTACGCGCGCCGCGTGCACGGACGTCGGAAACTTTTTCCCTTAGCGGCTCCCGTCGGGCCGGCAGGGCCCGCTCCCTCCCGCCAGAGCGGCGCCCCGCTCTAGGGTATATATATCCCTGCCAACCCGACCCCTCCAGTTCCTTTTTACCGTCCGTGGCGGCATTGGAACAACTCTGTCTCTCATCTGAGAGTGTCCCTTAG